>NC_136065.1:360094686-362494686 GCF_964261635.1 Lissotriton helveticus | reverse complement strand
GATAACATCCTGAAGAGTTGTCATATGGTACAAACTCTGATAGAAAGACTCTGTTAAGGGACCTGAGATCGAGCATCGGCCTTAGAGAGCAGTCCTTTTGTATTAGAGAGTTCAGGGAGTACACCCCTCTGCCCTGGCGGTGGGAGTGCACTGGCTCTATGACCATTTTGAGCAGCAGTGCTGGTACCTTCCCCCATTGGCCCAGTCATGTATCAAAAGTAGGTTCAGTGAGTTAGTGATCCGCCATAGCGTAGTGGGCTCCACTGCAACCCTTTTTCCTATGATATCAATTATTTTTACTCTTCTTATCTGGTGGAGAAGCCTCTCCTTTGGTGTGTACAGAGGCCCATTTATGAGCAGTGTGCAACTACCATGAATCCGACAGGGACGTGCCACCCTGATGTGAATGGGGTCTGAGGAATAATGCTTATATTTCTTTTAAACCCTGGGAGTAATAATGTGGGCCCTGAAAGGTTAATAAAACATGTCTGGGGTGGATTTAACACCCCTTTCAGCACTGAGAGGAATTGCATGGAGCGATCAGACCTGGATAGTGTTTCCACTAGATGTCTTCTTCCTCAGGAATCGTATGCATGTCCACATTAAATAAAGTGCAGCCCTCTGATGCCCAAGACTCTTCTTGAAGCAAAACACCAAGCAAAAGGTGCAAACAGTGTCCCTATGACCTGGGGGAGGCACCTATTGCAGACAGTGCGTGAGCCAGTCCTGGAATATTTTGCGTGACACTGAGGGCACTTTTTAACCCGTTGGCTGCGCCGCCAATTTTGCGGAAGTGCGGCACTTACGCAAAACGGGCGGGGCCGCTCCGGCCATTGGCCGACGGCAGCACCAGTGAGGTAGTGCTGCCGTCTGCCAATGGCCTATGGCAGCATGGAAGGGGTTAAATGGGTTACATTCCATCACCCCTCCAGAGCTGATGAAAAACAAGGAGACTGAGCCCCAATGGGGCATCGGCACCCTGATGATCGGGGGGGAGATGTCCCAATCTTGTTTTGATGATTTCCATTAGGCGTCAGCGGTGCAAAGCTTCTCTCAGGGACAGGGGTCAAAGTTCTCACAGCAGGGACTCAAAGCACGATCATGGAAGGCGTCGAGTCCGGGAGCATCATTGGTGTGCTCCCAAATGCGCTGGTGGCGAAAAACAATCCAACAATGGAGTCGGTGCCTATGTGAATTCCCTACTAAGGGAGCAGTGATAGGAGACATTGAGATTCGAAGAGACCTCTTCGAACAAAAAGAGCTTGCAATGCCTGAGCCCAACAATAGATGGTAGGAGTATTCAGAGCATGTGTATCTGCAGCCATACATGCTATGAACATCCTATATAGCAAGACAGCAATCATTGTGTGTGCATAGTTATTTTGGAGTTACGGGGTGGAGCTCTATGTATACCACACGTGAATGAGAGATTATCTTACAGGCTTGTCTGAGTCCAGATGCCTCTTTACAGTCGAGCTTAACTCAGTGGAGGCAGACTGAAAGACAACTGCAAGTTCTCCTTTTCTCTGGAAAGGTTGTAATTACCTTTTGGACTCTATGAAATCTAGTGGGTGTGACCCCAATAATATGGAGGTAATCAGGAGAGGGGGTTCTCTCCGACTTATTAACTTTGCACTCATGGCATCCAGGAAAGAATCTGCTAAAAATAAGGACAGAGCAAGGTTGTTCAACAAGCCAGGGGAAGGGGAGGGGGCGCATCTCCTCCAGCTGCTTCTGGTTTGGAGGCTCAAAACCTGTCCACCATAGAACCCACTACCTCTAAAAGTAGCCCTGCCTATGGGGACTATGATCTGAAGGGGACTGCATGTACTGGGCTGGTCCCCTGACAGTCCAACTGCCACATCAGCTTCTGCTTCTTTCTGTGCCCCTTGTGCTTTCAGGTAATCTCTGGAAGTACCCGAGCAGCAAAGAAGGCATATGACCTATTCTACCTGCACCAAGGTTCATGACTAGCTGCCTGGGCGTGGTTCTCCTTCACAACTGCAATCTTGTAGAGGTTTTGTTTGGGGGGGATATGCCAGAGTGGAACAAGTAAGGAAATCAATCACAGGAGGAGTTAGGCTTCACTCCAGTGCATTGTCTAGAATTTTACAAGCTAGTGCTTCTATCCTCCCAGGGTAGGGTGACCAACTGGCATTGGTGCAAATTCAGGACGGTGAGTGTAAAAATTCAGGACAAAGGGTCAAAATTCAGGACAAAATTCAGGACAGGAGGTCAAAATTCAGGACAAAACTTCAGGACAATAGGTAAGTTTTACAGACACATCAGAGGTCGCGCAATAGTATATAAGTAAGCCCAGCATTTCCAAACACATTCAACCATTTGCAAACCTATCCATCATGTATCCTTCCATCTATCATTTCACTCATCCATCCCTTCATCCATCCTTTCATCCATCCATTATCCATCCATCCACCCTTTTATCCTATCCATCCGTACACTTATCCATCCACTCTTCATCCCATCCATCCATCCATTCACTCATCCATCCAGCCATTTACCCTTTCACCAATCCAGCCATCCTTTTACTTACTAATCCTTCCACCCATCCAATCTTTTAGTCATCCATCCTCCCTTTCTCTCTCCATCGACCTTTTCACTTAGCCAACCTTCCTTCCATCATCCATCCACCCACCCATCCATCCATCTACTCATCCACTCATGAATCCACCCATTGACCCTATTACTCATCCATCTATCATTTCACTCCTTCACACATCTATTCATCCTTTTGTCCATCTACCCTCCCTTTCACTGACTCATCCATCCTTACATCCACCCTTTCACTCATACGTCCATTCACTCACCCTTGCACTTATCAATCCATCCATCATTTCACTCATCCACCCACCCATCCACCCATCATCCACCCACCCACCATCCACCCACCCATTCACTCATCCATCCTTTCACCCACCACCCACCCACCCATCCATCCTTTCACCCACCCATCCATCCTTTCACCCACCCACCATTCACCCATCCACTCATCCATCCATCCTTTCACCCACCCATTCATCATCCATGCATCCTTTCACCCACCCACTCCTCAACCATCCATCCATCCTTTCACCCACCCACTCTCCATCCATCCTTTCACCCACCCACTCTCCATCCATCCATCCTTTCACCCACCCACTCATCATCCATCCATCCTTCCCCTCATCATCCATCCATCCTTCCCCTCATCCTCCATCCACCCACCCACTCATTATCATCCATCCATCCATCCTTCCCCTCATCATCCATCCATCCTTCCCCTCATCATCCATCCATCCATCCTTTCACCCACCCACTCATCATCCATCCATCCTTCCCTTCATCATCCATCCATCCTTCCCCTCATCATCCATCCATCCTTTCACCCACCCATCCATCCCCTCCATCCTTCCCCTCATCCATCCTTCCCCTCATCCATCCATCCTTCACCTCATACATCCATCCTTCCCCTCATCCATCCTTCCTTTCATCCATCCATCTTCCATCCTTCCCCTCTTCCACCCATCCTTCCCTCCATCCATCTATCCATCCATCCTTCCCCTCATCCATCCATCCTTTCCATCATCCAGCTACCCTTCCACCCATACATCCAGCTATTTACATTTTCTCTCATCCATCTTTCCCCTCACTCATCAATCCATCCATCCTCTCTCATTATCCATTTATTCACTCTTTCATTCATCCATTTACCCTTTCACTAATTCATCCAGCCATCCACCCATCCCTTCACTTACTCACTTGCCCACCTTTCCATATTAATTTTGAGCTGAACCCTTTTGAGAAGAGGCCCATCAAGAACTCCACCCTCGCTGCAGGAGCCATTCCAGGACTGGGACAGAATCCACCCAGGGCAGAGACATGATCCACCACAGGGGGGACAGGAGCCATCACAGGCGGGGGCAGGAGCCATCACAGGCGGGAGGAGGGGGGACAGGAGCCATCACAGGCGGGAGGAGGGGGGACAGGTGCCATCACAGGAGGGGGAACAGGATCCACCAGGGTGGGCACAGGGGTGGGAATGCAGTATTCTAGTATCATCTTGGGCTCCTCGCCCCCTCCTGCACAAGACAAGGAAGATAGGTTCTCTGTCCAAAATGCCATCCCCCACTGTGATGTATAGTACTTACAGGAGATACTCTAAGAGAACTGATTGAACTGATTGTCCTCCATACTTTGTTAATCAGTGTGGGTGCGATTGTGCCTTTTCTTTATTTTATTACATTATAGACTGCATGTTCAAAGAACCGAGGTTTGCTTACAATTTAGTGACAGTAATTAAACTCTGTGAAGAAAACCACGTGCTGCTTCGGTGTAATCTGGCAGAGTCTAGGATGTTTGGGGCCCTGGGCTGAGGGGAATGTGTGAGGCCCCCTCTAAATTGCAAAGACGTGGCCATTCAGGGCTGTTTGCATCTGAATGGATGTTTCTGCTCCTGAAGCTGCAGCCCCTCCCTCTCAGTCACCTTCGAGCACCTCTTAACAGCTCATCAAGGGCTGGAGGTGTGAGGGTTGCCATCCCGCTGTGCCTCTCCAGTGCTGCAGGGTATCTGAGCTTTGATGCGGCATCAGAGTCAAGAAGGGAGGTGGGTGCAAGCTGGCCGTAGGGTGAGGCGACCGGTGCCCGGCTAAAATGACGGACAAATGGCGTCCGTTAAAGAATCCTTCACGGACAACGGACAGACGGCCGAAATTACGGACTGTCCGTGAAATTTACAGACGGTTGGTCACCCTATCCCAGGGATTAATTGTGACACTTGTATAAGGCTAGTGATGCTGACCTCCATTGACAATGGTGGATTAGTCTCTCGGGATGCTTTATTACTTCAGGCAGGAACAGTTCTTGGTACCCTACACTTAACGCCTGTCTTTTTATCCAAACCTTCTCTTTCAGTATCAACGCTGTTCCAAAGGTACTTGATACCAACCATAGCATACATGGAATAGTTTGTTCCTGGTGACGGATCAAGGATCATGAGATATAGAGGTTATGTTGACAAACTGCAGCCAATGGCTTGTGGCATTACGTCAGAATGTCGAGGCATAGGCTACTTGAATTGATGGAGGAGCGAAAACAAACCTAGTGAGGTATCCAACAACCCAGGAATTAGGCTCTCTTAGACAATCCTTCGAGGGAAGAAACGCAGGTATCAATTCACACTGATTGGCAAAAGAGGAAATGGAATATGCATGGGTACATGGTACTGGGACGTCACTCTGTTTTGTGGATATCCTTGCAATTAGGGAAATGTACCATAAACGTCAGAAACTAACATCTAAGTCCTCCACTTTAAAGCTATACCTAATTGGTGCCATTGTGACAAAATATTTTCTGTAAAAAATGCCGAAGCACATTAAAAAAGATATATATGGAGAGCTCCCAGATCATAGCATGGGAGAAAAAGGATTTAAGGTTAGTAATGCAACACCACACCCTGATGGCGCTACCTGAAGCCAGCTGCTCAGACACTTCCTATTTTTCACAGCTGGAGTTTCCAGATCCAGGATGATGCCAGGTGATATTTATAGCAGAGGACGCATCTATGAGAAGAAGTATCATTTAGAAGAGTCTAATGCTAAGAGATCCAGGAAATCAGCTATCATTGAGCGATCAGCTGTTAGAACAAGCTATTGAATCATCAAAATGAGTAGAAGATGCACCTAAGTAGAAAAAGGCTGGGCTATGTGGAAGATGCTTATGCATAAGATTATGGAATTGCACACTCAGTGATGTAGTAACACAAGTGAAAAATCTGTATTTACTAGATGTTAGTAGACACTCTAGACGTCATGGTTCACTTAAAGTCCAGTCTTTTAATAACATGGCTCATTGATATTCAAACAATTATTCTTCTAATAGCCAATGCCTTTCATTCCAGATGGAACTTCCTCTGAGCTAACTCATTAGTAATCCAAATATGTGAGTGAGATTAATAGAAGACCAACAATATTACGTTTGGTTCAATGCTAACTTGTCAGTAGGATAAATATTGATTGTTAAACCTTAAATGTTCATTGTAATAGGTTTTTTAAAAATACTATAATCACACCATGATTTGGTAACCTTGGTGTAGTCCAAAGACTCAAATTGGTGGGGAGCACAACACACAAAAATATGGCCAATCGTCTATAGTTAGTTCTTCTTGGGGGCGGTTTCTTTGTGTAACAAGAAATCACAGAGCTAACAGGATCCCAAGTATTCCACTGCTTTAGACAGTCAGATCTGAATTAAGGTCAAATTGAGAGTAGGAGCAAAAGTGCTTCTCCTACCTTAGGAATTTGTGTAGGGTTTGCAGGCATAAACTGAGGGATGGGTGACATCCTGATAGCAAATTTATCCAGGGGCCCGATTGAGAAGTCTCGCTCCTAATCATGTTGACCTCCCTGAAGACAACTACTTTGGCAAATATGAACAAGTTGCTTGCCTTTGCTAACACTTTATCTGGTAGAGACTCTACCTTGCTACATATTCCTTATCTTAGAATTATCCCCAGGCGTCAGAGTGGATCTGGAAAGTTTTGAGCAGTAATCCTGTGCGTAGGTGGGTGGTGTCGCTCGGCTCTGCCAGAAGCGACGTGCCCAGTACCTATATAGGCAGCACCTCGGCACGCTGACATCGGTGAACTTTTGCAACTTTCCACGGTAGGAGCCTTGATTAATATTGAACACTAGTGTGAATTTCTAACGTTCTTTTCAAGGAGAAAAACCCTCAATCCTTGAATCGGGTCAATGAGCAGGGAAGATGAGAGGGCCAGTAAGGAATCTGCAGCTCTACCAGATAAAATGATGCTGAAGGTAAGTAATGTGTTCATCGGACAGAGACTTCTAGCCGCAGATTCCTTACCTTAGCATAGATACCCAAGCAATGCCCCCCTGGACATGGATCTTCGAACCCAGTTTTGACCAGAAAGTCCTGCAGGACCAAATGGGTAAAATGCTCATTGTGACAGAACTTACTGTCCAGGCAGTAGTGCTTAGTAATGTGTGCCAGGAAGCCCTTGTAACCTGGCAGATGTCCAGGACTGGAACTCCATGAGCTATCGTAGTAGTCGCAGCTTTGGTTCTGGTAAAGTGAGTGCATAAGCCCTCAGATGATTTCTTCATAGCCAATACATAGGAGATCTCTATGCAGAGCACTATCCACCCGGAGATGTTTTTTTTTCTGCACAGCCTTCCCTTTTTCTGGCAGCAACATACCCTACAAAGAGTTGATCTTCCACCCGGCAGTCTTATATGCTGTCAAGGTAGAAGAACGCCCTTTTTGGTTCCAGACGGTGGAGTCTCTCCTCTTCCTTACAAGGATGAGGTAGGATGAAACAGGTAGGTAAGGGTGATGGTTTGGCCTATGTGAAAAGGAATGGCCATCTTCATAAGGAAAGAGGCACATGAATGAAGAACTAGTTTATCTGGACAAAAGGTCGTATACAGCGGATGCACTGAGAGAGCCTGTAAGTCATTGACCCTCTTGGCCAATGTAATGGCCACAAGAGAAGTGGTTGTGGTGGTCAAAAACGGAAGATGGCAGTTGTGAAACCGCTCAAAATACATGCACATCAAGAAAGTGAGAACCAGGTTCAAATCCCATTGGGGCATGATGAATGGCCTGGAGGTAATAGGTGTGGCAGGCCTTTGAGAAATCTCGCCACAACAAGTGACTTGAATAAGGAAGGTTGGACCGGCAACCACAAAAATGCAGACATGGGTGAAAGATAGCCCTTAACTGTGCCCAGAACAGAGCCCTGCATGGCCAAGGAAAGGATAAATAAAAAGACTTGAGATAGAGGAGAGGAGAGAGAATTCAATGCTTCTGGATACACACCATGCCACAAATGTGTACCAGCGGTAGACATATACTGTCTTGGTGGAAGGATGCATGGCTGCCAGAATAACATAACAGACTTCGTAAGGAAGGTCAAATGAAGGCTGAAAGCTGTTGCCACTCAATTTCCACACATAAAGGCAGAGGATGTGCAAATTTGGGTGCAGGACCCTCTCCTGTTGCTGCAACAGAAGATCCTCACGAAGAGGCAGCTTGACTGGAGTTCCTATGCTCATGATCAGCAACCAGCTCTGGAAACCAGACTCTCTGTGCCTAATATGGAGTCACAAGAATGACTTGGGGCCAGTCGTTCCTAATCTTCTTGAGAACTTTGAGC
This sequence comes from Lissotriton helveticus, assembly GCF_964261635.1. Taxonomy (NCBI): domain Eukaryota; kingdom Metazoa; phylum Chordata; class Amphibia; order Caudata; family Salamandridae; genus Lissotriton; species Lissotriton helveticus. The sequence goes on along the minus strand of NC_136065.1, from coordinate 362,486,513 downwards.
AGAAGTGGTATTGGGGGAAAGGCATGCAGGAGGCAGAAGCTCCACTTGAGGTGAAAAGAATCTTCAAGCATGCAGAACTGCTTATATTTCATGTTCTCAGTGGTGAGAAACAGATCTATCCAAGGCTCTCCGCACTATTGAAAGAGTCGTTGCACTACCTACAGATGGAGACACCATTCATGATCCACTAGGCATCGACGGCTGAGTTTGTCCGCTCTGGCAATCAGAGAACCTGTCAGGTGTTGGGCAACCAGGTAGATGTTATGGTGTTCCAGCCATGACAAGAGATGTAGAGGCTCCTGACAAAGATTCCACAACCCCACCTCAGCCTGCTTGTTGCAGTACCACATGGCAAGGGTGTTATCCATGAACACCTGCACTAGCCTTCCCTTGATGGAGGGTAGAAGACCTTCAATGCCAAGCATATCGCCTGAAGCTCCCAAAAAAATATGTGAACCAGGGCTGTGCTGGAAACCAGAGTTCTCTGATCTCGACCTCCCCCAGATGGCCGACCCAGCTCAGGAGTGACAAATATGTCACTACAGTCAGTTCTGGGTGGTGAAGAGAAAGGGGTCTGTCGCTGACCCAATTATGGTTAGTCAGCCACCACTGCAAGCCTGTTGCAGTTCCTTCCAAGATCTGGACCTTGTCGGCGAGATTGCCCTGATGTTGCGCTCTTTGGAACTTCGAGTCCCACTGCAAAGCTTGCATATGCCAGCGGGCATGCTTCAGTGTTAGGATGGAGGAGGCTATGAGCCCCAGCAGCTTCAGAGCCTGTCTCACTGAAACCCAGGATAGAGGTTGAAACATCAGTATCATAGCCTGAAAATCCCAGTATCGCTGTTCAGGAGTATAAGCCTGAAACCGCATTGTGTCCAGAACAGCTCCGATAAAAGGGAGCATTTGGAGGGAGTCAAGTGTGACTTTGGCGAGTGAATAGTTAACCCCAGCGAGTACAGGAGGTTTGCTATAGACTGGAGTTAGGAGGTGGATGCCCAGGGAGAGACCACCTTCAACAGCAAATTGTCGAAGTAGGGGAAGACTGAAACCCTGGACCTCCACAGGTGTACTGCAACCATCTCCATCAGCTTGGTGAACACCCGAGGGGATCTGGTGAGGCCAAAGGGGACCTCAGTGAATTGAAAGTGCTCCTGACCCAGCATCAATGGCAGGTAACGTCTGTGGGCGGGCAGGATGGGGATGTGAAAATATGCATCCTGCAAGTCCAATGCCACCAACTAGTCTCCCGGATCCAGGGCAGACAGGATCTGAGCGAGCGTGAGCAATTAGAATTTCTACTGCTTGAGGAAGAGATTGAGAAGGTGCAGGTCAATCATAGGATACAGTTCTCCGTTCTTCTTGGGCACTAGAAAGTAGCAGGAATAGCACCCTTGACCTACTTCTGATGCCGGTACCCTCTCTAGAGCTCCCTTGGCCTAGAGAGCCGACACATCCTGGCAGAGTAGGGAAAGGTGTTATCTGTCAACCAATTTTAAGTAGGTGGCATGGGTGGAGGGATAGCCACAAAGGGGATGGAGTGGCCCCACTGTACAGTTTGGAGAACCCAACGGTCTGATACTATTGACCCCAAGTGTAGCAGGTAATGGCATATACTGCCCCCCACTTGATGCCCATAATGGTAGATGGGGAGGCTTAAGGGGTTTGGAGGAGTTGCTGCTCTGGTGGGTTGGGGGGGGAGGCGGGGGGGCTGGACTTGCCCGACCTCTAGCTATCAGCCCCACATTATCTGTGGAAACTGTACCTTTGGTCACGAAAAGGTGTGGAAGCCTTCTGGCCATGGTAGCTGGGAGGGTATTGATGTGGTTGGAAACCCCTTCCATGGTCGTAAAAGGCAGACCGGGGGGGGGGGGACACAAAGTGCCATACATAGGTCCAGGACCGAGCCGTAGCCCTGGAGTCTTCAAAGTGCTCCAGCACTGAGTTCGCTTTTTCTCTGAAGAGACAGGAGCCATGAAAGGGCATGTCTATAAGCGATTTTTGGACATCCCCAGAAAAGGTCTTTGTCCTGTGAGCGGTGCCGCACGAGATTCAATAGACCCGACTGGCACAAAGGGCGTGCCCACCAGCGCGAATCCAGTAAGGGTCCTTGCCACACCCATGAGGCAACAACCAGAACTGATTGGTGCAAACCTGACATCTACCAGATTCATCATCACTCCACCTGCACCGTCACAGAGAACTGTACATAGAGAGACATTGGTGTCAACTTCCATGCCATAAGTCTAAGGACGACTGGACCCGCTAGACAGCAGTAAATGTGCCAAGCAGAACTGGTGATCCTAGCTGCCGTTATACGTCGTTTTGTTTCTGCAAGCAGCTGAACAAACTCAGTGGAAGTTCCTATTCATTGTTATATTCTCCCCCACAGGTTGGACTTTGTTCCAGTTTGAATAAAGTTTTGAAGGGATTTAGTGACCTGCTGGTCACTGTTCTAGTTGTTCTGTCACCAGCCACTCCCCGAGGGCTGGCTTACACCCCACCCCACGCCCATCCAGCACAGGCGTCACAGGACATATGACCCTGATAATAAAAGGGGCCGGGTACACTTGCCCTGGCCCAGTTCTACCAATTATCTAAGTGTGCCTGTGTCCTTCCTATTTATGCATGGGGCCTAGGGCCCTGCACCATTACAATCTGCACACTAATCATAGTTTCATTTAGTTTTAGTTTGTTTATTGAATTGCTCGGTTACTTAAAACCCGCGCAATAAAAGTCATCATACAACAAAACATAAATAGCCATCAGTTAAAAAATGTAACAGCATGCAACAAATGCTTGAAGTGACAAAGAGCAGGTTAAAAACTACAATAATACAACATAATCGACTAGTGTGCTAACAGAACAAATAACAGACTCGTTTTCAGCAAGATGTTTACCCTTTACCACAGTGAACAAAAACAATGGGGACAAGAAGATCATCGTCGTCCTTTGTAGGTGAGGAGCATGCAGTACCCTGTGGTATAGAAAGGTTTGGCATCTTACAATAAGGCTTAGTAGCTGGTGAGACCAGGTATGAGCAGGTAAAAACAGAAGTCATTCGCCCTCAGCTGAGACAACAACCAAAATCGCTATAGACTAGATGAGTGATAAAAGGGATCTAAGGGAATCCGCAGCATCGGCTGGGAGCAGCAGTCACTATAGTGCGAGCTAGGCAGATTCTGCCTTTTTGGGACTCCCTCCCTATACTGAACAAAACGATGATGCTGGCAGTGGCGGGCCATTAACCGCTGGGGAGGCCCAGTTGAATAGGATTCCCCCCGAAAACTTAGTAGGTGGATTGCATGCCAATTATAGGGAATTTCAAACAGATTAAAAAACATCAGTAGTCATTGGGTTATTTCCAAACAGAGCAGATAAGCAGTGATTCTCACACCTTTATTTGAATAGTGCCCATTCTAACCTTATTTACATGCCATGATGGCATTTACTGCATGAGGCATTAAGTACTACCATGATCTGCACTACGTAACTGTGTAGTGTAGCTATACCAAACGTACCAACGATGATCATGGATTTTTGTACTTTGATTATATTTATATGAGTAATTAACCTTGATTACATGATCTAAGGTGAATTGCACATCTCCTTTTACAAGTATTGAGTAACTGCAATTCCCACATTTTCCGTTGTGTACTGGGTGGCTAATATTGTAGGTGAACAGGGCCTCGATTCATCGGCTCGTCAGCATATTACTGCCCCTGACTGCCACTGCCACACGGCAGGATCTAGGTTCCTGGCAGAGGCATCGGTCCTGTGGCTGTCCGACTGCTGTAATGATGTTGATGCAAAGTGCCCAGTGACCCAACTGGTCAGGCACTAGGACCGGCCCGAGTGAGGGACGAGGGCAGGCGGAAAGGGAGGAGCTGGGGACCAAGTGGGCAGGAAAGGGAGTAAGCTGTTGGGACTTGAAGAAGGAGGATGATTAATAAAGAAGGTCCATGACCCTACCTCACTGTGTCCGCCTAAGTTATTGGGGCTGGACACTACAACTGGCGACGACGGCGAAAGAAACCCCAAGCGTGTGGACAGCCACAGCAGCAACTGGCGACCGACTGGCCCGGAGCTCGCCCCATGTCTGGAGGCTCGAGCGCGCTGCGAAAAACGCCCACCGAGGGCCCACCGAGGGCCCACCTCGGCGGCGGAATAGCGGTATTTCAAAAATCATCTATTCAAGACACACTCAAGAGAACGGTATCAAAGGACATCGTCAGAAGACTCCTCTGATTCAGAAAGCACGTCTGTTCGATCCCTCGAGTCGACCGAGTCATGGTCCCGACGACGGCCATGGCGTCAACCACCTGAACACACCTCAGAACCAAAGGACATCAGTCACGTCAAGAGTAACGTATCTCACATCAATGTTCCTGAGTACTCAGTCACTTCACAAGATAACCTGTCATGTCAACCGCAGATACATCAAGATACAAACCATATACCTTCACCACGGATAGGGTCAGCGAGGCTGACCCACAGGGCCTACGGAAAGAAAATAAAGATAGTGGACACTACCAACCGGATGGGAAAGGAATATCCAGTAACCCCGCAAGGAAGACAAGACGTGTTAACAGAGACAGACCATCATCCGATGAGAGAGAAACATCCACAGGCCCAGACAGTCAAAGAGCTCACCAGTCCTAAACATGAGTGGGAGTGGGTGAGGCAAACAGAGGCAGCGAATGAGTCCCCGAACCAAACCAAGATGGTCTTTTCAGATAGCGCCTCACCGTCTGGTATACATGACTCTGAACAGGAAGGCAGTGTTGTCCTGGACCAGACAAGACAAAAGGAAGCACAGTCATACGCGGGTGCTCGGAAAAGAACCCGAACAGCACCCCCTCATGAAGAAAATCGAGCGTCAATCAAACAAGAGCCCCATATGAAGACTGACTGCCGCCATCAAGTTGAGCTTTTCACAGTCACCTCAGAAACTGAAAATGAGTGGATCACCCCGAAGCTGATTGGAAACCACCACGAACCTGAGCACAAGAAGACCACGCGAGACGTCTCGCAATTACAAAGATACACTACTGTAACAAAAGATGTTCTCGTCAAAGCAACAGAAAGCCATACAAAAGAAATGGAGATGCATCTTCGTAGCCCAAATAGGCGGCCTGCAGACCCGTGTGGCTGACTGAGGAACTATTAAACATGTTAGACGCTAAGTTTATTTTGTCAACAAGGGGGAGATGTAATCGTGTGATGCAGTCCAGCGTTTCAACAAAACGGAACTATAAGAACTGCAGAGGCTGACGGAAGACGACTCACCCGCATCGTGAAACCGAAACGAAACTGGAACAGAGAGATCCTGAGACACTGCCAACTGACAGTCAGGCACTGATGGAGACTGCCGCTGAGAATGAGCCAGACAGGCCATACCGTATCACTTCATCGAAGAATTCAAAAGAAAGACAATTCCCTGTTTTGCCGTGGTGTATATTATTTTGTTTTCTTTTTATTCACAGAGGGGGGAGATGTAATGATGTTGATGCAAAGTGCCCAGTGACCCAACTGGTCAGGCACTAGGACCGGCCCGAGTGAGGGACGAGGGCAGGCGGAAAGGGAGGTGCTGGGGACCAAGTGGGCAGGAAAGGGAGTAAGCTGTTGGGACTTGAAGAAGGAGGATGATTAATAATGAAGGTCCATGACCCTACCTCACTGTGTCCGCCTAAGTTATTGGGGCTGGACACTACAACTGGCGACGACGGCGAAAGAAACCCCAAGCGTGTGGACAGCCACAGCAGCAACCGGCGACCGACTGGCCCGGAGCTCGCCCCATGTCTGGAGGCTCGAGCGCGCTGCGAAAAACGCCCACCGAGTGCCCACCTCGCGGCGGAATAGCGGTCATTTAAGCGCCTACCGAGTGCCCACCTCGGCGGCGGAATAGCGTTAAACAAAGCGCCTACCGAGTGCCCACCTCGGCGGCGGAATAGCGGTCATTTAAGCGCCTACCGAGTGCCCACCTCGGCGGCGGAATAGCGTTACACAAAGCGCCCACCGAGTGCCCACCTTGGCGGCAGAAGCGCACTGACAAAAGCGCCCACCGAGTGCCCACCGAGTGCCCACCTCGGCGGCGGAAGCGTGTGGCCAAAGAAAACGCCTACGAAGCTTGTGGCCAAAGAAAACGCCTACCGAGTGCCCACCTCGGCGGCAGAAGTGAAGGAAATTGCCCTACCTTGATTGGTGACTCAAGCGGTGGACCACGGCTCCGGTGAGTGAAATCGCCGCCTAACTGCCCCCCCCCCCCGCCGAAGAAACGAGCAGCAACGACCGAAATCTCGCTGAAAACGAGATTCCCGGCGGCCATCTTGAAGTCAGGCAATATTGACCGATCCCCTGCGAGGGATCGTCGGTGGCCATTTTGAAGTCAGGCAAAGAGCCTGAAACGGCAAATAAGCACTGACAAGCAACAAACAAGCATTGGCAAGTAACAAACAAGCATTGGTAAATACAACAGCTGTAACAAACAAGCATTGGTAAATGCAACAGGAGTAAGCTGTTGGGACTTGAAGAAGGAGGATGATTAATAAAGAAGGTCCATGACCCTACCTCACTGTGTCCGCCTAAGTTATTGGGGCTGGACACTACAACTGCCATGCTCAAAATACTGTGAGTGGACCTACAGTGGTGGCGGTGGTCGAACCGCCACTGTGAGTATGGCAGTCCTGTGGACGCGGTACTTGTAATTAGGCCCCAAGTAGAGTACTTTGGCTGTGTAATTTCAAAGGATGGCATCCCTCCTAAAGTTAGTCATGTGGAAGCAATAGTGGATGCTCATGAACCAACTTGTAAAAAACAATGAATGCAATTTTTGGGCCTCACAGAATTTTAGTGAGAATTATGCGATGAAAGTAGAGAACTTAAGGAAATTACTCAAGAAAAATGCTAAGTTTGAGTGGAACCAGAAGAAATCAGATTGTTTTGCATCTATTAAGAAAGAGATTTTGCAAGCTCCTTGGATGTTGATTGCGTGATTTCGGTGGTTGTGAGTGGTTATTGGGGCAGTGTTATCTCAGAAGAAGTGAAATGGCCCCAGTAATGTGCTGCGACGCAGTGAAAGTGGGAAGAGAGTACCAACTTCTCTGGGGAGTTTTGCTGTAGCTTAAGTACTAAATTGTAGAGTGTTGCATGTAAGCATTGTAGAAGTTGTAACTCATGGGAAAATGTTACAGTGGTGTATTCTATTTTATAGCTGTATAATATTTCAGTCGTTTTAAAAGAATACTGTACTCTTTGTAGAAGAATATTTTATTATTATGTATTATTGTAATTTCTTTAGAAGAACTAATTTATGTTGGGTTGGTATTGTTTTGTTGTTAATAAAAAGTGGAAGATGGGTGATGTGCTACCATGGAATGTGTAAGAGTGGGGGTTAGCATGCGCCAGCATAGAATGTAGAATTGTGTTGAGGCAAGGTTCTGGAAAAGTCAGTTGGAGACTGGACCATGAGGTGAATAAAGCGCCGCTCTTTCTGTCTTGGTACTTCTTTTAATAAAACTCCTTGGATCTATATTTCCATGGCGAGCCTTCTATTTTAACACAATGGTTTTCTTCCTGTAAGTAGGATTTATTAAGATTGGAACACCCAGAAGCAGAGCCCTGAAGCAAATTGGTGTGACCAGTCTGCAGATTCCTAGACTTGGGATTTTATTAATGGATAGAGTCCAATCACAGGACAGTGAGGATGGGCGAGTTTATGAGCAATCTGCAGCTAGACAGAGTCTACTTGAAAGAGCGTAAATGAAGGTAAGTACCTTGTTCTTCTGAGACTTCTAGGCACAGATTTGTTACCTCTTGAATAGATACCAAATAAGTACCAATTTGGAGGTGGGCCTGTGAATGGATTCAAACCAGAAAGTCCTGCAGGACCAAGCGGGCAAAATGCCCCTCTCAGTGAACCACTCAGTAGTGCTTTATAAAGGAATGGAGGGATGCCCAAATAGCCGCTTGGCAAATGACCAGGACAGTAGCAGCTTTGGCCTGGTACAATAAGCACGCAGTCCTTCTGAAGGCTGTTTTTTGGCCAATGTGTAGCAGATCTTAAGGAAGAGCACAATCCAGTGGAAGATGTGTGTGCTCTGCACAGCCTTGCCATTTTATCACAACGAGAACTCCGCAAAGAGCTGATTGTCCACCCGGTGTCCTTTGATACGATCTACATAATGCTCTGCGCAGCCTTGGAGTCCAAGCGATGGAGTCTCACCTCCTACTTAAAGAGGTGAGGCAGGGCACAGAATGCCAGCTAGGTGATGTTCTGACTGACGTGGTGCCGCCGCCTCACAACTTTTGCCAGAAAGATGCCTGCTTCTGCAATACCAGTTTGTCTGGAAAGAAGGGGGTGTTCAGTGGGTTGACATAAAGCTTGAAGCTTATTCACATGTTGAGTCAATGTAATGGTTACGAGGAAGACTGTCTTGAGAGTGAGAATTTATAAGTGGTATCTGTGAAGTGGCTTAAAGGGAGTGCATATTAGAAATGTAAGGACCAGGTTAAGGCCCCACTTTGCCATGACATAGGGAGAGGGGAAGAAGCCTATGTTGTAACCTTTCAAAAAATGCATAACAACTGGAAACTTAAACAATGAAGACTGATCTGGGAACGACAAAAAGGCTGAAAGAGCTGAAGCTACCCCTTAACTTTGCCCAGAGTAAAGCTTTGCGGGCTAGGGCCAAAAAAATAAATACAACTTCCGATAATTTCACCTGGAGGGAGTCAATCTGCCGAGTGCTGCATCAAGGTACAAATTTGTTCAAACAAGGTGCATACGGTTTTTGTTATGGGATGCCTGGCTACCAAGATGACAGCAACCAACTCCAGAGGAAGGTTGAATGTGGGTAGCTGTTTCTGCTCAATCTCCAAGCATGAAGGTAGAGACTGTGAAGACCTTGGTGCAAAACCCTACCCTGCTACTGCGAAATCAGATCCTCCTGGTGGAAGCTTGATCAGAGGACCTGGAAACTCCCACATGCAGAAGTGCTGACACTACACGTTCTCATGATGGCAAAGTGCGAACCAAAGTTCATCTAATTTGCAGGGACATCTTGTGCCACCTCTTGGTGTGATTGCCAATCTAAATCTGCTAGGCATTAAATGACTGAGTTTGTCCGCCCTGGTATACAAAGAGACTGCCAAGTGGTTCACCACCAGGAATATTCCTTGGTGGTCCATCCATTTCTAGAAGAGCAGGGCCTCATGGCACAGGGTCCGTGACCCCCATCCAGCCCTGTTTGCCGCAGTACCACTTTGCAGTGGTGTTGTCTGTGAACACCTGGGCCAGCCTGCACTTGATGGATGGCAGGAAGGCTTTCAAATCCAACCGATGGCCCTCGGCTCCAGATGGTTGATATGGAGCCATGACTTCGCTGGAGACCTGAGGCCGCTAACTGCCCCTTCACCAAATGGCCAACCGAACCCAGAAGCAATACACAGTCATCATTGCCAGCTCTGGGTGGGGAAGGGAGAGGGGTCTTCTTCTGACCCAATTGCTGTCCAGTAACCATCACTGTAAGTCTTTTACAGTCTCCTGTGCAATCTGAACTGGTCAGAGAGGTCCGTATGACCTATTGAGACTTCAAAACCCATTGCAGAGCGTGCATGTGTCCCCTGGCATGTTTGACCAGGGGATGCAGGAGTCCATCAGTCTCAGCAGCCTCAGAGCCAACCTCACTGAAAGATCAAGATCATTGTCCGAATGTCCTGGACTCTTCCTGGGGGAAATATACACAACCAAACCATGTCCAGAATGGCTGTAATGAAGGGGAGCATCTGAGAAGTAGTTAGATATTACTTTAGCACATTGATAGTGGACCCCAAAGATGACAGAAGGTTCGCTGTAATGAGGAGGTGGTTGATAACTGTCTGGGGTGAGCCCGCCTTCAATAGCCAGTCGTCAAGGAAGGGAACGACTGGCACCCCTGACTTTCGAAGGTGTGCTTGCACCACCACAATGCTTTTGTGAACACCCGTGGTGTGTTGGTGAGACCAAACAGGAGCACAGCAAACTGAAAATACTCCTGTTTCACTATGAATCGTAGAGTAGCGCTGATGGGCCTGCAGGCTCGGGATATGGCACAGGTATCCTGCAGGTCGAAGACCACCATCCGGTCTCCAGGGTCAAGGGGAGTGGAGACCTGGGCCATAGTGAACATTTCTAATTTCTCTTTTTGGAGGAAGGTGTTGAGATGGCACAGGCCTAAAATAGGATGGATGCCTCTTTTCTTCTTAGGCACCAGAAAGTATTGGAAATAACATCAACATCCTATTTCTGGCAAAGGCACCCTCTTGATAGCACCTTGGGAAAAAAGATCTTGCACTTCCTGTTGCAAAATGGATCGATTGTCCTCCGCGCCTTACAGCGCAATGGATTCCCACACACTGTCTTGCCCCTTCCAGTAATTACAGGGACGTGCATTTGAAAGGTGCTACAAGACTATTAAAAATGAACAACTGATACGCGCAGACGGCTATCAAGAAGTCGAGCTCACGAGCCAAGTTCAAGTCCTGAGGAGAACCCCACAACCACGACTGGTTCGAAAAACACGTTACAGGACGAGTAACAGTTATTCTGACAAGTGTTCACTCGCAAAATTAGGACTAGTCAAATAGCATTATGTTTATATATGTTATCTTTGTTGTATGAATTGTTCAGTTGTATGTTTTTTGTCATTTTTTGCGCAAACCTGTTGTGTTGTGTATGTTGAATTTGAGTATATGTTCAAATGAGTTTTGTATGTCGCCATTGTAATTAAGTGTTATCAATTCTACAACATGCACAATTGAGTGTAACTGTTTTCTATATAAAGCATTGGAAATTGAGCTGAATAAAGTTGAGGCGCCTTCTAATTGATTGTTTAGGGTGCCCATTAAACCAATGGTAATAGTCTCCCTGGTTTTGTTTGCAAATAGTATAGTGGTCCAGTCCAGGTAGTCACCGACCCAAGCCTTGCTTGTTTTGTACTGAATTTGACATATCAGCAGGACTTTAAGTGGGCTCAGCACCAGCAGTTCTAAAAAGCAGGTGCTGGACTGGGTCTCTATTGGGCTCTCCATTTTTGGCCTCACCCTCGGGGTGAAAAAAACATCTTAACTTTGCAGCAGGACCACCCTTCACTGCCTGTGATGTAACTTCAAAGAGACTCGTTATAGTTCTTTTACAGTATCATCATTTCAGAGCGGAAGTATTTTCAATATTATATGCAACAAAGCCATAGTTGTTGCTTATTTGTCGTATGCAACTAACAGCCATTGACAAAGCCAATAGTCCTGGCTTGTTGTAAGTAATCTTACTTCTTGTATTATATATCTGGATTCAATCACAGAAGCAGCAAAATGCCAGTCGGGCGGCACACGATGCTTAGCACAGATTTTTAGCGTATGCGTTTTAAACCACACCCTTAATCTCATCGCTGCGGCGGCTATTCCGCCGCAATGCTAAGGGGGCAGGGGGCCGCACGGTGCGCCCATGCTGGTGACGCAACCGCTCTGTCACCAGCCGCGGTTGAGATGTGCTCATGACGGAGCAGTTCCGCCATGGCCCCGCCCGCTTAATAGAACGCGCAGGCGCAAAATCAGCGCCGCGCAGGCGGGCCATGACGGAACCGCTCCATCATCAGCACAGCGCCACCGCGGCTGATGACGGAGCGGTTCCATCATCAGCACGGAAAGGGTTAATACATCGGCTACGCCCCTTGGAGAGACCCTGCCCCCACAGTTTTTTCATCCCACTTAAAGCCCTGCATATCTGGGAGCTGATCTCCTGGCCTCTATTTATAGTTCCACAGTCGAAGATTGAGGATCTTGGGGAACACTTTAGATCAGAGAGAATTTAGCACGAAATGCAAAATGGTACCTTCCCTCCACAGGAAGTTTGACTTAAATGGAAGCCTGACGTGTGGGAAATTAAAAGGATTCAGACATGGGTGGTCCCAATTCGAGCTATTAACCCTTTTGTTTTCAGGTTATGTTCACCCCCCACCTCCATTTACTTGCTTGAGGTCTTTTTTATTTAACTCTGCTATAAGAGTATCGACAATTGTGGGCTTTATCAGGGCATTAACTTATTGCTCTTTACTGGTAAAAACCATAAGGAAAAAAGTTCACTTAGCAGAGGTCTATACGTACGGCCTTGAAGCAGTGAAAGATCACAATGGTAGACTTGCTCTTGAAAATGTGAACACGCAGACTGATCACAGGAACTGGAATTAAAGGACACAGACATTTTACGAACAACTCTATTGAAAACGCACATCTCTGACATAACCTTACCTGGGTACCTTTTATTTATTGTATTGCTTGGGTCTCTGTGGCCTATCATCAATGTTGAAATAAGAAATGTATAATGTACTGGTGGCATCTATTCTGCACCATTACTTTTTTTACCAACTGTCTGTGTAAAAGTCTTGCTTGTGCATTCTGTCCCCCTTGAAGATGCCGGTGACTGGTCCACCCAATGCCTTTCTTAGGTTTGCCCCCACTGACCCGCCCTGTCAATGATAGGGTATCATACGTACCCTTCTATTCACCCGTGATCGGACTGCCACGTGTCCCACGGATTCACAACGTTCACTCCACTGGACCCATCGTGCTCGGCAGACTCTTAACCCTGGTTTGGGTCCTCTGCTCTACAAATGAGTGGGTGTCTGCACATGCTGGGGTCTTTGCTGTGCTCGGTAACTGCAAAGGCAGAGCCATAGGGCAAGTCGAGAAAGGACCGAACACTACTCGGAGCGTACACGCCTTGTCTGGAGAAAATATGAGACCAGGTATCAAATGCAGATACTCGAAGGACAATCCAGGCCAGGAATTGCAACTACCATTTCTGAAGCTGCCCCAATTCTTCTGCTCTACCTATTGCCAAGAACCAGGTTCCAGCGTGCTTATTCACCCAAGCAGCTGAACAGGCATAATGCAGCCATAATTATTAGATCATATGTGCAATTCACTAGAGATCCTTCTGCTCAGATAGGTGTGTGATGAAGGGGGCGGGGTATGAGGACTCACATGGTCATCCATATTTCCCACCAAAGGAGGACGGATTACAATTGGTCACTCCAATTCTAATGCTTTAACACAAAGCAGATGCCCAGACCCCTACTCAGCAATAACCATGACTGTAATTCAGGAATGCTATTATGTTTCTCTTTTTATTTAATTATCGCCGTTTTCCTGGCAAGTGCTGCAGATTCTCCAGAGTATTCTAACAGTAAAGCATTCAGAAAACATACAAGGTGGACTTCTGAGGGGAAAATGTAATGTATAATTAATTGCATTTTTGCTCTTTCCTTTTTTAGGTCTCGCCTAGACGAAAGCAAAGCGAAGCTTTGCTGTCTAGGGCGAGACAACTTATGTTGTTACTTTTGGGGGAATGTGGACAGCAAAGTGCCACGCGCTTTTTCTTGCCGAGATTGTACCTCGTGAGCGCGCACGTCGCCGTGCCTCATATTCCCATGCGCCAAAGTACAGCGCACGGGCCTCTCTGCATAACGATACTCGCTCTGGAGGGGAGGGGCGGGCACAGGCAATGTGCCCCGACGCCCCTCCTCTCCCTCAACACACTCACCCGTTCTGGCGGTGCTCGGCGGCGGTTCTGCCTCTCGGGCGGCAGTAGCGCTTTGCGGGGCTCTCTCACCACATGAGAGCCCCGCCTTCCCCATGCGCCCGGCCGCTCTTCACCCGGTCACCGGGACTCAATCAGGAGCCTTCGTGGCTCCTCGGGCAGTAGTTTCTCTCTCTCTCTCTCTCGCCGCGATGGGGCGGGACTTCCGGTTGGGGCCGCGATGGGATTGGCCGGCTGCCCAACCGGTTCTGGGTCGTCGCAGGCAGCGCGGTGGCCCGGCGGGGACTTGTCTTTCTCTACTCCCTACTTCCGCCCCTCTCACATCTCTTTCCTCCCTTTTATGTCCTCCTCTCCCCTTCCTGTCTCTCTCTCCGCCCTCTTTTGCCTCTCACGCTTCCTTACCCCTCCTTTTCCTCTTCCTTTGCTTCTTCTACTCATCCTTACCGTCTTCCTCTTTCTGTCCAGTCCATACCTCCTCACACTCTGTCATGTTTCCCCTCATCCTCTTCCCATCCTTCTTCACCCTCTCATTTTCGTTCATCCATTCCCTCCTCCATCTCTCACTTGTCTTGCACTGCCTCTGCACTCCGCTTCCCGCCTCCCCAAGGAGTAAACCCCAAGCCAGGCCCAGACAAGCTCTGTGTTTGGACATTTCTGAAAGACCCCCCTCAACACGGCTGCAGCTGGTGCAGGGCTGACTGGGCCGCCCCCTGGGCCCCGGTGCCGCTGCACCACTGGGAGATACGCCAGGGAAACCAGCTCGGGCAGAGAGGGCGACAGGTGCCCGGCGAGACCCAGACACCCCGGTTGTAATGACCAGCTCACACCGCTCTCCTGTTCCGGTACACACCGGTGAGAGTCAGCGGTGGAAGCTGGCGAGAGGACCGGCTTCTCTGAAGGACTGGAGACTGATTATCTTTCGCAAAGTTGATTATTTTGTGAGAGAGTTCACTCCCTGCTGAATTCCTGCCCGGCCGTTCCCAGGGAGGACTGTCGGTGCCAGCGCAGATGCGGGCGAGGTCAGACTGGTGCCCGCCCCGCACCCTCCTGTGCCCGGTAGCTGGCACAGCGAGGTCCATGTTCTGTATTCTTACTCCCTGTTGCACGGACAATTCATTATCGCCAAGGCCGCATAAGTGTAGCGTTGGAGAGCTGAGCCCCCGTAGCCCTCTGACAAAGCCTGCTCAGGGAGTCACATCACGTTGGCAGGCTGCTGCTTCCAGTGCCCCCTGCCCCGGCTTATTTACAACATTCCTTCGGAGGGGGTGGGGGGGGGGCGTTAGGTAGGGTCAACTCAGCTGCCTTTGCGGCCTGAAAGAGGCCAGGCAGGAAACAGAGGCCAGGCAAGGCCTATTCATGAACATCTGTTGAGGGACAGGTGCAGCTCCTGTTCTGGCCCAAGACCCATGAAGTCTCCACACCATTCCGCGTAGACATCCTGGAGGGAAGTTACAGTTCTTACATTTGTTTCCGCCCAGCAGTGGCTGTGGCAAGTGGGTCTCTCTACGTTTGCATTGTACACCCCAGAGCATGCAAATGCAGGCTTCGGATCTTACAGGAAGCTCGCTGGCTGCCTAGAAGTGTCCCTGGCTGCTGATGAGTACCCCAAACATTCAGGGAACCCTTTTACGACTGAGCCCCCTGAGTCCTGACCCCCACTGCATACAAGTATTACTCGTTGCGGCAATGTCTCCCTGAAGTCTGAAAGTACAGAGACATTCAGACGTGCCTAAAAGACCTGCCGACTTGCAAGAATCTCACGAGTGATTCGTGTTTGCCTTGAGCTCGCCCGAGGCTGTCTGGTTACACAGGCCATTTCTGCACTTGCAGCTGGGTCAGCATGGCACAAGCCCTAAAACACAATGGCTGGATTAATAATCATAGGCCATTCTCGATGACATTACAGTCACAGCTCTGTGATGTCACAGCGCTATCTTACCCCTCACTTATGAGTGAACAGTCCATAGGCTCAAAGGAAGCCTTTGCAATATATCACTGCAGAAGGTGTACAATGTATTATTCATATGTAAAACAAACACTGCCGTACATTTACTGGCCTGCGGATGTAAATCAGTGATTGGTTTAGACGCTGAATCTATTAAGAACATAATCTATTCATTTATAAACATTGAATTATTTGCATAGTATGAAATAATGGGGAAATGTACATACCTTATGCGATGTGCTAGCGCTTTTGTGGGGCACACTGTCGCCCTTAAGGGCAGCTTGGCACCAGAGAAATGTCATTGCAACGTACGAGAGAGAGACCAAATAAAGGCGTGGCCCAGAGCAGCAAAAAGATGCGCTCTGGAAACATATCTGGGAGACCGACTACCAGGCTTCCCGTCCGGCACGCCGCACGTCCTGACTGTTAAGCAGTACAGGTAATTATTAGGACTCCGGGGCCACTGAGCACACCTGTGTAATATTCTAGGCTGCGCCTCGCACCTGTCGGAAAGTGCACTGAATAAGCTCTTGCATTTTTTGACAACTAGACATTACACGAATTGGCATACCCTTCAACCTCAAATTGCTACAATAGGGCAAGCGTTGTATAATATTTGGATATTCCGTAGAGTTCGTGTATCCCCCGCTCTTTGGCTATCTTCTGAAAATAAACGCCTCCTTGTCTGCAGCAGATCGAGGCAGCTGAGCTCATTTTCAGGCGGGGTTACTGAATGCTCAAATTCAGTTTAGGCTACAAATTATCGGAGACGTGTCTAATGCCTCCACAGTATAAGAAGCGACAGGCAAAAAGAAAGATGACAAAACTGAAACGTTTATGAGTGTAGCTACCATGAGGCCTTGAAACAAAGTGAAATACAAGGAATGGAGCAGGGATTTAAGTGGGGGGGGGAGGGGGACTGACAAATTCATATAATCGTATCCAGCAATGGATAGAAACATAGCAACATATTGTAGGCAATACACATTTAAGGTAAAAGGGCAGGACAACCCCTCAGGAATTCAAACATGACCTTGAGGCCGAACATAGATTCATGATGAAAATGCATTAATCTACCGAGGCACCACATCCTGCTTATGCAACAGGCTTTCTTTAATGGAGTGTTAGTCTTAGAGAGCAAGTGTTGTAATGTAAATAGCACATGGTGACCTATACTTAACCCTTCTTGTCTGATTAACCAAAAGGAGAAATGGGTCCTGGAGGCCTATTGCTCAGAGGGTCTCGAATGAGGACAAGAGACAGCTAGAATGAGCCCACACAGGCCCTTATCAGACTTCTGTTTATTACTGAGATTAAAGAACAAATGTTTCGCTTTTAAATATGGTTAGCATACACTAAATTAAATTGACATATAAATTGTGTTCCCCTAGTAAAATGTCTTTTTTAAGTTCAACCTGATGTTAAGTGGTGATAAAGCATTATTTATTACATCTGACCAGCGCTCTGTGATTAACCCACCCTCCTTTGGCAACATTATCTCTTCTTGCTCGACTAGGAAGCACGGGCATAACTTCCTAAACATTTGAGTTCATGGAAAGTGGTGACCCCGTAATGTCAGTACTACCCTGCCAGCAATAACTCCCTTATAGCTGCCAATATTTCAGATTGCTGTGTGTGACACTTTCATAATTGCAGTGTAATTATAAAGTGACATTTCAACGTCTATGAGTGACACCGAAGTGGAACAAAAAGACAGTGGCAGCTACCTGCCCAGCCACAGCGGCACCAGTGATCACACCAGCTAACTTTGGGATTATTAACAAGGACCCAGGGGACAAGCACGTTTATGTTGTCTCATTTAATAACAATAAAAACAAAACTGTTTCAGACCGCAAGGCTGGAGTGCGAATCCTGTTACTAACAAGGAAAATATGTCTAATAATTTAGTCCAAATGCAGTGCCACCTGGATCAACTTTCAGTTTCAACATTGGCACCCCCACTTGAAGCATGGGAAAGTCAAATGCATAATAAGAAGCGTTTTCTTAGTAACAGAGAAGAGCCGTCTTCGACAAGCAAACTAACATGACTTTTTTTCTTAGAAAATATAATTCCAATTTGATTTTGCTCCTGAAAATTTGGGCTCAGAAAAGGCCTGGATGACTCAGGCCTCTATCACTTAAATACAACACATATTGCATTACAAATGCTATAGGTGTCACATTTGCAAAAGTTAAAACTATTGGCATTGTAAATAAAAAAGCTATTCATTTCGCTATTTTCAAAACCAACACATAAAGAAAAAAATTGTCATTTACAATACCAATAGCTCAAACTTTCCTAATGCGAGACCTATTGCATTGCAAATGCTTGTTTAATATAGGCCGAAGTAAAAACCTTCCGCACTCCCTCTCCATTCTTCAGTGCGTTCCATTTAATTTCCTACCCTCAAACATGTTTACTCTTACAAGGAATAAAGCTATAGGTGTGCAAACCCAACTGTTTTCCGAGAAGGAAGCTGCCAGAAAATAATTTGTGAATACCCACAAACTTACAAGTTTGTGGATGTTCACCATGTTTTGCAGGTGTCCACAAACCTGAACGCCCACAATGCACCCATGTATATTTAATCACAAGAAAAATGTCACTACCCTGGTGTCATTCTTTGTTGTGATTACACCTGGATGTTGTAATTTTGCATGTGATAAATGCAGCCAGTGCACGCTCTCTTTTTTCTTTTGCCAGTAGATGGCAGCATTCTATCACAAAGCAGGGACTTTAACTTGTACATGCAGTCTAACATCTCACGCTTATCACTTAATTTCACGGCACTTCTTTTAAATTTTTTTTTTTATTTCAAATATTTTATGAATGTTTACGTTTAATGGCAAAGTACAGTAATTTCTAGGGAGTATCAGCACTTTTATATTTACATTTCACTCACTGGGACAAAGGGGTTTATCATACCGCATGTTTTCCCCTGTTTCCAACTGGAAAATCTTTGGGCATATTACCAAGCAATAGCGATAATTATCGCTATTGCTTGGTTAGAGACAAAATTTTACCGCTGAGCTGCGGTGATTTTTACCGCACCAAGGTTTATCGCAAATGTGATAAAAAACGGCCGCAATGCATGAATATCGCTGAAAAGTCAGCGATATTCATGCATTACCGAGCTAATGCTCTTAGCCATGTTATCCACCTCCCATTGGATAACATGGCTAAGAACTGCTCAGGGCAGGTGTTAGCTTTTGGAGATATTCGCGCTTAGCACGAATATCTCCAAAAGTTGGTAATAGGAGATAGCGATTTAAGTGACTGTTTCCAGTCGCTAACATCTTGGCACGCCCACTTTGCATGTCATTAGTGATAAATATCACTGACATGCAAAGTGGGGCCCAAGATGGTCGCTATCTCCTACTAGCTGTCGCTAACTGGTGTTAGCGACAGCTAGGTAATAGGGAGATAATTTTATCTCCGCTTTCTTGGCTTTTAAAGCCAAAAAAGCGGAGATAAACCCCCTTGATAATATGCCCCTTGTGTTTTCCCTGCAAAATGTCATCAGCTACTTTTTGCCAAAATATGTGCAGGTGAAAAGAGAAAGGCCATACTATATTAGCGCACACGCTCTAAATCCAGGAGCCAATTTATCAAAGGGTTGTGTCGCCCTTACGTCACGCAACGGGACACAAGAGTGATGCAACTCTTAAGTTAGATTAATCAAGTCACTTAAGGGTATCTTACACCGGCTAGAATTCACACCATAGAGGCAACACAAGTAGATAACTGTCGGAGAGACTGTGGGGATAAAGGAACACCTTCACATGATCTGTGGTGTGGTGAGAAGTCTAGACCATTCTGTAATCAGATACTGGAGCAAATAAAGAGTCCCCTGTAGAGCAGGAACCTGCTGACCGAGGAATCATAATATTTGGGTGACTCTCGAATGTATCAAAACCCAGAGGAAAAGGCAACAGATACTTCTTAATATAAGGTTACTAGCAGGGTGCTAAGACCTTGTCACATCTTCACATATCAGATATTCTTGTTGGGGAATTAAGACCATGTCACAAATCCATGAATGTTATCTGTATCTGTGGTATATTGTGGCTATGAAAAGATGATGTACTCTGTTGATTTAAAAAGTTATGTATTTTGGAAAGATTAGGCATTACTTCTGGCTTTCTTTGGAAAGGACTGGAGAGATCTTAGAGGTCCTAGATTATTTAGAGCCCAGAATATTCTATCCTCTGATTAATCGCTGCCTATAACAGTGCTACATGCCGTATTAACTTTTTTACTATTACTATTATAGAGTGTACTGGCCTGGTGTAGGGTTGGGGAGGATGGGACATTTTTTCCATCTTATTTTATTCATGTTTAGCTGCACAAGCGTGGCAAGAAATCTCTTGTTTCCTGTGTGCATGCTCAGCTCTGTATCCATAATATCTGATGGATTCACGTATGCTTGGGGGAGTGAAGTGTCTATGAGGGCAAAAGGAGCCACATTTGTCAGTGGGTAGTCCTGCTTTGGAGCTATTTGTTTATACAATTGGAAAAATCCTTAATGAAAATGATTGAATTCTAAAATAGATATGACAAACCTAACACCAACAGATGTCATGGCAAATCATGTAATCTACTCCTATGCGATTTCATTAAACACAGACATTAGTCATTATGGTTGTGCTGCTGATCCTATTACAACTTGCAGTAGAAGTACAGGTACATACAGTAGCAGCAGGCATTACTCGTGGGTGGGTGTGAGGGGTCGCGGGGGGATTCGTGGGAGGTGTTGCAGGGGCATCGCGGGTAAATAAAAAAAAACCTATATAATAAAATTTAAATTACCTTTCCGCTGGGTCCTGCGTCTTCTCGGCTCCTGCTCTCCTGCCTCCAACGGGAACAGGAAGCAGGCAGCCAGGCTCCCTCCCCTAAGAAAATCTCAGCCAGATACTAAAGGGGTGGCCATGTTCTCCATGCAGGCTGCAATGCAGCCTGCATGGAGATGAACAGCGTGCTCATGACTGGTTTGGGCGGCCTGAGAGGGCCGACCGAACAGTCTTTGTGCACTCAGGAGTGGGCAAACCACTCCTCCCCTGCCCTGCTCAAAGAGCAGAGAAGCCCCGCCCTCCCACCCGCTCGCCCGCAATGGGCAAAGCAAACATAAAATGGTAATAACTTTTAGTTAGCGAGAAAGCAGTGATGGAGCAAGGATTAAATGACACATTTCTCTGTGATGACACCTACTGACGGTGCCTGAGGAGGGAGGACGAGAAGTGCGTGCTTGGCGCCTCCTTGCCGGTGGACCAGACAGGGCAATATATTGAAGGAAAGGTTGAAGGAAATGATGTCACCTTTCTGTTGGACACTGGTGCTACCCGTTCTACTGCGAGAACAGCAGACGTTCCAAACCTACCCCTCTCAGGAGAAGTAATCCAAGTAGTGGGCGTTTCTAATCAGCTAATTAGTCCCCCAGTTACG
Organism: Lissotriton helveticus; assembly: GCF_964261635.1. Classification (NCBI taxonomy): domain Eukaryota; kingdom Metazoa; phylum Chordata; class Amphibia; order Caudata; family Salamandridae; genus Lissotriton; species Lissotriton helveticus. Next base: position 362,465,552 of record NC_136065.1, on the reverse strand, counting down.
AAACCTATGGAGATTAAAATTGGGAATTTTAAGGAAATGCATAGATTTGTTGTCTGTGATTCCAGTCCTGTAAACCTGCTAGGATGAGATTTGTTGTGTAAAATTAACTGTACTATCTTTTGCACACCAAATGGCGTCGAAATTCAGACCGTAGACGAAGATGGAATATACAAATTAATGTTAGCAAGACCCGATTCAGAAATTAGAAGACTGACAATACAAGACTTACCTGAAGAACTCCAAGAGACAGTGAAACCAGAAGTATGGGATTTTACTGGAAAAGATGTAGGATTAATGGCAAATGTTGACCCAATTAAAATAGCCATAAAAGAACATGCAGTATACCCAAAAGCTAAACAGTACAAAATGAGTGCAGAGGTAAAAGCAGGGGTTACAACTGAAATAAAAAGATTGTTAGAAGCAAAAATCATACAAGAAGTGATGAGCAGCCCATGTAATTCGCCCATAATTGGAATCAAGAAACCCAGTGATAAGTACAGGGTAGTACAGGACCTGCGCAAGGTTGACAAAATTGTAGTTCCTTGTTGTCCTGTCGTGCCAAACCCTGCAGTAATTCTATACCAAATTCCATGGAATGCTGGATGGTTTACCGTCATTGACTTATGTCACGCATTCTTTTCAATTCCATTGCATCCAGACAGCAAATTTATTTTCTCATTTGAGTTCGACAGTCACGTATACGACTGGAATCGCGTCCCTCAGGGGCACACAGAAAGCCCCTCAATTTTTAATCAGATTCTGAAAAAGTGCCTTGAAACCCTAATATTGCCCGGAAAATCAGTTTTGGTGCAATACATAGATGACCTCTTGGTGGCGTCTAAAAGTCGAAGAGACTGTGTGACTGACACAATCGCCTTGCTGAACCATTTAGGTGAAGGAGGGCATAAAGTATCACCAGAAAAGCTGCAATTCTGTACCACCTCAGTGAAATATCTGGGGCACCAGATAGAGAGAGGTATCAGAAAAGTCACCCCTGAAAGAATCAGGATAATTCGAAACATGGAATTGCCAAATACCCAGAAGGAAATTAGAATGTTCCTTGGAGTTGTAGGGTACTGTAGGCAGTGGATTGTGGGATTTGGAGTCCTAGCAAGACCATTGATAAAAATGATAAAGAAAGGAGCAAATGACACAGTAGAATGGGATGACGAAAGCATGACAGCTTTTACAAAATTACGAGAATGTCTGTGTACTGCTCCTGCATTAGGAATGCCTGACTATTCAAAGGATTTTGCACTGTTCTGCGACACACGAGATAATTGTGCACTTTCAGTCCTAACCCAAATTCATGGGTTGACTGGACGTCCGGTGGCATACTTTTCTTCCACATTGGACCCAGTCGCAGTTGGATTACCTGGGTGTTTGAAAGCTGTAACTGCAACTTGCATGAGTCTTGAACAGAGTGAATCCATTGTGATGGGACATCCGGTAACTGTGTATGTTCCACATTCTGTTGTAATTTTACTGACAAGAACAAAAACCCAGTATCTTACGCCTAGTCGGCTGACTAGGTATGAGAGAATCCTTGTAGGTGCAGGAAACGTGACCATCGAACAATGTAATATTTTTAATCCAGCTACCTTACTACCTAGCTCATTCGCAGTGGAAGAATTTGCACATGATTGCATTGATTTGACTGAGTTCAGTACCAAACCACGCCCAGACATAAACGAGAACCCCCTGTTTAGTGAAGATTATCAGTTATTCGTAGATGGATCATGCCTGAGACATGAGGAAGGTGGCCTAAGCGCTGACCACTCCGTGTGCACTCTAGAGCCTCCAGTGGAAGCATCCTATTTATATGGGGTCAAGTCTGCATAAATAGCTGAATTGATTGCATTGACAAAAGCTTGTAAATTTGGGAGGAACTTGAAAATAACCATATACACTGATAGCCAGTATGGTTATAGGGTTGTGCATGACTTCGGCCAGCTGTGGATGCAGAGGGAGTTCCTGACTTCTTCAGGCACCCCTATCAGAAATGGAAAATACGTGCAGGATTTACTAGAATCAATCCAGTTACCAAAATAATTGGCTGTGGTCAAGTGTGCTGCTCACAAATCTGGCGATGACAAAGTGCCAGCAGGTAACCGATATGCTGACCAGTTAGCCCAACATTGTGCAAAATATCGAATTTTAATCAATATAAAGGTTGGGGGAAACGGAAACAGCTGCCAACTTTTGATGCTAGAGGGAGTGAATACGTGGGAGGAAGTGAGAGACTTACAGGAAGCAGCAGAGCCACAGGAAAAACAAAGATGGAGAAACTTCGGTTGTCGAAGGAGAAGTGCAGATGGTGTCATTGTTTACCTTGATGATATGCCTGTGTTGCCAGACTGTATGCTTGCTCCTATGGCTAGATTCATTTATGGAAACACACATGTAGGCAGAGATGCGATGATTCGCATGTTCTGCCAAACATGGTTCAATTCGAAATTCAGAAGCGTAGCAGAAGCACTCTGCCAGAGGTGTTTGACCTGCCAACAATTTAACCCTGGAAAGAAAACCATAGTGTTACCAGGGAAAATCAGAAAGGCAGAAGGCCCTTTTATCAGACTACAATTTGACTTCATTCAGTTGCCCCCTTGTCGAGGAATGAAATACCTACTTGTCATTGTCTGCCTGTTTTCAAAATGGGTGGAAGCCTTCCCTGCACGTAGAAATGACAGCATCACAGTAGCAAAATTATTGCTTAGGGAACTTATACCTCGTTACGGCTTCCCAGTCTTAATTGAATCTGACAGAGGAAGTAATTTCCAGAATGAAATAATAAAGCAAATCTGTGAAGCATTCAAAATCACGCTAAAACTACACTGTGCATATCGTCCTGAGGCTTCTGGAGTGGTAGAACAGATAAATGGCACAATCAAATCAAGATTGGGAAAGATGTGTGAATACACTCAACTGGAATGGCCAGATGCTCTGCCTCTTGTGTTGATGGGACTCAGAAGTATTCCAGACCGGAACACTGGCTTGAGTCCACATGAAATCCTAATGGGAAGAGCAATGCGGCAAGCATGGGTGCCAGGATACAAAATAATAAGCATATCTGATGATTTGGTACTAGAATACTGTAAAGAGCTGGCTGACCAAGTACGTTCTATCTCTCGCCAGGTTGGGGGAGAAGAAGGCGCCAGGCCAACGACTCCAGCACATGACCTGAATCCAGGTGAATGGGTCGTAATAAAGAAGCACACTAGGAAAAGTTGCCTTGAACCCAGGTGGGGAAAGCCACGACAGGTGATCCTGGTAACCACCACAGCTGTAAAGTGTGCAGGAGTACCTCGCTGGATCCATGCCAGCCACACGAAGAGAGTGACTGAACCTGACAAAACTGAGGCTAAAGGTTGCACAGCTGAAGGATCCCAAGATATCGGTCCTGAAATAGCTGAAGAAGAACAACCGAGCTCCAGTCAAGAAGATTGGATACCAATAATCGATCTGACAATCGACCCTATACGAACCAGAAGTCAGACTCAGCTAGATAGTGGGATAGTGAGGACGAGACAGGTGAAGATGAAGCTACTCAGATCATCGAAATCCACGTTAAATCTGATTCTGAGGAGGACCAGATAGGGAGAGAGCAGGTAATTGACACTTCTCCTAGGACACCTGCACCAGAAGAGGGGCAGATAGAAACTAGGGCAGAAGTTCAAGCGGGAGAAAATCAAGAGCTCGAAGAGCTTGAACAGGAACAGATAGGATTAGACAATTGTGTTCAGGAAGAAGAGATCAAAACAGATCAAAGCCAAAATCAGCATACACCTGAACAAGGCCAGTTTAGGGACCAGGCAGAAGAAACAGATGAAAGACCTGGACCTAGTCAGTTAGGGAACAATACAGAAGATGAACTTGATCCCAATGTGCCACTACTGAACGAAAACAAAAGACTGTTTGAAGAAGGCCAAGACACAGTGCCAGTTAAAAGACTCAGAAAAGGTGACTCAGTACCTAGATTTGTGAAAAGGCTGAGATTAACGAGGAGCCTGGACAGATAAATGAGGTCTCGAGTCAAACCGACCCAGTGGTGACAAAGCCAAAGAGAAGAAGTGCTCGCATCAAGAAGCTGAACAACAAATACGCGAGTCCTGAATGGACTTACTTTGTATTGGAGGAATTTGAGAATCTGGAAATAAGTGACAAAAGTGATGAAAGTGATGAAGAATTGATTGCTGAACAGACCAGTGAAGAAGCAAACCCAACCTGAAAAGTTACTCGAGTAAGCAAGCTGTGCAGAGTTACAAAGAGGGGTTGAAGCTTCTTTTGAGCCAAAATGTCTGATTCTTCTGAGAATGGGAGACCGAGACGAGGTTGTGTTAAAACATGCTGCCAAGTATGTTTATGTAGTGTAGCAATAGTACTGATACTTTGGATAGGACTAACCATAACTATTCCTTCTATGATGAGAAAAAACCCAAGTCTATACCCAAATAATAACCTACCTGATGACACTGTAGAATCACACACTAGAAGTACACCACAAAGAGTAGACGTACTAGACAAACCACTTAGCCTGAAACAAACAAGCATAGATTTAGAAGCACTAGATGAGGAAGGATTACACTTTAACAAAATAAAGAACAAAACTCACTTGAATGTTTTCGCAAACCTGTTAGTAAATTATGTAGAAACTATGGAGATAGACGACTGTTATGTCTGCATGGAGCTACCTACTTCTGTAGCTGAAGGTGTGACTTACCACCACTTGCCCTTAACCTATGGGATTTCCTGTAGTATACTAACTAGTTTATTTTATAAAAGAGGACCATTACAGTATTATTACTCAAACCTTGACGTGACATTTTCTGAACTTCCTGTTTGAAGAAACCTGAACCCTGTACATACAACTAGAGATGTAGCTAAATACATGAGTGATTATTTTCTAACAGTAGGTAAAATAAATATAGATGACGCACACAAAAATAACTTGACCTGTTCTTTACATGAAAAAGAGAAAGAATTTCTGGATATGGTAGAAAAGAGAAGAGAAAGTTTCCAAAAGAAAGCCAAAGACAAGAACCAGAAAGTTCCTAAATGGGCAGAGAGTATAGGGAGCACCTCAAATGGTGGAGCTAACGCTGCGATGTTGCTGGATTTCAAAAAGAAGGGGAAACTTTGTCTTAAAAGAGCAAAAACAAGTTATTATAACAATATTTTCATTGGTTCCAGCGAATGCGAACATAATTACAAGGTAATTGGGGGTTGGGGTTTCAAAGATGGGTCAGATCCTGTGTTTCCTGGAATTTATTTTATATGTGGGAATAAGGCTTACTTCAAATTGCCCGACCATTGGTACGGAAGCTGTTATTTTGGTATTGTCTTCCCAAAGATATACCATGTGGGGAAAATCACTGGAAGCACTGAAAAAACTAATGAATTAGCGCGTACTAAAAGAGAAAGTGCTGGTGAAATTGTAGGAGATATTTTTAGTGCACTGATACCTACAGTGGGAGTGGTTCTGAATACACACAGAATTTGCAAATTGTCAACAGTAGTGGACCGGTTATCTACTGACACTGCTGGAGGTTTCCTGATGGTCAATACCAAGTGGTTGCGATCAGATCAATGGTTTTACAGAATAGACTTGCTCTTGATACATTATTGGCAAAAGAGGGCGGAGTCTGCAGAATGTTGAAAGCGCAACATTGTTGCACTTACATACCTGACAAAAGTGTGGAAATGAAAGGGTATGTGAGGAACATTACAAATTTGGGAAAAGAACTCAAACCACTTGAGGTTGGCAGTGCCTGGAAGAGACTTACTGATGGTCTCTCCGCCGTAGGACATTGGTTTGCTAACTTAGGTAAAAGTTTTTTGATTAAAGTACTGATGCCAATTGCAGGAATAGGTTTAGTAGTGTTTATAATCATAATCTGCTGTAAATGTCGAAAGAAACAAAAGAAATACACTGTGAACAAGAGAGGAGTGAAGAGAAAAGTGGATGAACTTGAATTAGAGGAACTGAATAATCAGATTTATAAAAGGGTGATAAATTCTCACCCTAATAAAGAGACTAAAGAGAAACTGAATCGAATGTTTGAAGAGATTGAATTGGGGAAAATGTGAAAAGTTGGCATCTGGTTCTATGAATTTGTGATGATATAAAATATCATCAAAGAGTGGATTGATGGAGCAAGGATTCGCACGTACAGCGACTTGCTTGGATCAAGAACCTCAAATAATGTTAATAACTGTAATCAACATGTTCGTGTTACTAATATTGCACATTTCTACATTACACGGGGTGTCCCAGTAACGCTTGCCTATATGTTTACTTATCCTAAAACGCTTGCCTCTAAAATGGCCGCTGCTTTGCGGGAATTTCTTCTGCGCATGCGTTGGTCACACTCACGTGATGTGACGTACTCGCAGTTCTGGTGGGAAATCTTTGCGCTTGCGCATTAGCAACAAGATGACTGCTCCATGTTCTCACATGCCCGAAGCTTGCCCTGCAGCTTATGCAATGCTGTTCGTCTTGCACTAACCTTAATGCTATAGTTAGTATAAAGTAAGGGGAGTCATATAGGGATTCCTGGTTTACAGTGTATTCATTTATTTCTATGTTCTAAATTGTTTTCCTTTACTTTTCATGTGGTGAATCTTTTGGGCCTGGGAGGCGCTTAGTATTCCATCTTTGAAGTCCCTACTGCGCATGTCATCCTAGCAGAGGGAAGAAAACCTTGTACCAGTGGAACCCTGCCAGCTGGCAGCCACAGTCAAGATGCTCCTGGGAATCGACCTGTAGCCCAGAAAACGGAGTCGAAATGTATCGCATTTGAAACAATTGTATATGAATTTGTATTGAGCATTGTTAGGGGAAGAGCACATATCATGGGAACCCCAAATTCAATAGGCGGTCCCAAAAGATGTAAATTGGGGCTTGTGAAAGTCAAATCCTGGTTGGTGTGTTGACCTGTCCTACTTTTGGACCAATCGAAAATGGGGATTCTTACACTTGCAACATTTGGGTGGTGGTACACTGACCCGAAAACAGTATAACTAGCCTAGGTTTAGCTAGAGAATTTGTCCGACTTGTCCGAATAGCTGACCTGTCACTGACCCAACGCACTCAATAGCTGATCCTGAAACAGAGGTGCTGCGGAGCACTCTGTCTGACTGTCTCACAGACCCATTGTGGGTTTTGAGAAGCTTAAGTGCTGGCGGAGCACTTTGCTGGGGAAATTCGATAACCCAATCGGGGTTTTGACTGATAGCTGCAGAGAGGGTATAGCGCAGGCGTTGCAACTGAACTGCGGGTGCTGGTCTTACCTTGGTGGTCCTGTCCTGATCCTAATCTGGTTTCCTGTCCTGGGTGTCCATTCTGCACCTGCTGGCCTACTGGCGACTGTCCTTCCTTGGGGTCCTTTCTCCTGTCCTTAACTGACCCGTGGCCAGGGTTGGTTACCGCACCGTTCTAGGTAAATATAAATCTGAGGGAACCCATTTCGCACTCTCTATTTCTTTGCTTTTAATAAAATCGTAATCGCACATTATCCTTTTCTCTTGCTCTCCTTTACACTGACTAATGATAAATTCCTACATTATAGTTATTATACTAGCATGTTCCATTTTTACCCATCCCATAAGTACGTTCTTGCATACAGTTCATGAAATATAGATGTTCCTTTTCTTTACCCATTCCTTTAGTTGATTTATTTGGGTACATCTGAAGTATATAGCGTGTTCCATTTTTCCTTTCCTATAGTTACATAGTCATTCAAATTCCTTTAGTTTTGTGGAAATACTCAAACTACGATTTCATAGTATGTTCCTTTTCTCCCGTCCTTTAGACATCATACTGAGTGTAAGCTCTGAAACCAATGTTAGTATGTTCCTTGTCTTACCTTCCCTGTATTAGTTCTAAATGGTTGGTCTTATTTACTTCCTATATGGATATGTGCTCTTTATAATCTTAGTTATTGACAGTTTACTTGGTGTGAACCTTATGCTTTCTGAATCTGATGAACTCTAGATAAAGGTTTTAAAACTTCCCGAGTCTGTGGTTATTATATAAGTGCGAATAGAGTAAATAGTATTTTGTATTTTGGTGTCTGCCTTTCTTTTACAGCTAGCTCCCTGATCCATTGTGATCATAGGTACCCATAACGTGGATTGGTAAGTTGGGTACATTGGTAACAAATAGGAAGGAACTGGGTTACTGTTAGTAGTGTGTAGGTTACCTGATTAATGAATATGGAAAATTGAATTTATGGGCCCAATGTGCATATGGTAAAATTATAGTCGGGTGACCTGCGCGCTCTATCAGCAGTGGGCCACCGCTCCTCCACCCTAGTGGAGGAGCCACCCCTGGGTACATAGTCTGCCATTTCCTTCAGAAGGTGGCTGGCAAGAATATTGAATAAAAAGTATTTTGAAACAAAAAAGTTGGGCCCCACTTATGATGTCGGTCGGATCTAAACAGACTGGACATCAGCTGCTGCAGTACGACCACCGCATTATGATGCACAGTGGTCGGAGGCTGTGGGCGGTGGGACTGACTGGCTCTTGCAATGGGCTCAAGGAGCCCATCCGACCACCGGTCGGGATGTAATTCCCTGCAATAAGGGCAGTGCCTGCTCAGGCACCGCCATAGGGATTATGTTGTCCCTTTCAGACAGCCTTTCAATGGCAGTCCAACCGTCATTGAAAGGCTGTCGGAAACGGACTTTGAGGGCCCCTAGCAGGACCCCGTCCCTCTGTGGCCTCCTCTATGAGGCCTGGGGGCACTTGTGGTGACCTTCCATTTTGTCAAGAATATTTTGATGTCAAAAACATATCGAAGGTAAGAATATTGTTTTAAGACTTGTTTTGAATATTGTAAAATACATTTTTTTAAACTATTGCGACCGCGGCGGTAATAGATTAATATGTTGGCGGTGTCCAATGGACACCGCCAACCCTATTACGATGGCACAAAGTAGGGGCCTTTCCGCGGCGGCAATGCCGCCACGGAAAGGCAGGCGGAGATTGCTGCGGGGGCCCCCTGCAGGGCCCCCAGGTTGCCACCACTGTCGGGGGGCACATGGGGGGTACCTATGGTACCCCCCCACATGTACATATACAAAGCGGCAGGCACCGCGCGGTGCCTGCTGCTTTGCATCTTGAAATGCATCAACATATGTTTTGCATTGTGGCGGGCGGTGCAGAGAGCACCGCCCGCCACAATGTAAAACATATAGGATGTGCCCGCCACTGTGGCGGGTACATCCTAATACCCACAACGGGACCCTCGCCCTTATGGCGGGCGGTCCCGATCTCCATTAGGGTGGCGGGCGGACGAAGTCCGCCCGCCATACTAATGGACCCTGAAATGTATAAATTTAAATGTATTGTTTTTATGAGAAAAAAACCTAAAAATATTTTGAAATGTTAATATATTTTTATGTGCTATATTGAAAAAAATATTAATTTATGATATTTATTTTTTAAACTTGTTTAAATATTCATTTTTATGTTATTGTTTTAACTAACATTTTTTATTATAAAATTTTGAGTAGATTTTGATCGTAGTTGAATAATTATGGTTCTGATTACGATGGCGGTGAACCCGCCACCGACAGGCTGTCGGTGGAGGGTTCACCTCCAACGTGAGGCATTTCCCGTCCGCTATATTATAATGGCGGGCAGGTCTGTGGCGGTCGGACACTCCGACCGCCACAAATCCGACGGGCTCCTTGATCCCGCTGGTGCTGCGGAGACCCGCATATTCCCATATAAGGCGGTGGAGACAACCAGGCACTGCTGTTAGGATTATGATGCACCATCCCCGCCAGACTGGCGGGGGTGGAATTTGGAGGTCCGTAGCAGACCCCCTTTATCCCGGACACTTCAGTTTTGGGGGGGGAACCTATGGTACCCCCTACATTTCCATGCACTATGTGGCTGGCACCGCATGGTGCCTGCCACGTCGTGCAGGGAAATCTAAAAAGTGATTTTTAAAATGCAACGGGTGCTGGAGCCAGCAGCACCCACTGCAATGTAAAGTATGGCACTTGCAGCCGCCGTGGTGGTGGCCTCATCGTAATACAACCTGTGGGACCGCCGCCTTGTAGGCGGGCGGTCTCACTCCCTGAGACGATGGCAGATGGACTGAGATCCGTCCACCATCGTAATCACCCACTATGGTTTGATTTAAAAAAAGGAAATATTTGTTATATTACGTGGTAAATAGTATTTATTAAATATTTTCATTTTTATATTAATGTTAAATAATTGTTGAAAATAATCATTCATTAATATATATTTGTGGTTGAATATTTAGAATTGTTTATATTAATTAAACGTTTCTATTTTTTTTAATTTAACATGTGTTTTTTATATTTGATTAAAAAAGCTGAATTATACATTTCTTTTAGGAATGTTTTTTTAAGCGTGTTGTACAAAAGATCACATATTATTATTTTGTTTAATGTATAGGCTTAATGTTATGTTATATTGTTTAAATTAGTACATGAAAATATAACTCATTCATAATGTTTAATATTTTTTCACTGTAAGTAGATGGTATTTTGTTTTTCTATTTTGATATTTGTTGCCAATTTTATAGTACCAATTGTTTTATAAGTGTAGTGTTAAATTATTATACAGTTATTGTATTTTTTTTTATATTTCTTTTTATTAAATGAAAAACATAGACACAGAAAAGAAAAAACAACAATACAAGGCAGTAAAGTCATAAATGTGTTACATCAATGCGAGGATGAGGACATTCAAGTGCGTTACAATCGGCAAAGTCACGGGAGAGGCGGGGGAGAGGAGAGGCGGGGGAGAGGAAATCCGGAACAGGAGAAATGCTTAAATGGATACGGAGGAAACATCAGGTTGGGAGGGGAGCATTTCAGTCTCTGGTTCTGCGTGGGGGGGAGCACATATCTCGCCACGGTACGTGTTCCATTGGTTCCAGATCTTCCCCCATTTACGAGGTCTGCCACGAGCCACGTACACCGTCTTTTCTCTAAACATGCACCAATCCATGTTTTGTTTCAATGCCAGAGCCGTAGGCGGCCTCTGGGCGCCCCATAATTGGGCTATATCTCTCTTGGCAATCATATTTCCCAGGGTTACCCATTGGAGCTGCGCCACATTGTAATCATTCGGCTCCCACACATTCAATAAGCACCGCCTAGCCTCAGGCACCGACATCACACCCGTGACCTCACTCATAACCTCATGCACACGAGTCCAATAGCGCGCCACCTCGGGACATTCCCAAATTATATGGAGAAAGGTACCCACGAGGCCACAACCACGCCTACACATCCCATCCAGAGAAAATCCCATATGCACCAGACGCGGACCGGTAACATAGACCCTGTGAAGAATTTTGAGTTGAACAAACCGGAGGCGCGCCGGGATAGCCACCTCCTTAGGAGAAGACACCGCCGCCTGCCAATCCTCATCATCTAGCTCCAAGCCGTCACTGGTCCAAGCCTCTCGGAGGCGACAGAGGAGGTCAACCCTGTTATTTATCAACTTTTTATATATTAGCGAAATAGTGCTGTCCGGGACATACCCGTCCAGTATTCGGTCTTCAAGCGGGGATGCCTCCGGAATATCCACACCCAACGTAAAAGCCGATAAAACCGCATTTCGAAGTTGCGCGTAACGAAAAAATTCCCTGTCATTTAAATCATACTCTGCCTTCAGCTCCTCAAATGTCTTGACCCTACCTTTGGTCCACACATCAGTCACCCTGCAAAGTCCAATTGCGTCCCACTTATCAAAGCCCTTCGTTTTCCATAGGGATCCCAATCTATCAGACGCATATAGCGGGGTCGCTCGAGTCAATTTATCCGTCCAGCCCAGGGCAGCTGTGGCACGATGCCATACCTGTACTGCAATCCTGGTGGGACCCGTGAGCGCCCTCCCAGCGGGTCTAGCGTACAGAGCCCTGTTATAGTCCCCGCCGGGTAACAACCACTTATCCATCTCGAACGCAGGATTCGGCGCGGGACCATAGGTACAGTGGTTAATCGCCCCCATCTGAGAGGCCCAATAGTACCGACGAATGTCAGGAAGCGCGATTCCGCCATCGTACCATGGGAGTGTCATCTTCGCGAGGGCAATACGGGGACCGCCCCCCCATAGCAATTGCCTCTGTAAACTTTCAACCTCCCGAAAATAGCTAGCAGGCACAATGTCAAGAGTATTCTGCAACGCATATAAGAACCGGGGCAACGACATCATCTTGAACAATGCCGCCCGTCCTAGAGGGGATAAAGGGAGCCTACGCCAGGCAGCGACGTCAGACCTGAGGCGCTGAAGCGGGGGCAACAAATTACGCTCATAACGGAGCACGGGATCCAAGGTGATAAAGATCCCCAAATACTTGAATCCCTCCTGCACTACCTGTATAGGACATCCGCGAGGCAAAAGGGGAGCGTCGCCCGAGAGAACATAGATACAGGACTTAGACCAGTTAATGACAAGACCGGAGTTTTTACGGAAAGAGTTCAGGATGTCGAACAGAACTATCAACGACTTCCGAGGTGACGTAAGATACAACAGGATATCATCCGCGTACAAGGACACACGGTCCTCGAAGTCTGAAGTCCATCGAACGCCCTTCAAAGACGGCTCCCACCCCAGCCAGGCTGCCAGAGGTTCCAAGGCGAGAGCGAAAAGAAGCGGGGACAAGGGGCAGCCTTGGCGTGTCCCTCTGCCAAGGGCAAACGTAGCCAAAACTTGGCCGTTTACAACCACTTGAGCTAAAGGATCAGTATAGAGCAACTTCACCCAGCTAATAAATACGGGGCCGAAACCGAACTTTGCGAGGGCCGCCCAAAGATATGGCCATTCCAGTGTATCAAACGCCATTGTGGCATCCAAAGAAGCCAAAATGGCCGGCTCACGTAGCGTCCCCGCCCTCGCGAGGGCGCCGTGCAGGCGACGGAGGTTCAATGCCGTGTTGCGATGTGGTATAAAGCCGGATTGATCGGGGTGGACCAAGTCACCGATAACGGTTGTTAGGCGATTAGCAAGCAGTTTGGCCAGGATCTTAGGCTCGGCATTTAAAAGAGATATGGGTCGATAGGAGGCGCAGCGATCGCGCGGCCTCCCCTCCTTGTGTATTACAACAATAGAAGCCAGTCTTTGATCAGGAGGGAGGGAACCCGTTTCCAGCGATTCCAAAAACATCGACCTAAGATAAGGGGCTATCGTATCCGGACGAAGCTTATAGAGCTCAATGGGGAGTCCATTCGGGCCCGTGGCCTTCCCCGACCGAACCGCGCGGATAGCAGTTGCCACCTCTTCGACAGTAGGTGTGGCATCAAGGAGCTCTCTTTCAGGGTCTGACAAACAAGGCAACGCGATATCCCACAAAAGTAGCCGAGAGTCCTGCTCTGGTCTATCTGACACAGGGGAATAGACATCCCGGAAATACCCCGCAAAACACTCCACAATCTCAGCCGGGCCGGTTACTCTCGCTCCATTCGCACTTTCAATCTCCGGAACTACACGACTAGCACACTCCTTCTTATCCAACCACGCAAGTAATTTCCCCGCTTTGTCACCCACATCATACAGACGACCTTGCTGCTCCCTGCTCATTACTTTTGCAGTGTCAGTAACCAGTGCTTTATAATCAAGTTGTTTGAGACCAAGGAGATGCAGCCTATCTTGAGTAACCCCCGAATCCAACTCCCTTTCCAGAGCGGTTATTTCATTTTCAATGCGAACAACCGCCTCCTGTTTACGTTTCTTGACATTGCTGACTAAGGAAAGGGCCTGGCCCCGAATGACGGTTTTGTACGCTTCCCACAGTGAGACAGAGGAAGACACGGAGCCCACATTCTCCGCAAAGTAATGATCTAGCGTCTTAATCAGTTCCGCCCGCACCTTAGGGTCCCGGAGGTACCAGGGGTTAATCGGAGCCACTCGACCCTCCGTCCCCAACTTCGTGTCTACGACCAACCCTAATGGGGAGTGGTCCGAGATACCCCATGCCAGATGTTTAATCTCCTTGATAGAGGAGGCCTGCGGAGAAGGCATCAACACGTAATCTAGTCTTGAGAGACTACCGTGGGCACCGGAATGGAACGTGTACTGCAACTGCCCCGGGTGGACCAATCTCCAACAATCGACCAGTCCCAGAGTGTCCAAGAAGTCGCCCAACCAGGATTGAGATTTCGCAATGTCCCTGGGGGGGTAGCGATCGCACATTCCCGACACCACTGAATTAAAATCTCCACCCACCACCAGCTGACCCTCCGGGACTCCCAGGAGCACTTTCCCCAAATCGGCAAAGGTAGTTGTTTGCAAGCCAGGTGGAACATAGACAGAGAGAAGGGTGATGACCCCCCCTCCCAGCGCCCAACAATGGCGGCGTACCGCCCTCTATCGTCAAGGATAATATCGTCTACCTCGAGAGGGAGGGAGTTTCTAACAAGAATACCAACCCCCCTAGAGCCAGATGTAAATCCAGAGTGCGCTAGGAGACGATAGCCACGCCTGTTCATAGCATGGCACGTATTGCCAATCAAGTGCGTCTCCTGTAGCAACACCACATCAGGGGATAAGCGACGTATCAGTTGTAGTACCACCCCTCGTTTGATCCTATCTCCCAACCCGTTGACGTTCCAACACAATAACCTCAATCCCCTACCCCCCATCCCAGAAGCCAACCCCACCCCCACCCCACAATAGATGCAACACAGAACTACAGGAGATCATCAGTACATTGCCTTGAAAGAAACAAAAGAACTGTAACTTCGCCCCTTTCACCCCCCAAGAAACCCCCAACGTCATGCCCCCCACCCTGCACCCCTGCGTAAGACTCAAAAGCCACCCCAACTTGCAGTGTGCCTGTCGCCCTAACATTCAACTAATCTACGAAAAGAACCCTAGAGGAGGAAAGGCTCACCCACCCCCCACCCATCCCCCGAAAAACAGTACTCTAGCAGTCAATTTTGCATAGCATCAAACCACCGCTGAAAGTCAATGTGTCGATCCGGGAGCCGATCTCGCTCCTATTCCTGCTCCACTGGGCCACACTCAGCCCCTCCGGAATATTCAGAGTATTCCTGCCGCATGGGCAGCGTGTCCAACCAGTCTCCTGCAGCCTCAGGATGATTAAAGAAGAACGTCCGGTCCTCGTATATCACACGTAGCCGGGCCGGGAAGAGCATAGCATACTTCATGTCCCTGTCTCTCAGTCTCTTCTTCACCCCTTGGAACCCCAGTCTCTGCTTCTGCACCTGCTGGGTGAAGTCGGGGTAGAAACTCACTATAGTGTTTTCAAAGGCAGTGGGGCCACTCTGGCGCGACGCCTGCAGGATAGCGTCTCTGTCCCGGAAGTTTAAAATCCTAGCAATAATGGGTCGCGGGGTGGCCCCCTGCTTGGGCTTACCTCCCGGTATCCTATGGGCCCACTCCACAGCGAAGAACTTACTAAGGCCCTTGGGAGCAAGGTGGTTCACAATTAGGTCCTCCACAAGCAAGTCAACCGAAGAGGCATCTGTTGTTTCAGGGACACCAACCACACGAACGTTGTTCCGTCGTGCACGGCTTTCAAAATCTTCCAGGCGACGAGAGAGAAAGTCGTGTGAAGATCGCAGGTTGCCGACCTCCGCCTGTAGATCTGAGACGTCGGTAGTGAGGCTGGAAGTCTTCAAATCAAGAGACTTGACCTTTTCATTAGTCTTTGCCAGATCTGCCCTGATCAGGGTGACATCGATAGCCACTGTGTCCAGTTTGTGGGCCAGAGCTTCATACTGTTGGCCCATCGAGGCCTTCATGCCGGTAATGGCGCCCATGACGTCTCGCAGCGTCAAGTCCTCACCAGTCAAGGAATCATCTCCGACGTTGCTCGGGGGTTTATTCGGTCCACCCAGAGAGCCCTTGGAGAGAGTGTATCTGTCCATGACGTTTGACTGTACGGAGCTCCCACGGAGAGCCGGCTTGGTCTTGCGCTTCTCACCCTCGGGCTTAGCAGCCATCTTGGATATAGCGCCCCGGAGGGGAGCCTTGGACCTGGTGAAAATGGCTACACTCAATGCGCCCAGGGAGGGTTCGTAAGATGTAAAGTGGGCACTTCACACCGCTCGATGAACCACAATGGGCCAGCACAGCATTCAAGGTGGAGCGGCAAAGCCAAATGTGACCAGGGCAGGTCAGGGCAGGTCAGGGCAGACCAGAGTCGGAGAAGTCAAAAACGAAACCGAAAGTGAATGGCTGAGCAAGGAGACTCGGCCAAGCCGATGTTGTTCGATTACTGCCCGGCTGGCAGAGAAATCGAGCCCGGGCCAGCACCAAGGAGCAGGCCAGAAAAGTTCAGGAGCCCGTAACTTCGGCTTCCAAGATCCAAATCGAAATCTGAAAACGGCTAGTAGGTCAGCCAGGTTGTGCCAGTAACGACCCGTCGTCGTAGCCAGGATAAGATGCAGGATAATCGACGGAGGTGGCGAAGGTCCGGGAGCCCTGTGCTCACGCGACCATACCGGTTGCCCGCGAAGCTCCTCCCCAGTTATTGTATTTATTACATACTTTTAAAAATGACATGGTTTATTAATATTGTACATTTTACATATTTGAAAGCATTTTTAAGTTTATTTTTATATGGATTATTTATGATGTTGATTTAAATATTCTTTAGTTAATATTATTCAAAGTTGTTTTTTGGAGTATTAAAGACATAGGTGCCGATTTATATGATGGTGGGAAGGCCACTCCGTCTCAGCGATGACAAAGTTCTCTTTCCCGCCAACATAGTTGTCCTCCCACCCAATTTAATTTCGAGCAGAGCATCAGTTTGGCCATGATGAGATTGCTCCGTGTTCGCTGCGGCCAAACTTCTCCGACAACCCTAGGGAGTAAGGGCTGTCGGAGGAATGGCTACATGTCTGCTCACCCAATTTAGATAGTCGGCTATGCAGCCATTTTTACTTGTTCTCACCGACAGTCAAAACCTGGCAGTGAGGGACAGTAAGATCGTATTAATGCTCCCCCCACCATGGGAGAAGACTCCCAGGGCAAGGAGAGCATTATTTATATTTCCTTGCAATAAGAAAATCCTATTTCGGGCTTTCTTTTTGTACAAAAAAAGAAATGCCCTGTGCTACTGGCTGTGTCGTGCTGATACAGCCCCGTAATACAGAGTAAAATACACTGGCAGGAACTGCTGTGACCTGATATAGGGTAATTTCTAAATGATCTGGGTCCCCAATGATTGAACGGTGAGCCATCCATCCAGCAATAATGTGTTATATTTAGGGCCCGATTCTGATGCGGTTTGGAAAGCTTCCCGATCAAATAGGTTTGGGAATGGTTTCCAACTGAATCGGATCGGGAGAGTCCAACAACTGAATACGATGCATCCAGATGCTTCCAGATACGATTTGGTTGGACTCCCATTGACTTCAATGGGAGCCTATGTTCCTAACCGCAGCGTAATCGGGCCCTAGGATGAGAATGCTTTCCTAACCGCATCGTAATCGGGCCCTCGGTTGGAAAGACAAGTTCCCCATCCAATTTGGATAGAGCAAATGCCGTTAGGAGTCCTTCCTAACTGCATCAGAATCAGGCCCTTGGTGTTTAACCCTTACAAATGACTATTTTACACTGGAGTGCAAATAGGTAAGGACGTTACTGTCTAACATTTTCCCCTAATGGGTTATACTAGAATGGGAATAGTAAATGTCACCCTTTAGTGTTCAAAACCTTCCCCTAAATGGCTTCGATTCGAATGGAAAAGTAAATGTCATCCCTTTGGTGTCTAAAACCTTCCTCTAAATGGGTTAGATTGGAGTGTAAGTAGTAGATGTTCCCCCTTTAGTGTCTAAAAACCTTCCTCTTAGACTGGAGTGGGAATAGTAAATGTTACCCTTTTAGAGGCTCATTACCATGTAGGTCGGAAAGCCTCTGACCGACACCGTCTCGGACTCGGGACCGACCGACAGGTGGTCGGCGGTTTTGACCGCCGAATTACAATGCGTCCGAACACTGTTCGGTCGGATTCCCATTGTTCCCTATGGGGGCTTGTGTTACAGCAGTAAACCAGCCGTAACACAAGTTCCTGTGGGGCCCTGGGTGTGTGTGTGTAAAACTCTGCACCCTGTCACGGGCACCCCATGGTGCCTGCCACACAGTGCAGGGTTTCATAGGGGGGTACCCTAGGTACCCCATCTGCCATCAACCTTAGGCTTCGAGGGCAAGGGGCACTGCCAGGGGCCCCCAAAGTCACTATCCAACAGCCTTTCTGTGTCGGAAAGACCAGCGGGAAAGGCTGTCAGAATCCGACATCGTAATCCCGACCACGGAAACGGCGTTCATAGGGGGTTACGGTGAGGTTCCGACCCACAGGAATACTCCGAGAACCGGTTGGAACCGAGTCGGAATGACCGGCGGGTGTACGTTCTGACCACGAATATCGTAATCATGCGGTAGGTCTGTAAACCAAACCGAGTCAGTCGGAAGTGCTCCAACGCAGTCAGGAAGCTTCCGACTGTCGGTCGGAGGCTTTCCCACTTACATCGTAACCGCCCCCAAGGTGTCTAAAACCTTCCCCTATATTGCTTAGATTAGAGCGGGAATAGTAAATGTCACCTCTTTACTGTCCAACACCAAACCCTCAATGGCTTAAATTGGTGTAGGAATAGTAAAAATCACTCCTTTAAATGGGTCATGCTGCAGTGGCAATAGTAAATATAACCCCTTTTGTGTCCAAGACCTTCCCCTACATGGCTTAGATTGAAGTGTAAATAGTAAGGGCCTTATTATGTCTTTGGCAGTCCTCCTGCAGAGCGCCACAGCAGCTCTACACAGGAGGCCTGCCAAACCTGTGCTTATGCTGCCTGCCGGATTCAAACTTGAATCTTTGGTAGGCAAGCAGTGCTGCAGGGGTGTCACGGTGGTGCCTGTCTAAGGAGGGCCTTCAGACAGGCACCACGGTGACACCGCCATAGCGCGTTTCTCCATGGTATGGAATGCACCATGTGGTGCAATCCATTCCATACAGGAACTGGGGTGCAAATTTACAGGGGGGGCACAACATGTGCCCCGCTGTATGCCCCCAAGCCCAGAGGCACAAGAGGGCCCTGTTGGGCCCCCTTTGTTGCCTCACCGCCACCCTTTTCATGGCGGTCGCACGGCCATGAAAAGGGTGGCGGTGAGGCAATTCCAACTATGCTCAGCGGTGGTGCTGTGGCCCTGCCAGCATATTGCGCCTCGGACCACTGCAAGACCGCCGCAGATCGCAGCGGTCCTGTGGCAGTCCAACCACCACACTCAAAATGAGGCACATGGTGCCGCTGTGCACTGCGACTACGGTGGCCCTATGGACTGTTGTATTTGTAATAAGGCCCTTTATCTCTCTCTTTTAGTGTCCAGAACCTTACCTTAAATGATTTAGATTTGAGTGGGAATAGTAAATGCTACAACTTTAGTGTTCAACACCTACCCCTACCTGGCTTAGATTGGAGTGTGACTAGTAAATTGCACAACTCTTGTGTTCAACACCTATCAAATGGCTTAGATTTGGGTGGGAACAGAAAATGTCACAATTTTAGCGCCCAACACCTACCCCTAGATGGCTTAGATTGGAGTGTGAATAGTAAATTAGATCCCCTTAGTATACAACATAACCTCTGAAATGGTTTCAATAGTAGTAGGGATATTATATTTGACTATTTTAATGTACAACATATTGAATTTAATTTGTTATAATATAATGTTATTAATAGATGTAAAACTTTAATTATTGCATTTTCTTACATACATCATTAGCACTAACTTTTTATAGCATAGTGAATGACACATTTTTAGTTTTGCATTTTTTCTTTTTTCTTTTGTATTTAAAAGATTAAAAACATTGTTGTGAATTGTTTAACAATGTCTTTCACATTTTTTTCATGTGCATAACATTTTATACATTTCCCATTGTTTCACATATTGGAAATTCTCATATTTTTCAAAAACACAAATCATGTTATATACTTTTTACAAATTGGCATCTTTCATATTTTTGTTTTTAAATAGAAAATGTTAATTTTTTGTGCAATGTTTCACTTGTGTATTTTTCAACATTTCTTAAATGATAGTACATTTTTAAACCATATATATTTGTAATACATATTTTTTTATTTTATAAAAATATTGATATACATTTGAAAGTATATTAAAAATAGTACTACATTAAACAAATTATAAATTTTTTGTACTATTTATATTATACTTTATATATTTATTTATATGTTTGTGATACATGTTTTGACTTTTTTACATGTTTTTTAACATTGTTACATATTTGTAAACCTTTTAAAATAATTTTTAGTTAAAGTCCCCTTGTTTTCTAAGGGAGATAGTCTTTTTGTTGTTTTGATTCAGCACCCAATTGTTTTTAATGCTGTCTGCTTTCGTAATCTATTTGTATCCTTTTTCATGGATTTGGTGGGACTGAGTTGCTGGTTGCCTGCTGCTGATTGTTAGATAAGGTAAGACCTTTTTTATTTTCTTTAAAGGGTTTTGGGGGTAGGTAGGCAGTAGGTAGTGTTAGTAAAAGTGAGTTACGGTGTTACTTTTAATCTTGATAGTTAGTTAGTTGTAGTTTGCTTTCTGTTGATTAGTTGTGCTGTGTGTTAGGCCTACTTAAAGTTTGGGAGTTGGGTAGTGTTATTTTAGATATTGTATGTTATAACTTGCGTTTATTACATCTGTAATGTTATCTGTCTGTTGTATTAGAACATAGTGGTTTGTGTGGGTGAGTATTCCATTTTTTTACAGGCTTACAGATCAGATGTTTGCCTGTGGACAAGTAGTTTATGCATTTTTATTAAAGGAAATGAATTTGGTTTCTATTAAAACAATATATTTGTTTGAATTTGGTTTGATTTTTTGGGATTCCTGTAGAATTTTATTTTTGATTTTTTGGCTTGTCATGGCTCCTTATGACTTAGAATACTTTGATGGATTTACCTTGGACTTTTTAATTTTCGCCATTTTCTATATTTTTGAAGTGAGATTTTTTTTGGGGGTTAGATCATATTTTGACAACCTGGATAATGATGGAGAACTACAGCTACAGAATAGTTGATTTTTTTAATGTATTTGTTGGTTTAAAATGTTATATTTTGTTATCTAAGTGTATTTGCTGTAATTGTAATGTTTTATTTTACATTTCTGTGTTGGAGATACTTGATTTTATTTTGTGTTCATTTCTAATGTTGTGTTTTATGATTTTTGATGTGTTGTTTTTTAAGTATTTATTGAAGTTATTATTTTTATTTTATCAGTGTTCATTTCAATGTTATTTCTACATTTTTTGATTAATTTATGAAAAAATATATATTGTTTAATATTTACTTTAAAATCCTTAAGTTGTGCTGGTGTGTACCTTTGGTAAGTATCTACATGTTTTATGGTTGAGATTTTCCTACTGTTTCTAAGTAGTGTACTCCTTTGTTGTTTTAAAGATTCTAACTTTACATTGTAGCATGTTGTACATTATATTGGTTTATTTACTTGCTTTAGGTTTAAATTGGGTTACTTGTTGCTCTATTCTTAGTTGTTGTTACCTTTGTTCTTTTTGTAGGGCTTCTATGAATTTATTTATTTTATTTATTTTATAGCATTATTAGAGCGCGAGCGAAGGCCCTTGGGCATCTCGGCGCTGGAATATCTGCCATATTCAACCAAGGAGGGAAAGAGGGGTTCACTGGTTAAAAAGCCAGGTCTTGAGTTGTTTTCGGAAAGACCAAAGAGACGGGCTAGTTTTGATGGCATGTGGCAAAGTGTTCCAGAGTCTAGGTGCTGACACGAGGAATCTTCTGTCACCCCATGACACCAGTTTGGTACGAGGTACCACTAACTCGTGTAGGTTGGAAGATCGTAGGAGTCTGAGGGGGCTATAGGGAGTGAGATTTTGGATCAAAAAGGCTGGTCCCTGGTTATGCAAGGCCTTATAAACAATGCAAAGGGTCTTACATTTAATTCTATTTCTGATAGAAAGCCAATGGAGTTCTCTGATGGTTCCTGACACTGAGTGAAATTTGGGGACACCTCCCAGAAGCCTGGCAGCTGCATTTTGGATGGCTTGCATTTTATTGAGAACTCTTTCTTGAGTGTTCAGAAATAGTGCATTGCAGTAATCCAGGGTGGACAGTACAAGGGATGTTATCAGGGTTTTGCCTGCTGTAGCCGGAAGGAAAGGGAGAATTTTTTTTATAAGTCGTAACTTATGGAAGGCAGAGGAGGTAATCTGATTTGCATTCGGGAGAAAAGTGAGACGGTCATCGAACATAACTCCCAGATTCCTCACCCTGCTAACAGGAGTGGGAGGGGGACCCAATGACAGTGGCCACCAGCGGGAGGACCATTCCGGGGTCAGATTTCCGAAGATAACTACTTCGGACTTGTCAGAATTCAATTTCAGGCAATTGGAGGCCATCCAATTCCCTATTGCTTGCATGCCAAGATTGAATTCGTCTGCTATTTTTTGGCCGTTGTTCCTGATGGCAAGGACCAGCTGGGTGTCGTCAGCGTAGGATGTGAGGCTCATCCCATGGGCTCGGATGACATTGGCCAGGTCCGACACATATATATTAAAGAGTGTCGGACTCAGGGATGAGCTTTGAGGTACTCCACATGGCAGCGATAAGGTGGAAGACTGAAAGGATCCTATGGTGACCACCTGGGTCCTATCTGCCAAGAAGGAGGCCAGGAGAGTCTTAGCCTTTTGCTGAACACCCATGCTTTCGACACGGTCGATCAAGATGGTATGATCGACCGTGTCGAAAGCCGCCGACAGGTCCAGCAATATGAGAACCGCTGTTCCCCCGGCATCCCGAATAGTTCTGATGTTCTCCGAGGCCTTAATCAGTGCCGTCTCCGTCCCATGATATTGACGGAAGCCAAAATGGGAGTCGTCCAGCAAGTGATGTTCCTCTATAAAGGCTGAAAGTTGGAGATTCAGAGCCTTTTCGGCGATCTTGGCCACGGCTGGGAGGCTGGCAATGGGCCGATAGCTCTTAAGTTCGTCCATGTCGAGATTCGGTTTTTTAAGCAGTGGTTTTATTAGAGTTTTTTTCAGCGTAAGTGGATAGATACCTGTAGTAATCATACTATTACAAATGGTGGTAATGGCAGGAAGAACCACTTCGATAACCGGAAATAGTACTTTAAGGGGACATGGGTCAAGAGCAGAGCCCGCTTTAATGGAAGACATAATGTCCCTAATCTGAGCTGTGGAGACCTCCGCAAACTGGAAGAGTGAGGGGCTAGTTCTAGTGATACGAACCGAATCAGAGGTGGTTTTAGGGGTGGTTTTAGCACAGTTGGCAAATGCTGCATAGATATCATTGACTTTGCTAAAAAAGAAGTTAGCCAGCGCATCGCAAAGCGGCTGGGAGGAGGGAGGATGTAAATTGGGCAGGTAGCCTGCTAGCTGTTTGGTGGTTTCATACAAGGCCTTGTTAGAGTTTTTAAATAGTTCTATTCTCTCACAATAGAACTTGTTCCTGGCCTCAGTAATCATTGTTTTATATTTAGCCACCATTTCTTTGTATTTGATTTTGGCCTCTTCGGAGTAATCTCTACGCCAATACCTTTCTTTCCTCCTACACAGTTGTTTCTGTGTCCTTAAAGCCTCAGAGTACCAGGGGGCTGATGGAACAGATCTGTTGCGGGAGCATTGTTTAGCCTGAACCAATGCGGTAGTCGCGGAACCCACCCACTCATTGTATTGAGTAATGGCAATGTTTGGGTCGTGTGAAAGGGGAGGATTAGTGGTGGCCAAGAGTAATTCTAGACTGGCGCTATCGATATCTTTCCAAGCCAGATACGACTGGCGAGGATTAGCGCTTGTCATAGGGGCTCCAGTGTCATAGGTGGTCAATGAAGCCACTACGACATAGTGATCTGACCAAGTGAGGGGAAGAATTTGGGTAACATGTAGATCCTCCAGGTTAGTGAAAATGCCATCAAGAACATGGCCCCCTTCGTGAGTAGGGGATTTTACCCGCGAGGAAAGGCCGTAGGCTGTCATGTCTGCTAAAAAAGCAGCTGTATCCTTGTCTTCAGATTTATCAAAATGAAAGTTAAAGTCGCCTAGGATGGTGAAAGAGCTATCGAAGGCTGTTACTTCCAAGACAGAGCTAATGTCAGAGATAAATCCGGACCTATGCCCTGGTGGTCGATAAAGGAGGATGCCTTTAAAATTAACCGAGGGCGTCAGTTTAATTGAGAATTGAAGAGCTTCGCAGGAGAGGAGCGGTATCGCATTGATTCTGACCGCATATAAGTCGCGAGCAATGATTGCTATCCCGCCACCTCTCTTGCGCTGTCTGTCCAGTCTATAAATAGAGAAGCCATTAGGAACAGCGATTACTAGATCCGGGTCGTATGAATTGTCCATCCAGGTTTCTGTCAAGAATAATAAATCTAACTTTTTGTCCTCTATTAGTTCAGATATTTCCTGTCGATGTTTACTGAGCGATCGGACATTAATAAGGGCGATAGAGTGTGATCTCGAAATTTTATTCTGGTTGCGTAGAGGGTGTTTCAGATACAAGGGTATTGATACAGAGCAGCTGAGGCAACAGCGAGGTGAATTTCCAGTAAGGAGCCGCGGATCAAGTATATTACCTGATTGGTCTTGGGAGGGGCGCCAGTGACGGAGCTGATTAGTTGTATAAATGCCTCCTGTAGGGTTTCAGGTTGGTTTTTCCCTGGTGTAGACTGAAAAGCATTGTGCCATTATTCTTCTGTGGTGTTAGTTTTGGCTTCTTGTGCAATGGTACTGTCGTAGCCATTCCACCATGGTAGTTGGAATTTGGATTGTCGTTTGTCCCCATTCAAGGGATACGATTACGACTGCCACTCAACAGGCTCTTAGATCCTGTTAGAGTTGGCAGTCTGTCCCTTGATAGCTGACGGTCTGACCGCATGCATCATAATGCAGCGGTCAGACCGACGGTTTGTCAGCGGTGAGACCACCACCGATCTCCTTTCGCTGGCTGTCCCAAGGCAATCATAATAATCCTCTTAATGTAGATTGTTGGAGTTGTCTTCAAATACTTTGATTAACCCCTTCCATGCTCATGACGAGCTGAGCTCATCATGAGTTGCGCCTCTCGTATGCTCATGACGAGCTCAGCTCGTCATGTAACGCGGTATTTCGAAAAATGCCGCACAGCGCGAAAATTACCGCCGCACGCATGCGGTTAAAGCGGCAGTAATAGCCTTGAATGGCTGTGTGTGAGTGGAGTTTAGATACTCTTTGTATCTTGCCTTGTTCAAAGTCAATTATTATTTTATGTAGGGAGTATTTGTTTGTTTTAATTTAATGTGGTTTAGTAATTCGTAGTAAGTGATACTTTGTTTATAAAGTAGCAAGCCATATATATAAGGGTTATGTTGGTGTCATGATATTCACCATGTATGGTGCATATCTGAGTGACTGGTTTAGGGGACATTTTGAAGGCTCCCTCTATCACCATATTTGACAATGGCTTAGGGCCCGAATATGAGTTTGGAGATATCACAGTGGGCCGCCATTCTAGCAGCCTGCTGCCACACCACCAAATCAGTGCTGACACCACCCACTGGATTCTGACTGGAAACCAGGTTGGGCGGTCCTATTTTGGCAGTCCCACGGTGGTGCCGTGCTAAGGCTCATAAGTAAGCCGTAGCAAGGCATCGCCTTGGACTGCCAAAGCACATTCCTGCACAGCATAGACTTTGAAGTTCATGCCTTGCAGGAACTGTGTGTGCATGCAGACAAGGGGCCACAACATGTGCCCCCTGCATGTATCTCCTGGCCCACCTGAGGCAACAGGTGGCCTTGTAGGGCCCCCTTAGTTTCCTCACTGGCACACCTTTCATGGCGGGCTCACCGCTATGAAAACTGTGGTGGTTAGGAAACTCGTAATATGCTTGGCAGTTCCACTGTGGCGTTGCCAGCATATCGCAGGCCTTAGACTGCTACAAGACTGCCAGGAATTGTGGATTCCTGGGGTAGCAGCAGTTCCATGGCGGCCGGATCACCCAAATCGGAAAACGGCAGTTAGACCACCATGGGTTTGGTGGTCCATTGGACCACCACACTCATACTTAGGCCCTTAGTCTTAATAAATTATCTACTGTAGCAAATATAATAATGTGTTTTTTATTATTTAGGGTGTCATGCAGGTGGAAGAGTTCTCTTGGGAACTAGTGCTTGCCTCTTTTAAGTCTTGACGTACATACCTTACTTAGATTTTGTTAACATTTGGGGAGTGCTTATGGTCTCTCACGTTATTAATAACAATATAATTTTCACAGCAAGCCCTAATAGAACATGCATTAGCATAGTATTTTGTACGGCTAAGATTCCCAATGCTTGCACTTTCTTGGCGTTACTGTAGCCCATGTAAAAGAGTTGTTTGTTGCCCTTTCTGTGAGGTGATATATCTTGCTCTTTCTGTCATACTGGGTGTAAATATTTTAATAATATATTTGAATACATTGTAATTATTTCATTTTTGCATTGCTAATATATCTTAAAATATTACTGCAATCGGTGTGTATTTTATACTTAAATATCTGTTGTTGATTGTATTTCTTTTTTCTAGTTTTCCATTGAAGGTCTTGTAATGTGGATCAGGTTCTTATTTTCTATTGGTGGGGAATGTTTTACTATTATTTTTTAAACATGTTTTTGTGGATAGTTTATAAGGATTGAATATGTTTAGTTTTATTTTTTACTCTTGCAGTATAGCTAATATTTTCACGTGGTTTGTTTTTACTGACTTTTTATTTGCTTTCTTCCAGGTGTTCATTTGTTGGATTTTCCTGCTGGGTTTGTAGGTTGTAGATGGTTTTGTACTTCTTCTGTAATACCTAACGTTTGGTCAATAAATAAAAATAGAGAGTTTGGTTAGTTATTTGTATTTTACAGTTTTTCTTAAATAAGGCGCTTAAAACTATGTTAAAACAAATCCTTTACTTTCTTGCGAAGATAGTTTTTTAACTGTCTTGATAGAAAACAACTAGTAGAGGTCAGTAAAATACCAGAATTGCTTTCTGCTTGTTCAACTGCCTCTATTTGACTTTCTTGATAGAAAACGAAAAGCAGAGGTCAGTAAAATACCAGAATTGCTTCCTGCTGATAGAAAATGACTAGCAGAGGTCAGTAAAATACCAGAATCACTTTAGCATTCTCTAGATTCCAGTCTGTAGAAATTTTCCTCCACAAGCACCCGTAGACAAGCGTTTTCTTTTCAAATCTTGCATTTTCAGTGCTCTGACCACCAAAGGCCCTGATTTTATGTTAAAAACAAAGCTTTTGACTATACCATTTGCCGCTGACAGGCAATATTTCTCTCCATGTGTTTCCATACCTGGCGTGTCACACGGTTTGGTGCCTACTTTCCCTCCATGTTAAAGAACAGTAGATGTTTAAGCACCCAGGCTTATGTGCTGTATGGCTAAATACATATAAGGTCCCAAAGGCGAGACCGATTGCATTGCAAATGCTTGTCTTCTTTGGTTTTATTTTAGCAAACTAGCAGAGTGTTGTTCTCATGCAGCTTAAATGGATGATTATGAGCTTGGCGGTCCAACTGCTGCACCTCCGTGTCCTCTACAACATCGATGTGCCGGCAATCTACCGCTCGCCGTAGTAGGAGTTGTGTTGTCTGAAATGCTGAATGTGGCCAACCCGGTCTTCACGGTGGGACCGTGGTGGTCTCCAACCTTGGCAGTGCATCTTTTGACGCTGTCATGTCTGTGGTCCACCCGCTGTGTGTATAATGACTACATATTCATTCTTGCGGTCTACCAGCGGCAGTTAGCAAACAACGGTTACCCAACGGTGGTAGACCGCCACGGTACGCACAAAAACAACCCCCACAACAGTGACCATTGGATGGATTTAAAAACTGCACAGCTGAGGTGCCTTGGCAAGTGGACATGCCTGCAAATCACACTATGAAGCACAGCCCATTCTTGACCAGCACCCTTTGCTCCCCAACTGCAACCCATAAGACAGGCAGCCATTTTCTCTGCTACCCATTTTCATCTTCCCATTTAGCACTCTCCACCACCTGTAATTTTTGTTTTGCACCTTTTTCCCTGTATTGTTTGGTTTTTCTTCATATACTCACTCATATTTTATTTTTTCACCATGCCTGACAAAAAAAAGCATGCTTGAGTGAGTTTGACAGTCTGTGCATTTAATCATTCGAGTAGAGCCCCAACTCTTTGGTACCCAAGTCCAACCTACTCCTCTCATTAGGAAAACAGAGATGTTGGGCAGGATAGTCAAGAGAGTGATTGCTGTTGTTACCACCGTGTGCACACAGAACGACATTAGGAGGAGGTGGAATGATCTCCGGTTGAGGGTGCATACCAGGTACAACAAGCACCACCTGGAGGCTCATAGGACTGGTGGTGGCCCTTCCCGTGGCCCATTAAAATTATTTCCCTGGAAGGAGAAGGTTTTGGCCATCCTGCATTCAAGGGCTTGACAGGATAGAGGAGGGAGTGGACCCTGGTAAGTTACACTTCAAGAACTGGCACAATATCACAATGTCCAGTTTGCTCTCAAATGTTTTTGCTATTGTGTTCTCTATATGCTTTCCTAACATGCAATAATCAAAATATCTGAGATGCTGGTTTGTCTGTGTCAATGTGTATTGGTGCATATAAGACCACATGTATCCAACTCCATGACATGCCACATGTTACAATGCTGTCTGTAAGTGCATTACCATAATAATTTCAATCCAGGACCCATAAAATATGAGAATATTTAAAAGTATGGTCCATCCCAAATGCATGTTGCCAAAAGGTTTGGTACAATAACCGTTTGTTGAGTGTTGATAAGATGAGATTGAAGTGACTATAACTACCATGAGGCCCTGTCACTGCAACTCTAACCAAGACGCTAGACTCCTTTTGCCCTTCACATTTGTCTGTCATGTTACAACTGATGTTCCCTTATCAGGTAGGTTACCATTGGTCAGGGGTTGGTAAGTGGAGGTTGAAGTGACTACAACTACCATGAGGCCCTGTCACTGCAACTCGTTTGAAGATGCCAGCATCCTTTTGCCCCTTCTTACTTGTCTACCATGTTACAACTGATGTTCCCTTATCATGCAAGTTACCCGTATGTGGTGGTACTAAGGCAATATATGTGCTATCAATGCTCCCAATTGCATGAGGGATGTGACTAAAAGCATTGAAATCCACTTCACATAGGCTAAATCCTGATGTCGGGGAAACTGGATGTAGCTGACCACGTGTCTCAAGAGTGCTGCTAGCACCTCTTGAAGTACCCAACTGACATTGGTTGTGATATTCCACCTAAAATAGCCACAGTGAATTGAAAGGAACCTATGGCCAGAAAATGCAAATCAGAAATGAGTTTAACAAGTGGTGGGATCGAAGTAGGATTATTGAAAGAGGTCAGGCTTCAACTGATTACATAAATCCAGGATTGTTTGATGATTCAAACAAAACTTCTGAATGACATGTCGCTCTTCCATGGTCTGTAGGCCTGGGAATGGGTGTTACACTGGAACCTGTTGTCTCCTCCCTCTCCCAGGTACCTATGTGAGGAGTAACAAAGAAATGTATATTGGCCACAGTATGCAGAGTAACATGTGAAGAGTATGGCAAAAGTCATGTGTCTGAACAATAATGCTTCATGAAGCATTGCACATTTTATATCATTATTGTCAAATCTTGAACATCCACAAGTCATCCCCAAATTGGCCTTCGCAGGTCTGTAACAGAACTAAGCACATCATTTATTCAGAAAATTGAATTTGCCACAATAGTGAGGGTTGGATTACTTCTCCTGTGAAATAACACCAACAGCGGTATACAGAGCGCCATGCACATTTTACCTATGTGCACAGAAATGCGCTACACAGATTAAGTTTTATACTAGATGTGATATGGGCAAGGAGCATTTCAAATGTCAACATGTTTGCGCTCATTTGTAGTGGTGGTGACTCACTTAACTGTCATCAATAAAGTTTTCCAAACTGCTAACATGGCGGATACTGACCATGCTAATAGGACATCTCAAACGTACGCCACCTGCGGCGGTCGACCACGCGGTATGCGGTCGCATGCACGGCGGTCACAGTCATGGGCTAACGCTGAGCATAGCGATGGCCGCGACCCAATGGCTGAGTGAGCCAACACTGATGACTGCGTACCTGGAGTACATTATGCAGCGGTAGGAAAAAAGCCCACTTGCCTCCTGACACTGCTGCTATCAACACCTCCTTAATTATTAGCTGCTGATTGTCACTTCTGGGAGAAATCTTGGTACGCACTACATGGGAGAGGGCCCGTCTCTTCACTCTAGAGGAGCTGGATGCCCTGGTGTACAAGATCCTTTCCCTGTATGCCAAGCTCTAAGGCTCACCAGAGGAACAGGTAAGTTTCTCAAATACATATTCAACTCCATTTCACTGCTTCCTTTCTATCCCCATAGGCTACAATGTGCCTCTGAGTGTCAGAGTGTAAGCATTGTGTTGATTGCATTCATTGTGTGGCCCCTTCATAGGGCACACATGTAATGGATTATGGGTCATGGACTTTGCGGAGAGAAGGCCGCCGTTGGATTGATTGATAAGGGTGATTTCTACTTGTGTTACAGGCATATCTCTATGCAGGGCTCTAGTTAATAGTAGCCACAATTAGTTCTCAAATCACCTCATGGTATATGTGCATTTGTATGTGTAGCCTTCACACCATGAGCTATGTCTGTAGAGTGTAATGACCATTGGAGGATGATGTCAGCCAAGTGTACCGTCCCACTGATCACTCAGCCCACATCAGATTTTGTAAAACAAATGTGTGGAAGGTAGCTATACCTCACAGACCCCTACAAAGTGCCACACAACTGTTGGTTCACATATGAAATGGGCAGAAGTTTGACTTTTCTGTAGTGAATTGGTGGAAATGTGAGGTTCATATGGGATAAGCAGCTTAAGCCTGCAGAGCACAAGGGCTGACGGTGGCAGGAGAACTGATGCACAGAGTAATGTCCCTCTAGATCTGCTGATCCAAGGATGTTCCCAGAAAGAGTTATCTGTACCTCTAATAGCCTTGATAGCTGTTACATGGATCATGTGAGGCATGGTGATGACCGAGGTGACCCCCTGACCTGCTACTTGTTTCCGTTGACCCACAGGGTCAATGGGTGTCTGTCACTAATGACTGTCCCCTTACACAGGTCTGTGGACACTTTTCTAATAGTGTTGCTTCCACTTTACAGGCCTATTGCACATTTGAGGCATGAACAGTGTTGATAGTGGGTTACTTTTAAATAGTGCCACATATAGCAAAAGGGGTGTCCTGTGATGTCAGTACAAACAACACAAACTCATTATGACTTACTAGGATATTAATGAAAATAGTACAAATGTCCACACAGCCCCCAGAGAGGTAACTCTTAGTGTCATACGTACCAGCCCTTCCCTTGTGACCTTAGTCTTAGGATGTTGTGTGTACTGTGGTACTTGCCTCTATGGAACATATACATCAATGCAATGGGCATGTAAGTAAAGGTGTCTGGATATTCATCCACAGGTACTTTGCCCTTCAGAAGGCCCAAATAGTGTGCTGTGTGTCATGGCACCTCAGATCAAATACCATGTAGTATGGTCCTGGCCTACATGATGGTAATGGGCTGCCTCAGTCAGTGTAGGTCATGATCAGGGTTGAGGTTAGTCGTCAGATGACCACAAACGTGTGTATCCATGCTTTGGTTGTACTTAGCATGTGATGTGGACACGTATTGTGTTGACTATAGATGAATGTTTGTGGTAGGTGTTAAAAAATATGTGTATCAATCATACAGATATCCTTAAACTTCCAGTTATAATCTATTTCTACATCTCTTGCATCCATACAGGTCAGGTCAATGCCCATCAGAAGAAGGTCAATTGGAAAGCCATCGCCCAGAAGGTGTGGACTGTGGGGGTCTTCAACCAACGTAGTGTTACAGACAGGCATTTCACCAACCATATTGGTGGTGGTCCGTGTGCCACAAACAGGCTGTGGCGGCTGGTAGGGAACGGGGTTGAAAAATGTCAAAATATACAAAAAACACTTAATTCTTCCGCCGTCTCTCCTTGTTGTCTCTCTGCTTCTTTTCCTGACTCAGAGTCTGGAAGAAGCAGGAAGCACATAGGCTCCGCTAAGCCAAACACAATGCTGCTGTTAGCAATGTTGTGATTGGTCTGAGTGTCATGGTTTGGCGCTCAGATGGGGACAGGGAGCCTGTGCATTTCTCCACCCAGGATGTGTATTACAGGCTGGTATAGAACAATGCTAGTGCGCGTGACTGTTTGGCCAGCCAAAGACGACCAGCCAAACCGTCATGCTCACTTATTGTGCACAAACCACTCCTCCTCTATGTGCCACCAGCCCCGCCCCACCCCTGTACCTATAAAAAATATAATGATAATAACTTTGTTATTAGAATTTAATTTTTCTCTTTTCTACTGCTCTGAGCGCAGTGGGGCGACACTCTTCCACCTCAGCGGAGGAGTCGCCACAGCTTATCTCAACTACTGCAGTAGATGCATGCAAGCAAGGCTCCCTTGTGTCAGACTAGAAAGCTAAAACAAACTAACATGGAGCACCTTTTTTTTTTTTAAAACTCTTTATTCACAGCTGCTTTTTTCAAACAATGACAGTATATATTCTCCACAATGCATCAGCTGGTGTTTTCTATTTTACCCCTCTGAACATACAAACCCACTTCTTCTTGTCGGTTCCCAAACGGAGAGCCATCTACAGTACTGGTAGGCCATTCATGTAGTGTAACATATCCAATATACTCTTCCGTATACATAGGCTGCAGTGTCGTGGGATTTCAACAAATGGTTAACTCAACACCCCTATCCTTCCCTCCCCCCCCAGACAATTCCCCTCCTCCCCGTCTCCTGGTTTCTTGCGTAACCCCCTACTTCTGAACTCAGGTTATACCGGCCTTCGCGTATCATGATAAGTAGCGTGCCTCGGAACAGTCTTGCGGGTTGCGGGGGGCGGCAACATGGAGCACTTAAATGTGGATTCTTATGGAGTCCATCACATCGAGTACAGAAGTGCCATCTCGAGCAATGTTTGCTGTTTACCTGTCAGATTCAAGTTGGCCAAAACAGCATTTCTTTATTTACATCCTGTATTACTGTACAAGGTATTGCATTGCTGTACAAAGTATCCCATACCTGGTAATAGATGCTCAGTTTGTGGAAATCGGTCGTCAATTAGGGTACAGCAGCATGTGGTGAGGTTGGGCATTCTCTAGCATGGCGCCCCTTCATATGAGTAGACATCACTCTCTGAAGTTTAGATGCACAATCAGTCTTTGCATGCCCTACTTTTCCATTTCACTTTTACCCCTTGAATGTTTATACAATGTAAAATATATCTATGGCCCACAAGGTGGGTCCTGTAGTATTTAAACATTAAAATGCAGTATAATTAGAACAATAAATCCAAGAAACAATTTGCTCCGCTTAACATTTAAAATCATGTATCTAAATTAATAAAAAGGGTAACATTGAGGGTGGAGTATGGTTTCCTCTTTTCCAACTGCATTACACCTCATTCTGAACATGTACATACTAGCTGTCCTTACTGGTCTACTATTAGATCACTATTAGAGCACTAAATCCAAGAAACAACATGTTCTGCTCAGCATTTAAAATTGTGTCTGTGACGAATGCAGATCTGACAAAGTTAGTTGAAGCGAAGACCCGAGCTAGTTCCTGCAAGCCATGACTGTTAAGCTGTTGCACAGTGAATTCGTACCACCCCTCTGAATAGCCCAGAGAGACTGCGCCTAAACTCCATATATGGAATTCAAAGTACAGGAGTAAACCCGTTAACCCAGATGAGACTGTGTGGAGTATGTAACAAAACAACAGTGTCTCAACCGGGAATCATTAGCGAGGACAATTTACAAGGACAGTATAAATTGCTTGAAGGGGGGGGAAAGGAAAGGGAGACCACAAGAAAGTTCCGTAGATTTTAGATTATTATTTGTAAGTAGTTGTATCAGCACTATAGTACAATTTTACAGAAAGTAACCATAACACACAAGTGTGCACTGAACGTGCTAGTGACGGTAATGGCGCAGTGACACAGGGGTGAGAAAACAGTGTGAACGGTGAAAAACAAGTAAAGCAAGTAATTGTGTTGTCAACGATACAATGCAGATATATACACATGGTAGATATTTTGATTTGAACTAAATTGATTGACCACATTAACGCCACGGTTTGTGGTCCCTTTTGGATACCTAACTTCGCCGGTGCAAATAATAATCTTTACTTTATGAAACTTTCTCATTGTCTCCATTTCCTCCCCCCCACCCTTCAAGCGATTTATATAATCCTTGTAAATGGTTTATCTGAAGTAAAGAAATAAGCCTAACATTGAGGGTGAAGTATGTTTTCCTAATTTCTGACTGTATCGCACCTCTTCCTGAACATGTGCATACTACTTGTCCTCACTGAGTTAATATTGAGAGGCCTTTTCCATCATCTTTTAACTTTATAGACGTATTATGTATGTTCGATCAGTCTTACCTTGAACATTTTTCAGTTCAAATACAAGCATTTTAAATTGCTAAGGAATTCTTTTTTTCACAACTTTAAAGGAAATGTATTTTTTCTTCTTTACTCCATTATGTATAATAAACCAAATAGAACAAGATCTATTTATTGGAAGAACCTGGTCCACAAAGGCATTATTTTGGTATTCTCAATATTTTAATAATGATAATGTACTTGCTTACGTGTACCTATACTTTTTTTAAATAAATATAGTATTTTAAAACATGTATTGCAATCTACCATTACCTCATATGCTATTCATTGTACACATAGTAATAGCTCTCTACAAAATTCCTTGAAGAATATATGAAATGATGAAATCCCTATAACTACCTTAATTTAGAAGTTGTTGTATATGGTCACTCTAAATAGAGTTGAATATGCGTAGGATTCAAACTTCATTGTCTAATGCTCCATTGATTTCTGAAATAAAACATGCTTAAAATCTCCAATGCTGCCAATATTACTTAGATCTTTTTCTTTATTCATAGTAGACTTTTATATACTCCTACTAAAATTAATGTGGAAGAAAATTAATGATATCTTTCAAAAGAGTTGACCACTTTAATTTTTGAACATTTTCCTGCCCTCATTGTTTTTATCTTATGCTTCAGATTGAAATATTTTTAAATGATTTACCTGCATATTTGAATCACATTCCAATAAATAATATTTTGTTGGAATATTTCTTAAAAATTATGCCAAACATCCTGGTCGAGTGGTGAATGGCGCACTGGTCGAAGTGGGGAAAAAAAAGTAGGGGAACTGTGGGTGGAGAATCAGGGGGCGGGAATAACCGAAGATTGGATCAGTGGGCGGAGTCAGGGATGTGGCTAGAAATAGCAAAACATTCCAATTTTTAGTAAGTTTAGCATTTCACAGACCAGTTACAGCTTATAACGTTATTTAATTCAAACAATGGATAAACATGTTTATTTTAGGTTTAATTCAGGAAAAAGCAAACACTCATAGAGAATGCAGGTTTATGTAAAGCGTGCAACATATGCAAATCAGTCTTGATCCTGCGCCCAATGGGAGCAGTCCAGCCCAAACTACCAGGCCAGGTCCTCCCTGGACTGAAAACAAGCATCTTAGGACCGGTTTCGGGCTTTCAGCCCTCATCAGCCAGGATAGCTTTATTCCAGTGGCATGGAGAGCACGAGACCCACGTCTGGGCATACCTGTCCCACTTGGGGTGACAAAAGTAAAAAGAACAACTGATGGACAGAATGTAGAACAATGTCATACATTCACCCCAGTACAGAGATCTGGGCCTAAATCCATTGTTTCTTTGCTCACCATGCCATTCCAGTTTGGACCCAGTCATATGCAAATCAGTCTTGATCCTACGCCCAATGGGAACAGTCTAGCCCGATCTGCCAGGCCAGGTCCTCCCTGGACTGGAAACAAGCATCCTAGGACCGGTTTCAGGCTTTCAGCCCTCATCATCCATGATAGCTTGATTCCAGTGGCATGGAGAGCACGGGACCCACGTCTGGACATACCCGTCCCACTCGGGATGACAAAAGCAAAAAAACAAAATTGGACAGAATGCAGAAAAATGTCATACATTCACCCCAGTACAGAGATCTGGACCTAAATCCATTGTTTTTTGCTCACCATGCCATTCCAGTTTGGACCCAGCCATATGCAAATCAGTCTTGATCATGCACCCAATGGGACCAGTCCAGCTCAAACTGCCTGGTCATATTTATTCAAGTGTCCTTTCATTCGAGAAGTGAACACAAAGCAGTACCCACTGCACTATGCACATAAAATATTGCTCTTTGATATGCATGGTACACGTTCTTTGCAGCTTGCATATTACCCCTCTGCGCTACCTTAGATGAGTAAAACAGCGACTAGACAAAACACAGTCCCATCTCTCTCCAGCAGGTACATTGATCACCAAAATTATGTTGGCACTTGTATTGTTGACCAAAACCTGCTGAATATACAAAGAACTTTGCTATGTTGTTAAAACTCCTGCACTTGTACGAAACTGGTCCCCCAAACTAAACTGGCCCCTACCCTTTCAGTAGCCCTGGGAAACGCCTGATGCATAGTTACCTTTTTCAATGCAATACTGCAGATATGTATACTTATTAGATATAAACGTCATGGATCACTGTTAGTGTAAGATACAGATTCTTCCTGAATATCCTTTAAATTGGGTTCCTGCCTGAATGACACACATGAGCATGTTTGGTACACAAAAGAAGGTATCTGGGTAGACCTCTGAGGTGAGCACATTAATGTTATTCATATAAGGACCCTCACACAGGACCACTTACCCTTTTGATCTTCCTGTACAATTCCTGCCTGTGCTTAACTATGCATAATCTTTTGGCAGATGTTTTAAAGTTTGCAACTTTAACATAATCTTTCTAACAAGCAATATAATGTTTTGTAACTTCTAGCCAATTTTGTAAATTTTTTAGGGCCATGCCAAACAGAACAGAAGTACTGGTAGAATGCATTCATGGCATCTGCAGTCCTGTGACTTTGAGTTGAAGAGAAGTTGTATTGTGCAGAAATGGGTTTGGGTCCCAGGTGGGGAAACTCCAGTCGAACCCTTGCTGAGGCAGAGGTTCCTGTGTTGTGCCAGAGGCTAAGCTCTCTTCTTGCTGGTTCAGAGACACGCTTGCCATAAGTGGATTGGAAGCAGCGTGACCCAGACGGGGCTTTGTCAAGGTAGAGGATCACCCAGCTCTTTAGAATAGGAGCCGTGTTTTCTGCCTCTTCATGGCCTTTCTCCTAGTCCCAGATTTGGCGGCACTGTCTAATCCCAAGTCTCTTGTGTTATTCAATGTGTTTCCAGTTTAGGGAGCACAGGTACTCAGTTCAGTGTAGTCAGTTTGTTAAAATAAACTAATAAACTAGTTTGTGTGCCTGTAGATAGAAGGGAAGGGGGAGGAGGTTGTGGACACTCCAGACTAGGGTGGCCAACTGGCATGGGTGCAAATTCAGGATGGTGAGTGTAAGAGTTCAGGACAAGTGGTCAATATTCAGGACAAAAATTTGGGGCAACAGGTATGCTTTGCAGACACATCAGTAGATGTCATGCAATAGTATATAAATAAATAGGCAAGGAACATAAGTACAAGTCACTTCTCCTGCCCTATCACTTTCTCCTGCCTGGTCACTTCTCCTACCCTGTCACCGCTCCTTCCCTGTCATTTCTCCTGCCCCATCACTTCCCCTGCTCCGTCACTGCTCCTGCCCGTTCACTGCTCCTGCCCGTCACTTCTCCTGCCCAGTCACCTCTCCTGCCCGATCACCTCTCCTGCCCAGTCACCTCTCCTGCCCAGTCGCCTCTCCTGCCCAGTCGCCACGCCTGCCCAGTCGCCTCTCCTGCCCAGTCGCCTCTACTGCCCAGTCGCCTCTACTGCCCTGTCGCCTCTACTTCCCTGTCGCCTCTACTGCTCTGTTGCCTCTCCTGCCCAGTCACCTATCCTGCCCAGTCACCTCTCCTGCCCAGTCAACTCTCCTGCCCAGTCAACTCTCTTGCCCAGTCACCTCTTCTTTCCCATCACTGCTCCTGCCCAGTTCACTCTGTGTACAACATTGACAAATTACACAAGGTGGCAAGTTCCCCACAGTACTCTGCTTGGGGAAAGCTCTGTAATCACTAACTAGGATTTTATTTATTTTTATTATTTTGAGTTTTATATAGCGCTGGCTAGACCCGGAGGTATCAGAGCGCTTTACATACGGTTCCACAAAATTACATCAGTTACAAGAAAACATTTCAAGAGCGTCAGTTATCAGAAGTATCTAGGACGGCATTAATCACATACTTGCCTGCGTTTTGTCAGCAATGATTTGTCTGAGCAAGAGAGGTCCTAAGGTTTTCCAGGACCCCCAGTAGGATTCCAATGGCCATGTCCCAGAGAACATGCGTGTAGCGACCTTATAAACAAACAACATTGACTGATATCAATGCCTGGCTAGCAGAAGATAACATATGTTTTCGGAGAGCTGCTTTCATCTCAGACTCCCAATTCACCCAGTTCAGAGGAGTTGTAGGGAATGAAATACGATTCTTCTTGCTGACTGAAGCCTCTCCTCTGGAGTAGTATGTTTATTGAAAAAAAAATTAGGATTGTCAAGAACAGGTCTGTGATGCCTGGAGACCTCCCTATCTATCTGTGAGCAGAAACAGAGCTTTGACCAAGTGCCTATCAAAAACATCCCCATCATCATCTCCCTCTTGGGGCACGGAATGAGAGCCAACAAAGATAATGAAGCCTCTGCTGTTGCGTCCGCCTTGGTACATACACTGGTTCAGAGTCAAGCTGTATGAAGAGCTCTTTTGAAATCTTAAATTGTGACATCGGCTGAATCGAACTGGAATCAGTACAGTGTTTGACATCAGAAATAGCACCAGATTCTCTCCCGACGCTGGCCACAAAGGCACCAGAGTCGTTCATGATAGCCCGGTGTAGGTCTTGGAGAAGGATTTGATGTTTTTAATAAAGTTAGTACGTGGCCTGACGTGACTCCCAAAATGTCAGTTGTTGCTGAAGACAAATCTGCTGACAGAAACCCAACTGGAGGCTCCTGATGTTCCTTGGGGTCTGAATGCATGCCAATCAGAGGGTGCCAAAAATCTGCAGCATAGCCTTCTTTAAGGCATCAATTTGTTGAGGCATTATCGATAGCCCAGAAAACTCGGGGCGCATCGGAATCAGCTGGGGAATCGGCTTCACGACCAAGGTTCTTAAGGTAGACTGACTTGACATTGTGGCGCCCATGTACCTTCTCTTTGAACAGTGGTGTGGTAGGGTTGAGTCCTACTTCATAGATTGTTTTTGCATTTGGACTTTACATTTTTGACTTTCCGAAGGCAACCTTCTAGCAGGAACAGCCTTGGGAGCATCACTGAGTCCATGCCGATGACTTCGAGTTAGACATATGCGAGGGCTGCCACTTATGTTCGGAAACGTAAGATACTTTTTTTAGTTCGAGGCTAGACAGCGCATATACACACAGCAGAAATTTCCAATATTTGTTCTTGTCTATGAGTTAATTTATTCCCTTTTTCGCTCTCAATCTCTTGCCTGCTTACAGAGGCACTGGAAAACAGCCCTTGTTTTGGTTCCAATCACAGTTGAGTGTACTTTGGTATATTTGTTGCACAACGAGCCATGGCATGCAGCCAGATACCAGAGACACCTCATGTAGATCTCATTGGCATATGCTAATGGCAGGCAGCGGGCGGGCGCATTGTCATTCCAAAGGGGATAATTAGACTCAATCAGCCTCAATTGGAAAGACAATGGGCCTGCCCGCAGTCTGAGAGCTCAGGGAGGGGCTGCTGCAGCCTCTGGAGTTCAACAGAGAAGTGCGAGCAGCCCCTGGAAGCTGATAAAAAAGCTATTGTTTTAAGTAGGACTATTCTTGCCGTCTCGGAATGCTTTTTAAAAGAAAGAAGTATGGGAACGGGCTGAAATAATTTTTAGAAGTAGGGGCATGCCGTGCCCTTCTGTCCCCGCCCACTTCTACCGCTGGTATGGTGTCTAACTACAGAATAGATATGTGCGTTTGCATATTCAGTTCATGAGAAAGTCAAAAGAGATTTATTCTGACTCTCTTTAACTGATGTGTTATTGAAAATGCATGATCATTTAACTGATTCAAATAATGTAAATATTTCCCATTATTTACATATATTTTTATTTATTTCATCAGCTGCCTACAAATTGTTTTAGCAATTATTTATATCATTAGCATTATCATGTCTCATTTTTAGGTTGAGCCGGGACAACGCATGCACTGCTATGCCTCATGCTGTATTGGAGTATGAATCGAAGCCCCACCCACTATCCGCCCATATTTGTCATTGGCTTGTGACATTGTCCTTCATAAGTGCTGGCTTCTGATTCGTTAATAGGGTTGTTAGTCTCTCCTTAGTACCGCCTTGTCTTCATTTATAACCTCACATGAGGACTGGGCCTTTTACTACGGTTGTTACACGGTACGTCCTTTTTAGTCTGTAAGCACTATTTTCTTTAATGAGTCTCTCCTACTGCAGGCAGGACATGCTTTCCTATAACATTCAGCGTCCGTGCCATGGGTGCTTTAACTTACCAAGCAGCCGGGACAATGGCGGCCGCTTCTTTAATTAGGTCCGGCATTTACAAGAGTTTGAGCTACTGTCTTTGTAAATGACAATGACTTTCATTTATGTATTAATTAGCAAAACAGATAAATAAAAGCCATTGTCCTTTACAGTGAATTTAGTGTTGTCACAGAAATTATTGAATAAACCACGTTAGATAGATTTGATTAATAGCAGGGTAAATGCATCTTTTTTCCTTTTGCAGCTTAATTTCCAAGGTTTAGGTCTGACCCCTTTGGCTAAACGTCCTTTGCCACAAAGCATAAGGTAAACTAGATCTTACAGACATCTGCATTAATATTCAAAGAAATTATATCATAAGGAGTGACAAATTTGTACAGTTTCCACAATGGAAACAAGCACTGGTCAATTAATTAGTTCTAGCTTGTATTTTGAGAAAAGCCTGCAGAATTGACAATGCAAAATATAAAACAATTCCCTTTTGTATACAAAGCCTCTATGAAATAAAGAATTTAATGTGTGAAGATTTAATGTACTTGAGTTGTAACATAGCGAATGAAAGCACACCATTGAAGGGAGAAAGATACACCAACCAGCTAATAGCACAGCAGTCCGATTTCTGAATCTGAGGCGGTGCGACCGGTGCCATCACACCGGGGGCTCACTACATGTGGGGGCTGCTGCTCCTTTCCTGGTCTCCAGCAATTTTCAGACAACAATAAAAATGTTAAAATAACTGCAGTGATTAATGTACTTCCTGGAGAGAAAGAGAAAGATTGGATGTTTGTGTAATGGAAGTTTCTTCTCATTATAAGGTAGAGGGTTAATAACGTGCACATCACAAAGTGCATATAATGTACTATAAATAGGTTAGTGGTTTACAACTTTTGTCAGAGAGACGATATTGTTGCTAGCTCTTTATGAGTTAAAA
Organism: Lissotriton helveticus; assembly: GCF_964261635.1. Taxonomy (NCBI): domain Eukaryota; kingdom Metazoa; phylum Chordata; class Amphibia; order Caudata; family Salamandridae; genus Lissotriton; species Lissotriton helveticus. The sequence continues at coordinate 362,423,956 of NC_136065.1, read as the reverse complement.
TCCTAATGTAGAAGAGTGAGCAAGTAACTGTTAATCAAAAAGCTGCATGAAAACTGCAAGGTATAGGCTGGAGCGTTATGATTTCCCCCCAGTTGTTCATTCTCCTAATGTTGCAAAATGGGTTCATTTGGCCAGAAATAAATTCTTATTATTAAAGAGAACCCTAAACCATGGTGTTAGGTTTTAAATTCTAAGTTTCTAATTCTCCTTACCAAGCACTCTTAAACTATCCTGCCTCCCAGTATGGATGACCTGTGACGTCTATACCTTCTTGTGCTCTGTCTTCTGTAATATTTCCGATACACTGATTTACACACTTATGGTTGATTGTCTCTGTGTAATCTGTGTAATGTAAAGTGTTCTGACACCTTACACTGGTAGGAGTGGAGCTATAAAACTAATTAAATGATCTTCTGAGAGAGAGTGGTTATGGAGGTTTGAGGGGCACTGCGAAAGGATGGTTATGAAGGAATCTGTAGTGGAGGTGGTCACTGGGGGCGCCAACAACCATTTCCGCACTGGGCGCCACCTGCGCTAAAGCTGGCCCTGTCTTGAGATCTAGGCATCTCCCACTGTGTGAACTCACCCTTTCCATCAGCCAGGCAACGTCTTAGTTTCTGGGAGCCTTACAGAGTTCATGTTTGTGCCCGTTGTATACATTTTCATATAAAAATGTTCTCCAATAGGCAGCACTTTGGAACCCTGAACTAGCAGCTATGCATCTCTGGGGATCACAGCTAGGGTCCAATCTGGAGCCTGATATTTTGGTAGAAAAATTACTTTGACTGTCAGATTGAGCTGATGTTTCAGTTGACTTTCTACCACTCTGACCCGGGTTGCAGTAATGCAGGCTGATGAGTCCTATGTGGATTTATGTGTGGCCATGGAACTCTTTAAAAGTTCCCGACAAAGGAAAAGTTCTTCTTTGGCTGTTGTCAACTTCAGGAGGGATTTCTGAGATGTCATGAAGGACAGGTTAAGTAAATACGTAATCTGAGCCAGTAGTTGAAGGTGAGGCCTACCCCACTCATTTTTAAGAACCAGCACATATTTGTCCTTTGATCAAAAAGAAGGGAGAAAAAATGCAAAAGGGGGAAAGTAGGAGAAAAAGAAAGCCATAAAAACAATGTCAAAATAAGAAAGCAGGAACAACAAGGAAATGCAGGAGTGAGTGAGATAGAGGGACAGGGAGTATCTGGTGATGGATTAAAGATGTATGAGGTGAAATCAAGACCAAGCACCCTTCATACTATGACCTTCAGAAGAACTGGCAACAGCTTGGGAGCAGAAGTTTGAGCCCTGGAACTTATTATTTTATAAATTAAGCAATGGGTTAAGTTGACATGTCAATTTATTGTTGGGTGGAGTTTTATTTTGCAGCTGGACAAAACTGACTACACTGATACAGCACACAGTATGTTGGGAGCAATTTCATGTGGTGCATCTTGAGCTCACATAACCATAGGCTCTATTCCAGGAAGAATGTGATTTCTCCAGTGGAAGTGCAAACTCATGAGCATGTTCCTGTTCTAGGTAGAGCACAGCAGTGAGATATAGAGCCATAATTTTAAACCACATTATTACAAGAAATGTGGTGAGAATGCGTTCCTGCTTTATCACCACCTTGAATCTTGTAGCTGATTAAATGTCCAGTTTGTAAAAAGGCTGAAAATATGAAATAACTGCAGGAATCAGATTTGGTACTTCTGATTCCCAGAGCAATTTACTTTTTCTAAGGTCACCCAGGAGCATTCTTAGCGACAGGAAAGTCATGCACCCCAAAATTATGGTGGTATTCCTGCAACCCGAAATGATCAATACCTGTAGTATCTAACACTTTGCGGGCACAAATACCGAAGCAGTGTTTTTCAGAGCTACATGGAACTGGCCCCAGATGGCAACTTTTTTAGTAACAATAACACCTGTAATGGAAAGGCTAGTAGTTCAGTTGGTGTGGACAATACTGTTATTCAATGCTTTCCAGCGTGAAAGGCATTGGTGCATTTTTAGAGTGGTTGGGTGGGTACGGATGAGCAGAACTCGCAGAGTTTCACTCCACGGAATTTTGTGGAGTTACATAAACACTCTGCAAGATTCCGCAAGGTTCTGCGAATGGGCAGAATTCAGCACATCTCAATCCCCCTGCTGATTTTTAGCACTGCAAACTTGTTCCATGCTGTAAAATTAGTGCAAACAGCACCAATCAGTATTGCCAGAGGGAGCTGCTTCTTTCTGTCAGTGGAGTACCAAAGCAGCAGCTTTCTCAACGCGAACAATCGCAACCCGTCGCGACTGTCCGCATTGTGAAAATATCATTGGGTGGTGTTCTCGCAAACAAAGATCACGCTAGGGGATACAAATTCTCGCTTGCACTCACCAACTAATTGTTGGTGAGAAAAAACTCCATCACGCGGCTGTTGGCAGAGTTTTACCCAAACTCCGAGTTACATGCGTAAAGCAGAGTGGGTAAAACTCAGCGAACTGTCCAGCAGAGCGGATAGTGCCCACACCGCCATTCACTCCTGCCTGCTTGAACATATACACAATTCCTCCCAATGAAACTCTGGAGACATATTTATGGGAAAGAACTGTCGCAGGTTTATTTCATACAACGCACGTATGACGTTTTAAGGTGGGTCATCTTACAGGCGATCCAAAGCAGGCAGCCCCTCGCTGTCCCGCATGCCTAAGGAGCCATCTTGCACGGCGAGTCGATGCTCTGACGGTGCAGCACATTACCAACTTCGTTATACTCCCGCTCCCGCCCCCCCCCGTCGGGGCGGAGCGGTGTGGGCCATCCCCGGTCGGTTCAGGCCCCCCGACCGCCCGAAGGACTAACGGGGCGCCGTCGCGGTTTCCCGGAACCTCCTTCGGCTCCTGGTCCTTGGCTCAGGCACCCTTACTGTGCCAGGCAGAGGTACCCTTACTGTACCCTTCTGCCGCAGAGGTACCCTTACTGTACCCGTCTGCTTCCAGATCGCCCTGTGACTCCGCCTGCAACACAAAGAAAAACATTACACATTCTACTACTGTGCGCCGCCGCTCAAGCTGCTGGGTCAGGGTTCAGGGTGGGAACAGCGCTTGAGCCGCGGGAATAGGGATGAGAGAGGCCGAGCCTTGGCCACCTCGTTAGATATAGGGGTTCGCCCCTCCCACATGCAGGCCCTCCCCTGGCCTGTGATTGGTAGGGACGGGGCGGGGCGCCCCACCAGTGTCGGCTGGCGTTTTTGCCGGGTGGGACTAACGCGCTGCCCCGCCCATGTTCCCCTGCGGGTCACGCGGTCAGCGGCAGTTTATCGCCCACCTCTATTGGTAGGACGAAACCAGTCCACCATGGAGGGCATGACTGGATGTCTACCAGCTGTGGGTCTGTGATGAGAAGAAGGTGTGAAGCTTGCAGCCACTTCTCAAGCACCTCTGTAAACAGCCTTTTATCAAAACAATTGTTAAAGTGGGTTTTAAAAAAGGCAATCGAACATTGTTGTGTTTAAAATGTTATACGTGTTGGTTAAGGGAATAAAAGTTAATAATGAACATTATTTTTTCACGATTTCCTTGTAGTGTCCTAGCAGACACTGTCTAGTTGTTCTGGATGTAATGGTACACCTAACACCCACCCACCACTGATGTCACGAGACCACGTGACACAGCTAATAAAAAGAGCCGAGCGCACGTGCTCGAGGCTCAGTAACCCACTATACTCCTGGTGTCTGTGTCGCACTTATTACTAGCATGTGGGCCTAGGGCCCACGACTCTACAATGGCGACGAGGGAGTGGTTCGAACTCCACGCAACGCAGCCACTGCCAAAAGGGAGGAGAATGCTGCCCGTGTGAAGGGCACCCCTTGGTGAGGTGGCGCTGGCCACCGAGTGGCCTGAGGGGCGTGTGCTTTGCCCCGGGCCTAGCGTCGACGAAAGGCGGACCGGCCAGAGCCCACCTGCACCGGCCGCGACTGTGCCCCTGCGAGGAGTGCTGACCGGGCGGAGCCCACTCGCCACGGCCGCAGGAGAAGATAGGCCCGTAGGCCGGAGGTGAGCCCGGGGACTGGGAATGCCCCTGGTCGGAGCGTCATCTCTCCCCCGACCCGCGCAGCGTGTGAAGAGGAGCTGCTGCGGGCGGGGAGAGTGAAAGTAATGAAGCGGAGCCCACCCGCTGCCATGAGGGATGCTGCCCGTCCTGTCTACATGAAAGCGACTGCAGCGGAGCCCACCCGCCGCGGTCTGAAGGGTGGAGAAGTGAGGAGTCCAGAATGCAGTGCCAACACCCCTCCCCCGCCGCGCAGCGTGTAGCAGGTGAAGGTGCGGCGGAGGAGGGCAGGGAGGGAGAAGTAGCTGCAAAGGATAGCTGCCGCCGAGAGAGCCAAAGAAGAAACAAGAGCCCCGGTGTCTTCTCCCCCCGCGCAGCGTGAACACTGAAAGGCTGCTGCGAGCAGGGACAGAGGGGGAAGACAAACGTGAGACGGCCGGCGGCCGTTCTGGACAGCTAAAGTGCAATAGTGCCTGCCCCCTCCCTCCAAAAGAAAGTGCAATCTGCCATTCAAAACAAAAAGAAGAAGAATGATGCCTGCACCAAGAACACTGTAGTGCCCAACTGCCCCAAGTTACAAACGGAAAAAAAGAAAGGACTTACCTGCAGTGACTCCAGCCCCCTCCTGCACACTCCTGGCATCAACAGGTCCTGCAAGCAAGCTCGGGACTCCAAGCCCAAACAACATGGGAAGGAAAGTCACCAAGAGGAGGCGAGCTGCTGCTGAAGGGAATCCAGCCCACACTGCCATCTAGTGGTCACTAGGTGGTATTGCATCAGAAGAAGCACAAAGAAGCCAACAAGCACAAGACACAACAAGGGAAAGCCGACAGAGGTAAAGCAAGCCTGCAGCGACGCGGCCGAAGACGGGGACCCATCATCACTGCAGAAGTGACGCCTGTGGCCACAGGTGCTCACCGCAATCGCAGAAGAAGACAACCTCACGCTGTACGAAGAGGGAGAGTCGGAAACGTCTACCGCAAGCAGCAAGTTTCACAGGCAACCGACTGGAAGAGCGCAAGTGTACCCCGGACGCGGAGAGTACAGGACAGCGCCTGAAAGTAAGGAAGCCACACCCACAGCACCAGAAGACGTGCGAGGCAAGTACCCAAGTGTGAAGAAGAAAAGTGCGACATGCAAGTGGAAGAGCGACAACGCCAAAGAATCAAATGAACCGCAAGGAACAAAAGCTACACTGAAGATGTATCACGACGGTACCAAGTGAAGCAAGAACTTGCCACGCCCATGCACGCCGACGTGCACCGGAAGAGTAACGCAAAGTTACCCCGCAGCCAAAAGGAGGCGAAACAACCAAGCAAGGTCAACGCCCCAAGAAGCTAAAGAGCCTCACCGGAAGCGAGCACGAGAAGTGCATCCACCGGAGAAGGTCCAGGGAGAGGTGAAGCTAACCCTCCGGAAAAGCAGAGCACACGAAGAGCGCAGGAGAAACTGCACCAACGCAAAAGCACTGCAGCAGAACCAATAGCGATCCCAACGGTCGCGGATAGCGAGAAGACTCACGAAGAGGAGGCTGTCCACCCCATCTGGTAGCAAAGAAGATCGCCCAAGAAAAAGGATGATCCGACAAGCCAGAGGGGCGCCCAAATAAAAGCCGATCACCCAAAATGATCGCTAGAAATTAAAGAAGAAATTCTGCCAAGTCAGGATGAATATGTCCTGCCAGAAGACGTCCGTGAACTGAGAGATCAGAAGACCCGGAGAGACGGACGCAACACCAAGAGTAACTAGAAGTAATCGGAGACAAGAGAGAAGATCGTAATGACCGGTCCAGTCACCGAAGAGTGGAGAGAAGACAGTGTCCTAAAGACAGCACAAGACCAGAAGGAAACAGGCGGAGTGCACGCTGCTTGAAGAAGCCTGGTCAGCAAGACAAAGGAAGAAAGGTGACCGCACTGTGTCGTGAAAAGGAGAAGAGTGGCACGATGCCATGAAGAAGAGAACTGAAGTAAGAAGTCATGTGGCACGACGCCATCACCAACAACTTCTGGAAAAAGTGAAGAGAGGTGTAACAAGTCCACACTCCTACAAGAAGAAGAAGAGGTGACACACCACAACATCGTGTACAGTGACCCGCACGTCCTGGAGAACACTGATAGCACAAAGAACAGAACAGGCACCTATTCACAAGACCTCGACGACCCGTGGACGGTAGGAGAGCACAGGCCGGACCATTGGCAACACCCACCTTTGGGATTGAGCGGAAGTCTGGAAGCTGAGGGAGCTCAGAAGTCCTGAACAAGGAGAACTGACCAATCCACACCAGCCCGTGGAGATCCAAGGGGCAAAGGCCTCAGGGACACCGGTGGCAGAGGGTCCCAACACGAGAGATGAGTCCATCGCCGTCTAACCTGCACGTCCCAGGAAGATGAGGAACTTGTGCGCAAAGGCAAGAGTCAACAACTACCCTTCAGGTGGAGCTACGGACTTTGCGAGGTAGTACCCCCATCGACTCCTCCATTCACACGCAGACTGTGGAGTTGGAGCAACGCTGTGGAATAATACCTGGTCCAGTGGAAACCTGGTGAAAAGGGCCTCTCTCGTGGCAGGAGAACACCCGCGAGAGGGGCATCCTAGTGAGAAGAATGTCCTTCGAACACTCCATCCTTTGTAAAGTAAAGCCAAGCTGCTTACAGTGAAGAAACCGACGAACCAGCTGAAGACAACATCATCCAAGTCTAACATCCGGTCGCTCTTGTTTGACGTCATCCTCAAAAGCAAGATCTCCATGGACTGACCACCACACGTCCACGGTGCAAGCAAAGAAGAGCACGCCCACCGAGAACCAGGACGTCGAGCCAAGGAGAAATGAAGTCCCAGCAGCACGACTCTACATTCCTGATATATAATTCTACAAACCCCCTTAAACGTTTTGGTTGCATCTCCTACAGTATACATTTCATTTTATTTCCATTTATAGCAAAGAAAGAACGCAAAAAAACAAACAAACACCCAAAAAACACACCAATACGGAAATTAATTTGGGGACATTTCTTTAACAAGTTGTCCACTCTTTGAACTAATTTGCAATGTTTGCTTTCTTAATACGTTTTGCACTGCATATATGTATTGATAAACATTTAAAAACACTTCTGAATGCAGGTTTGTCTTTACTTTATTTTGGAGAAAAGGCCTTTAGGTCACATTACAATGTTGTAACTTATGTGCAGTTTTTAATGCTCAACATTGTAATTGTAAGCTAGTTTACATTGTTGTGGTTCCTGACCAAGTACTTTACAGAGAATGGCTAGGTTCGAAAAACCATTACTTTCGAACGTATAGAAGCGTGCAGATAATAAAACTGAAATATAAGGACAAGACACTCATCACACATGATGATGATAAGACAATATTATGACAAAGGCAAGGCCCTGCTTCCCACAGACAAGGATCTCAGTGTCCAGAAGCGCTGGAAACTCCTACCTAGTAAAAGTTCCAATCATTATAAAATGTGTTGTTGGGACAGAAAAGTGATGCAGTGATCGAAAGGCCAGCTGTGGGCGAGCATCGGAATGACTTTAAACTGTGAACACAGAGTAAAATACTCTGTGTTAGCTTTTGATGGAAGCATAAATAAGTGGAAATAAAATATTGCCTGTATCCACTTCTGAAAATTGTCCAGGCGTTCCTAGGAGAGATACCTTGTCCTTGACATCCCCTTTTTTTGTCCTCATATGCCTTCTTTATTTCCAAATGAGATCTCCGAGGCTCCCCTTTATCACTTGGTATCCTGCCCTGTTAGGAGACATCGAAGAGAACAGTATAATGTGCAGATGGCCGTAATCCTCGGACTAAGACAAAAGTGAACATCTTCATAACCTAGTTCTCAAGTATTATCCACCCTTCTTTTCCTGCCAATGAGTCACATCTCTTTTTGTAAAAGCTATGTGATGCCAGTGATGGGATTTCCAGCTGAAGAACTCATAGCAATGGTCTTTTTTTATGTTTGTGTGGATGGCAAAAAACACTCTGTCATCTGGGTTGTAGTCAGAGGAACTTCAATTTATTTCTGTAGCCTCTTCCTCAGAAACAAAAAGTCTATTTTTCCATCTAGCAGGATTCTTTTGAAAATTGTCAAGAAGAGGTCCCTTTATCACACGTTCATCCACTCTTTTTGCAGAGGCTGCCCCCGAAGGGGGCTCGAGAGCCGGTGCCATAACTAGCGCTGTGCCCCCCGGACAAACTAATAGGGGCTGTTGTTTTTGGCGCGCAAAGCGACGAAGAACTAAGGAAGCACCCGGGCCCCCCGCGCAGCAGCCGCCGAAGAGGCGCCGGCACCCCCAGCCAATGGGGGCCAAGGCGGGATACGAACCCCCCAATGGAAATGAGGCCTACCTGGACTGGAAGGTGAGTGGGGGGCATATAAGCACTGCTCACCCAGGTAAGCTCCTATCTTCACGGAGCCGGGGAGCAGCACCAGCGTCGGAGCCCAATTTTTGTCGTGGATGTTCGGGGAAGCCATTTCTTGAAAGCAAAGCCCTGACCGACCAAGGAACCGGCTGCTGCTGCTTAAAAATTGCAAAGGGTCTGCAGGGACGTCCGGGTGGCCACCCTACTTCACCTGCAAAAAGAGAGAAAGATGGTCAGGAACTCCCCGCCCCGCGTCACAAATTGGAGCAAGGAGCAGAAAGTCGGCCAGTGGGAGTCCCCCCCTCTGCTCAGTGCACCCCGCATCATCGAGTGGGGAGGTGCAGCAACCAGGAAGAAGCGGGAGCCCACGCCGCATCACCGGGCACCCCCCACGTCCCCATGGGCAGGCCAACAACCAAGAGGAAGACAAGCAGGAGCCTACCCCGCGACACCGTCTCTCCCCGCGTCCCCTGTGCCATTTGGCCGCCCGAGTCAGCGAGAAGGAGCAGTGGTTTGCCGCTGTCAGCTGAGGACCGCTGATGCAGGCGAGGTGAGTGGCCAGGGCCCAGGCGCTTTGAGGGAGCGAGGCGTTTCTCCAGAGCAGGACACAAAGCATCCCCTGGTCCGTGCGCCCAATACAGGTCGAGGAGGCGCGAAAGGGGCAGCACCCTCAGACCTGTGAACGGATTTTGGGCGCGAAACATACGGAGCGTTTTGGGGGTCTTTGAAAAGTTGGCAGGATCATTAATACTGTGAAACTGTAACTGAATTAGGGGCACTAAAACATACAAAGCAGACGGCAGGAGGAGCCAGTGAGCAGCACCAGCAGGGAGTGCAGGGGATGCCAGGGGCAGCACGCTTTACTGTGCCAGCGCCGGCACGAGAGGCCCCAGGGTCACGCAACGTCCCCTGCTCGCACGCAGCTAGGGGGAGAACGAACGAGAGCAACAGCTGGTGGCAGGAAGAGGTAATTACACCACCAGCAACTCTTCCCAGGACAGTAGGCCATGTTTGGTGCATAAAGACGTAGCAGCACCCCGCTAAGAACAGGTGAGCGGGGGGCATATAAGCACTGTCCCCAGGCAAGCTCCTATCTTCACGGAGCGGGGGAGCAGCACCGGCGTCGGAGCCCAATTTTTGTCGTGGATGTTCGGGGAAGCCATTTCTTGAAAGCAAAGCCCTGACCAACCAAGGAACCGGCTGCTGCTGCTTAAAAAGAGCAAAGGGTCTGCAAGGACGTCCGGGAGGCCACCCTACTTCACCTCCAAAAAGAGAGAAAGATGGCCAGGAACTCCCCGCCCCGCGTCACCAATTGGAGCAAGGAGCAGAAAGTCGGCCAGCGGGAGTCCCCCCCTCGGCTCAGTGCACCCCGCATAATCGAGTGGGGAGGTGCAGCAACCAGGAAGAAGCGGGAGCCCACGCCGCATCACCGGGCACCCCTCACGTCCCCATCGGCAGGCCGACAACCAAGAGGAAGACAAGCGGGAGCCTACTCTGCGACACCGTCTCTCCCCGTGTCCCCTGTGCCGCTTGGCCGCCCGAGTCAGCGAGAAGGAGCAGCGGTTTGCCACTGTCAGCTGAGGACCGCTGATGTAGGCGAGGTGAGCGGCCAGGGCCCAGGCGCTTTGAGGGAGCGAGGCGTTTCTCCAGAGCAGGACACTAAGCATCCCCTGGTCCGTGCGCCCAATACAGGTCGATGAGGCGCGAAAGTGGCAGCACCCTCAGACCTGTGAACGGATTTTGGGCGCGAAACATACGGAGCATTTTGGGGGTCTTTGAAAAGTTGGCAGGATCATTAATACTGTGAAACTGTAACTGAATTGGGGGCACTAAAACATACAAAGCAGACGGCAGGAGGAGCCAGTGAGCAGCACCAGCAGGGAGTGCAGGGGACGCCAGGGGCAGCACGCTTTACTGTGCCAGCGCCGGCTGAGAGGCTCCAGGGTCAAGCAACATCCCCTGCTCGCACGCAGCTAGGGGGAGAACGAACAAGAGCAACAGCTGGTGGCAGGAAGAGGTAATTACACCACCAGCAACTCTTCCCAGGACAGTAGGCCATGTTTGGTGCATAAAGACGCAGCAGCACCCCGCTAAGAACAGGAGACCAGTTTTGGTGCATACACCAGTGTCAGCACCCTGCTCTGGGAACGGCAAAGGGGCCCGGATAGCGCAAGGAATGGCAAAGAGGGGGAGCAAGTGGCAAGTACAAGATGAGCTGAATGAACTTCTAAGGAGGATCTGGGCGGCATCGGAGGTGCAAGGGAATAGCTGGCTGCAGCCTCATCTGCTGCACGACGCTGGGGAGGGAACAAGCAACCAGCAGCGCGACACCAGCGCACCAGCAGCCAAAAGACAGAGGAGGGTGCCAGCAAAGCTCGTGGATGCAGCATTACCCAGGAAGGCCCCCCAGAAGAGGGCCCAGCCACCTGTAGCCAGCACGGCGGTGGCGGGACCAAGCCAGGGGATCTGTGACACAGCAGCAAACGGTGAGCATATCAGCACGATTGTACAGGAATGCTTCAGGACTATGGCGCCACTTTGGTTGCAGGGTTTAGGCATACAGGGCGCGGGGGCTGCAGGGGCACAGGCAGATGGGTGGCAGGTGGTTCTCACAGATGGAGGAACGCCCAGGTGCCCAGGGCGTGGATGAAATTCCGGGGCTGCCATGACACTTGCTAGATCCAGATCTGGCGCGCCAACGCCACCTGGGGGAGCAGGCTGCAGCAGCAGTAGGGAGGGATATAGGATCCCCCCAGTGGCTTGGGGGATTTCCACCCCGGGGACCACATCTGCCGCAGCAGTTGAGGTCACTGATGCCAACATGCAGCCATCACCGGGCTCCGCGTCATTGAATACCATGGCCACAGGGTTGACAAGCCTCATACCATTAGCCGTCAAAGAGAGAATTTGGAGGAAAGAATTCATTGACATTTTCTCATTACTAGAGCCACAGTTAGAAGGGCTGGATCTGACAACTTGTGATAAAAAAGAGGAAGAAAGGAGGGAAAGGAGGAAGGAGCGTAAAGAGAGGAACTTTGACAATTGGTTAGACGCACTCCGGATAATGGCTTAAATAATAGTAGAAAAGTTCCCGCGCTGTGCAGCCGCCCTGTGGCTCTATGAGGCCAACATCCACAGTGCACAGAGGCAATTCCTGGGTGATGCATGGCTAGAGTACGACAAGGGATTCAGGTTGAAAATGCAGATGCACCTGGAAATGGAGTGGAACGAGGAAGATGTCTCCGGTTTTATTCACAAAATGATAGTAGCTAGGGAGGCTAGGACATGGGGAGGAAAGAACTAGCAGTCCTTTCAGGGGCCATTTCACAAGGGGAAAGGGAGGCCTTTTCAAAGATCCAAACAATTCAGCACAAGGAAAGGAACACACACTAGCTGGCCACCGGCAATATGTTGGAAGTTCGAGGCTAACGAATGTACATACGGGGCAGCGTGTAAATTCCAGCACATATGCTCAGCATGTGAGGAGGGCACCCAGCAGCAGCATGTAGGTGCAGGAACAACTAAAAAGGGGACAAGAGGGAGAAAAAGAAGCAATGAAACAGACATAGGGGACACCGGGGGGACATCAGGATGAAAAGAGTACACGCTAGCATGGTCCCCTATTGACACGCACAAACTGCGCAGGCTAGCCAACAGATACCACAACAAAGCAGATGCAGAGATATTGGTCCATGGCTTCGTAAAAGGTTTCCCCATCCCATTCAATGGCCCCCTCCCCCCTGGCAGTGAGAAAAACCTAACATCCGCACTACAGCACCCGGGGGTGGGACAAGAAAAATAGAGAAGGAGAAGTTCTTGGGTAGGATTGAAGGACCCCTCCCCGCCCAGATGAGCAAAGATTTGGAAATCTCTCCACTGGGGGTGGTGCCCCAAAAAAGAACAGGGCCAATTCCGATTGATCCACCACTTATCATTCCCGGACGGTACGTCCGTGAATGACGGGATTAAACACAGAGGTTTGCTCAGTAAGCAATGCCACAATAGACAATGCCATAGACTTGGTGAGGGCTACAGGCCGAGGGACCCTCATGGCAAAAGCAGACATCGAGTACGCATTTCGCCTACCCCCAGTCCATCCCACTAGCTTTCACCTGTTAGGTTTCTAGTGGGAAGGGAAACGCTATTTCGATAAGGCAATGCCGATGGGATGCTCGGTATCATGTGCATACTTTGAAATATTTCGCTGTTTCATTGAATGGGCGCTGCACGATAGGCACCTGGCGGGGGAAGCTCCATTGTTTGGATGACTTCCTCCTCACAGGCCCAACAGCATCTGCAGAGTGAAGCAACACTTTAAAAGCATTCATAGGTTTGGCAGGGGAGCTAGGGATCCCCCTTTTGGCGGAAAAGACAGAGGGTCCAGCGACAAAAATCACATTCCTAGGTATTGAGCTCGATTCCATCACCGGGACATCCAGGCTCCCCCCAGAAAAGGTAGAGGATTTCAGGCAAGACATTAGGAGCCTCTGCAGGCACGAGAAGGCAACGCTGAAGGACCTCCAGCGACTCATAGGCAAACTTAACTTTGCAACCAGGGTCATCCCAGCAGGCAGGGTTTTCGCCAACCGATTGACACAATTGACACGCGGGCTCACCCAGTGGCACCACCATGTTAGACTCTGGGCAGAGGTCAAGAAAGACCTGGCGATGTTGGACACTTTTCTGACAGACTTTAATGGTCTGTTGATCTGGAGAGAAGGTTGGGTAACTAGCAAACAAATCGAGCTGTACACAGACGCATCAGGCAGCACGGGACTCGGGGCGATCCTAAGGGGCAAATGGTGCGCTGGACAGTGGCCCAGCAGCTGGCCTAGATGAGGCATTACTAGAAACATTACTTTCCTAGAGTTATTCCTGATCATAGTGGCACCGACAATCTGGAAGAAAGAATTGCACAACATGAAATTTATACTATGGTCAGACAACAAAGGCATAGTACAGACCATTAACAAGGGATCTGCCAGGTGCCCAGACACGCTGCGACTAATGCGCCGACTGGTTACATTACAGCTGGAGGGCAACATAGACCTACAAGCCCGCCACGTCCCAGGGGTGGAAAACGAAGTGGCAGACGCCCTATCCAGAGCCAAGACGGACAAGTTCAGGGAGATGGCTCGTGGGGCAGAACTGAACATGACCCCTTTCTCGAAACAGCTGTAGGACCTGGCGGGATAGACTTATCAGAGCTGGTCCACCATGCGCTCGCCCCTGCAGCGGCCAAGAGATATAGGAAGTACGTTGCGACTGTAATGAGGGTAGGGGGCATCCAGTCTTTAAGCGATGGGGGGACACGCGGAGGGCAACCGGACAATTAATTCGGTGGGCATTTAATTGCAAGATGTCCAGGTCTGGGCACAGGCCCACCTGCCCGCCGTTGCACACTACGCAAAATTGGAGACCGGGCAGGACCCAATTGCATCCCACTACATCAAAGCAGCAATGAAGGGGTGGAGAGGGAAAGAGGGTGCAAGGGTGACCACCAGGCGCCCGATTGACTTCAAGAGACTTTGCGTGTTGTTAGGGACATTAGGGGGCATAGACAGCTTTGAGCACCTACTGTCAGGGCCGCATTCGCCACCGCTTTCTTTGGGGTGTTCCGCCTCAGCGAGTTAGTAGCACCATCAAGGGAGGGCCCGGCAGAAAACTGTTTACAGGCTAGCGACATAAGCCCCAGAGCAAAGGGAGTAGAGGTTTTATTGAAACGGTCAAAAACCGACCAAGCCGGCAGAGGAACTGTAGTAAGGCTACAATGCATTGAGGACCAGAGCTGCTGCATGGTATGCTGCTTGCTCGCTTTTCATGGCAGTGAGATGGGACTCAACTGAGCAAGTTCCAAATTACAGCAATCATGCGCTTCGCACACAGTAAGGCGGGGTTGCCCCCAAGAGGCTTTGGTTCCCATTCATTCCGGATAGGGGTGGCCACACTGCCACACAGCATGGGATGAACAAGGCGGGAATACAGGCAATTGGGAGATGTTATGTTATGTTATGTTAAATTTGTTTTCTATAGCGCACAGCTACTCCAACGGAGTGTCCCGGCGCTTTATAATGGCAGCTCATAAATAAAAAACATAACAGATGAAGACATTCAGAAACAACAGGATAACACAGCTAGAGGGTAAAAAGCCAAGTTTTTAGGCCTTTCCTAAAAGACAGCAGATTAGAAGTACTGCGTAAGGCCAGTGGCAGAGTGTTCCAAAGCTGGGGCGCCCTCAAACTAAAAGAGCGCCCCCCAATCCGGGCCTTCCTAACTCGGGGGACCACCGCAAGAGACAAAGATTCAGAGCGCAAAACTCTGGTAGGGCGATAAAAAGCAAGCCTGCGTTGGAGATATTTAGCTCCCAAACCAAACAGCGCTTTATGGGCCAGGGTCAGTGCCTTGAAAGCTATCCGCTTCCGGATAGGCAGCCAATGGAGTGACTGTAAAAGGCCGGACACTCTGGCTCGCCTGCGGAGGCCAAAAATGGCACGCGCCGCGGAATTCTGCACGACCTGTAATCGCTGCACAAGATAATCCGGAAGACCCAGATAGAGCACGTTGGCATAATCCAGTCTGAAGCCAATCAAAGCTTGCACCATAATCTTCCTGTGCTCTTCAGTGAGCAGAGGGAGGAACTTCCGGAGCATCCTAAGGATGCCGAAACATGTGCCCATGAGGCCGAGGATCTGAGATCTCATCGTCAGACTGTTATCGATCTTGACTCCCAGGTTTTTTACCACCTGGGATGCCTGAGATGGAGGAAACATATCAGTCGGCCACCATGCCTGCCAATCAGGGTCCGCGGTACAGCCAAAGAACAGCACCTCCGACTTGTCAGAGTTACATTTAAGGCTGTTCTGCTGAAACCAATTGAAGACCGCCCCGAGACAATCCCGAATACTCTCTCCATCGAAGTCCTCGCCTTTCCTACATATGAAGAGAAGCTGGGTGTCATCGGCGTAGGAAACGATCTGGGCCCCAAAAGACTCGCCAGTGCCGCCAATGGGGTCATAAAGATGTTAAAAAGAGTCGGGCTCAACACAGAGCCCTGCGGAACTCCGACTCCCAGTGGCGGCATCTCAGCGGAGCTAGGAGGGACCCAGACCGTTTGTCGACGGCCAGCTAAGAAAGATGTAAACCAGCTGAACACCGTCCCCCTCAGACCGATGTTATAGAGTCTGGCGAGGAGCCCCTCATGGGGGACGGTGTCAAAAGCCGCGGACAAATCAAGCATGACAAGCATGGCTTTGCCTCCAGAATCCAGAACCTCCTTGATGGCCTCAGACACTTCTAAAAGCGCCGTCTCGGTACTCAAATTGGACCGGAAGCCGGATTGAGAAGGGTGCAGCAGATCGTTAGTCTCCAGAAAAACAGAGAGCACGCTGTGAGCGTGCTTTTCCATAATTTTTGCCAACGCTGGAAGAAGCGATATAGGCCTATAATTGGCCGGCGCTTCAGGGTCTAAGCCCGGCTTTTTGAGGAGGGGGATCACCATTGCCCGCTTCCAAGCCTGCGGGACCATCCCCTCCCTCAAGGAACGGTTCAAAAGTGGATTAACCAATGGGTTTACCACATCCGCCATCCTCGCCAAGAATTTGGCCGGGCAGGGGTCTAGTGGTGACCCTGATTTAAGGTTGGCTAAAAGTGCCAGTGATGTGGAGAGAGAAATAGGCGGAAAGACAGACAGGGCAAAGTCAGGAGTGGGCGATGGATCTAACCCAACCCCACTGCTGGGATGAACTTCAACTAACCTCCCAGAAAAGGAGTCCTGGATCAGTTTGATCTTGTTGGTAAAAAACTTTGCAAGATCACAGGCCCATGACTCAGAGGGAGCGGTTTGAGAGAGATTAGATCTAGGGGTTATAAACTCCCTCACAACAGTAAAGATCTCCTTACAAGAATTGGAGGCTGCCTCAATCCTCCTCGCCAAATAGTCCTTTTTCTCACGAAGGATATCACGGTGATAAGCTTTAATAGCAATCCTATAAGCAAGTCTGGCCATCGGGTCATACTGAGAGCGCCAAGCTCTCTCAGCTACCTTGCACTGGCGGCGGGAGGTGAACAATGCTTCCGTGAACCACGGAGCAGAGACCCGCTTAGAGATAGCCCGAGACGCCACCACAGGGGCTAAATCATTCAGCCTATCAGTGAGCCACAGCTGCAAGGAGTCCACATCCTGCTCTAAGTCACCTGAGAGGGGACACGGATGTTCGAGAAAAGCCTGAGCTAACATTTCAGGAGTCACACGATGAAGTGCCCTAGAGACAAATCCCTGTGGTCTGGGCACAGTGCTAGACAGTTTCTCCCTACCCCGTATGCAGATCCTGGCCAGCTTATGGTTGGACCAAAGCACCGGGACAAGCTCTATGTCCTCTAACGGGGCCGTGGAGAAGACCTGATCCAAAGTGTGACCCTTGTCATGTGTGGGGCCAAATAAAAAAGGCACCAGACCAAGGGGAGCCGTGATACCAAATAGCTTAATCACATCTGGATGCTCGCCCTCATCCATATGGAAATTGAAATCTCCCGCCAACACACAGTGCTCCGTCCTCAAAGCTAGCCCTGCCACAGCTGCCTGGAGTTCATCAAAAAAAGATCCCGCCGGACCAGGGGGTCTATAGACCAACAACCCTTTAAGAGCTTGATGGGGAGCCAGAGTAATGGAGAATGCCAGGGACTCAGAACCTGTGATAGTTTCTATCGGAATGATAGAACCGGTAGCCCGCTTGTTTACAACAAGAGCCACCCCGCCTCCCCTCCCCTTCAGTCTATCTTGGCGGAAGATATTATACTCTGGTGGAATAGCCGTCAAGATATCCGGGTTGGACGATTCACCCAACCACGTTTCTGTTAGCATCAGACATAATGGTTGCTCTGTAGCAAGGACATCAAAGATCTCCAGGGCGTGTCTGCACACAGATCTGGTATTTAGAAGTAGGCAGAGATGTTTAGTTCCAACCTCTTCCCTCTGTAATGACGCGGCCGGCACGTAGCCGGATGCCCAACCACGTCATGGGCAAAGCCTCTTACCCCTGTAGCGTCCAGGAAAAACTGAACGACAAGTACAGGAAATATTTTGCAAGGAGCGAAGTTCCAGCGACTAATAGTATACCTTCCTCCTAACAGCTACGAAAAGTCCTGAGACATCCGATCCGTCCGTCGCCTCCGGGACGCTGACGGGCGCAGACGGGCAGGACTCAGGCAAAGTGAAGGCTGACCCGCTGCGCGATCCCGCTGTGCTCCGAGGACTGGTTTAAATAGTGCCTCCAGGTGAGGTGCAAACCGCCCCACCAGGACGCTCAATATGGCGCTGAAAGAGCGTCAATGCCCTTCCCAAAATGGCACCCAAATGGCAGACTCGGCAGAACCCCAACCACCCCGGAACCGGACCCGCTCAAGCCGCGGTGTACAACCGTTTAATGTGCAGGTAAGGGGACACCTAAGAGGATACCTCCAGATAAAAACAAGGGAAAATAAACTAAAACAAACAAAAATACAAAACAAGCAGTTAAAAAAGCGAAACGCGCTGACCACGCGGCACTTGACGCAATAATGAGCTGCCAACCTGGCAAATGATTCCTTGGCGGTCAAAAGCATACAAAACGTACGTGAGGCCGCAACTGCTATGACCAACCGGGTGCACCAGGGGGAGGAAAGGGAGCCACCCTGCCCTCAGGACAAACAGTCCTGCATTACTTTGACAGGGAGAAGACCACTCCTGGTGTGGGTGATGGGGCACTCATTCATCAGGTGGATACAGGCCTCGTGGCGGCATGGGGGCCACACGATTAAAGGACGGCCAGCGGGCACCTGCATACGGTGGTTCGGCCGATCAGGCATGAGATGGGAACAGTTGCCGCAAACACAACAATGATGGACCTGGGACTCACGTCTGAGCATCCCCAGTACACTTAGAGCTGTAACTGCAAACACAACAATGATGGACAGAATGTGGATCAATGTCACACATTCACCCCAGTCCAAAGATCTGGGCCCAAATCCATAGTTTTTCCACTCCACACCACCCTGGGTTAGACAATGGCGATATGCAAATCAGCACTGACCCTGTGCCCCATGGGAACAGTCCAGTCCGAACTACAAAAGCCATGTCCTTCCCAGAACGGAAACAAGCATCCGAGGACCGGCCCGGTTTCGAGGTAACACCTCTCATCAGCCCCGCTAGCTTGATTCCAGTGGTGTGGAGTGCCTGGGACTCACGTCTGAGCATCCCCAGTACACTTAGAGCGGTAACTGCAAACACAACAATGATGGACAGAATGTGGATCAATGTCACACATTCAACCCAGTCCAAAGATCTGGGCCCAAATCCATCGTTTTTCCACTCCACACCACCCTGGGTTAGACAATGGCGATATGCAAATCAGCGCTGACCCTGTGCCCCATGGGAACAGTCCAGTCCGAACTACAAAAGCCATGTCCTTCCCAGAACGGAAACAAGCATCCGAGGACCGGCCCGGTTTCGAGGTAACACCTCTCATCAGCCCGGCTAGCTTGATTCCAGTGGTGTGGAGTGCCTGGGACTCACGTCTGAGCATCCCCAGTACACTTAGAGCGGTAACTGCAAACACAACAATGATGGACAGAATGTGGATCAATGTCACACATTCACCCCAGTCCAAAGATCTGGGCCCAAATCCATCGTTTTTCCACTCCACACCACCCTGGGTTAGACAATGGCGATATGCAAATCAGCGCTGACCCTGTGCCCCATGGGAACAGTCCAGTCCGAACTACAAAAGCCATGTCCTTCCCAGAACGGAAACAAGCATCCGAGGACCGGCCCGGTTTCGAGGTAACACCTCTCATCAGCCCGGCTAGCTTGATTCCAGTGGTGTGGAGTGCCTGGGACTCACGTCTGAGCATCCCCAGTACACTTAGAGCGGTAACTGCAAACACAACAATGATGGACAGAATGTGGATCAATGTCACACATTCACCCCAGTCCAAAGATCTGGGCCCAAATCCATAGTTTTTCCACTCCACACCACCCTGGGTTAGACAATGGCGATATGCAAATCAGCACTGACCCTGTGCCCCATGGGAACAGTCCAGTCCGAACTACAAAAGCCATGTCCTTCCCAGAACGGAAACAAGCATCCGAGGACCGGCCCGGTTTCGAGGTAACACCTCTCATCAGCCCGGCTAGCTTGATTCCAGTGGTGTGGAGTGCCTGGGACTCACGTCTGAGCATCCCCAGTACACTTAGAGCGGTAACTGCAAACACAACAATGATGGACAGAATGTGGATCAATGTCACACATTCAACCCAGTCCAAAGATCTGGGCCCAAATCCATCGTTTTTCCACTCCACACCACCCTGGGTTAGACAATGGCGATATGCAAATCAGCGCTGACCCTGTGCCCCATGGGAACAGTCCAGTCCGAACTACAAAAGCCATGTCCTTCCCAGAACGGAAACAAGCATCCGAGGACCGGCCCGGTTTCGAGGTAACACCTCTCATCAGCCCGGCTAGCTTGATTCCAGTGGTGTGGAGTGCCTGGGACTCACGTCTGAGCATCCCCAGTACACTTAGAGCGGTAACTGCAAACACAACAATGATGGACAGAATGTGGATCAATGTCACACATTCACCCCAGTCCAAAGATCTGGGCCCAAATCCATCGTTTTTCCACTCCACACCACCCTGGGTTAGACAATGGCGATATGCAAATCAGCGCTGACCCTGTGCCCCATGGGAACAGTCCAGTCCGAACTACAAAAGCCATGTCCTTCCCAGAACGGAAACAAGCATCCGAGGACCGGCCCGGTTTCGAGGTAACACCTCTCATCAGCCCGGCTAGCTTGATTCCAGTGGTGTGGAGTGCCTGGGACTCACGTCTGAGCATCCCCAGTACACTTAGAGCGGTAACTGCAAACACAACAATGATGGACAGAATGTGGATCAATGTCACACATTCAACCCAGTCCAAAGATCTGGGCCCAAATCCATCGTTTTTCCACTCCACACCACCCTGGGTTAGACAATGGCGATATGCAAATCAGCGCTGACCCTGTGCCCCATGGGAACAGTCCAGTCCGAACTACAAAAGCCATGTCCTTCCCAGAACGGAAACAAGCATCCTAGGACCGGCCCGGTTTCGAGGTAACACCTCTCATCAGCCCGGCTAGCTTGATTCCAGTGGTGTGGAGTGCCTGGGACTCACGTCTGAGCATCCCCAGTACACTTAGAGCGGTAACTGCAAACACAACAATGATGGACAGAATGTGGATCAATGTCACACATTCACCCCAGTCCAAAGATCTGGGCCCAAATCCATCGTTTTTCCACTCCACACCACCCTGGGTTAGACAATGGCGATATGCAAATCAGCGCTGACCCTGTGCCCCATGGGAACAGTCCAGTCCGAACTACAAAAGCCATGTCCTTCCCAGAACGGAAACAAGCATCCGAGGACCGGCCCGGTTTCGAGGTAACACCTCTCATCAGCCCGGCTAGCTTGATTCCAGTGGTGTGGAGTGCCTGGGACTCACGTCTGAGCATCCCCAGTACACTTAGAGCTGTAACTGCAAACACAACAATGATGGACAGAATGTGGATCAATGTCACACATTCACCCCAGTCCAAAGATCTGGGCCCAAATCCATCGTTTTTCCACTCCACACCACCCTGGGTTAGACAATGGCGATATGCAAATCAGCACTGACCCTGTGCCCCATGGGAACAGTCCAGTCCGAACTACAAAAGCCATGTCCTTCCCAGAACGGAAACAAGCATCCGAGGACCGGCCCGGTTTCGAGGTAACACCTCTCATCAGCCCGGCTAGCTTGATTCCAGTGGTGTGGAGTGCCTGGGACTCACGTCTGAGCATCCCCAGTACACTTAGAGCGGTAACTGCAAACACAACAATGATGGACAGAATGTGGATCAATGTCACACATTCAACCCAGTCCAAAGATCTGGGCCCAAATCCATCGTTTTTCCACTCCACACCACCCTGGGTTAGACAATGGCGATATGCAAATCAGCGCTGACCCTGTGCCCCATGGGAACAGTCCAGTCCGAACTACAAAAGCCATGTCCTTCCCAGAACGGAAACAAGCATCCGAGGACCGGCCCGGTTTCGAGGTAACACCTCTCATCAGCCCGGCTAGCTTGATTCCAGTGGTGTGGAGTGCCTGGGACTCACGTCTGAGCATCCCCAGTACACTTAGAGCGGTAACTGCAAACACAACAATGATGGACAGAATGTGGATCAATGTCACACATTCACCCCAGTCCAAAGATCTGGGCCCAAATCCATCGTTTTTCCACTCCACACCACCCTGGGTTAGACAATGGCGATATGCAAATCAGCGCTGACCCTGTGCCCCATGGGAACAGTCCAGTCCGAACTACAAAAGCCATGTCCTTCCCAGAACGGAAACAAGCATCCGAGGACCGGCCCGGTTTCGAGGTAACACCTCTCATCAGCCCGGCTAGCTTGATTCCAGTGGTGTGGAGTGCCTGGTACCGCTCTAAGTGTACTGGGGATGCTCAGACGTGAGTCCCAGGCACTCCACACCACTGGAATCAAGCTAGCCGGGCTGATGAGAGGTGTTACCTCGAAACCGGGCCGGTCCTCGGATGCTTGTTTCCGTTCTGGGAAGGACATGGCTTTTGTAGTTCGGACTGGACTGTTCCCATGGGGCACAGGGTCAGCGCTGATTTGCATATCGCCATTGTCTAACCCAGGGTGGTGTGGAGTGGAAAAACGATGGATTTGGGCCCAGATCTTTGGACTGGGGTGAATGTGTGACATTGATCCACATTCTGTCCATCATTGTTGTGTTTGCAGGTACCGCTCTAAGTGTACTGGGGATGCTCAGACGTGAGTCCCAGGCACTCCACACCACTGGAATCAAGCTAGCCGGGCTGATGAGAGGTGTTACCTCGAAACCGGTCCGGTCCTCGGATGCTTGTTTCCGTTCTGGAAAGGACATGGCTTTTGTAGTTCGGACTGGACTGTTCCCATGGGGCACAGGGTCAGCGCTGATTTGCATATCGCCATTGTCTAACCCAGGGTGGTGTGGAGTGGAAAAACAATGGATTTGGGCCCAGATCTTTGGACTGGGGTGAATGTGTGACATTGATCCACATTCTGTCCATCATTGTTGTGTTGGCAGGTACCGCTCTAAGTGTACTGGGGATGCTCAGACGTGAGTCCCAGGCACTCCACACCACTGGAATCAAGCTAGCCGGGCTGATGAGAGGTGTTACCTCGAAACCGGGCCGGTCCTCGGATGCTTGTTTCCGTTCTGGGAAGGACATGGCTTTTGTAGTTCGGACTGGACTGTTCCCATGGGGCACAGGGTCAGCGCTGATTTGCATATCGCCATTGTCTAACCCAGGGTGGTGTGGAGTGGAAAAACGATGGATTTGGGCCCAGATCTTTGGACTGGGGTGAATGTGTGACATTGATCCACATTCTGTCCATCATTGTTGTGTTTGCAGGTACCGCTCTAAGTGTACTGGGGATGCTCAGACGTGAGTCCCAGGCACTCCACACCACTGGAATCAAGCTAGCCGGGCTGATGAGAGGTGTTACCTCGAAACCGGGCCGGTCCTCGGATGCTTGTTTCCGTTCTGGGAAGGACATGGCTTTTGTAGTTCGGACTGGACTGTTCCCATGGGGCACAGGGTCAGTGCTGATTTGCATATCGCCATTGTCTAACCCAGGGTGGTGTGGAGTGGAAAAACGATGGATTTGGGCCCAGATCTTTGGACTGGGGTGAATGTGTGACATTGATCCACATTCTGTCCATCATTGTTGTGTTTGCATGGGAACAGTTGCCGGCAACCCTCAAGTATTTGCAGGTGGGAGAGGCGTGGCATACAGATGTGTTGATCATACACCTGGGGGGGAACGATTGGCCAGAATCGGGAGAAAAGCACTCCTCCACGAGATCCATAAGGACCTCAAGGACGCCGCTAGGGCCTTTGGAAACACCGCCATTATCTGGTCAGAGCTGATCAGCAGAAGAGAATGGCGCGGGGCAGAATCTCAGAAAGGTGTCGAGAACTCGTGTAAGAAACTAAACCTCACGGTGAGCAAATTCTGCAGAACAAATGGTCTGGGAACGGTCAGACACGGGCTCATCCACACGGGGAGCCCAGAAGTCTATGCCAACGATGGTGTACACCTATCCGAGGAAGGCATGGGAATGTTGTGGAGCAACCTGTGGGGCGTGATGGTCTTGGCAGGTTGCAAATAAAGAGGCGCAGGACGTAGTTGGGGGGGAGCCGCGGGGAGAAGGAAGCCTTCCAGACGGTGTGGTGAAGAACTACACTGATATCGGTTGGTACGGAGGCACAAAGGAATAGGGCCACTCACCTTAAGATGCCTCACGGCTGGGTGAGTTGGCCTAAGGACATGTGTGTAGTACTACTCACTCTGGGATGTCTCACGGCTGGGTAAGTTAGCCTACCAAAGATGGGGGGTAGCAAACGGAGACGGCGCTCGCAGCCCAGCCCCTGCCGGACGTCAGGGCACAACAAGAGTCGGATAAGGTAGCGAGGTGGCCTAACTCCGGGACAGAAGCTACTCCCTCCCCGCGCAAAGTGAGCGCAAAACCAACCTACCAAAGAAAACGACCCAGAAGGGCCAAGAGACAATACCAAGGAAGTTTGTTATGACATAACATGCAAAATATGCAAAGTATATACATGTTTCCTTGTATTCCTAATAAACGGAGGCCAACAAATGACCGCCACAAGACGAATGTGTACGTTTACTTTTCTTGTCATGATAAGGAATACAGTATGGGGGAATGTGACATACATGTGGGAGTGGGGCAGAGTGCGGGGTTATTCTGTTCCTTCCCTTTCAGGTGAAGAGATCCTGCCTGGAGTCCCTCTGGAAGAGAAATTAAAGTACAGGCAAATACTTTATTCTTGTGTGGGCTTACTACCTTTTCTTTCTGCTCTCGGAACTCCCACTGCGCCTTCTCATTCCTTCGTAGGGTGCTCGTTAATTTGTTCTTCGCTGACTTTTGTGTCTGTTTTTCCAAGGTACCCTTCTCTTTACTATTTCTGGCTATAGGCGGGGTTCTTTCTTTCCGCTCCAGTATACATAACTTTCACAATAATTTGGTGGAATCACTGTCAAAATATCGTCCTACAGGAATATCGATGCAGAAATATCGAAGGCAAGAATATCGACATCCTATCTACAACATGGTAAGTACAAAAATATCAAAAAATAAATATAGATGTTAAAAATATCGATGTTAAAGATATCTTTTTTTTCTGTAAAAATATAAATGTAAAATAAAGTAAATAACACTAATAAATAAAATAAACATAATTAAAAATATCTAATAATGTTTACAATTAATAAATAATACATATATAATAATAATACATTAATTAAACATATACATAAAATATATAATATATACATACTTAATAAATGTTAATAATTAATTTAATAATTTATAAATTAATAAAAAATATTATAAATTACAAATACATTTACAAACATAAAACAAAAACATAAATAAAAAGTAAAGAATTAAGTTTAATAAATTAAAAAAATTAAATATACCTTTAATATTTTTTACATTAATTATATACTACATTATCTAAATTTATATAAAAAAATTAAATAACTAAATAAATAAAAATACTATTCAAAATCCATAAGTAAAAAAAATACAGTAATAAAAATGTTGGATAGCATAGAACTTGGATAGCGTAGGGGTAAAAATTACTATTCCAACTCCAGAGAGTGCAACAGTAGGGAAAGCGTTGGATAGCGTAGGGGTAAAAATTACTATTCCCACTCCAGAGAGTGCAACAGTAGGGAAAACATTGGATAGCGTTGGGGTAAAAATTACTATTCCAACTCCAGAGAGTGCAACAGTAGGGAAAGCATTGGATAGGGTAGGGGTAAAAATTACTATTCCAACTCCAGAGAGTTCAACAGTAGGGAAAGCGTTGGATAGGGTAGGGGTAAAAATTAGTATTCCCACTCCAAAGAGTGCAACAGTAGGGAAAGCGTTGGATAGCCTAGAGGTAAAATTTGCTATTCCAACTCCAGAGAGTGCAACAGTAGGGAAAGCGTTGGATAGTGTAGGGGTAAAAATTACTATTCCCAATCCAAAGAGTGCAATAGTAGGGAAAACGTTGGATAGCGTAGGGGTAAAAATTACTATTCCAACTCCAGAGAGTGCAACAGTAGGGAAAGCGTTGGATAGTGTAGGGGTAAAAATTACTATTCCAACTCCAGAGTGTGCAACAGTACGGAAAGCGTTGGATAGCGTAGGGGCAAACATTAGTATTCCCACTCCAGAGAGTGCAACAGTAGGGAAAGCGTTGGATAGCGTAGGGGTAAAATTTACTATTCCCACTCCAAAGAAAGCAACAGTAGGGAAAGCGTTGGATAGTGTAGGGGTAAAAATTAATATTGACACTCCAGAGGGTGCAACAGTAGGGAAAGCATTGGATAGCGTAGAAGTTAAATATAACATACATATAAATAATTGTTGTGAATAAAATGTTTTAAAATTAAATTTTTAAATAACTCTACATCATGTGCAAATACCCATTAATAATTACTAAAAACATATTTAAAATTGAATAATTAATTAACACTAAATTAAAACAAAATACCAATAAATATGAATTAATAAATATAAATTACCAAATAATAAATATTGAACACTAAAAAAATTCAAAACAAAAAACATATCGATAATTAAAAATTGATTAACAATAAAAAATGGTAAACAATAAATGTATTTTTAAATAAAACCCATTTTTATGAAAAATTATTTACCAATTAATAAAATAAAATTCATTTCCAATTATTAAAACGTAATTAACAATTACACATATCAATTACCAATTGTAAAAAATTATTTACCAATTAAAAAATGAATTGCTAATTAAAAAATGTAATTTCCAATTAAAAACCTTAATTACCAATTCCAAAAATTAATTGCCAAATAAAAAATGTAATTTCCAATTAAAAACCTTAATTACCAATTCAAAACATTAATTGCCAATTACAAAATGTAATTATCAATTAAAAACCTTAATTACCAATTCAAAAAATGTATTAGCAATTAACATCGTTATTTACCAATTAATAATGAATTAGAAATAAAACAATTATCAATACCAATAAAAAATAAATAATTACTTAATTACAATTAAATTACTTCCCACCCAATTCCCCTATAAACCCACAACCCGCTACAGAACTTAAACGCAAAAATTAATTAAAATTAAATTACAATTATTAAAAATTATAATTAATTTACTATAATTAAATTACTTCCCACCCTATTCCCCTATAAACCTACAACCCGCCCAATACTAAATCATAAAATTAAATTAAAAATAACATTTTTAATATACAAAAAATAGTACACATATAATTTAAAATAAATAAAATACTTAAAACAATATATATAACACATACATATAAAATACATAATAAAATACATAACAACAAACAAATATCGATATTAGTAACATCGAAATTAGTAACATCGATATAATTGATATCGATATTACTAACTTCGATATTACTTACATAGATATAAAAAAAATCGATATTACTTACCTTAGGGTCGATATTCTGTCCAACGATATTCTTGACCTCGATATTCTTTACCTTCGATATTTTAAGCTTGATATTAATGTAAGTCGATAATTAGGAATTGATATGTTGCCTGTGCACCAATTTGGTGCAATAAGCAATGAGAAGAAATGTAAAGAACGTCTCCAATCAATGGACAAAACAAAAAAATTCTCAACTTAAATAGTCCTTACCGGACTGTCTTATTTAACCTTAATTGTTCTGGTTTTCTTAGCGTCCTTAGTGTTACCCTTCTGTTGTGGGTTTCTCCGCTCGTCCATATTTTAGCTATTGCTGCTAGTTTGTGCTCATCCGCGCCCTCCACCTTTGAACCCTGTCATGCACCTGGGCTAAGCACACTCCTCCATGAGGGTGGCGGTATTAAGGGCTGCTCCGGAGATAACTTTCCCAGGAGATTCTTGGATGAGTGCAGCCCTCTCCAGTTCGTCTCTGACTACCTCTCCGCACCAGAGCTTCTCCGTCGAACCGGACCTGTGGCATCTCCCTTGCGTCTCCATGCTCTCTGCACTTCCTTGCTCCTCCTCCTTCCTGAGTCCCTCCTCTGCTACCGCGCTTAATTTGTAAAAGGGAAGCAGTTGGAACAACGTGGACAGAGCCACGTGTTCCAATTTTGCATGCGCTACCACGCCTGCCTTAACCGCGCATATGCCTTAACCACGCACATGCGTGGTTAAGGTAGTGCGCAGTCTAGTTGCTGGCTGCGTAAACAGGATTGATCGGGAGAGGACACTATGCAGTGAAGGAAGTGGGGCTGGGGCTGGGTTTTGAAGTGGGTTAGCTTGTATGGCTTTTGGGGGGGTCGGGATAGATTTTAGAGCTTCTGGGGCCAGGTGGTTTTCAGGGCTGGGGGTGTGGGGTAGTTTTCAGGGCTGGTGGTTCAGTGTAGTTTTCAGGGCGGGGGGGTCGGGTAGTTTTCAGGGCTGTGGGGTTCAGGGTAGTTTTCTGAGCTGGGGGTTGGGTAGTTTTGAGGGCTGGGGGTTGGGTAGTTTTCAGGGCTGGGGGAGGTGGCTGTTCTTTAGAAAGGAGGGGTAGTTTTAGATGTCAGGGCGTGGGCTTGGGAACCGTTTTAGGGCTCAGGGCGTGGGCGGGGATTGTAATATTTTTTAGGGCTTTAGGGGGGCTGGGTCATTTTTAGAACTCGGGGGTAAAGGGAGTTTTTAGGGATTATGGGAGGGTAGGGTAGTTTTTAGGGCTCAAGGGGTGTCGGGGTAGTTTTTAGTACTTATGGGTGGGTGGGGTAGTTTGTAGGACTGGGGGCAGGGACGTTTTTCGGAATCACTGGCGGGGGTTGGTTTTCAGGAGGGAGGGGGTTGTTTTAGGAGTCAGGGCAGCGTCCGGGTTCGGAGGTTAAGACTTACCTGTCAAGTCTTAACTATAGTTATGTCTTTGCCATACATGCCTTAACAACGCATAATTTGTTGTAACGGCATTGGTGGTAAAGGCATATTAATGGTTAAGACTTGCGTTGCTGAGACGGCGTGGAACCGGCATGTGTGGTAAACGCATTTGTGGTTCAATCACACAACCTTTGTAAAATAATAAGTGCCAGGGCCCTCACAAGGAGTGACTGCAGCTTGCACCACCCATTGCCCATATTGCTGCCAATGGCGGGCCAAAACAACTACTAAACATCTTTCTTATCTGCAAGTGCGACAGTTAAGATTATTCTAGGTCCCCAAAGCTAATGCAATGGATGGCGAGGCAGGTATTAGTAATTTTGTATGTATATTGTATTCATAAACAACTGTTGTTCTGCTCCTCTCTAAATTAGATGAGCAGTGCCACCATGTGGCAGACTGTCATAAGTGTGGTTTTGACAATTAAGTGCTGGTGCTGAGTACCGAAAACCAATTAAGTGCCGGTAGTGAGCACCCGAAACCACCGGTTCAAATTAAGCATTGCTCGTCCACTATCTCAGCGGGGAGTAGAGTTCATTCTTTGTTTCTGGGCATTTTGTGGTTTCCTGCCTGTGTCCTTCCTTTGTTTTAACTAATCTTTCTCCTGTTTGTTTTACAGGTCATGAATCCTGCTCCGATCATCTTGGGAGATATAAAAAAATTCGAGCTAATGCACCAAAAAGTTGATTTCTATTAAGGACACTGAGGAGAGGATTCTGCTTCTCCTTCTTTGCTATTTAATAATACAATTTCACAGCAGCCAATGTAAAATAGAATGTTTAATAAACTACATTTCCCATAAACCCGAACTCGACGTGACATCTCCAGCACCAATCACAATGTCTCTGCTTATATAAATTGTAGTGCCAGCTTACTGATGTCCTCTTTGTTTTGATATCTTACTTAGATAACTTTATTTCGGTCAAACTGACCATAAAAGTACATGTAAATACATCAGTACAGGTATTGATAATACAATAAATAGTCATAAAATGTTTAAAAAAAAAACATTAAACCAAGGTTATCTAGTTGCACAGTAATTTAAAAGAAAAAAAACATATATGCCACAATTTAAACTAAAAAGGATTGCCTCCTACGCCACATACTAAGCAGATAGCGAGAAACCGCAAACACAATAGAAGGTTGGGTGTCATATGTTAATATCCTACACGCTTGAGTAAAGTGCACAAAACCCAAGTTTCTACATATTGGCATCAGCCAACATTTTCTAATTACATGATAGGCAGGGCAGAAAAAAAGTACATGCGTTAAATTTTCAACTTTATAATCACATGCAGGACATGATGCAATATTAGAAGATAACCACTTGGATGAAAATGACCTAATTGGTAGTGTACCATGTCTGAGCTGAAGATATAACTTTCGGGCAAGTGGTGGCTCAATCAAGTCCATGAATTCCTCTGTTCTCGGTTCCGGTTTAACCAGGAGGAACTCAGTAGTCAGCCTACCCAATAGCACAGAGCTCAATAATGTATCATGGTACTGTCTATGTATCAATGAGTGGAGGTCCTTTTTTGATATCCCCATGCAGAAGGACTGTGGTGCTTCCCACAGTTCCGGAAAATCCAGCTGGTCACCAGTAGATCTAATATACTGGAGCCATGGAATCTTCTTGTTACGGAGAGCACTCCATACCTCACAGAATTCGGCCCTATAGGTGGCCAATTCAGGAGCTGACCACAGCCTCTTCCAATACATGATTGGCCTTGCACTTGCAATCTCCTCGATTGAAACTATACCAAGATCAAACCTAAGGGGGATCAATGGTGTGCTCGGTGGTAGCCCAACTAGATTTCTCATGAACAACTGCTCTGCCTTTTTAAGATTGGTTAACTTCTTGTGCCCCCAAAGTTCCGCCCCATAAATTGCCGCAGTTCTTGCCTGTCGGGAATATATCTCCAGTACTGGGGACACTGGTCTAAATGTTGACTCCCTGAACACCTTACCCAGGCCTCCCGCCAGCTGGGATAACTTGAGTGCAGACTTGTCTATATGCATATTCCATTCAAAATGTTCCGACAAGGTGACACCCAAGTAGACAAATGTTTGGACCCTTTCAAGGGGGGTGCCATATAGAGACGGATTTGGCCGCACTCTCTTTGGGGGATTAAAGATCATAAATTTCGTTTTGTCTAAGTTGATCTCTAGTCCCCAGAGCTCGCAGAACTCCACAAAGCCGTCGAGTATCCTTTGAATGCCCGATGATGTTCGAGAAAGCAACAAGGTGTCGTCTGCGAACATCAGAGCGGGCACTCTACCAGTTATCAACTTAGGGGCATCATTGTTTTCCACGCCATTCAGATGATCTACAAGACCATTAATGTAGAGACTGAATAGCGTGGGCGCCAGGACACACCCCTGGCGGACTCCTTTTTGAACAGGAAACGGACCTGTCAATTCGCCATTACTGCCACACCGGACCTGGGCAAAGTTATTCTCATGCAACCTAGATAAGATGGCCAAAAGATAAGAAGGTAGTCCCAAGTCGGCAAGCACCTTCCACAGTTTGGCACGTGGAACTAGATCAAACGCGGCCCGCAGGTCCACAAATACAAGGTAGAGGCTGCCACCCTCCACCTTCGCTGTCTTCCAGTATAGGACCTGCAGGCGAAATATCTGGTCTAGAGTGGAAGTTCCGGCCCTAAAGCCCGCTTGTAGGGGAGACAAGATCACGTTCTCATTAATCCAGTCAAGTATCCTATCAAGGATAACCCTCCCCATCAGTTTTTGTGAGGTGTCGATCAAACTGATGGGTCTGTAATTAGAGGGCGTTAGCGGGCAACCCTTTTTTAATATTGGGACAATTTCAGCTCCCAGCCAAGTAGGAGGCAGATCACCACCCCTCAAAATATCATTAAATAGGACCACCAAGTAGGGTGCCCAAATCTTAGGCTGGGTCCTGAATAACTCTCCAGTTAGTTTGTCTAATCCAGGAGCCTTATTAGGGAGCAGTTTACATATAGCAGACTCTACCTCAGCTAAGGGGATATATTCCAATGGATCAAGAGATACCGGGACTAAAGTTGGCCACTCACTTCCATTCGTCCGATTAGTACTTGAAGTTTGCTCAGATTCAGGGGCAATTACAGGCGGATTATTGGGTTCTAAAATGCCATACAGGGCACTAAAGTGATCTTCCCAAACAGCAGGGGCAATGTTAGGAGGGGGAGTATGGGTAAGCCCACTAAGCCCAGCTGCCACAATCAGCCAGAAAGACTTTAGATCTTTGCAGCTAAGCGCAACTCCCAGCTCCACCCACATGGAGGATTCCCTTTCCTTCTTCGCATCACAAATTACCTTTCTATATTTGATACGAAGTGCCCTAGTTGCCTCAACG
This sequence comes from Lissotriton helveticus, assembly GCF_964261635.1. Taxonomy (NCBI): domain Eukaryota; kingdom Metazoa; phylum Chordata; class Amphibia; order Caudata; family Salamandridae; genus Lissotriton; species Lissotriton helveticus. Next base: position 362,392,176 of record NC_136065.1, on the reverse strand, counting down.
TCTTTGGCTTTTAGCGCTACCATCAGTGCCGTTTTAGCATTTCGACAGGAACTATTGAACCAACGGTTCGTCGTGGTCCGTAGGCGATTCATCCTTCTCAAGGGATATAAGGTATCCTTTAGCTTAGCAACCATTTTAACGTGGATATCAGTAGCTCCTCCCGGGCCATCAAAACTCCCCATCTCTTCGATGAGCGGGACAATAGACACATAAAGATCCGCAAGTTTTCTAGGGGAGGCTTCTAAGTCAGGCCACTTAATCCTTTGCCTGCAGTTTGTTACTATTAGCGGTACCATGGCACAGTTCTCTGCAGGCGTCCTGGTCGTTAGCCCAAAACTCCCTGGTTTAAGTGACAGGACTAGGGCATTCGCTATCAAATCGTTCAACGACCCTAAATTCGAGTAGCCTATCCCAATGCTTGGCCTCAACAAAAATGTAAGCTATAATTGAGGCCTGATTCAGACGATTAAACGTGCTATTCCCTGGCCTATCTGGCTCCACCCTCCCATTGCATGCACGCAATGATGTAGCCAGAACTAATGATTGTAATTGTAATACGAGAGGGGTCCATACTTTTACCAAGGGAGTCAGTGGGTCCGGGATAGCCCAGAGCCTGTCTACCTCATCCTGCTCAATCAAGTTAGGGGCCTGGAGTGGTTCAAAATGGCAATTAAAATCTCCCCCCATGATCAGCACAGATGTAACATCAATTGCCTGAATGAGGTTCAACAGACTTCCAATGGCTTCTGACTCCAGACCCCGCCTCATTGGCCTTGAATATACATTTATCAGGGCAATGTTCGGCCTTTTTAAGTGGGGTCAGGAGTACACACTGGACGTCCGAGGAGTTAGTTGGAAATTGCGTAGCCCTCACACCCAGGTGGGTACCAACCCATATGGACATGCCACCAAAGGGTCTGCCCCTCTCTCCCATATTAGCTAGGACGTCAATAGTGGCAAATCCAGGGGCTACACTTTCTTCCAGCGCCCAAGTTTCTTGAAGCATACAGATGTCATGGGAAGCCATGAAAGTGCTCCACTCTGGAATAGGCAATTTACTTTTAAGCCCAGCCATGTTCCAGGAAAGGATTTTAATTTGGGGAACAACTGGATCCAGTTTAGTAGTTGTACAGTTAAGTGGGCCCCGGGGCTTAAAGGTGTCAGAATAGCTTTTGTCCACTATCTGCGTGGGTTCACAATTCAATACACCTAAATCAGGAGGAGAGGGGGTAATAATAAGCTGAATTGCTTGGTCTGAGGCAATATTATTAGTTGGTGAGTCCAGATTTACAGTTAACCCATAATTTCCATTAGTAGATGACATCTTAATTGGGGCAGATGTTTGTCAATCACAATTGTCAAGGCCCGAGAAAATATCAAATCTATTTGTCGTTTCCAATGGTGTGAAGGGTACCAAGTAGTCCATTCCCCTTGTCAGATTTCTATTGTGCCCAGATGGTGCAGTATTCCAACCAAATGGATCTTCAACCATCGAAGGATAGGGTGCATGTGGCCTATAGCTGTTATTGTAAGGTACCCATCGCTTAACCTGGTTACCTGCTAAAACATCAGGATACCTAGGGGGCATTACTAGGGCTCTAGGGTAGAAGTAAGTCAGCTCGCGAGGAACAATACATTTATTGCTGTTTCCTAGGGGCCAGCTAAGTATGTAATCAACCGCTCGACAATCCCTAAAATTAACAACAACCAGGTCTCCCTGGATGTCTTTTACTCTGTTTCCCAACCAGGGAAGGCGCCGGACATGTACTATCTCCCCACTGATATCATAGGGAAGTGGTCTGTTTTGGCTCAACCAATGCATAACTTTGTGTTTTAACTGGAAGAACCCTTCCCTCTTGTTGTCCTCTAATATAGGGACCCCAGTTAGGACAACCACAAGCGGGACAGCTTCTGGAGGTAACTCTACCTGAGGCCCCTTCTTCCCCAGTATCCTAGCTTGGCTGCCTCCTCCCCTCCCATCTCGCACATATTCTTCACAGCCACTTGCCTTTCCCTTATTGGCCTCAGTAGCGGCATTGGCCTTAGCTGACACAGATATGTTTGCTTGCTTAGGATGTTTTTCCTTCTGCTGCTTTGAGTTCAAAGGTACATTAGGGTAGGGGGCAGCTTTTGGGGCATCAAGATGGGGGGATGGTAGTATGGCTGTAGATGGCAAAACCAACCCCAATGCATCCTTAACTGCCCCGTCCTTCTTAATAGCAGCTAGTTCCATGTCCTCAAGCCGTTTCTCTATCCTCTTCAGCCTCTCAATTATAGGTGAAACTAGGGACCTCATCAAACTTTCCATATTGTCCAGTGACACAACAGATGATCCATCCTTTACTGGGCAACAAGGTAGAGTTGACAAAGCCAAAGGATTTGTTGCCGTTGCTGTAGAAGCCTTTGCTGTTGGCACACTTATCATAGGACCCTTGGCAGGTGGCATATTTGCTAGTTGAACCTTAACAGCTGGTACTGTTCTTATGGCACCTTTTGTGGGTTTACCAAAATCAGAGTGACTAATCTTGGGTTTTTGAGCGTTACCACCCCTCCGTCTTCTTTTGTTTGGTGGAGGACCAATAACCTCAACAGTCAAAGGATTTTTGGGCTTATTTTTATATGGTTTGGCCACTGGGGTAGGAGTCTCACTAATCAACACAGTTTCTATGCTGGTAACGGTGTTTGAGGATATAACATTCGCAAGCATACCACTTGACATATCCAACAAGGGAGAACAATCTCGCAATAGCAGTGGGACATTATCTAGGGATAAAGGGTCCTCATTTCCAGTAGAAGGGCTTACATTAGGAGAGGTGGTGTGCGGCAGCGGGTTGGCTAGAGCTCTGGATTTCATAGACTCGATCGAGCGACGCCGCTCGGCCAGGCGCTCAGCCAATATATCTTCCCTGTCCATTTCCACGGGCACCCTTGTAAAGTAGTTGTCAAGTGTTCCATTGGACAATCCCCCGGTCTTCTCAGGCATAATGGATTCGGGGCTCTGGGCCATGGTAGTCAATTAAGTAATTAAGAGACTTACTTCACGAGGCTGGAAGCGCAGGAGTGAACAAAAGAGACAGGGCCCAGCCCGGCCTCCGATTGCCTACGAGGGCCTCAGAGGGCCCGCCCTTTGCCCCGGCTTTGCCCCGGGCACACCCGCGCGCGTCCCGCGTGGCGGGAGGAGCTGCGTTCCTTTTGTGCGCCTCTGGGCGCGTCTGCTGTGGTTGGTGGGCGTGGTCCTGCCGGGGATGCTGGGCTCTGAAGTCCCCCCGCTCTGCGGCCGCGGTGGTAAGCGGGGGCGGGGGGGACCGAGTGCCTGGAAACTCGTGGGCTCAGCGCTACGGCACTGTCCTCAAGTGAGCCGAAATTGAAGTTCTCGTGTGCAAGAAGAGTTTCTATCTGCACCAAATGCACAGAAACAGAGAGTTTTGATATCGGTTGTACTGAACTCCGGAAAATCGCCTTGCATTAACTGGCTATCACTGCTCCGCCACAATTGTAGCGAAACCTATGAGAGAAGACTCAGGAACTGGAATCATCCATGAGACTAACAGGTCTGAACAACCAAAACCTGGAAACTTCTGTTCATTTCCTCCATCTGCCGATCAGAATCTGGGAAGAAACAAAGCTAAACCACCATAATACCCAATGTCATGCAGGGTACAACATTGCATCTTAACAACTCAATACATAATGCTGTGTAATCATCTGAACAAGTCAATACATAAGGGTGGGATAATATAAAACATTTGAACACTGCAGCATGATAGCAATAAAATGTTACAAACGAGGGTGGGGTAATCCTTGCCTCCGTGTCCTTAATAGGATAACAATTCTTGACATGTTAGCTAGAAAATTGTTAATCTATGTCAGGACTGGAGGCTTTGGATTATCCTTTGTTCAAAGCTGCTGTAACACAATTGAGGCCACACCTAGAATCGGTTTGTAGTAAAATGATTTAAAAATAAAATCAACAGCCCAGTCCTCTGCTATCCTGATGTCCTAAAGGTGAGAACCCCATAGAATTTCGAAGTCATGGCTCCTCTGACTGAGTGAGCCCCAAATTTGGAAATGCCAATACCTGCCTCTGAGACAATCGATTTCACCCAGTGGGCTAAAGTAGCAGAAGAGACTGGGTGAAAGAGTTTCTGAAGCATAATTAGGAGCTCACCCCCATTGGACTGGCGCAACTTCCTAGTACGGTCTTCGTATTCTTTCAGACATTGCACAATGCACAACCTGGGGTTGTCTGGAATACTAGGGTAAGTAATCTCCCTTGAAAAGGTCTTTGTCCGTCTTATGATGGTAAAGGATACCCTGTCTGAGGAAAATACTCTACCTGAGATGTCCAAGGCTTTTACATCTGATGCACTTCTTCAGGAAACTAAACAGAGAATGGTTAATTTAGCTGAAAGCTACCTCCAGAATAAATCTGAGTTGGGGAACCATCTCTGCAAGAATTTGAGGATAATGTTAACATCCCAAAGGATGGAGTACTTCGGAAGAGGAGGGTTGGCTAAACGAATACCTTACCTGACTCTACTGACTAGAGGCTGTTTGCTGATTGGTTTGCCCTCTAAGAAAGAATGACCTGCTGAGATTGCAGACCAATAATTATTCACAGAGCAATAGGTTAAACCATTGGAAGCCATTTCCACTAGGAAGTTGGCGACAGAAGCACCTGGAGTCCCCAGGGGATCCAAACCCTGTTTGTCGAACAAACCCAACCATCTCCTCCAGGTGAAGCATAATGCTTGTGGGTAGTGTCTGACCAGGACTTGGATATGAAAGAGAGAGATTGGTCCAAATGGTCTGGGAGGAACCAGTGTTTCCTGAAATGTGCCAGGCCATAAGATGAAGATGACCCTGTTGAAGAAGCGGATACTACAGGCCCGCCATGTGCAAATGAAGATTTGGGAGTAAGTGAATCTCAACTGGGCAAGCACAGGACATCTCTAGAAGGACCAGAAACTAGGGATTGAGCTTTCCAAAGCGGAGTTACTAAGATCAGTTCCGCTTGTTGCCAGAGTCTGCGCCGACACCATCGGAATCATCAAGAATGGAGGGAAAGAGTAATGCAGAGAGCCCTTCCAATCCTGCAGAAAGGTGCCATTGGATCTGGGCTCCAAGAAAAGAATCTCTTCAACTGTGTGGACAGACTGGATGCAAAGAGATCCATGTGGCACTAACCCCATTGGCTCTAGAGTGCTTGGGTGCAATTTTCACTCGCTGGAATCTCATTGGTATCTCGAGTTCCAGTCGGCAACTATGTTGCTCTGACTATGTAGGTACTCTAATGGAAGAAATGACACTGATGGGAGGGCACAGATGGATTAACTATGGTGCCTAGAAAGAAAGGGGGGGGGAAGGGACCTGTCAACAACTGCTGATTAAGTCCTATCAGCCCACCTACTGGCGGAGCCTCATCATGTAGGACTTCCCAACCTCGGACAGTGTGCAATCGCCCTGTGTATATTAGCAATGCAACACTGGACCAGGGTACGGTTATCGCAGTTGTTCGTACAAAAGGTAGGGCTGATATGTGCAGTGCAAAAAAATTAAATCAAGTGAAGTGTACTAAAATGACTATCAAGGCAAACAAAGACCTTTAATAGTGTTCGCCTGGACGTCAGATTAAAAGATAGTGAGGGGACAGTGTGAAAAAATCACTGTCTGACTTGCTTGGAAAAAATCCAAAACGATCTATATAGGGCCAACATGTTTCTGCCTTTATATAAAAAATCACTGGCATTCGTCAGGGCCAAGCTCATATATGCTACTGCATAACCACTATCATATGTGGTGAAATAATGGAAAAACAGAATTATCAACAGATAGAATAAGTGTGGTCAATTAAGACCATCCTACCGCATCTTCTTTATATTGCAAAATTTAATGCAAAAGATCTTCCCTGTGTAAAAAGAAAAAACAAAGAAGAAAACACCATGTAGATATTGTTCATACAAAATCCTCAGTATTCAAATGTTATACAAGTAATACATGAGGTGTATGACTGTACCCAACCAGTGCCAATTCACCTCAACTCAGACTGGGCCATCCCTAATTTTGGATAGCCTCATTCACAGTGCATTACGTCACCACCAGTCAATCAGTATCTGGTGACTGGTGGTGACGTAATGCACTGTGAATGAGGCTATCCAAAATTAGGGATGGCCCAGTCTGAGTTGAGGTGAATTGGCACTGGTTGGGTACAGTCATACACCTCATGTATTACTTGTATAACATTTGAATACTGAGGATTTTGTATGAACAATATCTACATGGTGTTTTCTTCTTTGTTTTTTCTTTTTACACAGGGAAGATCTTTTGCATTAAATTTTGCAATATAAAGAAGATGCGGTAGGATGGTCTTAATTGACCACACTTATTCTATCTGTTGATAATTCTGTTTTTCCATTATTTCGCAACATATGATAGTGGTTATGCAGTAGCATATATGAGCTTGGCCCTGACGAATGCCAGTGATTTTTTACATAAAGGCAGAAACATGTTGGCCCTATATAGATCGTTTTGGATTTTTTCCAAGCAAGTCAGACAGTGATTTTTTCACACTGTCCCCTCACTATCTTTTAATCTGACGTCCAGGCGAACACTATTAAAGGTCTTTGTTTGCCTTGATAGTCATTTTAGTACACTTCACTTGATTTAATTTTTTTGCACTGCATATATCAGCCCTACCTTTTGTACGAACAACTGCGATAACCGTACCCTGGTCCAGTGTTGCATTGCTAATATACACAGGGCGATTGCACACTGTCCGAGGTTGGGAAGTCCTACATGATGAGGCTCCGCCAGTAGGTGGGCTGATAGGACTTAATCAGCATTTGTTGACAGGTCCCTTCCCCCCCCCCTTTCTTTCTAGGCACCATAGTTAATCCATCTGTGCCCTCCCATCAGTGTCATTTCTTCTATCTCAGCATTTCCCGACCTACTGGCTCTGTTGTTTTTGATGTAGCTATATAGGGGGTATTAGCCAGTAGGGTCGTTAAAACACCTCCCTCGGACCCTCCCCTACGAATTGTTATGATATGTAGGTACTCTGCCATCACTGAGATATGATGTTGAAGGCAATACTTCCAGAACATCTTCCCAATTTCTGCTAGAACCTGGGATCTCAACCCTCCTAGCTTGTTTATGTAACAGACTGCTGAGATATTGTCCATTCTCTGTAGAACATAGCCACTGGAGTGAGAACCTAGGGTTTTTATCGCAAACAAACCTGCCAAGAGCTCTAATTAGTTTATGTGAAGGCCAGCTTCTTCTGAGGGCCACCTACCTTCATTGGAGATATTTCTGCATCTGGCACCCCACCCCCAGAAACTGGCCTCTGATTCTAGAATGATGTCAGGCCTGGAGCCGAATATGGCCCTGCTGTTCCAGGCAATCTTGTGATCCAGCCATCATTGAAGCTCGGTCCTGGTCTCTGGAGTCAGATTGACCATCTCTGAGTAACCTACTCCCATTTGAAGATGACGGATCATTGGAGCGCCCTGTAGTGAAGTGGGCTGGGAAGATGGTTTGAACAGACAAAGCCAGCATGCCTACGATTCTGGCTAACACTCTCAAGGATACCTTGCCCTTGTGAAGAGTGATCAAATTTGTTTTTTGGACATAGCGTAGCTTCAGTAGGGAAAGTGACAACGGCAAAAAGGCATTAGTGAATTACTTTGTGAAAGTGACGGTGTTCCACAGACAGAGCACAATTGGTGTTGCCCAACAGACACGACGCCTTTTGGACCCACCCTGCCAAAACATCAGGATCAACCGGTTCATCCATTTCCATGACAAGGACTGCCATCTCAAGTATTTTGCACTGAGGGCTGAAGAACCGGGTTATTTAATACCCAGCGGCGCCAGGGGCACGCCCAAAGTCTTCGGGTTCCACCTGTCTTAGAATACAGAGACACGGAAACTTCTTGGTGGCGTCAAAGATCAAATTTATTGGCTGCAGCCAGTAACAGAAGTCCTAGAAATCATCACGGTATGAGTTCTCAGGAGACTGCTCAATTCTACACATCACATTCAAGACAAATACCTAATATTTACAAACTGTCCAATCACATGTATTCACACCAAAGGTATCACATGACAGTAAAACCAACTTTTCAATTGCCCAGCCCATGATCAATCATCGGTCAAACCCAAAATTCTTCTTTAGACAGGTCAAACGAACCCATAATAAAAAAGGCCACAACCCAATCATAAATAGACCATAAAGAAAGGAGCAGAAACAGGTGAGAGTAGGATAAGGCATATTTGTGTGCAGTAAAACTTAACGATGTCCTGTGCTCTGATCCTTAATCTTGATCAGCTAAAGGGCAGGAACTGGTTTAACAAGGTCAGCTTCAGGCAACAGGGTCAGTTCACTCAGGTCAAACAGAAGTCAGCACGAACTGGAGCTAAGGTGTACATGTACTTAAAAGACTAGTTTAACCACAGTCATCGGCCTATGTGAGGGCAACCACAAAATGGCTGCCATACACAAAATGGAACCCAAGGGTTCAGAACGAAATCTCCACATACGTAGTGAATCCATCGGTCTAACGTGATGAAAACACTCATACTTGCCGCACTAACTAGTTACGGTTCGCTAATATCAAATTCGTAACGAAACCATGACCTTTATGAAACGGGTTCAGAATTCATGGAACCTCAGACCCTCCTTTTGCCCTTACATAGGAAATAAACTAAACTCACGTCAATCTGAGTCCAGGTCTATATTCATCAGATCATCAAGATGTTGCTGGAGCATAATCCTATTACTTAGTACTTCTCTTGGGACAGGTCTCCTTGCACACGTAGTAGCACAGAAGCCACATATAGCAGGAGCGCACTGCACACAAAGACAGAACAGGAAAAGAATCGCTAAAGCCATCCCAATGATCATCAGAATCTTCCATCCCCAGGTCGATAACAGTTCCCAAAACCATCCAATCAACGACCAATCTCCTTTATCCACATTTATAGACTCAGAGATCTTATGTAACTTAGAAATGGCCAGGTATACTGCAGGAGCATTGTCTGGTATGAAAACGCAGCAACTCGATTGGATCCCTTTACATACCCCACCTCGGTCTGCAAGTATGACGTCCAAAACCATTCGATTCTGTAATGTCATAAGGCGATCCGCTTGAAGCTCAGCGGTCAGATTACTAAGGGCACCAGCAGTTTCATTTATGGTGGATTCAACCACTCTTGTCAATTGCCGTAGGTTTCTACTGTTTGCCATAGGTCCCCAAAACGGTAGGAAACCCTTGAAAAAGTCTCCCACTTCTTGTCCCGTAGTATCTTCCTCACTGAAGACACCCCTAACAACTCTCGTTCTGTGGTAATCTACAGCAGCAGTATACGTAGGAGGCAACAAATATGCAACATAACATGTTCCCGAAAAATCAGGGGGCAACCATGTATATGCTCTAACATAGCAGACAAAATATGTGCCCTTAGCTGCTAAAAACGGAGGGGAAGTTTGGGACGCAAAGACATACGTCTGAGTACAAACACTCTTCCCTAACTGAGCTCTCGGATTCTTGCCCTTCCCTTGCAGACAAAAATGACCACGATGGGGTACAATCCAAATCGGAGGTGACCTTTTTCATCTCTGCTTTTCACCCAGACTAATACTATGTCCGGTTGCATTCCAACCAACATATGCTAGTAACTCATCCTTGGGAATAGTCTTATACGTTTTGATATCTCTACTCAATCTGTAATTCCCTTCACCAAGGCTTTATTACTTGAGTTATCTCTCATGGAACGCAGGGGATAGACTTCAATGGCATAAATAAACATCGTCTGATATGCCCATACGGACCCATTGTAACTGAATGGCAGAACCAGATAAGGAATACCTCTATCCATAGTATGTGGCATAAGACCACACACCCAACAATTAGTGGTGTTCACTACTAACTGGTGTTGATGGAGGAGTTGCACAAAGGAATTATTCACAAATTCCGACTTTCTAATTTGCTCGTGTTCAGGTAAAATATGTAAAGAAACAGTAGTAGGAAAAGACATAGGTTGGGAAGTAGGTGCAAACGGCTGTCGTGTGGCATAGAAAACCAAACGCACACAAGCTAATGCAATATTCAAAAGCATTAAAAAACACATTATTAAAAAACATTTGCTACGAACCAATATACACATTAGAGTCCATTTTCCTAACATTCTGGGCAGCGTCAAAAAACTCCATCCTCTAACCGTGCTGTTCGCGGCAGTTGGTTCTCTTCCGCTAAGGAATGCGCCTGTCAGTCTAGGGAACGCCCTTGGACCAACCAGAACCGTCTACCTTGTGTCTACACGGCTTGCAATCCCAAGTCTTTATACCGCGACCCTACAGCTGAACCCGGATGGTGGTTCGAAAAAGAAAAAGACAAAAAAGTTTCTTGGTCTGCCAAAGTGTAAATTCACTACATAAAAAAGAAAATATTTATTTGTCCATATGTACAATCTTTCTTGGTCTCAAATCGTAGCGTTCTTTGTCAGGCACAGTCTGATCTTTGAATAGAAGATCCGGATTGGTAATGTCAATCTTCAGATGAGGAGGCACAGCAGCTTGTAGGACATCATCATCCTCACGTTCAGACCTTGTCCCAACCAAACGTGCGTCACTGAATGGAACGTAACGTGGCACTGTATCAGTCTCTGAATCACCAACACCCTCCTGGACCCACTGGTCGTACGGCAGAGGCAATGATACCCTCTTACAATGTACGCCGTGGATCCAGTTCTTCTTGCCCTGAACTCTCACTGCGGTACGCGTCGATAAAAGGACTTGAAATGGGCCAATCCAGCGGGGCTGATCATCAGGAACCAGGGTCTATGGCGTGTCCTGAATCTTCAGATGCTTGAGGAAGTGTATCGTAAACCTGTTGGTGTAAGACACGCAATTTAGCCGTCAAATCATACAAGTAGTCAACCAGCACGGGATGTTCAATCTCGCTAAACTTTGTTGGCCCGGCACTCTCCATACATTTGCCGGGCGGTCAAACACGATCTCATAGGGACTAAGACCAATTCGGGAATGCACTGTAGTCCTTGTTGACAAAAGTGCCAACGGCAAAGCATCGGGCCATTGGAGACCAGAACTCGCCTGAATTTTGGCCAATTTTAGCTTCAAAGTGCCATTGTAACATTCCACTAACCCAGCTGATTGGGGATGATTCGCAGCGTGGAACTTCTGACGGATGCCCAAACCCTCACACACTTTCTTCATGATCTGGCCCACAAACTCACTTCCATTATCACTCCACACCATCCTTGGCAATCCGAATCTAGGGAAAAATTCCTTGAGTAGGGCTTTAGCTGTGGACAAGGCAGTATTATCTTTTAGGGGGTATGCCTCTACCCATCTCGAAAAGGCACAAACAACTACAAGGACGTATTTTAGATTATTACACCTTTCCATGTGTATGAAATCTAATTGTAGCACCTCGAACGGATACGTCGGAGGCGCAAAGTGACCAGCTGGAGTTAGAGTTCCCTTGCCAGGATTATACATCAGACAAACCATACAGTTCTTGACCAGATTCTCCGCACAGGAATTCCAGCATTCTGCCATACTGGAGCCAACAACTTACAAATCCCTTTCGCACTAATATGAGCCATTCCATGCGCCATCGTAACCACTGCAAGCACATACGCATCAGGTAACAACCATTGCTGATGTTCTGACAGCTCAGTCCAACAACCAGTTGAATCCAATTTTCCCTTACTCTCTCTCCACACACTCAATTCTTTCTCCGTAGCTTCAGCCTGAATTGACTTCACACTCTCTATCATATCTTCACACATTTCTCTAGCCAGAACCCATCTTGCTGGGCCCGCAACATACATTCGACTCGTCACATCTTTCGCAGCTTCTTTCGCAACTTCATCCGCAAACGCATTACCACGAGAAACATCATCGGTAACCTTCTTATGTGCACTGCATTTCATGATCGCAACTTGCATCGGCACTGTAAGTGACTCGAGAAGCTCATTCATCAACTGACCATGCTGAATCTTCGTACCATGCGAAGTAAGAAATCCACGTTCTTTCCGCAAACGCCCAAAACTATGAGCAACACCAAACGCATACTGGCTATCGGTATACACAGTCACTCTCTTTCCTTTCGACAACACACACGCTCTCGTCAGTGCAATCAACTCTGCTGCTTGGGCTGAATTTTGTGGAATACGTGCAGCTTCAACAATCGTACACAATGTCGTCACAGCATATGCTGCAGTTGTATCACCATTCAGGAGCTTGTAGCCTGACCCAGCAACCCATAGCGTACCATCAGGATCCGAAAGAGGAGAATCTTTTAAATCGATTCTACCCTTCGTCTCCTCTTCCGTCCTCAGAAAACAATCATGCTGTTCCTGACCATCTGTTTCCACAGAAATCGGCAACAATGTTGCTGGATTCAATACATTACATCGCTTGATGTGCACATGACTAGCCAAAAGTGTCAACTCATAACCCGACAACCTCGCACTAGTAAGGTGCTGAGTCTTGGTTCGATTTAATAAAGTATCCACTGCATGTGGAACCATCACAACCAACGTATTATCCATCACCAATCCAGCAGACTGTCGGATGGAAACAGCTGCTGCCGCTGTAGCTCTCAAGCAACTCGGCAACGCTCTAGCTACCGGATCTAAAGTTGACGAGAAATACGCACATGGACGCTGCTTATCACCGAATTGTTGAGTCAAAACTGACAATGCACAACCCTCTCTCTCGTGGACGTACAGTGTAAAAGGCTTACTGTAGTCGGGAGTACCCAACACAGGAGCAGAACACAATGCATCACGCAACTCAGAATTTTTTTTCTGACAATCGTCAGACCACGGAAGAGGATTCGGTGTATCTTTACAAGTCAAAGCCAACAGAGGTTTTGCCAATAGAGAGAAATTTGGAATCCACTGTCTACAATACGACGTGATACCCAAGAAAGCACGCACTTCTCTCTGTGTGCTTGGTACAGTCATTTGCGCAATCGCTTGAATTCGTTCTGGGGTCAACCTTCTTCCCTCCTTTGACAAGAGATGACCTAAGTAGGTCACTTCTTGGCGACAATACTGCAACTTAGAAGGTGACACTTTATGATGCAAGTCCGACAGATGTCGCAACAATGAAAGAGTAGCTTCTTTACAAGTTTTCGCATCATCAGCGGCCACTAACAGATCATCCACATACTGAATAAGAGCAGCACCAGCAGTCAACACAAGAGTATCAAGTTGAGTTTTCAAAGCCTGATTATAGATAGAAGGACTTTCACAATAGCCTTGGGGAGCTCTTTTAAACCGGAAGCTTCGGCCTCCTAAAGAGAAGCCAAAATATCTCTACTCTCCTCAGCAATTGGAATACTGAAGAAAGCATTTTTCAAGTCTATGACTGAAAACCAGGCAGCTGAAGCAGGAATCAAAGTCAACAAAGCAGTAATATCCGGAACAACTGGAAACTGTGGCACAACAATCTTGTTAACCTCTCTAAGATCGATCACAAACCTGTAAACAGGTGGCTGAGAAGAGTCAGTGCGTTTCAGGACAGGCAAAACAGGACTGTTACACACATTACCTCTCGTTTCTTCAATCACACCTTTCTCAATCAGATCATAAACGATTGCTAAAAGCGCTCTTTCACTAGAAATCCGATATTGGGGGATGCGCGGCAATTTAACATTCGCTTTACGCGTTACAACATATGGTGGAATCTGAAAAAGACCAACATAATTGGGACCTGTAGCCCAAAGCGTTTCAGGAAGCGAATTCAATTCCAGCGGCAAACAATCTTTAGACAAATACATTGGAGAAATCACTTTCTTACCAAGAGTAAGGTGTACTCCCGAAGGAGAACAATACAATGTCGCATACAATCTTTTCAGCAAGTCCAAATCCAACAGATTCTCACTACAACCAGTCGTTAGAATAAGTGGAGCTTCCAATTCACAAGGGCCAATAGAAAGGGACAAAGGACTAGAAACCGGATTACGAACTGGGGCGCCTGAAAATCCTACGGAAACATTGGTCAGGCCAGACAAAGGTGCGCCAGGGAGTTTAGAATGCATAATAGAACTCTTTGTCGCACCAGTATTCAAAAGAAAAGGTTCTACTACACCTGATGTAATCACTTCAACATACGGTCCGCTCTGATCTACTGGAACTGACACTACTCCCTTACTTTGTCCATGGCTGTCCTAGTTATCATTATAACCAACACTCTCACCTTCAACATAGTAATCCTCCACATAGTACTGGGCAGACTGACCACTTAGAACATTTTGTCTGTCAAAATAATTCGCAGAACTCTGTAGGGAAGAGGAACGCTCATTCTGGGGGATCACACCACGACCTCTTCCTCTAGGCGCTTGCTGAAAACCACCACGTCCTCTCTGACCTGGTACACCATTCGCACGCTGTAACAAAGTCGGACAATTATTCTTGAAATGACCTTCCTCTCTACAGTAAGCACACTGAATCGGGCCAGGAAAGAATCGCTGAACATAAGGCTCAGGCTTCTGTAACAATCTCTGAAATTGTGGAGGTTGCTGAAACTGAGGCTGATTCTGACGAGGTGGATAAGCTTGCTGCAAAAGAACTTTCATCTTTAAATCCTTCGTTTTCTTCTCTACTTTATCCTTCTCATCTTTATCCCTATTCTCGTAATATTGAGCAGTAGCCAATATCTGGGCCGACGAAGAAACGGCCCATGAACTCTCAGAGTCCTTCAACTTATTAGAAAGTTCGGGAAGCAAATTAAAGACAAATTTATCCACGAACTATCTTTGACCACCTTCCGTACTCATATCCTGACCACTGTGATCGATAAACGTCTCTTCAAACCTAGTGAAGAAGTCAGACACACTCTCATCTTTCTTCTGCTTGCATGCTGCTAACTTATCCCAATTCACTTGTAAAGCAGGCATCATCGTCTTCATCAAAGTAATAATTCTACCAGGTAATTCTGCAACTAAAGGTTCAGGTTTAGCACCTCCTACTTGTCTACCATCTGCAGCAACAATATTCGCCCAAGTATAACCTAACTCTGCTGCATGATTCTCATGACGAATCTTCGCCCACAAAGGTTGCGGAACTACATTACCCATCAACATGTCAACGTCGGCTAAATTCATTATACACACATCTACTGTCTGAGACAACTCTTTGTAGTAACCAGCAGGATTCTTACGAGGATCAGGTAAGGTCTGCTTAAGAGCCAAGACCTCTGCTCTCTTCCAAGGGACATGTACCCATATTTGCGGAAAATTAGGCAAAACAGGCGGATTAGCAGTTGCGTCTCCTTCTTTCCAAAGTGGAGGAACCTCTCTCATTGGATACTGTCTCACTTTCCTCCTAACAGAGGGATCAGGTTCATACAACGTCTGAGACGGAAGTCTAGATCTAAAAGCCAATATCATCTCTACAACATCTGTAACATCAGTGTCCACTATCATCCCTTTAGCAAAATCTGACTGAACATCAAGCACATCCTGCGGAATCGGACCCAACTCATTATCTTCCCATTCCTGACGCAGGAAAGTACACATCACATCGAAAACATACCTTTGCTTAGGCGGTTCCTACTGAAAGAAAACATCCATAACCGCTGGCAAATTATACCTTGAAGCATTCAAAATCCATCTACGAGCCAACAAATCCAACACTGTCTGCTCCTCGAAACTAGGAAGCTGTCTACGACTCTGCTTACGTTCCGGAACAGGGGTCATATTCAGTGACCCAAACAATGGAGACAACAGATTAACAACAGTTTCAGTCATTCGTTTTCGAGCAGAAGGAGAAGAAGCAGACATAAGAACACGAGAACAAGTATTCTGAGGCAAAGAAGGCGTAGGCATAAGAACAGTCGGAGGCGAAGAAACAGAAGTAGAAGGCAAAGGAGCTTGAGGCAAAGCTGGTAGCAAAGATGGTGACCCTAGAGCGGGTTGCACAGGAGAAGGTAAAACCATCTGTGGAGCACCGGGTGGCTGAAAAACAGCAGAAGGTTGAACAACAAAGGGTGGAACAACCGGTGGTAATGGAGGCGCAGTAGCACCCTGCACTTAAGGAGGTGGCAATCTCAGTAAATGAGAGATAAAAGAATCTTTTTCAAGATCTTCAATCGCTTTCGGAGGAGAAGACGGCAAGGCCGGATAACATTTATCTATGGCCATGCAACGTTGCCTATCTGACACCTCAATTGCTTAATCTTCTATCAGCCTGATTCATGTACGGGCCGTTTTGCGTGTCCCTAATAGCGATTAATAGCGACTCGCTATTGAGGAAACGCAAAACGGCATTCATGTACTTTTCGGGGAAAAAATAGCGACTCGCACGCGGGCGCTAAAGCCGTTAGCGACCGACAAAAAACGCAGAAAAATCGCTATTTCCGGCTACCTGCGATCGGGATAGCGACTCGCAATCCCGATCGCACGGGATAGCGACTCGCAATCCCGATCGCACGGGATAGCGACTCGCAATCCCGTGGGATCGGGAATGCGAGTCGCTATCTCGCGGGATCTGGAAAACGGGAAGACGCATTACGAGCACCGTGATGACATCACAACCAGGAAGCAGCCAAATCCCACCCCCAAACAACACAGTGACGCTATCAGTCGAGTGTTGAAGACCGAAAGCTGCCGCTAAACCGCCGTTAGCGACTCACAACCCCGCCGAAATAGCGACCGCCATGTCGGAGGAACCCCAGCCAGGCCCCAGCAACAGCGCTGGCCACAAGCGCAAACTGAAATTCTCCGAACAGGAGCTGGAGAACCTCATCGAAGGGGTGGTGGCCAACCACGACCAGCTGTTTGGTGCCAACTCCCGGAGGGTCCCAGAGCAGGAGAAGAGGAGGATCTGGGTTGGGATTGCCTCCAGTGTGAACTCTGTGGGCGTTGCGGACAGGTCTCTGGAGGAACTCAAAAAGCGGTGGTACGACCTCCGAGGCCGTGCCAAGGAGAGGGTTGCGGAGCGCCTTGGTGAGGCATCAGGCACCGGAGGTGGTGGACCGACTGTCCCACCCAACACCCCCCTGGAGGACCAGGTAGAGGACACGTTGGAGAGGGAGGCATGTGTTGGCGTGACCCCTCTGGACTCCTCCCGCCCCACCCAAGACACCCAAGGTAAGTGGCATGCGACTGCGACCCTGTCCCCTATGACCGCCCCTGACCAAATAGGCTCACTCATTGGCCCTTAGTCATGCCTATGTTGTGCATCAGGAAATGCCCTGAAGCATTGTGGGAGACGTAGTATGTCCACAATGTAGTAGTACCACAATGCGGCCAGAAAGGTTCCAAAGTGCGCAAATACACAGCCACCCAGGGAATGACACCCAGCATGCATGTAACATCTGCACGTCTGACAGTCACATGCACCTAATGAGTATCCACTTACCCTCACAGGTGCGGGAGACAGCAGTGACAGTGAGAGGCTGCTGATCGATGAGGAGGCCCAGGAGGAGGAATCCCTACCTGATACACAGCCACCAGCCCCTGCAGCAGCGCCAACACCAGCAGCCAGGCCCCCCGCCTCTGCTGCTACAACACCTGCAGGCCCACCGTCTGCCAAGGCCAGGCCCCCCGCCTCTGCTGCTTCAACACCTGCAGGCCCACCGTCTGCCAAGGCCAGGCCCCCCGCCTCTGCTGCTTCAACACCTGCAGGCCCACCGTCTGCCAAGGCCAGGCCCCCCGCCTCTGCTGCTTCAACACCTGCAGGCCCACCGTCTGCCAGAGCCAGGCACCCCACCAATGTGCCTCCAGTGGCTGCGGCACCTGCAACACCAGCTGCAACAACACCTGCAGCACGGCCAATAAGATCTGGGCCAGCCACATCCGCTACACAGCGGCCCAACAGCAGGCGGGGCAATGGGCATCTCCATGCCTGCATGAGCGTGGAGCGGCGCATGCTCCGCATACACCAGCGGCAGTCCCAGCAGCAAGGAGCAATCCAGCTCCAGCTTCATAAGATAGGCCGCAATGTGGCTGGAGTCGGGGAGAGGATGGACCGCATGACGGCGGCCATGGACCGCATGACGGCGGCTATGGAAGACAACACTGCAGCGCTGGTGAAGCACCGCAGTGTTGCAAGCAGGCGCCACCACCAGTTGCTGAGCCGGCTGTCCACCTATAGCCGCTCCAATTATGTCTCGGCAAATGCCACCACCCTGCTTGCGCGGCGCTCCTTGACCCAGCAGCACCAACTGGTCCAGTGCTGCGAAGATATTACCCGGGTGCTGGAGCATTTGACCACCGCCGTCACCGCACTGCACGCACCTGTGCTACCGGCAATTGTGGGGGGTGATGATGCTAGTGAGGGTGCCTCCAGTGTCAGCAGCCACTCTGCCACGCAGGCCCCCCCACCTAGGCGCAGCACAAGGGCTACGCCTGCTCCAGCTGCCCAGGAGGAGGAAGAGCCTCCCAGGTGCCTGCAAATTGTGCGCCGGAGGCGCCAATGACATTGTGTCAGGGACACAGGCGCAGGCTGAACTTAAGCCTGCCATGGACCGTCTCATGCAGTATGCATGAATACTGCATTTTGTAAATAGTTGTTTCCAAGACCCATTATTTTTTTGTGATTATAACAAATACATTTATTTTGGTGCACACATACGCCTTGTGTAATCATTACAGTTTGCATGCAATTGTGATATGTGGGGTGGGGGAAGGGGGTGGGCTAGAAATTGTTAGCTGTGATGTGGTTGCGACGTCTGTGGCCTTCAGCTGGGTTCTCCCCGCGTGCATGGTGCGCATGTGCTGGTGGCCGGTCGTCCCCCTCAGATTCACTGCCTGAGATGTCAACTGGTATCCGGCGCTTGGTTGCAATGTTATGAAGCATTGCACAGACAGCCACAATGCGGCAGCACGCTGCAGGACTGTAATACATGGCCCCACCTGTCTTGTGCAGTATACGGAACCTGCTCTTGAGCAGGCCAAATGTCCTTTCAATACAGTTCCTTGTCCGGATGTGCGCAACATTGTAGCGGCGTTGCTGAGGTGTGGCAGGGTTGAGGTAAGGGGTCAGGAGGTATTCCCGTAGGGCGTAGCCACTGTCACCTGTATGAGAGGAGCAGATGTTGATTGCCTGTGCAGCGCAGTTACTTCATAGCAATGTGACATTGTCGACAAAGTGTACTTACCAAGTAGGTGTCCTTCCCCAAACTCTCCCCTGATCAGTCGTGTGTGGAGTCCGCTGTGCCTGAAGATGAAGGAGTCATGGGTACTCCCTGGGTACTGGGCCACAATGTCAGTGATGATGGTCTTGGCATTGCAGACCATCTGTATGTTGAGGGAGTGGTACGACTTCCTGTTGCGGTACATATACTCCGTGCCAGCTGGTGGGCAGATGGCGACGTGGGTACAGTCTATGCAGCCAAGGACATGGGGAAAATGGGCAACATTATAAAATTGTAGTTTTGTGAGGTCCAAATCCTGTTGGCTCGTGGGAAATGTGATGTGCCGGTGGAGCTGGGTGAGCATGCCGTCAACAAAAGTGTGGAGGCAGCGTGACATGGTGGGCTGGGATATCCCCCCAGCAGCGGCTACTATGCCCTGGAAACTGCCGGATGCCAGGAGGTGCAGGCTGCACAATACCTGCACATGTGTGGGCACAGAATTGTTTCGCCTTGTTGGGTGCTGCATGATGGGGTCGAGTTCTTGTATCAGCCAGGTGATCATTTCCCCATTCAGCCTGTATTTAGCATAAATCTGTTCTCTGGTTTGCCCCAGCAAGGTGACCCGCTGCCGGTAAATCCTTGCCTGCCTCATGCGTCTCCTCCGTGCTGCTCGCTGTAGCCTTCGCCGCCTCACCACCATGTACATCCCAGGCATTGTGGAACGCCTATTGCTGCTGCTGAATGTCCTTATGTGTGATTGGTCAGGCCTGGACCTGTTGGTGATTGGCTAACAGTTTTTCAAATTTTGGTTAATCATGGCTTTTATGGTTACCACCTGCTTTGAGTTGTCCTTAAATTGCGCCGCGCAAATGTGCGATTTAGCGCTTTTTCGCTAATGTATTTCTTTCATGAATGCCGATTGAGACAATATTGCGTTTCGCTATTCAATTCGCAGATTCCGTGGTTGGTCGCTATTTCATTATCGCTAATGCTCGACTTCCCGGAGTCTGCGACTTTTACAGCGTAATCGCTATTCCGCTCGCTATTATTTTTTAGCGATTTCGCTATTTCGTACTTGAATGCCGATTCCGTGTTTTGCACCCGCAATTGCGTTTTCGCAGCCATTGCGGGCGCTATTTCGCTTCATGAATCAGGCTGTATGTTTTCTTTAAACTGCCTAGCAGCTTGCATTATTGATACATCCTTTTCTCTTTTATCTCTTTTAGCTTGTTTAATTTCTCATTGTCTGGCTTCTTTACGCCAAAGGCGAAAGGAGTCAAACATTGCCAGCCGGGCTTTCTTCCTAAATAATTTAGTTTCTAAATTGTCAAAAATCTCTGTATTAAAGCTACCATGTTGGGGCCATTGTAAGACACCATCTTTTCTAGTGTAGTGGACCCATACTTCATTGAACGTAATGGGGCCCACGCCGTGTTTAGAATAGAGCTCATAAGTCGGAGTTCCAACCGGAGGTATCGGACATGAATCCTCCAATTGGGAATCCCTGTTGCAACCACAACCAAACCAAGTACCAAATTTACTACGATTAGGCATCTTCGCTCACCAATCAAGCTTCAAAATTCAAGGGATTATCTCTACCGATACACCCATAAATATACAAGACCCTCGGCTTTGGAAATTGCAATTTTCAAATCAAAACTAAGGACCAAACAAACTAAGAACCAAAGAACCAAAAACTAAGGACTGGGAGCGACCCACTTATACTTAACTGAGGTATCAGTCATGCCACCAGAAGACCCGTCTATCGTCTCGCCGTACAAAGCATCACAAATGGGTCCAAGACAGGGCGACAGTCAGGGCAGCAGTCCTTCGTAGCTGTCAGGAAATTGGGAAGCCTCGCAGAAAAGACCTTCAGTCCACATTCGACATGCCGGGGTCGATGAAGTGGTGGCCGTCCTCCAGAATTTCCTCACGAAGCTCCTCACGATCTTCAGGCTTGGACTGGTACCGCTGAATTAGCCCACGTTTGGCGCCAACTGAAGAACCGGGTTATTTAATACCCAGCGGCGCCAGGGGCACGCCCAAAGTCTTCCGGTTCTACCTGTCTTAGAATACAGAGACACGGAAACTTCTTGGTGGCGTCAAAGATCAAACTTATTGGCTGCAGCCAGTAACAGAAGTCCTAGAAATCATCACAGTATGAGTTCTCAGGAGACTGCTCAATTTTACACAGCAAGTCGTCCCTTTTTATGCCAAAAATCACATTCCAGACAAATACCTAATATTTACAAACTGTCCAATCACATGTATTCACACCAAAGGTATCGCATGACAGTAAAACCCACTTTTCAGTTGCCCAGTCTGTAGTAATTGACTCGCAGGCAGGTAATAGGTAAGCTGATTTATTAGAACAAGTGCTGCGCAGCAGCTCACTCAGCCAGTAGGTCATGAATACAGTTGGCAATTTAAACCACATTCTAAACAGAATCTTTAGTACAAGGAGAAAGAACACAGGAGATGAAAGGTTCCAAAAAGACTAGAAAGTTAACTCAACAGAATACTACATTATCCTCCTTCCTACAAAACAAAAGAAGAAGCAGGAAAGAACAGCTAGAGATCAAAACAAGAAACCAAGAAAATTACCGAAACCTAGTAGGAGTGACTCGAGCGCGAGAACTCCTACGAGGTAGGACAGTGGCAGAAGAAGTAGAAGGTAAAGCCGAAGATGCAGAAACATCATGAGAAAACGAAACAGGGGAACTCCTGCGAGGCAGAGCAAAAGCAGAAGAAGAAGAAGAAGAAGAAGAAGAAAAAGAAGAAAGAGAAGAAGAAGGAGACAAAATAGGAACATCCAGAGGCAACTTGGACATATCATGAAAAGATTGAGGATGAACCACAGATTTGTCCACTTTAACAACCCTGGCAGCATTCCACCAGTTCTTCATGTTAACTCTCACTGAGTTTCCACATACTTTGTCAATAACATAAGGTTCAGAGAACTTGGGACTCCCCTTAGTGGAGTGAGTAGGCAACTTGATCCGAATTATGTCACCCACAACAAATGACTGAGAGATCACTTTCTTCCTGGAGTCAAAAACACTCTTCTGTTTGGACTGGGCATGCAAGACATTGGACCTGGCAACCTCATCGATATTATCAATAGAATTCATTTTCACCCAACGAGACATCCACCCGGGACAAACCTTCGAACATGGTTTTCTCCCACGCAATAGTTCAAATGGGGAAACCTTGGTGGAAGTATGGGGGGTGGTACGATAGAACCACAACATGGATCTGACAGCGTTCGGGACATGACAATGTTGAGCAATGGCCCACTGAATGCAATTGTTAAGCACCCTGTTCATGCGCTCAACGAACCGTTCGTTTGAGGGTGATAAAGGGCACTCCTCAAATGATCAATGCCACTCAAATCTACGAATGAACAAAATTCCTGACTAATAAACTGTGGGCCATTATCACTTACAATGGAAGAAGGAAAACCTTCACGCAAAAACAGGTCTTTCAAGAAATCAATAATGTTCTTGGAACTAGCTTCACTTACAAAACGGACCTCTGGCCACTTAGAATAGTAGTCGACTGCAACTATCGCAAATCTGGAGGTAGGAGGAAGCAAAAAGAATGGGCCAACTAAGTCGATACCTATCTTTTCCCACGGCCTGTCCGGAAAAGGAATCGGTTGAAGAGGAGGAGAACGTGTTTTCAAACACTTCTCGGCACTGGAACAAACCACACACTCGGCAACGACGGTGTCTATATCCTGATCCATCTGAGGCCACCAATAATGTTCCCTAACCCTTCTTTTCGTCAGTGTTTTGCCAAGATGACCCTCATGCGCACCTTTGACAATCCTAATTCTAAGATCACAGGGAGGAACTAATCTATCTCCACGCATGAGAATACCACCCTCAATAGAGAGCTCATCAGAAACTTTGACGAAGGTCTGAAGGGAAACGTGAACATTCTTCTCCCTAGGCCACCCATCTCTGACAAATCTGATCACTTCACTAAGCAAATTATCGCTGGATAAATGTTCCCTCCACTCTCTTTCACTAATAGAGCGCATATCGTCAACACCAACAAAAGCTACAAAACAATCCTCTTCGTCGTAATCTTCCTCACAATCTCTGTCAGAATCAACATCAACAGGATTCCTGGATAAGTAATCAGCCCTTACATTTTTATTTCCAGGAATGTAATTGACCTCAAAATCATATTGGAGTAATTTCGTTGAAAGTCTGGCAATCCTAGGAGAATGTTCTTTAATTCGAACCCCAGTAAGGATGGAGACTAAGGGACTGTGATCAGTCCTCAAGCGGAAATGTTTACCCCATATATACGGATTAAATTTCCTGATAGCCCAACAACAAGCTAAGAGTTCCTTTTCAATCACCGCAAAGTTGGACTCCGCACCACGAAGAACCCTTGAAGCATAACCAAGAGTATGCTCAACACCATCCACGTCCTGAGTCAATATGGCCCCCAATCCAAATCCACTGGCATCTACAGTGATAGTGCATGACAAATTGGGATTAAAAAGTTTCAATACTTTAGACCCGGTAAGTTCTTGTTTGATCCAAGAAAAAACTTTCTCACAATCTGCACCCCATTGGAAAGGAACCTCTTTCTTAAGCATGTTGGACAGGGGTTGTACTCTTGTGGCATAATCAGGTATAAACCTAGCGTAAAACTCACAAAGTCCGATGAACGACTTCAAACCACTCTTGTCTTTGGGTGCAGGACTGTCAACGATAGCTTTAACCAGGCCAGGTCTAGGTTCAACACCATTCTCAGACAATACGTGCCCAAGGTATTCTACTTTGGGTGCTCTAAAGATGCACTTTTCTTTCTTTAAAACAACACCTGCACTACTCAGGGCTTTCAAAACCTCTCTCAGAGTTTCATCATGAGCATCACAACTTTTACCATGAATTAGCACATCGTCTTGGAAAACGACCACACCACTAATGTTTTTTAAAATATTGGTCATGATCCTTTGAAAGACGGCTGCCGCAGAGGCCAAACCAAAGGGCATACGGCAGTATTGAAAGGATCCTATAGGGGATACAAAAGCTGTAAAGTGTCTGGACGCTGGATCCAAAACCACCTGGTGGTATGCGGATGCCAAATCCAGCTTACTGAACCACTTGGAACCATCAATAAGCGACAACATGTCGGGGATTTTGGGCAGGGGAAAAGAATCGACCCAGATATTTTTATTTAAACTGCGTAAGTCGACACAGACACGAAGCTCCCCAGTCTTTTTCTTGGCAACCACAAGGGGAGAAAGCCATAGGGAGGATTCAATGGGTTCAATTATCCCCCTGCTGCACAGATCATAAAGTTCTGACTCAAGCTGCTCTCGCACACTGAACGGGACATTTCTCAATTTGTGTTTTATTGGGATAGCGTTGTCCTTGATACGGATGGTGTGCATGAACCCCTTCACTTCCCCTAACTTATTGCTAAAAACACCAGGAAAATCTTTGGCCAAGGTGCAGACAAAATCACCATTCTGTGTGGAAGGGACTACATTAGCAAGAGGATTGTCGTCAGATTGAACAACAGCAATGGAGATAGGGTCTTTGGTTCCTGGGCGGAGAACCATCTTAAATAAACCTTGATGAAACCAACCAAGGATATTTAAACCCTTAACTGAGACATACACTTTGCCAAAAATTTTCCTCCCCCTAAATTCAATTGAGTCTTCAAAGTATCCTAAAAGTTCGATCTTCCTGCCCTCGTAATTGAGAGGCAACCTATCTGGAGGAGAAAGTTTGCGATTACCCCAAACCTCCTCGAAAAGTTCCTTTTTTTTTTTTTTTTATATTTTTTTATTATTTTCTGGCAGAGGTAATATATACAAGGGCATGACCAAAAAAAGAAATACAAAATCAAACAGAGTTCTTTATAGAAAAGAAATAACCATAATGCGATTCAAATCCAATTATCAATTGGTAGCCATACCTTCCGACCAAAAGTTTTCTTTTTGAGTCCTTTCAGTTTATAAACTGCTTTGTCCATTCTATAAACATTTAGCAGCTTTCCCAACCATAACTCAAACGTTGGAGGATCTACATCCAACCATCTAGAAGTGATACAAGCTCGAAAAATAGACATTCCGATGAACAGAAAATATTCTTGATCTATTGTTAAATCCTGAGGAGGAAAATACACACCAAAAATAATAATAGTAGGATGCAACGTAATCCGAACATGTAACAAATTAGACAAAAACTTTTCGATCTTCTCAATATATACAACAAGTTTAGAACAACTATAGAACATATGAATTGAGTCGGCTGCTAAAGTACCACAGCGACTGCAATTAATACCTTTTACAGCTTTCCATTTTACCAGTTTTGCAGGTGTATAATAAAGATCTAGGGTGGACATAAAATGTTGGCTTTTAAGAGAGCTATTAATTAGTGTCTTATTGCTCATCTCAAATACTTTCACCAGGTCAATCCCTTCAATACAGAGCTTCCTCTCCCATTTCCGGGTATGATGATCCAAATCATTCTGAATCCTGTTATTCATTAACTGATAGATAGTGCCAGTACGACTGTTCTTCCTAGAGCTTTCCAGAATGTCAATAGTTTCCATAGTATCAGTAAATAAAACATTTTTTTTTTCCAGGAAGCTACGAATCTGTAGATATTTAAAAAAATCATTCCTAGATAAACCAAAAATCTCTTGTAATTTAGAGAAGGACAAAAGGGACCCATTTTGGTACAGTTGACCGAGTGAATGAATCTGTTTCATATACCACCGATGAATTACCATATCTTGAAAAATTGCTGGTAATGACTTATTATCGAGCAAAGGTGTATAGTAGTTCAGTTTTGGGACTAAACCTAAAATTTTATTCATTTGCCTCCAAATTAAACATGCCGCATGGACTACCTTGAACTTTGTTTTTTTATAATAACTAGGTTCAATGATTTTCACCAAACATTGCCGTGCGTCAGTACCGAGGAGCATTTCAAAGATAGAAGGTGACATAGCTAGATCTAATACACAATCATGAAAGAGCAAAACCCGAAAGGTTTTCAGAGCAATAGCCCAATAATACATTTTAAAATTCGGAAGCCCTAAGCCGGCACAATCTAGTGGGAGAGTGCACCATTTTAGAGATCTTCTGGCACGATGGTATCCCCATAAAAACCTAGACACCATTCTATCAATTCTATTGAAAAGAGACATTGAAAAAAATAGGGGGATTGTACGAAAGAAATACAAAAATTTTGGGAAGATCATCATTTTGATAACGTTAGTTCGACCATATAATGACAGATGTAGATTATTAAATCTTTCTAGCGATCTATTAGAGGATATGAGCAAGGGGTCTATATTTAATGCAACAATATCCTCAACCTTGGATGATAGAATAACACCAAGATAAGAGCCAGTAGTATTAAGTGGGATATCAATGGGTTTACCCGTTTCTGAGTGAATAATCTGGGTCTTGGTAATGTTTAGCTTATAGCCGGAGACCTTTCCGAACTCATTAGCCAAATTAATTATTGTAGGTAACGCAGAGGAGACGTCTGAGGTGACAATTGCAACGTCATCCGCATACGCTAAAACTTTATGGTCTATTCCAAAAAGATGAACTGGTGGAATATTTGGTTCCAAAATAAGTCTACTTAAATAGAGTTCTAAATATAATGCAAATAAAAGCGGGGAGCAGGGGCACCCTTGTCTCGTCCCTCTCGTAATTGGAAAGGGTCTTGAATAGTCAGTGCCCAGTCTTATAATACCCTTGGGACCAGAATACAATGACCGTACCGCCTGAATAAATTGTATAGGAAATCCCTTCCCTTCTAACACAGTCCAAAGGAATCCCCAGTCTACTCTATCAAACGCTTTTTCAGCATCGAGTAAGATCACCCCGACTGGGGATTCCTTTGCCTGTGCCCAATCTAAAAGTGTAATAACACGTCTCACATGGTCAGTAGTATCTCTACCTCTGATAAAACCATGTTGAATATTAGACACTAGACTAGACATCACCTGGTTGAGCCTGTTTGCAAGAATTTTTGAATAGATCTTACTATCTGCCGTAATAAGAGATATAGGTCGATATGAACCTAATTCTTTCGGATCCTTATGTTTCTTCAAAAACACTACTATAATAGCGGTGGACCAGGAATCCGGTGGATTCCCTTGAAATGCAGAATTAAAAATCTTTACCAATTCTGGTTTCAACATATGTCTAAATGTGCGATAGAATTCGAGAGGTATCTGATCAAATCCCATAGCTTTACCTGCAGCAAGACTCAAAATGGCTTGCTCAATCTCTTCCCAACTTATTGGACGTCCAAATGCGTTGGTCTCTTCGCATCCCAATACTAATTGATTAGTGCCGCAAAGATAATCTACGGGATTCAAAGTCTTATCTACTTCGTTGTGAAAGTCGTTATACAATGTTTTATAGAACCCCAAGAATGACTCTAAAATTCCTCCCCTAGATTCATAATAGTCACCGTTCAAATCATTGACGCCCTTGATTTCATTAATAGAGGATTTCTGACGTAAACGCTGTGCTAATATTTTACCGGTACGCTCACTATATTCATAACGTTCGGTTTTGAAAAGCTTGAAATCTGATGCTACTTTGTCAGCAATATGAGTCCGTAGGCCAGAACGTTCAATTACTAGGCGTAGCTGCGACTCTTCTATACCAACATTATTTTTACAAGCCATCGCTAGGTCCATCTCAACTGACCTGATTTTATTTAATCTCTCTCTAAATTCTGTTTGTGTTTTTTTCCTCTTGAAGTTTGCAAAGCTAATTGTCTCTCCACGTATGATTGATTTAAATGCATCCCACACCACTGGAGGGGAGGCTGAATCGTTATTTATTAAAAAATAGTCATTAATAATAGTCGCCATAAATTGTAAGTAATCCTCATCTAGTAAGAGGTTTCTCTGAAATGACCAAGATCTACTTAAGTTCTTAGATTCTGTAGAAACCTCAATCTCAGCAATTATAGGATTATGGTCTGAGATGACTTGGGGAAGAATTTCAAGACTAATTGTCTCCAAAAACTGCGAAGACGTGAAAAAATAGTCTAATCGGGCAAACTTACGATGTGGATAGGAGTAAAAGGTATATCCAGGATCTTTAGAATACCTTTTATGCCACACATCCGTTAATCCGTTATTCAAAACCAACTCCCGAAGGGCATAATAAGTTCTGGGTTTATGACCGATATACCTTCTTCCTGAGTTGATATTCCAGTCGGCTGGCAGATGAATGTTTAAGTCCCCACATATTATAATAGGTTGCGCCCAAATAGCTAATTCTGTGTTAATAATATTAAAGACTTCCGCATCATCTAAGTTCGGCCCATACATACAACATAAAGAAAATTTAGAACCACCAATAATTAGCTCAGCAAGTCCCCATCTACCCCATTTATCAGCTAAAGTTTTCGAACACTTCGCAACTCCCTTTCGCATACAGATAGCAATGCCTCTTTTTATACCCATCTGCTTAGAGACAAGTAGCACCTCCAAGCCCAACTTATCCAAAAGTGAGCGTTTGTCCCATGCAATATGAGTTTCTTGTATACATAATAAATCGATAGACAATGTCTGAATTATAGAGCAAAACATTCCAATCTTTTTAAAGTCATTAAGACCATTGATATTGATAGTACATATTTTCACTTTTATCTTCTTTTCCTCCATATTGAGATGATGAAAAAAAAAAGAATAGCAAACCTCAGCAATATATAGTCCTCGCAGCTACAACTTAAATACCAACTAAGATACCAAATGAACATCCTTGCAACGAATACCTCTGCCTTACACCCCCACCACCAACCCTTACCCTTTCCCACCCCCACCCGTTTACCCAGAACCCCTCCCCCCACCCTCCCCATTATAGGAGGCATAGGAACTATCAGTTCCTAGAACAAATGGGTGCCGTGTCCCTGGGCCATAGCGTCCAAAAGAAAAAGGAGAAGAGAAAACAGTTAGATGAAGAGAAGAAATTTAGAGGAAAAATTAGGAAATTAAAAGAATAAAGAAGAAAAAGAGGAAGACTGAATATTCCTATTTTAAAGAAAAAGAGAAGAAAAAAAGAAACAAGAAGAAAAACAAAATTGCAACAATATTACTTGAGCTGACAGCCCTTTTAGTCCTTATAGACCATATCTAATTATAATTCAGATAGAGTTCAAATATTCTGTGGCTTTGATCTCTGAAATAAAGTATTTAACTGTGCCTTTGAACACTGTCTTTAGCTTCGCTGGGCCTTGAAGAAAAACGGCAACTTCTTTTTTTTGAAAATCAGGAATCAGTTGTCTCAACCTCCACCGTTGTGCCACTGTAGCCTGACAATAATCTGGTCTTACAAAAAACTGGCAGCCAAGTCCATCCGCTTTCTTGTCTGGTCTCGCTGACACAAAAATAGCCTCACGAGCAAGAAAATTATTAAATGAGACCAGAATGGCCCTAGGATAATTTGCTTGACCTTGACGTGGACTCCGCACAGTGAAGGGGAACCTGTGCGCACGTTGTACTTCTCGAGCCCAGTCCCATTCTGCCATTTCGGGAAAGGCATCCTTCAATAGATTGACAATAAACCGCCGAGGGTCAGAACCTGCCTCGAAAAGTTCCTGAGTTAGCATTGTTATCCTGGCCCCGGAATCCACCAACAGGCAAACTATCTTATCTCCGATGCCGAAGTCGGAGTAAGGATCTACACACTCTGACTCAGGATCTTCAATGCTAACTACAGCAACCATGTCTCTCAGGTCATCTTGTATACTAGTATCATCCTGAAGAGAATCAGACACGTAAGCCACTGAAGTGGGGGCATAACTATTGTTCCACTGCTTGCCAGATTGTGAGAAGGAAGAATTCCTTTTACTACTTTGGCACACTTTTGCAAAATGTCCCACTCTGCCACACAGTCTACACGTAACACTCCTGGCTGGACAAGGACGACCAGATTTTGAATGGGGAAAATTTCCACATTTAAAACATACATTGGTTTGTTTAAAAAATTTGTTTTCAGCACGACCTAAAGTGCCCATCTTGTTGTCAACAACCTTCACAGAACTAACAACTGTCTCATCCTTAGTGATGGACACAGAAGATCTAACATCTAATTCCTTGACAGAAAGCTTTGAAAATTCAATACTTTTTGCTACTCGTACAGTCTCTTCAAGAGAGGGATTATCAAGTGATAGCAACTTTTGTTGAATATTTTTATCTAAACATTTGCAAATGTACTGGTCTCTTATCATTTGGTCTCTAAAATTTTCGAACTCGCACTCTGCACTTAATACCCTAAGTGTAGAAATAAAGTCTTCCACTTTCTCTCCATGTTTCTGTTCAGATTTGAAAAATTTGTGCCTGACAACAACAAGACTAGGTTTGACATCAAAACGTAGTTCAAGAAGTTTTACAGTTTGGTTGTAGTCATCCAAATCTTCCTCTTCAGGAGCAGGTACCAAGGGGGGTAAATGTTTAAAAATTGAACGCCCTTCAAACCCCAGACTGTTCAATAAAAGGTATTTCTTCCTTTCTGCTCTGTACCTGGAGGCACCAATAGCTCCTAAGTAAGTGGTGAAAGCGTCAAACCACTTTTTCCAGACAATGGGAGGTTCACCTGGAAGGTCAAGGAATGGTGGAGGAGGAGAAACAGCCTGTAGACTCATGTTTATATATGTAAAGATTAATTCAAAACAAAGGGGGAACAACTATTGATGGTAAATGTAAGTGTGAGAAAATAAAACAATCTCCTGCTTTGTTTGAGCCAAAGACTTAGAGTGTTAATGTTAATAATATGAATCAAAGTTGCTTCCTCGCTTTGTAATATGACTGCTTCTAGACAACAGTTACCAAACAAAATGACTCTTAGAGTAGAACTGTCTCCTCGCTTCGTATTTGAACTGTCTCCTCGCTTCGTGAACACCAAAAACGGATGGTAGACACTCACCTCGTTGTGGTTGGTTCGTAAAATTTTTTTTTTACTTTGTACAGCTGTGAAGGTGCGTCTTTGTCTGTGCGTCGGAAGCTCGTTTGCGGTGTGATAATAAAGCCTTCTTGAAAAAAAAACGCGAAAAATGACCTATAAGATGGCTTCCCACGTTGCGTTCCAATACTAGAACGTTGCGTTTCAACGACGTCACAGAGTGTAACTTACGTCAATTGCGCAATGAAATTAGTGAGTATTCCGATGACTGGACGTTGCACAATGCGCCAAGAATACAGATTTGTTGCGCTAGTAGCGTAGCTGACGTAGACAAGCAGGCCGATGCCCGCGCTGAATGGAGACTGCCGCCGCTTCCCGTGAGAAGACACAAAGACAAGTACAGTACCTTTTTCTTTCTTAAGTTCAGCGGGGTTGAGGAGACTCACGCGGGTGTGCTGGATCTTCCACTGCTCGACGTATTCTCGAGGGGGAAACCGGTGCTTCTTGGACCTCCGCGTCCTCTGTTGTCAAAGTGTATGCGACACTTCAGGTTTGCTGAACATCATTCCTTGGTTACACGCGTGGTGAGCAGACACTTGTTCACGGATCGTCGCCAAATATTTTGTAGTAATTGACTCGCAGGCAGGTAATAGGTAAGCTGATTTATTAGAACAAGTGCTGCGCAGCAGCTCACGCAGCCAGTAGGTCATGAATACAGTTGGCAATTTAAACCACATTCTAAACAGAATCTTTAGTACAAGGAGAAAGAACACAGGAGATGAAAGGTTCCAAAAAGACTAGAAAGTTAACTCAACAGAATACTACACAGTCCATGATCAATCATCGGTTAAACCCAACATTCTTCTTTAGACAGGTCAAACGAACTCATAATAAAAAAGGCCACAACCCAATCATAAATAGACCATAAAGAAAGGAGCAGAAACAGGTGAGAGTAGGATAAGGCATATTTGTGTGCAGTAAAACTTTACGATGTCCTGTGCTCTGATCCTTAACCCCTTCCACGCTGATGACGAGCTGGGCTCGTCATCAGGTAGCCTCCTCGCACGCTGATGACGAGCCCAGCTCCTCACGTAACATGCGATTTAAAAAATCTCAGCGTGCGGGCGGATTTCCGCCCGCACGCATGCGGTTAATCTTGATCAGCTAAAGGGCAGGAACTGGTTTAACAAGGTCAGCTTCAGGCAACAGGGTCAGTTCACTCAGGTCAAACAGAAGTCAGCACGAACTGGAGCTAAGGTGTACATGTCCTTAAAAGACTAGTTTAACCACAGTCATCGGCCTATGTGAGGGCAACCACAAAATGGCTGCCATACACAAAATGGAACCCAAGGGTTCAGAACGAAATCTCCACGTACGTAGTGAATCCATCGGTCTAACGTGATGAAAACACTCATACTTGCCGCACTAACTAGTTACGGTTCGCTAATATCAAATTCGTAACGAAACCATGACCTTTATGAAACGGGTTCAGAATTCACAGATACTCAGGGCCGGTTAGGTCTAAGACTCAATTCAATTTCAATTAAGAATCTTTATTCGGTGATTAAAAAACACCATAAAAGCACATACATATATACATTGATAAAAAGTTATTAAACATTAATCAAGATCCTTATACAAAGTTAGCACAAGTAAAAAATATCGATGTACAGATCCATAAACATAAAATAGAAAATCCAAAGTCTTTCATTCCTAACCCCTGGTCATCCTTAATCGGACCGCAACCTTAATAAAATTCATAATACAGCACAAGGTAAGGGGATTGGAGGCTTTTTGCAAAAAGACTAGTGCATCCCTAGCATGTTCCTGATGGGCATTTTTTAAAATATTTACAAGAAAACTGCGCCTGGGCATAGAAAAATAGGGACAAAGCAAAACAAAATGGAGGGAGTCCTGCGGAGACCTGTTGTCGCAGCCGCAGGGTCCCTTCTGCTCAATTGACGTGGAGAAACCTGCTGGTGAAGCCAACATAAAAGGAAGTAGATTCAGTCTAAAACGGCACATAAGAAATCTATCCTGTGCATTATGCATGAGGTACAGATAAGGCTCCATACCCTCCACACTCTTCACCAGATTATAAGCCCTCACAGTCTTTTTAAATCTTTCAGCCTCAGCTCTGTATTGGATTTTCCGCTCTAGGAAAATTTCCCCTACTTGTTTCTTGTGCTGGGCTGAAATTGTTGTAGGGTTCGTGAAGAGGTTTCCAAAACCTAAATCCTCGAGGGTATTTTTCACATATTTAAGCCAAGGGATGCGCATACAATTGGTCCTATCTAAGCAGTCCAATAAAATTTCTCTGCTTAGATGCGCATCTGGGTTAGCCCATATTTTTAGCCAGGCCACAATTGGCCTAAATTTTAACAGGTCATCCAAGTATGGCCTCCCTAGCTCCCTATGAGCTATGACTCCAGCGGTGCTGGGTGGCACCCTCAGGATAGATTTCAAATATTTGTTTTCTTCCTGTTGGATTCTAGTAGTGTTCACAAACCCCATACTTCTGCCCCATAGATTACTTTGGAGCATGATACGGAGCAATACAAGTTCACCACCTGTTCCAGGCTCCATCTACCTAACCTCCTGCCGTATGCTGCTATTGCCCCGTTAGAGGCAATCATTTTGCTACAACGTTCCGCCACCAAGGAGTTAAACTGCAAAGCGCCGTCGAAGGTCACTCCGAGATAAGTGAACGTTTTGACCTCCTCTAAAATATGGGTACCTATTGTATAAGTAAATTTAGAGGAAGGTTTTTTGCCGGCCAGGAGCACATAAGATTTACCCAGGTTAACAGATAGATCCAGGGTGCTCATGAACTTAACGAACCCGTCTATCAGGATTTGTAGGCTTCGCGGTGTGCTCGCGAGCAGAACCGCGTCGTCCGCATAAAGCAGGACAGGGATATGCCTCTGCCCGACCCTAGGGGAATCTGCCTTTAAACCCAAAAGAAACTGCTCCAAGTTGTTAATATAAAGGGAAAACAGAAAAGGGGCAAGGATGTAACCTTGTCTGACTCCGCTCTTACATGGAAAGGAGTCAGACAGACCTCCCTCCCTGTTAAATCGAACCCTGGCCGTGGTGTCGCTGTGTAATTCCCTTAATATGGTGATTAAACCACTCTCAATCCCCATGCTTGACATCAGGTCCCATAGCTTTCCTCTATTGACGTGGTCAAATGCTGCTGCCAAATCCATGAATCCCATATAAATAGGTTCATCACTGGCCAGAGTATATTTGGCAGTCAGCATGTAAAGGTTCAGGCATTGGTCACTAGTGGACCTCCCTGTCCTAAACCCGTATTGAGTGTCCGAGAAGATGTTATTCTCATCGGTCCACTCGGACAGTCTGTTAAGGATTGCCCTACCCAAAAGTTTGGCCGATACGTCAATCAGGGAAATCGGCCGATAGCACTTGGGGTCGTCCCTGTTGCCCTTTTTAAAAATTGGCACAATAATCGCTTTTGACCAAGATGGTGGCAGGTCACAAGAGATAGCAGTATTTATGACCCTGGTCATCAGAGGGGCCCATAAATCTATATTACTGAGAAATAGGTCAGGGGGAATCCCGTCCGGACCCGGAGCTTTATTTTTAGTCAGACCCTCCATCCCTGCAGTAATCTCTTTAAGAGTGAATACTACCGGGGAAACCTGACTTAGGGTTACCGGTGGCTCTACAGGGGTACCGGGCTCATAGTTGTATAAACCTCTAAAGTGTGTGACCCACTGTTCCGGAAGGATGTTAGGCCCTATGTACGGGGAATCATTT
This sequence comes from Lissotriton helveticus, assembly GCF_964261635.1. Lineage (NCBI taxonomy): Eukaryota > Metazoa > Chordata > Amphibia > Caudata > Salamandridae > Lissotriton > Lissotriton helveticus. The sequence continues at coordinate 362,357,368 of NC_136065.1, read as the reverse complement.
TCTTGAAAAGTCGGTCTATTAATGATTCTCCAAAAGCCCGCAAGATCCTTTCTTTCCCCTGCCTCTCTTAAGTCTGCCCATGCTTCTGCCTGCAGGGCAAGTTTCCTCCTTTTGGTCTCTTTTTTATATTTTTCTCTGCACACCCTAATTTTTTGGGGGTCCCTTGGTTTTAGCTTAAGGCAGCATTTCAACTCCCTTAGTGCCTTAGAGCAGTCTTTGTCAAACCACCGGGGATTGGCCAGGTTGCGTGGGGGCGCACTGGACTTAAGTAGGCCATCGATCAGGTTAGCAATCTGGTCAAATGCTTCCAGTAACCTTGATCCCTGAACTTCTAAGTCTAGACAATCGTTAATGGCCGGTAGGCCCTTGTCACCCAAGGTTTTAAAAAACTTTACCCCGTCTATTTTGGACCATTTCAGTCTCCTGCCTTGGTCTGTGACCCTCTCCTCAATTGTACGACGGGGTCTAGTTCCAGCACCCACCCTATACGAGAGCACCAAAACGAGAGGGTTGTGGTCGCTAAAGCTGCTCCATTCTATCCCTGCACTGATTATCTTATTTATCAGGGATCTCGAAGCCAAAATATAATCTATAATAGATGAGCAACCCCTACCCTTAAAAGTTGGAGGAAGTGTGCCATCCAACTGTGGGTCAATCATGTTAATGGTATGTTCTAAGTCATACTTAAGCCGAAGTAGACCAAGAGCCGACCCCGTGGGTGTATGAGAGAAATGCGGCCCCTTCTCCAATGGGCATTGTGACCAATCTGAATTTGCCGTGGCCAATGCCGGACAGAGATGGCAGTTAAAGTCTCCCATTAAAAGCAGCCCGTAAAACTGCCCCTTATTTTGGGATGTTATTTCTTGTTCCAGCCTCTGGTCTAATTCAGCTAGTAGCGGGATATGGTTGTTTGCTGTCTCAGTGTTATAGATGTTAAAGACAGAAAATCTTAGCCCCTTTCCAAGGAACCGAACTACCTGGATCCCATGTGAATTCCAATCTGGGGAAGACCAGTTGCCTGGGAGGTTTAAATCTACGTAAATGGACAGCCCGCCCATTGCTCTCCCTGATCTAGATTTTCGAGCAGGAACAAAAAAACACTTGTACCCCTGTAGATGGTAATTGTTCACCAAAGCCCATGTCTCCTGAACACATATGACATGAAATTTCCTAATGAAATCAACCCATTCCTTGTTGATAAATTTACCCGCTATCCCCGCTACATTCCAGGAAATCAGTCTCATTCCCTCCCCCCTCCCTTCTGGACCCTCCTGTGGATTTGATGGTATCTCCTGTGTTGGCCCTTGCATGGCCAGCCCATGTCCCCCTCCTATACATTCTATGGCTGTAACCTTGGGTTCAACACACCCGGGTTTCCCAACGCCAGTCATTAGAGTTTGCTGAACATGAGAGCTTCGCTCTACCAACACCTCTGCCAGGGCACCCTTTTCCATATGACCCTGGGGGACATTATCCATTTGTCAATCTACCCCCTCTAGATCGTTCAGGCAATTGAACCGATTATAGGTGTGAAAGGGTGGTTCTGGTCGGCCAAATAAAGATCTAGGGTTAAAATCCTGGTGTCTCCCCCTCCTGCCAACCCTCTCCCAGTTGTTTTGCATTTGTGGCGGCTGCAGTGGGACTGGAGTGATGGGAAAGAAGAAAGACACCCGAAGGGTTTGAATGGTGGATTCCCTAGATCTATTTTTCCCTTGGCATATATAGGTCACTGTGTCTGTGTCCCTAAAACTCACCAGTATACAGTCCCCTATAATGGATTTATGGGTTCTTCCCACCCATGGCACCCTTCTTACCATTATGATTTCATTATTAAGGTGTATCGGGAGAGGTCTATTTATGTTTAGCCACTTAATGACCCTACTTTTCAAGGCACAAAAATCCTCGGTTTCACCTACTTCGAGTGGGGGAACACCTGCCAAGACTACAGTAAAATCATTAGTCTCAGGGGGTAGGTTGGGCCTACGTGGTCTCGAGGGAAGCTTCATTAGGGGGATCAATGTGGTACTGTCTACCGGCTGTGCCGGATAAACCGGGCCTGAAGGGGGAATGGGAATGTTAAAGTTAGGGGGCCTAGTTGGTACAGGCTTGTTCCTTAAGGGATGTTGCGAAACCGCCGCATTTGCGGCTTGTAAAGGGACTATGTTTGCAGCCCTATTTACAGGCTGTTGGAGGGCTAAAGTAATGGGAGTGGGTTCTGGATGCCTTTCCTGATGATCAGCCGGGATTTTCAGACTACCTAGTGTGGTCTCCAGAATGGTTAGTCTAATCTCGATCTTTTTTATACTCTCGCTAATCGGTAATAATAGAGACCTTAGCAAGAATTCCAAGTTCCCAAGCGGAACAACAGAAAGGGGGACGTTAGCGATATTAGTTCCCACATTTTTTGTCGAGGCGGGAGCTAGATCATCCTGGGCAATAGGTTTGGGGTGTGAATCAGCCGGTAACTTCGCTGCTAGTACGGGAGGTTTAGTAGAAGACTTCCCAAAATCCAAATGAGTGATTTTTGGTTTGTTCCTTCCCTGGGCTCCCTTCAACTTCCTCCTACGTTTGTTAGGAGGAGGCCCAAGTGCTCCTTGCGCAGTGGCTGGTATGGGTTGAGCTTTCCTAGCCTTAGGGGCTAGGGGGGGTTGGGAGACTAAATCAATGGTCACCGTAGTGGGGCTAGGACTGGTAACTGGAGCTATACTCATGGCTTCAACTGGTGAGGTGTTCATACAATCCCTCAACAGGAGTGGGACATCGTCTATTAGGGACAACTCCTCCCTGGGCATGGTGGGTTGGTCTCCAAGGGGGGTATTTTTCAAATTGTCTATTGAGCGTCTCCTTTCTGCCCTTAACCGAGACAGATTACACTCTTTGTCCCCCTCCCTCCCCGCCCGCGAGAAATAATTCTCTAAAGTCCTGCTTTTAACACCTCCCGGCTTCAATGGAGTGCTCTCCTTTGCCGGGGACGGCATTATAATAGTACAGAGTTATATTCAGCCGGGGATTGTAGCAGGAAGTGTGACCAGGAATCGAATACGCGAACAAAGGGGGGTAGGCCCAGCCCGGCCTCCTTCGGCCCCCGACGGCCACAGACGGTCCCGCCCTTGTCCCGGGCTTCTCCCGGGACGCTCCCGCACGCTCCCGCTTAGCGGGTAATGACCTTCCCTTAAGTAGGTAGTCCGTAGAATTGCAGGCGGGGCGTGGTGTCCAGGGAGAGCGGCCAGGTGACGAGAGGCGCGGTGTGCAGAGGCTTCTGGTAATCGAAGTCCTGCCCCGCACGCTCGCAGCCCTGGACCTACACCCGCAGCACAGTCCGACTTGCCAGTCACTCCGGTGCGCAGCGGGACCCGCAGAGCGGGTTCCGCAAGTTGTGAAACAGGTGGGTAGGTAAAAGGGGTCCAACAGCGTCCTCGACCCTCAGCAACAGTCGGGAAAAGAGTTCAGTGGTATCCCAAGTTGATTGCTCCTCACGAGCCTTTGAGGGATTGCAGGCGGGGCGTGGTGTCCAGGGAGAGCGGCCAGGTGACGAGAGGCGCGGTGTGCAGAGGCTTCTGGTAATCGAAGTCCTGCCCCGCACGCTCGCAGCCCTGGACCTACACCCGCAGCACAGTCCGACTTGCCAGTCACTTCGGTGCGCAGCGGGACCCGCAGAGCGGGTTCCGCAAGTTGTGAAACAGGTGGGTAGGTAAAAGGGGTCCAACAGCGTCCTCGACCCTCAGCAACAGTCGGGAAAAGAGTTCAGTGGTATCCCAAGTTGATTGCTCCTCACGAGCCTTTGAGGGATTGCAGGCGGGGCGTGGTGTCCAGGGAGAGCGGCCAGGTGACGAGAGGCGCGGTGTGCAGAGGCTTCTGGTAATCGAAGTCCTGCCCCGCACGCTCGCAGCCCTGGACCTACACCCGCAGCACAGTCCGACTTGCCAGTCACTCCGGTGCGCAGCGGGACCCGCGGAGCGGGTTCCGCAAGTTGTGAAACAGGTGGGTAGGTAAAAGGGGTCCAACAGCGTCCTCGACCCTCAGCAACAGTCGGGAAAAGAGTTCAGTGGTACTCATAAGGGTCTCTTAACCCCTTTTTTAGGGTCTTTGGTGGAGCACTTTAGGAAAGTGGCCAAATTGGGGTTGAGTTCTGGAGTCTCTGCTACTTTATTGGGTACGTTGGACCAGGGGCACTCTGAGTGGAGTCTGTTGCAGACATACCTGTCATAGCTCTTTCTAAGGCAGTCGTGGACATAATCAGTGGCAACAGGAAGGGGTTTCCAGTCGGAAGAGTGAGGGTATACAATTGTGTCGCGGTCCAAGCCCAGGGTGGTGCCTGGGTCAGAAGAGGGGGTAAAAGGTCTACAAAGGATACTGGGATTCCCAGTGGCCTCATTTGCGGCTGGATGAAGGGGCATTGTCTGAGTCAGAGGGGATTGAGCCAAAACTGTGAGTGTCATTGTCTAGAGGAGTGAGTGAGGCTGAGGGACTGCTAGTACAAGGGGCCGCTGTGGAATAATCATTGTCAAGAGGCTGGGTCTGTGACATTCGGGCCATTGCCGCCATGTGGAGCCATACATTGCCCTTCGGGGGTGGGGTGTCTTGTCAGGGTAGGGATGGAATGGCAGGTGTGGGATCAAATGACAGCTTAGATATGGCATACTTCTTAAGATAACGGGTGAGAGGTTGGAGAACCCTAGCCAAAGTTTTGTTAACAGATTGACTCACTGAGGCGTCCAAGGCCCCCACAGTACTGTCTGCCAGCCAGAGCTCTTGATCATGGTCCTGGGGCCCTTCTGGGCTATGAGGATGGGTTGCATTTATTAATGTACAATAAGATGCAGTAGCCAGTCAAAGTGGTGGTAGAACACTGCGGTAGCCTTAGGGGGAGGGCAACCCTGCAATGGCTGTGGAAGGAGGCAAGAGGAATAATTCGCAATAGCCCCTCAGGAGAACCTGTACGGAGAGGCGTGCTGGCATAGGGGAGGCAATTAGCAGATCCACCATGTGTACTGGAGCAGGGAAGAGGCTCTGTTTTGCCAAGCCACACATCCGCTCACCAGTTCTTCCTATATACGCTGGGAACCCACTGCACTAGAGACGCGCTGGTAGGCAAGCTCGAAATTGGACAGCGAGCTAGCCACACTACAGCACGCTGCCTCCCATCCTCTGTACACCCCTTTCGGTGCCAGTAGTGTACGGCCAGTTACAAATCCATCAAAGTGATGCACAATAACAAGTAATACCAATACAATTTGTTACATAAGAGAAAGATAAATCGAAGTGCACTTATCTTTTTGTGAAGCAGCCAAGAAAGAGGACGTCAATATGGCGGATCTTCAATTTATATCAGCAGAGATATTTTGTTTCGTGCTGGAGATGTGATGTCTTGTTTGGGTTTATAGGAAATGTAGTTCATTAAAAAGTATATTTTTGATTGGCTACTGTGAAATTGTATTAATAAACAGCAAAGAAGGAGAAGCATAATCCATAACCTCCGTTCCTGACATAGAATCAGGTAAGTCTTTGTCTGTTACTTCTTTCTGTGGTGATACCCCAGGATTTTCACAGGTCGTTTGTGAATCTCAAGCTTAGACCCAGAATGGTTCTCTTACATAGAAAGAACCAGAAGCAACACAACGGTATCACCAAAACCTGGGATCCTGTGGCGCACAGAACATTCCGGGCTTCAACTGGGATGCTTTGAGTCTATTTACAAGTGATATCCCAGGGTCTGGCCTACTAACGACACTGATAACTGAACACAAAGTACATCCCTTCAGGATTTGATTATCAGAGCACCCAAGTGAGAATTCCAAGGCTTACCAAAAGAGGTGTTTTGAGGTTAGAGACTCAGAACTCAACAATCAACATAATATCACCCGATAAAGGAAGGTCCAGTTAGTGGGTTAATCGGATTTGATCTGATATGATTTTCAATTCATATAAAGTGTGTTGTTATTAGCAGGTTTCATTGTGCTGAAGAACTTTACTGGTTATTGAGTGCAGTATCTCAACAGGCTCGCTTAACACAAAGAAATTGTGAGATTAGTCTCACACTCAGCAGGCGCTGATTGTAAACGTTTTTTTAATATTTCATTTATATTTTTCCCTTAATACCAAACAGTACATTTTAGGTCCATATTTGTACATAGCAGCCAAAACTGTACAAAATATGGAGCGGTGCACTCCCAAATGTCTTTTCATAATAACAAAAAGACTAACCAATTCCTTTTCGTAAAGCAATCCTTTATTTCACATGTCATCAGAAAGTATGAGCTTCAGCCAACGCGTTTTGTTCAATGGAGATTGAACTTCATCAGGGCTGAAAGTATGTGGCAATAATGGAAATCCAAAATTGATAATTCCCCAATTTCAAAATTGATGGTAAGGGGCAAAGTGCATGGAAATCCTATGTTGTCATGGATGAGGAAGGATAACCGCTAAGGTCATTGCACTGTGTCCCGTCTGGGCCTCCCTGATAAGGGCCCGGTTTATGAACCTTAAGTGCAGTCTGTCAAGACGTCTCCCTCCTGGATCAAAGGTCAGACTCACACTCAGCAGGCGTTGATTCTAAAAGTTTTTTTTTAATACTTTATTTATATTTTTCCCTTAATACCAAACAGTACAATTTAGGTCCATATTTGTACATAGCAGCCAAAAATGTTTACATATTTTTCTTACCTGAGTCTGATATATACTTAGTAAGAGTACCCCACAGTTCATTCCTTTCAGTGTCCTGATGAGGGGTCCTGTTCAGTTTGTGAACTCACCGATGTTTGTGCTAATAAATAGGACCTAAAGGGTTGCCATATGTCAAGCGGCCTAGATGCTGGGGGTTGGAGCTGGGTGTATAATTCACTGTTAGTATTGCAATATGACAAGCTAAACAGCCACCCTTTCAGTGTCGGTGAGTATTTACTCCCCCAGTGTATTGCGACTTCTTTCTTGGCCAGTAACAGTGCTAATGCGCAGTAGCACTGGGAGGATTTGGAGAGATCCTTAACATATCCCAGCAGTGCCATTAGGGGCGTAGGGGAGATGGGCTAGCCAGTCATTTGCGAGAGCTCTTCAAACACCCGCTTCCAAAATAGGGACACCATGTCACATGGCCATGTCATGTGTGCGAAATCTGCCATCGGGCTACTGCAGCGAGGGCATATGTGTGTTCGAGAATGTTCCGTGTGGTGAACCCTAGCTGGGGTAATATACGCCCGCCGCAAGTATTTGAAGTGTGGTATCTTATGTTTGTGGTTAAAGGAGACTCTGCATGTTAGTTCGCAACAAAAGCGCCATTGTGTGTCCATGAGGGGCTGACCCAAGTCCGGTTCCCATGCCTGCCTTACTTACCCCCTCATCCCTGGCCGGGAGCAGTGCAATAGTGGCCTTATACATTTTAGACATTAGGTGCTCCCCTCTGCTATCCTTGTTGAGGAGTATCAGGGTGGAAAATCTGGTAGTTTAATGGGGTAGCTGGGAATTTGCGACCTTAGTGCTCCTTGCAGCCGGGATAATATGAGCTGATCCAGAAATGTAGCCCCCTTGAATCTGGTGTCTTCACTACGGGAATAGACCTGGCTGTTGGGGAATAAATCCCTGAATGTTGTCAGTTCACATTTATTTAGGGTGAGATGCACGGTCACCTCCTGTGTGATGGGGATCCATCGGTTCCCCGCTAATGGAAGGGACGAGGAATATAGTAGTGGCGACCCAGTTGCCCGGGTCAATTGTTTCCCAGCCCAACTTGTCGTGGATAGCGTTTGCAGGTCCTGTGGGTTTTGGGCCAGGCCCACCGGCAGAAGTGCAGACAGGGGGAGAGGATGAGCGAGATCAGGTTCTGACCGGAGATAAGGGATCCGGTATTTGGAGTGAAACCAGTGTCGTGAGAAACTGCATTGTGCTATTAAATAATAGAATTGAAAGTTCAGGATCCCAATCCCCCCTCATTCATATGGTAATGTCAAGGTGTCCCAGCTGACCCTGGGTTGTCTGCCTCCCATACCAGTCATATTAGCTGGGAGCGTAGGGTGGCGAACAAGCTCTTGTATAACGGTATTGGTATGTTCTGGAAGAGATATAATAACTGTGGGAGAACAACCATTTTTATTTATAAGGGCAATTCTCCCGGCCACTGACAAGGGCAGTTTCAGCCAGCGCCCAATTTTATCATTTAATTTCTCCATAGCCGGACGATAATTAAGTTAGAGGATCTGCGATGGGTCTTTATGAATATGGATGTAGGCCCGACAGGGCACTGTAACAAGTGACCTCTCGGAGGATCGGTCCCAGGTTTTCGTCTGGGTGTCTCACATAGAGTATGATGTTGTCTGCATATAATGTGAGCAATAAGGGGCCCGTCTTAACCTGTATAGCCTGGTGGGAATGATTATCCTGGAGGTGGTGTACGAGAAGGTCCATCGCTATTATGAACAGCAACGGGGAGATGGGGCACCCCTGCCGGGTCCCCCTCGATAGTGTGAAAGGGGCCATCAGGGAGCTGTTCAACCATACACAGGCCGAAGGGCGTGTATATAGCAGCAATATTACTGATATGAACCTGGGTGGCAGCCCTAATCGTACCCACGTGGCATTGAGGAAGGGCCATTCCAACTAATCAACGGATTTTTCGGCGGCCCAAAAGGATTGCTGGCGGCGGGAGGAAGGGGTTGATCCTATGAAAGGTAGCGATCAGGGTTCGCAGGTTCAGCGTGGTGGATCTGTGCAGGATGAAGCCTGCCTGGGCAGGTGATATCATCTGATCAATTATCAGGGACAGCCTATTGGCCAGCATTTTTACTAGAATTTTATAGTCAATGTTCAGTAGCGAGAGGGGTCTCTAGGAACCGCACTGTTGTGAATCCTTGCCTGGTTTGGGGAGGAGTGTGATACCTGCCTAATGCAGTGTTGGTGGAAGTTCACCTACATCTATGGCTTTATGGTAAACATCAATGAGATGCGGGCAAATGTTTTCTTGAATACCGTATAAAAACAGCCCGGGAACCCATCAAGGCCTGGCGCTTTCTAGTCGCCATATCTTCTATTGCTTGGGTCGCTTCATCTACTGTAAAGAGAGCTGCAAAGAAGTCCCTGTGTATATCTTCCAGCCAGACCATGGCTACCTCATCTAAAAAATTATTACTGGCCAAGGAGCCGGGGTGACCTTGGTCATATACAGGTCCTGGTACCTGGTACCTGGAAAGTACGTTGTTACTGATACCCTCGTAGTCCATTATCAGCTCTCCGTTCTCACCCTGTAAACTTATAATATATGTCAGCCCCCGGTTGCGGTGTTTAAGCCTTGCTAGTATGCGCCCTGGGTGCTCGCCCTCCCCGTATCGTCTGGCTATAGCGTGTTTCACCCAAAAATATACTTCCTGTTACGCTGCCTCTTGAAACTCAAACATTAACGCCGCCCTCTGTCTTAGACCAGAGGCAGTCCTGGACTCCTCAAGGTCTGCATCTATTTTCTCCAGTTGGGCCTCGTTTACTGCCAGTGCACGCAGCAAATCCCTTAATATGCCAGTACTCTTGGAGATGCAAACCCCCCCTTATGGAAGCTTGGAACGTCTCCCATAGTGTGGCCTTGGTATTTACTGTGTCTACATTTATTTTGAAGTATTCTTCCACTGCTAGGTGTAATTCCGCCTCAAAGACTGAGTCTCAGAGGGCCATCTCCGGGAACCTCCACTGTCCCACCCTGCCTCCTGATCCTGGGACTCGCAACCCGAGCACCACTGGGGCATGATCTGAAAGAGTATGTGGAAGGTGGATCATTGTGTTTGACCACGCTGTAACGCTCGGGATGACAAACCAATAATCCAAGCGGGTCCATGTGTTATGAGGGGCTAAATAGTGAGTGTAAGCGGATTTGTCTAGATTTGCATGGAGCCACGCGTCCAACAGTTGGTTTGCGTCTATCAAATTGGTTAGTGTTTGCCTGGCCCTGGGTTTCGTATCTGTTTTTTTAGCCGTGCTGTCTAACCTAGGGTTCAATAAGATGTTGAAGTCGCCCCCCATGCAAATGTGATCAGACCCCATTCCGTCTATGCGGGAGTGGAGCTCCACAAAGAAGTCTGGGTCATCCGTATTGGGTGCATATACATTAACCAAAAGGATCATATTTCCAAGGAGCCAGCCCTTCACCAGTAAGTTCACCCACCTGATATGTATATACCTCTACTGTCTTACACAGTAGTCGCTTATGTATGAGTATTGAAACCCCCTTGCATATGTGCTATAGCCAGCAAAATGTTGGTTTGAACCCCAACTGGTGGCGGCCTTGGGACATGTTCGGAGGTAGATGCATCTCCTGGAGGAGTGCAATATCTACCTGGTGGGGCTGCAGATAGTGTAGAACCTGCTTGAGTTTACTTGTGTCATTGATCCCTCGTACATTCCAGGACATCAGGGTAATATTCTCCGGAAGATTAGCTCTTCGTGTCCATGAGAAAAAGTGAAGTCTATTCTACTTCGTTGACCAGTGGTAAAATTGTACGTCATGGCCATGAGTCTATGTAAGGAAAACAGTGATATCAACAAAAAAAACTTGCCCCCCCCCATCCCCTTATCCTCAACATAGGGGAAATCCCAAATCCCAGATATGATTATAAACAGTCATTACGGTTATTCTAGATGATCAAACCAAAGAAAGGTGCCTTAGCACGGGGGGAGGCAACGCTACGCCTTGTCCCCTATTACTTGAAATATATAATGAAATAAATCAGAACGGCCTTTATCCTGGCATCTAACAAGTTAGTTATTAGGGAGTGATGTGAAACATGTTCAGTACTTATCAACATATTGCAATATAGTGAGTCCATCAACTGGCGAAGAACACTTCAACGCTGGTGCTGGAGTCCGGCATTCGAGGGGACCGGTATGGCATGGCTGATTTTCTTGGCTGCCCAGTATTTGCTAAATTTCTAAGGAAATCCTGTACATCCGCTGGCGAGTCAAAGATCCGAGATCTACCATCGACATCCACCTTCAGACGCGCTGGGTTTAACATCCCATATTTCAGGCCGGCCTTGCACAGCGTAGCTTTAATCGCTGTGAATTTTCCTCGGGACTCTTGCACCATTGCAGTGAAATTGGGGTACAAGGAGATGGAGAAACCCTGCCATTCTAGCGCCCCCCTTTCTCAGGCCATCCGCAGGGCTGTGTCCCTATCTTTGAAGTTCAGAAGCTTTGTCATGATTGGTCGGGGCAGCCAGCCATGGTTTGCCTGGGGTTCGATGCGCTCTTTCGACAACAAAGATGGCAGTGAATGAGTCCCGTCCGAATAAATCAATCAAGAGGCCCTCTGCAAATCCATCTAGTCTCCCTGTGTTCATTGATTCTGGGACCCCATGATACAAATGTTATTGCGTCTCCCTCTGGCCTACAAATCCTCATTCTTTATAGCAATGGTTTTGAGCACCTTTTCCATTCTTTCCAGTCGTTTGGTAGCTCACGCCGAACCGTCCTCGAGGTCCGAGATCCTGCCCTCAGTGGTGTCCAGCCTCTTGTCGTGTTGGTCTAACCTGTCCCCCATCTTATCCAGCCTTTTGTCCAGCACATCGAAGCAGGGTGTCCATGGCCTTGAAACCAGCCCCGAGTTTAGTCATGAGTGACTCATTGCCTTGTAAGGGGAGCTGGGGTGGGGTGGCGGCATCTCCACCCTCCGCCATGTTGCTGCTTGTTGAGTCTGTCCCACCGCTTACCTGTTCAAAGGGTAACTATCTCTGCCTTGGGTCCCCTTAGCCCATGTCTGACATGAAGGCGGTATGCCACTTGACCTGTGCTGGCGTTGTTGCCCGAGGCCAGTTATGCCCAATCGCTTAGTGGTTCTCTTCACCTATATGGACCACAACCAGTGGCGGTGCCGTGTGTGTTTTTGTGGTGCACTCCTCGTGTTGCTGCCACTGTATACAGGGTATACGTCTCTCCTGTGGCCTCAGCACTATAACTGCCCGGTAAGTGTGCAGAGGAGCCAGCTCAGATTAGGCCTCATGGTGTGTCTAGCGTCCGCCATTCTGCATCGGGTGCTGCAGCCAGGGCCATAGTAATAGTGCAGCCAGCACGGGGACGGGGGCGGGGTTGCTGGCCTAAATGTAAAAGGTCACCGCATCAGTCTGGCCGGGTGGCCGGTCCCCAGGCTCTTCCGTGGACCCTATCTCCACAGGGCCTCCGGGGGCACCGAGCGGGCCTATGTACCGGTTGTGCAGCCGTCTCCTGCCCTATCGCTCATCCCCGTGCCTGTGTGGTCTTTGTGCTGCCTCAGGATTCCAGCGTGACATCTTGTTCCAGGCACGTGGGTCTCCAGGATCCCAACTCTGAAGAGGCCAGGCCCGCTCCCGAAGGTGTCAGTGCGAAACTCGAGCCCCCGGCTCGGTCTCGGGCCCCAGGCCCTCCATGCACTTTGGAGTTGCCAAAACTCCCACAGTTAGGGATCAGCATGAAAGGGGTCGCTGGTCTTCAGGGTTTATGGAGAGCATATTCGTTCCGTTGTGGCCTTTCTTCATTGATTGTAGCCGCTGGAATGACCGGGGTGTTCGGCGGAGCTCCGAAGCTACGCAGCCATCTTGGTCCGCGGTTCGGCCACCCCCGCTGATTCTAACAGTTAGCACCCAGATACATTTATAAAAAAAGAGCAAGTACTTTATTACACCAACTACTCAATACTGTTCCAAAATATGGTGCGGGACACCGGGTCTACTTATTTGATTCTACAGGTAAGCCAGTGCTAAATTACGAAGTGGCCAATTCCGATTCGGGAAAAACCGCTCCGAATAGCCGTTCGGAGCGTTTTTCCCGCACGAATCGTACCCTGCAACGTCCCCCGTACGTATGACGAAGTACGATTCGTACCAGGAGCCGTACTCCGTACGAGTCGTACAGAGACCGTACGACTCTAATCTCCGTACGATTCTCCCTCGGAACCCGCTATACGCGACATCTGTACGGTTCGCAGCTGGTTTTTACAACCCAGCAAGTACGATACGTGTCGGGTACGCACCGTACGACCCTTTTTCTACGGGAGCTGAAAACAGCCGTAAAAGCAGAGTTCGCGCCGAAACAGGTACGGAACGGCCCCTGGGTACGGTGCGTACCCCCCATGATCGCAGGGGTATGCACCGTACCCCTGCGATCATGGGGTGTACGAGCCGTACCCCATGTACGATGGGTGTACGAGCCGTACCCCATGTACGATGGGTGTACGAGCCGTACCCCATGTACGATGGGTGTACGAGCCGTACCCCATGTACTGGGTGTACAAGCCGTACCCCATGTACGATGGGTGTACGAGCCGTACCCCATGTACGATGGGTACGGTGTGTATGTGTTTGTGTGCTTTTCCGTACAACTTGCCCTTACCTGACGTGGACCGTACGAATCGCGTCCTCATACCCCGGCCCGGATCGTACTCGTCGGGTCATACGGCATGTGTACGAGTCGTACGGCATGTGTACGAGTCGTACGGTTCACGGTTTCAGCCTTGCAATACGTACGGATTGCGACGATTCGGACAGATTCACGTAATACGGATCGTACTACGCGACTCGGACAGACAGGTAGCATTCGTACGGAGAGGGCTCCGGATACAAATCGTACGGACGTTTTTTTTCCCGAATCGGAATTGACCCCTTAGTGGGGAAAACTGGACAGGTGAATGCTCAGGTGTGAGGAGTGAGCAGGCTACTGTTTTTGGGTTCCATAAGTCAATCTGTGGGGCATAGATCCTGATTTATTGGCCTTTTTAGGCTAATAGCTGCAGTCCCATGCACGTATAAGGTAGAGCAGGCCTGCTTTCTTAACCGGTACACTGCAGCAAAACACCAGTTGAGTTGTCTTTGCCATTGAGTGCAAGTCTGCATGTAGGTATGCCTTCCTCCAGGTTTGAGAGGCTGTTTCTGAAAAACCTTGGACACGTAGAGGAGTGATCACTATTTACATTATGATTCAGCCACAAAGACAAACTCCCCGCCCAAGGGAAGGTGCACTGCCCACCCAAGGGTCTTGAAGCAAGTTTACAAGCCTGGGGGAGTTTTGAGGGGGTGCAAAAGTTGGTCTTGGAGACTTTGCTCCTAAATCTTCAGCAGACAATAAAAGGATCAAATGTGTGTGCACAGCCCAGAGTCAGCACATTTGGGTCACACCGCCAACCACAGACAGGGCCTTAGCAGGCACTGGGCATTTCCCCAGTAGGCTGGAGGAGTTGGGGCCAGTTTTTTACCCGTTGGGGCCGGTTTCGTTAGTGAGGGCTGCAATATCAACCCCCTGTAACAAAAGCAGGAGTGGTGCTTCTCACTAGCGCCCCTCCAACACCGCTCACGGGTCTGAACAGCAGCAATGTGCCCCCCCCCCTTTCTCAGCAGGTCAGATAGACTCTTTTATCAAAGAAGGCTCACAGCTACGCACTGCACATAGTTGCTGGTTTCTTTAGGTGATGGCCCCTCCCTTGTAAGAAATTGTCTTTCAAGGACAATAGTCTTGTATCTCACAAGTTTCCCCCATACCCTAGTGGGTGTTGCCAACACCTGCCACTGAGAAGTTCTGAAACACATATTTGGTAGGTTCAGTACTTCTCTTGTACTCTTTGCCAGGAGGATATCTTTATTCCACACATTCACTTCTAGAACAGGGTTTCAGCAGTTCTTTCACTTTGTGTATCCCTCCTCTTCTAGAGAATGAGCACTATTTGCTTCCAGATTGTGACAGTTAACAGGTGGCAACGGCAGTCTCAACTAAGATAAACGCACACAGAGCAGAACTGGCGGTCATCAGCCTTTTTGTAGCAGCTCCTCTGGGGACCCAAGGTGACAGGCTCTGACAAAGGCCTGCACTTCAGAGGGTCCCACTGTCTCCCTGCCTCACACATCCAGGAATAAACAAAGGCAGGGCACAGAAAATGGTCGAATTTGCATGTGTAAAGGGATCCCTGTCTCCATCCTTCCACACTTCATAGTCCTATGTTGCGCGTAAGCCTCAGAAATGCTAGACATCTACAATACTAATCTGGCAGGCTACCTCCATGCAACCCATCATGCTTAAAATGACAGGCCTAGATTGATTCCATCAACAGTCATACAGCTTTACTGGCACATACTACCATCTACCAGAACCAAATGCATGCAATATCCAGGCACATGGGATGCAGCACGGGACCTGGCTATATAGGACTAGGCATAACTGGAGAATGGTGAGTTTCGCTCAGGGCTGGCAACAGGGGGAAAAGCCAGCTCAGTTACTATAATTAGAAAAACTCACTGCCACCACAGCCAAGCTTAAGTCAGCCAGCAAATGGAACAGAGGTCCCTCTTGATAAGAAAGGCGCTTGGTGCGTCTCACCAGACCACGGAATCCTGATCTGGATCTCGTAAAACAATTATGCTAAGTGGTCCTCAACATGTACACATTATGGTTGTGCATGGTAATGCCAGATAAACCAAAAAAAACACAGTAGAGACTTGTATCAGGGTAACCTCCGGCAGGGTTGCACATAAGGAAAACGGATGTATGTCGTTACAACGCATGCCTTTACGATGCAAGTTTTACAACGCAAGTCGTTACAACGACTTGCGTTGGGGGGCGCTGGATAGTGAATAGTTTAATTTACTATTCCAACTCCAGTCCCCGTGGATAGTAGGGAAGGTGTTGGAAGGTAAATTAAAACTATTCCCTATCCTAGAGCGCCCCCCAGCGCAAGTCGTTGTAGAAGTTGCGTTGTAATGGTTGCGGCGTAAAGGTACTTCGTTGTAAAATTTGCGTTGTAAACGCTGTTCCCCAAGGAAAACCAAGCAAGGGACCCTCCCAACCATTTTTCAGTATTTTAAGAAAAAATGTTGCTATTACATTTATTTTGATATATATGTATCCTGTACAACATGTATCTTTTCATTATTCATTTCATTATAATTATCATTATATATAATGTGTTTATCTAAGCCATTTAATACAAGACAAATCATAAAAAGAAACAAATAATATTGCAAAAGTAAACCAGAGGTTTGACTCAATGAAGAACCAATAATGTATCCCTAAAGTATTACTCTAGTTTGAAAAAATGAAGCATAATACAATTTGCTAATGCATTTATAAAACAATATTGCAAAGAAATGTACCCTTAGTAAATACAAACGTTTTTGTGTACGAAGTCCAATGATCATTTGATTGTTCAATAATTTCCATATAATAATTAAGCCCCAATGCAAATCCTAACACGTTGGCCATTATTTTGCTTTTTGGCAACTGTTGGAGGTTTGTTTATGTCAAAATAAAGAGTGAAACTACTTGGTCTAATATTATTGGCATTTAAACATAGTCTACCCTATTATGGGATAATATGCACTGTTGCAACCAATAGGATCTGGAAAACGTTCAACAACTAAAAAGTACAGCAGGTTCAAATCTTTTGAGAATTAAAACTATTTAACATGTAACTTCAGACAGAGAAATGATTGCAGACTAGTTGACGGACGAGCTTGAAATATGAAAAGATTGTTAGTATATTTATCTTGTTATTTTGGCATTTGCAGTGTATTTCGAATCTGAGTGATTTGTAGAGAGAGATCCTTTGCCCTGAAGAAGTCTTGGAAGCTGTGAAAATGTACTAGGCTGGAAAGCAGACACTGCACTCTGTTACTTCAATATTGTTTATGTGTATGTTTAAACAAGGTCAAGTAGCGGGTTTGTAAGACCAATATTTGAAGAAGATTCAGTCCTACTCGAAATTAAATATTGTGAAACACAAATATCATGATGCAGACTTATCGTTGTCAAGAACATAATTTTTTGAGTAGTAATATCGCTGTAAATAATATCCATGGGCCATATTATCAAGGCCGGCGTTAAAATTATCGCCGCTTTTGCGGCAGGAAACTGCTGGTAAAGCGTGGTTAATGGGCTTGATAATACGCCCATGTGAATTCACATAGAAGCCCAGGTTATGGTGTGAACTTGGGCTTCTATGGGAATTCACAAGGGCATATTATCAAGCTCATTATCGCCGCTTTAGCGGCAGTTTCCTGCCGCTAAAGCGGCAATAATTTTAACGCCGTTCTTGATAATATGCCCCCATGTTTTTAACCCCTTCAGTGTGGGTGTCAGCCAATGGCCACACCCACCCTACTGCCCCAGTGCATCTGTCAGCCATTGGCGGACACTAGGCAGGTGTATGAAAGCCCTGTGGTTCTATGCACCAGAAGGTGTCCTTTATTTTATTTTATCCTTTGTCTGCTCAGGAAGAGCTTCCAGAGCAGCCTGAGTAATGACTATCTGCACGCAGGGCGTGATTACATGACTAATCTAAATTGAAAGTAAAATGAGCAGATGGGGTTTATTTTACTTTCATGGCATCTGTGCTCAGGGGCATATCTCAGCCTCCCGAGCACTGATTGCTTTGGGAGAGGTATCGTTGGAAAGGGAAGGATCCCTGCCTGGGGACTGCCACAGGAGAGTGATGCCCAACCCGGGATCTACACGCTAGAACACCAGAGACATGAGGGAGAGGCCCCTTAAGCAAGGGCAAGTGCTTTCCCCACCACCACTCAGAGTTAAATCTTTTAGGGATTTCCCTCGATCAGCATCCACAGGAGGGGACGGAAAGCCCACAAAACACAAGAGAAACTTTAAAAATGGCCGATAGGGATGGGCATGCCCACACACCAAAAAAAGCATCAATAGTTTTTCTGCCCCCCAGGGGTGGACTGGGGTAATTTCCCCCAATCTGGACACAAGGGAAATTCGAATAGAAATGTACAGGGTTGGTGGCTGACCATGGGCATGGCCATGCCCCACCCCTTAAAAAATATCAACTGTCTTTCTGCACCCTCGGGGGGTAGATACGTAATAATAAATATTAATAAATCCACATTTGCAAAGCGCACAATCACCCACAAGGGTCTCTAGGCGCTGGGGGCCGTCGGGAAGTTTAAGCAAGCTATTGCCCAGAGTCACATGGTGCTGGGCTAACCTGCCGCCGGAGCCGGGGATCGAACCGTGATCCCCAGATTCCAGCGTCAGTCGCCCTGGTCGCGGCGCCACACCTCTTCCCAGGTGTAATCTGCCTGGAGGGGAGGGTAATAGAAAACCCACGTGACACCAGAAACATGTTATTACAAAAATGTACAGGGGTGGGGACTGACATGGGCCCACCCCAAAAAAGGCAGCATCAGTCTTTCAGGTCTCCCAGGGGATGGATGGAGGCGATTATCCCCCAATATGCCCCCTGGAGAGGAGCGCGCAAAGCCCCTAGAAACAGGAACATTTTGTAGAAATAATATACAGGTGTGGGGGCTGCTGCAGTGGGCATAGCCATGCTTTAACCTAAAAAAAAAGGCAACAGTCTTTCTGCTCTTCCAGGGGGCGAAGGGGGTAATTACCTCTGAATTGCCCCCGGTCAGAACGCTCACTTGACTCTAAGTAAAAATTAAAGGGGTGGGGCTGCCTACTATGGCCATAGCCATAACCATGTCCCAACCCCAAAAGGGCACAGACAGTCTTTCTGCTCCACTGGGAGGTGGATGGGGGCAATTACCCCCGATGTGTCCACCCATAGGGCAGAAAGTCCACTAGACAGCAGGGACTGCATGAATCCAGTGTTTTTGGTGAGAGTGCCTCTGTCCCCGGGCATGGTCCTGTGCTCTCCCCCACCCCATGGCTAATAGTTTTCATGCCCCCACAGGGGGTGGATAGGGATATTTTTCATGAATTGTCTTCCCCCAGGGGGCAGAAAGTCTACTGAACCCCAGGAATTTTAAAACAGAGTCGAAGAAAACAAAGAAATGGAGCAGACTACACTGTCATCAAGCCTTACCCCACCCCAGAAGGGGTAACAATGTATCTTGCCTTTCATTTGCTTCTGAGGGGGGCAGAGAGCCCACTACATACCAGGGAATTCAAAATGGGCACAAATAAAAAGAAACGGACACTTCCTGTTGCAGGTGCTAGGTCTACCCCCACATGTGATGTACCATTTGTATCAGGAGACACGTGGGAGAATAGAATAGTAGAACATTTGCTATTAACAATTTGATTTCATAGCATTTTTGCCTTCAAATGTAAGTATCTTGCGCCCATTTCAGTAATACATAGGTTCCTTGATACCCATTTTTCACTCTACATATTTCACCATATGAGTTGGTCTATAATCGGTACACAACGAAAGATCATTGTACAGTGCAGCTCAATTGTTGACTCTCGGTACGTCGGGTCCTACAAACTCTATATTTCCCAGCAAGCAATATTTCTTTATTTTAATAGTTCGTTTATTTGGGAAGACCTTGAGGGATGTACACATATGACCCCTGGCTGAATCCGGAACTTTGTCTATTTTTCAGAAATGTATAGCTTTCCTGGATCACCCATGGGATTTATATTGGTTTCCTTCACAAACTGGAAATAGGCTGAAAGCTCAAAAAATAGTTAAAATGGGCTACCTCTTTGAAAAATGCCAAAACTGTGGTTAAAAAAGATAGGTTTTATGATTCAGTTCTGCAAGTTCCTGAAAGCTTGGAAGATGTTGACCTTAGCACAGCAAATCATTTCTTGATTTAGATAAAAAAAACATGGTCTTCCATTCGGAGCACTTTTTTCATTTTTTTCCTCATAAACCCCAAATTTAGCTATATTTTTCTGTTTTTATCTGTCCACTCCAAGGGAATCTACAAACTCTGGGTACCTTTGGAGTCACCAGGATGTTGGATACAAAGGAAGCAAATTGGCGTGAGCACCTTATGTGGAAAGAAAGTTATGAAGCCCTAAGCGTGAACTACCCCAAATAGCCGAAAAAGCTCTAATAGTTAAGGGGTTAGTATCGTTTTCTTTAATATAGTGGTTAAAAAGATTACTTTTTAATCATTTGAATGTGGTTTAGTTGGTCTAATAATGTTATTAAAATGTAGTTTCTAATTTTATGTGATTTTGAATTTTAAATACATATTTAATACTAATTTTTTTATCTCATAGCGGGTTGTTTGGTTTGTAAGGGGATAGGGTGGAAAGTTAAGTAGATAATAAATAATTAAGAATGCTTTAATACATTTTATGTAATTTTATGGTTGCCTTTTATTATGTAATTTATGTAATACTGATTCATTTTTATTATGTTATTGGCAGGCTGGTAGGGTTGTAAAAGTATAGGATGGGAAGTTAATTAAGTAATATATGATTACCAATTAATTATTAATTGGTAATTAATTATTTAATTGATTCTTAATTATGTAATTTACTGAATATGTATTTATGTATTTTACTTATATTTTAATTGCAGGCTGCTGGGTTTTTAGGGGTGTATATGGAAAGTAAATTAAGTAATAATGAATTAATGAATTACTAATTAATATTTAGTTATTTAATTGAGTGTTAATTATGTACAATATGGAATATTGATTTATTTTACTTATATAGTAGTTGTTGTGTGCCATATTTGTAGGAGGATAGGGTAGGAAGGTAATTAAGTAATACTTAAATAACTATTCATTATTATTTATGAATTAATTATTCAACTGTATTTTAAATATATAATTTGTGGAATACTTATTTAATTTAATTTGATTTTAGTTGTGGCATGCTGGATTTGTTGGGGTCTAGGGTGGGAAGGGAATTAAGTAATAATTAATTATTAATTAATTTGTAATTTATATTAAATATGTACGTTTTGGAATAGTTATTTTTTTGTTATATTTTCGGTGCAGACTTCTAGGTTTGTAGGGGTACAGGCTGGGAAGTTAATTGATAAATAATTGAACAACAATTATTTATCCAATTTCATTTTTGAGTAAATAGCAATTATGTAAATTGATTGATAGTTTTTAGTTAAAAAAATATATATAATTTTTTGGGGTAATTCATATTTATTCTTTTAAAAGTTTTATTTTTTTCTATATTCATGAAGTTATTCATATATATAATTTGTTTGAAGTGATTTATTTTCATACTCTTGCTTAGGTTGCAGTAGGGATTGTACAATTAATGTCTTTGCAGTTCAACACTCTCAATACTGTTACTCTGTTTGGAGTAAGACTAGTAAATTTA
This sequence comes from Lissotriton helveticus, assembly GCF_964261635.1. Taxonomy (NCBI): domain Eukaryota; kingdom Metazoa; phylum Chordata; class Amphibia; order Caudata; family Salamandridae; genus Lissotriton; species Lissotriton helveticus. The sequence continues at coordinate 362,336,374 of NC_136065.1, read as the reverse complement.
ACTCATGGGAAATCCAATACTGTCTCTACTGTTGCAGAGAGACTGGAGTGGGAATGGTAATTTTTGCCCCTCTAAAGTCCAACCCTTTCCCTACTGTTCCACAGACTTGAGTGGGTATAGTTTTTTTACCCGTCCAAAATCAAACACTATCCTTGCTGTTGCACAGAATGGAGTGGGAATAGTACATTTCCCTCCTGACCAATGCTTTTCCTACTATTGCACTGTTTGGAAAGGGAGTAGTAAATTGCGCCCTTGCAAAATCAAACACTATCCCTACTGTTGCACAGACTGGAGTGTGAATAGTACATTTTCCTCCTCCACGCCCAACACTTTCCCTACTATTGCGCTGTTTGGTGTAGAAATAGTAAATTTTACTCCTTCAAAATCCAATGATTTACCTACTGTTGTGTTGTTTGGAGTTGAAATAGTAAAAGTAACCCCTCCAAAGTCCAACACATTCCCTACTGTTGTATAGACTGGAGTGGGAATAATAAATGTCACCCCTCCGAAATCCAACACTTTCCTTTCTGTTGCTTAGACTGGAGTGGGAATAGTGCTTTTCACTCCTCCAAAATCCAACACTTTCCCTACTGTTGCACTAATTGTAATAGCAAATCTAACCCCTACGAATTCTAACACTTTCCTTACAGTTACATAAACTAAAATGAGACTAATATATTCAATATTCTTATACACCAATATTTTTCATAATATTGGTTGATTAGATGTTATAGCATTAATTGTTTACATTTTTTTACATTTTATATTATTTGTTTTTATGTTTAAATATATTGTAATATTTTTAGTTTTTTCGTAACGGTGTGTTATGAATTTTTAAACGTTCTAATATCTTAATTATGTTCTACATTAATTGTTATATCTATTCTTATTCAAATGTTTATATTGTTTGTGGTTGTGTTGTAAATGTATGTTTCATATACACACACATCTATGTATATGTATATGTATGCATGTATATATATATATATATATATATATATATATACATATACATATACATAGATGTGTGGGTGTGTGTATATATGATTATATATATTCAGTATATTTTTATGGTTTTATTACATATGTATGTTTCATATACATACACACACACACACATATTGCCTACTGGAGGTCGCCAGTAGGTAGGTATAGTTACAACCATGTTTCCTTACAAAAGGAGTTTTTTGACTTGCCTGTATCTTTGGTGTCAGTTGACGAATCTTCACGAAATTTTCCAAACAAAGTGCCCTGGAGATTCTTGTGCATGGAAAGTTTCAGGGCTATCCATTAAGTGAGGGCAGAGAATAAGAGGGGTAAAGAAAACATGCCTTTCCCATGTTCATTTCCGTTGGAGCTTTAGACAAGAGTACAGCCCGAACTGCTGAATGTAATTGCCCTGAAGTTTGGAAAAAGAAGATATAAAGGGCAGGGTACTACCCCCCCCCTCCCCAGGAATATATTTTTTAAGTATTTTTTTAACAATCTTGTGGGAATCCAGTGGGACTGTGGAAAAAAATGAAAATGGCAGCCCGGGTTGCATTGTTTAATTAAGAGGAGGGAGGCAAACGGCACCCCTCCAGAGCTGTTTTTGACCCTGGGGACCCCATCTCCCGGTGACAAATTTAAGTAATATTGGGGCGGGGGGCACACGCCCGACCTCCATCGGCCCCTTGGACTTCATCCCCTGAGCCCAATTTAATTAAAATGGGGAGGGGTTAAATAGACCCTCTCCCCGAGCCAATATACATACGGCCTGTTTACCCCATCCCTTGGTCCCAAAGTATTGATTAAGGGTAGGAAGGCTGCTCATCCCCTCCCCACCTCAAGTTTTGAAAAGGCACTGGGGAGCACATCCCCCAGGCTGGATCACTTGCTGTGTCCCAGACTGCCCACCCCTATTAGACAGCAGTTTTACTGCCTGCACCGGTGCAGGCAGGGAAACTTGTGTTTGCTCCCATTAGGCAAGAGCATTTCTAAAACTCCCGACAAACAGGAGCAAACACAAAGTCTGCTCCCAGCAGGCGGGAGGTTTAAAAATGCTCCCACCAGCTGGGATCAGACTTGTGTTCTGTTTCCCTGCCCACACTGGTGGAGCAGCATAAATAGAGACTTTGAGGTGTTTGATACAGGTAAAGCTTGTCCATAGTAGGGCATTAGTTGTATAAGAGGGTTTGAGTGCCTGGAGGAACTTGTTTTTCCCTGAACAGTTGTACACAGATTGAATACCATGTGTGCAGGTTACCCTTTTATCTGTGGTTCATGGTTAACATGAAATCGGCTACCCATGAAGTGTATGGTATAGGGTCAATGTTGCACATAAACCAAGCTTGCTTGTATGTATGATAGCAGTGATGATGCTTCATATCTTTCTGAACAATTGTGCACCTATTTTCATAGCTCTAATGCCATACCCTTTATAGAGCAATGTGCAGAAAAGAAGCTTGGATGATGTCATCAGTGATGTCTTCAGTGAGGTCATTTGAGATGTCATCAGTGATGTCATAAATGATGTTATAGAACATGTCATGAGTGATGTAATCCGTGAGGTCATAAGCTGAGCATGGCGGGCGCGCAAGTAATAGTTAACTGTGCTAACTATAAGTGCTAAATTTCTGTTGTTTTTTTAGTTCAAAACATTAATGTTGTCCCTGACATATTCACCTAACTATAACTTTACGTTAACCTTTGTTTTTTTCAGTGACTATCTATCTATCTATCTATCTATCTATCTATCTATCTATCTATCTATCTATCTATCTATCTATCTATCTATCTATCTATCTATCTATCTATCTATCTATCTATCTATCTATCTATCTATATATCTTTATATATATATTTATATATATATATATATATATATATATTCAATGAAAAAACCATAGGTTTGAGACCATATATGTTGAAGGTCAGCAAAAATGGTCAGGCGATTTAGTCGATGTTTCTTAAGTAATTTTGCCCGGCGTTAAACGCCTCTAATACCTTATGAAGATTTATCAAAATAAAGAGGGAGGCGCTGGAGACAGGAAGACAGGAAACACGTTTTATTCCGACGGAGCAGAACACATCAGATCGGACAACAAGGTATCGTCTCGAGGTGCTCTCTGTAAGCCTCTCTGAGGCCTGATCTTTTATACACTGGCTTATGAATGAGACCGTTCTTTATTACAATAAAGACATTGTGAAGTAGTGAAAGATGACATCCCCGTTACCCCCCCCCCCCAGTTCCGGCTCATTCCAACATGTGGCTACAGTAGAGGTCCTCACCCCCCATGCAACAGGAGGGGGCTATCACGCAGCTGAGTGTTTCGCCGATTGCTTTGGAATGTGTGTGCCTGATCGAATCACAAGGGGTGGGGAGGCCATGATCAATAGTAGCTTATTTGAAAAGGGTCGAGTGCATACAGTAGTGGGCAATAAACTGTATCCTCAGGCCAAGGGATGACCAGCGGTTCGTACAGACAATCGGGCTCGGAGGAAGGGGTCATCAAAGGAGAGGTATTCATGGAAGGAAAGGATCAGTGTGACCAGTGTGGATAATCGGAAGGAGGTGTTGGTCAGGCGCGGGGCGTGATTCCTAGAGACAGAGTCATGTGGAAGAGGAGGGTTCATGACTTACGCATGTGGATGCGGGGTCAGCCAAAGTGCATGGGGGAGGCTTGCAGGGTCAGGGAAATGCGCTGGTGATCGATCGTGAACAGGGAGATTATGGTACCTAAAATGGCTGTCGTGTATGTTCATACGTGAGTCTGAGGAGTGGACAAGATGGCGCAGATGATGTTTAGTTCACGATCTAAAATTCCACAGTCCTCCCTTTTAACATGTCTCGCCAGTTTGTCAATTCGGATCTATCCCCATAAGACCACGTATTTCTATCTCATAGAGGGGACTCATGTGCTCAGTTCTGAAGTCCAAAGTCTTAGGGCACATATAGCTAGAAATGAGTGAACACAAAGGTGGCAGACATTGGATACCTAAGCAGCATCCACACAGTACCACAACTGGTATCAGTATAAATGTAAACAATCTCCATCCCCAGTCCTTCAAAGTGTCCCAAAACCAGCTTCCAAGCGACCATCCTTCTTGCTCTTGGTGAACCTCTGAGGATAGTCTGTGGAGGTGTTCAATTGCTTTGTAGACTGAAGGCGAGTTATCTGGCACGTAGGTGCAACAGCTGGAGCCGATGATGCGGCATGCTCCTCCACGGTCGGCCAGAATCACATCTAGGACAAGGCGGTTTTGGAGAGCCACCAGGCGGACTGCCTGAAGCTCAGCCGTGTTGTTAGCAAGGACGCCAGCCGTGATGTTAATGGTTGTTTCTATTGCCTGAGTTAGGTGTCGGATAGCGCGGCTGTTTGCCATTGGTCCCCACAGAGGAACAAGTCCCTTTGCTGCATCCAGGAACTGTGCTCCGGTGGAGTCGGCTTGTTCAATGTCTCCGGCGCGCTTTTGCCGGTGATGGTAGGCTGAGGCCACATACGTGGGAGGAAGAATGAAGGCGATATAGCACGTACCCCTCCAACCTCTCGGGAGCCAGGTGTAAGCTTTGGTACCACAAACAAAGTACATATTCGGAGAAGCAACAAAGGAAGGAGGATCAGCTGAGACCAATGTTCTGGTGATGCGGCAGGAACTGTGTCCCACCAGCTGCGTTCCCTGGCCTTCGAGACACACAAGTCCTGTGACATTGATGACAGACAGAGCCACGGTCAGGGTGGCAGCTGTTTGCTTCCGCAGGTGGGAGAAGGTGGGTCTGGCTGGATTGTGGAGTACTTGCACTTCGACTCTTTCTTTGGCAGGAATGTTCATAAGGAAGGCGGAACCTGAGACCGCAGGACAAATGGGGGCAGACGTTCTTCCTGTTTTGTTCAGCCAGAACCCATAGTAGAAGTGTGACACTGTCTGACCGGAAGCGGCGTTGTCCTTGTTGCTCTCCTGCAAGAGGATCAACCAGGCGAGGCAGGAGCCATGAACTGAGAAAGGAGAAGGGATGAAAGGTATAGAGTGTTCAGTGGCATGCGGGAGCAACCCGCAGATCCAGCAGTTCGTGGCATTTGTAGCAAGGTTGTGCTGGTGCAGCAGTTGCACGAAGGAATTGTTCCAGAACTCCCTACGCCTCTCTCGGAGCTGAGGCGAAAGGGGGATCAAATGATGCTCTCTCATGGTGGTTGGCTGTACAGTGGCCAGCAATGTCTGGTGAGCAGGTGAGCTGTCCTCCAAGATCCAGAAGGAAGTCATGAGGAGGAGGCAGAAGAGGAAGACAATGAAGAAGGCGATTGTCTTTGATTTGTGCAAATTGTCAGTCTTTGGGTTCCTGTAGTGGGTATTTCCTGTTGCTTTCATTATCTTCTTATCTGGCGCTTCCATCATCTTCTGATCTGGCGCTTCCATCATCTTCATCTTCAAGGTGCTCGGTAGTGGGCAGAACCACAGACTTTGTTTAGATTCTCTCCGGGTGACCCTTGGTTGTTTTAGGTCACCGTTCTGAGATTTTAACTTAGTCAGTGGCCTACTTAGCCGAAGCTCCCTCCTTTCGACGCAGGAAATACCCTTCCCGGGATGGCACAGTGGGATCAGAGAATTTTGCAAGTTCAAGTGCCTCTGTATCAGGATAGCAGTTCAGTGATGGTCGGTCTTTGTTCAGGAGCTCTTCTTGGGTGTCGACGTTTTCTGTCATGGCCAGGGTCGAGGAGACCTTCTTGCAGTGATGGCCGTGCAGCCAGTGCCTCTTTCCCTCCACTCGAAGAGCCGTTCGAGTGGTGATCAGTACTTGCCAGGGGCCCGTCCACCGGGGTTCCAGACTCTTAGCTCGTTGAAAGTTCCGGACTAGAACATAATCTCCCGGTTGGATATCGTGACCGGGGCCCCTGGAAGCATCGGGGATGGCCTGCTGCACCTGTTGATGAATGACAGACAACATTTTAGTTAATTTGCACAAATAATCTGACAGCAGGACGTCGGGGACGTCGTGAATGGAGGTTGGTTTGGGGGCGGTCCAGAGGTTCATTGGTCGTCCAAACACCACCTCGTAGGGGGTCAAGTGGTGCTTAGTGGGAGTGGAGCGCATCGATAGCAATGCCAGTGGGAGGGCATCTGGCCACTTAAGCCCTGTGGTGGCCACTATTTTTGACAGTTTCAGCTTCAGTGTAGCATTGTGTCGCTCAACTAGGCCAGCGGATTGGGGGTGGAAGACCGCATGAAACCTTTGTTTTACCCCCAGCCCCTTCAGGATTAGTTGGATAACTTCAGCTATGAAGTGGGGGCCATTGTCGCTCCATAAAATTCGACAAAGGCCGTAGCGAGGGAAAAACTCTTTCAGTAGTACTTTGGCAGTAGTCATGGCTGTGTTATCACGGGTTGGATAGGCTTCCACCCATTTGCTGAAGGCGCATACAATGACTAGTACATACTTCAAGCCTTGGCATCTCTCCAGCTGGATGTAATCCATCTGAAGGACTTCAAAGGAGTGGTCGGGGGTCCCAAACCCTCCCCGGGGTACCACAGTTCCTTTCCCGGGGTTGTGTTGTAGGCAGATAAGGCACTGCTGGACCAGGCGTTTGGCTGAGTCGGAGATTTTGTTGTTGTGCCAGACTTTGGAAATGAGTTCAATCATGGGGGCAGAACCTATGTGTGCAGGGGAGTGTGCCATAGTCAGTATGGGGATCAAGTATGAGTCAGGCAGCAACCATTTGTTTGTGTCTTTTGTCCGCCAGCAACCTTCGTCGTCCTTCAAACCCACCCGTGCCCACTCAGTCAGTTCGTGAGGTGTGCTGGCCGACTGGATGTCCCTAATCGTTTCCCTAGCGTCAGTCCATTTTTCTGCTTGTGACCTGGTCACATACATGCGTGTCGTTGTCCTATTCTCAGCTGTGGTTCGGGCAGTGATGTCGGCCAGTGCGTTTCCCTGTCCAACTAAGTCCGTCACCTTCTTGTGTGCCTGGCATTTGATCACTGCTAATCGTTCGGGGAGGAGAACTGCTTCAATCAGGGCGGAGACTAGATCTCCGTGGAGAATGGGTGTGCCATGGGACGTCAGGAATCCCCTTTCCCTCCATAAGAGCCCAAAATGATGAACCACCCCGAAGGAATACTGGCTGTCCGTGTAAATGTTCGCTGTGGTTCCTGCCGCTATGATACATGCTCGTGTGAGGGCAATTAGCTCGGCCGCCTGTGCGGATCGTTGTGTGATGCGGGCGGTTTCAACTACTGTTCGGGCTGTCGTCACCGCATAGGCAGCTGAAGTGGTGCCATCTGGGAGTTTGATACAAGAGCCGTCTACCCATAGTTCTCCATCAGGGTCTGTAAAGGCAGTGTCTCTAAGGTCAATTCTACTTCTGGTCTGTTCGTCCGTGAGGGTCACACAGTCGTGTATAGGGGGCACATCGGGGTCATTTTCAGGCAAGGGCAACAGTGTGGCAGGATTCAAAGTCGTGCATCTCTTCAGAGTGATGTGGGGTGCAAGTAGAGTCAATTCGTACCCCGTCAGTCGTGCACTAGTCAGGTGTTGGGTCTTGGTCTGGTTCAAAAGGGTGTCAACTGCATGGGGTACTAACACCGTGAGAGAGTTTGAAAGTACAATTCCCTCACTCTGACGGATAGAGACAGCAGCGGCGGCTACTGCTCGAAGGCAGGCAGGTAAAGCTCTGGCGACTGGGTCGAGAGTGGCAGAGAAGTAGGCACAAGGGCGTTGTTTGGAGCCGATGGGCTGAGTTAGAACAGACAATGCGCATCCCTCCCTTTCGTGAGTGAAGAGAGAGAAGGGCTTGGAGTAATCTGGTGTTCCTAGGACGGGTGCCGAGCAAAGGGCATCTCGCAACTCCTTAAAGGACGCTTGGCATTCGGGGGTCCAAGGGAGTGGGAAGGGTACATCTTTGGCCAACAGGGAAAGTAGGGGCTTTATAATGAGACTGAAATTTGGTAACCATTGTCGGCAAAAAGAGGTAAGGCCCACCAATGAACGGACTTGCTTCTGTGTTTTTGGGATGGGGGTGTCTAGGATGGTTTGGATTCGGTCGGGTGTAAGTTTCCTCCCTTCTTTGGACAGGAGATGGCCTAGGTAGGTTACTTGAGGTTGGCAGAACTGCAGTTTCTTCTTGGAGACTTTGTGGCCATTCTCCGCAAGAAAGTGCAAGAGTTGGATAGTGGCCATGATTGCAAGAGGAGTGGTGTCGGCCGCCAAAAGGATATCATCGACATATTGGATCAACACCACTCCATCTGGTAGCTGGACGGCGTCCAGCTGTCTTTTGAGGGCCTGGCTGTAAATGCTGGGACTTTCAGTGTAGCCCTGAGGAGCTCTACAAAATCGGTACGAACGGTTTTTTAATGTGAAGCCGAAGAGATAACGGCTGTCTGGATGGATGGGGATAGAGAAAAATGCATTCTTGAGATCGATAATGGTGAAGGTGGTGGCAGTGGACGGGATGAGGGTCAGAATGGTGGTGATGTCTGAGACTACGGGGTACTGTGGTACCACCACTTTGTTGACTTCTCGCAGGTCGATGATGAAGCGGTACGCTTTCTCATCTCCCTCACCTTGCTTCTTAACAATGGGTAGGATAGGGCTGTTGCAAACATTACTAACCACCTCCTCTACCACTCCTGCATCTACCAGGGACTGAATAATCGCTACCAATGCCTTCTCGCCTTCGGGCGATATCCGGTATTGTGGGAGTTTCGGGAGCATTGCGTCTGGTCGAACAGTTATGTGCACAGGGTCGATCATCATTCGTCCTACATCCGAATCGTTTCTAGCCCATAGATACAGGGGTAGGGTGTCGAGCAAGGTTAGGTCAGCATCAGTGATAGAGTACATATGTCGTGCGGGGCAGGATCTGGACATGCTCGGGTTGTCGTACAGGATGACTCGGACTCCATCTGGGGAACATCTAATAGTAGCTCGGAAATGTTTTAGCAAGTCAATACCCATAATGGCGTCAGGGGAGTTGGAGGAGAGCAGAAATGTTGTGTCCGTGGGGTTGTTTCCTAGGTCAAAGGAGATAGGTACAGACAGGGGATTGGTGGAGGGCGTTCCATCGAAACCTATTGATGTAATGTATGAGCCAGACAAGGGTGCCCTTGGAATCAGTCGCTTTGATAATACACTACGTGTCGCTCCAGTGTCTACCAAGAATGGAGACTTTGTACCCAGGACCTTAGCGGTGACGTAAGGACCTTGCTGGTCAACACAGAGCTCGACTGGATCCCTCCCTCGCCCTTGGCAGTCCTATGCAAAGTCGTGAGCATTGTCGCAGCCGGACTGTTGGCACTGATTCTGTCGGGGGCGGTCAAATGTGTTCGGTCTGTCAGGTTGGTTGCTGTTGGTGTCGTGGGTGTGCCCTCGTCCCTGCCCTCTAGTCCTGGGGCCATTTGTCATGTCCCTTGTCTCGTTATTCTTAAGCATTTCTCGGAGGACCGGGCATTGAGATTTCCAGTGGCCAAATCCTTTGCAAAACGCACACTGGTTCTCATCGAGGTCTGTTCGTGGAGCGCCAGGTGTGGGTGTGCGGTCTCTAGGGCGTGAATTCCTAGGGGCATTCGACTGGTAGTTTCCCCTATACTGTTCCCTTCCTCGAGTCACTCCCTGTAATTGGGCAATCATCACTCGTTCTTTTAAGTCCTTTTTCTTTTTCTCTGTTGCCCTCTCGTTCTCGTTCTTTTGGTGTTCGTAATACTGAGCCATCTGAAGGATAGCTGCAGGTTTTGAGGCCCCCCAACTACTCTCGCTTGTCTGTAACTTCTGGGAGACCTCTTGTAATAGCCCCTTTACGTAGTTTTGCACGAATAGGTGTTGTCCGGTTGCGGTGGTCATGTCTTGGCCACTGTAGTCGGAGAACACTGTCTCAAATCGGGAGAAATATTCTGATACATCTTCCTGGGGTTTCTGACGGCAAGCCGTGACTATCGACCAGTCTACCTTTCTCTCTGGGATCAATGTCTTTAACTTCTGCACTATTTTGTCCGGGAGTTCCAGTATGTCTTTTACAGGTTTCCTACCGGGCTCTCGCTGCCTATCTAGTTCACCGAGTTGATTCCAGGTATGTCCAAACAGATCTGTGTGGTTGGCCTTCCGGATTTGCTTCCACACGTCAGCCGGCAGACATAACCCAAAAAACAAATCAATGTCCGCTAGAGTCATTATGGTTGAGCCCAAGGCTGTACTTAGTTCGGTATAAAAGGCTGTCGGGTTCTTACTTAAATCGGGCAGGGTTTGCCTAAAGGTTAAAATATCTTGTCGATCCCATGGTTGATAAACCCAGTTGTACACAACCCTCCCTTTTGCATCTGCGTGGTTAATATCGTCGTTTGTTCCCTGACCTCTTGGGGGAACCCAGTAGGGGGCGGCTTCTCTGATAGGCATCATAGCGTTGGCTACTTCTAATGGTGGCTCATCCGGGACTGAGACAGTAAGCTTAACCTCTGATTTCTGTTCAGTGATGTGGCGGAAGACCTCAAGCGTTTGCATGAAGAGGTCCGTCACGTCATGCTCAGTCCCATCTCCAACATCGATCTTTCTATATAGAGTCGTCAGCTTAGCAGGACCCTTAGTTTGATACCTATCCTCATATGCGTTCAGGGTGTGGAAGCTGAACCGTAAAATGAAATGCCGTTTGTGGCTGCCGGCATGTGAATTGCACATATCCATCGCATATTCTTCGCTCTCTTTCCGTTCTACCAGTGTCTTTGCTATCTTATCAATCCCATCCCGTTCGTCTTTGCTCAACCTATTTGGTCTGGCCGTTAGTTGCTTGCTAGTCTCAAGTTCATTTGACGTTGTTACCGATGTGGCTGGTGAGAAGGCCGTAAGGGCCGGGGCACTAGCGCTAGGGTCACCCTCGCCCGTGCTCAGGACTGGTAGGTGCTGTGCCAGTGGCTGGCAGGGGGCATAAGGAGGGGGCATGTAGATGATCGGAGGACCTAGCAGTAACTCGTCATTTGCCCGTTGTTTGGAGGGCATCTCTGGGTAGAGCGTAGAGGGGGTCCTAACAGGGCATTGGCCCGTCGACCCTGATTCTTGCAATTGTCTAACTTCCTCTCTCCTTTTTATCTCTTCATCTAGTTCCTTCGCTGCCAGGTGGGCTGCCTTTCGTAATTCTTTCCCTATTTTTGTTTCTTCTCTTTTCCTTCGTTGCTCTGCTTCTTTGCGCCACATGCCGATACTATCGAGCATAGTGGGTGTTGCCTTATTTATTCTAACAGCTGCTTCTAGCGCTTTTATTTTATGATCATCAAAAGAACCTATCAGTGGCCACTGATTTTTGGGGTCCCTTTTCGTATATTTATGCCATAGTTAACTATAAGCTATGGCGACTAGTCCTTGTTTAGTGAACATGTCCTTATTAGGGGTGCCTTCCAATGGAGCTGGATGGTTCATCTCTAATAAGCGGTCCGGGTTGATCCAACTACTGACCAATGGGGAGAAGATAGGCATGACGGGTTACAACGGGGACAAAGGTCTGCACTACCTATCCTTCACTACTTCGTGAAGACTAGACAGAATATTTTTATTCTGCAGTATTCGCAAATAGGGAATACCCAAAGAGAGAACCAATATCGAACAATTAATGTTCGTTCAATCAAACAATCAATGGCGAGAAAGAAATAGGCGCGACGGGTTACAACGGGGGCAAAAGCCTGCACTACCTATTCTTCACTATCTGCAAAGGAGGACAGAATACTTTTTACCCTTCCCCGTTTGTAGACAGAGAATTCTCGAGAAAAAACAATTCTCGAACAAACAATGTTCGGGCAAACAATCAATCAGTGGGGGAGAAAAGATAGGCACGACGGATTACAACGGGGGCAAAAGCCTGCGTTACCTACCCTTCGCTGGATGCAAAGGAAGAGAGAATACTTTTATCCCTCTCAGTTTGCAGACAGAGAATCTCCAAGAGAACCAACAATTCGGAGAGTAATACTAGTATTTTCAATCAAACAATCAAATATTTCTTAGTTTGTCGTGTTACACGACCTTACCCGGACCGTATGGACAGTTTCTTGTCTTCCGCTTCCAGCGCCCGATCGTCCTCTACTCTCTGCTGCTACCGTGGCACTCCTGATGGTTCCCAGTCAGGACCGAAGATCACTCGGGGAGAGGTCTGCTCGGAACCAGTGAAGTTCAGATGATCGGCTGTCAGACGAGGGTCTATTGGACAGGAGCTCTTCCGATCGTTGCAGTCGTTCACTCTGTCGTTGGGACCTCTCCCACCGGATCCACGTGTCGCTGATGGGCCCCACACGTTGGGACGCCAATTGTTGATGGTCAGCAAAAATGGTCAGGCGATTTAGTCGATGTTTCTTAAGTAATTTTGCCCGGCGTTAAACGCCTCTAATACCTTATGAAGATTTATCAAAATAAAGAGGCAGGCGCTGGAGACAGGAAGACAGGAAACACGTTTTATTCCGACGGAGCAGAACACATCAGATCGGACAACAAGGTATCGTCTCGAGGTGCTCTCTGTAAGCCTCTCTGAGGCCTGATCTTTTATACACTGGTTTATGAATGAGACCGTTCTTTATTACAATAAAGACATTGTGAAGTAGTGAAAGATGACATCCCCGGTACCCCCCCCCCCCAATTCCGGCTCATTCCAACATGTGGCTACAGTAGAGGTCCTCACCCCCCATGCAACAGGAGGGGGCTATCACGCAGCTGAGTGTTTCGCCGATTCCTTTGGAATGTGTGTGCCTGATCGAATCACAAGGGGTGGGGAGGCCATGATCAATAGTAGCTTCTTTGAAAAGGGTCGACTGCATACAGTAGTGGGCAATAAACTGTATCCTCAGGCCAAGGGATGACCAGCGGTTCGTACAGACAATCGGGCTCGGAGGAAGGGGTCATCAAAGGAGAGGTATTCATGGAAGGAAAGGATCAGTGTGACCAGTGTGGATAATCGGAAGGAGGTGTTGGTCAGGCGCGGGCGTGATTCCTAGAGACAGAGTCATGTGGAAGAGGAGGGTTCATGACTTACGCATGTGGATGCGGGGTCAGCCAAAGTGCATGGGGGAGGCTTGCAGGGTCAGGGAAGTGCGCTGGTGATCGATCGTGAACAGGGAGATTATGGTACCTAAAATGGCTGTCGTGTATGTTCATACGTGAGTCTGAGGAGTGGACAAGATGGCGCAGATGATGTTTAGTTCACGATCTAAAATTCCACATATATAGTTAGGTGAATATTTTAATCATACAAAACCAATGAAATTCCCATATATAGTTAGTTGCACTAACTATATATTTCGCGCACCCGCAATCCACTGCTGATGATGTCACATATTACATCATTCATGACATGGTCAGTGACATCACTGATGACATCACTGATGACATCTCAAATGACATCACTGATGACATCACTGATGACATCTCAAATGACATCACTGATGACATCGATGACATCTCAAATGACATCACTGATGACATCACTGATCACATCTCATTTGACATCATTGATTACATCACTGATGACATAATTCATGTGCTAATACGATGAACCTCTTCAGACTCTAATATAACCTTAGATACACTCAGTGTATACAGACACTCACACACTGTCACTCATCCATGGAGTTACTCACACACCTAGTCAGTCATGCAAAGAATCAATCTCACCTCCATTTCCTCAACTATACAGTTATACATACCTTACTTATTGAAACATATACTAACACATATTTACTCTCTTATACAATCCCTGATACAAGTTCACAATGATCCATACAGCCACTCACACATTCACTGGCTCTCATGCACAGTTATTTATATATGCCAACTCTCACATGTACTGTGTTTTACATATGTACTTACTATGACATGTAGCATTGAGATATCCATTCACTCATCAATACACTCATGCACACAGTCAACCGCCCATGTAGCTGTTTCCACATGCACTCTTGAACTCATACACCTAGTGAATCAACTGCTCACACATCTATGCACAGAGTCACACACCTCCCAGCCACCCCCACACACACTCAATCTCCCATACAAATACTTGGGCAACCAATCAATAACACATATAGCCTCTCGTATAGCTAATGATCAACACATGCCGCAGTTTACACCACAACAGACATACTGATGCACACATTCAGACAGTTTAGTCACTAACCCATGCATTTAGTACTACACATTTATTCACTCATTCATACAGTCAGTGACGCACCTACTAAATCCTTCATCCAGACACTTATACATCCACTCATTCTTCAATATGTAAAACATATTTCAACTTTACAGAAACACACAGTCACTGGATGATGTTGTGGTATATAAATAAATAATACCGGATCTAGGTTTTACTGGACATAGTAATAACAGATAGCTCAATAAATAAGAGTCAAGATACGAGGTAGTAGGAGTTTGCAGGTTTAATACAGCATAAAGGACAGGAACAGGACAACCTGCACAGGAATGGGATGGCAGCGCCGCCGGGGGCAGGATCAGGATCGGCGTAACATTTAATAACAGTACACAAGTATATATATTAAAACAGTTGCATTACAATGAATACAGTAGGCGGGGCAGTGGGTGTGGTCAATAGCAGTCGCAAAAGATAAGGGTGAAAGTAGGTGTAACAAGAGGCGTGTACATAGACATGTGATGTAAACGTAACAGAATATGTCATAAATGGGGCGGAAACATGGAGGGGCTACCTAAGGAGCCGGGACCTCTAACCTAATGGTGCGCGCAAGCTGACAATGACGTGTTACTAGGAGAAGCTGGGGGCTATGAACTCTGTGCTAGGAGTAGAGACTGAAGTCTGGAGAGTCAGGGCGACATGTACCTAAACCCTATCTAGTATCTGATGTTTAGAGGACATGTTGATATAAACTAAGAGTCAGGAGGGGAGAGGCTAACGGACTCTAAGACTGGAGCATGCATTATTCTACATGTAGTGCGTGTTGAAGAATATTAAATGACCATTAAATACAGTATTTCTCTTACATGGAGACGTAAAGGCTAGACAATGACGGAAACTATTGATGCGATTCAGTAGCTTAGGAATGCAGAGAAGGAGGGCTGGACTGATAACTAGAATCATAACATACTCTTGGCAGACTCGTAGGCAGAGCCAGGCTGAGCCGGGCACTGTGAGGCAGGAAGTAAGTGAAGGGTCGAGGATACAGGTGGGGGCTGTATCGCTCCTCAGCGAGGGTACAGGAGACAGGAGCTGAATCTGGTGTCCGGGCCCTTTTGAGGCCTAGAAACGGGGACTTTTCAATGAAATAACGTGCACACTGAGAAACGTGGCAACGTAACTTTACATAGGCCTGATATTCATAGTATTCACGAGAACTGGAAACTGGCATACTAGGGATGGACACAACTGTAATTGCATCTTTAATCGAACATGGGGAATACATATGCATATTAATCATGCACACATAACATAAGATGGAGGACACGTAGGGACACAGAACATGGCAAAATTTACTTTTCCACATTCCCTCCTTGTCACTACGTTTCCATCAGGAAACATCAATATTCATGATACCATCTATCATTTCATACAGTATCATTTGCTCGTCTCGAATTTTCTTGGAACGGGATTTAGAACGGGACTTAGGACTAGGAATACAAGAGGTAGCACAAATGCCACAAATCGCAGGGCCACATTGTAAACAGAGGCAGCAACTGAATATGATCGCTACTGCAATACCCAGAAATTACAATACTTTCCATCCCCAGGCGGAAATTATATTCCAGAACCAACCGGACCATGTCCAGGTGCCTGGATCTTGGTGTAACATATGGGCAATTTTATGGAGTCTGGTTATAGCTGAATAAACAGACGGCGCGTTATTAGGAATGAAAATGCAGCAACTAGATCCGATGACTCTACAGGCCCCGCCCCTATCGGCCAGTATGACGTCAAGGACGAGACGATTCTGGAGCACGACAATTCACATAAAGGATTGCTCTTTGGTTAAGTTACCTAGAGCAGAAGTAGTCTCAATCACTACTGCTTCAAGTGTTCTGGTTAATCTACGTATCAGTTTACTATTCACGGCAGTACCTAAATAGGGGAAGACACCTTTATTGATATCTATGTATTGCTCTAGAGCAGTTTCAGTATAATCGACAATCGGGAGGTCTCTTTTGTGTCTAGTATGTACTAGGTGGGAATTCCTATGGTAGTCAGGTGGGGCTAGAAAAACTGGTGGCAGTAGGAAGGCAATGTAACAGGTTCCCTCCCAATCGAGGGGCAGACGAACATATGCGGTCTGACCACAAACAAAATAAGAATGACGTGAAGCTTTGAAAATAGATTTCCCACTGTCACTATACTTGACGATAGTAGTACAATCACTATGGCCTACATGTACGGAACCATTCTTTCGGACACATAATTCGCCTTTAACTGGTAGTACTGACATAGCAGGTAAGTCTGGAGTAGTATCAGACTGAACATTCAGGACCATGAAAATCGAAGAATAATTACCTAAATTATAAACTTCATTTTCTAGATCTAACCCTGTTCTGTGGGGAAGACCTTGCTTGTCTGGAAAACATGTACTGTTAAGAAAAGACATATCTGTTGAGGATGACGTTAACGTGGACCATGCTCCACACGAACCATTATGTGAAAATGGATAAGGAAAGAGTGGCAGAACTCCCTTCGGTGTCTGGAAAGGGGGGAGTCGACCACACACCCAACAATTAGTGGCATTGCTGGTCTGGTGTGAATAATGTAACATGCGGATAAAAGAATTATTTCGCATAGCGAGACGATAAGAGAGTTCATGAGGAGGCAGATCACTAAACGTGTGCTCTACTGTAGCATTAGCAGACTTATTTACATGAGAAACTGGAAAATACAAATAAAATGCATAACCTGTGCAGGTAATCATAAGGCTGAAAAACAATATGAAACTTAGAAAAACGATACATCGGATTGAGTTTTGACTAACTCTCTCACTATGGGGGTCTATTTTATACATGTCAGAAACCGGTCTAACCGTTTCACCTAGGGGAGGACTTAGACAATCAAACTGGCTGACTTATTTTACTAGACCTTAATTTGAGCTTATACTCCTGTTGCGGAGTTTTCTCTAACGGGGAGGGTTCAATATCATTGTCTTTTGCGGGACAGTCCTTAAGAATAGTACTTTGGCAGTCTTTCAAATCCTGGGAAATGTTCTTTGAAACAGGCTTCAATCCAAAAAATCTTTTCACATGTGACAGGTGGACCCAGCCCTTCCTGCCTTCCAGCTTGACGGCAGTACGGGTGGCCAGGAGGACCTGTCGGGGTTCCTTCCAGCGAGGCTCCAGCGGACTTGAACGATCAAAATTCCGGACAAGAACCATGCATCCGGGAACGATGTCATGCGGTGCCACCTCGGTATTGTCTGGAAATGCGGCAGCAACCTGTGAACGACAAGAGTTGAGGGCAGACATCAAGGAAGCTAGGTAATCTGTCAGCATATTACTTGAAACATCGGTAATACTTCGAGGTCTAGGTGTACCCCACATGTTAGGGGGGCGGCCGAATACGACTTCATACGGGGACAGACCTGATCTGGAGTGTGCGACCATGCGCATATAAAATAAAGCGACTGGCAGAGCTACTAGCCAGTCCACACCTTTCTCTTTACAAATCTTGGCAATACGGATTTTCAAGGTTTGATTATGTCTCTCTACGAGACCGGCTGCTTCTGGATGGCGTACACAATGGAACTTCCACTGGTACCCTAACAAAAGGGAAACATGTTTCATCAACTCGGATGAGAATGGCTGGCCGTTATCAGAATATACGACTCTAGGGAGTCCATAACGGGGGAAGAACTCACGAACCAACTGCTTGGCAGTGGTCGCTGCTGTGTAATCTGGGACTGGATATGCCTCTGTCCACCTGGACAAAGCGCATACCACTACAAGGACATACTTGAAACCTCGACATCGCTCCATCTGAATATAATCCATTTGGAGGACTTCAAAAGGGTGGTCAGGGGGCTGGAAACCACCTTGTTCCACCGGGACACTTTTACCTGGATTAAACTGGCAACATATCATACAGGTACGGACTTTCTGCTTGGCTGCAGCTCGTAAATGCTTGTTGAACCAAATGTTCTGGATACTGTCTAACATAGCTTTTTCTCCTAAATGTGCTGGACTATGTGCGGTATTGATAATGACTTGAACCATAGAGTCGGGGAGAAACCATGTGGCTTTACCCTTCGTTACCCATCCCTGATCTGTCTGGACCCCTCCTTGTTCGGACCATTTCTTGATTTCATCGGGAGTAGCATGTAACTGGATATCTATGACATCTTGAGTAGGGTCCTTAACTGTCATACAGGTAGTCGGATCTGGAGTATGTGTCTGTGTCGGATTAACTGGAATGTCTGGAGTCTGTGCTGTAAGCTTGGCTGTGCGATCTGCTAGATCATTACCTTGGGAAATAATGTCAGTAACTTTCGTATGTGCTTTGCACTTCATGATAGCAATAGATGTCGGTAAGTGTATGGCATCTAACAGAGCCTGAATAAGGAGACCATGCTGAATCTTGGTTCCATGAGAAGTCATGAAACCTCTCTCCTGCCAGAGCACTCCGAAGTCGTGTACAACTCCAAATGCGTAGCGTGAATCTGTGTAAACATTAACTTTCAGGTTCTTAGCGTGTATGCAGGCTTGTGTCAGAGCAACTAGCTCTGCTGCTTGAGCAGACAGGGTGTCAATACGGTGTGTTTCTATAACTTCAGTGTCAGTAGTCACTGCATACGCGGCTACTAGTTCTCCTGTACTTGTTCTCATACATGAACCATCCACATAAAGTGTCAGGTCGGGATCTGGTAATGGAATATCTGTCAGATCTTGTCTTGGCTTAGTCATAATGTTAACTACTTCCACACAGTCGTGTGTGGCAGGATTTGAATTAACTGATGGTAACAGTGTAGCAGGATTTAGAACGTTGCAGCGTCTGATTTCTATGTGTGGCTGGAACAGTGTCAGTTCATAACCTGTTAAACGTGCAATTGTCAAGTGCTGAGTTTGTGTTTGGTTTAAAAGAACTTCCACGGAGTGTGGAACTTGTACTGTCAAGGAATGTCCTAACACTATGGAATCACTTTGTCTGATAGCTAGTGCTGTGGCTGCAACTGACTTGAGGCACGCAGGCAGAGCCTGGGCTACAGGATCTAGTGTGCTCGAAAAATAAGCACAGGGCTTGTATTGTCCTGCTTGATCTTGTGTGAGAACAGATAATGCTGTACCTTCGCGTTCTGTGACGAAAAGTGTGAAAGGCTTACTGTAGTTCGGTGTAGCTAGAACAGGAGCTTGGCATAAAGCTTTCTTTAACTCATTGAAACTAAGTGTATGTTCCTGGGTCCAAGGGAGGACAGTCGATACGGCTGCCTCCTGCGTTGTTAACTGTATCAGTGGTTTAGCTAGAAATGCATACTGAGGAATCCATTGTCTGCAATAAGAAGTAAGGCCGATAAAAGCACGTACCTCCTTCTGTGTCTTGGGCTGAGGAAGACTCGCTATTAACTGGATACGGTCGGGTGTCAACTGCCTACCCCTCTTGGACAGTAAGTGGCCTAAATAGATCACTTGCTGGGCACAGAATTGAAGCTTCGAAGGGGACACCTTGTGCCCCATCTCGGCAAGGAAATACAAGACTGTAAGTGATGCTCGCTCGCAAGCACGTTCAGAACGGGCTGTGATCAGTAGATCATCGACATACTGGAGCAGGGCAGTGTCAGTTGGCATGTGAATGTTGTCTAGTTGTCTCTTAAGTGCTTGACTGTAAATACTAGGACTTTCTGTGAAACCTTGAGGAGCTCGTGTGAACATATAGCTCCTTCCATTTAAACAAAATCCGAAAAGAAACTGGCTGTCTGGATGAATGGGGACACTGAAAAACGCGTTCTTGAGGTCTATGACTGTAAAAAATGAGGCTTCGGAATCAATGGCTGTCAATAGGGAAGAGATATCTGGGACAACTGGGTACTGGGGAATAATACATTTATTAAGTTCTCGTAGGTCAATCACTAATCGATATACTGGGGGTGCATTTGGATCAGTACGTTTCATGACTGGAATGATCGGAGAATTACATACATTGGAGTCAGTTTCTACAACTACTCCTTGAGCGATGAGCTCGTCAATAATTTTGGATAAGGCTGCTACAGCCTCAGGTGGCAATCTGTACTGTCTGATTCGTGGTAACACTACACCTGGCTTGAGAGTCACACGATGGGGTGTGATTTGCATATAACCTACATCAGTTGGACCTTGCGCCCATAGATGCTGCGGAACATTAGACAATCTCGGATCAAAATCTCGTAATACATAGTGACCCTTGAAGTCACGTAAGAACAGTCGTATTCCCTCTGGGGAGCAGCAAATAACTGCACCTAATTCTTTCAGTGTTTTAATACCTAACAGATTTTCTGGACATGACTTTGTAAGTAACAGATCAGTAGTTCGGGACAATGGACCTACTTCTAGAGTAACTGGCTTAGATATCTCGTTTACAATAGGCTTTCCTGAAAATCCAAGGGAAATATTTCTAGAGCCTGAGAGCGGAGCCCCTGGAACTTCGGCGTGACTGATGGTCGTCCTACTTGCCCCTGTATCAATCAGAAACTTTCTGTCTTTCCCTAGTACTTGACTATGAACATAGGGACCTTCTTGATCTACAGGAATCTCGATGAGAGGCAGGCCTACCTCCCTCTCTAGGCTGTTTCATGAATATGGCTGATACTCTGGATACTCAGACTGTGCATACTGGTACATCTGCTGTGTAACATGCTGTGTTGCAGCAATAGGCTGCGGTGCTGGAACTGTCTGTTGTGCATTCTGTGACTGAGAAGTCTGTGAAACTTGTTCTTGTCTAGGCGGACGTGGTCTTTCTTTAGTCTTACCAGTAGCTATATTGTGTTTTAGAACTGCACACTCGTTTATAAAATGACCTGGCTGTTTACAATAATTGCATGTCCCTTTAACGGGAGCTGTAGGATGACTGGCTTGATTCGGACCCCTCTTCTGACTGTCTTGAGGAACAGATTGTGCAACTAGTACTTTCATTTTCGTGTCTTTCATACGTTTTCTTTCATGATCTTGCTCTTCTCTGATTCTATTCTGGTGGTACTGAAGCATCTGTAACATCTGGGACGGGGTATTAGCTTGCCAGGTACTTTCAACTTTCAAAACTCGATTCTTAACTTGTGGACTCGAATTCTCGACTAATTTAGTAACAAAAAGATGAGGGTATGACTCGCTACTTGTCTTGAGGCCACTGTTTATAATAAAACATTTTTCAAATCTAGAATAAAAATCACTAGTGTCTTCATCTTGTTTCTGTTTACAGGCTGAGATTGCATCCCAGTCTTCCTTTTTAGTGGTTAATAATCTAGGCAAAACTTGTATTAACAGTTCTGGTAATTCTTTACATTTATCTCCAAGACCGGTACCTGGTACTCGTATCTTATCTTCAGCTTCTAGAACTGCCCAATCGATCTTTTTCTCTCCCACCTCCCAATCTTTTTCCTTGAGTTCCTCGTATACCCCTGCGGGCAACAGGACTTTTAGCATTTTAATTATATCTGGATACGTGTATTCTCCCATACGGAGCATGTCCTTTAATTCTCGGTGGAACCCTGCTGGATCTTTGTCATGACAGGGAATTAATTTCTTCATCTCTAAGAGTTCCATCTTGGTAATCGGAGTGTAAACAAACACTCGTTGCATTTCACCATCTGTTGTCCTGACTGGGTGTACTTCTCGTAACGGATTCTGTCTATCTATGTAAAAGGGTTTACTTTCTGGGGGTGAGACATGAACAAAATGCGGGTTCAAAAACGTTCTATATTTGTGACGCTGTTCTAGAATGACACTAATTAAATCGGTACCTAAACCTTTCCATCTATACTGGAGTAACTCGTTCAGGACATCGTGTAACGGACCTGGATCAGAATGTTGACCCTCATACAGAGTAATGAGGTGTTGGATCATATACATACCCACCAGTCGCTGCTCGGCTGGGGGCAATTTCAGAAACATTTGTGCCACTATTTCGTCTGGAAAAGTGGTAGAATCAGTAATCCATCGGACTGCTGATCGGACTAGTTCTTGTTCATGCATAGTACTTAACTCACTGTAACCGATTCGTGATTTCAGAATGTGATCGGTAGCTTGAAATACTTGTTCTAGAGAACCTTGTTCTGGTGCTGGATGATGAAAAACTGTCTTGTGTTCTAGGCATAAATGGCGATCTGGAAATCTAGATTTTCCTACATACGCTATTCTAGTGGGATTCTCGTCGTCTACCTCTTCAGTAGAAGAGTCATTCTCTTTCTCGCTTACTTGTGCTGCTTTACGTTGTTCATGTAACTTTATTATTTCTTTACGGATTTTCTTGTACATACTCTCTATACTACTGATAGTGTTGTGCTTACCTTTGGCTATATTATCACTCCACCTTGTCAGGATTCTCATTTCGGCCGGATCTTTAGTCGGGTAGTCTTGTTCTCTTATTAGACAATTAATCAGAAACTTTAATATCATGAGCTGGATCTCAGCTTTCCTTTGAGACATGGCTTCGCCAATACTTTCTGGATCATTCCCTGTACGGATGAAACGATATATTCTGTCTAGATCTCCTTTCATATCTGGTAGGGTGTCTAAATACCCGGTCACCCGTCTTACACGGATGGAATATATTACTGTACTATCATCACCTGCGACTGGATCATAGCGGCATTCAGTGAGAGCTCGTCGGATATCTGCAACGGACTTAAATTTGGGCGTACGTTGTAACGCACATTCATGTAACTCGGCCAACGTTCTACGTTGGTGTGGTGGCGGGGTACCAGGAGGACCTCCTCCTGCGGCCCCTAAACTGGAATCGTCGACTGACACTCTTCGTGCTGGCAGAGTGGGAAATTGTAATGTGGGCTGAACCGGGGGTACCGTGGCAGGTACTCCGGTGTCTGGAGGAGCAGGATTTACATTATTTACAGGGACTGGCGGTACAGGATTTGCATATTCTGGAACCGTGTCATCCAAGTAGGACGAAATAAAAATATCAGCTGCGGTCGGTTTGTGACGTAGCTTGGTCGGAACTAATGGTGGCGGAAAATTACTGGATGCCTCCGGGGTCGCTTTTGGCAAGCCCTCGGCAAGAAGAGGATACATACCCTTAATGAGGGCATGCCTCTGTCTGTCTGACTGTTCGGTTTTGACTCGTTCACCTATCTCGATTAGTTCCCTTTCTTGGGCTCGTTCTAAAGATTCTCTACTTAATTCTGACCTTCTGATTTCTTTTTCGGTTCTTTTATGAGATTCTTTGCGCCATAACTTGATGGCATCTTTCTGTGACTGTCTGGCTTTCTTTTTCCATAATGCTTCTTCTACTCGCATGATGCACTCGGCATCCCATGTACCCGATACGGGCCATCTATACTTTTCTTCTAACTGTTTGGTATACTCTACCCATAAATCTAGATATAATATGGCACTTATGCCATGCTTCTGATACATAAAATGACCTGGACTGTCCCTAGGCGGGACAGGAACTGCTTCTTCTAACAGACCTTTTCTAGTTCTTAACTGACGTAGTCTGGAAAATAACGGCATGACTGAACTGTTGATCTAGACACAATACAATACACAATGAACACGATAATTACTCCACATTCATACCACGACATTAAAATACATGAAGAACATTTAAAATATCAGTTCGAACAGAATACTACCTGGAATACTGAAAACAGAATACATGAATTTCTCGAGAACAGAACTGACTAGAACAGAAACTAGATGTACTGCTAAAACAGTACGAAACTTACCGGTCTCATAAAGAGACACGTCAGGACCCGCATCCACCGAAGTGGACACTTCGTTTTTGGGTCTGTGTACCACCAACCCACGGACCAGAGTCAATTTAGATTGACCCTGTCTAGATACTACCCCAGCAATGGTACTCACCAGGCAGCAAGAACGGAAGGCCTCGGACTAGACTGGACTGCTTCGACGCCGGACGGACGAACTTCGGACTTCTGTTACGGGTGGGCCTCCGGATACCTCGGACCTTGGACTCTCGGCTTGGGCTCTGGTCGGGACTCGCCGCATTCCTCCACCGCCTCGTCTGGATGCTGGACCGCCACCTCCGTCTCCTCCGTGGGCCTGAGGGATACTTGAAGCAGAAATATCTGCACGTGCACGGTATGGTTCCGTCACGGCTGCAGAGGGTCAGGGGGCCGGCGTGGCTTCACCGGCGCGTGGGGAAAGGGCAAGTCCCTGTTCGGGCGCCATTATGTGGTATATAAATAAATAATACCGGATCTAGGTTTTACTGGACATAGTAATAACAGATAGCTCAATAAATAAGAGTCAAGATACGAGGTAGTAGGAGTTTGCAGGTTTAATACAGCATAAAGGACAGGAACAGGACAACCTGCACAGGAATGGGATGGCAGCGCCGCCGGGGGCAGGATCAGGATCGGCGTAACATTTAATAACAGTACACAAGTATATATATTAAAACAGTTGCATTACAATGAATACAGTAGGCGGGGCAGTGGGTGTGGTCAATAGCAGTCGCGAAAGATAAGGGTGAAAGTAGGTGTAACAAGAGGCGTGTACATAGACATGTGATGTAAACGTAACAGAATATGTCATAAATGGGGCGGAAACATGGAGGGGCTACCTAAGGAGCCGGGACCTCTAACCTAATGGTGCGCGCAAGCTGACAATGACGTGTTACTAGGAGAAGCTGGGGGCTATGAACTCTGTGCTAGGAGTAGAGACTGAAGTCTGGAGAGTCAGGGCGACATGTACCTAAACCCTATCTAGTATCTGATGTTTAGAGGACATGTTGATATAAACTAAGAGTCAGGAGGGGAGAGGCTAACGGACTCTAAGACTGGAGCATGCATTATTCTACATGTAGTGCGTGTTGAAGAATATTAAATGACCATTAAATACAGTATTTCTCTTACATGGAGACGTAAAGGCTAGACAATGACGGAAACTATTGATGCGATTCAGTAGCTTAGGAATGCAGAGAAGGAGGGCTGGACTGATAACTAGAATCATAACATACTCTTGGCAGACTCGTAGGCAGAGCCAGGCTGAGCCGGGCACTGTGAGGCAGGAAGTAAGTGAAGGGTCGAGGATACAGGTGGGGGCTGTATCGCTCCTCAGCGAGGGTACAGGAGACAGGAGCTGAATCTGGTGTCCGGGCCCTTTTGAGGCCTAGAAACGGGGACTTTTCAATGAAATAACGTGCACACTGAGAAACGTGGCAACGTAACTTTACATAGGCCTGATATTCATAGTATTCACGAGAACTGGAAACTGGCATACTAGGGATGGACACAACTGTAATTGCATCTTTAATCGAACATGGGGAATACATATGCATATTAATCATGCACACATAACATAAGATGGAGGACACGTAGGGACACAGAACATGGCAAAATTTACTTTTCCACAATGTCATCAGTGATGTCATCAGTGATGTCATTTGAGATGTCATCAGTGATGTCATCAGTGATGTCATTTGAGATGTCATCAGTGATGTCATCAGTGATGTCACTGACCATGTCATGAATGATGTAATATGTGAAATCATCAGCAGTGGATTGCGGGTGCGCGAAATATATAGTTAGTGCAACTAACTATATATGGGAATTTCATTGGTTTTGTATGATTAAAATATTCACCTAACTATATATGGTCTCAAACCTATGGTTTTTTCATTTAATTTTCAAGGTTTTGTAAATGCAAATACCTAACTATATGTGGTCTCAAACCTATGGTTTTTTCTGTGAATATATATATATATATATATATATAAAATTTCTATGGCAAAATGAAACCCCTCATTTTGTTCCTTTTCACAATAAATTTATTAAGTTTTAACACTTTATTCCAATCAAGATGACTTCAGGTGTGCCATACTTTTGTCATAAGTAAGACTGTTAGCGCTCTAGTTGTTCTTTAGAACACTGAGACATTCTGTCATTGGGCTATAGTTGGGCTACATCTGGCTGATATTTGGGCTACATTTGTTTTTTTTTGTCTCTGGTGGCCATCTTTGGGCTACATTGGGCTACATTGGGCTACATTTGGGCTCTAACATATATATAGCCCAATGTAGCCCAATATATATTTTTTCAAAGTTAATTTTCATAAAAATCACTGTAGCACATATCTTGAGACATAGCAAAGGCACATCGGGCTACCAGTCCCTACAATTTTGCCAAGTTTGGTGAAAATCCATTCAGCCGTTCGGGCTAAAAGTGAGGCCAACCGCCCCATGGAAATTAACATGGGGAAAACACGTTTTGGGACCCCCCTTTTTTCTCGGCTCCCGCTTGACGAATCCCCCCCAAACTTTCAGGGAAAGACCGGAGAGTAAATGTGCCATTTTCAGGAAAATTTCAGCCAATTCCGTCCATCAACGCCAAAGTTATTCAACATAGAATTTTGAAAAATCCCATAGGAAAAAATCCTAACTATATATATATATATATATATATATATATATATATATATATATATATATATATATATATATATATATATATATATATATATATAGTGTAACACCATTAATACATTATTAAAAATACTTATTTTACATTATATATATTTTAAATGTATTACTACATATAATATATATATTTTCATATTACTAAATGTAAAATATGTTATTTTAATCATGTAATGTTAAATAACATTTTTATTAATTATATTTCATATTGATAAAATTAAATTATAAACATATTATATTATATTATATATTAATTATATTACATTATATTATATATTTATTTAAATACAAACACATATGTGTGTTTGTGTAAGTATATATTTACATATAGTGATAAATATTAGTGGAATCTATTTAATTTATATCATATTCAATTTATATATGAAAATATCTAACATTTACTACTTTTAAACTCTATTTATTATCTTTTAAAATCTTGTCTATTTTTGGACAGTATTAGTGTCAACTATATATTTTTTTAAAATATTTTTTGTACTCACCAATATAAGTATAGGAGTGTGATGTAAGTTTCCTTACCCCAAGAACCTATATGACTCTGCACTACACAGGCTTCCTATCGAAAAGAGTATTTTTTTTAAACCCTGGTCCTGGCTCATAAATCACTACATGATAAAAGGAGCAGGGAACTTGAGGAGAAAGATCACTGCCTATGCCCCCTCTCAGGAATTTACAGTCAGCCTATAGTCATTTAGTCAGAATCCCAAAAGTCCGCCTGGCCAGGATCGGAGGCAGATCCTTCTCTTACCTTTGGCCAGTTGCCTGGAATTCTTCCCCAGGAACTTTGTACCACAACTGAGCAATTTATCTTCAAGAAAAAATTAACAACCTGGCTGTTCCAACAAGCTTAATATGATATTCAGCGATTCTGCGAGCAGCCTTGCAATCAGAGCTGGGACACTGTGGAGTATGATTGTGCTCTATAGATCTCTCTCATATCTCATCATATCGTACTGTGGTAAACAATATTTTCTACACAGAATTTTAGTCAACCATAGTATTGTGTCAGTGAACCCTGATGCAGAGTTCCACTATAAGAATAATGGCTATCATCCACATTTCAAACACCCTCTTTAGCACTACCCAATTTCATAAAACTGCCTCCAACCCTCCAGAAAATTGCTTAATGTCTTATTTGTAAAACATCATAATTCTCGTTCCTTAATCTAAACCTATACATCATGATGCTGTCACCATTCCACTAAGGGCCTCATTATGTACTTTATTGGAATCTCAATTTAAGCACAAACAGGAGCTTTACTTGAACTGGGATTCCAAGATGTGTGGATAATCCTGCATCTCGATTGCCCCCTGCACATTTTTCACCAGGTAAAACCTGGCAGAGTTTGTTGATGTGAGCTGTAACATTCAGAGTCTTCACACCTAACAATTGTAGAAAACGTGCTGCTATTACTGTGATATTCTCCATTCTGAGATGCAGAACTTGGAATGATGCAGTAATACCGCAACTGGTTAATACTACAGCCCTGCAATGTTTTTGTTTACTGAGGACGGTATTACTGTGCCAGAAGACTGTTGAACTCACAATGAGCCTAAATGTATTTCCCCCAGACAGATTGTATTATTATGTACTGTGCATGCTACTGCTCTGCATTAAATACCTATAAAAAGAAAATTAACATGACAGCCCCAATCCCATTTAAAGCATTTTAAAAGGCACAATGTATACATTCTGAATCCAAACATAAGATAAAATGACTACAAATAACACGTTACTTGCCTTTGGTAATGCCTTATCTTGTAGAGACACTATCTAGCTAGAGATTCCTTAACTTAGAATTTTACCCAGGCATTAGACTGGATCTGGAAAACTTTGTTAAGCAGTTCTCCTGCACGCCGGTAGGTAGACGCCACCTCAGTATGCTGTTGTCAGTTTCTTTTCGTGACTTTCCATGCCAGAAGTACGGAGCCTCGAAGAACACTGCCCACTGGCGAGTATGCCTAGTGCCCCTAAAGAAGGGTAACCCTAATACTGTGATCTGTTCACAGAGCGAGAAAGATCGTAAGGAATATGCGGCTAGATAGAGTCTCTATCAGATAGACGTTACAAACGCTAAGTAACTTGTTCATCTGAGATTTCTAGCCTCAGATTCTTTACCTGCAATTCCTCTCTGGAGGTGGGGGTGCAAAACATATTATACTGGAAAATCCGGCAAGACCGAATGGGCGAAGTGGCTGGCACGACCAACCTGGCTGTCTAGGCAGTAATGCTTTGCGAACGTATGCAGAGCCGCCCACGTTGCTGCCTGATAGATGTCCAGGAC
The DNA here is from genome assembly GCF_964261635.1 of Lissotriton helveticus. Lineage (NCBI taxonomy): Eukaryota > Metazoa > Chordata > Amphibia > Caudata > Salamandridae > Lissotriton > Lissotriton helveticus. The sequence goes on along the minus strand of NC_136065.1, from coordinate 362,307,555 downwards.
AGGGTCTCCGCAAGCTAACACAGTGATCACAGCTTTGGCTCTAGTGGAATAAGCACACAAACCTCCGGGGGCTGCTTCTTGGCCAGTACATTACAAATTTTGATGCAAAGTACTATCCATCGTGAGATGGTACATTCCTGCTTCTCTTTCTTGACAGCAGCATATCCTAAGAAGAGTTGATCATCCACCCAGAGCTCTTTAATAGAATCAAGGTAGAATAACAACGCTCCTTTTAGGTCCAGGTAGTGGAATCTCTCCCCCTCTTTAGTAGGATGTAGTGGGGTGTAAAACTTAGGCAGAGTGATGGATTGGCCTGCATGGAAAGGAGTTACCACATTTAGTACAATAAAATGCTCGAGTCCGAAGGACCAGCTTGTCTGGATAGAAAAAGGTATACAGTGGGTTAGCAGACAGTACCTGTAACTCACTGAACCTCCTGGTGAATGTTATTGCCACAAGGAATATCGACTTGATGGGGATGAGTCTGAGTGGGAAAGTGTGTAGCGGCTCAAAGGGAGCACACAGGAATGTGAGAACTAGGTTTAGGTCTCACTGACGGATAACAAAGGGGTCAGTGGAAACATATGTTGAAGCCCTTTTACAAATCTATTTGCGATCGGGGACTTGAACAGGGATGGCTGATCTGGCAACCAGAAAAAGGCAGAGATGATAGAGATGTAACCTTTGATTGTGCCCAAAGCAGAGCCATGCTGGGTCAAGGGAAGAATAAACAAGAGAATTTGTGAAAGAGGTGCAGATTAGGGAGCAACGTTGATCTCCATACACTGTGCCACAAACTTGTCCCAACGGCAGTCGTATACCGTCTTGATGGATGAACGCCTGGCTGCTAGAATAACATTGCAGACTTTGGGTGGAAGTTCAACTATTGCTGCTCAATCTCCATGCATGAAGGCAGAGCATTTGCAGCTTCAGTTGGAACACCCAGTCCTGTTGATGCAACAGGAGATATGCCCCAAGAAGCAGGCTGATCGAAGGGCTGATGCTCATGCTCAGGTTTTCTAGGTACCAAACTCTCCACACCCAATCTGGAGCCACAAGGATGACTGGACCTGGTCATTCCTAATATTCTTGAGAACTTTGGGCAGGAGTGGTACTGGTAAAAAGGCATACAGGAGGCCAGTGCTCCTCTTGAGATGAAAAGAGTCTTTGAGTGAGAACTGCCTTGGAAAACCCAACACGCAAAACTGCTAACATTGCGTGTTCTCTGTGGTGGTGAACAGATCTAACCAAGGCTTTTCCCACTCTTTAAGTTCAAGAAAGTTTTATTTGATAATGACAAGAGAAAAACCAGGTGTCAAAACAAAGTACATTGGAATATAAACTTGAGAACTATAAGAAGAATAAAACAAGCATACAATTGCAAATAGTATAAGAAGGTAAATCTGGGTAATGGAGGAAAAGAAAAAGAAAAGACAAGAGAAAAGCATGTAAAACAGTAATCATAGTAGGCATGAAAGTATTCGAAAGGAACAAAGAGATGATACAATGAAGAAAAATGGAATGCAATGAGCAATTAAGGAGGTTTGAGGACTTCCTGTTGCGAAGGTGGTGGATGAAACAAACGGTTAACACATGAGTCCAAGTAAAGCGTGACAGGGAGCCATAGGTCCAGGCGTTTTGCAGCCATGCAGGCCGGAAAAACAAAAGCAGTGTCAAGTCTATGGTTATGAAAGACATTAAACCACCACGCCTTGAAGGAGATATTGGAGAAGTCCTTCCAATTAACCGTTATCTGCTGGAATGCAGCAGCCAGTAGTAAATCAATAATCTGAGGCTTTAGTTCAACATTGTCCCAGCAAGGGGAAAGGCTGCCTAAGAAAATGTTTGTATGAGAGAAGGGGATACAAGTGTGAAAAATCAGATTAATTTGAGCCCAGACCTGTAGCCAAAAACCATGAACAGGAGTACATAGGAATAACATGTGAAACAAAGTGGCTTGTGGTAATGAACAAGACCAACATATGTGCGAAGTGGTTGGAAAGCGTTTGTGGAGGTCAGAGGGTGTAAAAAGAAGTCTGTTGTAAATAAAAAACAAAGTCTGTGTCAAGGTTGCCGCTCTCGAGGATTTACGGATCTTGACCCAGACCTTATCCCAAAGTGAAACTGGCCAGGACGTGGACAGGTCATGTTCCCAGCATTCCTCTACCTTGGACTTAGGTCTGATAGAGTCACTGTTGTGGAGGTATTTGTAAATAGCGGCAGCCTTTGGTGCAGTGCGTAAAAAGGAGTGGAGTGAGGAAAGGAGGGTGGGTGGAGCAGGAGGAGGACACAGCTGAGAGAGCCGATTATAAGTTATTAATACTGCAACCTTAAGCAAATGATAGTTGCGAGCATAGGAGGAAGGTAAATCATAAAGGGAGCGAAGAGTAGTGAAAGGTAAGAAAGAGGATTGAGAAAAGAGTTGGGAGATCCATATCAAACCCCTGCAATGCCATGTTTTCCAAAAGAAGGGTTTATTACGGATAAGCAGAGCAGTATTATGCCAGATGGGGGAGGAAAGGAAACCAGCAATGGTTGTGGGAGGGGGATGGGAAGAAGATAGGAGTAGTTTAGTAGTAAATTTATGAATGGGAGTGGAAATAGAAGAAGGTTTACGCGAAAAGGAAAGGTATTCGGCAAAGGAAAAGGGGGAAAGAAGAAGACGTTCAAATTTAGCCCATAAAGGGCAGGGAGTACTAGGGTCCTGCAGCCAGAAGGAGGCTTGTCGTAATGGAAACGCTTTATGGTAAGCAGGGAAGTCAGGGAAGTTAACTCCACCCTCTGACTTAGGACGGATCAGTCGAGCTAGAGACATTCGAGGCTTCTTTTTATTCCAAAGGAAGGACGTTAGAATGGAGTTAATTCTTTTGAAAAATTTGGAAGGGACGGGAACTGGGATATTAGAGAGAGTATAAAGGACTATGGGGGATAACATCATTTTAATAGTGTCGAGGCGACCCCACCAGGATAGGTAAAGAGGGTGCCATTTGGACGTGAGATCCACTAATTTTTGGATGCATTTGGACATACAGAGGGAGATAGTATCTGGGATGGTAGGGGTGATATGCAATCCAAGGTATTTAATATTGGAGGACTTCCATGTAAAATTAGATGTGGCAAAATCAGGCTTAAATGTAAATTTTGTCAAGGGTAGGATCTCACATTTATCGTTGTTAAGCTTATAGCCAGATATTTGGGAATAGGCCTGCACTTCAGTAAGGAAGGCGGGAAGGGAATCAGAGGGATTAGAGATAAAAAGGAGGATGTCATCCGCGTATGCGGCTAATTTGATGTGGGAGTCTGATAGCTGGAAGCCTTGGATAGTGGGATTCTGACGTAGTTTAGAAAGGAAAGGCTCCAAGGCCAAATTAAAGAGAAAGGGAGATAAGGGGCATCCTTGACGAACGCCTCTTTTCAAATCAAAGAAAGAGGATATTTGACCATTGGCACAAACAGCTGCACGCGGGTTAGAATAAAGTAAAGAAATTAGAGAAATGAAATTAGGACCAAAACCAAACCAACGAAGGGTGTGAAAGAGATAAGTCCATTCAACTCTATCAAACGCCTTTTCAGCGTCAAGGGCAATGGCCGCAAGGGAATGGGGTAAGTGACGGGACTTAGAGAGAATATTAAAGAGCAGTCTAGTGTTATCAGTGATGAAGCGACTCTTGACAAAGCCCGACTGTTCCTCACCCAGAAGATCCGGGAGAAGAAGATCGAGACGTGCCGCGAGAGACTTCGCAAATATTTTGTAATCATTGTTAACCAAGGAGATTGGTCTGTAATTTTTACAATGTTGAGGATCCTTCCCCTCCTTGGGTATGAGGCAGATATGTGCATCAGAAAAAGAGCCAGAGGAGGAACCCGAGGTGAGAAAAGCGCCAATGAGGGAATGAAGTTTTGGAATGAGAATTTTTGAAAAGTGAAGAAAAAATTCCACAGTGAAGCCATCTGGCCCAGGAGCCTTATCCTTTTGGAGAGTCTGAAGTGCCGTGAGCAATTCCTGTTGGGATATGACAAGCTCTAAATGAGAGAGGTCAAGCGGGAAGTGAGCTGGTTGTTGAATGGTAGAGAAAAAGTGGTCTAGGGACTGAGAGGAGGGCTGGGTTTCAGAGGAGTACAAAGTTTTGTAGAAGGTAGAAAATTCAGTAAGAATGTCTGTGTCGGTATGTTTGAGAGTGGAGTTAGTGTCGTAGATTGATTCAATATTCAACTTATTTTGCTTAACCTTCAGATAATTAGCTAATACCTTACCAGCCTTGTTTTTGCCCCCATAGAACTTGGCACTTGATTTCAATAGATACAAAGACGCATCATCCGTGGATTTTTTGTTGAATTTCATTTTAGCATTAACCAAGGCAGTTAAACTTTCCTGTGATCGGGAAGTAAAGTAAGAATGCTCCAATTTCTTAATGTCCAAAAGGATAGCCGTTGTGTAGCTGCGAGCAGCCTTCCGTTTTTTTGCTACAAAGCCAATTATGAAGTCCCTTGCTGCAGCTTTAAAGGCGTCCCAAATGGTATGCTTGGGGATGGAGGAACTATCATTGAATGAAAAAAATTTATCAGAAAATTCAGTGAAGGAAGTAGTGAATTTGGGGTCTAAGAGAAGGGAGTTATTAAAGCGCCAACGTTTGGGCCCAACTGATTTGGGTAAAATATCCAATTGAACTAAAGTAAGGGCATGGTCTGAGAGTAAAATCGGTCCAATCTCAGCGTGTGTGAGGGTTTGGACAATGTTGTGAGTTACAAAAATGTAATCAATCCGGGATTGGGAGTGATGGCATGGAGAGTAAAAAGTAAATTCTTGAAGCTCTGGATTACATAAACGCCAGGCATCAGTAAGTTTGTGTTGGGAGATAGCCTGTGAAAAGGATTTATGGGACTTATTGGGAACAAAGTGAGCCTTGGAATTCCTGTCCAAAAAGGGGTCCAGGGGCTGATTACAGTCCCCTGCTAAGATAAAGTTATCATCTATAAATCTGGAAATGTGACGGGAAAATGTATGCCAAAAAGTAGGATCACCAGTGGTAGGGGCATAAACATTGAGAAGAGAAATTGGAACATTCTTAATGGAGAGCTTAGCATATGTCCAGCGACCATCATCGTCTGATTCGTGAGCGAGCAGAGAGGAAGAAAGAGCTTTATGACAGAGAATGGCTACACCATTACGCCTAGCATCCCCAGGTGAATAGTAAACATCTCCCACCCAACTTCTTTTCAATTTAACAGATTCTTCAGCAGATAAATGGGTTTCTTGTAAAAAAGCAATATCCACATTTAAACGTGCAAGATGAGACAAAATTCTCTGTCGTTTGATAGGAGAATTGATGCCCTTAACATTCCATGTAATTACTTTCAATGACATATCATAGAGGAAAAGACAGAAAAAATGTCAGCAGGAAGAAAAAGGATGTAAAAAGAACCCAGAGGAGAAGGGAGATCAAAAAGAGTAAGGAAGTCTAGAAGAGGCAATACAAAATGAAATTGAAAGGGAAGATGAGAAGTGGGAAGAGAAAGTAAGATATGGGTAATGAAAACCCGTTGAATAACAAAATGGAATAGAGTGATGTAAGTGAAAAAGAAAAAAAATTACAGCACAAGGATTGTCGGAAAGCAGAAGAGGAAGACACCTGCGAAACAAGGAGAACTAGGAAAGATAATAGAAAAAAAGGTAAAAAAGTGGAAGCGAACAACAAGGAAAGAGGGGAGAACATACTTACGGAGGGCAGAGCTGGGGAAGGACGACCACCGGGGAGAAGGGACGAGAAGAAAAGACTGAGGGGGGAGCACCAACTAGAGGAGGCAAGACATCCAACGTGAGCGAACCACCAAACCGAGGGGGAAACACACTAAAGGGTATGAAACCTGCGAAAGATAAAAAGGGAAAAGAGAAAAAAAAAAAAAAAAAAAATAAAGATGACCAAAAAGGTTGAACAAGAGAAAACACGATGAGGGTGAGTAATAAAAAACCAAATAACAGATAATAGTAAACAGCACCTAAATACAGTACAGGGACGCAAGAAAACGAATAAGCATCAAAAAGATGCATATAGAATAAAAAGTGTTAGGGAACTCAATGAATGCGAATAACAGAACCGCCAACATCAATCATGCGGAGCAACTATGACAACAGATCAGCATCACACAAAGTCATGGAGGAAAAGCTGATGAAGGGCCGGATAAATCCATATCAGACGCCTGTGCAGAGTTCAAAAAACTCCGGAGACGAACAGGATCCTCGTAGGTTGTTGTTTTGTTGTTGTGAGTAACTCTGAACAAGCAAGGATGGAAAAGACCATATCTGGCCCCAATAGAACGAAGCTCTGGTCGCATATCCAAGAAGGCTTTACGACGGTTGGCTGTAGCTCTGGCGTAATCCTGCGCGAAAAAGAGAGTAGAGCCTGACCATGTAAGCCGAGGAGAGGTGCGGGCCGCTGAGAGGACTTTGAGAAGGTCGGTGTATTCCAAAAAATACATGATGACACCTCTTGGTCGTGAGGAAGTAGAAGAAGTGGAGGCGATGTGGCCAAGCCTATGTGCTCGCTGGATGTTGAGCATGGTGCCTTCGGGCAGGTGAAGAAGCATGGGTAAGAATGATTTAAAGAAGGCAATGGGATCGTTGCCCTCACAATTCTCCGCCAGGCCGTAGAGTCGAAGATTATTGCGTCTATTTCGGTTCTCCAATTCTTCAACTTGCTTCTGGAGAGAAGAAATCTGCGACTGCATGTGTGTCACCTTGGAGGATGACTCTTGAAGAGAAGATAGAGAGTGTTCCACTGTAGTTACTCTTGCATCCATCTGTGACCAATTGTCGGTGAGAACCTGCAACTTGGAGTTAGTTTCTTCCATGAAAGGTCGAAGAGCACGTATCTCCTCCAGCAACATCTCCATAGACACAGCCGGTGTCGGTGATGGAGGGTCTTTTTTAAGGCGTTTCGACGTGACGTTCCCTGGAAGTTGGACAGGGCGCTCCGCGGTAGACTGCGACATTTGAGTAGCAAGCTCCTGAGAAGCCTCGAGGTGCGCCAATGCAGAGAAGACTCTCGAATTTTTAATGAAAACACGACGTGGATTTTTGGGAGTGCAGATAGCAGGGCGTCTCTCCATACAAAGAGGTATCTCCAGAGGAAAAATAGGAAAGAATTTGAGTCCAGTAGTATACTCTGCGTTCTTGCAAGCACTAATGCAGGTGCTTGGGGACACCTCAGTGAGCAGAACACCAAAGAGTCACAGATAGGCAGAAAACAGCATCCATATACTTATGTGGAGGAGCCCTTACCCTAAAGAACGAAGCAGAAATTCACCCTAACAATGGAATGCAATATAGTAGCGAGTTGTGGAGCAGAGGAAGTCTGTTAGAGGAAGCACATTATCATCATGAGGAGTAGCGGTTGAGAGTGAATGCGCTGTCTAGAGAATGCATAAGTAGCAAGAGAAACTGCTGAGAGCACATAAGGACCACATATGAGGAGGAGTTGCAGTGTTTTGATAATAAGCAGGTCGATATGACGTGCGCAAATAGCCTGCATGAGGAGAAAAAGAAGTCCAATGACCTAAGATGGCCGCCAAATTCGTGAAAGTGCAAGGAAGACTCGCACAAGTCAGCGGAACTGAGGTAAGTGCAGTGGCATACCAAAAATCATAAAATTAGCTCACCATGAGCAGTTGCTGGATGTAGGAGCGCTGCAGCAAACACTCAGCCCCATTGATGAGATGCGCCGTGAATCGCGCTATGGAGGGACAAAATGGCGGTCACAGCCGTCAGAGAGCCGCGTCCGTCATCTAAATTGCCGAAATGCCCATTACAGCGTCCAAAAACCTCCGTGCGTGAAGCGCAGCAGTTCACTCATGCTTCAGTTGGAAAACCTTCATTCAGCAGGCGTCGGTGACGGGAGGAAGAAAGCGAAACCTCCTGCCGATCCGGAGCGCTCACATCGGAGCCGCCGTCCTCGTCGGGCGCCAAGCCACGCCCCCCGGCTTTTCCCACTCTTGAAAGAACCCTTGCACCAACTCCAGATGGAGGTGCCATGTGTGATCCACCAGGCATTGACGGCTGAGTTCATTGGCTCTGCCGTTCAGACAATGTGCCAGATGTTGAACCACTAAGGGCATGCCCTGATGTTCCAGTCAAATCTAGAGGTGCAACATTTCTTTACAAAGGGTCCACGAACACACCCCACCCTGTTTGTTGCAGTATTACATGTTGGTGGTGTTGTCCATGAACACCTTCACCAGCCTTCCCTTTAGCAAAGGAAGGCCTTTAATGCTAGCTGGATAGCTTGAAATTTCACAAGATTGAGGTGAAGCCCGAATTACGCTGGAGACCAGAGGCCTCTGATCCCCACCTCTCCCATTAATCCGCCCAAGCCTAGGAGTGACGCATCAGTCACTACAGTCAACTGTGGTTGGGGAAGGGAGAGGGTTCTAACACTGACCCAATCATGGTTTGTTAGACACCACTGCAGATCTTTTGCAGTTCACTTTGAGATCTGGACCATGTCGGAGAGATTCTCCTGATGCGCCCACTGGAACCTATGGGGTCCCACCACAGAGCCTGCATATGCCAACGGGCATAAGTCACTAACAGGATGCAGGAGGACATGAGGCCCACAGCCTTAGACTCCAGCCAGTATAGAGGCTGAAACATTGGCATCATAGCCTGAATCCTGGACTTGCCATACAGTAGGATAGGCCCAAAACTGCATGGGTCCAGTACAGCTCCAATGAAAGAGTGCATCTGAGGGTGAGTCAGATGTGACTTCAGCACATTGATAGTGAACCCCAGTGAGTGAAGGAGGTTAGCCACAGTCTGGTGGTGGGAAACAACTGCCTGGGGCAACCTCCGCATCAGCAGCCAATTGTCAAGGCAGGGAAAGACTGGAACCCATGACCTTCACAGAGCCCGAGGGGCCATCACCTTTTCCAAAATCAAAAAGACCAAATGGGTATACAGAGAATTGGAAATGCTTTTGGCCAACCAGGAACCACAGGTAGCGTCTGTGGGCAGGCAGGACCGGAATGTGAAAGTATGTCCCTTGCAAGTCCAGCGCAATTATCCGGTCTCCTAGGTGAAAATGAGCATCTTGAACTTCCTCTTCATCAAGAAGAAGTTGAGAGTAATGGGTCAAGGATAGGAGGGATTCCCCCATCCTTTTTAGGCACCAGGAATTCACGGACATAGCAAACATGCCCTACTTCTTATGCCGGAACCCTCTCTATCGCTCCCTTGGCCAAGCGTGCCCACACTTTCTGATGATACAAAAGGGGATGATGGACGGAGCGTTTGAGCAAATCAAACACTCACCCCCAGTCAACTGATCTGGGTTTAATCCATCACCATTCTTTAGCTCACTCAGCCACCCCAGTTCAGACATGGCCATATGCAAATCAGTCTGACCCTGTGCTCATGGGAACAGTCCAGCCCGAACTGCAAAGCCATGTCTTCCCTGGACCGGAAACAAGCATCCTGGGACCGGTTTCGGATTTATAATCCTCATCAGCCAGGCTATCTTGAATCCAGTGGCCAAGTGAGCAAGGGACTCACATCTGAGCATACCCTGCCACACTTAGGGCGAACAAAGCGATACAAAAGGGGATGATGGACGGAGCGTTTGAGCAAATCAAACACTCACCCCCAGTCAACTGATCTGGGTTTAATCCATCACCATTCTTTAGCTCACTCAGCCACCCCAGTTCAGACATGGCCATATGGAAATCAGTCTGACCCTGTGCTCATGGGAACAGTCCAGCCCGAACTGCCAAGCCATGTCTTCCCTGGACCGGAAACAAGCATCCTGGGACGGGTTTCGGATTTATAATCCTCATCAGCCAGGCTATCTTGAATCCAGTGGCCAAGTGAGCAAGGGACTCACGTCTGAGCATACCCTGCCACACTTAGGGCGAACAAAGCGATACAAAAGGGGATGATGGACGGAGCATTTGAGCAAATCAACCACTCACCCCAGTCAACTGATCTGGGTTTAATCCATCACCATTCTTTAGCTCACTCAGCCACCCCAGTTCAGACATGGCCATATGCAAATCAGTCTGACCCTGGGCTCATGGGAACAGTCCAGCCCGAACTGCCAAGCCATGTCTTCCCTGGACCAGAAACAAGCATCCTGGGACCGGTTTCGGATTTATAATCCTCATCAGCCAGGCTATCTTGAATCCAGTGGCCAAGTGAGCAAGGGACTCACGTCTGAGCATACCCTGCCACACTTGAAGCATCACTGTGGGGTGTAGGCAGCGCCACTGCCTTCGGCACTGGAAAGTCGAGGTGGCACAACTGGCACCACTCCAGGTCAATCAACAGATTCAAATGACCCGATTGGAACCGGGGTGAACCCGCTGGCGGAAGACCCCTAGGGGCCCCATCTGAGCCCATTGGGCCCGAAGATGCACCAAGGGGATGGGCCACCCAAATATGAGGTGTGTAGCCTCATAGAATTCTCATAACTGGGCCGGGGTGCTTTAGCTCACAGAAACTTTGGCCCAGGTGCACACTCCACCACAGAGCTAGGCCTCGAATGCCAGTGCTCCCTTGATTCATCAGATGACTTTGACGTACATCGCAAAGTCAAAGACCTATTTGACTTCTTGCTCTTCTTATACCAGTGGGACATACCTTATTCCCCTGATGACTTTGACGGCAATGACAAGTGCCTGGAGTGGCTCTGAGAACGATCCTCGGACCTTCCTCTTGATCGAAATCTTGAGTGCCACTGCATCAATTGCCTAGTGGTGAGAAGTTTGAGGGACCCCTTCCTCAACACCATGGGGTGCATGAAGTGGCAATCTTCGCAGGTCTTGGCGTCATGGTCTCAGTCCAAACACCGGAGGCACACCAAATCTGGGTCTTTCATCGACATCTGTCAGTGAAAGGTACCAGATGGGTTGAAACCGGCCTTCCTGGTAGAAATTCTAGCACACCAGAAGACAAAGTCTCAGAGAATCTCAACAAAAAGTCAGAAAAAGGATCAGTCTAAAAGGATTGGGGGTAGCTCTTCCCGGATCTGTGCTATCTGGTAAGGAAAGAAAGGAACTGATGTCAGCATGCATGGATGGTGTCTATATAGGCACTATGCACGTCACTTCCAGTGCAACAATGCCGACAGAGCTGAACGACGCAACATACTGGTGCACAGGGGTAATGTTCAACAAAAGTGTCCGTATCCAGTCTGATGCCTGTGGAAATTCCTAAGGTAAGGAATCTGCAGCTATATGTATCTAACAGATTGGTTATACAAGTGAAAAGAGATGTTTTAAGCCTTGGGCAAAGTAGGCAATTGCCCTGGCCCCCCACCTTTCAAGACCCCCCCCAGGGAAGGTGAACTTTCTCTCAATTTCACTTCTGTCTATTTCTGTATCTCAACCCCTCTCCTTCTCTGTGCGTACTACTACCCCTAGCTCAGGTTTTTCTTTGACTTTTGGCGTCACTTGCGAGGCATATTTTAACTGTTTTTGAATTACTGCATTCCTGAAAGGCTTTAATTAACAGGAATTGGATTATGAAATTCATATAGCTCCTAATACATGCCCCCAAAATATATCTTGCGTGAGGGGGCAAAAATCATTAAGATGACATTGCAAGTGAATTAGTTCCATGCAAATTAAGAGATAATTAAGAGTTGCCCATAATGCCAAGGGGGAGAAAACAGGGCAAGAATGAATAATTCCAGCATCTCCACCCCTGAATCTGGGCATTACAAGTTAAAGGCAATGGAATCAGGAATTGCATGTGAGATCCATAATTGCAAAGTCCTTTTCTGCATGTGGTCTTTAATGCCTGGGCTTTTACTGGTAACCTTTTCCACTTGCTCTGAGTAGAGGAAAAATGTCAGCAGACCAAAAATGGTTTTCCCAGTTGGGTTATCGTATAGAGTAAATAGGGCATGGTAATCCTGGGAGCAAGAACACTGGGCTGCTCAGAATCGGACAGAGCAGTATTCCTCCAGGGATACCCCTCCGGTTGACTTACAATGTTCACCTTGGTTAGCTATCATAATACACACTTGCCACATGATTTTCTTACACATCAACTCTATAGGCTAGCAACTTCTAGAGGTGGGAGAGCTATGTAAAGCTTGAGCCAGGCTAGAGACAGATGCCAGGCCGTGACTCAGCTAGAGGTCCTCTTGCAACCTCGACCCCAAAACCAGCCGATTTTTCACGTGGGATATGCTTGCCACACCCACTCTACCCTCATGCATAACATTAGAAATAAAGCATGAATACTTGTGGTAAAATGAGATACACATTGATACCCATTTAGTGTCTCCTTTGTACAAGGTGAACTTAGAAAACCTGGATTAATCCCGGCATCACCACTTAACCAAACTGTGTGATTTTAGGCAAACATTTTGTTTCACCAATCACCCTTTTTCTCATCACCTATCAATGAACCTATAATGTGATCTATTAATGTCAAAGCCGCCACATATTATAGAAATCGCTGTATTTAATTTTGAAGACACTTTAATATATTTTACATGATGTTTGTTGCATGAGATAGATGGCAAACATTTCCATGGTTAGGCTCGTACAAAAGCTCTGGCTTGGCTCCTCCTGTTAATTTGTTGGCTCGCACACCTATCGTAACATCTAGAAGACAATACTGAGGTTCCACTAGACAGCCATCAGGCTTTCATAAAACACAGCAGATTTAAAATAACAGCTAAATGCACATACATAAAGTGTAGTCTTTTAAGAGCATCTTTTTTGACAAAGACCACAAAAAGTTGATTTTGCCAAGACTCCTCTATTTAGTCATTAAACAGACAAACACTTCCAACTTCTCTAATGTTATGTTATGTTATGTTATCCTGCATTTCTAAAGCGCACAGCTACTCAGAGTATCCCGGCGCTGCTACCCTGAACCCCTGCCCACCAACACCGCAGGCAAAGCCTCTAAAAGAATGGGCTCAGAACAATAGTGTTTTTAGGCTCTTTTTAAAGACAGCCGGATCAGCAACCTTCCTGAGAGCAAGAGGAAGCTCATTCCAAGCTAGGCCGGCTTTACGGGTGAAAGAGCAGCCACCTACCTATGGCGCAAAAAATGTGGATTCTGAATAAGGAGTTGGTCCGAAGACCGCAGAGTCCTGGTAGGGGAATAAAAAGCAAAACGCTTCTGCAGATAGAGTGGGCCCAATCCATACAAGGCCCGTTAGACAATGACCAACATTTAAAATTTCAAACGGGCCTCAACTGGGAGCCAATGAAGGTGGTGGAGATGGACCCGCATGCTCTGCCTGGAAGAGAGGCCTAGTAGGAGCCGAGCAGCCGCGTTTTGGACTACCTGTAGCTTTTTTATCAAATAGCCTGGACAACCAACTAAAAGCGTGTTGGAATAATCTAACCGCGAAAGGATCAAAGCCCGGACTACTGTTTCTTTGGCCTCCACAGGCAGAAGGGGGAGGAATATTCGCAGGGTTTTAAGTATACCAAAACATGTCCCTGTGAGTTTTTTGACATGTGTCGCAAAATTCAGATTTTCCTCAAACCACACCCCCAAGTTTTTTGCAAGGCCCTTTTCTGATTGAGGGGGCGGAAAGTCCGGAGGCCACAGTCTAGTTCTAAAGCCAGCAGGAAATGCTCCAAACAGGAGCACCTCCGACTTCTCCTCGTTGCACTTAAGTTGTGCATTGGCCAGCCAGCGAAACACCGCAGAAAGACAACGCTGAGCCGTGATGACCGAGTCCTCACCCCTTCTCCAGGTGAACAATAACTGCGTGTCATCCGCATATGCCATCATCTTAGCCCCCAATGACTCCGCGAGGTAAACCAGGGGAGTCATAAAGATGTTAAACAAAAGGGGGCTAAGGGAAGAGCCCTGCGGGACACCAGTGGAGAGAGGGGAGGATGACGAGGAAAACGGAGGCAGCCAGACTAGCTGTGACCTGTCCTCCAGAAAGGATTGCAACCAGCTCCACGCCGTACCCGTAATGCCGATATCGGCAAGTCGGTTAAGAAGGAGAGAGTGAGGAACCGTGTGGAAAGCCGCCGAGAGATCCAGCATCACCAAGGCTGCTCTCCCGCCAGCATCCAAACAGTCCCTGATAGACTCAACCACCTCCAACAAAGCCGACTCAGTGCTGTGAGCAACCCGAAACCCCGATTGCGCAGGATGTAGCGCGCCCGTCTTCGCCACATAGTTGGTTAGCTGCGAAGTGACCGCCTTTTCGCAGACCTTGGCCAGACTAGGCAAAAGAGAAATGGGTCTGTAATTTCCAGGAAGCGAGGGGTCGAGGGTGGGCTTCTTGAGTAAAGGCAATAAAAGGGCCTGCTTACAAGCGAGCGGAACATGTGCCTCGCGAAGCGACTGGTTAATCAGATTATTAACTTCCAGGTTAATTGAGTCAGCTAAATCAGCCAGCAACTGAGCTGCGCAAGGGTCGTGGGGGGAACCAGATTTCATAGCCCCAAGGATTTTGCGGGAGGCCAGGAGGTCGATGGGCTAAAGGCTGAGAGGGAATAGTCCAGGTCCTTTGCCACACAAGACCCCCCCCAAGGGCAAAGAAGGCGTCACATTTTTAGGGAAGGAATCTTGAATATCCCTGATTTCCTCCCTAAAGTGATTGGACAAGGTGTTCGCCCAAATGACTGAGGGAGTAGCAACAACCTCCTGTGCACAAGGAGCCACAAAACTCTGCACAATGGCAAAGATTTCCTTCGCATTATTGTTCGCCCTGTCAATGCGTGCGGCAAAATGGGAACTTTTTGCTGAGGAGATGGCAGTGTAGTACACTTTCTGTTTATCCCTAAGAGCCTGTTTGGCCAAAGGGCAATAGCCACTGGCCCTCCATATTCTCTCCAAAACCTTACAAGAGTGTTTGAGATCCCTCAACTCTGCGGTGAACCAAGGCTTGGAGGGGGTTTCTCTCCCCAACTTACAGGGGCCAGAGGCCGAGAGGCCCAAAACGGCATCACTGATCCAGCTCGAAAACATGGTAACATTATCCGATAAGGTGCCACCAAGGGTCGGGCGCGAGACCACTAGCTTAGCGCTCAGAAGCGCAGCATCAATCTTCTTGGCCTTCGGAGCGCGGTGGCAGGCTGGTGGGCGTTCTCGCAAAGTGCTCCACGAAAAGAATACTGGAAAGTGATCTGACCAGGTGACAGGGAGGGTTTTTTGGACCAGGACCGAGAAGTTGGAACAAATGAGGTCCAAGGTATGACCCCCCTTATGGGTGGGATCACTCACCCATTGGGAGAGCATAGCTGACTGGAGGATATCCCGGAAATTGGCGGCATCTGGCGACACTGCTGAGTCAAGATGTAAATTGAGGTCGCCCAGCAGAAGGAATTTAGAAAACCTAACGGCTCTCTCCACTATAATGTCACCGCAAGTGTCCAAAAAGACCCCAACATGGCCCGGAGGGCGATATAATAAAGACCCGCCCAAGGTAAAATGGGGCGACCATTGCAGACTGAAGTCCAAAGCCTCGCAGTCTACCCAATTATTTGATGCTTCCCCCTGAAGGACCCAGCAATCTCTGTACAATATGGCAACACCCCCCCTCTCCCCAGTGGGCGGTCAAACCGGTGTATTTTGTACCCAACGGGGGTAGCCAGAGTGACTATCGGATTAGAGAATGCATCTAACCAGGTCTCCGTCACAAATAGGAGATCAAGGTCAGAGTCCGTAATCAGATCGGCAATATCGACATGGTGCCGTTTGAGAGATCTGGAATTAATAAGACAGGCTTTAAAACTGGCCGGGAGGCAGGTATCAACACATCGTGCTTCCGACCGGAGCTGGATGGAGGGAAGAAAGCCGCAGTCAGGACAAGCCAGAACACTTACCGGGTCCGCGGTGAACATGGGATAGGTGGCACAACATGGGCCTCGCAAGGACTTTAATGCCGAGCTGGAGTAACGGATCCGCGGATCAATGAAATGCGCGGGATCCAAACCGGCAGCATGGCTTACCCTGAGCCCTGCCTTAGCGCTGATGGGCGCAGACGGGCTTGCCTTAGGCGCGCCATGAGCGCGCCATCGGCGCGCCCGCTGCGCCATCGGCGCGCCCGCTGCGCGTACAGCCAAGGCACATTGAAATAGGGAGTGGCCAGTGCTAGGGGAATCGCGCAACAACTGGACCGCTGACCGCGAATAACGCTGTTAAAAGTTAGGCTGCAAACGTCAACATTATCGGCGCCATCTTGCTCTCCTTGAACCCATTCGTGCACGTAAGCGGCAGCCATTTTGAGCACCATGGCCTCCCTGCCCCTCGCTGATAAGCCAGCGCGTCTCTCTCTCTCCCTCAACCTCGCAGGCATCCCCTTTCCCCCCCCGCGCTGACAACCCCCCCCCCCCCGCTCTCACATGCCCTGAGTCATAAACCCCTCTTCAGCGCAGCTCTGCCTCAGAACCCCATCCTGTTCCCAGCGCGACACCTCCCAGGCCCTTTGATACAAACCCCCTTTCCTGTGTGCCCGTTTGTCTTCCTCGTTCCCAGGCCGCCACCTAGCTCTGCGGATACTGTTTATTGCCCCCCCGTACAGTAGGAAGCTTCCCTCATCAAAGGACCCTCGAGTTGATCAAAGCCCCCACCCTATGAGATCCGATCAACCCCCCACATCCCGTGAATCGGCGGGATGTCCAGCTGCGCGATAATCATCACCTGTTGTGACCGGGGTGGGGACTTCAACTGTAAATGTGTGTGGGAACGGGCCTGAAGGGGAGATTCAGAGGATGTCCTTTCATACTTCAAAGCATTACAAGAATGTGTTACCTGCAATAAAGATCATGAAAATGTGTATAAGAGGCCAGGCCTCAGAGATGCGGTTAGAGCACCTCGTGACGATACTGGCTGTCCGAACTGATGTGTTCTCCTCCGGAGAGAATAAAACCCTTGTTTCCTGCCTTCCAGTGTCCAGCGCCTGCCTCTTCATTGATTTATATCTCGTGGGTTTAAGAGGCGACACCGCCGGGCAATACTTAGGGTCTTTTATTCTGGTTGGTAGCCTGACCTTTTTACAATTGGCGTCCCAAACGTGGGGCCCATCAGTGACTCGTGGATCCAGTGGGAGAGGTCCTGACGACAGAGTGAATGACTGCAACGTTCGGGAGTGCACCTGTCCGATAGACCCTCGTCTGACAGCCGATCATCCGAACTTCACTGGTTCCGAACAGACCTCTCTCGAGTGATCTACGGTCCTGACTGGGAACCATCAGGAGTGCCGCGAGGATTACGAAGAAAAGAGGACGATCGGGCGCTGGATTCGGAAGACAAGAAACTGTCCATGCGGTCCGGGTAAGGTCGTGTAAACACGACGAATTGCGAAATGATTATTTGAATTGTTTAGAAAATACTAGTATTACTCTTTGTTAATTTATTTGGAGATCCACTGTCTGCAAACGGAGAAACAACAGGCTCTCTCTTTGCAAGCAGTGGAGGATAGGTAATGCAACCGTCGCGCCTATCTTTCTCCCCCACTGATTAATTATTGAAACTGAACTATTGTTCGCAGACTGTTTTCTGGAGATTCTCTGTCTGCAAACAGGAAAGAGCCCCCCCCTTTTTACAGATAGTGAAAGGGTAGGTAACGCAGACCTTTGCGGGCCTACTTATTCTCCCCACTGAATTGTTTTGACCGAACATTGACTAGTTGATATTGGTTCATGAGGTATTCACTGCCTGCAAACAACGTAGAATAGGAATATTCTGTCTAGTCTTTGCACGCAGTGATAAGATAGGCAGTGCTGACGTTTTGTCCCCATTGTGCTCCGTCATGTCTGTCTTCTCCCCACTGATTGGTAGCCTGTTTAGCCCGGACCGCTTATTAGAGGTGAACCATCCGGCTCCACTGGAAGGCACCCCTAATAAGGACATGTTCATGAAGCATGGATTGATCGCTATAGCCTATAACAAACTGTGGCATAAATATACGAAAAAGGATCGAGAAAGTCAGTGGCCACTGATAGGATCCTTCGATGATGACAAAATAAATGCGCTAGAAACAGTCCTTGGTAAAAACAAGACAACGCCCACTATGCTTGATAGTTTCGGCATGTGGCGCAAAGAAACTGAACAACGTAAAAAGAAAACTGAGAGTAGGTTGGGAAAAGAGCTGCGAAAGGCAGCCCACCTAGCTGCTCAGAAACTAGAAGGAGAGATAAAGGAAAGAGAGAAAGCCAAACAGAAACTAGAAATGGAAACATCAAGTCAGTGTCCGGTTAGAACGTCCTCCATGCTCTACCCCGATTTACCCTCGAGACAACGAGCCAACGATGATCTGCTGTTAGGTCCTCCAACCATCTACATGCCCCCTCCATATGCCCCTTCCCAACCCTTAGCACAGCACCCACCACCCCCAGGTACAAACGAAGGTAGCGCCACAGCTTCGGCCCCCATGGCCTCTGTGCCGGCCGAACCCCTTGTAGTAAATACTACACAAACGACAACGTTAGGCAACCCCGAGACCCAAAGGGCTGGTTCTGCAAGAACAAACAGACTAAGCAAAGATGAGCGAACAGGGATCGACAAGATAGCAAGGACACTGGTAGAAAGGAAGGAAGATGAAGAGTACATCACGGATATGTTTAACTCGTATACCGGGAGTCACAGACGACATTTTTCCGTACGACTGTGTTACCATGTCTTGAACGCATACGAGGACCGATATCGAGACAAAGGTCCCGAGAGCCTAACGACTCTGTACCGGAAGGTCGATATCGGGGATGAGGGCGAGTGTGATGTGACGGACCTCCTTACGCGTACGCTTGAGGTTTTCCGCCACCTCACTGAACGAGAATCGGGAACTAAACCCACGACCTCCGTAGCGACCGAGCCACAAACTGAGCAATCTAACACCATGATGCCGATACGAGAGGCTGCCCCTTACTGGGTTCCTCCACGAGGTGCAGGGACTAACGATGATGCAAACCACCCAGATGCAAAGGGAAGGGTAGTGTACAACTGGGTCTACCAGCCATGGGACCGGCAAGAGATTCTGACATTCCGGAAATCTCTGCCTGACCTACGTAAAAACCCCACGGCCTTCTACACTGAATTGGGTACAGCCCTAGGTTCAACGATCATGACCCTGGCTGACATCGACTTGTTTTTCGGGTTATGTCTACCAGCTGATGTGTGGAAGCAAATCCGGAAAGTCGACCACCTTGAGCTGTTTGGACATACCTGGTCACAACTCGATAACATCGATAAACAACGAGGACCTGGACAAAAGCCTTTGAAATCCATTCTAGACCTTCCAGATAAAATCGTACAGAAATTAAAAACCCTGATCCCAGAAAAGAAAGTGGACTGGTCGATAGTAACGGCCTGTCGCCAGAAACCCCAGGAGGATGTATCGGAATACTTCTCCCGGTTTGAAACGGTGTTCTCCGATTACAGCGGCCAGGACATGACCACTGCAACCGGACACCATCTGTTTGTCCAGAATTATGTTAAGGGTCTGTCATCGGAGGTCTCCCAGAAACTGCAGGCTAGCGAGAGTAGTTGGGCAGCCTCCAAACCTACGGCTATCCTCCAGATGGCCCAATATTATGAACATCAGAAAAATGAAAACGATAGGGCAACAGAGAAAAAGAAGAAGGACTTGAAAGAGAGGGTGATGATGGCCCAACTGCAAGGGGTGACTATAGGGCGAGACCAATACCGGGGAAACTATCAGACAAACGCCCCTAAGGCTGCATTTCCCCAGGACCGCACTTTGACTCCCCACAGTGGACGTACAGACCTTAGAGAGGACCAATGTGCTTTCTGCAAAGGAACTGGCCATTGGAAATCCCAGTGCCCAGTTCTTCTGGAAATAATCAGGAACAAAGACCCCAAGGACATAGCAAGTGGACCGAGAAATAAGGGACAACAGCGAGGGCCCCCAAATGACACGACTAATGACAGATCAGGCAGACCAAATACATTTGATCGACCCAGACAGAACCAATACCAGCAATCTGACTACGATGACGCCCACAACTTTGCATAGGACTGCCAAGGGCAAGGGAGGGATCCAGTCGAGCTCTATGTTGACCAGCAAGGCCCTTACGTCACTGCTAAGGTCCTAGGTACAAAATCTCCATTTCTGGTAGACACTGGCGCAACACGTAGTGCGTTATCTAAACGACTGATTCCGGGGGCACCCTTGTCTGGCTCACTTATAACATCGACGGGTTTCGATGGAACGCCCTCCACTAACCCTTTGTCCGCCCCGATCCTCTTTGATGTGGAAAACAACACCACCGACACCACGTTTTTACTTTCCTCCAATAGCCTCGACGCCATTATGGGACTTGACTTATTGAAACACTTCCGAGCGACGATCAGATGTTCTCAAGACGGAGTTCGAGTTTTCCTTTACGACAACCCCGTTCTGCTTAGACATTGCCCTCCCCGACGCATGTTTTCCATCACCGACGTTGACACATCCCTGCTTGACACTCTGCCTCCGTATCTGTGGGCCAAGGCGGATTCGGACGTAGGGCGCATGTTGATTGACCCAGTGCACATTACTGTCCGACCAGACGCAACACTCCCAAAACTTCCACAATATCGGATATCGCCCGAGGGCGAGAAGGCATTGGTAAAGATCATTCAGTCACTAATAGACGCAGGAGTGGTAGAGGAAGTAGTTAGCAACGTTTGCAACAGCCCTATCTTGCCCATCATCAAGAAACAGGGAGAGGGAGATGAGAAAGCATACCGTTTTATCATTGACCTTCGAGAGATCAACAAAGTGGTGGTACCCCAGTACCCTGTGGTCTCAGACATCACCACCATCCTGACTTTGATTCCTTCTACGGCCACCACCTTCACTGTCATTGACCTCAAAAACGTATTCTTTTCCATCCCCATCCACCCAGACAGCCGATATCTCTTTGGCTTCACCCTAAAAGCCCGCTCATATAGGTTCTGTCGAGCACCCCAGGGCTACACAGAAAGCCCTAGCATCTACAGCCAGGCCCTCAAGAGACAACTGGATCAAGTCCAGTTACCCGATGGAGTGGTGTTAGTGCAATATGTCGATGACATCCTCTTGGCAGCCGACACCACTCCATTAGCAGTTACAGCCACCATTCAACTCCTGCGCTTCCTTGCGGAAAATGGCCACAAGGTCTCCAAGAAGAAGTTGCAATTCTGCCAACCCCAGGTCACTTACCTCGGCCACCTTTTGTCCAAAGAGGGAAGGAAACTCACTCCTGATCGAATCCAAACCATTCTCGAAACTTCTGTCCCTAAGACCCAGAAACAGGTTCGCTCCCTACTAGGCCTCACCTCCTTCTGCCGACAGTGGTTACCGAACTTTAGCCTCGTTGTGAAACCGCTGCTTTCTCTGCTAGGTAAAGACGTCCCCTTCCCACTCCCTTGGACCCCTGAGTGTCAAACCTCCTTCACGGAACTACGAGATGCCCTTTGTTCGGCCCCTGTCCTAGGTACCCCCGATTACAAAAAGCCCTTCTCCCTTTACACTCACGAAAGGGAGGGGTGCGCTTTATCTGTCCTGACCCAGGCCATTGGCCCAAAGCAACGACCGTGCGCTTACTTCTCTGCCACTCTTGACCCTGTAGCCAGAGCCTTGCCTGCCTGCCTTCGAGCTGTAGCTGCTGCTGCAATCTCTATCCGACAGAGTGAGGGGATCGTACTCTCGAATTCCCTCACGGTACTGGTACCCCATGCAGTTGACACCCTCCTGAACCAAACCAAGACGCAACACCTGACGAGTGCACGACTGACTGGATACGAACTGACTTTGCTTGCACCCCATATCACCCTGAAAAGATGCACCACACTGAACCCGGCAACTCTGTTACCCTTGCCAGAGAACGATCCCAATGTGCACCCTGTACATGACTGCATGACTCTTACGGACGAACAGACTAGAAGTAGGGTTGACCTCAGAGACACGGCTTTCCCTGACCCTGACGGGGAGCTGTGGGTGGACGGTTCTTGCATCAAACTCCCCGATGGCACCACTTCCGCTGCCTATGCGGTCACCACGGCTCGAACTGTAGTCGAGACAGCCCGCATCGCGCAACGATCTGCCCAGGCAGCAGAACTGATCGCCCTGACACGAGCCTGCATTCTGGCAGCAGGAACCGCAGCGAACATTTACACCGACAGCCAGTATGCCTTCGGGGTGGTTCACCATTTTGGGCTCCTTTGGAGGGAAAGGGGATTCTTGACCTCACACGGCACCCCCATTTTGCACGGGGATCTAGTCTCCGCCTTGATCGAAGCTGTCCTTCTCCCCAAAAAGCTTGCAGTCGTCAAATGCCAGGCACACAAAAAGGTGACAGACATCATTGGGCAGGGAAATGCGCTAGCCGACATCACGGCCCGAACGACAGCTGAAAATAGGACGACAACACGTATGTACGTGACCAGGTCACAAGCAGAAAAATGGACTGACGCTAGGGACACTATTAAAGACATTCAAACGGCTAGCACACAACGCGAGCTGATTGAATGGACACGGGTGGGATTAAAAGATGATGAAGGCTGCTGGCGGACAAGAGACACAAACAAATGGTTGCTACCTGACTCGTACCTGATTCCCATACTGGCTATGGCACACTCCCCTGCCCACATAGGATCAGCCCCCATGATTGAACTTGTCTCCAGAGTTTGGCACAATGATAAAATCACAGATTCCGCCAAACGTCTGGTCCAACAATGCTTGATATGCCTGCAACACAACCCCGGGAAAGGAACTGTAGTACCCCGGGGAGGATTTGGGGTCCCAAATCACCCATTTGAAGTCCTGCAGATGGACTACATCCAGCTAGACAGGTGCCAAGGCCTGAAATATGTACTTGTCGTGGTGTGCGCATTTAGCAAATGGGTGGAAGCATATCCAACCCGTGACAACACTGCTATGGCCACTGCAAAAGTACTGTTAAAGGAGTTTTTCCCCCGTTACGGCCTTTGTCGTATTTTATGGAGCGATAATGGCCCCCACTTCATAGCCGAAATCATCCAGTTCATCTTAAAGGGGTTGGGCATCAAGCAGAAATTTCACGCAGTCTTCCACCCCCAGTCTGCTGGACTTGTTGAGCGACACAATGCCACACTAAAGCTTAAACTGGCCAAGATAGTGGCTACCACGGGTCTGAAATGGCCAGACGCCCTCCCACTGGCATTGCTATCGATGCGTTCCACCCCCACCCGACATCACTTGACACCTTATGAAGTTGTTTTCGGTCGACCCATGAGTGTCTGGTCTGCACCGAAACCAACTTCCATTCATGACGTCCCAGACGTCCTAATGTCTGATTATCTGTATAAATTGACTGAAACTCTGTCTGTCATTCATCAGCAGGTGCAGCAGGCCATCCCCGATGCTTCCAGGGGTCCGGGTCACGCCATCCAACCTGGAGATTTCGTGCTGATCCGGAACTTTCAGCGGTCGAAGAGTTTGGAACCCCGGTGGACGGGCCCCTGGCAAGTGTTGATCACCACCCGGACGGCTCTTCGTGTGGAGGGGAAACGGCACTGGCTGCACGCACACCACTGTAAGAAGGTCTCCTCGACCCTGGCCACGACGGAAAACATCGACAACCAAGAAGAGCTCCTGAACAAAGACCGACCGTCGCTAACCTGCTATCCCGATACCGAAACACTTGAACTTTCAAAATTCTCTGATCCCACTGTGCCATCCAGAGAAGGGTATTTCCTG
Organism: Lissotriton helveticus; assembly: GCF_964261635.1. Taxonomy (NCBI): domain Eukaryota; kingdom Metazoa; phylum Chordata; class Amphibia; order Caudata; family Salamandridae; genus Lissotriton; species Lissotriton helveticus. The sequence goes on along the minus strand of NC_136065.1, from coordinate 362,283,916 downwards.
CGTCGAAAGGAGGGAGCTTCGGCTAAGCAGACCACGAACTAAGTTAAATCTCAGAACGGTGACCCAAAGCAACCAAGGGTTACCTGGAGAGAAGCTAAACTAAGTCTGTGGTTCTGCCCACTACCGAGCACCTTGAAAACGAAGATGATGGAAGCGCCAGATAAGAAGATGATGGAAGCGCCAAATAAGAAGATGATGGAGGCAACAGGAAATACCCACTACAGAAACCCAAGGACAGACAGACTCCATAGCTCAAAGACAATTGCACTCTTCATCGCAATCCTTTTCTGCTTTCTCCTCATGACCACACTCTGGATTGTGGAAGAAAATGCGCCTGCTCACGAAACATTCCTGACCACTGCTCAGCCTACCACCATGAAGGAACATTATCTGATTTCGCTCTCTCCTCAACTCAGAGAGAGGCGAAAGGAGTTTTGGAATAACTCTTTCGTACAGCTCCTTCACCAGCACAATCTCGCCACCAATGCCACCAACTGTTGGATCTGTGGGTTGCTACCCCACGCCACTGGACACTCTATACCATTCATCCCCTCACCCTTCTCAGTTCATGGCTCCTGCCTTGCTTGGCTGATCCTCCTGCAAGAAAGCTATAGGGACAATGCCACCTCCAGCAAAACCGTAACGCATTTCTTCCACGGGGTCTGGCGGAACAAAACAAAGGCACACTTCTGCCCGCAGACCTCCAACGACTCGATCCACATGGACATCCCTGCTAAAGAACGAATTGAAATGCAGGTGTTCAACAATCCAACCAGATCCACCGTCTCCTACCTGCGGAAACGAACGGCTGCCACTCTGACTGTGGCCCTGTCAGTCATCAACGTCACAGGCCACATGTGCATAGAAGGACATGGGACACAGCTGGTGGGCCGCAGTACTTGCCGGTTTACCAGAACTTTGGACTCCACGGATCCACCTTCCTTTGTGTCGTCCCCAAACATGTATTTCGTCTGCGGCACAAAGGCCTACACCTGGCTCCCCAAAGGCTGGGGGGGCACTTGTTTCATCTCCTTCATCCTCCCTCCGACTTATGTGGCCCCAGCGAATCATCATAGACATAAACGAGCCAAGGACATTGAGCAAGCCGACTCAACAGGAGCGCAGTTCCTCGATGCTATGAAGGGACTTGTTCCTCTCTGGGGCCCGATGGCAAACAGCCGTGCCATCCGACATCTGACTCAGGCAGTTGAGACAACGATGAACATCACAGCTGGTATCTTTGCTAACAACACCGCCGAACTCCAAGCGGTCCGCTTGGTGGCCCTCCAGAACTGCCTTGTCCTAGATGTGGTTCTTGCGGACCGTGGTGGAGCATGCCGCATTATTGGGTCCAGCTGCTGTACATACATACCGGACAACTCGCCCTCAGTGTACAAAGCCATCGAACATCTTCACAGACTCTCTTCAGAAGTCCACCAGGATCAGGAAGAATGGTCGCTTGGTGGTTGGTTCTGGAACACTGTTAAGACCTGGGGCTGGAGACTGTTCACCATTATCCTGATTCCTGTAGTTGTAATATGCGGTCTATGCTTAGGAATCCAATGTCTGCCACCCTTGTGTTCATTATGTGCAAACTATATTTGCCCTAAGACTGTGGACTTTGGAAACGAACGCATGGGAGCATTATATGATGTCGAGATTAGGAATTTGATGAAGATTGACATTGAATAGGCAAGTTGGCTAGATATGTTGAAAAGGGAGGACTGTTAAAAGTTAGGCTGCAAACGTCAACATTATCGGCGCCATCTTGCTCTCCTTGAACCCATTCGTGCACGTAAGCGGCAGCCATTTTGAGCACCATGGCCTCCCTGCCCCTCGCTGATAAGCCAGCGCGTCTCTCTCTCTCCCTCAACCTCGCAGGCATCCCCTTTCCCCCCCCGCGCTGACAACCCCCCCCCCCCCGCTCTCACATGCCCTGAGTCATAAACCCCTCTTCAGCGCAGCTCTGCCTCAGAACCCCATCCTGTTCCCAGCGCGACACCTCCCAGGCTCTTTGATACAAACCCCCTTTCCTGTGTGCCCGTTTGTCTTCCTCGTTCCCAGGCCGCCACCTAGCTCTGCGGATATTGTTTATTGCCCCCCCGTACAGTAGGAAGCTTCCCTCATCAAAGGACCCTCGAGTTGATCAAAGCCCCCACCCTATGAGATCCGATCAACCCCCCACATCCCGTGAATCGGCGGGATGTCCAGCTGCGCGATAATCATCACCTGTTGTGACCGGGGTGGGGACTTCAACTGTAAATGTGTGTGGGAACGGGCCTGAAGGGGAGATTCAGAGGATGTCCTTTCATACTTCAAAGCATTACAAGAATGTGTTACCTGCAATAAAGATCATGAAAATGTGTATAAGAGGCCAGGCCTCAGAGATGCGGTTAGAGCACCTCGTGACGATACTGGCTGTCCGAACTGATGTGTTCTCCTCCGGAGAGAATAAAACCCTTGTTTCCTGCCTTCCAGTCTCCAGCGCCTGCCTCTTCATTGATTTATATCTCGTGGGTTTAAGAGGCGACACCGCCGGGCAATACTTAGGGTCTTTTATTCTGGTTGGTAGCCTGACCTTTTTACAATGCGAGTCAGGTCCAAGAGGGCCGCTACCCGGTCGGGATTCGTGTCCGGAGTGGTGCGAGGCAAAAGGGAGACACGCCCCGAGCAAGATCAAACGGCGAAAGGCAGTCTAAACAATAAAAGCCCTCACCGAGCTGCACAGAAAAGTAAATGAAAAAGTTCAGGCACTCCCCCCCCAAATTCCCGTCCAAGCACTCCCCCCCAAATTCCCACAAGCACACACAAAAGGAAATAAAGCAACCATCGAAAGGCAAGTTTAAAAACAGGTCAATGCACTGTCCCAAGCGCTAGAGGTAATGAGCTCACGATAGCAGTCTTGCAAACATGCAATGGTAGTGGCTAGGGTCACTAACACTCAGTCTTGAGTGAAGGCCTTGAATTCACTATTTTATTTTTTTACCCTTATTGTCTAGTGATGTTATACTGGCTTGTTGTGTTCAGTGAAGGCTAGTCTGAATGAAGTTGCAAACTCCAACCCTGGTGTCCTACTCGGCTTTTGTGAGACGTCAGAAGGACTTCCAGGTATCAGCTCTTGCAGGAGACAAAGTATTGGGATTTTTTAACCACATATAGGGCCTAAGAATTTGAACCTACAGGGTTTCTAATCATGTGGCACATTGTCATGTCTGAGGATCTGTGGATGGTTGGCCAGCCCACCGTTCAGTACTGAACCCGAAAGTTAACCAATGATGTGTGTTCCACCAGAACTGGGCTGGAGGGAATCAAAGCAAACAGGTAATACTCACTCTAGGCAGAGAAGTAAAATAATTGTCGGTCTTCGAAACACCACAGACATAAATATATCATCCTCTGCAATTCATTGACCACGTGCCAAGGGATACTCTGCAGACACATGGAACAAATACATCCAGCAGTAGGTTGGAATTCTGTCCATCTGGCAGACATATAAAAGTGTATCAAAGGGAGAAACACAAAAATGAAACAAATAGTCAATGCGTAATGTGTGCTGCTGGTTGCAGGTGGTGGGCACCTGCACTCATGTTTTGGGAACCTGGACTTATTTTCTTTATCAGAGCAAGAGAGAAAAGGCAGAAAAGGAAGGAACGTGGAAGAAGAGAAAGATGGGAAATAGAGAGGGAGATAAATGGAGAAAGCATTCATGAAAATAGCCTCCAAGAGTGAGATAAAGAGTTGGGAATTGTAGGGTGGTGGAAGAAAGAGGCAATAGGTGAAATCAAAACCAGGCAGCCTCGGTATTGAGCAACCGTAGCATTTGGTAACACTGGCAGCAGGCGCCTAAGGAAAGCTTTGGGTCTCTACACTTCTTTGCACAAAGTATGCACTTTTATTAGTGCACTGAGAAGCCTTACATCACTTTTATTTGTATAAAAATAGTTAATTGTGTGTTGCCCTCTGCTTGACCTAGCTGTATAGGCAATCACTCACTTTCTAGGTCACGTGAGTCATTGATACCTACCTTGTAGTACAGCTGCTCTCTCCAGAGGCAAAACAAACCTTGAACATAAAAAACGCTTATGTTGCTGAAGGTATAATGGGCTTTTTTCAACTATAAAGCAATTGAAGACTGTAGTGCAAGAATTTGTGTATGCCTACCAGGGCTAATGGTGCAGTGGCTGCTTCCTTGATTATTGAGAACAACCAATGTCTTTATACCACTCCCAACTAGGACTCTTATCACGCTCTTTCTTCTCACTGCAACATAGATATCCCTTCCTGGCATAGGACAAAGCTAAGATGATAGCCTCACCTCGGTGGTCATCACGCACAACATGAAAACACTGCCCACACAGCACCAAAGCAAAGATAATAGCTTTCCAACATCCCACCCTAAACGATGTGGTGTGCTACCCCTGCCGACAAGCCCTCTGTACTACACATAGGAATAGTAAGCACTATATAAGTGTTACAATACAATACCTGGCAATTTAAGTTTTACTTATCTATTGTTATGCAACAGTTCCTGAACATCTAGATGCCATGCTATTCTCTACTTAACTAAGCAATAAAAACTTCTGTAAGTGCGTTTTCAAGAGTGTGCCGACAAATATACTCTTTCGATTTAAAATGTCTTGAGAAGCTCTCTCTCAAAATGGGTCATGTGCTTGTCATTTACAAAGGAAAGGAGTAAAGACGTAGGGCATTATTATGAGTCTGGCGGTCCATGACCGCCAGACTCGCGTGGACGCAGAACTGGTGGTCTTCCGACATCCTTATTATGACCAGGGAGGTCGGCCACCCTGGGACCACTGCAGCCGCCAGGGATTAGAGTATTGAGGCCATAATATGCTTGGCGGCGCTGAGTTTCCTCAACGCCACAATTTTCATGCGACTGCAATGAAATGTCTGCCCGATACCAACTGCGCCTTCTTTGGGGGATTCGTCGCTTCTTCCCGGAGCATGACCTTAAAACCCTGGTCCAATCGCTGGTCCTCTCCAGACTGGACTAATGCAATTCTCTTCTGCCTGGCCTCCCCAAATCCCACCTGTCCCCCCTTAAGTCTGTTCTCCATTCAGCAGCTCGTTTCATTTTTGGGGCCAAAAGAAGCGACCACATCACTCCCATGCTATCCACCCTCCGCTGGCTTCCCATCGAGGCTAGAGCTATCTACAAGACTGCCTGCATCACCCACAAAGCCTTGCACTCCTCCTCCCCGCGCTACCTGGCGAATAAACTGAAACTCTCTGGAGGCTCTAGACCATCACAAAATGCAGAAAATCTACTGCTTGAACCTCCCACTTTCATGAAGGAAAGATCGATGGCCCAATCCTTTTCTGGCAGCGCAGTGAGAATCTGGAACTCACTTCCGCCTCAGCTCCGGACCACCACCTCCTCCCAGGCCTTCAAATCTGACCTCAAAGTTTTCCTCCTTCAAAGACACTTCCAAATGTAATCCATGCCCTCTCTATTATCTGAAGGAAACCCTTCCATTTAGAAAATCTACTAACTTGACTATGGAAGTGTCTTTTCCCAGTGTGTTCCTGTGGTCTGAGAGTCTGCCATTTTTTGCAGTATTATCCTTCTACCTATGTTTTGTACTCGTGTGTAACATGCACCCGTCACTTTCTCTTGTAACACACTGTTTTCTACCTCTTACATTTGGTTGTTTTCGATACCTGCACAAGTGCCACCAGTGCCTACGTAACGTTTGTTCTTGTGCTTGAGTGTCCTCCTTATATTGCGGTATTATACCTCTATGTTTATTTTGTACGCTTTTGTAACCGGCACACGTCACTTTTTCCTCCTGTAATGCACCGTTTGCTACCTCTTGTATTTTGTTGGCTCACGATTGTCACTTTTGTAATGCACCGTTTGCTACCTCTTGTATTTTGTTGGCACACGATTGTCATTTTTACCTCTTGTATTTTGTTGGCTCACAATTGTCATTTTTGCTTCATTTAATGTAACGTTTGCTTTTCTATTTTGTTCACTTGTAATGTTCTCATATATCAGTTCTGTTCCTATTGTGAAGCGCTCTGACACCTTTGGGTAAAGACCGCGCTATATAAAAATGCATAAATAAATAAATAAATAAATGAAAAGTGTGGCAGTGAGGAAAGCCCCTTAGTAACTCACGTCATGTGGATGCACACAGGGGGGCACAACATGTGCCCCCCTGTGTGCATACATTCCAGTACCTGCATGGCATGGACTGCAGCAGTCCATGCTGCACAGGTACTGCTTTTGACGTTCCCATTGCGGTGCCTATTTCATAGGCACTACCCTGGGAACTTCAAAGAACAGCCCGCCAGACAGGAGAAAACTCCTAATCTGGTGGGGGGTTCAAGCATGGGTTTGGTGGGATAGCCAGCTCCCTCACCCTCAAACTCATAATAAGGACCCTAGCTATATTTTCAGCAACAACTAATAGCCCCTTTCCCTTCCTGACACCAGTTCAGTCATCACAGTACAAGTTATGTTGCCATTTATATATTTTAAACTTTGATTGTTATATAAATATGAAAATACAAACGTATATATAGAATTTGAAGGCAGCTAATGTAACGTTGGTGTCTTGCCCAAGGCAAAGCTGCAGATCCATCTGATAGGATAGGTTAATTCGTGGCACATCATTGGTAGTCATAGCATGATAATGTCCATCCATGGACCAATGCTGGTCCTCGGATAATGGCGTCAATTCCTAACAGATTATGTGCATCTATGGCAATGTGGCACCCTCACCTTAAATAATGCTTCCGTAGCAAACTGATGGTAATTCGTGACATGTTGTAGGCGTCAGATGCATTATAATGCCAGCCCCTGTTATAAAGCTGGCCCTTGCACGACGGTGCTAATTCTTGCCATATTATGTGCGTCATTTTCACTCTCCTTGGCATAACCGTATCCCAATCATTTCACAGTGGCATTCTTGGCAACAATCTGTCTATCTATTGAATAATAGTGGTTCAGTCTTTAGCAACACTCTGCCTACTCCTGGCTTCATTGTAGCACAACCTTAACATGGTGTGCATTCTAAGCAAAGTTCTGGCTGGCCCTAGTGTAAAGGGATATATTTTTGATATAGTGGGGATTCTTATTAGCTTTCTGGCTTCAATGTTGGTGAAATCCCTACTGCTAAACAGGCAATCTGGGAATTGGTGGGTAAATGTGTAGGAAAGGGCAGCATCTATCCATGTGTGACCCTGGTACATGTAAGTGCTTGCTAATAACAGCACGCAGAGGTTGGCTACGAACCATATATGTACTCACAAATAAAAACCTCTCTTTTCATGAAGGATATCAAGATTACAAATCCCAAATACAAATCTTGTGTCTCATGATGAAATGTCTCTATTTTGGGAACTGCCAACCTGATGTATTTCAGATAAAATTATTGTATTTCAAAATTATTTTTAAAATTATTGTTTAAGGGATAGTTCATACGGCGTTCGGAAGACATATTGCTGATTTTGGTTTCATGATAACAGAGGCCTCTTACTTCTACAGCTGTTGTTTCATTAATTATGTGACAGCAGTTTATCATCTGCTTTGGATAAACTTTCAATGATACCACTGGCGCTGACTGATGCCTGAGAATGTCAGATTGGTTTAACTTCTCTTCTGTATGACCCACTACAATTGTACAGTAACATTGTTGTGTGAGCCTGCAAGATTGATCTAGCACTCCAAGTCAACTGCATTTGGTTGTGAGATTTATATATTTGCTTTATTTGTCCACTCTTTCCCTTCCCAGTAGATATTCAGCCACAGTGCACAACTGAGAATCTCCGATCAGATTTTCAGTTATTGCGTATGACTGGAATTCTACTTGGAAGAAGCAGTATGGAAAAATTAAGTGAAAAAAGATGCTTCATACATTTCGATATATGATAACCATGAAAAATTGCAGGATCAGATTTCTATAACTGCCTCCACTGCATAAAGCTCTTTAGCCAATTTTAATGGAAACTGTTTGCCACCATTTTTAATGACATCTTGGTATCAGGAAAGTTCCAGTAACACTTAGGGAGGATGATGGTGAACTTGTGCCTCTCAAAATAAAAAGGCAGCAGAAGCTTTCCTACACCCAGTGGTTCTCCAGACAATGTCACGAAAAAAGGAAAAGCCTTAGAACAGGGGTTCTTAGCTTAACCTGTGGTCCAGAGACCACTGGGGGTGGGGGCGCAAAGCCTACTCAGGGAGTCCACAAATGCTTAAAAAATCAATTAATATTAACCTAATAATAAAGTGTATATGAATAAAGGAGCAACACTGAAAATGGAAATGACCAAGCATTCCTGGAAGTAGATGTAAAAGAGAGGAAGTTTGAAAAGAACACATGGCTCCCATGATGTTTTTAAAATTTGTAGGTGTTTAATTGTGAGAACTAATTTGCTTATTCCTGATGTCCCAGGAAGTAGTGTCACAAAAGCCCTTGACATTGATGACTTCAAAGAAAGTCCCACCTGATAAAAGGCAAAAGTGCTCACAATAAATGTAGTATGGACTCAGGCTCAGACGGATCTGCAGCCCCCCTAACCCACACCCACCAGTGCCTTGAGACCTCGCCTCACGGGTTAGTATCCACGCTTTACAAACCCCTGATTGATTGATATGGATAAAATAAGACTAAAGCCTCACGAACCTAGGTGCACTGAGTCGATATCTGCAGTTAAAACTCCAATATCACAACATTGTGGACATTTTTGCAGACACAATGCATTGATATCACATCCTTAAGTTAAACATAAGCATGCAAGAATAAGGATCTGAGTCTCAGTGCTGGGATGGTGTTGGGCTTCCTCTGTTTCCAGGCAATGGTGCTGACCCTCTCTCTGTGCATGTGGCGCTGCTGGAACCCAGCATTTGACTGAGCCTCACTCACCTTTATGCTAGGGGGGGGGGGGGGTGACAGACTACAGAATAAATGTAACCTGGGTGGATTTGTGCAAGGCTCACTCCTCAGCTCGGCATTTGAAGCAGCGAACAGAGTCATGTGGGGTCTATGTCACCAGTGGTAGCTGAGCTGGCATTATGTTCCCGGATGTAACCTGGTGGGTAATGTAGTGTGGTGGTGGAGAATACTGACAACTCAGCAGTACTAGTCTGAGCAACACTGGTCATGGTGCGTTTGGAGTCCTGAGGCAGTCGACGCGGCCAACCTCAAGACCCTCTCTGCACAGCAGTGATGCCGGTCAATATCCACTGATCTCTGGTGTGGAAGTGAGGAACCTCTTACATCCCGCAGCAGACTCTCATTCTGGGAGTCATTACTGACATCACAGTTCAGTCCTGAGCCAGCTGGTGTGGCTGCAGACCAGAACCCCATCGGCACTGTCCTACACCACTTACAAGTCCTTGCTTCCGGCTTCCACCACTTGTCTTAACACATTGCGGGATTAAATCTCCCGCACTTCCACCATGCACAGTTTAATGCAGCCTACTCTGGTTAATTGGTGACAACCAGAGCTTCCTCTAGCCACATGGTACACTCCATTGCATCTGCATTTCTATGCACTAAAAATGGTCAATAGTGCATGAGAATCAGCTGCGACAACTGATCCTAAAACTAATTTGCATTATACTCACACCACACGTGAGACATGAGGTCTCTTTGAACACTGTGGGCCCGATTCACAAAGGTAAACTGAGACAAAAGTCTAACTTTACAACTTTCAGCATTCACAAAGGGCATTTACGAGTAGTAAATTTAGACTTTTGTCTCAGTTAAACTTAAGTTTCAGTCTTAAGTGTAACTGAAATCAAAAAGTTAAACTTGAAACCAAAACTTAAGTTTAACTGAGACAAAAGTCTAACTTTACTACTCGTAAATGGCTTTTGTGAATACCGAAAGTCGTAAAGTTAGATTTTCGTCCCAGTTCACTTTTGTGAATTGGGCCCTGTGTATCCAATGCAAATCCTTGATCTGAAAGTTGACTGAAACAGAATTTGGAGGAAGATAAGAACTTCGTGTGTTCACCGCTGTCTCTCTGAGTCTCCCAATCCGCACAGACCCTATGGAAGCTCCTTATATACCATAGGTTAGTGCTAATGTTCCCTTGTTTGAGTCCCAGGACTTTAATAAATGCATTCATTGTTTTCGCCTCAGCCTCTTCTGCCAGAGAGTGGTCCAAGCAGCACTTTTTTTAATGAAAAAATATTTGGCAGCACACATTGTACAGTAGAAAGTTCAAAACCAGGGTTGGTACCATTGAGTAAGAAAATCCCAAATTACTTTATTTCCTTAGTTCGAGTCAAACTGGCATGTATTGGGGAATTCTGGAACCCTTTTAAACACCTTTATTTTGATCAATAAAACGCCTCCACATATATCCCTCGAACTCTCCGAGTTAAAAATAAACCTTGTGCTTCTCAACTTTCCATTCAGTTCAATACAAAACAAATTCCCCACTTCAGTGTGGTGATTCAAATACTTCTTGTTTAACTTGGGCTCTTACACTTTGCAGTGTTTTTGTTTTCAGGCCTCCCAAGGAGGACCTTGCTAACTCCGAGATCAAATTGCTCCCCGAAGCCGAGTTTGTTGTCCAAGAAAAGACCACTCGAGGCTCCGTTGAAACTATAAAAATAAAAAAAATACTTCCTTGATGGGCCATAAGACCTGATGACAAAGCAGCAGGCTCTCCAGACAATTTTACTCCCCCTGTTCCACCAGGATATGGTTGCAGAACCTTTTTGTAAATATACATTAATCCGTTACTGCGGCTCCCTTAGTGTGTGTACATTGGACTTATGAAACCCACAGGCATCTCTCGCTTGCTGTGTTCTTACATTTTCCCGTTTGTCTGTGGCATTTAGCGTGCAAGGCGGCTTCTGGCCTGCACCTAATGTCTATTGCAGGTGTGACTTTCAGGCACTTGCCAACCCAGCAACGGGTATCCAGTGAGTGCGCAGCCATGAAATAATATTTAGAAAAGGCAAAAGCAACATCTGCTGATTATAAGGACCCTGTACGTGGGGTAGGAACGTAACACTTCTCGATTTCGCTTCTAATTAAAAAAGTGGATTAAAGAAAGGGGTGGAATTTGTTACAGCCTTGCTTTGCAGACGTTATTTAGAGCCAGAACCACAGAGTATGCTTGAGGGATCCAAAAGACATAGAAAAACACATTTGAGCCCTATTGCCTGCCAGTCTGTATTGAGGCATGAAAACATCCACACAGGAAGAGTTTTCGGAAAAGTTTATAAGATCCTGAATAAGCTATTTCTACTGCTTTCGGAGGAGGTGGGACTCTTATGGAAGCGAGGATCTCGTGTGTATGACCAGTAGGGTGGGCAGATTGTGAAATGGACAGAGCGTTATCCAATGGGGATACAACCCTAAATACACCTAGTGCAAACCCACACCCAGTGTCTCTCTTAGAGTTTCTGAGTACATTTTCAGTGCACAGAAAAAAGTTTGGAATCAGGCAACACGTCCAGATTGAACACCTAAAGCTGGTTGTGCACTAGTTGTTCCCCATTCCACGTGCTGAACCCCAGAATAGTGCAATACTGGTTAAGAATTGTGGGCCAGACACAGTTTCCGGCACCACCCTACCCCACTAATTTTAATAACGCCCTATGTGTATGGAGGCTGCCAAAGGATCTTTATATCGCTGTCTAGTTCCTAGATAGAGCTCCTGCATTACAGTCCAGACGGCGTTCGGCTTTTGCAGCGAAAGCACATACCAAGTGTTTCAGGATCGACCTTCCGGCCTTCCTCCAGGGTGCGATAATTTCCGCCTGTGAGTACAGATCAACCTGTTCCCCCCACCCGCCCTTACCCACCACTGTCTTGATAAAGACCCGCCGTGACCACCAATCGGGGCACATTAGGGTCGAAACGTCGACGTACAACTCTGGTCAAGTAACCTCCAGGAACGGGCACAGTAACCATCTGCTTCCTTGGAGCATTAACTCGGAACTTTGACCTCTTAATTGACAAACCTTCCCCCCCACCCCCATTGTACAATACTGTATAAAGTTGTATATAATATGTCACTGAATAACACTGCACTATTCACTCTTGTTCACCAATAGTCACTCTTTACCAGTTTTTAGCATTTATTGAAACGCATACGGAATTAAGTAATTTCGTTATGTTGTGATTGTGACTTTTACTATATAAAAAACTGTGAATTTCGGTTGTTTTCAGAGAGGTTTCATTGAATTTGATTGAATATAATTTGTTCATTGTGGTATGAGCTAATACTGCCTTTCCTTGAAGCAATGCATTCTGCTACCCAACAGAACCATTTTTCTTCTTAATAGTTCCTTATACCAGCCTGAAGATACTAGCCTCGCTGAGGTCCAACCTTAATATTCATTAATCTTGCAACTCTGTCACCGCATTAAGTGAAAAATAAAGTGCTTTAACTTTATGTATTGAGAACACTTCACACCACCGAAAAGGTTCATGATTATCTTAAATCCATAATCACAAATGTATCTACATACAAAAAAAAACCGCGGATATGGGAGCAAAAAGGAGTGCTATTGGTTAAGAATAGATTTAGGTCGTTTTATGCGCTGCTGAAGATAAACTGGGTTTAAACTGAGCTCCTGCCCAGTCCCACAAAAAATCAAAAAGCATGCACACTTTCTGGACTTAACACATCCATAAATTGTTAGATTCAAACGAAGAAGCACTTTTGAACAAGATATTAGTTGACACAAAAAAATATTAGATTTAGGACATGATGCAAATTCCTAAGCAGGTAATCCCTGCACAAGTCCACATGACCTCACAGGCAGCAGAGAAGACTGCAGTAGATGTGAGCCCAAAGATAATAAGGCCTCTGGAAAATGTGTGCTGGAAAATAAGGTGAACACAAGAGACATCAAATTAGAGATGGGAACTCTTCTTTAGCCTTGAAAATTACACTTGGAAGGACTAAGGACCAAGATCGGTGCTCACAATGAAATCATTTATAGCTTCGGGGGGGGCATTCTAAAAAATAAAGCACATGGAAATATAGAACAATTTTGAGGCAATTCTTTCAAAAGAATCACCCAAAGCAGCACTTTAATGTGTATTTCTTAAGGAAACAACCAGATGGTCCAGTGGCCCCTGCACCATCCGTGAAGACAGATACAGGTACTTCATCTGGGCCAGAAGCAATCTATACTGCCTCTGACTAGCAACATATATATCAATCTACTATGGCTTCACAGTAATTTTGTTAAATATAAGTGAGATATAACAAATGTGTCATCTCTATTAGAAATAACTGCTGTTTTGACTAAGGGCCTCATTAGAGTTTGATGGAGTCAGAGTGGTATGTCCTTGTGTTAGTCTTTAGCTCTTTAACTTCCTAGTAATAAACTAGAACACTAACATTTTGTATTTCCGACAAAAGAGTGGCCCGCCTAAAGCCATCTTGTTGGAATCAAAGCTGTAAAACCTAAAACATTTATGTAGTAAAACACCAGGATGCACCAGTTGTCTTGAGATAGATTTAATGTTGGTTACATGGATGAGGAGCCAGCTTCAATCAAGCCAGCTCCAACAGACACCAACTCAAGAATAAAACATGCACATTCCAATGTATCTATGCAGCCTAAGAATGTCCTTAAAGAAACACTACACATGAAATAACAAATGGTTACAACAGATTACTACATTACCTTCCCTTCTCATAACAACAACAAAAACTAAATAAAACACAATTCAAAAGAAGCAGGTTGGATGACATTAACAGAACTTCATTCTCTGAACTCTTCAGGTTTAATAATAGTGAGGGAAGTTCTCCTGAAGACTCCAGGAACATTTCCCATACAGGAAAAGGCATTGTTATTAATCTTTGAGGATAGCTGCTGGTTAGAACACTGAACCTTAGCTACCTTGCTCAAGTTCCACCAACAACCACCTCCAACTTGAACAGCATTTCCAACAATTTTAACAACTTTAACAGGTGGACCAAATCTACTTTCACCTTTGTTGACATGAATAGATTTCCTTATTTTAACTGTGTCGCCAACCTTCAGGATGGCCATTTTCGACGCCATCTTGGTGTCAAACATCAGCTTTTGCTTGGCCTGAGTGATAGAAGTATTCCCTTTTGCAAAAGACATCAATTTATGCACAACTGACTCAGTATAAAGCCACTTGGACATCACCCTGGACGGAAAAATGTGTTAGGCTTCCTTCCCCTCATCAATTTGAAGGGAGACACTTTCGTGGAGGAATGTGGGGTGGTTCTATAAAACTATATCATGCTATTAAGTGAATTTACAACATCTTGATTACTGGCTTTTTCCCACTTTACAAAGTCCCCAACCACCCGATTCATCCTCTCAACAAGTCCATTTCCTTAAGGGTGATAAAGAGAGCTTTGTATGCGCCTTACACCAGAGATGGACAAAAATTATTTAAAATCCTTACTGGCGAATTGTTGACCATTTTCAGACACAAGAGTCTCTGGAAAACCTTCTCTAGCCCAGACTTCGCTTAAAAATTCGATGATGGTTTTAGTATCAGCTTCTCTAACTAACTTGTATTCAGGCCATTTTGATGCATAATCAACCAAAACTAAAATAAATCTAGAACTGCCACTAAGAGTCATATAGGGTCCCATGAAATCTACACCAAGCTTCTCCCAGGGACGGTTAGGACACTCAACAGGAATGAGGGGAGGAACAGAAGTTTTAAGGGACTTGTCAGATGACTTGCAAATACAACAATCCATCACAAACTCGTCAACTTGGTCCATTCCTGGCCACCAAAACGTGTCGCGGGTGTGACGCTTAGTAAACGAAGAACCCAAATGTCCTTCATGGGCTCTAACAATAATCCCCTTCCTGAACAAATGTGGAGGAATAAGTTTGTCATTACGTAGCAGAATATCATCCTCCACAGATAACTCGTCTTCAATTTTTGAAAATGGTTGAAGAGAGGGAGACAAAACCTTTTCTCTGGGCCACCCACAACTAACAAACTTACAAACTTCTTGAAGAATACAATCATTGGCAAAAGCTAACCTCCACTCGTCCTCAGAAAATAACTTTAACTCCGGGATGTCCACACCTGCTACAAGGCAATCTTCACAATCTTCATCAATGAGGTCTGAAAAGGAAACATCATCTTCATGGGAGTCTATAGAGGGAAATCGACAAAGAAAGTCCTCCCTGCTATTCTTACCTCCAGAGATATGCCTGATATCCAAATGATATTGCATTAATTTACTAACCATTCTCATAATTCTGGGGGTACAACATTTAGTGAGAGTACCACCCAAAATATTGACTAAGGGTTTATGATCGGTTTAAAGCAGAAACCGCTTTCCCCACACATAGGAGCAAAATTTCTCGATGACCCATGCACAAGCTAGTAACTCTTTTTCAATGACTGAATATTGTAATTCAGGTGATCTCAAGACCCTAGAAGCAAACCCTATTGTTCTTTCAACCCCATCCTTCACTTGTGTCACTATAGGGCCCAAACCTACTTGATTGGCGTCAACAGTTAAACAACATGGTAGGCTCGGGTCAAAGGGTTTGAGTACGGAACTCTCACTTAAGAGATTTTTAACCTCTTGGAAAGCCAAGACACATTCATTGCTTCACACAAACTTAGGGGTCCATTATGATGTGGGGCTGATTGCCTCCGCCGGCCTGGCGGAGGCAATCCACCCGACATCGCAAGCCCAAATCCCCTCCCGCCATATTAGGATGGCGGGGTGGATGGCGGGGTGGATGGCGTCGAGTAATATGGTGGCGGTGTCTGTTAGACACCGCCCGCCATATTACTATGTGCATTTTTCAATGCCTTTCTGTGGCGGCAATGCCGCCACGGAAAGGCATGCGGTGTTCACTCTGGGGGCCCCCTGTAGGCCCCCAGAGTGAAGGCCAAAGGGGGGTGGCACACGGGGGCTACCTGTGGTACCCCTCTGCATTTACATGATCGAAGCAGCAGGTACCGTGCGGTGCCTGCCGCTTCGATCATTTAAATGCGTGCATTTTTTTTAACATTGTGGCGGGCGGTGCAGTGATCACCACCCGCCACAATGTTAAATTGAGGAATGCGCCCGCCACTGTGGCGGACGCATCCTAATACCAATGTCGGGACCCCCGCCCTTTAGGCGGGCGGTCCCGATAGCCGATAGGGTGGCGGGCGGGCAAAGCCCGCGCGCCATCCTAATAACCCCCTTAGTTCCTTTTTTTAAAAAGATTGCTGATGGGACGAATTATCGTAGCGTAATGAGGAATAAACCTCGAATAGTACTCACATAGTCCTAAAAGAGATTTGACTTCAGTTTTGTCTGTGGGAGTAGCAGCATTGGAGATTGCTTCTAAAAGACCAGGTCTGGGCTTGAAAACATCTTGAGTGAGAATATGACCTAAATATTCCTCTTCTGTGCAAAAGAAGCTACATTTTTCTATTTTTAAAACCACACCATGCTCTTGAAATAAACCCAACACTTTGTGTAAGATAAGATCATGTGAAGAAGCATCTTTTGCAAAAATGAGCACGTCATCTTGGAAGACCAATACTTCGTCAACCCCTCTGAGGATGTTGCTCATCACTCTTTGAAACACTGACGCTGCAGATGCCAACCCGAAGGGCATGCATCGATATTGAAACGTCCCAAGAGGAGAGACAAAAGAGGTAAGATGACGCGACTCAGGATGTAATTCAACCTGGTGATAAGCACTAGCCAGATCAAGTTTCGTGAAGAATTTTGCACCCTTGGTTGATGCAAACAGATCATTGATTTTAGGAAGAGGATGCGAGTCAACACAGATCTCTTTATTTAGGGACCTTAAGTCAACACACACTCTGAGTTGACCACACCTCTTCCTAGCAACAACCAATGGTGAAAGCCAAAGTGAAGACTCTGCTGGCTCGATAACTCCTTTCTCACACAGTTGCCTTAATTCCTTATCTAAATCTTCACTGACACTATAGGGTACACCCCTGAGTTTGTGCTTTACAGGCAAAGATCATTCTTTAACTATTATTCTATGTTTAAATCCCTTAATTTCACCTAGGTCAGAGCTGAAAACAGACAGAAATCTTTCCGGAAGGACTTGGACTTCATTTGAACACCCAACAACAAGGACTTGGTCTTTGGTTCCAGGTTTCAGGACCATCCCAAATAGTCCTTGCTGGAACCACCCTAAAATATTAAGCCCTTTGACAGCAACGTAGATTTTCCCTCTAATTCTCCTTCCTTTGAAACACATCTCCTCTTCAAAATAACCTAAGAGATCAATCTTCCGACCTTCATATGATACTGGTGTGTGGTCGGAAGGAAGAAGAGGTTGAGTACCTTCCCAAGTTTCATCAAAGAGTTTCTGGGTGATCATGGTTATTTTAGCACCAGAATCAACTAGGAGCTTGACACATTTGCAACCAACATGAATATCCACTATGGGATCAACACACTCTTTGGGATCTCCTTCTATGACTTCACCAACAGTAAGGTCGGTAACCACAGAAACCACTTCAGAGTCGGAAGAAGATTCAGAATCAATCATACACACAGTGGGTTTCTCAAAATTCTTTTGACCCTTTACTTTAGGCAAACTTTTGCAAAATGCCCAACTTTTTTGCAATAATTACAAGTGACATTGGAAGCAGGACAACGCGATCCCTTAGAGTGAGGCGAGTTCCCACACCTTATACAAACAGCAGTATCAGTATTGACAGGCATGGAAGACTTAGTTGACTTTACCACTTTGTTAGCATGGGTCTTAACAGGTTTCTTTGTCATTTTATGAGAAGAATTAAGGTTAATGGCATTGACGGGTTCTACAACTTTCTCCTCCAACTCTTTTAGAGAAACCATCGAGATCTCAATACTTTTAGCTAATTTTATAGGTTCATCTAAGGAAGGGTCACCCATAGTAAGTAATTTCTGTCTTATATTTTTGTCCTTATAATGGCACACAAACTGGTCTCTGATAAGTTCGTCGCTAAAGTTTTCAAACCTACAATCACCCGCCAACCTTCGTAACGCT
Source organism: Lissotriton helveticus (assembly GCF_964261635.1). Lineage (NCBI taxonomy): Eukaryota > Metazoa > Chordata > Amphibia > Caudata > Salamandridae > Lissotriton > Lissotriton helveticus. The sequence goes on along the minus strand of NC_136065.1, from coordinate 362,265,948 downwards.
GAAATATATGAATCGACATTCTCACTTTCACATTGCTTTCTCTTAAAGAACTTATGCCTAAGGATCATGTGGCTAGGTTGCTTGTCAAAACGCAATTTAAGTTTTTCTACAGTTTCTTGGTACACACCGTTCAGTGCAGGATCATCTTGTGGAAGATCTGGTAGGGGTTTAAAAACTGACCTCCCTTCAAAACCTAGAGAGTGTAGCAGTATATATTTCTTCCTATCTGCAGCAAATCTGGATGCACCAATTGCTCCTAAATAGGTTTCAAAGGCATCGTGCAAAACTTCCCATCTTATTGTTGGTTCTCCAGAAGTGTCAAGAAAAGCTGGCGGTGGATAGACAGACTGTAGTTGGCTGTAGTTTTGCAGTGTACACAGTAAATAAAACCTTGCTAAAACTAATGAAATACAATGCAGGAATGAAAATCTAAAATGACAGTTAAAAATGTATACGGTGTATATGAATACAAAAGTAGGCAAAACATGAAATTAGCAAAAAAATATATTTCAAAAAGGCTGTACCTGTCAGCGTTGAGAATCATGGAAAGTTAGAAACACACAGTAGGCAAAACTGCTCGTAAAAGTCAGGAACGTGGAGTTGTGTGTATCAGCGTTGTGATATTTAAACATGAAAAACACATAATAAGCTGTGTGTATCAGCATTTGAACAATATGTAGAAATCAGGAAAATGGAGCTGTTTATATCAGCGTAGTGTTTAGGAACTGAAATGCACGCAGATGCGTAGAAGTACAATTGAATACTTGAAACGCACGAAGTGTGAAGCTGTGCGTATCAGCCTCGTAATTGAGCAATTTGATAAAGGCTTTAAACGAACTGTTAGCTGTGCGCATCAGCGTAAGTAAGAGCTGGAAGACACTGTGAAAAAAAACAAGGTGTGCGTGTCAGCGACATGCAGACGTGAGCACAAAGGCGTCTTAAACCAAGAATGCGTGTTGCTAAAGACGCTAATCAGCGTACGGCCGGTTGCTGGGAAACAATTGAAAAAGGTAGAAGATGTTCAGCCAATCACATGCAGAGTGCTGACAAAAGCCATAATGAGGTCGTCGCTAGGAAACCACGGAGATACATGTGGAGGACGTCCCACCAATTACGGGCAGAATGCTGACGTTGACACAATGACGATAAAATAATTCTTCAATACGGTAGGGCGCTGAATGTCTCGTGAAGACGTCGAAGGTTAGATACGACGATGTAGAATTATCGTGCGTGTAAATCTGTGGCGCATTTGATAAATGCTGCATGCACTGCGTAAAAACCAAGTTCAGATTTTAAACGCTGCGTGCGTTCTGTTGAAAGAGTATCAACAGAGTTTAAACTTCATTCAGCACTTGGTCACAACCAAGCGAGTAAAGTGATCGGGAGTGCATATAAAAGTACATGGGTGCACAGCGCGTAGGGCAGGGAGATAGAGAGTCAAGCAAAATGAAACGGCCCTACCGTGTCTGAAGTCTTGGCTGACACTGCAGTGAAAACACTCTGAAGGAGATAGATTAAACGAAGTAGATTGCAGTAGATTTCACCTGAACGAAGGAGAGATGCAGATGACAGGAGGCTGATAAGTTTTCAGGGTAGAAATCTTGATAAATCATGGTAGTGAAATCTTGAAGATAAGCATGCTGGGTTGTCCATGTAACCAAGCCCGTCGCCAATAAAATGTAGTAAAACACCAGGATGCGCCAGTTGTCTTGAGATAGATTGAATGTAGGCTACATGGATGAGGAGGCAGCTTCAATCAAGCCAGCTCCAACAGACACCAACTCATGAATGAAACATGCACATTCCAATGTATCTAAACAGCATAAGAATGTCCTAAAGAGGCACTACACATGAAATTAACAAATGGTTACTACAGATTACTACAATTTCCTTGAAAAATTAACCAAATTAGGGGTTTTTGTTTTCTCATAGAAATTATATTTTGGGCTCTTCAGAGCTAAAATGAGGACACGTTTTCTGTGAGTGCTAAAATGACTTCATGCATTTCAGAGAAACATTCAGAAATGCAGAGTGAAATGTCCATCCAACACAGTAGCAGTCTGTCATTTAACTCCCTTGTCAAACATCTGCAGATTCCCACAGTGTTGAATGAACAATTAGAGGGCTAACATTCTTTATTGATGACTTAGGTGTGGGGCACACCTTAGTCCATCTTGTTCAAATCAAAGCTGTAAAACTAAGAAATTCCTACAGAAGATTTTGCAGTAAATGAAGAAATTACGGATTTCTTCTTGTCATGTGTTATAGCTTTAAGCTGACTTAGAAAGTCAGCTAGAAAAATGATATGACCTCAGTTTTTCTGAAGTCAGTTAGAATCGAGCTAGGCTCCTGGAAGAACGTCTGAAGCCTGCTTCCCGGATGTACGACATTACAACGCGTTCTATTACAACGCGTGCTTTCACAACGCGTCCCTTACAACGCAAGTCGTTACCACGACTTGCGTTGGGGGCGTGGATTGAGAATAGTATAATTTACTATTCTAACACCAGTCCCCGTGGACACTAGGGAAGGTGTTGGAATAGTAAATATACTATTCTTAATTCTCTAGCGCCCTCCAGCGCAAGTCGTGGTTACGACTTGCGTTGTAGCGGACACGTTGTGAAAGCATTGCGGAATAAAATCCGCGTTGTAAAGGATGTTCCCCTGCTTCCCACAACCTGCAGAAACTACATATGGATTAATGAGCATCTTTATTACAATGCTATAGAACTTATGGTCAGTAATATAATACAAAGAACAGAATGGCTGGGTAACAATTGTGCACAGTTATGAAACAGTGAGTTGAGTACAATTGATTATAGCTCAAAGGATAAGGCGACGGCCATTTACCATTCACCAGATGGCGTGGAAAACCAAACCATTGAATCAAACACAAGACATATCCTGAGCTCAAGTTTCCAATAAAAAGTTCTTAAGGACAAGATGATCTTCCCAAGCTTCTTCTTTATTTCAAACTTTTTCTTCAGAACACAGGGTCTAGCCGCCAACACGTGTTTCGTCCTATGTTATCTGATTTAAGGCGTCACTCTAACAAGGCATAAAAAACATCCCAATCAGTTAGGCTTTTCAGAATACCCATTTAGTTGTATCTCAAATTGGAAGTTTAGTACCTTCTAAGTTGTAATTAAGATAACAGCTAGTAGGATGATGTAGCTAGTTTCCCAGAAAGTACTGTAACTCGTGGTCAATATTAAGTCCCCTATCGACTCCATGAAATTGCAGTATCCATCGGGCCTCCTTCTTCCTCAATCTCAACTCACGATTACCTTCTCTAGCATCTGGTAGAACATTCTCAATACCATGGAAGTTAAACGACAAATGTTCACCTTGTGCGGTACACTCAAGTGCATGTAGTGCTATTGGATATCTAATGTCCCTATTCTTCAGCGCCCTGAACTGTTCAGCAATACGTCCCTTGAGTTTCCTGATTTTACTACCAATGTACACTTTCTCACATCTACAGATAACAGCATATACCACATAAGTGGTGTTGCAGTCTATATGGGAAGAGATTTGAAACGTCTTGGAGCCATTATAACTAAAAGTAATTTTCAGTATTTCATTTTACGTTATTGTACATCGTTGTTCCTGTATGAGCTTTGAACTTTTGCTGACTGACTACATGACATTTAAATATGCCGTCGTATCATAATAGACAAATGTTATACACTTTGATGAATTGTGTAACCTATGCAGATAATGCCTTATGAGCTTTTCTTGTGGATTTGGTAACTTTTTAAAGTGCTCATATTGAACATTTACATCGACATGTCAATTAGATGTCGCTTTTCGCTTTACTAGCGTCTATGAATGATTTTGTTATGAAGATGTATGATGCTGTAAAGAATAGAGAAGCTGTTGTTAATCGAGTGGCTGATTTAATTCCATATATTATGGAACCGTGGTTCTCAGAAATATATATTTTAATTCACTAATAGCATCCTTAATACATGAGAAATAGATTAAGTGATAGTGCTTTTGTTTTAGGTTAACTGATATATAACTGATGACTGGAACGGACAGTTGGAAGAAGACAAACATTTATGTCCGTCTTTGGAATATGATAGAAGTGAGTTATACGCACTCGTACCAACACAGACAGTTTAAGAACATGATTGACAGGTTTTAATTATATGTACTTGTGTTGTAACTTTTTTCAGACAATTGGATGCTAGATTGATTTACCTAATGACTAAATGGTATTTATGGTGAATAGGTGAGTTTTGATATTGATCACAGTTTGTGTGCCTTAAAATGGGTTAATTGCACACTTGATATGTGGGATTTCACTTTTGATATATTTGTCCATGGTTTATGAGATGCGTTCATATTCTCTAGAGGACCTTCTTTCTCCTTCATATTAATTTTTGTACTCCTTTTCCGCAGATCTATAACTTTAATTCTCCTTTTCTTATTGGGGGTGTTTTTGTGTGTTTTTCACATTACTTTGATTCGGGTGTGGTGTTTGGCTCTTTCTTTGACATAACTTGAGGTATCTCTTTAATATTGAGACACTTTAATAAGAAGTAGTTCTCTTCTTGGCATTCACTTGACCTTGAGAGCATTTTGCTTGGTCCTTTGTCTTTTTCTCTTCATAATGTTATGTAACAATACATTTTTTTGGTGTATATGATACTGTTACATCTCACAAACCAGTTTTATGTGTTGTCTGGAGCAGTGATTAGATTCTTATTCATTAAAATTTCTAGCCCTGAGGAGGTCCGTGGTTGACTCCACATAGGACGAAACACGTGTTGGCGGCTAGACCCTGTGCTCTGAAGAAAAACGTTGAAATAAAGAAGAAGCTTCGGAAGATCATCTTGTTCTTAAGAACTTTTTGTTGGAAATTTTGAGCTCAGGATATGTCTTGTGTTTGAACTTATGGTTAGTGCTCTAGAAAGTTAAGATGAGGTCACAATTTCTATAAGTTCTCCAGATATGCATCTCATCAATTTCAGTGAAACATTCTGACATCCAGAGTCAAACATGTGCTTTCAACTCTAGTGGCAGTTTCTCAGTTAACTCTCTAGTAATCAACTGCAACATCACCACAGTGATTTTAATGAACTTCTAGAGTGCCAACATTTTGAATTTAAGACAAGAGTGAGGCACTACTGGGGGCGTGGTCTGAGCGCCGACTGGGATGGCGGCGTGAGCCCGGAGCTCCGTCCCGGATCCCGCATTAATCCTGCCAATCCCTGCTATAGGGCCGACGAAACGTCCTGAGCTTTCGCCCTCCGCATCGGACTGACGGGGGCGAGCATTGGGGGACTGGAATCTGTCCAGCAGCGGTGTGAGGAGCCAGAGCGGAGCTCCGGAAGACTTGTGCCCCGGGACCCAAGATGGCGGCGGCGATGATCTGAGCTTGAGGGACGGAGATCAGAGGTGCTGCCCGGCCGCGGTGAGCTGGGAGCGGCAGCCGCGTGCATACTGCGGGACAGCGACCCGACGGCGCGGGAGGGGCCGGTGATCTCTGCGCTGCGGTGGGCGCTCGGCAGATCCGCGGCTGGCGGGCTGGTGGCCCTTCCCCCACTGCTGCTCCAGGCGGATTCAAGAGGCCGGCTGCCCTTCACTGGAGCGCACTGTGGGGCGGAGGAAGCGGACAACCCTGGGGACACGGGGCGCCAGCGTTGTGCAGCGGGCCCCGGAGTGGAGGTGACTCAGCTGCTTGGTGGGGGGTCCCGGGAACCGTCCTGACGTTTGCAGAGCCTGAGAAGACTGCAGGTGGCGGAGTGCAGGCCATTGGAGAGCCGAGTGTGGGGCTTCTCCCGCTGGAGCGGCGCTGGACAGGATTCACGTTATCACCCACGTTAGGGGTGCACTGCCCAGGAGGTCGTCGGCGGGCATAATACTGCGCAGCTGGGGGTCCCTGTAGGGCCTGAGGCGGGGGACTGGATTGAGGGACCCGCGGAGGTGGTGGCACTGCGGTCTCCTTTCCCCATTTGGACTTCCGGCGTCGGCCTGAAACGGAGCACTGGGCGGCAGGGAGTCGTCGATATGAGCGTGGACATGGTGGGGTCCGGACCCGTGCTCAGGTGTCACTGGGGCCTGCCATCCACACAGAGGTGATTTGATCGTAGAGAGGCACGTGGTCTCAGCTCACTTTAATACCTAGTGCGCTCTCCCTCACGTCGGGCGGCCCACAGTTGGGAGGGCAGCGCCAACGTCTGGCGCGTGGGCAGTGCTGGCATAGAGGGATAGCCCTACCCGAGGGCTTGGGACCTAGGCTGAACAGCTTGCCCCCGGGTGCTGTGGCGAACATCCGTGTGTTACTCCAGATGGCTGACGTGGATGGCGACATGGCGGCGGGACGGACTCAGAATTTGACGGCTGGGCCGGACACGGCTGGCGCTCTCCAGGAATGCCCGGATGCATCAGCGCAGGAACGCAGACTGAATGCACGCCTTGATAATATATTGGAGGCGATTACGGCGACCAAAGAGTCATTGCACCAGGACATTGGGCAGGTGGCTACGGGGTTGGGCCTCCTGAGGGCGGATCACGCAAAACTCTCCGATAGGGTGAAAGACAACGAACTGCTGCTCCAGGAGCTAAAACCTGCGGTGGTCACCGCGGAACATAAACTGTCCGATATCCTGACCCGACTGGCCACGCTGGAGAGACGAGCGGAGGATTCCGAAAGTCGCAACCGCCGGAACAACGTAAGGGTGGTGGGCCTGCCGGAAAAAATCGAAGGGGACGATGCTGTGGCATATATGGAGAACTGGTTCAGATCCACCGTTGCTCCTGAAGGCTTATCTCCGTTCTTTTCAATAGAAAGGGCGCATAGGGTTCCGTCTCGTCCGCCCATGCAGGGTCGTCCCCCCAGACCGATGGTGGCCAGGCTCTTGCATTTCAAGGACCGTGACTTGTTGATACAGAGGGCAAGATCGGTGGGACCCTTCCAGGTGGACAATAGCCAAGTCACGATCTTCCCGGACTATACCCAGGAAGTTCAGAGGAACAGGGCAACGTTCCTTGCGGTCAAGAGGGAGCTCAGGGAGGAGGGTATTCAATACTCGCTACTCTTCCCAGCCCGGCTGAGAGTGATCCTGGACTGAACGACCCACTTTTTCCAATCCCCTGATGAGGCCTGGTCGTGGCTAGAATCGTACAGGGCGGGAACTGACCGGCAGCACAAAGATGGGAAGGAGAAGAAGAGGCCGGTCCAGATCCGAAAATCTCAACGGATCCGTAAGCGCGACAGGCTCAAGCAGGCGATGAGAGAAGACCTGTTGGCGGCAGAACGGAGGGGGGCACTGGCTGCCACGGCAACTATCACGGGCTCGCAGCAAGGAGAGTTGGAGGAGGACTCGGAATCGGAAGGTGCAGGGCGCAAATCAGGTGGAGAACTTTCAGAAGCTGACAGCTCTGCAGGACCGACGGTCACGCCGCAGACGGCGGATGGCCTGTTTAATGAATAATACGGGGGTATGATGATGGGTCTTCGCTGCTGTACGTTTATCCTGTTGGTCGGCGTTTAGCAGGTACTCTGTTGTGATTTTCTCATGGGATCATGGGCTTGGGGTGAGGGTTGGCCCGTCGCGGGTTGGTGTCAGAGCACCCCCCTATTGCCCTTAAGGCTCCCTGTGGTGACTGCCACAGGTTAGTAGAATGTGTGTGATGTTATGGGTTTGGATGGGGGCTAGAGCAGTGCTGTTAGGTCCTGTCCTGGGGAGTGGGGTTGGGGAAGTTTGTTGGGGTGTTTGGGGGGGAGGGCGTGGCTGCTATGATGTGGTGGGTTGGTTGACACTGGTGGGGTGGAGGAGAGACGGCAGCGATGGGGTCATTACCTAATGTAAAGTGTCTCACATGGAATGTTCGGGGTCTTAGAACAATGTCAAAGAGGTACAAGGTGCATGCCTATCTGGTGAGAAGAGGGGTTCAAATTGCCATGTTGCAGGAAACTCACTTGACCAAACTAGAGTGTGATGCATTGCAGAAAAGGTGGCGTGGCCAAGTGTTTGGAACCTCTTATTCGGCGTTTGCGAGGGGGGTGCTAATATGGGTAAGGGCGGGGGTTCCTTTCCAGGTCACGGATCAGATGGTGGACCCTGGAGGCAGATTTGTGGCGGTGGGGGGGAGGCTGCATGGTTCTGAGGTGGTCTTATGTAGCGTTTATGCCCCCAATGTGGATCAGGCCCGTTATTTTGATGTTCTCTCGGGCTCATTGGCCCACTTTCTGGCGGGCCCCATTATCCTAGGGGGAGACTTTAACTCCATCACAGATATAGTGTGGGATAGGTCCCATCCGCCGTTGGCTGACTCCCCGGTGCGTAAGCTGTCGGAACGTAGAAGGGACTGGCAGGAAAGGTGGGGTCTGCTGGATGTGTGGAGGACGCAACACCCAACTGTTAGGGATTACTCCTTCCACTCGACACTGCACGCTCTACATGTCAGAATAGATTCCATACTGTGTAGCGCCCCCATAGCTGCCATGGTAACACACATTGAATACCTTGCTAGGACCATTTCAGACCATAATCCCTTGTTGATGGCGGTCAGATGGCAGAGAGCGAGATCTGCGATCCCGACCTGGAGGCTGCGGCCAGACACTCTAGAGGATTTGGTGTTTGGAGACAGGGTTAGCCAGGGTATAACGCTCTATTTTGAAGAGAATGAGGGATCGACTGCCACGAGATCGATGGAGTGGGACGCAATGAAGGTGGTGGTGCGGGGTGTGTGCATGGGTAACTTCTCGAATGTCCGGACGACCGTCCTGGCGGATTTAGAGAGAGCGGAAAGTGTGCTGCGAGAGATTGAGCAGAGTAGGCCTGAATGTCCGGATTTGCAGGGACGACTGATGGAAGCGAAGGAAGTGGTGGCGAGAGAGACGGAGAGACTGAGATGCTATGATTATAAACTATACCTCACGAAAGTCCATGCGGAGAGGGATAGGGTGGGCACTCTGCTGGCGAGGCTTGCTGACCCGGCACCGAAGAGTGGCCCGATTATGTGCATCAGAACTGACACAGGGGAGGTGGTCCACTCTCAAGCGACCATATTGGAGCGTTTTCAGTCGTATTATACGGTCCTTTATGATACTCAGCTGGAGGCGGGGCCTTCGACCATAAGTGATTATTTACGCGCGGTGCAGCTCCCGGTACTAGACGAGGAGCCAGCAAAGGAGTTGGGCGGCCCGATCTCTCTAATGGAGATCCGAGGGGCTATTAAGCGGATGGCCAGGAATAAGACGCCGGGGGTGGATGGCCTGCCGATCGAGTTTTATGCGAAATATGTGGATGTACTGGCACCCAGATTGCTGGCAGTGTACTCGGAGGCGATGACGTTGGGGAGCCTTCCCGTTTCCATGAGGGAGGCGCTGGTGGTCCCGCTTCTGAAACCGGGTAGGGATGCGCTGGAGGTGACGTCGTACAGACCCATCTCTATGCTAACGGTGGACTACAAGATATTGAGCCGCATTTTGGCCACCAGACTGCTCCCTCATATGACCAGGTTGGTACACGATGACCAAGCAGGGTTCATCCCTACTAGGAACACGGCCATTAACACACGCAGGCTGATCAGTATACTGCAGGGTGCCTTGGGTTCGGACGGTGCGTCGGCTGTTTTGTCGGTGGATATTGAGAAGGCTTTTGACAGCCTTGAGTGGTGTTACCTGGATGGGGTACTGGAGAGGTTCGGACTCGGTGAGGGGTTTGCGCGCTGGACGAAAGTTCTATATTCATTGGCCACAGCCAGAGTGGGGTCACTCATATCATCCGCTTATCCGGTACGCAGAGGGACTAGGCAGGGTTGCTCGCTCTTTCCCCTTCTGTTCGCCCTCGCGATGGAACCGCTGGCGGCACTGGCCAGGGCGGGGGACTCCTTTATGGGAGTCCGCTGCGGAGAGAGTACTCATTACATCTCATTGTATGCCGACGACCTATTGCTGTATTTGGAGGATACGGAGGTGGCCTTAAGCGGAGCCGTGGGGCTGCTCTCCTCCTTCGGCGACTTGTCGGGACTTAGGGTGAATTGGGATAAGACCTGTGTCTTCCCGCTGCGAGCGGATACCCAGCGCCCTCCTCTTGAGGTAGATGTGCTCTGGGCGGACAGGTGCTTTACGTACCTGGAAGTCCGGATCTTCCATGATGCGGCGAGCCTCCTGGAGGGAAATATTGGGCGGTGTATCAGGGGATTGCGTGGCTGCATGTCCTTCTGGGCATCTCTCCCTTTGTCGGTGCAAGGGCGAGTGGCGTTGTTGAAAATGGTGGCACTCCCTCGACTGCTGTATTATTTCAGAACTCTGCCTATTTGGATCCCGCAGCGGATCTTTCAGGACCTGCGGTCGATGATTATTGAGTTCATCTGGGGGCATGGCAGGCGTAGGGTGGCGTTGCACACCATGATTCGACCCAAACTTGAGGGGGGGATGGCGGTGCCTGATTTTGAACTATACTACCTGGCAGCCCAGCTTCAGATTCTGACACAGAACGTGGCCAGGGAGTTTAGAGGTCCTGATCGGCTCCGAGGGATGGGTATCCAGAGACACGTCCTTTCCTATATTGTTATGCAACAGAGATTGGCATTGAGGGAGCTCACTTTAGAAGAAAAAACCCTCCGGCTATGCTGGAATAGGAGCCTAAGGCGGGCACGGGCAGTGAGACCGTATGCCCCGGAGATCCCTATAGGGATGCTGACGGCGCTGCCGCATGGGGGAGATTGGTCTTCGCTAGCGGAATGGGAAGAGTTGGGATTGCATGTTGTGGGTGATCTGTTTATGGAAGGAGTGTTGGCCCCGTTTGCGGTGCTTCGGGAGCAATTTGGCCTCCCGGATGGGGATTATCTCCTGCATGCGGCGATATCTGCTGCAATGCAGAAACACTGGAAGGTGGGATTGGCGGAGCCGGATACGACCATGGCCTGTCAGTATGTGATGATGGCCGCGGGTACGATCAAGGCGGTGACATGTCTCCAGTCGCGGATGTTGAACGACGGGCTGGAACAGCTCACGGCGTTGAAAGCCAGATGGGAGGACAGTATAGGCAAGCCTATTCCGGAGGCAGAATGGGGCCACATCCTGAAACGGACATGGAAGGGTAGCAGGAATGTTAGATTCCAACAAATACATTTCTTCCTTTTACATAGAGCATATCTGACCCCGGGGAAGCTCCGCCGGCACTTTCAAGTGCACGACGCAGCATGCCCGAGGTGCTCGGCACCGGAGGTTGAACTGGACCACATGATGTGGGGTTGCCCGAAACTGGATACGTATTGGCCCGAGGTGGGCGCCCTTCTGAACGCGGTCACGGATAGGGAGGTGGAATTTGACATGGCGGCGTGCCTATTACTATGGTTTCCCCACACAGCGAAAACGAAAATCACGAGCAAGTTCATTGATTTGGGGCTTATGTTGGCACAGAGGGAGATCACATGGCGCTGGAAAACCAAGGAAGGCCCTGTGGTGGGGAGATGGACGAATGAGTTGCTGAAGTGGTCGAGATGCGAGAGTGTATTGAGGATGCGGCAGGCCACCAGATTGGGGAATGAGAGGGGCATAGAGGCAGCTAGGGCTTGGGAGACAATTGTGCAGGCCTTGTGTGATTATTTGACGGACGATACAGAGGAGGGATCTTCGGAAACTGAGTTCCAGGAGACTAGAAACACGACCATTTAATCATTATTGCTGACGCGCCACTCTGTCCAACACACATCACCACCACCCACATCAGCAGCAGTTAGAGGGGGGAGGGAGTAGAGGAGTTCGTGGACTGCCCCGTTAGAGCTGGAATGCAGGTAGCCCAGAGTATGACCCGGATGAGTCGTCACGCTGTTGTATCGGCGGGACCATGCTCTGTACACTCAGTAAGCTTCAGTGTGACTTGTACGGTAAGCACGACCCCTCCGGGGGATGTCTAGGGGGGGGGATGTTGTTGTTGAGGGGACATAAAATGCGGAAACAGGATTATATTTTTGACCAGTCATCCCTATGTAACATACTAGGAAACCTTGTTGGACATTGAACTTACGCCGCCCGGCCTCCGGGATGTGGGCTGATGGGCTGTGTACATTCCAGGAAATATGTGGTACCTTGTATGGAGGGGGTGCTAATGGTTGCTTTTCTCGATGTTTTGTCCGTAATTCTGCAATTAAAATATACTTAAAAAAAAAAAAAAAAAGAGTGAGGCACTACTGAACGCCATTTTGTTGAAATAGTAGCTGCTGGGGGATGTTTCGCAGCAATTTTCAAGATGGCTGCCTAATCACAGAGCTCCCCACCGGGACATGCCGTCTAAATTTCGGAAGATACCGACCTGCTCTTCTCTTCATTTTGGGATGTACCAGCAGCGGAACATTCCCTGAACACAAGAGTGTCTGCCAAATCTAGTTTTTTATTCCTGGTCTGTGGTAACGTTGAGGGACACCCATGACTGCATTTTGACCACCATTTTGTATTTTCTTGCATCTGGAGGAATTCTCTTCAGCAATGGGTATTTGCTGAGGTACTACATATTCTATCTTCCCCCTAACTATTCCTTTGTTACTGAGATATTTCTCAGTTTTGTTTGGATCCTTCCCTCACATTTCCTTATTGTTTTTCCACGTTCGCACTGGATTCTATTCTTTTGTTTCAAAACATGGGCAGAAGTAAACATTAACTGCACTCAAACTCTCAGCGAGTCTGCCTGTGTCGGCCCCTCCTTCATTGACCCTTCAATGGACTCTTTGCTCAATTCTGTAAATATGGCTCAATCTAATTCTTCTTGGTCTGCGTCTTCGTCCATTGCACCTTCCAAAATGCCGTTGCCTTCTTCTGCTAATAAAAGACTTAAACAAGACCCTTCATATCCGTAGAAAACGATTTTACCTGTGTCATTGGACTCTGTTTTGGAGGAAATATATGCTTAGAGACCATTTATTAAGGACATGTCTACAAATTCTGGATAATAAATGGTCATCACTGGATTCTAGGTTGTCCGTGGTAGAACAAGATGTCAGTGATATATAGGACGTGTCCGCTAAAATTATATCTCTAGGAATATATATGTTTGTTATTAAAAAAGTCTGCTGAAGATCTTAAAAACAGGAATAGGCGCAATAGTATGTATCTATATGGTCTTCCAGAAGGTATTGAGGAGGATGACCCTATTACTTTCTTCACCTCTTTTCTTCCAAAGCTTCTGGACTTCCCTACATCTTTGAATATCCAGCGAGCTCACAGACTGGCTCCCGCCTGACTTCGTCATCTGCTCCTTCAAAGCCCCGAGGTGTGATCCTTCTTGTCTTGACATTTACTGACCTCCTACTTGTTTTAAATGCAGCCAAGCTTAAAAAACAATTAGTCTGGTCTGGAGCAAAATTGTTCTTGTACCAAGATGTTTCCACAGCAACTGCTAGATGATGGAAGGAGCTCCTCGAGGCTTCAACCGACTTTGCGTGCTCTGGGTGCACGTTATGGCTTATTTAATCTATGTTTGTTTAAGGTTACTTTTCAGAACAATACCTCAACTTTTAAAAAACCTGCAGATCTCTGGAAATGTATTCACTCAAATGCTACGACTTCTATGGAAACTGCTGGTCCCTCCTCTATAACCTGACTTTTATGTGAAAGTTTTTGATCTTTCTTATTTATTCTTCCTGCTGTTTCCTTTACAGGTTGTAGGTTTGATGATCGTTCCTTTACCAAGATTTCTTTCTTTATTTTTCTCTCACTATCATTGCAGATCCTCCAGACTTCTTATGTACCCGTTTCCTGTTCGGCCTTTTTGGCCTCCCGCGGTGGTATGTTATCCTCTATTGGCTGTGCCGTCTTCATTTGTCTGTCGCCACTCCCTGTTTCTACTTGTTCCCCCTTGAAGGTATGTATCTCAGTCGTCAGTTTTGACATTTACTGTCTTCTCTTATTGTATCTTTTACTCCTTTTTCTTGTGCCTATTCTTATCCTTTATTTCTTTCTTTCTCATGTTTCTTCATCTATTATCTTTCCTATACCCTCTTGTTTCACTATCTTTTCCCCCTCCTCCTATTACTGTTGATCGTTTTGTTTTATATCTTTTTCTATTTCTTTACATTCAGAGTTGTATCTTGGAATGTAAAAGGTTTTGTTAACCCTATAAGGAAGCAGAGAATTCTATCTCATTTAGCCTCCTATAACCCAGATTTAGCTCTTTTACAAGAACCCCATTTTACGGAGATGGAGGCTTTAAACTCAAATGGAATTGGGTCAGTTCAGTCTTCGTGTCTCCTATGTCCACTAAGAAAAATGGTGTGATTATTTTTTGTCACCAACAAACACTCAGAGAATGGTAGGGTCAAAGGGATAATTGAACGACCTGCCATAGTTCTATTCCCCAATCTATACAATGGTGCACAGTCTAAATATCGATTCCTAAATTTCGACTTACAGTAATATTGAGTTGGAAGTATCGAAGGTGGAGAATATCGAAGTCAAGAATATCGTTGGACAGAATATCTACCCTAAGGTAAGTAATATCGAATTTTTTTTATATCTATATAAGTAATATCGAAGTTAGTAATATTGATATCAAATATTTCGATGTTACTAATATCAATAGTTGTTTATTGTTATGTATTTTATAATGTATTTTATATCTATGTGTTATATGTTTTTTGTTAAGTATTTTATTTGTTTTAAAATATATGTGTACTATTTTTTATATATTAATAATGTTAATTTTAAGTTAATTTTATGTTTTAGTACTGGAGCGGGTTGTGGGTTTATAGGGGAATAGGGTGGGAAGTAATTTAATTATAGTAAATTAATTATTATTTTTTAGTAATTGTAAATTAATTTTAATTCATTTTTGTGTTGAAGTTCTGTAGCGGGTTGTGGGTTTATAGGGGAATTGGGTGGGAAGTAATTTAATTGTAATTAGGTAATTATTTTATTTAATTGGAATTGATTTTTATTTAATTTTTAATTAATTATTAATTGGTAATTCCTTATTTTAATTGGTAATTAATTATTTTATTGGTAATTCAGATTTTTAATTGTTAATTACTTTTTATTTGTTGGAAATACATGTTTATTAATTGGTCATTATTGTTTCATTTAAAATATGTTTTGATTTAAAAATAAATGTATTGTTTACTATATTTTAATTGTTAATTAATTTGTAATTATTAATGTTTTAAAAAAAAATATTTTAGTGTTCAATATTTATTATTTGTTAGCTAATATTTATTAATTAATATTTATTGGTATTTATTGTTAATTTATTGCTAATTAATTATTCAATTGTAATTATGCTTTTAGTTTTGAAAAATATTTCAGTGTTCAATATTTATTATTTGGTAACTAATATTTATTAATTAATATTTATTGGTATATATTGTTAGTTTATTGTTAATTAATTATGCAATTGTAATTATGTTTTTAATCATTATTAATGTGTATTTGCAAATCATGTAGAGTTTAAAAAAAAGTAAATTATTAATTATTTTATTTACAACAAATATTTATAACATTGTTATATTTAACTTCTACGCTAACCAAAAATTTCCCTACTGTTGCACTCTCTGGAGTTGGAATAGTAATTTTTACCGCTACGCTATCCAACGCTTTCCCTACTGTTGCACTCTCTGGAGTTAGAATAGTCATTTTTACCCCTACGCTATCCAACGCTTTCCCTACTGTTGCACTCTCTGGAGTGAGAATAGTAATTTTTACCCCTACGCTATCCAACGCTTTCCCTACTGTTGCACTCTCTAGAGTGGGAATAGTAATGTTTACCCCAATGCTATCCAATGCTTTCCCTACTGTTGCACTCTCTGGAGTTGGAATAGTAATTTTTACCCCTACGCTATCCAACGCTTTCCCTACTGTTGCACTCTCTGGAGTGGGAATAGTAATTTTTACCCCTACGCTATCCAACGCTTTCCCTACTGTTGCACTCTCTGGAGTGGTAATAGTAATTTTTACCCCTACGCTATCCAACGCTTTCCCTACTGTTGCACTCTCTGGAGTGGGAATAGTAATTTTTAGCCCTATGCTATCCAATGCTTTCCCTACTGTTGCACTCTCTGGAGTTGGAATAGTAATTTTTACCCCTATGCTATCCAACGCTTTCCCTACTGTTGCACTCTCTGGAGTGGGATTAGTAATTTTTACCCCTACGCTATCCAACGCTTTCCCTACTGTTGCACTCTCTGGAGTGGGAATAGTAACTTTTACCCCTACGCTATCCAACGCTTACCCTACTGTTGCACTCACTGGATTGGGAATAGTAATTTTTACCCCTACGCTATTCAACGCTTTCCCTACTGTTGCACTCTCTGGAGTGGGAATAGTAATTTTTACCCCTAGGCTATCCAACGCTTTCTCTACTGTTGCACTCTCTGGAGTGGGAATAGTAATTTTTACCCATATGCTATCCAACGCTTTCCCTACTGTTGCACTTTTTGGAGTTGGTATAGTAATTTTTATCCCTACGCTATCCAACGCTTTCTCTACTGTTGCACTCTCTGGAGTTGGAATAGTAATTTTTACCCCTACACTATCCAACGCTTTCCCTACTGTTGCACTCTCTGGAGTTGGTTGGAATAGTAATTTTAACTCTACGCTATCCAATGGTTTCTCCACTGTTGCGCTCTCTGGAGTGGGAATGGTAATTTTAAGTTCTATGCTATACAACGTTTTTATTACTGTATTTTTTTTAGTTATGGATTTTGAATAGTATTTTTATTTATTTAGCTATTTGATAGTTTTGTATAGTTTTAGATAATCAGACCCTCCAGCTTATCGCGATTTAGCGATTTGCAAAAAAATCGCGAAATTGGCCGATCTGTGGAAATGCCGCGATATTTGGGCAAAAGCCAGCGAAATTTGCCGTTTCCGCCGTCTCCGCCGTTTTCCGCCCGATTCCGCCTTAAAATCCAGCCCCATGCGCACCCATTTTCCATTCCCCAGGATTTCGCGGCGAGAGAAGGAGCGAGAGGAGGTCGAGGACGGCGGCCGAGAGAAGGAGAAGACCAGCAAGAAGCGGCAGCGACACACACAGGAAGACTCTTCCTCTTCTCCAGAGACCAGGGAAGCGGACTCGGAGCAGGAGAACAGCCGGCCGGCGAACACAGACAGGAGGTACGTCCGTCCCTGCCAGGATCCCGTTAGCAGGGAACAAGAAGCTGTTCGGAAGTCATTTCCGACCCACAGAAATACTAAAATAAATGATTAATGTCCCCCGAGGCCCGCCGCGTCCCTCGTGTGCGGCGGCCCTCGGCGGGCCTTCGGGGGACATTAATCTTTTATTTTTAGTATTTCTGTGGGTCGGAAATGACTTCCGAACAGCTTCTTGTTCCCTGCTAACGGGATCCTAGCACCAGTCACAACATTTTCATTTAAGTCAATGTAATATTATATTACACCTTCTGACAGTATTGTGTGTTTGAGTGGGGTTAGTAGCAAGCAAATTGATCGAGTAAAAGGCAAATTTGCATCTTGCTTTGGAGAGGACACAGCTTACCGCCCAACTTACTGCTCGACTGTTTTCTTGGCATTTCTTAAACCCTCTTACTAAGGCACTTCGTTTTTCCTTGTCAACATTTCATATAGTCCTTGTGTGAAGCTTTTCAGAGTCAACCTGTTTATGCTGTTTTGTACTTTAACCTTGACTGACATGCGTTAAGGAACAATGTTTTGTATTCACAGCCTCATTCAGACAACAAGTCATTTTGCTTACAAGTGGGTTTATGAAATGAGTGGACTTTCCCAGGCCACAACCTTACAAATTTTGCATATTCCTTAGAAAATATAGCAGCTCTTGCATGACCTTTGCCTTAAAACATTGTGGATTGTAAAAACAACAGGTGATGGACAGAATGCAGAACAATGTCATACATTCACCCCAGTACAGAGATCTCGGCCAAAATCCATCGTTTTTTTGCTCACCATGCCATTCCAGTTTGAACCCAGCCATATGCAAATCAGTCTTGACCCTGTGCCCCATGGGTACAGTCCAGCCCGAACTGCCAAGCCAAGTCCTCCCTGGACTGGAAACAAGCATCCAAGGACAGGTTTCAGGCTTTCAGCCCTCATCAGCCTGGATAGCTTGATTCCAGTGGCATGGAGAGCACGGGACTCACGTCTGAGCATACCCGTCCCACTCGCTCCGAGACCTGTCTCTGCCTCCAGCATGCCTAGTCTGAAACCTGTGGGGGCTCAGAAGAACTGAACGTACATGGCCAAGATTAACATGCCTTTTAACTAAAACAAATGGGCTGAATTGTAAATAAACAAAATGTACATAGCTCCATGTTGTCAAATAACTCAAACAGTAAGATATCTGTGTTTGGTGTTGCAAAAAACCCAAAATAAAATGCCGCTAAATGCCGCTAAATTTCCATTTTTGTGCCGCTAAATTTTCATTTTTGTGCCGCTAAATTTGCCAATCCATGCCGCTATATCCTGGGGGGTCTGGTAGTATATGATTAATTTTTAAAATATTAAAAGTATTTTAAATTTGTTAAACTTATGTTTGTAAATGTATTTGTAATTTATAATATTTGTTAATTTATAAATGATTAAAATAATTATTAAAACTTATCGTTAAGTAAGTATATATTATATATTGTTTGTATATGTTTAATTAATATTTTATTATTATTATTATATATGTATTATTTATTAATTTTAAACATTATTAGATATTTTTAACTATGTTTATTTTATTTATTAGTGTTATTTACTTTATTTTACATTAATATTTTTACTGGGGGAAAAAAACGATATTTTTAACATCGATATTTTTAACATCTATATTTTTTTTCCGATATTTTTGTACTTACCATGTTGTAGATGGGATGTCGATATTCTTGCCTTCGATGTTTCAGCATCGATGTTCCTGTAGGTCGATATTTTGAAGTTCGATATTTTGTCACTGATCCCTAAACAATATCACTAACTGAACTGGGGCTCACGCAGAAAAGTACCAACAAGTGCCTAGGACTACAAGGGACAGAAGTGAAGAAACTGGAGTATTGTAAAGGCACAGGGACCCTTGAGCAGAACTTGGATACCCATCAATTGTCTATGTGATCAATCTTATCATATGGTTATCCACCCAATCGAATGATATGTCTCTTGATCATAGAGACTATCTTCAAGGGAAAACTCTCTCAATAGAGTCAACGAGGGAGCGCCAGGAAGTAATAAAAACAGATCGTATGTATCTTAAGTCAATGATCACGTGGAAACCTCGTGCAGTGCATGAAAAAGTGAGTGCAGTATTTAAAATAGAGTTGTAAGGAAAGAAACAAAATGTATTATAAATATCACCTCACACTCTAAATAAAACCAAAAAACAGTGCAAAAAGTAGTATTAACAAATAACTGCTAGTTATCAAGGTCAACACGTTTCAGCCATCTGGGTAAAAGTGCCCAAGGCTTTCTTCAGGACCTATGTTTGTCAAAATTTGCTACTGCATGAATATATCAACTGAAAACCAAAAGGTGTCAAAAATGAATATAATAAATATCACCACAATAAATTTGGAATAGATACAACCTTTCTTTACTGATCCTCCGCTTCAAGGGATGCAGATGGCATCCGCCTTGACCGGGGATTGGACCTCACCTCACCTCACCTCACCTGGAACCTTACTCAGGAATACGAGGCCCCGCTCTGTCCGTCGTTGCCTCTGGCGTTCTTCTGAGTCGAGGGTGGAGGTGGAGGTCCTCCTGCATCCCTTGAAGCAGAGGATCAGTAAAGAAAGGTTGTATCTATTCCAACCTTATTGAGACCACAACAATACAATCGGGAGGCGGGGGCAGCGAATGGGCAGTGGGCAGTCAGGGGGGCAGGGCCGCAGGGGGCACAGCGGCTGGGGAAACGAGCGGAACAGAAGGCAAAAGGGGCACAAAAAGAAGGAAAAAACGAGTGGCACGGAAGGCAGAAGCGCACAAAAAAACGAGTGGAACAGAGGGCATAAGGGCACAAAAAACAAGGGGAAAACAAAGTGGAACAGAGGGCAGAAAGGCACAAAAAACGAGTGGAACAGAGGGCAGAAACGCACAAAAAATGAGTGGAACAGAGGGCAGAAGGGCACAAAAAAGAGTGGAACAGAGGGCAGAAGGCACAAAAAACGAGTGGAACAGAGGGCAGAAAGGCACAAAAAACGAGGGAAAAGCGAGTGGAACAGAGGGCAGAAAGGCACAAAAACGAGTGGAACAAAGGGCAGAAGGGCACAAAAAATGAGGGAATAGCGAGTGGAACAGAGGGCAGACCACAACAATACAATCGGGAGGCAGGGCAGCGAATGGGCAGTGGGCAGTCAGGGGGGCGGGACCACAGGGGGCACAGCGGCTGGGGAAATGAGCAGAACAGAAGGCAAAAGGGGCACAAAAACAAGGAAAAAACGAGTGGCACAGAAGGCAAAAGGGCACAAAAAAAGAGTGGAACAGAGGGCAGAAGGCACAAAAAACGAGGGGAAAACGAGTGGAATAGAGGGCAGAAAGGCACAAAAAATGAGTGGAACAGAGGGCAGAAAGGCACAAAAAACAAGTGGAACAGAGGGCAGAAGGGCACAAAAAATGAGGGAAAAGCGAGTGGAACAGAGGGCAGAAAGGCACAAAAAACGAGTATAACAGAGGGCAGAAAGGCACAAAAAATGAGGGGAAAATGAGTGGAACAGAAGGCAAAAGGGGCACAAAAATGAGGGAAAAACGAGTGGCACAGAGGGCAGACGGGCACAAAAAATGAGCGGCAGAGAGGCAAAATACAGAATACAGAAATATAGGGGCAGCTAAGAACAGAAGGCAGAACGGACAGAGAGGCACGGGGGCAGCGAGGGGAACAGAAGGGAAAACCGGGCAGAGACACGGGGCAGCGAGGGGTACAGTAGGAAATACCGGGCAGAGAGAGCAAGGGGGTTAGCGAGGGGAACAGAGGGAAGAAAAAGGGGCACAGACCACGTACAGGCAGAGGGGAAGACAGACAACAGCAGTCACAGACACAACAATGAAAATATAGGCAATACAATAAAAACAATAAAATGTTGAAAGGCACATGTGTATAGGTTACCGTTACTTGGCAGGCAGGTAAAAATAGATGCAGCCAGGATCAGCAGTAGGATTTTCGTGCTGCTGTCTGATTGCTCACTTTCCACAAGCCCTTGGGTACCACTAAATAATACACTGCTGTATGCATACATGTCCATGCCAATAGACCCAATTCAGGCTGTCTCCCTTGTGAAATTGCCTCTGCTTCAAAAGGCGTTTTTAAAAAGAAATTTAAATTGTACAAATTGCTTGGGGGTCCCCGGCTTCCTAACCTCTTACAACTTTCTCAATATTTTTATACGACTGGCAAAGCGTGTGGCACTTTCCAAGAAGCCACAATATGCCTAATCCATAAAGAGGGTCAAGATCCTATGCAGTGTAAGAATGATCATCCTATATCTCTTGTAAATGTGGATTACAAAATGTTTACTAAACTGCTTGCTTTGTGACTTGAGCCTTTATTGCCAAATTTATTCGGTAAAGAGCAATGTAGCTTTGTTAAGAGCAGGTTAACTTCAGATTATTCTCAGTTATTTTTTAATGTGTTAAACAAGGCTTCCACTCTTTCTCATTCCTTAGCTGCAGTTTCTTTTGACTCAGAGTAGGCGGAATGTATGACAAAATATCTAAACTAAAAAAATCTACATACAAAATTATCGTGTAGTAAATATCGATGACAAAAAAATCGACTCTCTATATTTATATAGGAAACAACATAAATATTGAGTAAACAATATCGTAAAACAAAAACATCGACCACACAAAAATCGTAATCACACATATCGAAATCAAAAATATCGACAATCTTAAATAAACATAGCACATATCAAAAATATCGTAAAACAAAAATATAGACATCAATATTATCGACAATACCTAAATATCGACAGCTCAAAAATACAAAATACATTTTTAGTTTACACACTATAATTTAAATATTTAAAATATACACTCATAAAACATATAATAAACATAACAAACATAACAAACACAACTAAAACGATACATTCTAAATAAAATTAATTAACCATACTAAATAAACGAAAACATTTTAAACAAACACACTTAATATATAAAAAATTAAAAACAATATTATACCTTTTAGAAAACAATATACCTTCAAAATACACTTCATAAAATGAGAAAACCACAGCAAAGGTCGACATTAGAATTTCACATACAAGTAACATAATTAACAAACTTAAAGAAATTCAAACTAACCAATAGAAACACATTTAAATATAACTGACCAATAACAAACAACAACTAACAAAAAGTAAGTAAATAAAACTTTTAAAATAAACTGTCAAATTCAATGTAACCTGCCTTTTATCAACAAAAACATAAACACAAATTTATATTTCTAGCTCTTTATATAGCCAAAGCAGATCCAACTATAAGAAAAAGAAGAAATTTTTCTACCTACAAATACAACAAAACAATAGTATACTATATAATTTTTTTTAACACTAAGGGGCCAATTCTGATTCGGGATAAATAAACTTCGTACGATTCGTATTCGTAGCCGTCTCCATATGAATGAAAAAAGACCGTCCGAACTGCGTAGTACGATCCGTATCCCTAAAATACGTCCGAATATCAGCGACCCATATGAACCATTATCGAAGACCCGTACGAAATGGCGTCGGAACTCAAACCGTACGATTTGTAAACATGCCGTACGACCAAACAAGTACGATCCAGAACGGGGACCGAGTACGAGATTTGTACGGGCAAATGTAGTCGCGCATGAAGCATGTTTCGTACGGAAAACATCGCGTATGAGCGAGCCGCACCAACAAATACGACCCGCACACCCCTTAATAAAGCGTACGCGAAACCCCACCCTGAAAACGGCCCATATCAGCCAGCCGCACCAACAAATACGACCCGCACACCCCTCAATAAAGCGTACCCGAACCCCCACCCCGAAAGCGGACCGTATCAGCCAGCCCCACCAACAAATACGACCCGCACACCCCTCAATAAAGCGTACGTGGACACACCAAAAACGTCCCGTATGAGCCAGCAGCACAAACAAATACGAACCGCACACCCCCCACTAATAAAGCGCACGCGAACCCCGAAACCAGCACAAGGACAGTGCAAACGAGTCATACAACACCACTAAACATGTCTCATGTGTACACACCATTGGAAAACAATGTCCTGCCCACATCCAAACAGCCAAACAGAGGGCCCAAGTCACACAAACCCCTTATAACACACCCACCAAAAATTCAAAATAAGCCACACCCACAAATGGACCAATAAAAGGGCCCACACATACAACCCATCATCCTTTGCAACATACCTATTTGCGCAAAGACACTGACAGGACACCAACAACTGCACCCATACACCTTCACACATACACCCTATCTCATTCACACCCACACAACCCCCTTCACAATCAGACCCACACACCCTCATCCATAAACACTATCACCCCACCAATCACATACACCCCTCACCATGACCACACCAAAGAATCCAAAGTTCACTAACCTGGAGATGGAGATCCTTACAGATGAAGTCATCAGAGTTGAGCCACAGCTGTTTGGTGCATTGGTCAGACAGACCAGCATATCTCAAAAAACACGCCTGTGGGAGAGGATCGTCGATAAGGTAAATGCTGTTGCACCAATCAGGCGCACCAAGAGGGATTGCCAGGCAGGTGGTACGATCTGCGGAGGATGGTCTAGAGGAAGATGGACGAAGACTATGCCAATGCACACCACACTGGAGGTGGTGGTCCCCGCAGACCTGCACAATACCATCCCTGGGAGGAGAAAGTCATGGCCCTGCTACCACCGGTGGGAGTTCACGGAATTGAAGGAGCCGTGGAGCCTGGTGAGTATACAAACAACTCATGTAACATGGGGGGACTCCCAGAAGTGCCTAACAGTATGGGGGTGGTATGTGGGTGGGTGGCTATGACTCCCAGCAGTGCCTAACAGTATGTGGGTGGGTGGCTATGACTCCCAGCAGTGCCTAACAGTATGGGGGTGGTAGGTGGGTGGGTGGCTATGACTCCCAGCAGTGCCTAACAGTATGGGGGTGGGTGGCTATGACTCCCAGCAGTGCCTGACAGTATGGGGGTGGTATGTGGGTGGGTGGCTATGACTCCCAGCAGTGCCTAACAGTATGAGGGTGGGTGGCTATGACTCCCAGCAGTGCCTAACAGTATGGGGGTGGGTGGCTATGACTCCCAGCAGTGCCTAACAGTATGGGGGTGGGGGGTATGACTCCCAGCAGTGCCTAACAGTATGTGGGTGGGTGGCTATGACTCCCAGCAGTGCCTAACAGTATGGGGTGGTATGTGGGTGGGTGGCTATGACTCCCAGCAGTGCCTAACAGTATGGGGGTGTGTGATCCAGTCCCGCTTTCACCCCCGCCAGGACTAAAAACTACTAGAAACTCACCGGTATCGGGGGTGCCAAACACAAGCCCTTTCTTTCAACCACCCGTGACTCGCAACATTGCCGGAGCGGTATCCATGACGCGAAGTACCCCGCCCCTCTCTCTGTTACAGGAACCAACCAGCGGCGCGGCCAACAGGAAGCACTCTGTACCGACCCCGGAAGTCCCACCCCTAAGGCAGCGGCAGCACCAGTGAAAAACGAACCCATCGACCAGAACGCCGTCGGAGCATCGTGGCAGGATACCCAGACTGGCGGAGAAGACAGAGAAGAAGAGAAACCCGAAGAAGACGTATGGTCGGAGGATTGGTGGAGTCCCTGAGGAGGTGGCTGAAGAGCGGCCGTGGCTCACTGGAGAGCTACGGCAGACCGCGTGAGTACTTAGAACCCATTTCAGAGCACGCTAGGCGCTCAGTGTATATAGTGTATGATTCTCTCTCTTACCTAGTCACGGAGCACGTAGATATATCACTGTGTATTTTGTAAAGCACCCTCACGGTATTGCCTCTGTTTTCCCGCACTCACCCTTCGGACACCCTTGCTGTTCCCCCCTTTTTCTTTGCCCTTCCTCCCTTCCGTTCTCGGGAGCTCCCTTTTCCTCACGACTCCCTCCTCTATCTTTCCCCCACAACCCGGTGTCGGTGACAGGATACTTGGGGACTCCAAGTCCAGAACTAACGGTCCATTCTTTCTCTTGTTGCCCTCCGAGGTGTCTCCCCGAGGACAGACCCGACCTGAAGAGCACCCAGATCGGACCCTGACCCAAAGCGAAGGACCCCGAACAGAGACAGACCCGACGGAAGGAAAAGACCCGGACCTCCCCACGGATCCATAGTTCTCTTGTTACTGGACGTTTGTGTTTAAATAAAAACCGGCATAGCCCACTACATCCGGCCTCCTTGCCTGATATTTCAGCCCGCGACACTCCCACCATCACAGGGTGGTATGTGGGTGGGTGGCTATGACTCCCAGCAGTGCCTAACAGTATGGGGATGGGTGGCTATGACTCCCAGCAGTGCCTAACAGTATGTGAGTGGGTGGCTATGACTCCCAGCAGTGCCTAACAGTATGGGGATGGGTGGCTATGACTCCCAGCAGTGCCTAACAGTATGGGGGTGGGTGGCTATGACTCCCAGCAGTGCCTAACAGTATGGGGTGGTATGTGTGTGGGTGGCTATGACTCCCAGCAGTGCCTAACAGTATGGGAGTGGGTGGCTATGACTCCCAGCAGTGCCTAACAGTATGGGGGTGGTATGTGGGTGGGTGGCTATGACTCCCAGCAGTGCCTAACAGTATGGGGTGGGTGGCTATGACTCCCAGCAGTGCCTAACAGTATGGGGGTGGGTGGCTATGACTCCCAGCAGTGCCTAACAGTATGTGGGTGGGTGGCTATGACTCCCAGCAGTGCCTAACAGTATGGGGGTGGTATGTGGGTGGGTGGCTATGATGCCCAGCAGTGCCTAACAGTATGGGGGTGGTATGTGGGTGGGTGGCTATGACTCCCAGCAGTGCCTAACAGTATGGGGGTGGGTGGCTATGACTCCCAGCAGTACCTAACAGTATGTGGGTGGGTGGCTATGACTCCCAGCAGTACCTAACAGTATGGGGGTGGAATGTGGGTGGGTGGCTATGACTCCCAGCAGTGCCTAACAGTATGGGGGTGGTATGTGGGTGGGTGGCTATGACTCCCAGCAGTGCCTAACCATATGGGGGTGGTATGTGGGTGGGTGGCTATGACTCGCAGCAGTGCCTAACAGTATGTGGGTGGGTGGCTATGACTCCCAGCAGTGCCTAACAGTATGTGGGTGGGTGCAAGGGGAGTACCAGAAGGGGGAGGGTGAGAGGGTGCAAGGTGTAGGGTAGGAGGCTGCACTCATCCCATATGGCCCAGGAATACACCCATGCACCATGCCAATGCACAGAGAGTGTGAAAGTACTGACAAGATATCTGACACTGGGCCCTGGTGTAGGCAGCACAAGTCCCTCCTGTGATCAGTGCAAATACTAACACCAGGACAAGGTCAGATATCCTGCACAGGAACTCACAACCACCGTCATGGCAGCATGCTTCATGGGGGGACAGACACACCACGAGGGACGTCCACTTGCAAATCACACTCAAACTACTAGCATGGCCTGTCACACATACCCCTTACAGAAACAGAGCCTTTGGGGACAGGCAATGGAGTGCACCACTGTCACAATCGTCATGTAACACAACAAAACAAATACTGATCTGATGACGCATCCAAGCAAAAAATGCACAGTGCTGAATCACAGGTCCATTGTGCCTCTCACACAATGCTGTAGCCACAGCTTTCGGACGCTGTGGATGCACTTAAGTAACACCATGGACCTGGGCATTGACAAGGTGATGCATCTTGGAGAAGTGCCACGTTCTAAAGCCCTGTGCCAGAAGTAGGTGTACTGGTCCAGGGGGGTTGGCAGTGGGTGGCCGTCATGGCACAGCAACACCTCACAAAAGTTGCTGACTAAAATCAGAAAAATTCCACTCAGTCTCTATCATAAACATGCTGCATTTAAACCCTGTGCATGCTTGAACCAGGCATAAGGATTGACGCTGCATTGTGCAGATTGGGGCACACAGAGCACAGCTGGATCTGTGTCGTGCTGGCGACACAAGCCACAGCAATGGCTGTGCCAGTCATTGTAAACAGTACCGAACATGTCAATGACCCCTCAGCACATGTCAATCTGATCCCACAACATACCCATACACAAGTGAACAATGACAACAATCCAAAGCAGGTGGACCAGTGCTAACGACAATGTATATCAAAATTAAATGTTGCATGATAGTGCATTAACAGTGTCTGTCACTCACACCCACAGGGCAACGTGTGGAAACTACCCCCAACCAGGGGGAGATGGATCCCAGTCCCAGGCTCAGCAGGACCCTGACCCCACCGACAGCGACGCCTCAACACATCGTGGCTGATCCCAACCAACATGGCCCCTCTGGATCCCAAACCCGTGCAGCAGCTGGATCACATACATCTGTGCCAACCACCACACCCATTCCCGCCACATCCCAGCAGACAGCTCGGAGCCCTGCCCATAATCCACAACAGAGCCAGTCGGACAAGGTTCCCCGGGCACCCAGGAGATGGCAGACAACACCACCACTGCCATCATTCATGGGTCCCGTCGATCCGATGTGCCCACAAACGCAGGCCAGGCTCGTGTGGGCAGGGCTGGTGGGAGTGGCGCAAGGCGGAGGCGAGAACCTGACCAGCAATCTGCAGGGCCCGGCATGTCAGAACTCCAAAACATCATGGAGGCATACCGGCGGGACACCAGGGAGTTCAGCCAGGTAGTGGAGGCCCTCACCGAAATTAAAAATAATCAGGTCGAGCAACATGCCAGTCACCAACAACATCAGGGACGGATGGAGGCAAGACTGGATGAGGTCTTGACGGTGCATAGGGAAATAAGCCAATCACTCCGTCAGATTGCTGTTAACATGCAGCACCCTCCCTGTGTCACCAGGCTAGAAACATCAAGGCAAAGACCAACACCAGCCATAGGGAGGGAGGAGGAGGAGGAATTGTCTGACGGAGCGTCCCAGGCATCGTCAAGGCCTGCACGTGAGGATCCCACAAGGAAGGTGGGTCGTCCACGCAAAAGACAGTGAGAGGCAGTGGGCTATGCACAACTCCCAGGTCACCTGGTCTGGCATCTTGTCTTTGTTTGCAACAGCATCACCTTATTGACTCCCCCACATGGACTTGCTGGTCGCAGTGTGCCCAATGATGCCAAGCACTGTGGCCTGGACTCTGTTGACTCAAACTGTAAGGCATCACATCTCCAGCTGTGAACTTTGGATTCCCCCCTTTTTGTACAGCACCTACTCACGTTTCCTGCACAAGATCAGAAAATAAATCTAAATAACATAAAACGCATTTGTGGAAAGGTTTTGTACCCAGAGTCACAAACATATGTGTGGGGACATGTATAAAATGCCAGAGTGTTGAACAAACTGTAACCATCCACACACTGGGATCTGAGTCTGGTTGAGGACACGCATAGGTCACAATATTCCAACAACTACATACATGGATGGCAATACACACAGGTGATGGTTACAAAATGCTGAAGGGGGGATTGGCTTGCAATACTGATATTACAGACAGGTACAGAAGAGTCACTTGGAGGTGTACAGATCGTGGGTAATATGTAGGTGTCCACGGAGGGAGTACCAGGATCTGTGTTCGGAGGTATGAGAACTATCAGCCGCATGCAGTTGTACTGTGGATGTGATGAATGGTACCCAGGCCAAGGGTGACAGGACGGACTGTGGGTGTTGGATGGTAGACGTCCATATTAGTTTATTGGCCTGGGCCTGTGGAGTGCCTACTGAGTGTGGCTGAGGAGTATGAAGGTGAACCTGCAGTTGACTGTGGGACTATTGTGGGTATCTCAGGTGGACGGTCACGTGGCAGTAGCAGGGGATGTTGAGGATGAGGTATGCATACACCCTGGATTTGCACAAGTACTCCTGGAGTCTGGTTCTTGTACCTGTGTAGAGGTTGTTGCTGTAGTTGGGCTGGCTGGTGCCGTTGACGGCGACCAGGCTGAACACCACCTCGTAAACAGACATCGCCATAGCCATCCCAGAAGGCCATAAGATCTACCGCAGACACCGCACCAACAGAGTGGGAGGAGGAATCGCCATCATCCACATGAACACTCCCAGAGTCACTACCAACACCAACTACGCCCTCCCAACCGCCTAGCACATGCACTTACAGATCCACACTGACGCCAACAACAAACTCAGAGGAACACTCATCGACAGACCACCTGGACCCCGACCACGATCCATCAACACCATTGCTGACCTCATCAGCACACACGCCCTCGGCTACATGGATTACATCCTCCTTGGGGACATATACTTCCAGCTTGAGAACAACAACAACGCAAACTCCACTGCCCTGGTCGACAACCTCGTCAACCTCGGATTTAAAGTACTCATGACAACACCCACCCACACCGCTGGACACACACAGGACCCCATCTTCTCCGCAACTCCACACGTCTGCTCCAACCACACCACCGATCACCACTGGACAGACCACAGATGCCTTGACTTCATCTTCAGTAAACCCACCACACCACCCCACACACAGCACATGCCACGCCGCTGCTGGTGCAAGGCCACCGTGGACTAACTGACCGCCACCCTCGCCCTGGGACCACCCGCTGATCACACCTACCCAGACTCCGCTGCCATCACCCTCATACAGTGGATCAACGACTGCGCCAACACCCTTGCCACACTCAAGACCTCCATCACCTATCACAACAACAAGATAGCCGCATGGTTCACCGAAGAGCTAAGGACCTCCAAGTGCACCTGTCGGAAACTGTAGAGGAGCTGGCTCCGCAACCAAACATCAGACAGCTACACCACACACGAGTGCCATATGGGCAAAATTTGCGAATTCACGGTCCACAAATTTTGCGAAATGGCAAAAAAATCCACGGGTTCGCGAATTTTACCGCGAACTCGCAGATTTTTTTGCCATTTGCACAAATATGTGACCACGTGTGCCTGTAACTTTGCAAGCACGCCAAAAGGCGCCGAGGTCCCTTGAGTGAGCTAGCCATTATAGTGGGGACGGGCGGGAAGACGTTTCATACCACTAGTGTGTGGTGGACGGGGCCAAACGGGCGAATCTTCTATGCAAGTTCACATGCATTTTGTTTATAGAGGGTCAGAGAACGAGCAGAGCAGCAGATGAGGAGAAAGCAGCCTCCTGGTCACAGGAGCTACACAGGGATGGCGCTCGGGAAACTCATGGATGCAAAAATGCGTTTGGCACAGGACCCCACAATCCTTCAGATGTCCAAGATAGCTCTGCTGCGCGTTTTGGTACTAAGCCATTCTGATCCTGCTCAGTGGGTTCAGGCGCATGCAGCTGCTGCTGCTGGACAATGTCCCATCTCATGCTAAACTGCCCCGTACAGGCATATGCTGGCGCTGGGCAGTAGGGTACAGTGGCATGCGGGTGCTGCACGCCGGGTACATGCGCAAACCGGTGCCAGGGGGGACACGTGTTTATTGGTGCTGTCTAGCAAGTTATGACTTTACATTTTGACTGCACTAGCATCCAGGCACCAGACTTCATGGTGCAAGAGCATAATGGTGCTGTGCGGTACGGGTATATATGTACTGGGGGCAGGGGGGCACTTAGCACAATGTGTGCTCACACCCAGAGGGCTCCCAGGCAATTGAGCACGAATGATTTTCACACTGAGAGGGCTCCGGGGCAGTTCAGCAGCGCGGGGGCTGACACCCACTGGGCCCCGGGGCAGTTCAGTAGCGTGGGGGCTCACAGCCCCTGGGCAGCTCAGCAGCGCGGGGGCTCACACCCACAGGGCTCCCGGGCAGTTTAGCAGCGCCACCCTCTGGTTCATCACTGCCACCCTCTGGTTCACCACTGCCACGCTCCGGTTCACCACTGCCACCCTCTGGTTCATCACTGCCACCCTCTGGTTCATCAAAGCCAACCTCTGGTTCACCACTGCCACCCTCTGGTTCACTACTGTCACCCTCTGGTTCATCACAGCACCCTCTGGTTCACCACTGCCACCCTCTGGTTCACCACTGCCACCCACTGGTTCACCTCTGCCACCCTCTGGTACATCACTGCCATCCCCTGGTTCACCACTGCCACCCTCTGGTTCACTACTGTCACCCTCTGGTTCATCACAGCACCCTCTGGTTCACCACTGCCACCCTCTGGTTCACCACTGCCACCCTCTGGTTCACCACTGCCACCCTCTGGTTTACCACTGTCACCCTCTGGTTCATCACTGCCACCCTCTGGTTCATCACAGCACCCTCTGGTTCATCACTGCCACCCTCTGGTTCACCACTGTCACCCACTGGTTCACAACTGCCACCCTCTGGTTCATCACCGCCACCCTCTGGTTCACCACTGCCACCCTCTCGTTCACCACTACACCTTCTGGTTCATCACAGCACCCTCTGGTTCATCACTGCCACCCTCTGGTTCATCACAGCACCCTCTGGTTCACCACTGCCACCCTCTGGTTCATCACTGCCACCCTCTGGTTCACCACTGCCACCCTCTGGTTCATCACTGCCACCCTCTGGTTCACCACTGCCACCCTCTGGTTCACCACTGTCACCCTCTGGTTCACCACTGCCACCCTCTGGTTCATCACTGCCACCCTCTGCTTCATCACAGCACCCTCTGGTTTATCACATCACCCTCTGGTTCACCACTGCCACCCTCCGGTTCATCACTGTCACCCTCTGGTTCACCACTGCCACCCTCTGGTTAACCACTGTCACTCTCTGGTTCACCACTGTCACCCTCTGGTTCATCACTGCCACCCTCTGGTTCATCACATGACCCTCTGGTTCATCACAGCACCCTCTGGTTCACCACTGCCACCCTCTGGTTCACCACTGCCACCCTCTGGTTCACCACTGTCACCCACTGGTTCACCACTGCCACCCTCTGGTTAATCACTGCCACCCTCTGGCTCACCTCTGCCACCCTCTGGTTCATCACTGCCACCCTCTGGTTCACCACTGCCACCCTCTGGGTCACCACTGTCACCCTCTAGTTCACCACTGCCACCCTCTGGCTCATCACTGCCACCCTCTGGCTCATCACTGCCACCCTCTGGTTCATCACAGCACCCTCTGGTTCATCACAGCACCCTCTGGTTCACCACTGCCACCCACTGGTTCACCACTGCCACCCTCTGGTTCATCACTGCCACCCTCTGGTTCACCACCACCACCCTCTAGTTCACCACTGCCTCCCTCTGGTTCACCACTGCCACCCTCTGGTTTACCACAGCACCCTCTGGTTCACCACTGCCACCCTCTGGTTCACCACTGCCATCCTCTGGTTCACCACTGTCACCCTCTGGTTCATCACAGCACTCTCTGGTTCACCACTGTAGATTATGGGGAGAAAGCACACCTGCCCAGCCTCAACCGAGACAAATTAATTTGAGGCTGGTTAATGTGTTACTGAATTTGAGCTTCAAGAACAGCACCTGCTTCCTTATCTGTAAGTGCTTCCTGTTGTGGTTTAATTTTTGTGACAGGAGCATTGTGCCATACTTGTAACTATTCTCTGACCCTGCTTCGAGGGTCAGAGCAGGGTCAGTGAATAGTTGCAAGTAGGCAATGAACTCTGGAGGCGCCGCTCAGGAAGCACTTACAGGGTTACAGCAGGTGCCCAAGTTGAAGTTAATTTCTTTGTAACCATTTTGTAAATGCTGTAACCCTGTAAGTGCTTCATGTACTTCAGTTTTGCAAAATCCATTCCGCTCACGATTTCGCAGAGTTTTCTGCAATTTCGCGAGATTTGCAGATCGCGAAATTGCAGAAAATCCGCAAATTCCACGAACTGAACGAATTTTCCACCCATACTTACCCGCAGACACCACCAACTCATCAGGACCGCCAACAGGACAGCCTAGACAGCAATGTACACAACAGCAAACAGCACATCAACATCTTGATTGAACTCACAACTCCCACCTACAACACCAATGACATACCACCATCACAAGACCTGTGTGACTCACTCTCCACCTTCTTACACCGTAAGATCATCGACTTCCACAACAGCTTCCACTCCGCTACCCCCACACCCACAAACGAGTCCACCCCCCCTTAGACCAACACCCACAAAAATAACCTGACTACCTGGTACAACGTCAGCGACAAAGACACCATCAGGACCATGGACTCCATCCACTCCGGATCCACATCTGACACATGGCTTCTCAACATTTTCAAACAATTCAGCTAAGCCAGCGCACCCTTTCTCCAAAAAACAATCAACATCTCCTTTGAGACAGCTACCTTCAGTGGGAGCTGGGAGAATGCTGAGATCAACGCCTTAGTGAATAAACAAAAGGCGGACCACAAATACCTCAAGAACTTCAGGGCCATCTCCCCTTCGCAGAAAAGGTCACGTAGAAGATCGTCAAGAGACTGCTGAGCCGCTACCTCGAAGACAACAACATCATGGGACCATCCCCTTCTGGATTCCGCAGCAACCACAGCACGGACACCGCCCTCATCACCGCCAACGACGACATCAGCATCCTCATGGACAAAGAAAAAACAGCCGCCCTCATCTTTCTGGACCCATCACCAGCCTTCCACACGGTCTGCCAAGACACCCTAACAGCATGCAGCCATGACGCCAGAATCCAAGAGATTGCCCAGAGCGTTTGCCTCCCACACTTCCGTTCCAAGACCACTGAGACCATCCACAGCGTCCCACATGGATCATCCCTCAGCCTGACGTTGATCAATATCCACATGGCACCACTCACCCATGTTGCACTACAACCTAGCCACAACATCATCTCCTACGCCAATTACACCCAGCCGATCATATCCCTCACCGAAGAACCACACACTGCCAAAGGAAACCTCCACAGAGGAATGAAGGCCGTTGCCAAATGGATGAAGGACAGCAGGCTGAAGCACAATTCTGACTAAACTGAGGTCCTCATCCCCGGCACCACCACCTCAGCCTGTGACGACTCAAGGTGGCCAACATCGCTAGGAACAGCCCCAGAACCCACCAACCACACACGCAACCTGTGGGTCATCCTCAAATCCTCCCTCTCCAGGACCAAGCCGGACAACGCCATCTCATCTTCCTGCTTCAACACCCTCAGAATGCCCCGCAGGATCTTCAAATGGATCATCTCAAACACATGAGAAACAGTCATCTGGGCCCTCTCCAGGAGCTCACTGGACTACGCAAACGCCCCCTATGCAGCTACAACAACCATACTCCTGAGACGGCTGCAACGCATCCAGAACGCCTCGCCACGTATGATCGTTGATTTCCCTAACACGGCCACATAACACCACACCTGAGAGGCCTGCACTGGCTCCCTGTCAACAACAGGATCACCTTAAAACTCCTCGTCCACGCACACAAGGCTCCTAACCACGCCGGAACAGCATACCACAACGACCAACTCAGCTTCTACACACCCACACGCAGCCTCCGCTCTACAAACCTCGCACTTGCCACAGTCCCTCACATCCGGAAAACCACTGTCAGTGACAGATCCGTCTCCTACCTCGCCTCAAAGACCTGGAACACCCTCCCTACAAGGCTACGACAGACCCAGGACCTTCTGGCCTTCAGAAGACTTCTCAAGACCTGGATTTTTCATCTGTAGCAGCCCCCCCCCCAGCGCATTCACACCCTCACGGGTAGGTAGGGCGCTCAACAAATGAATTGATTGATTGATTGATAGATGGCTTAGCCAAATTGTCTGTGTAGGATTGGAGAGCTGTAGATGATAGTCACAATGAGGGTGGTCAAGCTGTTGGTGTGATACCGGATGTGCAGATGTTTGACAATGCGGAGTGTGTCCTTGGTGTTGTATGTGACTCTGAGGGTATACCTCGTTAAGTTAGACCAATCATAATCCTGCTTTTGGTGTGTGGTCCCTGTGGGTTTTGGAATATCCGTCTGTGATGGCTATGTAGAAGTGGTGTGCTGATGTTACGTACCACCACGTTACAGTAATGAAGGCGATGTGTGGTGCTGTTGCGTTGTCGAGGTAAAACAGTACAATGTGGTGCTGCTGGAAGTTGTGTGTGAGCTGTACGTGGCACATTACCTGGTTGTACGTAGACGCACTGTTATGTGGGGCTGCATCGTGTTGCCAGTATGAGTTGCACACAAAGGCAGAGAAGCTGTCATGGGTGTGCTTGTGGTAGCGTGATACCAGGTGGATGATTGTCTGGTGTTCACTGTGTGGAGGGTGGCTGGAATATGAGTCTGTTGTGTCACATGAGTCATGAAATGAGCTGAGTGTCTTGCAGTGTGCTTGTTGCAGGTGCAGACGGACCTGCCTTTGTCATGGAGGTTGTGCAACAGTGGCACAGACAAGCTGCGGCATGCTTTAAGAATAGATGGATAGAGGAGTATCTTGTAGGCGTGTGTGGTGTAGTATCTGGCCACTCGGTGCTGCGTTGTGGCTGGGGATGCAGCAGCAGGAATGAGTGAACACATGACGGCAGAATGGGTGAGACAACATGCTAAACAAGCACACAAACCCAAGGATTCTTGCAGGGCACAAAGTGACATGTGTATGTGAAAGCAGGAGTGTCTGGTTACCCACGGGTCACCTCGAGCTAAATGGGTGTACAATCGCTAAAGATCATGGGCACAGAATTAGGCACCCTAAGGCCAAGCGGAGCACAGGACACACAGCGTCGGCAGGTGTAGCCTGCACGTCGTGTGTAGCGAGCTAAACAACACAAACACAACCATGTACGTCAGGCACAATATGGTACATTTGCCATTACCAACAGCATGCATGTTGTCACTGTACACGTAAACACATATGAACAATCATCGTAAACAATGCCATATTGAACGCATGCAGACTGGCAAGAGATGTGCGTTGACAGCAATGAGGCACAATGTACTGTGTGAAACACACTTCCTACACAATAGGATAAAGTTGTTTTCGATACCATGCTGCATTAGCCAATGTACATGCCCAGTGGCATTGCTCTGAAGACAATCACAGTCATGCTATGATATTACCTGTAATGCTGGTGAAAGATTCTACACACGATTGCCAGGGACTGTCCGTACCTTTGATCATCAGAGTGGTGCGATGCTGAAAGGGTTCCATCTACTAATAGCCCTTTGGTCTGAGTACAAAAGACAGACACAAAAGGGAGATCAGGTGAGAGAAGGAGAGGAGGGGAACTGCAGAGAGCGAGATCTGAAACAAAGAAAAACAAGCATAAGGAAGACATACTTTTGTCACAGAATCACAGAATACCTCCTGAACTACACTGTACCAGTCACATCTGTGAAGTGTAACCGCTGCCACTGTACCCTATGTGTGATCACAGATTTTGCAATGAGACAAGATCAGATGCTTGAACACGGACACATAAAAGGTAGCACAGTTTGTCACCTAAACGATGCATGTGTAACGCTCACAAGGCTGCTACTATGCAATTAGATCCATGCGGCTATCAACTAAGTCACAGTGTATGATTGAGGGTCCTAATCTGTGAAAATGTAATGTAGAGCAGTGCTACTGACACAAAGCCAACAATCCATATTTAGCCCTGTGAATCGGTAAGGGCCACGAGGGGAAAGTAGACATCACCCGCAAGAGCCGTAAGCAGCTCCTCCAATGAGGAAGGGAATGACCTAAACACAAGGAAGCCCCGCAGGAGACAGTCATTGGCTCTTCCAACTGTGCCCCACTATGCTAAACATGACAAGCAGGTGGAACCAAACTCAACAGCGAGTAATGATGAACAAAGCCACAAAAAAACCCTACCGTGACCATGAGATGCTGCACGGCACAAGATAATCCTGTGAATTACCTCACTCGACTGGTGCCATGGAGATATAACATTTGCTACAGCACAACGTTGTGATGACTTCAGCGCAACATACCTGGCATCATGGGAATGGAAAGTTAACATCAACTAACAGAGAAGGCTAGCGAGGCAGTGTTCTCCACCGGCACTGAGGTAACGACATGACAGTGACATGACATACTGGCACAAGGGGCAATTCAAACCATACCAACACAAAACAGCCTGTTTGGAATCCTTACCCAAACTGACATTTCAGCATGTCCGTGCATGTACCGCTGATTCGGCTGACGTTGCTAACTTCATGAGGAATAGCAGGAGGACTAAGATGACACCAACGGACAACAGCCAGGGCGACCTGGGAATGACAGGCACACAAGGGGTCACGTTCAGAATAATTTCTTACTGACATGGGCAGGTATAATACACTAAGAATGTAGTACACTTGTACATTCCATGTTCACACATTGCACGTATGTGTGTGGCATTTTGTCAGCACTTGTGTGACACTGCAACAACAAACATCAAAGTGACATTGCATACAGTCAGATGGACACACAGTATGCTACACATGCCACTCTATGGTACAAGCTTGCACAATATTTTCCCAGGACTCACCATTATGTAAAGAAGTTGCATATGGGCTGACTCCGGATATCACCCTCCTCCTCCTCATCGCTTGCATCCTGGCCAAGGCCTTCATCCTCCACGGGTGGATGTTCCAGCTCATCAGGATCCAGGATGAGTGGGACTGCTTCCTCAACTGCCATGCTGTGCAGCATGCAGCACATGGTGAAGATGTCACACACCTTTAGCGGAGCGTATGGGAGGGATCCGCCAGTCTTGTCGAGGCACCTGAACCGGCTCTTCAGGATTCCAAAAGTTTGCTCGATCACTCGCCTGGTCTGCCCGTGTGCATTATTGTACCGCTGGTCTGCAGCTGTTCTGGGGTTGCGGAGCGCAGTCATGAGCCACGGCATGTTGGGATATCCTGTATCTCCTACAAATTGACATCATGGCAATGAGTGTGTAATGTGATGTCGTCAGAGAAAGAAATGAAATTGAGACATACATGAGAAAAAGAGTTTACCCACCAAGAAGACATGCCCGATGGTTGCGCAGCTGCAGCATCATCTGTGGCACCCTGCTGCGCCTCATGATGAATGCATCGTGGCACGATCCTGGAAAACGTGCACAAACATGGGAAATCAGCATGTTAGCAAGACACACCACCAGGGCATTTATAGAGTGGTAATGTTTCCCGTTGCGGTCGGCCTGCTCTTGAGCTTGTGGTGGCACCAAAGAAACATGTGTTCCATCAATGGACCCAATTACATGTGGCATCCCACCCAGGGCATGGAAATCACCCTTGACACCTGTCAACTCGTCTGGAGTAGGGAATTTGATGAATTCATCAATGTGCCTCAACATAGCAGCTAACACATCACGTAGTACACGGCTGAACATGGTCTGTGACATCCCCTCCACATCAGCTATGGCAAATTGGAACGTACCTGTGGCAAAGAAATGTAGGGCTGCCATTACCTTTACCTTGGGTGTCAGCGCAGTTGGATACCTGTGTCGTGGTAGGAGATGTGGTTCCAGCCTGTCCATCAAGTCCTGAATCAATTGTTGAGTGAATCGGTAACCGCGGATGCAATCACGTTCCCTCATGGCATCCAAGTCTGGCAAAGGCCTTGGCAGAGGGGGTGCCCTGCACGACATATTTGGGGAAAAAGGTGTACAACTGTCAGCCAACGACAATTACAATGTACATAGCAGAAGCAACACTGCTTCAACACATCAAATCACCATTGAGTCTGGCATGGCCTGTACATCAAGGACACATATGCCAGCTAGGTGGCACTCCTACATTATAACTGATACACCTGTTGTCTGTGAAATGGACATGACATGCACACAAATGATCTGCTGGGCTGGTCTGAGTGAGCAGAACAATGTATCACGTCAGTGACACACGTCACGTGACCTGCATGAGAAGGTTGTCAACACATCCAGACAGCTGACTGCAAGGCACACACCCACGTCACATGTGCTATCGATTGCACATATCTGTAACATTGTGAATGAGTTGTGCATTTGACTAAACTACACCACAGCCATTCTCAGGATGCAGACCTGTATGTTTGGGGACAAATGATCTATTATGCCATCCCACACATGAGCAGTTGAAATGCCCCTGTGGCATGGTGTGCGTACATGGGAAACCCTTGCAATCACGGCACAGACCCATCATCGATGCACCTACAGCAGAGTAAGTTAACGGATACAAACAGCATGCCTAATCTTTGACATGTCACACACATGACATTGTCACACAGGGTCATGCTGGGCGTCAATTTGACAAGTGAGACAGTGCCCCTGTCCCTGGCATCATGTGACAGATGCCCGTACTGAATAGTGTGCTATCCCAGTGTTGATGTGCATCACAACATGTTTATGATGTAACTTATGTGACAAGTGTAAAGGTTATGTGAACCACATAGTGCCCCATCACAAATGACATGTCTCAACAGCTCATCACACATCAACTGTGCCACATGATCACATGCCCTGTGCTATTTCACTGTCTGCCACACCTAGGGCCTGCTGATGTAAGGATGCCATGCCAATATATACATTGACATCCTCACTATGACCTTAAACCTACATCCCTGCCATGTGTTTTCCTGGTATCACTATTGTAATGGTGCCATCCGTGTGCTTGTAAAACGCACCTTCACATGCATTCACTAGAGCGTATCAAACGCCCAGTACCCCAATAGTACGTGAGTGTGTACGGGTCGTTTCACCATTACATTCGAGCCATACGCGAGCGGACCCTACCCCTTTAGTACGTGCGTGTGTACGGGTCGTTTCACCATTACATTTGAGCCATACGCGAGCGGTCCCTACCCCAATAGTACGTGCATGTGTACGGGTCGTTTCACCATTACATTCGAGCCATACACGAGTGGACCCTACCCCAATAGTACGTGCGTGTGTACGGGTTGTTTCACCATTACATTTGAGCCATACGCGAGCGGACCCTACCCCAATAGTACGTGCGTGTGTACGGGTCGTTTCACCATTACATTCGAGCCATATGCGAGCGGTCCCTACCCCAATAGTACATGCGTGTGTACGGGTCATTTCACCATTACATTCGAGCCATACACGAGCGGACCCTACCCCAATAGTACGTGCGTGTGTACGGGTCGTTTCACCATTACATTCGAGCCATACGCGAGCGGTCCCTACCCTTGCGTGTGCGGGACGTTTCACTATTGAAAAAGTGGCCCGTACTTGTGTGGGGATCCCAGAAAATACATAGGGAACATCTAGGGGACGAGTAGAATGCCCAGAATGCAGGCTAGTTGTCAAGGAAACAGAGATTTGAGTGTGTTCTACAGGTGTTCTGGAAAATTCAGTTGGCCAAAACTATACAATGTTGCAAAATTTGTTGTTGAGCTCAAGCTCACATTTTAAACCATGCAAATGTGTCATGGCCTTATGTGTAATGGGATTGGATGAAACATAGGATGCAAAGTAATCTGGCCTATCACACTGTACTCCTTGGACTGACAGCCCCTCAGCAGCACTGATTTAAAGCTGCATGTGGCTGTGAGAGGGCACTTGCCTGCACAACATTGGAGTGGACCACACTGCTGCTGTCTCTGCATTCCCTGGACTCTGATTTTGCTGACCATGGAGAGGGCACCTGCATTCAGTGAGGAGGAGAACCAGGCCCTACTCGATGCCCTCCTACCAAACTTCAGCAAGCTCTATGGGAAACCAGGGGATCAGGTGAGTGATGAATGTGTGAGTGTCACTACAGCCATTGTGTATTTATGTAACAGGAATGCAATATTGTTAGTAGTGAGTGCAGGGTGTGTACATTGTGGTATCTCCCATGCAGTGTATGATGTAGTTAAATAGTGTTTACTGCTTACCTGCATTGTGCTAACTTTGACATTCAATGCAATGTGAATCACACTTACTGCGGTGCCACACCTTGCATGTTTTTTAGCCATGAGTTACTGAGGTGTAACAGTGTTCCCCCCAGAGTGACAGATGAATGTACTCACTGTTGTTATTTGTTTTTCGTGACCTGTGTGGGTGTTGGACAAATGCATGCTTTGAAGTCATGGACATTGAAGAGTGTGAATGTTCTTTGTCATCTGGCTATTTGTGTATGTGATGTTTGGCAACACTGATGCATGGTGTATGCCACAGCTGTACCCATCTGATGTGACAAGTATGCAGTGCCGTGTGCATGACTTGGACAGTTAGCATGACGCCTGTGTCACATCTTTGTAAAGTGTGACATGTGCCAGGTGAGGTTGTATACACTTTTGACAATGACAAGCAAATGATCTGTGCCAGGGTGTGCATGTGTGGTCTGCTGAGGGTTCTTTGGTGTAGTGTGATATGTGACAGCATGTCACGTGCTGTCCACCACCCTGAAGTTGCATATCTTGATCAGTGTGTGCCATGCTCAGTTAGTGGTTTGCACCCCTTATGGCATCTGTTTCCTTTCAAAGGCATGTAGTGGATTGGTGTTTGCTTACAGGCCACATTCACATGGACAATGATGGAAGTCCTGTCTGCATCCTATGCCCTGTTGTCATCGTCAATGTGGGGCAAGTGGGTGTCTTTGGGACATGGAGCAGATGTACTGATGTTGTTTCACTTTGTCTTCCTCACAGGTAACTGCCTATGAGAAGGGGGAGATCTGGCTGGACATAGCCAGGGCTGTCAGGTCTGTGGGGGGCCCTCGCTGAAGGATCCGGAACATCAGGAAGAGGTGGCAGGACATCCGGTGCTGGAGCCGCTGTATCGCCCGGGTCCAGCTGAAGCTTGAAGCTCCACGCGGGCATGGCGGTACCCGTCACCTCACCCCCCACATGCTCCGGGTCCTGGAAGTGGTTTTTCCTGACCTCCATAGGCAGTTGCAGGAGGGACAGCAGCAGTGAGGGGGTAGATACATGTCTGTTTGTTGTCAGTTGTGTCACATGCTACCTGCAGTGCTCAGAATCATGGTAACACTCCCACAGTTGGGGTGGTCTGGTCAGACAGGCAATTTATGCATTGTCATTTCAATGTCCCATATTCAGCTGATGCTCTTTTACATCCCTTCCCCTCCTCCACATGTGTCCCCTGCTTTGGGTATTTCATTTTTGCGCATGTACTCCTAGGGTGCAATGTATTAGTATGCATATTGCTTAGCACATCATCATATTGGAGGGAGGTCTGTGACACGTGTTGGTACCTTACCTGTTCCAGGACCTGTGCACTGTGTTTGACCTTCATTAATTGTCGGCACTGATCATGAGTCTTAACATGGAGTTCAGCACGGGTCTGCCTCAGTGGCCTTTGTCCCTGGTATACTTTGTATTTCTCATGTGTTAGCTACATGTGCACACTGTCCATGTATACAAAGTTTGGCTTGTGCATACTCACACTGGGCAGTGCGTGTGTGCCTATTCACAAGAATATGTTGCTGGTTGTTTGTGACTAATATGGATGGGCAGCCACACGAGGTGACCTTGGGTTAATTGTAATTGCTGCACAGTTATTGATACCCTGATACTGAGTTTACACAACTTGAGCTGTATCACTGACATTGACGGGGTGATGGGGGTGTTGTGCATGAGAGCTGTGATGGGCCTGGCTGTTTAGCCTTGTCAGTGGTGAGCTGTGTATGTAATTTCTGATGTGAACTCATCACTATGCACTTACCCTGTGATGCTGGACAATGCTGTCATTGTTGGATTTAGAGGCTGTGTTGTTGGCTCACAGAGATGATTGTTCCACATAGATTTGTGCTGCATGTATGTATTGGTGATGCAATGCAGTTTTGTCTTGGTGTGCACACTACTGTGTTCACATTTCCCATGTGGTTGAGGGTGTGTCAACAATGCAGTGATGTTTTCAATATTCTCAATTCCAGGCACATTAACTTAGGCATTTCCGGGATTTTGGACATGTGGGC
Source organism: Lissotriton helveticus (assembly GCF_964261635.1). Lineage (NCBI taxonomy): Eukaryota > Metazoa > Chordata > Amphibia > Caudata > Salamandridae > Lissotriton > Lissotriton helveticus. The sequence continues at coordinate 362,223,142 of NC_136065.1, read as the reverse complement.
CACTTCACTTGACAGCCAGTGTGTGTTATGTGCTAGCAACTGTATGATCTGGTGATAGATGCCCCTGTGAGGAGTGTCACAATGGTGTGTGGTGATGGAGGGAGCCTCTGTACCAATCATATACTCACACCCAGTCAACAGGTCAGGGTTTTATCCATCACCTTTCTGTTGCACACTCTGCCCCCCAAGTTCAAACATGGTCATGTGCAAATCTGTCTGTTCATGTGCCTCATGGGAACAGTCCAGCCAAATATGTCAAGCCATGCCTTCCCTGGACTGGAAACAAGGTTCCTGGGACCACTTACTGGCATTACAGCCGTCTTCAGCCATGCTTGTTTGTATACACATCTGTGTTTCACGCAAGCCTGGCTGTAGACAGCTGTGATGCCAGTGAGAGGTGATAGAAAGCTTGTTTCAGGTGCAGGGATGGCATTACATGGCACTTCGGGAAGGACTGTTCCCATGTGGCACAGGCTCAGACAGATTTGAACATGACCATGTCTGGACTGGGGTGGCAGAGTGGGCAACAGAACAGTGATGGATCAACACCCGACCTGTTGACATACAGTGGCTCATCATTGCGACTCTCATTCAAGTTGTGGCCTGGTCTGTTACTTGTATCTTTGTATACAAGGAGCGTTGTGTCTATTACTATTGCGCAGTACTAGACTTATATATGTGCTGAGTTATGTGGCATGTGACTCATGATGCATGCCATGATTAGAAATGTCTCCAAATGATTTGTTGCTCATATGTCTGATGTGTACAGGTGACTGATATATATTTTTAATTTCTCCTTGCCAACAGCATCATCACCCGAAAGTGGAGGAGACACAAGCATGGACCAGGCAGAGGGACCCAGCCACAGTGCCACCAGCTTTGAGGTGTCGGAGGGAGGCAGTGGCACAGAGGGTGAAGGGAGCCAGGCGGCCAGACCTCATAAGCAAGACACATCATATCATGCGGACGGCTCAGCTTCGGACTCCCAGGAGGAGGGGGAATACGCAGCAACAGCATCTGCACCCACTATGTCTGTCCCCTCCTCCTCCAGACCCATCTTCACCCTCCCAGTTGCTAGGGCCCCTTCGGTCCGTGCTGCCCCCCGTGTCTCCTTCGTCCCCGGCACCGCAGCCCCTGCCCCTGTCTCCCCTGCTGCCCTAAGTCTGTGGAACTACTCCGGCAGATTCAAGTTGGTCAGACGTCAATGCTGACTGTCCTCCATGGCCAAACACAAATCATGACACAGTTGTTGTCATTCATGGAGGGCATGTCATCTGACATGTCTGATCAACGTCGGAGTTTGGCGTCCATGGACTCAACACTGATGGCAGCACTTGCCATCCTGCAGCGTCAATCCCCCCTACTCCTTCTGACCCATCCACATCCCCCTCTCCCATACCTGTCCACCATACACGCAGACGCACAAGATCACACACCCCAACAGAGACACCCAGCACACCCACACGTAAGTCTAAGCACAGACCTCCATTCACCCAATCTCAGGGGGATGTACGCACACTCACAGGGACAGGGGACAGATATCACACACCCACCCACAGACACACTACACCTGACTCACAGCCCTCTACCTCCACTCCCATTGTGTCCCCGGGTTCAGGTGGTAGCCTGTCAGAACTGGCAGCAGTGTGCAGCGCTGAATATGTTTCAACCTTTTGCGCTGCACCTGCCACTGTGGAGGATTCCTCCCCACCTGCACCCGCTACACATACCCTTCCCTCTCCTGTCCCTGCGGTGCCGGACCCTGACTCCGATGATGCCCCCCATGGGTCCACAGACCTCTAAGTCCACCATGTGCAGGCAAGTTTTGGGGTGACAACCTCCACAAAGTCACCACTGCTGTGGACAGTATTTTGGACTGGCCATTGGCCTTCTGTGAGCCTGGACTCATTTATTTATTCTTTTACATTATGGCGCTGAATAAAGCATTTTATTTTTCATTCTGAACTATTGTATTTCAGGGAATTGCTTTAGGTGCTGTGTGCCTACAAGTTGGTGTAATGTTAATGTTTTGGTATTGTGAAAGATGTCTATTTTTCAGATGGGAATGATGTGGACCATGGCATCTCTGTGCTATCCCAATGTTGCAGATAATTATCTAGATTTGTGTGTGTGCAGTTTGCATACAGACATTATCCAAAAGAGTGTCCCTATCTCAGTGACACATGAGATCTTCACTACAGACAGTTGCACAATTGTTGTGGTGACTTTAGTATGGATTTCCCATTGATTAGTACATTCACTTGCGCAATGGCCATGCCTGCTCACAAATGCTATCTGATAATTGCTCAGTGCCATCCATGCTACTCACTGTGTTTGGGTTTGTGGTGTGTAGTAATGCCTTCAGGGAGTCCATCATCATTTTTCACACTATGCATGACAATGTTATCCGCCTTGACCTCATGATTCAGATTGTCTAATTTGAAATTTGTGCACACAAAACACAATTGGGTGCTTTGTATCTAGGGTTTTTTTTACCCTGTTCCTTCCATGAGGGAGTACATTTTTCACCACCTGGACATTCACATCATGTACGGGATGTACATGACACTTTATTATTCCATTTGTGCTTCATTTGTTGAGTGGTCTGTTACATGACTACACCCTATTGAGTCATGCTGGAGGGGGGGTGGGGGGGTGCCAGCAAACTACATGGGTGGATATGCATGTGGGATCTGACAAAACAACCTCATTTGGTATGTCACCCAGTGTGTGACAGGATACCATTCTCCGTGGAGTAGGTCACTGCTGTGAGTGATGTGTTGATATGCATCTATCATGAGTGTCACAGGTTAGGGATGTACACATACAGGCATGCAGTTGTTGTATGATGTTGGAAATGCACACCCCTATGTCTGGGCACTTCGGGGAGTCCTATCCACACCCCCCTCCTATGTCTGGGCACTCCTGGGAGTCCTACGCACACCCTCCTCCTATGTCTGGGCACTGCTGGGAGTCCTACGCATACCCTCCTACTATGTCTGGGCACTGCTGGGAGTCATATCCACAAACCCCTCCTATGTCTGGGCACTGCTGGGAGTCCTACGCACACCCTCCTCCTATGTCTGGGCCCTGCTGGGAGTCATATCCACACCCCCTCCTATGTCTGGGCACTGCTGGGAGTCCTACGCACACCCTCCTCCTATGTCTGGGCACTGCTGGGAGTCCTATCCACACCCCCCTCCTATGTCTGGGCCCTGCTGGGAGTCCTATTCACACCCCCTCCTATGCCTGGGCACTGCTGGGAGTCATATCCACACACCCCCTATGTCTGGGCACTGCTGGGAGTCATATCCACACCCCCCTCCTATGTCTGGGCACTGCTGGGAGTCCTCTGCACTCACCCCTCCTATGTCTGGGCACTGCTGGGAGTCCTCTGCACTCACCCCTCCTATGTCTGGGCACTGCTGGGAGTCCTATCCACACCCCCTTCCTATGTCTGGGCACTGCTGGGAGTCCAATACACACCCCCTCCTATATCTGGGCACTGCTGGGAGTCATATCCACACCCCCCATGTCTGGGCACTGCTGGGAGTCATATCCACACCCCCCTCCTATGTCTGGGCACTGCTGGGAGTCCTCTGCACTCACCCCTCCTATGTCTGGGCACTGCTGGGAGTCCTCTGCACTCACCCCTCCTATGTCTGGGCACTGCTGGGAGTCCTCTGCACTCACCCCTCCTATGTCTGGGCACTGCTGGGAGTCATATCCACACCATCCTCCTATGTCTGGGCACTGCTGGGAGATCTCTGCACTCACCCCTCCTATGTCTGGGTACTGCTGGGAGTCCTCTGCACTCACCCCTCCTATGTCTGGGCACTGCTGGGAGTCCTATCCACACCCTCCTCCTATGTATGGGCACTGCTGGGAGTCCTATCCACACCCCCCTCCTATGTCTGGGCACTACTGGGAGTCATATCCACACACCCCTCCTATGTTTGGGCACTGCTGGGAGTCTTTTCCACCCACCACTCAGATGTGACGCACCGTACACATACATTACAGACGTGTGTGCGGCACTTATCACTATTGCAATGGTTATATGTGTTAGCGTGTGGCACACCGTACACCGACATTAATGGCGTATGTGCTGCACGTATCACTATTGCAATGGTCATATGCGCTAGCGTGTGGCGCACCGTACCCCGACATTTATGGCGTATGTGCTGCACGTATCAGTATTGCAATGGTGATATGCGCTAGCGTGTGGTGCACCGTACCCTGACATTAATGTCGTATATGCGGCACGTTTCACTATTGCAATGGTGATGTGAGCGTGGGGCGCGCCGTACAGGTATACTTCCGTTGTAGCGGTAGGTTGTACTCACCGTCTGCGCCGTCGTCGGTTTCTATGTACGAGGCCGTAGGCGTACAGGACAGGGATGACACGGACGATGGGGTTCATGTCGTGTATGTCGCGTACAAGGGTGCGGTTCTGGCCGGACTCTGTTTTTACGGCTGTTTTCAGCTCCCGTAGCAAAAGGGCCGTAGGGAGTGTCGTCAACACGGATCGTACTTCCTGGTCCGGAAAGAGCAGCCTATTTACGTTCGGACGTAGCGTACCGCGCCACCTGGATACAATCCGTATGTACTTTCAAGTTGTACTGTGTTTGGTACGAGACGTACGGAGTGGCGCTTTGGGTTAGGATCGTACTTGCTCGTACGTACGGGGACGTTGTAGGTATACAATTCGTATGGGAAAAACGCTCCGTACGGCTAATAGGAGCGCTTTTTCCCGAATCGGAATCAACCCCTAAGTAAAAAACAACAAAAAAGCTAAAATGTTCTAACCATCAAACAAACTCCATTCTGACTTTTAATATTTTCTAAAATTGTCAACAGATTTTTAAAACACAGATAATATAAACCTAGTCTTAAAAAAAAGCCAAATTCACATATAAATAAAATTCATAGCATAAAATACACTTTACTTTCTTTCCACAGACAACTTAATAAAGAAAAGCAGGAAAATATTGAAAGAACATCAACCTTGAACTGCAAATAAACAACACTTGGTAAGTATTTAATAAAAAACACATGTACTATTATTAATGCTTACTATTTCAAAATGTCAAAAGTTAACTTCATTAAATAACTTTTCTATTTTTTAAATACTTGTATTAAATGTTTATTAAATAAATGTAATATGTTAGTCATAAAACATTGTATCCTACAAAATGCTAACACCAAATATACATTTAAACATGTACTAAAATTTAACAAACTTTATTTCAACAGACCACTAAAATACAAAACAGCATCGACCAAACAAGACCAAAACTACATCCAAAATCTACTAAATTATAATTGGTAAGTACATATTAAAAATGCATATATTATTACTAATGCCTAAAATATAAAAACATTTTCTTATAACGTTTTATACATTTTTTCTAGAATTATGAAATCCACAATGACTGAAGATGCAAAATGTATTACATCTCAAAAAGGGAAATTTCTATTGTGCTATATGGGTTATATTTACACTCAAGAAAAACAAAAAGACCTTAAAGTAAACTGGAAATGTTCAAAGTATTACTCTAACAAATGTTATGGGCGGGCAACAACCAGGGAAACAAGTGTAATAAATACAACTGAACACAACCATCCACCTAATCTCTCAGAAATAGAGGTTAGATCTACTCTAGAAAATATTAAAGAATTAAGCAGCACCTCAGAACTACCAACAAGTGTAATACTTAAAGAAATACTACCTAAAATACCTAGAGAAGCTAGAGGTCAATTACCAACAGTAGCTTCTATAAAAAGAACTATAACTAGAACAAAAAAATCTAAAAGACCAACAATACCAACACCTAAAACATTTGAAGAGGTAATAATTCCCCCTGACCTTACCATAACTCATAATGAGGAACCTTTTATCTTCTATGATAACAACAATAAAGATAAAAGAATAATTATTTTTTCTACAGTAAACAATATAAAAAAATTAAAAGAAAGCCAAACATGGATGATGGATGGCACTTTTAATATATGTCCTAAACCATTCTACCAATTATATACTATACATGGACAAGGCCATAACACTTGCATTCCATTTATCTATTGTTTGTTACCAAACAAACAAACTTCAACGTACACAGAAATGTTGAACAAAATAAAAGAAGAAACAACAGACTTCTTTCCCCTAAAAATAGTCATTGACTTTGAACAAACCATGATAAATACCATCCTTAAAATATACCCTCACACATCCATACAGGGATGTTACTTCCACTTCAACCAATGTCTATGGAGACATTTACAAAAATCAACACTAAGGGGCCCATTATGATGTCGGCGGATTGCCCCCGCCAGGCTGGCGGTAGCCACCGCCAGCCTGGCGGGGGCAATCCGCCCGACATCCACACTCGTTTCCCCCCTGCCATATTAGTATGGCGGGGGGGACACTGGCGGACGGAAAGACCGTCCGCCGCTTTTCCGCCCCGGTCGCCTTGAGGCCGGGGCGGAAAAGGAATAATATTGTTGCGGTGTCTATCAGACACCACCACCCATATTATGATGGGCATTTTCCAATGCCTTTCCGGCATGCGGAGACTCCCTGCGGGGGCCCGTTGCAGGCCCCCTCGGAGTCCGGGGGGTGCACATGGGGGGTACCTATGGTACCCCCCCTGCATTTCAAAGTGCAACATGGCAGGCACCGCGCGGTGCCTGTCATGTTGTGATTTGAAATGCACAACGTGCATTTTTACCATTGCGGCGGGCGGCGCTTTCTGCACCGCCCGCTGCAATGGTAAAAATACAGGATGCGCCTGCCACTGTGGCGGGTGCATCCTAATTGTCAAGGCGGGACCGCCGCACCTATGGCGGGCGGTCCCGTTTTGCACTGGGATGGCGGGCGGACTAAGTCCGCCCACCATCCTAATGGACCCCTTAGTGTTGATTATGCAACCAACATGACATTTGCATACCAAATAAAACACCTAATAGCCCTAGCATACGTGCCAGTCACAGACGTAGCTGAGCAGTACAACATTTTAATAGAAAGTCCATTCTACACCAAAAATGAACAAAAACTGGCTCCCCTTTTAGATTATTTTGAGGACACTTGGGTGGGGAGACTACACAGATCAGCCCGTAGACGACAACCAAAATTCCAAATCCCTTTGTGGAATGTATATCTTTCAACCCTAAACCAAGAAGCCAAAACAAACAACGTAGTTGAGGGTTGGCATAATGCCTTCCTATCTTCAACTGGCCGAACAACTCCTACCCTACACAAACACCTAATAGCAATCCAAAAAGAACAAAGTTTTCAAGAATTAAGAATGGACCAATCTGTTTTACAATTAAAACCTAAACTATCACGACAAACTACCTAAATGTACCAATATTTACAACAACAAGTACAACTTTATCCAACATCAAAAGGATTAGAATACATTGGATCGAAAATCATCATTCGATAGCACAGATTAAATTGCAGATTATTGAAAAAGTACTGGAAAGCCAACGTTTGGATATTAATACATGCCTAATGCGAAGAGAAACCTTTTGGATGAAACGTTCAGGTACACTGAAACCAGGAGGGCTTAATGACAGGTTCGAAATCTTTAAACATTTGCTTTGAAGACTGTGTGACTGTTCATGAGCATGATATATTATAACTATTATTTTCGTACAAATGTTTATGAGAACGATGCATTAGACTTATGACATTGATATGATGTATATTCACTTATTTGATTGACTTTTTTTGTCACCCTTCGTTTTCTGTTCGTTTTCTTCTCTTTATTTTTACTTGCTGACAATTGTTGTTTGACACTAAGAAAGTTTGCATTTTAGAATCATCATTGTGGTGCATAGGCAATCGTATTAAGGACAATTCCAAGATGGCCGACACGATGGTCTTTAAGAAGTACTCGTTTTCATAGCTGCTCCGCGTGAATTATATACTTAGAGTTGGGTTGTGGTTTGGTTTTGGGAGAATGGTGGCGTAAGACAGAGCCATTTTTAGGGCTCGGCCTACGTCACCACTTCGTCAGAAGTGGGGCGGAGCTCTGAGCCGTTTTGTTACGGGGCTCAGAATAGTGTAGTAAAAATTCCTCAGTGCGCGAGATTTTTCGGTAGTTTTTTTTGCCATCTGCATGGTAATTGGTCCTCGCGGTGCTTTGTTTGTAGTAGCCTTCACGCAATAGGCCATATGGATTTCAGTTTCGGCACTTCCTGCATATTCTGTGCGGTTATGCGCAGGGGAGTGTAATAAATTTTCAATTACGAGCTGTCAGGGTGCCGCGGTAATAGAATCCAGATTGTCGGGGCGCGTTCACCAGTCTGCAGTGAGTTTGGTGGGTGCGCGTTCGTCTGCATCCTTTCATGTGTAAGTGTTGGCACATGTGTTCACTATCTCCAGCACACACACACACACACAAAATCACATGCACCCCACACTCGTACACTGGAACTCACCAGTGCACACACATGCAAACACGTGTGTTCACTATTTCCAGCACACACTTCACGCACACGGACATACACACACTCTCATGCACTCCCCTGGCTTCTTCCGCCAGACTAGCACACACTGAGCTCAGCAAGAAGCCTACTTTCAGCTGATCTGCCTCAGACCCGCCTCTGATAGCAGCAAGTGGCCCTCAGGTAGAAGTTCGCGCTTGATTAAGTACTTTTACATTCACATAACTCCGAGATTATGTCTGTGCAATGCCTGGCACTTGAGGCACGTGAGCAGCGCACACAGGGATAGACGCAGTACAACTTTCGCCAGCTATTAAACACATAGGAAATACATTTTTTTTTTCATCACACCAAATAAATTAAGGGGGAAAACATGTATCACTTTTATTGCAAAGACAATGACCGAACATTTGACACACAAAGGCACAGTGTTTTTTGTGTTGATAATACGGTTTTATTTCTTGGGTGTGGGTGAGCGGACCTGGAGATGGGGGAAGGTAAATCGCACGGCTTTCTCCCCACAGCTTCGCTTTTCTTTTTTTTGTTACAAGAAAAAGCACGCAAGCCCAGATCCATTTAATTATCGTAACAAGACGGCTCGGAGCTCCGCCCCAAAGAGTGACAGTGAGTGCAGAGTGAGTGCAGAGTGACAGTGAGTGCAGAGTGAGTGCAGAGTGACAGTGAGTGCAGAGTGAAAGTGAGTGCAGAGTGACAGTGATTGCAGAGTGACAGTGAGTGCAGAGTGACAGTGAGTGCAGAGTGACAGTGAGTGCAGAGTGAGTACAGAGTGACAGTGAGTGCAGAGTGAGTGCAGAGTGACAGTGAGTGCAGAGTGACAGTGAGTGCAGAGTGACAGTGAGTTCAGAGTGAGTGCAGAGTGACAGTGAGTGCAGAGTGAGTGCAGAGTGACAGTGAGTGCAGAGTGAGTGCAGAGTGACAGTGAGTGCAGAGTGACAGTGAGTGCAGAGTGACAGTGAGTGCAGACTGAGTGCAGAGTGACAGTGAGTGCAGAGTGAGAGTGAGAGTGACAGTGAGTGCAGAGTGAGTGCGAGAGTGACAGTGAGTGCAGAGTGAGTGCGAGAGTGACAGTGAGTGCAGAGTGACAGTGAGTGCAGAGTGACAGTGAGTACAGAGTGAGAGTGAGTGCAGAGTGACAGTGAGTGCAGAGTGACAGTGAGTGCAGAGTGAGTGCAGAGTGAGTGCAGAGTGACAGTGAGTGCAGAGTGACAGTGAGTGCAGAGTGAGTGCGAGAGTGACAGTGAGTGCGAGAGTGACAGTAAGTGCAGAGTGACAGTGAGTGCAGAGTGACAGTTAGTGCAGAGTGAGAGTGAGTGCAGAGTGACAGTGAGTGCAGAGTGACAGTGAGTGCAGAGTGAGTGCAGAGATAGTGAGTGCAGAGTGAGTGCAGAGTGACAGTGAGTGCAGAGTGAGTGCAGAGTGACAGTGAGTGCAGAGTGGTTGCAGAGTGACAGTGAGTGCAGAGTGAGTGCAGGGTGACAGTGAGTGCAGAGTGAGTGCAGAGTGACAGTGAGTGCTGAGTGAGTGCGAGAGTGACAGTGAGTGCAGAGTGAGTGCGAGAATGACAGTGAGTGCAGAGTGACAGTGAGTGCAGAGTGACAGTGAGTGCAGAGTGAGTGCAGAGTGACAGTGAGTGCAGAGTGAGTGCAGAGTGACAGTGAGTGCAGAGTGAGTGCAGAGTGACAGTGAGTGCAGAGTGACAGTGAGTGCAGAGTGAGTGCAGAGTGACAGTGAGTGCAGAGTGAGTGCAGAGTGACAGGGAGTGCAGAGTGACAGTGAGTGCAGAGTGACAGTGAGTGCAGAGTGACAGTGAGTGCAGAGTGAGTGCAGAGTGACAGTGAGTGCAGAGTGACTGCAGAGTGACAGTGAGTGGAGAGTGAGTGCAGAGTGACAGTGAGTGCAGAGTGACAGTGAGTGGAGTGACAGTGAGTGCAGAGTGACAGTGAGTTCAGAGAGAGTGCAGAGTGACAGTGAGTGCAGAGTGAGTGCAGAGTGAGTGCAGAGTGACAGTGAGTGCAGAGTGAGTGCGAGAGTGACAGTGAGTGCAGAGTGAGTGCAGAGTGACAGTGAGTGCAGAGTGAGTGCAGAGTGACAGTGAGTGCAGAGTGAGTGCAGAGTGACAGTGAGTGCAGAGTGAGTGTAGAGTGACAGTGAGTGCAGACTGAGTGCAGAGTGACAGTGAGTGCAGACTGAGTGCAGAGTGACAGTGAGTGCAGACTGAGTGCAGAGTGACAGTGAGTGTAGAGTGAGTACAGAGCGACAGTGAGTGCAGAGTGAGTGCAGAGTGACAGTGAGTGCAGAGTGAGTGCAGAGTGACAGTGAGTGCAGAGTGAGTGCAGAGTGACAGTGAGTGCAGACTGAGTGCAGAGTGACAGTGAGTGCAGAGTGACAGTGAGTGCAGACTGAGTGCAGAGTGACAGTGAGTGCAGAGTGAGTGCAGAGCGACAGTGAGTGCAGAGCGACAGTGAGTGCAGAGTGAGTGCAGAGTGACAGTGAGTGCAGAGTGACAGTGAGTGCAGAGTGAGTGCAGAGTGACAGTGAGTGCAGAGTGAGTGCAGAGTGACAGTGAGTGCAGAGTGAGTGCAGAGTGACAGTGAGTGCAGACTGAGTGTAGAGTGACAGTGAGTGCAGAGTGACAGTGAGTGCAGAGTGAGTGCAGAGTGACAGTGAGTGTAGAGTGAGTGCAGAGTGACAGTGAGTGCAGAGTGTGTGCAGAGTGACAGTGAGTGCAGAGTGAGTGCAGAGTGACAGTGAGCGCAGAGTGAGTGCAGAGTGACAGTGAGTGCAGAGTGAGTGCGAGAGTGACAGTGAGTGCAGAGTGACAGTGAGTGCAGAGTGAGAGTGAGAGTGACAGTGAGTGCAGAGTGAGTGCGAGAGTGACAGTGAGTGCAGAGTGAGTGCGAGAGTGACAGTGAGTGCAGAGTGACAGTGAGTGCAGAGTGATAGTGAGTGCAGAGTGAGAGTGAGTGCAGAGTGAGAGTGAGTGCAGAGTGACAGTGAGTGCAGAGATAGTGAGTGCAGAGATAGTGAGTGCAGAGTGAGTGCAGAGTGACAGTGAGTGCAGAGTGAGTGCGAGAGTGACAGTGAGTGCGAGAGTGACAGTGAGTGCAGAGTGACAGTGAGTGCAGAGTGACAGTTAGTGCAGAATGAGAGTGAGTGCAGAGTGACAGTGAGTGCAGAGTGACAGTGAGTGCAGAGTGAGTGCAGAGATAGTGAGTGCAGAGTGAGTGCAGAGTGACAGTGAGTGCAGAGTGAGTGCAGAGTGACAGTGAGTGCAGAGTGAGTGCAGAGTGACAGTGAGTGCAGAGTGAGTGCAGAGTGACAGTGAGTGCTGAGTGAGTGCGAGAGCGACAGTGAGTGCAGAGTGAGTGCGAGAGTGACAGTGAGTGCAGAGTGACAGTGAGTGCAGAGTGACAGTGAGTGCAGAGTGAGTGCAGAGTGACAGTGAGTGCAGAGTTGTTAAAAAGACGATCCCGGGGGAGGCAGAAGATGTCTGACTGACCACCCCTAGGTCCACCCCTCCTTCGGGAAGTGGCCGAGCGTTGTCGAGAGGCCTCCTGGGTGAGGTTCCTCTACTATAATCGTACAGCAGAGTAATCACACCACTACAAATGGACACCACACAAGAGGATAGTTTCTTAGGCTTTATCAGTAATAAAAGGTTGATTATCTTCGGCAATATCTACAAGCGGATCGAGGGATCCGTAAAGTCTCGGTAACAGGGACCAGGGGGTAGCGGGACAGTCTCAGTACCGGAAGGGTACAGGGATACCCTGCGCACAGCTCTCAATCCTCGAGCTGGGGGTTCCGCAAGGTCGAGCCGCGGCAGTGCCAGCAGGGCTCCAAAGGTGGTTTCAGCAAAGATGGACCGCGGCAGCGCCAGCAGGCTCCAAAGATAGTTTCAGCGAGTATGGGCCGCGGCAGCGCCAGCAGGACTCCAAAGGTGGTTTCAGCGAAGGTGGACCGCGGCAGCGCCAGCAGGCTCCAAGGATAGTTTCAGCGAGGATGTGAGTTCTTCTCGGGGTCAGCCGTGACAGCGTCAGCAGGGCTCTCGACTCCAGGATACAACTGGCGTCCTAATCCAGGGCTGGCCCAGATATAGGACTGGAGTCCTTTGATGTCCGAACCCTCGCGCCTGGGGGCCAGAGGGGCTGGGATGAGGGTGTCCAGACACCCAGCAGGGGGGTGGAGCCAGCGCCCAGGGAGGCCGGAGGGAGATCGATACCAGGCGTCCGGGGACGGCTGGAGGGCCATCGAAACTCCCCTCCTCTTAGATCCGTTGAGTGGCCACTCTACCACCTGGGTGGATCTTGGTGCCTCGATGTCGGGGCTGCGCTGGGGCCGTGGCCGGGGTCGGGCTGAGGCCATGTGCTCGGGACGTGATGGGCCCAAGAAGGAGTCGGGCTTGACTTGGTGGTCCGGAGTAGTAGCCGGACCGGCAGCGGTGGGGCGAGTAGGGTTCGCCGGGTTCCAGGGGGGAGAGCCGTGGGATGCCAGGGTGGCTGCTCTCGTCGAGAGTTCGTGGAGGGTAGTGCCAGGGGGGGGACAGCGGGTCGATGGAGGGCCGATGTCGTCCCGGGCCCGCCATGCGGGAGGGGTAGGACCACGCCACGAGGCCGGGTCCAACACACGTCCCCTCCAGCTGAAGGCAGGGAGAGTCACCCATCTTCTTGGGGGTTCTCCTCGCCGAGGCGGAAGAAGCGGGACAGGCCATCAGCATTGGCGTGGTCGTTGCCAGGGCGATGCTCCACAGTGAAGTCCATCCCTTGGAGGGAGATGGACCAGCGCAACAGCTTCGGGTTCTCGCCCCGCATCTGCATTAGCCACCGCAGGGGCTGGTGGTCGGTCTGCACCCGGAAGTGGGTGCCGAAGAGGTCGGGCCGGAGTTTCTTTAGGGCCCACACGACGGCGAAGGCTTCTCTCTCGATGGTGCTCCATCGTTGTTCTCTAGCCAGCAAGCGCCGACTGATGAAGGCCACAGGAAGGTCAACTCCCTCAGTGTTAACTTGTGATAGGACCGCCCCGATGCCGTGCTCCGGAGCGTCGGTTTGGACCACAAACTCTCGGCTGTAGTCGGGGGCTTGGAGCACAGGGGCGGTGCACATGGCAGTCTTCAGAGTCTCAAAGGCTGTTTGGCACTCGGGGGTCCAGTGCACCTTCTGGGGTTGCTTTTTGGATGTTAGTTCAGTGAGGGGCCCCACAATGCTCCCATAGTCTTTTATAAAGCGCCGGTAATATCCCGTGAGTCCCAGGAAGGCTCGGACTGCTGTCTGGGTGGCCGGGGGCTCCCAGGCCACGATGGCGTCAATCTTTGGTTGGAGGGGAGCCACCTGGCCGCTCCCTACTTGGTGCCCCAGATAGGTCACAGACCCTTGGCCTATCTTGCACTTGCTGGCTTTTATTGTCAGTCCGGCCCGTCGGAGGGCCGTCAGGACCTCCCAGAGGTGCGTTAGGTGCTCGTCCCAGTGGAGGCTGTACACCGCGATATCGTCCAGATAGGCGGCACTGAGTTCTTCTAGCCCCGCTAGCACCCTATTCACCAGTCTCTGGAAGGTGGCCGGGGCGTTTTCATACCGAAAGGCATCACTTTGAAATGGAAGTGGCCATCTGGGGTCGAGAAGGCAGATCGCTCTTGGGCACCAGGGGTGAGGCCGATCTGCCAATACCCGGCCGTGAGGTCGAAGGTGCTGAGGTACCTGGCGGCCCCCAGGCGATCGATCAGTTCATTGGCCCAGGGGATGGGATGGGCGTCGGTCCTGGTGACGGCATTCAGCCCCCGGTAGTCGACACAAAACCGGTGTTCCGGGTGGGCACCGGAGGCGGCGGCTTTAGGGACCAGGACGACTGGACTGGCCCAGGGACTGTCTGAGGGCTCGACCACCCCCAGGGCTAGCATCTTGGCAACTTCGGACTGGATGCAGGCCCGAACTCGGTCGGGAACTCGGAAAGCCCAGTGTCGCACGGGCGGGCTGTCCCCGGTGTCGACATCGTGGACACACCACTGGGTGACCCCGGGAGTGAGTGAAAACAGGTCCGCAAATTGCCCCAGCAGCTTTCGGCAGTCCTGGTGCTGTTCGGGGGTCAGGGCGGAGGAGAGGAGTATTCCCTCGACTGAGCCATCTTTTTCAGAGCACTTCAGGAGGTCGGGCAGGGGCTCTGAGTCGTCTTCGGCTCCGTCATCCGTAGCCAACAGCAGGCTCAGTTCTGTGCGGGCAAAGTGGGGTTTGAGCCTGTTGGCGTGCAGAACCCGGAGGGGGTTCCTGGGGGACTCCATGTCCACCAAATAGGTGACGGGGCTCTTGCGCTCCACCACTTTGAAGGGCCCCGTCCACTTGTCCTGGAGGGCACAAGGTTCGACCAGGGACATGACCCAGACCTTCTGGCCCGGCTCGAACTCGATGGACGAGGCGTTCTGGTCATACCAGTGTTTCATTTCCTCCTGGCTGGCTTCAAGGTTGGCCTCGGTCAGTTCCCGGAACTTCCGAGTCTGGTTGCGGAGGGTCAGGAGGTACCGGTAGACATCAGGTGGAGCATCTCGGACTGTAGCCTCCCAGCCTTCTTTGACCAGGCTGAGGGGACCTCGGACAGGGTGTCCGTACAATAGTTCAAAGGGGCTGAACCCCGGGGACTTCTGGGGCACCTCCCGATAAGCGAACAGGAGGCAGGGCAGCAGGACGTTCCATTTGCGGCGTAGGGGCTCTTCTAGGCCCTTGATCATCCCCTTGAGTGTTCGGTTAAACCGCTCCACAAGTCCATTCCCTTGGGGTGATATGGGATGGTGAACTTATACGTGACCCCACACTGTTGCCACAGGGACCGCATATATTTGGATATAAAGTTAGTGCCCCGATCACTCATGACCTCTCGGGGGAATCTGACTCTGGAGAAGATCCCCATCAGCGCCCGGCCCACCACGGGGGCCGTTATGGTCCGGAGGAGGATGGCTTCTGGGTAGCGGGTGGCATGGTCCACCAGGACGAGGATGAAGCGATGTCCCTGAGAGGTGCGGGGGTCCAGGGGCCCCACTATGTTGATCCCCACTCGTTCGAAGGGGGTGGTCACCACGGGAAAGGGTTGGAGCGGGGCCTTGACTTTTGCCCCGCTCTTCCCGCTGGCTTGACAGGTCGGACAGGTCCGGCAGTGATTGTGCACATCGTTGCGCATTTTTGGCCAGTAAAAATGGGTCACCAGGCGGCTGTAGGTTTTGTCCTGCCCCAGGTGCCCGGCGAGGGGCACGTCGTGTGCCAGGTTTAAGAGGAAGTCTCTGAATCATAGGGGGACCCCCAACACTCAGCTGGCCCCCAGTTCGGCAATTTTCTGCTCGCTGTAGAGGAGATCGTGGTCCCAATAGACCCAGTGGGACCCCGATGGGTCTCCGGCGGCTTGAGTGGCGGCTTGTTGTCGGATTCCCTCGAGGGAGGGACAGGTTTTTTGTTCTTGCTGGAATTGTTCTCGCGTGGGGCCACCTTCTTGGCGCCATTGGGCTAGTTCGGGGAGGTGGCCAAGCTCGGTGATGTCTGCATGGCTGGGCCCCCGGGGGCCGAGCTCTGGGTCGGCGTCCTTGGGGACGGCGTTCATCGGAGGTGCGGGCCACTCCGGTTCTTCAGTCGGGGTGTCTTTGTTCGGGGCGCTGGCCCGGGCGGCCATGGATCGGGTGGTCGCACAGACCCACTCGGGAAGGCCCAGCATCCCCAGATGCTCCTTCCGCTCTACGTGGGCCCAGGGGGAACTTTCCAGGTCGTTCCCGAGGAGGCAGTCCACGGGGGCATCGTCCCAGACAGTCACTTTCAGCATGCCTGACACCCCTCCCCATTCGAAGGGAATACGGGCCATCTGGCACAGGCTCTCGGAGTTGTCCGCCGACCGTACTGGGCACAGGACATTGGGCAAGATCTGGTCGGGGGCCACCAAATGGCAGCGGACAGCCGTCACGCTGGCTCCAGTGTCACGGAGGGCTTCGGCCCGGTGTCCGTTAATGGTGACCCATTGGCGGTACTTTTGCGTGTTGCCTGGGATCGGGGCCCGGGGGATCATGTCTCTTTCACCTAGGCACAGCAAAGACATAGCGGCGGGCTCCCACTCGGCCTGGTCGGGGTTGTCGTTTTCTTCTTCGCCTCTTTCTTCGCCCAGGGTGGTTGGGCGGACCGGTGGAGCAGGGCCGGGTGTTCATCGGGCAGAGGGGGTCACTAGCATAGTGACCAGGCCGCTGGCATCTGTGGCAGGTAACATTAGGGTGGGGCCCCGGTCCTGCTGGGGGGGCCCCTCTTCTCGCCAGGGATGGCAAAGTGGAGGTCGGGGGTGGCCCCGTGGGGGCGTCTCGGCCTCTGTTCTGGCCTCCTCTGCCGCCTCGCGGCCGGTGGCTCCCCAGGGATCCTCGGTCATAGTCTCCCATCGGGCTCCGGGGGACTCGGGTGCTCACCCATCGATCGGCCTCGACGGCGAGCTTACGGGGCTCGGTCAGTTTGCTGTCGAGGAGATGCTGCCGGAGTTCGATGAAACAGTTGTTGGAGAGGTGTTCCCACACAATGAGGTTGAACAACTGCTCGTAAGTGGTGACCTGGCTGCCTTTGATCCACCCCTCTAGGGCTCTGCTGAGTGAGTGAGTGTAGAGTGAGTGCAGAGTGACAGTGAGTGCAGAGTGTGTGCAGAGTGACAGTGAGTGCAGAGTGAGTGCAGAGTGACAGTGAGTGCAGAGTGAGTGCAGAGTGACAGTCAGTGCAGAGTGAGTGCGAGAGTGACAGAGAGTGCAGAGTGCGTGCGAGAGTGACAGTGAGTGCAAAGTGAGTGCAGAGTGACAGTGAGTGCAGAGTGAGTGCACAGTGGCAGTGAGTGCAGAGTGAGTGCAGAGTGAGTGCGAGAGTGACAGTGAGTGCAGAGTGAGTGTATAGTGAGTGCGAGAGTGACAGTGAGTGCAGAGTGAGTGTAGAGTGACAGTGAGTGCAGAGTGACTGCAGAGACAGTGTATAAGGGTGCAGGGTGCACATTGTGTGAGTGTGCAGAATGAGTGTGCAGGATAAACAGTGTGTGACTATGCAGGGTGACATTGGAATTGTGCGGGTGAGCAGTGTGTGAATGTGTAGGGGCAGTGTGTGAGTGTGCAGAAAACACCACACACACATACACCACACACACATACCACACACACACACACTACACACACCACACACACATACACCACACACACATAACACACACACAAACACCACACACCTCACTCTCTCAACACCACACACTCATCACCACTCACCACAACACACTCACCACCACACACTCACCCTCACAGACTCACCCCCACAGACTCACCACCACACACTCACCACTACACACAAAACAACACACACAACAACACACCCCCAGCCGTCAATGAATGCTTTCACCAGGCACAAACACCAACAACCATCAATGTACGCTTTCACCAAAAACAAACACGACCATGCATCAGTGCCGCTAAACACCCACGCACACAACAAACAATGTCAGTGCAACTTTCACCAAACACACACACACACCAACAGCTGACAGTGCACCAGCCACTCTTTCAATTGGCACAATCATCAACAGCAGTCAGTGCACCCTTTCACCAACCACACGCATTACCATCCAGCTCTGTAGGCTTGACAGCCACACTCAGTAACAGCTCTTACTGCACGCTACCACCAGTCATACACACCTCAAGCCACCACTACACGCTGCCACCAAACACGCACACCAACAGCCATAACTGCACAATTCCTACAGGCACACACATCCACCACCCATCAATGCACACACCAATTGATAACGCATCCACCAATTAATATTGTACCTATCGCACTATGCTGCACTTTACCTTTTAAAGATAATGCGTTAAAGTGCAGCATGCCACCATTGATAAAATTTCAATCCAACACACATATCTCCAACACACACCACATGCTTCCACTCCAAAACACAGGCCTAAAACACATTGGCATTTACAATGCCATTATCTCTAACTCAAACAAACCTGAGCCCTAATGCATTCCTAATGCTTGTTTTAACTGCGTCCAGTAATTATACATTTTAAAGGGCAGTTTTTTTTTGCGAGAATGAAGTAAGGATGAGTGATCTAAAGTTGGGCGGAATAGAGAATTACGTATGACATCCCCTGTCACGGGATCGGATCTTGTTGTGTTATCAGGTGTGCGGTGGAGTTCCGGTATTGAACGCATTGAATTCGGGTAGCGCGGAGAAGAGGTGTGTTGGACCTGGCCTCGTGGCGTGGTCCCACTCCTCCAGCATGACGGGCCCGGGACGACATCGGCCCTCCATAGACCCACTGTCGCCCCTGGCACTACCCTCCACGAACTCTCGACGAGAGCAACCACCCGGGCGAACCCTACGCGCCCCAACCCTGCAGGTCCGGCTACCACTCCGGACCACCATTCCAGGCCCGACTCCATCTTGGGTCCATCACGTCCCGAGCACGTGGCCTCGGCCCGACCCCGGCCACGGCCCCAGCGAAGCCCCGACATCGAGGCACCAAGATCCCCCCAGGTGGTAGAGTGGCCACTCGACGGATCTAAGAGGAGGGGAGTTTCGATGGACCTCCAGCTGTCCCCGGACGCCTGGCATCGATCGCCCTCCGGCCTCCCTGGGCGCGGCTCCACCCCCCTGCTGGGTGTCTGGACACCCTCATCCCGGCCCCTCTGACCCCCAGGCGCGAGGGTCCGGACATCAAAGGACTCCAGTCCTATATCTGGGCGAGCCCTGGGTTGAGACGGCAGTTGTATCCTGGAGTCGAAGCCCTGCTGACCTCGTCGCGGCTGATCCTGATAAGAACTCTTGTACCTGGAACCATCCTCGGAGCCCTGCTGACGCTGTCGCGGCCCGACCACGCTGAACCATCCTCGGAGCCCTGCTGACGCTGTCGCGGCACGACCACGCTGAACCATCCTCGGAGCCCTGCTGATGCTGTCGCGGCCCGACCACGCTGAACCATCCTCGGAGCCCTGCTGGCGCTGTCGCGGCTCCTTGCACCCCCCAGCTCAAGGATTGAGAGCTGTGCGCCAGGTATCTTAGTGTCCGTTGGACCAAGACCGTCCCGCTACCCCTTCTTCCCTGATACCAAGACTTTAAGGGTCCCTTGACCCCTTTGCCTGTATATTGCTGCGGGAACTTGCCTTTATTCCATATATAAAGACTCTTAAGAATCTACTCTTGTGTGGTGTCCCTTTGTGGTGGTGGGGTTGCTCGTCTGTTACGATTATAGGAGAGGGACCTCACGGAGGAGGCCTCTTGACGGCGCTAGGCCTATTCCATAGAGGATTGGTGGGTCTCGGGGTGGTCAGTCAGACATCTTCTGTCTCCCCTGGGATCGCCTTTCTAATATTGGTGGCAGGCGACGGGATCCGAGCCGACGCAAATCGTACAGCGAGTAACTCGCCCACTACTAACAGAGACCCACAGCAACCATGAGCGCGAAAGAAGCCGGAACAACCCCGCAGTTCCAAAAAGAACTATTGGAGGAATACACCCATAAAGAACTCAAACAATTTTGCAAAGACTTAGGTATCGCTACCACCAGACTAAGCACCAAAGAAGATTTTAAAGAAGCGCTGCAAGCATGGGTGGAAACCGGAGCGACACCACCCCGAACTGAAGATGACACTGTCCCCGGAGTGCCCCCGGGAACCATAACAGCCCCAGCGGAAGAGAGAACCGCCAACAGAGACACGGGCCTCTCTCACGAAGATGCCCAAGAGCGAGAGAGAAGCCGGCTCCATGAGTTGGAGCTCGCCCGACTCCGGCTGGACGGAGAACTCCAACTAGCAGAAAAAAAAATGGCCATCGAGCAACTCCGGCTGCAAGGAGACCTAGAGGAGAGACGGAGGCAGAGAGAATTGGAGGAAAAGAAACTCACGTTCGAGCATGAGCGTGGCCTCAAAGAACTCGAGATTAAGGCCAAGAGCAAAGAAGCTGGCGCCGCTGTGAACCGAAGCCCCCCACCTTCTACCGACACGAAGATCCACATTCCCAAGGATGTCGTCAAAGAGTACTATAAAAATGACGACATCCAGCAGTGGTTTAAGGCCTACGAAGTCGCTATGACCGCGCACCGCATACCCCGACAAGATTGGGGTGCCGGCTTATGGGGGAAGTTCGTCAGCGAAGGAAGAGACACCCTGCTGGAGCTGGCCAACGACGTGATGTCCTCCTATGATCACATGAAGGACCCCCTGCTCACCCGTTATGGTCTCACCCCTGAGATGTACCAGCAGAGATTCCGAGACTGTAAAAAGATCCCCGGTACCACCTGGGTGGAGTACGTAAACTTTTATAGCCGGGCCCTGGAAGGGTGGATCAAGTGCAGCAAAGTGACCACCAACGAACAGCTGTTCGACCTCATCGTATGGGAGCACCTCTCCAACAATTGCTTTGTCGAGCTCCGACAGCATCTACTCGACAGCAAACTGAACGAGCCACGGAAACTCGCCGTCGAGGCCGATCGATGGGTAAGCACCCGGGTCCCCAGGGCCCCGATAGGAGAATCAGGACGGAACCCCCAGGGGCACACCCGCCAGCGAGGCGGCGGAGGAGGCCAGAACCGGAGACGAGACTTCCCGTCTGCGCCACCCCGGAGTCCGCCCCGGGGATCGCCCCAGAACAACACTTCGCCATCCCTGACCCGAAGAGGGGTCCACCCAGCTCGGCCTGGGCCCTGCCCGAACGTTACCTGCCACAGATGCCAGCGGCCAGGTCACTTCTCTAGTGACCCCCACTGCCCAATGAACCAGCGTACTGGCACCACCGGACTTCCAACCCGCCAGATCACGGCCGCCGCCCTGGGAGAAGGAGGAGAAGAAGAAGAAGAGGCCTACCCCGAGGACCAGACTGAGTGGGAACCGGCCGCCATGGCCCTAGTCTGTCTGGGCGAAAGAGACATGATCCCCCGGGCCCCACTCCCGAGCAACACCCAAAAATACCGTCAGTGGGTCAACATTAATGGGCGACGAGCCGAAGCACTCCGTGACACTGGAGCCAGTGTGACGGCCGTCCGCTGCCACTTAGTGACTCCCGAACAGATCCTTCCGAATGTGCTATGCCCCGTGCTGGCCGCCGACAATTCCGAGACCCTGTGCCAGATGGCCCGAATCCCCTTCGAGTGGGGAGGGGTGTCGGGCACGCTAAAGGTGACCGTCCGGGACGATGCCCCCGTGGACTGCCTCCTCGGAAACGACCTTGAGAGTTCCCCCTGGGCCCAAGTCGAGCGGAGAGAACACCTGGGGATGTTGGGACTACCCGAGTGGGTCTGCGCGACCACCCGATCCATGGCAGCCCGGGCCCCGGCGGCGACCGAGGTCGCCCCGACCGAAGAACAGGAATGGTCCGCGCTGCCACCTCCCGCTGTCGAGGAAGAAAACGACCCTGAGTCCGGGCCACCGGAGCCACACCGCGACGACCTCACCGAGCTCGGCGACATCCCCGAACTAGCCCAATGGCGCCAGGAGGGTGGTCCCACCCGAGAACAATTCCGGCAGTCACAGAAGACCTATCCCTCCCTCGAAGGAACCCGGCAGCAAGCCGCAGCTCAAGCCGCCGAAGACACATTGGGGTCCCACTGGGTCTACTGGGACCACGACCTCCTATACAGCGAACAGAAAATTGCCGAACTGGGGGCCGGCCGAGTGTTGGTGGTCCCCCTACGATTCAGAGACTTCCTCTTGAACCTGGCACATGACGTGCCCCTCGCCGGGCACCTGGGGCAGGACAAAACCTACAGCCGCCTAGTGACCCATTTTTACTGGCCAAAAATGCGCAACGATGTGCACAATCACTGCAGAACCTGTCTGACCTGTCAAGCCAGCGGGAAGAGCGGGGGAAACGTCAAGGCCCCGCTCCAACCCTTTCCCGTGGTGACCACCCCCTTCGAGCGAGTGGGGATCGACATAGTGGGGCCCCTAGACCCCCGCACCTCTCAGGGACACCGCTTCATCCTCGTCCTGGTGGACCATGCCACCCGCTACCCAGAAGCCATCCCCCTCCGGACCATAACGGCCCCCGTGGTGGGCCGGGCGCTGATGGGGATTTTCTCCAGAGTAGGATTCCCCCGAGAGGTCGTGAGTGATCGGGGCACAAACTTTATATCCAAATATATGCGGTCCCTGTGGCAACAGTGCGGGGTCACATATAAGTTCACCACCCCGTATCACCCCCAAGTAAATGGACTTGTGGAGCGGTTTAACAGAACACTCAAGGGGATGATAAAGGGCCTAGAAGAGCCCCTACGCCGCAAATGGGACGTCCTGCTGCCCTGCCTCCTGTTTGCCTATCGGGAGGTGCCCTAGAAGTCCCTGGGGTTCAGCCCTTTTGAACTATTGTACGGACACCCTGTCCGAGGTCCCCTCAGCCTGGTCAAAGAAGGCTGGGAGACTACAGTCCGAGATGCTCCACCTGATGTCTACCGGTACCTCTTGACCCTCCGCAACCAGACTCGAAAGTTCCGGGAACTTGCGGAGGCCAACCTTGAGGCCAGTCAGGAGGAAATGAAACGCTGGTATGACCAGAACGCCTCGTCCATCGAGTTCGAGCCGGGCCAGCAGGTCTGGGTCATGTCCCCGGTCGAACCTTGTGCCCTCCAGGACAAATGGACGGGACCCTTCAAGGTGGTGGAGCGCAAGAGCCCCGTCACCTACCTGGTGGACATGGAGTCCCCCAGGAACCCCCTCCGGGTTCTGCACGCCAACCGACTAAAACCTCACTTTGCCCGCACGGAGCTGAGCCTGCTGTTGGCTACGGATGAAGGAGCCGAAGATGACTCCGAACCCCTGCCCGACCTCCTGGAGTGCTCTGAAAAAGACGGCTCCGTCGAGGGAATACCCCTCTCCTCCGCCCTAACCCCCGAACAGCGCCAAGACTGCCGAAAGCTGCTGGGGCAATTTGCGGACCTGTTTTCACTCACTCCCGGGGTCACTCAGTGGTGTGTCCACGATGTCGACACCGGGGACAGCCCGCCCGTGCGACATCGGGCTTTCCGAGTTCCCGACCGAGTTCGGGCCTGCATCCAGTCCGAAGTTGCCAAGATGCTAGCCCTGGGGGTGGTCGAGCCCTCAGACAGTCCCTGGGCCAGTCCAGTTGTCCTGGTCCCGAAAACCTCTGCCCCCGGCGCCCCCCCGGAACTCTGGTTTTGTGTCGACTACCGGGGGTTGAATGCCGTCACCAGGACCGACGCCCATCCCATCCCCCGGGCCAATGAACTGATCGATCGCCTGGGGGCCGCCAGGTACCTCAGCACCTTCGACCTCACGGCCGGGTATTGGCAGATCGGCCTCACCCCTGGTGCCCAAGAGCGATCTGCCTTCTCGACCCCCGATGGCCACTTCCATTTCAAGGTGATGCCCTTCGGTATGAAGAACGCCCCGGCCACCTTCCAGAGACTGGTAAATAGGGTGCTGGCGGGGCTAGAAGAGTTCAGTGCCGCATACCTGGACGATATTGCGGTATACAGCCTCCACTGGGGCGAGCACCTGACGCACCTCTGGGAGGTCCTGACGGCCCTCCGACGGGCCGGACTAACAATAAAAGCCAGCAAGTGCCAGATAGGCCAAGGGTCTGTGACTTATCTGGGGCACCAAGTAGGGAGCGGCCAGGTGGCTCCCCTCCAACCAAAGATTGACGCCATCGTGGCCTGGGAGCCCCCGGTCACCCAGACAGCAGTGCGAGCCTTCCTGGGGCTCACGGGATATTACCGGCGCTTCATCAAAGACTATGGGAGCATTGTGGGGCCCCTCACTGAACTGACCTCCAAAAGGCAACCACAGAAGGTACACTGGACCCCCGAGTGTCAAACAGCCTTTGAGACTCTGAAAACGGCAATGTGCACCGCCCCTGTGCTCCAAGCCCCCGACTACAGCCGAGAGTTTGTGGTCCAAACTGACGCCTCGGAGCACGGCATCGGGGCGGTCCTATCGCAAGTTGACCCCAAGGGAGTTGACCATCCTGTGGCCTTCATCAGCCGGCGCCTGCTGGCTAGTGAACAACGATGGAGCACCATCGAGAGAGAAGCCTTCGCCGTCGTGTGGGCCCTAAAGAAACTCCGGCCCTACCTCTTCGGCACCCACTTCCGGGTACAGACCGACCACCGGCCCCTGCGGTGGCTGATGCAGATGCAGGGCGAGAACCCGAAGCTGCTGCGATGGTCCATCTCTCTCCAAGGGATGGACTTCACTGTAGAGCATCGCCCTGGCAACGACCACGCCAATGCTGATGGCCTGTCCCGCTTCTTCCGCCTCGGAGAACCCCCAAGAAGATGGGTGACTCTCCCCGCCTTCAGCTGGAGGGGACGTGTGTTGGACCCGGCCTCGTGGCGTGGTCCCACTCCTCCAGCATGATGGGCCCGGGACGACATCGGCCCTCCATAGACCCACTGTCGCCCCTGGCACTACCCTCCACGAACTCTCGACGAGAGCAACCACCCGGGCGAACCCTACGCGCCCCAACCCTGCAGGTCCGGCTACCACTCCGGACCACCATTCCAGGCCCGATCCATCTTGGGTCCATCACGTCCCGAGCACGTGGCCTCGGCCCGACCCCGGCCACGGCCCCAGCGAAGCCCCGACATCGAGGCACCAAAATCCCCCCAGGTGGTAGAGTGGCCACTCGACGGATCTAAGAGGAGGGGAGTTTCGATGGCCCTCCAGCCGTCCCCGGATGCCTGGTATCGATCACCCTCCGGCCTCCCTGGGCGCTGGCTCCACCCCCCTGCTGGGTGTCTGGACACCCTCATCCCGGCCCCTCTGACCCCCAGGTGCGAGGGTCCGGACATCAAAGGACTCCAGTCCTATATCTGGGCGAGCCCTGGGTTGAGACGGCAGTTGTATCCTGGAGTAGAAGCCCTGCTGACCTCGTCGCGGCTGATCCTGATAAGAACTCTTGTACCTGGAACCATCCTCGGAGCCCTGCTGACGCTGTCGCTGCCCGACCACGCTGAACCATCCTCGGAGCCCTGCTGACACTGTCGCGGCACGACCACGCTGAACCATCCTCGGAGCCCTGCTGATGCTGTCGCGGCCCGACCACGCTGAACCATCCTCGGAGCCCTGCTGGCGCTGTCGCGGCTCCTTGCACCCCCCAGCTCAAGGATTGAGAGCTGTGCGCCAGGTATCTTAGTGTCCGTTGGACCAAGACCGTCCCGCTACCCCTTCTTCCCTGATACCAAGACTTTAAGGGTCCCTTGACCCCTTTGCCTGTATATTGCTGCGAGAATTTGCCTTTATTCCATATATAAAGACTCTTAAGAATCTACTCTTGTGTGGTGTCCCTTTGTGGTGGTGGGGTTGCTCGTCTGTTACGATTATAGGAGAGGGACCTCACGGAGGAGGCCTCTCGACGGCGCTCGGCCTATTCCATAGAGGATTGGTGGGTCTCGGGGTGGTCAGTCAGACATCTTCTGTCTCCCCTGGGATCGCCTTTCTAACAAGGTGAAGGTCGGTAAGTTGAGCTTCTTGTAGTGTTTGGCGCAGGGAGCAGGTGTCTAATTTGGTTGTGGTTCATTTTTACTGAGCGCGAGTCACTCACAGTTGTTCCTTTTATGTCTTAGGGGCACTGTGTTGTGAAAAAGAGGAGCTTAGAGTGTAAGAGATCTTATGCCTGTTTGTCCACATTGTGTGGTATTAATAAAGGGTTGTTGATTCATAGCTTTAACTCTTTAAATTTCCAGATAATTACTGCCAGAGAAAGCGCCTTAATATTCACTACTTATACCAGAAGGTATGTACTATTTAGCTTGCATTAGTTATCAATGTTTGAAAAGTGCTGACAACATAGAGTTGACATATTCGAATTTTCTCACAGCGTGAATCCGACAGTTCAAATTCCTTTTGTTGTATCTACTTAGGAGATTCACAGTGAGTGAGTATAGTCGTTTTTTGTAATTAGTTACTTTTTCTTTTCTTGGTCTTTCTCTTTTGCTTATTATTTTATTTACTTTTGTGTTTTTTAAGTTGGTTCCACCTCTGCTACACGAAATGTATTATTTGGGTTTGAGCATGTCATTGGTGTTTTGCATTTTTTAACCTAAATCACACTTTCCACACGGGGAATGGTGATGACCGATTCGCAGATGTGTACAGAGTATAATTATGTTTTGTTAATTTTTTGTTTTACAGTGATACCCCAGAGGAAGGGACATACTAGTCCCGAAATGCATTGGGCATAAGTCACCTGACGTTAGTAAAACGATGTGATGTTAAGAGATCACCAAAGAATTGTGTTATGTAACTGTATATATTGACTGAGCAGCATATATTTCCATGGTTGTTACTGTATGTTCTACAAATTGAATAAAATTAGTCAAATCTGTTTTTGTACGAATATTATTTAAGTGTTTTAGTGAAAACATTGAGAGGTTGTATATCGCATAGAGTTGTGCGTGCCTGAGTCCAGCAGGCAGGTTGGCTGCTGGCCCTCCTTATATGATCTAAATAAGGCCAATAGTATCCTGTGCTGAATTAAAATAAATATTATTACAATGGGGCAGGGTACGTATATCATGCCCTCCTAGGCCTTATGGGGGTGACCCATTGGAACCTCCCCTAGAGACAAAATGTAGAAATAAATATCAATTGTTGCTACTATCCTGCGGGAGCCCGAATTGTATTATGGCAAAAAAAATGGCAGACGCCATTTTAAAAAATAAATATGGGGTAGTAGTGTCAGTAGGTCCCCCTCCCCTGCCGTTTGTGGGTCCAGGGCCCCATCCCCTGAGGCCCAATCTATGCAATAATGCCCCTCTCCATGAACTGTTTTAGCCGTGGGGACCACATCACCCGGGGCCCAATTTACTGATTAAGGGGAGGAGCGACCATCCCTCCTCCCGAGCCATTATATGCCAGGGGGTGCCCATCTCCCTGGGCCGCAAAGTGCATTAAGCCTTAAAATCTAAAGGGAGGGGAGACCTCTTATTACTGATTTGGGCCATGGGACCAGACAGTGCTTCGGGAGGGTATCATATGGCCATCTTTCTCCTTTAATGCACATTTCAGCCTTGGGAGATGGACTCTCTAGGGGAAAACACCATTACAATGCAGTCTTCACCACACAATACATTTACACTCAGTCATTACCAAGCTTAAGTCTTTACCAAGTATATAGGTAGTAGGTAGGTAGAAATAAATATACATTTTTGCTACGATCCTGCGGGAGCCCCATAGTATTACGGCAAATAAATGCTGGACGCCATTTTAAACAAGCATTTACAATGCAACGGTCTCGCCTTTGCAAAAGTTAGAGCTATTGACATTGTAAATGACCATATTTTTATTTATGTGTTGGTTTTGAAAACAGATAAATAAATGGAATGGTCATTTACAATGCCAATAGCTTAATCTCTCGCAAATGCCACACACACGCAAAGCCACACACACACAGAGCCACACACAGACCCACACACACACACAGAGCCACACACACAGAGCCATACACACACACACACACAGAGCCACACACACACACAGAGCCACACACACACACAGAGCCACACACACACAGAGCCACACACACAGAGCCACACACACAGAGCCACACACACACAGAGCCACACACACAGAGCCACACACACAGAGCCACACACGATCTGGTCGTCATAGGAAGAATAAAGTATAGGATCCTGTTAGGATTGAGACGTCATAGATAAATAAGACTGACAAGTATTATTGTGAATGTGCAGTATTAATGCCTTCGCCTCAAAGCATGCATGGTGCATAACAGTGTACATTCTGCTGTGAGCTCAAGACCAAAGCCCTCATCTCTCAATGCCACTCATGCGGGCCCTCAAGCTTACACCAGTATACCTATTGCCTTATCCCATTATCAATCATCCTATTTGCCCTATTGCCCCGCAACTCTTCATCTTTATCCCCCTAGCTACCTCCTCAATCACTGTTCCGCCCTCTCACAAGATTACCGGCGCAGGCCATAAAGTTGAAATCCAGAGAGGACAACTTCATTAAATAGTACTGCAAAAAAAAGAAAAAGCGATGTGATACCGCCAATGTACAGTTTCCAAAAGAGCTATTTTTGTGTATGATTAGGAGACACCTGTTACTCGGAGCACAGCGCCGCACGCTCGAGGACTCTAGCTTCCGGTTTGAATGCACTTGTAAGGCAAAGGCAAGCACACGCACACACATGTTTACTCCACACACAAACAACTGCGCACAATACGCAAATGAGCGCAGCCAGTACAATACAGGTACGAATATTTCCACACCAAATAATTTACATTTTTTCGAAAAGAACAAATAATGCATATATATAAATGCACCTATTTTCTATAACATAAACTAAGAATTCTTTTTCTGAGTATTATTGAGAAAACAAATCAAACGGGCTGTCTCCATTTGTAAGTCAGACATTTGATTTTTGTTTATTTTTTTAATACGAACCGAGCCATGCTTATGTTAATGAGGTGACGCTTTTTGAAATGGCTTTTAATGATACTCCTCAGGCTACACTGTGTTGAAAATAACAAGTGCATTCGTCTATAAATGAAAAGAAGATTCTGCGCGGGAGAATCGCCTCGGAAACCACGGGAAGTGTGCGGTGGGCGCCATTGAACTGTGGACCCTGTGACTTCACACAGACATCAGTCCCCGGAACTTCCCCAGTTCCAATGACCAATTCTGTAAACGCAGTTTATATGCAGCAGGGCTAGGAGTTCACTCTGAAACATAAAATCTCGCGAGCTCGACTGCGCATGTGCGCAGTACTACACGCGAGACCTAAAAACTTGGGACATGTAACACCCATCAGCCATTACCACACTCACATTTTTAAATGGCACATAGATAAGCAATCCTAAACAAAGTAGGAGTCACAAAGTAGATAACAGTACAATCAGGTTTGATGGCACTAAGTGAGTGCTCTACCATTTCTAGTGCTTTGCAGCACTTTTAAGATCTTCTCAGATTTTGTAGTTGCTCAAATGGGTGTAATTTCTGATATTTATATGTGCCCCTCATCTTAACTGCTTGATTTTTGCTCACCAGAAAGTGTCACTCATAGTCGTTGAATGTCACTCATATTTACACTGAAATTATAAAATGACACACATAAGCAATCTGAAACTTTGGCAGCTATGTAGCTGTAGATTCTCGTGCTGGTTGCTCTACCGGACAGAGTAGGCCTCAGTTACCGGCTGTTGCAGGTCGCCCCCCCGCCCCCCCATCCCATTGCCAAGGCCACTCCACAGTGATAAAAGCTGTCAGTGGTGAGAGCTGGAACATACAGTTGTGGCAGGGCTGGGGGGGGGGTACGGAGACAGGGCAGACTCTTTTCATTCCACAGAATCCCAAATAAATCGTTTTCTAATTGCGATTGAATGCGGTGGACCCTCCCCTGGGGACGGGAGACAAGGGGGTCCGCCATGATGGAGTTGCCGCCTCTTCATTGCAGGCTTTGTGCTTGCCCAATTATCCGGCACGACATAGGGGGTGACCCCCAAAGGCTGTGAGCAGGCTGCTGATGGCAGCCAGGGAGATAGGGCACAATGAGACCGGCAAACAAAGGAGGTGGGGTTTTCAAAGGAGAGATCCGGGGGAAGACAAACTCTGGGCAATAAAAGAAGCAGCGGGGCTGTGGAAGTAGAACAATGGAGGGAAAAGTGGAGAGGAGGTGTAAATACAAACGGAGAAAACGAGGTAGAGACAAAAGTGAGAAACAACTGTGAGGAAGAACAAAGAGATAATGAAAGAAGAGAAAGGAAAGAGGGCGAAGAAAGAGGTTTAGACAGAGAAATAACAGAGTGGACAAATGAAAGAGGGAACTAGAGAGTTTGGGAAAGAAATTGAGAAAGGGGAAAAAGAAGCAAAGAGACAGATTGACTTAGTGAGAAGTTAGCTCAAGGTCTCTGGCCTCCTAAGTCTTACAGTACGTTATACTAGTTGGTCAGAGTAGCTAAACATTCAGAAAACATTTATACAAATTAAATCACAGAAAGGAATGATCACCACAGATTTTAGAAAACGTTTTGGATTGGAAATTTAATTTCCTAGTACTTCTAACATTACATGCAACTAATATTCAAAGCATTAGTTGATTGGTTATAAAGTACTTATTGATAGTGCTCATGAGTGTAAGAAGAAGGACGGGGTAATGGAGTAGTGAGAGTGAGTTGGCAAGTGGGGGCCAAGGTAAAGGTGTTTGTGACACTAATATACAATACACACTCTGTACAAATAGACCTTCACAGCCTTATAGCGGTCAATTAGTTCAAGCATATACATTACTCATGTGTACCATACAACTTATAACATTTAGTACTATGAGCATGTGGAAGTCAGTAGGACGGTCTACGTTTTGACCCCAGTGATGAGGAGGATGAGTGGTGGCCTCACAGCGGGGTCTTCATCAGGACAAAAGGAGCACCTACTGTAAGGACAAACAAGAATGGGTATCTGGAGCTTGTTTAAAAGGTCTGTGGTGATCATATTCAGTAGGTGGTAAGATTGAAACCTACTTGAAAATAAAAGAGACAGCGAGTGTTCTATTCATAGTGGGGCTCTCACGGGGCTCCTGGTTTACTAAAAAAGAGAGACATGTAATAGTTATACATGCCCAAGTGCGTTATCCCCGTAATAGGGACCAGCAAGCGGTAGAGTACTCACTTTTGTTAGGACCAATGGGGTATGAATATCCCGTTGTCCGTTAGAATAAATCAAGTCAAAGGAATCTAAAGAGAAAGGGATATCGGACGGGTCAGAGCGATAAGGGCTAAAGCTAGAAACAAAAATTACACTGTAGTGCAATTATCGCGGTGAAGAACTGAAATCTTCATTCTCAGGGAATACTTACTAATAGAAAAAAGGACTTGGCACAGAAGCTGAAATATGAAAAATACATCTTTATTAAACTTATAAGTGAGGCCACGTCACACAGAAGCCGTAGCAACTGAATGAGGTAGTCTGAGGAATACAGAAAACAGAGGCCTTATATATATGCTCAGGGTTACAAGACTCAGCATGAAAGTAAGGGGCAGTCCTTGCTTTTGCAAGCCCATAATCAATCATTGAACAAACCCAACATTCTTCTTTAGACAAGCCGGACAAACCCATAATAAGAAGGACCACAACCCATATCGTAAACAGGCCATAAAAGAAGGAACAGAAACAGATAAGAAGCAGGATAAGGGGTGTGTGTGTGCATACCAAACTCTACAATGTCCTGTGCTTTGATCCTCAATCTTGATCAGCTAAAGGGCAGGAACTGGTTTGGCAAGGTCGGCTTCAAGCAACAGGGTCAGTTCACTCAGGTCAAACAGGAATCAGCAAAACTCAAGCTAAGGTGTACTTGTCCTAAAGACTCGTTCAGCCACAGTCATAGGCCTATGTGAGGGCAACCACAAAATGGCTACCATGCACAAAAATGGAACCCACAGGTTCAGAATTCACAGAACCTCAGACCCTCCTTTTGCCCTTACATAGGCAATCACTCAGTCTGTGTCTGAATCAATATCAATATTATCCGTTATTCCTTTCACTAAGGCACTATTACTCGAGTTATCTTTCATGGAACACAAGGGATAGACTTCGTTGGCATAAATAAACATCGTCTGATATGCCCATACAGACCTGTTGTAACTAAATGGCAGAACCAAATAGGGAATACCTCTATCTGTAGTATGTGGCATAAGACCACACACCCAACAATTAGTGGTGTTCACTACTAACTGGTGTTGATGCAGAAGCTGTACAAAGGAATTATTAATAAACTCTGACCTCCTAACCAGTTCATGTTCAGGTAAAGTATGGGAAGAATGCAAAGAAGTAGTAGTAGGAAGAGACATAGGTTGGGAGGTGGGTACAGATGTCAATTGGGTAGCAAAAACAATTTAACCCACAAAAGACAACGTCATGCTTAAAAATATTAGAAAACACGTTATTAGGAACATATAGACAACAGGGGAAAGTAATGACCACTATTACAAACAAAATTATAATTTTTCACAACCCTAAGCAGAAAGCAAATCCTAAAATTATCTAGTAACATTTTTATGGCTCCTATGCACTTCAGTAACTTATTATATGTTCAGGTGAAACAGTGGTGATCCTCATCAATGCTCTGAGGTGAAAAGGGAATACTCTTCCACAGAGAATGGACTTTATTCTGCTTTTACTAAACAGAATACTACTTTACAACAATGCCAGCAAAACAATAATAATCAGTCTCCTAACACCCATTATATGCAATCGCACGGAAACCACTTGTGAAACCAACTATGCCCAGAGTCCATTCAAAAGCCTCTCTGGCAGGCTTCTATTTTCCATCAAATTTTCTTTTGTTGTTTTCTTCCGCATGGGCCTCTTCATTCAGGCCTTTCATGTAAATGGTGCTTCTCAGTATCCGTTGGAGTGCCCTCCTGGCAAACACTCATAGCTCATTCGAAAGTCCCAATGTCTCAAGGCAGTGCACCAGTATCTCTCCTCTGCGGCAGACACTACCGATAGCATGATCTTCATTGATCATGAGCACAAATCATCTCGTGCAGACCCGGGACCATTCTCAGACTCCAACACTCATCATTCAGTGTCAGAGGACGCTCAGGCTGCTCTTTAATGGGCACCAGAATGGAGTGCCTTTTGCCAATCTTGGATCCTCCGGTGCACTGCACTTCCGTTGGAGCAAAGGAAAAGGGGGGGGGTGTGGCCAAAACTCAGGCCAAGGGGCTCAAGGGACTGCACACTGTCAGAGGTTACCAGCACATGACAGGCGCTCTTTTGCACTGAAATTCTGGTTCTGTGATGTCCAATGCCGTCTGATGGAGCAAGTGCGATGCTTTAAACAGTTCATTGTATAACAAGGGGACTGAAAACAGGTGGCCTGCAATCTTCAAAGGAGTGGCCATACGCCATGGGACAATTCTGCGTTGAAATACACTGTCATTCTCAAAGGCAATACAAAAACAAAGGCATTAGGCAAAACAGTGCCTCTAGGCTCTTCAATTGGGTTTCCGTGTGAGAGCATATCCTTCACCATCTAAGGGTAGATAGCGACATGGGAATTCTATCTGAATGGATGTCCTCACACATAGTGGCATCGTCTAATGGGGTAAACGTATTTTATCTCAATGATTACATATAGGTGTTCCTAAATTCCTTATCTAGAACATCTCAAA
The DNA here is from genome assembly GCF_964261635.1 of Lissotriton helveticus. Classification (NCBI taxonomy): domain Eukaryota; kingdom Metazoa; phylum Chordata; class Amphibia; order Caudata; family Salamandridae; genus Lissotriton; species Lissotriton helveticus. The sequence continues at coordinate 362,189,541 of NC_136065.1, read as the reverse complement.
AGAAAAATCGCATAATACAGATTATCAGGGAAAACAGTCTGGTTATACAAAAGGGAATTATACATAAGATGGGGGTCCATGGTACATTACTACAATCTGAAAGTGTGAACCTGAATAATTCACCAACAATAAAGAAATGGGCTAACTGGTGAAAAGAATATGGAAAAGGGAAATGGAACTAGGATACAGCTAAAATCCCAATAACTAGGCACGATGCGCTTGGGTGATAGTCAGGCATGTGACACAATACCAAGAGTATGGGTGATACACAAAAGGTCAAAATAATACACAAATTTAAACTCTACCGCTGGCCGCTACACCATATACGGTAATCTCAGCTAATGTTCCAGTTCTTTCTTCAGGGAAAAATTAAACCTGGTTTCCTTTATGGTACAAAGCCATATACTACTTAGGAAGCAGAACAAAACTGAGTAATGTAATATAGAAATTAGGTCACCATGTACAAGAGCCACAAATCTATAATTTATCCTTACGTCCAATCAGGATACATACATTTAGGGCTGTCTGTTCCTTTAAGGGAAGAGGACAGTATCGTGACTAATTGCAGATGACACACTTTGATTCTGTATATCTCTTTTATTTTTCTTAAATACTATTATAGCCAAATTTGACATACACTGGTGAAGTGTTGTCTGTGTGTGTCGTGTTCACAAAATGAAAATATCATATCTGTGGAATTTAGCAAATCAACCCAACTGTTGTGGAGCGATACGCATCGTCATGTATATCCCTTCACAACACAGGTAAACTTGTAATAGTATCAAGAGCAGCAACATAAAACAAAAACATGCAAAACAAAATAAAAAATGCACAAAACGCACATGTCAAGCAATCAGATATACTTGCTGTAAAACAATAGCATACATAAATGAGCGGTGAAGCACAACACCAGGTCATGTACTACCAAGATTCGGGCCTGCTTAATTTGTCAGGCTTAAAATCTCTACCCTCCTTTTTACAGTAGATCACCATTTAGTGGATATCTGCTGTCAAATATAATTATACTGTCTCTCTTCTAACATACAGGACCAGCAAGAACAATTCATGATAGGACCAAATACACAAACATAAAAAATACATGAACATTTCTTTCCAATGGAGTTTATGAAAAAACACATCTCCTTTCAACCAACCAAACTCACGTGTCTTGTCGGCCTTAAAATCACCCAGAACAATCCATGAATGATCTGTGGGCAGAAGCAAAAAAAAAAAACATACACAACACACAAAAGAGAGACATTTCTAATAACAAACAAATATCTTATATAACTTGTAATCAGAAGACAAAACATGATACACATCAACAGACACAAAAATAAATTTCCATTACTTAACTGTTACCATCTTGTCAGTCACCTTGCAACATTAAGCCATTTTAACTTTCCAAAAGTAAAATTCTTTCACTGACACTCCATGTTATCTTTGCCCCACAATTCGTTCTTACTTAGGCATGTAGCCTTCAAAATTTCAATAAAAAGCTTTGTATTATTTTCTGTCTAAGACTTAATGCAATACTTCATTTTCTGTCAAATAAAGAAACTAGCAGACATTATGTTTTAGAGCAGAAATACAAATGTATCAGTTCTGCAGAGCATTTAACATGATGTTGGGACTTTCAAAGAAACCCTTTTTTTTATATTTTCCCTTTGGAATTAAGTTCTTTAATTTTATTGATGTTCTTATTTAGAGACCAGAAACCCCACCTTTTAGAGGCCTGTTTAGCAAGGTCATTCTGCATTCCACAGAGACAAGGCCCTAATTTAAAAGGTCACAAATGTCAACATGACAGCCTCTTCCATTGTTTACAGGAAAACTAAAGATAGCATCTTAGCGCAACTTGAGCAGCCTGTTCTCCTAGCCCACAGCTTCTGCTCATTCTGAGGCTGACAAAGGCGAAAGGCCTTCCTAATTCCTCCTAACCTGCAATAATTCACTCTATTTTGAAAAATAATTTCTCCTTTTTAGGAGCTAAAAATTATCTCTATTCCCAGATTATTAAACAACAGTTACTGTGAATAATTCACCGAACCTAATAACACACATACCAGTTTTAGAACAAATGCTTGTTGCAATGGTACTCATTTCATCAACCTTAAATGGATCTCACTGGGTCATTTAAAAGCAAACCCCAAATGGGGACAGTCTGCAAATTTGTATTACACCTAAATGTATGCATTTACTGAAGCCTAAAGCACTTTAAAGCTATCATAAATGGCAAGAATGCTGTTTTAAATGGTCTATTTTACCCAAATTCGACTTTGATGTTCAGGGCACTTAAAAATAAATATCCTATACTTGTGATACATATTAATCATCCTCAGAATGTTCTTTACAAATTACAGAGATTTTTAATCAGACATATCCCATGTAAATCTTTAGAAAAATTTGTTTTGTACGCCTGCGCTAAGTGAAATTCCATATGCTAATGTTCTCATTATGCGGTATAGCACAACTTAAATTACATTTTAATGCTAGGATGTCATAGTATCAGCATTAAGCTTCATGAATAGTAAAAAACGAATTTTGTAGCACTTATTTTGAATAATTATTTTTCATAATTAATAATTTTTTTAAATAAACCCAATTATTTTTGATAATTCCACATATAAGAGCAAGCTGCATCCCTTGCCTATCATTTTTTAGACGCATTCATTTATAAGCCCAAGCACAGACGTCTAACTTGAAACATGACAAAATGTTTGCGCCATTTTTTTCTTTCTAAAAAGGACAATTTTATTTAGCAACAGACCCTGGAATATGCTTACAAAATGTTGCTTAATAGACTGAAAACATCAAGAAAAACCACAAACAGACATTGAGCTCATTTCAGACATAAACAGAAAGGGGTCAAAACACTCAGGACACACAATACAGCGTGCTTTAGCAATGCATCTCGTGAATAGCGCCATCGCTATTCACTTACAGAAGTTTGCACTAATGTGAAAACCACATAGACATTTAAACACACATTTAACCCACAAACCAATACTCAGAACAAAAACAAAGGACAGCCAACAGACTGTACTTAAACCAAACCATTTGTAAATATTAGTTGTAAGTCATATTTACAAGAAACACTTCTCAATTGTGTTTCAAAAAGACTGCAAAAACAGCCCAACAGACTGATGTATGTCCAAGAAGCGAAAATACACTCAATTCACTAGCTTTGGCTAGCAGAACACCAAACAAAATCGTTCTGCATATCTTCATTCATAAAACTGCGCAGAACAAAGGATCCTTGTTTTGTATTATGTCATATTTTAATTCCCTGGGGATACAAAATCACCAAGGAAGAAATATGTTTGTAAATCTAAACCTATTTAGATATTCCCTTTAGGGGGGCCGGCTGAATTTACTTCACATCTCACTATGGTACCTTCCAAAAAAGCAACACATTTTTCCATGTGAGCTTACAAACAGGCATGCCAAAAATACTGCGGAATACGCAAGTATTATAATCAAAGTGGTGCTTAAGGTACTTTTCGTACGTGCACCGTTCAACTAAACCAAATGGAGAAATATCTCCTCATTACCTGCCTACACAAATTGCAATTCGCATATCCAAACCTATACAAATCCAAAGTTGGCCAACACAAATTCCAAAGTTCCAAAGCTACAGTCCCAAATTTGCTAAGATTAGGCATCTTATAGCTCACTAATCTAGCTTCAAACTTCAAGGGGTTATCTCTAGCAATACACTCGCAAATATACGAGCCCCTCGGCTTTGGTAATTGCAATAACCAAATCAAAACCAAGAAACCAAACAAAGTCGTGGGAGCGACCCACTTGTACTTCTTATTCTTACTAATCAAAAGGTTATCCAAATTCTAACTGTCAAGTTCTACATGACCTAACGGTCTTTTTTAGAATACTCACGCCAAAAAGGTTCTCAGTCAGGAGTGACATCATGTGGAGGATCAAAATCAGGAAGAGCAGAAATATACTGGGCTGCAGAAACAGAGAATCTCCAGAATTCCTGTGCACAGAGTAGTAGAGTCCCGTCCTGTCCTCCTCAGTAGATTTCAGTCTTCTGACAAGATCACTCCCACAGAAAGTCACTTCTCTGATGAAGCCCACGTTGACCGCGCCATTTGAAGACCTGAAATCTTCATTCTCAGGGAATACTTACTAATAGAAAAAAGGACTTGGCACAGAAGCTGAAATATGAAAAAGACATCTTTATTAAACTTATAAGTGAAGCCACGTCACACAGAAGCCGTAGCAACTGAATGAGGTAGTCTGAGGAGTACAGAAAACAGAGGCCTTATATATATGCTCAGGGTTACAAGACTCAGCATGAAAGTAAGGGGCAGTCCTTGCTTTTGCAAGCCCATAATCAATCATTGAACAAACCCAACATTCTTCTTTAGACAAGCCGGACAAACCCATAATAAGAAGGACCACAACCCATATCGTAAACAGACCATAAAAGAAGGAACAGAAACAGATAAGAAGAATGATAAGGGGTGTGTGTGTGCATACCAAACTCTACAATGTCCTGTGCTTTGATCCTCAATCTTGATCAGCTAAAGGGCAGGAACTGGTTTGGCAAGGTCGGCTTCAGGCAACAGGGTCAGTTCACTCAGGTCAAACAGGAGTCAGCACAAACTCAAGCTAAGGTGTACGTGTCCTAAAGACTTGTTCAGCCACAGTCATAGGCCTATGTGAGGGCAACCACAAAATGGCTACCATGCACAAAAATGGAACCCACGGGTTCAGAATTCACAGAACCTCAGCGGTAGCCCTATAGTGGGTGGCAAGGATGTGCATCCAAAAAATCGACAAGGCATGGAGATTCTGAGTTAACTAAATCAAAAGGTTGTCAGCATCAGAGACAAAAATGAGAAACAACTGTGAGGAAGAACAAAGAGATAACGAAAGAGGAGAAAGGAAAGAGGGCGAAGAAAGAGGTTTAGACAGAGAAATAACAGAGTGGACAAATGAAAGAGGGAACTAGAGAGTTTGGGAAAGAAATCGAGAATGTGGGAAAAGAGAGGAGGAAAAAGAAGCGAAGAGACAGATTGACTTAGAGAGAAGTTAGCTCAAGGTTGCAGTACTCCTAAGTCTTAAAGCACAGAAGCAGCACAGCCTGGGCAACGCGACAGCAGCCCTTCGGCTCTGTACATGACAGAGCCTGCTCTTAGAGGCAACGCGACAGCAGTGCCTCGGTTCCGTACACGACAAAGCCTGCTCTTCCAGACAATGCAACAGCAGCGCCGCGGCTCTGTACACGACAGAGCCTGCTCTTATAGGCAACGCGACAGTGGTGCCTCGGCTCTGTACACGACAGAGCCTGCTCTTCCAGACAACGCAACAGCAGCGCCTTGGCTCTGTACACAACAGAGCCTGTTCTTCCAGCCATCGCGACAGTGACGCCTCGGCTCTGTACACGACAGAGCCTGCTCTTTCAGACAACGCAACAGCAGCACCTCGGCTCTGTACAGGACAGAGCCTGCTCTTCCTTTTTCTTGATACTGTTTGCTTGTGTTGTTGTTGCCCCGCTTTGTGTGTTTCCCTGTAAAAACACCACACTGTGCTTGTGTATTGAAGAAAACAAACATGCCTATCCGCGGGGGTTAGGGGACAAGCCACACCCCCTTCGGTCCTCAATACACACACACAGATGGGATTTGCGAAGATTAAGTCTGCCTGCAGCATTGAGAAGATATTTAATAAGCTCTTTTGGGGAGGGAGGGGGTGCACATCACCTGCATGCCTCGCTCTCTGGGAGCAGGCCTGGACGGGGGCTGGGATCCCCCCAGCTCCCTCCTCTCTTAAGCCGACTCTCCGTCCGCCAATGTGGCTTTAACAGATTTTTTAAAGCTGCTTCTCGCTGCTAATCCCTTTCTCTCTGCCCTCCCGGGCTTTGTGCTCCTTGTTACACTCTGGGGGCGTTTTCACTAGACTCCTGGCTTTCAGGGGCCTTCGGGCATGCTGGGGGGCAGTGAAAACTCAGGGCAGGCGAAGGCAACCCTCTGCTCCAGTAGGCCCTGAAGAACCCCACAGGATGGAAAAACGTGGGCAAACCTTTTCGCCCTCCTAAAAAGAGCCAAGACTTTGCACCTCTGCTCCGAAGGCCTCAATGAAAACTCTTCGCCCCCTAAAAAGAGTCAAGACTTTGCACCTCTGCTCCGTAGGCCTCAACGTCAGACCAACAATAAACAGACACACACAAGTGCCCTTGGGAGGAAAGAAGCATCTCCCTTATAACCTGCAGCACCCCACATCTAACCCGCAGCCTGCTACCCCTCCCAGAGAGCCCCAAAAACACAGAACTCCCGAGCAGCACTGCTGCACACTGTTCCTCCTTCAGTTCACACAGCTACGTACCGACACGATGCACCAACCCTGTTCCTTCAGCGGTTACCCAGAATCAGATCTATCTCTGTTACTCCAGAACTGATCTACAAGGAGATCTCGTGTGTGCAGAATTGCCTAGGCAGTCAAGGAATTACAATTAAACTAAACAAGTGGGAAACCAAATCAAGGACAATTGAAAAGGTATATGGGTGATAAAAAACTCGCTATGTTTTAATAAAGACACAATTACAGTTCATTGATCAACACATACAAGGTACAATAAAGATTAAAATTAAACAATTGAATGCTAAAAAATTCACAATGAAAAAGTTACATTAAAAACAATGACCATGTCAGTTTATAACAAGAACACCAATCAAAGGGGTGTCCATAAATCGATAATACAGTACTACAAGGAGATCTCAGCACTAGAAAGCGAGGTTGAAGAAATTTGTCTTTTAGCCCTGTCCCTTTCAGACTGGGCTCCCGGACTTCCTGCTCACTTAAAAAGTTCCTTATCTTCTTTATGGGGCTATCTGGACCCATAAAGAAGATAAGAAACCTTTTACTTCAGCAGTAAGTCAATGAACCCAATCTGAAAAGGACGGAGCTTAAAGAGAAAGAAGAACGTCACTAGGACCTCTTCTCCAATGGTGCCCACCGTTTAGGAGGCCAGCCAATGGAGAAGAGGGGCGGGGCTTAACCCTCGCTAGTGAAGTTCTCCAAAAACATAAAATCTTGTGCGCTCGACTGCGCATGTGCGCAGTACGCCACGCGAGACCTAAAAATAAATATGGGGTAGGAGTGTCAGTAGGACCCTCTCCCCTTCCGTTTGTGGGTCCAGGGCCCCATCCCCTGAGGCCCAATCTATGTAATAATGTCCCCCTCCCTGAACTGTTTTAGCCATGTGGACCACATCACCCGGGTCCCAATTTACTGATGAAGGGGAGGGGCGAGCATCCCCCCTCCCCGAGCCATTATATGCCTGGGGGTGCCCATCTCCCAGGGCCAAAAAGTGCATTAAGCCTTAAAATCTAACGGGAGGGGAGACCTCTTATTACTGATTTGTGCCATGGGGCCAGAACATGCTTCGGGAGGGGTCCCCTTGGCCATCTTTCCCCTTTAATGCACATTTCAGCCTTGGGAGATGGACTCTCTGGGGAAAACAACCATTACAATGCAGTCTTAACCACACAATACATTTACACTTAGTCATTACCACGCATAAGTCTTTATCAAGCATATAGGTAGTAGGTAGGTAAGTAGATATCTAGGTACATGGTATATTAATTTGTAGAATATTAATATTTATTTATTGAGTATTAATGGTAATACTTAATTATATATGATTTGAAGCAAAAATATTTTTATATGAATTATTTTTTAAAATATAACATAAGTATTTGGGGGCAGGTTTCTGTGGATATAGGGGTTCTGGGTGGGGAAGTGTATTAATGCTCAGGTATTATTTTAATGCCCAAGTATTAATATTTAAACAAAATTATATGTGATATTTAGTACTTTTTTAATTTTTATTTTAAAAAAATAGGATTGTCACGCGAACCTTTAGGGGTGGGATGCAAGGGATACAATGCAATTGGTTCAGAAAGTGTATTAATACTCAGGTATGAATTTTAATACTTGAGTATTCATGTATACCAATTAAAAAGTATGATATTTAAAGATATCTTTTTTAAATAATTGTAGGATTGTTACACAAACCTTTAGGGGTGGGATGCAGGGGTTGTAGGGTATTGTGAGAGGAAGTGTAATAATACTCAGGTATTCATTCTAATTTGTGACTATTAACGTTAAAAGATGGATATTTAAATATTATCTTAATTTTTTTTTTTAAATGTAGGTCTGTTACACAAAACATTAGGGACTGGATGTAAAGGGTATATGGGTATTTGGTGAAGAACTGCATTAATACTCTGGCATTAATTGTAATACCTGAGTTTTAATATTAAAATATTAAAAAATATAATATTTACATATTATCTTAATTATTTAAAATAGTTGTATGACTGTTACACAAACCATTAGGAATGAGATGGAAAGTATATAGGAGTATTGAGTGGGGAAGTGTATTAATACTCCATTATACATTTTAATGCCTGAGTATTAATTGGTAACTACTTATTTACTATGACAGGTAATTCAAATCCTAGTAGAATCAATATGTAAAATTCCTAAATTATTTTTCATGCACAGAGAATATTAAGAATAATTTTAACGAAACAAAAAAACATGCTTAAAATATTTTCAATCTAATAGACAAATAATCACACCATGTTTATTATTTAAAATGTTTATTTGTATATAATTTAAAATCAGCATATATTCTATTAAATAGCAAAAACATAACATATTTTGCAAAAATATAACATAGGGGCCTATTAGGATGGCACCCTAGCGGTGCTGGGACCCGCTACCAGTGGTGCGGCGGTCCGGCACCGGCAATTAGGATGCCACCACCACGGTGGTGGTGGCATCCACTATTCTCAGCATTGTGGTGGGCGGTGCTCACAGCACTGCCCGCCACAATGCAATGGATGCACCTGTGCATGCAAATGCAGGGTGGTACCATCGGTACCCCCATGTGCACCCCCCACCACCCCAACACCCTGGGGGCCTGCAACGGGCCCCCAATGCCAAAGACTGCATGCCTTTCCATGGCGGCAACACAATGGAAAGGCTGATCTCCGCCTGCATCCTAATATGGATGGCGGTGTCTTGCAGACACTGCCACCGTACTGGAGATGTTTTCTGCCGGGTCGACGAGTCGACCGGTGGAAAAGCAGCGGGCGGTCTTTCCGTCCGCCGCAGACCCCCCCCCCGCCATCGTAAAATGGCGGGGGGAAATGGGATGCGGATGGAGGGAAATGTCGGGCGGATCGCCACCGCCATGTAGGCGGTGGCGATCCGCCCGACATCCTAATAGACCCCATAGTATTTAAACCTGTGGTACTCATAGTACGGTGCGCGGGCGGCCAGCGGCCCAGCTGGCCTTTCTTGGCGGCCCGCGAACCTTGAAGGTAATGTACCCATGGCCCCCCAGAGAGAGAAAGAGAGAGAGAGAGAGAGGAGAGAGAGAGAGAGAGAGAGCGAGAGAGTGGAGAGAGAGAGAGAGTGGAGAGAGACACAGTGGAGAGAGACACAGTGAAAAGAGAGAGTGGAGAGAGGGAGAGTGGAGAGAGAGGGAGTGGTGGAGACAGAGAGACAGTGGAGAGAGAGAGAGAGAGAGAGAGAGAGAGAGAGTGGAGAGAGGAGAGGGACTGACTAAGAGACTAAGATACTGACTGAGAGACTGACTGAGAGAGAGACTGACTGACTAAGAGAGAGATGGCTGACTGAGAGAGAGAGACTAAAAGAGAGAGAGAGGGGGAGAAAGAGAGAGAGAGAGACTGACTGGCTGAGAGAGAAAGACTGACTGATTGAGAGAAAGACTGGCAGAGAGAAACTGACTGACAGAGAGAGACTGACTAAGAGAGACTGACTGAGAAAGATTGACTGAGAAAGAGACTGACTAAGAGAGAGACTGACTGACCGACAGAGAGAGAGTGAGACTGACAGAGAGAGAAACTGACCGAGAGAGAGACTGGCAGAGAGAGAGAGAGACTGACTGAGAGAGAGACTGACTGACTGACAGAGAGACTGACTGACAGAGAGAACGACTGACTGACTGAGAGAGATACTGACAGAGAGAGAGAGACTGGCATAGAGACTGACTAAGAGAGACTGACAGAGAGAGACTGACTGAGAGAGAGAGAGAGAGAGAGAGACTGACTAACTGGCTGAGAAAGACAGAGACTGTCTGAGAGTGCTACTGACTGAGAGAGAGAGAGAGAGAGAGAGAGACTGACTGAGAGAAACTGACTGACAGAGACTGACTGACTGACTTAGAGAGACTGACTGACTGACAGAGAGAGACTGACTGACTGACAGAGAGAGAGAGAGACTGACAGAGAGACTGACTGAGAGAGAGACTGACTGACTGAGTAAGAGAGAGAGACTAACTGACAGAGAGAGAGACTGACTGACAGAGAGAGACTGACTGACAGAGAGAGAGAGAGACTGTGATGGAATTGGGGTCAAATTATGTATGAAACTATGCAATGCCTCTTAAGATTGCTATTGTCTGCTAATAAAAATGTATTATCAAAATGTGCTCTTTGTAGTTACATCAACTTTTGAAATACAGCATTGCCACATTGTCTAATGTTTTTAAACTGTTTTTACTCTAGCCCCACTCCCCCACTGACCCCACCCCTACCGGTGCGGCCCTCGTCCACAAACCACACTGTAATTTTGGCCCCAACAGAAAGTTTGTGAGTACCCATGATTTAAACAATATATAACATATTTGATTATAAATGTTAAAGTATTTCCCACTCTTTCCAATTGATTTTAATTGAGAAAGTTGTCCTTTTTTCCTTTTTATGTTCACGCTTGACGTTCACGGTTTTGCGTCTGTCTCTACAGTGGGTGGAGCATTACAGTCAAGATCGGATGCAAGGAAGAGCTGCAGTCAGGTAAGAACAATTTACTTTATATTTTTAAACATATAGGTGGCTAACTTTACTGTAAGGAGAGAGGGGAAGGTAGGTATATGTTATGCAGTATAGAATCATATTTGTTTGCTGTTTTTACCACTTTACTATCCCCATGCAGGTTGGGTTCATATGCTCAAGTCACGACGGTTGTTTTTTTCTTCAAAGTACGTTTAAAAACATAAAAAACATAGTTATTTCATTTTCTATACCTATTTGAAATAAAAGAAACATTTAAATTTTTTGGCCTCGTATTTTTTAAACACTTTGGTGACTTTTCAGGAAAAATACCACGTTGTGGCTGGAGAAACTTAGGATTCACGGACGGATTACTATTGGATTTTTTCCTGGGAATTTCAATTTGGAAAATGGATTTTCTTTTGGGGAATTTTTTTAAACATTGTTACTTTTTTGAGATTTTGATTTTTGGGATTGCTGTTTTCATAAACAATTTTTTTAACATTTCACTTATTGGATTATTGTTTGAAAAAAGATTATTCAGGTTTTGGCCTTTTCTTTGTATTTGGTTTCCCTGTTTGGATTATTGGATTGCTGAAGACTCTTGCTGACAGGTGGTATGACGAATCACCAAGAGTTGACAAAAGATGACAACTACAAGTAGGAAACCCCAAAATTCCTTTAATTTGTTTTTTAAAAAAGGGCAAATCATTTAGAAAGTGTTGTCAAAACAGGCAAGTACTTTTACAGGTTGTTAATATATGTTAAAATTGTAGGATGTACACAATATTTTCCAGGTAGTCTGAAGCTCCCATCAATGGAAATTAATGGATTTTAGCCACTAGTCTCTCAAACATTTCTTTATTATTTTGCAAAACATGAGGGTTCAGACTATCTGACAATGATTGTGCCATTCTCATTTCTTGGAAATGTTCCATCTTCAAAATTTCCAAGAAATTATAAAGGTTAGGGTGAAGCCTGCCAATTTATTTATTAAAAGAATTGTGCAATCCCTCTATGGCATTGTTTGTCTTTGCACCTCCCTCTAGCAGGTCGAGTAACACTTCCACCAGTCAATGGGAAACGTTGATTCCTCTTGTGACCTGACCTGCTTAGATAGCCAATACAAGTATTCTCAAAGTAATGTAGGACTGGGGCCAATTTTATCTCTTTTTGGGTAAAATATTCAGATTCTGTAATTGATGTTTAGAACTGATCCAAACACTTAGGAGGCACAGAGCTGTTTTTTTTTTTTTTAAATCATGCTGTAGTTTACCAATTGACATGAAATATTCAGCTAAAGATGTTTTTTGACATTTTGGCCAATATGCTTTGGAAAAGTAATAGTATTAATCATTGTTAATTCATAGTCAATTATAATTTTCCCATGACTTTTATTCATAGTTTTCGTTTTTATTACTGATAAAAATCAAGGGTCTCATTAGGATGGCGGGAAGAATTTGTCCGCCCGCCATCCCGATGTGAAAAGGGACCACCCGCCATATGAGTGGGGGTCCCGTGGGGGCCATTAGGATGCACCCGCCACAGTGGCAGGCGCATCCTGCATATTTAACATTGCGGCGGGTGGTGCTGAAAGCATCGCCCGCCGCAATGCTAAAAATGCATATCATGCATTTCAATGCACAACGTGACAGGCACCGTGCGGTGCCTGCGACGTTGTACATTGAAATGCAGATGGGTACCATACCCCCCATGTGCACCCCCCCAGAGTCCCTGAAAGCCCGCAACGGACCCCCACAAGAGATTTCCCGCATGCCTTTCCGTGGCGGCAACTCCACCATGGAAAGGCATGTGTCTGTCCCATAATAATATGGATAGCGGTGTCTAGCAGATAGCGCCACCATATTTAACTGTCTTTCCGTCCGCCATGGCCCCCCCATCATAGTAATATGGCGGGGGGAAATGGGTGGCGGGCGGGGACGGATCTCGGGCGGATCACCACGGCCATGTGGGTGGTGGTGATCCGCCCGAGATCCTAATGGACCCCTAGGTCATTAAATCTATGACCACAGGTGAACCTACTATATTTTTCTAAAATCTTCTTAGCTAGAACTCTATTTTTATGATTGTGTTTTGTGGGCTGAAAAGTGTCAAAAGAAGGAATAAGAAAGATGTTGGTTTAATTTTGCAAAAAGAAAATGTTTCAGAGTCTTCCCTTTAACATTTTTCAGTCCACAAAATGCAATCATGGAAACTATGTTAAAACAAAGACTCACAGACATATTGATTTTATTTTTTTAATAAAAAAACTGTTTACAATGCTGATGATCTTATTATGAGTTTGGTGGTGCAGGAGTGGGACACTCCTTCACCGCAAAACCCATGTCTAAACCAGACACCACATTAGGAGTTTTCTCATGTATGGTGGGTTGTTCTTTGGTGTTCCCAGCTGATGTCTATTAAATAGGCACCACAATGGGATCATCAAAGGCAGTACCTGCATGGCATAGACTGTTGCAGTCTATGTGGTGCAAGTACTGCTGTGCAAACACACAGAGGGGCAAATAGTGTGCCCCCCTGTGTGCATCCATATGGCGTGAGGCACAAGGGGCCCTCTTTGTTTTTTCACCGCCACACTATTCATGGCGGTCGTACCGCCATGGAAAGTGTGGCATGAGGAAACTCGTAATATGCATGGCAGGGCAACAGCGGCCCCGCCAAGCATATTGTGGCCTGAGGACCATCTGCTCAGCTGTTGTCCTGGACATAACAAAGACAGCATGGAGAGTCACCCACATGAATCCCAATTTTCCTCATTTATTGCTTTCAAAAATTAATACAGACAGGAAGCACTTTGTTTTCTGTCTGTATGTATCTGTACAAATTAGTAAAAATAGAAAACTGGGACCCTTACGTATCCATGATGCAAAATGCTAGTAGATATTTACGAAACCACACAAGAGGAGGTTTACGCTGCCTTGCGTGACTTTGTAAACAAATGTACTGTAGTGCAATGACTTGCTCTGAATTGCGCTACATTTCATTTGGGAAGCATTCCATGTGTGGAACATGGACGTTCCCATGCATCCACCCATGGATTTCACACAATCCCAGATTTACAAAGGTTTGTACACCTGTGATGGCATCAAATCGCTACGCCTCCCAGAGGATGGTGTAATGAAGAGAAAACATATTTATTTATACTTGTATTTCCTTTTTAGGTCGTGCCTAGAGCAAGCACACATGCACTGCTCTGCGAGACATATTGTAGAGGAGTAGAGAATAGAAGCCCCGCCCACTCTCTGCCCATATTTGCCATTGGCTTATGTCATTGTCTGTCCTAAATGCTGTCTTCTGATTCGTCAATAGGCTTGATAGTCACTCCTTAGTACCGCCTTCTCTTCATTTGTCATCTCCCATGGTGACTGGCCCCTTTACTTCAGTTGTTACACGTACGTGTTAATTAGACAGTGAGCACTATTTTCTTTAATAAAGTTCCCTTACTGCAGGCACGACATGCGTTGGTGCCTTCTTTACTCGCCCCCTCCCTCCCGTTGTTGTGCCTTCTTTTCCCCTCCCTGCCCTCTCTCCCGTTATCCGTGCCTTCTCTTAAACCCCCACTCACCCCTTTCCCATTGTCTGTGCCGCCCTCCCTGGTGTTATCCGTGCCTCATCTCCCCCCCCGCTCGCCCTCCCTCCCGTTGTCCGTGATGCCTACCATTTGCAATGCAATAGGTATCGCATAAGTGCTAAATCTATTGCATTGCAAATGCTTGTTCCATGTGTGCTGCAATCTACAGCACACATAGAAAGAGGAAAATGCCATGAGAGAATGTTTATTATTCAATTATAACGCAGGCACACTTGCACCACCGCGCAAGGGTGCCTGTATTGGCGCTAGGCTACCTGAAGTGCACCAGCGCTATAAGAGAGCAGAAGTGCATCATATCTTGGTAGATGTGGCTCATGTCTGCTCTATCCCGTTGACACAACGCAGCACAGCAAGTTGCCTTGCTACACTGCACTGCGTGAAAGGTTAGTAAATCTGGCCCTAGATGTCTTCAACCCTGAACTGAGGTGGTATATACACTTAAGTCAACACTTAGGTGCAAATCTACACTCGGTAATGATGACTAGCAAAAAAAGTATAGATTTACACCTGAGTACAGCAATAGATTTACAAGGAAGTAAAGGTACATGTGTAAAAGTGTCTGTATGAGTCAGGCCCTATGTTCACTGGGCTTACTTATGCAGGAATTGGGAAATTAGTAGTCCTCTGATATCCACTTTTTGACATTTTACCTAAATTTCCACAGAAGGGTCAAAATGCAAGTTTTGACCCCGGACAGTGATATGCTGCTTTTATAAGGGTAGTTTATCAATGTTAATGGTAGATCATCTTTTAATCAGGACAGAGAGGCACGCAGCAGTTCTCCTGGGAAAGCTCTCTTTGATGTTAGAGGATACCTGCACAGCAGCAGTCGGGGATCGGTTCTCAAGTAACCCTTTTTATTGTGACAAGATTCTCCATTGACTGGACAGTGAAAAATGCGTTTGTCTTTCCACTATTACTGCAACTCATTTGAAAGCGGTTAGCAGGTTTTTATATTCGTGCGCATTAAAATGTTATCGCTATTACCGAGTTTGCACATAAGCTGTTATGGCTATGTGTGTTTTTTGCAGGAAAACGCAACACTTTCTTCCTTAAACTGCTAGGTATTATGGTTATAAGTTGTGGTCCTGATCACGCAAAAGCATATGCTGTTCGGAAAAGTAGGCAAAATGTTGTTTAACTCAGAACTGAATAAACTTACTAAGAGTTTAAAAACATGACAACAACTAAAGAAATTGTCATAGGAGGTGCAGCATTTATAAGCAAAATGCTGAGAAACAAGATCTTTAACATCTAACACTTGTTCTTTTTGTCTATTTTCATTATTATCGTTTTGTTTTTTCGTTCTAACCTATATATATATATATATATATATATATATATATATATATATATATATATATATTTATTTATTTATTTATTTATATATTGACTATGTTAAAGCTCGCTAATACCATCTTTGTGCAGTAGCACTGTAGAAAACCATTGAATAAATACATATCTAAAAGAGATTTTTTTTAAAGAAATTAGACTCCACACATCAGCAAAAGTGCTACCATCATATATGCCTAAGGCACAGGCACGACATGACCTCATATTCATTCAATTAAAAACACTAGACCTATGTGCTTCTTCAACCTGTGACCTCAAAGTATCGTGCAATGTTCCCCACAGATGTTTCAATATGACTAGTTTTATAATTCCTCATAAAGTCGGTAAGCGTTCTTTGAAGGATCTGTCGGAGTTGTGTCAAATGCTGATACCGAAATGAAGTTCCTGGACAATATTTTCTGGAACATTTTTGTGTGAGCGTGTCCGCCAGATAGCCCTGGTCAAATGTGACATATTGAACTAGTCCGGGAAAGTGTCACATGTGTCGATGGTCAACCATAGCGGCATAATTGGAACTGCCTTTAACATTTCTTTTGCAATTACCTGATTAGTTTCTTCCAACTGAATGGATTGTAAACTCATCCTAAGGTTTGTGTCCCTTTTTAGTGTTTTTCTATTTTGTTACAGGACACATTGTATATATATATACATAGATATATATTTCAACATCTTGTGATTGTGTGGTCCAATGCATTTAGCATTCTCACGCCTTCGTGCTTTAAAACAAAATAACAGTGATTAAATGTTGTTTTACATTATCATTTGGTGGTATCATTTGCAGCACTCAGAGCCTGTCATCTTCTGAGGGAGGAAGTTGAAAGTAGTCCACTATTTTCAATTTTGTATTACAACTGATCAAGGGGTTACTTACTAAGGTTTTGCATGGAAGCTCAGCTGGCATTAAGTGAGGTAAAGCACTGCAAGGCACTGCATCGATTGTTTTATCATTACCAAAGTCTGTGGTAGCAGCTCAAAAATGCCACATGAGCGCCCATGCGACTATTAGTAAATTACACAACACGTCTCTTCCAATCGATATTATAACTAAGGCTCCCAGTTTTCCATTTGAAATGATTTTTACAGATAAATACAGACAAAAAACAATGTATTTCCTGTCAAGATAGACATCACGGGGTTTTAAAAACAAGGTTAGATTCCCTTAAATACAGGCATATGTTAACATATCTATACTACTGTAATAAAGTAAGAACTTTCAGGCTTTGAGGCGGGTAAACTCGGGAACCCATACACACCCGATACACCGTTGAAATCGTCAGGGTGTGTAGATGGTTATAGGCTATATAAATATAAAAAATAAACGTTATTTACAAAATTTATATTAAAAAAAAAGTAGTCCCTCCAAAGTAGCTCCGGGGACAATGTCGGGGCAGGCGGGGGTCGGGGCAGGCGGGGGACGGGGCGGGCGGGGGCACGGGCTGCTGGGCAATGTTGGGGGAGGCAGGGGTAGGGGAAGCCTGAATGCTCCCGGACAAGGTCGGGACGGGCTGCTAGTATTTGTATATAATGTTAATTTTTACCTAAAAGTTGTAGTGTTTTGTTATATTTGGCTACTTAATTTGCTAAAACGCGACCGGGATCAAAGTTTGAGTGCATCTTTATCAGTTAAATAAATGTAGAAACTACTGTTATTCTGAAAACATAAAACAAATATGGATAAATACAAATAAAATGGTCAAAATATAAATATCGAAATACAGATGGTAATAATAAAAATGTAAATGCCATAAACCCGGGAGCCCTAATTATAACTTCTCTTCATACCGCAGACAGTTTTATTGATGTATTTCTGTTCTGAATGCGTGTATTCTGAGTCAGGAAGGTCTTCCTCTAGGACTGGTCATTTCCTAAATGTGGTTCACTGTGCCTCTATGTTGATGATGCTCAGCACTAAAGTGGATAAAGAGGTAGATTTACACTGAAGCCACTTTGATGAGTCTTCTGTGGAAACTAATGAGCCTGACTGTTGGCCAAGTCCTCTTGCAGACCTTCACTCATTAGTGCATGGAAAGGGAGAAGGTAGAAGGCAAGAAGGGCCACTCGAAGGGATAGAGGAGAGTAGTCCGCATAATGTACATCTTGACCTGCGACAAGATTATGCCTCATTGCTGTTCAAAAGAAATAAAGAAATTCCTCTGCAAATTATGTGGCCTCTATTGTTTATTCTGCTACCAACTGTAAGTACAGAAGACACCCTTTAACATTACAATCCTCGTTGGGGGGTGCTTACTGACGGACAAGATCGGATGTCCTCCCTGCCCAGGCAGCGCCTCTGGTTGGTTGGCTGACGGCTCAAGGATGATATTTTACTGCTCGGCGAATGTCACCCTGGACGGCAGCAGGTGTTCAAACCCTGGGAGACTGCTATTCAGAGGGCTCCTTTAAACTCTTAGAGACATTAATGACGGAAGGCGACTTGCCTGGTACCCAGTTCAGGGGTGGTATCCTGGGTCGGTAGATCCTTGTTTGGGACATTAGAGCCAGAGCCACCTTCACATGAATCTTCCAGACCTCATTAACAGGGGCAGGCAGGGGCAGGCAGTTGGTCGCCGGTTGTATAAATCAATGCTGCCCATGCAGATTGGCGATTTGCTGTGCCGCAACAATAGATGGGAGGCCAATATTGACTGGTCTTTCCACAGAAAGGAATGGCCGTGAACATTGGAACACAGTTACTCTTCCACACGCAACACTAGATTCAAATATACACAATTTAACTATAGCCACTGCAAATAACTCACTCCTCACAGACTTAATGTTATGTTTCAGTCTACAGACCGGAGCTACCCTAGATGCACCCACCCTGATGCAGATTTCCTTCACATGGTTTAGAATTGCCTGATCATAATGTGTTTCTGGACACAAGATGCAACAGACTTAGAGTGCACTCTCAATCAAGAGTGATTGCCGACAGCGGAGATCTGTCTCCTTGGTAATATAAACAAGCATTTACAATGCAATAGGTCTCGCATTCACCCATGTTTGAGCTATTGGCATTGTAAATGACAATGCCTTTTATTTATGTTTTGGGTTTTAAAACATAAATAAAAGGCATTGCCATTTACAATACTAATAGCTTAAACTCTCGCACATGCGAGACCTATTGCATTGCAATAAAGGGCCTTCTCGACTGCTTGTTAAATTGTAAATATCAGAGGAAGAGACCAGCCTGCGACATCTCCAAAGTACTGATAAATAGTGCAGTGAAGAAGAAGTGTAAGTGTTGTAAATTACTCAGACACAAAGTGTGAAGTGAGAGTTACATATGATCTAAGCTATAAACACTAACAAAGCGCTCCAAAACTTTTCGCTATGTGATTACACTGTTGTGGCTCAGAGGAAAAGCGGGGGTGGGCAAGTTCCTGCCCTCTCCATGATTTGAGTGTGCAGTGTGGCATTGCGTAATGTCATTATTATCTTTGATCTTTGGCCTAATAAAAAACATTCCAGCTGTAGTAGGACCCTGGCTTCACCTCCTGGTGCAGGGCGGGCTGTGCTTTATGGAAGGCATGGAGGGAGTGAGGGATGGTCTCAGCTGCAGCTCTGACCTCGCAGAGTGCCCCATCTATTACTAGTGAGTGAGAGGTGCTGAGGTGGTGGTATTGGTATTGGTGGTGTTGGTAGTGGTGCTGGTGTATTGATATTGGTGGTTTTGGTGGTGGTGGTACTGGTGGTGGTGGTATTGGTGGTGCTGGTATTGGTGGTGGTTGTGGTGGCATTGGTGGTAATGGTTGAGGTGGTGGTATTGGTGGTGGCAGTAGCGGTATTGGTGGTGGTGGTGTCATTGGTGGTATTGGTGGTGGTAGTGTTGGTGGGAGTGGTATTTGTGGTGGTGGTATGGCATTGGTGGTGGTATTGTTATTGGTGGTGATGGTACTGGTATTGGTGGTGGTGCTGGTATTGGTGGTGGCGGTATTGGTATTGGTGGTGGCATTGGTGGTGGAATTGGTGGTGGGGCATTGTTGGTGGTATTGGTAGTATTGGTGGTGGTGGTATTGGTATTGATAGTGGTATTGATACTGGTGGTGGTGGCATTGGTGATGGTGGTGGTGGTATTAGTGGCTGTGGTGGTATTGATAGTGGTATTGGTGGTGGTGGTATTCATGGTAGTGGTATTGGTGATGGTATTGGTGGTGGTTGTATTGGCAGTGGTGGTATTGGTGGTGGTGGTATTGGGGTGGTGGTGCTATTGGTGGTGGTAGTAGTGGTTTTGGTGGTATTGGTGGTGGTTTCGGTATTAGTTGTGATAATGGTGGTGGTGGTTGTGATGGTGTTGGTGGTATTGTTGGTGGTATTGGTGATATTAGTGGTGGTGGTGGCATTGGTGGAATTGGTGGTGGTATTAGTGGTGGTGGTATTGGTATTGGTGGTATTTGTAGCATTGGTGGTGGTGGTATTGGTATTGATGGTGGTATTGGAATTGATACTGGTGGTGGTGGTGGTATTGGTGGTGGTACTGGTAGTGGTGGTGGTATTAGAGGTGATGCTGGTATTGGTGGTGGTATTGGCGGCGGTGGTGGTATTGGTGGTAGTGGTGGTGATATTGGTGGTGGTGGTATTGGTGGTGGTGCTATTAGTGGTGGTAGTGGTGGTGGTGGTATTGGTGGTGGTATTGGTGGTTGTTTTGGTATTAGTGGTGGTATTGGTGGTGGTTGTTGTATTGGTGGTGATGGTGGTATTGGTGGTAGTAGTGGTGGTATTGGTGGTGGTACTGGTGGTAATGCTGGTGGTGGTATTGGTATTGTTGGTGGTGATGGTATTGGTGATATTAGTGGTGGTGGCATGGGTGGTATTTGTGGGTGTATTGGTGGTGGCATTGCTGGAGGTGGTATTGGTATTGCTGTTGGTTGTATTGGTGTTCGTGATATTGGTGGTGGTGGTATTGGTAGTGATATTGGTGGTGGTGGTATTGGTAGCATTTGTGGTGGTGGTGGTATTGGTGGTGGTGGTATTGGTGGTGGTGATATTGGAGGTGGTGATATTGGAGGTGGTGATATTGGAGGTGGTGGTGGTATTGGTGGTGGTGTTGGTATTAGTGGTGGATGTGGTATTGGTGGTGGTATTGGTGGTGGTGGTGGTACTGGTGGTATTGGTGGTGGTGGCATTGGTATTGTTGGTGGTGGTGGTAATGGTGATATTAGTGGTGGTGGTGGCATTGGTGGTATTGGTGGTGGTGGTATTGATATTGGTGTTGGTGGTATTGGTGGTTGTGGTATTGGTGGTGGTGGTATTGGTGGTATTGAGATTGGTGGTGATGGTGGTGGTATTGGTGGGGGTGGTGGTGGTATTCGTGGCGGCCTTATTGGTATTGGTGGTGGTGGTATTGGCATTGGTGGTGGTATTGGTATTGGTGGTACTGGTATTGGTGGTGGTGCTGGTATTGGTGGTGGTGGTATTGGTATTGCTGGTGGTATTGGTAGTGGTATTGCTATTGGTACTGGTGGTGGTGGCATTGGTGGTGGTGCTATTGGTGGTGGTGGTGGTATTAGTGGTGGTGGTGGTATTGGTAGTGGTATTGGTGGTGGTATTGGTGGTAGTGTATTGGTGGGGGTATTGGTGGTATTGGTGGTGGTGGTATTGGCAGTGGTGGTATTGGTGGTGGTGGTGGTATTTGTGGTGGTGGTGCTACTGGTGGTGGTTGTGATGTTGGTATTGACAGTGGTTTTGGTATTAGTTGTGTTATTGGTGGTGGTTTTGGTGGTGGTTGTGGTATTGGTGGTGGTTGGTATTGTTGGTGGTATTGGTGATATTAGTGGTGGTGGTGGCATTAGTGGTATTGGTGGTGGTATTGGTAGCATTGGTGGTGGTGGTATTGGTGGTGGTGATATTGGTGGTGGTGGTGGTATTGATGGTATTAGTGGTTGTGGTATTGGTATTGGGGGAGGTGGTGGTATTGGTGATATTAGTGGTGGTGCCATTGGTGGTATTGGTGGTGATATTGGTGGTGGTGGTATTGGTATTGGTGTTGGTTGTATTGGTGGTTGTGGTATTGATGGTGGTGGTATTGGTGGTATTGGTATTGGTGGTATATTGGAGGTGATGGTGGTGGTATTGTTGGTGGTATTGGTGATATTAGTGGTGGTGGTGGCATTGGTGGAATTGGTGGCGGTATTGGTGGTGCTGGTATTGGTATTGGTGGTATTTGTAGTATTGGTGGTGGTGGTATTGGTGGTGGTATTAGTAGTGGTATTGGTAGTGGTATTGGTACTGATGGTGGTATCGGAATTGATACTGGTGGTGGTGGTATTAGTGGTGGTGGTACTGGTAGTGGTGGTGGTATTAGAGGTGATGCTGGTATTGGTGGTGGTATTGGCGGTGGTGGTGGTATTGGTGGTAGTGATATTGGTGGTGATATTGGTGGTGGTGGTGGTATTGGTGGTGGTACTATTAGTGGTGGTAGTGGTGGTGGTGGTATTGGTGGTGGTATTGGTGGTGGTGTTGGTATTGGTGGTGGTATTGGTCGTGGTTGTTGTATTGGTGGTGATTTTGGTATTGGTGGTAGTAGTGGTGGTATTGGTGGTGGTACTGGTGGTATTGCTGGTGGTGGTATTGGTATTGTTGGTGGTGATGGTATTGGTGATATTAGTGGTGGTGGCATGGGTGGTATTTGTGGGTGTATTGGTGGTGGCATTGGTGAAGGTGGTATTGGTATTGCTGTTGGTTGTATTGGTGTTTGTGATATTGGTGGTGGTGGTATTGGTGGTTGTTAGACCTGGCACCTTGGCGTGAGTTTCCCTTCCACTTTTTGCTGATGTGCCTCAGATGTTTTTGCTGGTGTCCGCTGCTCAGGGCACTGCGCCACGGCCAATCCGTGCCGCAGTGCAAGTGCTCCCTATGTAAAGTGTAACTGTGATTGATATTCCTGATTGGTTCATTGGATTTACTGTCAGTCCCCAGTAGAGTGCACCAGGAGTGCCAGGGCTTGTGAATGCCAATACTGCTAGTGGGCCTGCAGCGCTGGTTGCGCCACCCACAGAAGCAGCCTTAAAATGTGTCTAGGGTCTGCCATTGCAGAACCTGCGTGCAGTCTGGTACTGTCATGCTGGCTGGGCAAGTGCACACACTTGCCAGCCCCTAAACCTTCCCTTAACTTCATATTAGTCACCCCTATGGTAGGCCCACGGGCAGGGTGCATTGTAAGTGTAAGGTAGGACATGCTCTGATGTGTGTGGCATGTCCTAATAGTGAATTACTGCCAAATTCGTTTTTCACTATTGTAAGGCTACCTGTTCCCTTTAGGCCAGATGGGCTGCTGGAATTATTACACTCTATAATCCCAGCAGGCTCAGGGAACATGGTAGAAATTAATGTTTAGTATGCCTGAACTCAGAATAATAAAATACTTCTTTTAGTAAAGTTTATTTTAATATCCTGTGTTTGCAAATGCTACTTTTAGAAAGTCAGCATTTGCTTGCCTAACCATTTCAGCCCGCCTCTGCTAGTATGTGCATCTGGCTGTCTGGAATGTGTGAGTGACAGGGCTGGGGGATGACAGGTGGTGAATGCAAGGATTACACCTTAGTGGGAGGTAGGAGTGCCCCTGGACTCTTAATCAGGCTGTGCTCTGCCACCACAATGCTGGCTCCGCCCCCCTGGGGAGCGACTGATGACTCAGCCTGCACCTGGCCCAGGAAGGGCGAAGCACTGTCATCAAGGTACTCCTGGCTGCCCCTGTCCACACAATGCTGGCTCCACCTCCCTGTGGAGCGTCTGACGTGCCTGCCCCTCACACTGAAAGCAGAAGCCAGAAGTACACCCAACAAGTGCTCAGAGACTGAATGAAGTTATACAGAGGCCCCCCTGGCCTGAAAAGACAAAGGAAATGCTGTATAAAAGTAGGACCCCTGCTCCTTGGAAATCAGAATCCTGTTTCCCACAAAGAACCTCTGCCCGACTAGAAGGAGAAGAAGTCGCTGGAAAGACTGGCCTGCTGCTTGCCTTGCTGAGGAAGGAGAGGAAAAGACTTAATGAAAAGACTTTGCTGATTTGTGCTGAAACTTTCTCCAAGGGCTTGACTGAGCTTGCCCCCTGACCTGAGCCACAGGACCATCTGGCTCAACCTGCTCTCTGCTCGTCTGCCGGTAAATTGTGAGCTTCCTGCCCCCGCCGGAGCTGTGACCTGGGTGCCCCAGCCCTCCTCGAGGCCGTGACCCAACTGTGTCTCCCCGTCCCCGCCGAGGTAGAGCCCCGCTCCGCCGAGCCGCTCTCCCCCCGCTGGGGGAGATCGCCTGGTCACCTCGCCTCCTGTCTGGAGACTCGCTGCAGTATCCTTGGTGCCCCCCAGCCCCTCCTTGAGGCCGTGATCGACTGCGTTTCCCTGTCCCCGCCGAGGGAGAGCCCCGCTCCGCCGAGCCGCTCTCCCGTCGCTAGGGAAATCACTGCATCACCTCGCCGTTGGAGCCCCGCTGGTGTGCCCCCCCCCTCTTGTGCACACTCCCGCCGGGAATCTCCGCCGGACCCCCAACAGACCCAGAGGACAGAACCGCCGAAGTTCGGACGCCAGCCTCGCTCTAACTGAGAGCCGGTGGGTGCCTCGCCTCTGCCTTCGCGGCAAAGCAACACTGTAATCCCTTCATCAGGCTCGGGCCCGCCACGTTTTATTTCCCCTACTTCAACGAGAGAGCAGCGCCTGTGAGCATCGTATTGCCAGTAAGTGAGTGCGAGTCGCATTGCCAGCCAGTGATTGTGCGATCCTGATTGCAAGTGCCTGAGCGTCCCGTACCTCCCCAGAGAAACTGTGCACTGCCGTTGTACACTGCATACCCCTGTCTAGAAGCTGAGGTGTCCGCCGTATCTGGGAAAGTGAACTGTGCGCATCGTATGTCCATCAGGCTGCGCTGTACGCCCCGTCTGGTGTAAAGAAACCTGTGCGCACCCTTCTGCCAAGCTGCTTGTGGGAACCGTACCTTCGCATCTAGACAGGTACATGGTGCTTTTGGAACTGTGTGCGCATTGTAGGGCCTGGCGTACTGTTCAGATTGCCTCTCTAGACTGGAACTGTATTTCACACCGCTGTGCGCATCGTAGGGCCGGAGCTAGCTGTAAACGCTTCGATCTCCACTGGAAAGCTGTACGCCGCGTACCCGGCTCCCGCCCGATACGTGAGAGTTGGTAGGGCCGTAGGTACACTACTCACGCGAGATGCGTGAGCTTTAGTAGAGTGTAGTGATTCCTCCCGTTCAGAGCGCACAGAAGCGCTACGAGGCGCCCAGCTGGCCTAAGACTGGCCTAGAGTACCTGGAAACCAAAGAGAAAGCATTTTTTAAGGAAGCAGCTATTAATTTAAGAGAACACTTACCTATTTACAACCTGGTGGCTAAGAAACGTTATCGGTCTTGTGATAAGTCTGATCTGCCTATATATATATTTTTACATAAAGGAGCGTATTTTTATATATAAAACCTGCCTGGTGTCCATTTGTGGGGGGATTGGTACATTTGACTGTGTGTGTTATTACAAATGCTTAACTCCATAGCGCCTGAAGAATAGCCTTGGCTGCTCACGCCACGCACCTAGAGGGTGAGCAAGGGTAATTCTAAGGGGTCATCCTTCGCCCTGACTTAGAGGAGAGGGTCCCTGCTTGTCACAAGTGCATACTTGCGCCAACCAGAGACCCCCAATTCTAACAGTGGTGATATTGGTGGTGGTGGTATTGGTGGTGGTGGTATTGGTGATATTAGTGGTGGTGGTGGCATTGGTGGTATTGGTGGTAGTACTGGTGGTGGTGGCATTGGTGGTATTGGTGGGTGTATTGATGGTGATGGTATTAGTAGTGGTGGTATTGGTATTGGTGTTGGTGGTATTGGTGGTTGTGGTATTGGTGGTGGTGGTATTGGTGGTATTGGTATTGGTGGTGATGGTGGTGGTATTGGTGGTATTGGATTGGTGGTGGTGGTATTGGTATTGGTGGTGGTGGTATTGATGGTGGTGGTATTTGTATTGGTATTGGAATTGGTATTGGTGGTGGTATTGGTACTGGGGGTGATGGGATTGGTGGTGTGTTTGTATTAGTCGTGGTATTGGTGGTGGTGGTGGTATTGGTGGTAGTGGTATTGGTGGTGGTATTGGTGGTGATATTGGTGGTGGTGCTATTGGTTGTGGTGGCGGTATTGGTGGTGGTGATATTGGTGGTGGTTTTGGTTGTGGTGTTGGTATTAGTGGTGGTATTGGTGGTGGTTGTGGTATTGGTGGTGATGGTAGTATTGGTGGTGGTTTTGGTGGTGGTATTGCTGGTGGTAGTGGTGGTGGTGGTGGTATTGATGCTGGTGGTGTTATCTGGTGGTGTTGGCGGTGGTGGCATTGGTGATATTAGTGGTGGTGGTGGAGGCATTGGTGGTATTGGTGGTAGTATTGGTGGTGGTGGTATTGGTGATGGTGGTGGTATTGGTATTGGTGGTACTGGTATTGGTGGTGGTTCTGGTTTTGGCATTGGTGGTGGTGGTATTGGTATTGGTAGTGACATTCGTGGTGGTATTGGTGGTGGTGTTATCGGTGGTATTGGTGGTGGTGGTATTGATGGTGGTGGTATTGGTGGTGGTATTGGTTTTGGTTGTATTGGTGGTTGTGGTATTGGTGGTGGTGGCATTGGTGGTATTGGTATTGGTGGTGATATTGGAGGTGATGGTGGTGGTATTGTTGGTGGTATTGGTGGTGGTGGTATTGGTAGTATTGGTGGTGGTGGTTGTATTGGTGGTGATGGTGGTATTGGTGGTGGTATTGGTATTGGTATTGGTAGTGGTATTGTTATTGGTGGTGGTGGTGGTATTGGTGGTGGTGTAATTGGTGGTGTTATTGGTGGTGGCATTGTTATTGGTGGTGGTATTGGTACTGGTGGTGGTGGTATTGGTGGTGGTGGTGGTATTAGTGGTGGTGGTATTGGTGGCGGTATTGATGGTAGTGGTGTTGGTGGTGATATTGTTGGTGGTTGTATTGGTGGTGGTGATATTGGTGGTGGTGCTATTGGTGGTGATGGTGGTGGTATTGGTAGTGGTGGTATTGGTGGTGGTGTTGGTATTAGTGGTGGTATTGGTGGTAGTTGTGGTACTGGTGGTGGTATTGGTGGTGATGGTGATCTTCGTGGTGTTATTGGTGGTGGAAATGGTATTGGTGGTGGTGGTGGTATTGGTGGTGGTGGCGTTGGTATTGTTGGTGGTGGTATTGATGGTGATGGTATTAGTAGTGGTGGTATTGGTATTGGTGTTGGTGGTTTTGGTGGTTGTGGTATTGGTGGTGGTATTGGCATTGGTGGTGATGGTGGTGGTATTGGTGGGATTGGATTAGTGGTGGTGGTATTGGTATTGGTTGTGGTGGTATTGGTAGTATTGGTGGTGGTGGTAATTGTGGTGGTATTGGTATTGGAATTGGTAGTGGAACTGGTATTGGTTGTGGTATTGGTACTGGTGGTGATGGTATTGGTGGTCGTGGTGGGATTGGTGGTAGTGGTATTGGTGGTGATATTGTTGGTGGTGGTATTGTTGGTGGTATTGGTGGTGGTGCTATTGGTGGCGGTGGTGTTGGTGGTGGTGATATTGGTGGTGGTATTGGTGGTGGTAGTGGTGGTGGTAGTATTGGTGGTGGTGGTGGTGCTGGTGGTGGTGGCATTGGTGATATTAGTGGTGGTGGTGGCATTGGTGGTAGTATTGGTGGTGGTGGTATTGGTGATGGTGGTGGTATTGGAATTGAAGCAACTGGTATTGGTGGTTGTTCTGGTATTGGTGGTGGTGGTATTGGGGGTGGCACTGGTGGTGGTATTGGTGGTGGTGGTATTGGTGGTAGTGGTATTGGTGGTGGTGGTATTTGTGGTGGTATTGGTATTGGTAGTGGTTTTGCTAATTGGTACTGGTGGTGGTGGTATTGGTGGTGGTGGTATTGGTGGTCATAGTGGTATTAGTAGCGGTGGTGGTATTTGTAGTGGTATTGATGGTGGTATTGGTGGTAGTGTATTGGTGGTGGTATTGTTGGTATTGCTGGTGGTGGTATTGGCAGTGGTGGTGGTGGTATTTGTGGTGGTGGTGCTATTGGTGGTGGTTGTGGTGGTGGTATTGGCAGTGGTTTTGGTATTAGTTGTGTTATTTGTGGTGGTTTTGGTGGTGGTTGTGGTATTGGTGGTGGTGGTATTGTTGGTGGTATTTGTGATATTAGTGGTGGTGGTGGCATTAATGGTATTGGTGGTGGTATTGGTGGTGGTAATGGTATTGGTAGTATTGGTGGTGGTATTGGTGGTATTGGTGGTATTGGTGGTGGTATTGGTATTGGTGGTGGTATTGGTACTGGTGGTGGTGGTATTAGTGGTGGTGGTATTGGTAGTGGTGGTGGTATTAGAGGTGATGCTGCTATTAGTTGTGGCATTGGGGGTGTTAGTGGTATTGGTGGTGGTGGTATTGGTGGTGGTGCTATTGGTGGTGGTGGTGGTATTGGTGGTGGTGGTATTGGTGGTGGTGGTGGTATTGGATTGGTGGTGGTATTGGTGGTGGTGGTGGTAGTTGTGGTGGTGGTGCTATTGGTGGTGGCTGTGGTGGTGGTATTGGCAGTGGTTTTGGTATTAGTTGTGTTATTGGTGGTGGTTTTGGTGGTGGTTGTGGTATTGGTGGTGGTTGGTATTGTTGGTGGTATTGGTGATATTAGTGGTGGTGCTGGCATTAGTGGTATTGGTGGTGGTATTGGTAGCATTGGTGGTGGTGGTATTGGTGGTATTGGTATTATTGGTGGTGGTATTGGTATTGGTGGTGGTCTTGGTACTGCTGGTAGTGGTATTAGTGGTGGTGGTATTGGTAGTGGTGGTGGTATTCGAAGGGATGCTGCTATTAGTTGTGGCATTGGGGGTGTTAGTGGTATTGGTGGTAGTGGTATTGGTGGCGATATTGGTGGTGGTGGTATTGGTGGTGGTGGTATTGGTGGTGGTGCTATTGGTGGTGGTAGTAGTGGTGGTGGTGGTATTGGTGGTGGTGGTATTGGTGGTGGTGGTATTGGATTGGTTGTGGTATTGGTGGTGGTGGTAGTTGTGGTGCTATTGGTGGTGGCTGTGGTGGTGGTATTGGCAGTGGTTGTGGTATTAGTTGTGTTATTGGTGGTGGTTTTGGTGGTGGTTGTGGTATTGGTGGTGGTTGGTATTGTTGGTGGTATTGGTGATATTAGTGGCGGTGGTGGCATTAGTGGTATTGGTGGTGGTATTGGTAGTATTGGTGGTGGTGGTATTGGTGATATTGGTATTATTGGTGGTGGTATTGGTATTGGTGGTGGTCTTGGTACTGGTGGTAGTGGTATTAGTGGTGGTGGTATTGGTAGTGGTGGTGGTATTAGAGGGGATGCTGCTATTGGTTGTGGCATTGGGGGTGTTAGTGGTATTGGTGGTAGTGGTATTGGTGGTGATATTGGTGGTGGTGCTATTGGTGGTGGTAGTGGTGGTGGTGGTGGTATTGGTGGTGGTGATATTGGTGGTATTGGTGGTGGTGGTATTGGTATTGGTGGAGGTGGTGGTATTGGTGATATTAGTGGTTGTGCCATTGGTGGTATTGGTGATGGTGGAATTGGTATTGGTGTTGGTTGTATTGGTGGTTGTGGTATT
This sequence comes from Lissotriton helveticus, assembly GCF_964261635.1. NCBI lineage: Eukaryota > Metazoa > Chordata > Amphibia > Caudata > Salamandridae > Lissotriton > Lissotriton helveticus. The sequence goes on along the minus strand of NC_136065.1, from coordinate 362,160,161 downwards.
GGTGGTATTGGCGGTGGTTTTGGTATTGGTGGTGGTGGTATTGGTGGTGGTATTGGTATTGGTAGTGGTATTGTTATTGGTGGTGGTTGTGGTATTGGTGGTGGTATTGGTATTGGTAGTGGTATTGTTATTGGCGGTGGTATTGCTATTGGTACTGGTGGTGGTGGTATTGGTGATGGTATTAGTGGTGGTGGTATTGGTGGTGGTTTTGGTGGTAGTGGTATTGGTGGTGATATTGTTGGTGGTTGTATTGGTGGTGGTTGTATTGGTGGTGGTGCTATTGGTGGTGATGGTGGAATTGGTAGTGGTGATATTGGTGGTAGTGGTGGAATTGATGGTGATGTTGGTATTAGTGCTGGTATTGGTGGTGGTTGTGGTATTGGTGGTGGCATTGGTGGTGATGGTGATCTTGGTGGTGTTATTGGTGGTGGAAATGGTATTGGTGGTGGTGCTGGTACTGGTGGTATTGGTGGTGGTGGCATTGGTATTGGTGGTGGTGGTGGTATTGGTGATATTAGTGGTGGTGGTGGCATTGGTGGTATTGGTGGTGGTGGTATTAGTAGTGGTGGTATTGGTATTGGTGTTGGTGGTATTGGTGGTTGTGGTATTGGTGCCATTGGTATTGGTGGTGGTATTGGTGGTGGTATTGATGGTGATGGTATTAGTAGTGGTGGTATTGGTATTGGTGTTGGTGGTATTGGTGGTGGTGGTATTGGATTGGTGGTGGTGGTATTGGTATTGGTGGTGGCGGTATTGGTGGTGGTGTTGGTAGTATTGGTGCTGGTGGTATTTGTGGTGGTATTGGAATTGGTAGTGGAATTGGTATTGGTGGTCATATTGGTACTGGTGGTGATGGTATTGGTGGTGGTGGTGGTATTGGTGGTGTGTTGGTATTAGTGGTTGTATTGGTGGTGGTGGTGGTATTGGTGGTAGTGGTATTGGTGGTGATATTGTTGGTGGTGGTATTGTTGGTGGTATTGGTGGTGGTGCTTTGGTGGTGGTGGTATTGGTGGTGGTGATATTTGTGGTGCTGGTGGTGTTGGTGATGGTGTTGGTATTAGTGGTGGTATTGGTGGTGGTTGTGGTATTGGTGGTGATGGTAGTATTGGTGGTGGTAGTGGTGGTGGTGGTATTGGTGGTGGTGGTGGCGGCACTAGTGGTATTGATGGTGGTGGCATTGCTGGTGGTGGTGGTGGTATTGGTGATTTTAGTGGTGGTGGTGACATTGGTGGTATTGGTGGTAGTATTGGTGGTGGTGGTGTTGATGATGTATGGTAGTATTGGTGATGGTTGTGGTATTGATGGTGGTATTGGTGGTGATGGTGGTCTTGGTGGTGTTATTGGTGGTGGTAATGGTATTGGTGGTGGTGCTGGTACTGGTGGTATTGGTGGTGGTGGCATTGGTATTGTTGTTGGTAGTGGTATTGGTGATATTAGTGGTGGTGGTGGCATTGGTGGTATTGGTGGTGGTATTGGTGGTGATTGTAATGGTGGTGGTATTGGTATTGGTGGTATTGGTATTGGTGGTATTGGTGGTTGCGGTATTGGTGGTGGTGGTATTGGTATTGGTGGTGATGGTGGTGGTATTGGTGGTGGTGGTATTGGATTGGTGGTGGTGGTGGTATTGGTAATGGTGGCGGTATTGGTAGTATTGGTGGTGGTGGTATTTGTGGTGGTATTGCTAATGGAATTGGTAGTGGTATTGGTGGTATTGGTACTGGTGATGATGGTATTTATGGTGGTGGTGGGATTGGTGGTGATGTTGGTATTAGTGGTGGTATTGGTGGGAGTATTGGTGGTAGTGGTATTGGTGGTTATCTTGGTGGTGGTGGTATTGGTGGTGGTGCTATTGGTGGTGGTGGTGGTATTGGTATTGGTGATATTGGTGGTGGTAGTGGTGTTGGTGGTGGTGTTGGTATTAGTGGTGGTATTGGTGGTGGTTGTGGTATTGGTGGTGATGATAGTATTGGTGGTGATAGTGGTGGTGGTGGTATTAGTGGTGGTGGTGGTACTGGTGGTATTGGTGGTGGTGGCATTGTTGGTGGTGCTGGTATTGGTGATATTAGTGGTGGTGGTGGCATTGGTGGTAGTATTGGTGGTGGTGGTATTGGTGATGGTGGTATTGGTATTGGTGTTGGTGGATGTGGTATTGGTGGTGGTGGTATTGGTATTGGTGATGATGGCGGTGGTATGGAATTTGTGGAGTTGGTATTGGTGGTGGTGGTGTTATTGGATTGGTGGTGGTGGTGGGGGTATTGGTGGTGGTGGTATTGGTAGTATTGGTGGTGGTGGTATTGGTGGGATTGGTGGTGGTGGTATTTGTGGTGCTATTGGTAGTGGTACTGGTATTGGAGGTGGTATTGGTACATGTGGTGGTGCTATCGGGGTGGTGGTGGTAGTGGTGATATTGGTGTTGGTATTGGTGGTGGTGGTATTGGTGATATTAGTGGTGGTGGTGGCATTGGTGGTATTGGTGGTGGTATTGGTATTGGTGTTGGTGGTATTGGTGGTTGTGGTATTGGTGGTGATGGTGGTGGTATTGGTGGTGGTGGTATTGGATAGGTGGTGGTGGTATTGGTAGTATTGGTATTGGTGGTAGTGGTATTGGTGGTGGTATTGGTAGTGTTGATGGTGGTGGTATTTGTATTGGTATTGGAATTGGTAGTGGTATTGATGGTGGTATTGGTACTGGTGATGATGGTATTGGTGGTGGTGGCATTAGTTTGCAGTGGTATTGGTGGTGATATTGTTGGTGGTGGCATTGGTGGTGGAGCTATTGGTGGTGGTATTGCTGGTGGTGATATTGGTGGTGTTGCTATTAGTGGTGGTATTGGTGATGGTATTGGTGGTGGTTGTGGTATTGGTGGTGGTATTGGTGGTGGCATTGGTGGTGGTAGTGGTGGTATTGGTGGTGGTGGTACTGGTGGTATTGGTGGTGGTGGCATTGGTATTGTTGGTGATGGTGGTATTGGTGATATTACTGGTGGTGGTGGCATTGGTGGTATTGGTGGTGGTATTGGTATTGGTGTTGGTGGTATTGGTGGCATTGGTATTGGTGGTGATGGTGGTGGTATTGGTGGTGGTGGTATTGGTGATATTAGTGGTGGTGGTGGCATTGGTGGTATTGGTGGTGGTATTGGTATTGGTGTTGGTGGTATTGGTGGTATTGGTATTGGTGGTGATGGTGGTGGTATTGGTAGTGGTGGTATTGGATAGGTGGTGGTGGTATTGGTGGTATTGGTATTGGTGGTAGTGGTATTGGTGGTGGTATTGGTAGTGTTGATGGTGGTGGTATTTGTGGTGGTATTGGTATTGGAATTGGTAGTGGTATTGATGGTGGTATTGGTACTGGTGATGATGGTATTGGTGGTGGTGGCATTAGTTTGCAGTGGTATTGGTGGTGATATTGTTGGTGGTGGTATTGGTGGTATTGGTGGTGGAGCTATTGGTGGTGGTATTACTGGTGGTGATATTGGTGGTGTTGGTGGTGTTGCTATTAATGGTGATATTGGTGATGGTATTGGTGGTGGTTGTGGTATTGGTGGTGGTATTGGTGGTGGCATTGGTGGTGGTAGTGGTGGTATTGGTGGTGGTGGTACTGGTGGTATTGGTGGTGGTGGCATTGGTATTGTTGGTGGTGGTGGTATTGGTGATATTACTGGTGGTGGTGACATTGGTGGTAGTTTTAGTGGTGGTGGTGGTATTGGTATTGGTGGTCGTGGTATTGCTGGTGCTGGTATTGGTGGTGATGGTGATGGTGGTGATATTGGTGGCAGTGGTATTGGATTGGTGGTGGTGGTATTGGTGATGGTGGTATTGGATTGGTGGTGGTGGTGGTATTGGTGGTGGTGGTATTGGTATTGGTGGTGGTGGTATTGGTGGTGGTATTGGTGGTGGTATTGGTAGTATTGGTGGTGATGGTATTGGTGGTGGTATTGTTATTGGTACTGGTGGTATTGGTGGTGGTGGAATTAGTAGTGGTGGTATTATTGGTGGTGGTGGTATTGGTGGTAGTGGTATTGGTAGTAGTGGTATTGGTGGTGGTGGTGTTGGTGGTGGTGATATTGGTGGTATTGTTGGTGGTGGTATTGTTGGTGGTGGTATTGGTGGTGGTGCTATTGGTGGTGGTGCTATTGATGGCAGTAGTGGTGGTGCTATTGATGGCTGTAGTGGTGGTGGTGGCACTGGTGGTGGTATTGGTGGTGGAGGTGGTATAGTGGTGGTATTGGTAGTGGTTGTGGTATTTGTGGTGGAATTGGTGGTGATGGTCGTATTGGTGATGGTATTGTGGTGGTGGTATTGGTGGTGGTGGTGGTATTGGTGGCATCAGTGATATTGGTATCGTTGGTGCTGGTGGTATTGGGGATATTAGTGGTGGTGGTGGTACTGGTGGTATTGGTGGTGGCATTGGTATTGGTGGTGGTGGTGGTGGTATTGGTATTGGTGGTGGTGGTATTGGTGGTGGTATTGTTATTGGTGGTGGTATTGGTGGTGGTGGTGGTGGAATGGAATGGAATGAAAATTCCATTGTCAATGTCCGGAGAGCTACTAGGTATTCCTTGGAAAGAGCCAGGTTTTCAGGCTCTTCCTGAACCCTGTCAATGAACTTTCCTTCCTAAGATTCAGAGGCAGCCCATTCCAAATATGTGAGGCAAGTATTCCAAAAGCTCTACCCCCTTACGGGATTTCTTAAATCTGGTAGTTGTAATCAGATTGGTATTTGACGACTGGAGCTGCCTCCTTGGGTTATACCAAGTAAACATTTCTTGCACAGGGATAGGACCCTGTCCATGTGCTGCCCTATAAACGATGCAGAGAGATTTAAAATAAATTCTCTCCTTAATGGGCAGCCAATGGAGATCTTTTAACACCGTGTCGTAGAGGACCCACGTTGTCTGTTTAGCCCCAGCTCTGCTGCCACTTCCTGCACCCTCTGTAGCCTCTGCACAATGTATAGAGGTGCCCCCAAATATAGGTGGTATTGGTGGTGGTGGTATGCATTAGTGGAGGTGATATTTGTGGTGGTGGTGGTGGTATTTGTGGTGTTGGTACTGGTGGTGGTATTGGTGGTGCTGGTGGTATTGGTGGTGGTATTGGTGGTGGAGGTGGTGGTGGAGGTGGTGGTGGAGGTTGTGGTGCAGGTGGTGGTATTGATGTTGGTGGCAGTGGTATTGGTGGTGGTGGTAATGGTGGTGTTGAATGTTGTGGGGGAGGTGGTGGTATTGATTGTGGTATTAGCGGTGGTTGTATTGGTGATGGTGTTGGTGGTGGTAGTGGTTGTGGTATTGGTGGTGGTGGTATTGGCGGTGGTGGTATTGGCGGTGGTGGTGTGGATAGTTATATTGGTAGTGGCATTGGTGGTGGTAGTGGTGGTGGTATTGGTGGTGGTATTGGTGGTGGTATTGGTGGTAGTATTGGTGGTGATGGTGGTATTGGTGGTGGTGGTGGTATTGGTGGTGGTATTGGTGGTGGTGATATTAGTGGTGGTATTTGTGGTGGTATTGGTATCGGTATTTTTGATGGTTGTGGTATTGGTCGTGGTGATGGTGGTTTTGGTGGTGGTATTGGTGGTGGTGGTGGTATTGGTGGCATTGATGGTGGTGATATTGATATTGATGGTGGTGGTGGTATTGGTGATATTAGTGGTGGGTGGTGGTGGCATTTGTATTGGTGGTGGTGGTATTAGTATTGGTGGTGGTGGTGGTATTGGTGGTTGTGGTATTGGTGGTGGTGGTATTGGTGGTGGTGGTGGTGGTATTGCATTGGTGGTGGTGGTATTGGTGGTGTTGGTACTGCTGGTGGTATTGGTAATGATAGTGGTGGAGGTATTTGTGGTGGTCGAGGTTGTGGTGCAGGTGGTAGTATTAATTGTGGTGGTGGCATTGGTGGTGGTGGTAATGGTGGTGGTATTGATGGTGGTGATGGTATTGGTGGTGGTGGTATTAGTGGTGGTATTGGTGGTGATGGTATTGGTGGTGGTGGTATGGGTGATGGTGGTGTTGATAGTGGTATTGGTGGTGGTGGTGATATTGGTGGTTGAATTGGTGGTGGTATTGGTGGTAGTGGTGGTGGTATTGGTAGTGGTATTGCTGGTAGTATTGGTGGTGATGTTGATGGTGGTATTGGTGGTGGTGGTATTGGTGGTGGTGGTATTGATATTGGTGGTGGTGGTATTAATGGTGGTAGTGATATTAGTAGTTTTGCTACTGGTGGTGGTTGTATTGGTGGTGGTGGTGCTGGTGGTGGTAGTGGTGGTGGTGAAATGGGTGGTGGTATTGGTGGTGATATTGGTGGTGGTGATATTAGTGGCGGTATTTGTGGTGGTATTGGTAGTGGTATTGGTGGTGGTTGTGGTATTGGTGGTAGAATTGGGGTAATGGTGGGTTTGGTGGGGGTTTTGGTGGTGGTTTTGGTGGTGGTGGTGGTATTGGTGGCATTGGTGGTGGTGGTATGGTTGGTGGTGGTGGTATTGGTGATATTAGTGGTGGTATTGTCATTGGTGGTATTGGTGGTTTTGGTGGTGGTGGTATTGGTATTGCTCATGGTGGTATTAGTATTGTGGTGGTGGTGTTGGTGGTTGTGGTATTGATGATGGTGGTATTGGTGGTGGTATTGGTATTGGCAGTGGTATTGGTGGTGATGGTGGTATTGGTAGTGGTTGTATTGGTGGTGCTATTGGTGGTATTGGTGGTATTGGTGGTGGTATTGCATTGGTGGTGGTATTGGTGGTGTTGATGGTATTGGTGGTGTTGGTACTGGTGGTGGCATTGGTATTGGTAGTGATGGTGGTATTGGTGCTGCTGCTCGTATTGGTGGTGGTGGTGGTATTGGTGGTGTTGGTGTTGGTGGTGGTGGAGGTTGTGGTGCAGGTGGTGATATTGATGGTGGTGGCAGTGGTGGTGGTATTGGTGGTGGTGGTAATGGTGGTGGTATTGGTGGTGGTGGTATTGGTGGTGGTGGTATTGGTGGTGGTATGGGTGGTGGTGGTGTTGATAGTGGTATTGATCATGGTGGTATTGGTGGTGGTAGTGATATTGGCAGTGGAATTGGTTTTGGTATTGGTCGTGTTAGTGGTGGTGGTATTGGTGGTGGTGTTGTTGGTAGTATTGGTGGTGATGGTGGTATTGGTGGTGGTGGTATTAATGGTGGTGATGGTATTGGTAGTGGCGCTATTGGTGGTGGTTGTATTGGTGGTGGTGGTGCTGGTGGGGATAGTGGCGGTGGTGAAATTGGTGGTGGTATTGGATTGGTTGTGATGGTATTGGTGGTGGTGGTATTGGTGGTAGTGGTGGTGGTGGTATTGGTGGTGGTGTTGGTGGTGGTGTATTGGTGGTGCTGGTGGTATTGGTGGTGGTAGTATTGCTGGTGGTGATAATGGTATTGGTGGTTGTGGTGGCATTGGTGGTAGTGGTATTAGCAGTGGTGGTATTGGTGATGGTGGTGGTATTGGTTGTGGTATTGGTATTGGTGGTGGTGGTATTGGTGGTGGTAGTATTGGTGGTGGTGTTGGTGGCATTGGTGGTGGTGTTGATGGTGGTATTGGTGATGGTATTTGTGATGGTATTGGTCATGGTGGAGGTGGTGGTATTGATGGTGGTGGAATTGGTGGTGGTGGTATTGGTGGTGGTGGTATTGGTTGTGGTATTGGTGTTGGTGGTATTGGTGGTGGTGGTATTGGTGGCAGTGGTGGTAGTGATTAAGCATGAGCGCAAAATCCGCTCCGATCGCGGATTTTTCGGATTTTCGGTAAATCCGCGATCCGCGAACTCTCGCGAATTTACCGAGAATCCGCAATCCGCGATCGGAGCGGATTTTGCGGTCAAAAGTTCAAGCCCCATGTAAATAATTTACGATGGCGCCGGCAAGCTGCCAGCGCCATCCTCAAATGGTTACTTAATTAGCTTCGACAGGAAGCTCTAACAGATAAGATAAAGCAGGGGCTCGAGCGCCTGCTTTATTTTATCAGTTGGAGCTTCCTGTTGAAGCTAATTAAGTAACTTTTGCAGGATGGCGCTGGCAGCTTGCCGGCGCCATCGTAAATTATTTACATGGTGTCTTCTTCTTGAATAAATATGAAGGGCAGGGTTCATTCTGGCACGACGGTCCTGGCACAAAAAAAAAACCTCAACAGGAAACACTTGCAGATATCAATAACGCATGTGCCCTAGTTGAAGCTTAAATTCAGTGACTCATTCATCAGCCCAAAAATAATCGTGAGCGCCCCCGTCCGTTTGGCCCCGCCCACACACTCGAGGTGTGCACCGTCTTCCCGCCATTTACCCACTATGATGGCCATTTCACTCCAGGGACCCCTGCGCACTTCGGCGCGATTGCATAGTAACACACACTTGGTCGCTGGAACTAGTTGAAGTGCAAATGCAGTGACTCATTCATCAGCCCAAAAAAAATTGTGAGCGTTGGGAGGCTGGGCAGATGTGCCTTCTTCACAAATATACCATCGAAAATCCGCTGTGATGCTGCCCAGATGCATTTGCATCTTTGACTTTCACGAGCGCAACCCCCGTGCTGTTCCTGTGACCAGGGGGCTTCTGTCTCTTAATCTGCTGCTCTGATCGATCTCTGACCTTTAATACACACAAGAGGCATGTGTGCTCGCATGGAAGCCCCGTCCGTTTGGCCCCGCCCACACACTCGAGGAAGCCCCGCCCCCAAATCCGCAGATCCGCTAAATCCGCGGATTTTGCGGATCCACGATCCGTGAATCCGCAAATTCGTGAATCGTGGATCCGCAAAATCCGCCCATGCTTAGTAGTGATATTGGTGGTGGTGGTGGTAGTGGTATTGGTGGTGGCATTGGTCATGTTGGTGGTGGTGGTTGTATTGGTGATGGTGGTATTGGTGGTGTTGGTGGTGGTATTGGCGGTGGTATTGGTGGTAGTATCGGTGGTGGTATTGGTGGTGGTAGTATTGGTGGTAGCGGTATTGGAGGAGGTGGTGTTATTGATGGTGGTGGTATTGGTGGTGGTGGTGGCGTTGTTGTCGTTAATAAAACAGGCTTTTGAAATCAACCCGTCAGGTGGCTTTAGTACAGATGACATGTTTCACACATGTGCTGTTGTCAGCTTCAGCCCAGTAGCACAGAATTATGTGCTACCTGGAATTCACTTGACTTAATTTTCTAATCAATTCTAAATCCATTTTACTTGGGGAGGCTTTGGGGTGAGGGAAGGAGTTGAAAGAGACACAAGTTAATTCTTAGTTAAAGTGATTGAAAGCAGGCGCCCGTGTCAAGGTGGCGGCCATGTTGCTTAAAAAAACACAAGTGGTATCAGCTGAAGTAGCGCATGTCCGGCCTGCAGTAAGAGAAACTCAATAAAGTAAATAGCAGTTACAGACTAAATACCAGGTCCTGTGAAACAACTGAAGTAAATGGGCCAGTCACCATGGGAGGGTACAAATGAAGACAAGGCTGTCCTAAGGATGGAATAAACAACAAGAGAGGTACCAGGAGTCTGTACACGGGAGCCTAAATAGTACTCACTCTGTAAGACAAAACCAACAGGTTAATAGCAGGAGAGGAGAGAGGAACCAGGAAAAAGCCCCAAAGGTGCTGGAGAAAATCCCCATCAGCCCGCTCAGTAGCGGAATATCGTCATCTGGGTAGAATGGTTGACAAAAGTAATGTCCAGAGTGCCCTTCCTTAGGAACAACCCAAGGCTAGCATAACTTGGACCATTGCGTTGACCCTCAACCAACAGAGATGCAGACTGAAAAGGGTTAAGTTGCAGTGCTCATAAAAATGTGAGAAAAGGAAAAGAAACAAAATTCATAATCCAGGTGTTCTAAAAATACCTACCTTGATGTCATAAAAAACTTTATTGGGTCTGACCATCAAGGTGGTATGGTTAAAAGCAGAGTGAAACAAATAGCATGCAAGGAATTGCTATTCATCATAAATCTTATTTGGTCGACATGTTTCAGCCTTCACAGGCTTTCTCCAGGACCTATGATGTACTACTGCAACAAAGAATAATTGTGAAAAAAACTTACTGGGTGAAAAAATCTCAATAAGTGGTTCAGTACTCCAAAAGTAAGGAGTCAAAAGTCTTCTCCCAAATTTAAGGGAGGAAAGACCTCACCTCACCTGGCACTTACTCACAGTGAAGGAGGCCACGCACTCTCCGTCGTTGCCTCGCTCAAGACTGTGAGCCGAGGGGGAGAAGACTTTTGACCTGGATTATGAATTTTGTTTCTTTTCCTTTTCTCACATTTTTATGAGCACTGCAACTTAACCCTTTTCAGTCTGCATCTCTGTTGGTTGAGGGTCAACGTAATGGTCCAAGTTATGCTAGCCTTGGGTTGTTCCTAAGGAAGGGCACTCTGGACATTACTTTTGTCAACCATTCTACCCAGATGACGATATTCCGCTACTGAGCGGGCTGATGGGGATTTTCTCCAGCACCTTTGGGGCTTTTTCCTGGTTCCTCTCTCCTCTCCTGCTATTACACGTCAATCGCTGATGACTTGTACATTAACCTGTTGGTTTTGTCTTACAGAGTGAGTACTATTTAGGCTCCCGTGTACAGACTCCTGGTACCTCTCTTGTTGTTTATTGCTTAGTTGGGGGACAAGGTACCAATAAGTCTTTAAATACTTCTCCCCTCAGGCCCTCCCCTACCTAGTTTGGTTTGTTTTGTCCTAAGGATGGACCTGCAAGCCTATTAACGAATCTGAAGGCAGCATTTACACAAGCCATTGAAAAATATAATATGGGAGGAGAGTGGGCGCTGCTTCTCTCCCATGCTCTACTACAGCAGTCTCGCAGAGCGAGCAGTGCATGCGCGCTGCTGCTAGGCTCGACCTAAAAAGATGGCCAGAACAAGAGGTGGGAAACATATTCCTAGATTTTTCCCTGGGAATAGTGCGTAGAGATGTCAACTTTCACTGGAAGTCCCCCCATGGCTCACCTCATTTTTAACATTTTTTTTTTTTTGCAGTTTTATTTTTACACGGGCACCAGTTACATGACAGATGAACACATTCATTTTATTTTGAGGCACAGGGTGATTGAGTGATTTGCCCAGAATCACAGGATGTTTGAGCCTCCCAACAGACTCGAACCTGGTTCCCCAGCTTCAAATTCGGTTGCTCTGGCCACTAAGCCATATCCTCTACCATCATAGCAGACAGTGGGCTGAGGTGAGAACCTGGGTGGTGGCTGAAGGAGAGGTGCCCTGCACTGAGGACTACAGAGGGCTCCTCAGACAAGCATTAGCAGACCAGTGTGGGGAGGTGGGTGCTAGCTTCCTAGAGTTAGATTAGTAACGTACAGTTTAAAGTGGAATAGGCACCTCATTGCTCCCTCTGCAGTGTTTGATGGGGAACCGAGGGGAAGATGGGGGTGGGGCAGAGGGAAGGCAGCTCGAGAAGGCTTGGACTGGCTGGGAGACAGAAACGACCCTCAGAGACATGTCTCTCTCTTACCCTGGGTTCATCTGTCATACACACTGTCTGAAGACTACCTGGTCCACTTGAGTAGCAAACTACGCTGAACTGCAATGAGAGACAATAAACATAACCCTGTAGAAAGTTACGTTATGAGTTGTAGTGTTCCTGATACTAGTCTTTGTGGGGTTTAGATAAGACAGGCAAGTGCAATCATATTGGGTGAGAGGGCTTGCACACACAAACAAATGCAACTATATGAAAAAGACGTGCACCAACAGAGGCGATGACTAACGGCCTTATTTTGAGTTTGGTGGTCCAACGAACCGCAAAACTCATTGCGGCGGTGTGCTACCACCACACCGGTGCTCTGACAGCTCTCTAACAAGTTGGGCAGTCGGACCGCTATAGGACTGATTCTGCCGCCAGGGATCTGTGATCCCTGGCGGTCTTGCAGTGGTCTGAGGCACCGCCAAGCAAATTAGGAGTTTCCTCACTGCCACAGTTTTCATGGCGGTGAGCCTGCCAAGATAAGTATGGCGGTGAGGAAAGAAAAGGTGCCTCTGGCCAGGGGGTGCATGCAGGGGGGCATATGGTGTACACCCTTGTATGCATGAACCACCAGTTCCTGCAGGGCATGGACTTGACAGTCATTCCCATTGCAGTCCTTGCTGAGGCTCACGTATGAGCCTTAGAACTGCACTGCCATGGGCCAGCCGCTGCAGGACCGCCTGACCTGGATTCCTGTCGAAATGTGGCAGGTGGTCGCTTTACGGCATTGGCGGTGTGGCAGTGGGGCACTGGCGTGGCGGCCCGCTGCCACACTGCCAAAGTCATAATAAGACCCTTAGCCATGTGACACTGCTAAACTAAGCAATAGCAGAACCCAACACACTGTTAGCTGCGAACTGCATAGGATGAAATATACTCGTACCTTTGAAATGCATGTGGCTTTTTGTACCTAAAACCAATAAAGATATGCCCAAAAAAATTAAAATGACAATCCTCGTTTCAAAGTGCTGACAACTTACAGGTCATTTGTTGAAAACTTGCCAATTTTGCTACAGCAAACATTTTGACATCTTTTTAAAAAAATCAGATTACTATTAAAAAAATTACAGGATTGCTCCTATTTGTAAGGCGAGCAGTTAGGAATATGATGAGCACAGATGCCATTCCAGGATGGTCCCTGAGTTCTGTGGATATTGAGCTGTCCCGTGCTTTTGTTGGTAACTTGAGATTTGCGCGCGCTTGTCTTTTTTTTGGGGAGGTGCAAGGAGAGAGGCACCGGCTGCCGTCAGACCTGAATGTAGCTGTGAGGGCAGGGGTTGGAGGGCAGGTCACCGACGCTGCCTGGTCTGCCTATTAGAGGGGGCAGTAGAGAGATCCCGTTACAAAAGACGCGTTGCTGATTGGTGCTCACAGCTGAGTTCGGAGGACTCTGAGTGCTAGCCTGGGCCATGGAGGTCTGTCAGGGGAGAAGCGAGAGATATGTGTTTCAGTGCAAATTTATTTTATTTTGTATTTATTTATTTTATACGTTTTTATATAGCGCAGACTTTACCCGCAGGTGTCAGAGCACTTCACAATAGGAACAGTAGTGAAAATTACAAGGCAGCATGTTACAAGAGCAAATGTTACGTTACATAAGGCAGTAGTGACAATTATGCATGTATCAAGAGCAAACAAATGACAAGAGGTAGCAAATGATACGTTACAAGAGGAAAACAAAGTGACGTGTGTATGTTACAAAAGTGTAAAAGTACAAATAGAGGTATAATACTGCACTAAATGGTAGATACTCTAAACACAAGAACAAATGTTACATTACATGAGGCAATGGTGGCAATTGTGCATGTATCAAAAGCAAACAAAATGCAAGAGGAAGCAAACGATACATTGCAAGAGGGAAAGTGACGTGTGCATGTTACAAAGGAGTACACAATACAAGAAGAATTATAATACTGCAATACATGGCAGACTCTCAAACCACAAGAACACATTGGGAAGGCACTTCTATAGTCATGTAGAACAGAGTTTCCTATAAAGGAGGGACTTCCTTCAGATAATATATAGTACAGAAATACGCACAGGACCACAATGATATCCCACTCGTTCACTGCTCAGCGGCTGTGATCCGAGATCCCATTGCTGTGCTGTGACTGTCCTATTTCCATTCTGTCTGAGACCTGCTGTTTGGTATGCAGGAGGCCTGGGTTGGATTTTTCAGACTGCGCCCCATTGATGGCAGGTGGCCATCTGGATGCATAGGGATGCACAGGGAGAGCTTAGGCCCAGCCAGACCTGAAAATGCACCTTCTGTTCTAGGCTCTGGGCAGGCATTGCTCTGTTGTTCATAAAATGACTACCTTGGTGCTACCTCTGCTGACATAGTTTGCCCGGCACTAAACTGGAGGTGTCCGGCTGTCTGTCCAGCACACGGATCTCTGTAATGCCCTGAATGCTACATATCAGGATGGCATGTGCTCTCCCCACATATTATGTTATATTAATAAAATGTATAACATGGCTGCCACAGCAACGGGACTTCCCACTGCAGCCCACCGAGAACAAGTATAATCCACCCAAGAGAGAAGAGGAAAGGAGGACATCCACAAACCTCATAGGTGAAGACCCAAGTTTTAAGTTTTTTCCTGAAATCGAGACGGCTCTGGGTATTCCTTAGCCCGTGAGGTGAGCTGTTCCAAAGGGCCGGGCTAAAAGAACCCAAAAGAAGGAGCCACCGGCTCTTTTCCTTTGGGTCCAGGGAGTCACTGCTAGCTTTAACTCGGATGAGCAGAGACCTCTCTTTGGGAGATAGGGTTACATTAGATCAGACAGGATAGTAGCACGATGCATTCAGGATCTTATGTGCCGTACTGAGGACTTTAAACGGAATAAGTCAGTCAGTAGGGAGCCAATGGAGGCTATGATGAAGCCCAGAGCCGGTTACAAAACTTAGGGAGAAAGAACAGTAATCTGGCTGCCGCGATTTGGACTACAGCCTCTTTAAGATCTATTTCTTGCTACTTAAATACAGGATGTAACAGTAGTCCAGGCGAGACAGAATGAGTGATTACATGATCAGCTGTCAAATGTGAGGTCGTACTAGGCCAGTGATAGGTTTCAGTTCCCTCAGCAGGCCAAAGCAGGTGATGGCCAGAGTGGTCACTTGCTTCTCAAAACCGAGGGAGTCGTCCAACCAAGGTTCCCAGGCTTTTTACAGATGTTTTAGATGGGGGCAGGTTGTCCGGCCACCAAAGATCTCCCCAAGATTGATTCTGCTTTCGGAACAGCATGATCTCAGTTTTACTGGAGTTTATATTTTAACCCCTTGTGTGCTGGTGACGAGCTCAGCTCGTCATGAGGGTCGGTTGAGCTGCCCTCATGACGAGCTGAGCTCATCACAGCCGTTGGAACGTTCGCACGTGGGGATAATTTCCCCGCTGTGCTGAACGTTCGAAAAACGGGTGTGGCTGTGACGAGCTCAGCTCGTCATGAGGGCAGCTCCGCTGTGCCTCATGATGAGCCGAGCTCGTCACCAGCACAGCGACGCCGCGCGCGGCCCACCTCCCCCCCACACAGCGGGGGGGGGGAACACCCCGCAGTGAAGGGGTTAAATAATTGTCTTCCAGCCACAAACAACATGGAACTCTGAAAGTTAGTGATGTCTTTTGAGGCGTCAACTGAGAAGTAGACGATAAGTTAGGTATCATCTGCAGTAACACAATGGAGAACCCAAAGGGCTTCATAATCTCTGGCAGAGGTCTACCACATATGTTAAAAAAAGTGGGACTCAACAAGAAACTTTAGGGACCTCAATCTCCACGGGTCTTGGTGAGGAAAAGAGGGGAGTAACATGAAATGAACTGTGACTAAAGAAAAGGACAGAACCTTGCCACATATGCCGATGTAGCAAAGGCGCTGTAAAAGCACCTTATGTGAGACGGTATCGAAGGCATCACTCAAATCTAAAAGAGTGAATGCCACTGAGCAGCCTTCATTTACCAAAGCAAAGGGACTCTGTAACCGCCAAGAGAGACCATTCTGGGCTATGATGGGACCTGAAACCATTTTAGGAAATGTCCAGAATGTAGTTGGCTTCTAAGAACTCTGTCAGGAGTTGGTTGACATGTTTTTCCACCACTTTAGCTAAATAAGGGAGTAGCAAAATGGGGTGAAAGTTTTTCGGGCTAGTAGAATTAAGAGACTTTTTCTTTTGAGAGGAGAATCACTTTTGTCTGCTTCCTGGTCTGGGGAACAATTGCAGAGGACAACAAAAGATTGGCAACATCTAATAAAAAGGAAAGGACAGCCTAATGCAGTTTTAAAATTATGTCAGGTTTAAAGGGATCATCAGAAGAGCCAGCTTTCAGCGACGTGCATAGAGCAGATAAAGAGGACTAGTCAAGAAGAGAGATCATTGAGCACCTGCAACGGTGGAGGTTCCTTTGACTGTTCAGGACCAACCTCAGTGTCAGCTGTGGCTTTAGGCTGAAACTGGCCAAAGATAAAATTAATTATTTCAATAAAGAAATCTGCAGCTGTGTTGCAGTGGTCATTGGATACCTCCAGGGGCTCAGTGGTAGCTGATTTTGTTAAACTGTTGACAGTGGCAAAAAAACAACCTTTGGCAGGGTTCTTGTAGTTAATTTTTTTGTATTGTATTGCACTGTGCACAGTCCATCTGGCTTCTCCAATGGATTGTGGTTTGGCAACAGGCAATGTGTGACTGTGGGCTTTCTGTTTGACAAGGACATGGCTTGGCAGGCCTAACGGTGCCACCCAACATCAGCAGCAAACAGCCTTCACAGCAGAGCTATCTCTTCCTCAAAGACAGGAAAGTGTAGAAATGGGGGCAGTTCTTTGTATCTGTCCTCATGAAAGTGAGTATTTGTGTGTCTACCTGCTTTGTCCTGCTGGGCCAGAGGAGTGCACACAGTGTCACTGCACTTGTATATTGTGTTAATCTTTTTCTTCCAGGAGAGATAACTCACTTCACGGTGCTGGTTGCCTGCTCTGTTACTACTGGCCTGGCGTGGATCAACCAACAGGAAATTATGCCTCAAAACATGATCTTGAACCATGCAACCAACCGCTTGTTGAGGCTGTCCTTCGCAAAAATAACTCCTCACGTGTACCCTGAACCCTCTTCCACATTGCTTTCACCACTGAAAGACCTACACCTGAGCACCCACAACTGAGACCTACACACCTAGGATCTACATTTGAGCACAAGCACCTCCCCTTTCCTGTTGCAGGAAATCATTTGAGCCTGGTCCGATGGCTCAGTGGACTAATGTGTCAACTCCAGGGCCCTGTGTTTGACCTCATGGTCACAGGTTCAAATCCCTGCCGGTCCACTCAACCTTTCATCTATCTGAGGTCGATAAAATGAGTACCGTTGGGTAACAATAAACAGCTGTTATTCAGCGCCAAGATGCCTACAGGTGAACATGTGCTTTGCAAATACACTTGTTATGTTATTGTGAGGGGTGGCGCAGGAATACTGTGTCTGCTCCTGAGTGCATGTGCCAGCAGCTGTGAAAAGAGAGTTGTGGAGGTGCCCCAGCCAGCCTGGTACCGGATCTAGGAGGCGAGCTGCACATTTGTTGTTAAAGGCGTAGTAAACTGATGCAACATTTGGAAAAGATTCTGGGAACTACTAGGAGGTGGTGGTGAGACCTGAAGGATCTACTAGGAGGTGGTGGCGAGGGCTAGCTGCTGGGAGCTCACCAATCCAGTGCCCTGTGACGGCTACTATCAGTTTGTCAGTGCTGCACTTCTGATAAAGCAGCTGCACCTCCTTGCGGGAGACATCATCTACTCCCTCTGCAGGCTCTTGCTTTATTTTTTGATTTTGTATTTGGACCCTATAGACTCAACATCCAAGAAAAACATCTGAGAGTATAGGGAATGCAGATAAGATGATATGGCCCACCCCTTGTCACACCCTTTGTTCTTCAGCAGCCCTTTGGCTGCTGGGAGGGTGGGAAAGAGGCACCGGATAGAAACCTTTAAGGTAAACATGGTTCCTAGCAAGCTGTATCTCCTGCCTGTCTCTTGTACTACCTTAGCTCTCTGTGGCACATGGTCCTTAAAAGCATCACAAGGTACCAAAGGAAGAGTCTGGGTCAGCAGTTGCTTGTCTGGGAATCACTCCACAGACTGTTACATTTTGGAGGCTTGAAGGCACAGCGAGTTGGTAGGCTGTGGAAGACAGCTAGGCCAAGTTATGGAACAATCAGGAGGCCAAAGATGGTTGAAGGTAGGACTAGTATGACCAGCACCAGCGGCGGCTCCTCTGCAATGGCGTAGGAGCGTTGACCCCCTGTGAGCAGCTGCAAAACTTGAAAAATAAAACATTAATAAATGTTATTGTTTTATTTTTCTCCATACCATGGAGTCTAGGGGTTGGGGCCATGGAGATGACAGGCACGAGGGGAAGTGGTAGGTACACCGTTGCCATAACAATTTGGCCGGCTGGCTCAGGACGACCAAACTGTCATGTGCACAGTAGCTGTCTCCAACCCAAGCTGCATTGCTGGGTTGGGGGCAACAGACACATGCTCCCAGTCTCTCTGGGAGCGCAAATCGAGGACGGCGCTCAGACCAATCCTGAAGCTGCTCTCATGCTGTGAGAGCAGCGACAGGAATGGCTGCAAGGAAGTCTGGGAGCCTGTGTCGGCAGTGGAACAAGATTAGCTGCGATGACGGGTTCAGGTAAGCTTTTTTTTAACAAATGTTTTTTGTTTTGTCCCCCACTCCTCTGCCCCGCCACTTTGCCCTGACACCAGCCAAGACTGAGTACGACATGAAAGGAAATGGTAAATGGTGCTTGTATGCACGCCACTTACAGATGGCAGAATTTCTATTATTTGTTAAGTCTGGTGTTAGTCAATATCTTTTAATTTTACAAATATTATGTATATAATATACTTACTTATAGGGGCTTTCAGACAGCCTTCTTCATCCATTGGTCTTGTGTTGAGTCAGTCACATTTTTCTTCCACCCACTGCTGCACAAAACATGCGTCAATGGGTCAGCCCACTTCAGCCATTGGCTAACTTCACTTTGAGTGGCGGCACTGTGCTCTTTCACAAAGACCACATCCCACCAAGCAGAGTTCCCTTAGGACAAGGAACCGTTTTAGCAAGTGTATTTTGTGAGGGCGAAAAATCATTTTAGCTTGTGGCCAATTTGTATATTTTATACTTGGTTTTGCCTTTACATCCGTAATACTTCGGTTTTTTTTTAAATATAAAAAATGATTAAAACATGGCAGACCTATTTCTTCGCTCTCTGTGCTTTTTTGTGCTGGTCCCTACCCCCTTGAAGTCGCCGATAGGTGCCATGTTGGCGTTGCACGAAACACAGATAATTAATAAATTAAATGACACATATGTCAGGGCAGCTCGCACACAGTGCTTGCCACATGTCACTTAGAACTGACCACGCCACCAGCACGAGCATTATTAGCACATGTTGCCGGGAGTAATGTTGGTGGCCGCATCTGCTGCCCTGACAGGATGCGTCCCCTTCCCGACAGCCTTCATTCGGGACAGATGCTGCGTCTTTCTTCGTGGCTTGTTTCTGGGTGATCCGAGCTAGTTTTTTCTGCTGATTTCCCCGCTGCGGTTGGTTTCTTTTGGGGAGCAGGATACTGGAGGTTTCCGGATTTCGAGAACTGCCATGAGAACCAGCTCTCTAAAGTTATAGCACTCGCTTCCGGTTTTACCCTTCCAAGCGCTATAAAATCGCTAAATCCAGTTGTAGTGGTAGTTATTTTAGCGATCTCGGATAGATGAAAGGCGGAGTTCAAACTTTAGATTCCTGGGCACACATTTCTACAGTAGCTGTTAGGACAACTGGATTTCTTTGCATTTTAAGTAACTTTCCCTGAAAAACACACAAAAAGCAACCCTAGCCCAGCAATCCATACAGTATAAAGGGGCTGTTTTTTGCAGAGTTATATAGCGCGAACTGGACACGATGGTATGGGAACACTTTACATGAGCACAAGTTACATTACACAAGAACGCATTCATTTTTTTTTGGTAGACACGGGGAGATTAAGTGATGTGCCCAGAATGAGAACATGCTGAGCCGAAGCCGAGTATCGAATCGGGTTCCACGGCTCCAAAGTCGGCAGCTCTGGCTGATAGGCCACATACTCTTCAAGAAGCTGATCGCCAAATATTGACAGTTACACAGTTTTGAAGGCCAGTCTCTGTAGTAGCTAACAAAAAACAAACCATGAAGTCGCCAAGTAAACCTTTCCGTGGAGTATCACGGGCATGCGTTCAGATCCTTCTGATCAGGGAAAATCCCCAATGCTAACCTGTCATGCTGTCTGACAAGGCAACACTCCCAGTTGGCGACAAAGCCGTGTTTATAGGCCAAATGCTATGTTATGTTTGCGCTGCTTATGTAGGCCCATCTGGCATTTACCTGGGCCTTTAGTGTTTTTACTTCCAGAAATATCTTTCTGCAGTTATTGGTTTGACCATGGAGGGAAGCCAGTGGGGCTGTACCTGGTGAGACTATACCCAATATATATTGAAAGGGATATAGTATTGGATGTCAAGTTGCTGGGTTGACACGTGTAATCCTAAAGGAAGAGTTGTATTGTGTTGTGTAGGTTGGATATAGTGTGTAAGTGGCTCAGTACTTGTGATCCGCTCAGGTCCCCACTGTTCTAGTAAACTCCCTCGCTACCTGTCACTAGCTCCTTGGTCTCCTTATATGCATATCTCTATTGGGTTATTCCCGTTCACCTTTCTGAAGAGTATGTGGGTTTACTAACACGCTTGGCATATTTGTATAGGAAATGTTGCCAATTACTATACCTCTTAGCACTTTATGTTCTTGTGGGCAGACAAATGACAGAGGTTGTGTTTTTCTGCCACAGCTGCTGGGGGACTGAAGTTGTTCCATTTCAATAGTCCTCTGGCCAAGTGTGAGTGGTATGCTTTTGAGATGAATGTTTTTCCTACACTGGTGTTTCTTACGGCGGGACAGAGTTAAAGATTCTCCAAAACCAGCACTTAATTTGAGCCGGTAATTTCCATGCTCGACACCAGCACTTAATTGTCACCACCGTCACTGATGACAGTCTGCCACATGATGGTACTGTTGGTCTAATTTAGAGAGCTGCACAACAACAACAGTTGTTTATTAACTCAATGTACATTTGTACATTAAAAATGACCAATACCTGCTTCCTAAGCCATTCTTGTATCTTTGGGGGCTTAGAATAGTCAGAATTGTTGTACTTGTAAGAGTTTGATGGTAAGTAGCTGTGCTGGCATTGTCATTAGTAGCGCTGGCAGGGGCAATGGATGGTGCAAGGTGCGGTGGCCTCCAGACAAGCGTTCTGGCACTTATTTTTTTTACAAATTAAGTACTGCTCCAAACTTACACAAGGGAGTCAGACTTATGTCATGGGTAACATTTATTAGGTCTCGCTACGACGAACGCGTTGAAAGCGCGTTCTCGCAGCGAGAACTATAGTTGTCGTCTCAGCTCAAAAACCAGTGTTTCGACATGACCTGGCCGCGCGCAGCGTTTCCCCATGGGGTAACGTTGGGCGCGTGCGCTTCTGCCGACAGCATGGCAGAAAGGACCGGATCGTGACGCGCGCCTGCTGGAATGCAGGGGGAGTCTGAGCCTGCGGCGTGTGTGAGGCCGGCAGCAACCCTCCTCCTCCTCCTCACTGCCAGAGGCACACGGGCTTGCGAGCATGCAGTGTTCACAGTGGTTGTTTTAAAAGCAGCCACGGTACTTTCCATAGGCAACTCCAGCCTGAGCAGTGTGGTGTGTGTGCAGCGGGAGAGCTGCAAGGAGCTCGGATGGGGGAAGGCTCATAATCCTTAAGTAAAAAGTTAGCAACAGACGCCGTGCTCACTGGCCAGGCTCCGCATCATCTACAGCAGCACGGAATCCCTGCGTTGTGTCAGAAAACGCGACAACCCCCCCTCCCTCCTCATCACCCGCTCCGCATGCCGGCAGCGCTTCCAGTGCTGACAATTACGTTGACGACAGCCACTCGGACATCTTACTAACCCCTCTGCCGTCCCTACATGTGTTAGCCTTGCATTTGTGTTTCTGGGACACGTTCAGTTGAATCGTACATTGTCCAGAGATGAGCCGCTTGGTCCTGACATTATTCCACTGGTTCTACTGGCAAGCCCTGATTAATTTCAAAACGCTGTGTCTGGTCCAAGATTCTATTTTGCAAGAATGTGTTTTCACATTTCTATCCCTCCCTCTGCTATCCGCAAGGATCCGCTAAGCCTAGCTTCTCTGTTGCGGGGCTGTCTCTAGGGAAGTCCTGATGCTTCCCATCAAACTTTTGAGGAGCTGCTTCTAAGTCAAAATGCATGTTTCACCAACTAGCATGCAATTTTGTTCGTGAATAGCAAGGCAAGCAGCATTGAACAATAGCTTTTCTTAACATTATTATTATTCCCTACAATACGTTTTTGCACTAAATGTTATAAGTAACCGATATTTCTTTTTGGTGTATTTAGTGGGACTCAGTTAATTGACCATTAATGGATGTAAAGAGGAATTGGCCTTTCTGTGTTGTCAACTCCCCGCGCTAATTACAACATTTCCAAAATGGGACACAGGAAAACAGAAAATGAGTCGCACATTGACCTTTTTAAATCCACACCCCATCCATTAAAAATAGCATAGAGTCAATATATAGGGACTAATGGGTGGCATAGGTAAGTAACCCTAGCATAATGTTGATGCTGCTGTCTAGCAAGTTGATGTTAATGAGAATTAAAATTTCCCTGCTGCGTTTCTGTTTTTTTGGTTACTTTTTTCCCCCACTTGTTAATACTCATGTAACCACTTTCGGAACAAATTCAACATCTCACTTCTACTGGTGACTCAAGCAAATCCATAACCAGTCAGCTTCAGGTTTTATTCCTTGTCCTTTGTTATACTTAGACCCCTATCTCCATCACCTTTTTCTCTTCATGGACAATGTAACCATCAGTAACCCTTGTCTGTATACATACTCCCAGACCTGCCCTGAGCTTTTCTAGCTCCTTTGCCAACCCTTTGGGCCCACAACAATAAGTACCTTGTGTCACAGCTGCTCAGATCTAAGGCCCATGGTGCATTGGGTGGTATTCAGCCTGCTTTCTAATGGGCAGTTTGTAATGTATGTTACTTTAGTTTCATTTATATATCGCTTTATATCCAGGATGACATGCTGAAGAACTCTGGGTGAATGATTAGTATGTTATTTCATAGGGTGTAATTGGTTGAACAAATGTCTGTAGTGCACTGTAAGGAAAGTAGTTTAGTGTTCTGCATGATGATTTGTGGCTTGGTGTTTGTGTGGGGATCCTGTATTTGCGCTTAAGTGTGAGCTGAAGGAAAATTAGATCTATGTGAATATGTAGCTGTGTCTACCATCGTTAAGTCGGATATTGGTGCCTCCCCACTGCTAAGAACAAGCATTTGCAATGCAATAGGTCTCGCATTTGCAAAAGTTTAACCTATTGAAATTGTAATTGACAATGTATTTTATTTACGTTTTAAAAACCAACACATAAATAAAAGGCATTGCCATTTACAATGCAATGGTTCAAACTCTAACAACTGCGAGACCTATTGCATTGCAAATGCTTGTTCCTAATGGGGTTGGGAGGAGTCAGGTTTTACGTCCTCCCACATACCAGTGCCAGCTCTAACCATATTGCTGTATAGGGGCGGACCAGCGGGAGCCAGACAGCCAGACAAG
Organism: Lissotriton helveticus; assembly: GCF_964261635.1. NCBI lineage: Eukaryota > Metazoa > Chordata > Amphibia > Caudata > Salamandridae > Lissotriton > Lissotriton helveticus. The sequence continues at coordinate 362,136,990 of NC_136065.1, read as the reverse complement.
CAGATGAAGAGACAGGCAGGCCGATGTACCAACAATCAGACAGAGGCATGCACCTTTCCATGGATAGGTCGTCAGAGGGTGGCATAATTCTGCTTTACGTAACCAAAGAGGGATCGCTCAGCTGTCTGAAAAAGGTGATGTGTAGCTGTGCAGTCTGTGGCAAGCAAGGGATAGCTCCGCTGCCTGCACTGAGCAAGTGATCAGTCATCTAAGTAAGGGATTGCCCTGCGAAGGGTGAGGGTAGCTCAGCTGTCTTGGGCAAGGGAGGGACAGCTGTGTTCATTGTGGCAAATGAATGGTAGTTCTGCTGTCTGTGACAGCGAGAGATAGCTCTGCTGTCTGCACTGACACAAAGAACAAGTCAGATGAGCAAGGGTCAGCTCTGCTGTCAGTGGCAAGGGAACATCTGGGCTACCACTTCTGTCTTGGGATGGACAACAGTTTATTCCCAGTTCCCGTGCAGGGGCTTTCTTGGAATTCCTCCCGGGAGAGCTGCAGACAAGAGTTCCTCGCTGTTCTCCTTCAGTCAATTCATGTACCTCCTCCATACCTCAAATAAATGCAGTTATCTGTAGAGTCCAGAGATACAGAGAGAGCTAAGAACTCCATGAAATAATTGTGTCTCTTGAGCCAAAACTCTCAAGGCCTAAATACTTCATGCAATCTGGCGAGGAAGAACTTTCCAATGCCTGACAGAGCCATACAATCTGGCAAAGCAAACCGCCCGAGACTAGCCAAGTCATGAAAGACAGAACTTGCACCAGCTACTGCCACCATGTTTGCTCAACTCTCAGGGCTTAACAAAGCTCTATCTGTCAAGGGCAAACTCTCGCTGCTTAACAAAACCATGAAGTCTACCAAAGGTCCTTAATTTGAATAGCCATTGGAAAAACCCATGAACTCTTACTAAAGGAACAAAAGGCTGGAGGTTCCAGAGGTAAAGCAAGGGAGCGTTCTATCACCATTTTATGCAGATTGCTCTACAACTAGGCTTATGTTTTCGCGAGAACGTGTTTAATTGTGATTTGGGATAAGGGACAATATTCACGATTTTTTTTTTTTTTGCAGTTTTATGTAGCACGAATTTGACCCAAAGATATTAGAGTACATGAGCACCAGTTACATTACATAAGGACACATTCATTTTTGGTAGGCACGGGAAGATTGAGTGATTTGCCCAGAATCACAGGATGTTGAGCCTGCGCCGAGACTGACCCTGGTTCCCCGTTCCAAAGTCAGCAGCTCTTGCAGGTAGATTTGACTGAAACATAGTGAAAAATGCGACCATGCTGTTAAAAATTTAATTTGCTTTTCGTATGACGCAACATTATTATTGCATTTAAAATCCTAGAAAGTTTCTCATACCTGCTTCTCGCAAGACTATTGTGTGATCCTGAGAAAATCTCCTTCTCCTCTCTTTCAAAGCTGAGAGAACTTAAATAAAGTGTCCACGTTTGCTTTCGTTTGGAGGTGTGCATACAGATATAATAAGCATGCATAAGAAAAGTGGACATTTTACATTCCTAGTAGCCCCCTCCCCCAGCTCTGGGAATGTAGACGAGACGGGAGAATCGTGAATCAAAGCTGCCGGGTGGTGCTACTGCTGCAGCTGCGAGGGGGCGGGGCTGGCTGCAGGCCCCGCCCCCTCAGTGACTCGAGCGAGGTGTATCTTGCCTGCATGCATGTCTGTTTGAATGAGGGTTTGGATTGGGCTCGGAAGGTTGCAGTAGGCACATGGGCTTGCTGCTTGAGTGCAGTGCGTACAGTGGGCACCCCCGGGCGCCTGGAACCGCGCACAGGGCGATCGGTGCACTTCCCATGCAGACCCCAGCCGGGGGGTCATTTCTTTTAACTTGGCAGCACGCAACCAACAGAGCTGACATCTCACGAGTGTGATCGCCACATCCACAGGAGCCAGAGACGAACTGCAAATGTGATTTACAGGGATTTCGGAAAACAGCCGTCTTTGGACGACTTACCTTGGCGAAGGTATTTGACCGCATTCCGCGGAAGAATTAAACTTTTCTGCCCGTCTCCAAAGCAATTCACCTGGGATCCGTGCAGGCATCGCTGACATGGGACCCCTACAGACTCTGGGGAGCATATTGTTGTTATTCGGTGCACATTGGACAGCAGGCGGAGTGAAGCTGCTGCCTTTCATGTAAGTAGTTGGAGAAATGATAATAAAGTGGCAATAACGAGAAGCAGGCGCGCGGGCAGGCAGAAGCGAAAAACCCGAGCCCAAATTGCTTTAGTCTGGTTCCGCGCTACAAAGACAGCAGACCTGGGCTCTGAAGGCTGCCTTTGTGCTCCGTCCAGCTGTGGAACAGAAGGGCTTAGTCTTTTTCGAAGTATGGCTGGTGAATTAGTAAATGCGTCTTCCCGGTGCTTGTTGCTAATGAATGAGCACATGGGATTAATATTCTATCGTAGCGCCCACTACAGACTGCATTCGCCTCTAGGAACTGCCATATGTTTGGGAAACGAGGGTAGGGGATAAACGAGACGTGCCCAGGATCACAGACGGTTGCTCGAGTGGGGAGAGCCGAGATTGGGGCTTAAGTCTCCTCTTTCGAACACGCCAATTTAGTATTTTATTGCAATTGCATTCATATAGTGCTTACTACCCCTGCCGAGGCGTCAAAGCACTTTTTTGGCGAGTAGCACGCTACTCCGGAAGCCATAAAGGATTAGCAGTGAATTAGTATAGTGAAAATATGAAAGTAATTTGAATGATTGATATGTTAGTCAGTTTTTTGGATTGAGAAGGATAGTGGAGGGATAGAAGAGGGAAAAAAGTTTGCAATTTATATAGCGCTTGCTTCCCTTGAGATCACATCTCACATCTATATCCCAAAATAGTTTTAAAGTGCCTTAGTGATGCAAGCTGCCCCCTTTCGGTATCAAATGCAGCGCTTTGCAGAATGCGTACCAAAAATCGAAATACATAAGATATTGAGTATGTCAGGACTGAGTCAGCCCATAATGTCCTGAGCATACATACTGTAAACCTCATATTGATCCAGAGGTATGGTATTTAAAAAGTCTCCTTGGAGATGGTGGAAAATATTTCCTCCCATAAATGTTCTTCTGTGGTTTGCCCTTCCTGGGAGGTGTTGACTTTTGCAGGATTTTGGCAGTGTTGGTAAAGTTGGGTCTGTTTTTATTGTTCGTCCAGCCGTCCTTTGTTTTATTCATCTGTGTCCTCAGCCTGGGGCTCTGCTTTCTGTAACCAATTGGCTTAATTGAAATGCACGGGGAAAGCACAAGTACCCGAAGGGCCTCTTCTCAATGTATGTGGTGTGTGTATAGCGCGCTCAGGCGAATCAAGTGCGTCTAGGCGCTACCACCTTTTTGGCAGATAAGAACAAGTGAAGTTTAGAAGTTTACCAAGATCAACCAGTTTGGTCAGCTGGCGAGTCGGAATTCAAAGGTGGGATTTGTGATATGGATTCAACAAAAATAACTGGATTAACCACTACATTTGGGTTCCTCGGTAGCATGATATTCGTCATGAAGTGCTGCAAAGTCCCACCAGGGGTAGTAAGCGCTATATAAATGCAGTTACAATATAGTACTTTGGAATGGGTTCCTCCACTGCAGCTCCTGCCCATGGAAAATACACCCAGGGGCTTCTTGTGTTTGTACCCCTTTGTAGCAATAACCTAGCAAATCTGTCAGCAACCCAGAAGCCCACTTCCTGGCCCTCTCCTGTGTCACTGATCATGTGTATGATATAATAGAAGTTGGCATAGCATTTCGGAGCGTAGCATAACATAGCGCACCGTAACATAACTGTAGAAGATCAGATTATCAGCAGAAGGAAACAATATGCCATTGACTTTGCCATTCACTATACTGTATAATATTACATATGCTAGCATACTATATATTGCACAACGTAACATAACAAAACCCATCAGAACACAGCATAAGCCGTGATATCCTGCATAGTGTATGTTCCACAGAGTTATGAACTGGATGTGTGTGCAGCAGAGTGGGAGGTGGGCAGGCAGTATGCTGGGGGCGGAGAGGGCGGGCAATAAATACCGACCATTGACATAAAAGCACTGAAGACAATAGCGAGCCTTTTCCACTAAAATGCTAGGCATGGGGCTGCAGAGACCACCATGTTTGTTGCGAATGCGCTATATTGGCCTGTAGCCCAAGTCTCTGGGAGCTGCACGGGTGAGGGCTTAGCAGGGCCAATGCTGCTGAAAATGAACGCAAATGTCCATTAAAAGCACGAACTAGCCTACAATATAGGTTCAGTACACTTGATTGAAATTTAAAGTATGAAGCCCATAGTTGCACAGGCTAGACTACTTTAAAGCGCTTTATTTGTTAAAAGACATACGAATGGACGGTGATGGCCCCAAACATTTTTGTGAACGGTGGAAAACAGATTTTTTTAAAAGACCTTCTGTTGCGACACTTAAGAAACACACACCCCTTGCTTTAGCTAGACCAGGCCCACCTAAAGACAAGTACTGTAGATTGTTGGGTAAGTAACATCTGTTTTTGCACCAGTGCTGTCCCCGGGTGCAGGCTGTTGGGAAATCTGTTTCCTTTTAGAGCTGTCTACTTGACATGTGACTTTGCATGATTATCCCCCCACCCCCTTTTTAGGAAGTATCCCATTTGTTTGAGGTAAAGAAAAGTGACAGGACAGAAGAATGTAACATACCGCATTAATTGACTTGAGGGTCTATTTTTCGTAATAATGCTATGTGCTTTTTTACTTGGATGTGCAGCCTACTAGGTTTTCTTTCCTGGTGTTAGCCTGCTCACAAAAGCATCCATACAACCTTCAGTCACTTAAACTACTGATTGTGGATGGCGGTTCACTTTACACTGTTTTCGTCGACCTTCGTGCGGCCTTTGATTTGGTCCCACGAGGGAAACTCTGGAGTGTATTGCAGGATTTAGGTATTCCAATCCCCCTTTTAAATATTCTAATACGCCTCCACTCACAGAATTTCGCAAGGGTCAGGTGTGGGAGACAAGGCAATCTGTCATCTAGCTTCTCCGTTGACAGGGGGGTAAGGCAGGGTTGCGTTTTGGCGCCAATCCTGTTTTGCCTCTATGTCAACGGAGTAATCACCCAGCTGAATACGGTCCCCAATAGAGACGCCCCAAGACTCGCTGGTGCAGGGATCTCTGCGATCATGTTCGCAGATGATACCCTGTTGCTGGCAAAGACTCCAATGGGCATACAGCGAGTCTTGGATGGTTTTGTCTCATTTTGTTATGACCGGGGATTAGAAATAAATACATCCAAAACAAAATTCATGATCTTTAATCCACCGAAAACAACCCGCCCTAATCCTGCCATAGGTGGTGTTCATTTGGAAAGAGTGCAAACGTTTGAATATTTGGGATTAACTCTTAATGAGAATATGACTTGGGCACAACACTAGACTAAAACCCAATTAAAGCTCTCGCAAAAAGCAGGGGGGATCCTCAAACTCCTAAAGCAAACTATCTCTAAACCTATTTGTTCCCCTCTTGAAATCTATAAAATGCAGGCTCGGGGAGCGGTGATCTACGGAGGAGAACTGTGGGGCTACAGTTGTCTCCCAGAAATCACCACTACGGAAAATAGGTTTCTAAGGCAGTTGGTATCCCTGCCCGTTAGTACGCCCCTACGCCCCCTTAGGTTGGACTTGGGACTTAGATCACTCAAGGAAGAGTTAGGACTCAAGCCTCTTACTTTCTGGAGGCGTTTTTGGGTAACCCCTGAACTCGACAGCTATAGGCGCGAGCTTGCAGAATTGTTAAAAGCCCCAAACGTTTGGAATTTCCCCTGGCTGAAATATATCAGGCAGGAATTTGACAGGTTAGGTTGCCCTTTATTATGGACTAACCCTGAAGAAGCGTGTAGGGGTATATCCCGGAGGGAGTTAGTTAGTCTGTATTATGAACAACATTTGTCTGCCTGTCTAACTAATGGCCAAATTGGGACAATGACGAGATCATTCCTAGGTCTCAAAGATCACTACAGATTTGAGTCTGCTTTTGATATCATCAGCCCTAATGGTCATAGGAAGCTGTATCTCCAATGGAGATATGACTCCCTACCAATAAGAGCCCTGACCATGGGCGTCCGCAGGGGAGGGCAAGGGGGTGCGCTTGCCCCCCCCCTGGATCGTTGGTCCCATTCCTTTTGGTCCCTAATGTTCAAGATTACAGCAGGCTGTTCCCCTGCGAGAAGCCCCAGGAGTTTAAATGTTCTCTCACTTGGGGCCTCTCGCACTTCTCTTTGAACTCTAGAGGCTGCAGCAGCCCCTCCCGACCTCTAGCAGACTGTGCACAGGCCCATTGTCATTCTCTCTGCTGCTGATCATCACATAAAGAATGACAATGGGCCGTCTACATTAAACGTGCCTTGAAGGCGAGTGATGAAGTTAAAATGTTGCCCCCCCCCCCTGGAAGGCGAGTGATGAAGTTAAAATTTTGCCCCCCCCGGAAACATTTCTGCGGACGCCCATGGCCCTGACCACTCATTGGCACTCCAATGCCCCCAGAAACTGTCCTGCGTGTAGTGCTGAATTAGAGACTGAGTTACACATGGTCTTTTTCTGCCCTTCCTACAAGATTTCTAGGATGAAGTGGATCATCCCCATCTGTAAAAACCTGGGCATTAGGCAGTGTTTCCACTCCTAACGAATATTAAAAACAGATTCATGGCCAACAATTGTTTTTGCGGTTACGAAATTCCTGGCTGCCATGTGGAATACCAGAAGAAAATATGTGGTATAATGAGATGAAATATAAATACGCAATCTGCTCAGGTGTTTTGGGGGTTGTGGTGACCAGAGTTTTTTTTGGCTGATTGGCCTTTGAATTTTAGATAATGTATTTACTTAGAGTGACTTTTATGGTATGTGTACTTTTTTACCCTTTTTAAAAAAATTGTAATGATGTATGATGAATTTTACTGTGTAGTCTTTTATGACATTTTTTTTGTCAAAATAAAGACGAATAAAGTAAAGTAAAGTAAAGTTAAAGTTAAATACACTGAGTCTACCGCAAATAGTTGTGTAATGCTATACAACCCCCCAAATAAAATAAAGTTAAAATAATTCCCAAGTCTTCATATGTAATGATGTATTTCATAAGCATGCTGGTGAAATGGCTGAAACTGCTTTAGTGCTTGGAAGCTCCAGTCCCCCAGCTTGACTCACAGGCACAGCTAAACTGTCAAGGTGAGCCCAAAGTAACCAGCCTTTCAATGGGAAGATATACATGACGTCAAGAAAAGGAGTGTCCACACATATACCTCGCGATAGCTAGATGGGTTGCAAGAGCTACCAGTCACACAGTGTGTACTCATTTACTAGCAATGGAAAACAATTCTAACACAAGCATAACCATAAACTTTAGCAGCATGTCAAATAACCTGTCCTGTACTGTAGGCACGTAGACGACGACATTTCCACGATTCCCAATAGATGGACCCACATCTTCAACCTTCACATCCTCAACTTCTGTGCTTACTATTCTAATACCCTCACTTCCTCTCATGGCATTCTTATAGGAATCATCCTTGCAATTGCATCTTCCATGCTCACTGCATCCTGCCCCATCCTTAACTGACTCTCGCACACATACCCCATTTGCACAATCCATCTCGGCTATCTTCACAATACCTTATTCACTGTTCTCCACATGCCCTCTTTCGTTCAGCATCTCACCGCCCTCCAAAAACTACAGGCACCCAGAATTGCTACATCTATCGACTTCTCCTCTTTTCATAATAGCCCGTTTAAGAGCAAGATCAAGTATATTAGTCCTCTCGTCGTGTTATGTTTCGTACAACTTAGGTGTTTGAACAGTTTATCCATCAGCTCTGCTGTTCTTCACTCTACCTATTTGGATTGCTGCATCTAGCTAGGGGTAAACTTAGATCATGGAACTTTCCCTCTCTTTACCCTAAAAGGGGATCACCCAGATGTTAAATTCTTTGTCGTCCTGTAAAACCTCTTCATTTTCAATTATGTTTCCAACTTACATGCACCTTAATTGCTTCATGAATGGTTCCTTTTATCATTCGGTTGAATCGTTCAACGAAACTATTGCCACGTGGATGGTAGAAGGAAGTGATCAATACTCGTACTCTGCAAATAATTCTTATTCTTACTGACTTAGAATTTACTACATCTACCACTTTCACCTCATCACTTCGAAAAACAAATCTAATATATGTATTCACCGAGAAAAAAACATTAAAAACGGAGCTTTGTTAAAGGATCAAATGCCCAAAATCACAGAAATTTTCCAGTAATGTTTATGAGCGCACACATTACATGGCATAGCCCATGGTCTACCGCCATGAGCAAAAGACCGAATTGGAGAACAACTTGGCGGATGACCACGATTTACATCGTGTGTTGTGTGTGTTCTTAAACATAACTGCTAAATTTCGGTGATTTTTTTTACGTGTTTGAGCCTCAAACATGCCTCCGTTTATAAGTGTGTTTTGTAAGTGTATTTCATTGTTTTTTTAAGGTTTCCTTAATTTTCACCGTCCGTGGCCTCCCAACCTACCCTGCACATGGCATTTGGAATTGCTATGCAGGTCTTGGGTGAAGGCCAGGCCCTGTGCCCAACCCACTGCGGCTACTCATCCCCCACTGTGCATGCCCTGCCATGTACCCATTCTGAGCTGTGCATAGCCTTCTGTCAAGCCCTATGCCCAGCCACCTTTGGCTATGTGCAGCTGGGGTTGGTTGCAAAGCTTACCTGGCCATAATTTGCTCTCTGCCAAATTTCATCCAGATTAATTGAGCAGTGACTAAGGTATTAGTGAATGAAACTCTAATTGCCCTCTCATTTATTATTGTCCCCCCTCCAGATGGATATGCTCAAATCTTGACATATCCAAAAGTAAGCTGAACCCACCGATTGACTGTCAAATTTTGTGTGGCTTCGTCAAAGAGGGGCATATTTATTATTAGAGGATCATTTCTTTCACCTTCCTTTGAAATTACCATGAACCACTGATTGAAATTAAGAATAATCAAGAATAGGTCTCTGACAAATTGTATGTAGCTCCATCAGCCTGTGCCAAAGCTATTGGTAAATAAAAAACATTTTGAGCTCCCCGCTTAAACTCCTCCGCCCATTCGAAGTGCACAAATCCTGAAATATCTCCAATTGGTATAACTTGCCAGCTGACTGCCACATTTGATGCAGTCATCAAACTGTACTTAAGGTATAAGCAAAGTCTAATTTAATTGCCCCCCCCTTTTTAACTTTGCTCCTCTTGATGGACTGGCACAAAACTTGACATACCAAGCAATACTCAAACCTTTCAGGCTTCTGCCGAGTTTGGTGAAAATTCATCACAATGCCAATGTTTTTAGCAAATTAACACCCTTTTTGCACCCTTTTTAACGTGGCCTCCCCTAGTGGATCAGCAGGAACTTAAACATACTAAGAGCAGGTTAAACATACTAAGTACCTGCTAAATGTCATGCAGATCCACGAAGAAGTGCTAGAGTTATTAGCAAGTCAAATAGATTGTTGACCCCTGACTTTTAGGTTTTCCCCTGTGGAGCAGCACAGAATCTAATATGCCTGCACTGAGTATCACTTGCTTGCTACTTGCTACGCTGGACACGGATTGATCAAACATCTCCAAAATTATAAGCAAATTAACATTTAAATGACCCTCTTAACCATGTCCTCCTTGAGGGATTAGCACAAACTTGACATACCAATAGGAAACTAATCCTATCTAGTTCCTGCCATGTTTTGTGCAGCTTCATCACACTTTGAAAAAGTTAACATTTTTACCTTGGCAACCCCTTTATGGATATATACAAAGTTGAAAATGCCAATTGTAATTTAAACATATTGGGTCTGCCAAAGTTCAGGTCAACCATACTAGTCATTGTGCCAAAGTTAGGAGCAGATTAACAAATGTCTTGTCATCTGACAAGATATGCAGAATTTTTAATTCTTTCACCCCCACCCAGTGCCCTTTTCAAATACTTATATCTCCAAAACTGCTGAAAGGATTCAAACTAATTAAAAATAAGTTTGCTTCCTCAGTAAAGTTTTGCGTTCATGCCAACTTTGGTGTAAATCAGTTCAGCGCTTTGTGCTCTGACTATTGGCAAAATTTCTTATGAGAGCTAAAATGGGAAGTGATAACCTTTTCCACCCAACCCCTATCTGTTTTTCCTTGGGTGGAAGTTCACAACACTAAAACTGGCATGCTAAAACATAGTGAGTTTGTTGATTACCAAGTTTTGAGAACATCTGTCCATAGGGTCCAATGGAAACACCACATAACTGCACAGTGGATTTTGCCACTGTGTAATATACCAGATGCTTCAACAGCCTGAATGGGTCTAACAGTATCTTTTACTACTTTTTCCCAGTGAGGGATACTTGGCTAAAAATGGCACACAATGGTGGACTTAAAGTCTGTTGTGTTTGATCAACAATTTCCCACAATGCACAACATCTCATTGTGCTCTCTACCACCATTAAAATATGCCTTCATTAAGCACTTAATAGGACAAATACCTACAAATCATGTATGACATCTTAGAAAATTGGAATGTTTAGAGCTCCATTGAAGACAATCTAATCGGGCATATAATGGCTGGTATAATCTCAGAGCTCCAACATTCCAATGTGTGTCTTTATGTTTCTATCTTTTTAATTTAGAACATTCTAGCCTTAGTGAGTGGAATGTTCTAATATGTTTATAGAACTTCTGTCTTGGGCTATGTCAGTTGTTACAGGCCCTCTACCTCATTATAGGCCGTTGCCTGTGGCTCGGGCCAGCACCTCAGGTTCAGGGCCTTTAAGAACAGGTATATCCCTCAGCGGATGACTATAAAGCTATATTCGTTTTTTCTAACATCATGAAGGTGGTACCCTATTATTCTTCCTCACTATTAACCAAGCCTTCTTTTAATTCCCAGACCAATAATTTCTCTTCTTTAAGACTCATCTTCTTTAACCAACCACTACAAATATGGAAACTCCCTTCAACCATTTATCTTCCTCATACCCTTTGGTACACTCTTCCTTTCAGATGTTCTTTTTTTATCCTATTCCACACAGATGCCATTGTGCACCTATCCCATTGACCTTGCACATTCCTCACCATTGAAATCATCATTCTGTCACTACATTTTTAGCGAATGACACTAATATAGCCTTAGATCGCTCCGCAGCAGGCTCTACTAGCCATTATTTATTTATTGTATTTATTTTAACGACTTGTAGAGCGCCTGGTGACCCGAAGGCATCCCCGCGCTGTAATGATTTTGATATCCAGAAGAGATGGAGGAGAAAAAAAAAGAAAAGGGGGGGACGTTATTTCGGAAATAGAAGTGTTTTCAATTTTTTTCTAAAAATAAGATAGCTGGGTTCCAGTCTGAGGGTACGGGGGAGTGAGTTCCATCCGGTGGAAGTTTTCACAGAGAAGCGTCGGCCTCCAGTGCGTGTCTTTTTAAATTTAGGGATGTTGGCTAGATGTTCATTCTCGGACCGTAGGGATCTGGGAGCTATATAAGGAGTTACCAGGTCGCTGAGAATCGGAGGGCCAGCTCCATTAATCAGTTTGTAAGCCGTGCACATGGCTTTGAATTCCACCCTTTGATGCACCGGGAGCCAGTGCAGGGCTTTGATGGCAGGTTTAGCTGACACTCTGGAGGGAAGGTTCATGAGTAGTCGGGCTGCAGCGTTCTGTGTTCGTTGTATTTTAGCCAAGGTGGAGGCTAGGGCCTTTAAAAAGGGAGTAGGCCTTTATTGGCCGGTAGAGCCCACTACGGCGGGCTCTAAGACTATTAGAACATTCTGCCTCTAAAGGGCACAATGTTTTAATTTGTAAAACAAAGGCCTCACAGAGTCCGTGGGGATTGAAATGAGGCCTTTTGTTCATAGCAAGAGCTGTGAACAAACATTAGAATGTTGGAGCTCCGGCTTCTACCGGCCATTACAAGCCTGGAGCACTCCATTGTTTTCATTGGTACTACCAACATTCCAATGTTGTAATATCAATTAGAACACATTCACATTTAAAGTTTAGCAAATTCTTGCTGTTGATATAAACATTCCACCTATAGTCAAAACTGATGTCAAATGTTTGCGCTCACTTCGTAACAGAAACTCACCCCCACACAAACTTCCAGAAATGTTCAATTTCATAAACTTGTGCCAAAACGTCTAGCTCCGCGAAAGAATGCATCTCGTCAGCCAGCCTTAACAAACGAGATGTAAGTGCAAGGACATGTTCACCACCTTTCACTTAATCTCCCAACACTGCACTTCACCCCTTCTGCTTGCATCAGTCATTGCAACACTCACATCCTAGGAATAACGGCTCTGCATCAGTGGCACTTTAAAATTGCATTTTCAGGTCTTGCATACCTGATGGCTTTTAGCTGTCTGTGGCTGATCACCTCTTGTGGACCATTCCAGAAACGTACAGCTGGCTTAGAGACCACCCTTCGTTTGCAATTGGTAGCTTTATTGCCATTCTCATTTGCTTACTTCCTATTCAATGGCTTGCTTATCATTTCCAGTGTTTGTCCCTCCCCTGGAGCATAGACCGTCCTTTTGATTGTCTGGCTTGTATCCTTTTCTGCTGCTCACATTTAGGGAATTCCAAGAGAGAGCATGTGTTTTCCTGCTCTCTGCTTACTGCCCAATACACCACCCTCCTTGCTTCCACCTCACTTGCCTACCATCCGCTTCTCTGTTGTTCCTCCTACCCTTATGGTCTTTTGAACGTTTCTATTGAATTTCATTTTTTTGGGGCAGTCCCTGCAGCTGCCAGTTGCTGCTGGGCCGCTCTGCATTCCAAAGTGTGCTTTTGTGCACCTCTGTTGCTCCCTCCCCTCGCTCACTCTCCTTTGCTACATTCTTTCACTCATGCACCCTCACTTGCTTCCCCATCCTCGTGGTCCTTTAAATAAATGTATTTATTTGTTTCAAGGGTCTGGTAGCTGCACTTTCCTGCTTGGCCGCTTTCCATTGCAAAAAGCACGTTTGAACGGATACAATGTATTTGTTTTCTTCTTTATTTACCGACCCCATATGGTGTCCACCAGTTGGGATCTATAAATGGGGAAAAAAAGAAAAGGGTGCCTGCATCATTGCATAGTCGAACAATGCTTGATGACTCTTGCACAGCCATAAGTTATAATGAATGCACATGTATGTAGAATAGTGTGGTCAACAGTGGTAACATGTCATTGTGCCTTTTCTTTTTTTGCTGATGCTGCATGGCATTGGCGAAAAGCATTGTCAAAACCGATAGGTCAATAAGGCAAAACCTATTGACTATGCCTTTGTTTGTTATGCTTGCAAAGGTTTCTTGTCTACTCCACACCTTTTAACACCTTCATTTTTTGTTTTAGTAATTTCTGGGTGCATGTTTTCTCTTTAAAAAATCCGTCCACAATTTGAATAGAAGAAAGAAAGACCTAGGTAATGCAATATATCATTCTTCCTTTGGGCAGTTGAAGCTTCCTTGATTGACCACAGCCAATTCACTTTCAAATGTACTCCTGTTTACTGTGCTTGCACCCCAAATAAAAAAAAAATAAGACACGCTTGGCAAGGCAGATTTATATTTTCAACATTCTGCAGTGAGACCATTTGTGCAGAAGTTTCCAAACAATCTTACCAGGCTATGGCCTGTACTCCCGTGCATAAGTGCATCAATATAATACATTCTCAAATATACTGTACTCCTATCCCATTTAACAATTCATGCAAACGTCTTTTAAAGACTACAACCACAGAGGCAGGACCCTATAGGATCAGTCTGAGCCTGAATTGGAAGGATCCACAGGAGCGAGGAACACCATCAAAGATGTCAATTTGGGGTCTAATAGATCCTGTACGCATGCTGAATATAGATTGATTGTGCTAAATCAACAAGCATTCCTAATGAAAGCATGCATGTCCATTATATTCGGTAAAAGGGCAATTGGTCCACCAGAAAACCATTATTAGGTCCTGTTAGGTTCACTCACTAGTTTAACCCAACGATTTGCCCAGTCAAGCACAACCAGCAATAAAGATACTCATTCGGTTTAATAATGTCAGCTAATTGTAGTATTTCCTTCTCAGATCAAAACTCCACCCTGAAAGCAATTTTTTTTCTTTCTAGTTCATGCACCACTGGTGGTACTCATTCTTTCACTCTTACTCTGCACGCAGCATCCTTCAACTTTATAATGTTTCCATTCAAAACCTCTGACAGTTTGTGTAGTGTTTTTTTCTCAATAATTTGTCTGTCTCCTACAGCAAGCACTTTTTAGGTCTTGGCTGGAGATAGCAGCACGCATGCGCTGCTCTCGGCATCCGAGAGCTTGTTGGAATCAATACAGATTCCGAAGCTCTCGGCTGTGGAGTTGAAGCTCCGCCCATCTTTTTAATTGGCGAGCGTCAGCTTCCATGCAAAACGCTGGCTTTTGATTGTAAAGGATGCTTCTTAGTCCCTCCTTGTTGCCGCCTTGTCTCCTTTTGGCTACGCCCACCAGGATTTGATCTTTTACCGGCGGCGTGACACTCTCCCCTTCATTGCTCCCTACACACCAGTACCCTCTAATAACGGATTACACCGGGGCCTTCCGGGAACTTTGGTTTCACTTCGGAGGACGTAGGAGGAGGCCTGGGAGCGGCGACGGAACCTGGAGTGGCACAGCTCAGCGCTGAAAGGTAAAGTGCCCCCACGCTACAGAGGCGAAGACACCCTGTCTCCCCCGCTAACATCGTAGTACCTCCTCTGTGAGAGGTCTGTGACTCCGGCTGGCGCCCCCTTCAGACAGTTAATGGGATTGGGAAGGGTGCTGGAGGGGTTGGGGAGGGAGGCAGATTCTCCTGTTAATTTGGGGAGGGGGTGCGAGCGGAACAAGGTCAGTTCAGCTCCCCGCTCACCCATAGACAATCGGCACGGTCTGCATTCCACAATCGCTACCCGCCCCGGCCTTCCTCCAAGCGGGCCAGTGTCACCCCTCTTGGCCCTCTGCAATGGTCTGTGTGGAAGGGATCCAGTCTCCGGCTATGACAGTGATGGGAAGTCATTGTGCCTGTGTATTCTTTGACGTGAGTGGCCGTGAAGTGTTGTTTAAAGAAGGGGCCTAGAGTCTACCACCCCTTTACAGCGGTGCAACCCTAGTCAGGAACAGTTCTCCTTGTGGGGTGCTCACAGCGCCCCTAAACCCTCATGGAAAGGTCTGGCCTGATACGCAGCCTGTGCAGCACCGGCCGCATCCTCCGTGGTAGGGCAGGGCCTGAGTCGCTGGCTGCCGGGATTGGCCACCGGGGCGTCCTGTATCCACCCCCTTCTAGGAAGGACAAGGGCCCATACATCCACCGCCATTTTGTAGAGAAGAGGCGGAGCTGGGAGGGGTCACCGGTCAGAGAGTTGCCTCATTTCCCCATTGTGGCGGTCAGTGACTGCTGGGCCTTGCGTTTTATAGACAGCCTTGTGTGTGGTCTGCTTAATGTATCTTCAACGGCCTAAGAAAGCCTGTATGTTGCAAGTAGTTTACTGCATGTGGGGACTAGTGTTTTTCGTAGGAACGTTTGTACTGTTTATGGTTATAGTGTTATTGTCTACTAGATTATGCTTTACATTCGGGCCTCAGCCTGGGCACAGACACAGTAGGAGGATGTGCTGCTCTCGCACTGCCCAGAGGGCTTAGGCCCCTCTCCGCTGCCATGAGCCAGGACATGTGCCCATTCCAGGGCTGTGCACTGCTCTTCCTGGTGCTCTTCTGTGGGAGCGCCCACCTGGGGGAAGCCGCCATGGGCCAGGCGGAGAAGCAGTGGCTCAGGTAAGGGGGCTTATGCAGGGGTTTGGCTGCGAGACCCAGAGACCTCATGTGACAGTGCCTCTACAACATTTGACAATCGGACCTTTGACTCCATTGACATCATACTTGCGTCTTGTCTTGAGAACCACGACTGCACCTACCGAAATGTTGCCACCTTGTAGGAGCCTATAGAGTCTCTGATGTCTTATTTTCATCTGTGGACTTACTGCCCTCGTCTTCCTTTAGCTTTGGTAGAATGACTGACCATATCCCTTGTTCCTGTACAATGACTGACAGCATCTTCATTCAGTTCACGTAACAACACTTGGCGTTCATTGGATTTCTGACCGTGCTTTTAGAACTGCAGGAAGCTCCTGTGACATACCTGTACTTCCAGAACGGGTGACAGTGCTTAAGAGGCACTGACATAACAAGCATTAAAAAAGCAATAGGTCTTGCCTTTCATTAAGTTAAAGCCATTTGCTTTGCTATACAATACCATTAGCAAAGCAAATGACTTTAACATAATCAAAGGCGAGACCTATTGCATTTTCAATGCTTGTTGTTAGTAGGATATAGTATGTGCTGCAAACTCTTCTGATCCTTCCAACCTAAGGCCGATGATCCTCACTTGTCCAGTTAGAGCTTTCATTTACCTTCTCTCTCTTTAAATGTAAAAGTTAATATTATCACCCCTGCATCTTTATGAAATTCCCTCCATATCTACCAGTCTTTACATCAGCAAAGCACATATTCCCTCACATTTGCTCAATTTTCCATTTCCAGTCACTCTCTGAGATGACAGGGTAAGGTGAGCATGAAACAGCAATCCTATAAATGTTGACTGTGCTAATTGCTATTTTTCATGCTCTATTGTACTTCTTTCTCCATTGTACGCATTTAAACACATTTATCCTTGTTTCTCTTTCCATTCCCTTTATATCAGACTCCGCAATTTGTGTCAAGTCTGGGTGCAGAAAGGGCAGACACATAAAAGGCATGGAAAGGAAATTTTATTAGGAGTTGTGACGGTGAACAGACTGAACAATTCTTTTTTGTTTTTTGTTTTATATAGCACAAACTCGGCCTGAACGAAGGTATCAGAGCGCTTTACATGAGCACCAGGTGCACTACAGACAGACACATTCATTTTCTTAGGCTTGGGGAGAATAAGCGATTTTCCCAGAATCATATGGTGTTGAGCGTTCCTGTCCAGACTCGAACCTGGCACCCCAGCTTCGAGGTCGGCGCTCTAGCCTTTTGTCTCTGGGCGAAGTGTGTTTGATCCTTCAGTTGGGTTCCTATTGTTTCCAGCAGGTAGGTGACCAGCCAGAGAGATCTTACACTGACCTTTAAAAGAGCAGAAAACCAAGGCACATATCAGTTTTCACCAAATGCTCTAACCAGGTTGTAGCTTCACTTCTGTTGTTTTTGACACAAAGGTTTTGAGGGGAATAATCACAGATAAACAAACGCCAGTTTCTGTGCACATATTTCCTTTGCACTAATGTAACATAACAAGAATCACGGATTTGTTCTTATCTACAGCGAGTGGAGTAGCCCTAAACAATTATTCTCTCCTATAGGCGATTTATGTCTAAGTCCATTTTTCACTATAGTATGGAGTGTGCATTAACCGCTCTCAACAGCAATAATCCAGGTCAGTTTAACAAAGCAGTAACAAGAATAGAGGGTGAAAAATGCGCTCACTCACGTCCCCTTATTAAATGCAACAATCAATGAAAAACGAGCTGAATACCATGATCCATAATCTCTTTTAGATGTCCTTCTCATATCAGTGTTTGGAAAAAACTCCGGTTTAAGAACCCTCACCCAGTTATACTGACGAGAGCCTGAAATAGGTACCTAGTGGGCGAGCACCTATGACAAATGTGTGCCTACAAGGGTCAACCCCTCGGAGCTTCCATGTTGTGATGGAGTACCGCACAAAAAAAAACTCGAGAAAAGTGACACAACAATCATAAGTTACAAACTGTCATACAAAAACTGTATGCCTTAGCGTGCATGCTTCACTGCTCCTTAAGAAAGCCAATCTTGACCTACTGGAAATCATACTAAAATCACTAAAACATGTATACCTGTGAAGTGAGTGCTCACCATCGTGGGGCATATCCACCACTGTTTTTAGGCCGAGCCCGAGACATGCTGTATTCAGCTTCGAATTGAAGCTTCGCCCACTCTCCATCCATATTTTTCATTGGCTTGTGTCATTATCCACTGTAAACTGTTCATTGGTCAATAGTCTTAGTAGTCCCTCCTTAGTACCATAATGTCTCATTTTGTAACCTCCCACGGTGACACCCCCTGTTACATGTGTTGTTACTCGGTAGGCTTTTGCCTCAAAGCACTATTTTCTTAAATAACTTGACTCGCTCTCTCTTAACGCTTTGAAAAAATGTATAGCACTAGGGGAAGGTGGAACAAGCAATTGCAATGCAATAGGTCTCGCATTTGCGAGTGTTTAAGCTATTGACATTGTCTATGACAATGTCTTTAATTTTTCTGTTTTAAAACCAACACATAAATAAACGGCATTGTCATTTACAACGTCAAAAAAACTCTCGTAAAGGCGAGACCTGTTGCATTGCAATTGCTTGTTCTTCCTTCCCCTAGGTTACCATCATTAAAATAACCTTCATTGGTGGGTAACTTAGCGGCAATTTTAAAAGCACCTTTCCACCTCAATGGTGACGCAAAACTGTAATCAGAAGCTGCACATCCAGATGCATTAGGTTTCTCGGGTGGGAACCCTATGATGACGCATGCCTCGAACTAGTGTTAGTGGGTGAGGGTTCTTTAAAAAAACGAAGAGTTTTTCCCTCACACAGATGTGAGAAGGGTATCTAAAGTAGGGTACGGATCATTGAAGTGAGCTCCTGTTTTTTTTCTTCATTTTTTGTTGCCGAGTAACAAAGCACCAACAACAAAGATGGTACAGCCCTTCAGCACAAGATGGCAGCATAGTTTCAGCACACTCTGTGCTGCTTTCTGTTTCCTGGTAGTACATCGTCTATTTCATGAATCGTTCTTCAAGACAGTTTGAGTCATTTTAGTGCCCAAACGTAGTCTCCCCAGTAATGAGGGTACCATTCCGGCATCATATGTCGTCATGGGAACTTGTCTGACTGCAGCTTCACCTGTGCCATCCCGGCCCGGGCCGCCCATCTTCACGACAGGCCGTGCTATTTAATGTGACGTATGTAAGACCTGTGACAGATGTTTACCACGTCTGGTGAATGCATGCTCTAATGCTTCTGAAGAGATCAAACACAGGCAGTCTTGCAATGAAAATGTGTTAAACCTCTGTTTTCCCCAAATTTATCATGAGGTGACGTGGAAACAATTACTGTGACTACACACATTCTGATATTTTCAAATATAAACGTCATGCTTTCACCGTGAGAAAAAACTTGCTTAGATAACTGTGCCCACCACCAATATGCCTCTATTTTGAGCACATCTTGGTCAGCAAATTCTTGTTTTTGCAACCTTTTTCGTTCTTTTTTAAAAAAAATTGCAGCAGGCCAATTTAAAAGCTTTAGTGAGGAAACGTGCGAGACACCCACGTGTACACATGTTTACTCGCACACACAAGAACACCCACCCACACACATTTACACTCATGCACAGGACCACAAGATCCAGCTGCTTAAAGCAAAGACATTGGCAGAGCCAGTAGGTCCGTCTCAATGTTGTAATGTATGTCCACACAGGCATGCGCGGATGCAGTTTGCATATCTAAGCATATTAAAGTCGGGACTACTGACTTTGCCAATGCTTGTTTCTCCTGTAAACTATCTCTGTGCTCGCTCAGCCTCAATCACTGCCAATCATCTGTTTTAGAGATTGATGATGCAATTGTAGCTTTCCTGGCTACTCATTCAGTATGCAGAATCCCAAATGTCAAAGCTTTGGATGCTCCACAGGTGAGACATGCTGGGTCATGTTTACAAGACAGAAGTAGGAGGGCTCAGATGTTCAGGGGGATCCCTCTCGAAAGGCTCTGTCTCGAGGCTCACATCCGGGGCATAACATAGGCCCCTGCAGTACCTGAGGCACGTGGGGGCCCCCTTGATGGGTCCCCATTCAGCCTAAGACCTCTCAATGTCTGTGAGATATGCGAGTCTCAGGGCCTCCTTATCACTACTGAAGAGGGGTCCAATCATTTTGTGTTACGCCATTGAGTTACATGTACTCAATACACTGGTGAAATGGTTTAAACTGCATTAGAACATTGGAATGTTAGGAGCTCCCTTGAAAACAATGGAGTGCTCTAGACTTCTAATGGCTTGTAGAAGCCTGGAGCATCAACATTCCATGGTTTGTTCGCAGCAACAAAGGCCTCATGGAGCCCAAGGGGATTTCAATCTCCTGGGGCTCCGTGATGCCTTTGTTTCCGAATTAGAACATTCTGCCCTCTAGGGGCGCAATGTTCTAATAGCCTTAATGCCCTTCATAGCGGGCTCTACAGGCTATTAAAGGCCCGCGCCATTGTTAAAGGCCCCTGCCTTCAGCTTGGGACTTTAACGTTGAAGCGGGCCTTTAATGGCCGTTTGAGGCCGCTACGTCGGTTTTTAAGGCTATATTATAGTCCCTGAACCTCCAATCTTCCAATAGGAAGACACATATAAAACATTCTAAAAAGAACTTAACATAGAATAACCTCACACTAACTACTGTACTTGCAAGAACTAGCAATAAACTGTATAAACTAGAAGAGAATCAAATTTAAATCGGTCACCGAGTGATTTATAATAAAAGCTCTTCTTGAATTCAGCGGCTGCTGACTCCCTATAACCCTAAAAGATCATTAAACGCCACTGATCAGAGACTCCTCACCGTACCAAAAATTAAAAAAAATCAGAAGTGGAGGGGGTTCTTTCGCCTACCTGGCACCAAGGCTCTGGAACTCGCTGCCTTTAGCCCTGATGAAGACCGAGAAACAACATTTAGGAAACTACTCAAAAGTACCTTTTTATGAAAGGCTTGATTGAACCTCTATGTGACGGACTTGATTTTCAGTACTGGGAGGCCCGTTTAGCCATGCACTTTACAAATCCCTAGCTTAGCACAGACAGCACATTATATATAATTATTTGTATTTAAGTATTTATTGAGAAATTATATTTAGTGTGTTCTAGGCCCAGGAGCTACAGCATGTTTTAAATAGAACCTGCGTTTTATTATTGGAATCCTCTGAGCGGGTTTTAGCTTTAACAACAGCTCTTGCGCCTTCCTGACCTCCCTGTCAATCAGCAACTTTACTCATTGAGAAGGATCCCGCCCAAATTACTTGCCTGTGGCAGTAAAAAAATGTTCAGTTTCAACATTAAAAAAATGTGGTGCCCGTAGGCCATGAACCAATCAGCACCCAGCCTCTCTGGCGTCTGCTGACAGTTACTGGTAGTTAATCCTGATATCTGATCATCTTAAAAGAACACTCTCTGTAAATTACAAGAAACATAAGACAAACATAACACAACAGGTGTACTTGTAAAGCGCACGTTCACCCCAGCAACAGGGAATCTTGGCACTGAAATAACAGATGTACATTGTTACCCAACTTAATGGTACTCATTTTACAGACCTCAAATGTATGAAAGGCTGAGTGGACCCGCCGGGATTTGAACCTGTGACCACGAGGTCGAACACAGGCCCATGCAGTGAATGCATTAGTCCACTGAGCCACCATGCCCTCATCTCAGTCCAGTGGACCCCAAAACATCATGGATGAACCCTACAGCAGCCTTAAATTGCTGCAAGGCTTCACAATTCTGCTGTTACCCAACTCCACAGCACTAAGTTTAGCAACTGTGAAGAATGAATGGTTAAGTATGAGAGCGAGAGCCAGAATTGGAACTTACAACTTTTGTGTATAGTTCATTAGACGGGACATTAATCAACAATAGATATTACAGTCCTCCTAGTAGAAAATAGCTCCAAAAGTGTGATGCATTGCAGCAGACTGGAGATCTCACGTTCAGAGTTAAGATCCGAAGAGAATATATTTCAGCAGACATATGAAAGGATAGTGCTAAGAAAAGCCCCCCCGAATACTGGAGGAGAGATGTGTGAATGTGTGTTGGAACTTGAAGGCTATTTGGTGTAGATGTGGTCAGGGATGGCTCCTCTGTTGTGGCAGGGGAGCGTCACCCCACCGGTCAGTAGCTCAAAAAATGAAAAATAAAGCAAAAATATCCCTTGTTTATTATTGTTTTATTTTTGCTCTCGGAGCCGAGGCTTGGGGGCGGGGCCCGGGGGATGACTGGCTGGTGGTGGAGTGGTTGCACTCCTATTCAGTGCGCATGACGGTCTGGCCGGCCGTCTCAGGACGGCCAAACCGTCATGCTCACTGAAGCTCCCTCCAACCCGAGCTGCGTTGCTGAGTTGGAGAGAGCAGGCACAGGCTCCCAGTCCTGATGCTGCTTTCAACAGCATGAAAGCAGCTTCAGGATTGGCCGCAGTGGATGCTGGGAGCCTGTGCCTGCAGTGGAGAGGAGAACGATGCGGCGATGCGGCAGGTAACTGGTTTTAAAAAAAAACAAGTGTCGCGTCATCTGTCTGTCAGTCTGTTCCACACCACTCCCCCCCACCCCACCACACTATCGGCAAACCTGCTGCTACTGGTTGTGGTGTGGAATGGTGACGGATGGAAGGAGAGAGGCATTTCAAGATGAGGGTTGTACTCACCTTTGTTGATGGTTTTGATTGAGGGCAGCTGAATATACCTAGAAACTGGTAAAGAGTCCCCAGAAGAAGGAGGTAGAGTGACTGTAGAGGAAGGGGAGAGAGGGAGCTATTTTGTTACAAAGGGAAGGCTAGAAAGGAGTGTAGGCTGAAGTGTGTGATTATGACTTGGGGACCTGTGGTAGGTATCAGGTGGTTTCCAGTGGAAAACCTTCATCAATCAACAAATAGTCTGCTGTGGTGTTAGTCCATCGTAAACCGTGTCCCACGTAAGTCCCACGATTTACAGGAGAAAGCTGGTGCTGAGAGGACAGGAGGCCAGTAGAAAATACCAGGTACACTGCAAAATATCATTCTGCATTTGCAAAGGACTCATTCGTTTTCTAAAGCAGCATTTTGGTGCTGAAATAGCAAGTTGTTTGTAGTAATACATCTCAGTGACACTCATGTTGTCAATTTGGTAGCATGTAAGACTGAGTGTACCCACTGAAGTTCAGACCTGTGACTTTCAGATATTGGGTGGATGGTCAGTCCACTGGGGCTGTCTTCCCAGCTGCGTGCTTCAAGTTAGTGAAAGGGTCTATCAAGAACATATTATCAGAAGCATAGTGGCTTCTGGAGCTGGTTGGTCATTGTGGAAAATTGCCTTTAAGTAGCGTTTGTGTGCATTTAAAGTACGGTTTTGTTTCTTTTGAACTTTCCAGCAATTGATAACTATATAGTGCAAACTTGAACGTGAAATGGCCATATTCGATATTATTCTCCCTTATAATTGAGGAAGGCTGAACGGCCGGGCCAGTGCAAGGATCTTTGTCAGCCAGTGAGAAGTTGCCACATGGCTGTGAGGGCAGTTTGGGCTACATTTGTTTCCTGTAGGGTCTAGGTTGACACAACAATGTCATGTGCAGCCACAGACTCAGCCTGCAACTTCTTTGTTTGTCAAAGAATGGAGGCCATATAGTTGCCACCACTTATTAACAGGCTGATCTTTACATTTCAGATCTGTTGCACCCTACATCAAGGCTGCCTTTTCAATTCCCGAGTAAGTCCTTCCAGGTCAGATTGTTCACTTCTTAAACTTTACTTACCAGATGGGAGTTGCACTATACAGGTGTATACCATGTCTGCTACCACTCCCAGTACACTTCTCCATGCCGGGCTAGGGTTTTCCAGTTCCGGTAAGATAGAGAAAAAAGTATAGCACAGCCCTTAGTAAAGTATCCTTTACTAAGGGCTTTGGTCCTTTTAAGATGCACCTGGTGGGAGTAGAGCAAAGGCTGTTAGTGAAGCCAGTGCTGGGAATGTGTGGCCCCATTGTAAAGCCAGCAAGGTTGCTGAAAGTACAAAGGCAACAAGGAATAAAGTGAATTATCAATTATCCAGTTTTTAGGTTTTGGCATAGTTGTGTGGAAAAATAGGACCAAATTATGTGGCAGGATTAGTTAAATGAAGAGGCAAGAAAAGACACATTAAGCTGTGTGACAAAACGACTTTATTATTTTGTCATTTTGACCCATTTTAACACTGTCTTAGCAAAGGTGCACCTCATTAGTACCATGTTACACCTGACATCCTTGGCATGGTTCCCCCCGTACTTTTTTGCCTTCACTCCTGTTTCGCTCTCTTTGTTTTTGTTGGCTCCAGGACTCTACGCACTTCACCACAGATAACCAGTGCTAAATTGCTTGTGCTAACTACAGTAAACATGGTCAAATTGGCTTGCACCCAGTTGTCACATTTCATTTACTTGTGAGAGTGTAGTAAAGTGGCACAGCATGTACTCAGAGCATGAAATTAAATGCTACTAGTGGGCCTGCATCACTTATTGTGTCATCCACTTAAGTTACCTTTTTAAACATGTCTAAGGTGGAAGTATGAGGGCACCACACTGTAGTAATGTTTTTTTATATATGCCTATATGTTTCTTTCATTATTATGTACTTATTATAGAGCTGTGGTTTCAGTTCTTCTTGAGATTCTATTTGTTACGTATAGTTCCATGGTGGTAACCTAGACAGCATGGAACGCTATGTTTTGAATGATCAGGTGTTGTGTCGGTCTGGGGGAGGAGCTTGTACTTCAGCTCCTCAACCGTGAGGTTCCTTATAATAAACGTCTGAAATAACTTTTTTCAAACTCAGACTACTCACTTCACACACATGCCATTACAATGCATGCCATTACCATGCAACCTTTATCATACAATGCCTTTACCACTCAGTGCCTTTATCACGCAAGTTATTACCATGCACAATCCTTTACAAAGTATATTTCCACGACAAAAATGTAAGTATATTGCAGGTGGATGAAAACCACACACACACACACACATATTACCTACTGGCGGTCGCCAGTAGGTATATATAGTTAGGATTTTTTCTCTATGGGATTTTTGAAAATTCTATGTCTAATAACTTTGGCGTTTGTGGACGGAATTGGCTGAAATTTTCAGGAAAATGGAACATTTTGTTTCTGAGCAGCCCCTGAAAATCTGAGGGGGTTTCGTCAAGGGGGGGCCGAGAAAAAAGGGGGGTCCCAAAACACGTTTTTCCCATGTTAATTTCCATAGGGCGGTTGGCCTCACTTTTAGCTCGAACGGCTGAATGGATTTGCACGAAACTTGGCAAAATTGTAGGGACTGGTAGCCCGATGTGCCTTTGCTAGGTCTCAATATATGTGCTCCAGTGGATTTTGATAAATTAACGTTAAAAAAAATATATATATCTGTAACAGCGCTCCGGGTAGCGCTCCGGTTCGCGTACTTGACGCGTAACGGAACTTCGCGAAGGGAAGCTGATTGGCTCTCCGGTGTCTGTCAACATTCTAAACAGTCCGGAGCGGCCGCCATCTTGTCTCTCGGTAGGATCGAGAGACAAGAGGAGGCCAAAACAAAGGGGGAAATGACCATAAGGGGGCATAGTAGATCCTCCCTGACCCCCTAGGTTTGATGTGGAGGCTTTAAAAGGGCCCCGCGGGGCAAAAATAAAAAATAAAAAAAATAAATCGTTTTTTTTGCGTGGGGAGCGCCCGGTACGCTTTTGTGCAATGGGCGGTGGTAATCTAAATGATGAGGGGGGGGGGGGGCAGCGTTCAAAGCACATCAGCGTGCATCAACACGAAAATGTTTTTATCTACCACGTACTTGACTTATCTCTCTGAGATGCATTCCCTTGTGTTTCGGCAATGGTAGTCTGTTCATTACATAGATCGCCCGAGGGCGGTAGTACAGACCGCGCGTAGGAAAGGGTCAAAAGCCAGGGGTATAGGAGTATGTAACAAACGAGCCATTTAATTGAAAAAACTAAACGTGACAAACGGTTGCAGAATCAGTGAAGGTTGATTTTTTAATTGAAAGTATAACAGGATCAGTTACAATAAAATCGTCCATACGCACACCATGGGCGAGTATCATGGGTAACATTACTTCGAAGCTTTATTAATACAATAATCAATAATGAAAAATCGACATCAATAGGGTTGTCCGTATTCCCAGTCAGTACCCTTCCCCGCCCGCCATGTGCACAAAGACCGCATACATCCCCCATAACGTCAAGGCTAAGTAACTAGAACGTCATAAGGAGTTGCAATTCGCTCCCATACTGGCGCCATTTTGGTCGAGGCCAGGCAGGTCCAGAGTATAGTTCAATGTCTCCAATAAGTAGCAGCAGGACCAGAATCCCTTTCGGCAGTTCTGGCTTCGTCATTACGAGCACTAGAAAACAAGACATTCTGGGCAATACCACCCTTGACGCAGCCCTTTATTCTACAAGATGGTGTCTTTCAAAAGCCAGGGGTATAGGAGTATGTAACAAGCGAGCCATTTATTTGAAAAAAGTAAACGTGACAAACGGTTGCAGGATCAGTGAAGGTTGATTTTATAATTGAAAGTATAACAGGATCAGTTACAATAAAATCGTCCATACGCACACCATGGGCGAGTATCATGGGTAACATTATTTCGAAGCTTTAATAATACAATAATCAATAATGAAAAATCGACATCAATAGGGTTGTCCGTATTCCTAGTCAGTACCCTTCCCCGCCCGCCATGTGCACAAAGACCGCATACATCCCCCATAACGTCAAGGCTAAGTAACTAGAACGTCATAAGGAGTTGCAAGTCGCTCCCATACTGGCGCCATTATGGTCAAGTCCAGGCAGGTCCAGAGTATAGTTCAATGTCTCCAATAAGTAGCGGCAGGACCAGAATCCCTTTCGGCAGTTCTGGCTTCGTCATTACGAGCACTAGAAAACAAGACATTCTGGGCAATACCACCCTTGACGCAGCCCTTTATGCTACAAGATGGTGTCTTCCATTCAGAAAATATTGTTGGCAGCATTTTGAAAGGAAAGATAAACGGCCGTTCTCCTAGTGAGTCTCACATTGTTACATTTATGAAGAATGTTGAAGAGTAGTATGTTGAAAATCTGAAGCCATCGTTCTACAAACTCTCAACCAGCCTTGGATGGAAAAATCCTGAAGAATGTACAAACTGAAAACCAGTTTTTGTCTGCATAGCATCAGCAGCAACACTTGAGTCAGCTTTGTGTGAAGCCGCCATCTTGATCCAATCAATACCGTCCCCCTGCACACATTCAGGGACCAGGCCGCATTGCGAGGGCACCGCAAGACGTGTCTTCAGGTCAAACGGATTGTGGGACAAGGTCCAGAATGAAGAGTCACCAAAAGGCAAAAAGTTCTGCCGGACCCCGGGAGTCGGCCGCCTATGTCGGGGGCGATCTCAGGCCACACCAGGGCAACAAGACTTGGGGAGGGGGCAGGAGCCAAGCGCTCCCTCCCAGTCCGCGCCACCACACCGCCCCTCGGGGGCCTCCGTCAAGCGGTTCAGGGAGGCACCGCAGGCAGCGGTTCTTCAGATCAGTGGCTCTCACCGGCAAGGCTCCCCTCCGTCAGCAGCGATCGTTGGCGCTGTGGTTGCGGCCGGAGGCCCCGCCTAGTCAATGCCCCGGCCTCTCCATGTCGTAGGCCGCAAGAGTGGGCGCAACTCAGCTGGATGGCGGGTGAGACGCTGTAGCCGCAAGAGTAGGCGAAACTCAACCGGCCGAGTGAGGCACTGTGCCGCAAGAGCGGTCGGAACTCAGCTGGCCGAGCGAGACTTGGGGAGGGGGCAGGAGCCAAGCGCCCCCTCCCAGTCCGCGCCATCACACCGCCCCTCGGGGGCCTCCGTCAAGCAGTTCAGGGAGGCACCGCAGGCAGCGGTTCTTCAGATCAGTGGCTCTCACCGGCAAGGCTCCCCTCCGTCAGCAGCGATCGTTGGCGCTGTGGTTGCGGCCGGAGGCCCCGCCTAGTCAACGCCCCGGCCTCTCCATGTCGTAGGCCGCAACAGTGGGCGCAACTCAGCTGGATGGCGGGTGAGACGCTGTAGCCGCAAGAGTAGGCGAAACTCAACCGGCCGAGTGAGGCACTGTGCCGCAAGAGCGGGCGGAACTCAGCTGGCCGAGCGAGACTTGGGGAAGGGGCAGGAGCCAAGCGCCCCCTCCGAGTCCGCGCCACCACACCGCCCCTCGGGGGCCTCCGTCAAGCGGCTCAGGGAGGCACCGCAGGCAGCGGTTCTTCAGATCAGTGGTCTCACCGGCAAGGCTCCCCTCCGTCAGCAGCGATCGTTGGCGCTGTCGTTGCGGCCGGAGGCCCCGTCTAGTCAACGCCCCGGCCTCTCCATCTCGTAGGCCGCAGAGTAGTCGGGGAGAAATCCCGGGAACGGCGGCATGTATTTGGATCGATGTTGCAGCAGGCTGCCATGTAAATAGTTATTTAATAAAACGTTTTACCCTGTTACTTTGCTGGTGTGTTGTATATATTTATAATATTTGCACAGGGTTTGTCGTTATTTTGGGCGGGGTGGGCGGCGGAGCCGAGCTGTCTTGCAGCCATCATGGCGTCGAGCTCGGTTCCTCTCACTAGTTTCATATTTCTCATGAGGGGTTGTTCCTAATGTTTCTATTTTAGCGAGGTCAAAAAGAGATCCCATTAGTGGCCTACTGATTTTGCTTGATTCCTTTTGTTTTTTCTAACGATTTTTCACTATCTGCAAAGACTAAACAGAGTATTGCGACTCTGTGCTTGTTTGTAAATAGAGAATGAACCAAAGAGAAGCAATTCCAAAACAGTAAATGCTTGGATAACAATCAATCAAATGGAGAGGGGAGCAGGCACGACGGATTACAACGGGGGCAAAGGCCTGCGTTACCTACCCTTCACTATCTGCAAAGAGAGAATACTCCTAAAAGAAAAGAGGGGGGGGGGGGCAGCGTTCAAAGCACATCAGCGTGCATAAACACGAAAATGTTTTTACCTACCACGTACTTGACATTTTAAAGCTTTTGATATTTGCTAATAAAAAAACATTGAAATTCACTGAAAAAACCATAGGTTATAGACCATATATAGTTAGGAATTAGCATTTACAAAACATTGAAAATTCACTGAAAAAACCATGGGTTATAGACCATATATAGTTAGGAATTAGCATTTACAAAACCTTATTTTACTCACACAAAACCATTGATATTCCATATATAGTTAGTTGCACTAACTATATATCGCACACCCGCAATCCACTGCTGATGATGTCACATATTACATCATTCATGACATGGTCAGTGACATCACTGATGACATCACTGATGACATCTCAAATGACATCACTGATGACATCACTGATGACATCTCAAATGGCATCACTGATGACATCACTGATGACATCTCAAATGACATCACTGATAACATCTCAAATGACATCACTGATGACATCACTGATGACATCTCAAATGACATCACTGATGACATCACTGATGACATCTCATTTGACATCAATGGTCACATCACTGATGATATCATTCATGTGACAATACAATGCATCTCCTCACACTTTAATATAACCTCTGTTACACCCAGTGTTAAATACAGAATATAATTTTTAAAACCATTGACACACCAATACTAGTTACTACATACGCACTGACTGATTCCTACGTCTACACACACATTCACTCATTCACCCATACAATCATTCATACATACAATCACTCATCTTTACAACACTATCATATGCCCTGATACACCTATACAGACACTCACACTCTGCCACTCATCCATGGAGTTACTCACACACCTAGTCAGTCCTGTAAAGAATCAATCACACTTCCATTTTCTAATCTATACAGTTAAACATAGAGTACCTTACATTTTCAAACATATACTAACACATTCTTACTCTCTAATACAATCATTGATACAAGAACACATTGATCTGCACAGAGTCACACATCTCCCAGCCAGCCACACACACACTCAGTCTCCCATACAAATACTTGGACAATCAATCAATAACCCATATAGTTACTCATATAGCTACTGATCAACACATGCAGCAGTTTACAGAACAACAGACATAATGATGCACAAATTAAGACAGTTTAGTCACTAACCCATGCACTCAGTGAGACACATTTAATCACTCACTCATACAGTCAGTCACGCACCTACTAAATCCTTCATCCAGACACTTCTACATCTACTCATTCTTCAATATGTAAAACATATTTAAACTTTACAGAAACACACAGTCACTGGATGATGTCATCAGTGATGTCATCAGTGATGTCATTTGAGATGTCATCAGTGATGTCATCAGTGATGTCACTGACCATGTCATGAATGATGTAATATGTGACATCATCAGCAGTGGATTGCGGGTGCGCGATATATAGTTAGTGCAACTAACTATATATGGAATATATATATATATATATATATATATATTACCACACGAACTACCTAGACTAACCTTGACAGCATGGAACACTATGTTTTGAATGATCAGGTGTTGTGTCGGTCTGGGGGAGGAGCTTGTACTTCAGCTCCTCAACCGTGAGGTTCCTTATAATAAACGTCTGAAATTACTTTTTTCAAACTCAGACTACTCACTTCACACACATGCCATTACAATGCAAGCCATTACCATGCAACCTTTATCATGCAATGCCTTTACCTCTCAGTGCCTTTATCACGCAAGTTATTACCATGCACAATCCTTTACAAAGTATATTTCCACGACAAAAACGTAAGTATATTGCAGGTGGATGAAAACCACACACACACATATATATATATATATATATATATATATATTATATATATGTTAGCACACGAACTCCCAACTCGCCGCCACCAGGACGACCAAGAATCAGGAAAACATATATATTTTTTTTTTTTGGGGGGGGGGGGCGAAACGCGTCTGTCGGGGGTGAGGGGTTTTCAATAAATCAATTTATGAAATGGATACCAGCGTGCTTGCCGTTTTTGACTCGATGGAGCGAAAGTTTGTGGATATATATATATATATATATATATATATATATATATATATATATATATATATATATATATATATATATATACCACATTTCTCAAAAGAAAGCACTCCATCACACTCCCGGGTCTTTTACGATCTTTTTGTATATTGGCCATTGTAACACTGCTCGTGTATGTAAATAAATATTATTAATTTGGTCCAGTGAGAAAATTTGGCTAACAATTGGTATATATCTGTTCACTGGAAAGCTAATCAATAACAATTAAAAGCTATTGCTATCTCATATAAGTTCATCAGTGAGGACAGTACTGGTAAGTAGATCCACAATGTATGTTGATCACATATTTACAAAAAACATATTTGGGCACTGTAGTTACATATCTTATGGCAAACTATGGTTCACAGGTCAATCTTCATATGTAATTTATTACAGTGATAGTGAGTGGTGCGAAAATGTGATGTCCAAAAAACAGTTCGTAACTAGTATCGGAAGCATCGACAACGTTTTACAAATACGAATACAGTTCCTCATCTCGGTTTAATCATACGGTGTTGGATTCCTGTTGTCTGAATTTGCGCTCTCTGTCTCCACCTCTTTCATGCCGTTCCACAGTCTCAATCGCAAAGAACCTCAGCTTTTTCCAATCTCCGCCATGGTGTGGTTCCACGTGCTTGGCCACTGCATTGCTATGGTCATTGTTGACTGTCGCTCTCACGTGTTCCAAAATATTTTTTTTGAGCTCACAGATGGTGCTTCCAACATATTTAAAAGCACATAGGCACTCAATTACATACACCACATATTGGCTTTTGCAGCTGATCAATTGGTTGATTTTCCAAGATATTGTATTCGCTAATTTAATTTTCTTGGTGTTCTTAGTGATTTGACACACTTTGCAATTGTTGCACTTGAAAAAGCCTTTTTGTCTCAGCCATCCACCAGGCTTATTTTTTTTCCGAAAGTGACGGTGGACTAACATGTCCTTCAATTTTTTTGCTTTTCTGAAAGTTATATTGGGGTGTTTACCCATTATTTTACATACTGTGGTGTCTAGATGTAGAATTTTCCAATTTTTTCTTTGGAGGTTTTTAATCTGTTTGGCCTCTGTAGAGTATGTGGTGATTAAGCAAATGGTGTCTGTTATTTTAGGTTTTACCAATCTTTTGTTCTAGAGCAGTTCCAACCTGGGATTCACTATAGTTTTCTGTAGGCCTGTATTAATTGTGTTATTCTAATATGTCCTTTTTCTGAACCTTTGTGATGTCAATTTGCTTTGTTTTAGCCTTTCATCTTCTTGTTAGCATATTCTCCGAATCCGTAGGAATTCTCCATATGGAATGTTCTTGATCAAACTAGGCTGATGAAAACTACCTGCATGCAAGGTGGTACTGATAGCTGTTTCTTTCCTGTGTAGCTTTGTTTGAATCTGATTGTTATGGATATATACATCTCCGTATCCCAAAAAGTTACATTTGATCTGCTGATGGTATAGGTAAAATGCAGATTTGCACTAGTTGTATTTACAAATTTAAAATATTTAGCAAATTCATCTTCAGATCCATCCCTGACGATGAAAAGATTGTCTATGTACCGCAGCCACATAACTGTTTTGTTGAAATAAGGATCATTATTTGAGTGGCAGGCCAGTTTCTGCTCCCACTAGCTCATCCTGACACAGGCATAGCTGGGACCAAAGGAAAAACCCATTGCCAACCCTTTGGATTGTCTGTATACATCTTCTCTAAATAAGAAAACATTTTGAGTTAGGTATAGTCTAATCATTTCCTATGGCATTAAATTATGGTGGGCATAATTGATGTTTCTTTCTTTTTAGGAAAAATTTACAGGCTGTGATTCCGATTGTTTTATTGATGTTCACTTATAATAAGATCACATCCATTGTGATTAACTTGAATTACTCCTGCCAAGAAATTTCTTGAAGGTGTCTTAGGAGATCGCTTGTGTCCTTTAAATAGGAAGTTAGATTTTGTACATATAGCATAAGGAACCTGTCAACATAGTTTGCTATCGGTTCTAAGAGAGCTCCCTTGGCAGAGATTATGGGTCTGCTAGGTGGTTTCGCAAGGTGTTTATGGATTTTAGGCAAAAAATAGATTGTTGAGATTACTGGATGGTCAGTAGTCTGATATTTGCGTTTATCTTAGTTTGATATCTAATTCCATTTTACGCTTTGCTGTAGGAATTTCTTTCAATTGTTCATAGAAATCGCGGTTTTTCAATTGAGAGTGAGCCTCTTTTATACAGTCCTCTCTGTCCATAATTATAATGTTGCCACCCTTGTCTGCAATTTTGATTTCAATTGTTTAATCTTGCTGTAAATCCTGATTCGCTTTTATCTCCTCCACAGACATGTTGGTAATATATTTTGTTCTTTTCAGTTTACAAAGATCTTTGATTACCGCCTCATGAAATACATCAATTTTGTTGCCCGGTGAAAGTTGTGGATGGTAGCGAGATTTCTATTTTTTTACACTAAGTCCTGCACCCATCTGTGCACAGTGTTCATCCAAGTTAGAGACTGGTGCCACTTCTGCATTTTCCAATTCAATAAGTGCTAATAAATTGTTTGAGTCTCCCACTGAAAGATCCGTTGTAGGTTTCACTATTTGCTTGTTGTAATTAATAATTTTCTGATTTTCTGCAAAGGTTTTGGCACGTTTGATTTTACGAATATACTTGTAGAGGTCAATCCTCGTTTGTGCAGGATCCATAGGGCTAGTTGAACAGAAATCCAAACCTCTTTTCAATAATGTGTTCTCTAATTCCTTAAGTGGTCTTTTTGACAGATGGACTACGACCAAATCCTGTGTTGTATCATCTATGTTCTCCCCTGTTTCATACTTCTTGTCGTCATCCCCACCTTATTTGGTTTTGTTTTGTTCTTTTTCCTCTTCTTGTCTGTTTCTTCGGGTGTAATTGTGTCCTCTTCCTCTTCCTCCAGGGGTTTGTGGCTGTATCCCCTTATTCTGCTCCCAATTTTGCTTTTGAAGTGCCAGTCTCATTTCCCCTGAAAAAGAAGATTTCGCCCTTGCTCCTGTCTGTTTATTTTCCCCTTCACTTGCATCTGTGGAGGTGAGTGACAATATACTTCCAGAAATACTTGTCACGCTGTCCAGTTTATCTTGTTGTTTGACGGCATCACTTTTCCAGGCATATGCAACCCTCCAAGTCATCCTTAATTCTTTGAAATGTTGTTTGTTTATGCAACTGGGCCATGTATTCATGTTTTTCAATTTGGATTTCAAGTTCCTCTTTGAACTTGGTCATCTCCGGATTAAATTCAATTGTTTCTAACTCCTTTTTTACTTCTTTTAGTTGGACTTTGATATTCTCTAATGCAATCTCCGTATGTTTGATTAGTATCACTATTAAACCCAAGGATGGATTTAAAATGTGTTCTCCCCACTCATGTAGGAGATCATTAATCGTATATTGGTGACTCAGCATCAGGGTTATACTTAATCCACTAGGTACTCTTTTTACCTCCAGGTATTTTTTTGACGACATGACTTACCACCATTTATTAATTTCTTTTTTAAAAAGTTTTTCCCACAATTTCAGTTTGCTTCTAGTGTCTGAATTCTTCAAATTGGAATGTTGTCCACTACTGTTTAAAGCGGTGGCCTCCTGTTAAAAAAACGTAGTCAATATGGCGCTTCTCTTTGCTTCCCTCTTCTCCATTGCATCGGCTTGGCTTTTTTCTGTTAATTTTTACAATTCTTAGCAATTAGATCCAGACCTGTCCCTGAAGTTGCTGTATGTTTGCCACATGTTTAATGAGCTGAATCCTTTCAATTGGATCATATCTTCAATCTGTTGTATCTGCCTTGCTGTCTTCAAATATCAAGGAGGTGATGGCTCAACACTTTTGTTCTCACAATACGTCTGTCCTCTTGTTCAGTTCAAGGTGCTCATTAGCACCTTGTACTGGATGTGAGGACAGACGTATTGTGAGAATGCACCACATCCCTTATCATGGGGAATTAACTTTTACCAAACCGCCTTAACTAGATGCATGTAAGAAAGTGACTAGGAAATATTTGACTCAGGTTACTACTCAATACCAATTTGAGGAACAAGAGGAAGGTGGATTTGTGAATCACGAATAGGAATTATTACAAAAGTGTTGAGCCATCATCACCTTGATATTTGAGGAACACCAATGCAGATAAAACAGATTGAAGGCATGTTCAAATTGACAGGATTCAGCTCATTAAACTATAATAAGTAACATGAGAGCCCTGAAGAAGTGCTAGTGTGGGCAAAACATGTTTTGGCTGTAGTGCTTGGCTGTACAGCTGTATTAACTGGCTCATCAAAAGAATAAAAACAAAGAAAGATAAAAGGAATCAGTACAAGAATCCTTATTGTTTGATGTGGTTACACTTCTCAGTAAAGTTATTCATGTATTAAAATTACTATTCTGGTGGGGACCAGTAACTGAGACTATAGCACTGGGCAATATTCCTATTACCCAGAAGTTGTTTGCAGAGTGGTTGAGAAAGATGGCATGGCCTCCGAAGACCTCTCTGCTATCCCGCTGTGTGGAACTTATTGGAGATAACAGGAGGGGTAGTTGGCCCCCAAGGACGTCCTTGGAGGCCAACTACCCCTCCTATTACCTCTAGTAAGTCCCACACAGCAGGATTGCTGAGACCTGATAGGAAGCCATGCCCCCTTTCTCCATCACTCTGCAAACGCGCCTCCTGGCACACTACTAGTAGGGGTATGAACTCCTTTTGGGTATTGAGGGTCCTTGGGGGCCAACTACCCCTCCTGTTACCCCCAGCAAGTCCCACGCAGTGGGGTGCTAAGATGGCTTCGAAGCCCACGCCTCCTGGCGCTCTACTAATTGGGGGATGAAGTCACCTTGGCTCTTGAGGTTTCTTAGGAGCCAACTAGCCCTCCCGTTACCTCCAGTAAGACCCACACAGCAGGATTGCTGAGAGGTCTCCAGAGGCCACACTTCCTTTCCATACCACTCTGCAAACGCGCCTCCTGGTGCACTGACACTTGGGGGATCAATTGTACGTTAGTCTTGAGGCCCTCAGGAGGCAAGAGGACCTTATCCCCCCACCAGCAGTACACCAAGAGGCACATTTGCAGAGTGGTGGAGAAAGGGGCCTGGCCTCCGACCACCTCTCAGCAATCCCACTGTGTGGAGCTTACTAGAGGTAACAGGAGGTCTTGTTGCCTCTAAGGACTCTCAGCAGGCAATGGGACTTCATCCGTTAACCAGCGGTGCACCAGGAGGCGCATTTGCAGAGTGGTAGAGAAAAAGGGCGGGGTCTCAAGCGAGTTACATCTTTTTTCTCTTTCTTTTCATCTGTTGTTTAGGAAGGGGGCCTGCATGCCCCCCTTCCCTGTACCATTTTTGGCCCCGGGGACCCCCATTCCCCAGGGTCTGCCACTTTTTGTAAACATTTTTCTAATAAAAAAAAAAGGGACAGTGGATTGCGAAACCCCCCTCCTTGGCCATTTTCGGCCCAGGGACCCATCCCCAGGACCTTGCCCATTTTTTAAATTATTTTTTCCCAAAAAATGGAGGGGGCAGCGCATCCCCCCTCCTGAGGCTTAATTTTGGCCCTGGGAACCACATGCCCAGGGGCCCGGCCATTTCTTTTTTGATTTTGCTTCTTAAAAGAGAGGGGAGGCCAAGCGCCCCCCGCTCCGGCCATTATGGCCCCAGGGACTCCCTACCCCAGGGCATGGACAACCCGTTAAACGGAGGCTGAAGGTCCCTGCGTTCCCGGCTGGCTCCCACCTCCTGCAGGAGCTGACATTGCTTTTTACACCCAGGGAAGTGCTGATATCCCCTGGGTGTCCCTGGGTGTAAAATGCAAAGTGTGCTTCGCTTTGAGCAAATGAGAGCAAAATTCTCACAATTGCTCAAAGCAAATCACACTGTTTGCTATGTCATGATGGGAGCGGTGCAATACCAAACTGCAATGTCCTGGGGGTGGATACCCTAAGACATTGCTGGCGCTGGCCCTGTGGGGTTGATGGTCCCCCGGGCCATCTAGGGCTGTGTGGCCCCCCTCCCTTCTTCAAAAATGGCATCGAGGTAGGGGTCCACAACAGCCCCCTCTTCATTAATGTGTTTGTGCCCCGGAAAAGTGGCGGTCCGGGGGCTGCATGGGGAGGGCCGGAGCCCCCCACGTATCATTTATTTTAGCCTCTGGGAGGTGGCAGTCCCGAGGCTGGGGGGTCCACGAGGTCTCCCCATATTGTTAAATTAGCCCCAGGGTGAAGGCAGTCCCTGGGGCAGGGTGGTCTGCTAGGCCCCCTCTTATGATTGAGATTAGCCCCGGGAGGTGGTGGTCCCCGGGGCAGAGGGGGCCTCGAGTTCCCCCATATTGTTAAATTAGCCTCAGGGAGGTGGCGGTCCCTGGGGCAGGGAGGGTCCACGAGCCCTCCATTCTATTGAAATTAGCCCCAGGGAGGTGGCAGTCCCCGGGGCAGAGGGAGGCAACGAGACCCCATATTATTGAATTTGCCCCGGGGAGGTGGCGGTCCCCGGGGCAGAGGGGGTCCACGAGGCCCCCCCAAAAAATTGGAAATAGCCTCAGGGATGTGGCAGTCCCCGGGCTGCAGGTAGGCCCAGTGGCCCCACCTGCATTAATAATGAAAAGTGCCCCGGTGAGGTGGCGGTCCACAGGTCTTTGATAAGCCTTCCCCATCTATATTTATTAAATGCGCCAGGACCTGGCCCACCCGGGAGTTTTTTTTAAAGCAAGCAAGGAAGCCCACGTTAGCGTTTAAAATTTGTTTTTGCAGAGAATTTGCAAATATCACAATTTCGCTGCAATTTCTTTTTTTTTTAATGCTTTTACTGCATGTTGGGTCCCAGGGGAACCCCAAAACCGTGACTTGGGGGTCTGGGTTTTCCTACCCTGCCCCCTTTATTTTCACTTGTTCTTGGGGGGATTCTGTGAAGCCGAGCCCCAAGTTGGCTGCCAACACTTCCTGGTTGAAGGGTTGGCAGCCAATCAGAGCAGTGCATTTTCCTGCACGAGCTCATCTTTGTTCACAAAGGCTTGGCGACCAGCAATATCACTTTAATTACAGGCTTAAATTTCTCAAAAACTACTGAACAGATTTACACCAAATAGGCAAAAGGCACTTTCTTGAACCAACATGTACCTCCCTGCCAAATTTGGTGAAAATCTGTTCAGCAATTCGAGCTGTAGCCCAAATTTCGTGCCCATATTCTCAGTACCCACTGCACGGATCACCCCCAAGCTTTCCATGACAACCAGAACATACCTTGACGCTTTTTTGGGAAAATTCCATGAAGATGCGTCAAACAATGCCAAAGTTATAGGCAAGTCAAAAAATGCTTTTCCTATGGAAACTAGGTCCTAACTATATATATTTATATATTACTACGAATTCCGATTTACTCACCTGTTATCAGGAGAGACCTCAGTGCTGCATCTTTAAGCCCACTACTGATCCTGAAAAGTAATTCTAACCGTACTAACAGTAACTTGAATTTCCTTCCATAGGCTAACATTGACTGGTTTCACTTGGAAATTCTTCTAAATGTGGAGTTTTGGAACTTAAAAAAATTCCTCTAAAATCAGCCGAACTACGAATCCTGATTTACTCACCTGTTATCAGGAGAGACCTCAGTGTTGCATCTTTCAGCCCACTACTGATCCTGAAAAGTAATTCTAACCATACTTACAGTAACTTGAATTTCCCTCCATAGGCTAACATTGACTGGTTTCACTTGGAAATTCTTCTAAGTCTGGAGTTTTGGAACTTAGGTACTTAGGTAATATATATATATATATATATATATATATATATATATATATATATTCACTGAAAAAACCATAGGTTTCACACCAGTTATAGTTAGGAATTAGCATTTAAAAAACCAATTAAATTCACTGAAAAAACCATAGGTTTCACACCAGTTATAGTTACCAGGAAATTTTACTCGCATAAAACCATTGAAATTCCCACGTTATAGTTAGTTGGACTCACTATAACTTGCACGTCTGCAATGCACTGCTGATGACGTCACATATTACATCACTCATGAAATGGACAGTGACATCACTCATGACATCACTGATGACACCATCTTTGTGACAGAGTGACAGACCTCCTTTCAGTGTAATGTAACCCTTGAAACACATATTCAAAAATAGAAACTAAAATTTACAAAATAATGGAGATACCCATACCAGTTACAACTAAGCATGGGCGGCAAATCCGTTACGTCCGCGGATTTTTCGGATTTTTGGTGAATACGCAATCCGTGTATTTTACGTATTTTCCACAAAATCCGAAAAAATCCGCGGATGTAACGGGTTCAAAAGTTGAACCCCCACCCACTCATGTAATGGCGCCAGCAAGCTGCCAGCGCCGTTGTAAAATAGTTACAAAGTTAGCTTGCACAGGAACCACTAGATAAAACGAAGCAGGTGCTGCTGTATTTTATCTAAGTGCTTCCTGTGCAAGCTAACTTTGTAACTATTTTACAACGGCGCTGGCAGCTTGCTGGCGCCTTTGTAAACACACACATGGTCGCTGGAACTAGTTGAAGCTCAAATGCAGTGACTCATTCATCAGCCCAGAAACAATCAAGAGCGTCGTCGAGGCTGGGCAATGTGCCTTCTTTACCACATCTACCGTCGAAAGTCAGCTGTGATGCTGGATAGAGGCCTTTGCATCCTTGACTTTCACGAGCACAATCCCTGTGCTGTTCCTGTGACCTGGAGTCTCTGTATCTTCATCTGCTGCTCTGATCGGCCTCTGACCTTTTATACACACAAGAGGCATGTGCAGCACAATCCCTGTGCTGTTCCTGTGACCAGGAGTCTCTGTATCTTCATCTGCTGCTCTGATCGGCCTCTGACCTTTTATACACACAAGAGGCATGTGCGTGCACTCGCATGGAAGCCCCGTCCGTTTGGCCATGAGTAGGCACATTGTGTTCGCACGGGTTTCTGCACGTTCGCGAGCGTTTTGTACAATAAAACACTCGCAAACTTGCAGAAACCCGTGCGAACACGCAAAAAAAAAATACGCTAGGATCCGCGGATTTTGCGTATTGTCGCAATCCGCAAATACACAAATCCGCAGATCCGCGGATTGCCAATACGCAAAATCCGCTCATGCTTAGTTACAACAACCAATTCAGTAATTCCACCATCTATATACACATCCACTCATTCACCAACAGTTCTATATAGTCACTCATACATATACTCACTTATCATATGTAGTGATACACCTATACATTCTGTTACACACCGACAGTCATCCAAAAGTTACTCACACACATACTCACACATACAAATAAACTATTGAACATCCATTTATTTGCATATACAGCTATACACACACTACCACCTTACTTCTAAGGAAACTTACACATACTTACTCTCTTAAACAATCACTTATAGAAACACATACTTATTTAAACAGGAACTCTTACTATCTCTCACTCTCACATATACTCACGTATATACATCAATACTCACATATACTAGATTAAAACATATGTAGTTACTGATAAAGACACTAGTGAGACAGTCATTCATTCACTAACACACACATATACACACTCATCCACCCATACAGTCCTGCACATATGCTGTCTTCAAAACACATACAAACAGTGAGTCAGTCATTGATGCATCTATGTGCTAAGTAATACCCCCACCAAACCATACAGACACTCATACTGATACTAAAAAAAACATCTAATAACCCATACACACACACATGTAGCTACTCACCAACCCATGCAGCGACTTATACACAAAGTGAAACACTGGTACATATATTTAAATATTTAAATATTACTCGCATATATATGTATTCACTAAGATACACTTAATAAGCCAGTTAACCAATCAATTTTTTTTTAAAAACCATCCATTTAGACACTTATTTTAACATTTATTCTCCCATCGACCTTTACATATACATATATAACACATATTTATTTTTCAGAAAGACACACATTCACTGGATGGTGTCATCAGTGATGTCATGAGTGATGTCACTGTCCATGTCATGAGTGATGTAATATGTGACGTCATCAGCAGTGCATTGCAGGCGCGCAAGTTATAGTGAGTCCAACTAACTATAACGTGGGAATTTCAATTGTTTTATGCGAGTAAAATTTCCTGGTAACTATAACTGGTGTGAAACCTATGGTTTTTTCAGTGAATTTAATAGGTTTTTTAAATGCTAATTCCTAACTATAACTGGTGTGAAACCTATGGTTTTTTCAGTGAATTTCATAGGTTTTTTAATAGCTAATTTCTATTTTATAATGAATCCTATATCGTATATTTATGTAATACTATTTTTATTTTTTTTGCCCTGGAGCGCTCCCGGTGCGCGTACCGGTGCGCTCACCAGTAAGCGCAGTCTTTCGGCACGCCCCGGTGCGCGTACCGGTGAGCGTCCCGTTAGCGCTATTGCCGCGAACGAAAACATCATCGTGACGTATCGCGTAGCCGCGTGATGCGTCTTATGACGCACGACGTAAGGGCACCCGGAAGCGCCCGAGCGCATACGATCGCGCAACGTAAGCGCCGCCAGGCGCGCCCCGGGGCGCGCACCGGGGCGCTTAGCGTAAGCGCGTCGGGTCATGTGACCTGAACATAACACTTTTCATTGGTTCAGAACACTTTTGGTTTCCAAATGATGAAAGACCGGGTCATGTGACCTGAAAATAACACTTTTCATTGGTTCAGAACAGTTTTGTTTTCCAAATGATGAAAGCCCCCACCTTTTTTACTCATTCTCACTTTGTTCTTTGAGTGAGGAAGACCTGTTTCCATTGATTGAAAAATGGCTACAGTAGCAGCAACAGCTGGAGCATCTGCACCACCACCACCACCACCACCACCACCACCACAAGGACCACCACAACACCATATTGGTGGTGAAGAAGAAGAGGAGGAGGATGAAGAGGAGGAGGAGAGGAGGACTCTCCTGCCTGAAGACAATCCCCCTTACAAACCGAGAGAGCACATTGTGTGGGAGTTTTTTAAATTCCCAAGAGGCCACAAGAAAGTAAATGCGTCAAAAGTAACTTGTCTAATCTGTGGCTGTGAACTTTCCAGGGGGAACCCTACCAAAAAATATTCTTTTGGTAATCACACCATGATTCGCCACATGCAACGCAGGCATCCGAACAACTATTCTGCGGCAGAGGTGAGAGAACTGGCCAGAAACCTTCCTCAAACATCTTCCAGAACCTCAACAAGTAAAGAACCCACTCCATCGGGTCCAGAGACAAGGGAGATGATCCCAAACATCCAAACCAAGTTTGGTAGATACAAAATTGTTTGTATATTTTGTGGCAAAACAATTACGTATGGTGAGCAAAGTATTAATCTCATCAACATTGCTGGTGATAACCACAAGTGCCCAAAGAAACCTTAATTTTTTCCAGTTTTTTTTTTTGCTCCAGTTGAGCCGTTTAAAATTCTCTGGTTTTTGTTTTTCCCCATAAAAAATACAAAAAAAATAAAAGTGTTCAGAAAAGCCAAAAAAGTAAAAAATGTTCAAAAAACAATAAAAAAATATAAAACAACAAAAAGAATAAAAACAACAGTTCTTTTTAGAACTACCTTGAATTTATAAAAAAATGCTACATTTTTTAAAAACTCTGTCATTCTTTTTTCTCCAGGGTGCGCTCCCCGGTACGCTCCCCGGTGCGCGTACCGGGCGCTCCCCCCCGCAAAAATTGAAAACATTTTTTACAAATGTTTTTGCCCCACAGGGCCCTTTTATGGCCCCCACATCAAACTTAGGGGGTCAGGGGGGGTCTACCCTGCCCCCTTTTGGTAATTTCCCCCTTTGTTTTTGCCACCTCTTGTGTCTCGATCCTACCGAGACACAAGATGGCGGCCGCTCCGGACTGTTTGGAATGTTGACAGACACCCGAGAGCCAATCAGCTTTCCGCTCACGAACTCGCGTTACACGCTGGTACGCGCCCCGGTGCTTATAGATATATATATTTTTTTAACCTAAATTACTCAAACTCCACTGGAGCACATATCTTGAGACATAGCAAAGGCACATCGGGCTACCAGTCCCTACAATTTTGCCAAGTTTGGTGGGAATCCATTCAGCCGTTCGGGCTAAAAGTGAGTCCAACCGCCCTATGGAAATTAACATGGGGAAAACACGTTTTGGGACCCCCCTTTTATCTGGACCCCGCTTGACGAATCCCCCCCAAACTTTCAGGGAAGGAGCAGAGCGGAGCGGGCCATCTAATTTGAGAAATTTGCGAAGATTCGTCCACCGGCGTCAAAGTTATTCCCAATAGAATGTTGCGGATTTCCTATGGAAACTAGGTCCTAACTATAACTACCTAACTATAGGTCCTAACTATAACTATATACTTGACACACACTCGAATCCACAAAGTGAAGAATAGACGGCACTCCAAGTCGGTGTTTCACCACAATAGGTTTATTGGCAGACCCCCGTGCCCCCTCGACAGACGCGTTTCACCGTTTAGGCTTCGTCAGTGTCAATTACAATTTCGTTTGCGCCACCATTAAATCCCCAACCTTTCCCTAGACATAGAGAAAGGACTAACTCCGCCACCAGTTTTGTGGCGGCCATCTTTGAACGTGCAATGTTGTAATTCTTGTACAGACATTAGAAAATAATACAGGGGAAATAGTGAGCTTCAAGTGAATGTGCACATTTAAAAAGACAACATGGAGTTACCCGATGTTCTCTAAAGACAATCCTCACTCGTGCGTCTGAGTGCTCTTATGTTTAGAGAATGAGGTAGAGGCAA
Organism: Lissotriton helveticus; assembly: GCF_964261635.1. Lineage (NCBI taxonomy): Eukaryota > Metazoa > Chordata > Amphibia > Caudata > Salamandridae > Lissotriton > Lissotriton helveticus. Next base: position 362,093,333 of record NC_136065.1, on the reverse strand, counting down.
AGGGCAAACAGTCAGGTGAATTATTTACATTAATGCCTTCTGTTATTCCCAGTACCCCTATTACAACAGTCTATGCGTTACACAGATATGACGGTTAGTCCTATGTTCTTTCCAATCGATATATACAACATCATTATCTTTTGTTCATTCCTGAGCACCATCCCATGGCACCCTCCTCCATCTATCAGACTTTTTTCATTTATTTATTCTCTGTTGCACTTGCGCACCTTATTATGCCCTGTATGGGCTTACAATCCCTGTTATTAATCCCATCATCCTATTCTTCCGCTCTCTATGGGCGTGTAGCCTAATGTTATTTTTCATCATATGTAAAAAAAATATCAGTTATGGGAGGGAGAGGAGTTAGGATGGCAGTGAGGTAAACAATGCATTCTCTACAAGGGTTACTTTTGTGTAGCAGGAGTATATTCATGTGCCTATTAGCACCACCTGGTACAGATAAGCCTTGTTACTCTAGGTGGACCCACAGTTCCTCGTCATTATTGAGTCCTCTGGGTTGAATACTCTGGAGGTCGATGATATACCTGGATTCTAATGCCCTCAGTGCCCTTACTTTGTCTCCACCCCGCTCCCTTTTCCCCAGTTGGTCAATGAGGTAAAAGGACAATAGATCCCTATTGCTCTTATGGTGGGTTTCAAAGTGGCGTGCCACCGGGTAGTTTTTATCCCTGTTCGTGATGGCACGCATGTGCTCCAAGATACGTTTTTTTGCCGGGTTGATTGTACTCCCGATGTATCTTTTGGAGCACGGGCACTCCAGGCAGTAGACCACAAAGTCCGAGTTGCAATTCAGGAACTTTGTAATCTCTCCCTTCATATTTCGTCCGCTTTTTACTGTACTTGCATGCTTTGCACTGCATGCACGGAAAAAAACCTTGAATAGGTTTGGATTTAGAAATTCTGGGGGTTTCCTCAAAGTGGCTCCTGGTTAGGTGATCACTGAGAGACTGGCAGCGTCTATAGGTTATAGATGGCCTAGGTGGTAGTTTGTTTTTCATAATGGTATCCGTCCCTAGGATATGCCAGTTCTTATTGAATATATGTACCAGTTCGTTGGATCTCATGTTGTAGCCAGTAATCATTCTAGCTACATCTTCGGGCTCAGCCTCCCTGACTTTGGTCCTAATGAGGTCCTTTCTCTCTATTAGCTCCACTCTACTCACTGCACTTGTTAGGAGTGGCTTGGAGTACCCTCTATCCTGGAACCCTACTAGCGCCTCATCCCGTGCCTGTGAGAAATCTAGGGGATCTGAGCAGTTTCTCTTCAGGCGTAGTAATTCCCCAAATGGGATGTTCTTTATCATGCTCTTGGGATGGTGGCTTGCCGCATGTAATACGGTATTGCCCGCCGTTGGTTTCCGGTAGAGTCTGGTCTGTAGGGAGCTTCCGGTTACAAAGACCTCTAGGTCAAGGTAGTATACTGACGTCTCACTGATGGTGCTCGTGAATCTTAAATTAAGATCGTTGTCGTTTAGCCTGGCGACATACTCCTCAGCCGAGGCCTTGTCCCCACGCCAAACGACAAACAGATCGTCGATATATCTGGCCCAAATCATGATGTGGTCCAGCCATATTTCATTGGTCCCACACCAGGCCACGTGCTTCTCCCACCAGCCCACGAACAGGTTCGCATAGCTGGGGGCGAAGCACGTGCCCATGGCGGTCCCTCTCATCTGGCGGTACATATTTCCTGCAAACAAAAAGATATTGTTATGGAGACAAAATTCCATCATCCTCAGTAGCATGCGATTATGTTGATGGTATTTCAAATTTTTCTTGCCCAAAAACCACTTTACTGCAGAGATACCCTCCTAGTGTCCTATGCAGGTATATAAGCTGGTGGCATTTAGAGTAATGAGAAGCATGTCAGGTTCCCACTTGATGCCATCAATTTGTCTTATAAAGTCCTGGGTATCCCTGACTTAGGAAGGCAAGTCTTTAACAAAGGGGCCAGATATGTATCAATAAATCTCGATGTGTTCTCCAGGAGGCTGCCTATAGAAGACACTATAGGCCTGCCTGGGGGATTTTTTGTGTCCTTATGCAAAACAAAAAAAAAAATATATATATATATATATATATCAAGCTCACTGGGGTAACCACAAATTGAGAGGCACGCAAGCACGAACCAGCCTTTCCCCATTAAAAGCTTTATTCGGGACACGCAGCTTTGCATCTTAGTCCGCGCTGCCACAGCATTCCGCCTGACGCGTTTCGTGATGAAATCACTTCCTCAGGCGGAATGCTGTGGCAGCGCTTTTAATGGGGAAAGGCTGGTTTGTGCTTGCGTGCCTCTCAATTTGTGGTTACCCCAGTGAGCTTGATATATATATATATAAAATTCCTTCTCCTGCAGTCTTGCAGTTTGGTGCCACACTTCCGATCGAAGGGCGCGTCTCCTTTAGGGATCCAACAAGAAAGGTCCGTGAACGTATCTCGGTAGTCCTTGAACAAAAAGGGATGACGACGCACCACGTGGTTTCTCCAAAATATTTTAATATCAGGCCACCATGGAACACGTTTGGCTGCAACCAGCCTTCCTCGCCGATACCGAGGAGCCATTACAGGGAGTCTTTTAACAGTTTCAGTTACGACGTGAAAAGCCCACATAGTGAAAACAGACTGATAATACTAATTCCGTTCACTTCTTTTGTTCTTACTTTATTCAAGTTCATTAACAGACAAATATCAAATATTTTCTTCTCACAATCCCCTCCAAATGTAATCATTATTACATCATGAACAAATTATATGTTTCATTTTGTTCTCATAATAGTAATGCTCTGACAACAAATGTACGTGTCTTTTGCAATACTCTTTAGCACTGTATTACCGCAATATTATTGGTTAATACCGAGTGGAATCAATTTATACCTTCAAACCCTAGTGGGTGTTTCAATCGTCTTCTAATGTCAATGCCTTCATGTAATTAGGCCCAAGTGGACATGTGAACACAAGGAGGGATACAAAAACAAAAGAATAGAGTGTGTCTCTTATCTCCATACATTCAACCAGTCTAAAAGAGTGCATCCTACTTGTGCTCAGTGCTAATTAAAATCCAGCATATCTATTTTAAAACCAATTTACAAGGTACAAGAGGTTTTTCTTAACATCATATTGTGACTACAGCTCCATTCATGAATGTGTATACAAATCTTCTTCCAGGTTAAGGCCACTAGGTGCCTCTGTATCTAGCTCTATGATGTAGCGAGATTCTAATTTCCTTAACTGATTTTTCCTATTTCCTCCTCTAATGTTGGGGGATACTGCATCTATTACATAATTTGACAATCCCTTTGTGTCATCATTGTGAATCTCTTCAAATTAGCTTGCCACTGGATAGGTTTTATCACCATTTGTTATGACATATAAGTGTTGTAATATGCGTTTATGAACAGCCAAAATTGTGCTCCCCAAGTAACATAGGCCACATGGGAATTCCAATACAACTCAGTTCTACATGTGAATCTTCCTTTGATCTTTTTTGTTGTACGAGATAGCCGTGATTTGTATGTCATGGTGTTTTTTTCCATGCTGGCAAGCATAATATTTCAAGCATTTCAGGAAACCCAGTTTTCTGCTCAGCCATATTGTCCTTACTTCTTTGCATTCTTTAAGGCTATTGCTTACTAGTGCCTGTCTCATAGATTTTTCTCTTCTAAATGTAATCTCAGGTCTACGTGGTGATACCTTTCCCAGTGCAGGGTCATTTTTGATGAGATACCAATATTTTCCTAAGATACCTCGTACTGAAGCTTGCTGTTTACTACATGCTGTTATAAATCTGAACTGCGTGTCAACCACGTGTTGTTTTTTCACCTTACTGTTCAAGAAGAGTATCTGCTCTCTAGGCTGTTCGCTAGCTTTAATAATTGCTTCCTCAATGCAATTTTCTATATAACTTCACGCTTTAAATCTGGATTTCAGGGCTATGATTGCTTTATTCTCTTTATTCACCTCACAGCAGTTATGTTGTGTTCTCAAACTCTCCCCATAAGGGTTGCTCTTAATCAGATTCTTGGGTTCCAAGTTAGTGGCATGCAATAACGTGTTCCTTGCTGTGGGTTTGCTGAACAGCTTTGTCTCCAATTTCTTATTCTTAATATACACCATCAGATACAAAAAGTTCACACGGGTGCATATATATGGTGCTTGTGAAATGTACATTTAATTCGTTGACCTCTATTTCATTTAAAAAGTCTTTGGCATCACTTTCCTTGCCTTTTCAGACTATGAAAAGGTCCTCGATAAAACAACACCAATGTATTATACGGTTTTCCCATATGTCATGATATTAGGTTTTGACCACCTGCTCCTCCCACCAGCCCATATTTAAGTTAGCATAACTGGAGGCCAAGAAGGTGCCCATTGTTGTGCCACACAACTGGTGGAAGAGCTCACCATTGAATAAATAGTAATTGCTTGTAAGACATCTTTCTATCATCTTTAGGAGCATCTGTGTATGTTGCCATAACTTTAACGGTCTACCGCCCAAAAAATGTTTGATTGCTTTCAGGCCGTACTCATGTCTTATACTTGTGTACAGTGTGAATATGTGTATTGTGATCCATGCAAAATCCACTTCCAATGGGATATCATATATTCTTCGTAAAAAAATCTCCTGTGTCTGTATATATGATGTAAGATTTCTGACAAAATTGCCTGAGAAAGAATCCACATATTTAGAGGTGTTTTCAGATGCGCTGCCTTTGGCTGAAACTATGGGGCACCCAGGTGGATTTACCCCATCTTTATGACTCTTTGGGATTAGATACAACACAAGTCGGGGATGATCGAATTTTAAAAACTTATATTCTTCATGGCTGATAAGTCCACTCTCTCGCCATGACTGTAACTCCAGATAATAACTGTTATGTACTGTCTTCATCGATTCACCCAACACCCTTGTGTAACATGTTCTATTATTCAATTGTTTATACCCCTCCCCTGTGTACTTGTTTTAGACCACAGAACTTCATTCCCTCCTTTGTCAGAATTTCTCACATCACAATTGACATCTTGTTAATCAATGCATAGTATTCCCTCTGTTTCTGAGTATTTTCATGCTTTTTATTGCTCACATTAGTATATAGGTTCTTTAATTCATTGATTACGAGTTCATTATATATATCAATGGCGTCTCGTTCCATCACTGGTATAAATCTTTGGATTAAATCCTGTCAGGGTTTCACCAACGACATCCACTCCACACTCCAATGCTAGCATTTCCTCATTATATGATGTATCTAGTCCTATATTTGCTTTTTCCAGTTCTCTCAATTCCATCATCCGATTCATATCATCCACTGATAGTTCTCCTTGTTGCGTTACACCAGTTGTCTTATCTGATTGTCTTGGTTTTCGTTATAACATCAAATATTTCTTCAGTTTCATAGTTCTTATAAACCTGAACAGATCGATCCTTATTTGCACATAGTCCACGTCTGCTTCTGACAATATGATAAACCCAACTTCAGTGTTCTTATATCTTGTTCTGATGACTCAATGTCTGTTAGATTGACTATAGTATTCTCATTGGTGGAATCTAGCTCCATTACTTCTTGTTCCATTTCATTATTTTTGGGTAGCTCTTCTTTGCTTTGCACCTTGCATCCTCTTGTTCCTCCTCCTCTTGGAGGCTTTGGATTTTGCAATTGCTGTCTGAATCTTCTGTCCTGTCATAAAAAATCTAATTCATTAATGACAGACGGAATTGAGTCTTTTGTCAGACTACTTGTTCCTTGATCAGCATCTGTGTCTACTTCTGAGCTTACCAAACTGCTTTGCTCTGAGCGTACTTCTGGACCTGATTTATTGCTTATTGTTAATCTCTGCCTTGTTAGATTATCGTTTTTTTTTCGAAAAGGTGTACATTTGTCCCCTTTCATAATCCATTTTATCACACACAAATTTGTGTGCCTTTCTTTCTTTGATTGATCCTTCAAGCTTGCACAGACGTTCTTTCATTCCAATATTGTATTTCTTTATTTGCTCCTGATCCGGTTCTTTAGCTAGAGATATATGTATTTTGTCAATATCTATCAGTATTGTCTTTCTGTCTTTCTCTGCATAATTTTATTAAAATCGCTAGCATTCTGCTTGAGGATGCATTGTTGTTGTCGACCCATTCTCACAGCATGTCAGGGTTGAAATCTTCATAACTGGGGGCCACTAAAATCCTTAGCCCTCTTGGGATGCATTTCACTTCCAAATATAGTTGGAGGGATTTCGCTTCCCACCATTTTGACAATTCTGTACTTTTTAATTTTTCTAGTTTTTTCAATTGAGATACCACTTCATTTGCTTGTCAGGTAATTTCCGTGCCCCCGGACACTGTTGAATGTTTACAAAGGATAGGAGGGAGTCATTATGTTGCTTACAGTATATCACATGACAAAAATATCGCATCCACAACACCAACTACCACTATATTATTGTGGTAAATAGATGTGGACTTATGAATAATTAATATTCACTGAAAACGCTATTTACAAATGATTCTTGTTTAAATGTGCAAAACAACTAAAATTGTCCCATTATGGTATTCAAGTTCTTGTGTGTGTGTCAGGTAGATGCTTGGATTGCTACTGCCTTCGTATTTGATAGGAAAGCTTTGATTTTAAATAGACTAGAGGATTGGGCACTAGAAAAGAATATTATCATCCCATGCAAGTTTGGCTTTAGAAAAGGGAAAGGCACTGTGGATCAGTGTCTGAACATGAGTCTAATTATAGCGAAATACACGGCTGCAAAAAAGGTCATTTCCATTTAGCCTTCATGGATCTGCCCGTAGCCTTTGACTGTGTGACGTAGCCTAGGCTGTGACAGATCATGGAGGCAATAGGTATTGACCTGAATATTATTATTATTATCCGCAACCTGTATTCAGATGCTTCAGCCTGTGTTTGTTATGGGAGGGATGGTGAGTGCACCAGGTCTTTTAAAATTGCAAGAGGTGTGAGGCAGAGGTGCGTTCTTGACCCCTTTTTATTCGCACTCTACACCAATGGTGTAGAATCTGCACTGTTGGGCTCTACTCCGGATGTCCCCTATATTAATTCAGCACAGGTGCCAATCTTACTATACGCGGACGACGCAGTACTTTTAGCTCCTACTAGTAACGCGCTGCGTCACCTAGTCCAGGATTACACACAATTTATGTGCAATCTAGGCATGAAAGCTAATTATTCAAAGTCATTTATTTAAGTAGTAGGCTCAAAACAACAAAACTATCCGCAAATTACTACAGAAGGGGGAAAAATTGGGGTTGTCGATTCTTTTAATTATTTAGGGATTATGTTTGACTCTCAATCTAAGTGGCAAAAGATGATTGATAATAGAGGAACTCAGATGGAAAGAAACATTGGGGCCTTAAGTAAGTTCATAACAGAAACTGGTTTAAAACCAATAGACTTAATAAAATCAGTATACCAAGCTAAGACTGTATCTGCTGCCACTTATGGGGCAGCTGTTTGGGGCATGAAAGATTGTACAAAATTGCAGATTATTGAAGATAACTTTTTTAAAAGGGTCCTTTCACCACCAAAGTCATGTGCCAACTACATGTGTCACATGGAATTGAGGGCCCCTTATATCACCGATATAATTGCAATGGCCCCGATCCTAATGTGGCACTCAATATGGCAAAAGGAGACCTTTGCTTTGACAAGAGACATCATAAAGGATGTCTTGAAACTAGATGGGGTAGGTAATATTACTTGGTTAACTTATGTTGAATCGACATTGAAGGCAGTTGGGCTACATCACCTTTTTCTGAATCCTACTAACTGCAGTTCCATATCTAAAACTGACTTAAAAGCCTGATTACTTTCTAATCGACAGAAAAGAAGGGAGACTAAAAGCATTAATCTGTCAACAGTTAAAACCTCCTTGGCCTCCCCTAGTATAAATTTAATAGATTCAAACATAACATATCTATCTTTCGTCACTAATCTGCAACATAGGTACATTCTGGTGAGGTTTCTCTTAAATTACATTCTACTTATGTTGGACTTTCCCCGTAATGTCTATGTTGTTTCTGAACTTCCATTCTGTACCTGTGATAAGCGATCTGTACAGGATGATATACACTTTTTGTTTTTCTGTAAATTTTATCATGATAAAAGAAAACTATTTATTATCCCTATTATGCGCAAAATGAACTTTAATCAGTGTTGTGTAGCCCTTTATTATCTGCAGTTACTACCTGATCCTTTTATCTGCTTTTCTTTAGCGTCCTTCTTATTATCGGCATTAAAAAAGAGATGTACATCCAGCTAAAATCACATCCCCATAAATGAAATGAACTTACTATTGTGTAAATAATTATGAATTTGTATTTTTAAATGTAATAGTTTTTAAAATTGTTTATATTTTAACTGTGTTGTAATGCTATGAAATGTCCTTTTTTATATGTAGTATACTTTTTATGCCTACATTGTGTTGGCGAAATAAAGTTATTCTGACTGACTGATAGGAAAGCTTATTCTGCTACTGCACAGGCTGCATCAGTGCATATTTACCCTGTGCTTTCTGTGGTAGCATATTTCTAAGCACTAAAATATATGTCATATTTGAGTATTGATGCTCATGGAAACAGACTGAGAGGCAAGGATCAGATTCACACTGTTTAGCTAAGGGAGGAAGCTGAAATGAGGACCTAGTTCTCCTGGCTCCACAATCAGTGGCATCATTCTAGCTCAAGTCACCATTGTTAAACATGAATATGTTGGTATTTAGCTAATAGAAACAACTAATGTAAACATAAACATTATTATCCAAATGCAGGAAAATCTGTAGGTGTTGAATATCACCTACTGTCCAGTCTATGGCCTATGTTTTTATGATTATTCTGTATTTAAATATTTATTTTAAAAAGCCTTTATCTTATATGTTTGATCATAGTTTCAAATTAAAATCATTATTGGCAATTTAAGAGGATGTTTTGGCATTGGGCTAGGGCACAAAGCAAATCCACCACCCAGTAAAACTACATAACTACCACATGTTGTGTTCATTTATATGTATACCAAAATGGCTCTGAGCTGCCCAGAATGTTTGACAGTTAAAACACATTCCAGCTGTGAGAAAATGCCCCTTTTTGAGTTGTCACCCCCCATTTTTGGCTGAATGTTTACACTAGTCTTTAGAGTCTGTACATTGAAGCACTGCTGCCCAGTCACCAACGTATGTGCTCTGTTTTACAAAAAACTTGTACAAAATTGCCCATCCCTGATTGGCATTTCTAACTCTCTTATCCGGCTACAATGTATAGTGTAGAAATTACACCATGGCATGGAAAGTTAAATATCACAAGTGGACATCAACACATATTGTGCCGTCCACTAATTTGACTACCAAAACATGGCTTCAGGCCTACTATTGTAGCCTGACTGCTTCAATTTGTATCTGCTGCCCGACCTTCAAAATAATTCTTTTGACAGGGAAAAAATCTTCCTTTTAAACATTAATAAGTCACCCCTATTCACACCTTTTAGCTCATAAGTTAGGGTAGATGGTATTTAAAAGTGGAACATGTAGAAATCTAATGTTACCAAGTCTATACAGTGACATGCCTCCCAAATGTATTTTCACTATGAAAGGCTCTGACAGTCCTGAGAGAAAACTAGAGTATCAATTCAAAAAATCCTTCCAGCTCAGGCTTGGGACCAGCCTGAAAAATGATTCAACCTCTATTTTTAATGTTTATTAAATATCCAATCTAACATTAAAGTTTGATATCTAATCAATATTTTTTTTAATGAACTGTTAGAAAGATATCTTTTTCCTGCCTGAAGCTCCTGGAGGCTAATTTGTATTAGTCTGGCAGTAGCTGCCCAGTCGGTGCTTGGCCTTAATTAATGAAATGAAAAATTATATTTGTATAGCGCCAAAACTACCCGGAGGCCTCGCAGCGCTTAGATGTGAAAACTGCTCCCAGAGCATAAACAATGGACTGGGTGTGGGTAGGTGTTTTGCTTCCCTTTGCTGGAAGACCAGTTAAGTCGACCCATGAACTTCCTTAACTTGTAAAGGGTCAGCGTTTTCTCAAGCATATTTTCCATGGTCCTAAAGAAGGTAAGCCTTTGAGGGACCACAGAGAATGGAACTTCTCATTTACCTGGGTGCACCTTTGGGCAGGCGTACATGTTTTATACAAGGGAGAAAGGGTTTCCCCATCTTGAAGTTTAGGAGTAGGGTGCATTGTGGGATTGTTTGTAGTTGGGAAAACCGGAACTGCTTAAAGAGTCCCCCCTAGAAAGTTTTTTGCTAGGGAGGAGCCAGAGGTCACACCAACCCACGAACTAGTGCCAACCACAAATGTGGCACCCCAAGGAACCCATATCAGAACACATTCTGGACATGTGGAAGAACAGAAGAAGGACTGCAATTGTTTTTAAGATCTTTGAAGAGACCTGAAGGGCTCGATCTGCTCCCACCTGTACCAAGGACAAATAAGTGGAGTAGAAAGGTCAGTTGGTTCTTCTCCTGTGTGTGTGGCTACAGAAACACACCAAGCTGGAAGACACCAAATTGCTGAAGTGAGCAGCAACTGGACCTGGATGGGACCCTTTTGGTGTCACCTGCAGGAGTGAGTCTTGATCCCTAGGTTCTGCCCTTGTGTTTCTACAACACTTGACTGTGCCTAATTGGACCTCGCCTACAAACTCTGAAAAGCTATGGCACTTCCCGCAGCTAAAGGACCAGGACCAGCCATCTGAGCTGTTCCAGCCAAGGAACTTTGCTGTGCAAAAGAGGCAGTTTTCTCCCGCTTAAAGATTCTCTGCAGCAGCAAATCCACACCAGATGGGCAATAGAGAGAATGTATCCTGCCTCATAGAACTCATCATCAGATGTATCCTGCAGCCTTGCCCTGCTGGAGGATTCCGAGCTCCAAGAAAAAGACTGAAGGTCTAATTTAAATATTGCCGGGCTGACTGTTTCTCCATCAGAGAGATGGAGTAAATTACTCGATCACCCTGATGTAGGTGCCGCTCGCCTAATTTCAGAATTGACAGCCAAACTGGCAGTCATTTCTAAAGCATTGGCAGGACATGCTGTCACAGCAGTCCTGTCTATGCTCTTTATAGTTTGGTGATGGAGCCCTGCACCAAACAGTTTTCTTTTTCAAAAAGAAAACCCCATAGCCAGATTTCATTTTTGAAAATAAAAAATAAAGTGCTACCCATGCCATTGGAGTCCTCTTCCATGATGGGGGAACCATCTAGCAGTTTCACTGCCCCTTACTGCCAGGGTTTTCTTTGTGTGTTAGGCAGTGAAAACTGACCTTTAATTCCGCCTAGCTAAATTAGATGGGTGAAATTAGAGGACTGTCTCTGACGTTGCTTACTCCACAGGGCAGTCGTAGGAGTTTAAACCTAAGCTTTGCCTACTTTTAAATTTGGTGGGTGGGGTTTTATCTTGGCAATATGTATACTCTGTCGCTATTGCGATGGAGTTTGCATGCCGCCAAGATATAAACTGGGCCCTAAGTCAGAATGGTGAAGTCTTGACCCGATGAAGGCACAAAAAGTATCTGGCCGACTAGGGGACATTCCTGAGTGCAAAATTTAAACTTTCCACTCAGAGCTTTTTCCACCAAAACCAACAACATCCGAGGGACCGCATCCAATGTGTAGCCGGCTTTGAGGACTTCCTTGAATACCTCCTGCAACTTTACCTCACTGAATGATTTTCCTTTCAATTTCAGAGGTTAAGTTATAAGATAAAATCTTTGACCAGTGCAAACCTGCTTGGTGTATCTGACCAAAGCTCCATAGTGGTCAGCCTGAAATCGTGCTTAGGTTCTAGTCACACTCTAAAAGTACCCTCTACTGGTACTTTAATTTTTCCGGTCACTTTTGCCATAAATCTTTAAAAACTCATATCGCTGGTTCCTCTTATTGAGGTTTTGTCATTTTTGGTGTCATTTTTTCATTATATTTTATTCTATTTATATAAACGGGAGTTGAATTTTGAATGTGTTGTGTTTCTGACCTTTTAACTATTTTTGTACTTCTAAATGCTTTACACATTTTCCCAGAGTTAAGCCTGTCTGCTGTGTGCCATAGTTACTAGGGGTTGAGCTCATGTTTAAAATACTGCAAACTTTACCATGACTTAACAGGTTGGTAACCTTATTACATGTGGTGGACTGCCGCCCACCCCAACTAATAATACATTTTCTTACAATAGTCACCTGTTCCAGATGCAGATTCTCTCTGCTAAAAAAAACCACCTGTCCCCTTCATTGTGATAAATGATATCACAATACATTGGGCAACAAATCCTTCATGACATTTGTATGCATTGATTTCCAGCAGTCTGTCTGTGTTGACTTCATTAGTTCTGGATTTTATTTTGGGAATACCTAGCTCTAAATGAATTGCAGTAGATTGAAATGGAAGAGATAAGGAGAGGGATGGGCTAAATTTCACATTCCCTCTATAGCAATTTTTCAAAGAACCTCTCTCTTGGCTACTGTATTTCTTTAATTATATACGGTAAGATTTCAGCATTGAGAGGGCAGTTCCAGCCCTCAAAAGCTGTACGGGATCACTGTCATGCTCCAGGCTTTTCTTAAATGTGCATAATTATTTAGGGCCTTATTACAAGTTAGGTAGTCTTTCTGCGGCGCCGATACCGCACCGTCCGCAGGAGGACCACCAAAGCCATGGTGCGCCCGCCGTATTAAGATTGTAATCCATGGTGGGTGGGAGGTGCTGCACCGGTCTCATGGAGGTGGGCTGTTAGGCGCACAGGAGAGCCTAACATGCAGCCTGCTGCCGTGACAGTGCCTGCAGCACGTTCCTGCATGGTGTTGCATGCATGCCACAACAAGCAGGAACATGGATACAATTCTAGGGGGGCACAACATGTGCCCCTCTGCATGCATCCCCAGGCGTGGCACGGGGGCCCTGTTAGGGCCACCTTAGTTGCCTCTTCACCACCCTTTCCATGGCTGGCTCACCGCCATGAAAAACGTGGCAGACAGGCAACTCAGAATATGCTAAGTGGATCCGCAGTGGCGCCACCAGCATATTTCTGCTCCTGACCTCTGTGTAACTGCGCCGGGATCCTGGATCCCCGGCGGACGCAGCGGTCCTGTGGCCATCCGACTGACTCTCGTAATAATGCGGGCAGACCTGCAGTGTGGCGGTGGTCGGACCGCCACCATGAGTACAGCGGTCCATCCTATGGACTGTCATCCTCGTAAAAAAGTCCTTAGTACTATCCATAATGTGCTGATGTCAATGATCAGTGTACAAGCACTGAAATGTTAATGTGTTTGTCAGATGGTTCTTGGTTACTGATTAAAGAAAGACTTTCTTAAGGGAATCTCACATCTGGAAATAAAGAATTGGATCTTTGTAAATCTTCTTGTGGAAGCTAATTATTTAATTGGTGGTAACTGTTAAGAATACCCTCACATATATATTTTTTCCCCTTATATGTCAAGTGATGTAATATATGTGGTCATAAGGAGTGCATGATGAGGGTGCGAGTTATAGATACTTAAGTAAATGAAACAGATGAATTTCAGTGTTTTTTTTGTTTAAAATGTAACTTACATTTCCACCAAACTATACCATCACTTAAACCTTTGCTTTTTTCAGTACATTTCTGTCTTTTGTTTATGGAAATTAAGATATTAATACGTATCTAAGTTTAACTTTTCACTTTAACCTTTGTGTTTTTTCAGTGAATTTCTGAGTTTAAAAAAAGTAAATTAACAATAGAAAGGAGTGTCATTTAAAATAAGGCAGACCTACTGGCTTTGTCAAAAGGTGAGAACACCAAAATATAAAAGGCAATCCTATTGGCTTTATCAGTGTGTGGTATATAAATAAATAATACCGGATCTATTTTTGAATGAATGAATGAATAACAGATAGCTCAATAAATAAGAGTCAAAATTCGAGGTAGTAGGAGTTTTGCAGGTTTATTACAGCATAAGGGCAGGAACAGGACAACCTGCACGGAATAGGATGGCAAGCCTGGCAGCGCTGCCGTGGTCAGGGTCTAGAATGGCTCACCAACAGGATCGGGACTAGGAACACTTTTTAATAACAATACATGAGCATATATACATAACGCCAACACATAGCATTACATTGCAATGGGCGTAGCAGTGGGTGGAGCAAGAGGCATGACGCGAAACAGTCGCGAAAGATAAGGGCTAAAGAGGGTGTAACTGGGTGTGCACATAGACATGTGATGCAAATGTAACAGAATATGTCATGAATGGGCGGAAACATTGGAGGGGGCTACCTAAGGAGCCGGGACCTCTAACCTGATGGTGCGCGCAAACTGGCAATGACGTGTTAATAGGAGAAGCTGGGGGCTATGAACTCTGTGCTAGGAGCAGAGACTAAAGTCTGGAGGGTCGGAGCGACATGTACCTAAACAGTATCTAGTATCTGATGTTTAGAGAACATGTTGATATAAACTAGAAGTCAGGAGGGGAAAGGCTAACTTGATTCTAAGACTGGACCATGCATTATTCTACATGTAGTGCGTGATGAAGAATATGAAATGACCATTAAATGCAGTATTTCTCTAACGTGGAGACGTGAAGGCTAGACAATGACGGAAACTATTGATGCAGTTCAGTAGCTTGGGAATGCAGAGAAGGAGGACTGAACTGATAACTGGAATCATAACATAGTCTTGGCAGACTCAGAGGCAGAGCCAAGCTGTACCGGGCACTGCGAGGCAGGAAGTAAGTGAAGGGTCGAGGATACAGGTGGGGGCTGTATCGCTCCTCAGCGAGTCTTCAGGAGACAGGAGCTGAATCTGGTGTCCGGGCCCTTTTGAGGCCTAGAAACGGGGACTTTATAATAGAATAACGTGCACACTGAGAAACGTGGCAACGTAGCTTTACATAGGCCTGATATCCGTAGTATTCACGAGGACTGGAAACTGGCATACTAGAGGTGGACACAACTGTAATTGCGTCATTAATCGGACATGGAGAATGCATATGCATATTTAATCATGCATACATAACATATGATGGATGACACGTAGGGACACAGAACATGGCAAAATTTACTTTTCCACATTCCCTCCTTGTCACTACGTTTCCATCAGGAAACATCAATATTCATGATACCATCTATCATTTCATACAGTACCATTTGTTCATCTCGAATTGTCTTGGAACGAGATTTAGAACGGGGCTTGGGACTAGGAATACAAGAGGTAGCACACATACCGCAAATCGCAGGGCCACATTGTATACAGAGGCAGCAGCTGAATATGATCGCTACTGCGATACCTAGAAAGGACAGGACTTTCCATCCCCATGCAGAAATTATATTCCAGAACCAACCGGACCATGTCCAGGTGCCTGGATCTTGGTGTAACAGATGGGCAATTTTATGAAGTCTGGTTATAGCTGAATAAACAGACGGCGCGTTATTTGGAATGAAAATGCAGCAACTGGATCCGATGAGTCTACAGGCCCCGCCCCTATCGGCCAGTATGACGTCAAGGACGAGACGGTTCTGGAGCACAACAATTCTCATAAAGGATTGCTCTTCGGTTAAGTTACCTAGAGCGGAGGCAGTCTCATCTACTACAGCTTCAAGGGTTCTTGTTAACCTACGGATTAGCTTACTATTTACAACCGTACCTAAATAAGGGAAAACACCTTTATCAATATCAATGAATTGCTCTGCAGCAGTTTCAGTATAGTCGACAATCGGGAGATTTCTCTTGTGTCTAGTATGTACTAGGTAGGAATTCCTATGGTAGTCAGGTGGGGCTAGAAAAACAGGTGGCAGTAGGAAGGCAATGTAACAGGTTCCCTCCCAATCGAGGGGCAGACGAACATATGCAGTTTGACCACAAACAAAATAAGAATGACGTGAGGCTTTAAAAATAGATTTCCCACTGTCACTATACTTGACAATAGTAGTACAATCACTATGTCCTACATGTACAGAACCATAATTACGAACACATAATTCGCCTTTAACTGGTAATACTGAAATAGCAGGTGAGTCTGGAGTAGTATCAGACTGAACATTCAGGACCATAAAGTTCGACGAATAGTTACCTAAATTGTATACTTCATTTTCTAGATCTAAACCTGTTCTGTGGGGGAGACCATGCTTGTCTCGGAAACATGTACTGTTAAGAAAAGACATATCTGTTGAGGATGACGTTAACGTGGACCATGCTCCACACGAACCATTATGTGAAAATGGATAAGGAAAGAGTGGCAGAACTCCCTTCGGTGTCTGGAAAGGGGGAAGTCGACCACATACCCAACAATTAGTGGCATTGCTGGTCTGGTGTGAATAATGCAACATGCGGATAAAAGTATTGTTACGCATAGCGAGGCGGTATGAATATTCATGAGGAGGCAGATCACTAAACGTGTGCTCTACTGTAACATTAGAATGCTTATTTACATGAGGAACTGAAAAACACAGATAAAATGCGTAACTAGTGCAGGAAGTCAAAAGGCTGAGAAATAGTATGAAACTTAGAAAAACGATACATCGGATTGAGTTTTGACTAACTCTCTCACTATGGGGGTCTATTTTATACATGTCAGAAACAGTCTAACCGTTTCACCTAGGGGAGGACTTAGACAATCAAACTGGCTGACTTATTTTACTAGACCGTAGCTTTTGCTTATACTCCTGCTGCGGAGTTTTCTCTAACAGGGGAGGGGTTGTGTCAATGTCATTTGCGGGACAGTCCTTAGGAACAATGTTTTGACAAGTTTTTAAATCCTGGGAAATGTTCTTGGAGACCGGCTTTAATCCGTAGAATTTCTTGACGTGCGAAAGGTGTACCCAGCCGCGGCGTCCTTCCAATTTCACGGCGGTACGGGTGGTGAGGAGGACCTGACGGGGCTCCTTCCAACGTGGCTCCAGCGGACTTGATCTGTCGAAGTTACGTACGAGGACCATTGAACCTGGAACGATTTCATGCGGGGCCACCTCGGTATTGTCTGGAAATGCGGCGGCAACCTGTGAACGACATGAGTTGAGGGCAGACATCAAGGAAGCTAGGTAATCTGTCAGCATATTACATGAAACATCAGTAATACTTCGGGGTCTAGGAGTACCCCACATGTTAGGGGGGCGGCCGAATACGACCTCATACGGGGACAGACCTGATCTGGAATGTGCGACCATGCGCATATAAAACAAAGCAACTGGCAGAGCTACTAGCCAGTCCACACCTTTCTCTTTACATATTTTGGCAATTCGGATTTTCAGAGTCTGATTATGTCTCTCGACCAGACCAGCTGCTTCAGGATGGCGTACACAATGAAACTTCCACTGGTACCCTAACAACAGGGAAACGTGCTTCATGAGTTCAGATGAGAATGGCTGACCGTTATCAGAATATACGACTCTAGGGAGTCCATATCGAGGGAAAAACTCACGAACCAACTGCTTGGCAGTGGTCGCGGCTGTGTAATCTGGGACTGGATATGCTTCTGTCCATCTGGACAAAGCGCATACAACTACAAGAACATACTTGAAACCTCGACATCGCTCCATCTGAATATAATCCATCTGGAGGACCTCAAAAGGGTGGTCAGGAGGCTGGAATCCCCCTTGTTCCACCGGGACACTTTTACCTGGATTAAACTGACAACATATCATACAGGTACGGACTTTCTGCTTGGCTGCAGCTCGTAAATGCTTGTTGAACCAAATGTTCTGGATACTGTCTAACATTGCTTTTTCTCCTAAATGTGCTGGACTATGTGCGGTATTAATGATAACTTGAACCATAGAGTCGGGGAGAAACCATGTGGCTCTACCCTTCGTTAACCATCCTTGATCTGTCTGGACCCCTCCTTGTTCAGACCATTTCTTGATTTCATCGGGAGTAGCATGTAACTGGATATCTATGACATCTTGAGTAGGGTCCTTAACTGTCATACATGTAATCGGATCTGGAGTGTGTGTCTGTGTCGGATTAACTTGAATGTCTGGAGTCTGTGCTGTAAGCTTGGCTGTGCGATCTGCTAGATCATTACCTTGGGAGATAATGTCAGTAACTTTCGTATGTGCTTTGCATTTCATAATAGCAATGGATGTCGGTAAATGTATTGCATCTAACAGAGCTTGGATAAGGAAACCATGCTGAATCTTGGTTCCATGAGAAGTCATGAAACCTCTCTCCTGCCAGAGCACTCCAAAGTCGTGAACGACTCCAAATGCGTAGCGTGAATCTGTGTAAATATTAACTTTCTTTTCCTTGGCGTGTATACAGGCTTGTGTCAGAGCAACTAGCTCTGCTGCTTGAGCGGACAGAGTGTCAATGCGGTGTGTCTTAATAACCTCAGTGTCAGTAGTCACTGCATACGCGGCAACTAAATCTCCTGTACTAGTTCTCATACATGACCCATCCACATAAAGTGTCAGGTCGGGATCTGGTAATGGAATATCTGTCAGATCTTGTCTTGGCTTTGTCGTAATATTAACTACTTCCACACAGTCATGTGGGTCAGGATTTGAATTAACTGATGGCAACAGTGTAGCAGGGTTCAGGACGTTGCAGCGTCTGATTTCTATGTGTGGCTGGAACAGTGTCAATTCATAACCCGTTAAACGTGCAATTGTCAAGTGCTGAGTTTGTGTTCGGTTCAGAAGAACTTCCACAGAGTGTGGAACTTGTACTGTCAAGGAGTGTCCTAAAACTATGGAATCACTTTGTCTGATAGCTAGTGCTGTGGCTGCAACTGACTTGAGGCACGCAGGCAACGCCTGGGCGACTGGATCTAATGTGCTCGAAAAATAAGCACAGGGCTTGTTTTGTCCTGCTTGATCTTGTGTGAGAACAGATAATGCTGTACCTTCACGTTCTGTGACGAAAAGTGTAAAAGGCTTACTGTAGTTCGGTGTGGCTAGAACTGGAGCTTGACATAAAGCTTTCTTTAACTCATTGAAACTAAGTGTATGTTCAGATGTCCAAGGGAGGACAGTCGGTGCGGCTGCCTCCTGTGTCGTTAACTGTATCAGTGGCTTAGCTAGAAATGCATACTGAGGAATCCATTGTCTGCAATAAGAAGTAAGGCCAATAAAAGCACGTACCTCCTTCTGGGTCTTGGGCTGAGGAAGACTCGCTATTAACTGCATACGGTCTGGTGTCAACTGCCTACCCCTCTTGGACAGTAAGTGTCCTAAGTATACCACTTGCTGGACACAGAATTGAAGCTTCGAAGGGGACACCTTGTGCCCCATCTCGGCTAGGAAATACAAGACTGTAAGTGACGCACGCTCGCAATCACGTTCAGAACGGGCTGTGATCAGTAGATCATCGACATACTGGAGCAGGGCAGTGTCAGTCGGCATGTGAATATTGTCTAGTTGTCTCTTAAGTGCTTGACTGTAAATACTAGGACTTTCTGTGAAACCTTGAGGAGCTCGTGTGAACATATAGCTCCTTCCATTTAAACAGAATCCGAAAAGGAACTGGCTGTCTGGGTGAATAGGAACGCTGAAAAATGCATTCTTAAGATCGATTACTGTAAAGAACATGGCTTCGGAATCAATGGCTGTCAATAGGGAAGAGATGTCTGGGACAACTGGGTACTGCGGAATAATACATTTGTTAAGTTCTCGTAAATCAATCACTAATCGATATACCGGGGGTGCTTTTGGATCAGTACGTTTCATGACTGGAATGATCGGAGAATTGCATACGTTGGAGTCAGTTTCTACAACTACTCCTTGAGCCATGAGTTCGTCTATAATTTTGGATAAGGCTGCTACAGCCTCAGGTGGCAATCTGTACTGTCTGATTCGTGGTAACACTACACCTGGTTTGAGGGTCACACGATGGGGTGTGATTTGCATGTAACCTACATCAGTTGGACCTTGCGCCCATAAATGCTGTGGAACATTAGACAGTCTTGAATCAAAATCTCGTAATACATAGTGACCCTTAAAGTCACGTAGGAACAATCGTATTCCCTCTGGGGAACAGCATATAACTGCACCTAACTCTTTCAATGTCTTAATGCCTAACAGATTTTCTGGACATGACTTAGTAAGTAACAGATCAGTAGTGCGGGACAATGGACCTACTTCTAGAGTAACTGGCTTTGAAATCTCATTTACGATAGGCTTTCCTGAAAATCCAAGGGAAACATTTCTTGAGCCTGAGAGCGGAGCCCCTGGAACTTCGGCGTGACTAATTGTGGTCCTACTTGCCCCTGTATCAATCAAAAACTTTCTGTCTTTCCCTAATACTTGACTGTGAACATAGGGACCTTCTTGATCTACAGGTATCTCGATGAGAGGCAAGCCTACCTCCCTCTCTAGGCTGTTTCATGAATACTGCTGGTACTCTGGATACTCAGACTGTGCATACTGGTACATCTGTGATGTAACGTGCTGTGTTGCAGCGATAGGCTGCGGAGCTGTAACTGTCTGTTGTGCATTCTGTGGCTGAGGAATCTGGGAAACTTGCTCTTGTCTAGGCGGACGTGGTCTTTCTTTAGTCTTACCAGTAGCTATGTTGTGTTTCAGAACTGTACACTCGTTTATGAAATGACCTGGCTGTTTACAATAATTGCAGTTCCCTTTAACGGGTGCTGCAGGATGACTGGCTTGATTCGGACCCCTCTTCTGACTGTCTTGAAGAACAGATTGTGCAACTAGCACTTTCATTTTCGTGTCTTTCATACGTTTTCTTTCGTGTTCTTGTTCTTCTCTGATTCTATTCTGGTGATACTGGAGCATCTGGAGCATCTGGGACGGAGTATTAGCTTGCCAGGTACTTTCGACTTTCAGAACTCGGTTTTTAATTGGTGGACTTGAATTCTCGACTAATTTAGTAACGAAAAGGTGAGGGTACGACTCACTACTTGTCTTGAGACCACTGTTGATACTAAAGCACTTTTCAAACCTAGAATAAAAATCACTAATATCTTCATCTTGTTTCTGTTTACAGGCTGAGATTGCATCCCAGTCTTCTTTTCTAGTTGTCAATAATCTGGGTAAAACTTGAATCAATAATTCTGGTAATTCTTTACATTTCTCTCCTAGACCAGTACCTGGTACACGTATCTTATCTTCTGCTTCTAGGACTGCCCAATCTATCTTTTTCTCTCCCACCTCCCATTCTTTCTCTTTGAGCTTTTCATACACCCCTGCGGGCAACAGAACCTTTAACATTTTAATTATATCCGGGTATGTGTATTCTCCCATACGGAGCATGTCTTTTAATTCTCTATGGTACCCTGCTGGATCTTTATCATGACAGGGAATTAATTTCTTCATCTCTAGAAGTTCCATCTTTGTGATCGGAGTGTATACAAACACTCGCTGCATTTCGCCACCCGCTCCTCTGACTGGGTGGACTTCTCGTAACGGATTCTGTCTGTCTATGTAGAATGATTTACTTTCTGGGGGTGAGACATGAACAAAATGCGGGTTCAAGAACATTCTATATTTATGGCGTTGTTCTAGAATGACACTAATTAAATCGGTACCTAGACCTCTCCATCTGTACTGGAGTAACTCGTTCAGGATATCATGTAACGGGCCTGGATCAGAATGTTGACCCTCATACAGAGTAATGAGGTGCTGAATCATATACATACCCACCAGTCGCTGCTCGGCTGGGGGCATTTTCAGAAACATTTGTGCCACTATTTCGTCTGGAAAAGTGGTAGAATCAGTAATCCATCGGACTGCTGACCGAACTATTTCTTGTTCATGCATGGTACTTAACTCACTATAACCGATTCGTGATTTCAGAATGTGATCTGTAGCTTGGAATACTTGTTCTAGGGAACCTTGTTCTGGTGCTGAATGATGGGAAATTTGCTTGTGTTCTAGACGTAAATGGCGATCTGGAAATCTAGGTTTTCCTACATACGCTATTCTGGCGGTATTCTCATCGTCTTCCTCTTCAGGATCAGAGGTACTTTCTTTCTCGCTTACTTGTGCTGCTTTACGCTGTTCGTGTATCTTTATTATCTCTCTACGGATTTTCTTGTACATACTTTCCATGGCACCAATGGTATTGTGCTTTCCTTCGGCTATATTATCACTCCACTTTGTTAGAGTTTTCATTTCTTCCGGGTCTTTAGACGGATGATCCTGTTCTCTTATTAGACAATTAATTAAGAACTTTAATATCATGCGCTGAATCTCGGCTTTTCTTTGAGACATGGCATCACTAATACTTTGTGGGTCATCCCCTGTACGGATGAAACGATATATCCTGTCTAGATCTTCTTTCATATTCGGCAGGGTGACTAGATACTCGGTCACTCTCCTTACGCGTACGGAATATAAAACCATATTAAACTCGCCTGGAACTGGGTCATAGACACATTCGCCAAGGGTTTGCCTGATCTCTGCAACAGACTTATTACTTTTAGGAGTACGCTGTGATGCTTGAGCATGTAATTCGAGTGCTGATAAACGCTTGTATGGCGGCGGGGTTTGAGGAAGACCTCCTCCTGCGGCCCCTAAACTAGAATCATCAACTGATGCTTTTCGTCCTGGCAGGGTGGGTAATTGTAACGTGGGCTGGACTTGTATGGCGGGCTGACCCGGGGGGGCTGTTAAGGGCACCCCGGTGTCTGGGGGAGTAGGAATTGCCTGATTTACAGGGACTGGCGGAGCACGGACAGGATTTGCATATTCAGGGACTGTGTCGTCCAGATAGGACGAAATAAAAATATCAGCTGCGGTCGGTTTGTGACGTAGCTTGGTCGGAACTAGTGGTGGCGGGAAATTACTGGATGCCTCTGGGGTCGCTTTTGGCAAGCCCTCGGCAAGAAGAGGATACATACCCTTAATAAGGGCATGCCTCTGTCTGTCTGATTGCTCAGTTCTAACTCGTTCACCTATCTCGATTAATTCCCTTTCTTGGGCTCGTTCTTGGGATTCTCTACTTAGTTCTGACTTTCTGATTTCTTTTTCGGTTCTTTTATGAGCTTCTTTACGCCATAACTCGATGGCATCTTTCTGTGACTGTCTGGCTTTCTTTTTCCATAATGCCTCTTCTACTCGCATGATGCACTCGGCATCCCATGTACCCGATACGGGCCATCTATACTTTTCTTCTAACTGTTTGGTGTACTCTACCCATAAATCTAGATACAATATGGCACTTATGCCATGTTTCTGATACATAAAGTGACCTGGACTGTCCCTAGGCGGGATGGGAACTGCTGCTTCCAGCAGACCCTTTCTAGTCTTTAACTGACGTAACTTGGAAAATATGGGCATGACTGAACTGTAATCTAGACACAATACAATACACAATGAACACGATACTTATACCCCATTCATACCACGACATTGAAATACATGAAAAACATTTAAAATAACAGTTCGAACAGAATACTACCTGGAAATACTGCGAACAGAACACTTGAAATTTCTCGAGAACAGAACTGACTAGAACAGAAACTAGATGCACTGCTGAAACAGTACGAAACTTACCGGTCTCATAAAGAGACACGTCAGGACCCGCATCCACCGAAGTGGACACTTCGTTTGTGGGACTGTGTACCACCAACCCACAGACCAGAGTCAATTAAAGTAACCCTGTCTAGATACCACCCCAGTAACGGTACTCACCGGGCAGCAAGAACGGAAGGCCTCAGACTGGACTGGACTGCTACGACGACGGACGACGGACTTCGGACTTCAGTTACGGGTGGACCTCCGGATACCTCGGACCTTGGACTCTCGGCTTGGGCTCTGGTCGGGACTCGCCGCGTTCCTCCACCGTCTCGTTTGGATGCTGGACCGCCTCCTCCGTCTTCTCCGTGGGCCTGAGGGATACTTGAGCAGAAATATCTGCCACTGCGCAGAAGAGTTCCGTCACGACTGCAGAGGGTCAGGGGGTCGGCGTGGCTTCACCGACGCGTGGGGAAAGGGCAAGTCCCTGTTCGGGCGCCATTATGTGGTATATAAATAAATAATACCGGATCTATTTTTGAATGAATGAATGAATAACAGATAGCTCAATAAATAAGAGTCAAAATTCGAGGTAGTAGGAGTTTTGCAGGTTTATTACAGCATAAGGGCAGGAACAGGACAACCTGCATGGAATAGGATGGCAAGCCTGGCAGCGCTGCCGTGGTCAGGGTCTAGAATGGCTCACCAACAGGATCGGGACTAGGAACACTTTTTAATAACAATACATGAGCATATATACATAACGCCAACACATAGCATTACATTGCAATGGGCGTAGCAGTGGGTGGAGCAAGAGGCATGACGCGAAACAGTCGCGAAAGATAAGGGCTAAAGAGGGTGTAACTGGGTGTGCACATAGACATGTGATGCAAATGTAACAGAATATGTCATGAATGGGCGGAAACATTGGAGGGGGCTACCTAAGGAGCCGGGACCTCTAACCTGATGGTGCGCGCAAACTGGCAATGACGTGTTAATAGGAGAAGCTGGGGGCTATGAACACTGTGCTAGGAGCAGAGACTAAAGTCTGGAGGGTCGGAGCGACATGTACCTAAACAGTATCTAGTATCTGATGTTTAGAGAACATGTTGATATAAACTAGAAGTCAGGAGGGGAAAGGCTAACTTGATTCTAAGACTGGACCATGCATTATTCTACATGTAGTGCGTGATGAAGAATATGAAATGACCATTAAATGCAGTATTTCTCTAACGTGGAGACGTGAAGGCTAGACAATGACGGAAACTATTGATGCAGTTCAGTAGCTTGGGAATGCAGAGAAGGAGGACTGAACTGATAACTGGAATCATAACATAGTCTTGGCAGACTCAGAGGCAGAGCCAAGCTGTACCGGGCACTGCGAGGCAGGAAGTAAGTGAAGGGTCGAGGATACAGGTGGGGGCTGTATCGCTCCTCAGCGAGTCTTCAGGAGACAGGAGCTGAATCTGGTGTCCGGGCCCTTTTGAGGCCTAGAAACGGGGACTTTATAATAGAATAACGTGCACACTGAGAAACGTGGCAACGTAGCTTTACATAGGCCTGATATCCGTAGTATTCACGAGGACTGGAAACTGGCATACTAGAGGTGGACACAAGTGTAATTGCGTCATTAATCGGACATGGAGAATGCATATGCATATTTAATCATGCATACATAACATATGATGGATGACACGTAGGGACACAGAACATGGCAAAATTTACTTTTCCACAAGTGTGTCAACACATCAACATGTATAAAGCAGACTTATTGGCATTGTCAAAAAGCCACACAATAATTGTTCAATAGCTGCACATCACAATGCTTAATAGTAATAATTGTCACAAATATATTTAAAATAATTGCATGAGGAAAACCTGATTCTCAGCCTCTGCTTGAAAGATCACGCCGAAACTTTCCAGGAACGAACTGAGGCGGATGAACCTTTTTGGGAAAGTTTTGTGAAGATTAGTCAAATGGAGCCAAATTTATTAGGAAACCAGAAAGTCTATTTCCTATTATAAGAAATGGGGATGTTGGTTGAGGGGGTGGAAGTCCCACTCAGGCAACAACCACAATCCTTATCAGGGTGGACAACAAAAGTCACTAAATTAACTTGTTCTTAACCCTCTGGTAGCTTGGCACAAAAGCAGCCGAGCCTAACTTAGAGGCAATGTGTAAAATATTTATGCAGCACACAAAGAGTAATAAAGTATAAACACAACACAAGAAAAATGTCAAACCATACAGATAAATATAGTAAAATGTAATATATATAATGATACAAGAATGACAAAAATACAATCAGTAGAACCGGAGAGATGCAATTTCAAATATTTATGTAGATATTGGGCCTAAAAGCCCAAAGTGCAACTCACGGTCATCTTGTCGTGCAAAACTGGGGAAAGTCACAATTTTGGTTGACTGTGATGGAGCGCAGGAGGGATACAGGGACTAAGTTAGTCCCAATGAAAAAAGTTACCTTTTCAAAATCCAGCATGAAGAGTTCCGTTTACGATGAAGGGGCCACGAGGAGCAGGAGAGCGTCGTGGATGGTTGTTGATCCTGTGCGAAAAGCAGTCCTCAAGCAGCAGGGCAGTCCTCTGGTAACAGCTGGGAAGTCCTCTGGGAAATAAGGCATTCCTTCATCTGTGATGTCCACAGGTCCAGGAGTGTACTGAAGAGTGGCTCTGGAGTTGCAATATGTATACCTGGTGCCAGCCTTTGATGTGCGAGGATTCCCTATAGTATCCCCACATGTGGTTCTGGAAAGTTCTTCCTTCCCATTCCCTGTCAATGCTCCAAAAAGTCTTGGGGTGACAAAAGACTAACATCAGGTTCCTGTATGTTTTCAGGAGGCAAAGCCTTTTGAAATGCAATTAGAGCTGGGTACAGCTGTGCCCCCAACCGTCCTAGAAGGGTAGGCCATCCTGTCCTCAGCTAATCCCAATTTGTGCCACTGTTTGGGAGGAATACAGAAACCCCATCAGCAGATCCATTCACAGTCATGTGACCCAGAGTACTGGCAGAACACACAAATGGTTAGGACAAGAAAACAGCAACTTTTTAAAAGTGGCATGCTCAGAATTGTGACTTAAAATCCAACTTTACAAATGAAGAGAATTTAAAATTACACTTTATTTGAGTCTCTACAGCGTATCTGCATCTGCTACCAATCAAATGTTATCACTTATTAAATGTAATAAGGTAACCCCATGATAGTCAATGGGAGAGAAAGGCTTACAGTAGTGAAAAATGGCTTCTCGAGTTTTTGACTACCAAGCATGTAAAACTAAAACCCACATATCCTACTTTTTAAATAGATGGCACCCTGCCATATGAGCCTTTAGGGCCTCACTTAGGGGTGAGTTATATGTTTTAAAAAAGAAGGTTTAAGCCTAGAAAAATATTTATTTTGGCAGGTCAAAAAGGCAGATTAACACTGCCAAGTTGCAGTGGCTGGCCTGAGACATGTTTTAAAAGCCTACTTCAGTTGATGACACAATGGGTAATGCAGGCCCAAAAGTAGCATTTAATTTACAAGCCCTTGGTGCATGTAATACAATTTACTATTGACTTACAGAAGAGGCTAAATGTTCCAATTAGGTGTAAGCCAATTTTGCCATGTTTAAAGGTGAGAGCACAAAGACTTTGGCAGTTTTACAGTGTGCAGGGTCCTAAAGCCAACACAACTATATTAAGCAAAACAGGACAAGTAAAGGCAAAACATTTGAGGAATACCAGGCCAAGGATGTCAGGTCAAACACCAATGGAAATCTAGCCTTAACTATAACTACGCAGACAGGGGTGACGGTCACTGTGCAATTGTGCAGCAAAGTTATGGTGAGCGAAAGCATTCTGCTGAGTTTTCCTATAATTGGGTGTCATTGTGGGTCATCAAATTACATTGATCCCTCTTCAAAGAGTTAGACATAGATAAAGAAATATGACAGCATTCATCTGAAAGCAGTTGTACTTAGGATATTAGTATCTATTCTGAATGGGCCTTTCAGTACTATGGTTCCCAGACGTTTGACTATATTACGCTGACATAGTGACTAGTATGACAATAAACACTTTTGGACATTTAAGGTCCCAACATGGGGACTTCAGGTTTAATATTGCCATACGTAAGGATTTTCCATATCGTATATTCGTTCTGTTCCTGGAGATCAAGGATGCCAGTGCTATAAGTTCTCTGTAAACCTCTGAATGACTACTCTCGTGCATTCCTTTGCCTGGCAGTAAAAAGTGACTGGTGAGTGGCCACAGCCCTTTAACGCTGGGAAAAAGTGGATGCCAAGTCAACATGCAGAATTCTCAGACATACAGTCATGTCTAGCACAGTTGCAAGTTAAAGAACAAGTTAATAAGCTAATATAGTTCAAATCTTCTTCCAGATTTTCTTTTACACCAAACAAATTAATTAACTCATCCAGAGTCCAGTTCAGTCAGAATCCTTGAAATCAAGGCTAAAATGTGCCGGGCATCTGGGACGCCATAGGAGATATATAAATAACAAACTATCATTTCCTGTTAGTGGCTTGACCGAAGTGGGCGGTTGTAAGAGCCTCTGGGTCAATGAGAGGTGGGCCCGAATCATGCACACAGACAGATATATAGAGACTGAAGGTGGGCCTATAAATGTTTAATTCAAATTGATGCAGCTTAAAAACCTTCAAAGCTATTTATCATACCAACAAATCAAAATAATATTATTTTTCCATGACAGTTGCCTGTAGTGATTGGTCTCTTTTTTGTGTGCAAACATTCTGATATCTGAAAAAATTGATTACTTGGTTTGTTACCTTGGTGGAAACCTTGCTGCCCTCCGAAATCAGCTTAGATACAGAGATAAGTCAGACACTGATCTATCCAACTGATTTCGAGCTGGAAGCCAAAAAAGCTATACATTTTTAGATAGGGATTTTTCTCACCAACATGAAGCAGAAGCAGTGCTTAATTTGAGCCTGTAGTTTCCAGTGCTCGGCACCGGCACAGGCACATAATTTTCAACACAGGTTCTTGTGACAGTCTAGCACAAGTTGGCGCTGTCTGGCTAATTTAGAGATGACCACAACATTAATTATTAATTGAATATGCATAAAAAATGACTAGCACCTGACGCCCAAGCCACTCATAGCTTTTGGGGCCTGGAATAGTCTGAATTGTCACTCTTGTAGGAGTGTGACGGTTAGAAGTTGTTTTGTTATTATTATTGGCAGCATGACAGGGCAATGTGTGGTGCCGGCTGCAGTGGCTCCCTGACGAGAGCCTTGGCACTTATTTTTTTTGTGTGCAAATTAAGCACTCTGGCCTCTCATCGTTAAAGCCTTTAACCAAACCCAGATTATGGGGGCGACAATTACCTTATTGTGGACTATAATTGATGGAGACAACTAGTACTGTTAAAATGTATTTGTAGTATACAGTTGTAGACAATTAGCATGAAGTTGCAAAGTCTAACTTTAAAATATAGAAAAAATATTAGGAATGACAGTGCATTATGAATTGGAATAATAAAATTATTAAGTATTGTATATTGCATTGTTTAATATGTTATGTCCCCTGAATATCGATGCTAGAATATAGAGGTATACAAATATTGAGGACAAAATATTGAATAGAAAATATTGAAAGGTAAGTAAGTATAGACTTTTTTTTTACCTAACTGTTCATATATGCCTTGAAGTAGTTGTGGAGTGACGAATAGTAAATGTATACTTACTCTGTATGCATTTACGACCCCCACCACCAGCCTCAGCGCATGGACCCCCATCAGCACTGAAGACACCACCTGCGTCATGAACGCCATCCACTCCGGCTCCCCATCCAACCCATGCCCTCATCATCTCTTCAACAAAGCCGACACCATCATCGCACCCCACCTCCGGAACATCATCAACAGCTCCTTCACACCAGCCACCTTCGCTGGAAGCTGGAAACACGCAGAAATTAACGCCCTTCTGAAGAAACCAACAGCGGACCCCAAAGACCTCAAGAACTTCTGCCCCATCTCTCTTCTCCCCTTCCCGGCTAAAGTCATCGAGAAGACCGTCAATAAACAGCTGACTGCATTCCTCGAAGAAAACAACTCGCTCGACCCTTCCCAGTCTGGATTTCGAGCCAACCACAGCACCGAGACCGCCCTCATCACAGCCACCGATGACATCAGGACCCTGATGGACAATGGAGAGACAGCCGCTCTCACCCTCCTGGACATCTCGGCAGCCTTCGATACCGTCTGCCACCGCACCCTAGTAACCCGCCTCTACAACACTGGGAACCAAGGAAAGGCCCTCGACTGGATCACATCATTCCTCTCCGACAGAACCCAGAGAGCCCGCCTCCCTCCCTTCTGCTCCGAAGCCACCAAGATCATCTGTGGTGTACCCCAGGGCTCCTCGCTCAGCCCAACCCTCTTCAATATCTACATGAGCCCCGTCGCCACCATTGCACGCAAACACAACATCAACATCATCTCCTACGCCGACGACACCCAACTGATACTCTCCCTCACCAAAGACCCTCTCACCGCCAAAGCCAACTTCAAGGACGGAATGAAAGATGTGAATGGATGAAGCACAGCCGTCTGAAGCTCAACTCGGACAAGACGGAGGTCCTCATCCTCGGACAATCCCCATCCGCCTGGGACGACTCCTGGTGGCCCACGACACTGGGCACCGCACCGACACCCAC
Source organism: Lissotriton helveticus (assembly GCF_964261635.1). NCBI lineage: Eukaryota > Metazoa > Chordata > Amphibia > Caudata > Salamandridae > Lissotriton > Lissotriton helveticus. Next base: position 362,063,207 of record NC_136065.1, on the reverse strand, counting down.
GGACCACGCCCGCAACCTGGGATTCATCCTGGACTCCTCCCTCACGATGAGCAAGCAAGTCAACGCAGTCTCGTCCTCATGTTTCAACACCCGTCCTCATGTTTCAACACCCTGCACATGCTCCGAAAGATCTTCCGGTGGATCCCCACCGAAACCAGAAAGACGGTCACCCAAGCCCTCGTCACCAGCCGACTGGACTATGGGAACGCCCAATACGCAGGAACCACAGCCAAACTTCAGAAACGCCTTCAACGCATACAGTACGCCTCCGCACGACTCATCCTCGACATCCCTCGCCACAGCCACATATCCACCCACCTGCGAAACCTGCACTGGCTACCCGTCAGCAAGAGGATCATGTTCAGGCTGCTCACCCACGCACACAAAGTGCTCCACAACATGGGCCCCGAATACCTCAACAACCGCCTCTCTTTCTACACCCCCATCCGCCAGCTCCACTCCACCAGCCTCGCCCTCGCCACCGTCCCACGAATTCGCAGAACCACCACCGGAGGAAGCTCGTTCTCCTACCTGGCAGCCAAGACATGGAACTCCCTCCCCGCACACCTACGACTGACCGAGGACCATATCACCTTCAGGAAACACCTCAAGACCTGGTTATTCGAGCAACAGCGGCAAAGTAAAAAAAAGGTAGAAAAGTCATGTTACGAGCGAATACATTCGATTTAGTTTAAAGTACTCTGTAATGTCATGTCGAGGTCTGTGCAGACTCTTGTAGCAGCTAGAACTGGCCAGTATTTCTCTCTTGGAAAGATGGTAACCTTACACCCAATACAGGATAATCAATAAAATCTTGACGATTTTCGAAAGACGGAGGCACAAGCTTCAAATCCATTCATTGAGCAGTATCTATATTTATGATGGAGGTTAGAAGAAATATACATTAAACCTTGTCTACCTTAATCACTATAGCGCGGACTAAGAAACAATATTTAGGAGGCGAGCTTGAAAATGGGATGTTGTACTGGCGACCACAAGTGGTTGATCAGCATATGTTAGGGACCTCATTTACAAGGTCCCTAGCTGCACTTTTGCGCCACCCGAGCGTAATTTTTTTCATGCTCCGGTGGCACAAAGTGTCGCAGCATATTTACAGGGTCACGCAAAGGGGCGTTCCATGGGTACTGCTGTGGGTGTTCTGATGCAACACCCATGGAATCTGAAGCATTCCCAGATTTACAAGGAATCATAAACCTGGGAATTTCTCCAGATTCTAATGCCAACCCAGGGGTGGCGTTAATAAGGCACAACGAGGAGAAATGTCATTATTTCTCTTTGTTTTTCTTCTGCAGCACCCTTAGAAAGAGGTAAGCACCTCTCCTGATTGTTTTTTGTGCAGGAAGGTGTCCCTTCCTGCACAGCAAAAAATCACCCCTACAACGCAGACACCCTTGCACTACGGCGCAAGGGTGCCTGCGTTGGCACATGGCAGTCCATTGTGCTCCATCCAGCGCAGTGGAAAAAGACAGGAATGCGCTGTATTTTTTAGATACAGCTTATTTCTACCCTTTTCTTTTGACACAGAGCAGTCCAGCAAGATCCCCCGCACCCCCACTTCAGTGCATACATGAAGACTAAATTAGAACGCATTTAGTTTTGGAAACCATTTATTCCTTTGTGAACAAAGTTTCATAAGCTGCTATTGTGCAGAGAGAGCAGCCATGCCCGGTGGTAGGTGTAACTGCAGGGCGGTGATGTAGGGAGGGGGAGGGGCAGGGTGGGGGTTGTAATGTATGGATTACGGACATTAACAGGTAAGTAAACATATAAAGAAATAAAACGAATTTCGTTGTGTGCACTGCATAACCAAATGCGATGCAGTGCGCGCAACGAAATTCGTTTTATTTATTTATATGTTTACTTACCTGTTAATGTCCATAATCCATACATTACAACCCCCACCCTGCCCCTCCCCCTCCCTACGTCACCGCCCTGCAGTTACACCTACCACCGGCCGTGGCTGAGAGAGAGGTATTGAAAGCCCTTTGCGCACTAGCATTGGACGCTGGCGATTCGAAATTGTGGAATGCTGTAGCTGGTGTGCTTGAGTGTTAGCTGTTCCAATTTAGAGGCATATTATCAAGGACGGCTTTAAAAATTATCGCCGGTTTAGCGGCGCTAAAGCGGCAATAATGGGATTGATAATACGCCCTTGAGAATTCCAATAGAAGTCCATGTTCTGGTGTGAACATGGGCTTCTATTGGAATTCTCCAGGGCATATTATCAAGCCCATTATCGCCGCTTTAGTAGCAGTTTTCTGCCGCTGAACCGGCGATAATTTTAACGCCGTCCTTGATAATTTGCCCCCAAGTTGTACAGTTGTCGATTTTTGCACATGTAGATCAAACTCTTTACTTCTCTATTGGATTTAATACCTATTAGGTGGCATTTAGTCAGTGACTCGGAAGGGGCTTACATATTAAAGACAGCACGTTTCTGAGGTAAGTTGCTGAGAAATTTAATTAATTCCAGAGGTATGACTAGAATGTCATAAACAGTAGAGTAATTGACACTCACAAGGCAGATGGTGCCAACCGGAATGCGTTGGGACATTGTGGAGTTATAAATTCTTTCCCTTGTTCCGAAAAATCGTTTCTTGTAAGATTAGCGTGTCCTTTTGTGAACTTTGCACAGGAAATAGTGAACGTTTAGTTAACAAACATTTAGCAGTGGGAACCTGTTCCCACACAGTAGTGTCAATAAAAAGGTGGCACGGTCAATACTGCTTGGCAGGCGGCACTGCAACTATGGCGGGAGGGCTTCAGAGGAAACGAGCTTTTGAATGAGTTGGCAAGGGCCCTGGCAGTAGTGCCCGGAGTAAGCACTGTGAAGCCCTCTGTGTAAGCGATACACTCTAGACAACAAGGACAGCATTCCATCCAGTGCTCGGTTCATGTGTAATTCCCCTGTTTTTTTCATTTGATTTATTTTTAAAGCACAACATTCGCCCAGCGTTTCTTGGCGCTAGTAGGTTTAGGAGGCAAAAACTAAAAAAACAGGTCAGTAAAAGAGATTTTATAAGGGAGTTGCCAAATTTCGTGTGGTTTTGGAATGCTCTCAAAAATAGAGGTTGGTCATTCAAGCTTTGAGACCTAAACGGAGTGGAGCGCATCCCCTGGCCCATCCCTGATGCATGCTCAGAGTTCAGTAGTAATCTGAAATAGGAGTTTTAGGAGGGCGGTTAGGGATTCTGTGCCTAATGCATATATGGATAACTTTACTCTTTGAGCCACTGGCAACCACTGGAGCTGCCTACAATCTGTCGAGATGTGATCATCTCCAAACTGTAAGGTTTTAAGTGATTGTATTACTCTACATTGCCTTTTACATTGTATTTACTTTGTGTAAAACCTTTCCCCATGCTTCTGTTGTTCCCTTAAAACTTGTTGTGTATGACTTGCACTTGAGGTCTTTTTTTTTAAGAAACTTTGCTTACATTTTTAACCTAGAGACAGCAACCTTTTTGCATGCAGTGATTCATGTAATAGTCCAAAACAAGCTATCACCAAAAATAAAGAGTCATTAAGTTTGTTATAAGCAAAGACAACACACTAGTGTCGTAGAATTAAACATCCTATCACCAACAACTGACAGATCCACAATCGCCCCATAGGTCAGTCAGCCAAACAGATTAAGACATGGCATGGTTAATGGGATAGGTATAGTGCTTACATCACCACTGGAGGGCAGTGACTGGCCTCAGCAATCAAGTTCAGCTCATACCAGATATATTTGCATACTATGTGACCCATCTATATATTGCTCATCATTCTGCAAGTGCCATTCTATGTGTCTTTAAAGCAAGTTTGTTTCGGAGGGGTTGTACCGTGGCAAAGTTCAGCAGCATTATTGCAGTATGCTGCATCGTGTAATCGGGTGTCTGTTTTTTGTGCTGGACACAACCATGCCATTGCCACCCTCCTCTTCGCAAGCCATCTAACAGGGCAGCAAGCCATCTAACAGATGGAGCAATGTCAGCCATGTATCCCAGGAGTAGAACCTGAGGAGATAAATCTATCTAGATTTCAAGGATATCTTCTATAATAGATTTCACCTTGCACTAAAACAAGGTGATGACAGAGCAGTCCCAGGCTAGGTACAAAATCCCACTCTTTTGTGGTAACAGCATTAATTCTCTGAGCAGACAGTTGGGTCTATCCTACTTAATAAGACACTACTGTAGTATGGCTTATTTATGATTTTTACCTGTAATAATTGATGCCTTTGATTAATGGATATCAACCTCACTTGAGCACAGCACAACGTCTGCACCATATCGTCTACGGCCACCCAAGGGCATTATCCCACCTACTACTTGCTGAGCGGTCAATGCTGTTTACAATGTCTGAACAAAAACGATAAAGCTGTGAAACCCAGCCTTTATTGTTATCAGCCAAGAGCATCTGTGTCAAGGGTCTGTTTTTCATAGGAGCTAAAGGGAAAATGGTGAACACTACCCAGGCTGCTTGACTAAGCCTAAAATTATATAAAAAGGTCAAGCGGATTGGTTATAGTATGCGATTTTAATTCATCTAGTGCAATAAAGGCACAGTTAGAGAAAAGATTTCCCAGTTGACTGATGTTCATCGGCAACAGTGAAGTCACCACTGCAGACTCCTCATCAATGCAGTCACGGTGGTGCACTTCTTGGGCTCTGGTGTACAATAATTGTCTGACTCTATGTCAAATGACCTTCACCCACCACGGTGGTGCACTTCTTGGGCTCTGGTGTACAATAATTGGCTGACTCTATGTCAGTTGACCTTCGCCCACCACGGTGGTGCACTTCTTGGGCTCTGGTGTACAATATTTGGCTGACTCTATGTCAGTTGACCTTCGCCCACCACGGTGGTGCACTTCTTGGGCTCTGGTGTACAATATTTGGCTGACTCTATGTCAGTTGACCTTCGCCCACCACGGTGGTGCACTTCTTGGGCTCTGGTGTACAATAATTGGCTGACTCTATGTCAGTTCACCTTCGCCCACCACGGTAGTGCACTTCTCGGACTCTGGTGTACAATATAGTTCTCCCTATTTAACTTCCACTGAGTACTCCTGTCCTCATTCAATATGACGATAAATTCCTTGGTTACCGCTTCATCCAAAAAGCCCACTGACTGTTTCCAGCTCCAGCGGATATTTCTGACACATCCATTCTTTGATGTCCAATGGATATCCAAGGTATTCTTTAATGTCTCGCTCCTCTCGGCCTTGAAGTATTTTCAAGTGGCCTGACTAGTACCTTGTTATATTGCACTGCTAACAGATGAGCAATAATTTTTAATGTTAACTTTTTTGGTACCTCAAGTAACAGTTAACTGTAATCACCCCAGTGAACTTCATCGTAAGATGGACACAATTCCATTGAAAAGCAAGGCAGCCCCAGTGTTGCTTAGCAGTGAATTTCATAAAGAGTCTCTTCAGAGTTCTGAGTTAGAAGCACATGCATGTGGCATCTCCTGGCACCGTTCAGAAACTCTGTGCTGTCATCGGGGTGAGTTTGGCATCCATCCTAACTGCGTTGCAACGTAATTTAATTACTTCTTAGGGTGAACATCGATTTCTATTTTTTTTTAACCATTTTATTGCAGTTTCATAACAGCATCATTGTATGTTACAGATGGACGTAGTACATTGACAGTATTTGTATTATCATCACGGAAACAGGGACATTTTGACATTGTACAAAAATGAAGGAAGTCATGGTTCCTATCATCAACTTATTCAACCAGCCAAACTTTTGAGATTATGTGTCAACACTGCTATTATTCAGGACAATTAAAGGGGCTAGCTAAGATCCTTTTCTGAATCTAGTTAACTTATTTGGAGTTGAAGCCCGATACCCAGAGTGCCATCAATTGCCAGTGGATTAATATGCTTTATCATCTAGGATTGGATTAATGTAACTGCATGTGGGAATTCTAGGCTGGTGCAACAGTAATAGGAAAATTGCAAGAAAAAACATATAAGCACAGACCATGATTAAATATATGTTATGTGGCAAGATATACAGTAGCGCTAGACAGGGCGGCCATCATTATAAGTGTGCAAGCTTGCTAATAGAGTGTCCCACTTTGCAGCTATAGGGTATTTTCGCAGTCCTCCAGCTTCTTCCTGCCTGAGAACCACTGCCTGTGCCCCTCCCCCCACTTAAGCATTGCTCTGCACCAGTGAACCTCACCAGGCAAAGTCTGAGCTTTCCAGTACATGGCTAGAAGCCTGCGTGTAATTAATAATTCCAAATCAATGGATCTATTTGTAGCTTTTGATGCTTTGGTGTGCTTAAATAACCCTAGTAAGGAACCCTCTAAGGTGCACACCCTGCACGACCAGTCGCCTCTGCCAGTGCAGCAGAAACAACATCCCACAGCATACTGGCGACCTGACAGTTTCAAAACATGTGCCCCATATCATCCCCCAGATGCAGACAGCATGGACACGCAAAGTCCCAAACATACGATGCAATATACCTGGAGTGAGGTAAGCCCTATGAAGGATGTTATGCAGGGTCGGATTCATAACGCGGGCACTCGGGCAATACCCGAGGGGCCGGTGTCCAGTCCAACTGTGGGCTGCTTTTTTGAGCAGTCTGGGGCCGATTTGGGTGGGTTTTCCAGTGTTCGGATGCCGCCAGCGGCCCTGTTGGTGCCTGAGTGGCCTTTCTGGAGGCAGATATGCATATTGAGCGGGGGCAGGGAGCCTGAGCAGAAGTGGCCTCACTTGTTTTCAGGTGTGTTTCACCAGTGTAAACTAATCCGTGCATTTTCTTTTTACTACCACCCCCCTTTTTTAAAAATAAAATTTAGCCAAAGCAGTGTTTTGCAGGAAAGAAAATATGCAAATTTGGGCCACTTTAATAGCGTGGCCTGGCCGATTTTTAATCCCAATCCAATCCTGATGTTATGTTGGATATATTGGAATTTAGTATTCCGTGACACTTTCCTGGTATAATAAAACGCTCTCTCCCACTCTGTGCGTTGCGCACATCAATTTCTAAAGCTCGCTGTGGTGCGTGTTTTACTAAGAATCACAATTGCCTAACAAAAATGAATGTGTCCTCATGCAACGCAATTGGTGCTCGTTTAAAGCGCTCTAATACCCGATCCCTTTGGGTCAAGTTCGCGCTATATAAAACTCTGTTTAAAAAAAATATATATATTTGTGAGGGTAACTGTAAATAAAGCATTTGATTTGTATCTGTTTTTTTATGCATCCAATTAAAACAGTGTATCAGTAGTAAACTTTATGATGCTTATTGTACTTTCTAGAATGGCTGTAGTCTTTAGTCTCAGCACTTGTTCATTACCACCTCACTGCATTGTCTGAACTTAATGTCTACCATTATAACCACATTACCAAGTATTATGCAGTCAGCACTTTTCTTTTTCTTTTCAATGGTTTTGATTGAATCCTGCTATAGTTTAAAACATTAATCAAAACATCTTCGGTGGGTGCAAGCACCAAAATTTAAGTCGCTCTAAGAGTTTCCCACCCCTCCCACCGGTCCACTCGTATATTTGGCAAAGAGATTCATTGTTCATCAATTTCTAGGATTACAGAGGACCTGAATTGAGGAGTCAACGCATTGTCAGTAAGTCCCAATGAAGACAGCGTATTTGGCCACGTCCTACCGCTGTAATTTTTATTCAAGTATAAAAGGACAGGACTCCATAATTTAATGAAAAGTTTAGATTTATCTAAACAAGCATATGCTATTTTCTCGAGGCAAAGTTTCTGTAACAAGAGTTAGTAGGTTGACTTTATAGGTTTCCATCAGGGAGAAAGAATGGTGTGCTCAGCTGCCAGGAGGAAGTGGGACACCATTTTACCCGCAAACGCATGGATTGGGTATAGACCCTCTGACGGTCTGCCAAGCGGCGCCATTTATGCTAAAGAGTCAAAACTTCTTCAAACGTAAACAAGGCAATTGATGGAGGAGTACATTTCTGCTTTATGTATTCTGGCTGGTCTATTCCATCTGCGAGCTCTAGAAGCAGGTTGACTTTCCCCTTAAATATCAATTTTTAATTTAGATGTTTTTTTAAAAAGGAAGCAAGAAAGACTTCTCAGCTGCTGCATCCCAAATTTGAAAGCAGTCTTAGAAAGTGAAAAACGTAGTGAAAGATACTGACTGTTGTATAAAGTCTTTAATGGAGAGGAGGATGCCACCCAACATGCTCTGGTATTATGAAGACCGAGTCAAAAGCTGGAAAGGTTATCCAAGAAAAAGTAATTGTTATTGCTTCAAAAGTGGGTCTCAGGTGCAGTTAGGCAACAGTGCACTTTGCCTCACAAATTTCAAGCGATGCAAAAAATTAAAAAAAATTGTCATTTCCTCAAATTGTGTATACATGTGTGGTATTACCCTTCATTATTCTTATTTTATTTTACCCTTTCTCTCCTTCCTTATGTCAAGTTTACTTTCTTTCAATTGTGTATGTGCTCATGCTCAGCTCAAATCTGGGTGCATTATTAGATTGTTTATTTGTGTTCTTAGATTGTTTGCTCAGGGTTGTCCAATCAGTAGCCAATTTTACTATGTTTAGAGGAGAGGGCACAAGCACTTTAGCACTGATTAGCAGTGGCAAAATGTACAAAGTCCTAAGGCCGACAAAAAGGAGTTCAGAAAACAAGAGGGTGAAGGCAGAAATTTTTGGATGACCCTGCAGAAAGGGCCAGGTTTAGCAACCACCAAGATCCTGGTTGATTCACGCTCTCCCCTTCCCTTTATATCAGATTCTTTTCCCAAGACACATGTGAAGTACAGACATCTAACTCTGTTGTTGGCAAAGCATTTGGTTATGGATAGAATTCCATTGCTATTATGGATTACTTTGTTGCTGCAATCTCTGTTGAATCACGGACGGTTCTAGGAAAGATCTGTGTTGGGGACAAAGAACAAGCATATCCCGAGATGGAGGCGCAAGGGAAACCTTGGGATGGTGCTCAATCCTGCTGCAGATCTACCTATCGTATGACAGTTGTTAGAGGTATTGAGGATGTAATTACACAGTACAATCTGTTTTTTTAATTTGTTGGGAAAGTCAAGGGATTTTCTCATAAAATGAAACTAAAATGCAATGCCATCCCTGTTAAGCACAAATTGAGGGAATTTATTTTTCCTAAATGTTAGGAAAGAGTTGGGTACCCTAGATGAATAATTACAGAAAGCATGAGTAACAGAACCTGTAGATTCATCTGAGTGGGTGGCCTACATAGTTTTAGTAAGAAAAAAGTGAGGATTTGTGAGGGTGTATGTCAATGTAAGATCAATGAACAAACTGATTAGGTAAATTGTCACCCCTTACCTAAAATTCAAGAGCTAATGGCTGTACTCGAAGGAGCTATATTTGTCACCTAATTAGATTTTAATTTGGCATACCACTCGCTCTAATTGGAGGAGAGATGTGTCTTCCACTAGATCTGCATGCCTATGGATTGGCGTTAGCTTGATCAGTGTTTCATAAGTTGATTTTTCTTTTCTTTGGAAGCTTAGAATGGTGACATCCTGATATTTGATGACACAGTAGAGATGTATGATTATAGGCTGGCAAAAGTACTCAATATTGTAAAGGAGAGAGGTCTGACACTCCAAATGGAGAAATGTAATGTTCTGACTCAAGACGTTACATATCTAGGCCATACAATCGACCAATCTGAATTTACTCAAGGCCATAGAAGGCATGAATCCACCTCCTAATAAGGACTTATTACGGTTGTATTTGGGTTTGTGTGAATTCTATTCCTGATTATTGAAACCCTTCTTCCCTAGGGGTGCCTCTAAGGAATTTGTTTAAAACAGGCATGATATTTCTGTGGGAGGATGAGCACATACAAGCTTTCAACAAATTCAAAAGTTTAATTATTAAAGCACCGCCATTATCCCAATGTCACCATAGTGAACATTGTATAGTGTCTCTTATTGGCTGTGGTGAGGGTATTGGTGCTGTACTATTTCAGAGGATCTCTAGAACAGAGAAAACTATAGCTTTCACTTCAAGACCATTGTCTTATGCTGAGAGGTGCTAATCTACCATTGAGAAGGAAGGATTTTGGGTCATTAAACACTTCAAAAGCTATCTGTGGTAAAAAAGATTTAACATTAGAATCGACTACTGCACTGGCTTCTTCTAGATTGCTTAAGATATTTTCCATTGTGTAAGTGTGAGGTGAGTTACGTTCCGGGTTCATGCAATCTCGTTGCCGACTGCCTTGCACGTTTGAGTGCTTTGTAAAATATAAGGAAGTGGAACCCATAGAGGAGTGTGTGGTAGCATCAGTCAATGATGTTTTAGAGGTTTGTGAGTGTAATTGTACCAAGGAAAAGTGGTACGAGGCTTTAGAGAAGGATGACATCATCCAAAACATCAAAGTATAGTGTATCAAAGGACGTCTTCGGAAGGAAGTAATAATCGTCTGAGCTACAAATTTTGGAAGGCCAGAGAAAACATCTCCTGAAGTGGTGACTTGCTATTCAAAGAAGGATGTGTTGTTCCTCCCTGAGGCATTTTATCCATTGTCTAAGTTGGTCAATGAGGTCAAATACAAACAATAAAAGTTAGAGATCATAATGTTCAGCTTGTGTCAGATTTGGCAAATCTTTAAAAAGTGTTCACATTGCTAATCTGTTTTCTGAGTTTGCGGATGGACCATGGAAAAGGCTTGTTTTAGACTTACTTGGACCGTATGAGTCTTGGTCCACTAACTAGATTTATGCCATAGTCTTACTTGATTAATATTCCAAGTGGGCTGAAATCAAATGGATTGTTAATCCAAGTATGGAGTCTGTTGTGGAATTCCTGGATGAATGTTTCAAGAGAGAGGGTATGCCTGAATGTTAGGAAACAAATGTGGGAACACACTGTTTCAGCTCCCAGCAGGTTCGCCCCTAAGCATTATGGTGGATGCAGTTCATCAAGCGTGTGTACTTGCACAAAAGTTCTTTTGAGTGTTTCACCAGGTTGGTGCAGATCAATGCTGGCCTTCTCTAGACACGTGTTTCTGGATTATTATCCGTCATCAGTAGAGATTAGGCATAACATTATTTGGGGTTGCTGAGCAGGCTGCCAAAGTCTTCTCGGGTCACAGTACCTCTCCAGGCGCGCAGGTGCCTCTCCATGAGCTCGTCAGCTCAAAGTGGCTCAAGGGAGCCTTTTAAACAGGAAACAAATGTGGGAACACACTGCTTCACCTCCCAGCAGGTTCGCCCCTAAGCATTATTGTGGATGCAGTTCATCAAGCATGTGTACTTGCACAAAAGTTCTTTCGAGTGTTTCACCAGGTTGGTGCAGATCAATGCTGGCCATCTCTAGACACGTGTTTCTGGATTATTATCCGTCAACAGTAGAGATTAGGCATAAAATTATTTGGGGTGCTGAGCAGGCTGCCAAAGTCTTCTCGGGTCAACGTACCTCTCCAGGCGTGGAGGTGCCTCTACACGAGCTCGTCAGCTCAAAGCGGCTCGAGGGAGCCTGAATGTTACATTTCTGAAAAAGGTGTGCAATTGACATCTAAAAGAATGAAAGACATTTTTGTAGAAAGAGGTATTGCTCGTAAGAAAACCGCTTCATATTCTCCTCACATGAATGGCTTGATGGAGTGATTTAACAGCATTAGTGGTAAGGGTGTGCAGTCTGCCATTGCCTTTTGACTTAATTGTAAGAAATTTTGTAGCGACTAAATTCGGTCTTAGAGTTGTACCCAACATAGTGCCGCAAGATACAGTCCTTTTCAGTAGTTTAGGAGTAACACTCCTCACGTTAATGTAGTTCTCATTGGGTTAGGAAGAAATTACTAGTGCTGTTTTTAAAATCCCTTAACAAAGTGCCAGGATTAAAGTCAACGATAATAATCTAATGCTGTCCCGTATGATAGACAGACATCCAAGGTGTGGTTCGCCAATGGTGATCATTAAAGATCAAGTTAATGTTATGTTAAGAAAGGTGTTTCTAAATATTCTAGGTAGTTCAGAATAGCTGTACTTGGGTAAACATCTACAAAACGTAATAATCGTTCATGGTGGGGCCAAACCAGGGCTGGACTGGCCATAGCGGGCACCGAGCAATCCCCTGGTGCGCCGCACGGGTGGGGGCCCGTTTTGGGCCCCTGAGGGCCGTCTTTGTTACAGGGCCGTTTTTGCAAAATCTGCCCTGTACCAAAATCGCCCCCAGCAAAGAGCTCGGCGTCAACTACAACCCCCTCCCCCCCCAGTGGGGAGGGGGCTGCCGGCCGAGCACTTTGCCAGGGCCGGTTGTGGTTCCCAGTCCAGCCCTGGGCCAAACAGACTTGTAAAGGTCTCAATTTTAGGTGATAAGGCTTTGAAACCAGTTTTTAGTGAAGTTGGTGTCATTCTTTTTCTTCCACAGCTGCGACTGATGTGAGTACAATTGATTTATCACAACCTTCGGAGAGTACCACCAGTGATTAGGAGGAAGCTGTTCCTCAACAGGAAGGCTTCCCGGGCTCAAGAAGCTCAACATGAACACTGATTCTAAAAATTCTTCAAAACCATGTGAGATGCAGTCAGTTCGCAAAACCACAGATAATCTACTATTGATGGTTCACTCAAGCTGGTCTCTGGGTCTGAAAGAATTTGCAAGTTTCCCAAAATGTTTGAGGACCATCTAACGAATTAAAATGTATCAAAGTTTTATTCCGAGGGGACAAGATGTGTGGTGTTCTTAACTTTAATTACTCTTTTACCTTTTCTCTCTTTTCCAACCTCCTTGTTTACTTTCAGGTTTTTGTGATCATGCTAATCTCAAGTCGGGGCTCATTCTTAGATTGTTCATTTGTATTCTTCAATTGTTTACTTAAGGTTACACAATCAGTCCTCTCCTGTCCCAGGCCAGGCTTACACGTCTTCATGGAAGCTGGGGACTCATTTAGAATAAAACTTGTTTCTTACAGTTCTCCTGGTGTGTCCTCGTCACTTTAAAGTGCTATTTCAAAAAATCCAGCGAAAAGTTGCAATGTTTGGAATAAAAAACAATATATATATACACACAGGATCTGTAAGTTGATATTCATAGTAGTACTGCCAGTACATAAAATTATGGTCAGGGGACAAAAGTGTTCATTTCGCATTTGATGCATCACCCACAACGTTATTTATGGCTGATTCAGGGTCAGCCATTAAAATTATATCAGACGTTATATTTTTTGAGAAGTGAAATGGTTATACAGCTTTATTCTGCTGATGTTAATCCTAATGCTTTTGGTGATTTTGGCATTAAAATGGTGGGCTACTTAATGGCAATGTTGGAAATTATGGATGTGCAAGTGTTACTAAATATATGTAACTAAAAAGGTGTGGACATTATGGATTAGCAGGACCAAGCTAGGTTAGGTAATGTTTTGAGACCAGGCACAGAAGTTGCCATACCTTTGGCTGAAATGTCAATCCTTCAGGTTAGTAAAGAGTTTTTTGACATTGAATAGAATACTAATGGTTTTCAAGGGCTCTGTGAAGACAAAGTGTGTGTACTAAGAGGTTTTGAACATTGTATAAGACTAAAAAACAAGTGGTTACTTTTGTGCACAAGGTTTGACTAGTACCACTGAGGATGTGTGACAATCTTGAAAAGTTAGTTGACAAAATGTGTAGCATTATTGCACCTACAGATTATTTGGAACAAGTTTCAACTGTTGTTATAGTGATTAAAAATCTGGTGATGTACATTTACATGTACATTGTTTGCACACTTGATAAAACGATTTTGGTGCATTGTCACCCATCACCCAAAATGCATGAAATATAGCTACAGGTTTGACAGATATTTCTCCATTATAAATCTGAGGTCAGCACACCACTATGTGCCACTCCGCTCTGCGCTACTGTGCTCTACGCTACGCCACTCTTCTTTAAACCACTGCACTTTACACTAATTTACTCTACACCACTTTACTCAAAAACAATGCAGCCTAAACCACTGTACCTATTCTAAATACTTTGCTCCGCTGCACTTTACGCCACTATACTCTACAACATTCTACTCCATGCCACTGCACTACATGCCACTGCACGCTATGTCACTCTACACCACGGTGCTCTTTGTCACTGCACTCTATGCCACTCTTTCTACGTCATGGTTCTCTCCTCCACTCTACTCTACACCACTGCACTCTACATGACTGCACTCTACTGCACTCTATACCACTGCACCGTGCACCACTTCACTCTACACTACTGCACCACTCTACTCCATGCCAATGCACTCTGCTCTGCATCACTCCACTCTATGCCACTGCACTGCACCCTGCACCACTCCACTCACCACCATTCCACTCTATGCCATTTTACTCTACATCACTCTACTCTGCCACACTTCTCTCTCTACTATTGAACTCTACACCTCTCCATTCAACATCACTCTACTCTATGCCCCTGTACTCTATGCCAAACCACTCTAATCCACTCTAATCTACTCTGTACCACTGTACTCTACGACACTCTACTTTATACCACTCCACTCTGCGGCATTTCACTCTACTCTGAAACAATCTAATCTATGCCACTACAGTCTATGCTACTCTATTCTACTCTGCTCCACTTCACACTACACCACTCTATTCTACACTGCTGCACTCTACACCACTTCACTCAAAAACAATACAGTTACGCCACTGCACTCTATGCTAAGCTGCCCTGCACCACTGCACGCCACTATACTCTACTCTAAGCATGGGCGTAAAATCCGTTCTGTTCACGGAATGTGCGGATTTTCTTCTAATTTCTTTGTAACCATTTACAAAATAGTTACAAAGAAATTAACTTCAACTTGGGCACCTCCTGTAACCCTGTAAGTGCTTCCTGAGCGGCACCTCCAGAGTTGTTGCCTACTTGCAACTATTCTCTGACCCTGCTCTGACCCTTGAAGCAGGGTCAGAGAATAGTTACAAGTATGGCACAATGCTCCAGGCTTTCACAAAAATGAAACCACAACAGGAAGCACTTACAGATAAGGAAGCAGGTGCCGGACTTGAATCTCAAATTCAGTAACACATTAACCAGCCCCCGGTTGAGGCTGGGCAGGTGTGCTTTCTCCCCATAATCTACAGTGGTGAACCAGAGGGTGCAGTGATGAAGCAGAAGGTGCAGTTGTGAACCAGAGGGTGCTGTGATGAACCAGAGGGTGGCAGTGGTGAACCAGAGGGTGGCAGTGGTGAACCAGAGGGTGCTGTGATGAACCAGAGGGTGGCAGTTATGAACCAGAGGGTGGCAGTGATGAACCAGAGGGTGGCACTGATGAACCAGAGGGTGGCAGTGGAGAACCAGAGGGTGGCAGTGATGAACCAAAGGGTGGCAGTGGTGAACCTGAGGGTGGCAGTGATGAACCAGAGGGTGACAGTGATGAACCAGAGGGTGCTGTGATGAACCCGATGGTGGCAGGGGTGAACCAGAGGGTGGCAGTAGTGAACCAGAGGGTGGCAGTGGTGAACCAGAGGGTGGCAGTGATGAACTAGAGGGTGGCAGTGGTGAACCAGAGGGTGCTGTGATGAACCAGAGGGTGGCAGTGATGAACCAGAGGGTGGCAGTGATGAACCAGAGGGTGGCAGTGGTGAACCAGAGGGTGGCAGTGGTGAACCAGAGGGTGGCAGGGGTGAACCAGAGGGTGGCAGTAGTGAACCAGAGGGTGGCAGTGGTGAACCAGAGGGTGGCAGTGATGAACCAGAGCGTGGCAGTGGTGAACCAGAGGGTGACAGTGGTGAACCAGAGGGTGCTGTGATGAACCAGATGGTGGCAGGGGTGAACCAGAAGGTGGCAGTGGTGAACCAGAGGGTGGCAGTGATGAACCAGAGGGTGGCAGTGGTGAACCAGGGGGTGCTGTGATGGACCAGAGGGTGGCAGTGATGAACCAGAGGGTGGCAGTGGTGAACCAGAGGGAGCTGTGGTGAACCAGTGGGTGGAAGTGATGAACCAGAGGGTGGCAGTAGTGAACCAGAGGGTGCTGTGATGAACCAGAGGGTGGCAGTGATGAACCAGAGGGTGGCAGAGATGAACCAGAGGGTGGCACTGATGAACCAGAGGGTGCTGTGATGAACCAGAGGGTGGCAGTGATGAACCAGAGGGTGACAGTGATGATCTAGAGGGTGGCAGTGATGAACCAGAGGGTGGCAGTGATGATCCAGAGGGTGGCAGTGATGAACCAGAGGGTGGCAGTGATGAACCAGAGGGTGGCAGTGGTGAACCAGAGGGTGGCAGTCATGAACCAGAGGGTGCTGTGATGAACCAGAGGGTGGCAGTGATGAACCAGAGGGTGACAGTGATGAACCAGAGGGTGGCAGTGATGAACCAGAAGGTGTCAGTGGTGAACCAGAGGGTGGCAGTGGTGAACCAGAGGGTGTCAGTGATGAACCAGAGGGTGGCAGTGGTGAACCAGAGGGTGGCAGTGATGAACCAGAGGGTGGCAGCTATGAACCAGAGGGTGGCAGTGATGAACCAGAGGGTGGGGCTGCTAAACTGCCCAGGAGCCCTGTGGGTGTGAGCCCCCACGCTGCTGAACTGCCAAGGGGTTGTGAGCCCACCTGCTTCTGAACTGCCCCGGGGCCCAGTGGGTGTGAGCCCCCGTGCTGCTGAACTGCCCCGGAGCCCTCTCAGTGTGAAAATCATTTGTGCTCAATTGCCTGGGAGCCCTCTGGGTGTGAGCACACATTGTGCTAAGTGCCCCCTTGCCCCTAGTACATATATACCCGTACCGCACAGCACCATTATGCTTTTGCACCATGAAGTCTGGTGCCTGGATGCTCCTGATCCGTGTAGGTGGTACCACCGTCTGGTGCAGTCAAAATGTAAAGTCATAACTTGCTACACAGCACCAATAAACACGTGTCCCCCCTGGCACCGGTATGCGCCTGTACCAGACGTGGAGCACCCGTATGCCACTGCACCCTACTGCCCAGTGCCAGCATATGTCTGTACGGGGCAGTTTAGTATGAGATGGGACATTGTCCAGCAGCAGCAGCTGCATGCGCCTGAACCCACTGAGCAGGATCAGAATGGCTTTGAACCAACATGCGCAGCAGAGCTATCTTGGACATCTGAAGGGTTCTGGGGTCCTGTGCCAAACGTATTTTTGCATCCATGAGTTTCCCGAGTGCCCTCCCTGTGTAGCTCCTGTGACCAGGAGGCTGCTTTCCCCTCATCTGCTGCTCTGCTCGGTCTCTGACCCTTTATAAACAAGATGCATGTGAACTCGCATAGAAGCCCCGCCTGTTTGGCCCCGTCCACCACACACTAGCGGTATGAAACATCTTCCCGCCCATCCCCACTATAATGGCCAGCTCACTCAAGGGACCTCGGCGCCTTTTGGCGCGCTGGCAAAGTTACAGGCACACGTGGTCACATATTTGTGCAAATGGCACAAAAATCCGCGAGTTCACGGGAAAATTCGCGAACTCGCGGATTTTTTTGCTATTTCGCACGAATTCGCAGACCGCGAATTCATAAATTTCGCCCATACTTACTCTACTCTACACCACGGCACTCTACGCCATTCTACACCATTGCACTCTGTCACTTTACTCTATAGTGCTCTACGCCACTGCAGTCTTCACCAATGCACTCTACACCACTCTACTCTATGACACTCTACTCTGTGACACTCTTTTCTGCGGCATTGTGCTCTGCTTCACTCTACTCTGCATCACTTTACTCCAATGCATGCTATGCCACTCTAATCTACTGTGCGCTACTGCACTCTATGACACTGAGCTCAACACCACTTAATTCTACACCTCTCTACTCTACTCTGCACCACTCTACTCTATGCCAGTGCACTCTACTATGCACCACTCCACGTTTTTCCACTCCGCTGTAAGTCACTCCACCCTGCTACACTGCACTCTACACCACTAATCTATACCACTCCACTCTACTGTGAAGCACTCCACTCTACAGTACTTCACTCTACTCTGAAACAATCTATTCTACACCACTGCTACCTATGCCACTGCACTCTACGCCAACCTACTCCACGCTGCGCCACTCCACTCTATGCCACTGCAATCAACACTGCAACACTCTACTCTACACCACTGTACTCTAAACCACTGCACACTACTCCAATGTACTCTTCACCACTTCACTCAAAATCAATGTACTCTACACCAATGTACTCTACACCACTTTATTCCAAACCATTGCACCGTAAGCCACTGCACTTATGCCAACTACTTTGCACCACTGCACTTTACACCACTTTACCCTACAACATTCAACTCTATGCCACTACACTCTCCACCACGGCACTCTATGTCACTGCACTCTTTGTAATTGCAGTCTATGGAACTCTATTCTACTCTGCACCACTGTAATCGACATCCCTGCACTTTATGGCACTCTACTCTACATCACTGCACTCTGCACCACTCTGCTCTACACATCTCTACAACCTGGCACTCTGCGACCCTGCACTCTGTCACTCTACTATCCATGACTGCACTGCATGCCACTGCACTCTACTCTATACCAGTCCACTCTACGCCACTTCACTCTACTCTGAAACAATCTAATCTATGCCACTACAGTCTATGCCACTCTATTCTACTCTGCTCCACTTCACACAACACCACTCTATTCTACACTGCTGTACTCTATGCCACTGCACTCTACACCACTTCACTCAAAAACAATACAGTTATACCACTGCATTCTATGCCAATCTGCCCTGCACCACTGCACTGCACGCCACTATACTCTACTCTACACCACCGCACTCTATGCCATTCTACACCATTGCACTCTGTCACTTTACTCTACAGGGCTCTATGCCACTGCAGTCTTCACCAATGCACTCTACACCACTCTACTCTGTGCCACTCTACTCTGTGCCACTCTACTCTGCGGCATTGTGCTCTGCTTCACTCTACTCTGCACCACTCTACTCCAATGCATACTATGCCACTCTAATCTACTGTGCACTATTGCACTCTATGACACTGAACTCAACACCACTTTATTCTACGCCTCTCTACTCTACTCTGCACCACTCTACTCTATGCCAGTGCAATCTACCCCACTGTACTATGCACCACTGCACTTTTTGACACTCCACTTTAAGCCACTCCACTCTAAGCCACTCCACCCTGCAACTTTGCACTCTACACCACTAATCTATACCACTCCACTCTACTGTGCACCACTCTACAATACTTTACTCTATGCTGAAACAATCTATTCTACACCACTTTACCCTATGCCACTGCACTCTACGCCAACCTACTCCACGCTGCACCACTCCACTCTATGCCACAGCAATCAACACTGCAACAATCTACTCTACACCACTGTACTCTACGCCACTGCACTCTGCCCTGCACCACTATTTGCCACGCTACGCTGCACCACTCGATTCTACTCTGAAACAACCTACTATATACCACTTTACTCTATGCCACTCTACTCCTCTATTTGCCATTGCACTCTACGCTGCACTACTCTACTCCTCTGCAGTCTACGCTATGCCACTGTACTCTAAACCACTGCACACTACGCCAATGTACTCTACACCGCTTCACTCAAAATCAATGTAATCTACACCACTTTACTCCAAACAAATGCACCCTAAGCCACTGCACCTATGCCAACTACTTTGCACCACTGCACTTTACACCACTATACCCTACAACATTCAACTCTATGCCACTACTCTCTCCACCACGGCACTCCATGTCACTGCACTCTTTGTCATTGCAGTCTATGCCACTCTAGTCTACTCTGCACCACTGTAATCTACATCTCTGCACTTTATGGCACTCTACTCTACATCACTGCACTCTACTCTATATCACTGCTCTCTGTAACACTCTGCTCTACACATCTCTACAACCTTGCACTCTGCAACCCTGCACTCTGACAGTCTACTATCCATGACTGCACTGTATGCCACTGCACTCTACTCTGCACCACTCAACTCTACGCCACTCTACTGCACTCTACGCCACTAAACTCTACACTACTGCACTCTACGCCACTGCATTCTATGCAATTGAACTCTGACATGCTACTATCCATGAATGCACTCTATGTCACTGCACCCTACTCTGCACCATTCAACTCTACGCCACTCTACTGACCAAGTCATGACTACGGCAGGGACATGCTACCATACACTCAGCCTTTTGCGCAGAGTGTCCCGGTGGTTGCCTCTCTCCATTCGTATAACCCTGATTCAGGCTCTGATTATTGGCAGCTTAGATTATTGCAATGCTCTGCTGGCATCTACAAATGAAACACTTCTCAGCAGACTGCAGATTGTACAAAATGTGGCCGCTCGCCTGGCTCTTAAAAAACCACTTTGCACCTCTTCAGGACCATTGTTAAAACAACTCCACTGGATCCCTATTTGCCAGAGAATTAATTTCAAGCTTTGCTGTCTCGCCCATAAAGCTCTATATGGTCCGAGTCCCAGCTACCTGGAAGAAAAATTCAAAATCTACTGTCGGAATCATCATCTAAGATCAGAAGGCAAAGGGCTGCTAGTGGTCCCCCGTTTTAAGAAGATTAGAACAGGAGGCAAAACGGTTACCTATCTGGCTTCGAAATTCTGGAACACCTTGCCCGAGGAGCTGCGTAAATGTTCCAGTCTTCTCCGCTTCAGAAAACTCCTGAAAACTGCATTATTTAGAGCTTAAACCTGTCTGCCCATGTCCGTCTGACTTCCTCGCTATGATAGCTTGGAGATACCCCTACAGGGGTGATTCCTGCGCTTTACAAATCTCATACATACATACATATGCCACTCTACTGCACATGGTCAGCGACTAGCTGCCGCCCCCCCCCCAATCCGGCACCCAACACCAAGGAACGTGGACACGAGACGTGTTTACTCTTTGGAAGGCGGGCGCTAGTCGCCCGGCCGTATTTATTAAAGTATGAAATTAAAAAAGGGTTTTAATTGCATAATCAACAATGAAATACAAAAATCAGCAGGACATTCAGTTATACAATCGTTATCAACAAGTTTGAGAGCCTGACCTTAACAAAACTCTAATACAAGTTGTTCCTAGCTTAACTAAACATCCTATCTTGATTTTTGTACATTTCTGGCCATATGGCAGGGTCACTACCGGTGTCAGGTCCTACAAGCGGCGCCTTCCCCTTAGAAGTGCGCATGCGCAGTGTTACCCCGGGAATTGCCCGGTCTACGCCCCAAACTCCATTTACCCACTAAAGGAGGGCCCTTACTCTGCGCCGGTGGCGTCATGAGTCCACGCGCGCGGGGTGGCTACCAGCCTAAGGAAAGCGTGAACTACTCCTACCCGCGCTCCTTTGCATATTACCTTGCCCCTGGAGTACTGGGAGTGGCCCGCAGGCTCCTCCCCCTGGGCGGGAACCTCCATAGGATGATGCCCGCCCCCTCAGACCTCAAATATGTGCTCACCGATAATGACCTTACCGCCACAGGCCAGTATTGTTAACCGACGATCTGGCCTCCCCCTCTAGCCCTTATCTAAGGACACATCTTCCTAACCCAGCCCTCTAGCCAAGCCCAGATATTGTCAGCCCATAGGACATTACCCTCTTCTGTTAGGTGAACCCCATCCTTCAAGTAAAACTTTTGACCCCAGATGCACCCATGAGGTATTGACTGTAACAAGGGGGTTCGGAACAACCTATCCAACCGTGTGTTGATCCTCTTTACCGAGTGATTCAACGCCCTGACTGAATCGCCCCCCCGCCACTGAAGCCGAGGTATTAGTTGTGACCATACTAGTGTGCACCCGGGGCAGGTCCTAGCTATCCAACCCGCTGTCGAGATAATCTCCTCAATCAAGATGCGCCTGCCCAGTGTTGCCAAATCGTTCTCCCCAAGGTGAAGTATCACCACTGACGGTGGAGCCCGCTGGCGCGCTAACAGCCCTTGGAAGAATCCCCTAAACTCGTGAAGACACAACCCTCCTCTGCCAAAGAACGTGATATTCAAGCCTAGTTGCGCCGCCCTTTCCTTCTTGTCACCTGACAGGAAGACACATTCCGCTCGCTTCACATATGAATGACCAACAATCCAGACATTGTTCTTAGTTGCTTCCTGGTCGCCGCTCCGTGCTGATGAATATTGGCGATGCCCGACGACAAATTCCTCCCCTGCGTAACAGGTCTGAGAAACTGTAAGAGAGCGGAAAAGAGACCAAGCGTGAGTGACAGGTAATCATAGCATGTCAATCCGAACATAACGTTTATAGCAGTCTGACGACCACCTCCCAATTGTCTTCACTCTTTCCACTGGGAGGCCCCCCGCCACCGCCTCAGTTGCTGCCCCAATCCTGAAGGAATGAGACCCAAAATCTCTAGGATCAAGACCAGCTTTTGTGACCCCTATTTCGAACACTCTCCTGAATTGATACCTGGTCAAGGGGCTCCCGTCGGCGTGACAGAGCAACGCCCTGCGTGCTGAACCGACCAATAGTCCCATGAGTGACTCCACGTGCCTCACCGGGCAGCACGGGTTGGCGGGGGCCCGTTGCAGAACTATGGTGTGACCCCTCGCTTCTTGATCGGTCTTTGATTTCTGGATAATTACCCACATGGTGTCACCCCTTATCGTCACCCCAGCCATCTGCAAGCCACCAAGTATGTCAGTTTTAGATCCTGCCACAAGTTCACTAATTCTCAGTGCCCCATAAAATGCCAGGGAGAATGCCGCCCTAAAAAGAAGCACTTCCCACTCCGAGTTACAAACAATCTCCAGCGTGCCCAGTAAGGCTGTTAGCCGGGCCAACCCTATGGGCTTCCTCTTATCCTTCTGGTGTCCCTGAATACGGCGCCATCCCCTTAAAGCCTTGCGTATCATAAAGGTATTGGTGGGATCCCGAAAGCCCCTAGCTTGCGCGAAGAATGACACAGCTGCCCTATGTCTGGTTGCCGCTGCCACTGAGCGCCCCTCTGTGTGCATCCATTCTAAGTAGGCTGCAAACCCATCCTCCTTCGCCCAAAGCACTTCCCACTGCGGCCCCAAGAAAGAACAATAAGACAGAAACGCCCCTTCGTACGCCGTCTTGGTCCTGGGGGCTAAGCTAGCGACCACGAGGTCTTGTAATCTGGGGCACCAATCTGCCAAAGTACCGCTGGGAAGTGTGCTGGCGAGGGGTCTGCTGTGGGGAGATGTTCCCTGAAAACCTGCATTTTGAAGCGAGAAAGGGAGTCAGCAGCATTGTTTAAAACACCAGGGACATGTTTGGCTCTAAAATTAGCATTCAGTTTAAGGCACCGCAGAACAATCTCTTTGATCAGTCGAAGTATGAAAGGACACCGCGCCCCCTGCTGGTTGATACATTCCACCACCGTCATGTTATCTGACCAAAACACCACTGATTGATTACATAGGTGTTCGGGCCAGACCATCAGTGCCACCCATATTGGAAAAAGTTCCAGGAAGCCAATGTTGCCGAGCAAACCCCATGTGTTCCATTCTTCTGGCCATTGTTGAGCGACCCACCTATTCCCTAGGATGGCACCAAAGCCCACACTACCGGCCGCATCAGTCCATAGTCCTAACTCCGCTGATGTAGTGAGCGGGCCGGGCCAGACCACCCTACCGTTAAAATCCTCCAGGAATGCCATCCAAATAAGCATATCCTGGCGAATTTCAGACGATAGGCGCGTGCGGTGGTGCTTTTCCCTCAGCCCCTTCATCGCGTGCGCGATGGAGCGAGAGAAGGGGCGAGCCATTGGGATGATTCTTAGTGCGAAATTCAGTTGCCCTACGACCTCCTGTAATTGCTGCAAAGTGACCTTCTCCTTTCGGAGGCATAACTGTAGCGACGTCTTGAATTTGCGCACCTTATCCTTAGGTAGTCTGAAACATTTCTCCATTGAGTCAATCTCGATGCCCAGAAATTCCAAGCAGGTGGTCGGGCCCACCGTCTTCCCAGGCGCAAGCGGGACCCCAAAAGCCCGCATGAGCACGCAAAATTCCTGCAATGCTAGTGCGCACTCCTGAGAACCCGCTGTACCGAGGAAGAGGAAATCATCTAAGTAATGCATGACCCTTTGATGGCCTGTCACCTGTCTCATGGCCCATTCTAGAAATGAACTAAACATCTCAAAGTAGGCACAAGAAATAGAACAACCCATAGGCATGCATTTGTCCATGTAGAACCTATCCCTAAAGGTGAAACCTAAAAGATGTTGATCCGCCGGGTGGACTGGGAGGAGGCGGAAGGCGGACTCTATGTCTGATTTCGCCATCAGCGCCCCGGGTCCAGTGGCCTGTAATAAGGTCACAGCCTGGTCAAAAGAGGCGTACTTGACACTACAGATACCTTCGTCAATGGCATCATTCAGTGAGGCCCCCTTTGGCGCTGATAGGTTATGAATCAATCTGAATTGCCCCTTCTCTTTCTTGGGGACAACTCCCAGTGGGGAACACACAAAATTGTGTACTGGTACTGCAGAAAAAGGGCCAGATATCCTGCCTAAGGAAAGCTCCTTGTCAATTTTGGCGGCCACAACAGCCGGATTGTGTGTGACTGATAATTGATTTCTACAGTGCGCACTGCCTGTGTATCCCTCGGCCGGGATCCTAAAACCTTTAGAAAAACCTTCCTGGAGTAGGGTGGCCGCTTTGTGGTCCGGGTATCTGTTCAACAATGGAATCATTGCCACCACATCCACTGGAGTGGGGGGGCGTGCCCTGTCTGACTTATAGTGGCCTTCCCCTACCCCTCTGTCCCGTGTTACCTTGCTTGGACCTACAGGTAGATTCTGGGTGAGAGGGGTGCCCACAAGAGGCACATGCATGCCTAAACTTACACGCGGCCCTTGTGCAGGTACGCTTATTGAAATCCCAGCACACCCCTTTCTTCTCCGGCCCACCTGCCCTAAATTTCCCAGGTACTTCACTCGTTTGGGGGGGCCGAAAGGGCTGCTGCGGTCTAGGGAACACCTTGCCCGCACCGAACTGAGGGGGAGGTGCCGTGTCAGAGAACTGTTTGTGCCAAGCCAAGGAATCTACAGAGTCCCAGGGCAATGATCTATTGAATTCCAATGCCTTCCTAAAGTTGACATCATAGCCCTTCCATGCTTCCCCAGAATACTGTTGACTCCACCCCACAATCCTGCTCGAGTAGCAAGCCAATGCAGCCTGCAGATCTGGAGGACGCTCAGCCTTAACTGCAGTGAAAACAGCCCATGCTTGCATCCAATTATTGAGATTTTCCTCAACCCTGAATCTAGTACATTGCGCCCTCCATTCACTTGGGAGCATCCACTCCTTCAGTGCTTTTGCCTGCTCCATCTCCCTATTATCCAACAATAAAGAATAAATGTACACGTATTTATCAGCCCAAATCATTTCTTTCACAGCTAAAGACACATGTTGAGCTAGATTTTCGCTCCTGGAAGGTACTACACCGTCTCCCAAGAGCGGCAATGCCACTTCCTTACCAAGTGCGGGCACCGGGGGCGGCTGCCCTTGTACTCCGTCCAGCTGGGGAACACTTGGACCTGCAAGGGGAGAAGAAATCGGCAATGCAACATTGTCGGGGACCGGTACCGACCTGATTTTTTCTACGAACCTTGCCGCCTCTGCCGCATAGTCTGCAGAATTCGGGAAGGCTCCCCCTTTTTGGAGCCATGGCATCATAGCCGTTAACTGAGATAACAATTCGGGTGGCATTGAATCTACGTTACCCCCCGGGACAACAGGTACCACTGGGGTTATGCCCAGTGGTCCTGGCATGGCTGGCAAGGCGGGCGCCGGGTGTGACCCGCCTGTACCTGGGATTGTGGGCACCGGTGCGGGAGCAGACCCAGCGTCTACTGGTTGACCTGCCGGCACCGGCACCACAGGGGCAATGGGTGTAGGCACGTGCGGGGGTGGGACCACCGCGGGAGGTGCGGCGGGTAATGGATCCACTGGGCCTGGTGTGGGGACCGCCTCCCTGGGTCTCTTGGACCTAGGTTTCCCTTGCGGGGTGACAAATTCCCCTCTTGGCAATGGTGCCACCCTCTTGCGGATCGGTCTCCCGGACGGGCCCGGTGCCTCGCCCTCCCTGTCCTCCAACCGAGCTTCCCGCTCCTTAATTTGGCCTAGCTGTTGCTTAATGTCGCTCATCTCCCGCATCATAGCCCGCATCATAGCCTCCATGTTGGACCCCCTTTTTCCACCCCTTGGACCTGGCATGACGCTTACCCCACAAAACACCCGCTGCCTACTTAGTTCCCAACCGTCAACTGTGTGTACCTTTCAGATGGAGGGTCACCAGGGGGCTTTCAGCACCATGCAACGGCGACCGCAACACTAGCGGCTTGTCCGCTTATGTAAGGGGGTGAGTAAACCTAATGTAGACCCACCCGGCGGCCACCAGGAGCGATGAATGCTAGCCCCCCGTACCCCTCTTACCGACCGATCACTCGTCCTCGCCTGCGGTAATGGCCTGCGGCCCCTGTTCACACCACGTTGCGTGCTGGATGCTCTTACGTCCTGTCCGCTAGTGAATGGCCCCAATAATGTTAAATTGCCTGGAATTAAAAACTTGTGTTATCACCGTGTATAAGCGACATTAAAATTAACACTCCTTCCAAGGCCAGGACAATTCTGGACCCGTGTCTGCACTTATTCCCCAGAACTGTAAGGATGTGACAACAAATCACTTAGTAATCAAAATTACAACAATACATTAGTGAAAAACCTTTCAAAATTGTCACCTCGTTTTCAAGACAATTGCACACTTTGTGTCACATCCAATAACACGAATTATAACGAAACACTGCAGTGCAGCGTGAAAAACAATTACATAGATACACTTTGTGCAATGAAATTAATAATAAGTCACTTAATAACCAAAGTAATAACCTTGTAAGAAACGGCCCCTTGTTTCACCATACAATTGTACACTTTGCGTCACTTCATGAACAACAAATTACCTAATCATTAATGTAATGCGGCCGTAAAAAACAGTTTCTTTCCTATAATTGTAAACTTTCACCAGGGGTCTCCCATCCAGGTGCTGCCCTGGTCGACCCTGCTTAGCTTCAAGCGTGACGCTTGTGTCCCGCTGTAACAACCTCTCCGCTCTGTCTCACCGAAGCGGGAAAACCCTTCTTTGTACCGCGTTACATATGCGGTTTAAATGACGCTGCTAACGTATCAAAACCGTCGCTCGACCTGCCCGCGGCTTTATGCTACTCTGTACCGCGTTATCTGGCCTCCCCGGTTTGTTCTTATTGCCGGTATGGTACTCTAAACACAAAGCCGCACAATACCCCGCCGCCTTACCCCAGCCCTCGTGGAGTCCCGGAGCACACCTCCGACGTGCGCTGGCCCGCTGCTCGTCCCCGCCCTACCCGCGCCAACAAATACCGCCTTCTCCTCGTTCCTCGGAGCGAGTTCCACGTCCCGGGACCTCTGCTGCCGCCTCGCGTCCTCGACGACGACCCTGGACAGAAAAGGGGAAAAAATTCACAACTGCCGCCGCACGTCCCAGGCCGATGCAATCCCACGACGGCTCAGCTGGCTCCACGAACCGCCGATGCAAACTTCGTTGTACCTGTAAAATAAAAGCGGGAAAAATTTATCAAACAAAGAAGCCCCGAACGCGGGGCACAACGTTCAGCGAGGGAGCGTCCAGGGACAAGGGAGTCTCCTGGGCGCTCCCTACCTCTTATTCCCGAGGGGCCGGGTGGCCCCTCCTCACGCCCGCCCCCCCCGACCCGGAACCAGTCCATTGATTCCGGGTCAGGAGGGGCGCCGGCCAATCGGCGGTGGGCCGCGCCCCCAGGGCACGCCCCCACCGTCGAAGGACCCGAGGGGAGAAGGGGTGAGGCGGTCGCCGCGCCGCCATGCGTGCGGGGGGGCCGAGGGCCCCCCCTTTTCACTCTATACCACTACACTCTACACTACTGCACTCTATGCCACTGCATGCTTTACCTCTGCACTCTATCCTGCACCACTCCACTGTACCCTGCACCACTCCACTCTATGCCACTTCACTCTACGCCACTCTATTTTGCTCTGCGCCACTTCACTCTACTCTACTTCATTGCACTCTACACCACTGCAAGCTATGCTGTACCTCTCTGCTCTATGTCACTGCACTCTATGCTACTCTACATCACTGCCCTCTGCGTCAATGCACTCTACAACACTTTACTTAAAAGCAGTCCACTTTAAGCTAGTGCACTCTATGCCAATCTGCTCTGCACCACTGTACTTTACGCCACTTCACTCTAGGCCACTCTGCTCCACACTACTCTACTTCCCTCCACTTTACGATACTTCACTCCACGATACTCAACTCCATGATACTCAACTCTATGTTGCTCTACTCTCTGATGCTCTACTCCATTAAACTCTGCTCCATTGGCACTCTACTCCACTCTATGCCACTTCACTCTACAGCACTCCACTCCACTCCATGCCAGTCGACAACACTACTCCACCCTACAAGGCTCTACGCAACTGCCTCTATGCCACTTCATGCCACTTTACTCCACTCTGTTCTATGACACACCACTCCACTTCATTCTATTCCACTCCATTCTATGACACTGTACTCCACTCTATGCCACTCAACTTTATGCACTTCCACTCTGACACTCAACCCCTTCCAAGACACTCCACAACTCTGTACGCTACTCCATGACACTCCACTTCACTACTCTCCTCTCTCCGCCACTCAACTCTACTGAACACCACTCCGTGCCACTCCATAACACTCCACTATACTCCACTTTACAACACTCTTCTCCACTCCACGCAACATTCCTTTACCCCACTAACTTTTAGCCATGCTGAACTGCAGCCAGTCTGGTGTACAACACTGCTAAAACATACGTGCCAATATCTCTTGCATAGGGGAGATGTATTGGCTTTGCCAATGCTTGTTTGTACAGCAGCATGACATATCAATCAATCAATCAGGAGTTTGTTAAAGCGCGACTACTCACCCGTAAGGGTCTCAAGGCGCTAGGGGTGGGGGGGGTTGGGAGGGTGCAGGTTCCATTCCATCAAGGAGGGGGTCTGTCGAAGAGCCAGGTTTTGAGGTTTCTTGCGAAGATGGGGAGCGATGTTGTCTGTCTGAGGTGGAGCGGAAGGGCGTTCCATGCTTTGGCCGCGAGGAAGGAGAAGGAGCGGCCTCCCGATCTGGTCTTTCTGGTGTGGGGGACCACAGCGTAGGAAAGCTGGGCTGATCGTAGGGTCCTTTGGGGTGCGTGGAATTTGAGTCGGCTGTTCAGGTATGCTGGTCCGGTGCCGTGGAGGGCCTTGTGTGCGTGGGTGAGCATCTTAAAGGTGATTCTCGCCTCGACGGGGAGCCAGTGGAGTGTGCGCAGGTGCTGGGAGATGTGGCAGTGTTTTGGCAGGTTGAGGACCAGTCTTGCGGCGGCGTTCTGGATGTTCTGTAGCTTGCGGATGAGGTTTTTGTTTATTCCGGCGTAGAGTGCGTTGCCGTAGTCGAGTCTGCTGGTGACCAGGGCGTGAGTGACTGTCTTTCGGTGTTCGAGGGGGATCCATTTGAAGGTCTTACGAAGAAGGCGGAGGGTGTGGAAGCAGGAAGATGAGACAGAGTTGATCTGGCGGTCCATTTTGAGCTCGGAGTCCAGGATGATTCCCAGGTTGCGTGCGTGGTCTGTGGGGGTTGGCGGGTTTCCGAGGGCGGTGGGCCACCAGGTGTCACTCCAGGCGTCGGGGTTTGGGCCCATGATGAGTACTTCTGTTTTGTTGGTGTTTAGTTGTAGGCAGCTGTTTTTCATCCATTTGGCGACGGCTTCCATGCCTTCTCGAAAGTTGCGTCTGGCAGTGTTGGGCTCGTTGGATAGGGAGAGGATGAGCTGGGTGTCGTCTGCATAAGACACGATGTTGAGTCCGTAGGTCCTGACGATGGGGGCAAGTGGAGCCATGTAGACGTTGAAGAGCGTCGGGCTGAGGGAGGAGCCCTGGGGGACTCCGCAGGTGATAGGTGTGGGGTCCGAGAGGAAAGGGGGGAGTCTGACCCGCTGTGTCCTGCTGGAGAGGAAGGAGCAGATCCAGTCGAGGGCCTTGTCCTGGATTCCTGCATCGTAGAGTCTGCGTATTAGGGTGCGGTGGGAGACTGTGTCGAACGCCGCTGATAGGTCGATGACAAAAACAACATTGATGGAGCCAATACCTTGTGTAGGCAAGACCTGTTGGATTTGCTAATGATTGTTTATTAAGTAATGTTACTAAACAAATTAGTGTTGTATTATAGCAACCATCTTTGAATGGCCTGGTGGAATGGGAACAATGTTTTTTTGAAGGAAAGCATACGCACAGCATTAGCGACAAGGTTCGATGTTAGGCCATACATAGGAGAGAAAAATTCATAATATGTGAATATGCTTCACTCGACAGCGGGAGTGTTCCTGTTTTTGCTGTTGAGAGGGAGAGAGTCCAGAATGAAGTTAACAGCTGGGTGGGTTACTGAAGTTCAACATGGTAGTTTGACTTCTAAGGAGATGCAGAAAGTGAAGAAAAGTACGCTTGATAAACAGAAGCATAGTAATAGTACCATTATGCAGCTGCGTCTGGCAATACAAAAATATAGGGGGGTGCCATGCGCCCGACTCACCTTAATGATGCTCCTGCCTGGTGTGGCACTCCCAGCAATGGAGGTGTGACGTCCATGAGCCGGAAAGGGAAGGACTTCCTTTCCTCCCAGTGGAAAGTGACTCCTGACCAATCATGGAGCTGCTCTTAGCATGAGATCAGCTTTAGGATTGGTGGAAGCAGGCTAACCTAGCGCCCATTTTGAGGCTGGGGGCCTGTGCCAGCCATCCCCCAGCTGTTTCACAGCCCGGTATTGCTGGGTGTGCAGTGCACATGCCGGGCTGGCCATGGGTAGCCAGCCAGCCAATCCGACATGCGCACTGAAAGGGGCAGCGGTAATCCTGCAATTGCAGAATTCAGTCCCACCCTCCTGCCTCACGCTTGCGCTGTACCCATCAGTACAAAGTTGGCAGGAAAAGAAGGGCCCCTTTAGACCAAATGAATAGGGCACTATACAGTGAACAAAAAACAATATTGTTTGGACAAGGCTATTTTATCCAAACATCAATTAATCCATACATTACATTCCAATCTAATTCCTCACTTTTCAAACTCACTCATCCATGCTGAGGAAGATTGAACCACATATAGACAGTACATCAATTTGTAGATTTTTACTAGCTCTTTTGTATGGTTTATCTACTGACTATATGTTGTCCAAAGGATATTGTTTTTTATTCCCCATCAGTACAAAGCACATGGTCCAGTGTTAGTAATTTACATTATGTGTTATCAAAAGAGACTAGCTTAAATATGACCAATATTGTTAGGACTCTGATTAGATTTGTCATGGGCACCTCGCTGGTGAGTTCATGAAGCCCTCACCCACCAACCTGGTTGGTGGCATTCTTCATCATCGGGCCCACCCAGTGACACCTAATGTGTCCCGGGTGTGCTGCGACGCCTGATTACAGCGGAGCTGGTATTTTACTGAGAGTGCAGTGTGCGGTGTAAATTGAAGTGTGAGTTAAAACGGCTTGGTGAGGGTCCCAGTACCCGAGGGTAAATTAAATTTTAATAACTGGGCCCCCGTCAGCGGTTAAAATAAGGCTTGGGGATGTTTAAGGGAGGCGAGTTACTACCTCCTACATCCATCAGTTGGTCGACATGTTTCAGCCAGTGCCTTAAACTAAATCTGGCTTTCCTCAGGACCTTTTTAAAATAGAGTGTAGTGCAGGTTAAAAAGGAGTGTAATCCAGGCTATGTGTTACACTCATTAAGGTGTTTCTCTAAGTGTGAGAGGGGGGATTCCCTTCGCATATATGCGCTTAGATTTTGCAGCCAATGCTTCCAGGAGTGAAGCGGTAAGGGGTTGACCAGCTTTTCTGGTCAGAGCCTGCCTTGTACCTGTTGCACCGTCTTCGTACTCTCTCTCGATACGCGCAGTAATTTACATTAGCCATAGCATTAGCCATAGCACCATCAAGATGCAAATAAATGATTATTGCTCTTCTAGTGTTCCAAATCACCGCATGCATGTAAAGCACCCCCAACCTGGCCCTGAGAACTAAGACGATGTTCTTATGTCACTAAATCACATGGCCAACATCATGTAAAGCACCATTGCCACACCAGCAATCTGAATAGTACCCCTTGCATGTACAGCATTGTCTTCAAAACAACAACCCTTATTGCACAACAGCATCTAAAGCACTGTCAGGATAAATATTCTATAATTCCCCTCCTACTTCTTCCCACTTACATCATTCTGCCTCTTGAAGTTCCCCAATGTCAATGGACTACAACGGCTGGTTTCACACATGCGCACTGGCAGGCTGGAAATTTTACTCTCCCTGTTTACCAGAAGTACGGCAACGCACACAATTATACACTTTCTTCAAATATTTGTGGTCGAGGAGTGGAATAGCAAATCGTCTTCTCCTGTTTGAGAGTTTTTCACTGCCCCTCCACTGAGTGTATGGGGAAGCATGGACTTAACCTCAATTTGTTGTGTAATTCTCAGTTCTCCCATGAATTTCACTTGAATTTCTTTAAAGCCCACAACATTTCGTGGCTTACCAAGGACACCAAAAGAGTCAAGGTTGTTGTCTACCAAGATTAGAAACCTACATTGTTAATTTCTTATAAAAAATGCACAGCTCTTATAATTCAGGCATTTCCAAACACGTACATAAGCAAATCTTTGTGGAAATTCAGTTGACCATTTACAAATTGTTACTACCGCATCCAATAATATCCATTGGGGATTTTGTACATTCGACTGTATGTTTCTAACACAGACCCGCCACCGTTCAAAATTCTCTCCATAATTGTCTCACCGGGGTTTTTTGTACATTCACGTTTTCGTGCTAAGACACGAGGTTGGTTTAATGTACCATCAGCAGGGGTATCTGATCAGCAGTTTGAATTTTGACAGGATCGAGTTAGTCTTTTTAGGTCTGGGCTATGACAGTGCAGCTGTCAAACATATTATTGCTTTCAATATACAGAGAGTGGGCTTTGGGTCTGCCCCTTTCAACC
This sequence comes from Lissotriton helveticus, assembly GCF_964261635.1. Lineage (NCBI taxonomy): Eukaryota > Metazoa > Chordata > Amphibia > Caudata > Salamandridae > Lissotriton > Lissotriton helveticus. The sequence continues at coordinate 362,030,195 of NC_136065.1, read as the reverse complement.
ATTGGCCTTGTTCGACCAGTCTTCTTCTACCATTGGCTTGAGACTTTGTCATTCACATCCTGGCTCCGCTCAGTGGAATATTCTTCTCTCACCTAATGCTATTGGCTATTTGGGTGAAACCTTCTGCCTCCACTCAGGAGATTAATTGAATTGCATTAGGGACTAATTTGCAATTTTAGTACTCTGTATTTGCTCGATTCCTCCCGTGTGTCTCGCTGTAAAATCCTAATGCTGCATGTGTTAACATATAAAAAAAAACAGAGTTATTGTTTTTGTCAATGGTTGTTCATCTGGGTCATTGTATACATGCAGTTTGGTTCTTCAGCATTTCACCGCTATATAAAAAAAAATACAAGGTGTTAATATTGTTCCTCACAATTAATTATACTCCTCCTTTCATCCCCACCACCACGCATTCATTCAAAAAGACCCTGCTGAACTGTACTTTAAAAAAAAAGGTTAACTTCTAAAACTGCATCACCTTTTTTTCAGAACTTCCCAATTCCTTCGCCAACCCACAAAATATATACACGCTTCGTTCCTCCCCTTAATCAAGGTGAAAACATGTAAATCCCCTGGAGCTGCCAACTTTGAAGAGAAATGTAATTAGCAAAGCTTCCTGTAGCAGCCACTTTCGATATGAAATGGCCCATAATCATTGTAACACAGGTTGTAGGTGTTAGGTGTTTAACTGCTCATTAAATCTACCAGTGGGTTTGTGCCTGGCATTATTTATGTGACATAATAGCTGCACAGATTCAATAGCCTGTTAATAAATGGCAACTGTGGAACAGAGGAAGGGCCCAATACACAAAGGTAAACGTACACTTTTGTGTAACTTTGCAACTTCACAAAGGTAAACTTAGACCAAAAGTCGAACTTTATTACTTTTCGGTATTCACAAAGGTAAGTTACTACTAGTAAAGTTAAACTTTTGGTGCAAGTTTCCTTTTTAGGTCTCGCCCTGGAATAGCATCCGAAGGATGCGTCAGTCCAGGGTCGGAGACTATAGCGAGCTGACACGGGGGAATGAGGGACAAAAATCTGTCACGCGCTTCTCCCCGGCTGGATTCAGCTGCTTGCACGCGCACCAACATTCACGCATGCGCACATCACAGGCACACGCATACACAGCACTCACGCATGCGCACATACACACGCGCTGCTTACTTTCACTTTGCAACCCCCCCCCACCAGTCATCGGATTTTTTTACACACGCACGCATGCATGCATACATACACACACACAGACACACGCGCAGGCACACACGCACACACAGGCACACAGACAGACACACACGCGCGCGCGCGCACATGTCCCCTCCCCCCCTCACACCCCACTCACCGAGTTCTTTTAGTGTGTCCCTCTCTCCTTCCCTCTCTCCTTCGGCAGGCAGCGGGTCATCCTAGTAGCAGGCGGGGCTCTCCACGAGGCAAATCTTCCGGCAATCTTCCGGCTGACGGGCACAGGAGCGCGGGGTAGGCTCCCGTCTGCTTCCTGTCTTTTTGCGGCCCCGCCCCCGTCCCAACACAGGTTGCCTGGCTTCCTGTTCGAGCCGGGCTGCGGGAACATTCACCCGCGGCACGGCTCTGACGCCTGACGTCATGAACCAAAGACTAGAATGCCGGGCCCAGTCAGGTTGTGCTTGCACTTTGCAGCACATCCTGCTGCTGGAGCGCGGAGTTTGAGGAAGGTGCCGCCCCTCACTGCTGGCCGTTTTGCTGGTGGCGCCGCAAATTGAATCATGGCGCCGTTCACAATACTGCTGCAGGCACCTCGCACTGACCCGGGCTATCGCCTTGCCTGTTGCTCAGTTGTTAATTTACTCCCCGCCGAATTATTGCAGCCGCCCTTACTATTTCAAAATTATAAACTAAATACGCCCTCATTCAGACAAGCTACTGGAGCGTCGAGGACCTGGTATCGCTGACCCTGAAGCTGCGTGCAGTTTTACTTCACCTCTCAAACTACGTGAGTACTTAATTTACATTTTTCAGTGTTCCCCAACGTTCTGTGCCACCCGGGTTTTTCACAAGACAAATAGTGCGAAGGAGGTTTCAGGCAGGGCAGGGCCTTATTCAGTCCACTATTCAGCCAGGGTTCCACACATACTGGAAAGTTAGTCCCAGGGCGTGCTTTCTTTTGCAGTGTTTTTTATATGGCGCGAAGGTGACCCGATGGTATAATTGAAGGGTTATTCTAGCGCCACAGTTTCATTACAAGGTCAAGTTCATTAGCTGTTTGGCACGTGGAAATTAAATTATTTTCCCAGAATCACAATATTTTGGGCCGGTTAGTCGAGTTTGGAACCTGGCTCCCAGTGCCAAAGTCAGCAGCCACTGATCATTTTTCCATGACCAGCACCACCATGTTCTGCATCGTGTATGCAGAAAAAAACAACAGATTTGTTTTGCCTTCTTACGTAATGCCATACCAAATTGTAGCAGGCTAGCAGCTGATGCCCCACACCACTCCTGCTAGGCTTCAGTGACGATGGAGCTACTCCACAATTCACAATCATGATCGAACACACCGATGTACGGTACCCAACCTCTGAATGAGGAGGGGCGGGACTGGGGGGTGCTGAGAGGTAAGACAGATTTTGTAGCCATCAGTTTTTGGTGGATGTTCCATTACCTGCCATCTCTACATGACGGTTTTCTGCTGTTTGCAGTCTTCCTCTAAATTGCATCATAGGCAAGCAATCACCAGTCAGTGCAATGGAGCTCAAATGCCACTTCAGATTATAAGGGCACTATGTTAGTGCCGTTCCATTTCTGGTACTTTGCAGCAGTTAAGGTATTAAAGTTTCTCGTTGCTCAGACGGGTGTACTTTCTGATATTTATATGTTTTATCTTATCTTCATTGCTTGATTTGGCTCGCAAGAAAGTGTCACTCAAAGTCTTTCAAATGGCACTCATAATTACACTGAAATTATGAAAATGTCACACACAGCACTCTGAAACCTTGGCAGCTATGCGGCAGCCTCTGTGACAGTGTGACCTGCTTCACTAATCACTAGCTGCGGTAACTGCAGGCTGCTGCTGCATGCAGTGCACACAAACGCGGACTTAGTTTTGGCAATTTAAAGTCCCGTGTTAGCACTGTGCGGCTGTGCCTGCAGTGATAAATTATGTGGCAAGCGATGAATTATGTGGCAAGTGATACATTATGTGGCAAGTGATAAATTATTTTGCTAGTGATAAATTATGTGGCAAGTGATAAATTATGTGTCATGAATTATGTGGCAAGTGATACATTATGTGGCAAGCGATGAATTATGTGGCAAGTGATACATTATGTGGCAAGCGATGAATTATGTGGCAAGTGATACATTATGTGGCAAGCGATGAATTATGTGGCAAGTGATACATTATGTGGCAAGCGATGAATTATGTGGCAAGTGATACATTATGTGGCAAGCGATGAATTATGTGGCAGTGATACATTATGTGGCAAGCGATGAATTATGTGGCAAGTGATACATTATGTGGCAAGTGATAAATTATGTGTCATGAATTATGTGGCAAGTGATAAATTATGTGGCAAGCGATGAATTATGTGGCAAGTGATACATTATTTGGCAAGTGATGAATTATGTGGAGGGGAGGGGCTATAATCATGCAGAAGACGCCATTTTGCTGCTGCATAAGTCATAGGTGGGCTGCATCATTATATGTCAATATGCAACATATTTTATATGTCCCTTTTTATAAAAACAAAATGTAACTACTGCAAAAAAAAATTCTTTTATGCAAACAAATTTAAATACTGCATAAATAATTTTAACAACAAATACTTTATATGTAGCTTTTTATGTACATAAGAAAACTATAGCATAAAGCAAAAAACATTGCCATTTACAATAATAATAGCTCAAACTTAAATAATGCGAGACCTATTGCATTGCAAATGCTTGTTATTATTACTGGAAAGTAGCAAAGTTAGACTTTTTGGTCTAAGTTTACCTTTGATAATATTGAAAAGTAGAAAACCTCCAAAAAAGTGTAAATTTACATGTGCAAAACGGGCCCAATGAGTACTGAGCAGTTTCCACTAAAATAATGTGACTGGGGAGAGCAACATTATGTATCAGGGGACTTGATTGTGCAGCAAGAAAAGGCAAATGATAGGGTATTATGTAAGCACACTTTTAAGCAGGATTACATCACTATTTTGTCATTTTTATACATGTCAACATTAAGGGCAAAGGTAGTGCAGCAATACATGTGGTGGTGTTTTTAGTAACCTTTGATCAGTTTGAGCTAGAAACAATTTTGTATGTAAAAATTGCCAATTATCCAGAAGATGATGGATTATTTGGCTTGTATATATGATCTATAATTATGCAGAATGGGCTTTATCCGTAAAGTTAAGTGTAAACCCACTTTTGCAATTCACAAAAGGTGGTTTTACCCTAATAAAAAGATTTACTAACATGAACATTATCATGTGCTAATATTTACTCCCTGTTGTGGGGATTGGGACATTCTAGGGTAGGAAAGTTGAAAGTTTCCATGAACCCACAAATGTACCTGGTTGTGGGTATTCACAAACATTTCTCGACTCCTTTCCATCCTCGAAACATTCGTTTGATTTACTCCTGTCAAGAGCATAAGTAAATGCCTTTCAAGGGTGGGACACGATAAGAAAATAACAAAAATATTGGTTTTGGGTTTAGGGAAATGGGTTTCTCATCAGAGAAAAATGTTCTCCTCATGAAGAGAAAAGAATCAAGCATTGGCAATGCCATTCGGTCTGGCTTTACAAGAATGTTGTATGACAATGTAAAGTATTACAACTAAACAATATGGTAATGAATATGTATTTGTGTGAAAGCAAAGATCTGTGGAATAATATTGTTGTAGGTTAAAAGGTCATTGGACAGTCCCACTGTCAAAACAGATCTAAAACTCCATGTAGGTTAATGACTGCCCTCTTCCTATCTCTGCTCTTGCCAGAGAAAAACAATGTAAATTATCTTGTTATCTAAGACACTTTAATAGCATTACACTGTCATGTGAATGCCTCTGAAAGTTCAATCTTAGGCAAGACATTTTTGTGGCAGCACACAGTGTCTGCCCAATCAAAACATGTACTCCTTGCTCTCAATGTGTGCGGAGGAAACACCCCTCTCTAGTAATACTCGGACAGACAGCAATCATCGAGAGATGCTCCAATCCTAAGACTTGAAGAATCTTGAAGCCAAAAAGGCTCTGCATTAGAATACGCTGCTCCTTAATCTGACATTCGTTGGCTACTACACTGCTCCTATGTCATGTATCTGATGATTATTTGTTATGTTCCTACTGATAAGCGCTCAGATACCCTTGGGTCTGGACAGCGCTATAGAAAACTTCTTAAATTAAAAAATAAAAATAAAATAAATATTTGTCTGGCAACAGCTGTGCTGTCAAGCTACACCATAAAAAGTAAGCAAGTGTATCTGCACTTGCTCACTGATTTTTAGATCAGCAAATACAAAGGTGTTTCTTGTCAGTTGGAAATTCACAAACGGACTTCAGGAGTACACATATTGCAGATTTCCAAATTGCAGATTGGAAACTTTTGTGAAATAACAAAATGAGAAATCTGCACCCACATGATGTAATCTGGCGATTGCAGAGTTACCTGTTTAAATGAGTGGGCCCCATTTCTCATCTTGAGGCTTCTATTTTACAACCAAATGCATCCCGGAGATTTAGCATTATTTGTTCTTAAATGTTTTTAATGCACCAATCTAATTATCTACAAGATTTCAATATTTGTAGAAGGAACAAAAGAAAATATAAATCTGATACCTCACTTGACATGTATCATACTAGAGTATGTTATGTGCAAAAATGAACAACACTCCATTGTGATTTTCATTTGCAGGTGTTGGTATATCTCAGCGCACATGCAGTACACAAACTAGCATTAGCAAAGCCAGTAGACCTGACGTTGGCTGCCAGCAGGGCCGGGCTGGAAACAAAAACCGGCCCTGACAAAGTGCTCGGCCTGCCCACTCCCTCCCTCCCTCCCCCCCTCCCTGGGGGGTTGGAAGTGCCACTGAGCTCTCTTTGCCGGTTCCGGTTATGCTGCAAAATCAGCCCTGTAACAAAAACGGCCCACAGTGGCCCAAAACCGGCTCCCACGTGTAGGAGGATGGATATCTTACTATGGTTACCCCCAACTTTTTGCCTAGTGTTTAGCTGGTTTTCGACTTAATTGACCTGGGATCCTGCTAATCAGGACCCCAGGTTGTCTGCTCTCTCTGTAAAATGGACTCCATGTACTCTAGGTACATATCCAATTGGGAATTGGATCACCTTTGTGAGTCCCTCAATAGTGTACCATATGTACCCAGGGCATAGGTGCATCCAAGGCCTACCAGGGGCTGCAGCATATATTATACCACCCCTGGCTGGCCATCCACACTGACACAACTGGCTGATCACTCAGCTGGGGCAAGGTCGTGTAATCACCCCTTGCTTAGATATAGTATTCCTATATCTACCCTTATATATAGACACATATGCATCTATAAGTCACTCCTATGGCAGGCCTTAACAATCCTGAAGGCAGAGTGCTTGGTTTTATGTGAGATGGTGCTCTAGCATGAGCTGAGCCTGTCTGCAGCTTTCGGAACCATGTCCTTATAGCTGTTCTATGATATAGCCATACCATATACTCTTAAGTGCATTATAATCCGCGCAGTTAAATGCTAACTTTGGTTTGGCTTTATCAAAACATGTCGTGTAAGGTGTCATATTCTTTGGAATACTACCCCCTCACCAGTTCTGGCGACGGGGGTAGCATTCCACCTTTCTAGAGGGAGAAGACATGTTGTTCCTGCTAATCCCGGTTAAAGTTAACCAGAGCCTCAGCATCATAAAATGGATGCTGCCTGCCACCGACACAAATCTGAACTCCTGCTGCTGGGAGTCCTTCCAGCGAGGGAGGCTTGGACAATAGATTTCCTGCCTTGGGAGGTGCTAGCACCACCCCAGACAGGCCTTAGTGTATTGCGACAGGGAGGGCTGAATGAAACGAGACATGCCTGGGGCACACAAGGTGCTCCATGCATAGTCCAGTTGAAACCAGTTGCTGGGGCACTCCAGCCCCAGCTCTGGCGCGAAACTGGACAAAGGGAAAGGGGTGTAAGCACCCCTTCCCTGGTCCCACCCATAGGACGGACCTAGTAGGCAGTCCAGCCCCTTAGATTCAAATAAAGCTAGGAGCTGAGTCCAGAGTCCTTAGAGTAATCCTGAACTGAAACTTGACACAAAACTCTGGACCTTCGACGATCTACTTCACAGAAGACGACTGAAGAATCTCCCTTGTGGCCAAGGAGTGACCACCCTGTGCAAACAGGCACCAACCAGCGATCTGCGGTTTGCTTTGTCGACGCTCCCGCCGGAGCCCGAGCACAGACCCTGACAAGACCTGGACTTCCAGACTTCTTTGACCCCGATCCACAGCTCCAGCAAAGCTGATACCCGTGGTGGCGACGAGAGACGTGGGACCGGACATCTTGAAAAACCTGCTCATTGCTACTTGTGCAGCTTCTGAGGCACCCTCAAAGTTGTGCATTGGGGATTGAGAAGCCCCAGCCCCGAGCACCTTCTACACGACGCACAGCCCTCCACACTCACCGAGTGCCGCATGGGGCCTGCTAGTGTTTTGTGCTCGACGCTTCTGTCCGGTCACTTGCCCGTTGGCTAGTGGCCTCTGTGACGACGAACCTTTAAATCTGAACTGCTTGCCTGGTTGTTCCAGGCTTGCTCCTGCTTCTCTGTAAAAGAGAAGCCGCCCAGGCCTTGCTGGCCTGAACAGAAGCCCATCTTCGATTCCTGCGTGGGTTGTATTTGCGACGGTCTGTTGACTCCGATCCGAGAGCCGACACCGCCGACAGCGAGGCCCTTCGTGGGACAGCCCATATCCAGCGCCTGGTTGTCGTCGACACCTCCTGGTCCACGTGGCTGCAGAGACAAGCTTTGCATCCATCACCTGATTGCACCCGACATCGCATGGTTTCTTCCTGGTTCCATCCTGGTCACTGGCTAGTGACCCAGACTCTGTCCCCTCTGCTTTCAACTACTCTTCATCCTCAATCCACCCTTGGATCCACCCGGACATCTTGGTCCTGGTCGCCTGCAGCATCTTCTTACAGGTCTCCATAGGATTCAGCGACGAAACCCGACACATCTTGACACCTATTTTATTTATTTATTTATTTATTTATTTTATTTTATAACACTTGTAAGGCGCACAGCTACCCACAAAGGGTTTCCCGGCGCCGGATCAGCAAAACACAACACACATCTGGATAGAGAATATTAAATGCACTTATTTGTCGAACAGCCAGGTTTTTACACTTTTTCTGAAATTCATATAGCTTTCCTCCTTGCGTATATGAATGGGTAATGTGTTCCACAAGGTTGGGCCCAAATAGGAAAAAGATCTCCCGCCTATTCTAGCCCGTTTGAACCTCGGTACCTCAAAGTTCGCAACATTGCATGAACGAAGACTGCGATTTGGGAGGTAGGGTTTAGCAAGGTCTTGAAGGTATTTGGGGGCAGTGCCAGCTTTGATTTTAAATAGGTAGGTCAGGGTTTTGAAACGAATCCGGTTTTCAACCCTGAGCCAATGGAGGTCCCTAAGATGTTTGGTGATCCTAGCGGATCTAGGGATTCTGCGAAGCAGTCTGGCAGCAGCGTTTTGCACCAGTTGCAGACGTCTTATTACTGCTTTGTTTGAGCCCAGGTACAAGATGTTACCGTAATCAAGCCGAGATGTCACTAAGGCATTGACCACGGTCTTCTGGGTAGTAGGTGGTAACATCCAGACAATTTTGCGAAGCCATTTAAGAATGGTAAAACAAATGCCTGCCACTTTATTGGCTTGCTGAGTCATAGATAGATTGTCATCTATGATGACCCCAAGGTTTCTAACCTGAGAGGCTGGGGGTGGAAGTTTACCTAATGACGATGGCCAATGGGGATCACTCCAGAGATCTTTACTATTCCCTAAGAGGAGGACCTCTGTTTTCTCCCCATTTAATTTAAGTTGATTAGCTGACATCCAACTAAATATTTCCTGCAGGCCTATTTTTAATGCAGATGGAGCAGACGAGTCAGATTTGGAAAGTGAAAACAGAATTTGAGAATCATCTGCATAAGTCATTAAAATAAGACCAACATTTTCTGCAACATTGGCCAATGGTCGTAGGTACAAATTAAAAAACAAAGGGCTCAGGATCGATCCCTGTGGCACACCATGAGGAGAGTGGAATACCTCAGAGCATGCCTCCGAAGAGGAGATCTGAAAGGTGCGGAGGGATAAGTATGAACTAATCCACTCCAGTGCTTTGCCTTCGACACCATTCTCCCCCAGCCTGTCAAGCAGTATGGAGTGAGAAATGGTGTCGAAGGCTGCACTTAGATCCAACAGGACCAATGCTACCGTTTGGCCATCATCCATGAGCTCCCTGATCTTTTCTGTGACCCCGAGCAGGGCCGTCTCGGTGGAATAACCACCCCTAAATCCAGATTGGGACGAATGAAGAAGCTCGTTATTTTCCACATAAGTTGAAAGTGCCTTATGGATGTGCCTCTCTAAAATTTTTGAAAAGGCAGGCAGTAATGATATTGGACGATAATTGGCCAATATCATAGGGTCTGCAGCCGGCTTTTTAAGTAGAGTACTGACCATAGCATGTTTCCATAGAGCAGGAACCGTGGCCTGCTCAATGGAGGCGTTCAGTATCTCAGCTATGGAAATCATGGCAGAGTCCTCTAGTTTACTCATGATACTGATAGGAATAGGGTCACGTGGGGAACCTGATTTGATCGATTTTAATGATTCCTTCAGTGTATCCAGATTAATGGGAGGCCATGCTTCAAGATGACAATTTCCTCTGGGGCCTTGGGAGGTGTTATGTTGTTTGTGTATGATCGTGCTGTCCCTTTTGATATTAGAGACAATGTTGTCAATCTTATCGGTGAAAAAAGAAGCCAAGTCCTGGCACTGCTGGGTATTAAGAGGGGTAGGCTCCGCTCTAGCATTCTCACCAGCCAACTCTTTTACAGTATTGAAGAGAGTCTGGGATTTGTTTACTGCCATGTTAATGCTAGTAGTAACAAAGCATGCTTTAGCTCTCATGCATGCTGAATGATAGCTATTTCTGGCCTTTCGGTAAACTTCTTTCTGATGAAGTTCATAGTTTTTACGCCACTGCCTCTCCAGCGTCTTACATGTGGATTTTTCTTTCTTAAGAGCTTCTGTGTACCAGGGGGCAGGGGGGCGATGTGTTTTTCCTTTGCACCGGGATAGAGGCAGGCAGGTATCCGCTGCACCATTTAACCATGTTTGTGTAGCCTCTGCTATACTTTCCATATCTCCATCTAAGCATGGGTGATCTTTCCTCAAAGCATTGTTGAGATCCTCCAGGTTTAGAGATTTCCAATTTCTCCTAAGAGATTCTGAAGGAGTCGTAACAGGACATTTGGTAGGTTTAAGTGAGATAGCGAAACGTAAAAGGAAATGATCTGACCAGGGAACAGGAGTACTGTTTAGCCATGAGAGTTCTTTCATATTTGATATAATAGGGTCTAACAAGTGTCCAGCTTTGTGAGTTGGACCCTCATTACGTAAAGTCATATTTAAAACCATAAAATCGTCTATTAAGTTTTTGCAGGTCTTGTTGTTGGCATCTTCTAAATGAAGATTCAAGTCTCCAAGTACAGTAAAATTTTGAGCATTCAGATGTTGGGGTAGAATAGAGTTTACCAAGTTGTCAGACCAAGAGGGATTATTAACTGGCGGTCGATAGATCAGTACTCCAGAGAAGGTAAAATTAGGGCTGAGAGTAATTTTAAAAGATGCAGCTTCGCAGTTAGGAATGTCTGCAGGTTCAAAGTTGCACACAAAATCTCTACTATATATAATGGCAATACCACCTCCTGTTTGGCCTGTCCGATCCCTCCTTACAATAGCATAGCTCGGGGGGAGGGCAGTTGCAACGTCTGGACCTGATCCGTCATGAAGCCAAGTCTCGGTTAAGAATATGGCGATGGGCTTTTTTTCCATTAAAAGATGAAAAATATCTAATTTGTGTTGTGGAAGTGAACGGCAATTTACCAAGTAGAATAGGAAATTGTTTGGACTATCTCCCTGCTGGTAAGATTTGAAAACAGTACCCTGGGAGGTGTCAGAGTAGGGCTGATAGTTGGTCAAAGAAAGGGTGCATTCAGGGCATGTTTGTACACCAGCTAATAAAGGATTCAGGGTTATACAGTTGTCATGGTTATCGGGGCGTAACGCCCTAAGTTTGGCACCTGTTAACATACCGGATAGTGTAGGGGCAGAGAATTGTGCCCTATGACCCGGACTGGCCCGGACGGGCACAGACGGGCTGACTCTGGCTGGACTCCGGCGAAGACGAGGCGCGTCCGCTCAAAACGCGTCCGCTATCGCGGAGAAGGCTGTTTCCTTTTATCACTGAGCCTAGAGCGCTCTCGCCGCTCTGTCCCGCCCTAAGATGGCCGCCACTAAATCCCTAGAGCTCGGTGCCTTGCCCTGAATCGGCAGGTATCGAGCGCGTGTGTGCTGGAGAAAATGCGGGTAAGTAACAAGTGTGCTGCCTGCAGATTTCTAAAGTTAAAATACACAAGTATTACAAATTATCACGATACAATTATTAAAAGGTTTTCGTTCGCTTAAAATCAGCTTTCAATTGTCCTCTAGCGATAAGAGTGAGCAGTAAGATAATACACTGCCCAAGTGCTCGCTAATCTTGACACCTATGCACCCGGCTCCTGTGGGTGAGGTAACGCGAGTACTCTGGTGCTCCTGTGGGTATTGACTATCCAAGTGTCCTTGTTTTCAGTAGCTTCCTCCTAGTTCATCCGGAAGTGTCCTAAATCAACTAGTTTCTAACTTCTTCATTCCCATTGTATTCCTATGAGAACCTGCGTGTGTGTTTAGACACTGCACACGCATCCCGTGGGCCTCCTAACTCTTGTTAGATCAGCGTAGCCCCAGCGATTCCCTAGGCCCTAGGCCTACTACCTGTTCGTGACGTGGTCCTTATACCACTTTCTTAATATATGGTTTGCATCGCCCCTAGGGCTCGACTGTATTTTGTGCAACTTATTGTATGATAATTGAGTAACTAGTTATGTGCTTTAGCCTCTGACCTCATAAAGAGTTCAGAGGGGTTGTGTTGATAATAAATGCATATATATTTTATATATAACCAATGTGGTGTCCTTTCAATTGGTATTCAAGGGGTTACATATGGTAAAACAGCTGACTTCACATGCTCTCTGAAGTTTTAGCCTAAGACTGCTTTGTCCATGCTACCACTAGGATAGTCTATAAGGTTGACTTTACAACCATCACCATAAGGGTTGTTAGGACTGGTGCAAGGTGCTCACTAGAATAGTGAACATCATATACCAGGCAAACTTTTCACACCACCCGTGCGGTGCACCGGGGGATTGCCCGGTGCCCGCTAAGGCCAGTCCGGTCCTGGCTGCCAACCTTTTGGCATTGTCAATGCTTGTTTTAATATTGCTTTAGTGAAAGTGTATTGTTGTGGACCCTTCCGAACCTTTATCAATCTAAAAAAAATAACTGGCTGCATACAAAAATATTTTTCGTCTCATAAAGCACACATTGCCGAAGTAGTCCCTGGCACTGTATCAGGCATAACACAAAAGGATGGGGCCCATATGCAAAGCGTGCAGGGGGGCCTGAGTTTCCCATATCTCACACTTGATACTGACTGTCTGTGTCGTGCTCCTACTACTTTGTGTTCTGATGTTTTGTGAAAAAGAAGGATGCCATGACACAGTGAATTATTTCACCAGTAGAAGATGTGGGCTGCTAGATGCTGCGATTTGGGAGAAAAATGTCAGTGGTGTCAATAACTGACCAATGGATGAAGAGGACGAACTGACATCCCCTATTAGCAAGTATATTACACGTATAAGTTTAGTAAAATTAAAGGGTCTTGGCTGACGCCAAACCACAAAATATATTAATAAGGTTCTTGCATCTTTCTGCTATGGATAGTGAACTGAAACAAATATGTATTGTAACATTGTATTCTATTGCTCCAGAGTCTGCCAGCCAGTAACCCCTCTCTGTCCTTTACTCTGCACGGAATAGTTTAGTGTCTGGATTAAACCCATCAGTCAAGGATCCCAAGACAAGTAATTGCTGGAGTTCCAGGAGTCTTAAAGTTCACTTTGCCTGAAGGTACATGTGTAAGGGGTTTAGCTGTTATTAAATAGGCCTCTGCCCAGGCAAGAAAAGCTTCTATTTGCTGTGGAATTCCTATAGCACATGTTTACTTACACTGTTTTAAGAGTGACAGTGTGCAAAGCCAGCATTGCCATCTACGGTTATTATCTGTATGTGGGTTGGTTGACTGTCTCTAGATATTGTACCCTGTCTCCTTGCAATATAGGGATTGCGTGCGGATATTTTTGAAGCCACTCCTGCTGATGCTTTCCACTCCCTTATTTTGAATGTCTGAAACAACCATGTTATTTGGAACTCCTGTGTCAGCCATTTTCGCCTCCCCTCCGTGTTACATTCTTCTCAACTTCAGAACAAGCACTAACAAAACCAATAGGTCTGTCCTTGGCAGCTTGCATTTCAGCTTTTCCAATACTTGCTCTGTTTTAACATGTTTTTTTTAATATTGGTGAACAAAAGGTATTTTTTGGTCTTGAATAGCACACAATGTCAGAGTAGACCCTGGCAGTGAAAGGAACTACTTTGTGCGTGGATGTACTTGTGAAAGGACAGGATACCATCAGTCACAGAAGATTTAGCCAATGGCTGAAGTGAAAAGATTAATGCCCCGTGCTAAATACAGTAATAGGCTGAAGAACAATGTGAATGACACAATAACAAGCCAATGAATGGAGAGAGCTGCCTCAAAGCCCATATAAATGAGTATATTATATTTTACAGTTTTAGTAAAATAAAGAAAGTCTTGCTAACACCAGATTTAAACACAGCTGTGGAAACCTGGTATCAGGGCTAGCAAGAGGATAGTTCTGTAAGGCAAGAACACGGTAAGGCGCATTCCTTAAATAAGTTTCATGCAGTAGTATTGCTAGCGACTCGTCCAGTGGTAACAGGGTCACCTTCACACAGATCTTTCCTTTTAGCCAGCAGCAATTTTGGGACTCTTAGGTCCTGATTTAGATCTTGCAAGATGGGTTAATTTGTCATAACGGTGATGGATATCCTGTCCGCCGAACTATAAATCCCATTATATCCTATGGGATTTATATTTTGGCGGATAGGCTATCCGTCACCGTTGTGATGGAGTAACCCGTCCGCCAAGATCTAAATCCAGCCCTTAGTTTTACCGTTATTAATATGGGTCTAAAAATCCCAGGACTGACTCCAATGATAGTCCTAATATGGCTATAACCTTACACAGTGGGCCTGATTTACTAAGGATTTCCCTGAAAAAGGCACCACTTATATATGGGTAAGTTGCACAAAATATACAGGGATGGAAGAAATGACAAAAACTACTCTAATACAAGCATGATATCTACGTACACGTGGCTTTGCAAGGTGAGGAGAGGAGCGCGTGCGGACAGCAGACCGCAGAGCAGCGTGGTGCTGGGATGCAGGGCTGCAGGTGCACAGGTTTTGGCGGCTCCCTGGTGGGGTGCCAAAGGTCTGGGCCACAGCCGCAGGTTGTCCTTCCGTGTTACCGCTCTGGTCGATCCTGTGCTCCGCTCTCCCCTGTGCTCCAGTGGTGGAGCAGAAACGAGTTGCTGGTGGCAACCGGCTCCTGACCATCGATGAGCAAGTAACATTGGTCTAGGGGGTCCTGAAGGGCTGAAGGAGAGCGTGTGGGCAGCACTGGCATAACGAAAGTTGAGGGGGCCCCCCTTCAAGGTACATGAGGGTCCCCCTTTCTGGGTTGGATCCGGTGTTCTCAGGACTGACTACTGTGCTAAGGGGCCCCCTGCACCGCAGGGGATGCGGGGGCCTGTGGTATGCCACTGATTGGCGTGCATAAGGCTGGCGCCCTCTCAATGGTGGTGTGAAGAAGCCAGTGGTAGGATGGTGTGACTTGCGCCTTGCTGGGTTGGCCGGCACACCCACACACTTGTCAATGCACCCCTACAACTTCCACCAGCATTTATCCCGGACCTGACTGTGTTGGCTGCCTGCCTGTTTAGGGCCCTTGCTTAAGCATAAGCATCAAGCAATTTCCAGGCACGTTTTAAGAAATGTAGGTACTGTATTCAGTGCTCCTAATCTGCAAAGTCTACTATTAGATCAAACCCTCCATATGAACCTGGACTTGGACCTGTAATCTGATTTACCTCCCAATTGACTTTACTGTTCACAGCATGTTTGTGACAGTAGCCGCAGAAGGAGGCAGGCTGCACGTGATCCCAGGGATAAGGGGCATAAGTGAAGGGGGGGCATCAGAAGTGGAAGTGGCAGTAGCAGTATCAGTGGCAGCAAGGGGATAGTATGCCAAGCTTTGTTGTGTGGCCAAGCCACGGGCTGCCAAGGGGCCTTCCAAATCTCAAGTGTTGCTTGCAGCCCGGGTGAGCTCCCTCCTCTTGCGTTTATCTTCGGTCCATTGTGCTTCGCGCCCACCGCCCACCAATACCTTTCAACATCTACCAACGCAAAAATGCAAAGCTAGTACAGCATCGAGGTTAACCAAAACTTCCGGAGTTGTATCTGTGTTCTCGATGGCACAACAAATGCCCTTAACCACTTCAACGTGGCGCACATTTCCCCGCTGTGCGGGTGAATTCCACGCGTGCGCAAATCGGATGGCCCCTGGCCGTCTGATGCACATGCCCATCGTGACGTCCGATGGCCTGTGGGCCGTCCGACGCATGGAAGAGGTTAAACTGGACACATAAGATACTACAACAGTCCTCAGCCTTTCGCGCCAGTTGGAAACTCTCTCATAGGGTATTTGAGACTCATGGGTACATTGCTAAGTCAAGAAGGACACAGAGAAAAGTGGAACTGAGAGCAACAGCAAGGCCTACAGCAAGACCCACAGCAACAGAATTCATAGCATGCAGACTGAGGCAACAACGGGTGCACAAAGACATGCTTGGCCAATGTGAGTCCGAGTCTCACGGCCTCCCAGAGAGAGGATTGTCCCAGGCTGAAGAGAGGAATGCAGGTATTGTACTCTCCAAGTGCACATCTGCCCAAGCACGCAGCTTCGCCACAAACAAAAACTCATACACAAGTATTTCACAAGGATAAGGGCAGGCATGGGGGAAACTACAGGGGTAACTATGCTGCAAGTAGTGCCAGAAGGGCCGAAGCAACACAAGTCATCCCAGATTCATGGAGATGCTCCATCTTGCATCCAGCACATAAATAAAAAAGGAGACAACACCTTGCAGTAAAATTACAGGTTAATAGCCCTACTAGATGTAGATGGTAAGTCATTTGTGAAGGTACTTCTAGGCGAGCTGGAGGTCTGGATTGATTAGAATAATATCATGCCATATTATCAGACGAGGTTCAGGCTGAACTCCTCTACCATCGACAATGTGATTGCTCTCTCTTACCTGGGCACCAAGACCATTAAGCCATCCATGCCTCCATTTTACACCTGTTTAATCTATTACAGTGCCGCGTTTGATGGAATTGATCAGAACATCCTGTGGACAAAACTCGTGGGGTGGGCAATACCAAGGCAACTCCTGGTGTCTATCACAGCATTGTATACCAACACCTGGGTCCCGACCAAGATAACTCAAAATCATGCCATGGCAAAAATATTTACAAACAAAGGTCTAAAACAGGCAGCATTGCTCCCACTTTGTTTAATTCATACACAGCTGACTTAGGTGTGGAGCAGCTGAATGGTGACATATTCCCACATAAATTAAGCCACATAAAACTATCTATTATACAGCATGCGGACCAACCTGGTGCTACTGGATCAAACACAAATTGGGAGGAAGAGGGCCCTGGGTATACTCCACTTACACAATACAAAGAACGCTTTACATGCAAATGCTGAAAAAACCAAAGTCCTGGTCTTTGGTCAAAGAGCCAAGAAACATGAGCTGGAATGGCAATTGGGCCCTTTAAAGATAAGCACAGCCTGCACATGTAGCTACCTCGGCGTTTGGCTGTCAGACACCTGTAAATCCTCCTGGCAGGTCAAAGTCACTGGTAGAATAAGCAGCCAAAACCATGTATTCATTATCCAAATTATATCATAACTTACAAAGTCATTCGGCAGCGGAAAGCCAAAGAGTAACACAGGCAACACTACTTCCAACTATAATCTATGGACATCTTGCTTTTCCCAGTATACTTACTGAGCCACTTGAGCGCTGTCCTACAGCGTCATACAGGAAAATATTTAACATTCACAAAACAACTCCGCGCACATTGATATTCCTAGAGTGTGGCTGCATGAAAATGGACTTTGAATGCAAAAAGGATGTAATCATCACGTGGCCAGGTTGGGTTCAGACTCAATGAAAGGTGCCTTGTGTGTGATATTTCAGGATAAAAAGAGTATCTGGTCAAGGTACCTCAGTAGTGCCAGAGGTTTGCTGAACTTGACCTCAGAGTGTACAACAGACCAACTCTTAACAACAGAGCACTTAAAGTGGACCCTAAAAGAGCAGGGCAAGCGCATATCAAGGGAACATGCTATAAATCAAATCAGAAACATCTCGGGAGCAGAGGGGCTTGATACATCACATGAAGCCCCCTCTTGTCAACCATTTCTGAAAGCAGCCTTGTGAAGACAATCTTTAAAGAACATTCTGCTGACCACGCTCCTAACACTGCCCATGTGGAAATATAGGCCCCACTGGAAGAGCAGACTTGCCAATATCCCTTGAAATCGGCCGTGCACATTGTATGTGGTTGCCCTGGACTGCTTCTTCAGAGGCTAGTCTATTTAAGGGAAATTTTTCAGCAAAATGGTATAAGAACATTCAAAGAGGTATTGACATATATTTTTACATCAGTTGTCCCAATGGAACTAGCATGGATTGGCAGTTTTTTGCTACCACCGGAAGGTTTTTGCGAGATGCCCATCCACCCTCAGAAACAGCCACTTGACATTCTTAAGTATGAACTTAAGAATGACATTGATGGGCTCCATTTTGACTCACCTGATTAGTTTTGACATTGTGTCATTTTGTGCTTTGACTGTTATGCATGTTTACAAAGCGCTCCTGCACCAGCACGCAGCACTTTTGACAACAGCTCTACAACTTGGCTCCTTGTACCTTGTAAAACATATCCATGCTTACAAACCTCTCTTGCACCGGCACGTGGCACTTTATGGAATGGTGCTCCAACTTGGTTCTTTCCACCTAGTCATCATATGCTCGATATGTGACGCCTTAGTGGCTCTGCACTATGCACTTTGAAAGAAGTGCTTGCTTACAATTTTCGTTGCATCTGTACATATCACTTTAGCGGGTTTGCACTCTTGTCCCTCTGGTTGAAATCTGAAATAATATTGGAAAAGTCCACTCCAGCTGCTTCTTAAAATATTAGTGCTCTATATTAACATTTGTGACTCATGCAGTTGGTCTTGCGACTCAGGAAGTAGGTCTTTGTCATGCTAAGTTTTGAGCCACTTGAGTTCTGACCATTTGTCCCTTTAAATAATATGCCTGCTTCTTAAATCAGACATGGAATGTTTACTCCCACTGTGTTTCTAATCTTTTGCGATGTTTCTTTTATAACTTGGTGACCAACGGCCCCATGCCCTCTGCACTATGTACTTTAAAAGAAGTGTTTGCTTATAATTATTGTTGGATCTGCACTCGACACTTAAGTGAGCTTGCACTCTTGTCACTCATGTTGAAATCTGAAATTATATTGGAAATCCACCCCCCCCCACTGCTGTTTCTTAAAATGCTAGTGCGATATATTAAGTATTATGATTCTTTCAGTTGATCTTGTGACTCAGGAGGTAGGTGATCGTTATGCTGAGTTTTGAGCCATTCAAAAAGTTTTGACCATTTGGAACTTTTCATATTAAACATTGTGCCTGCTTCTAAAATAATACCAGAAAAGTTTATCACCTGTATGTCTGAACCTTTTGTGATGACTCATTTTATAACTTGCTGACCAACGGACACATGCCTTATATTTTGCCTGTATTTATTAGAATTTCAGGGTTCGAGTTTATATTGGAGTATTTTATACTGCTGTGTTTTATTCTAAATGTGTTGTAAAGATATTAAGCAATCACACAATAAAACACCACTGTGGAAGTGTCAGAAGAGTAATAAGGGATTTGCTGTGGAAGTGTATTGAACACCCTTTCAGGTGTCAGTTGATGGGTATTGACAAACATTTATAAGGTAATTTCCTGCACTATTCAACCCAACTGCTACTGTTAAAGGTCCAGGTATAAGTGCTGCAGAAAGTGTGCGAAAGATCATAATATTTTCACGTTAGCAATGGGAGTTTGATATAAAAGCATAGAAAATTTTCCAAAGCGGGTACTTTTAAAATCAGATTGTAGTTTTTATGCTCCATTGTATTATTTTCCGTTCATTAAGGCCAACATTTCCACGGGGGAAAACTTAATTGTCTAAACAGTCTTGATAAGATCTAAAAAATACTATTTCGAAATGTCTGTAAGAAAGCATAGGAAAATAATGTTTCTTCATTTAGGAGAATGAATTCTGGCATGTTAAACTTAAAATAGCTGTTCTTTTCTGATACTGTGTTTTATGTCTGTTAATGGCAACAGTTACTATTTGTAAACGAGAAAACTCAGATTCCTTGATTAAATGACTGCAGTCTGTACGTCAGTTGTAGTTAAAATAATAACCATTACGACTAATGCACAAGAAAAAAAACCAACAGAAATATTGTATTAACCTACTTTACAACTAAATGTCTACATGTAATTGTGGTAATATTTCTTCCCAGTATGAAAACCAATTGGAACTGTTTTACTATCAAAGAACATATTTCATTCGCACAACTATGTATTAAAAGGATAACATTAAAAATATTTTGGGAATACAGTGGCCCTTCTTTATAGATTGGTGGACAGGGTACCTTACTTGTCAAACAGTCGGTCCATCCAGTGTACCATTTTGCTTCTAAAAGACAACAGTGCCTCACAGTGGTGTAACACAAAATGTTTGGGCCCCCGGCAAAATGTGATGAGCAGGACCAGACTGGCAGTAGTGGGCTCCAGGCATTTTCCCGGTGGGCCAGAAGGGTGGTAGCCGGTTTTGGAGTGGTGGGGGCCAGTTTTGTTACTGGGGCAGTTTCATAGAGGCGCTGCAATATCATCTCCTTGTAACAAGAGCCGCAGCAGTGTTCCCCACCAGCACCCACCTCTGTGCCCCCTACCCCCCTTGCCGGGGCCGGTCCGACTTAATTGCTAGAGCGGGTTTGCATTCTCAGTCTGGTCGAGGTGATGAGGGGCCCCTGAGTCTCCCATATCTTACAGATATTCATTGGCTTTTGGCTGATGGGGCCCCCTGAAGGATTGGGGCCACTGAAGAGTTAGGGATCACCCTGCACTGCAGGGGATGCAGGAGCCCATGCTACACCCCCGGTGCCCCTGCTGCGTCCACCATTTTGGGTTTAACGCCTCCTCTCGTCAAGGAATATTAGGTATTCCTCAGCTCGTATTCTTTCGATTCCTTGCTTTTGTAAGACTCACATCTTTGGCCAAGGTCCCTCTTTGTAGACGTCTAAGTCTTGTACTGATCTGCCTTGAGAGCTACAAACAAACATCTTTTATTTTGTAGAGCACTTAAAATGTTCATGCCTCTGCCTCATGCTTATTTTGGGGCTGTCTTGGAGTCCTCTTCCTTTCCTTCGTTTTGTTGCACTTTTATCAGCACCAGGACACTCTTTACATGGATGGCAGATTGGTTCTAGAAGTCAAAATGAATGAATGAATAGATGAATGAATGAATGAATAAATACGTAAATAAATAAATGAAGAAATAATCAATCAATAATGGGATGGACTGTGTCGACGAACAGCCCCATTTCCCTGGGTAGAAATAATAGTGCTAGCTGCGAAGTGTGTCAACATTCAAAGTTGTTCTAGTGCTCTAAATGTGGACGTGAGCTGTCAATGAAGGTTAGTGATTCCAGTAGGGCTAGTGCTCTGAATAGTGCCGATATACTAGTGCCCCAGTAGTGAGAGTGCAGAAGAAGCAAGTGAGAGAAACAACTTTTACCCCAGGGCACTTCCACCTTTAAGAGCACACCTGACAACTACTCTTGCCAAAAATTAACAGGATACTGTGCGAACCTTAGGAGACACGTCAAATACTACATCATCTTTGATTTTTTCAGTCTGGATTTTAACACAGTCTCATCTGCATACATTATTGCTTAGTGTCTGTCTTTCTTAATCACCCTGTTTTCTGTTTCTGTACATGTATACATATGTTATCCATGCATAGCTTTGCGGATAAGGCTTCCTGCTGCTCCAGGATCTTCCATGGCTGCTATAGAGAACATGTTTTCTTGGAAGATATGCAAAATCATCTTTATGGACCTACAGTTTGTTCATAATTTGGTCTCCTGACAAAAGTAACTGATATTCTTATTTCCTTGCCTCACGTCGAAGGAAGAGCAGGTCTTTTTCATGACATTGGTGCAGTTGGGCAGGTGTTGTTGTCTAATGGTCTCTCTTGCTGCCATAATTTAGAGAAAATCATTCTGCCTGACATCAGGGATGCTCTTCTTGGGTATATGCTTCTTTTTAGATTACCATCACTGCACAGGTTCCCAGGATCGTTTTCTAAACACAACTGGCCAGATTATAGGCCTGAAGACCTCCTGACAGGCTGCTTGCCATTTCTCCCTCCACCTTTCTTGCAAGCTTTAGTTCATATTAGCTACAAATCTGTTAAGGCCGAACCTGTTTGTGACACGGGTACTGTGGTCTATTCATCTTTACCATCATTTTGCACGTCTTTTTTAGATCAGAGCCTACCAGACAGCATTGCCGTCTGGTTTACTAATGACTTCTTATGGACATTCTGAAAGCTTCCATGGGAATTCAGTACATTGCTGACCATTAGTTTTGTAGTTTGTAACTCACATTTGCTTGCTGTCTATTTGCTGACTTTATTGTTTTTGGGCTGTCCAGCTTGAGTTCATCCATCTAATTGAGCACAGCTTGTTTACTATATCATTCCAAGTGCTCGTTTTCTGTAAACAGGCCTTTAAATTTTGTCCTTGTCATATTTGTGGTGGATTCAAAGATAGAGGTCAAATGTCAGGCTATGTCTTTCGAGGGAACTTGGTGTTTACATTTCTTTCTATGTCTTCAAAGTGAGAGCATTTATGTGACAATCTTGCTTTGAAACAACAGACTTTTTCTAGCACACAACAAAAAAACAGTGCTGACATTTCAGAATGTATCATAATAATGAAAGTACAAACAACATTTTTTTTGTAATTTTGAAGAATGGTGGAAACAAATATTTGAATACGGCCAAAACACACATCAATACACTAGGTGATTATATTTCCACACATTATCGTTTGTGCCCTGTAAAACCCTAATGGTCATTTCAATTGAATAATGGCAGTGTGCTATCACACCATGCATATGCCACTTTATGTTGCTCCACTCTACACCACTCTACTTCACTCTGTGCCACTCTACGCCACCCCATTCTACGCCATTTTACTCCACTCTACGCCACTCTGCCTTAATTATATCCACAACACTCTACTCCGCTAATTGCCCCTCCATCCTACCCCATGCACATTCTATCACACTCCACACCACTCTGCAACATACCACTCCATTCTACAACACCATGTCACTAAACGATACCACACGCCACTCCTTTGTACGTCCCTCCACTCTAAGACACTATATGAGATGCCACACCACTCTACTCTATGTCCCTCCACTCTATGCTCCTCAACTCTATGACCCTCCATTGCACTTTACTTTACCCCAATCCAATCAACTTCAACCTACCCTAATCTCCCCGATTCCACTTCACTCCACTACAATCTACCCAATCCACTCTAGTCTATCCCAATCTAACCTACTTCAGTACAATGTACACCACTCCACTCAACTCCAATTTTCCCCACTCTACTCAGTCTACCAAAATCTACCCCACTCCGCTCCAATCCAGTACACTCCACTCTATCCTAATCTACACCACTCCAATCTACCCCAATCTACCTCATTCTACCCCAGTTCACTAAATCTACCATAATCTACCCCAACCCAATCTAACCCACTCCACTCCAATCTATCCCAATCCACACCACTGCGCCCCAATTTAACCCACTCCACTCCAATCTACCCTAATCTATCCCACTCCACTCTACCCTGGCTCCACTTCAGTCTACCCCAATCTGCCCCACTCCAATATACCCACTTTACTCTAAATCTACCCCAACTCCACTCCAACCTACTGAGCTCCACTACAAGCTACCTCAATATACACCACTTCAATATACCCCACTCCAGCCTACCACAATCTACTCCACTCCACCCACTCCAATCTACACCACTCAATTCCAATCTTCCCCTCTGCAGTCCACCCAGCCTACTCCATTCTTCCCTAATCAGTCCACTTCACACTCCCTCAATGTACCCTACACTACTCCAATCTACCCCACTCCAAACTACCAACTACAGTCTACCCCACTCCAATCCAATCTAACCTACTCTACCCCAATCCACCGCACTCAAATCTACCCCACTGCTCTCCACCCACCCCAATCTACCCCAATGCATCCCAATCTACCCCACTCCAATCTACCCACTCCACTCTAATCTGCCCAACTCCAATGCAATCTCCACTCCACTCCAATCTACCACACACCACTCCACTCCACTCTAGCACAATATACCATACTTCAGCCCAATCTACCCCAGTTTATCACAATTCACTCAACTCCACCCAACCCTGCCACACTCCAGTCTACCTCAATCTATCCACTCCACTATACCTCAATCTACACCATTCCAATCTACCCCACTCTAATCTACCCACTTAAACCCAATCTACTCCACTTCTCTCCAATCTACACCAATCTACCCCACTACACTCTAATCTACCTGACTCGACTCCACTCCAATCTAGCCCACTCCAATCTAACCCAGTCCACCCACTCTAATGTACCCCAAGCCACCCACTCTACCCCAATCTACCCCACTCAAATCTAAACTACTCTAATCCACCAAATTCCACTCCAATCAACCCCACTCCACTCCAATCAACCCCACTCCACCACAATCTACCCCAGTCCAATCTATCCCACTCCAGTATACCCCACCCCAGTCTATCCCATATATTCCATTCCAATCTTCCCCACTCCACCCCACTCTACCATTCCACTCCAATCCACACAACTCCAATCTACCCCACTCTACACCACTACATTATATTCAACATTCAATATCCTGAACAAGAGTCCATAATGAATTCAATAAGTCCACACAGTTCTTTTTCATAGAAGTCTTCTTTAGATCTTGTTAATTCCAAGTTCTGTACGATAAGGGTTACTTCGGCCATCAACAAAACAATATTAGCCAATAGCTTCGGCCAACATCAAGACAACTCCTAGTCTTAAATGTTGAATTTTGTACATGTGTAGGCTTTGGTCTACATAGTTGGCAACGCTGGGTGGTCGTTACCCAATATACTTTGAGCACTTTCATCTGAAGAGTACTGCAGTACACTTTCACGATTTAGCGCATACCATACCCATCCACCCGCCCTTTTGCTTACCACTACATTCTACCCCACTCCACTCTACTCCAATCTACCACACTCGATTCTAACCCAGTCTATCCAACTCTACCCCACACCACCCCATGTAACCAAATTTTAGCCATGCTGAACAACAGCCACACTGGTGTACAACATGGCCAAAACAATTTACCAAAGCCAGTAGCTCTCACATACACGAGACCTATTGGCGTTGCCAATGCTTGTTTAAATGTGCAACCATGACCTAACTGTGCCAGTTCAAGGCAGCAGAAGGATGCTTAAGCTGTACTACATGTCCTATTAAGTCTCTTTCCCTGGCTTAGTTCGAGTAAATCATTCTTAGTAGCCTGCTGGGTGGTACGGGGAACATCCTTTACAACGCGGATGTTACCCCGCAGTACTGTTACAACGCGTCTTTTACAACGCAAGTCTTGCGCTGGAGGGCGCTCAAGGACAAGGAATAGTAGATTTACTATTCCAACACCTTCCCTACTGTACGTAGGCTGGTGTTGGAATAGTAAATTTAACTATTCTAAGTCCAGCACCCCTATAGCGCAAGTCGTGGTAACGACTTGCGTTGTAAAAAACGCGTTGTAACGGTACGCGTGGTAATACCACGCGTTGTACCGTCGTACATCCGGGTGGTACATCCCTCAAACGTCAGGTTCACTTCTTTTCAACTCTGCAAATGTGGTGAGGGAAAGCTGGTGTGGGGCCCATAGGGGTGTAACCTAGAATGATGCTTCTTATGCAGTCTCCCTAGATGCACAGGCACCATTCGCCTAACCAGTAGGAAAGAATTACATTTCACACAGATTAATAGGCCCAAATACATCTTTGGGTCATCGGAGCTGGTTATGGAACATTGAGTACCATGGCTCGTTTATGATTCCCCACTTCAAGCTGCTGGTGTTCCCATTTCCATGGTTTTCTGGTCGAGCCTGGACAGCGCATGCGCTGCTCTGAGAGGCATGCTGTTTTGGAGTATGGACTTGCAGCCCCGCCCTCTCTCCCCCACAGTTGGCATTGGCTTGTTTCATTGTCCTTCTAAAAATGCTGGTTTCTGATTTGTTAATAGGCTTGGAAGTCCCTCCTTAGTACCGCCCTGTCTTCATTTGTAACCTACCATGAGGACTGGCCCTTTTACTTCTGTTGTTACACGGTACGTCTTATTTAGTCTGTGAGCACTATTTTCTTTAATGCGTTTCTCCTACTGCAGGCACTATATGCTTTCCTTTAACATTCAGACATTCAGCGCGCCACGCGCGATTTCATGTGGCACTTTTACAAAAAAAAGCATTTGTTTGTCCACTTGAGAAGCAAATACTTTTTTTAGTAAAAGCGCCCCATACAGCACTTTTACTTTAATAGCGGCAGCTGACTTTTCTTTAGACATGGCTCGTCTAAAGAAAGGGGCGTGGCCTCCATTAATGTGAAAGCGGAGCATGGGGCACTTGTAAACAACAAGCAGGTGCAATGCAATAGGTCTCACATTTTAGGAATTTTGACCTATTGGTATTGTAAATGACAATGCCTTTTATTATTGCAGGTTTTTTTTAAACACATACATAAAAGGCATTGTCATTTACAATGCCAATAGCTCAAAATCTTACAATTGCAAGACCTATTGCATTGCAAATGCTTGTATTGTTTACTTCAGGGCTCTGCAAGGCGGATACCATTTCAGCTCCATACAAACTATAACTTGTCGATTTCAGTATTTTATCAATTTTTAAACGTAATATCAACACTAATGTAGTCACTTTAACCTTTGTTTCTTCATTAAATAGATTGATATTTGGTATTTATAATTGTATACTGTACATTTATATGTTATATATTCATTTTTCATTCATGTTTTTTCATAATAAATTTGGTATTGTGCTACATAAGTCATTTTGACAATACTAAACTCAAATATAATACTTGTAGGCTCTTTCAGCCGCTCCTCTTCATTCATTAGCCTGTTGTGGTGAAATCCACATTTTTCGTCCGCCCCCTTCAGTATGCAGCACGGGGATATGGGTGAGCCCACTTCAGCAATTGGTTAATTTCTCGGTGATGACGGCATTGATTGTGCTCTTTCATAACCTTCACATTCTGTCCATTCAAACACAAAGTAGTCCCTTTCAGTGCCAGGGACTACTATGGAAATGTTTGCTTTTACTAGACCAAACATGTTTTTTTTAATTTTAGCCTATGTTTTCTTTTACCTTGGAGAGGCGCTGCTCTTGCTCAACCCTAAACAATATAGGTTTACAAAAACCATTACATAACTAGCATTCCCAAAGCGAAAAAGTGTTGCCAATGTTTGCTTTTCTTTTGTGATTTATAATAATTATACGTGTGTGGTAAATTTAAGTATTCTAGCAGGATTTCCTGTTTACTGCTTAACAGCTCCAACTCCGTAGGATTCTTATTCTGGTTGCAAGGATTTTGTGGCATTTTCCTCGTTTACCCTAAACTGCTGAGCATGTCTGTGATAAAAGTGTCTGCTGTTGTTTATAGTACATAAAGTGTGCCTATTGTCTTGCGTTGTTTTTCGGCCACAACATATTTCATATCTTATTTGTGAGCAATCTTGTTAAATACTTCAAGAGAATCCACTGCCAGTGGACCAAAAAGGCCTCTGTTCCTGGGATTCATTGTCTGGTAGGGTACCATTGTGGTACACAGTTTGTAAAGACAGTACAGGAGGGAAGATGAGGTGCTGACCTTGTGTGAAAAGAATTTGGAAGTTGGCAATGATGTGAAATTAAATTTCGAATGTGTGAATAGGCGATACATGCAGGAAAATAATCCTTAAGATCCCTAATTCAACATTTGGAACCTGAATACAAATCGAACTTTTTTCCCAGCCCATTCTTTGTCCTCTTCCTCAGATTGGTAAAGACGTTGATGCATCTCTGTTGGACAGGCCACATGAAGGGCTCGCTCCCTCCCCGCAGGACAGGGCCCGGGCCACCGTCAGCACCATTGCCCGGCCCAGCCGCCATCTTGGACACGGCACCACGCGGCCGTACGGCCTCAGCCCGACCCCAACCCTGGGCCTGGCCAGGCCCCGACATCCCGGCACCACCCTCCACCCAGGAGGTGAACGGCCCACTTGGCAGGTCAATGGGAGTACGAAGTGTCGATGGCTCTCCCCCGCCAGGTGCCGAGCACCCCCAGCCTCCTCGGGCGCTGGCTCCACCCCCCTGCTGGGTGTCTGGACTCCCTCATCCCAGACCTCCCGACCTCCAAGAGCGAGGGTCCGGACATCAAAGGGCGCCAGACCTATAACTGAGGCAGCCCCAGGACAGGAAGGCAGTTGTATCCTGGAGTCGAGAGACACCGCGACGAACTCATCCTTGACGGACTGTTGGCGCTGCCACAGCCCTGCCTTGTGAACTATTGTCCTGCCTGCTGGCGCTGCCGCGGCCCTCTGCAACCTGCATTCTCGTGGGACCTGCTGGCGCTGCCGCGGCCCGTTGTAACCTTCATCCTCGTGGGACCTGCTGGCGCTGCCGCGGCCCGTTGCAACCTGCATTCTCGTGGGACCTGCTGGCGCTGCCGCGGCCCGTTGTAACCTTCATCCTCGTTGGGACCTGCTGGCGCTGCCGCGGCCCGTGCCACCTACGACCTCTTCGGGACCTGCCGGCGCTGCCGCGGTCTGACCCCTCCGAACACCGAGCTCGAGGATTGTGAGCTATCACCGTTACACACCCGTACCCGTGGGTACCAAGACTGTCCCGCTACCCCCTTCCCTTACTAGAGACTAGAAGTGAGAGGATCATCGTGTCCTGATCGCCCTGTATCGTACCACTCTAACTACCCGAAGTGCCTATAAAAGGTGTTACCATAAGCTTTGTGTGGTGTCCATCTGTGGGGGGGAAGTTACCTGTCTGTGCGATCACTGTGCTCGGCCGACCCTCCAGGTCCCCGTCTAACATTGGTGGCTAGCGGCGCGATCCGAACCAACGCGTACCGTACAGACAGTAACTCACCCTACGACTAAAACCACTTACGAACAGCTCTTCAATCTCATTGTGTGGGAGCACCTCTCCAACAACTGCTTTGTCGAGCTCAGGCAGCACCTCCTCGACAGTAAATTGACTGAACCCCGGCAGCTCGCCACCGAGGCTGACCGGTGGGAGAGCACCCGAGTGGCCCGGAGTGGGCCGAACGAGCAGAACAGAACCAACCAAGGTCACCATCGTCCCCGAGGAGGAGGAGGAGGCCCGGGCCGGGGCAGAGACGCCGCCCCGGCCGCACCCACTAACGCCACCCCGGCCCCAGCAGGCCGGGGAAACCCCCCGATGCGCCCGGGGTTCCGAGCTAACGTGACGTGTCATCGATGCCAGCGAGTCGGCCACTATGCCAGTGACCCGACCTGCCCGAAGAACCAGGCCCCCGGGCCCCGCCAGATGGCGGCCGCCGCCCTGGGAGAAGAACAAGTCTCCGAAGACACGGAGACCTATGAGTCGGAGCAGTTCGAGTGGGAACCCGCCGCCATGACCCTGGCATGCCTAGGAGGAAGAGACATGGTCCCGCGGACTCCCCTGCCCGCCAACACTCGGAAGTACAGCCAATGGGTGAGCATCAATGGGCGCAAGGCCGAGGCCCTGCGTGACACCGGGGCCAGTGTGACGGCCGTCCGCTGTCACCTGGTGACCCCAGAACAAATCCTACCAAACGTACTTTGCCCCGTCCGATCGGCAGATAACTCGGAGAGCCTGTGTCGGATGGCCTGCGTCCCCTTCGAATGGGGAGGAGTGTCCGGCATGCTGAAAGTAACTGTCCGTGACGATGCACCCGTAGACTGCCTCCTGGGGAACGATCTCGAGAGCTCCCCGTGGGCCGCTGTGGAAAGAAGAGAGCATCTGGGGATGTTGGGTCTCCCGGACTGGGCGTGCATAACCACCCGGTCCATGGCCACCCGCACCATCCCTAAACCAGAAGAACCAGAATGGGCAGCACCTCCGCCCTCGATCACTCCAGAAGAAGACTTCCTCCAGACCGACCACCCGGACCCCACCCCAGAGGGGTCCACACAGCCCCCCGAGCTTCCTGACCTGGCTCAGTGGCGTCAAGAAGGGGGGCCCACCCAGGAACAATTCCGGCAGGAGCAAAAGACCTGCCCCTCTCTCGAGGGATTGCGACAGCAAGCGCTCGCCCAGAGCCAAGGAGACACCACCGGGGCCCACTGGGTTTATTGGGACAATGATCTCTTGTACAGCGAACAGAAAATCGCAGAACTGGGGGCCGGGCGAGTGCTGGTGGTGCCCCTCCACTTCAGAGACTTCCTGTTGAACCTAGCCCATGATGTCCCCCTGGCCGGGCACCTGGGCCAAGACAAGACCTACCACCGCCTGGTGACTCACTTTTTTTGGCCCAAAATGAGAAATGACGTATCCAACCATTGCCGGTCCTGCCCGACCTGCCAGGCCAGTGGGAAGAGCGGCCGCAAACTCAAGGCACCCCTACAACCATTCCCCGTGGTGACCACCCCGTTCGAAAGGGTGGGAATAGACATTGTGGGGCCCCTGGATCCCCGAACAGCACAGGGACATCGCTTCATCCTGGTCCTGGTGGATCACGCTACCCGCTATCCTGAGGCGGTCCCCCTTCGTACGATAACAGCCCCAGTAGTGGGTCGAGCCTTGATGGGGATCTTCTCTCGAGTGGGCTTCCCCCGGGAAGTCGTCAGCGACAGGGGTACGAACTTTATCTCAAAATACATGAAGTCCCTCTGGCAACAGTGTGGGGTCACCTACCGATTCACGACCCCCTATCACCCTCAAGGGAACGGACTGGTTGAGCGGTTCAACCGCACGCTCAAAGGGATGATTGGGGGGTTGGAAGAGCCCCTCCGTCGCCAGTGGGATGTGCTACTACCGTGCCTTCTCTTTGCCTACCGAGAAGTCCCCCAGAAGTCCCTCGGCTTCAGCCCTTTCGAACTCTTGTATGGACACCCGGTGCGAGGCCCGCTCAGCCTAGTCAAAGAAGGCTGGGAAATGCCCCCTCTAAAGGACACTCCAGATGTTTTCAAGTACCTCCTAACCCTCCGCAACCAGACCAGAAGGTTCAGAGAGATGGCAAAAGCAAACCTGAAGGCCAGTCAGGAGGACATGAAAAGGTGGTACGATCAAAATGCGTCCTCCATCGAATTTGAACCCGGCCAACAAGTATGGGTAATGTCTCCCACCGAACCATGCGCCCTGCAAGACAAATGGACGGGGCCCTTCAAAGTAATCGAGCGCAAGAGCCCTGTCACCTATCTCATCGATATGGAATCTTCCCGAAACCCTCTCCGGGTCCTCCACGCTAATAGACTGAAACCCCACTTTGTACGCTCCGAACTCAGTCTCCTGATGGCAACCGACAATGGAACCGAGGAGGACTCCGAACCCCTTCCTGACCTCCTACGGTCACGGGAGAAGGACGGCTCCGTGGACGGGGTCCGACTCTCGGAGGCCCTCACCCTGGAACAGCGCCAAGACTGCCGAGTCCTCCTGCTCCAGTTCTCCACCCTGTTCTCCCTCACCCCAGGGGTCACCCCCTGGTGCTTACACGACGTGGACACTGGAGACAGTCCCCCTATCCGCCATCGGGCCTACCGCGTACCAGATCGGGTACGGGCCTGCATCCAAGAGGAGGTGGCCAAGATGCTCACACTCGGGATCATCGAGCCCTCAGACAGCCCATGGGCCAGCCCAGTGGTACTGGTCCCCAAAGCGGCCGCCCCCGGCGCCACGCCGGAGCTCCGGTTCTGCGTCGACTACCGGGGCTTGAATGCGGTCACCAGAACAGACGCACACCCCATCCCCCGAGCAGATGAACTAATCGACCGCATGGGAGCTGCCCGCTACCTCAGCATCTTCGACCTGACAGCGGGCTACTGGCAGATCGGTCTCACACCCCGGGCCCAAGAACGATCGGCATTCTCTACCCCTGATGGCCACTATCACTTCAAGGTCATGCCATTCGGCATGAAGAATGCGCCAGCAACATTTCAGCGGCTAGTAAACCAGGTCCTGGCAGGACTCGAAGGATTCAGCGCCGCCTACCTGGACGATATCGCTGTGTACAGCCACCACTGGTCCGACCACCTCCACCACCTCCGAGAGGTGCTACAGGCCCTCCAACGAGCTGGCCTCACGATCAAGGCCCGCAAATGCCAAATTGGCCAGGGGTCCGTGACCTATCTCGGGCACCAGGTGGGAAGCGGTCTGGTGGCCCCTCTGCAACTCAAGATCGCTGCCATCCAGTCGTGGCAGTCCCCCATCACCCAGACCGAGGTCCGCGCCTTCTTGGGACTCACAGGCTACTACCGACGGTTCGTGAGGGACTATGGCAGCATCGTAGGGCCCCTCACGGAACTCACCTCCAAAAACCAACCAAAGAAGGTCAACTGGACCCCAGACTGTCAAGCGGCCTTCGAGAAGCTGAAGGCCGCCATGTGCTCCGCCCCGGTGCTCCAGGCCCCCGACTACAGCCGGGAATTTATCGTCCAAACAGATGCCTCCGACCATGGCGTGGGGGCAGTCCTTTCCCAGCTGAACACCGAAGGACTTGACCAGCCAGTGGCTTTCATCAGCAGACGGCTCCTGGCCCGAGAACGACGCTGGAGCACCATCGAGAGGGAGGCCTTCGCCGTGGTGTGGGCCCTCAAAAAGCTCCGGCCTTATCTCTTCGGCACCCCCTTCCGGGTCCAGACCGATCATCGACCCCTGCAATGGCTCATGCAGATGCGGGGGGAAAACCCGAAACTACTACGTTGGTCCATCTCCCTGCAGGGGATGGACTTCACTGTGGAACATCAACCCGGCCAAGACCACGCCAACGCGGATGGCCTGTCCCGCTTTTTCCGCCTCGACGAGGAAAGTCCCCAAGAAGATGGGTGACTCTCCCCGCCTTCAGCTGGGGGGGACGCATGTTGGACAGGCCACATGAAGGGCTCGCTCCCTCCCCGCAGGACAGGGCCCGGGCCACCGTCAGCACCATTGCCCGGCCCAGCCGCCATCTTGGACACGGCACCACGCGGCCGTACGGCCTCAGCCCGACCCCAACCCTGGGCCTGGCCAGGCCCCGACATCCCGGCACCACCCTCCACCCAGGAGGTGAACGGCCCACTTGGCAGGTCAATGGGAGTACGAAGTGTCGATGGCTCTCCCCCGCCAGGTGCCGAGCACCCCCAGCCTCCTCGGGCGCTGGCTCCACCCCCCTGCTGGGTGTCTGGACTCCCTCATCCCAGACCTCCCGACCTCCAAGAGCGAGGGTCCGGACATCAAAGGGCGCCAGACCTATAACTGAGGCAGCCCCAGGACAGGAAGGCAGTTGTATCCTGGAGTCGAGAGACACCGCGGCGAACTCATCCTTGACGGACTGTTGGCGCTGCCACAGCCCTGCCTTGTGAACTATTGTCCTGCCTGCTGGCGCTGCCGCGGCCCTCTGCAACCTGCATTCTCGTGGGACCTGCTGGCGCTGCCGCGGCCCGTTGTAACCTTCATCCTCGTGGGACCTGCTGGCGCTGCCGCGGCCCGTTACAACCTGCATTCTCGTGGGACCTGCTGGCGCTGCCGCGGCCCGTTGTAACCTTCATCCTCGTTGGGACCTGCTGGCGCTGCCGCGGCCCGTGCCACCTACGACCTCTTCGGGACCTGCCGGCGCTGCCGCGGTCTGACCCCTCCGAACACCGAGCTCGAGGATTGTGAGCTATCACCGTTACACACCCGTACCCGTGGGTACCAAGACTGTCCCGCTACCCCCTTCCCTTACTAGAGACTAGAAGTGAGAGGATCATCGTGTCCTGATCGCCCTGTATCGTACCACTCTAACTACCCGAAGTGCCTATAAAAGGTGTTACCATAAGCTTTGTGTGGTGTCCATCTGTGGGGGGGAAGTTACCTGTCTGTGCGATCACTGTGCTCGGCCGACCCTCCAGGTCCCCGTCTAACAATCTCTGTTGAAACATATTGCAGCACTGAAACACTTGGAATTAACATGGGGCCACAGAGCTTAGCGCATATCCCTGGATGCCCATCATAACTGCAGGTTTACTCCGACTGCCATTGTGGGCAGAGGGGTGACATACAAATGCCACTGTGAGAGGGAGGAATGAAGGCAGAACACAGATTTGAACACTTTTAAATACTAGAAGCGAGCATTACAGGGACATTCTATTTTTTATCTTAAAGATTAATCCAACATCATTTCTTCAATGGGAGATAGATTGTTTCACATCTAAAGAGGAGGGTTTCTTACACTACCTCACTTGATCAAAACACTCAGATAATTATATGTGCATCTTTCTATTTCATTATCAAGTACTAGTTGCATGTGCTAGTTTAACCCCTCGCTGTTGTTAATGGTGATTGAATGTTTCCATTGTGATGGATCACAGTTAAACAAGCTATCAAGTTGCCGCCACATGTTTTACCATCCTGAAGTGGCTAAAAAAGATCATTTGGATGCTGCCAGAGTTCACCAAGAGAACAGTACTCCAGGCGCTAATCACCTCAAGACTGGACTACGGTAATGTTCTTTACCTAGGGTCCAACAAGGAGGTGACTCACAGGTTGCAAATTGTTCATAACCCTGCTGCAAGATGACTTTGCCGGGTTCCTAGAGCCACCTCTGTCTCCGGTCTCCTACGGGGCCTGCATTGGCTCAGTGTTGAGAACCGAAGTAAGTTCAAACCCCTGAGCTACATGTTCAAAATCAAAATAGGTGCGGCCCCTCAGTATCTGCATTCTCTGGGCCGTCCCTATGTGACTCCTATATTCCTTTGCTCATCTACCTAAGGGAAATTCTCTGTGTCCAGAGTCAGACTATTTCGGATTGGTGGCAGATCGTTTGCATACCTCGGTCCCTCCCTCTAGAATTCCCTTCCCACATCTATTCAGAACTAAACTGTGTATGTCCAATTTGGCAAATCATAAAAAACTTGGCTTTTTAACCAGTAATCATTTAAGCTGTTATACATTCCTTGGTCTGCCCGGCGCCGGGAAACCCTTTTTGGGTAGCTGTCACACCTTATAAATGTAACTAATAATAATAATATAATATGGTAAAATGCATCTTACCTCTCAGCTCCATTTCTGCGGAGGATCAGAAGCTATAGTTTTTATTTCTGTTCTAATTAAAATCAGGGCCAGACTAGAATGAGATAATCTTCATCTTTTGAGAACAGCACCACAAGCAAAAGCAAACGAAAACATGAGTGCAAAGTGAGAAGAGTTGGCAAAATAAAAGAAACTTAAGTATGGAAATAAATCTTAAACATTTTGTTTGTCCTGCACGCTTTTGCCAGTCACACAGTTTCTGTTTGCAGGTCACTTAAAATTAAACAGAACAAAAGAGTACCTCAATCATGCAGTGGGTTAAGTTGAATCAATCAGTGTTTGGTCCCTGCTCCACAGAGAGGAACGGAAATGATGTTAGGCCTGCCTGGACAATTTGCCAGACTGTAAAGAAGAGTGCCACGCAAGTCAACAAATGGTAAGCAACTGGTGGGCTCCAAGCCCTTTTATGTATACAACATCGTTTCACAAGCAAGACGCATGCGCTAGTGCAGACTCCAAGCCCTTTTATGTATATGACAGTGTCTAGCAAGCAAGATGAATGCGCTGTCGCAAACTCTTGCAGGCTCGACCCTAAAAAGGAAAGGCTGGGTTAACTTTATATCCTGTTCTACAGTATGCAGAAATCTGAAAAAAGCAAAATTAATATTAATATTGCTAAGCCAACCTCACAATACCTTTCCAATTTCACGTAGTTTTTCGTTTTTCTGCCGATATTTCAGGACAGCGAAGCATGTGGCAGCCCCCTTCACCACCTGGTAATCCATGGACAACTTGTCGTCCAACATAAAGCCAAGATTCTTGACCTTAGTGGCTTGGTCCGGTAGAGGGCCCAGGATTTCCAGGCAGTGTTGGAGACCAGTGGTGGCCGGCAGGGATTGGGGGTGGGGGGTGAAAGGGTGTACAATAAAAAAAAAAAAACATTAGGTCCTCGCCGCGTCCCTCCTTCGTCATCTCTCCCGGCCGGAACAGAACAGGAAGCACCCAGGCTCCACTTCTCCCCTGCTCCTCTGTCATCAGGGCAGCCCTGCCCACCCCGCCCACCTGCAAAGCTGCAGCAGCAGGAAAAAATAAAATCATAATAACCTCAAGTTATGATCATTTTATTTTTTCTTTATTTTACTGCTGCAAAGCAGTGATACGATGCTCCTCAGACTCAGCAGAGGAGCCACCACTGTGGGGGACCCGGAGGGACTGATTCCTTCCCAGTACCAGTACCTCAGTCTTATCTACATTTAGCATATGTAAATGGGATCATGCCTCCAATTACAAAAAAAATGCAGTCTCAAACACAGGGGCAGTGTGTAACTGCAGCCCCCTCTTGTGTGGAGATGACTTAGAGAAACCCTAGAATCCACCCCCAATAAACAGATTTGAGATGCTCTAATAGTGCACCACTGCTTAAACCTCAACCCCATGCAAGTGAGGGAACACCCGTGTGTTACTGAACTGGTGCAGAATTTGCATAATTACAAAAGGTATTACATCGGAGGCTTCAAAAGTGCCTGCAGCACCTTTTGTAGCACTGAAGTGGTCTGGGTGTGCATGAACCATGTGGAAACACCCGTTCCACCCCAGAATACTTATGTAATCTTACTGCATGGTTCACATTTGCTCTCTTAGCTGAAGTTGATAATTACCTGTAGTAGCGATCTTATAATGTACATCTTTTCATACAGTGTTCAAATGTGTGTACTGTCTTTTTATGGCGAAGGTGCCTATGAATACATATGATCTTTCACTTGATGTTGGGGTGGTATTCTGTATCCATGGTAGAGTTTCCAGTTGAGCACTGCCTTTGGTTTCATCTGGAACCATTTCTGACATATGCGAATTTGGACATTGACTTATGTATGTTCAGATGAGATAAGCATTGGTAAAGCATCGGTTTCGCATATGTAATGAATAAAGAGCTGTTTTCATCAATCATCGTCCGGGAGAAGGAAAGAGCTCCTGACTGATAACACAGGAGTGGAGAGTATGTGGTGCAGTGGCCAGAGCTGCTGACTCAAGATCTGGGGATCCTGGCACGAGTCTGGCGGCGCCGCGCAACATCCTGTGATTCTATGCAAATCATTATGGTCTGGGATGCCCGCCACCCCTTCCACCATCAATCCCAATGGTAGGAGACAGACACAGCGTTTGAGCTTTTGGAAGGCAGGAGAGCCTCACGACTCCCCCGGCCGTGTTTATTAAAATATGAAACAAATTATAAAACTTTAAATAAAACGTTTCATTTATCATGTACAAAATTCAACTTTCATTACACTTGATGAAGACAGGTATTGAGGCTAACCTTAACAAATCTCTAATACAAAGATTTCCTAGCCAAGTCTAACATCATGGCATCGTTCATTGTATACGAATTTTGTACATCCTATCGTTAAGGGCCAACGGCAAGGTCTTAACCGGTGTCAGATCCCTATCACCAAATCCGCCCTCTCGTAGTGGCGTCTCCCAAATCCGCCCTCTCGTAGTGGCGCCTGCTCAGAGGGCTGTACCCTCGTAACCAACCATAATTTCCCTTGCATGGGGGCCCCTTTTCCACTCTGCGCCATCTTAAAGGTCGTCTGAGATCCAATGCGGGGTAACCGTAAGAAGGACAGCGTAGACTCCCCCCCTTTCCCCGCACTCTCTTCCGCAGCAGCGGCTATCTGGCCCCCGGGAAATTCCTGGGAGGGGCATATAGCCGTCTCCCCCTGGGAGGGGCCAATGGCCGTCTCCCCCTGGGCAATCCCATCCATATTGGGTGTTGCCCCCACATGGGAGGGGCCAATGGCCGCCTCCCCCCGGGCGCTCCCAGCTGTACTGGGTGGCGCCCCCACTAGGGACCTTGAAAATTGCTCACCGATCATGACCTTACCGCCCGACCAAAAAAAGACTAATGAATACAACAGTTTTTTAAGAACCTACTAACTGGGAAAAATCAATTCATAACATTGTCACAGAATTAGATGCATTTCCCCGTCCCCGCGGAGCAGGAGACCCCCTATAACAATTTTCGCCACAGGCCAAATGATACTATTATTTACATTTCTACAAAGGAGAAAAGGGCCTAGCAACAGGTCGTCCCTCGCGTAAACAAGTTCGGACTACAATCTGGACACGACGTTACGTGCCCCATTCCAGCGTGATTACTGCTTATTCATCCTCCCGAACTTCTGCCTCAGGGGCTGGTGGGTGGGTCAAAAAATTGCTGCTTGTTCCCTTGATGGCTCACGAGCGACGAGTGGTGCAACCTTCAGAGCGCGGGAACAAGAGGACGATTTCTACGATTCTGCGCCTTTTAGCTTCTTCCAGGTAGGCGGGGCGGTATTCCCTCCCGCCCTAAGTGCACGGACTTCCGGGCGGGAATTCTTAGGACAACCCGTTAATGCAGCGGGGGCGTGCTCCGGCTACATCACTAGGGACATACCAGCCGGGGCACGCCCCACGCCTGCAGGGGTTTCCTGGGTGGGTGGGGCATCCAGCCATACGTGCGGAGTGACCGAGGGGTCCCTCCTTTCCATATGGTCTGGGATGCCCGCCACCCCTTCCACCATCAATCCCAATGGTAGGCGACAGACACAGCGTTTGAGCTTTTGGAAGGCAGTGGAGCCTCACGACTCCCCCGGCCGTATTTATTAAAATATGAAACAAAATGTAAACTTTAAATAAAACGTTTCATTTATCATGTACAAAATTCAACTTTCATTACACTTGATGAAGACAGGTATTGAGTCTAACCTTAACAAATCTCTAATACAACGATTTCCTAGCCGAGTCTAACATCATGGCATCGTTCATTGTATACGAATTTTGTACATCCTATCGTTAAGGGCCAACGGCAAGGTCTTAGCCGGTGTCAGATCCCTATCACCAAATCCGCCCTCTCGTAGTGGCGTCTCCCAAATCCGCCCTCTCGTAGTGGCGCCTGCTCAGAGGGCTGTACCCTTGTAGCCAACCATAATTTCCCTTGCATGGGGGCCCCTTTTCCACTCGGCGCTATCTTAAAGGTCGTCCGAGATCCCGTGCGGGGTAACCGTAAGAAGGACAGCGTAGACTCCCCCCCTTTCCCCGCACTCTCTTCCGCCGCAGCGGCTATCTGGCCCCCGGGAAATTCCTGGGAGTGGCATATAGCCGTCTCCCCCTGGGAGGGGCCAATGGCCGTCTCCCCCTGGGCGATCCCATCCGTATTGGGTGTTGCCCCCACATGGGAGGGGCCAATGGCCGCCTCCCCCCGGGCGCTCCCAGCTGTACTGGGTGGCGCCCCCACTAGGGACCTTGAAAATTGCTCACCGATCATGACCTTACCGCCACAGGCCAGATAGTTGACCGACGATCTGGCCCCCCCCCACACAATCCTATAGGTCATGTCTCCTCAATCCCACTAGCCATGCTAGGAGATCCCCTATCCATATGTGGTTCCCTGCCTTGGACAGGTGTACACCATCATGGGAGTAACAGTGATCCCCCCAGATGCACCCGTGAGGTATACTGTGAAGGTGAGCGGACCAAAACAACTTCTCAATCTTATTGTTGACCCTCTTTACCGAATGGTTCAACGCTGCTGTGGACCGCCCCCCCCCCCTCCATACCTTCCTTGGCACCATGTGCGACCAGGCTAACGTGCAATCTGGGAGGATCTTTGCCAACCAACTAACTGTTGTTAAAATCTGCTCGATTAAGGCCCGTCTGCCCAATCTTACCAAGTCATTGCCCCCAATGTGCATTATGACTACTGAAGGCGGTGACCCATGCCGCCTTAACAACTCTTTAACAAAACTTTGCAGTTGGGCAATGCCCAAACCGCCCCGTCCATAAAAGGACACTTGGAAACCGTATTCCTCAGATGTGTGAATCGCATCACCTGCTCCGAATACGTCCGCGGCCCGTCTCACGTATGAGTGGCCCACGACCCAGACCACACGCCGTCCCTTCCTTTCTCCGAACGTGGTGGACACCTGATACTGTGCCGACCCCAGTTCCCGCCCTGCGTCACAGGCTCATGAAACTGCAAACCAAACAGAAGAGAAACAACGTGAGGGCACATCCTTAATAAATCATAACATATGCAACCGCACGTACCGCTTAAAACAGTCCGAAGACCATCTCCCCAACTGTTTAACTTTGTCTGTTTGCAGACCCCTGGCCGTTGCCTCAGTAGCGGCCCCAATTCTGAAAGAATGCGTTCCAAAATCCCTCGGGTTCAAGCCCGCCTCTGCAATCGCCATTGCCAATACTCTTTGGAACTGAAACTTTGTTAACGGGGTGCCATCCATATGCCGAAGCAAGGCCCCCCCCATGTCACCCCCCTTTGCTGCAGGTACGCCTCTACATGCGCCACCGGACATCATGGACTACCAGGAGCGCGCTGCAACACTACGCTACTCCCTTGGGCCTCTTGGTCGGTCTTCGACCTGGCAATCGTGATGAGCAGGGAGTCCCCTCTCACTTGGACATGCTCCCTCCGCAAGCCCCCCTCGGTATCCTTTTTGCTGGCCGCCACCAGTTCACTTACTCGCATGGCACCATAAAAGGCCAGCGTAAATGCTGCTCGGAATAAGCCAACTTCACTGGGTGAGGAGCATGTCGCCTCCAGCGCTGCCAACAAGGTGGTTAATCGGTCAAAA
This sequence comes from Lissotriton helveticus, assembly GCF_964261635.1. NCBI lineage: Eukaryota > Metazoa > Chordata > Amphibia > Caudata > Salamandridae > Lissotriton > Lissotriton helveticus. Next base: position 361,989,786 of record NC_136065.1, on the reverse strand, counting down.
CCTATCGGACGCCTAGTGTCCCTCTTGCGCCCTTCTAAGCGCCTCCACCCGCGCAGCGCCTTCCTGACCATGAAGGAATCTGTGGGATCCCCCCTACCATGGAGCTGCGCCATAAAGGAAATAGCGGCCTTATACCGACTGGCGGTTGCCGCTGACCGGCCTTCCTTATGAAGAGCCACCAAAAATTGGGCGAAGGCACCCGCCTGCCCCCACTCATGCTCCCATCTGGGACCCAAAAAGGTGCAGTATGCACGGAACGCCCCTTCATAAGCTTTCCTTGTCTTGAGCCCTAGACTGGCTGCCACGAGGTCCTGTAATCCGGCGCACCGATTCGCCACAATGCCTCGGGAAATGGTGCTGCCGCTAGCTCCGCTGCTGGTAAGCACTCCCTGAATGCCTGCATTTTGAAACGAGAGAGTGCATCCGCTGCATTATTCAGCACCCCAGGCACATGTTTCGCCCTGAATTGCACATTCAATTTTAAGCATTGCAACACAATTTCCTTCAATAATCGCAATATCCATTTGCAGCGTGCTGCCTGTTGATTAATACATTCAACCACAGTCATATTATCCGACCAAAATACCACCGAGCTATTCCTGAGCTTGTCTGGCCATGCCAGTAATGCTACCCATATCGGGAACAACTCCAGGAACCCAATGTTGCTTGTCAGGCCGCTTGTCGCCCACCATGACGGCCATCTCTGGGCCGACCAGCGATTTCCTAAGATGGCGCCAAAGCCTATGCTGCCCGCCGAGTCTGTCCAAAGACCCAGCTCTGCTGATGAGGCCGGTGCCCTGCTCCAGACTACCCGGCCATTGAAATCCGCCAGGAATGGCAACCAAATGAGCATGTCCTGGCGAACCTCGGCCGACAGCCTCGTGCGATGGTGGCCTTCCTTCAGGCCCACCATGGCCTGTGCAATGGATCGTGAGAAAGGGCGAGCCATCGGCATCACCCGCAGCGCAAAATTCAGCTGCCCGACTGTTTGTTGTAACTGGTGCAGTGTCACCTTACTGCTCCCCAGACATTGTTGCAAGGAGGCCCTGAATTTGGCGACCTTATCTAAGGGCAACCGGAAACAACCTTCCACCGAGTCTAGTTCGATACCCAGAAATTCCAGGGAGGTAGTCGGCCCCACCATTTTACCTGGCGCCAATGGTACCCCAAAACCACGCATGAGCACGCAAAATTCCTGCAATGCCCTTGCACAGTCCTGAGAACCCGCTGGGCCGAGGAACAGGAAATCATCTAGATAATGCATTACATGTTGGTGCCCCGAGGCCCTCGTGAATGCCCATTCCAAAAACGAGCTAAACATTTCAAAATAAGCACAGGAAATCGAACAACAAATCGGCATGCACATATCCATATAATATCTTCCCTGGAAGGAAAACCCCAACAAGTGCTGATCCCTGGGATGAACCGGCAGTAGCCTAAATGCAGATTCGATGTCTGATTTCGCTAGCAGTGCCCCCGGACCCAGGTCATTCAACATGGCCACTGCATCATCGAACGATGCATACCTTACACTGCATACGCCCGGATCAATTGCTTCATTTAGAGAAGCCCCTCTTGGTGCAGACAGATTATGTATGAGTCTGAACTCGCCCGGCTCCCTCTTGGGAACAACCCCTAACGGGGAACACACAAAATTGGCCGTCGGTACCTCTGCAAATGGTCCCGCAACCCGCCCCAAACGAACCTCTTTTGCAATCTTCGCAGTAACCACAGTCAGGTGTTGCGTAACAGATGCTTGGTTCCTACACAATGGGGAGCCACGAAAGTCACCCGCCGGGATCCTAAAGCCCATTGTGAAGCCTTCCCGCAGGATCCCGGCGGACGCACGATCAGGGTATATACTTAGCCAGGGGGTCATTGCCAGAATCGCTACCGGTGACTGGGAAGTCCCTCGTGCCCCCCTATCACTCCTGCTGACTACCCCCTTTTCCTCCTGATACATTGCCCTTGGATCGGCAGCTAATCTCAGGGTGGGAGGTGTTGCCACAAATTGCGCAGGCATGCCTGAACCTGCATGTTCCCTGCGGCCTAACACATGTCCCTTTGTTGAAACCCCAACATACCTTTCGTTTGCCTCCATTCCCACCCGGTCTCGACTGCAAGTCACCCCCGTGGGTTGGCCGAAAGGGCTGCGGCTGCTTCTGTGGAACCGCCTTAAAACCATTCATGCTCGACCCCGTGGCTATCGCCGGGCCTGGCGCGAACTGCCCATGCCAGGATACAGTGTCCAAACAATCCCAAGTCAAACATGCATTAAATTCTTTTGCTTTCCTGAAAGACACATCATACCCTTTCCATGCGTCCCCCCCGTACTTCTCATGGTAGCCCACGATCCTGCTCTGGTAGCAGTTCAGGGCTCCCAACAATTCCGGTGTGCGCTCGTGTATTATTGCCCCGAACACAGTGAAGGCCCTGATCCAATTCGCCAAGTTTTCCTCCACTCTGAATTCCGCCATTTTGGCCCTCCATTCACTTGGGTGTAAGAAATCCTTCTGGGTCTTGGCATACTCAAACTCTCTATTGTCAGTCAACAACGAAAACATATTAATGTATTTGTCGACCCACACCAGTTCCTTAGTCGCCATCGGCACATGTTGTGCCAGGCTTTCCCGCCTTGACGGTATAACACCCTCCCCCATGATTGGGAGCGATCTCATACCATCCTCCGCCGGTACTCCGGTTTTATCTGCCGTCTTATCCCGGCTTTCTCCTGCAGCGTTGCTCGCCACCTGTAAGGGAGTAGAAGGCACAATCACGGGCCCAGGGCCCCTTGCCCGTCTGAGCTCCTCGATTATTAGTCTCGCTTCTGTAGCTGGATCTTCCCCAGACCCGGCCTCCCCCGCACCCTTCCTCAACCAAGGCAATATCGCTGCCAAGTGCATCGTTAGCTCGGGGGTATCTGGTCTTTATCGACTGGTGTAATTATCACCGGTATTGACAATCCCTCTAACGGGGCGGCCACTGGGTCGGCCGCCGGGGACACCGGGACGGGCAGGAACTCCACCGGGACCGGGGCCTCGCTAGGGATGGCTTTCTTCTCCCTCAATTTACGCTTATTCGCCCCCGGAGTGTCGCCCGGTGAATCAGACCCCTCTACCCTTTTACGTTTTCCTGCTCGCCCGCCCTGCGCTTCTACCTTTTTCTGAAGCGCCGCTAAGCTGCGGTCCATTCGGTCCATTTTTCGGAATTTTCTGTCCATCGCCGACACGCGGGTCACCAATGTCCGAAGCATCCGTTCCATCTCGGAGCTCTTTCCAGTCTTCTTTCCAGGCATAACCGCTGGACTGCTCTCGCTACTTTCTCCTTGAGCCCTTGAGCACGCCTGGACCACTGAAACAGAAAGAACACAATTACCACGTTCAAAAAATTGCTGCTTGTTCCCTTGAGGGCTCACGAGCGACGAGTGGTGCAACCTTCAGAGCGCGGGAACAAGAGGACGATTTCTACGATTCTGCGCCTTTTAGCTTCTTCCAGGTAGGCGGGGCGGTATTCCCTCCCGCCCTAAGTGCACGAACTTCCGGGCGGGAATTCTTAGGACAACCCCTTAATGCAGCGGGGGCGTGCTCCGGCTACATCACTAGGGACATACCAGCCGGGGCACGCCCCACGCCTGCATGGGTTTCCTGGGTGGGCGGGGCACCCAGCCATACGTGCGGAGTGACCGAGGGGTCCCTCCTTTCCATTAATCTCTCCAGGTGACAAATTGTTATATAAATATGCTGCAAGAGTAAAAGGCAAAACTTTATGAAAATATAGCTCCACCAAAGTGGATGTTAACAGTATTTCGGCGGCGGGAAACTGATATAAGAAGCAGACGAGAAACAAGCATCGGTAAATGTGGGAAAATATGCTACAGCCAACAGAAATGGAGGAAAGGTAAGTGACATGCACAGGAACCAATGAGAAGCCAAGAAAGAGATGAGGCGGGATATAAGGCCCGTATAAGTTTATATTAAAAACAATAGATTTCTCAAGCACAGCGCAAGAGCTGTGCAGGCGAAACCTAAAAAGCAGCAAATTCTGCCGTTTGAACAAGATACCATATGAAAACAGTAAACACTGTTAGTCACCAATGAATGCTTCAAATAGCTATACTAATCAGCTGGATATGTTCTTTATGGCAGTTATTTTTAAGCCCATAAACCCACAAGCTACTGACTGGATAGGGTAGGAACCATATTCAACTGCTCAACTACAATTTAAATAAGACTTCGAAGGCAGCGCTGAAGAAAAGATGTAATTTGTTAGCACTACCTCCGCTCTTGCAGTAAAAACAAGATTAGAATCGAACTCAGTGTAAACGTACAACCTTGTTCTCTAAGCTAAGGGGTTATTTGAAGTCAAGACGTTTTATGATCGAGTTAGAAGAATTTCAAGCCATTCTACCCGCTCTAGGGTCAAAACAAGCCCATCAATGGTTACTTTACGGTGCAGAAGTTGTAGACGATTTATTAGTTTGCTTTTTCTTTTGTTATCAGTGATATTTGACCCCCCATAAAAATTTACTCTGTCTGAATGTTTGCAAGAACATTTATTTTTAACGAGCTGGGCTAACACATTAAGATGTCTAACTGAGATTCTCATTTAGTGAGAGTTCACAAAAAGCTTGTAGGTTTACGAGTGATTTTGGTATTGCTTCTGTCTTGTTGAATTGTATCACTGTTTAAAGAGGACCCACGGACTTGTTTAATTGGATGGAACTGTCTGTCCTTTCGTTCCCATGTCAGGTCTGGCTGAAGAGAGCTTTATCTCTCCTGGCCAGCCTTTTACATGCACCTCTAAAAGGCCTCTGTGGATATAGGCGGGATATAGCTGCCTGGAGAGTTACACTAAGTTTCTGCATCCTAAAATGTCTAACTTGTCAATATACACTTTATCCTAAGGAAACTAACCCACAACAATTGCCCAATTCTCAAAACAATGTGTGTGTATGTTGACTGTGTAAATTACCTTGATTTTCGAGTGTAAACTTATGTTTTGAAATTTACAAAACATGAATTTGCACTGACAGTTTTACTAATGCATATTACTACTCTACTACCGAGTAACGTTACTCGTAAATAAAAAAACTTCTCCCATGATCTGCACGTAGGTGGTGTAGGGAAAAGGTGCCCTGAATAGTTTGGAACGCACTTTAAAATTTTGGTTTTCACATACCTTTTCTCAGCCCATTTCCACTGTTAGAGATTTACTCCTGTAGGTGGCAGGAGTAAATGCCTTTAAAAGGTGTTTACTGGCATTAGTGGCCCTTATATCTGTGGCGTGTGGTAGAAGGTCTTTCTCCCCAGAGTGAAATATTTCACACCTGCAATTGCACTAATGTGAAGGCTGCTTGCATGCACAGTTGTACAGAGTGCACAGCTGTAGAGAGTGCACTGTTTGCAAGTGGAAATGCATTTGCATGTGTGTAATTGAAAATATTGATACTGATGTGTTAATTTAGGATTTTTTTTAAAGAATCAGGGTTATGTACAGCCTTTGGACACTCACCATATTGCTTGGCATGCTGGGATAGAAATCTATTAACTGTACTTCAGCCTAGGGACTTGTTTCACCACACTGCAGCCAAGTGTAGAGAAGCTAACGCATGAATCTGCATTGCACCACAGTGATAACAGCCATTGCATCCTAGAGACACCGATCCACCACACTATAAAGTAGTGGCACTAACCCACTGCAATTGCCTCGTTGAGTCATAACCCACTACACTGCATTGCGTTGTTGAGATATAACCCACCACATTGCACTGACTCATTGAGTCACAACCCACCACACTGCATTGCCTCGTTGAGACACAGCCCACCACACTGCATTGCCTCATGAAGACATAACCCACCACACTGCATTGCCCCACTGAGTCACAACCCAACACACTGCATTGCCTCGTTGAGTCATAACCCACCACACTGCATTGCCTCGTTGAATCATAACCCACCACACTGCATTGCCCCATTGAGACATAACCCACCACACTGCATTGCCCCACTGAGTGGTGGGTTATGACTCACAAGGCAATGCAGAGTGATGGGTTATGACTCAACGAGGCAATGCAGTGTGGTGGGTTATGACTCAACAAGGCAATGTAGTGTTGTGGGTTATGACTGAACGAGAAAATGCAGTGTTGTTGGTTATGACTCAACGAGGCAATGCAGAGTGGTGGGTTATGACTAAACAAGGCCTTGCAGTGTTGTGGGGTTATGACTCAATGAGAAAATGCAGTGTCGGTGGTTATGCCTCGTTGAGACATAACCCACCACACAGCATTGCCTTGTTGAGTCATAACCCACCACACTGCATTGCCTTGTTGAGTCATAACCCACCACACTGCATTGCCTTGTTGAGTCATAACCCACCACACTCCATTGCCTTGTTGAGTCATAACCAACAACACTGCATTTTCTCGTTGAGTCATACCCCACAACACTGCATTGCCTTGTTGAGTCATAACCCACCACACTGCATTGCCTTGTTGAGTCATAGCCAACAACACTGCATTTTCTCGTTGAGTCATAACACACAACACTGCATTGCCTTGTTGAGTCATAACCCACCACACTGCATTGCCTTGTTGAGTCGTAACGCACCACTCTGCATTGCCTTGTTGAGTCATAACCAACAACACTGCATTTTCTCGTTGAGTCATAACCCACAACACTGCATTGCCTTGTTGAGTCATAACCCACCACACTGCATTGCCTTGTTGAGTCATAACCCACCACACTGCATTGCCTTGTTGAGTCATAACCCACAACACTGCATTGCCTTGTTGAGTCATAACCCACCACACTGCATTGCCTCATGAAGACATAACCCACCACACTGCATTGCCCCACTGAGTCACAACCCACCACATTGCATTGCCTCGTTTAGTCATAACCCACCACACTGCATTGCCTCGTTGAATCATAACCCACCACACTGCATTGCCCCATTGAGACATAACCCACCACACTGCATTGCCCCACTGAGTGGTGGGTTATGACTCACAAGGCAATGCAGAGTGATGGGTTATGACTCAACGAGGCAATGCAGTGTGGTGGGTTATGACTCAACAAGGCAATGCAGTGTTGTGGGTTATGACTCAACGAGAAAATGCAGTGTTGTTGGTTATGACTCAACGAGGCAATGCAGAGTGGTGGGTTATGACTAAACAAGGCCTTGCAGTGTTGTGGGGTTATGACTCAATGAGAAAATGCAGTGTTGGTGGTTATGCCTCGTTGAGACATAACCCACCACACTGCATTGCCTTGTTGAGTCATAACCCACCACACTGCATTGCCTTGTTGAGTCATAACCCACCACACTGCATTGCCTTATTGAGTCATAACCCACCACACTCCATTGCCTTGTTGAGTCATAACCAACAACACTGCATTTTCTTGTTGAGTCATACCCCACAACACTGCATTGCCTTGTTGAGTCATAACCCACCACACTGCATTGCCTTGTTGAGTCATAGCCAACAACACTGCATTTTCTCGTTGAGTCATAACCCACAACACTGCATTGCCTTGTTGAGTCATAACCCACCACACTGCATTGCCTTGTTGAGTCGTAACGCACCACTCTGCATTGCCTTGTTGAGTCATAACCAACAACACTGCATTTTCTCGTTGAGTCATAACCCACAACACTGCATTGCCTTGTTGAGTCATAACCCACCACACTGCATTGCCTTGTTGAGTCATAACCCACCACACTGCATTGCCTTGTTGAGTCATAACCCACAACACTGCATTGCCTTGTTGAGTCATAACCCACCACACTGCATTGCCTTGTTGAGTCATAACCCACAACACTGCATTGCCTTGTTGAGTCATAACCCACCACACTGCATTGCCTTGTTGAGTCGTAATGCACCACTCTGCATTGCCTCGTTGAGGCACACACCCATCACATTGTTATACTTCTAAGCAACTCTAACTCTCACACGTGCATCCCAGGGTCAGTGACTCACCCAAATGAGTAGATCCTAGGGTCACTAACCCAGCAAAATGCACTGCTTCCTAAGGTCTTTGAATCCTTATTATTACACTGTTACCCTCCTAACCATGCGACACTGCATCCCAGGGCCATTAACCCACATGAACATGGAAGGAAAGAAAAGATAAAGACCATCCGAATTTGCACAAGAAACAGAAGATGAGATGTGGTAAAGAGCACTTCTCTCCAACCATCTGACACCAGAGGGGTTCCTTTCACCCCTTTGTTTCCTGAAAATGATCATTGGCAGAGAATAGGATTTTTTGTCTAATGAGTGCTGTTACTGAGATTCTAGGCTTTTGAACAGGAGTCCTTTCTGCAATGTGTGGTGGTTTTTGGGGGACGCGAGTCCAGCTAATCTGGAATCTGGACGAGTACAGTTGTTTCTCGGGATGTTGACCTGGGCAACCCTCTATGTGATATACATCAATTTTCAGAGGGAAACATCCTTTACAACGCAACTTTTACCACGCAGTGCTATTACAAAGCAGGTTTTACAACGAAAACCATTATAACGCATTGTGCTGGGGGGCGCTCTAGGATAGGGAATAGATTTAATTTACTATCCAACACCTTCCCTAGTGTCCACGGGGACTGGAGTTGGAATAGTAAATTAAACTACTCACTATCCAGCACCCCAAAGCGCTATGCGTTGTAATGGTATGCGTTGTAAAAACTGCGTTGTAACAGCATGCGTGGTAAAAGCATGCGTTGTAACGTCATACATCCATTTTCAGAACCTTAAAATGACAAGCTGACTATCACATAGAGGGAGGTGTGCTGTACTTTACGTACAATGCATTTTACTTTACACATGCCCACAATTTTCCATGTGTGAAAGAAAGTGTTTTTCAAGTTGGCTACTTGCAGCTTCCTGAAATGTTGGTTTCACGACATCCGGTGAGGTCAGCTGGCCTTGGAATGCCTGTGCAGGTGCTAATGTTCTGTCTTCAAAAGCATGGTGCAGAGATTGGACGATTGCTCGGGTGTGCTTGATTAGTTTAATGTTGGGTGATGTGATGACGTGACAGTTGCTTATGACCATCCTATCAGTGCTGGAGATCCACTTTCACGGTTCGTGGTTGTGTTGTTATGAGGAGGTACAGGTGGGGTGTGAGAGCAGAGCGGCAGGAGAAGGGTGCAGGGTGAAGACAGCTTTTGTCATTTTATAAACTGTCCACTCATTTTCCCACATGTGTATTTTACCTCCTTCAGCTTCCTCTTCTGTCTTGTGAGAAGACAGATATGAAAGAAATGCAATAAGGCGATAAGTGGATGGTGCTAGGAGCACTGTTATTGGCGGCTGCAAGATTTCAACTCCTTACTTTTTTTTATAAATCATTAATACATTTCTGTATGTGCCCTCCCTAAGTGTGAACCTGAACACCTGTATGTTATCTGCGGGTATCACCAAGCATCAGTGTTGAACTCATTTTTCCTCAGTACATTATATTTAATGTATTCTGCATTAGGCTTTGAAAGCCAGAGAGGAAGTATTTTATTACAACTGCCTGCAAACATATAACCAGCAGAAACAGTATATTTTGTAGAGTGGTGGTTTAACGGATCATTTGGCTGTGATTATATCTCCCGTCAAATGGCCCAGGTCAAAATCACCAACTTCTATATCAACATTACAGATGCCAGGCTGGGAAAGTTCTGTGTGTGCGTTCTGTGTAAACTGCGAAAAAAGATGCTTGCTGTCTCTGAAACCGTCCCTCTGGAAGGAAGGTTTCAGGGGAGAACTCTTTAATTTTGCCGGATTGATTTGCACCATTCAGCCTCAGTTAGGAAGCCATTTATGTGATTTCTACTTTAATGTAATTATTTTTTTTAAATAACTTGTAGAAGGGAATTTATAGAATAATTATTTCTCGTTGGCATTTTATAAGCACTCTATCAACAGGTCTTATTATTGCCCTTTTTAAGTGGCACTTAGTCGACCTCATACCACGATTGTCCTTATTGGCTTTGCCAGGAATCGAACTCTGGCCTTCGGTCACGAGTACAAGTGAATAGCTATTGAGCTTTCACGCTTTTGGAAGCCATCTTGTCAGCTAACCTTACGACCTACAAAATAAACTAAGGAAGATCTACCCAAAGGTTAATGGTTCCTTAGGTCGAACTAGATATCCCAGAATGCATCCACACAGAAGTCGAACTAGATATCCCAGAATACATCCACAAAGAACCCACGCATAACATACATGTACCCCTCTGGCGGCCCTTTTTTGGTGGATTTGGTCACGGATCGAACCAGGAGCAGCGGGTAGGCACGTGTTGATGTTTACCTTGGAGAGTATCGGTCTGTGGCACCACAGAGAACGTCATTCCACTAACGATCTTCAAAAGTATGCTTTTAAACGAATTCTGCAGGGAATATTTCGAGTTATTCCTGCGGCCACAATGTGTTTTTTATTCAAAGTTCAATTTTTGCATGTCTCACCCAAACTCACAACAACCGGACCCTAAGCCCCCAAGAAAAGGCAACAATGGATTGATCGGTAACAAATAGGACTTTTGGTCGGAAGGATACTAAGTCGTCATTTGGAGATTTAGGGTGCATTTCTAGGAAACACACAGACAAGCTGCAAGTGCTCACAAGAATGGTATCACCCTTTAGGTGTTCCGAGGAAAGGTAAAGATAGGCTGTTCCATTGTGCAGGTTCCATTCATGAAGTGCCCCATTGTTTCCATACAGTGCAGTATACATTACCGGGGTAAAGCTATGGACAATGCCTTTCTCAAAGCAAGGCTTTTGGAAAAGAGTGGGGAGTATTCACTTTTGTAGAAATAAGGGCAAAAACTAACTACAATTTGCCACAATCGATGCTTAGTTGTCCAATACTGAACAGAAACATCCCTGTCCACAGAGTTCAGTAAAGGCTGGCCAAAATGCGCCTTTAATGGACCCTGTGTCGTTTATTATTTACGAATGACGCATATCGCATGGCTCGTGGCTATGTTTGACCTTTGTTCCTTTCATTTCGCCCTCATTTTCCTGCTGTCTGCCTGTTAACATGCTACATGTGAAACATTGTATGCTGCGGGGCAGGTGGAAAGGCCAGCCGGGAAGGCTGTGATTATGGAATTAGACATGGGCAATCCATCTTCACATTCTCCATAGATATGTATAGACCTGGGTATAAAGGCTCTATTGAGCACTGGATGCTGCAGTCAGGATTCTCGTGGACATTGCTAGACGGGGTCATATCTTTGGCTGATGGGGATACTCACTGCGGTCCAAAACCACAAAAAGATAGACAAGGGAGTGAGCCATCTCAGATTCCCCTCTTAAAAGTACCACAAATCACAAAAAGAGAAGGACTATATAATAACACAGAAGAGACCCTACCGTGAATTATTCTGTTGAATATTCTGTCCATGTCTCTATCCAAACAAAAATGTAGGCAAGGGGTTAAAGAGGAGAGGGAAGAGAAGGGAAAATCTACAGATTTTTTAAATATTGCCCTCATCCACTAAGCAGCATAGTATGATCAAAATGTATAAATTACTAGGAAAGATGAAGTGCTGCTCTACTGCTTTGGGTCAGACAGACATAGGATTTCCAGAAGCCTGCTCCATTGCCCAATAAATGTTTGCTAAATGAATTCACGGGGTTGAGGAAGGATTTTGAATAGCCTGTGTGTCAACTTGCAGCCACTTTGCATCCCGTAAGTGACAGTATGCAGGACCATCCTGAGATCTTCACCTTAGGAAGGTGGATACTCTCATTGTCAGCCTGGGGATGTATCATATCACATCTTTGAATTATGGTTGTGTTGGACCCTGTGTATTACTGCTGCAGTAACGAGCGTTCCTGTGATGGAGACCTGTGCAAGTCTCATGTTGTTTCAGAGTTCTGGTCAGAACTGATAATTCTCTTGAACCAATCAGTTAAATTGAAATTTGATGACCATCGCTGTATTACTTAAACTTTACTTGTGGATGAGGATATAGTGATAAACCATCTATTACGGGTATTTCGGTCCTTTTAATTTGAAGTATTTGTTTGCCAATATACAGTGTTTTGAATATGATGCGTTATCTCACAGAGAGTCAGTAGAGCTCTATAAAAGTAAAGACGATGTGGCCTGATTTCTTTCAATTCAGACAGTTTGGCTTGATTGTGTACTTTATTGAGCTTCTGCATTTCTTTATGCCTTGTTAGAGTGTATAATATATTGCAATAACACAGTCAGCAAAGAGCCATGGCCATAATAGGTTAGTTTTGGTAGTTATTCTGGTGGAGCAATAGCACCTTAGATGGTGCGTGGTGTGTTACAATGACATTTGTAGTCTAATAGGTTACACAAGATGTAGGTTTATTAGGTTTAGATCAGGTTACAGGTAAATCAAATAAAGCCCTACCAGGAGCAGCACCAGCTGCTCAGCCCTTCTCAATCCAACTGTCCACTTATCTATGCACAAACACTCTCAACATTCCAACCATCCAGTGACCTCACTCCCTAGCTGAGCAGCAGGGAACATCAAGACTGTGGGGAGAATGCATAAGATAGCAAGAGGCCACAACATGGTACTTCTTAAGATAGCGGTTATCTTAAGAAAAAGAGGTTTAAGTCAGCCTGGCCCCCAAGGTGTTTGACATTTTGGACTGGAGAGGAAAGATCTTCCATTTATGTTAGCCACAGAGAGTGGGCATTCTCAATGCGTCTTATTGGAGCAGTGCAAGCTCTTTACTACATAGATAACCACAGTAAAAGGAAAGACAGTGTCGGTACCCTAAGGCCAGTTTGCCTTATTCAGGTCAGTACAGAATATATATGAAAGGTAATAAGAAAATAAGCCAATTTACCTCAGTGGTAACCCCATTCTTGGCAAACCAGTTTCCAAGCCAAGTGTTTTTAGTATCTAGGCATATTAAGATTGCGAATACACTTCTGTCTGTAGAAAAATCAGCACTAACATGAAGCAAGTTACAAGTGTAATTAAATATTTTAAACAACAACACAGCTATCCACTAACTGCAGTTGTATAATGCTAAAAGTGTTGCTGCAGCAAGATATGGTAGTGGGCTATGGGGCTGAAGTAATATTAGGAAAATCCAAAAAGCAGAAGATATGTTTTGGGGGAAAGAATTGCAGCTGAGGATAGAATGCAGTTTCAGATGTTCTCACTCTATTTCATCTTATATACTGGCCCAAAATTATAGCTGAGAGAACAGCTTTCAATCTTTTTGCTGACATTATTGAGGTAAAGAATGTTGGCGGGAAAATAAAGATTGCTAAAGGATACTAAGACTATGTAGCTGTAGCATATAGGATCTTTGGTGTACTTTGAATTCCACGAATAAGGGAAGTCTAACACTGAACAAAGCAAAATATTAGGTGTTTTTATACATTTAGAGACAAAAGACAATGTTTGTTTAGAAACACGATTCGGGTAATACAATTTCAAACTATATTTACTCCTCCTATGTAAAGTTTAGGTTGGTCATTCTGCCATTAAACACTTCTGGAGCACTCCATAATAGGGCAAGAGATATGAATAATAATGAAAATTCCGTTTGTGGTGGTGTCACTGAGGAAGAAATATAACATTTTATTATTTTTATCCTATATAAACGTCTCAAACAATGTTGTTGATTTCATTGTTTAAAACATTTTGCATAACAAAGATAGTTAATGCATTGTTACTCTGCCACTTGACACACAGCCTACACTAGTACAACCTAGAGTTTATAGTGTAATCTCTTCTGCCAGGAAAGAACCGAAAGTTCTTCAGGATAATCTGATCAATGATGGTACGGTTGTGTTTAATCTTTGTTTTGCACTGGTAACATTAGGCCAAGTAAAATTAATTAATTTATCAAACTATTTACACATCAATCGATATCTATAATACCTCTATGTAGGCTATGCAGCATGTTTTTTATGCCAACTTAGAGCTTTCATTGATAAAAAGCATTAAAAAGGTGAAGACTGTAGAGTGAGCCAGGTAAAGGAACATCTTGGATGGATGAGCAATGTGGTTGCCAGTGAGTCTAAAGTTTGCAGTCTTTGTTTATGCAAAAGATGTTTGGGGCTGGGTAAGTTGGCCTTGTATTCTAAAGCTGTACATCTCTCAGGAACATCACAAGAAAGATACTTAGGTTTTAAATGTTTCTCTGGAATATTCTTCAGTGATGAAGGTTTTCTTTGAATATATACCTTTACATCGCATGCGTTTACAACGCATGCAATTTCAACGAGGCTGTTACAATGACCGCGTTGTTATATCACAGAACCATTACAAAGCAAGTCGTTACAGCAACTTGCTGTAGGGGGCACACTGGACTTGGGAATAGTATAATTTACTATTCCAACTCCAGTGTGTGCAACAGTAGGAAAGGTGTTGGAATAGTAAATTATACTCTTCCGGTGTTTAGAGCGCCCCTACAGCAAGTCGTTGTTACAACTTGCGTTGTAATGGTACTGAGATGTAAAAACGCAGTCGTTGTAACAACCGTGTTGTAATCCCATGCGTTGTTATGCATGCGATGTAATGGCTGTTTCCCGTTTTCCTTACTTCATCTCTCCAAGCAGAGTGGTGGTCCCTTGACCAAATGGGAGTGCTTCCAATAAATTCCACAGTCAGCCCTTTGGAGAACTAGCCTATTATGAGTCATCTGATAATGGAGTAATTCTCTTAGCTGATTTTCTCTCCTGGAATGTGACAACGAGGTCTAGGTTCATGCGCTTTCCACATTGTAGGCCTCTCTGTCAGAGGCTAAGCCTCCCAGGAGTATATGCAATGTTTGTATAAGACCTGTTCAACACCTCATCATTCCAATGCCTAGTTTAACTACTGCAGTTAGTAAACCCCAGAGATTGCAAGTAATATATAGAGTACTTACTTATTTATGCCTACTACTCCTTCTAGGGTATAGGCCCCCAACCAGGACTCTCCAGACATCTCTGTCCTGGGCTTTTTTTCAATCTGACTCCAGGTGTAACCCATTACCTTGCAGTCGGACTCAATGCTGTTTCTGTTTATCTGTTCCTAAGATTGGCATGGTCCAAGGCTTACTCAGGGAGGTGGCATGAGTCAGAAATTAATGCTTAGTAATGCAACTGTGATGTATTCCTATAGGTTCTGAATCGATCCCCCTATTCCTGACCCTATTCTGGTTAAACAAACCAACAAGTTAACTAGCAGTCAGCCCATGAGGCAGAAAACCCCCATGATGCAGATACCGTTATCTGACGCAGTCACACTACGGCACAGGAACGTGTTATCTGATTAGGTCATAACGCTTGCGATCTAATTAGACAAGCGATATTCCTCCAGCCCCTGATAAGGCATACGGAGTTCTCATAACAAATCAAACCTATGACAACCTGGGCAAAACCCTGCGGCCATTGTTTTGATTTCACCGAGAACTTCAGCAAAAGAATGTGCTAACGAGCAAGTCGTATGACATCCTTATTGACGTATCTATGTCAATCCTTACGTCAATCTCGGCACCTTAAAGGTATAAATATTACCGATATTGCCCTATGCAAACACACGCGGTGGTGACGAGACGGAGCAGCCATACTTGCCGAAGCCCAGAGCAGAGCAGACCCCGCTGGCACAGCCCCGCCTTCCTGACGCGCTGAGAACGAGACGCGCTGCTTTCTCCTGCCGAGAGATCCAGCACCGGCGCTTCCGGGTAGCCCTCGCAGGCAGCCTGGAATATCGAGACCAGAGAGAGAGATACCATCCCTCATTCATCCTTAATTCCAGGTACAGAACTGAACAACCCCTTGCAGAGAATTCTTTAGTTATTCACTTGGCAAAAACAAACTTAACTTAAACTGTAACTTTCTATTCCCGCCCACGTATTAGGCTTAGGTCAGGTACACGGGGTAGGCGTATTTAGAAACACCAGTTGAGTACGTTTAGTCAAATGTATATGTGTATGTAATATATTTTATTCATTTTAAAACATCTTATGGCTTAGAAACCATATCAATGTTTTTACAGTATTATTTTATACTTCTGCTTTTAATGTATGCACTTTACTTAACTATAAGTATTGCAATAATATCGATCCATTTCTCTTGTATGAGAAAAGAGACTGATCAATAAATAACACCTTTTTATTGAACACGCCCGTCTCTTCCTTTTCTCTACATTCTGATGAGACTAAGAATGCACGTACTGACTGAGTAAAATAAATTGCCTTTTGTTCACACGACTCTCGAGATACACTCTTGATTAGGGGAGAGCAAAGTTGTCATGTTCTATGGTTGTCAGAAACTAAATCCCTTCTTGTCTAATCAGGGAAGTTAATTCCTTCCTGAACATTCGAGAAAGTTTCTAGTGAACTCTGAGCTAGCTGGCAAACCCAAAACTTTAAGTCTAATATCGTCAGTAGTAGACCTAGTTAACGTCTGGTCTAGGCCTTTACTATTGAAGGTATTATTCCAATGCGCAGAGCCTATTGGGATAATAGGAACTACACTACATGGCGCCCAACGCGTTTGGAAAGGGCGATAAAACTAACGTAAGACATTTAAAGTAACTCAGTCGTGCTTTCTCACTCAGACCCCTTTCTCCCATAATACTCCAAAGACGTCTGGAGTGGGTAAAAGGTCATATCCGCCAGACCTCGCAGGAGGGAACTCCTATGTATGGTTCTTGGTATAGTCAACGTTGAAGGATACACTGTTCCAAAATATTGTGCATCTAATCTTTGTTTCCATAGGAAACCTGATCTGCAAACAAACAAAATAACCATCCTGTCGGTAAAATGGTAGACAGTGATGAAGAAAGAGAGGCAGTTAGATTAGCAACTGAACTCGCAGCAGCTGATGCTACCATACAGGAAGCAGACCCGGATATAATACTCATCCCGGTCATTAAAAGGAAATCTATAACCATAAAACTTATAGAAAATGGACTGACACCTAGAGGTGGTACAGTCATATTCGTAATTGAGGCACACGAATATCGGCAGACAGAGGTATACTATTCATGGATAAATTTTCCAGCAGCAAATCCTGTAACAAAGTACTTCCACTATTACAAAATAGAGGAACCTCCTGAAACGTACACTCCTTTCGAGGAGGTGGAAGTACCACTCAAATTTCAAGAGCATTTGCTCTTATTTGATGGCGCCCTAAAACATAATAATCACATCACCAGACTCGGTCCTTTAGGTAGACCAGGAGCAACGTGGCCGGTCCTAGCCGGATACACACCACATCCAGACGGTATACACCCGTTACAACGGATCTTTTACTCCGCACTACCATTACAACGCGACCATTACTCCGCATACCATTACAACGCATTGCGCTGGGGGGCGCTCTAGGATAGGGAATAAGTATAATTTACTATCCAACACCTTCCCTAGGGTCCACGGGGACTGGAGTTAGAATAGTAAATTATACTTACCACTATCCAGCGCCCCAAGGCGCTATGCGTTGTAACGGTATGCGGAGTAAAAGTCGCGTTGTAATGGTCTGCGGAGTAATAGTATGCGTTATAACGTCATACATCCCATCCAGACATCGACGGGATGTCTGCAGCTAACCTATTAACACAGCTAAACCAATTAATAAAAATACATAGACAATTGGTCCAGTATGTGATGCGGACTTCAACAATTCAGCCAGCGATTAAACTCCCACAGCTGACCCCTCACCAGGGGAACACAAATAAAATTACACCACAGAACATCCAGTCCTGCCTAGGTAAAGTACCGGCTAAACGGGAACAAATACCATTCTGGCTAGCGCAGAAAATCACCCAAATAGAGGCGGTGTTTCCAGACACCACCCCGCTAGAAAAGCACAGGATTCTGACTATCTGTCTTCCAATGGGAATCGCACCACACATTGAGGACTGTGACACTTGGGGTACAGTCTTTGCTTCCATCTACACAAAAACGCACGGTGTTCCATCCATTTCGGTAATACCAGATGTGCTAAAACAAATTCAAGACGAATACGGTCCAGAACCCGCTTTAACTCTTGGTATGAAATTACTAAAAGACTTCAAGCAGGTCTCGGCTATATTATTAGCCAACATAAAGGGAGAAGCAGCAAATGTGGCGATCCGCCAGAGGTTAAAGGAAACAGATATAGCAGACCAACCAGCTGAAATTGCCAGAATCATAGAAAAATCCTATGAGGAACTAGGTAGAGATAGTTTAGGTGGAATACCAGTAAAACCACAACTAATTGAAAGTCCTGAAAAAAATATTTTTTAATAATAATTCAACATCACAGAAAAAGAGCTGGGATGGAAACAAACAATCCAATCCCAAAGAAAAGAAATTCCAGTCCAGAGGAAGGTCTCCTAGGCGAAGAGAGAAATCTCCGAACCAAAGACACAGGTCACCCCAGAGTGACCCCTCTGGGAAAAGATATATCCTTAGAAATAGGGATAATATAAAAAAGCCTGATAGATATCAAGACATTGATACACGTCCCTCTCAATCTTTTCAGACTTCCTCGCAGAAATCGGAAAGAAGAGGACGATCAGAACAAAGAGAAGAGCACGCCAAGTCCAAAGACAAGGAACCTGCTCAGCTAAAAAAGAAATTACAATTTCCAAAGAAGAAGGTAGCCAGCATTAAAATAGTTAACAATGCCGAGAATTCTGAGGACACAACTGAAAAACGGGGAATGGGCTCAGACAATGCTAGACAGCGCAGCAGAAGTGAGCATAGCTCGCAAAGTCCTTATGAATCATCTGGAGACAGTGGACACGAATGAATATCTTCAAGTGGAAACTGCAGACACCAGAGTTAGCAAACCTCACAAAATATACGAAATAACATTACGTATAGAGGGAGATAAGACTAGAAAAATAAGGGGACTATTTTGGGATAATCTCTCCAAGGGCTATGATATCCTTCTAGCTGAAAAAGACTGGCCACCAGAATTTGTCAGGGATTGCCCTCATGGCGAAGAAGTAATTATGCCTGCCTTCTCAAATCATATCCCAATTCATAAAAAATACACACTTGCTAGAAAGTGGGCAGTGGCTCTAGCTCCTGCTTTATATAAAAATCACGTGGGATGGGATGAGGACTCTCCTCCTCACAAAATCCAGTTAAAATCACAACCTACTGCACAAAGGCAGTACCCAATTAAGCAAGAAGCTAAAAAACAGGTAAAAGAAATACTTGATCAGCTAGAATACCAGGGGGTGATTGAAACTTGCACCTCACAAATGAACAACCCTTTGTTTCCGGTCTCCAAACCAGACAATTCATATCGTCTAGTTTTGGATTACCGACACCTTAACACATGTTGCAAAACTTTTGCAGTGCAAAATTCGCATAGTGCTGCACTAATGAATAACATAGTGCGCAAAAAATACAAAACAACATTAGACATCTCTAATGGATTCTTTTGTCAAAACATAGCACCAGAGAGCAGATATTTGTCTGCGTTCTCAATAAATGGCACTCAAAAACAATTCTGTCGGTTAGCCCAGGGGTACAAGAACAGCCCGGGAGTATTCTCAGCGAGAGTAACAGAATTACTACAAATATATGATGATGAAGCATTATCTTATGTCGACGACATTTACTTAACAGATGATGACTTGGAGACTCACTTGAAGATAGTGAACACCATAATACTTGGGTTCGCAGCAGAGGGTTACAAATTCAACTTTAAAAAATCCAGAATTGCCCATCTGACAGTCCTGTTCTTAGGATATGAATTATCAAGTGAAGGCAAAAGCCTGGCTGACAATTTCCTAGAGAAATGTGCCGTAATCCAAGCACCTAGAACACTAAAAAACCTACAGTCGATTCTAGGCTTCCTAAATTTCGGAAGAACATACATTGCAAATTACGCAGAAAGGGTCAAACCCCTTTATGATCTGATAAAACCAGATTTTAAAAGATCCAATTGGACTCAAACACACACAGAAATTTTGAGATCCTTACAAACAGACATGCTAATTAAAACAAAATTAGAAACACGTGATAACACACGCAATCTTGTGATTCGAGTCATCCCAGGGAGATGCGGATTCACACACCTGACCTCTAATGAGGGAGAAAAGGTACCAATTGCATTCAAATCACACTTGTACACAGAAGCTGAAAAGAAGTTCAGCATTATAGAAAAAATTGTTCATGCTGTTCAAACCGCAATAGCTAGAGAAAAAGATCAAGCTGACTGTAGACATGTCACAGTCAGAACAGCAGAATCAGCCTTTGAGGCACTAACAACACCGTGTAATTTACCAACAACAACACTGAATCCAGAATGGATACAATGGGTGAACTCAATTACAACGGACAAAGTATACTACTACTTTGATCCAGAACTAGAAGAATTAAAAAATCTAGAATATGAGAAAACATTCCCTCTGCCAATCGACATTCTGCCTTTACGACATTACGCCTGTGTAATTTATACAGACGGACATGCTCAACCCCCCGTTTGGGGAGAACAGGCATACAACCCCACATGTGGGATTACAAAAGAAGTGTGGCGTGGAGGTAAACTAAAACCTCTATTAACAAAAACACACTCAGTAGAAACTAATTCAGAACAACAAACTGAAATACTAGCATTGAAAATGGCGCTAGATAACGCGGATCGCGAATTCCCGACACTTATAGTGTCAGATTCATATTACTGCGTCAGATCATATAACAAGGATTTGCAGACATGGATTCAAAAAGGTTACAAAGATGACACAGATGCACCAATAAAGCAGAAACTGCTCTGGGAACAAATAGTTCTTTTACAAAAAGAGCTACCAAGGGCTCACGTGACACACTCACTGAGTCATCAGCGTGATGGCGTTCACGTTGCAGGGAATTCATTGGCTGACACAGCCGCAGCGGCAGCCACTAAATCGGCTCCCGTAGTTCGAAAAAAGCGTACATTAAAATACATTGACGGTGAAACAGTGCTGGCGGTGAAAACGTCATCAAAAGGCGACTGCTCAGCGCTACCGATCAACTATCCACTCAATTATACATACATAATCGATGCAAACTCCGTCCCTTTTGCTTGAATCCCTGGAGTGGGGGATAGAGTGATTCCAAACATGGACAGGAGAAACTTGTTAATCGCAGACGCACATATGGGTGAGGGTCTCAGACACCTCAAACTAAAAGATTGTCTGGAAGAATTACAATCACGGTACTGGTGGCCAGGCATGAGCCTGCGTCACACCATGTTTGTAAAAAACTGGCCAAACTGCAACAGAGATCGCAGTGGGGAGAGAAACAGTTTAATACCTCGTCGTTTTACTCCAGAAAAAATCAAGAGTAAAAAGGAAGGCTTGCGATTAACATATACAGGCTAGTTTCCACTTATAATGTAGATCACCAGCACTCGGCTGACGTCTGGACTGTTATACAAAGATTTGCGAGTCTAAATGGCATATACGCTAAGAGCATGCTACGTTTGACCATTGTTTTCACTCTAGCCCTCCAGCCTGATGGGAAACATGGCCAAATGAGCATAGCACAGCGGGAATCTTCTCACTTCCTTCCTGAGGGATACGGGATGGTGTAAAGAAAAAACCAAGGCATAAAGCAATCTATAACGGAAAGGATATTAGGTTCGGGAGCTGGGTGGGTCAAACATCTAAAAGTGTCCAACGTAGTCTAAATAACTTGCCAAGAAATTCTCTGAAGGGATTCAGTGCGTACGAATTATTATTTGGAACTAGGATGTTGATCTCTGACATTGATAGTCAGACTTCAGTGGTGAAAGAAAAAAGCTTTGATATTAAAGACCGTTTGGCTATTTTGCAGGACTTAAACAAAACAAGAAAAGACCTGAGCAACATAAAGTTGAAACAACAGCCAACAACCACTGAAGAACCACCACCTGTCCCAGCAAGACCTGTCTGGATTCCAAAAGTCGGGGATCTAGTCAGGGAAAAGATCGCGGTAAAGAAGGAATTTGGGCCTTCTTACAGGAAAGCAGTTCCTGTCTTGTCTATCAACGGGACAAGATCTGTTGTACTACCGCCACTTGCTGGTAAAAAGGAGAACCGAGTTGTATCCATCGACCTGGTAAAACCACAATCATGTGGCCGATAACAAACAGTAGGCCAAGTGGACTCCCAATAAGTAGCCGAACACCAAGGTTTGCTACCAGTACAGAGGTCCTAACGAAGAGGCTCATCACATTCGAAACGCCTACAGAAGAACAACAAGGACTATGCAACAATGCAATAGAACTCAGACCTCTGAAAACCCAAATAAAAACTTTTGGCAGAGACACACCAATCTACAATGAAGTACCAAGCGAAAATGCAGGAAACAGTAATCCTGAAGCAATTGGAACAATTGACAGAACTGCATCCGGCTACTTCATAAACTTCGATGATTCCTCTGAAGGCTTCAGTGAATCAAAGACACAGACATCATCAAAAACCTTTAAAGATAAAGCTAAAGAACTTTTGAAACAACTGAAAGAAACATATCTGATTTCTCCATGGATCGAATTTTGGGGGGTTTTGGTGCATTTATCCTCATACTTTGGCTCATCATGGTACTTACTTTGGGACGCTTCATTGAGGGAAAATATGCTAAAATGGACACAGCAAGTCAGAAAATCAACTTGATCCTCAAACCACACACATCGTCACACGTCGAGAAAAGAGAACTTTCTTCAGTCAACTTCACAGCCAATCCTATACCGGGTGGGGTAGCATGGGACAACACAGACTATGAAATTTATGGTCCGGTCGAAATCCTGAAATATCCACACCAAATTAAGATCTCATTGAGTGACTTTGCAAAACCAAGCTCATTTGCTGATGATTGGGACTTCGAAAGCATTAATAATATGATGTCTGATTTAGTAATGTCTGCTAAATTTACCAAACATGATTATTTGCAGGGTTCTACAAATTATGATAGTATGTACTGTTATAACCACTATGGTAACCATTTTCTACATAGATCTGCACAACCTAGAAATGTTTTAAATTATAATCAATGGGAACATTGTGCAACCCCTCCAAAAGGAAGCTCAAGAACCTTCTATGACAAATATTCATACTTTTAAGGTTTTAACATAAGTAAGGCTGAAGCATTTTATTTCAAATTGTCAAACAAGACAGGAACTAAGACCATGATAACAAACACAAAATTGATATATTCAGACTCATTTTTTGAACAAATGAATACTTTTGGTTTTAATTATTGGGACAAAAATGTGGAATTGAAAAGTGTTTGGGGTACAAAAGAATGGCAAGTACAGGGTATAGAATCTTTGTTTAGAGCCTGCATGATCCCAGAACAAATGATATTTTTAAACAACACTGTTCAACAACCTACCTGTCTTGGCCTAGCCAAAATCAAAGACTTAAATAAACCGTCTATTCCAAAACCAACAATGTACAGCAATAGCACTATAGATGAAGAGATAGACGTAAATTATGTATTAAACCAAAACAGAACACATCCAGATTGGAAACAGTGGTTGATCTGGCCCACAGATACTAATAACTGTCAAGACAGATTCCTGAACAAAACACAGGGGTTCAAAATGACCAGGCCAGACCCTAGATATCCCCAAAGACATCACCCAGGGATAATAACCACCTACAGTGTGGGCAAATTATGCCTTCAGTGGCTACAAACTTCCACACTGACAGAAATTAAGCAACACCTAACTTTACTTACTGATGGTGCTGACTTGCGTGATTTCCTTTTGGGACCACGCAAACAGCGTCAGAAACGTTTCATAGCAGCCTCTGTATATGCAGCATACAATGAGGCCTGGAAGGTTACTCAAATTGAAACAGCAGAGAGAATACGGGAAATTGACCGTATTAATTTGGAAAAATCACTTTCTGTAGTGGACAATGGGTTAATGACTCTGTCCTCCAGAATTTTTTCTTTGGACAGCATTGTGTCTTCAGCAATCGACATATTATCGCAAGACTTACTGTTATTACAACACGGTCAGTCTCAATTGCGTTCTATTGTACAGCTTGGCTGGACGTTACAAAATCTACGTTCAGGCTATGTGCCTTGGCGTTTAATCAACACAACGTCACTATTCCAAATCTTTAACCTTACTGATAGACAAATCAGTATGGCACAAAAGGGTGCTGATTATACAATCTTGAGCATTGAAAAACTCGAAAGATTACCAGTGACAATGTCAGAACGACCTGTCAGTGAATGGATAATACATGGGATAATAAATATTCCAATCTCAACCTTCAGGTTTCAATACTGCCAAAAATATATACAGGCTGGCATGTACGAGAAATTGGGAAAGGGGTACATTAAAACAACATGGAACCTGCCCTATTCACATGCATGTGTCAGTAATAAAGGACAGAAAGTGTTTCTTAGTGGCAATAATTGTGCGATGTCACTAAGCGGCACGCTTCTGTGTAACGGAATTAGTTTGCATGGGGCCTGTGAAGGGAATTCATACAACCTTTCATGTCACCAGCAAGGCGCACCTGCAACAGAGATAGAACCATTCTTTCAAAGACTCTATAATGGGAGTTACATTCTAATTGTAGATCGCAGATGTTGTAGTCTTATGCCCGGGACTCCTTATCTCGTAACTACGACTGCGAAGGTCAAGTGCTGTGGACGCTTATTGTTCCCCAGCTCCTTTCCAGACAGGGAGGCAAGGGCATGGCCCAACTTGAAAATTACTTCTATTCGAATAGATACTTTAAGCAGAATGAAAACAGTGCTTCTTCAGACGCCTACAAGGCTCACGTCATCAAAAGTAAAATATGATCTACAAGTCGCAAGGACGACTGCAGAGATACATTCATTGTTATCGACTAATTCCCCCTTACATTTCGCAGAAATCCTGAATGAAATCTTAAATATTTCTGATACCAATGGGGTCTCAAAGGTATTTAAGACAGTATTTTCGATGGCATTAACACCATTCAAAGCCATACTGGGTATTTTTCCAGATTTCGTCCATTCGATTTTTGGCGGACTTCCCCTGATATTGGGACTAATTGCAGGAATACTATTCTTGGTCCTTATTTTTCGTTATGGCAACCCATGTCACAGACCAAACTCTTGCGACAAGGGAAGAAACAATCCTAGCCATTGGATACCGGGACCGGATATCAAAAATCCTGGTACTCTCCCGGCTTAGAGACCTGAACATGACTTGGTTTCTATCATTTCGACCAATGTGGCAAAGATGTGTTTTACCTGTATTAAGGTGTCTGCTATGCGGAGAAGAATGCGTATTAGACACCTGTCTAACGCTACAATCGGATGCGCCAATGGATGCAGAAACATTGTTGAGCCCGATCAAGGTTCACGCTTTGTGCTGCCCTCAACGGCTACCAATCCTGATGACGGCATTCGTGGAAGCTTCACCACTACGATTAAGGGGTAGTGAAGTTCAAGATGAAAGCAGCATCGAACAGGTACGACCTTCTGTCAGCAATGCGAATCAGAATGTCAATGGAGACAATCATGCGCACGAATGCATGGTTACACCTTTTTCCGAGTTAGTGGAACTTTCCCAGGAAGCTGTTGACAGCTTTTTCGAAAGCCTAAATGATATGATGTTCTCACCAGAGCAGAAATAGAGACTATTGAGCAAGCTCGCACACGGCGTTCCCTGAATTCGGCCTTCAACTTTAAAAATAAAGTCACATGAACAATTTTACCTCCAGTTCATGGACAGCAATTTTTCAGCAGCCCCAAAATATTTTTGCATATTTTTCGGGACACTATCTTCTGCTTAAAGTAAGAACTATTCTTAGAGAACTAAGGTTTCTAAATTTTAGATAGCTTATAGACATTAGCTGCCCGCTGGTATGTTCATAAATATTTTATTGTGTGATGGAATGGTCTCGAACTTTTTTCTGTATTAAGAGCCATTTCATGTGTAAATTCTCATATACCAAATAGCAATAATGTATACAAATGCGTGATTACTTTGGCATTATTCTACAGCTTGAGTGCATACAATACATATGATTGCAATTCTTCCGTATATTTGAAAAATTTCAAAATGCATTTATGTATTTTGGGGTGGTAAGGTATACACTATACTCTATAGTATGTTTTTACTATGCATAGATTAGTAAATATGTCCATAGTTAGCGTGGAGTGGGTGTGATGTATTCCTATAGGTTCTGAATCGATCCCCCTATTCCTGACCCTATTCTGGTTAAACAAACCAACAAGTTAACTAGCAGTCAGCCCATGAGGCAGAAAACCCCCATGATGCAGATACCGTTATCTGACGCAGTCACACTACGGCACAGGAACGTGTTATCTGATTAGGTCATAACGCTTGCGATCTAATTAGACAAGCGATATTCCTCCAGCCCCTGATAAGGCATACGGAGTTCTCATAACAAATCAAACCTATGACAACCTGGGCAAAACCCTGTGGCCATTGTTTTGATTTCACCGAGAACTTCAGCAAAAGAATGTGCTAACGAGCAAGTCGTATGACATCCTTATTGACGTATCTATGTCCATCCTTACGTCAATCTCGGCACCTTAAAGGTATAAATATTACCGATATTGCCCTATGCAAACACACGCGGTGGTGACGAGACGGAGCAGCCATACTTGCCGAAGCCCAGAGCAGAGCAGACCCCGCTGGCACAGCCCCGCCTTCCTGACGCGCTGAGAACGAGACGCGCTGCTTTCTCCTGCCGAGAGATCCAGCACCGGCGCTTCCGGGTAGCCCTCGCAGGCAGCCTGGAATATCGAGACCAGAGAGAGAGATACCATCCCTCATTCATCCTTAATTCCAGGTACAGAACTGAACAACCCCTTGCAGAGAATTCTTTAGTTATTCACTTGGCAAAAACAAACTTAACTTAAACTGTAACTTTCTATTCCCGCCCACGTATTAGGCTTAGGTCAGGTAAACGGGGTAGGCGTATTTAGAAACACCAGTTGAGTACGTTTAGTCAAATGTATATGTGTATGTAATATATTTTATTCATTTTAAAACATCTTATGGCTTAGAAACCATATCAATGTTTTTACAGTATTATTTTATACTTCTGCTTTTAATGTATGCACTTTACTTAACTATAAGTATTGCAATAATATCGATCCATTTCTCTTGTATGAGAAAAGAGACTGATCAATAAATAACACCTTTTTATTGAACACGCCTGTCTCTTCCTTTTCTCTACATTCTGATGAGACTAAGAATGCACGTACTGACTGAGTAAAATAAATTGCCTTTTGTTCACACGACTCTCGAGATACACTCTTGATTAGGGGAGAGCAAAGTTGTCATGTTCTATGGTTGTCAGAAACTAAATCCCTTCTTGTCTAATCAGGGAAGTTAATTCCTTCCTGAACATTCGAGAAAGTTTCTAGTGAACTCTGAGCTAGCTGGCAAACCCAAAACTTTAAGTCTAATATCGTCAGTAGTAGACCTAGTTAACGTCTGGTCTAGGCCTTTACTATTGAAGGTATTATTCCAATGCGCAGAGCCTATTGGGATAATAGGAACTACACTACACAACGTACAGTGAGTACTTTATCTTTTAAAAAAAATAATAAAGTAATGAAGTTCGTGATTGGTTTTTGCACCAAAAAAACAAAATCTAACAAACTCGAACACATATAAAACAGAAATGCTAAACTCGTCCAAGGGTCTACCTCCTACCTGAGCTTATCGTCAAGAGCCTTATAAAGCTGACCTGTCTATTATGGTCAAAATAGAAATGAATAAGAGCAATATGAACTTGTGATCTGAAGCTCTGACAAGATTCTCACCCATATGCAGATAACATCAGCCCAAGCTATATAATTTGAGCCATGGAATCACACTTTCTGGAATTTTGGTCAAAGCTTTTGAGTCCTCTTACTTTTGGCCCCAACTGAGCTCTGAGAACTCCATTTGAGTACTTTAACCTCTGAGTAATGGCAAGAGCTATGCGAGGCTTTCTTGGGGTGGTGGCTTAGGTAACAATCTCCAAATACCACATAACAACTCACTGTCCATCCTGTGCTTTTTACTTTTAAAAAGAAAAAGTAGTTTAATTCATACAACTAGATGCAAAACACATAAATTACAAATGTACACAATGACAAACAGGCCATGCAAGCTACACTTGAACTAGAGATATGTGTACATTGTCAGAACCCCTTTCAGAGGGGCATGGGGTAAGCAGGGGTAGGGGTTACTGGGCCCAACCTTATTGGTTGAAGCATTTAACTCCTGATGTTCTGGGCCGAATCAATTGGACCACATATGCCTTCTGCATTTGACTCTCACTGTAGGTGTGCCCCAGCAGTCCAAGGCTCCCTCGAGGGGAGGTTTGGATACAGATTAGGGAACACAGGCTCACAACTTTTAATGCATGCAGCTGCAATAATAAGTCAATGTCCAGCAAAATATTCCTTTTAATGAAAAAAGAGAAGTATTTTATTTCTAATGCTAGCTACACAAAGTAAGAATACAACATTTACAAACAAGCACACAGTCCTCTCCTGAGGTCAGGGTTCTAGTGTCTCTCTGGTGATTCCCTGTCCCACTCACACCTTGTGTTAGCAATTGTGGTTATACCCCATTCACAATTGATAACATCCATGGCATGCCCCACAAGTAGTTCGAGCCTCAAGAGTCCACTACGACTCTGATTTTACGTCAACAATGTTCCAGCATGCACACCCTCGATTTAGTTCACCTGGGGTCTTCAGGCTGAAACAAGGCCTACCCACTCCAGCAGCAGGGAAGCATTTGGAGTCTTGGAGTGTGCCTCACTTATCAATGGTTTAAAACAAATCGCAGTCCTTGGTGCTTCCTGAGACCTTTTCCCATACACGGGGTCACCACAGCTCGCTGGACAAGGGATTTGGCATGGTCAACACAGCAAAGTTATCCGCAGCAGCCTCTACAGGCAATAGGGGTCACTGCATTACTGCTGTATAAGGCTTCAGCTCTTACTGCATGGTAGTATTTACCACGGTGGCCCCTCCTGGAATATGGGGTCGCCACACAAGGCTTCCTCCCTTACTGCATAGCGGTTTTTCACATGACTATCTTCATGACAACACTCTCCTGGGATACGGGGGTTCCCAACTCAGTCCTGCAAATGGGCAACAACCTGATCAGTGCAGCAGCCATTTCCTTACGCAGGAGTCCACTCGACAGTGCTCCCCCATGGACCTTGCTCCCTCCAATGATCTCCTCTTCCTCATAGGGCACATTAGTCTTGCCAAGCATGCTGGCGCTGAAGTTCCATGATCCAGGGCCAGTGGTCTAGGATACCTTGGGTGATGTCCCTTCACCTAGCCAGAGCCTAGCAAGCCTTGGCCCCCAGTCCACGTCTAGCAGAGCTTCCTCTTCTCACACTGCCCGCCTGGCTGCTTGGCAGATGACAATTTCTGGGGTCTCAACCTTCCCTTCTTATAGTCCATTTCCAGACGCCAACTGTGATTTAGGGTCTGAGTCTCTGAAGGTTCATGTTGGGGCTCTGCTTCTTTTGAAGTGCATACTTCCCTGCTCCCTCTTCCTCTTGAAAAGCAGTCTGTCACAGCAGGGGCGTCATAGAACCTATAGGTCCTCAAAACAGGTTGTGGGATTGACTAGATTTCACACCTGGATGTCAGCCACAGTGATCTGTGCATAAAATGGTTATCAAAGGACTCCCAGCTCTACTCTTTATGATATTCTTATCACTCCCATCTGCTCCTTGGATTTTACCCAGGGTCCTTCCTTGTGATCTTTTACTAAATCCAAGAACACCCTTTCAAGTGTACAGGAGAGGCCTGGCAATTCCCTCCCATGTGTGTCCCACCCAGCTTCCAGGAATGCAGTAATCCCCAAATCTATCTGGGAGGATCACTCAATCTCCACTCCATATATGCAGTTCTGAGTCTCCCAAAATGGAACCCAGGGCCCTCAATGTATTGTACTATTCACAGGCGCACATACACCTGCTACACATACACTTGGTGCACTGCACAGTACTGTATCCTTCATGCACTGTATCACTCAGAGGCATGCAAAGATCCAGCACTTGTACCTAACATGCATGCACTGCTCAACACTGTATTTTTTATGTATTGTACCAATCGTAGGTACACATGCATCCATCACATGCACTTATCTAGCATGCACTGCACAGCACTCCATCCTTCAGGTATTGTACCATTCACAGTCACATGTACGTGCTGCACATGCATATACCATGTACGTAATACTCAGTCACCCTCCCCAGGCACACATACACCCAGTGCAGATACATCACTGCGCTACACAGTACTTCACACCGATGTAGACCAAGGGTGAGTTAAGCACAAAGCAGCAGAACCTAAACAACCATTTACAGTGCAATAGGTCTCGCAATGACATTGTTTTGAGCTATTGGCATTGTAAATGTTATTGTTTTGTTTCCCTTTCTGAACCATTAATCAAATGGTGTAATGCAAAATGGCACTAGCTCACTTTGTTGTAATTGTGAAATCTATTGCATTGCATATGTACTAGTGTGAGTTTTGTACTGTAAATGGTACTGGCTTTTATTAATATTTTTTGTAACACATTAATCTAATGCATTAAAAAATATTATTACCGGCAAACTAATCTCCATACGATATCTATTTCTTACTAAAAATAAGTCTGACGTCATACGCACACACATCCAAGAATGTGGCACAGCAGGTGGCAACTCCACATTGGAGAAAAGGAAAAGAACTCACTCACTTCTACAGCACACACTTCAAACGAATCTCCTCCAATCGCTTTCTGCGAGACGAAAAGCACAGGAAGCGGAGCTAGTAGGCAGCATTTTTACAATTACATAATTTTGTTCAATTTTAGGGAAACGTGTCAAAACATCAGGTCTAGAGCCTAAGTGCCATCTGTGATGAATTAATCAGTAGCGCCAACAGATGTTGCATTCTGCAATTTCGATTTAAATGTGTACGTGCGGCCTAAACAATTCCCAATATGCAACATGCTAATGGCTTCCCAGCCCTGACTTAGGGTGTCATATACAATATGGGGCCACTTGGCAGGCGCAGAGACTGCCAGGCAATCAGGAAGACTCCCTCCCCAAGGCGGGCCCTAATGGTCTCATAATGCAGGCTGAACACATTGCAAGGTGTCCAGCGTTACCGTTCGCCCCACAGCACCAGCGCAGCCATGTCACTTCACCCAGTGTATGCACAATATCAGGCATCTCAAGCGTCACTTGAAAAGTGTGAGTCAGCGATCTTGGTACCCCGTCCCGCTCCTTTCCATAAAGGATGGACGCACCCACTCTCCCCCCCAACCACCAACATATCCATTAATTTGGTAGAGCCCATCATCAAAGGGGTGGCACGCCGGTTTTCTTTCCACACACAAGTAAACTCCAAGGCCCCACAGATGGGGTCTCAGTGACTCTCGGCTGTGAGACCTCTCTTATACCGCGCCTGTGTGCTGTGCATGCAGCGGCAGGCGAGCTCTTCGAGTCTGTGCACTTCTCTGGCTGTTGTAACTACGAGGGCTAGGTCTGCAGCCCACTCGTCTCTCCCACGCCAGGGGACCTCCCGTTCAACTCCCAGACTGCCTTAAAGGTGCCATGGGATGTGGGGTTCATGCCCAGTCCTGCCTGTTTCTCTATTATTACTAGAATGTTGCAGGCTTTGCTGACATCTTTTTGGGTTCCGAGATGTATTGTGACATTATACGCCGGGCTGCCCCTTTAATTCTCTTTCCCCATAGCGCTTTCTGGCATAATCATAGCGCTTCACAGCACTACAAACCACCAGGTTACTAAGTACCGCCCAACTCAAGGGAAAACGTTTTATCGACGACAGAACGTTCCTGCAGTTGATGCATTACTTTTCTAGGATATATCACCAGCTGCAGGACATGTAACTATTAGGAAAGATGACACCTTCACACGAGTACATGGCCAGAAGGTATAAAACAAAACTAGGGTGGAGAAGGTGCTGCCTGCCGCCTTTATCTCTTTCTGATAACATGGCTTTCTGAACAAGCGCCTCGAGAGACCCCACGGGCTGTTAGCCTGTTACCCCACTTATCTGCAGGAAACCAGCTTTCAGTCCTGGGCTTGCATTTAACAAATCAGTATGTTTCTAGTTAGATCCAATCACATTTATTGCATTATCCCACCTGAGAGCAATGACGACATGGAAGCCTGTCTGAGCATCTTATAGACCTGTGCATTCTGGTACTTGTAGTTTTGCTCCCCTCTATTGTAAACGTAGGACCTTTATCAATGCTCTTGTAAACTCCATCCCCCTCCTCACCTGCCCAGCTCCCGGCCCACCAGGGTGTAGTTGTTGAAGAAGGGGTCCGTCCGTATCCTGATATGAGTACTGGACACCATGGTGCTCCGGTTCATCATGACAACCAACAGCGGTGGTGGCTCCTCCGGTCGGTAAGTGGATAAATAAAAATACAAAAGTTCAAAATCTTCCAGAAAGAGAAAAAAGTGAGGTCCAGATCAGGTCTCTTTAACCCAGACCTAAAAGGTTCTCCCAGGCACTTCATGGTACAAGCGCTCGCCATCTGTTTTCATTCAGCCGCTTGTTTATATTTGCATAGCGTTTTCACTTTCACTTTAAGTGAAAGCGCCATGCAAAAATAAACACGGGGCTGAGTGAAAACAGATGGCCCCCATAAAGATAAGAAATTGCTTGGCGACAGCCGCAAAGCAGACAGCCCTGTCCGGATCGGCCGGACTAAAGGGAGAAAGGGCAGTGGCCTAAAAACCTCCTTTCCAATGGCATGCCACCGTTTAGCATAAACGGTGACACCAGCCAATGAAAATGGGGGACGGGGCTTCAAGTCCCCTACTGAAATCTCCTTGCTCACAAGAAGTCTCGCAGAGTGAGCAGCGCGTTGCGCTGCAAAGCTACACAAGACCTAAAAAGTTAATGGGCCTGTAGGCATCACTCCAGTGACACTGGTTAAAAAGGGTCTCTTCACTCCTACTGATCACTATATGGTATGCTGCCACCACCACACTTGTGCTGCTTAACTCCTGGTGAAGGCAGTAGCCTTCCACCAGGGTCAGACTGGCTGTAGCGGGCATCGGGCGTTCGCCCGGAAGGCTGGAAGGGTGTTTTTTTTCGAGCGGTGGGGCCGTTTTTGTTACTGGAGGCTGATTTAGCAGTGATGCTGTAATATCGTCCGCCAGTAACAAAAGCAGCAGTGCTGGGGGCCGGTTTTGTTAAGCAGCAGCGCTTCACACTTCCCCCTCCATAGGGGGGTTCCGGCCGGTCCGACAAAATTGCCAGGGCTGCTTTGGGTTCCCAGTCCAGCCCTGCCTTCCACCACTATGAAGGTAGCCCTTTGGGCACCCCACCCCAGTTGAAGACCAAAATTCGTGAGAGAGGCCTATGTCTTTTTTTTTTTTACTTTTTATTGTAAACAGGCTGACAAAAAAAAAAAAAAATCCAATACATATAAATGTCCAGGACATGGAGAATATTAAAAAAAAAAGAATTGTCATGATATACAAATCAAATACATAGGAAATAAGAAGTATTAAGGTTATCATTAATAAAGCACCAAATTTACATACAAGTTCATAAAACACCAAGAAGAAGGTAGCTAGTATATTTCGTAATGAATCAGATAATGATAAAGCTTAAAAAAATCATATCAAGTCAAACAAAAAGATCCCCATTTTCTTTCAAATTTGACCAGAGAGCGTCCTCCCCTTGTATTTGCTAAAGCAAGTTCCATGGAATATATTTCCATAACTAAAGCCCACCATTCCCAAACAGTAGGTGGGTCCGTAGCAATCCAAGCTCTTGCAATAGTTAGTTTAGCACAGGAAATTAATATAGTTGCCAAGGGAGATTGAGGGATTAGGGAGGTATTGCAATCCAACAGGACCAAGGGAGCAGAGAGCGTGGGCAACCCAATCTTCTTGAATCTGCATGTATCTTGGACCTTATCCCAAAAAGACTTCAGCTTGGGGCAGGAGAATAGCATATGTACTAGATTAGCCGCTACTTCAAGACATTTAGGGCATTTTGTGCGATCTGTAAAGTCAGGGTTAGGGGACCACCTGGAAATTCTTGCCGGAGTGTAATATAGCATACAGGTTGTTCTAAATTGCTGTAGCCTAAGGCTGGAAGATCTGACTAACTTATTAATGTTAGACATCGAGTTCTCTATTTGCTTCATGGTGACATTTAAGCCAAGTTGAGCCCCCCATTTTTCCATTATTTTAGACAGGTCATTTGTTTTATATTTTACA
The DNA here is from genome assembly GCF_964261635.1 of Lissotriton helveticus. Classification (NCBI taxonomy): domain Eukaryota; kingdom Metazoa; phylum Chordata; class Amphibia; order Caudata; family Salamandridae; genus Lissotriton; species Lissotriton helveticus. The sequence goes on along the minus strand of NC_136065.1, from coordinate 361,955,643 downwards.
AGTAGCTTATACGCCCCACTAATAACTGATTTGGTTTTTTTAGAATATAAACTAGTCCATATGTCACATTCTGTAATATTTCGAATCTTGTTTTTATTAATTAAAAAATCATGAATCTGTAAATACTTATATCTGAAATATTCTGGTAAATCATATATTGTTTTAAGCGTGCTTAAGTCAACAAACCCCTGTGGGCCATATAAATCGGCCAGAGTGTTAATTCCCTTCTCGGCCCAAATGTTATTAGTAATGTCAGAGAATAAGCTTGGGAGACCTGGGTTGCCCCAAAGCGGTAGCTTTGGATGGAAAAATGAAGTCCTGCTATAAGTCAATATGTTTTTCCATATCTTGACTATATCCCTGGCTGTCTTGAACCTTACCCTCTTGAAATAGTTTGGGTCATTTACTCTAAACAAAAACATGTTTGACTCTTGTTTCAGCATAAATTGATGAAAAAAATTACTTTCCCCTTTAAGAAGTAGAGAACGTAATCGTAAGACAAATGAAGACCAAAAGTACAACTTAAAATCAGGAAAATTAAGCCCTCCCTCGTTCGTGGTGTTTTTCAAGTGTTTCAGTGATCTTCTTGCTTTTTTGTAGCCCCAGATAAAGCTATTAAAAATACCATCTAGTTGTTGAAAAAAACGATTATTCAATGCTATCGGGATCGATCTAAATAAATATAAGAATTTGGGTAATACCTTCATCTTAATAAGATTAATTCTACCTATAATATTCAGAGGTAGCCTATGCCATTTCTTTAAAATTAAAGCCGTAGATTTGATTAATTCGTTGTAGTTGATGTGATAAATTTCTTGTATTTTGGCCGTAATCTTGACGCCAAGATAGGTAGCTACCTTACAGATCCCTAAGGTAGCCGTAGATGGTGAGTAATTGGCAATTACTTGAGTCTTTTGTATATTGAGCCTGTAACCAGACACTTCCCCAAATTTAGTTGCTTCTATTTTAATTCCTCTTAAAGCCTGATTTATATCGTGTGTATAAACAGCAATATCGTCAGCATAAGCAGTCAGTTTAAGCTCCTTTGAGCCAGAGCTAAACGGAACAATCAGGTTTTGAGAGTTGAGGGCCATAAAAAAAGGTTCTAAAGAGAGAGCAAATAAGAGAGGTGAGAGAGGGCAGCCTTGGCGTGTGCCACGCAGAATTGGGAAATCTAAAGAAGTTAAACCATTATAGCTTGTACAGGCCATGGGGTTATTATATAGAGCCTGTATCCCCCTCAGAAACCTTCCCCTTAGCCCTATTTTTGACAGCGCACTCCAGAAATAGTTCCACCCCACTCGATCAAATGCTTTTTCTGCATCTAATAAGATCATGCCTAGTGGGGTGGACTCTATCTCCGCAACGTCGAACGCCGTGATAGCCATGTTTACATGTGAAGTGGTATCTCTCCCGAAAATATATCCATGCTGTTGTGTGTTAACTAGTTGGGGCATAACAATTGCCAGTCTGTGTGCAAGAATTTTAGCAAAAAGATTAGCATCAGTGTTAATCAATGAGATTGGTCGGTATGACCCCATCTCTTCTTTCGGTTTATCTTTTTTTAAAAAAAATATTATTTTCGCCTTATTCCATGATTTAGGTGCATTTCCGTTCATTCCTACTGACTGCATAACTTCTAATAATAGTAGATCTAATTCAGGCAGACAGGCCTTGTATAGCTCTAGCGGGATGGTGTCTTCCCCTGCTGCTTTGCCCCGGGCAAAGAATTGATAGCCTGGTGTAGCTCTATCATTGTTAAGTCGTCCGACAAAAAGCTCAAATCTGGCCTGTCATCATACCTCGGTGTATTTTTATCTATATAGTCCCTTATAAGATCTAAATCCGGTTGATTTTCTGGGGTGTATAGAGTTTTGTAGAAACTAGCAAATTGCTCTAACACTTCATGTGGTTTATTATAAATGTTGTTATCTGACCCCCGAATGTTAGAGATTAAAGAACCTGCTCTAGCTTCCGCCACTTTGTAAGCCAGAATGCGGCCAATTTTGTCCCCTCCCTCATATTGGGCTATTTTATATTTATGAATATTAGTACTGTATTTCCGGTAGAGATCTTTCTTTGCATCATTTTTTAATTTACTGAGTTTAAGATTAATATCCATACAGGTAGGCAAATTATGCCGTAATGCTAGAGCTAATTGCTCTTCTTGGTTAATTATTTGCGATGTTACCCGCGCTTGGCTTTGTTTAAGTTCAGCATTTTGCCTGAGCACATAAGCCTGTGTGAAGCCCCTGATACTTGCTTTGCAGGCATCCCATACTATATGACATGAGGCCGAGTTCTTGTTGATGTTAATAAATTCAGCAAGATGGGCTTTCAGCTGCAAAATATAAGATTGATCTGAGATAAGATATCTGGGAAAAGAAAACATTCTGAGGGGGGCTACACTATGTGGTGTGGAGAATGATATGATTATGGCATTGTGATCAGATGAGATACGAGGGCAGAGGGTCATAGAGCAAGTCTTTAATATATTATCGCTCACCAAAGCCATGTCCAATCTGGAGCATAATTTATGGGGTGCCGAGTAGTATGTATACCCAGGTCGTTTAGCGTAGAGGTACCGCCAGGCGTCTTTAATGTTATGTAAGTGGCAGATGTCTAATATAGCTGTCCTCGTCTTATGCATCCGTTGATGGCTATTTGGTCTAGTTGTATCCAATTTATAATCCATAATGCAATTAAAGTCGCCCATAATTATAAGTTCTCCAGCCCAGTCCAACAGTTTAATGTTCAATTGGTCAAAAACCCTTGGCTCATCTGTATTTGATCCATATACCACACATAGTACAAATGTATTAGTCTCATACTTAAGCTGGACTATTGCCCATCTTCCGTCTTTATCATGAGCAGTCTGCATCTCTTCTAACCTAACTCGCCGGTCTTTAAGTATAGCCACCCCTCTTATTGATGTACCAGCAGAAGAGCAAACCATAATTTCGTATCCTAGTTGATTAAGTAGTTTCCTATCTTTCCAAATAAGATGTGTTTCTGATAATAAACAAAAATGTGGCTTATATAATTTCAGCTCTTCGGAGACCAGAGATCTTTTGCCTTTGCTATTCAAACCTGCTACATTCCAGGCGAGGCATTTTAATTCATGCATTAAAAAATCTCAACAAATACATCGATCCCCGTTCCCAGAAGTCAATTAGTCGTTTGTAGTTGTATATGTAAAAAAGCAAAAAAGATGACAAAAACGTTGTAAATTCTTGATTCCTCAACCAAATGATACATCGTCTAATGCAATTCTCATTCAATATCATGACATCCAAGTCTAGTCCATCTCCAGATAAATCTTTGTCAGCCTGTAAACTTATTTTTACTATTCTCCCCTCACCCACCCCCCACCCAACATGACCTGCGGAGAAGGTCCCTCCCCCTTGCCCCCCCTGGTGCCTACCCCAGCCGGGGTGGAACCGCCCTTCAGCTTCGGCTGCCGTTGGTGAGGCAGCTTGTGTAGAGGGTCGTCACTACGGGCTCCCTGTCCCCCCCTTCCCAATAGTAAACCATAATAAACCTACGCGTAATCTAATTACTTCATCAAAAAAATGCTAGAAAGACTAGAGAAATTCCCTACATAACTCTTCTATGAATTTAGTTTAGCTTTTGTCAGAGTTTATATTGGCTAGAAAAGCTTCGGCCTCCTTAAGATCGTTAAGATAATGTGTGCGCCCATTCTTAATAACTTTAAGGCGTGCTGGCTCTTGTAGAAATATCTGGGCGCCGCAAGCTTTAATGGGATCAATCAATTTTCGGAGATGCCACCGCCTATCCATTGTTTCCTTACTTAAGTCTGAGCGAGTGAAAAGTGACATCTCCCCAACCAAGATTGGTGAATTAGGACGTGCTCTCTGCCAAACAGCCTTGCGTAAAAGAAAATTCCCAAAATAAATTATAAATGGACGAGGAAACTGTGAGTTTTTGTTTTTCTGAAATAGTGGCAGACGATGGGCTCGTTGAATCTGTGAATCCCAGTCCCAATCGGCCAGGTCAGGTAGGGCCTTTTGGAATATACCGACAATATAGGCTCTTGGATCTGACCCCTCTGATTTTTCTGGTATCCCAAAAAGTCTCAAATTGGAGCGTCTTTGTCTATTTTCCAAGTCCTCAACCTTCTTAAGGAGCCCAGAAATCTGATCTTCATGTTTCTCAGATGACGCAACCATTTTGGTAGTGATCTCTTCCACCTCAGCGACCCGCTGTTGGAGCTCTGTTGTTTCTTGTGATATTCCACCAATTTTAGCTGTAAGTTCAGAGAGAGAGGATTGCATCTTGTTATTGTCTTCCCTCAGTTGAAGGTAGTATTCTTGTGCTTCCGCTCGTTGGTTACTTAGTATTTGTACAATTTCATCTAGAGGTGATTGGTTAGTCATTGTAGTTCCCGAAGTTGAGCTGGGTGATACTTCAAATTCAGTGCCTTCAAAAGTCATTTTAGTCGATGATGCATTTCTCGACTCGGTGGCTGGTATCTGATGCTCATTGGTAGTGTCACTATTAGCCGTGCCTCCTTCTGCTGTGGGTGTCATCGCCAGTGTGTTAGAGGTGGTAGGGCCCCCATTTCCCTTTGGAGTCAGTTCCAAGATCTGCTCCACTGACTGTAAGCTGCTATTGCTAGATAAAATACTTGTGGGAGTTGTTTCAGTAGTGGAGGGTTCTAAAACCATAGGGTCCGAGGGGCTCCCCCCTGAAAGTCTTAGTGCAAGGGTTTTAACTATGCCCTTTGCCTCTATCCATTTTCTTAGCGGACTCTTGACTTGTAATAGTTTTTTTGGCGTCTGCGCTAATTTATTGCTGCTTTTGGGTCCTGTTGGAATTTTACAAACCTTGCCCTTTTTTTTTTGAGCTTTCTGCTTATTTTTGGCCTTACAAATGCCCCCCCCCCCTCCCAAAGGGTAGAGCAGTTGGCTTTGGGATCCCTGGCTTCATCAGATTCAGCCTCATAGTCCTCGTAAGAGTCCAGGTCGATATCCGTGTCAATGTTGATATCACCTATTCCATCTATTTCCTCCAAATGCGTGGAGGACGTTGTTTGTCTTACTAGGTGAGAATTCTCCTTGGTTCTGGATGATATGCATTCTTCAGGTTTATTCAAGGATAAGGGAGCAGTGCTGCTATCTTCAGCTAGTATTGGCGGCAAATTAATGTCTAAATCATTCCCCTTATCTGAAGTCGTCACCCCTTGCTGTGCTCCTCCTTGTAATGTCGGGATATCGAAAACTTTAGATGTAAGGGGGTGCCCCTCTTGAGCAAGATTTAAAGGCAAAGTAGATGGAGTGCACTCTTTCCCCAGATTAGCGATATTTAAACCCGGACCCCCTCCATTTCCTTCAGCTAAGGGGCCCGTTTTAGCCGTCAATTTATCCCCACCTTTAACAACTTTAGTCTGTGAGTTTTTAATGTCTTTGCCCACTATAGGTGGTTTCTGTACCTGTTTGCCTTTAATTGGTGCTTGGTCTCCAGTCCGGTTTTGTTTTCCAGCAGCTGTGGGTGTTGATTGTGCTGTAATGTCACCTTATCTCTTGCCAAATTTCTTGTCCCTTCCTTCTCTCCCCTGTTACCGTTGCCGTTGCCGTCACCGTCATGGGCAATCTCCGTCTCCTCCGTCTCCTCAGCATTATAATTTATTGCTGCCGATTCCTCACTGATCTGTGCCGGTATATTTAGCATATTTACAACGGGCGCGGCCACGGGAGCTATTGCCGGAGTCAATGAGGTAGCTTGTTTGCTACTCCTGGTGGTTCGTGGGAGATTTGGACCCTTGGGAGCCCTCCTGCGCCGCCACAACCAACCGCTGGTAGTAGCAACTCTGAGCCACAGGCCAGTCCAGTTGAGCCCCGAGCCGCTGACCCAGACCCGGAACGCCCGTCGAAGAAGCTCAGCCGGATCAGAGAGGCCGATCACCAGCATCCGGATGCGCTGCAGCACGTCCCAAATCCGAAACCACGTCTCCCCCGTTCGGCGACGAGAGCGCTTCGAGGTAAGCAGAAGTCAGGGCTAGCGAGACAATGTTTTCCAGTTTAACTTCTCTATCTTTGAAAACAGTCCGCTGCTGCCGGTGAACCAAAAGTAGCGGTTTTCCTGTTCACTCTCAGCAGCGCTTCATTGTATCCTCATTGTATCTCCTTTAGTCATAGTAGCAATTTCGCCGTTCCTCGGTTTGTAGACTATGGCCTCATGCAGGCTTCCGCCCCGTGTAAAGAAAGGGAAGGAAAGGAGAAACTCAGAGCCTCTCGGACGAGCCGCTACAGCAGACCCTCACTCCGCCATCTTGGATCGGAGTTTATCATCTCTTACCGAGAGAGGCCTATGTCATGATGCACACACACATGATCCGTGTTTGCCTATGACCACAAAATCAGCATTAGGGATCCAGATATCAGTACAGTTAGGCACTTGGGGCAGAGGTACATGTTGCTTACCATGCAGAGGACGTTTCCGCCTCAACGGTATCTCATTGCTAAACAATGTAAAGGCACCTTCATATTGTATTTCAACAGAGGTCACAATGTAATACCCCTCAGTATAGTATTTGTAACTGGGTTAACATTGTAAAGCCCCTTTATTTTGCATTTGTTAGAGAATTCACAAAGTAAGACCGTTTGTCATGGGGTTACCCTATGCAAATCCCTTTCCAACGAATTTGACTCAGGGTCTGCATTAATATTCTCCCAGTCATTTATCAGCAGTGGAGGCACTTTATAGGTGGAAGAATACAGCTGCTAACCAATCATCTACTCATGGAGAAGAGTATGATAGGGGCTCTGCGAATGCTTATTTCTCAATACTGCATTTACATTTCTTTTGGTGATTAAATGAGCTCTGGCACACAGCTAAATATGCCTTTACGAATATAGACTGTGAATTATATGTTTTTACAGTTTCAATTGTAAATACGGCACAGTTAAAGTTTACTTGGCCCTTTGTCAAGCGTGCGGTTGAACCAACTTGCCAGCATGAGCAGGAAAGACAGACAGCCCTTGAGCCACACATTTCCCACGAATTACCTGGAGTTAATGTGTATTGGGTAATGATCAGTCATGCCAGAAACTGTAGGAATTAATTTATTTAAGGTGGGTTCCTGGCACACCTTTCCGCAAAGTTGAACACACACACAAAAAATCACACTATATTTAAAAGGTGTTATTGCTCTATTCTTGTACAAAGTAAATGAAATTGTGTAGTTGCAGATATACGATTTTTGGTGACTAGAATAAAAGTAATACACAGTGAACAATATAAATTGGCAGCGTATTAGATGGCAATATTTAAAAGACCTCAATCCATGATGGAATCCTTTGTTCCATTGCCCCTAGCAACAATCTACATTAGCAACAAAATGACCACGAATAAGAGTTTCCTGAGTGAACGGTCACACATATACCTACTCATAATTCATGTTCCTTCTGTCTGCAGCCTGCTTTTGAACAGAAGCCAATCTTTGTTATGTTATTTCAAGAAGCAGGAAGATAGCCAGCCAGCGGGGCCAGCGTGTGACCTCCATGCAGACTGTTTATGAATTTAATGGGGTTTAAGAATTCAGTGCTCACTCTTGGAATGCTGAAGCTTCACTCTTGCTGTGAGACTCTTACTCGGATCTTATACTGTTATTATGAGAAAAACAAACCTTGTGATTTGGGATGTAAGGAGTTATGGGAAATTAGCAAATTCTCTAGCACATTTGTTCAGGACTAATTAATATATTTCTAAATTTCATATTGTGATAACGTGCATCACATGAACCTATAACGAAGCAGCAATGTGAATAGATGTAAAAAAAACAACCAAAACCATGCACTTTAAGTTAAATACGTAAATTATAATTTAAACAGTAATAAAGAAATTCAGTAAGGGTTCAAAAAGCAGAAAATAGCAGCACATAACAGGAGGTTACATAAGGACTTGTGATAAAAAAAATTAATAATGTTTGGAGTTTGTCTTATTAGGACCTTGCACTTGTTTTCATTAAAATATGTAAATGCATTCATTACTTTTTGCCACTGAGTTTTTCAATCAGTTGTGGAGGACATCGCTCCTCTCCTGTCATGATGCATACAAGAGGGAGATGTGGAAAGAGGAAACTAACTACACCGCCTGGTGAATGCTGATGAATGCCCCAGTGCCCTTTTTCACACACCCTTGCTACATCCACAATGGAACACTTGGCATAAGAGATGTGCATTTGAACGTCACTTCCAGGCCTTCTTGAAATATATGTTTTGACAGATTCCAGAGTGCTTCAAAATGGGAGTGCACAGCAAGGCAACAGTTTCTACAGGAAATAGGAGCAAATTATTTGTTGGACAGAATCACCTGATTCGCCCTGTGAAGCAGCCATGCCAGATTGACTGAAAGCCACATGAAAACGTTATTTCCTTCCTACGACTCTGCAATAAGAACTTTTGTGTCTGAGGCAGGGGTGTAGCTTGGCATATCTTGCTAAAATATAATATATGAGCAGCAGGGAATGAGGTGGATAAAATAAAGAGCAGTGCGGATTGTCAGGGTTATGTAAAAGATAATCCAACATATCACAGAGCACAGGGCAGCAGCCAAAAATGCTGCATTGCATGACAAAGAGGGACCAGTAGAGCGCCATATTTATGGTACTCTCCTCCCCTGATCCAGCGCTGCTCTCAAACAACCCTCCAAACCATCACTATATACCCCAGGAGCTATCACACTTTACTCATCGGTGGGGCTCATAACCCCTCAAGTCACTCATTCACACGGCTCCCAAGATCAGTGAAAAACCAGAGGACGAGCTGCTGGAATAGTGGAGTGCCCTATTTCATCTATTTAATCTAAATTCTATACATTTATATACATATGCATTTTATTAGATCTTACCATGGGTGTAATTCTCGAGAAAAACATTTAAGACACCCCACTGTTTGGTCAATGGATCAGCTAGTAAAAGTTAGTTAATGGATAACAAGACCAGCTTAATTCTCCATTTATTAAATTTTTATTTTTGTTTGAGATCTCCTAGCATGACCTTACTTTTATTTAATTATTTATTCAAATTCAGTTAAACATTTTATCAATTACCTTAAGAAAAAAGAAAAATGAATGCAAACAGTTTACATTTATTAGCCTTATAGTTCAGAAATAAGATAAGTCAAAGACATATTACCCATCTTCTCGGTAATGGAAATCAGGATTAAGACAGCAAAGTTCCCAAAATCAGCCTCTCTATCTTTCTTGATGTTCCCCTCCTATCAGGACTCCGACCCCATCAAAAGTTAAAGTCAGGAAAAATGTCAAAGTCTTTGCACCAGGAAAAAATCAATCAGTCCGACAGCATGTCGTGGTGCGAAAAGTAATTCAAAGCCAGCGTTTTTTCTCTCTAGGTTTGGTATTGGAAGGAAATCCTGCCAGTACAAAATACTATACCTAGACTAATTTTAAAACTGTTCCTACATTGTATGTATGCTGTACAGTCAGAAAAGAAAGGAGGAATGAAAACATTTCTAATTTGAATTCCTGCTGTCATATGTCTTTAATTTTTTACGCTAAACCATGTTACTGGTTTTTTGATAGATAGGGTTTTGCATCAAAAAGCATGAGTGGTTGCATGAGAATGCCCATGTAACGCCCCCTTGATGCTAAGTAATACAAAGCAGTGCTTCACGCTACTTTAAGTCACTTTTAGGCAATCTCCAGCGCAAAACGAGTGTTGTGCCATAAATAAACAATAAAGAAAACATTTTGTACTGCTGTGTATCCCTTTTGTGACGGAAGCACAGCGCAAAATGTTGGCAAATCTGCCCAATATGTTATAAAATAATCAAGAGTTTTAAGAACTTCAAAACAGAGAGAGCATGTGTGTATTTATTTTTGTCTGACTGTGCATGTAAAAATCCTAGGTGAAATCTGACAACCACTTCACCATACATACCTGAATGAAAACACCTGTACCCAACTATTTACTAGAGAATCCAATTATTAGGGGGTGCAACATCTCAAAAACCCTCCCTAAAGCTAGACCTCTGGTCTGAGGATAGAATCTAGCCTGATGAATAAAGTAACAAAGCCAAAAGATATTGAGCTTTCTACGAAGTGCAAAAAGAACACTAACTAACCAGGTAGACACACAAACTTAGATGCACAATAATGACTGTAACACATTCTCTTTGATTTTTTGCTCCCAATTTGCAGTCTGTGGAAAAGAGTATACAATGGTGATAACTGTGGAGTTCTGGGCTTTAGGCCTGCATGGGGAGTTAAGGGTGACACGGACACTGGCAGGTAGGGTACTAAACTGGTCCCTTATATTAGCAAGTGCCACGTCACTCATGATGCCTATGTTAAGGAGGACTGAGAGACTCCATGTGGAGGAGTGTGGCTCAATGGTTAGAGCTGCAGACCCTGATGCAGAGTTCTGGCCAGGGACAAGGGTTCGATTCCCGCCTCGGCGGGGTCTCGTGCTCAATTTCCTCAGACCTGTTAATTCTCGCCTCTGTGCCTATTCTAATCACGTGCCCCACGCTGCAACTCTGGGCAATAGCTTGCTTAGCTGCCACACCGGCCCCAGCAGCGCTAAGGATGCCTGGCTTCACCCTGGGGGTGCCCAGGAGTGGACACTTCACAGGGAAAGCCAGGAGGGGTTCCACAGCGGTATGAGTATCAGCGCCAGGAAACTGCATAGGCGACACCGCAAGGTGACCGTCTGGTGACAGTGCGCTCTATAAGTACCATGACATTTACATTTACATTTAATGGGTGTGGGTTGAGTGGGAGACCAGCCATCAGGGAGAAGCTGGCAAAAGTGACGTGTCTGGCAGGACATTACGTCCCTCCTGAACTTTATTGAAAAACAAGAACGAGTACAACTTTTGGGAATGAAGAAATGAAAACTTAACACCACTGAGTCTCTCAGTCTCTTTAGGCAGTACGCAGGACATTACTGGACAAGTGGACTGGTGCAGCTGGAAGAACCTGGACATCATTGCTCGCATCTGTAATTTAACCAGATAACTCTGGGCGTAAACATGGGTGTAGATTGAGTCCAAACCCTTTCAACAGCCTGCCATTTCGGTTAAAGTCCACCCATACAATTTTGGTCAGTCCCGTCTATTCTCTGTTGGTCTGGTTGTTATCAACAGTTCATACTGAGGTGCATCAGGATCATCGGTGGAGTCCACTGCAGAGTGACTCCATGAAGCACAACCTTGTAAGACTGGGACAGCATTGACGATGTTAGAACATCTTCCTATAATGCCCAGGGCCTCCCGGTACCTGTCGGTGGAGCAGCTTCAGACTCATCTCTCGTTCTTGATTTCCTTGAGGCCCTTTTCCCTAGGTCGCCACTGGACAGCATGGACTGTGCTGGGCTGTGAGTAGACGACAGAGGAAGGGGGGGGGGGCACTGAAGGACCATCAGCAGAGCCACTGCCCAGTTATTCGTGCAAACACAAGGGTAGATGATCCATGGTCTGGTGTGCTCACCAACAGGACCCAGCTGCAGGTGGGGTTAGCAGATAGTCTCTGGACAGCTGGTCTCTCATGGTTCCAGGAGTGCCTGCTTGGCCTCTTGGTGGTTTGGGGGTGTAAGGCTCCACTCTGGAGGAGAGATGCTCCTTCGGTGGTTAGGTGATGCGCAAGTCATGAGGGCGTTGTTGCTAGTGGATGACCTGCACAACAGATGACAAGGGCTTGCAAAGTTAGGGTGATTTGAGGGACATCGCATCCCCAAGGTTCGGTGTCTTACTAGTGCTGTTCTTCAGCGATTGCATGTGCGGTTCATTGCAGGGATGCCATCTTTATCAAGCAAGAAAAGAGAGGTCAGATCAAACACTTGATCAAACTAAGCGTAAACTATACAGACCACAGTTCAAGGAGTCAACACAAGGTTAGATTATCACATCCGATTTGGGTGATAAAGAAAGCCCTCACACACTGACCTAGTCAGTGTCATGCTTCATCATCGGGCCCCACCGACAGAGGCCGAATGCCTCTGCGGTGTGCTACGACGCCAGAAAGACTGCGGAGCAGGTTTTTTTGTGTGTGGAGGGCGTGCTCTTGTTTACAGTGAAATATTAAAAGTGCCTAAAAAGGGTATCGAAAAAAATATATTTAATAAATGATCCCTGAGGCACACAATAAAGAGTATTACGTGTCTGTATTTATATGCCAAGGTTCAAGGTTGGTAAAATACAGAATATACTCAATTTCTTCCAGTCAACATGTTTCAGCCATAAGGGTGGTATATTACCGTGGCATTCTTCAGGTCTATACCCCGGCGGTATGGGCTCTCTAATCACCCACCCTGGCCTAGGGACGTGAAAGTGAAAATAAGGAGTGAAAAAAGTGCATAAAAATTAGTGGAAGAGTAAAATACTCGATTCCAAAAAATACTCCGTAAATTTGGAGTGTCACTGCACCTGTAAAGTGAAAAAAACACACAGACAAACAGAAGACAAACATGAACATTGTTAATATGAGCCTTCCTGAGTAGTCATAGTGCTTCATGAAGTGTGGCTCAAGTGGTATTCCCAAAGTAAACATAGATTTTATGCACCATCCAAATAGCCCCTGGAGGATGATAGCAGATATCTCTGGGAAGTGATGTGCTAGAGGTGTGCTATTTACAAGAAAAACGATTAAAATGGGGGATTAAAAACACGAATGCGTGTACTCCTTATGAAGGGATCAATGGACCTAAAAGGTCTGTGCCCCTTCAAATAGGTAATAAAGGTACATGTCTCACTTTCAAAAGGGGCGCTACTCGCACCATGGGTCTCGGGAGGGGGTCGGAGCGACCTGGCACATCCTAAGAATCAGAAAGAAATGGTACAATGGCAAAGCCTATACATAATCAGATACTTAGCTCTGTTCACAGAAGGAGCAGCGGATTGTGTATCGTCGTTACTCACGCCCTCTGTGCTCTCGACCCGCTGGTCAACCTAGTTATGGCCTCCAAACCGGACCCCGAAGATAGGAAAGCGGGGCCGGTAGACTTGTTTTTAAGCAGAGCCGACGCGTATGCGCCCTGTTTCCGGGTGGGCGTGTCAAGCCGATAGGGAGGCTAGGAACGCACACGCCCACCTCGGAGAGCCACGTCTTGCTCAAAGCGAGGCTTGAGGACGTCCACGCCCACAGATTCGTGTGAAATCGAGGCTTGGAAGTCGGCTCGGTCACTAAAGACGGGTAGCGCAGTAGCGCTAATGTTGATTATAAAAGCATTAGAACATGCAGTGCAAATGCTGCTTTTCATTATTTCTGTATAAATTAACTTAATAGAAAATAATCTATATTGGAGGCAATAGATTGCACATGGGAGCGCCAATGCTAATTAAACCATTAGAGCACGCAGTGCAAATACTGCCTATCAATTGTTTCTGTATAAATAAACTTAATAGAATTTAATCCATCTTGGAGGCAATGGGTTGTACATGGGGGCATACCCTGTAGGTAGGGACTAATCTGTATGTGTAAGACTAGTCATTTGAGTGAATCATAGGACGAAGGATGACTATTTACAAGTAGGCAGGAAAGACCGGTTTTGGTTGAGATAGGTGTTCAAGGGATACTTGTTTCAAGATAATACTGAGCTCCATGGAATGTCATCGTTGAGCCCATTCACATTGGTGCCCAGACGATACACCCAACGTTGCTCCTTTTCAAAAAGTCTGCTGGTGATGTTGGTTGTACCCTTCACTTCCTCGATTACCGTCCACCTCATGTCGTTTGTGGTATGGTTGCTGTCCAAAAAGTGGCGGCTCCGTTTGGTAGTTAGTTTTTTGCATCGGACGTTGCTCCGATGCTCGCAGATGCGTTGTTTTATTCTGCGCGTTGTCATGCCAACATACCGTAGCTGGCACGGGCACGTGATCAAATACACCACATTCATGGTGTTGCAGTTAGTATGTTCCCTTTGGGTCCATACCTTACCTGCTTCAAGTGAAAGGGTTTTGGTTGCCTCTGTCAAGTGACAGACACTGCAATTGGAGCACGGAAAATGCCCCACAACTTTGGGCATACCCCAAGCGCTGGTGACTGTCGGTGTGGGTTCAGAGACTTTCTCTTTAGGACGGGTGTGCACCAGAGAGTCCTTAAGACTGCGACCCCTTTTGAAAGAAAAAAGTGGTTTTTCCCAATTCTCTCTGTAAGAGGTCAGAATATTCCAATGTTTGTTGATGGTTTTTTTCATCATGTTGGACAGACTGCTGTATGTTGTCACACACGTGAGGGGTATTGTATTCTGGTTAATGGCTTTCTCCTCTAGTAGTGCCTCTCTTGGTTGGTTCCTCGCTCTCTTGAAACCTTTGCTCAGGATAGGTGCCGGATACCCTCTGTCTTTTAATTTCTCAGTGAGGCTCAAGGACTGTTCTTTGAAGTCCGAGAGGGAGGTACAATTGCGCCTAAGCCTCAAAAATTGCCCATAGGGGAGGTTTTCCTTCAAAGGGCGTGGGTGGAAGCTACTGAACTCGAGGAGGTTGTTTTTTGCGGTAGGCTTATGATGTGTCTTAGTCATAAGGCTAGTTCCTTGCACCGTGATCTCAACATCCAGGAAGACAATCTCAGACCTACTTTTCGTGTTTGTGAACCGCAGATTTCGGTCTAGAGTGTTGATCCAGTTGAGAAAGAGATCGAGATCAGTGTCATTCCCAGTCCATAGCAACAAAATGTCATCTATGTAGCGCTTCCACAGGAGCATTGAAGATGAAAAAGATTGGGAGGTGGGTAGGATGTGTCTAGCTTCAAAATCTGCTACATACAACCCCGCCACGCTTGGAGCAAAAATGCTGCCCATGCTGGTACCTGAGCATTGAAGATAGAGTTTATCTTTAAAGGAGAAGTAAATTTCTTTCAGGGCAATTGTTGCACATTCAATAATGAAGGTTTTAGGAGTTTGAAAATCCCATTCGGTGGAGTCTAGTGATTCACCCAGGACTCTGATCGTATCGTCCTGGGGGATGCTGGTATACAGACTTTCAACGTCCAGGGTAACGAGAGTGACTGGGTTTTCAGGGAAGGTTACATCTGATAGTAGACGTAGGAGACTTTTTGTATCCTTCAGGTAAGTTGGAGTAGACTGCACCAAGGGTTTCAGGAAGTAGTCACAGAATTCGGATAAAGGCTCAAGGAGGGAACCGATACCCGAGACAATGGGGCGACCTGGTGGAGGAAGTCTGTTTTTGTGCATTTTTGGTAGTGTGTAGAAATACGGAATTACTTGTTTGGAATTCGTCAGAAATGCCGCCTCGTTTTTTGACACATGTCCCTCCTCCTCTGCACGATGAACAAGGTTCGTGATCCTGCTGGTTAGGGCTGCGGTGGGGTCTATTGTTAGTGGGGTATAGTTCCGGATGTCCCCAAGCAGTTCGTAGCATGTTTTCTCGTAATCAACTGTGTTTTGGATCACAATTCCCCCACCTTTATCAGCCGGCTTAATGGTGATCGTGCTGTCATTCTGCAGTTGTTGCAATGCTTGGTACTCAGCAGTGCTGAAGTTACCAAAAACCACAGGGTTTTCACAGGACTCTAGGTCTTTAAACACAGCCTGCTCGAAAGTGGTAATCGCTGCAGGTGTGGTGTGAGGAGGAGGGGTGAAGGTTGAACTTGGTCTCAAACCTGTATCCCCTTTTCTTATAGCCTCGTTTGGGTCATCCTTTCCTTCGAAAAAAGCTTTCAGTTTCAGTTTTCTGAAAAAGCTGGCAAGTTCGCAGTGAAGCTTAAATTTGTCAGGTCTGGCTTTTGGAACAAAGCCCAGGCCTCTCTCAAGCACCTGTACTTCAGTGGGTGTTAGTACTCTGGTAGAAAGATTGGTCACTAGGCTTACATCCCGCTCGTTCCTGGTTGTTGGTTGCTGCGGGTGTGACTCGCTACAGGGTCGTCCTCCTCCCAGGTGACTCGGCTGTTGCCTCTCCGCTTCCCCCTTCCTCTCCGGCCGCTCTCTAAAAAAGGCTGCCTTTGTTGGTTCTGGAAGTTAGGTGGGGGCATAAACCCTGGATTCCAGCCCATGAAAGGGAACTGAGGTTGGTGGAAGGCAAAGGGGTTATGGCCCATCATCATTTGGGGTGGTTGCCATTGCTGATGTTGACCCTGGTATCCTTGTCTGCCCCTTGCGTTTCTATTTCCACGGTTACCTCTGCCCTTTGTCTGCTTAAATGAGCTATTGCTCGATCCACTACTGTTAGAGGATTCATCATCAGATTGGTCAGATTTGTTATTGTTTCGAGTGGGAGGAGTGAAAGTTGGGGCTGAATAAGGATACACCTTTTCAAACTCAAATTTCTTTTGATCTTTTTGTAATTTGGTTGCTTTCGACTGCATCAAATTATCTCTGTACTCGTTCAGTTCCTTGTTAAGTTCGTCCAACCGTTTCTTAAAACCAGTGATTGTAGTTTTAAAGTTTCTTTCAGTTTCTGTAATCTCCACCATCAGTGCTTCAGAGAGTCTCAGCGCTGTTTTTATGATTAAGACTAGCCAGTCGCGAGTACAGTGCCAAGCGATCATGGCCCAATCTTTACGGAAGGTGGCATCATTGAGGAAGATGCGAGGGGCATTCGTCACTAGCAACCCTTTGGGTGCAGAGTTTGACATCAGATATTGTTTCAGAATAGTCCCATGTAGAATAGTGCGGATATGCTCTCTTTTTTTCTCTGTGAGATTTTCCCATTCAGTGGTGTTAGCTATTGCCTGTGATATTTGGGGATCTGCAAATATCGATGTGTCCGACATCAGTTCCTCTATCTCTGATTCGGAATATGTCAAGCCCATGTTCGCCATGGTGAAAGCGGTGAAAGTGAGGCAAAGGAGTAGATCTTTAAAAACCAGCAATGAAAGGGGAATATCTTGCCGGTAGTAAAATAAGCTCTCACAGCTGTGCGCTGCTATAATATTCAGTAACAAAAGGAGAGGTAGGGAGAATGAGGCACTCTCTTAGTCCCCGGTTAGTTATACAAAAACAAGAAAAGAGAGGTCAGATCAAACACTTGATCAAACTAAGCGTAAACTATACAGACCACAGTTCAAGGAGTCAACACAAGGTTAGATTATCACATCCGATTTGGGTGATAAAGAAAGCCCTCACACACTGACCTAGTCAGTGTCATGCTTCATCATCGGGCCCCACCGACAGAGGCCGAATGCCAACGCGCAGAATAAAACAACGCATCTGCGAGCATCGGAGCAACGTCCGATGCAAAAAACTAACTACCAAACTGAGCCGCCACTTTTTGGACAGCAACCATACCACAAACGACATGAGGTGGACGGTAATCGAGGAAGTGAAGGGTACAACCAACATCACCAGCAGACTTTTTGAAAAGGAGCAACGTTGGGTGTATCGTCTGGGCACCAATGTGAATGGGCTCAACGATGACATTCCATGGAGCTCAGTATTATCTTGAAACAAGTATCCCTTGAACACCTATCTCAACCAAAACCGGTCTTTCCTGCCTACTTGTAAATAGTCATCCTTCGTCCTATGATTCACTCAAATGACTAGTCTTACACATACAGATTAGTCCCTACCTACAGGGTATGCCCCCATGTACAACCCATTGCCTCCAAGATGGATTAAATTCTATTAAGTTTATTTATACAGAAACAATTGATAGGCAGTATTTGCACTGCGTGCTCTAATGGTTTAATTAGCATTGGCGCTCCCATGTGCAATCTATTGCCTCCAATATAGATTATTTTCTATTAAGTTAATTTATACAGAAATAATGAAAAGCAGCATTTGCACTGCATGTTCTAATGCTTTTATAATCAACATTAGCGCTACTGCGCTACCCGTCTTTAGTGACCGAGCCGACTTCCAAGCCTCGATTTCACACGAATCTGTGGGCGTGGACGTCCTCAAGCCTCGCTTTGAGCAAGACGTGGCTCTCCGAGGTGGGCGTGTGCGTTCCTAGCCTCCCTATCGGCTTGACACGCCCACCCGGAAACAGGGCGCATACGCGTCGGCTCTGCTTAAAAACAAGTCTACCGGCCCCGCTTTCCTATCTTCGGGGTCCGGTTTGGAGGCCATAACTAGGTTGACCAGCGGGTCGAGAGCACAGAGGGCGTGAGTAACGACGATACACAATCCGCTGCTCCTTCTGTGAACAGAGCTAAGTATCTGATTATGTATAGGCTTTGCCATTGTACCATTTCTTTCTGATTCTTAGGATGTGCCAGGTCGCTCCGACCCCCTCCCGAGACCCATGGTGCGAGTAGCGCCCCTTTTGAAAGTGAGACATGTACCTTTATTACCTATTTGAAGGGGCACAGACCTTTTAGGTCCATTGATCCCTTCATAAGGAGTACACGCATTCGCGTTTTTAATCCCCCATTTTAATCGTTTTTCTTGTAAATAGCACACCTCTAGCACATCACTTCCCAGAGATATCTGCTATCATCCTCCAGGGGCTATTTGGATGGTGCATAAAATCTATGTTTACTTTGGGAATACCACTTGAGCCACACTTCATGGAGCACTATGACTACTCAGGAAGGCTCATATTAACAATGTTCATGTTTGTCTTCTGTTTGTCTGTGTGTTTTTTTCACTTTACAGGTGCAGTGACACTCCAAATTTACGGAGTATTTTTTGGAATCGAGTATTTTACTCTTCCACTAATTTTTATGCACTTTTTTCACTCCTTATTTTCACTTTCACGTCCCCAGGCCAGGGTGGGTGATTAGAGAGCCCATACCGCCGGGGTATAGTCCTGAAGAATGCCACGGTAATATACCACCCTTATGGCTGAAACATGTTGACTGGAAGAAATTGAGTATATTCTGTATTTTACCAACCTTGAACCTTGGCATATAAATACAGACACGTAATACTCTTTATTGTGTGCCTCAGGGATCATTTATTAAATATATTTTTTTCGATACCCTTTTTTAGGCACTTTTAATATTTCACTGTAAACAAGAGCACGCCCTCCACACACAAAAAAACCTGCTCCGCAGTCTTTCTGGCGTCGTAGCACACCGCAGAGGCATTCGGCCTCTGTCGGTGGGGCCCGATGATGAAGCATGACACTGACTAGGTCAGTGTGTGAGGGCTTTCTTTATCACCCAAATCGGATGTGATAATCTAACCTTGTGTTGACTCCTTGAACTGTGGTCTGTATAGTTTACGCTTAGTTTGATCAAGTGTTTGATCTGACCTCTCTTTTCTTGTTTTTGTATAACTAACCGGGGACTAAGAGAGTGCCTCATTCTCCCTACCTCTCCTTTTGTTACTGAATATTATAGCAGCGCACAGCTGTGAGAGCTTATTTTACTACCGGCAAGATATTCCCCTTTCATTGCTGGTTTTTAAAGATCTACTCCTTTGCCTCACTTTCACCACTTTCACCATGGCGAACATGGGCTTGACATATTCCGAATCAGAGATAGAGGAACTGATGTCGGACACATCGATATTTGCAGATCCCCAAATATCACAGGCAATAGCTAACACCACTGAATGGGAAAATCTCACAGAGAAAAAAAGAGAGCATATCCGCACTATTCTACATGGGACTATTCTGAAACAATATCTGATGTCAAACTCTGCACCCAAAGGGTTGCTAGTGACGAATGCCCCTCGCATCTTCCTCAATGATGCCACCTTCCGTAAAGATTGGGCCATGATCGCTTGGCACTGTACTCGCGACTGGCTAGTCTTAATCATAAAAACAGCGCTGAGACTCTCTGAAGCACTGATGGTGGAGATTACAGAAACTGAAAGAAACTTTAAAACTACAATCACTGGTTTTAAGAAACGGTTGGACGAACTTAACAAGGAACTGAACGAGTACAGAGATAATTTGATGCAGTCGAAAGCAACCAAATTACAAAAAGATCAAAAGAAATTTGAGTTTGAAAAGGTGTATCCTTATTCAGCCCCAACTTTCACTCCTCCCACTCGAAACAATAACAAATCTGACCAATCTGATGATGAATCCTCTAACAGTAGTGGATCGAGCAATAGCTCATTTAAGCAGACAAAGGGCAGAGGTAACCGTGGAAATAGAAACGCAAGGGGCAGACAAGGATACCAGGGTCAACATCAGCAATGGCAACCACCCCAAATGATGATGGGCCATAACCCCTTTGCCTTCCACCAACCTCAGTTCCCTTTCATGGGCTGGAATCCAGGGTTTATGCCCCCACCTAACTTCCAGAACCAACAAAGGCAGCCTTTTTTAGAGAGCGGCCGGAGAGGAAGGGGGAAGCGGAGAGGCAACAGCCGAGTCACCTGGGAGGAGGACGACCCTGTAGCGAGTCACACCCGCAGCAACCAACAACCAGGAACGAGCGGGATGTAAGCCTAGTGACCAATCTTTCTACCAGAGTACTAACACCCACTGAAGTACAGGTGCTTGAGAGAGGCCTGGGCTTTGTTCCAAAAGCCAGACCTGACAAATTTAAGCTTCACTGCGAACTTGCCAGCTTTTTCAGAAAACTGAAACTGAAAGCTTTTTTCGAAGGAAAGGATGACCCAAACGAGGCTATAAGAAAAGGGGATACAGGTTTGAGACCAAGTTCAACCTTCACCCCTCCTCCTCACACCACACCTGCAGCGATTACCGCTTTCGAGCAGGCTGTGTTTAAAGACCTAGAGTCCTGTGAAAACCCTGTGGTTTTTGGTAACTTCAGCACTGCTGAGTACCAAGCATTGCAACAACTGCAGAATGACAGCACGATCACCATTAAGCCGGCTGATAAAGGTGGGGGAATTGTGATCCAAAACACAGTTGATTACGAGAAAACATGCTACGAACTGCTTGGGGACATCCGGAACTATACCCCACTAACAATAGACCCCACCGCAGCCCTAACCAGCAGGATCACGAACCTTGTTCATCGTGCAGAGGAGGAGGGACATGTGTCAAAAAACGAGGCGGCATTTCTGACGAATTCCAAACAAGTAATTCCGTATTTCTACACACTACCAAAAATGCACAAAAACAGACTTCCTCCACCAGGTCGCCCCATTGTCTCGGGTATCGGTTCCCTCCTTGAGCCTTTATCCGAGTTCTGTGACTACTTCCTGAAACCCTTGGTGCAGTCTACTCCAACTTACCTGAAGGATACAAAAAGTCTCCTACGTCTACTATCAGATGTAACCTTCCCTGAAAACTCAGTCACTCTCGTTACCCTGGACGTTGAAAGTCTGTATACCAGCATCCCCCAGGACGATACGATCAGAGTCCTGGGTGAATCACTAGACTCCACCGAATGGGATTTTCAAACTCCTAAAACCTTCATTATTGAATGTGCAACAATTGCCCTGAAAGAAAATTACTTCTCCTTTAAAGATAAACTCTATCTTCAATGCTCAGGTACCAGCATGGGCAGCATTTTTGCTCCAAGCGTGGCGGGGTTGTATGTAGCAGATTTTGAAGCTAGACACATCCTACCCACCTCCCAATCTTTTTCATCTTCAATGCTCCTGTGGAAGCGCTACATAGATGACATTTTGTTACTATGGACTGGGAATGACACTGATCTCGATCTCTTTCTCAACTGGATCAACACTCTAGACCGAAATATGCGGTTCACAAACACGAAAAGTAGGTCTGAGATTGTCTTCCTGGATGTTGAGATCACGGTGCAAGGAACTAGCCTTATGACTAAGACACATCATAAGCCTACCGCAAAAAACAACCTCCTCGAGTTCAGTAGCTTCCACCCACGCCCTTTGAAGGAAAACCTCCCCTATGGGCAATTTTTGAGGCTTAGGCGCAATTGTACCTCCCTCTCGGACTTCAAAGAACAGTCCTTGAGCCTCACTGAGAAATTAAAAGACAGAGGGTATCCGGCACCTATCCTGAGCAAAGGTTTCAAGAGAGCGAGGAACCAACCAAGAGAGGCACTACTAGAGGAGAAAGCCATTAACCAGAATACAATACCCCTCACGTGTGTGACAACATACAGCAGTCTGTCCAACATGATGAAAAAAACCATCAACAAACATTGGAATATTCTGACCTCTTACAGAGAGAATTGGGAAAAACCACTTTTTTCTTTCAAAAGGGGTCGCAGTCTTAAGGACTCTCTGGTGCACACCCGTCCTAAAGAGAAAGTCTCTGAACCCACACCGACAGTCACCAGCGCTTGGGGTATGCCCAAAGTTGTGGGGCATTTTCCGTGCTCCAATTGCAGTGTCTGTCACTTGACAGAGGCAACCAAAACCCTTTCACTTGAAGCAGGTAAGGTATGGACCCAAAGGGAACATACTAACTGCAACACCATGAATGTGGTGTATTTGATCACGTGCCCGTGCCAGCTACGGTATGTTGGCATGACAACGCGCAGAATAAAACAACGCATCTGCGAGCATCGGAGCAACGTCCGATGCAAAAAACTAACTACCAAACTGAGCCGCCACTTTTTGGACAGCAACCATACCACAAACGACATGAGGTGGACGGTAATCGAGGAAGTGAAGGGTACAACCAACATCACCAGCAGACTTTTTGAAAAGGAGCAACGTTGGGTGTATCGTCTGGGCACCAATGTGAATGGGCTCAACGATGACATTCCATGGAGCTCAGTATTATCTTTAAACAAGTATCCCTTGAACACCTATCTCAACCAAAACCGGTCTTTCCTGCCTACTTGTAAATAGTCATCCTTCGTCCTATGATTCACTCAAATGACTAGTCTTACACATACAGATTAGTCCCTACCTACAGGGTATGCCCCCATGTACAACCCATTGCCTCCAAGATGGATTAAATTCTATTAAGTTTATTTATACAGAAACAATTGATAGGCAGTATTTGCACTGCGTGCTCTAATGGTTTAATTAGCATTGGCGCTCCCATGTGCAATCTATTGCCTCCAATATAGATTATTTTCTATTAAGTTAATTTATACAGAAATAATGAAAAGCAGCATTTGCACTGCATGTTCTAATGCTTTTATAATCAACATTAGCGCTACTGCGCTACCCGTCTCTAGTGACCGAGCCGACTTCCAAGCCTCGATTTCACACGAATCTGTGGGCGTGGACGTCCTCAAGCCTCGCTTTGAGCAAGACGTGGCTCTCCGAGGTGGGCGTGTGCGTTCCTAGCCTCCCTATCGGCTTGACACGCCCACCCGGAAACAGGGCGCATACGCGTCGGCTCTGCTTAAAAACAAGTCTACCGGCCCCGCTTTCCTATCTTCGGGGTCCGGTTTGGAGGCAAAAACTAGGTTGACCAGCGGGTCGAGAGCACAGAGGGCGTGAGTAACGACGATACACAATCCGCTGCTCCTTCTGTGAACAGAGCTAAGTATCTGATTATGTATAGGCTTTGCCATTGTACCATTTCTTTCTGATTCTTAGGATGTGCCAGGTCGCTCCGACCCCCTCCCGAGACCCATGGTGCGAGTAGCGCCCCTTTTGAAAGTGAGACATGTACCTTTATTACCTATTTGAAGGGGCACAGACCTTTTAGGTCCATTGATCCCTTCATAAGGAGTACACGCATTCGCGTTTTTAATCCCCCATTTTAATCGTTTTTCTTGTAAATAGCACACCTCTAGCACATCACTTCCCAGAGATATCTGCTATCATCCTCCAGGGGCTATTTGGATGGTGCATAAAATCTATGTTTACTTTGGGAATACCACTTGAGCCACACTTCATGGAGCACTATGACTACTCAGGAAGGCTCATATTAACAATGTTCATGTTTGTCTTCTGTTTGTCTGTGTGTTTTTTTCACTTTACAGGTGCAGTGACACTCCAAATTTACGGAGTATTTTTTGGAATCGAGTATTTTACTCTTCCACTAATTTTTATGCACTTTTTTCACTCCTTATTTTCACTTTCACGTCCCCAGGCCAGGGTGGGTGATTAGAGAGCCCATACCGCCGGGGTATAGTCCTGAAGAATGCCACGGTAATATACCACCCTTATGGCTGAAACATGTTGACTGGAAGAAATTGAGTATATTCTGTATTTTACCAACCTTGAACCTTGGCATATAAATACAGACACGTAATACTCTTTATTGTGTGCCTCAGGGATCATTTATTAAATATATTTTTTTCGATACCCTTTTTTAGGCACTTTTAATATTTCACTGTAAACAAGAGCACGCCCTCCACACACAAAAAAACCTGCTCCGCAGTCTTTCTGGCGTCGTAGCACACCGCAGAGGCATTCGGCCTCTGTCGGTGGGGCCCGATGATGAAGCATGACACTGACTAGGTCAGTGTGTGAGGGCTTTCTTTATCACCCAAATCGGATGTGATAATCTAACCTTGTGTTGACTCCTTGAACTGTGGTCTGTATAGTTTACGCTTAGTTTGATCAAGTGTTTGATCTGACCTCTCTTTTCTTGTTTTTGTATAACTAACCGGGGACTAAGAGAGTGCCTCATTCTCCCTACCTCTCCTTTTGTTACTGAATATTATAGCAGCGCACAGCTGTGAGAGCTTATTTTACTACCGGCAAGATATTCCCCTTTCATTGCTGGTTTTTAAAGATCTACTCCTTTGCCTCACTTTCACCACTTTCACCATGGCGAACATGGGCTTGACATATTCCGAATCAGAGATAGAGGAACTGATGTCGGACACATCGATATTTGCAGATCCCCAAATATCACAGGCAATAGCTAACACCACTGAATGGGAAAATCTCACAGAGAAAAAAAGAGAGCATATCCGCACTATTCTACATGGGACTATTCTGAAACAATATCTGATGTCAAACTCTGCACCCAAAGGGTTGCTAGTGACGAATGCCCCTCGCATCTTCCTCAATGATGCCACCTTCCGTAAAGATTGGGCCATGATCGCTTGGCATTGTACTCGCGACTGGCTAGTCTTAATCATAAAAACAGCGCTGAGACTCTCTGAAGCACTGATGGTGGAGATTACAGAAACTGAAAGAAACTTTAAAACAACAATCACTGGTTTTAAGAAACGGTTGGACGAACTTAACAAGGAACTGAACGAGTACAGAGATAATTTGATGCAGTCGAAAGCAACCAAATTACAAAAAGATCAAAAGAAATTTGAGTTTGAAAAGGTGTATCCTTATTCAGCCCCAACTTTCACTCCTCCCACTCGAAACAATAACAAATCTGACCAATCTGATGATGAATCCTCTAACAGTAGTGGATCGAGCAATAGCTCATTGAAGCAGACAAAGGGCAGAGGTAACCGTGGAAATAGAAACGCAAGGGGCAGACAAGGATACCAGGGTCAACATCAGCAATGGCAACCACCCCAAATGATGATGGGCCATAACCCCTTTGCCTTCCACCAACCTCAGTTCCCTTTCATGGGCTGGAATCCAGGGTTTATGCCCCCACCTAACTTCCAGAACCAACAAAGGCAGCCTTTTTTAGAGAGCGGCCGGAGAGGAAGGGGGAAGCGGAGAGGCAACAGCCGAGTCACCTGGGAGGAGGACGACCCTGTAGCGAGTCACACCCGCAGCAACCAACAACCAGGAACGAGCGGGATGTAAGCCTAGTGACCAATCTTTCTACCAGAGTACTAACACCCACTGAAGTACAGGTGCTTGAGAGAGGCCTGGGCTTTGTTCCAAAAGCCAGACCTGACAAATTTAAGCTTCACTGCGAACTTGCCAGCTTTTTCAGAAAACTGAAACTGAAAGCTTTTTTCGAAGGAAAGGATGACCCAAACGAGGCTATAAGAAAAGGGGATACAGGTTTGAGACCAAGTTCAACCTTCACCCCTCCTCCTCACACCACACCTGCAGCGATTACCGCTTTCGAGCAGGCTGTGTTTAAAGACCTAGAGTCCTGTGAAAACCCTGTGGTTTTTGGTAACTTCAGCACTGCTGAGTACCAAGCATTGCAACAACTGCAGAATGACAGCACGATCACCATTAAGCCGGCTGATAAAGGTGGGGGAATTGTGATCCAAAACACAGTTGATTACGAGAAAACATGCTACGAACTGCTTGGGGACATCCGGAACTATACCCCACTAACAATAGACCCCACCGCAGCCCTAACCAGCAGGATCACGAACCTTGTTCATCGTGCAGAGGAGGAGGGACATGTGTCAAAAAACGAGGCGGCATTTCTGACGAATTCCAAACAAGTAATTCCGTATTTCTACACACTACCAAAAATGCACAAAAACAGACTTCCTCCACCAGGTCGCCCCATTGTCTCGGGTATCGGTTCCCTCCTTGAGCCTTTATCCGAGTTCTGTGACTACTTCCTGAAACCCTTGGTGCAGTCTACTCCAACTTACCTGAAGGATACAAAAAGTCTCTTACGTCTACTATCAGATGTAACCTTCCCTGAAAACTCAGTCACTCTCGTTACCCTGGACGTTGAAAGTCTGTATACCAGCATCCCCCAGGACGATACGATCAGAGTCCTGGGTGAATCACTAGACTCCACCGAATGGGATTTTCAAACTCCTAAAACCTTCATTATTGAATGTGCAACAATTGCCCTGAAAGAAAATTACTTCTCCTTTAAAGATAAACTCTATCTTCAATGCTCAGGTACCAGCATGGGCAGCATTTTTGCTCCAAGCGTGGCGGGGTTGTATGTAGCAGATTTTGAAGCTAGACACATCCTACCCACCTCCCAATCTTTTTCATCTTCAATGCTCCTGTGGAAGCGCTACATAGATGACATTTTGTTACTATGGACTGGGAATGACACTGATCTCGATCTCTTTCTCAACTGGATCAACACTCTAGACCGAAATCTGCGGTTCACAAACACGAAAAGTAGGTCTGAGATTGTCTTCCTGGATGTTGAGATCACGGTGCAAGGAACTAGCCTTATGACTAAGACACATCATAAGCCTACCGCAAAAAACAACCTCCTCGAGTTCAGTAGCTTCCACCCACGCCCTTTGAAGGAAAACCTCCCCTATGGGCAATTTTTGAGGCTTAGGCGCAATTGTACCTCCCTCTCGGACTTCAAAGAACAGTCCTTGAGCCTCACTGAGAAATTAAAAGACAGAGGGTATCCGGCACCTATCCTGAGCAAAGGTTTCAAGAGAGCGAGGAACCAACCAAGAGAGGCACTACTAGAGGAGAAAGCCATTAACCAGAATACAATACCCCTCACGTGTGTGACAACATACAGCAGTCTGTCCAACATGATGAAAAAAACCATCAACAAACATTGGAATATTCTGACCTCTTACAGAGAGAATTGGGAAAAACCACTTTTTTCTTTCAAAAGGGGTCGCAGTCTTAAGGACTCTCTGGTGCACACCCGTCCTAAAGAGAAAGTCTCTGAACCCACACCGACAGTCACCAGCGCTTGGGGTATGCCCAAAGTTGTGGGGCATTTTCCGTGCTCCAATTGCAGTGTCTGTCACTTGACAGAGGCAACCAAAACCCTTTCACTTGAAGCAGGTAAGGTATGGACCCAAAGGGAACATACTAACTGCAACACCATGAATGTGGTGTATTTGATCACGTGCCCGTGCCAGCTACGGTATGTTGGCATGACAACGCGCAGAATAAAACAACGCATCTGCGAGCATCGGAGCAACGTCCGATGCAAAAAACTAACTACCAAACTGAGCCGCCACTTTTTGGACAGCAACCATACCACAAACGACATGAGGTGGACGGTAATCGAGGAAGTGAAGGGTACAACCAACATCACCAGCAGACTTTTTGAAAAGGAGCAACGTTGGGTGTATCGTCTGGGCACCAATGTGAATGGGCTCAACGATGACATTCCATGGAGCTCAGTATTATCTTGAAACAAGTATCCCTTGAACACCTATCTCAACCAAAACCGGTCTTTCCTGCCTACTTGTAAATAGTCATCCTTCGTCCTATGATTCACTCAAATGACTAGTCTTACACATACAGATTAGTCCCTACCTACAGGGTATGCCCCCATGTACAACCCATTGCCTCCAAGATGGATTAAATTCTATTAAGTTTATTTATACAGAAACAATTGATAGGCAGTATTTGCACTGCGTGCTCTAATGGTTTAATTAGCATTGGCGCTCCCATGTGCAATCTATTGCCTCCAATATAGATTATTTTCTATTAAGTTAATTTATACAGAAATAATGAAAAGCAGCATTTGCACTGCATGTTCTAATGCTTTTATAATCAACATTAGCGCTACTGCGCTACCCGTCTTTAGTGACCGAGCCGACTTCCAAGCCTCGATTTCACACGAATCTGTGGGCGTGGACGTCCTCAAGCCTCGCTTTGAGCAAGACGTGGCTCTCCGAGGTGGGCGTGTGCGTTCCTAGCCTCCCTATCGGCTTGACACGCCCACCCGGAAACAGGGCGCATACGCGTCGGCTCTGCTTAAAAACAAGTCTACCGGCCCGCTTTCCTATCTTCGGGGTCCGGTTTGGAGGCCATAACTAGGTTGACCAGCGGGTCGAGAGCACAGAGGGCTATCATCCTCCAGGGGCTATTTGGATGGTGCATAAAATCTATGTTTACTTTGGGAATACCACTTGAGCCACACTTCATGGAGCACTATGACTACTCAGGAAGGCTCATATTAACAATGTTCATGTTTGTCTTCTGTTTGTCTGTGTGTTTTTTTCACTTTACAGGTGCAGTGACACTCCAAATTTACGGAGTATTTTTTGGAATCGAGTATTTTACTCTTCCACTAATTTTTATGCACTTTTTTCACTCCTTATTTTCACTTTCACGTCCCCAGGCCAGGGTGGGTGATTAGAGAGCCCATACCGCCGGGGTATAGTCCTGAAGAATGCCACGGTAATATACCACCCTTATGGCTGAAACATGTTGACTGGAAGAAATTGAGTATATTCTGTATTTTACCAACCTTGAACCTTGGCATATAAATACAGACACGTAATACTCTTTATTGTGTGCCTCAGGGATCATTTATTAAATATATTTTTTTCGATACCCTTTTTTAGGCACTTTTAATATTTCACTGTAAACAAGAGCACGCCCTCCACACACAAAAAAACCTGCTCCGCAGTCTTTCTGGCGTCGTAGCACACCGCAGAGGCATTCAGCCTCTGTCGGTGGGGCCCGATGATGAAGCATGACACTGACTAGGTCAGTGTGTGAGGGCTTTCTTTATCACCCAAATCGGATGTGATAATCTAACCTTGTGTTGACTCCTTGAACTGTGGTCTGTATAGTTTACGCTTAGTTTGATCAAGTGTTTGATCTGACCTCTCTTTTCTTGTTTTTGTATAACTAACCGGGGACTAAGAGAGTGCCTCATTCTCCCTACCTCTCCTTTTGTTACTGAATCTTTATCAAGCAACCAGTGACTGTGGCCGAAAGGTCACACTAGAAGCTTAGGGCAGATATGCAGTTTGCGCATACCTGCAACTTACTTTGGGTACCCCTGCAGGGCTGTCGCCAGTGACATCGCTCCACATCAGTAACTTGCTTGTGTCATGGCATGACTCCTCGGTCTTCTCATCTTTGATCCTCTTCTCCTGTGCATCAGCCTTGTCACTCTTGATTATCTTCTCATGCGCATTGAGTTCTCTTTTCAGTGTGGCATCATGCCACACTCTCTTCTTCTGGTGCTAGGTGGTGCCATGCTCTAAAGTGTGACGGTTCTGGTCACACACTCTTTTCCTTTCTTTCCTCTCTGTTGGACAGGCCGCATGTTCGAGCTGTCCCCCCTCCCCGCAATGGGACCAGGACCCTGGCTCTCCCTGCATCCCCAGCCAGAGTCCACAAACGACCACCCGAAGTACCCTGCAATCCCTCCACTACAAGACACCAGCTCCGGACCCAGCTGGCCCGGGTCACCATCTACCCCACGACATCGACCCGGCCGCCATCTTGGGGCACTGCAGCACGAGGCCGCGTGGCCTCAACTCGACCCTAACCCCGGGCCCGGCCGGCCCCGACATCGAGGCCCCACCATCCTCCCAGGAGGCAGAGTGACCACTTGGCGAGTCAATGGGAGAAGGAATCGTCAACGGCTCTCCTCCGCCAGGTG
Source organism: Lissotriton helveticus (assembly GCF_964261635.1). Lineage (NCBI taxonomy): Eukaryota > Metazoa > Chordata > Amphibia > Caudata > Salamandridae > Lissotriton > Lissotriton helveticus. The sequence goes on along the minus strand of NC_136065.1, from coordinate 361,925,761 downwards.
TCGATCACCCCAGGCCGCCTGGGCGCTGGCTCCACCCCCCTGCTGGGTGTCTGGACTCCCTCATCCCGGACCTCCCGGCCCCCAGGCGCGAGGGTCCGGACATCAAAGGGGACCAGACCTATAACTGGGGCAGGGCCAGACCAGGAAGGCAGTTGTATCCTGGAGTCGAGAGACCCGAGAAGAACTCATTCGTGAAACCATCGTCTTGGCCTGCTGGCGCTGCCGCGGCCCTCTGATTCGTGAAACCATCGTCTTGGCCTGCTGGCGCTGCCGCGGCCCTCTGCCTCGTGAAACCATCGTCTTGGCCTGCTGGCGCTGCCGCGGCCCTCTGCCTCGTGAAACCATCGTCTTGGCCTGCTGGCGCTGCCGCGGCCCTCTGCCTCGTGAAACCATCGTCTTGGCCTGCTGGCGCTGCCGCGGCCCTCTGCCTCGTGAAACCATCGTCTTGGCCTGCTGGCGCTGCCGCGGCCCTCTGCCTCGTGAAACCATCGTCTTGGCCTGCTGGCGCTGCCGCGGCCCTCTGCCTCGTGAAACCATCGACTTGGCCTGCTGGCGCTGCCGCGGCCCTCTGCTTTATGAGACTATCACCTTGGCCTGCTGGCGCTGCCGCGGCCCGATCCACAGACCCTCCAGCTCGAGGATTGTGAGCTCGCCTTTTACCACTACCTGTACCGATCCGGTACCAAGACTGTCCCGCTACCCCCTTTCCCTACAGAGACTAGAAGTGAGAGGACCCCCGGGTCCAAGTTATCCTGTATCGCTGATATCCTTGCCTTAAGAACCTTATATAAAGCCTTGAACTCGACTTGGTGTGGTGCCTGTTTGTGGGGAGGGAGGGTACTTGTCTGTACGATCGCCGGAGACGGTCCCCCTCGGGGATCTCTCCCTCGGTATCCGGCCGACCCTCAGGGTCCCCGTCTAACATTGGTGGCAGCGGTGGGATCCGAACCTACGCATAATCGTACAGAAAGTCACTCGCCCCACCACACACAACAACCATGTCAATAGAGAGCGGAACAACGGAAAAATTTCAGATGGAAAAATTGGAAGACTACAACCACCGGGAACTGAAGCAATATTGCATAGAACTTGGACTTCCAACCACAGGTCTTAGCACAAAGGAAGACTTCAAACGAGCCCTAGAAGCTTGGGCAGAAACGGGTACGGCCGTACCCCGAACACAAACAACCGAAACGAGCCCCGCACCAACTAAAGAAAGAGCGGATCTCTCCCTGGAAGAGATCCGAGAAAGAGAAAAAACCAGACTCCACGAATTAGAACTTGCCCGACTTCGCTTGGATGGGGAACTCAAGCTGGCAGAACAAAAAATAACCCTGGAACACTTACGGCTCAGGGAAGAGCGGGAAGACAAGCAAAGACAGAGGGAGCTAGAGGAAAAGAGACTAGAGTACGAACATGAGCGCAATCTCAAAGCACTGGAGATTCAGAAACAGAATAAAGACCTCGGGCTCCCCGAACGACCGACCCCGTCTGCCTCGACCGAGCCCAAGGTTCACATCCCCAAAGATGTCATCCGGGAATACCACAAGAACGATGATATCCAGCAGTGGTTTAAAGCCTATGAGGTGGCAATGACCTCCCACCGGATTCCCCGAAGCGATTGGGGAGCCGGATTATGGGGGAGGTTTGTCAACGAAGGGCGGGACGCCCTGCTGCAACTCCCGGACCAGCTAATGACCTCCTACGACCACATGAAGGCCGCCCTCCTCACTCGATACGGGCTCACACCTGAGATGTACCGCCAACGGTTCCGCGACTGCAAACGGATTCCGGGTACAACTTGGGTGGAGTACGTGAACTTTTTTAGCCGAGCCTTCGAGGGGTGGATCAAGGGCAACAAAGTAACCACCTACGAACAACTCTTTGACCTTATCGTATGGGAACACCTGTCGAACAACTGCTTCGTGGAGCTCCGGCAACACCTCCTGGACAGCAAGCTAACCGACCCTCGACAACTCGCCGCCGAAGCCGACCGGTGGGAAAGCACCCGAGTTGGCCGGAGCGCACCCAGCGAAGTATCCAGATCGTATCGCCCCCGAGGGGGAGGAGGAAGTCAGGGTCGGGGGAGAGACCCCGGCCCCTCGTCACCCCCCAGAAACCCCTCGACCCCGGTTGGCCGGGGAAGCCCTGCCGTCCGGGCCGGTTTCCGGGCCAACATTACGTGCCACAGGTGCCAGCGACCCGGCCACTACGCCAGTGATCCCAACTGCCCAAAGAATCCGAACACGACTCCCCGCCAAGTTGCAGCGGCGGCCCTAGGGGAAGAAATAATCCCGGAAGACCAAGAGGAGTACGAGACCGATCCCTCGGAATGGGCACCCGCCGCCATGGCACTGGTCTGCTTAGGGGAGAGAGACATGATTCCGCGGGCCCCCCTTCCCGCCAACACACAGAAGTACGGTCAATGGGTTAACATCAATGGTCGCCGGGCGGAAGCCCTCCGCGACACCGGGGCCAGTGTAACGGCGGTCCGACGCCACCTCGTCACTCCAGACCAAATCTTGCCGAACATTCTTTGCCCTGTTCGATCAGCCGACAACTCCGAAAGCCTATGCCACATGGCCTGCGTCCCCTTCGAGTGGGGAGGAGTAACAGGGATGTTAAAAGTAACTGTCCGCGATGATGCCCCCGTGGACTGCCTCCTAGGAAACGACCTTGAAAGCTCTCCCTGGGCAGCTGTCGAACGGAGGGAGCACCTGGGGATGCTTGGCCTCCCCGAATGGGTCTGCGTCACGACCCGGTCCATGACCGCCCGCGCGGTCCCCAGCCCAGAAGAGCCCGAGTGGCCAGAACCTCCTCCCGCGCTCATCCCAGAGGAGGCCGCCCCAGAAGCCATTCCCTTGACCCAAACCGAAGAAGGACCCGACCAGCTTCGGGACGTCCCTGACCTGGCACAATGGCGGCAGGAGGGAGGCCCCACGCAGGAACAATTCCGGGCCGAACAGAAAACATGTCCCTCTCTCGAAGGACTCCGGCAGCAAGCCCTGGCCCAGAGCACCGGGGATACCTCGGGGGCCCACTGGATCTACTGGGACCAAGACCTGCTCTACAGCGAGCAGAAAATTGCAGAACTAGGGGCCAGTCGGGTGCTGGTGGTGCCCCTTCGCTTCCGAGACTTCCTCCTGAACTTAGCCCACGATGTCCCCCTTGCCGGACACCTGGGGCAGGATAAAACCTACGACCGCCTGGTGACCCATTTTTTCTGGCCCCACATGCGGAAGGATGTCACCAACCACTGCAAGGCCTGCCCCACCTGCCAGGCCAGCGGAAAAAGTGGCCGAAAAATCAAAGCACCATTACAACCCTTTCCTGTCGTCACCACCCCGTTTGAACGAGTGGGAATAGACATTGTGGGGCCCCTCGACCCTCGAACAGCCCAAGGACACCGGTTCATCCTGGTCCTTGTAGACCACGCCACCCGCTATCCCGAGGCCATCCCTCTTCGGACTGTGACGGCCCCCGTGGTGGGCCGGGCCCTGATGGGGATCTTCTCCCGGGTGGGGTTCCCCCGGGAGGTCGTCAGTGACAGGGGCACGAACTTTATCTCCAGATATATGAAGTCCCTCTGGCAGCAATGCGGGGTCACCTACAAATTCACGACCCCCTATCACCCGCAAGGAAACGGACTGGTCGAGAGATTCAACTGCACCCTCAAGGGGATGATTATGGGTCTAGAAGAACCCCTTCGACGCCAGTGGGACGTACTGCTTCCATGCCTCCTGTTTGCCTATCGGGAGGTCCCGCAGAAGTCCCTCGGCTTCAGCCCCTTTGAACTACTGTACGGGCACCCCGTCCGGGGCCCCCTCAGCCTAGTCAAGGAAGGTTGGGAGCAGCCTCCCCAGAAAACTCCCCCGGACATCTACCGGTATCTCCTGGCTCTCCGCAACCAGACCCGGCGGTTCCGAGACACCGCCAAAGCCAACCTCGAGGCCAGTCAGGAGGACATGAAGAGGTGGTACGATCAGCACACGTCCTCCATTGAGTTCGAACCTGGACAACAGGTCTGGGTGATGTCCCCGGTTGAGCCCTGTGCCCTCCAAGACAGATGGTCCGGGCCCTTCAAGGTAATCGAACGCAAGGGGCCCGTCACCTATTTAATCGACATGGAGACTGCCCGGAACCCCCTACGGGTCCTCCATGCCAACAGGCTCAAACCCCATTTTGTGCGATCCGAACTCAGCCTCCTGATGGCTACCGATACTGGGACAGAAGAAGACTCCGAACCCCTTCCGGACTTACTGAGGGCCCTCGAGCAGGATGGCTCAGTGGAAGGGGTCCAGCTCTCCGAGGCCCTGTCCCCGGAGCAACGCCAAGACTGCCAAACGCTCCTGAGGCAGTTCGCCTCCCTGTTCTCCCTCACCCCCGGAGTCACCCCCTGGTGCCTCCACGATGTGGACACCGGGGACAGCCCTCCTATTCGACACCGAGCATACCGCGTACCAGACCGGGTACGAGCCTGCATCCAGACCGAGGTGTCCAAGATGCTGACCCTAGGAGTGATCGAACCCTCAGACAGTCCCTGGGCGAGCCCGGTCGTCCTGGTTCCCAAGGCTGCTGCCCCGGGCGTTGCCCCTGAGCTCCGGTTCTGCGTGGACTATCGAGGGCTGAATGCAGTTACCCGGACCGACGCTCATCCCATCCTCCGGGCAGACGAGCTAATTGACCGGATGGGGGCCGCCCGCTACCTGAGCATCTTCGACCTAACAGCGGGTTACTGGCAGATCGGCCTCACCCCTAGGGCCCAAGAACGATCCGCCTTCTCTACCCCAGACGGGCACTACCACTTTAAAGTCATGCCCTTCGGCATGAAAAACGCCCCGGCAACGTTCCAACGGCTGGTAAACCAGGTACTGGCGGGCCTGGAAGACTTCAGCGCCGCCTACCTGGACGACATTGCTGTGTACAGCCACCAGTGGACCGACCACCTCCGCCACCTGCGGGAGGTTCTACACGCCCTCCAGCAAGCCGGGCTCACCATCAAGGCCAGCAAGTGCCAAGTTGGCCAAGGGTCCGTGACCTACCTGGGACACCAAGTGGGAAGCGGGCTGGTGGCCCCTCTCCAACTCAAGATTGCTGCCATCCAGGCCTGGCAACCCCCTACGAGCCAAACGGAGGTCCGGGCCTTCCTGGGGCTCACCGGATACTACCGGCGGTTCGTGAAGGACTATGGCAGCATCGTGGGGCCCCTCACAGAGCTCACCTCCAAAAAGAGCCCCAAAACCGTCAACTGGACCCCGGACTGCCAATCAGCCTTCGAGAAGCTAAAGACCGCCATGTGCACGGCCCCCGTGCTCCAGGCTCCCGACTACAGCCGGGAATTCATTGTGCAGACGGACGCCTCCGATCATGGTGTGGGGGCCGTCCTCTCCCAACTCAACACCGAAGGGGTCGACCATCCGGTGGTCTTCATCAGCAGACGCCTCTTGCCCCGAGAACAGCGCTGGAGCACCATTGAGAGGGAGGCCTTCGCCGTAGTCTGGGCACTCAAGAAGCTCCGGCCATACCTCTTCGGCACCCACTTCCGGGTGCAAACAGACCACCGACCCCTGCAATGGCTGATGCAAATGCGGGGGGAGAACCCGAAGCTGTTGCGCTGGTCCATCTCCCTGCAGGGGATGGACTTCACGGTGGAACATCGTCCAGGCCAGGACCACGCCAACGCCGACGGCCTGTCACGCTTTTTCCGCCTCAGCGAGGAGAGTCCCCAGGAAGATGGCTGACTCTCCCCGCCTTCAGCTGGGGGGGACGCATGTTGGACAGGCCGCATGTTCGAGCTGTCCCCCCTCCCCGCAATGGGACCAGGACCCTGGCTCTCCCTGCATCCCCAGCCAGAGTCCACAAACGACCACCCGAAGTACCCTGCAATCCCTCCACTACAAGACACCAGCTCCGGACCCAGCTGGCCCGGGTCACCATCTACCCCACGACATCGACCCGGCCGCCATCTTGGGGCACTGCAGCACGAGGCCGCGTGGCCTCAACTCGACCCTAACCCCGGGCCCGGCCGGCCCCGACATCGAGGCCCCACCATCCTCCCAGGAGGCAGAGTGACCACTTGGCGAGTCAATGGGAGAAGGAATCGTCAACGGCTCTCCTCCGCCAGGTGTCGATCACCCCAGGCCGCCTGGGCGCTGGCTCCACCCCCCTGCTGGGTGTCTGGACTCCCTCATCCCGGACCTCCCGGCCCCCAGGCGCGAGGGTCCGGACATCAAAGGGGACCAGACCTATAACTGGGGCAGGGCCAGACCAGGAAGGCAGTTGTATCCTGGAGTCGAGAGACCCGAGAAGAACTCATTCGTGAAACCATCGTCTTGGCCTGCTGGCGCTGCCGCGGCCCTCTGATTCGTGAAACCATCGTCTTGGCCTGCTGGCGCTGCCGCGGCCCTCTGCCTCGTGAAACCATCGTCTTGGCCTGCTGGCGCTGCCGCGGCCCTCTGCCTCGTGAAACCATCGTCTTGGCCTGCTGGCGCTGCCGCGGCCCTCTGCCTCGTGAAACCATCGTCTTGGCCTGCTGGCGCTGCCGCGGCCCTCTGCCTCGTGAAACCATCGTCTTGGCCTGCTGGCGCTGCCGCGGCCCTCTGCCTCGTGAAACCATCGTCTTGGCCTGCTGGCGCTGCCGCGGCCCTCTGCCTCGTGAAACCATCGACTTGGCCTGCTGGCGCTGCCGCGGCCCTCTGCTTTATGAGACTATCACCTTGGCCTGCTGGCGCTGCCGCGGCCCGATCCACAGACCCTCCAGCTCGAGGATTGTGAGCTCGCCTTTTACCACTACCTGTACCGATCCGGTACCAAGACTGTCCCGCTACCCCCTTTCCCTACAGAGACTAGAAGTGAGAGGACCCCCGGGTCCAAGTTATCCTGTATCGCTGATATCCTTGCCTTAAGAACCTTATATAAAGCCTTGAACTCGACTTGGTGTGGTGCCTGTTTGTGGGGAGGGAGGGTACTTGTCTGTACGATCGCCGGAGACGGTCCCCCTCGGGGATCTCTCCCTCGGTATCCGGCCGACCCTCAGGGTCCCCGTCTAACACTCTCCTTTTCACTTTTCTCACTTTGATGGGGCATCCAGCCATGCGTCGCATGAGTTCTTTCCTTCTTTTGGTGCAATGTGGTAGCAGGCCACGTGTCACTGGTTCTCTTCACCAGGACTTCTAGCCAGTCCTGTTCCGTTGTTATCTTGTCATGGATCTCTCGCAGGACATGTCCTGTTCGCAGGACTGAGCATATTCTCCTGACGTCGGTGTGGTATTCACCCACAATTTGTATGTGTAGATTGAGACTGGAGACAGATGGTGATTTTGCAGACCCCTTAGGCTGACAGAGTGTGTATCTGATTTTCATGAGGCATGTCATTAGTTTGCCTGGCTGTCACTTTAAGGGTCTTGAGATTATTAGTATGGCCTTCTTTATTATGCACAGACTCTCTGAATTAGATGCTTGGCTATACCTCTGAGAGCTACTTTGAGGGTGCCGGTGAGCTACTCGTTGGAGACCCCTGCTCTTCTCCAACAAATTCAGTCTATGACACTTTACTCTTCCATGCCACTCTAGTACACTCCAGGCCACTAACTTTTAGCCATGCTGAACAGCAGTCACACTGGTGTACAACATGGCAAAAACACATTGCCAAAGCCAGTAGCTGTTGTTTAGGCGATACCTCTTGTCTTTGCCGCTCCTTGTTTATAGGAGAGATAGATGGTTGACAATGAGACAAATGGATGTGCTGTGGTTTGTTACTGGAACAAAAGTAAATGTCTTTAATCATCTTGTCTACTGCTATCATTACATCCTTATGCACTTCAGCACAACATCTGGATATAATTGTAGCCTATGTTGCTGAAGGTTGGGATCCTTGTATGGGAGAGTTCAAGGTAATTAAGGAGCCACATCTAGATGGGGCGTGGGACCAAGTCATGAAGACTCAAAGAGCGGTTGAAAGTTTCTGAGCATGAGGCAGTCGTTTGCTATTTTCTGCACATGGTCGAATTTATTCTGTACTTAGTAAACCCACAGACATCTGCAAAAAATTTATGGGCAAACTGGGATCACCTACTGGAGAATGACTTTCCTACATCTGGTGGTGGCAGAAATAATGATTTTACAAGTAGATGCAATCAAAACTATCCCACTTTTAATCACATGGTTATGGAGCATGGTCAGGGAGAATGACAACCTGAAATACAGTATCTGAAAATAGGGGGTCAAATAAACAACTTGACCAATAATGCCATTTACACGATTTCAGAGCCAGAAAACCATAACAAAAACACAACAAAAGGCTAATTACTTTCCTGCTAGAAGTGCGCAAGAGAAGTCCAGAAGTTTTTATTTTCCTAGTGGAATACCATATTATTAAATCCTGGTCCTAATTATTATTATAAATTACAAAAGTGGAAAGGTTACTTGCTGACAAGGCCGCTGTGTGGATGAGTCACAGTGTATTCATAATATTTCAGCAGATTTCCAAACAGGCAAAAGATAATAGAACAAAGGAAAATAGTGAATTATTTTTAGGGTGGAAGCAAAAAATAAAATCTTAATTAGCAGTTACCACTGCAAGAACACTGTAGACAAATGGAAGCTTTTCCCTGAACAAAATAAGAATATTAGGGTACAGGTCTGCCCTGTTTTACCTCGTATGTTATCGTAACTGAAATGAAATTGACGTTCATATTCAACCTTTTAAAGAACACAGAGCTGAAGAATTTCTTCAAGACAACAGCCATATATAATATGCTGCTGACAGTCTGGGATAATCAGCCCTGCTGTAATGTAATATGAAAATATTGTTGAGCATTGTAATTAGTTTTTCGGATGTAAAGTTGTTAAATTTGGTTTTGGAGTTCTTAGTCTGATCATTTACTTCTACCTACATTTTAGAATGTTCTAACCTATGTTAATGTAGTTCACAGTCCGTGTTGATACCTCTGGGGAAAGAATACATTGAGCGGCAAGGCTGCAGGGATAATACAGTAATTGCATTTGTCAGTTGTAGTAAAGCCTGAGATGCATCATTGGAGAATCCCCCTTGGGTTTACAATTACAGAGATTTCTTCAGAGGAAAGAGGCTTTTTGAAGAACCCTACATTTTGTCGGCATCGTGACATTACGCTCCTTTGAAGTGGCTTTTTCTAACATCCTTTATTGTTCCTCCCCCACAATGCGTCTTCTTCTTCCCTCCATTGGCCTCTAAAGGAGACTACATCGCTATGTATGATTTCCTTATTCAGCGTTTATCCCTCTCTCTCTCTCTTTTTGTATGCACATATGCCATATCCGCACCATTCCATTCTTCTGTCTTCTTTTCCTCTCTTTTTCATTCTTCTCTCTCTTTGTCATCAGCACCTTTGTTCTAATTCTCACATTCTGCTCATTCGGTCCCTCATTCTCTCCCTCTCTCTTACTTGCCTTACCTTTCTCCCAGCATTATTTCACGATATTGATGATGTCTGCCAATGTTCTGGGCAGCTTTCACAGGGTGTTCAGACAGCATAGTTAAACTATTAGGGTAAACACTTGTATAATGAAATAGAGAAATTTACACCTAGTAAATTTGTTCTTTTAGATTTTAATGGACATTTTGATACCCAAATTGTTTTAGTAAGGCTTGACGGAAAGAAACTTGAATTTTTCTCGAGGTATAGGATTTATTTTTAAAATGTATTTATTAGAGGCCACAAGTAAGGTCCAAACATTACTAAAATGCGTTCCTATTTCTCCTGACGCTTAGAAACATATGATGAAAGAGCAAGATTTAAAAGGTTGCTTGCAATAAATTAAATACCTAGACGTTAATTGAACTGAATATGTGTCCAGAGTAACTCAAGTGAACTTCAAAGAAGTGATGGAAATAATAAATAAGGTTGTGCAAGAAGATCACGTATTAAGTCCAATATGTGGGCAAAGATAATAACATCAAATGCGTTACTCACATCCCCAGTGATGTCACTAGTGATGTAATGTGGGTTGTCATCAGTGTTGTGATTAGAGATTAATTTATTATGCCATTTGTGAGATCAAAAGCAGTGCAAGACGAGTCATGAGCGTTGGTTCTTGAAGCAAAGCAAAAGTGAAGATTTTGAGGTGTTTTAAGGTTCTGCAGTTGAACTAGAACATCACGTTAACTGTATTTTGCCAGTGAGGTTCTTAGTTTGTTTGCCATTGAATGGGCGAAATGATTGTGAATCATGTATAGAGTTATAGATGGCTAACCTTGAACTTTACTTCACCAACAGGAGGTCAAGTTTGCAAAGATTCGTCAAAGGCGCCAAAAGTATTTGAAAATAAACTATATTTTTATTGATTTTTGTAGAATTGAGAAACATCCAATAATAGAGGGCCCCCTAGATTAGTTTGTCACAGATGTATACACACTTTTAGTATATATTTGAATATATAAAGCATTTGACTCTTGGGAGTTTAAGGGATAAAAAACAGTGATCCCCAGAATTCAGATGGTGCACTTCCAGACCTTGTACCACCCCTGTGATCAAGTCATCCACAACCTCATCGTGAATACACCCTTGGTTACACCAGCTCAAAGTATGTTAGCCATGGTCTCTAAATCTTCGGGAACTTACAGGAACAACCTCTGATTTCATAAACCAATTTGCTGCCACTCCCACTGAATCATTCCCATGGACCATTTCTCCTTGGTTGGACAGTGTGTGGGTTATTGAGTTGTATGTCTTTGCTGGCAACAATTAGACCAAGGAAATTAAGGGGAGACTTCCTTTTGGGCATGTCAGCATCATCTTGGCACCTAGAATGATGCATTGTGGTTGGAGTAGGATCTCTGTTTCTGCTGATAGTGAAAGGGCGAGATTTTGATCGATACCTTATCTCTATTGACCTAAACCTCGATCTGGTCGACTGAACCTTTGTTGCCTGTCTTGGAGGAAAACAGTACACCCATTTCCAAGTTAGTTCACCCAATAAAGGACTCTGCTCCCCAAAGATCACAAACAACTTCTAGCTTTCAAAAGTTTATTGTAAAGATATGATAAGCTGCAAATACAGGCATCTCAGAATGAGATTCACGAGATACACAGGTCCAATTACATACATGTGCTCTCGGAAAGCCCTCAGACGAGCAACGGAAATCACTAACACAAGTTCTAAGAATAATAAAGCTATCAGCATTGACGCATATCTCTCCTTCATTTAGGTTGGAGGAAAACGCACAGGTTAGGCTGTCCCTACCCTGCTCTAGATGGTATCCCTACTTAACCAAGCCCCAACCTAACAAAGGTGTCAGCAGTGAATGACCCCCAAGGGAAGTCACTCACTCTAAGTCTCTTGGTGAAAACCTATAGTTCTCCAGTCATGACCCCTCTCTGCCTACCCATCCGCTCTCTAAAGGGTCCTCAGGTATCTGCTCTAACTCCACCCAGGGGTGCTGTCCCTAATACAAAACAGTCAACAACATTTGAGACGCCCCTTGCGAGACGCCCCTCACGTGGTGTAGCTTCTGGCTTTTTCCATGATGCTTTGTATTGGGCCTCATACGTTAGAGTTGACCTTGCTTCTCAGACTCTTCTCCGGCCCGCTGATACCCCTCAAACATTCCGGAACCCTCCTCCATGTCTAGGCCGTCTACTGAACAGACCTCTATTCATTCATTTATAATTGGATCCCCCCTCTTCCTTTGCAGACAGATATCTGCAGCCAAGAACCCAACTCTCATAGACTTCCAGAAAAAGCCTGCAACATTTCTCAGCCCAGACATGTACGTGTAAATCGATGTTAAAACATTTCAGGCCTACAATATTTCTCATCAGAATTATAGCATTCAACTTCTTCATTAATTAAAGCATGTTAATATTCTTATTCTATTATTCAGTATACATCTCTATAAATCATGGCCCATTTAATGCAACGGCCAAAACATTTACAATCTGTGTCGTGAAAAGAAACACCTTCCCTTTTAGCTCTGGCCCTGAGGCCTACCACATTCTGCGTTTAACCGCATACCATCTTATGTTTTAACAGCTACACGACATGGATTCAGAAATAATCACATCTACTAAAATCATATAATGTCACACATTTCTGTATTAGTTCCACTTCTACTTAAATCTCTACATTAGCTATACATTCAGAATATAATTGCAGATACTATTAGCACTCATGGCATTTCTCCTCATGATTTATGCTTACTACAGGTAAGTGTGATGTACTCATACATTTTAAGTCAGTTTGCGCTCTCTCAGTTCCCCCCTTTGATGACCTCTCGGGGTCATCACTAACATTTAGACTGCAGTTATTGCTGGCATTCTCTGCGCTTCCAGAGCCCTCAGACTCCTGTACTGATTATCTTGTATGGCAGCCAATCTCTGCAGCTGTTCTCTTTGGGCCCTTTCTGACCTTCTTGCTCTGTACCATTTGAATACCCTCACCAATCCCCACAATATAATCCCACAGATCAATATTATGATGATAGGTTTTAGTATGTACCAAACAAAGCTTTTGCCTAAGGTGGAAATCCACCCTCCAACTTCACTCATTCCGTGGCCCACCTTTTCCCAGACATTTTCTCTACTCAAATCTTCGATCTCCTTGTGAATATTAGTTATGTTCTTAATAACTTTCTCAAGGGGCTTCGAATTGTCTGGAATGTAAGTGCAGCATTCCTGGACCTTCAAAGCCTTACAGACTCCGCCCTCTTTTGCTAGTAGGACATCTAATGCAAGACGGTTTTGAAGAACCATAGCCCTTATCGATTGCATCTCTCCTTCTACCAGCATTAAGGACTGAGCAGTGCTGGCAGACAACCTGTCGACAACTGTTGCCAGTCGTCTAATTTTAACATCATTAAGGATTACTCCCAAAAGAGGGAACATAGCTCCAAAGACATCTCCAACCATTTCTGCATCGCCTACATCTCTCCTTCCCCTCGAAGATGTCTTGCCCTCAATGATCACTAAGTCTTGTGCATGATATATTTTGGGGAAGACAATTGCTAAGTAACATGATCCATACCAGTTGTCAGGTAGTCTCACGTAGGCATTTCTTCCACATACAAAATACACATTTGGAATCACTTGCATTCCCTTCAGGAAATCTTTAGTATAGTACTCTAGATTGAAAGCATGTTCACAGTCAACTTCTCCCACGTATACATTTTCATAATACGTTTTGGCTCGGTGAAGACATAGCTTTCCTCTCTGTGTCTTATCTAAAGCTATTGGACCACTACTACCCTTTCTCTTGTGTGCCTTCTCTTCCTCGGTCCAATCTGTTTTCCATTGTCCTGATTTTTTCAAAATCTTTTGTCTCCTGTAACGATCATCCACCTGCCCTATGAACTTCTTCTCGACTTCTGACACCTTGCATGTCAGGTTATTTCTACGGGCATGTGAAGTATCTAAGGTAATCCAAGGAATGAAGAACTTGGCCAATCTGTCTTCACTCTTCCAGTAGTCCCATTTGTTCATCTGCTTATAATTTGGGACTTCTGGCAACACTGAATCATAATTGGAGAAATAGTATTCGAAACTATCTCTCTCATAAAATATACTAAGCAATAAGCTACATGTAATGCCATATGTCAGCGGGAGGTGATGGTACCTAATACCCTCATCTACAGACGCCGGCAACTGCATGCAGACGTAGCAATCCTTAACCTCCATGGCATCCACGTATTCATATAAGAGTTTAGCATAAGCATTTGACCTAAAGTCTCCTTGGGACTCATCTACGTGTAACCTGCGGGCTTCTGCAGCTAATAACGCTTTCTCTTGAGTGTTTTCCCTTTTCTCACCAGCAACAGTAGGTGTAAGCGTTTCTACAGAATTCACATCAGTTACCTTTGCCTCTTCCTCATGTCCCTTTACATACGAAATTGTTACCACTAAAGCTATTAATATTATCACTCCTACTATTAGTGTACCTATTATACATTTAGCTCTGCGGTTCTGGGTGCCGGCCTCCATTTCGTCAGACAATATGGCTCTCTCTTATCTTAGCAAAAGTTCTTTTCCTCTCGTTCCTTTACAGTCTCTTTTAATCCTTTTGTCTTTAGAATCCACACAACTGGAAGCTGACAACCTTCTTCGCAAAAGTCCTTTAACAGTTCAATAAAGACAACCCTAGCCCTTCTCCATCAACTCAAGGGAAGTTCCCTAAAATTCTCTGGTTCCTGGGCGCTAGGTAATCTTCTTTTTCTGTTCACTTTATTTACAAAGTCCTTTAACAATCTACTATTAGGTTTGTGCCTGTAGCTTCAATAGCATAGTTCAGTATTTCCAAACGAAGATTGTGCTCTTCATGTGCTGTTATCGTTGTACCAAAGTCGGGGAATTGCAATTCTGAAAGGAACATGTGTTTTAACTTGCTGAGGCGGGGAGGTCTGGGGATCATGAATGTTAGTGACCCTTCTTGTTCGACACCGGGTACCAACATTCGTATTTCCACGGTGATAATGGGCTCAGAACTGGACACCACCACCGCTCGGATCCTCCCTGTCTCCGGTTTCACAGACATTTGTCGCCAGATATGTCCACTCAGGTGTGGAGTATCTTCTGTTAGGCACACGCACTCTTCTTGACCTTCTTCGGTCGGGTGCTTCAGCGCCCTGAGCACCTTCTTCTGGGTCTGAGTCTTCTGATATCGGAGGAAGGGTTACCTCTGGAGTTGACCTCAGGCTAGAGCTCCTTCTTTGCGGCCAATTAGCTTCTCCACGTGCCCTTCTACTCCTTCTCCTTCTTGTCTGTTCTCGCTCTCTGTCAGACCTGTCAGGGTCTGACTCGTACTCCCAGCTACTTTCTCCTTCTGTAGCGTCTTCTGTTTCGCTGTTGTACTGACCGTCCTCAGCTTGGTCAGACTCGTTCCCTGCTTCCTCTGGCACCTCTACAGCTTGGCTAGCCCCCTCTATGGCTTCTCGGTCCTCTTCTGGACGTCTATCCGAGAGAGGAGCTGTTTCTTCCCGAGGTGCTGGAACCCTTCGCGTATGTGACGCGTGGATCCAATTGGGCAGGCCTCCCACCTTCACAGCTGTGTTCGTGATCAGGATGATCTGGAAGGGCCCACGCCAACGAATATCCAAGCAGCTTCTTCTCACATGTTTTTTCACCAGGACCCAGTCCCCAGGGTACAGGTCATGGCACGGGCCCTGGCACGCTGGAACCTCGGCAGCCTGCACCTGAAGAGACACAGAACGAATGGCGTCAGACAGCCCCTTACAATAGTCCAGGATCATATCATCTGTGATATTTAACAGTGCAGTAGCTGGGATAGATGGCAGCCTCATTGCTCTCCCCATTAACACCTCATGTGGTGATAACCCCGTTCTTCTGTCTGGGGTACTACGAAGGCTCATGAGAACCAATGGCAGGGCATCAGGCCAACTCAGGGTCGTTGAGGAACAAACTTTGGCTATTCTGGCCTTGATAGTGCCATTGATCTGCTCCACAATTCCTGAGGCTTCTGGTCGGTAACTGCAATGCAACTTCTGATCGATATTTAGCGCTACACAAATCATCTTCACAAGCTCGCTGTTAAAATGTGTTCCCCTATCTGATTCCAAAAAGGCCGGCACCCCGAAGCGAGGAATGAGTTCCCTGAGCAGTAACTTGGCCACTGTGAGGGTGTCGCACCTACGTGTAGGGTATGCCTCAACCCATCTGGAGAACACACAAACAACCACCAGGACATAGCGGAGGCGGTTGCACCTTGGCATTTCAATGAAATCTATCTGCATTCGATTGAATGGACCTCCAGACCTTCCTATGTGGCTCAGCGCAACTGGTGTTCTTTTTCCTACGTTCAGCTGCTGGCAAGTTACACAACGCTGGCACACTGCTTCTGCTGCTATTCTGAACTTAGGATTGTACCAAGTTTGTCTAAACACTCTCAGCATAGCATCTCTCCCTAAGTGTACGGGACCATGTATGAGTCTAGCCATTGGACTCACCATCTCATTGGGCAACACTGCTCTGCCGTCTGCTGAGACCCAAAAATGGGACTCACCCATTACACATCCTGCCTTTTCCCATGTTTCTTTTTCAGAATCAGGAGCATTTTCTTGCATGTTTGACAGTTCATCCCAAGTATCAACAGTTTCCAGTATCATGGCTAATTCAGTTCTTACATTTATTCCACCCACTTCCACCTCTGTGAAAGAGTACCCTTGCTCTGCGCAATACCGCGCAACTTCATCAGCATATCTATTGCCTTTCGAAACAAAGTCCTCATTTCTGGTATGTGCGGTGCACTTTACAACTGCGATACCTGCTGGGCATTGCAACGCCTCTAACAACAGGCGCACAAACTCTCCATTGCGAATGGGAGAGCCTGAAGAGGTCATGAACCCTCTTTGAGACCATAACTGCCCGTAATCATGAACTACCCCATAACCATATTGGCTGTCGGTGTATATGGTGACTCGAATTTGATTGCTTGCCAAGCAAGCACGTGTCAGGGCAATAATCTCGGCTACCTGAGCGGAGTGTACTCCTTCCAGGCACCCAGCTTCCACAACTCCAGTAATTGTACAAACAGCATAAGCTGCTCTCAACTGCCCAACTTCGTCTCTTACACATGAGCCATCGACAAAGAAAATTTCGTCTGGGTCGGTCAGTGGCTCATCTACGATGTCGGGTCTGGGTTTGGTGCATAGTTCAGTCACATCGAGACAGTCATGGTCTGTATATTCATCATCATCTTCGATATCATTTGGGAGTGGCATCAAGGTAGCAGGGTTCAAAACAGAGCATCTCTTGAGGGTCACATTCTCTGCAGCAAGAATAACTTGCTCATAGCGCGTGAGCCTGCTGTTGGTCAGATGCTGTGTTTTGGTCCTGGTCATCAACAGTTCAACAGAATGGGGCACGCACACCTCTAACGGGTGCCCCATGACGATATTTTCACATCTCTCAATGCTGACACCCGTTGCAGCAACGGATTTGAGACATCCGGGCAACGCTGCGGCTACTGGGTCTAAAGTAGCCGAGAAATAAGCAACTGGTCTACGGGCATTCCCATGGATTTGGACTAACACAGACAACGCGCAACCTTCTCTCTCACAACAGTAAAGAAAAAATTGTTTATTGTAATCAGGCATTCCCAATGCCGGAGCACGACACAGGTCCTCTCGCAGCTGTAGGAACGCCATCAAACAGTCTTTGTCCCATGGTACCGGATCACTCACCTCTTTGTGCGTCAGTTTTTGCAAGGGCTTTGCTTTCAGTGAAAAGTTCACGATCCACTGTCGGCAATAACCCACCATCCCTAGGAACATCCTGACCTCTCTCTGTGTCTTAGGCGCATTCATTTTCATGATCGCCTCTATCCTGTCTGGTGACACCTTTCGTTTGCCCTTCTCTATTCTGTGTCCCAAGTACTGCACTTCTGTCAGGCAGTACTGCAATTTTCCCGGGGACACCTTGTGCCCATTGGCAGCTAGATGATTTAACAAAGCAATGGAGTCTTCCCTGCAAGCTTCTTCTGTTTCTGACGCCACAAGGAGGTCGTCTATGTACTGGACCAGAACTGACTTCTGGGGCAGCACTAGACTTTCAAGATTTTTCTTCAAAAGCTGGTTAAAGATCGATGGGCTCTCTGTATACCCCTGAGGGATACGACACCATGTTAGGACGCGATTTTCCAGCTTAAATGCGAAAAGAAAATGGCTTTCTTCGTCCAGAGGGATCGAAAAGAAAGCCTGACAAAGATCGATCACAGTGAACCACTCAGCTTGGAATGGAATCTGAAACAGTATCACTGATGGATTCGGTACCACTGGACAACATGAAACGACTATGTTATTAATCTTTCGAAGGTCCTGTACTATCCGAAATTTCCCATTTGGTTTCTGGAGACCCATAATCGGGGAGTTGCATGGACTACCCACGATTTCTTTCAGTATTCCCTGTTTAATCATGGACTCGATCACGGGTTTTATGCCTGCAATCGTTTCTGGAGTCAATTTATATTGGGGTGTTCTTGGGAACTCAGCATGCGGTTTCACTACAATTTTCACTGGGTCCACCCCTTTGACCAATCCAATCTCTTCCCCAGTGAAATCCCATACTTCTGGTGCCACTGTCTCTCTCAAGTCCCAGGGGAGCTCATCTACTGTTAAAGTAGGATAAAGCTCCACGCATATTCTTGAGTTTGCAACTTTGAAATCTGCGTCATCATCATTGGTCAATACCTCCACTCCCTGAGGTGTACAGTATATAGTACAATTTAATTTACACAACAGGTCTCTTCCTAGCAGACACACAGGGCTTGAATCGCAAACCACAAACTGGTGCTCATCGCTGTACTTCCCTATTTTCACCTGTACCGGTTCTGTCAATTGGCTGGTTATTCTCCTGTTTGCGACCCCCACCACCTGTATGGTCTCTCCAGACATGGGCAGGTCTGGAACTGCAGCTGATCTGATCGTGGATCTAGTGGCTCCTGTATCCACCAGAAATGTCGTAGGGCACCCTGCTACTTCTGCTTCCACATAGGGTCCCCTCTGGTCTACCTCCAATGCTGCCCCGAGGGTGCAGTCTTCTCTTTCCACTCTCTGTCCGGTTAATGGGTCCACATAATAGCACTCTTCCCCTTCTACAAACAGGGGCATTTGTCTATAGGTCTTACCCATAGACCCTACTCGAGGAGGTTGCGGGAACTGGGCTCGGGGAGGAGCCCCCCCCCCTTTGAGCACCTTTCCTTGGTATGGCGTCACCCCTCTTGTAGGCACGCTCTGGACCTCTTCCTCCTCTATCTCTTGCTCTCCTATCTCTACATTGTAGGGGCACTCGCGTTTCCAATGCCCCACCTCGTTACACTGGTGGCACCTAGTCGTTTTCTTCAAGGCAGCTATATCTATTCTGGGTCTAAAGGTGGAACTCTCCTCATTGCCCTTGTTCTGACTGTACTGCTTCTTTCCTCCTGTACCTGTTCCTTGCTGCTGTTGCTGCTGTCCCCCCTTTCCTGCTGCCTGCATCTGTACCACCATCAACTTTTCTTTTAATTTCTTAGCCTTGGAGTCTATCTCATCACAGCAGTACCTGGCATATCTCAGTATTTCGTCTAGGGGTTTACTTTGCCAACAAATCGAGTGTTGCTGAATCATTAAACTAATATCCGGTCTCAATCCCAGGACGAACTTGGACACAAATTGCCCTATGTCTTTTGGATCCATTACATCCAAGCCGCTATACTGTTTAAACGCCTTCAGCAATCTCTCGTAATATTCGTGGACTGTCTCTTTGGGTTCCTGTCTTGTTCGGTCTATTCTGACCCAATCTATGTCTTGCATTGGCACTTTCTCTTTCAGCCAAGTCATCACTCTCTCGAATTTTGCCATCACAGTCTCGGACGGCCCATTAGTCTTAGCATCTCTCTCTGGCTCCGTTGTGGGCCACTCAGCGCTAACCTTGCATGCGGTCCACAGATCTCCTGGTACTACAATGTCAAACAGCGTGTTCAGATCTATCCATAGGACCTTTGAGATTTTTACAAATCTCTCCACTTGCTTGTACCACTCCACTGGGTTTTCACGTAATTTGGGGAAGGAGGTGGTAAAAGCAGCTAAATCTCCCCTACTCCAAGGGACATGTACATAGTTCCCATTTGCGACTTCACGCAAAGGGTAAGCTTCTATTCCCTGCTGTCCTCCTGGTGTCATACCAAGCGTGCTTCTCCTGCCGGTCCCTTTCTTGGACCACCTCTCTTCCCACTTATCTAGTGCCCTCCATGTCCTTATTCCAGTGATCAGTTCCCTTATGTGTGTTTTCAGCCCAATCGTTCTCCTCTCATCTAGGTCTCGATCTGTATAATGTAGCCTGTGGTTACCCTGTAATGCTTTGGTTCTTGACAAGTCCACCATATATTTGCCTGCTAGTTCGACTAACTTCTCATGGACTGCTCTCGCTTTTCGAGTAATGTCCTTTGCCATATACAGTATTTCATCCTGTTCATACATTTCCATTCTTTCTAAAGGCAGGGTACCATCTACCATGTCATCCAGGTCTGACCTTAAACTGGTGACATCGAGTCTCTTGGCTTTTATCTCAGCTCGCAATATGTCTTTCGAAGGGGGCTCACTGGTCTCCCTACCATCCCAACTTCGAGCTCTACGTTTGGGTTCGGGAGTGTTAATGGGTGGTCTCCCTTGCTCCCATCTCTCCAGGTCCCATGCTCGGCCATCCGATCTTGGAAGGTGATGGAACACGGGCCTGTTACCCCTACTCTTGCTCTGCCCACTCTCTTCTTCTTCTCTCCTCTCACCGCACACCTCTCTGTTATTTTCCCTCTGGTCGCTACTCTCTCTTTGCCTAGTATCGCTCAGTATCCGATACGATCCTTCCTGGTTCCCCATATTCCCTGGGCTGCGCTCATTTCCGTCATCACAGGGACTATGGTGCGACCTCTCACAACTCCCATTCAGTTCTCTGGTGCTGGGCACACAGTGTGGACACTTAAAGCTGTTTCTGTACTCTTGCGCTCTCCTCTCCTCTTCACTGAGTATTGGGCGCGCCACCCCTCCACTCCCGGGGCCCCCGTTTTCCAGGTCTGTTCTATCTCCCCTCCGGGCCCAATGGGTGACTCCCCTACTCTCTCTCTCTCTACAGTCCCACTCCGGGCTGCTCTCCCCAGCCCCGCAGTGAGTCCGAGCTCGGCTGTCCTGACTTTCCCTTTCAGCTTCCGCAGCTATGATGTTCTTTTGAGCCTTCACTGCCTCATCCCACTGCTTCATGTACTCATTTAGCTCTTGAAAGGATTTTCGTCCAGATCCCCTCAGATCCATTGGCCATCTAGGGCCCCCAGGATCTCCTCCTGGGTCCCCTGCTGTGTGCATCGGGGTGCTCCACTCTCTCGGTATCGGTATCTGACTTGGGGAATTGATCGTATCGTTCCTTCTTGCCTTCTCTGCTCTTTCTCTGTCCTTCCGTACCCGTTCTTCCCCTCTTGCTCTCTCTTGGTCATATATCGATATTATAGGACCTATGGTAACAGGTACCTGTAGTGCATCTGGTAATGGGTAGGATGTGGCGCTTTCCGTTTCCGGCGCTCTTTGTACCACAAACCTCCCGACTACCTGTTGCACCTGACTAGGCTGGGACAGCTCTTTCTTTGCCTCAGGATCCCACTCTGAACTGGGAAGCGGTCTATGCTCTCCTGCATTGCTCCCCTTTTCTCCTTCAGTATGCTCGACCTCTCCCCCTGCTCTATTATACGGGGGTGGCCTGTCTGTCAATAATCTGTTTATCAGGCTGTCCTCTGTTTCGCTCTCATCATCTTCTTCTAGGGGGCTTTTATTTACGGGCACCTCTAACACTGGGTACAGTTTATTTATTTCCAAGTTATGCACTCTCCATCTCTTAGCATCCGCATCCCACCTGGCATCCTGCACTGCCCTTACCGATCGTTTCACCCTTTCTTGTCGTCTGTTCATATTCTTTTCATGCGCTGCCCTAATCCATGCTTCAAGAGCTTCAAACTGGGTCGGTCTAGGCAAGGGTCTCATTGAGGTCATGACTGATTTTAATCGATGTAACACCTCTAATCTGAACGTCCCGTACTTCGGGAACGTCAGTTCCTCATTTCCTTCAGTAATCTTACTCCACTCTGATATCCAAAGGATCGTATGCAGCCCAACATTCACTGCCATATAACGAGCTGGCGTACCCTCCGGCGGGGCTTCTTCCCCTTCATACGATCCCCGCTTCTCTTTTTTAAACACCGCTTTCAGCCATTTAAAACACTTCATAATTATGCGCAAAATATCCAGCCTCGCTACTCTGTTTACTTCCTGATGACAATCCACCAATCCTGTCGCGGCTTTGCTAACTTGGCCTATCGCAGCGCGGTCTTTCTCCGGTCAGCCAATCACGTCGCGACCCTGTCTGACGTCTTTGCTAGCTGGCCTATCACAGCGCGGTCTTTCTCCGGTCGGCCAATCTCGTCGCGACACTTTCTGACGTCACTTTTCTCCGCTTCGCAGCAGCACCCCTCCTTTCTCAACTCGTCTCCCGGTTATGCATGCGTCCCATTCATACACCGAAAAATGACTACTTCCGACCAAGCGGTCACTTCTCTCGACTGTACGTCCACAGTCTATATGTAATTGTCAACACAACTGACGAAATGTCTATCGTCTCTCTGATAGGTTGCTTACACACACAGTAACTTCCGACCAGCGTCCGTTACTCACGCACTCACTCTTACGTTCCCCCTATCTCGGTCTTTCGGGTGATCAATGGTACCTCATGACCCCCTTCACACTAGTTGACAATTACTCTGGGTGTCCGATACACCCGAACCACTTAAGCTCTCCTTGAACTTAAGATTTCCACCGGTTGCGCGCGCTCACAACCTGTTCCACAGTCACTCTACAGACATTCAACTCCGCCAGACATTACAACATAGATACAATACAAAACACCGCAATCTAACACGCATAACCCTTTATACTCACTCTCGACCGATACTGCTGCCTTTTCTGTCTCACGTCATCCGGATCTTCTTCAGCGGGCTGTTCTTCCGATCCTCGATCTCTAGGGGCCTTGGGGTAAGCTAACCTGGCCTAGGTCACCGTCCTCAAGAAGGCAACCATCCTCTATAGCTACCAACTGAAAGGGCGAGATTTTGATCGATACCTTATCTCTATTGACCTAAACCTCGATCTGGTCGACTGAACCTTTGTTGCCTGTCTTGGAGGAAAACAGTACACCCATTTCCAAGTTAGTTCACCCAATAAAGGACTCTGCTCCCCAAAGATCACAAACAACTTCTAGCTTTCAAAAGTTTATTGTAAAGATATGATAAGCTGCAAATACAGGCATCTCAGAATGAGATTCACGAGATACACAGGTCCAATTACATACATGTGCTCTCGGAAAGCCCTCAGACGAGCAACGGAAATCACTAACACAAGTTCTAAGAATAATAAAGCTATCAGCATTGACGCATATCTCTCCTTCATTTAGGTTGGAGGAAAACGCACAGGTTAGGCTGTCCCTACCCTGCTCTAGATGGTATCCCTACTTAACCAAGCCCCAACCTAACAAAGGTGTCAGCAGTGAATGACCCCCAAGGGAAGTCACTCACTCTAAGTCTCTTGGTGAAAACCTATAGTTCTCCAGTCATGACCCCTCTCTGCCTACCCATCCGCTCTCTAAAGGGTCCTCAGGTATCTGCTCTAACTCCACCCAGGGGTGCTGTCCCTAATACAAAACAGTCAACAACATTTGAGACGCCCCTTGCGAGACGCCCCTCACGTGGTGTAGCTTCTGGCTTTTTCCATGATGCTTTGTATTGGGCCTCATACGTTAGAGTTGACCTTGCTTCTCAGACTCTTCTCCGGCCCGCTGATACCCCTCAAACATTCCGGAACCCTCCTCCATGTCTAGGCCGTCTACTGAACAGACCTCTATTCATTCATTTATAATTGGATCCCCCCTCTTCCTTTGCAGACAGATATCTGCAGCCAAGAACCCAACTCTCATAGACTTCCAGAAAAAGCCTGCAACATTTCTCAGCCCAGACATGTACGTGTAAATCGATGTTAAAACATTTCAGGCCTACAATATTTCTCATCAGAATTATAGCATTCAACTTCTTCATTAATTAAAGCATGTTAATATTCTTATTCTATTATTCAGTATACATCTCTATAAATCATGGCCCATTTAATGCAACGGCCAAAACATTTACAATCTGTGTCGTGAAAAGAAACACCTTCCCTTTTAGCTCTGGCCCTGAGGCCTACCACATTCTGCGTTTAACCGCATACCATCTTATGTTTTAACAGCTACACGACATGGATTCAGAAATAATCACATCTACTAAAATCATATAATGTCACACATTTCTGTATTAGTTCCACTGTGGAGAAGCGTGGCTCAGTGGTTAGAGGCGGCAGACCCGGAAGCTGAGATTGGCCGTGGACCAGGGTTCGATTCCCCGCCTCGCCGGGACTCGGGCTAAAAAATTCCACGGACTCGACAATTCTCGCTGCGGTGCCTACTCGACTCACGGGGTCACACTCTGCGACTCTGGGCAATAGCTTGCTTAATCTCCACTACGGCCCCTCGCGGCGGGATGCCTGGCTTTCACCTTATGGATACCCTGCTGGGGTATCTCACAGGGGAATACCAGGATGGGTTCCCTAAGCAAGCGCCTTGATGCCTTCGGGTGATACGTGCGCTATATAAGTCGCAATACATTTACATTACATTTACTTCTACTTAAATCTCTACATTAGCTATACATTCAGAATATAATTGCAGATACTATTAGCACTCATGGCATTTCTCCTCATGATTTATGCTTACTACAGGTAAGTGTGATGTACTCATACATTTTAAGTCAGTTTGCGCTCTCTCAATAGCATATTGCAGATCTCTTTGCAGAATGCTTGAATGACAATGCATCCTCGAATAGTTTGCCCCCTCTCTTTCTGCATGTTTACATTTTGTGCAGTGATCATCTGGTGCCAGCCCCATCACGTGAAGCTTCCTTAAACTGATTACATTTCAGGCTAGCTTTGATGGTCACCTCTCTAAGATGCATTAGACTGATGATGTGGCACCTTGTGTAAGTCTTTCTAGGAGGTCTCCTCTCTCCAGGAAGGTTGTCTTAAGCGGATTTGTCCAGTCAAAGGTAAGGGCATGCTTAAGTTGCAAGTACCTGTACTTCTGTGTTAATTCCAAATAACATTCTTCCCTTAGTTGTGAGTATGTCTTCATTACTCTGTTACCAGCTATGTCCCTAACACATATGAATGATATCACAGCACCTGAACCCCCTGTAACTTCACTGTGGCTTTCAGTAGTATTCCCATCCATATTGCTAGGTCATTATTTCAAATATTTTTCCATCCCATCGCCAAGGTGGCAATCTTCAACTATTCAATCACTGCTGTGGTGGCCATTTCTCCCATAGCTGTTGTGCAGATATTATTTCACTTGTGTGCACAGTCTATCCTGTTAGGTCGCCAGCTTTGTGTCTTGTAAGTGTACACGCCATTCAGAACCTGAAACTCAGAGCCTCGGATGTTGGGCAGTCATATTACGAGAATTTATGGAACGCTCTTCCTCCCGAAATCAGAGCTAACCCTTTGATTGCCACATTAAAAACAGTAGTCAAAGGGTTGCTCCAAAATAGCTACCTGCAACAATAAACCTGAAGTCGCCCAAACTAATCTTTACTTCTTGTTTACAGCACTGATTTTAACATTCAACGATGCGATTTGTACTGATTTATACATTCTATGACATGGGTTGTTCTTTTTTCAAATTCTTCTTGCCTGATTACCTACATGTTTAGTATTTACACCATCTCCTGTTTATCTTGTATGCCTTTGTGTGCAGCGCTCTGATACCCTGACCGGTCATGTTCGTGCTATACAAAACCTTTCAAATAAATAAATAAACTAACCTCTAGATTATGGACAGTGCAATTTGTAACCCCTCCCATTTAACTTTCTGTCCCATGCATGCCAAGTTTGTCTTAAATCCTTTCTGCAGTTTGTTGCTGCAGCAATGACCAGAATTTCCAATTGGAGTTAAAATGGGAAATCACATCTTTTTGACCACCCCTTCACTCTTTAACTTTTTTATTGGCAGGCCCGACAATACCTGCATAGGCTTACTGAAGAGATTTACACAAAACTACAAAAAGCACATATTTTCAGGAAAGTTCCATATTCATGCCAAGTTTGGGATAAATCCTTTCAGCACTTTTTGATGTGGCAATGTCCAAAATGTTCTATTGAAGTTAAAATGGGGAATTGCATCTTTATTGATCATCTCCCCACATTTTAATATTTTTTTGGGCAGGTCTGACATTACTTGCATACGCTAAGCGAGTGCCAGATTTGGTGCAGGTAAATGCTAAGTGAAAAAATAATACCTCAAACTATTGCCCTTAGTCTGCAAAAACTCATTATACAAAAATGGTGGAATGGAGGAAATGATATCCATTACCTTACCACAGGGAACATCAAATTACCTTATGAATGATAAAATGTCCCATTTCAGTTTTTTACATTTCAAAAAACAGTTATGATGGGAGGAATCCACTTGAAATCAAGACTTAGAATTGTATTTCGAGGCACATTCAGTAAATGATTTCTGGAGGTGTAGAAACCTCATGTGCAAATAGGATTACCTCACAGTGTATTACCTAGATTGAGGGTGCGACCCCTGCTTGTAAAAATGTGTATATGTATGTATATATATGTATATATATATATATATATATATATATATATATATATATATATATATATATATATATATATATGCACAAACTAGCCAGACTGCAACTCCAGTTCCCAGGAACGGAACAGACGACCAAATGAATCCAAATATAAGGCAAAAGAGATTTTAATGAGGCAAACTTGGCAGCAAAGCGAACTGACGCGTTTCGGGCAGATGCCCTTGATCACAGTCAAATGTTTACCCACAATGCCTGGATTTTTAAAATGCTAGTGCACACCATGTGATTAAATTAGACATAGAAAAAATACTACTACGTTTGTATGGCACACCGGATATATATATATATATGTATATATATATATATATATATATATTCGGAGAAACTCGAACCAACACTCCGGCGGTCCCACAGTCCTCGTGAATCCACTGGAGCAAGAGACGAGAGCTGACCCAGGTTGCAGGTGAGAAATGTAATTATTTATTTCATCCGCCAGCAGCACATATATATGTGTGTGTGTAATTGGTTTTGTTATTGTTATATATAGCAAAATAATTACTAATTTTCCCAAAGGAAGTCACTGTGGTATGTGTGTTTTTTTAAATGTGAAAAACTGAAATGGGACATTGTACCATATATAGGGTAATTTGTTGTTCTCTATGGTAAGGTAATGGATATTTGATATCATTTCCTCCATACCACCGTTTTTGTGTAATATGTAGTTTCTTAGCCCAGGTATTGGAGGGTGATTTGGACAAACCCAGTTGAATTTGTATCATCTTAGTCTGCAAAAAGGTACAAACACTAACAACTGTTAAAAGAACAATTTACTTACCTTCTGTACCGTCTTATCAGGTAGAGTCTAGCCGCAGACTCCTTACCTTAGAATATTCCCCAGCAATCAGACTAGTTCTTGAAATTCTTGAGCAGTACCTCGTGTGCCAGTAGGTTGCATCAAATGGATCCATGTTGTAGGCGTCGTCCACACCAGATGTTACAAGCGCAATGTCTATATAGGCGCCACTCTACCACACTGACTTAGGTTCATGACTATTTCTGCGCTTGAAGCATGGAGCCACATCAGAAGAGTTTTGACCAGTGTGCAGATTCTAAGGGCCTACAAGGACCTTTTTTAAGTGGAAATGTCAGTTTGCAGAACGGGGAGGATGAGAAGGTTGGTAAGGAATCTGTGGCTAATTGAGTCTTTACCAGACATGGCATTACTGAAGGTAAACAACTTGGTCATCTGATAGAGACTGTTAGCTGCAGATTCCTTACTTTAGAAAATATACCAAAGCAATACCTCCCTAGAGGGTGGTCTGAAAACTGGCTGAGACCAAAAAGTCCTGGAGGAGCGAATGGGCAAAGTGTCAATCACAACAGAACAGACTGTCCAGATAGTTGTGTTTGGTAAACTTGTGCAGAGATGGCCACAAAGCATCCTGATAAATATCCAGAACAGAAACTCTATGAGTTAATGTAGTAGTCACAGCTTTGACTCTGGTGAAATGAGCTTGCTTGCCCTCTGGGGGTTGCTTCTTGGCTAATGTGTAGCAGATCTTGATGCAGAGTACAATCCATCAGTAAGTATATGGTCCGTTTCTGCACTACTTTCCCTTTCTTCGCTCAAGTGAACTCTACAAAAAACGATTCGACAGTCCAGTAGTCTTTGCAGCGATTGATATTGAATGGCAGTGCCCTTTTTGGGTTGAAACAGTGGAGGCGCTTCTCCTCCTTGGAGGGGTGAGACGGTGCAAAGAAAGTCTTCAGTGTGTTTTTTTTGGCTGATGTGGAAAAAGTGTCTCAACCTTCGGCAAGAAAAAGGCGCAGGTTCAGTAAAACCAGCTTATCTGGGAAGTAGATGACATTTGGAGGGTGAAAAGAAAGGGCCTGTATCGCCCTTTCCCTCCTGGCCGATGTGATGGCCACCAAGAAGACTGTCTTGATTATCAGAAGTCTTAAAGGGCAGCTGTGCAAGGGTTTAAAGGGGGAACATATGAGGTAGGTAAAAAGCAAATTAAGATCCGATTGGGGCATAACTAAAGGTTTGGGAGAAAACATATGCTGAAGACCTTTCATAAAACTTGTCATAACGGATGACTTAAAAAGGGAGGGCTGATCCGGCAACCGCAAAAAAAAGCTGAGATGGCTGTAAGATACCTGTTATCTATGCCCAGAGCAAGTCCATGCTGGACTAAGGACAAAACAAACAACAACACTCCAGACAAGGGTGCAAAAAATGGGTCAACATGTTTCTCAGTGAACCCAAGCCACAAACTTGTCCCAACGGCAGGCGTATAAAGTTTTTGTTGAAGAACGCCTGGCTGCCAAGGTGAACTCACAGACTTTGGAAGGAAGATCAAAGGCTCTCAACTTGTCGTTCAATCTCAATGCTAGAAGGCGCAATGTGTGCATGTTCGGGGGTAACAGGAGATCCTCCTGAAGGAGCAGCCTGAACGGAGAACCGATGCTCATGCTCAGGAGTTTGGAATACCATACTCTCTGTGCCCAATCTAAACCTCTAGGATGACTTGGGCTTCGCCTGTCCTGATCTTCTTCAGAACTCTGGGCAGGAGTGGCATCAATGGAAAGGTGTATGGGAGACCCGATTTCCACTTGAGACAAAACACTTCTCAGAGCGAGCGCTGCTGTACAAACTCCAAAGCGGAGAAGTGCTGACATTGTGCATTCTCGTTGGTGATGAATAGATCTAGCCAGGATTCTCCCCAGTCATGGACAAGACCTTGCTCCACCTCCAGATGAAGTCATTCGTGATCCGCAAGGCATCGATGGCTGAGTTCCCATGCCTTGATGGTCAGAGATCTCACCAGAATGTGTACGACTAGGAAAATGTCTTGAAGTTTCAGCCATTTCCAGAGGCATAGGGATTACTGGCAGAGGGTCTGCAACTCCACTCCGCCCTGTTTGTTGCAGTACCACCTGGCAATAGTGTTGTTCATGGACACCTGAACCAGCCTTCTAGTGATGGATGGAAGGGAGGCTTTCAGTGCCAAGCAAATCACCCTCAACTCCAACAAGTTGATGTGGAGGTGAGACTCTGTCAGAGCTCAACCTCTTCCAGATGGTCACACCAACCTAGGAGTGAGGCATCTGTCACCATTGTGAGCTCTAGGTGGGGAAATGAGAGGAATCTGCCTCTGCCCCATTGCAGTTCACTAGCCACCCCTGCAGATCTTTTGCAGTTCCCTTTGATATCAGGACCAGGTTGGAACGATTCCCTTGATGCTACTTCCAATGAGACTTCAGGTCCCACTGCAGAACCTACATATGTCAGCGGGCATGCTTTACCAGCAGGATACATGAGGCCATGAGACCTAGCAGCCTAAGAATCAGTCTCCTCGAAATTCAGGATAGAGGTTGAAACATTACAATCAAAAGCCATATATCCCAGACTTGCCACTCTGAAGCATAGTGGTAGAAGTGCACTGTGTCCAGAATGGTACTAATGAAAAACCTTAGTTTCCGATGAGGCTGTCCTTTCAAAACAAAACAAAACAAAGGCGTACTTTGAAGTTGGGCCTCCGGTCTCCAAGTCCTCATTGGAGACCAAGGTGAGGATATGTCCTTGAGATTTACAACACTGATGCGGCCCATGATTGAAGTGGAAGGAAGGGCCTGGAATTCTGTAACATAATTTTAATGACATTGCACCTAAATTGACGAACTGAAGGAGATGATTATATGGGATTGTTTTAAAGAAAGTACTTACATACATGAACTGTTAGAAATCAGCACTCTGCAGTAATTAATTTGTAGAAAAACATTGCAAGATTCATATATGTGGAGTGCATTTCCCAGAGTGCCTTGTATGAGATTTAAGGCACGGCAATTGAAACAGCAGAGAGCTGTCACCACTTGATAAAGACGGAGGTCGAGAGGCGTTGTGGTGCTCTGAAATTAGGCTGTTTTTCGAATAAAAGATATTGTCAAATGGAACTTCTGGGAGTGCAGCTTTGTCCCCTTTGTGAATCCATAATCTTGGGGATTTGTGGTATTTACCCCACTCATACCGCAGCAGCAGCTACAGCCCGTCGATTATAGACCACTTTGTGAAGGAGATATATATATATATCTGTGGCCCCCCCTCCCCGGGTCTCTTTAGGCCATGGGGACCCTATCCCCAGGTCCTTTTTTCTTATTAAAGGGAAGAGCGGCTGCGTGGCCCCCTCCTTGATCCTTATTAGGTCCTGGAGACCCATGCTCCAGGGCCTTTTTATCATTAAAGACGAGGGGGATCATACGGCCCCACTTCCCCGGCCTTATTGGGCCCCATCCCCAGGGCCATGTTCTTAAAGGGAAGGTAGGCCACACTGCCTCCCTCCCCAAGCTGTTTTTGGCCCCGGTAGCACCATCCCCCGGTGCCCGCATTAATTAAAGGTGGGTGCCCTGGCACACTCGTTGGGGGGCCTTGTGTGGAGCCCCTGGGCCTACACGTCCCCAACTTGCTCCCTGCATGGCAGGAGATTAAAAAAGCTCCAGTCAAGGGGGAGCAAACACAGGTTTCCCTGCCTGCTCCGGTGCGTTTAGAGGCTTGAGGAGGTGGGCCACGGGCCCCCTTCCCCTTTTTGGGATGTTATGGCCCTAGGGGTGGGCTCCTTGGACCTTGTGATGGCTCCGGGAGGAGGGCAGTGCGGCCTCCTCTGCTTTTATGATGATTTCAGTCTTCGGGGTGGGTTTACCTTATATACTTACTATGTCGGTTTAAAGGCATGCGTGGTAAAGGGATATTATGCGTTGGTGAAAACGTGCGGTAAAGGCAATACGTGGTAAAGGCATTGGGTGGTAATGGATGTGTGGTAAAGGCATTGCGCTGTAATGCCTGCGTGGTAATTGATGTTTTCTCCTTTTTGTTTCAGAGTAGGGGCATATTTATAAAATAGTCATGCAGCACAGAAAGCCACCTTGCTGCTCTGCGTGAAAGAACAGGAATGCACCATATTCAAAAGAATATGGCACATTCCTGCCTCTGTCACCGCACTGGTGCTGTCCTGGCTGCCTAGCACCAATGCAGACACCCTTGCACCATGGTGCAATGGTGCCTGTGTTGCATGCACAATTGTTTTGTGCAGGAAGGGCCACCTTCCTGCACAAAAACAAGGAGAGGCATAAAAATATTTCTCCTCATTACACCTCACCTGGAAAGGTGTATGTGCTTGGCGCATTCCCAGGTCTACCACTTTTGGTAAATCTGGGAATGTGTAAAAAAAACACTGTTGTTGCGTGGGAACACCCATGCAACGCCTTCCCAGAGCAGAGTAATGCAACTCAGCGATTTGCTCTGCATTACTCCAGATTCATGAAGCCACTCGGGGCCACGCAAGGTAGCCTTGCATGGCTTCATCAATCGCATTTTGGGTTTGAGTTGCGCTTGCAACATGTTGCGTGGTGCAAGTGTGACGCAAACTCCTTTTTAAATATGCCCTTAACTTTATACACACATTAGAAAGTGACACACCGTCCTCTTCTCAGCCACAGCAAGCTTCTTGTTTTCATTTATTTATGTGTTTTATAGAGCGCGAACTTGACCCTTTACTCCAAACAGCTTCTTCTGCTCACTCCCAGCTGGCCCATCTCTACTCTGCATGCTGCTTCTTGTCAGCAGGCTTTACAAGGTTTGCTGAGAGGGCTGAAATCTACAATTTGAAGTGGCCAGAGCTACTGTTTTGGTGATCGCTGATGTACTTGTTTTATTTTATAGGATCATAATTTGTTTTAAGAATTTTGGTTATGTGGCAGGTACCTATACATGTAAGCACATTAAGCCCAAAGTTTAGATCATCTGCAGGGAGCTGCAGGACAGACAGAGCTGCTGTTGCTGCAATCGTTAAGAATTCTATTTAGGGATTGATCCTTCAATGACACTGGGAGCTGCACGGAGAGTATTCTGTGGAATTACAAAGTCACTAGAGAGACCATACATGTTTAGAGGGGTGTGGTTCGTAGCTCCTTTGTAGGGCTGTGTATGGAGCTACAAATAAGAAAGTGGTCAGACAAAAGGTGATTGTAATACCCTGATTTGGAAGAGCGTGTCCACCTAGTCCTTAGCTGAAGCTGCACGATTGAAAGTTACATGGCATTTAAGGAGTAAGAACTGTAAAAACACTTGTGTATGAACTAAGTGCATTTTTCTGAGACTAAATTATATTTATTTTTCACAATTATTTACAATCGCTGCAATATTCGCTCGAACATCCCATCATCCGATGTACGAAAACAAACCCAATGTTGCAAGTTAGAAACCCATTCCACGTACCTTCAAAATAACAATTGGCAGTAAATACAATTTCCTCTACAAACATTACTAAAAATGTCTCTATACTATATCACAGAGTATACTACCACCATGCAGATTCAGAAAGTACATTCATCAGTGCAAGGGTGTTTTCTAACTGAATCAATGAAAAAAGAACAGATGATGGACAGAATGCTGAACAAATTAAACATTCAACCCCAGTCACAGAACAAGCATCCTGGAACCAGTTTCGGGGTATCATCCCTTATTGGCCAGGCAACCTTGAATCTGGTGGCATAGCGAACATGGGACCCACGTCTGGGCATACCCTTACCACTTAGGGCAACAAATGCAAAAGGAACATGATGGACGGAATCCTGAACAAATCAAAAATTCTGCCCCAGGCACAGATCTAGATTAAATCCATCGTTTTTTGCTTGCCATGCCATTCCAGTTTAGACCCAGCCATGTGAAAATCAGTCTTGACCCTGTTCCCCATGGGAACTGTCTGGCCCGAACTGCCAGGTCAGGTCCTCACTGGATCAGAAATAAACATCCTGGAACCAGTTTTGGGGTATCACCCCTCATCAGCCAGGCTAGCTTGAATCTGGTGGCATAGCGAGCACGGGACCCACATATGGGCACATCCTTCCAACTTAGGGCAACAAATGCAAAAAGAACAGATGATGGACGGAATGCTGAACAAATCAAACATTCACCCCCAGTCACAGATCTAGGTTAACTCCATAATGTGTTTGCTCACCACGCCACTCTAGTTTAGACCTATGAGGAGCATGGTCAAGACTGATTTGCATATGGCTGGGTCTAAACTGGGGTGGCATGGTGAGCAAAAGAATGATGGATTTAACCCAGATCTCTTGACTGTGGGTGAATGTTTGATTTGTTCCGCATTCTGCCCATCATTTGTGTGTCTTTTGCTTTGCCGCCCTAAGTGCACCGGGTATGCCCAGAAGTGGTCCCGGGCTCAGGCTCACTGTGCCAGTGGATTCAAACTAGCCTGGCTGATGAGTGGTAATACCCGAAACCGGTCCCAGGATAGTTGTTTCTGGTCCAGGGAGAACCTAGCTTGTTTGCATATGGCTGGGTCTAAACTGGGGGTGGCATGGTGAGCAAAAGAACGATGGATTTAAGAATGTTTGATTTGCTCTGCATTCCGGCCATCATTTGTGTGTCTTTTTCTAACTGGATCAAGACACCTTTTACATTAAAATGTATATGACAAAACACCCTGAAAACCCACTAAAACAATTTTCAATAATTCATAGAATCCCTGTTAAAAGCTACGGTTATTAAATCAACTGTTAATAAATATTCATTAAAAAAATAGCTTACCACGGTTTGATTGAAATGCATTAGAGAGTACCAGCTAAAATCACATTAAAAAGGAGTTTACAGATTCCCGATCACAATCTTAAGCACTTACAAATTGGCATCTCACGCAGGTAAGCAGAGTAGGGCCATTAAAGCTTATTCATGAACCAGTTAAAACCCAGGACAAGATTTAAACATATTGAATCTCAAAAATCTGAAGTGACGAAATAGGCAACTGGAGAGTTCTATGTCCTACCATACGGGGACATTGACCACACGGAGAGTTCGGCACCTTGTTGTTCTCCGCAGTCTCCCTCAAGAACTTCAGAAACCGTGCCGCCAACTATGTGGGTGAGAGGAACGCCAACTGTGTGTGTGAGATTAAGATGTATAATTTAGCAGTGGAAGGAAGCATTCCCTGACGTGTGGACTGAAAGACATTTTTTCTTTCCAAGGTTTGATATATATCATGGCGTTCCAACTGGAACATTACCCTGGTGTTCAGTTGGTTGGAAAACACTTCCTGTCTTATTAAATAGAAGGAAACCCTCAACGGGCAAAGGAATGGTTGTTTTGTTGACTGAAGGATATGCACCGTTGTGAGACATTCCCTCATTTGGAGATGCCTGGTTGTTCAGTATGCCAGAGACCTTGGTGTGTCTCTTTTGTGAGTTACTCAGTTGTCTGATGGCTGGGTTGTGAAATGTACACTGTGATTTTTGGGTTGTGAGTTCCCAATAATGATACGGGTGGTTTAGATATCTATTGACGAATGATAAGTAGTTGTATGAGGTACATAAGTGGAGAGATTACCTCAGTCTGTTATTTACGGTTCTCTCTAGCATAACTGCTTTTGCGGTGCTTAAATTGTTGTTCTTTGGTTTTGTATGTAGGGAGGTTTGTTGTATCGTGTGTTCGAAGATGTGATTGCACTAAGTTCTATTTTATAAAAGAGGAGCATCTTGTATTCTAGTGTGCATGTCTTAATGAGTCAATATGCAGTGGGCCATGTTGCAGTGCAATACAGTGTGCATAGATTAGCAATGTCAGAAAGGCTGAACCCAAAGTATGCCATCTCCTTATTTATGTGTGTCAGTATCATCTTATATTGCAATCTAAAGTGGAACAAATGAAACGTATGCACTACAGTTTAGAGGTCTCTTTGGCTTGAAACAGTCTGATATAATGACTAATATTAAATTCAGTGACTTAAATCAGTATTTTTTATCCAAAGCAAAGTTATGCTTACTATTTTGGATATTTTAAATGTTGTGGAATATTAAGTATGGTTTGATAACTCATCATAACCTTTGAGGTTTTGTAATTTAAGGGTAGATTTATCAATCATTAAAGCAAGGTGTCTCATAAACCCTAGAGATAAAACAAGTAGAGCTATCCCAGCCACACAGCTGTTTGAAGACATAAAATACTACATACCCTCCAATATGTTTAACATCCTCAATAACACATTCAATAAAGCAGGTATTCAGTTTCTTATGGTAAAATGGTCTGACCATTAACGCTTTCAAATCAGTGCTTCTTAGTGGTGTGCAATAATGTTGGATAGTGTTTAGATTCTACAGACTAACATTTATAATTACTCGAGGTTTGATTCTGCATCTACTTTTGAATGCTCTTTCCCATTATAAGCTGTGCCTCCAGACAGATAACGTGTACCGGCATTAGAAACCCCTATAAAGGGGTAAAAACTATTGACTGTACAAGTTGTTAATTATTGAGGTAATGATATCAAATTATTAAATGATCAATCATGCTAATAGACTTTTGCTCTACAACAGCATCAGATATATTTATCTATTGTGTATTGGCAGTGGCAAAAAAATAAGTATGTGTTTACTCTGAAAAATATCTGCAAAATGGATATTTGACGGGGTATGGAGTTCTTTACTGAAATTGACGATTAGGCCTAGATGCCTAAATCTCCATGGTGTGCTTAATTCTGCACCTTCCCTGCTGTCATGCTATAGGTTTTGCTGAGTAATTGATTGTTTTTGTATGCTCTGGTACAAAGATAATACAGATTTGTCGAGAAATAATTTGCACATTGTCTTCGGTAACTTACTACAAAACATCTGAACAATTCTAGTTAGCTGCTGATAGGAGTTAGATAACGGGTTGTGTACTTGTGCTAATATATAGTTCTACTAAAATAAAAGAGGTAAAAAATAAGCAATTTAGGGGCATATTACCAACCAATAGAGATAATTTTTGTCTCTAACTTATTTAGAGACAAAAATTATCGCCGCAAATCGGCGATCGCAAATGGGATAAAAAACGGCCGCAATGCATGAATATCGCTGAAAAGTCAGCGATATTCATGCATTATCGAGCAAATGCTCTTAGCCATGTTATCCACCTCCCATTGGATAACATGGCTAAGAACTGCTCCTGGGCAAGTGTTAGCTTTTGGAGATATTCGCGCTTAGCGCGAATATCTCCAAAAGTTGGTAATAGGAGATAGCGATGTTAGCGACTGTTTTCAGTCGCTAACATCTTGGCACGCCCACTTTGCATGTCATTAGTGATAAATATCTCTGACATGCAAAGCGGGGCCCAAGATGGTCACTATCTCCTATTAGCTGTCGCTAACTGGTGTTAGCGACAGCTTGGTAATAGGGAGATAATTTTATCTCCGCTTTCTTGGCTGTTAAAGCCAAAAAAGCGGAGATAAAGCCCCTTGATAATATGCCCCTTAGTGTTTTCCTCGTTCAGCTGTTTTAGGGTAAGTTAATATCATTTTTGAATCATAATATAAGGACTTAAAGAGACAAGCTATCTTGCTGCTTATCTTTTACATTATGTAGGAAAGATGATCGTAGAACGATAATCGCTCGATTACGACAAACGGTGTACCAAACATATTGTTCAATCACTAGTATGATTGCTGACGCCTTGTAGTTGCTATGATGCACTCCCATGACCTCAACACCATTACTTTAAATTGCTATTGACCAGTCTTGGTTTTAGCGCCATGCTGGAGTTAGAATGGTAAATGTAAAATGCTCGTTATCACAAGTAAGAGTCATAGCCAATGCAATACTCAGGACAATATTTTGATCAGAGTTTGTCAGGGGAAGGAGACAGTGACACTCATCCCTTATTTATGAAAGCTATGTGATAAGACATTATCTCCTCTTGAAACACCTCACATGGCTTTTTAAGTCACTGTGCTTCTTCTCCTTCACGGTAAGCTTGAAACTCTAAGAAGAACGTTATACCCAGATGATTCTCTGCATACATTTAACAGTTAGATTCTTGAATTCAAGACTTTGCCTGATTCCTTTCTGACAATGTTAAACATTTTTTGGTGAATGTCTGTCATAAGGTCCACAGCAAAGTCTTCAGATTTTTTTCTGAGGTAATGCAGGGCAAATGTCCACTTATTAAGAAAAGCTTGGCCCGCTTTGCCATTGCTCAACTTTTCCTGGTGCACCCGATTGGACGTGACAGTCTGTAAGTCATCTATAGGAATTCCATGATTTACTTATATTCACCAGCTGAGCACTAGGCTCCACCCCCAGGGGGTGCACCCAAAGTATGGTAGACAAGACACAGCCTGGCTGGAGAGACAGGAGCCATCCCAAACTAAGTAGTAGAAGAAGTCCTGTTGCAACAGAAAAAAGGGAAATTTGGTAGAAAAGATCAGCATGACAATCTTCATTTGTCTGCAGATTTTGTTTCTCCATTATTTTGCTAAATATCAACATTAGGAAAATGTTACAATTGATGGTTACCATGCCCAGGACGAGGATGATATAGGATACACCATTCTCTAGGCATTCAGTTTGGATCTTTTGTGGAAGATCATTAACTCAAGTTATGCTATTAGCACTGATAAACAAATGTTTTTAACCCTTGACTTTGCCTTATATTTATGATCACTTTTCCCACTTTCTAGGCCAAATGTTTGCATGGAGAAAGAGATGGCCATGGTGGGACACCGCCAGCCATGCGTCCAGGCCTTCACGCGGATGGTCAAAGTTTGGAAGCAAGGATGCGCCGGGCAGATGTGGTGCGTCGGCTACGAACGCAGGTTGGTTCCCTTAAAGACAGTCTTTAATTTCATTGGAAATAGGAGCGGCAGACCAAAACATTAGTGTCTGTTGCACACTCAGGTTTGAAGTATCATAGTATAACAAGTGTATATATGCCTTGTTAAATTGGGTGTGCAAAGTCTTGCCTTACACTGTGCATGCATTTATCACATTTCACTAAAGATTGGTGTGTCATCTGACACTGTGCATCTATCTTTTTACACTAATCTGTATATGTCATGTTACAATGACGTTATGTGACTTCTGTTATAATAAGTTGTTCTGTTTTATGTTATGGTGAGGATTCTTGTGTCGTATTACACCAAGGGTGTATGTGTTGTATATACTGGGGGTATTTGTGAGAGACAAAGGTCTATGTTTCATCTTATAATAAGAAATTGTACAGTACGACATGTTATACTTATGAGCCATGTTACACTGATGGTCAGTTAGAGTTTGGTGGTTACTGAGAATCCTTCAGTTTCCTGAGGAAACTCTAACTATGGAGTAAAATGTAATGGTTGCATTTTCCTCCATATTACTATTCCTATGGTGGAGAAAATTCAGACATTTAATTTTTACTGAGACTTTAGATTTTTCTAGCTGCTCCGCCAGCTATAGGGGAGACTGGTTCTGGCTCACCGCTATGGCCGTCACCTACCCTGCCGGACTTCGGACATATGTCTCGTATCTTTCTCCGCTACTGTCTCCTTCATGTGGACTCCCTGCTCTCCCTGGCATTTTTGGATCTTGGTACTTGTGTTCGCTAATAACTCCTGTATTGAATATGTAATCATTCTGTCATTTAATTGTGAATATTTTTGTAACTTGTCACACGCTGTTTCCTTATGTAAAGCGATCTGATAGCTGCGGGTCTAGCCAGCGCTATATAAAACAAAACAAAAAAGAAAATCTTTAGTTACCATTGGGCGCTAAATGCGACCCTCTATAGCGTAGTAAGTAGAGGGCATTGAGTGTTGTGTTACAGGTTAAAATATAGAAGCATTTCCTTACACTGAGGAACCAGGAGCATCATTTAATCCTTGGAGGATGGCCGGACAGGCTGCCAGTGTGACAGAGGCTCTTGCCTCAGTCCACCTGTCAAATTTAAAAATCCTTGTCTGCTTGACAGGGGTTACTTTGCTGAAAGTGCTTCTGCCTGAGCAGTGGACACTGTCAACAAACTGAGGGAGGGCTAGCCCACCATGTTATTGTGGCCTACTTGTCATTTTTTTCTGTTTTTGAGAAACAAAACCCTGATAAGGGTTGTTTCCGAAAAATCAACGGCCCGGAGAAAACTCCAAGCATATCTGGGACATTTCTGGAGGTCCTTGGCAGGAAGCAACTCTTTTTCAACATCGGGCAAAATCCCAGAACCATAAAGCGCCACCGCAGCTCCCTGACATCAGTCTCCTTTTTTTGCACCCTTGACGTGGGTTCGGAGCACCTTTCTGTGTAACCCTGAAGAAAAAAAAAAATATTCCCAAAAAATGCAGTGCTACTTAGGATGTCATCACCTATGTAGTCAAGGTTCAAAACCTGTTGTTCCTCACAAGAATAGATGTCCATTCCGGCTGGGTGCCTAAGCACGAGCCAGTGGAAAAACTGTTCCTCATGTGTGAAATGAGGGCCGGGCCAGGTGCCATACACCTCCAGATCAAGATCCAGGTCAAGATCATCACCCTCCTCCAAGCAATCCAAATAAAAAAGAGG
Organism: Lissotriton helveticus; assembly: GCF_964261635.1. Taxonomy (NCBI): domain Eukaryota; kingdom Metazoa; phylum Chordata; class Amphibia; order Caudata; family Salamandridae; genus Lissotriton; species Lissotriton helveticus. The sequence continues at coordinate 361,886,224 of NC_136065.1, read as the reverse complement.
AAGAATAAGAAATGGCACACTGTAGAGGACTCCCATGTCCAGAAGCATTTTAAATTCCATAAGTAGGTCTCCATGCTGCTCCCCTCCTCGAATGATTGAGTCTTACTCCGAGTCGAAGTTGGTTGAAGAGCTGATACTCCGGTCCATGCTCAATGGCAAAACCTCCTCCAGTATACTCAAACATGTTTGCTCCTGATTCTGCCCTTTCATAGATCATGGTGTTTATGCAGGCCAAGCTGGCTCTTTTCCATAGCACCTGGAACATCTAAGGCCTCCGAGTACGATATCCTCGCTATGTCCTTCCATGATGCTAGTTGACCACAAGTGTTCTTCTGTGCGCACTCCTCTGGCACTGGCTACAGCCGAACAAGTACAAAGAGTTGTTACACCTACACTGGCTTGGGTTTTGGAGTCTATGCCAAAGACCAAAACCATATTGATGCGCTCAAGAAAGCAGACACAGAGACTTGTGGAGGACCACCAATACTTGGATGGTCCTTGCCTAGTGAGGAATACTCGCACAGGATGGATAACCTCGTTCGCACAGCCTCAGATCATGTCCAAATACCTCACATCATAGACCACAAAAATGATGACCTCAGCGAGGCAGCCAGTTTGCTACCTGTCACCAGCACGGATGCAGCTGATTGCTTGTCCCTTTAGAAAAGAGGTAGAATTTGACTGCTTTTTGGGACAACCTTACCTCTGTGGAGATAGCGTCTTTCACGGTGGTGATCAAAAAGGCCACAGAGGTGCTAGAATTACCTCTACCATTGAATGAAAACAATGCTCACCTACAGAGATACTTCAGCCTTATTTTGCTGAGTCCTTGCTCCCATTTAGCGAGGCCCTGCTGGAGCCTATCAAGACAGAGATGGTTCTTATGGACCGGAGTGTTACCAAAATGTGTTTGAGGGAAACGTTCATGTACCTACAGATGGAGAGACAGTTGGAGAATAAGGTGAGGGGCTGCTGGGAGTCTGCATTCAGCGTTAAAGAGTTGAAGATGAGTGGAACTTTAAAGCCATTTCTAGATAAAGTGTAAGCACAAATTGCTTGGATACAATTTTGTTTCTAAGATGTAGCAGTGTGTGTGCAGCGCTGTTGGTGGATTGCGTGTCTACATAGGTCAAACTTGAACTTGCGCAGACAGTCTACTCAAGATGTAATGATGGGTTTTGCTGAAGATCTCCTTGAGGGAGGGAGTTTCTAAAGTTTCACTTACAAACAATGGCGTGCAATTGTGCTCAAGCAAAATGAGTGAGTTCTTGACAGGACAAGGCATGGAATGTAGGCAGACAGCACTGTACAACTCGAAGGTGAATGGGCTGGTGGGAAGGGTTAGCCAGTGGTTATGGGTAATTCGCAGTTGGCTTTGATGAACTGTCATGGTGCAAGGAAATAGGTAGGTGGTTTTGGGCGTGTAGGACAACACCAGACAGCATTACTACATGTATACAGTTTGTATTGATGAGAGCCAGATTGACATGTACTTAACTGTGGATTGGATGAGCCATATGGAACAGCATACAGAGTTGGAATTGGTGCTTGGAAGGATTAAAGACAGTAAAGCGAGGAATAAAAGATGGCATGATGGGAGTAAGAGAAGAGTGGAGGTGGAATTGGAAGTAGGTCATTTGGTTTGCAAAAGATGACCAGCATTTGGCAGGAAAGGTGGATTTATGTGGTCCTAGCCATGCAAGATTTAGCTGTCTGGAAGTATGCGTGTAAGAATTCAGGGGGTGAATGTCGAAGTAAAGACCAAGAGGTCAAGGGTAGTCGTTAGCTGTCATGCGTTGTGAGCGAAACACTGCCCTATTTTCAGCATTGTGTTAGGGATAATGATGTGTATGTATGAAAGAGACGGAGAAGTATGACCATGTGCAGTGTGTGTTGTGTTTTGCGCGGGTGTTTTTGTCTGTGTGCTTTTGTGTGTGTGTGTCTGTGTGTGTGTGTGTGTGTTCTGAGGGATCAGACCAAAAATGTGTTGAGACTTTTCATCTTTTCATTCCCTCTCAGAATGTTCTATTGCCACCACAGGGTCATATGACCTTTATTATCAGCATCATAATTTAACTGTTTCTTACCTGGTTTTTTTTCTTTTTCTGTATCTTACTCTCTCCCGCTCAAGGGGCCTCATTTATGAGAAATTACGCATCGCTGCGTGAAAGCAGCGATGGGTCACTTCTCAGTGCGCACTCCTGCGACATTCCTGATGCGTCATATTTAATGTATGACGCATCATGTCGCAAGGAGTTACAGATACGTCAGTATTTCTGACATATCTGTAAGCGCAAAAGTGACGCATTGCTGGAGTGTGTCACAAAAGTGACGCAACTCCAGCAATGCGTCCTTTCACATGGGGAAAGCCCCATGTGAAAGGGCTTGCGTCAGTCTTACGCCTGCTGTGAGGCAGGTGCAAGATTTTGACGCAACAGCGTCCTAAAAGTGACGCAGTGAAATCTCATAGATTTCACTGCGTCACTATTACGAGGCTTTTTGCGGGGGAACGCCCCCTCTGCATACATTATACCTGACGCAGGTATAATGTAGCGCAGGGGTTTACAAAGTGACGCATCTGCTTAGATGCGTCACTTTGTAAATAGTGCGCAACAGGAGGCATGTTTTACGCCGCCGATGCATCGGAAGCGCAAAACTGACGCAAGGCCTCATAAATGAGGCCTTTAGCATTTGGTTTTCTGTCTCAGCGCCGGGATACTCTCTGAATAGCTCTGCGCTCTATAAATCTATTTTTAACATAACATAACATAACATATTGTGAATTGAATTTAAAATACAGATTTCCGCACTACAAAGGTTTTAATTTTGATCTCTGACTTTAAAACTTCATGTATGCAGATTTCAAATACTTTAATTGCATGGGTATGGTTAAATGATGGGGACCTCTGAAATTCCCACAAAGCTCCTATCGCACTACTGATGGTAGCGTTAGCTTCTATGCTTAATTTTGAGGCGAAGGTGCACCGCTGTGGATAGCATTACGTACATTTTGGTTATTTTGTAAACAGAGTTCTTTCCTCTAAATGAAACTTTTCAGTATTTCAAGACATCAAAATAAGTTACTAAGGAAAACTCGAAATTATACTTTAAGCAAAACTATTGTAATTAATAAATCCTGAAGCAAGCTTGGTGGGCTTTATTTAATTAAAGAACTACAAGAAGGAAGATGGTTCATTCGATCATAATTATAACTGGTTGTTATTATACATATAATAGTAAAACAGAGGTCTAGTACAATTTTGTTGTTTCCTTAATAACTATGTTTAATTTCTTGAAATAACAGACAAATTAAATTAGGTGAAAGCACTCTTTCTACAAGCAAACTAAAACAATAGAAGAGCAGAAGACCTCAACCCCACTGAGTGGCATTTTTCACAAACACTAATGTATCCTTCCATTAGGGCAACACAAATGGAATTGAGTTCCTCGGGCCTTACTCTCAGTACCATTGGTGGTTAGTATCCTGTGCATAAATTGTGGCCATGTCTTCTGCTCAAATGTGGCACCACTGAGCCTGGTTTTTGGAGAACTCAGGAAAACTCAATCAAAATTGTAAGTAATGGATCAGGTCTCAACACTATAGATGGATATAAAATTATTCAAAGCAGGTTCAAGCTTTATTGTTTAATCCATTGGAGGCAGAGGGCCAGCTAATTTGGACAACTTGCCAGACGTGAAACCAGGAGCGGTGGGATGAGTATATCGAGGACATTTTTTGTTTAACGAGAAACTTCAGTGAATAACTTAGAGTAGTTTTGGAAAGGCCATTTTCATCGGATGGTCCTTGCAAAGGAGTACGAGGTTCCGATTTAGTCTACTATGATCAGGGATAGAGCCTCAAAGCCTAAAGAGTAGCCTGAAAAAAGCCAGTTTGAAAGTCTATGCTCCTTTGAAAATGAAGGATTTCCAGAATCTGTTAGCTTTTGGTCCTGTGTTTCTGCAGTCTCCTTTGAGTGTGTCTTTCACCCATGAGGGTTGGGCAGCTTCCAGGGTAAGCCAATAGAATGTCTTAGAATGGGTGGGATGTGGTCTGATTTACTGGCTCCTGTGATAAGGCGAGCAGCTGCATGTAGTACTAATTTGAGAGGCTCCAGTGTGCTGTGGATCTGAAGTCTGTGTAAGAAATTTATGAATTTATGGTGTTCGTGTTTTCTGAGCAGGTGAAGGAGGATTCTGCCAATCAGGTGATGTGGTCAGTTAGATTGGGGTGTTGGTCTTGAGAAAGCACAGAAATGTGGCATGCAGGACCATAGTGTGCAAAATCCATTGCAGGTCTAGTGATTTTAGCCCCTGGGTATTGGGGCAGAGAGTCTCTGGAGTAAAGGAGCACATATTGAGTGGCAGAGCTACACATTCTAGCTACCGGGTGTGAATTTAAACTATGCTCTAATAGCCCAGAGGCCAGTTAATAGTGAATTGCTGTTCCTAGAAAATTCCAGCAAGGTAGTTGTGATGCAGGAACATATCCCTTGAGGAGACTGATGCTAAGGGAACAGAAAGGTTTACGCTTGGTTTTATCAATGACTGTGCTCCACATTCCCTGTCACCTCATTAAAAGATGGATTTGTGCTGACTTTTACTGTAGTAGAAAACTTGCATGGATGAAAATCTGAGGCTGTAGGTGAAGCATGTGGATTGTGGTTATATATGTGTGTATATATATATATACATTTGTATATATACATTTATATATATATAGATATATGTATTATATATATATATATATGTACATCTATATACATATATATATATATATCTATATATATATCTATATATATATCTATATATATAGATATATATATAGATATATATATAGATATATATATATATATATCCGATACGGTTTTGGTTCGTCACCACAAAATAGAGCAGACTTCAATGCAGTAAAGTTTTTCTTGTATTTCTCAGTCAGCCTTGCACAACGCGTTTCGGTCGTCTCGGCAACCTTGGAAACGTGCTAATTACAAAGAGACATATCCCAGACTGACTTTTCAAATCCCAGCAGCCTGACTTTCACTGAAGACAGACCCTTGACAGCTTCACATATTACATTGATACACAGTATCTTTCCATAGTATTTGCAACATTTTTGCTCGTCATACTACTGCGGGCTGACAGATTTTTCCAGTTGCATGCACTTATATATATATAATTTAATGAATCTCTTGACATATGTGTGAGGAAATTGCACATTTACCAGTTTAAACACTAGTACTTGGCACACTACATACATCTATTGTATACAATTAGGCATTTTAAAATTAAATTAAACCCATCTACCAACAGCTCCCGTCAAGCAAATGCAAACACTCCGGTTCCAGCGGGCTGGAGCTTTCAAAGTGCTCCTTGCTGCTGGAAGTGGAGGTTTCATCTCTTTCCTTGCCCACAGACATGACAGACAGAAGACATGGCCGGGAACCAGAGGATGGGGTCCACAGCACCAAAATTAGCAGAAGAGGGGGGCTGCGTAAATACCCCCTCCCATTAAAAATATATCAATTTTAAGGCTGGTCCCTGGAGGATGGAGACCCCGGGGATGAAATCGGCCCAGGGAGGTGGGATGTGCAGTCCCCTCCCCCATTAAAAAGTATATACATTTTAAGGCCAGGCCCTGGGGGATGGGGTCCCTGGGACAGAAATCAGTCAGGGAGGGGGGGACACGCAGCTCCCCTCCCTCATTAAAAATATATAAGGGTGGGCGTAGTTCGCGAAGTAGCGCTACGCGAAGTGCACTTCGCACTACGCGAACTTCACGTAGCACTACGCGAGCTGCGTAGTAGCATGTTCGCACTGTGCAAGATGCATTTTCAATGATTGCACAGTGCGAACAAGCATCCGGCACTGTGCAATCATTGAAAACGGCATCTTGCACAGTGTGAGCTGTAGCTGTCTGCCGCTCGAGTAGATTTTTACTCGAGCGGCAGCTTTCTCAACGCAAACTGGTAGTTTCTCATCGCGAGCGGTCGCGAGCATGCACGACCACTCGCAATGAGAAACCTGACCTCCCCGCGTTCAGAGTCTCGCCGGGATGTCAGTTTGCTTGCTCGCGGTCGCGAACATGAAGTTGAGGACCGCGAACAAGCAAAAAATGACCGCTGCGCTACGCGTGTTCGCACTGTGCTACACGCAGCTCGCGTAGTGCGAAGTTGCGCAAACTTCGCAAACTACGCGAGCGTAGCGTAGTGCTTCACCAGGGTTAAAAATATATACATTTTTAAGGCTGGTCCCCAGGGGATGAGGTCCCATGGGCTGCAATTGTCCTGGGGAGGGAGGCCACGCAGCCCCCCTCCCCATTCTATTTTGTCTGGGTCCCGGGGTATGGGGTCTTCAGGGAAAAAATCAGCGCAGGGAGGATTGGTCGCATGGCCCCCCCTACCCCACTGTATTGTGGCTGGGCCCTTGGGGGTGTATCCATTCCCATACCCAGTGAGAGACACACACACACACACTCACACACACACTCAGAGATCCACCCACCAACTCACAGTCCCACACAGACACTCATGCACCCACATACTGAGCCACTCAGAGACTCATGCACCCACTCACAGACCCACTCAGAGACTCATGCAACCACTTACAGACCCACTCACTCATGCACTCACTCACATTTGCACTGAGATACTCATACACCACTCTCAGACCCACTCAGAGGCTCATGCACCCACTCACAGAACCATTCAGAGACTCACGCACCCACTTACAGGCCCACTCACTCATGCACTCACTCACAGATGCACTGAGCCAGTCATACACCAATCACAGTCCCATGCAGACACTCATGCACCCACGCAGACCCACTCAGAGGCTCACACACCTGTTCTCAGACATACTCAGACATTCATGCACCCACTAAAATACTTTTTCATCCACTCACAGACTCACTCAGACACTCATGCACTCACTCAAATACTGACTCATACACTCATTGAGGCACGCACAAACCCACTCAGACATTCTCACACCCACTCACAGACCCACTCAGATACCCAGTGAGACACTAATACAGCCACTCCCAGACCCATACAGACACTCAAGACACCCACTGAGATACTCACACACTCCCTCACACTCATGGTTCACTCACATACTTACTCTTAAAGGTTACAGGTACCAGTTAGGAAATAGCATTTAAAAAACCTAAGGAATTCACTTAAAAAGACAAAGGGTACAGAGATGCAATAGTTAGGAAACATCATTAAAACAAACCTTAGAAATTCACTGAAAAAAACAAAGGTTACAGGGACTTTATAATTAGGAAACTGAATTTAAAAAAACCTTAGAAATTCATTGAAAAAAAAAAGGTTGCAGAGACATTATAGTAACGCTCAGATGTCACTCATACAAAACCTGTGAAATTCAGCAGTTATAGTTAGCTGAGTGAACTATAACTGACGCCCTGCAATGCACTGCTATGACCTGACATATTACATCACTCATGACATGCTCAGTGACATCACTCATGACATCTCAAATGACATCACTGATGACATTATCCACAGAAGCAGTCACACACCCACTCACACCCCTATACAACCTCTCATACACCCACTCACACACCCACACAATCACTCACATACCCATTCACAGACCCATACAAGTACTCACACAACTACTCACTCATCCATACAGCTACATATTTAATAAATAAACAACTGTTGCTTTCCTCCTCCCTAAATTAGATAGACATCGTGTGGCAGACTGTCTGTCATAAGTACTGGTGCTTACAATTAAGTGTGGGTGCCGAGCACCGGTAGCCACCGGCTCAAATTAAGCACTTGAAAGCTCTTGTCATCCATGAGTTATACACATCATTACAGACTCATCTTTACAGAAAGTCAGTGGGCTCAAGGTATTCAATACTAATTAAAATATATTTTCACTGGTTAATTCAGTCAATGTTGGAAAAAAGATGAGAGAGCAGAGAGCTGAAAAGATAGACTGTGATAAAGTAAAGGTTGTAGGATACACAGGCAATCATTATGAGTGGCCAAGGAAACAGGCTGTTATTTCTCCACTGCTGGAGTTATCTATACTGGCATAAAAATAACTGCAGGGTGAGGGAGTGTATTTAGCCCTTTACAGGGTTGGACCCTAAAGGTGCACTAAGACGTATCAATTATTGGGAATCTGTAATACCTGATTCCCCTGTTAATTCCTCATTTTGGATTGGACTTTAATCAAGAGTTTCTGCTGCTGAAACTCTTGGGAAAAGTAAACATCACATAATTACAATAGGGCTTGTATCTGGCCCCATCCCAATTTTAAGTGCTCACTCATAATGAACGCTTATGAGATACCTATGTCTCTTTCCCTTTATTGAGAAGAAGATGTAACAAGTGTAAAAAACACAACTTTGTGAAAATTGTAGTGCATATTGTCAGTGTGTTGAATGAGAGTGGTAAATTGATAGAGGTTGGTGGCTACTTTACTGTTGATACTGGGGCTAGATGATGAGAAGTCACTAGAAGGGAAGAATAAATGGTCCATATTACCCCATGCCAAAATAAGCATGGTAGTATTAGATATAAAATATGACTCAAGTTCCCTTATCACCATATTATCTGACAAGGCATTTCAGAAGTGGTCATTGAAAGACTTCTGTTTAGAAGATGTTAAACCAGCAGCTTTATTGTGAAGGCAGCATACACATAATAGGTTATTTCCAGGCTACTTCTCCTTTTATGTAAAGGTGCACAGTAACCAAAATATACGTTGCCTAGAGAAAGAGATAAAATAGGATGGAGAGATCAAAAAGGGTTGAGAATTGTGCTGTAACTTGGAAAATGCTCATCTGTCATGTTGGCAGTGGTGGCTGTTTAACGGTGGCGTGTGGGAGGGCCCTTACCTGTCAGCTGCCTGGCACCACCTTCTCTTCGCCCACTTCCAGGGCAGGGAGCTGGAAGGACCCGGTTCCCAGCCCCCCGATAGCCAATCACAACGCTGCATGAAGCGTTGTGATTGGTATGAGCGCCGTGGAACGGTGCTCAGCCGGAGAATGGGAGGCTGGGCATGTTCTCCATTAAGGCTATAATGCAGCCTGCATGGTGAACATGCAAAGTGTGCATGATGATTTGGCTGGCCCGAGACGGCCGGCCAAAGCGTCATGCACACTGGGGGCAAACAACTCCTCTCCATCCCTGCTCTGCGAGCAGAGCAGCCCCGCCCCGCCCCTACCCAGCTGAGCAAGGGGAAAAATAAACGAATAATGTTATTATCTTTTTATTTTTTCCTCATTGACCTGCTCAGTGGGGCGATGCTCCTCTGCCTTAGCAAAAGAGCCACCACTGCGTGTTGGTGCATTGTGAGAAATTGAGTTTAGAAGAGTCACCTAGTGAATTTAAGGATGTTTTCATGGAAATGATTTGTGTGAAGTGGATTGAGCACTGTACAAAGATGAAGAAGGATGCTGCTCCAGTTGCACACTTGCGATACCTTTAGGTATTAGAGAGGATCTCAAGTCTCTTAAATGAATGTGTTATGATCATATTATTGACTGGTTCTGTGGTATATAAATAAATAATACCGGATCTATTTTTGGATGAATAAATGTATAACAGATAGCTCAATAAAATAAGAGTCAAGATTCGAGGTAGTAGGAGTTTCTGCAGGTTTATTACAGCATAAGGACAGGATCAGGACAACCTGCATAGAACGGGGGTAACAGGGCCCAGCAGGACAACTGGGGCCCAGCAGCTGCCGGGGCTTGATCTGGGATGAGCGCGCTAACTTTTAATAACAATACATCAACTTATATACATAGCGCAAACACATAGCATTACATTGCAGTAGGCGTAACAGTGGGTGGAGCAGAAGGCGTGACGCGTAGCAGTCGCGAAAGATAACAGTAGAAAGAGGTGTAACTGGGAGTATACTTAGGCATGTGGTGCAAACGTAACAGAATATGTCATGAATGGGGCGGAAACATAGGAGGGGGCTACCTAAGGAGCCGGGACCTCTAACCTAATGGTGCGCGTAAACTGGCAATGACGTGTTACTAGGAGAAGCTGGGGGCTACGAACTCTGTGCTAGGAGCAGAGACTAGAGTCTGGAGGGTCGGAGCGACATGTACCTAAACCCTATCTGGTATCTGATGTTTAGGGAACATGTTGATATAAACTAGGAGTCATGAGGGGAAAAGCTAACTTGACTCTAAGACTGGACCATGCATTATTCTTCATGTAGTGCGTGATGAAGAATATTAAATGACCATTAAATACAGTATTTCTCTAACGTGGAGACGAGAAGGCTAGACAATGACGGAAACTATTGATGCAGTTCAGTAGCTCAGGAATGCAGAGAAGGAGGACTGAACTGATAACTGGAACTATAACATACTTTTGGCAGACTCAGAGGCAGAGCCAAGCTGCACCGGGCACTGCGAGGCAGGAAGTAAGTGAAGGGTCGAGGATACAGGTGGGGGCTGTATCGCTCCTCAGCGAGGCTTTCAGGAGACAGGAGCTGAATCTGATGTCCGGGCCCTTTTGAGGCCTGGAAACGGGGACTTTATAATGGAATAACGTGCACACTGGGAAACGTGGCAATTATAACTTTACATAGGCCTGATATTCGTAGTATTCACGAGGACTGGAAACTAGCATACTAAAGGTGGACACAACTGGAATTGCGTCATTAATCGGACATGGGGAATAACATATGCATATTGGTCATGCACACATAACATATGATGGATGAGGCGTAGGGACACAGAACATGGCAAAATTTACTTTTCCACATTCCCTCCTTGTCACTACGTTTCCATCAGGAAACATCAATTTTCATGATACCATCTATCATTTCATACAGTACCATTTGCTCGTCTCGAATTGTCTTGGAACGGGATTTAGAACGGGGCTTAGGACTAGGAATACAAGAGGTAGCACACATGCTGCAAATCGCAGGGCCACATTGTATACAGAGGCAGCAGCTAAATATGATCGCTACTGCAATACCTAGAAAGGACAGGACTTTCCATCCCCATGCGGAAATTATATTCCAGAACCAACTGGACCATGTCCAGGTGCCTGGATCTTGGTGTAACAGATGGGCAATTTTATGGAGTCTGGTTATAGCTGAATAAACAGACGGCGCGTTATTTGGAATGAAAATGCAGCAACTAGATCCGATGACTCTACAGGCCCCGCCCCTATCGGCCAGTATGACGTCAAGGACGAGACGATTTTGCAAAACGACAAATCTCATAGCAGATTGTTCTTCGGTTAAGTTACCTAGAGCAGAGGCAGTCTCATTTACTACAGCTTCAAGGGTTCTTGTTAACCTACGGATCAGTTTACTATTCTGGACAGGTCCTACAAAGAAGAAGAAGCCTTTATTGAAATCTGTATACTGTTCTAGAGTAGTTTCAGTATAATCGACAATTGGGGACTCCCTTCTATGTCTAATGTGTACTAAATGTGTGTTTCTGTGATAATCAGATGGGGCTAGGAAAACAGGTGGCAGTAGGAAGGCAATGTAACAGGTTCCCTCCCAATCGAGGGGCAGACGGGCATATGCGGTTTGACCACAAATAAAATAAGAATGACGTGAAGCTTTGAAAACAGATTTCCCACCGTCACTATACTGGATAACAGTAGTACATTCACTATGACCTACATGTACAGAACCATAACTACGGACACATAATTCGCCTTTGACAGGTAGTACTGAAATAGCAGGTAAGTCTGGAGTAGTATCAGACTGAACATTCAGGACCATAAAATTCGACGAATAATTACCTAAATTATATACTTCATTTTCTAGATCTAAACCTGTTCTGTGGGGGAAACCTTGCTTGTCTGAAAAACATGTACTGTTAAGAAAAGACATATCTGTTGAGGATGACGTTATCGTGGACCATGCTCCACACGAACCATTGTGTGAGAATGGATAAGGAAAAAGTGGCAGAACTCCCTTTGATGTCTGGAAAGGGGGGAGTCGACCACACACCCAACAATTAGTAGCATTGCTGGTCTGGTGTGAGTAATGTAACATACGGATAAATGTGTTGTTGCGCATAGCGAGGCGGTAAGAATATTCGTGAGGAGGCAGATCACTAAACGTATGCTCTACTGTAGCATTAGCAGACATATTTACATGAGGAACTGGAAAATACAGATAGAATGCATAGCTGGTGCAGGAAATCATTATGCTGATGAATAATACGAAACTCAGAAAAACGATACATCTGATTGAACTTCGACTGACTCTCTCACTATGGGGGTCTATTTTATACATGTCAGAAACAGTCTAACCGTTTCACCTAGGGGAGGACTTATACAATCAAACTGACTGACTTATTTTACTAGACCTGAGCTTTAACTTATACTCCTGCTGCGGAGTTTTCTCTAACAAGGGAGGGGTTGTAATAATGTCTTGTGCGGGACAGTCCTTAAGAGCAATGTTCTGGCAATCTTTCGAATCCTGGGAAATGTTTTTAGAAACGGATTTCAATCCTTTAAAAAGTTTTACATGAGAAAGGTGGATCCATCCTTTTCTGCCTTCCAACTTGACGGCAGTACGGGTGGTCAAGAGGACCTGACGTGGCTCCTTCCAACGTGGTTCCAGCGGACTTGATCTGTCGAAATTCCGGACCATCACTAGGGAGCCTGGAACGATCTCGTGCGGTGCCACCTCGGTATTGTCTGGAAATGCGGCGGCAACCTGTGAACGACATGAGTTGAGGGCAGACATCAAGGAAGCTAGGTAATCTGTCAGCATATTACATGAAACATCGGTAATACTTCGGGGTCTAGGAGTACCCCACATGTTAGGGGGGCGGCCGAATACGACCTCATACGGGGACAGACCTGATCTGGAATGTGCGACCATGCGCATATAAAACAAAGCAACTGGCAGAGCTACTAGCCAGTCCACACCTTTTTCTTTACAGACTTTGGCAATACGGATTTTCAGGGTCTGATTATGTCTCTCGACCAGACCGGCTGCTTCAGGATGGCGTACACAATGGAACTTCCACTGGTACCCTAACAAAAGGGAAACGTGCTTCATCAGTTCAGATGAGAATGGCTGACCGTTATCAGAATATACGACTCTAGGGAGTCCATATCTAGGGAAAAATTCACGAACCAACTGCTTGGCAGTGGTCGCGGCTGTGTAATCTGGGACTGGATATGCTTCTGTCCACCTGGACAAAGCGCATACAACTACAAGGACATACTTGAAACCTCGACATCGCTCCATCTGAATATAATCCATCTGGAGGACCTCAAAAGGGTGGTCAGGGGGCTGGAAACCACCTTGTTCCACCGGGACACTTTTACCTGGATTAAACTGACAACATATCATACAGGTGCGGACTTTCTGCTTGGCTGCAGCTCGTAAATGCTTGTTGAACCAAATGTTCTGGATACTGTCTAACATAGCTTTTTCTCCTAAATGTGCTGGACTATGTGCGGTATTGATAATGACTTGAACCATAGAATCGGGGAGAAACCATGTGGCTCTACCCTTCGTTAACCATCCTTGATCTGTCTGGACCCCTCCTTGTTCAGACCATTTCTTGATTTTATCGGGAGTAGCATGTAACTGGATATCTATGACATCTTGTGTAGGATCCTTAACTGTCATGCATGTAGTCGGATCTGGAGTATGTGTCATGTTAACTGGAATGTCTGGAGTCTGTGCTGTAAGCTTGGCTGTGCGATCTGCTAGATCATTACCTTGAGAAATAATGTCAGTAACTTTCGTATGTGCTTTGCATTTCATGATAGCAATGGATGTCGGTAAATGTATGGCTTCTAACAGGGCTTGAATAAGGAGACCATGCTGAATCTTGGTTCCATGAGAAGTCATGAAACCTCTCTCCTGCCAGAGCACTCCGAAGTCGTGTACAACTCCGAATGCGTAACGTGAATCTGTGTAAACATTAACTTTCTGGTTCTTGGCGTGTATACAGGCTTGTGTCAGAGCGACTAGCTCTGCTGCTTGAGCGGACAGGGTATCGATACGGTGTGTTTCAATAACTTCGGTGTCGGTAGTTACTGCATACGCGGCGACTAGTTCTCCTGTACTAGTTCTCATACATGAACCATCCACATAAAGTGTCAGGTCAGGATCTGGTAACGGAATGTCTGTCAGGTCTTGTCTTGGCTTTGTCGTAATGTTAACTACTTCCACACAGTCATGTGGGTCAGGATTTGGATTAACTGATGGTAACAGTGTAGCAGGATTCAGGACGTTGCAGCGTCTAATTTCTATGTGTGGCTGGAACAGTGTCAATTCATAACCTGTTAAACGTGCAATTGTCAAGTGCTGAGTTTGTGTTCGGTTTAAAAGAACTTCTACTGAATGTGGGACTTGTACTGTCAGAGAATGTCCTAAAACTATGGAATCACTTTGTCTGATAGCTAGTGCTGTGGCTGCAACTGACTTGAGGCACGCAGGCAACGCCTGGGCGACTGGATCTAATGTGCTCGAAAAATAAGCACAGGGCTTGTATTGTCCTGCTTGATCTTGTGTGAGAACAGATAATGCTGTACCTTCGCGTTCAGTAACGAAAAGTGTAAAAGGCTTACTGTAGTTCGGTGTAGCTAGAACTGGAGCTTGACATAAAGCTTTCTTTAACTCGTTGAAACTAAGTGTATGTTCAGATGTCCAAGGGAGGACAGTCGATACGGCTGCCTCCTGTGTCGTTAACTGTATCAGTGGCTTGGCTAGAAATGCATACTGGGGAATCCATTGTCTACAATAAGAAGTAAGGCCGATAAAGGCACGTACCTCCTTCTGGGTTCTGGGCTGGGGAAGACTCGCTATTAACTGGATACGGTCGGGTGTCAACTGCCTACCCCTCTTGGACAGTAAGTGTCCTAAGTATACCACTTGCTGGACACAGAATTGAAGCTTCGAAGGTGACACCTTGTGCCCCATCTCGGCTAGAAAATACAAGACTGTAAGGGATGCTCGCTCGCAGTCACGTTCAGAACGGGCTGTGATCAGTAGATCATCGACATACTGGAGCAGGGCAGTGTCAGTTGGCATGTGAATATTGTCTAGTTGTCTCTTGAGTGCTTGACTGTAAATACTAGGACTTTCTGTGAAACCTTGAGGAGCGCGTGTAAACATATAGCTCCTTCCATTTAAACAAAATCCGAAAAGAAACTGGCTGTCTGGATGAATGGGAACACTAAAAAATGCATTCTTGAGGTCAATAACAGTGAAGAACATGGCTTCGGAATCAATGGCTGTTAACAGGGAAGAGATGTCTGGGACAACTGGGTACTGAGGAATAATACATTTATTAAGCTCTCGTAAATCAATCACTAATCGATATACTGGGGGTGCATTCGGATCAGTACGTTTCATGACTGGAATGATCGGAGAATTGCATACATTGGAGTCAGTTTCTACAACTACTCCTTGAGCCATGAGCTCGTCAATAATTTTGGATAAGGCTGCTACAGCCTCAGGTGGCAATCTGTACTGTCTGATTCGGGGTAACACTACACCTGGTTTGAGAGTCACACGATGGGGTGTGATTTGCATGTAACCTACATCAGTTGGACCTTGCGCCCATAAATGCTGTGGAACTTTAGACAATCTTGAATCAAAATCTCGTAATACATAGTGACCCTTAAAGTCACGTAGGAACAGACGTATTCCCTCTGGGGAACAGCATATGACTGCACCTAACTCCTTCAGTGTTTTAATGCCTAATAGGTTTTCTGGACATGACTTAGTAAGTAACAGATCAGTAGTACGGGACAATGGACCTACTTCTAGTGTAACTGGCTTAGATATCTCATTAACTATTGGCTTTCCTGAAAATCCAAGGGAAACATTTCTTGAGCCTGAGAGCGGAGCCCCTGGAACTTCGGCGTGACTAATTGTGGTCCTACTTGCCCCTGTATCGATCAAAAACTTTCTGTCTTTCCCTAATACTTGACTGTGAACATAGGGACCTTCTTGATCTACAGGTATCTCGATGAGAGGCAAGCCTACCTCCCTCTCTAGGCTGTTTCATGAATATGGCTGGTACTCTGGATACTCAGACTGTGCATACTGGTACATCTGCGATGTAACGTGCTGTGTTGCAGCAATAGGCTGCGGTGCGGAAACTGTCTGTTGTGCATTCTGTGACTGAGGAATCTGTGAAACTTGTTCTTGTCTCGGCGGACGTGGTCTTTCTTTAGTCTTACCAGTAGCTATATTATGTTTCAGAACTGCACACTCGTTTATAAAATGACCTGGCTGTTTACAATAATTGCAGTTCCCTTTAACGGGAGCTGCAGGATGACTGGCTTGATTGGCTTGATTTGGACCCCTCTTCTGACTGTCTTGAGGAACGGATTGTGCAACTAGTACTTTCATTTTCGTGTCTTTCATACGTTTTCTTTCGTGTTCTTGCTCTTCTCTGATTCTATTCTGGTGATACTGGAGCATCTGGAGCATCTGGGACGGAGTATTTGCTTGCCAGGTGCTTTCGACTTTCAAAACTCGGTTTTTAATTTGTGGGCTTGAATTTTCGACTAATTTGGTAACGAAAAGGTGAGGGTATGACTCACTACTTGTCTTGAGACCACTGTTGATACTGAAACATTTTTCAAATCTAGAATAAAAATCACTAATATCTTCATCTTGTTTCTGTTTACAGGCTGAGATTGCATCCCAGTCTTCTTTTCTCGTTGTCAATAATCTGGGTAAAACTTGAATCAATAATTCTGGTAATTCTTTACATTTATCTCCAAGACCGGTACCTGGTACTCGTGCCTTGTCTTCAGCTTCTAGAGCTGCCCAATCGATCTTTTTCTCTCCCACCTCCCATTCTTTTTCTTTTAACTTTTCATATACCCCTGCGGGCAGCAGGACTTTTAACATTTTAATGATATCTGGGTAAGTGTATTCTCCCATACGGAGCATGTCTTTTAATTCTCTATGGAACCCTGCTGGATCTTTGTCATGACAGGGAATTAATTTCTTCATTTCAAGAAGTTCCATCTTTGAAATCGGAGTGTATACAAACACTCGTTGCATTACGCCACCCGCCCCTTGGACTGGGTGGACTTCTCGTAACGGATTCTGTCTGTCTATGTAGAATGATTTACTTTCTGGGGGTGAGACATGAACAAAATGCGGGTTCAGGAACGTTCTATATTTGTGACGCTGTTCTAGAATGATACTGATTAAATCGGTACCTAGACCTCTCCATCTATACTGGAGTAACTCGTTCAGGACATCGTGCAACGGACCTGGATCAGAATGTTGATCCTCATACAAAGTAATGAGGTGCTGGATCATATACATACCCACCAGTCGCTGCTCGGCTGGGGGCAATTTCAGAAACATTTGTGCCACTATTTCGTCTGGAAAAGTGGTAGAATCAGTAATCCATCGGACTGCTGATCGGACTAGTTCTTGTTCATGCATAGTACTTAATTCACTGTAACCGACTCGTGATTTCAGAATGTGATCGGTAGCTTGAAATACTTGTTCTAGAGAACCTTGTTCTGGTGCTTGATGATGGAAAATAGACTTGCGTTCTAGGCGTAAATGGCGATCTGGAAATCTAGATTTTCCTACATACGCTATTCTGGCGGGATTCTCGTCTTCCTCTTCAGGATCAGAGATACTTTCTTTCTCGCTTACTTGTGCTGCTTTACGCTGTTCGTGTAACCTTATTATTTCTTTACGAATTTTCTTGTACATACTTTCCATGGCACCGACGGTCTTGTGCTTACCCTCGGCTATATTATCACTCCACCTTGTCAGGATTCTCATTTCGGCGGGATCTTTAGACGGGTAATCTTGTTCTCTTATTAGACAATTGATCAGGAACTTTAATATCATGAGCTGGATCTCGGCTTTCCTTTGAGACATAATCTCGCCAATACTTTCTGGATCATCCCCTGTACGGATGAAACGATATATTCTGTCTAGATCTTCTTTCATATTCGGTAAGGTGACTAGATACTCGGTCACTCTCCTTACACGTAAGGAATATAAAACCATATTATACTCGCCTGGGACTGGATCATAGACACATTCGTTAAGGGTTTGCCTGATTTCTGTAACAGACTGATGTTTGGGCGTGCGCTGTAACGCTTGAGCATGTAATTCGAGTAATGTTAAACGCTTGTGTGGCGGCGGGGTTTGAGGAAGACCTCCTCCTGCGGCCCCTAGACTAGAATCGTCTACTGACATTCTTCGTCCTGGCAGGGTCGGTAATTGTAACGTGGGCTGGACTTGTATGGCGGACTGGGCCGGGGGAGCTGTTAAGGGCACCCCGGTGTCTGGAGGAGCAGGAAGTGCCTGATTTACAGGGACTGGCGGAGCGCGAACAGGATTTGCATATTCTGGGACTGTGTCGTCCAAGTAGGACGAAATAAAAATATCAGCTGCGGTCGGTTTGTGACGTAGCTTGGTCGGAACTAATGGTGGCGGGAAATTACTGGATGCCTCTGGGGTCGCTTTTGGCAAACCTTCGGCAAGAAGAGGATACATACCCTTAATGAGGGCATGCCTCTGTCTGTCTGACTGTTCGGCTTTGACTTGTTCACCTATCTCGATTAATTCTCTTTCTTGGGCTCGTTCCTGGGATTCTCTACTTAACTCTGACTTTCTGACCTCCTTTTCAGTTCTTCTATGCGCTTCTTTACGCCATAACTCGATGGCATCCTTTTGTGACTGTCTGGCTTTCTTTTTCCATAATGCTTCTTCTACTCGCATGATACATTCGGCATCCCATGTACCCGATACGGGCCATCTATACTTTTCTTCTAACTGTTTGGTATACTCTACCCATAAATCTAGATACAATATGGCGCTTATGCCATGTTTCTGATACATAAAGTGGCCTGGACTGTCCCTAGGCGGAACAGGAACTGCTTCTTCTAATAAACCCTTTCTAGTTTTTAACTGACGTAACTTGGAAAATATAGGCATGACTGAACTGTAATCTGGACACAATACAATACACAATGAAAACACGAAATCACATCACACTCATACCACAACATTAAAATACATAAAGAACATTATAAATAACAGTTCGAACAGAATATTACCTGAAATACTGAGAACAGAAATACAAGAATTTTCTCGAGAACGGAACAGACTAGAGTTACTGGATGCACTGCTGTAACAGTACGGAACATACCGGTCCCATAAAGAGACACGTCAGAACCCGCATCCACCGAAGTGGACACTTCGTTTGTGAGTCTGGGCACCACCAACCCACGGACCAGGAGTCAATTTAGATTGGTCCTGTCTAGATACTACCCCAGCAATGGTACTCACCGGGCAGCACGGAACGGAAAGCCTCGGACGGGACTGGACTGTTACGACGACGAACTTCGGACTTCGGACTTCAGTTACGGGTGGGCCTCCGGATACCTCGGACCTTGGACTCTCGGCTTGGGCTCTGGTCGGGACTCGCCGCGTTCCTCCACCGTCTCGTTCGGATGCTGGACCGCCTCCTCCGTCTCCTCCGTGGGCCTGAGGGATACTTGAAGCAGAAATATCTGCACGTGGCCGGTATGGTTCCGTCACGGCTGCAGAGGGTCAGGGGGTCGGCGTGGCTTCACCGACGCGTGGGGAAAGGGCAAGTCCCTATTCGGGCGCCATTATGTGGTATATAAATAAATAATACCGGATCTATTTTTGGATGAATAAATGTATAACAGATAGCTCAATAAAATAAGAGTCAAGATTCGAGGTAGTAGGAGTTTCTGCAGGTTTATTACAGCATAAGGACAGGATCAGGACAACCTGCATAGAACGGGGGTAACAGGGCCCAGCAGGACAACTGGGGCCCAGCAGCTGCCGGGGCTTGATCTGGGATGAGCGCGCTAACTTTTAATAACAATACATCAACTTATATACATAGCGCAAACACATAGCATTACATTGCAGTAGGCGTAACAGTGGGTGGAGCAGAAGGCGTGACGCGTAGCAGTCGCGAAAGATAACAGTAGAAAGAGGTGTAACTGGGAGTATACTTAGGCATGTGGTGCAAACGTAACAGAATATGTCATGAATGGGGCGGAAACATAGGAGGGGGCTACCTAAGGAGCCGGGACCTCTAACCTAATGGTGCGCGTAAACTGGCAATGACGTGTTACTAGGAGAAGCTGGGGGCTACGAACTCTGTGCTAGGAGCAGAGACTAGAGTCTGGAGGGTCGGAGCGACATGTACCTAAACCCTATCTGGTATCTGATGTTTAGGGAACATGTTGATATAAACTAGGAGTCATGAGGGGAAAAGCTAACTTGACTCTAAGACTGGACCATGCATTATTCTTCATGTAGTGCGTGATGAAGAATATTAAATGACCATTAAATACAGTATTTCTCTAACGTGGAGACGAGAAGGCTAGACAATGACGGAAACTATTGATGCAGTTCAGTAGCTCAGGAATGCAGAGAAGGAGGACTGAACTGATAACTGGAACTATAACATACTTTTGGCAGACTCAGAGGCAGAGCCAAGCTGCACCGGGCACTGCGAGGCAGGAAGTAAGTGAAGGGTCGAGGATACAGGTGGGGGCTGTATCGCTCCTCAGCGAGGCTTTCAGGAGACAGGAGCTGAATCTGATGTCCGGGCCCTTTTGAGGCCTGGAAACGGGGACTTTATAATGGAATAACGTGCACACTGGGAAACGTGGCAATTATAACTTTACATAGGCCTGATATTCGTAGTATTCACGAGGACTGGAAACTAGCATACTAAAGGTGGACACAACTGGAATTGCGTCATTAATCGGACATGGGGAATAACATATGCATATTGGTCATGCACACATAACATATGATGGATGAGGCGTAGGGACACAGAACATGGCAAAATTTACTTTTCCACAGTTCCCTCGCCTGAGTGGGAGTCAGCTCTGGTGATTACAAGGGGGGGAAATGGTGAGATCCATGCAAATCTTTGTTTACTAAACAAACATTTTATTGTAGAGTGCCAACCTCCTCCTAAAATCTAAGGGGTATTAGCAGTGAAGGGTGAAGAAAAATACACCAGTGCTATAAACTATGGTGGAAAAGCTGGGGCACTTTCTCAAGCATCTGGCTTGTGAGAGCTGCTGTTATGCAGGGCATCTATACAGGATAGTTTTAAGCATTACAGACTCATCTTTACAGAAGGTCAATGGTTTTACAATAGTCAACTCTAATTAAAATGTTCTTCATAGGTCAATGCAGTCAATTTAAGAAAACAATGAAAAGCGAATGAGCAAAGAGCAGGAAAGATGGATTGTGAAGATATAGAAGTGGTTTTAGGAAACACAGACGATCATTATGAGGGCAAGGGAAATGGACTGTTATTTCTCCACCCTCAGAGTTATCAATACCGATGTACCAGTAACTGTAGGCCCTCAACAAGTTGGACCCTGAAGGTGCTCTATTTGCGCGCTCTATAAATCGCAAAAAATAAATAAATAAATAAATTAATGATTCAGCAATACTTCTAATTCTGTGTTAATTCCTAATTTTGGAATGGACTTCAACCCATTCATTTTTTGCACATTGGAGGTGCACAAACAAAGTATAGTCTGATGAGAAGAGAAGCCTTGGATTATGCGTGTGCAGTGGATAAACTGAAGACCTGTGCCGAGAACTTATTTTGGTGTTTTTATACCAACCACTAACCTTTGATCTAAATGATGGGTCAAAGAGGTGCTGCCAAAGGACTTCAAGATTGATTGGGGACATTGATTTTGCTTCTACAAGAGTACAAGTTTGGAGTGAAAGACATTATTGCTTTGAGTAATATGAGACACAAACACTATGGAGCAAAGAGGGAAAAAGAACCCTGGTAGCCCTCCACTCAAATCATTAATCCACAAAAAGACCAGGGTCCTAAGACTACGGAGATCTTAATATGTCGTAACCTACACTGTTTTTTACTTTGACTGGGTTCACTGAGCGAAAGAATAAAGTCGTTGCGCATTGAGCGAATCCTATCAATATTACATTACGCTCGCTTCACTTTTTTCACTTCGAGGATTGTATGATTGGGACTGCAACAGTGGAGATCGTGTACTAGGAGTGTTATGTAGAAAACTATAAACCTCTAAATAGGACTACATTGAGGAGATACGACATATTAAGATCTCCGTAGTCTTAGGACCCTAGTCTTTTTGTGGATTAATTGAGTAATATGAGGACAATTGCCTTTCTGAATAGCAGTTGAAGAAGTATAGGGGCAAGGTAGTAAGCTGTTAGCGGGTAGATGTGGGTCTGTTGAGTGGATACACCCAAAATCTTCAAGAGCTGTCTGTACAAGAAGTTATTCCAAACTGACTTTTGGAGTTAGAGTAAAGTGTACAGTTTGTGTTTGAGAATATGAAAACTTAGTTGTCCAGGTTTGGAATTTCTTGATATAATGTTGTACTTTACAGACTATGGGCCAGATGTAGGTGGCCATTTACCGACCGGTAAATGGGTATTTGGGATGTAGGGGGCCAATTTTACCGATTCGGTAAATTTCCGAATCGGTAAATTTACCGAATCGGTAAAATACAGAATCGGTATTTTTACCGATTCGGTAACTTCGAGATGTAGGTGGGACTCTTCTGAGTCCCAAAGGCCTTTCAGATTCGGTATTTTACCACCCAATCCAATTGGGTGGTAAAATACCGAATCCAGGTGTGCATGCACATGTGTGCATGCACACCTATGCCATGTGACAGACAGACATGCCCTTAGGGCATGTCTGTGTGCCACATGGCACACATGCCTGTATTTGGGGTGCTAGAGGGTGTCAAAGTGACACCCCCTGCACCCTTGCTGGAATCGGTATTTACCGAATCGGTAAATACCGATTTGGTAATGCCCATTGATTCCTATGGGCTTCAAAGGCCCATAGGAATCAATGGGCATTACCGAATCGGTATTTACCGATTCGGTAAATACCGATTTTTACAGATTCGGTAATTCAATTACCGATTTTACCTACATCTCCCTCCTTCTATTTTACCGATTCATGAATACCGAATCGGTAAAATTCGGTATTTATGAGTCGGTAAAATAGAATTACCTACATCTGGCCCTAGATCAACTCAAAACCCCCAGTGATATCTAGGGGATGGAACTAGAGGCAATCAGGTCTCTAGGGTGAGCTGTCCTCCAAATCTACTGTATACACACAGGGGAAAGATACATTTCAACACAGTCATTACATCCCACTCCTTTTACAACGCAACTGCCTTTACATCCCACGCCATTACAATGCGTGTAACTACAACGCATGGTATTACAACCCATACCATTACAACGCATTATGAGGTAAGTGATGAGATTTTTTTGTTTTAGGGAGGATTTGGGTTTTGGGGTAGATGGGAATAATACTTTTTACCCCTACACTATCCAACACTTTCCCTACTGTTGCACTCACTGGAGTGGGAATAATATTTTTTACCCCAACACCATCCGACACTTACCCTACTGTTGCACTCACTGGAGTGGCAATAGGAATTTTAACCCCTACACTATCCAACACTTACCCTACTGTTGCCCTAAAAGTATTATGCAATGTAATTGTATGCGTTGTAATGGTATGCGTTGTAATGGAATGCGTTCTAATGTAGTTTTCAAAAATGCATTATAATGGCATGTGTTGTAAAATCATGCGATATTATGGTAGTTGTGATGTAAGAACCACATTGTAAAAGCATGTGTTGTAATTGTTTGCGTTGTAACATCATATATTCACACACAGTTATAGCTACCCCAAAGTTGTAGTCACTTACATTACGTTACTGTTTCCCTAATTGCACTACTTGATAGGAGTGCTGGGCATGTCAAAAATTGTGAAGGGCTGTCCTCACACATCACCAGGTGCCATGCTTCATCATAGGCAGCCCTCGCTCTCTAAAAACTCGGTTTGACAGAGAGCGGGCCTACACCCGATGACAGGGAGGCACTTTTAATAATTTAAGTGGGAGCCCGCGACAATAGTGAGTTAAAAAACAATGTAGTACCCCAAATTGCTTTTAATCGCAGGGTATATTACCTGGTATTAAAATTCCAGGATGTGGGGATTAGGGGAGCTATTACCATGTCACCACTGTTACAGTCTTCGGTATGTTTCTGCCTATGGCTCTAATGAGTCTGCAAAAGGAATCCAACTAAAGGTCAGAGTGAAGTGTTCAACACAGTGGTGTTGGAGCACTTAGTGTTTTGTAAAATACCCCTCACACACCAAAAGGTCCCTTGGTGTCATGCTTCACCATGGGGGTCTTCGCACCCCTCTAACGGAATGCGGCGTGCTACGACCTACGGCTACGCGGGAGCACTTTTTTAGTTATTGACTATATGTGGTGCATGTGTGTGGGGATATTTATATGTGAGTGGTGGGACGTGGTGAAAGGATAAAAAGTACCTGGCTCGTGAGTATGATTGAAAAAAAATTTATTCCTAACTCCGGCTGGTACTACTAAAAGAAGTGCAGTGCGAGATCTGATCTGTCGCGTTAATGGACAGGACCTCAGGTGTGCGTCGACATGTTTCGGAGACAGAAAAAGTGAAAAATAGTTAAAAAACTATGTGTATAGTATTTAAGGCTATGGTGTGCATATAGCGGTTTAATGCAAGTTGCATGACCTGCAAGTAGAAAAGAAAAACAAAAATGGTTACCCATGTAACGGGTAGTTCAGACAGGTGCAGTCACCTGGAACCATACCATGTGCTTTAATAAGCCCTGTAAAGAAAAACACTGACAATAACACACAACATAGAAACATGAATTACTAGGAATATACATAAACTTACTTAGTTGCCTATCAGCGAGGCAAACAATTAACATCATACAGGGTATAAATAGCGATCGCCTTGAGCTCTCCACACTTCAGCGGAGCAGCGTGTGGGGTAAGACGGTGGATAACTCTTCCCGAGTTCGTGAGTATGAAGTAAAAACAAACACTTCCAAGATCAACTAAGTAAGTGAGAATGAATACTTATACCTGCATTACCTCTCACTTCAGATTGCATATTAGCAACCCCCAGACGTTCCCAATGATCATGAAGCAAGCAAGCAAGCTTTACAAGTATGACCTAAACTTCCAGTATATTCCTAGTAATTCATGTTTCTATGTTGTGTGTTATTGTCAGTGTTTTTCTTTACAGGGCTTATTAAAGCACATGGTATGGTTCCAGGTGACTGCACCTGTCTGAACTACCCGTTACATGGGTAACCATTTTTGTTTTTGTTTTCTACTTGCAGGTCATGCAACTTGCATTAAACTTGTCAAAGACCGCTGTATGCACACCATAGCCTTAAATACTATACACATCGTTTTTTAACTATTTTTCACTTTTTCTGTTATCAACTTTAATACATTTTTTGGTAATATTAATGAAACGTGAGTAAGGTGGGGAAGTTGTGCCCCCGTCCTGAAGAAGGAGCCCTGTTTCCGAAACATGTCGACGCACACCTGAGGTCCTGTCCATTAACACGACAGATCAGATCTCGCACTGCACTTCTTTTAGTAGTACCAGCCGGAGTTAGGAATAAAAAAAAATTCGATCATACTCACGAGCCAGGTACTTTTTATCCTTTCACCAGGTCCCACCACTCACATATAAATATCCCCACACACATGCACCACATATAGTCAATAACTAAAAAAGTGCTCCCGCGTAGCCGTAGGTCGTAGCACGCCGCATTCCGTGATGATGAAGCATGACACCAAGGGGCCTTTTGGTGTGTGAGGGGTATTTTACAAAACACTAAGTGCTCCAACACCATTGTGTTGAACACTTCACTCTGACCTTTAGTTGGATTCCTTTTGTTTATGAAAGTAAGTCTGTTGAGTAAGAATCCTTCTCAATTTACTCTGCCTCCCCCTCCTGTTTTTTTGTACGTATCTAATGAGTCTGCAGCATTCTTCAGGATGAAAGATGAGCTCCTGTTTTTACAATATGACACTAGATATTGCTTCATTGATAGGGCGACCTATGTCTTCACAGATTATAGTCAACAATTAAATGGGCTTGTGGAAATGATCAATTGAGCTTTGAAGGATGGCATCCAAACTGCATTGACATCTGGTGTGGATTTGGAGCTCTCATATGGAATACAATTTGTAGTAGTGCTAACTCTCTTCCCTCGTCTGAAGGTTTTGCATAATTTGTAAAGAATACCAAGGCTGTTCGTTCTTAATTCCATCTCATACCTCTTTCTTCCACCACCCTACACTTCCTGTCCCATTATCTCACTTTTGCAGATTCGTTTTAATCCCTGTGTAGCCCCCTTGTGACATTTTGCCTATATTTCTCTTTCTCTTTTTCTTACATGTTCTGCCTTTCTTCACTCTTTCTTTGAGTCATTGCCTGGTATTGCAATGTCTAAGTCCAAAAAAGTGAGTGATGGTGCTCACAACCTGCAAACAATGTCCCGAATTTTAGCACTGATAGGTCTCTAGGCTTGTTCCAGACTGGCTGCCCGATAAGAGGGGTCTTCATTTTAGAGATAATGATTTAACCTGTCAGGTGTGTTCAACACAAAAGTAAAAGGAATTATGATAGCAAGATGCACATTTAAGTTTGGGATATTTCACCGAGAGTCTGAAATCAAGGAGAGTAGACTTTTTCCCAAGGGTTTGTCTAAATATGTTGATCTCTACATGTTTTAAAAGTCACCAAGTATGCTGTTTTGTTGAAGAATAAAGGTTGGTGGATCAAAAGATGTTTTGTGAAAGTTGGAGAGGACCAGTTAAAAATGGTTCAACGGTTTGTTGAAATAGACTCGAGGAAAGGGGGAGAGTGAAAATTAGAGTTTTAAAGATGAAACTAGCATGGTTGATTATGAGTCTCGTCAACACTGAGGGCACAGTTGGCTCTGTTAGCACTTTTCTTCGTGGAATATCAGGGCCCATAAAGTGCTACCTAATGAATTGAAATCCATAACTGAGCCTAGTCATCAAATCAATACATTAGGCTCCACAAGGAAGACACAGAGTGGTTACATTTTGAAACCATAAAGTTTTATTAAAAGGATAAAGGTTTACAAAATCAAAATCATTCAATTAATATGTCAACAATAAACAATAAATTACTGCATCTAGAAATTATAAAGTTCAAATCAATCAAAGTCATATAAGTAAGAGGGCACATTAGTTTAAAGTTGTATTAAAAGAAAAGGCGAAGTACATCAGTTATCCTTGAAAGAGAGCCCCCTATTCTATTCTAATCTGTCTCAAAATGTTGTAGAACAGTTCTGCAAGAATTCTGGACTATAGCCTACTTTGCACTAGCATAAATCACACAATTGTAACATTTGCTACACCTACGCATAGTTCCCATAAAACATCTAATCAGGTTAAAGCATACAGATACAATCTAGGGTTCATATGTTTCTCAGGACGCAGATTCTATAAACATCCTTCAAACTTATAGTTATCTGCAACAAGAAGATACATTATACAAGCCTGCACTCTGCATGTGCACTGCAGCAACTAATTAGAACATAGGAAACGTAGTAAAAGAAAACATAGTGAAAGAAAACATTTCACATGCAAAAGAAAGCAAAAACACACCACCTTTTTTAGGTCAAGCCTGGGCAGCACAAGCACTGCTCTGCGAGCCATGCTCTATTGGAGTATGGAATAGAAGCCCCGCCCACTCTCCGCCCATATTTGTCATTGGCTTGTGTCATTGTCCTTCGTAAATGCTGGCTTCTGATTCGTTTATAGGCTTGTTAGTCCCTCCTCAGTACCGCCTTGTCTTCATTCATAACCTCCCATGAGGACTGACACTTTTACTTTAGTTGTTACACGGTGAGTCTTTTTTAGTCTGTAAGCACTATTTTCTTTAAGTAGTTTATCCTACTGCAAGCACGACATGCTTTCCTGCAACATTCAGCACACCATGCACGCTTTCACTTTCTAAGCAGCCTGGGACAATGGCGGCCGCTTCTTTGCATAGGTCTCGCATTTACAAGAGATTGAGCTATTGGAATTGTACATGACAATGCCCTTTATGTATGTTTTAATTATCAAAACATATAACTAAAAGGCATTGTCATTTACAAAGCCAATAGCTTAAATTCTTGCAAGTGCGAAACCTATTGCATTTCAAATGCTTGTTTATTTTCAATTGTGAGTTCAGCTTCTCCTAGAGATAAAATACATATGACATGAAACATGATGTCTCCCAAATATTACCTATACTAAACACAGGTTTATATTAGCTACAGTCAATCTAAACGTGAATAATACACAGTTAATAGGATCTAAGCGTTTACATGTTAATATCGATAAAATGCAAAAGAAATTAACATGAAAAAATCCTTTCAGTCGGGATGCTAGATTTGCAAAAATCCCTAAAAGTTCTGAAGATACTCTTAAGGCCTGACTGACAAGTACATATTGAGGGTGTCAGCATTTCTCTGTTCTGAACGGAAAGATGTATTGAACCCTGGTGTACAGTTAATAAGTGGTTTACTTGTAGGATGCTCACTTTTCTTTGAAATAACTTCATTCTCTTTACGTTTGCATCCTTTTCGCTCGCTCACTAATTCTTCTCGGCTCGGATCCGAAGCCTCCTTAAGCTGACATTAATGCTACGGTGAACAGTCAAAATATAGAATTTTAAATATCGAGTTTAAAATATCGAGTGGACATGATATCGAGTTTCAAAAATATAGTGGTGCAGAATATCGAAATACAGGTAAGAAATATTGTTTTCCATAATATCAAAGTTAGTAATATCGACAGTCATATAATTGTTGAAAATATCGATTTTTTAGCGTTTTAAGTGTTAGTTTATGTGTTAAAAGTTTGTATTATTTTTGTAATGTATGTTTGAATATTTTTAAAGTAATGAATTTAAGTTAATTCATTTTTGCGTAATTTAATTCCGTAGTGTGTTGTGGGTTTATAGGGGAATAGGGTGGGAAGTAATTTAATTATAAAATATTTTTTAAGAATTACTTAGAAATAATTAATTATATGTTAATTACTTTTTGCGTAATTTAATTCTGTAGCGGGTTGTGGGTTTATAGGGGTATAGGGTGGGAAGTAATTTAATTGAAATTAATTAATTAATAATTTAGTATGTAATAATTAATATAGTTATTTAAGTTAATTAATTTATTATTAAATGATTATAAATTGATTAATAACAATGAATAATTAATTGGTAAATATGTTAATTGTGTTCTTGTTTTAATTAGTTTGTAATTAATTAGATATTAATTATTACTAATTAATTTGTAAATATATTAATTGTATACTGTTTTTTAGGAGTGGGTTGAGGGTTGATAGGGGAGTAGGGTAGGAAGTAATTGAGTTTTAAGGTACATTTTATTATTCCTTTATATTATATTTATTAAAAGTTATTTTATTGTCTGATTTCTGTGAATGAATTTAAATTTGATGGTTATTAATTTTATTGTTAAATATTATTAGTTAATGAATTAATTGTTAATTAATTATATTAATTTATTAATATTTTCAATATTGTAGGGGACGTTTATAGGGGAAAATGGTGGTAGGTAAATTCATTTTGAAAAAAAAATACTTGTTAATTAATGTTAATTATATTGCAGGAGTGGCTATACTAAATTTTTCCCCTACGCTATTCAACACTTTCCCTACCGTTACTCTTGGTGGAGTTGGAATATTAAATTATTCCCACCCGCTATCCAACACTTTCCCTACTGTTGCATTCGCTGGAGTGGGAATAGTAATTGTTACCCTCCCACTATCCAACACTTTCCCTACTGTTGTACTCACTGGAGTGGGAATAGTCATTTTTACCCACCCGCTGTCCAACACTTTCTGTACTGTTCCACTCACTGGAGTGGGAATAGTACTTTTTATCCACCCGCTATCCAACACTTTCCCTAATGTAACACTCGTTGGAGTGAAAGTAGTAATTTTATCCTTTAAGCAATGCAACGTCTTCAGTATTGTTATATTTAATGTAGTGTAAGATATTATTTTTTTTAAATGTTTTTTATGTTTTAAGTTATTATATTTTTTTATATATTAATATTATGTTTATTTATACGTTATTATATATAATAAAAAATAAAAATGCATGTTTATTTTTTTTACATTACATTGATTATTAATTTACCGTTTTTAATTATTTTTATGTGTATGTGTTACTTAATTATATTTATTATTTAATTACATTTATATAACTTTTAAGACATTTTAAAAAGTCGATATTTTAGCAAACTATATTATTAACAACGATATTTAGGATTCGATATTTTTGTACTTACCTGTTTGAAGATAGGAATTCGATATTCTGTCACTCGATATTTTCTCATTGATATTCTGGCAGCTCGATATTAGGGGTGGGCGGCAAATTCCGTTCCGCTTGGGAAACATGCGAAATTTCGACATTTTCGCGTTCCGCGCGGATCTCGAAAATTTCATAACTTCCGCGATCCGCGGTGGAACAGAATTGTATTGCACAAAAGTTTAAACGGTGGCGTCTTATTGGATAAATATGCAGGACAGATTAATTCTGGCACAGTGCTCCTGTCACAAAAATTAAACCTCAACGGAAGCACTTACAGATATAAATAAAGCAGGTGCCCTAGTTGAAGCTCAAATTCAGTAACTCATTAATCAGCCCAAATAAATCGTGAGCTTTGTCGAGGCTGGGCAGGTGTGCTTTCTCCCCATAACTACCGTTGAAAATTACCTGTGATGCTTGATGGAGGCCTTTGCATACTTGACTTTCACGAGCGCAATCCCCGTGCAGTTCCTGTGACCAGGAGTTTCTTTCTCCTCATCTGCTGGTATGATCGGTCTCTGACCTTTTATAAACACAAGATGCATGTGTACTCGCATAGAAACCCGCCGTTTGGCCCCGCCCCACACACTAGCGATGTGCACCGTGTTCCCACCCGTTACTTACTATGATGGACAGCGAGCTCACTCAAGGGACCCTGGCGCCCTTCGGCACGATGGCAAAGTTACACACACATGGTCACTGGAGACAACTCTTCTGGCCCTTTACGCAGCTTTAGTGTAGGAAAAGCACTATACATTTGCCCCACGAGGTAGCACTTACTGATTAGCCAGTAAAAAGTACTCCAATTGGGTAGAGGTATCGCACAAAACGGCGGTGTCTTCTTAGATAAGTATGCAGGGCAGGAATCATTCTGGCACAGTGCTCCTGTCACAAAAATTAAACCTCAACAGGAAACACTTACAATATAAATAAAGCAGGTGCCCGAGTTGAAGCTCAAATTCAGTAACTCATTAATCAGCCCAAAAAAATTGGGAGCTATGTCGAGGCTGGGCAGGTGTGCTACCGTCGAAAATTAGCTGTGATGCTTGATGGAGGCCTTTGCATCCTTGACTTTCACAAGCGCAATCCCGTGCTGTCCCTGTGACCTGGAGCTTCTTCAGTATTGTTATATTTAATGTAGTGTAAGATATTATTTTTTTTAAATGTTTTTTATGTTTTAAGTTATTATATTTTTTTATATATTAATATTATGTTTATTTATACGTTATTATATATAATAAAAAATAAAAATGCATGTTTATTTTTTTTACATTACATTGATTATTAATTTACCGTTTTTAATTATTTTTATGTGTATGTGTTACTTAATTATATTTATTATTTAATTACATTTATATAACTTTTAAGACATTTTAAAAAGTCGATATTTTAGCAAACTATATTATTAACAACGATATTTAGGATTCGATATTTTTGTACTTACCTGTTTGAAGATAGGAATTCGATATTCTGTCACTCGATATTTTCTCATTGATATTCTGGCAGCTCGATATAAGGGGTGGGCGGCAAATTCCGTTCCGCTTGGGAAACATGCGAAATTTCGACATTTTCGCGTTCCGCGCGGATCTCGAAAATTTCATAACTTCCGCGATCCGCGGTGGAACAGAATTGTATTGCACAAAAGTTTAAACGGTGGCGTCTTATTGGATAAATATGCAGGACAGATTAATTCTGGCACAGTGCTCCTGTCACAAAAATTAAACCTCAACGGAAGCACTTACAGATATAAATAAAGCAGGTGCCCTAGTTGAAGCTCAAATTCAGTAACTCATTAATCAGCCCAAATAAATCGTGAGCTTTGTCGAGGCTGGGCAGGTGTGCTTTCTCCCCATAACTACCGTTGAAAATTACCTGTGATGCTTGATGGAGGCCTTTGCATACTTGACTTTCACGAGCGCAATCCCCGTGCAGTTCCTGTGACCAGGAGTTTCTTTCTCCTCATCTGCTGGTATGATCGGTCTCTGACCTTTTATAAACACAAGATGCATGTGTACTCGCATAGAAACCCGCCGTTTGGCCCCGCCCCACACACTAGCGATGTGCACCGTGTTCCCACCCGTTACTTACTATGATGGACAGCGAGCTCACTCAAGGGACCCTGGCGCCCTTCGGCACGATGGCAAAGTTACACACACATGGTCACTGGAGACAACTCTTCTGGCCCTTTACGCAGCTTTAGTGTAGGAAAAGCACTATACATTTGCCCCACGAGGTAGCACTTACTGATTAGCCAGTAAAAAGTACTCCAATTGGGTAGAGGTATCGCACAAAACGGCGGTGTCTTCTTAGATAAGTATGCAGGGCAGGAATCATTCTGGCACAGTGCTCCTGTCACAAAAATTAAACCTCAACAGGAAACACTTACAATATAAATAAAGCAGGTGCCCGAGTTGAAGCTCAAATTCAGTAACTCATTAATCAGCCCAAAAAAATTGGGAGCTATGTCGAGGCTGGGCAGGTGTGCTACCGTCGAAAATTAGCTGTGATGCTTGATGGAGGCCTTTGCATCCTTGACTTTCACAAGCGCAATCCCGTGCTGTCCCTGTGACCTGGAGCTTCTTTCTCCTCATCTGCTGCTCTGATCGGTCGCTGACCTTTTATAAACACAAGAGGCATGTGAACTCACATAGAAGCCTGCCCGTTTGGCCCCGCCCCACACACTAGCGGTGTGCACAGTCTTCCCACACTTTACCCACTATGATGGACAGTTCACTCAAGGGACCCCGGCGCCTTTCGGCGCGATGGCAAAGTTACACACACATGGTCACTGAAGACAACTCTTCTGGCCCCTTATGCATCTGTAGTGTAGGAAAAGCACTATACATTTACCCAACGAGGTAGCACTTACTGATTAGCCAGTAGAGAGTACTGAGTCCAGTTGAGTAGGGGTATCGCACAAACAGTGGCGTCTTCTTGGGTAAATATGCAGGGCAGGATTCTTCCTGGCAAAGTGCTCCTGTCACAAAAATTAAACCTCAACAGGAAGCACTTACAGACATAAATAAAGCAGGTGCCCGAGTTGGGAACTGGGAAACCAGGTTAGAACTTGGAAATGGAATCATGTGAACTTGCAAAGAAGCCCCGCCCCGAAATATCCGGGAGCACGCGAAGTTCCGCGTGTCCGCTAAGATTTTTTGCGGTTTGAAGGAATTTTACGAAAGGCAATTTCACAAATTCCGCCCACCCCCACTCGATATTATGCTCCCCGATATTCTGTCAGTGATCCAAATGCTACATCAGCTTATGTTATAGATACAGATTGGAAATTACATACGCAACTATGAGATGTCCTTCCCATATGCTAGAGTGCCACACGTCACAGAAACTACTATGACTTAACATTCAAAGTTGTGCTCTGCTTTCCCTTGTGAAGAATTGAATCTAACGGATCCCTAATGGGTTTTATGTTAAATAACAGCATATGAAATGTTCGGTTCTTTATAAGTATTGTACAAATGTGGATAATTTGTATGCTTTTGTTGTATTCCGTATAAATATTGTATTGGTGATTACAATATAATAGACAGTAAATAATCAGTAAAGACATATTTAAAAAAAATACAAGACACTTAAGCCCCGATTACTTGTTACCACACATTTTGGAGTTATGAGTAGTGTGAAAAGCATTGCATACTCTACTCAGTAACATTTACCAGGGGAACAATGCTGAATAAGTAATTTGACATGCAGGTTTTGTTGCAGAAAGCACCACAACCGAAATGCGATGCCCCATTTTTCAGGGCAATAAACATATTTGGTGTAATTTATCTCACTCTATAAATTCCGATCCCTAAATATTGCACCCTTTTCCGGGCTAACAGTAAATGGAAATCTATACATTTTAAAGTCAAGGGAAAACACTTTCTGTGTTGTCACTCGGGCACGTGTTGTCACATGTGCTACCCCAGTCATTTGGTAGATGACATAGCTGAATAGTTGAGTTACATAATCCATTCGTTATGAAGTTCAAGGGTCAGAGAAGCCCGTTGGTTGTAGTGAGAAGTGATGGTGTGGTTACAGAAATCCTCCAAGAAACATCTCACTTAAAACAGTGATAATAACTAAATTTATAACAAGCATTAGAAATGCCAATAGGTCTGGCTAATGGATGTAAATGCCTTTTACGTCACTGATGGATTAAGGCACTCAGTAAGTCATCATCCATGCAACCTATGTCTCATCCTTGTACTCATACATCCATTCATTCCATCACTTTCTCATTCTTACATTCACCCTTTGACACCACCGGAATAAAACACACACATACTCAACAACACATGGAAAATAAATTAAAAGAATACCGGTAGAAAAAGAAATCACATGGTTCCATCTAAACACAGTGTGTACACTGTTGCAATAATTAAACTAAGCATAGCAGTGGATGTCTGTTTTGCAAAGATATTGTACCTTGTTGTTTTAAGTTCCCACATGGCCGTCACATTCAGGACCAACGAGCTGGACCTTTGTAATGGTAGAACAATCATACACTATGGACAAGAGTATTCCATAATGGTCTCCCGATTTAGTGGAAGAGCCCACGTGGGATGCGGTGCACTGCTGAAGAAATGAGTTGTAAGTAAGATACCCATTAGCACTGCAGGGAAAGTTGTAGTATCATTATAAGAAAAATGTAAATAAAATGAGGAGAAGCAAAAAAATGAACGGGGCATTATAAAATGAGAAAATGTAAAACTAAAGGAATGCCCAACCAGCCCTGACACTGAAACGCAGTCTTTTTCAGTTGGATGAAGGGGAGGTTCAGAGGTGGAGCAGGAGGTTCTTCCAGGACTTGGTGGCAATATCAGAGAAGGAGCGACCTCAGCTGCGGCTCCGCCGTATGCGGGGGACATGTGCGAGGGAGGTGGATCGGAGTTGTCTGGTCGGCAGGTGGAAGGTCAGGTGGTGGTTGATGTAGGACGGTCCGGAGTTGTGGAGGACCTTGTAGGCGTGGGTCATCGATGGACTTAATCAAATCTGGAGAGACCCAGAAACAATTTGTTTACAGGTTTATTTCATTAGGCATAATTTATTTTCTAACAGTTCTTTTGACTTTCATATATTTCATTTTTACATAAATGTTTTCATGTAAATAAAGTGCATAAAACTCATACATTAATTCTCAGACAATGCTATAATAAATACAAGATGAAGGCAATACAATACACAACAATACGATATTTAATCACCCCA
Organism: Lissotriton helveticus; assembly: GCF_964261635.1. Classification (NCBI taxonomy): domain Eukaryota; kingdom Metazoa; phylum Chordata; class Amphibia; order Caudata; family Salamandridae; genus Lissotriton; species Lissotriton helveticus. The sequence goes on along the minus strand of NC_136065.1, from coordinate 361,850,785 downwards.
CTCGACAATCACTATCTCTCACTCACACACCACTCCCATGTACTCCATGTATGCAAGGCCTTTAAACTCCCTGAACAAAAATCTTTATTAGACAACCAAGGAGACCATTCTTCTTTAGCCTTCCATTGATGCATATTGAACTGGGTTTTCCTGGAAAATTGGTCAACACACGTTTCGGTGGAACGCTGGGTCTTCCGACCAAGTTATTCAGGACCTATTACTCTTCACGTTTCTTAATTAACCCATTCCAACAAGTGGAGGAATCTAGTCATATAGGTAAAATATCCTATATAATGCAGCCTCATTTCTATATTTCCAACAATTCATTCATTGTGTATGCTTCCCAATTGGGGTAGACAGTACATCCCCACAAAAGTTCCACCTTCCAAATCTTATAATGCTTGGATCCATTGAGTTAACAGAATTACAAACTGCAATTATACCCTTCTTGAAGCTTATCACAAAATAACCTTAGTGTTGCCTGATTTCCAAGTTTGCAAGCTCTGGTCAGCGTCCTCAGAGTGAGTAAAATTATAGCTGTTCACCAGCACTTTCAGGCCTTCCAAAGAGACTCTAGCAAGAATTATTTCAGTGCAAATCTACGTCTATGATTTGTCAGAGGCTGTAATCAACGTCAAAATCCTTCCTTTTAAAGGAAATCTGTGACATTTGATGTAAAAGAAAATACCTATCTACTGGCTTTAATATTGACACATAATAATCCACCCTTAAATGCCTAACGACTTTATCATATTCATTCACATCAATATGTCAGGCCTACTGCCTTTATAATAACTTTTCATAATAGAAAATTAGACTTGCAAATATTATCATTGACTTGATACCAACACCAACACAGTCGTACTGTGATGAACATAAACTCTCCCCCAAGACAACCATCAGGTGTACGGTTATAAATCTGGAAATATGTGCAAACATTACTGTTGTCAAGGCAATATAAATTCCCGATAATAGTGCCTACTAAGGATTACCATATTGCATTGGTTTGTTTGGGTAGGTTACCAACACCAAAGGTCTTGTCTACTTTTGTAATCTGCCAAATTCTGTGTATTAAAATACCTGCCTAGAGGCTTTAGCTGCTTAGCACAATGTAATAACAATCCATTCTTAAAAGCCTTTTGCTTTTATCACATGCTTTTTACAATAAGTATTTATTAGGAACAATGGATCTTATGGGAAAAATAATAAACAAGAGAAGATTATTTTGTAGTAAAACCCCTTTGTCTTGCTCAATGTTTAGATCATAGACAATAGAAAAAAGTCGACATGGTGATCAGTGAGGTGAAGAAGGTGCGCGGTGATATGCACTTGCAATTACAAAATGTAGGATATCATCATCTTTATACACATAACGTAAAAAGTGGTACAATCAGAACTAGTATTGTGTCAACAGTTGACGGTATTTCGATCCCATACTAATATCGATCATCTTGAGGACTGTAATTGACATTGCACCGAGACATTGAATAGGCATGTAGTAATATATCACCAGAAAGGCGTAGGGAGTAATCGCATCAATCGCGTGTTGTCACATCTGAGGAACCATAGCAATGCACAACCTATGTGACACAGAGATTGAAGGCTGCATGACGAGTGTGTCTAGCACCGGGACTCAACAAGGGCAGAATAGCAACAATCAGGTGTGTGTTTTCAAACACATACACATGAGTCTCTCTAACATGTGCTGGGCATCAGGCATTTCCCCAGGAGACTGGAAGGGTGGGGGGCTGGCTTTGTTACGGGGGCCCATTTTTGTAGCAGTGCAGCAGTTTTGAAAGCACTGCTGCAGAGTTTCTTGTATATCTAGTAGATTTTAGGCAACAATGAGAATGCCTAGATAACTCTGGTGAATAATGTACCTGCTGGAGAGAGATCGGAATTTTGGCTAGTGGCAGTCTTGACTTATCTAAGCTAGCGCAGAAGGTTAATATACCTGTTGAAAAGGACGTGTGCCATGTAGATCACAGAACAGTATTTTATGTACATAGCTTAATAGGTTACTACTGTTGTCACAGAGACTCTTTTGTTACTGTGCAGTTCATAAGTTACAATCATAATCTAGCACAACGAGCTATGAAATGTCATCAAAGAGCTACATGAAACCTATATGGTATTGGTAAGAAAGTTATATTTTTTTGAAGTCCTTCATTATCCTAATTTTGCTATAAAGGGTTTGTTTGAGTAGAAATAAGTTCTTATTAGTAAAGCCAACCCTAACCACTGTGTTACATTCTGGGTTTGTGCTTCTCCCCACCAAGCACTTTTAAAAAATGCCTACCAGTATGGTTTACATGTGAATCCTACACCTTGTGTTTCCCTTTATCTTTGTAACATTTTCCATACACTGATTTACACATGTATTATTCATTAACTCTGTATGTGTGGGAGATGTAAAGTGCTCTGACACCCTACACTGGTATCAGAGGTGCTATCAAACAAATAAAACCCATGTGAAAGAGGGGCTTTAGATAGTGAGGGAATCATTAAAGTGCCCCAACAAAGAGTGTTAATCCTGGTGCCCTCTAAGGTGAATATTAACTATGCGTTATAAGCTAATAGAATTGAATATATATTGAAAAATGTTGTTGAACACGCCATTATTGCCCACATTTTCGTGTGGGTGAACCCCTCAAACCCTCCTTTGTAGTGGTCAGGTTCACACGCTGCGCACACTATGCACCATACAGGGGGTTGGCCTGACCAAATATGTGAGGGCTGCTTTGGGTTCCCTGTCCGGCCCTGTGTACAGCTTTCGGTCGCTGTTGGTTTCTTCTTCCCAGTGAACAGGACTGAGTAAATTACTACAAACTTCACCTCACGCTCACCTGCCTTTTTGGACCTGTCATCGGACTGCTGCTGATTTTCTAGCCAACTTCTTCTGCCCCTGGAAAACCCACAGCACCTCGCCAGACCCGCTTCGTGGGTCCCACAGCGCGTCTAACACCAGCGGGAGCTGCTGCTGGGAGAGGGGCGGTCTCCCGTGCCAGGACTCGGGGCGTGTTGTTGCTGGCAGGGCTGCGAGCACGTTAGCAGGGACTCCATCACCCAGGAGTCCCTGCGAGCCCAATCTGTTCCACCTGGGCTGCTCTCCCTGCTGGCCCCGCCCCCCCGCCCACGGAGTAAAAACAGGCTGCAGGACTCTGTTCGTGGGACGCTCACCTGCCTTTTTGGACCTGTCATCGGACTGCTGCTGCTTTTTTAGCCAACTTCTTCTGCCCCTGGAAAACCCACAGCACCTCGCCGGACCCGCTCCGCGGGTCCCGCAGCGCGTCTAACACCAGCGGGAGCTGCTGCTGGGAGAGGGGCGGACTCCTGTGCCAGGACTCGGGCGTGTTGTTGCTGGCAGGGCTGCGAGCACGTTAGCAGGGACTCCATCACCCAGGAGTCCCTGCGAGCCCAATCTGTTCCACCTGGGCTGCTCTCCCTGCTGGCCCCGCCCCCCCCGCTCATCAATCCTCCCTTTTACTATTTTAGAAGGTTGAACGGCCGCTGCGCGGGAGCGCGCGGGGTGAAGCCCGGGCAAAGGGCGGGCCGTTTGAGGCCGTTTGAGGACCGGAGAGACTGGACTGGGCCATCTCCCTTTCCCCTCACCTCGTTTACTTCTTTGTCACCTTTTAGGTAATATGGTAATGACCAGAGGAAATAAAACTAAGGCCCCGGGTAGTGTGGGTAAATTGCTAGGTCCTATGGATGATTTTATTTCAAAGGCCAATACATTCATAGACCAAAGTATTTCACTGATGGAGGAAAGGGTGTCCCTGGATTTAGCATTCGCCAAAAGATCCTCCATGGGTAATCTGGCGGATGCTAGAACACCCGCTCCTGGTAACAATAATGAAGGGCCGATGGTGCTTTGTGAGGGCAGACGTAGTCTGCCTAACAATGTGGATCTGTCAGCTTCTCAGCTCTCAGATTCACAGATAAGCTCTGACCTCGAAAAAACACCTGAGCTATTACCCCTAAGCCTTCCACTAACGGCATCACAGGAAAGAATCCTAGCAAGAGGGAGGAGGGAGGGTGCAATAAGTAAAAGAAAGAATGATCCGAAACACCCTATCCCTGATCTGACAGAACATACCTCTAGTATCGCCCAGAACCCACCCCCTAGAGTAGAACAGTTGGTAGTTCCCGCGTTGATCCATCATGTTGTTCATGAAACTCCTACCCCTATTGATCTGGAATCGTCCATTCTCCTATCCACTAGTAAGGGTTTAACAGAGAGTAATAACTCACAGCTGCTAAACAAGATTGCTGACCTCTTTAAACTATATTTACAACCAGTAGAACAAAAGTTAGCGCAGTTGGAGATTCAGATATCTAAGGTGGTTAACCTCCCTCACCATAAACAGAGAGGTCCAAAAACTGGAGGAAATAATCATAATAAACAACTTTCCTGGAAGCCAGTAAATACCCTTCCGAAACCCGCTACCACCCAAAAGAATGTATCCCGGGCTGTAACACCTATAATAACGAACACTAAGAGCACATTGAATCCAATTACCAATGTAGCCACTACCCTGTCACAGGGAATTGCCCTGTCAACAACAACACCTGTATCGAAGACAGTGCAAGCAAATAAAGTAACATCTAGAACCCCGGTGACCCAAACTCTGGCCCCTAATCCTCCGGTTCCAATAGGTAATAGAAACGTTTCTAGAGGACCCGGGGAGATTAGATTTCCTTTTGATCTGCCACCGGACGCATCTCCCTACGTAGTGGTAATGACTGGCGTCCCGGAGCTAGCGGACCACAACGCTGAACCTATGTGGTCCCTGAAAAACAAGGCACAACACTGGCTACACACTAATCGCCCCATGCCTCCAACTTGGCATGGAAGGATCCTGACAGTACGTAGGACTCCATGGGTGGGTAAAGGCAGAAAAACTATTCCAGGGGACTGTGTTGTGATTACTTTTGAAGACCCCCGTGTAGCAGATTATATCTGCTCTTGGGATCACACGAATGCAAACGGAGGTATAGGGATTAAACCACTCTCCTTTTTCTACCCTTCAAGACAACCTAATGGCCTTTTTCACGATCATGATTCATCCTGGCCTGTACCACCTCCTCGTCAGATCGACTTTTCTAACACAAGACAATATGGAGGCCCTCGTCATCGTGAGTATGATAACTCTTGGCACTTTGCGGGATCACGTTATCAGGGTGGAGGTTGGGAAGAATGGGGCCCACATACACACAGGACGGCTCACAGAGAACCGCCCCGCTGGGACCCTTGGTATAACATCCCGCTGAGCAACAGATTTAGCGGACTCGAAATGGTCGATTGACCATCAACAGAAACTGAAACTGCTAACCCTAATTCTCCCAAGCCGTCCCCCAAAATAGGAACGACCCCAGGAATAAGATCACTCCCGGTAACTACTGAAACCGTTGCACTAAAAGCTGATACCTTGCCTATACCCACCCTCTTTTGGAATGTGGCGGGTTTACGCCCGAAGATCGAGGATGGGACGGCCTTGCATTTTTTGGAACCATGTAAAATAATCTGTCTCCAAGAGACATGGTCCATAACAGAGCTTCATCTCTTGGGCTTTAAAACTTTTTTTATCCCAGCCGTGCGTAGCTCAATTGGTAGGCCTAAAGGAGGGCTAATAACATACATAGCTAATACAGTGAATCATATAAAAGTGTCCATGGTTTATTCTGACTCAAATTGTCAAATCCTCTCTCTTTTATTTGCGAATAAGGAGTCTATTCTTTTGGTCAACTCTTATAACAACTTAGAGGATGATCAATTTTTGACTCTTTTGCGTAACGTTCAAGAGAGATTAATGCAACTCTATCAGTTGAAGGATGGACACGGGACAATTCATCTTTTATGTGGAGGGGATTTCAACCTCCATCCATGCCCACAGGCGAAATCACAGTGCTGCGGGATAGTGGACGAATTTGAGGCTCCATTAGTCCACTTTGTACATACTAAGGTGGGGAACGCCATGAATAATCTGCTCTCAGACTTGGACCTTGTAATAGCTAATCGCCCAAGTCTGGATCAAAACTCCCTTCAACCGACCTATGTGGGCAGAGGTCACCAAACAACAGTTGATTATATCTTTTTGTGTCCTGGATTGCTTGACATAGCTAAAGCTTTCCAGGTTATCGCCAACTCATTGAGTGACCATTTTGCGCTGAGGTTGGACCTTTACTTAACTGATTATAAGCCCCGAAATATAGAAATAGCGAAAACTCTTGCCCAGAATAAGCTAGAGCTAGGAAAACAGAATGGCTATACAATAAAATGGGGTAAAATTAATCCAAATGAAATCACAAAAAAACTGGTCGGAGTGGCTTATCCCAATATAATAAAATGCTTGGATCTCTCGGTCAACCATCAAGAAGTCCTAAATAATTTCAGTCAAATCTTAGAGAAAATCAAGGGACTACTCACTGCAAAATCAGTGTCCAAGAATCCAACTAAAAAAGGATGGTTCAAGCATAGCTGTACCATAGCCCTTTCTAAACTAAAACTCGCCCTACATAATAAACCTAGAGGCGCGGGGCAGATCCAACTTCTTAGGCGCCAATACACCAAGGAACGCAGGCTAAGAACCCAAGAACTGAAACAGAAACTCTGGGAAGACCTGCATACGAGCGCTCTCTCAAAAAATAGCGAGGCTTTTTGGAGAACTGTTAGATCTCCCTATCTTACTGATCACAACAGCCCTAAGATTGAAGTGGCCATAGACGAAGAAACATGGGTCGCCCACTTCACTAATATTTTTAAAAACAACGTAAACATAGGTGAGACTGCGAACATACTTCCAAAAGTACAATACCCAATTCCGCTGCTTTTTGACATACCCGACTTAATAGTGGCCCTGGAAGTAAGTAAGACGGGAAAAGCCCCAGGTCCAGATGGGGTCCCGGTGGACCTATTTAAACATAATTTGGACCTCTGGGCCCCGATCCTTACTAGAGTGTGCACAGCCGCCGCAAATGTGGGAGTGCTAAATTCCTGGACCAAGTCTATTATGGTCCCCATTTTTAAAAAAGGGGATCGTCAGGATGTGAAATGCTACCGCCCCATCTCATTGCTGGACTCACTCGGTAAAGTCGTTGGGAGAGTAATCCTCGAGCGACTTCAGCAATGGGGTGAGGAGAGGGGCATTATCTCTGATCTCCAGTTTGGTTTCCGAGAGGGGTTCGGAACGGTAGAGCAGGCCCTTAACCTCAGTTTAATTATGGGTAAATATATACAGGCAAAGAAGAACATGCTCTATATGGTCTACGTAGACCTGTCCGCAGCTTTTGACTGCGTTTCGCATTCAAAACTGTGGACGGTCCTAAGCCTAATGGGAGTGGATTCCTCCCTTTTAGATTTTCTGAGGGAACTCTAGTCTAGTGCCTCGGCAAGAGTGCGCTTTGGCCTGAATGGTGAGCTGACGGCACCTTTTGGTGTATAGCGTGGAGTCAGGCAGGGGTGTGTCCTGGCCCCCCTTCTTTTCTCATTATACACCAACGGCCTGGAGCCAGAGATGTTGAGTGGGGCCCAGGACCTCCCACGTGTAAAACAGCGCCTGATTCCCGCTCTGCTCTATGCGGATGATGCCGTCATTCTCGCGCGCACACCGCGCGAACTCCAGAAATCTCTGAATAAATACACAACCTTTATGGGCGGTCTGGATCTACAAGTAAATGTCAAAAAAACGTTTGTCATGGTCTCAGGCAAAGGGAGAAAAGGAGCAAAAGACATCTATCTTGACAACCAAAAACTCGAGGTTACTGCCCAGTACCCATATCTTGGCATCATGATAGATGATAGATTGACATGGAAGACAGCAGTAGAGACTAGGTGCCTTCTGTTCAGAAGATCCATGGCGGCACTGATGAGTTTTTCCCAGAGATTGGGGAGGAGGGCACCAGTGGAGCTACTGAAAATTTATAGCGCCAAGTGCCAGGCTATTGCCCTATACGGAGCGGGAGTCTGGGGACACACTGACACCAGCGCCCTCCAGGTAGCAGAAAACACTTTCTTAAGATTTCTTTTAGCTGCCCCGAGAGGCACCTCAACTTATGCCTCTCATTTGGAACTAGGAATTCCTTACTTAGAGGACTTGCTCAAGATTCAACCATTGATGCTGTGGCGGCGCATTTGGACTTCTGTCAAAAATGCACTGACGCAGGCAATTGTAGCTGACACAATGGCTCTTGACCAGTCCTCAAAAGTAAAGTGGCTCTGCTACATTAGAAACTTTTTTAAAGACCTTGGCCTAGAGAAATATTATTTCCACCCGGAGTCAATAGCTGACCTCCCGAAAAAAGTCTTAAAGCAACAAGCCCTCAGTCATTTAGAGACATAGAGATTGACTTCCGAGACGACAAAATCTTCGGTCCTCCACGCGAACATGGTTCAGCTAACTTATGGCATTCAGCCGTATTTAACCCTTCAGGTCACAACCTATGAGAGAATGTTGTTGACCAGATTCAGATTAGATATTTTTTTTAGACTGGTAGCTTTCCCTGTGACTAACAGCTGGGACCTAAGCCTTCCCCCATGTCCCTGCGATGGGGAATCAAACCAGTCAAATTTACATGTTATCATGCTTTGTAAATTCTACCACCCACATAGGAAAATTTGGCTATTACCAACACTGAAGTGCTGGGGTCTTAGACATTGCCGGCCTGTTTTCCTTCGCCTCAAAATGTTGGAATCTGAATCTGTTTGTTACATTGTTCTTAATTTCTTAAAATGCATCATGAAGCATAGGAAAAACCTGTAAAAAGCCCTCTGGAACTTAATCTCTATGAATGGAAATGTTTTGATATTCTCTTTTTATTCGTAAAACTGTTTTTGTATGAATTTCTTTGGCACCTATTTTAGTTATTTGTAAATTGTATTTTTAATGTTCCTTTTATGGTTTTCTTTTGCGAAAAGCAGAATAAAGAAATGTATATATATCCAAACTTCATTCAATTCACAGCTTTCACGAGAGCTGTTTCTACCATCTTTGCATAATAAGTGCAAAATTAGATATTTGCTAAATCATCCGGCATGCAATACAAGCGGCAAAATGCAGGAGACAATTGCCCCGCTTAAACAACTATTTTTTACATTTTCTACAAAGAAATTGCAAAATTGCTTTGCGTAACGGATTGCTGTGATTGGAGACACTTGGTAAAATTGTACAGATAAACTACTGTACAGAATCATAGGTGGCATGAATCCTGTTAAAGTTTAAAAAAAGGATTGCCTGGGTAATGCATTTCCTTATACACAGTGGCTTAAATATTTATCTTTTTCAGGCTGCCTGGCACGGGTCTTGGATGGTTCCTCTACATTATGTAGTCTACTTACTATCATATCTTGATCATAAAGCAAGAATAAGAAATGTAAATCTATAAAACTCAAAGTTAAATATTCTTGGTGAAACAGGGAAGGGAAATGTAATTGATACCTCTAGGGAGTAAATGAGAGAGGTTCCTACCAGGTTTCCTATCAAAACAAATGACTCCAACTAAAGAAAACACGTAGGACATCTCTTATTTCTAGTCGGGCCGTTAACAGAGCAGTGCTTAATTTGTAAAAAAAAAAAAGTGCCAGGGTCCTTCTCAGAAGGCCACTGCAGGCTGCACCACACATTGCCCCCCCTGCCAGTGCTGCCAATGGTAGTACCAAAATAACACCCATCCATCACACTCCTACAAGTGGGACCGTTCAGATTATTTCAGGTCACACAAAGCTATAATAATGGTGTGAGAGGCTGGTATTACTAATTTTCAATGCCATTTGACTTAATAAACACGGTTGTTGTACGCATCTCAGACAGCGCCACCATGTGGTGGACTGTCACTAGAGCTGGTGCTGACAATTAAGCACTAGTGCCCACCGGAAACCACTGGCTCAAATTAAGCACTGAACAGCAGTCACTGGTCCCATAAGGATTCTGAGATCCTCAGGAACACTGCAGATATGTTTAGTTTGACCTGGAAAAAGCAGCTGAAATCTATGCTGGAAACTGAAGAGAAACATGAGGAATAATCAGGGCAATTGGGACTGGAGTTACAGATTCCGTTGGCCATTTCTCATTTACAAAGTGACCCTGAGGTTCCCACTTCCCTCTTTGGATTACATAGTAACCCATCAATATCCTTCAACAGTACTAGTATTATCTGCTTGACTGCAACACATTTCATGGAGCAGTGCAGGAGCTTCGTTGAGGGGGTGGATTATGTTTTTTAAGATACAGCTAAAAACTCTCCTCGAGATTTTGGAGGGTTGTAGGAATACACCGTTTATTTCCATTCTATTTCATTGACTGTTAGATGCAGCCCACATAATCTCATTATATTCATCTGCCCACGTGTGTCTGTGACCAGTCAGTATCATTGACCATGAATCAATCATCCAGCTGCTAAATTCATATCCCAGCCTCCATTCTTTTGGTGTTCTTCTGATTTAATACTAGTGGTGCACGGAGATCAAGTGATTAAGGGACAGTCAGTGGCGTCACTAGGGTTGGTGTCACCCGGTGCGGGTAACTCATGGTGTCACCCCCTCATGCTTGTTTCCTGGGAGCCTGCGAGCTCAGAATAACTGATTCATTTCCCCTCCACCGTCTTTACAAAACCAACTTGAAAGTGCCCTCTTATCTATCTTATTTTTTGCACTGCGTGGTTTGAGTAAAAAAAAAAAAAAAGAAAGTTATATTTACTAAAAAGCAGTGCCACAATTATGCTGTCTGGTGGAATACATGTATTTGCTCCAGAAAATACATGTCTGCGTGGAAAGAGTAAATAAATGCACAGATATGGTCTTTCAGTTTACCATAGACGTTTTTTTCAAAAAGACCCACATAAAACTGACGCCTCGTGACAAGAAGCTTCACCCCAGATGCAATACGTTCTTGCTTCTTCACCTACCTGAAACGGGATAGAGTATGTCTCTCTGAAAGTCCTTAACCCAGACCAAGGCCGTTTCCTCACCTTAAGTTGTGGCTGCTTTGTTACCACTCTTGAGAAGATTTTGCTTTGATTGGGGTGGAGTGGTTGACGTGTGTCAGTAGTTCAAGTAATGGTTTTTCGGACAGTAAATTTTTGAAAAACTTTTTATTACGTAGGAAAAATTCCCGAATTTCGTGTTCCACGAAATTGGAAAATTTCCCAAAATATATTGCACACTTTTGCTTAACTTGTTTGTCATCGCAAGACTGTTTTGCTTACAAAATGCCTCACCAGGAGACATTCTCTGCCCGAACCAATCTCTTCCTGGCATTGCGCGTGATTGTACATGGTTTGTTTTTGCATTAAAAAAAATCTAAAGTAAAAGTGTAATTTTAATGAATGTTTATATAGTTCACAAAATGTTTCAGGAAAAAATATCCACTTTCGCAGACACTTAGTCACAGAGTTAGGAGTGAAGAGTTGTGAGAACCAGTATAGATATGTGGTGCACCACCAGAAATGTAGAACATTGCTTTACCTCTTTACAAATCATCAGTGCGACCTCCCCTGAGGGACCTGTGCACTTTGTGAGAATACAAATATTTATTTATTTATTTAGAGTTTTGTATAGCGCCAACGAGACCCAAAATAGGGTATCACAGCGCTTCACAGTAATGAGTAAAACAAGTCAAGACAGTTTAGTAAATAGTTTAAAGACAGCCCATGGTAATATTTGAAAAGGTACAATTTTTTAACTTTTGTCAGTTTTTATTGCTTCTATGTTCTTTATTACTTTAGGGTGGGATTGTTGTAACCTTTTGCCCTGTGTGAATGTTAAATTGTGTATTTTACTATGATTCTGCTAAGTGCTGAGTGAATGAACGTTCTGCGTGCCCTGCGGTCGCTTGAGGATGCTGGGTATGTATGAACTATCTTTGCTTTTAATTGGAAGGGTAAAAGTAGCATATTTTACATCTGTTCTTGCTTAAGAGAGCCTGGCCTCTCAATGTATCAAAAGACTCCTCTGTGATAAGCCATCAACCAAGATCATGCTAGTTGCTAGGATTTAGCCATTTGAGGCAATCGTTTTCTGTGATTTCAGTAAATTGGCACTCCTGCTGGAGTGAAAGCACAGATTGAAGTTTCATACAGGAGTATGGAAGGCATTTTGAGGTTAGTGACTGCTGGGTGGGCTTTCAGCATGCAGCTTGCTGGTTTGCTGAGGCCTGAGATGAAACAGTATACTCTTCATTGAATTTACCTACATGACTTCATGACACAATGTCTAAATGCAAGTTTGAAGAGTGTAACATTGTTCTATGCAGTCTAGTGCTTGGGAGGGCGGAGCTAGGAAGAGGAACGGGAGGAGCCGGGACCGGCTCGTGGGCAGTTAGAGTAGGGACCGGGACATGGAAGGAAGTATTCAATAAAGCTCCTTTAGAAGTATACATAAAGAATTGTCTGTCGTTATTTCAAGACACGACAACTGGCGACGAGGGTGGGATGGGTATGTCTACCACCCACAGAACCCTGCTGGAGCGTCCCGTCCTGAGCAGCGTCAAGAAAGAGAAGTGCTGCTGTGGAGAGTGAAGCTGCCGCCTGATGAGAGAGGCCAGCAGCAAGTGACCCTATTCCCCAGTCAGGCGACTGTGAGGAGGCCAAGAGGGACCGGAGAAGTAAGCGCCGAGATGCTCGAGAAAGGAAGAGCTCGTTCGCGCCAAAAAACGCGACTCACGCCGGATGCGTGCAAGTTGGCACGCACTGAAGAGGCAGGAGTCGGGAGCCCACTCCGACTCTGCCTGCCACCCAAAGCAGCAAAGAATTGCCCCTGCCAGAGGGTACTGCCCCAAGAAGGACTGCTGTTCACTGCCGTCGAGCGTAGTAGAAGACGGAGCTCGAGCGGCGCGTGACATCGGGATCTCACCCCCGATGCGTGAGACTCGGCAAGCTGTCGCCGAGTGAGCGCGGAACGTAAAGAAGCAAGGTGGGAGCCCACCCCAACCTTACCTGAACGTGCTGGCTGTGGACAGGTGTGGAGAACTGGAGAGGTGCTGGTGTCCCTGGGACCGGCGGCCGGTGAGTCCTGTTTTGAATCAGACAGGGTCTGAATGGACAGAGAGAAAGTCTCGTGTAAACTGGGATGTCGGAGACGGCGGCCATTTTGAAGTCAGGCGGCCATAAGGACAGACCCCTGTGTAGTGTGAGAGCGGCCATCTTAAAGTCAGGCAGTGCAGGGAAAAGCACCAAGCACAAGTAAAAACAAGAGTGAACAAGGACAAACAAGCACAAGTCAGTGCAAGTGTGAGTTGGCAAACAAACCAGAGTCAAGGCAAGAATAAGACAGAAAACAAGCACGAGCCAAAGCAAAAGTGGAATGTGAAACAAGCACCAGCAAGTGCAAGAGCAAGGTGACAAACAAGCCCAAGCAAATGCAAGAAGTGAATCAAACAAGTGAACAAGTACAAGCAATATAAGAAGTGTGGTGAAACAAGCATAAGCAAATGCAAAAGACAACAGTGGCACAAGCTGAAGAGGGCAGAAGGCAGTGCCGGAAACAAGTGAAGATCGCACTGAGTGTAAAACTGAATGTAAATGAACACAGCAAACACTGGCAAGTGCAAAGGATGCACTGAAGACATGTACTGAAAACGCGTGCACTGAGAAGGCGACATACACGAGCAAAGGCAAGTGCCGAAGTACATGTTCAGCACTATGTGAAGACAAACAATTCAAGAGCAACAGAGATTAATAAGACAAACGTTACAGAAGCGTGAGTAGATAAATATCAAAGAAGCCTTCTCTCGTCAACGAAGTGGAAGCGCGAGAAGAAGATATTAACGTTGCCACATATCGTTGCAACAGCTCCACCGACCACCTGCAGTTAGCACGCAACACCAAAGAAAGTGGAAAATCGCAGAGTCACGAGTCACACATGGTGCAGCCGAATGGTGACCATTTGACGTCAGGAGATCCAAGCTTAACCCACTGAAGCGTACAGAGACAGTCGCGCCAGGAGCGGACAACATACAATAGTCACCTGGGAGCGGCGAACCTTACCAGAATTCAAAGAAAACAACCAAACAAAGACTAGCGGCCGGGAAGGGTCAGTAAAAGAAGACAGGAAGAAGGGAACAGTCCTGTGACATTGTCATGCCAGCACATTCTACCATCATGTCGGCGAGAGAAGAAACACATACATCTAGCCCCTGCATTGGAGTGCCACCCCCAGTGACACAGACCGGCAACCAGAGTCTGGGTCCAGAATGGAACCGGTGGCTGGAATCACTGGATGCATTTCTTGATGCTACCGGAGAGCGAAGAGACAGCAAACGTCTACTACTACTACTTCAATTGGTGGGTCACGAAGGCCGACGCCTAATCAGAACCTTTTCAGCAAAGGATACAGGGACATATAGAAAACTCAAACAGACGTTATATGCTCATTTCACCACAAAGGAAGATGTCGATCATGAACGCATCGCTTTCAATGCAGCACGGCGAGAACCAGGGGAATCCTTATCAAACTTTGTAACGCGGTTACAAAAGTTGGTACGATACTGTCAATTCAATAAATTCACAAATGAGGAAGCCATCCGCCTTCGGCCGATTGAGAGCTGTTCAAAACCTGACACACAGCGCAAGATACTTCAAAGGCAATTCTCGTTAAAGGAAATCATCAGGAGGGCTAAAGCTGGAGAGCGAGCAGAAACAAGAGAGCTGTCAAGAGAGTTGCACATCAATGCAAGAAGAGAAGACAAGCGAAAGGAGACCTCCCTCAGGTCAGAGCATAAAATTCAAGAGGCAACTGGAACCAGAAAGAGGAAGGGCGAAGGTAGACTAGAGACAAGACAGCGGGAGAGACAAAGTGACATAAAAGACTCTGAGTCAACAACGCGAAGACAAAAGACTGGGATGATCCAGGATTATGACAGCCTCACAGACATAACCTCAGGGAATTACTCAACTTCAAGGAGTCCCTTAGCAAATGGTACAAACCATTCTGAAGAAGAGTCAAGTGGGATATATCACAGAGATGGAACCGATGTCAGCTTACTCAACGAGTATGAAGGAAAGGCGAGCTACAGAATACCGGACCAGTCATGTCAACTCTGGGAGCCGGTACACAAACACACCCGAGAAATCCGCGGGTCACCAATCTTCACAGACAAGTCAGAAGAAACATGCAGCCGTAGAAAACACCACTCCGAGGACACAGACCCCAGGACACCCAGCGAGCCAGAAGACGAAAGAGACCTCACAAAACTGGGTGATTCACTCCGACACCAGAAAGTGATAGGCAAGTACACTCAGGACACACGTGAAAATGAGGAAACTGAGAGGAGACCAGTAACATCATACGAGAAGGGCAGCAACGAAAGGCCTTGGGATCGAACAAAAGAAATACACGCTTGGCTTTCAGATAATCATTTCACTGAAACAGCATGGAAGACATGGCGAGACACATACCCCAAGAAGTGTCCCACAGACAGCTCTAAATCTAAGAGCCATTTGTCACAGCCTACCAGTTCAAGAAGTGTATCAGTCCAAACACATTTGAAAGAAGGGTCCCGTAGAAAAGCCGCAAGAGACCTCTCTGATTCAGAAGACATGTCGGTACGATCACTGAGGTCAACAGAATCAAGTTCACGACAACATCCATGGCACCGATCACCTGAACGGACCTTAAACTCAGAGACTACTCCACTCATCCAAAACAACAGATCGCACGCAGATGTCTTGGAACATTTGATTACCCCGTCAAGTAACTTGTCCTGTCTGTCGCAGTCATATCCGGACTTGAGGAGGGTACCGTCACCCCTGACGGGGTTTGCGAGGCTGACTCCAAGGGTTTTCAGAAAAGGGGCAACCATATGGGACACTACACATTGGCGTGGGAAAGGACTGTCTCATCACTCCGTCAAAGAGACAAGGTGTGTTGGCAAAGATGGATCCGCATCGCGGAGACAAGAGGGGACGAGAACGGAACATGCTCATACCCCCACGCTCAAAGAGTTCAACATTTACAAACGCGAGTGGGAGCAGATAGGATCAATAGAACCTGATACCCCCATGCTCAAAGAGTTCAACATTTACAAACACGAGTGGGAGCAGATAGGATCAATAGAACCTGCATATGAGTCCCAAAACCGAACCAAGACACTCAGTGCTCTATCGTCCAACATGCAGGGTCGTGAGCACGAGATCATTGATGCCCCTGACCGAATGGAGAAAGGAAGTGAACTCACAAGCGGATGCTTAGGAAAACAGGTGCCACCATGGAGAACAGACCGCCACTGCCACGCCGAGATATCAGTAGTCACACAGCAAAACGAAACCGTAACAACTGTGGAATCTGAGAACAAGCCGTTCACGCACGATGTCTCACGTTTTCAAGAATGCGCTCCCGTGGTCAAAGATGTCTGTGGTGAGACAGCAGAAAGATCGACCAAAGACGGACCCATCACTGATTCGACCTTACTGATGCTCGAAGACCGGACTGAGTCTGAGCTCATGCATGGGGACACCTTCCTGTGGCCCAAACAGACTGTCTGCCGACTCATGGGGCTGAGTGGACAATTGCGAACTTGACAGAAGTTAATTTCATTTTGTTAAGAAAGGGGGAGATGTAACATTGTTCTATGCAGTCTAGTGCTTGGGAGGGCGGAGCTAGGCAGAGGAACGGGAGGAGCCGGGACCGGCTCGTGGGCAGTTAGAGTAGGGACCGGGACATGGAAGGAAGTATTCAATAAAGCTCCTTTAGAAGTATACATAAAGAATTGTCTGTCGTTATTTCAAGACACGACAAAGAGTGTCAACGCTTTTGCCATTAAAAGGGCTAATAAGATGGATCGAGCCATGTGAGTCCCAAAGGACAAGATCCCTAATCAATAAATTACAAGGAAACACACATACGAAAATCCACACAGGAAATCCACACTGGAAAATCCACATGATACAAGATTCAAGTACAAACCATGAGGGTTTATTTAAAATGTACAACTCATTAGGAAATCAAAAATAATTGTTCAGGTAAAATCAAACTGCAAATAATTCTCAAAATACATGGGAACAGCATAGGGTGATATCGACTCTATTGTAATTATTAGCCAGAACCCAGTATGATCGTGCACAAGACAAATAATGAGTCAAAGTGCAAATTGTCAAATGAACTGCTCAGTTTTAAAGACAAGTAAAATCCAGAAAAATATCAAGTATTGTGTCATTAAACAAACTAACATGGTCTACTCACTAAGAAAAGCTCTCTCAAGAACGAAAATGCTCCTTGCTAAGGAAATCCAAATACTGAAATGTTCAAGCAGACCCTGAACATCAGCCAAAATCCTCCAACTACTGCTTACATGGATTTGGGAGAGAAAGAACCTACCAAATGACTGGAACAAAGGCATCATCATCAAGAGTTCAAAGATGGGTGCATTAACCAATTGTACCAAATGATGTGGAATCCCCCATTCTATCAATCTCGACAGGTGGGCACTAGCGCTTAATTGTCAGCACCAGCTCTAGTGACAGTCCACCACATGGTGGCGCTGTCTGAGATGCGCACAACAACCATGTTTATTAAGTCAAATAGCATTGAAAATGAATAATACCAGTCTCTAACAGCATTATTATAGCTTTGTGTGACCTGAAATAATCTGAATGGTCCCACTTGGTACATATATTTTTAATCGTTCTTCATTTAATGTAAGATTATTCTTAAACTTTTGTGAAACAGTGGATGTGTATAATATTTGTATGTACCTTTATGGTCTATTTTAATCAGACCGAATAAAGATATATTGATTGATTGACTCAAAGGTATTGGAGCGCTTTAACTGGAACACGAGTTCCTGCTTGTCCCACGCCCTCCTCATGCTGTCCTTGCTCTTTTTTTTGCGGTTTCATATAGCGCCAACTCCACCCTGAAGGTATTGGAGCTCCTTAACAGGAGTACTTGTTACATTACACTAGTATGGATTCCTGCTTGCTCATCCACCCTCCTCTCGCTGTCCATGCTCTATTATTTTATATAGCATACATTGACTGGAAGCCATTGGAGCGCTTCTACAGGAGCACCAGATTCATTACACAAGGTTGGATGCCTTTATTTTTAGGCATTGGGAGGTTAATTGATTTTCTCAAAATCACAGGATGTTGAGCTGATGCTGAGACGAAAAACTGGTTTCCCAGTTGTCAACAGCTCAGGCCGTAATCCAACATCTTCTTGTCCTGACATTCAGGGCCAGACTGGCATAGGACATTTCCCCGGGAGACTGGAAGGGTAGAGGACAGTTTTGTTACCTTGGGGCGGTTTCACAGAGGTGCTGCAAAATCGGCCCCCAGTAACACAAGCATTTACAATGCAATAGGTCTCGCAGCATTAAAGTTTGAGCTATTGGCATTGTATATTACAATGTGTTGCATTAATTTGTTATCAAACTCTGAATTGTTTTATAAAGATGATTTGCAAACTGTCAAATGTTGCTGAATAGTAAGCAACGTTGTGAATAATATTGTTTGCTGGTCATCCTTGGGTACCAGAGTACTTCACTTGAGGCAGAGGTATTATCTTTAGACTACAGGTGCCGGTGCCGCTTGAGCTAGAAACAGGGCCAGCCACTCACTACTCTGCACTCACTACTCACTACTCTGCACTCACTACTCACTACTCTGCACTCACTACTCTGCACTCACTACTCTACTCACTACTCTACTCACTACTCTACTCACTACTCTGCACTCACTACTCACTACTCTACTCACTACTCTGCACTCACTACTCACTACTCTACTCACTACTCTACTCACTACTCACTACTCACTACTCTACTCACTACTCTGCACTCACTACTCACTACTCTGCACTCACTACTCACTACTCTACTCACTACTCACTACTCTGCACTCACTACTCACTACTCTGCACTCACTACTCTACTCACTACTCACTACTCTGCACTCACTACTCTACTCACTACTCAACTCACTACTCTACTCACTACTCACTACTCTGCACTCACTACTCTGCACTCACTACTCACTACTCTACTCACTACTCTACTCACTACTCTACTCACTACTCTACTCACTACGCTGCACTCACTACTCACTACTCTACTCACTACTCTACTCACTACTCTGCACTCACTACTCTACTCACTACTCACTACTCTACTCACTACTCTACTCACTACTCTACTCACTACTCTGCACTCACTACTCTGCACTCACTACTCTGCACTCACTACTCTGCTCACTACTCTACTCACTACTCTACTCACTACTCTACTCACTACTCTACTCACTACTCTGCAATCACTACTCACTACTCTACTCACTACTCTGCACTCACTACTCTGCACTCACTACTCACTACTCTGCACTCACTACTCACTACTCTACTCACTACTCTACTCACTACACTACTATGCACTCCCTACTCTGCACTCACTACTCTGCACTCACTACTCTGCACTCACTACTCACTACTCTACTCACTACTCTGCACTCACTACTCTACTCACTACTCACTACTCACTACTCTACTCACTACTCTGCACTCACTACTCTGCACTCACTACTCACTACTCTGCACTCACTACTCACTACTCTACTCACTACTCTACTCACTACTCACTACTCACTTCTCTACTCACTACTCTCTACTCACTACTCACTACTCTACTCACTACTCACTACTCTACTCACTACTCACTACTCTACTCACTACTCTCTACTCACTACTCACTACTCTACTCACTACTCTACTCACTACTCACTACTCTGCACTCACTACTCACTACTCTACTCACAACTCACTACTCTCTACTCACTACTCTCTACTCACTACTCTCTACTCACTACTCTACTCACTACTCTACTCACTACTCTACTCACTACTCTACTCACTACACTACTATGCACTCCCTACTCTGCACTCACTACTCTGCACTCACTACTCTGCACTCACTACTCACTACTCTACTCACTACTCTGCACTCACTACTCTACTCACTACTCACTACTCACTACTCTACTCACTACTCTGCACTCACTACTCACTACTCTACTCACTACTCACTACTCTACTCACTACTCACTACTCACTACTCACTACTCTACTCACTACTCACTACTCTACTCACTACTCTCTACTCACTACTCACTACTCACTACTCACTACTCTACTCACTACTCTACTCAACTCACTACTCACTACTCTGCACTCACTACTCACTACTCTGCACTCACTACTCACTACTCTACTCACTACTCTACTCACTACTCACTACTCTGCACTCACTACTTTGCACTCACTACTCTGCACTCCCTACTCTGCACTCCCTACTCTGCACTCACTACTCTGCACTCACTACTCTGCACTCACTACTCTGCACTCACTACTCTGCACTCGGCACTCACTACTCTGCACTCACTACTCACTACTCTGCACTCAATACTCACTACTCTGCACACTCACTCTGCACTCACTACTCTGCACTCTGCACTCACTACTCTGCACTCACTACTCACTACTCTGCACTCACTACTTTGCACTCACTACTCTGCACTCCCTACTCTGCACTCCCTACTCTGCACTCACTACTCTGCACTCACTACTCTGCACTCACTACTCACTACTCGGCACTCACTACTCACTACTCGGCACTCAATACTCACTACTCTGTACACTCACTCTGCACTCACTACTCTGCACTCTGCACTCACTACTCTGCACTCACTGCTCACTACTCTGCACACGCACTCTGCACTCACTACTCTGCACTCACTACTCTGCACCCACTACTCTGCACCCACTACTCTGCACTCACTACTCTGCACTCACTACTCTGCACTCACTACTCTGCACTCACTACTCTGCACTCTGCACTCACTACTCACTACTCTGCACTCACTACTCACTACTCTGCACTCACTACTCA
This sequence comes from Lissotriton helveticus, assembly GCF_964261635.1. Taxonomy (NCBI): domain Eukaryota; kingdom Metazoa; phylum Chordata; class Amphibia; order Caudata; family Salamandridae; genus Lissotriton; species Lissotriton helveticus. The sequence continues at coordinate 361,829,918 of NC_136065.1, read as the reverse complement.
CTACTCTGCACCCACTACTCACTACTCTGCACTCACTTCTCTGCACTCACTACTTTGCACTCACTACTCTGCACTCACTACTCTGCACTCACTACTCATTACTCGGCACTCACTACTCTGCACTCACTACTCACTACTCTGCACTCAATACTCACTACTCTGCACACTCACTCTGCACTCACTACTCTGCACACTCACTCTGCACTCACTACTCTGCACTCTGAACTCACTACTCTGCACTCACTACTCACTACTCTGCACTCACTACTCACTACTCTGCACACTCACTCTGCACTCACTACTCTGCACACTCACTCTGCACTCACTACTCTGCACTCACTACTCACTACTCTGCACTCACTACTCTGCACTCTGAACACTCACTCTGCACTCACTACTCTGCACACTCACTCTGCACTCACTACTTTGCACTCACTGCACACTCACAGCAGCATTGAAAAACAAGGGTTTGCCATTATTAATATAGTTCACTGCAATAACCTACTTTTCTTAGCCTTTGCCATGTACTTTACTAAGAACCGGCATGTTAATAAATATATAAATACGTGCGACGGAAATAAAACAGCATTGAAAAACAAATAACTCTTACTGCCCCCGGAATTCCGCCGCGGCCGCACCGGAAGTCAGGCAAGGTCGCCTGTGACGGGGGCGGAGCCGCGTCCTGACCGGAAGAGGAGGCAGGCGGAGGAAATGCGTCGAGCGGCCCGGGGCTCCTGTGAGCGGTGGAGAGCCCCGGGGCCGACAACAGGAGGTTGCGCACGTGTTGCGGGGCTCCCTTGACCAAGAGGGAGCCCCGCGAAAGGAGCTGCCAAGAGCCGCAGCGTCAACTCTGCCTGCCCGTGCTGAGAGCGGAGTACCCCAGGTTGCCACAGTAAGTTTTAAGGTGGGGTGGGCGGTGCACTTGTGTGTGTGTGTGTGCGCGTGTGTGTATGCGTGGGGGGGGGTTCTGTATGTGCGTGCGTGTGCGCTTGTGTGTGTGTGTTTCTGTGTATGCGCATGCGTGTGTTGTGTGAGAGCTTCGCGCAGCGCTCGTACTTGTGCGTGTGCCAGTTTGGAATCTCCTGCGCGCGGCCAGGAGTGTCTCCTGGGAAGCAGACACGGCCACAATAGGTTCTCGGCGGAGACGCGCTTCCGCACGGCTAGCCGAGACCTAAAAAGCAGCAAGCAAGCGTTTCCAGCCTCCCGGAACCAGGCAGTGCTTCCCCAGGGGCTGGTCCACAAAAATTGCCAGGGCTGATTGGCTTCCCAGTCCAGCTCTGCCGACATCCCTCCCTATTGTTGCTTGCCCCGCCTGTCATCCTTTATATTGCAGCCGCCCACCCCACCCCTCCCGTCGGGCACAAAAAAAACAACTAAGACAAATAACTCCTGCATATGTAAGAGGTATTTGGCTTTGTTAATGTTTTTTAGACATATTGCACAGCAGCATGGGCTGCTCTGCAACATGACTTAAAGTAGTGAAAAACAATATGCTATTACTCGTTCAATGCTGGCCGCATCATATTGTTTTGTTTTTCTTTACTTTAAGCCATGTTGCACAGCAACCCACACTGTGGTGCATAATATCTAAAACATTGACAAAGCCATTTGACCTCGCATAGGCAAAGCTATTGGCTTTGTCAATGCTTGTTGGAAGCACAGCTGCATTCTGCTGTCTCTTTGCTTGTTTGGCGAGGGAATTTTATTACATTGGCCCATTACCTGCCTGGGAGGAGAATTGCATTTCATAGTCTCTTTGTTCCCAGGTGGATGGAGCTTCATTCATTCTATTGTTACCTCTTTCTTTTTGGAAGCAGAATTGCATTTCATGTTTGTTGTGTCTGGTTGGAAGTGAAATTGTATTTAATATTCCCAGTGGGGTGCTTTATCGTCCCTCTGCTCTATTTGAAGTGGGGTTGCCTATGTGTCTATCTGGAATAAGATCTATGTTGTATTGCCACTTTTCTTGTATGGAATGGGAGCTTCATGGTTTTCATGTTCTGTTTGTGGGTTGTATGAAACTTGTTTTTAGTTGTTTGATACCTGATGGGTTTTCTGTGCTCGTTGCTGATGCAGATAGGTTGACGTGCCTGTTGTGTGTGATTTACTTCTTTCTATTGTGGCAATAATGCCTTTTCAAGGATGAGAGGAGTGAATTTAGCTTTTCTACGTGCATACTTCCTCTGTATTGACTAATTTTAAGGAGTGAGGTCTCTTTGCCATAAATAATGTCTTGTTCAGATTGAGCGAGTGATGATGATATAGCTGAGCCGGGGAGCTGCAGGAGGATGGGCGAATGAATACTCTGTGTGCTCCATAGTTGCTGGATTTGGTGGTCAGAGGCTGATATGCCAGGATACAGGTGCACAATGTCTCATGTATGGAACGTTTACTTTGTGTCTTTGAAAGAGTTAACGTGTATACTTTCATATCTATACATCTGTGTAAGTGAATGAGACAATGATTCCCACATCAAAAACCACTCTGTTAAGGAGATTAGGCATCCCCCAGGCCATGGACTTCAGTTAGGGTTAACAGCTGGTACCACTGGCTTGTCTTTTCATGCATCACCACTGGGCTTTAAATCTGCTGTCTCAGGTCTCCTGAACCCAGCATCGCGAAATAAGAGTAATGAGGACTTTAGAACTTCTTATATTTTTTGTACTTTCTACTTTTCCCCTTGTTGCCCAGTACAACAAATAGAAGACTGTTGAGGGACACAGTGCAGGTGAATGGGGCAAAGCTGTGATGTCATGGGGATTCTAACGTATGCTACACATGGCATTTTGGTGAATACGTGTCCATATATCTGGTGCCATGTTGGCACACTTCTGACTTTAAGGATATTATGATGATGTATTTTATCCTTTGTATGCAATGATTTTAATTCATTGTGCATATATAAAATAATCATATATGGGACCAGGTTATGGAACGAGCCTCTGTTGCACACCCTGCACACGTGCCAGAGGTTGCAGCATCTGTGCAGTCCTCTGCTCATATCTACTCGAAAGGTGATTTTTCTAGCTTTCCTTTTGTCAAACCAATGTCGTCTAATACTTAATTTGTTTCAGTTGAGGTGAACAGAGGACTGCAACGCCCAGAATGCATTAGGGTGTTAATGAATGCCCACGGTTGGAATAGTGTCTGATATCATTGGATCATTTGATAACCTTACCGCTAGCTGTAAAAAGAAACATTACATTTTCTGCACTGTTGGCCACCCTTACCCAGACAGTAACAACGTGCAAATTCCAAAGCTTAAACTAATTAATTGATTTCTTTGCTGTTGTGTTTGCAATAATACTCATTAAAGGAAGGACAATAACCCATAGCAATCATGAGGCCTGGAATCACCAGCCGTCCATTCATGCAATTGAAGCTCTCCTGCAAAATGCATTTTGACGCATTTTAATTTTCTTCTTCACATAACTCGGTATCTCTGCTGGCAGAAGGCGAATTAAATGGCCGCCGTCGAAGACTGGAGCGCTGGCCTCCTTCCAGCGCCGCTCGGGTCTCTTCAGTTAGGGTCAATCCCCAATGCCGTGGCGCCTCGTGGTATTTGATTACAAATCATGGCTCGCATATACATTGGCAGATAAGACTTTTTAATAAGGTCAGTCGGATTTCACAGCGTGTGGAGGGGCCTGCAAAGCAGCGCATCCTTGACTTGGAAGAGAGCAGCCCTTTATCTTCCCGAACAGCCGTTCACCCCGTGGAAGGGCGCTTTTTTTGTTGATTTACAATGAAACCCTCCTTTAAAAAAAATCCGCTTGAGAAAAGGGATTGAAAAACAGTGAGTGTTTGAGACCTGTTGACATGAAGAGTTGCCAAAGCTGGATGCAAATACCTGGCAGACCCGCCCGCCTATGAACAGACTTATTGGCCCAGTATAGGCATCCCCAACCTCATATTTCCACCTCTATCTATGGGAACAGTCAGTTTGCAGAATGGAAACTTGAAGCCAAATAATTATATCTAGAAAGATCAGGTGATGAAGGGTGAGGATGGAGGAGAGGGAACCATCTTAAACAAGCATTAGAAATGCAATCGGGCTCGGATTTATTTGAGTTTGAGCTAATGGCATTATAAATGCCAATGTATTGTTGCTATGTGTTGTGGAGTGTGTTCATGTGGTGTGTACTGCCAGTGATCTCACCACTCTACTCACTACTCTACTCACTACTCTACTCACTACTCACTACTCTGCACTCACTACTCACTACTCTGCACTCACTACTCACTACTCTGCACTCACTACTCACTACACTACTCACTACTCCAATCACTACTCTACTCACTACTCTACTCACTACTCTACTCACTACTCTACTCACTACGGCTGTGCACACATGCACTGTGGATTAGTATGTCAAGGAAAATGCCTAAGTATTATTTCTCGTTAAAATACTTTTATTAAAATGTTCACTTCAAACAATGTAATATTCTTTCCAGTCTTTAAAAACAATAACATTGCATTAGTTTATTTGACAATGTTATGGCCCATTGCAGTGTAATGTAACGACTGTGATGCATGTTAGAGGACATTTTGATGTAGACTGAAAGTCAAATTTAGGCATAAAACCAACTTGAAATATTCTAATAAACTAGAGAACTTCGCTTTGGTCTTATTCTTGCCAAAATAAACGGTGTTTATGCACACTGCTCTATTTATAGGGGTTAGACTTGTGTGGCTTAAAATATTCTCAGCTGCGGCGCTGCATGTTATGTTCTTGAGTGTGCGAATGATGTATTTACTTTTTAATTCCACTCAAACACTGCGGTTAATATATATTTTTTTCGATTCAAAGTGAGATTCAGTTTAAAAAGTCTGGCTCTAGGTTGCTCTTCTCTTTTATAATTTCTCAATTTTTACACTTCATGTGGTGGCGGAAGGTTAAAAAATGTACAATGCATTTTTCGTTCTTTAAAACGCACCTGGGACTCTCTCGCTGTGTGCTCTTGGACAGACCAGGATGCGGCCATCACATCGCTGGTGTGTTCGAGGCTCCCTTCTCGCTTGCAGTATCTGTGTTTGACCCCATATGAGATCACAGCTGCAGGGAGTTTGATGGGAGAGGCCTCGGTTCAGGGACATCAAAGGATTTTGGGGGCTCTGGGCCAAACGCATCTTGGGGGCCGCTTTTTGGAACAGCTTTGAATTTATGATCCAATTTCATCTCTTTCATGCCCTCTTTGGCCAGGCCACTGACAGTGCACAGTCCCACGTCCAGATTATAAATGTGTTTACATCGAATATTCTTGGATAATGTGACCCAGCAGCGGCCCACTAATATTACTGCAAATAATCTGAGCGAGCCCCTCCCATTTCTCACACATCATGTCCTATTTTGATATAAATAAAACTTTTTTACGGAGGTTGCATTAAACATAAACACATGACTCTGCAGAATATCTGTAATAAGCTCTCACACATCACCCACATTAAAATAAATTAAAGGAAAAAAGTATTTTAAACAATTTTAGGGGAGAGGGTGTAGCCTTGTGGCCAGAGCGGCGGACCTCGAAGCTGGGGGACTGGTTGGAGTCTCGGCAGAGACGCTCTACGTCCTGTGATTCTGGGCAGATCAGGTCATCTCCCCGCACCTCTCAAAAATGAATGTGTCTGTAACGAAAACGGTGCTATGTAAAGCGCTCTAATACCCGATGCCTCGGGGCTAGTGCGCGCTATATAAAGCTCTAAAAAAACCTTACCAAAAGAAATGTTTCAGAAGGGAATTCACACTGATCGGCTGTGCCTGTCAGAAGCAACTACGACGCTGGGCGCTAACTCGCGCTGGGAAAATCAGATTTACGTCAAACCAGGGCAGGGGGGACCCGGGACCCGGGAGGGCGGAGAGGGGTGTGTGTGCTAATCTGCGCCTGTCTACAGCCTGTCTACCTTTAGTCATGTAAGGAAGAGTGTCATAATCTTGTCTCGGCAACTGGCACATTAATGACCCGCTGGCATCGCCTGCATGTGGCCGGCGCTTCCCTCGCACGCCTTTGATCTGGTGAATAAAGAGGCTAAGAGGGCGTGGGACAGGTGGGTGACTGACAACCGTTTATCTGTACGTCTGTCTGTCTGTCACCGGCCCTCATCCCTCTGGATACGCGGACCCTTCCTGTGTTGTTATCTTATCTCATACCCTACACTCCTGTCAGCTGCTTAAATGACGCTCTCGTGCACGTGTCACTGTCCGGACGAGGAGCGCCGGCCGGATAAATAGGCCGCTCGCCTTCCCTCGTGAGCACCACAGGCCCGAAGCGCGCGGAGCAGAGCACGGGCCGGATACGTAGGAGTAACCGTGCTTTATGCGCACGGGACGAGGGGCACTGAGGGGGGTGAAAGGGTGCCCCACGGCCGATGCTCGTGGCGGGTGCCACCAAACGCGAGGAAGCCCCCCGTGGCACCCTGAAGCCTTTACGTGTGCACTAATGTGCGTGCACACCTCCATTTGCACACCTGTAGCAGCGTTCTCTGCACAACGATGAAGGTGCGCCTAGCTCAGGGTGTTTCGCTCCATTCACAGTAACAGCTTTATAAAAAGTGCGCAGCCAAAGGATGAAAAACGTGAGGGGGCTTATTTACAAGTCCCTTGCGCCGCCGGTGCCTCACTGTTAATATGGGTAAAATGACGGACCAGCGGCGCAAGAGCCTTGTAAATAAGGCCCGAGATGACCCACTGCGAAATCCTAAAATTGGGCCTGTGCGCAAGCTGACCATTGGGGATGGTGCGCCAGGGGGTGCGCGCGCCCGGCGGTGCACAGCGCAATGCGCGTTACACGGTCCTTGGAAGGTGATGCTGCGCCGAGGATGAAGGCGCTATGCTGGCTCGTGCGACCAGTGCCACCGCCGCGTATCTGTGCAGTTAGTGCACAGTCAGAAGAGGTGAGACACGGGGCCTCTGCTCCTGGTGAACTGTGACCTCTGTGCACACCCGGGGGCCTCCCTGGGCTGTCCAGCACCAGGTGCCTTGGGGCACAGGCCCAGCTGTGTCCCGGGGTGCACGCACAGCTCTGCACATGCGGCTTTAACCTACGACCACCTGCACCGTATGGGCGCACCCCCCTAAAGTGTGCCAGGGGAGTTCTGTGCATTTGAAGGGCGCGCATTTCCTCTCACCGGCTTTGAACAGGAACGCGTGCTCCTGTGCACAACAGATAGGTGCAACTGCACCTGTGAACTGCACCGAAACGCCCCAGGTTTCTGGGCGCCCCGGGAGTCACGGGAGGGCCGCTCCGGCGTGAAGTGTCGCGGACGCGCAGTGTGCAGGGGAACGAGGCCGGTACACACAGCACAGCAGCGCCAAACCACACATGCGTGACGTGTGCACACACGAGTCACTACCAATGGACTTTGCTTTATGAAGTTTCACTGAAACGCCAGGAGCTGGGATGAAACATTGCAGTCCTGCTCAGGGTCCGCGCCTGCATTCCGGCCGGAGAGGGGGGGCCCTCAGGCAGCGGGAGGGGGGCCAGCTTCCAGCAGCGACGGCGGTGATTGCGCGCTCCTCCCCGTGCGCCCGGTACTGTGAGGCGAGGCGGCGGCAGGCACCCTTCCCAGGCTCACTGCCGTGAAATGGATCCAAAACAAAAATATCCAGAAAAAAAAGTGCTTCCGGGACCTAACAAGGAAGCTGCGCGCTGAGCGCTGCAGAATTGTGAACGCGCCCGGCCATCTGCATTCACTAACGGAGGCACCCTGACAGCTCCTAATTACAATTTATGTACTTCTTTGCGCGAGCACGCACGAAATATGCCTCAAAATGGCGGAACAAAACTACATTTACCCTATCACTTCAAGCCTATTAAAACGAAAACACAAGGAAGACGAATCACTGACCAGATGACAGAAAACGCTAAGGAATGTCTGGAATTTCTCTCTCCAAGGCCCTAGGAGATACTTCTTTTTTTTCTCCTTTAACATTAGTTCTCGAAACTCCTCCCAGTTTCACTGGGAAGGAGTCCGAGCCCTAAAAACAAGAGCACCAGGTTTGCAGAGCAGATGCTGTGAAGGGGCAAACTACATTGTGTTAGAGCTGAAGCCGGAGAAATAACAATACCTGGTGCAGCAGGTACAGCGCCACCGGGGCCCAAAGACGTGCAGACCCTTTTACCAGCTGCTTCAAGCATGGCTGCCACCTGACCCTGAATATGTCTTTCTTTATTTACCCAATTGTGGGGAATGAGGCATTTCCTAATCTGCATTATGGCTAATTGCAAATTTGTTACACCTTTACCTACAATGGTTTTGGAAATTTTAAAATGAATCTTCAGACACCAAGGCATGTGTAGATGGACAACAGTGAAGCACTGTGATAAAATCTGCTGGGAAGAGGCACAGGCATATCTAGGGAAAGGTTTGCAGGACAGGAGTTAACCCAACGCTGACGAAGAGAGGACAGTGGCTGCAAACCATAGCTAGAAAAGAAGGAATACAGCAGAAATTGTTCTAGAAGAAAGGCAGACTCAAAACAATGAAGAAGCAAATGAGAAATGTGTGAAGTAGGGTAAAATGGTACCCAAAAACTTAGCTTGCTAAGGCAACAGCAAAGGGGCGTAAGCATTCATAGATTGTTCACATCAATTTGATGTAACAGTGATTTTATTGCTGCTGAGCGAACAGCATATTAAATAGAAACCATGTATATTGTGCACCTCCTTGTGCCTTGAAATTCACTGTTACAAGTGTCAACAGAATGATGGAGAAGAGTATCATTAACACTCTTGAACAAAATTAGAGAGCAACAAAAGGATTAGAGATCACTACAAAAATGTAAATGTCAAATTAGTTCAATCTTTTTTATGACCTTCCACACTAAATGCATGAAACTAATTCCAAGAAGTCTGCACAATACAAATAATTTAAGTTTCTCAATTTCTCCTGCAGTCCTAAGCATTCAGCACACCACAACCATTAAGATATACTGCAATTCCCAAACAACTGATGTTAACTTCCATGAAAACGTATTAAGCTGACAGATGCGTTACCAATAATATGTATTCAGCACATGTCACATGCTGTGCATTATTTCACCATCTAGTGGCTAGGTTTGGAATTCGCCATTATTTTTTTGTCATTTTCCTATTTGTGTATGTCGTTGTTTGTGGGCGTTGACGGTACCACCATTTGCTGTCCCTTGTGATGTCTTCCTGCTTCCTCAAGATGCTCCCACCTTTGCTCGCCATCCGTCATTGGGTCTGGCTGCTTGCTGAAGGATCTTCAACACTAGAAAGATGAAGTTGAATGAAGTTCGGGAGAAAAGCATCAAAGTCCACCGAATTTGGAAACGGACACCTAAGAAGTGGTACTGGTGGAGAGTTTGAGAAAAGAAGACGAATTTTCCTTGACAGATTTGGAGAATGCCTGTACAGGAGGCTCCCATGTGCAGACTAATGGAGAAGACATAATTCCAGTTCTGCAAACATTTCCACCACAAGTTCTTGACAAAGGGCAAACACCGAGTCTGCAACTTCTGTCTGCCTGTAGACTACCAAAGTGAAGAATGCAACATGTGTTCCACGTTCACGCCAAAGATCCTGAGTGTGAGAGAGAGGCAGAGGTGATCCCATCATACCATGCAGGGACAGCAGAAGACCCCCATCCTTATGAGACTTGGGTCTCTCGAGCGATGAAGAGGAGAATGTCGCAGAAACAGCTGTGGGGGAAACATCAGTTGGCGACTCACGGAACATCGACATCAAAGCCGAAGGGGGCAAGAAGTCACATAGAATCGAGGTAAAAGAATCATTGTCCTCAAAGAAAAGGCTCAAGTCAAGAAATCTGACTCAAGGTCGTCAAAGTAAGCCTTGGCGTCGAAGCACTCAACAACTGCGGTTGCGCCCTGAGACAAGGAGCCCTCTGATCCCTCGAAAAGGACCCCACAGTAGGAAAATCTCCAGAGAAATCCAAGTAATCGAAGAATGGATGAAGAAAAGAAATTTTGATGTCGAAAATGGACAAGTCGAGAGGAGAACACCGAAGCTCGACGACTGATTTATCTGCAAAAGACTCTTGTCAAAGAGGAAGACGACAGATTCTTGATGCTGAACAACAGGCAGCAGAAATCAAGAGAAAGAAGAGGTGCCTCGAGGCTGGAATTACCATCCTTTTACAAAAGAAAAAAGACGAAAGTCTAAAGGCGTTTCGACTGCCAACAAAGACTTTGACGCTGAAGGAGCAGAAAGACAAAGAAGTTGAGGAAATTGAGCATCCTTTAACCCCAGAGCCTCAGAAAGAGGAGGTGGAACTCTTCTATGAAGAGCAAGGGGAACAAATGGTGGGGTTGTACCCGGGATCATAGAAATCTGACTGTACTGAGACCCAGTGGAAGACCTGGAAACATATTCACAAGAGGAGGGGGTAGACAGCTATCCATCAAAGCCATCACTACCAGATGACATCAGCATCTAAAACGAGCTGGTTAAGGAGGCTGCGGACAAATATGGGATACAGTTGGAAGAAGAAATACCCCAGTTTGGTTTCCTGCTAGAAGCACTTCTACCCATACAGGCCAGAAACCAATTCCTTTCCTACTTTCTTTAGTGTTTTGGACCAGGGAAGAGAGGCCTTCAAAGAACCTGCCACATGCTGAGCTGTGTCTCCAAAGGTGGAGAAGAAATGCAAGTTCTCGTCCAAGGCACCTGCCTACATAAAGGGTTCTGTGCTGGCTGATTCGATGATCACCTCAACAGCACGAAAGAGGGCAAACATACTGTGGTAAATGAAGATTAAAGATAGCCAGTGGTTAAGGTAAAACAGGATAAGTTTTATTCTCAAAGTAAGAATCTACAGTTACAGGTAAAGATGATAGTAAGGAAGCTCAGCCCACACATTCCAACTGACACTCACTCCAACCATGGACACATTAACATTCTATTTCCTCACACTCACACTGGCAGAACAGCAGGGAATATATAACTAAGGAGAGAATGCATGGCATAGACATGAAGATACCACACCTATCATCAACATTGAGGTGGCCTCCAGACAAGGGGAGCAAGAGAATGGACCTCATGGATTTCAAATTCGAGTGAAGCACAGCAAACCAGTAGTGCATAGCCAACTCCAATGCCCTCTTAAACCCCCATGCTTATCAGGATTGGGAGGAAATGGCAGAACTTATGAAACACCTCCCTGAACAGTACAGGAAGAAAGCAGTACACCTGGCAGAAGATGGCAAAAACATCAATAACATGTGTCTCAAGTTAGCTTTGGATGCGGCGGGTACATCGAGTTGCCAAATGATGATGGGCATCACCATACGTTCCCAATCATGGCAGAGGATTTCAGGGTTCAAGCTTGAGGTTCAGGCCAACATACTAACGGAGAACAGCTGTTTGGAAGCTCTATGGCTAATACCCTAAATCAGCTTAAAAAAGAAATGAAACAGCTAAATCGATGGGAGCTCTGCAGTTCACAGGGGGTATGCGAAGGGGAACGGCATAGTCGTGCAGGCCCTCAGGGCAGAACAGCTTCCAGGCAGGAACATCCCAACAATTGTTCCAGGGTAGCAACCAGTCGGGAAACAACCATCACAATGCAACTTTTACAACACACTACCATTATAACGAAACTTTTACAACGCAAGATCCATTACAACGCATGCCATTACAAGTCAGATGATATTACAACGCATGCCATTATAACGTAAGTATGGGTAAATATTTAATTTAATTAATATTAATTTAATTTTAAAATAACTTTCTTACATTAATTTAATTATTATTTTTTAATTTTATTTTATTTTAAATATAAATTAATTTACTAAAATTAATTGTAATACTTTAATTACATTTAATATTAATTTCATTTTAATTAAACTATAAATTAATTTATTTAAAATAATTTTAATGTTTTAATTACATTTAATTTTAATTTAATGTATTTTAATTAAACTCCCTGGAGTTAGAATAGTAATTTAAACGCCTACTCTATCCAACACTTACCCTACTATAACACCCCCCCTGGAGATAGAATAGTAATTTTAAACCAATACACTATCCAACACTTACCCTACTATTACACCCCCCTGGAGTTAGAATAGTAATTTTAACCCCTACACTACCCAACACTTACTGTACTATTACACCTCTCTGGAGTTAGAATAGTACATTTAAATATATTAAATACAATTAAAAATTAATTTAAATAAATTAATATTTTTTTAATTAAATTAAAATTAAATTAATATTAGTAAAGTTATATACTTACGTTGTAATGGCATGCATTGTAATAGCATCTGCGTTGCAATGGCATGCATTGTAATAGCATGCGTTGTAATGGATTTTGCCTTGTAAAAGTTGCGTTGGGATGGTATTTGTTGTGAATGTATGCGTTGTAACGTCATACATTCCAACCAGTCATCTATATCCCAGCAGAGTTGATAATTCCAGCAGCAAGGACAGCAGTCCTCTCGTGGAGGAGCCTGAGGTAGAGGCCAGCAGCATCGGGGAAGCTCAACGCCCACCAACAAGTGACTTAAAATCATGCCAAAGCCACTTACTAACAACATCAGTTAGAGACATAAACAAAAAACTCCAACTTCTACACACAACAACAGTCAGAGGCAGAATACAAAACTCCCTTCTGGAGTGGATGAAGATAACATCAGACAAATGGATCCTAAACTTAATACAGTATGTATATTGCATAGAATTAGACAAGATGCCTCCATCCAGGGAACCCAAAAAGAAGGTCCACTTAAGAGAAGAAACATCTTGTCTTCTTAAAGAGATAGAAGACTTTCTGTAAAAGAAAGTTATACAAACAGTTCCAAGGTTTGAAAGGAATAAGGGAAATTACTCCACATATTTCCTAATTCCAAAGGTAGATAGATCCCTATGACCAATTCTAGACCTCAGGTTCCTAAAAAAGTTTCAGAAAAAGAGGAGCTTTAGAGGGAAAAGCTTGTCAATAGGTCGCCCTCCACTCAATATGCAACAACTACACAACAAGACCTAGACTATAATAGCACATATAAAAATTCACCCTTATTTAGGATATTTCGTTTGTTGCTCTTCATTAGCAAACATTACTCCCCTTCTTCAATATTGGATGGGGTAACCGAAATAACTAGGGTAGTGCTAAATTCAAACAATTGCCTGATTCTCATTCATCAGTAAAAACACAGTTGAGAGACCGATCATACCACACTCAGTCTCGTGTCCAACATATATAGTGCTAAAGCGAAAAAAAGTGTGTAGAAGCGAGATGGCACCTCACGGGCGCACCACCAAACGGGGACCTGACTGGTACTCGCCAGGACAGCCCTGTTGTCATCATCGGTACCATCAAGCTTAGAACAGAAAATAGTGTCCAAATACACAAAAGATTTGTGGAAAAGTGCAGTGGAAATATAGCAGAAAGGAAAACAATACAGTGTCAAAAAACGTTTAAAACACTCATAACACAACACAGACACTCCAATTTTATTCACTTTCTTGTGTTGTGTATGGAAGAAATAAAACGAAAAAGTAGATGTGGTTGTCACCTATTTAACCACTCATACTTTTACTTGCCGACATGTTTCATTGCCTGGTAACTTGTAGGCAATTTCATCAGGGCGTCATATATATTAAAGCCACTGCAGATGGACCCACACGTCTTCACAACTGTAAACACATAAAATCCGCACCAATGTGGTTAACCAAAGCACTAAATCAATGTATGCTCCAACACACATTTGACCCTCTGATAGTTACCCTCATATGGCCATAGGTGCTCCTACCAGCCGGATGGAACACGGTTGTCATTTAAAATGCAAGAAAAATCGCAAAAAGTCGATAATTCACTTCTCCCCTTCAAATCGCTACAAAAGAGAGAGAGACACAGGAAAATACACTCATTAGGCAAAATGCAAAAGGTGTATATTTATACACTTTGCTTACGTTTAGCTGGATGGCCCTAAGAGTTGTAAAACGGACCCCCTACACAACATACACCCATTTGCGCTGTTCGCAATGCCTCCCGGGGTCAAAGGGCGCTTTTTAGCGCACACTCGAGTATCTCTAAACCTGAACATAAGCCATGTATATCTGCCTCCTATAACCGGGCGCTTGACGACCCGTTTATCTTACCGGACATTTGAGAAGCGGCCGCTGTATCTCAGCCCGTGCCTCAATGTCATCTCAATGGGGGAAGTACTTGTAATGCCTTCCGTGGTCTCGCGTAAAAACGCGTCGGCCATCTTGGATAGGGCATAATCCTATTTTGTTCAATACGGAGTGTTACACACCATCAGAATCACGCGAGACATTACACGCGTGATCTCGCTTTTTCCGAGCACACACAATTCTAACTTTATGCACATTTCTGTCCCATCTCGATTTACAATTTTCAAAGGACCAAAATGTATATAGATCGTGTTGCTCGTGGACCCTGACAATTATCCAGTTGGAATTAATCGAATTAAAACCATATTATGAATCACACAAAATTCTGAAAATTGAAATGGAGCCTTTCTATATAGTGAATGGACAACAGTTTTAGCCCACATTAAAAATCAATATGTACATATAAACACCAAAGAGAGGAGCCATAGTTAGTATATACATTCTCAGGTACTAGTATACATACATGCACCAGGAATATATCATACCACAATTAGAGTATATATGTACCCTCATACAAATGCCAATGCAGACTCAATTCTGATGGAGAGATTCAATGTATCTTATTCCACTCCAATAAATCGTTCAGCCCCATCTTATCCGATTTCTCTTGGAAAATCCATTTTGCTTCCTTCCTAGCTAACAAGTGTTCCACTGAGTAAGAGTCTCCTGTCACCTTCTCAAGCACTACCCACTTAAATGCATGTCTGTTTGTGTGGCAGTGTTGTACTAGTTTCGTCGTCAGCTTTCCAGATTTTATAGTGCTTAGATGTTCTTGAATGCGTGTTTTTATTTTCCGTGTCGTAAGGCCTATATACTGGAGGCCACATTCACAGTTAAGTTTATACACCACGCTAGTGGTGTTGCAATTGCTGAATTGCCTTAGCTCCCATTCTTTCCCCGACTGTAGGGTGACACGAGTTGTTTTTTCTGTGAGATGACACACAGAGCAAGTACCACAGGGATGGTGCCCTGTGAGATGTGGTTTGCTGTTTGCTCTTGTTGTTTGTACTCGAGTGTGAACCAATTTGTCTTTTAAATTGCTGGTACGTTTAAAAGCAAATGTAGGTTGGGGCATTTTGAAGTCTTTATTGGAAAGAATCGCCCAGTGTTTGCGTATTGACTGTCGGATTTTAGAGGCTAATGGGTTGAAAGTCATGACTACCGGTAAGCAGTCTTTTCTTTCTTTTTTATTTACTTCTAACAAAGCACTGCGCGGTGTATTAAGAGCTCTCTTTTTCGCATGTTTGATAGTTCTTACAGGATATTGTCTCTGTAGAAGTTTCTCTCCCAAGACCTGCGACTGTTCCACAAAGTTCTCGGTGCTGGAGCAATTTCTCCTGTACCGGAGGAATTGGCCCACAGGGAGATTATCCCTGAGAGCCCGTGGGTGGTAAGACTGGTAAGATAGTAATGAGTTCTTATCCGTGGGCTTTTGATGAACACTCGTGGTCAAAGTTTTATCTTTCACCATGATGTCCAGATCTAGATATACAGCGGACTCCCTGCTGTAAGACCAGGTGAATCTTAGGCTTTGGTCTTGGCAATTGAGCCAATTCAGAAACTCCAGCAGGGTAGTTTCCTCTCCAGTCCAGATGATGTGCTCTGCATCTGGACTGGAGAGGAAACTACCCTGCTGGAGTTTCTGAATTGGCTCAATTGCCAAGACCAAAGCCTAAGATTCACCTGGTCTTACAGCAGGGAGTCCGCTGTATATCTAGATCTGGACATCATGGTGAAAGATAAAACTTTGACCACGAGTGTTCATCAAAAGCCCACGGATAAGAACTCATTACTATCTTACCAGTCTTACCACCCACGGGCTCTCAGGGATAATCTCCCTGTGGGCCAATTCCTCCGGTACAGGAGAAATTGCTCCAGCACCGAGAACTTTGTGGAACAGTCGCAGGTCTTGGGAGAGAAACTTCTACAGAGACAATATCCTGTAAGAACTATCAAACATGCGAAAAAGAGAGCTCTTAATACACCGCGCAGTGCTTTGTTAGAAGTAAATAAAAAAGAAAGAAAAGACTGCTTACCGGTAGTCATGACTTTCAACCCATTAGCCTCTAAAATCCGACAGTCAATACGCAAACACTGGGCGATTCTTTCCAATAAAGACTTCAAAATGCCCCAACCTACATTTGCTTTTAAACGTACCAGCAATTTAAAAGACAAATTGGTTCACACTCGAGTACAAACAACAAGAGCAAACAGCAAACCACATCTCACAGGGCACCATCCCTGTGGTACTTGCTCTGTGTGTCATCTCACAGAAAAAACAACTCGTGTCACCCTACAGTCGGGGAAAGAATGGGAGCTAAGGCAATTCAGCAATTGCAACACCACTAGCGTGGTGTATAAACTTAACTGTGAATGTGGCCTCCAGTATATAGGCCTTACGACACGGAAAATAAAAACACGCATTCAAGAACATCTAAGCACTATAAAATCTGGAAAGCTGACGACGAAACTAGTACAACACTGCCACACAAACAGACATGCATTTAAGTGGGTAGTGCTTGAGAAGGTGACAGGAGACTCTTACTCAGTGGAACACTTGTTAGCTAGGAAGGAAGCAAAATGGATTTTCCAAGAGAAATTGGATAAGATGGGGCTGAACGATTTATTGGAGTGGAATAAGATACATTGAATCTCTCCATCAGAATTGAGTCTGCATTGGCATTTGTATGAGGGTACATATATACTCTAATTGTGGTATGATATATTCCTGGTGCATGTATGTATACTAGTACCTGAGAATGTATATACTAACTATGGCTCCTCTCTTTGGTGTTTATATGTACATATTGATTTTTAATGTGGGCTAAAACTGTTGTCCATTCACTATATAGAAAGGCTCCATTTCAATTTTCAGAATTTTGTGTGATTCATAATATGGTTTTAATTCGATTAATTCCAACTGGATAATTGTCAGGGTCCACGAGCAACACGATCTATATACATTTTGGTCTTTTGAAAATTGTAAATCGAGATGGGACAGAAATGTGCATAAAGTTAGAATTGTGTGTGCTCGGAAAAAGCGAGATCACGCGTGTAATGTCTCGCGTGATTCTGATGGTGTGTAACACTCCGTATTGAACAAAATAGGATTATGCCCTATCCAAGATGGCCGACGCGTTTTTACGCGAGACCACGGAAGGCATTACAAGTACTTCCCCCATTGAGATGACATTGAGGCACGGGCTGAGATACAGCGGCCGCTTCTCAAATGTCCGGTAAGATAAACGGGTCGTCAAGCGCCCGGTTATAGGAGGCAGATATACATGGCTTATGTTCAGGTTTAGAGATACTCGAGTGTGCGCTAAAAAGCGCCCTTTGACCCCGGGAGGCATTGCGAACAGCGCAAACGGGTGTATGTTGTGTAGGGGGTCCGTTTTACAACTCTTAGGGCCATCCAGCTAAACGTAAGCAAAGTGTATAAATATACACCTTTTGCATTTTGCCTAATGAGTGTATTTTCCTGTGTCTCTCTCTCTTTTGTAGCGATTTGAAGGGGAGAAGTGAATTATCGACTTTTTGCGATTTTTCTTGCATTTTAAATGACAACCGTGTTCCATCCGGCTGGTAGGAGCACCTATGGCCATATGAGGGTAACTATCAGAGGGTCAAATGTGTGTTGGAGCATACATTGATTTAGTGCTTTGGTTAACCACATTGGTGCGGATTTTATGTGTTTACAGTTGTGAAGACGTGTGGGTCCATCTGCAGTGGCTTTAATATATATGACGCCCTGATGAAATTGCCTACAAGTTACCAGGCAATGAAACATGTCGGCAAGTAAAAGTATGAGTGGTTAAATAGGTGACAACCACATCTACTTTTTCGTTTTATTTCTTCCATACACAACACAAAGTGAATACAATTGGAGTGTCTGTGTTGTGTTATGAGTGTTTTAAACGTTTTTTGACACTGTATTGTTTTCCTTTCTGCTATATTTCCACTGCACTTTTCCACAAATCTTTTGTGTATTTGGACACTATTTTCTGTTCTAAGCTTGATGGTACCGATGATGACAACAGGGCTGTCCTGGCGAGTACCAGTCAGGTCCCCGTTTGGTGGTGCGCCCGTGAGGTGCCATCTCGCTTCTACACACTTTTTTTCGGTTTAGCACTATATATGTTGGACACGAGACTGAGTGTGTTATGATCGGTCTCTCAACTGTGTTTTTACTGATGAATGAGAATCAGGCAATCGTTTGAATTTAGCACTACCCTAGTTATTTCGGTTACCCCATCCAATATTGAAGAAGGGGAGTAATGTTTGCTAATGAAGAGCAACAAAGGAAATATCCTAAATAAGGGTGAATTTTTATATGTGCTATTATAGTCTAGGTCTTGTTGTGTAGTTGTTCCTAAAAAAGTTTAGCAAAACACAAAGATTCAAGATGACAACATTGCAGGAGATCAGACCTCAATTGCAAAGAGGGGATTACATGACTACCATAGGCTTAAAGGATGCCTACTTGCACATCTCAATGAGTGCAGGACACAAAAAATTCCTCAGGTTTGTGGTAAACAAGACTCAATACCAATACTGGCCTTCGGAATCAAATCAACATCAGGCGTATTTACAAAGTGTCAAACAGCAGTGGCAGCACACTTAACAAGACAAGGCATACGTGTCTACCCTTACCTGGATGACTGGTTAGTAAGAGCCAACGCATGCAACAAATGTAGAGAGCATATACAGCAGGTAATGATAACACTATACACATTGGGATTCTCAGGAAACATGGAGAAGTTATTGCCAACACCAGAACAAGAAAGGATGTTTTTGGGGGCAAGGATCAACTCAATCCAAGTGAAGGTATATCCCAGCGAAAGGAGAACAGAATCACTGTTGAAAGAGACACAGCTTTACCGGAAGTGGCAAGCTCTGAGAGTAAGGACTGTGGGGAAGTTATTAGGGAAGATGGCATCATGCATCCCTTTGATTCCATATGCAAGACTTCACATGAGAGCGATCCAAGAATGGCTACAAAACCAATGGTCACAAGCAACAGGGAGTTGGGAGGATCTAGTGGTTGTTGCGCAGAAGGTACAAGAGGAGATAGCGTGGTGAAACAGGTCACATATAACATAAGGGGTAACATTTGCACAAACAACTCCAAAAGGGACAATTACAACAGATGCCTCGCATATGGGATAGGGAGCTCACATGGGCAGACTCACGGTGAGAGAGGTCTGGAAGGAACAGGATGCTGCACAACATATCAACATCCTGGACCTAAAAACAGTGTTCCTAGCCTTCAAAGCCTTTCAGAAAGAGTCATTGGGGAAAACAATGTTAATACAAACAGACAACACAACTACAATGCTTTATATCAAGAAAAAGGGATGGACACAATCCCTGGCCCTGTTGAGAGTAGCCCAAGAACTCTGAAATTGGGCAACTCAGGGGAGAATTGAGATCATTGATGTCAGCCTGCCAGTGAAAGACAATATCAAAATGGACAGAGAGAGCAGGCAAGCCTCATGCGTTCATGAATTGCAACTGGAACAAGGAGTACTCAAAAGGATCTTTCAGAAGTTGGGAACTCCAGAAATAGATCTGTTTGCAACGCTAAGGAGTGCAAAATGCTAAAGCGTTGCCTCCAGGCAACCATACAACATTCAATCCCTGTAGAATGCACTTTAGATAAGAAGGCCAGAGACATTTGCCGATGCCTTTTCCCGATACCACTAATACACTGATGATCAGCAAAAACAGAAACAGCACGATGACACCAATACTAATTGCCCTGCAATGCGTAAGACAGTCCTGGTTCTCAGAGCTGACAGAATTAGCACAAGGGAACATTCACAGATTGCCAAACGATCAACATCTGTTGTTTTTAGAAGAAAAAAGAAGGGTACTGCACCCAGTGCCAAAGTCTTTGAGCCTGACAGCATGGTTTCTGAAGACTTAGCATTCAGACATTTCAAGCTGCCGGAGAATATAAGAGAAGCAAGAAAGTCAACAACTAGGAAGTGCTGTATGACAAAATGCAAAAAATACTCAATATGTTGTCTTAAGGAGGGGCTCTTAAGAAGAAATACTAGAGACAAGACAGTGTTAAAATATATAACACATCTTCTGGATTGCTAGCTAACTTATGCTCTTTAAAGGTATACATAGTAGCTGTGTGGCTTACATAAGATGCCACATTGGAAAAAGTTTCTTCATAGGATAAGTAATTGAGAGGTTTCTCAAAGGGGCTAAACGAATTGCATCACCAAGAAAGGTACCTGCAACACATGGAACCTATACGTGGTTCTCACACTGTTAATGAAGGCACGCTTCAAATCTTTTCACAAGGCATCATTGCAAATTCTAACACTAAAGACAGCATTTCTGGTGGCCATAACGTCTCAACGCAGATTAAGTAAATTGCAGGCACTCACCCTTCTTGAACCATATTCTAAGTTCACAAGGAGAGGATTGTCATGGGAGAAACCCACAGTTCTTTCCAAAAGTATTCTTGAAATTCCACATGAACCAAAGTATACAAATTCCACGTTTTTTCCAAAAAACAAATTCGCGCAGAAAGAACTCTGCACACATTAGTCGCAAGATACACCAGTAATGTGTTATATTGAAAGGACAAAACCAAACAGAAAGACAAACAACTGTACTTCTCATTTGTTAACCATTTTCCGGGAAGAACAATAACCAAGAACACCATTGTAAGATAAAGACCAGTTTGGCACACAAACAGAGGTGAAAGACTGAGTTCTGCAGCTAGCACACATTGAACAAGGAAAAAGGGAGCAACCATTGCACTTCTAGCGAATCCCCCCTTGCAAAACATCTGTATGGCAGCAACATGGTAATCGAGTGCACACATTCACCAAGCACTATTCCATAGAGATACAAATGAATAAAGAAGCACAGGTGGGACAAAAGGTCTTACAACATCTGTTTACCAATCAATGCTCATTTTCAACCCAACCACGGCAAAGATAACAAACCACTACAAAATCTATGCACAGCATTTGAATCCAGAAAAGAGTCACACTGCAAAACTTATAGTTCCTTACCTGTAGGTGTAGATGTAGTTTTGCAGCTTGAAAAATATTCTGGATTCACAGGCGACCCACCCACATCAACCAAGAAGATGGAAGGAAGGATCAAGATACAAAAAAAAAGAATAATCTGAAGATGGTGACCAAAGGTGGGAGCTTCCGGCGCAAGCAGAACAATGTCTCAAGTGACACCAAATGGAGGTATTGGGTATTGTTGATACCCACGAATGATAAAAAACAAAAATAGGAAAAGGACAAAAAAATATCTGAGAATTTCGGACCCAACCACTAGATCGTGGAATTAATCACAGCATGTAAACCCAAATTCTTTAAGCTGCAAAACTACACCTACAGGTACGAAACTATACATTCTGGAGCATGGAAGCCTCTTGCTCGGAGCTCTGATTGACTACACCAGTTTGGAGGTTGATCCTGGGCGTCTGCACTGGAAGATCCTCTCTGGTCGTGGGCTTAAATTATTGGAAATAAATAATTGATTTAACTACTGTTGGTCTCAGGAAGTATCATACAAAAACATTTTCCACTAATTTACTCACAAGAAATAGTTATGCAGTCTTCCAGTGCGACCCTTATAGATAGTAAAACTGAAAATGCCATATAATTCAAAAACTGCTATTGTCACTATGTAACACTTTGGAAGTTAGCATGCATTCACGTTCCAGGTCATGAGCATTTCTGGGCCAGGTGCACAATGATTTAGTCCAGGAATTGCTAAAAATCAGAGTTTCAGAACCATTAGCATGCCATTTGCCTTAACCACAGAGTTCCTGATTTCCACAATATAATGGTTCTAGTATCATTACCCAGTATCACTGAGCAGTATCATTGTCCCCAGTATCACAGACAGTCCAGTCACGTCATTTGTTAACCACTAAGCAACCTCCATATCGGAGCCACTCAGTGACTACCATTTGATCGCACCATCTACCTGGTGTCCTGAGCATCATAGATAGTTACATCCCATAGCATGGTAGCCACCAAGCAACGCCAATATCAGAATCACTCAGTTTCCACCAGTATTAATGCCAGCCTTCCGGTAACTTTTAGTATCACATACAGTTGCATCACCTAGTATGTTAACCATCAAACAAGCCCAATATGAGAGCACCACCGTGTCCACCAGTACTAGCACATTCCATCCGTTGTCACCCAGTGTCACAGAAAGTTGCCCCACTAAGTATTCTAGCCACCAACCAATCCCTATATAAGAACCACTTACTTTCCACCAGGATTAGAACAATAAAGTGGCCCTATTATCAAAGCCGGTTTTGTCACAGAATATGTCAGCTCCTAAATAATCCAGATTTTCAGAAATACTCATTGTCCATCAGTATTAGAGCCATTCAGTGCTCCTTCAATATCAATAACAGTTGTGTCACATAGTATGTAAACTTCCAATCAGTGTCCATCACCATTACAGCTACCCAGTGGCCTCACCTATCCTGGCCATGAAGGAATTCTACATTTTGGAGAGTCTGCTACTCCTAAGGCTAGACCTTGTGTGCGATGTGTATATGGAACCTCCATATATCATTATTACACTACATAAAATGTGGAACGCCTGTGAGGGACAAATAGAGTGTCAGTACTGGAGTGGTGTTTCTACTGCTCGGTCGCTTTAGTATGGTTCTGCTATTATAAGTAAAGTCTCAGAAATGTTGCTTGCTTTGTGTCAGCTTCTTTGGGAGAACACAGCAGAACCCCAATATGGACCTGCTCTGTGTTCACTATTATCAAGAGGAATTGAGGGGCATATTAACAAGGAACAGGGAAAATTAACTCTAAGGGCGCTTAGCGTTAATTTTTTTAAAGCCCGCTATCGCTGGATAATATCACCTGGTTATCGCGTTATCAACAATGCTAACCGCCTAGGCGATAAAAAATCCAGCGATAGCGGCATTTTGGGAGGTTATCGCTGGTAATGCAGCGATAAAACTACAAGGATAGGGATATCCTTGTTGATAGCCCATGGTGGACTTAGCCATGTAACCCACCTCCCACCATTGGATTACATGGCTAAGTCTGAAAATTAGCAGACGTAAAAAAGCAGCGTTAACAGTGGTTAGTGCTGCTTTTTTAGTCTCTAATAGGGTTTGCGTGAAGCTTGATAATAGTAGAAATGTCGCTTAGCGACATTTCTCCTATTATTTTGCTCTGGAACGCCCACTTTGCATCTCATTAGAGATGCAAAGGGAAGCGTAGTGAAAAAGGGTGCTAACATGCGATTTTGCATGTTAGCACCCTGTTGTTGATAGGGCGATCTTTTTATCTCCGCTTCTTTGGCTTTTAAAGTGGAGGTAAAGCCCTTGTTAATATGCCCCTGAGTCTCTGAGTCAGGTATTTTCAGTGTCTTTGATTAAAACATTGGAGACCCCCAACATTGGCAAGGCCCCACTAAGATAAAGAATATAATTTGTCACTCAGTATCACAGCTGTTCAGTGACCTCAAATTTCAGCACACCCCTCAGCTTTCAGGCTATTTAGCAAAACTCTTGAAGTCACTAGTATCAGAGGAATTTAGTGTTTGTAAGGATTCTGAGCATGTTTAGTGTTTGGAAGGATTTTGACCATGAAAATAGATATTTCTGAATATTGATACTAATAATAATAGTTTAGTGGTATGAATGATATGTTATAAAACTAAGTAGCCACACTCTACAGAACTGTGACTTTCCTTAAGGTTGACTAAACTAGGCACTGTATCCATTTTGAAATTCATCCATTACTGTGTTTTGACTTATGTCTCCCTGCCTACAGTAAAATGTACACAGAAACATTATGTAATATGCTCTTTGATGCTGTTTATTTTCTATCAATAATATGTTGTTCTGTGTAAGCTCTTGAGGAAGCTTCCTCTCATATTTAACTGTTCAAGGTCCTGCATGCTGAAGTTCAGTGAGCTTAGCCATTTCATAATTCTATTATATGAGTAAAGAGATTTGAAATGTCACATCCGATGGCATTATGTCACGACGGAACAAATTATTATTCATTTAGGGCATGGTGTTGGCTATTGTTCCATTTTATCCTGTATTGTGATTTGCTGAGCCTATGTATCACTTTGCTTACATCATGTTGACTGTATGATTTCTACTGTGTATTTTACTATAAAAAAGGCTCAATTTGAAAGTTAGCCAAGTGTCTCTTTAGGAGCAGAATTGTGTTATTAAGACCTTAGGTCATCACATGCAGCATCTGTAATGATCTCAAACTTTGAATAAACCTTCATGGTTTCTAACTCATGTCTGACTCAGGAAAGCTTATTTCAATTACTAGGTGATTTGCTATGTTGACAATCTCAATCAGGTGGAGGCACATTGCCTCATATATTCTTGAGGACAACACCACCACTGATCCTGCACAGACTGCATTTACCTTTAGATTATCAAATAAGATAGTGTCAACACCATCAGAAATACTAATAGTATTTCCAAAACGTACTCTAGTCACAATCCTTTGGCTCCTTTACAAAGAGCCTGTGATGTTGACTTTAGACGTGCTGATCAAATGCTTCTCTATAAGTAGTAATGTATTAATCTCCTTAAGTGGATGATAGTGTTTCCACATTCAGTGGTGGAGCAGAAGAAAAGAAACCATCATGTGTGCTCTGGTTGTGTGGCCACTTTGGTTTGAGGGCGCCATTTTCAGACTGTGAATTGATGAATGCACTAACTTAGCGTATACATTTTACTCTTTTTCTTTGCAGGACGGCTTACTACACTGCCTACCGACAAGTGTACAGTACGGATTATCAGACAGTCTATAAATGTTGCCCCGGATGGTCCCAGCTCAACGACGAGGCCGGCTGCCTTTATCGTAAGCAAAGTCGCCTTCCTTCCATTGATTTTGTCGCTGTTGAAGTTTCTGCACTTGGTGTTCATAAATACTTTATTCAGGATCTAAACAGTTCTGTTCACGACAAGAAAAATGTTGGAAAGAAATGTAATTGTTTGCAGTTTTCAAACATTTATTTTCCATAGAGTTCCTCTCACCCCCACTGGAGATGGAGGGAAATTTGTCAATTGTTAATAACTACCATCACAATTTTTTCACTACCCTCCTACTAAAAATTGTATTTTACAATGAAAACATTTTTTTGAAGTTAGAATTAAGGGAACATGAGGGTTGCAGTCCTTCTTACCTTGTAAATAAAAAAAAGTGTAGGTCCGGGAATATCTCAAAAACATAAAATAAAGGAATCAAGAAGGGTCCTAATGGTAGGGGAAGGGACTGTTTTTTTTAAATATGTTTAGTCGATCTGAGTTACCTTTAAATGTCTGCTCTACATTTAACGTCCCACAGTGCACTTCATAGCTTCAGAATTGACCCTCAATTAGGCCTGGGTGGTGAACTATGCCCTGTTCGTGGAGTTTGAGGAGTACTCCGTGCTCTGCGGAGCGGAGTTTTTTTCTCGCATGCACTCGCTAATGTCAAGTTGGTGAGTGTGAGTGAGGAAAATCTACGTCCCGGCGAGATTTCTCTGCACGGGCAACTGGATTTCTCAATGCGGGTGGTCGCAGATGGTCATGACTGCTCTCGTTGAGAAACCTTCTGTCCGCGTTGAGTAAGCTGCTGCTCGAGTTGAAAATCTACTTTAGCGGCAGAAAAGAAGCAGCGCCCTCTAGCGCTGTGCATGGTGCAATTTGCACAATCAATGCGAACAGCGTGACTATACACACTTTGCCATTTGCGGAACTCCGCATGGCACAGTAGAGTTTTTGGGTCATTTTGTGGAGTTCCGTTAGCAGAACTCCGCAAACTGCACCTTCAATGTCATACCAGTTTGTTGTGAAGTTGATTTCAGCTGCAACTCCGCCTATCAAGCCACTGAAATGAAAGTAAATGCACTTACCACGAAGAGGGCGAACCAGTGGTTGAAGGTTGGGGTATTAATACTCCAGTAAAACCGTTCGCGCGGTACCTATTATTTGTAGGCGCTTTGATAATGTTTAAACTAATAATGAGTCAGAAAAGCCAATAAAAATGTACTGCCTCGGGGTAAAACTGATTGATTCTGCTAACTTGTTTAAAACCATTGGACTCTTTTTTTTCTGCACACAATGACAACTCTGTGCATTGAGAAAATCATTGCATGTTGTGCCTTTGGCAATTCTGCGACACAGTAGACTTGTGTATTAAGTTTCCTTTTCCATTGCTCCTGCCGTTAAACCCAACTGTCTAAAATCACAAAACAACAAAACTTTATTAAAACACACTCGCTCACTCCTACATAACCGTCAGTATGACATACTTGACATAAAATGGAATGTTGATGCTTTTTAGGTATGGAAGCTCATCAAATCAAATCTTGTCATAGCTATTCATATTAATCCTTTAGGAGATATTGAACTAGACAGACTGCCAAGACTGTAAGTGGTACTATCACTGTTTCACCTATAGATGACTGCAGAGAATGGCCCACAGTTGAATTCCATTAAAACAACAGTTCTCTATAGTTCTCATTAAATGCTCATTCTAGATTAAATGTTCTCCATTTCAAGTTTTAATTACCTCTGGGCAGAGCATTAATCAGCAAATTCTACACCAAGACATAATATATTGTGTAAATGACACTTGCATGGAAAAACTGTGATTTTTGGCACTTCACGTTACCTTTTTGTGCTTAAATTGTAAAAATATTTATTAAACAAATATACCATGAACTCTCACATTTCACACGTGCCCCAATAGCATGTCCAAACTCATTTCCCCCGTCACGTCAAAGTTTCCGTTAAATTGCGTCTGTCAGACTCATTTTTTTCCAAATGCCAGAAATGAGTTTAAATGTACTTCTGACAAGTTCTGATCACATCCGCTGGGATCCCATGCGCAATGTTTCCAGGAAAGTCTTCAGGAGGCTGAACATAAACAGTGACTAATTTGTGCCGGTGGTTTCATGTGATGGGCACCAGCACTTATTTATGGGGCCTAGACCTTGTTTATCATCATCTCATCATACTTTCACACAAAGTAAGAGAGACAAAGGCAGGGAATAGGAGAAAAGGAGGAGGAGAAAGGAAGAGAGTGATAAAGGGAGAAAGTAGAAATGAAAAGTAGCCTGCAAGAGTGAGATAAAGAGATTGCATGTACATGGTATTGGCAAGTCTACGCAGCCGTGGTATCCAGCAATCCTGGAATTCGGCAGTGCTGATGGCACCCACCTAAGAGAAACTATGGGCACGTATTTCTTTATTTATATTTACAAATGAAGTTCAGGACAGTAAGTAGCACTTTTGGAGGGAAGAAAATGTGAAAGAAATGTATATTTCCTAAATGTGATCATATCTCCATGCATGGAAAATGAATGTCATAGAGAAAGCATTAAACCATTCTGCATTTTATTCTAATACAAGACCTGAACGCAGAATGTTATGCTTTTCTTCAATGTAAATTGTGGAGTACTAACTATACAGTAAATCGGTAATTGTGCATGATTTGATTAGACTGTAAAGTTTATCTGAAACTAGGTATTTTTTAAAGCACCCGAGTTGCGCAAAATTAGCTGAGCGCAGAGGATGTTTCTCTGCATGGTGCACCGCCTTCTCCCTCAATCACAAAAGTGATGCAAAGTGCTGTTTTTAGGTTGCACCTCTGCAGCTCATGCGCTGCTCTGCGAGGCATGCTGTATTGAGGTATGGAATAGAAGCTCCGCCCATTTCCCGCCCATCTTTTCAATTGCTCCTGTTACTGTTCTTTCAAAATCATTGCTTTTCATTCGTTAATAGGCTAATTAGTCCCTCCTTGGTGCTGCCTTGTCTGCATTTGTAACCTCCCATAAGGACTGGACTTTTTACTTGTGTTGGTAGGGTCTGCTTTATGTAGTCGGTGAGCCCTATTTTCTTGATCTTCCCCTATTCCACCCACAACATCGCTGCTGCTGTTATATGGTTGTCAGTGATGTATTTATTTAATTTACAGCGCGGTCCCCTTTCATTTTAGCGGCTGTGTTTATTTATTTAATTGACGGCACGGTCTGCTTTCACTTTAGTGGCCACCCTACAGAACCTTTCTTTAATTATTTTTTTGTTCTTTTTGGGAGAAATCGCTCCATAACGCGCTTTCACTTTAATATTGGGTGCATCCCTTTCTTTAGACGCTGCTCACTATAACCTGAATACAGCGAACAGCATCCAAAAGAAAGGGGCACGCCCACCATTACAGTGGTCTCATATTTGCGAGAGTTTGAGCTATTAGCATAAATAAACGTAATTGTCATTTACAATGCCAATAGCTTAAAGTCTGGCAAATGTGAAACTTATTGCATTGAAAATGCTTGTGGTATTTACTTTTCAGTGCAAAACGTTTCCCCTTGCAGTACTAATCACATCATGATCATACCGTTGCGCCATGGGGCGGGGGTTTGTGCTTTGGCACAACACAACCTAAAGTGCTCCAGAGCTAAGCGAGAGGGAAACAGCACCATATCTTAGTAGTTATTGTAGTGTTGCTGGCAGTGGGGTGTACCACTGCAGCACACGCCCCCTCCCACTGTTATCAGGTTTGCCCCTCCAGCGCAGAGGGATTTGGTTAAGTCCAACGTGAGCGTTGGCGACGTAAAGGAAGCAAAGTGCTGACCACTAACAGCATACACGTGTCCTTGTGCCTCTCCTTACGAGACCTTAGACCTGGACACCACACTGGCGACGAGGTGGTCTACGATCCACCCCACCGCGTGCCCCAGCCGCACCACCGCACACCGGGTGTGCTCCGCTGCTCAGCGCCGTGCAGGCCTGCACGCGACGCACTGCCCGGCCCTTTCTGAGCGCCGTCGGCCTGCTGTGGCCCGCCTCGGTGACTCCGTCAGCGCGCCTGCCCCTGCAGCGCCTCGCGCCACTCACCGGTGCCCCAGGACGTCTCCAGCCTGCCTCCTAGACCGTCCTGCGTCCTCCGCAGCACCACAGCCCTGATTGCTGCCTTCAGGTACCCCAGGAGCCCCCGCTGCTCCCCGCTGCCTCCAACCCCTTGCTGCATCACCCGGATCGGCCCCGGCCCCGGACGGCTCCACAGCTACCCGCGCATGCGCTGTGAGCGCCCGGCACCACGCTTCTGGCGCGCGACGCGGCCTCCCTGCCATCCCTCACGCATTTCGCGTGTGACCGGACCCTGCCAAACCTCACGCATCTCGCGGAGCGAGGCCTACGAGCCCTCCACGCCTCCAGGATCCATTTCTGGTACCTGCAAAGGCCTGCACAGCCGCCTACAGCTCCTCCTGTCACCCATTCTGCCTTGCTTCCGCTGTCATGGCCACCGTGCCGCCTCTTGAACCATTTGCCGTCACTGGGACACCCCCCTCACAGGCAGCCCGGTGGAAAAAATGAGTGGAGCATCTCGAGACCTACTTCATCGCGGCGGATATTGCTGTGGGACGACGTCGCGCCATGCTCCTACACCTGGGAGGGGAAGCGATCCACGACATCTCCAAGGACGTCACGGAGGGAGATCCGCCCCACACGTACGCCACCCTGAGGGATGCCATCACGCGATATTTTGAGCCATTTGCCAGCGCGGACTACGAACAGTTTCTGCTCCGCCAAGCCCGCCAACTCCCCGAAGAGTCCGTCGATGTATTCTACGCTCGGCTCAAGAAGTTAGCCAGAACGTGCACCCTCCCGGATGCAGAAGACGAAATCCGCGCCCAGTTCATACAAGGGTGCGCCTCCCTGAAGTTACGGGAGAGAGTGCTAGAAACGGACGCCATGTCCATGCGCGACATCCTAGCCATGGGGCGGTCCAAAGAACTTTCCAAAGCCCGTGCCGCCCACATGGAGCCTGGCCCAGCTGTCACGATCAAAACGGAACCCGTCTGCGCCATCAGGTCGCAAACTCCAGATACCCGGCCGAGACCACCCCTCAAAGGGCGACCGAGGCCAGCCCAGGCCGCCCATGACCAAGCATGCATGTGGTGCGGAGGCGCCACTCCCCACAAAGGCGCGTGCCCCGCCCAAGGCAAGATCTGCAGCGCCTGCGGCAAAGCCAACCACTATGTGAGTGTCTGTTTGTCGTCGCAAAGGAAAAAACTAAGTGGCCCACCCAGGAGAGTGCGTCAGGTGGCTCCACTACCGAACACATCCGCCAGCAGCGACATGGACGACGATGAAGAGGACGCCGCATCCGTCCACGTGGTATGAATGCTCAACACCCTAGCAGCCACGTCATCTACAGAACCGATGTGCACCGTCCAAGTGCATGGCCAACCCGTCAGAGCCCTCATCGACACAGGCGCAACAATAAACCTCATGGCCGCCAGCGTATACCAGGATCTAGAGAATGCTCCCACGCTCCACCCCACCAGAGTGCAAGTCTTCGCCTATGGGACACGTCGCCCGCTGCGTCTGTGCGGTGTTTTCCGAACTACGGTGTCCCACGACTCGATGCAGCTGCAGACAAAGGTATATGTATCCCAGGAAGGATCAGGATTCCTCCTTGGCTGCAAGACAGCGCGAGAGCTCGGGCTGATTCACTTTGCCCTAACAGTGCAAGCCCAAGGTGTGGATCACCTGGTATCAGAACATTCCTCGCTGTTTGAAGGCATCGGATGCCTAAGAGGGCCTCCTGTCCGACTCCACATCGACCAGTCAGTAGCCCCAGTGGCCCTCCGGCACAGACGCATCGCGTTTCATCTCAGACCGAAAGTCGAAGCAGAGCTGAGAATGCTCAAACAGGCCGGCATCATCGAACGAGTGACCGAGCCCACACCATGGGTGTCCCCCATCGTGGTCGCCAAGAAGCCAAAGCAACCCGATGCAGTAAGAATCTGCGTAGACATGCGCCTCCCCAACTTAGCCATCAAAAGAGAGCGTCACCTGACACCGACCATTGACGACATCATCGGGGAGCTCGCAGGATCCAAGTGGTTCTCTAAGATGGACCTAAGGTCGGGATACCATCAGATCCCTCTTCACCCAGACTCCCGCTCTATCACGACCTTCTCCACCCACGTAGGCCTCTGGAGATACACCAGGCTCAACTTTGGCATATCAAGTGCAGCCGAAGTTTTCCAGAACATCATTCACAATGTACTGCAAGGCCTCAATGGAGTGCTCAACGTGAGCGATGATATCCTGGTCCACGCCTCGACCTTGGAGGAACACATCCAACGCCTCCAGGCAGTATTCACCCGGTTACAGGAGAGGGGACTGACCCTTCACAGAGACAAATGTGAATTCCTGCGCAAAGACATCAGCTTCTTTGGGTACAGGTTCTCCGATCAAGGAGTAGGCCCAGATCCCGAAAAGGTCAAGGACATCCACCACGCACCAGCCCCCACGTCTGTGACAGCCGTCCGCAGCTTCCTAGGCATGGTAACATACTGCGGGCGCTTCATCAAGGATTTGTCGGAGTTGACAGGCCCCCTTCGTGACCTCACGAAATCAACTGCTTCTTGGACATGGGGCCCGGAACAACAGGAGTCGTTTGCAAAGACCAAAGCAGCTCTATTGGCGGACACAACCCTGGCCTATTTCAACCCGCGACACAAATCACAATTGGTGGTCGATGCCAGCCCAACAGGCCTCGGAGCAGTTCTGTCTCAACAGCAAGCGTGCGGAGAGTGGGCCCCAGTTGCGTACGCCAGCCGCACCCTAACACCTACCGAGCAAAGATACTCGCAGATCGAGAGAGAGGCCATCGCCATTCTGTGGGGATGCCGCCATTTCCACATCTACCTTTACGGGCACCCTTTCTCAGTGATCACCGATCATAAGCCCCTCATCCCGCTTTTCCAAGGCTCATCATCTCGCCCACCCCCAAGAATCGAAAAGTGGGTGCTGCAGTTGCAAGAGTTCCAGTTTACGGTGGAATATCGTCCCGGAACCCGAAATCCAGCGGACTATCTATCAAGACACGCCCGTCCAGTTACCGACGCTGAAGCAGCCGAGGCGGCTGCCACGGAAGAGTACGTCCGGCTCATCGTTGAACGGTCAAGACCACGGCCCATGTCCCTGGAGGAAGTAGCGAGGGCCACCAAGGACGACGACTGCCTCCAGATTGCGATCCAGGCCGTAAGATCTGGCGATTGGAAGGCGCTACAAAGCCCAGCGTCATTTTGCACCCCAGATGCCCAGGCTGTCCTGAGAGCCCTCCACCTAGTCAGACACGAACTGTCCATCTCAACCGAAGGATGTCTCCTGAGAGGCCCTCGCCCCGTGCTGGCCAACAGCCTTGCTCAACAAGCCGCCTTGCTGGCGCACGGATCACACCAGGGGATTGTGAAATCTAAAAACAGACTTCGAAGCAAACTGTGGTTCCCAGGGCTCGACAAAACCGTCGAAGACGTGGTCCAGAGATGCCCTGTGTGCCTAGCAACTAGTCTACCAAACCCCCCAGCACCCATAATCACCGAAGAAGGTCCTACTTCCCCATGGGTGCGAGCGAGCGCAGACTTCGGCAGCCTCCCCGGCGGCAGGTACATGCTCGTTGTGGTAGATGATTTCTCTCGCTACCCTGAAGTGGAAATCGTGGCATCCATGGCAGCGTCGGAAGTAATCCCTAAGTTTGAAAAAATCATTGCCACCCATGGACTCATGAAAGAAATCCGCACAGACAATGGACCCCCATTCAATGGCAGCGAGTTCACAGAGTACCTGCAGAGCCATGGCATCAGACACAAACGGATAACACCAAGATGGCCCCAAGCTAATGGGGAAGTCGAGAGACTAATGAGAACTCTAAACAAAACAATCCAAATTGCAATAGCCGACGGCCACAGTCTCGAACTAGCCCTGTACCAGTTTCTTCGAGAGTATCGTCTAACTCCCCATTGCACCACGGGAATTTTTCCAAGTCGACTCTCCTTCAACCGAGCAATTCTGGACACTATCCCGCACCATCCCACATGGGAGCTAACACCAGCCCCCAGAAACCAGTCCATGGAACAGCGCACCAAAAACAACCAGGACGCGTCCCAGAAACGGAGAGCGGCGGAGAGCCACATTCAAGTCGGAGACACAGTCCTTGTGAAAGACCGCCACCCTGGCGGAAAATTCCGTCTACCATTTGAACTTGACCCCTGGAGAGTGACGGAGAGGAAAGGGACTATGGTCACCGCCACCAGAAATGGAGAAGTCGTGACAAGAAATATCTCTTTTTTTAAAAAGGTGCCCGAAGGGGCTGATGATCAAGGACTGGACGACTGGCGCCCAGCCCCTCAACACAGACCGTCAGAACCAGCTGAAATGGAAACCCCGACAAGCCAACCCGGCAACGCCACCCAGAGCGATCGAGAACCCAATGGACCCGCAGGAGACCCCAGCACCAGCAGCATCAGCGAAACCAGAGACTCTGAAGAACCATCCCAGATCGTAGTGGAGGGGCGGAGCCAAGCGAAGTACAGTCTACGTCCGTGCCCCAGACCCTCCCAGAAGTATCGAGACTTTGTGGCACAGTGCTGGCGTTGAGCAGACTGCGGTGGCGACCCCGCCGAGAATAAAGTAAGACTGTTCTGTTGTTGTATTTTGCATGTGGTGGATCTCATGATGTCTCCATGGACTCGCCTGGCGACATGTTCCACAGAGACTGTAAAGGACAGTACTTTATGTTTGTTACAGCACACCCAGGACTATGAAGCGATTTGTGTGCTGTCGTTGCTCCTGTTTTGTGTTTATTCCCAGGTAAAGGAGGAATGTAGTGTTGCTGGCAGTGGGGTGTACCACTGCAGCACACGCCCCCTCCCACTGTTATCAGGTTTGCCCCTCCAGCGCAGAGGGATTTGGTTAAGTCCAACGTGAGCGTTGGCGACGTAAAGGAAGCAAAGTGCTGACCACTAACAGCATACACGTGTCCTTGTGCCTCTCCTTACTAGGCCTTAGACCTGGACACCACAGTTATGTGCTGCTCTATTCTCTCTCTTTCAAGCAGCACAGCCCTGCAACTTTGGCTGCTGCACTTCATTGCATACAAACTTAGTACATCTTTCACCCACAACCCCAGCTTGCCTCAGCTGTTAACCCTTCCCACAGACGCAGTCTTACAGAGATGCTGTGAGCTCTACTCCGGACTCTGATGGGAGTTTGTAGTTCCTTTCACCCTACACGACCCATAGACACTACATATGTACATGAGGAATAGAGAGGCGGGAGAAACAGACAGATAAAAGAAGGGAGAGAAGAGATACATGAGGAGAGCTTGAGAGAGAGAGACTCAAAAGGAGGAGGGAGAGGGCGAGAGAGAGAGGCAGAGAGAGAGCGAGAGAGGCAGTTGGGAATACTGGTGCAACAGGAGTTAAAGGAGGCAAAGGTAAAAGGAGCACAGGACAGAGCAAGAGAGTGAGAGGCAAAGCCAAAGTGTGAGAAGGGAGCATGAAGACAGGCAAAGACAGCAGGGTGATGACTGGGGACAGAAAAGCAAGATGCAATGGGGGTAGATACAGCACATTCCTGCCCTTTCAGTTTGAAGTGCGGCAACGCAGCAGGAAGGCTGCAGCGTTGCCCTTCATCAAAATATTGTAAATGAGGCCCTAAAAACTTAGCAGCTATGCCTAAGCAGTGTGCCTCAATTTCATTGCCATTTCTGCTCCTATTTTCCTTGAACTAACTTGCTTTGCTCACTGAAGCACAAACACCCAGCCACAATAATTAGTTTGATTTACAGCCTGAATTGTGGGAGGGGCGAGTGTAACACCATGTGGGCGAACGGATGGAGATTGGTTACTAGTTACGTTTTAGTAGTGCTGAAATGTAATGAAGTCTTTTAAACCACATGCCTCCAAGCACTGTTGCCAACATATTTTGACCCGCTTTTACGACATCAGCGAAATTTATCAGAGTTGACCTGTTAAACAGGTTGCTGACTTTGGCCTGTGTCCTGTTTTTCCTGCGTCTTACAACTAACGATGACTACACAGCCTTGCAAGCGTTGCGTTATTCTTTCATCATGAGCTCACCCATATAGATGCCAAAGAGCGCTGTAAAACCCCGCTGTGCCACATGATGGATTGTGGCATGCAATGGGAAGTTCCTGATTCTTGCAGTCTGACTTGAATATAAAGTACAAAGCTCAGCAGGAAGTATACATTTTATTCAATCCTTGTTGCAACTTGAATTGGTCGAGAATCCTTCCTCAATCAATCAACGTTTTTTGCCCAGGGCTGTTACAGTGAACGGTGGTGGATGTAAGCCACATCCATGCCCCAAAGGAACACTAAGCCACTTGCATATGGCTGACACTTTGTTGCATTGTTTTTTGGAGTGCAACTCCACCCACACAGCAGCATTTAAAATCAGTTCTAACATAGTGGTTAGAGGAGGGGGTAGGAGGGACCCCACGTCGATTTATATCTTCATTATGGATGGTGCATTAATCATCCTGGTCACGCCCTTCCCCCCCCACTCCCCATGAGTTACCCATCCCAGGGGTGCCAGTAACTCTGGAGGCAGAGGTATTGGACGGTTCCAAGTTGAACCCTAAGGCTCTACTTAGAAATTAAGAATGCCCCAAGTAATTCTTCAGTTATCTCGCGGAGAGTCACTCGACACTGCCGTGTTCAACGGCTAGAATGTCCAGGTGAAACCAAGTAGATCCAAAGTTTTCCTACAGATCTCATAGTTACAATGGGGTCAGTAATGGTGATTACTAATTTACCTACCACATGTGAAGGTGTTGGATTTCAAATTAACCTGAACCTTCAAGGAATATTGTGGTATAAAATGACCTAGTACCTTTATTAAGGGATTCTAACGCCTGCGAACCAGATAAGAAAATATGGGAATGGGTTGGGATTGTGGGGCGTACGCCACGCGTCTCTTTATGTTCCAATAGTAATAAAGAAGCTACGTTACATTTGACTGTAATTAGGTCAATTATTTCAGCGACAAGCAAGAGATTGTTTTTAAAATATGCTACATTAACCGTTAATATTTTTACCTTTTTTGGGTCAGAATATCCTACCGAAAACAAGAGAGATTTTCAGCCCCATATTATATGCATAACAGTTTGCTGGTGTCTGTTGACTTGGGCTACTTCTGTTTGCATTTTCCTCCATTGGAGCAGGACCCTTAAGAGACATTCACCTATTATGCCCACCTTTTTGCTGATATCACACCATTTAGGACAGTAAAATGGATCAACAAGGTGACCATCACTGCTGATATCTGCTGAAACCAGTGGGTCCTGAGGTTGAATCCCAGCTTTGCCAGCATTGCCTTTCATCTTTCTGAGGTCCATTAATTGCGTAATATTGAACTTTGTAATAGTAGCACCTTATTTAAAGTTCCTAAAAACGTACATTATTTGTAGCGCTGAATGAATCTGTTTAATGTAAGGTGCTCAGTGCAAATACAGGACAGACCTTTACACTGATCTGTGCCCGGTGTGCAGGCATTCTGAGGACCTACATAATCAATCACTGATGTTGTTACTTCTGATAGTGGGATTAGCAGAGCATTCCTCATTTCCTTGCCCAAAGAAAAAGTTGCTAGGCTGGATTCCTTCATTTTCTGTCCGTCTGCTGCTCTGTGTGCCTCTTGAAGATGGGTTGTACCATGAGGGCTGCTAGGAATTCTTCCAACTGGCGGCTCAGACTTAGCCATGATTCAAGCTGTCCAGATCTTGGATTCAGTGAAGGGCCACTCTGCTCTCCTGAACAGGCTCTTCCATGAACAGGGTCGTCCAAAGGATTATCTATCTTTCTTCCACTACCAGAGAGGACAGGGCCACAGAAGGGTCCAGTCTATATTATATGTTTCATTTCCAAATGTACTTGACGTCAAGGCCATTTGATTTACACTGTCAGCAGTCATCCATTGACTTCCTTTGGAGAATGTTTTATGAGCTACCTAAAGAAGGTGTTAGCGTAAAATATATTACTTCTTTTATTATGTTCTGATTTGAATGTGTAGGAATGGCACCCCAAGAAATATTTAACTCCAGTGGCCACCGTCTTTCTTGTTGGCTTCCCTTGCGCCACTGTCCCAGACACTGTTCCTCTTCAAAAGTATTTAGCTTAGCGTCATTTGCTTTTGTTTAAATTGGGAATTCCTTTATTCTAAATAGCTTATGGCAAAAATTCACTTGTGGTCTGTACAGATGTAGATCTTCCACAAGCGCTCTTCTAGATGACTGATCATAAAGTACACCCCTGTTCCCCCCTTCCAGCTCCCATGAATTGCTTGTAGTACCATTCTGTGTCTGGGGATCTTGGTAGTGTTGAACAGGTCTTGTTATGTTCTCCTCATGCGGGAATGGTGACAGGATTTTCAATGCTCCAACCATAATAGACATGGACCTACTGGAAAGATCCCCATAGACTGCATGAAAGGCTTTTGGGGTTTTGCATGAAATTGTCATTGTCATCCGATGACCTTTGCCTGCTCTATGGGAGAGTGAAAGCAGAATCTGTGAGAAACAACAATCCTTCACTTTAGTGTCCTCATGCCCATCTTGTTAGGATACCTTGCATCACAGAATTGGCACGCCCAGCCTATGAAAAGGGTTACTGGGACACCTTCCAGTAAAAAGCACATTCTTATTGGACGCGTTCTGCCTTAGGCAGCCAACCTCATCAATGCATAGCAACCCCCCTAGAGCGCATTGTAAACCCCATCTAGGAAGGTTTTGACATGGAAGCATTTAGTCCAGGGGTCTCCAACAAGCAGCTCATGAGCTACTGCAGCTCTCCAGCTACCTCTGAGCAGCCCAGCTTATGAAATTAGAAAGCTTTTGCTTGGTTGAATTAATATACATGTAACAAAATTGAGATTATACAACACTAATAATATTAGTTGCTCTCCATGCGTTTCATTGAACACAAGTAGCTCCCAGTACAGAAACGGTTGATTATTTTATAGTGTTTTATAACGCACTAGCGTGTCACATTGTGGTCACTTCGGAGCGCTAGAACGCTGTACTTAGTAAATAGACTAAAAGAGCATCGTGGAGGAGCACAGTCGATAGAGCTCTACTGGATACAAGGGATCCTTTCTACGTAGCTGCTGTGCGCCGTGGGATCATGTGGAGAACAGAGATTCCTGCCTCAAAGGGAATCTTGGCAGAGCAGAAGTATCACATTCAAGAGTGCACAATAGCAGAATTGGCTCATGCTGAGGCAGAGGCCCTGCCTAGTGTATAATGTATGAAAGATTGGTGTTACAGTTCACGAGTCAAAGGAGAAGGCTGCTAGAACTTGGCACCAGATGACAGGAAACGTCTCCTGGGCTTCCAAATGTATTTATTGAACTACTGGTTCACAGTTTTAGGCTCCACTGAATGTAATTTCAAACCCCTTCATTTTCTTGTTTAAAATTGATTTATATCCTGCAAAGACTGAGGGCTTGATGCTTCTTAGCAGTTTAACAGGAAAATCTTTGGAACACCATTATAAAAGCATTTTTTGTAGGATTCTATTGTTTGTGGTCTTGCTCTGGCCCATTAGGAGAATTTTGGGTTTGGGAACTGCCAGACGGGCTGGGACAGAGTCCGTCTCTATCAAGCGACTGAGCCTGCTTCACTCACTAAAGCAGTAGCATGCTAGAACATCACCTGATTTTCCGAATGGCCAATCCGCTTACACTTTAATCTGTAATTCATCTAAGTATTGCAGACTTTCTAAAATATTTATTATGTGTTTCCAATATGTTGCTAATTTGAGAATTAATGTGATTGTTGTGGGTTGCCTTTTGATTGAGAAAAACTTCAAGGACTATAGTTGGAGCCCCTTCTGTAGATTATCTGCAGAAAGGAACATTTCTTTATTTCTCAAGGGTGGCCACCTATTCCCAATGCCTTTCCTTGTCTTCTATTGATCATATTGATCAAGCTCTCATCGTTTTGCGGGCACATAGCAATGCCACTATGTGATTTATTAACTCCCAGCTCTAACTTTCGCTGAAAGTTCTCAAGGTGTTTTCAAGATTTTCTGAATGTAAAAATTAAATATGTGGTAGATCCTATCCTGTTTGTTAGATTGTTAATCATTTCTTGAAGCAACATTTGGAATGATATGTGTGCTGGTCATGTGCAGAAGCGGATCTAATATTTATGTGCTGATCTTAATCCGAGTACCTGCATTATATAACTACTCTCAGCTGGTTTCAAAATGTCAATCCATCTCTTCAACAAGTTTGATTGGTGTCATTTGAAATGTCCATGCATACCTACTGATAAGGTAGTTGGTAGAGAGGCTTGACAGCTTGTCAGATACTAAGAGGAGGTATGTCACTCTTTCCCCACCTAAGGGCAATTCACTCACTGTGATCTTTCAATCATTGACCCTTGAGGCATTATTGATCCAAATAAAGTTAGCAGGATACATGGAGCTCGGAATTCATAAGTGTCTTGCCTAAACAATCCTTCCATAGAACAATTGTTTGTATCTATCTTTACAAGAAAATATGACATTTCTTGGACTTCACCAGACTGGTAACTTGATAATTTTGTCTTTCAATCAGTTGTGCGTATAATGTGGAAGACATAGCAAAGACAATTTGTCTTATAATATTGATAATGGATCTTCTAGAGAGGCACGGCCTTCCCTGATTATAGAGTAGAACAGAAGAAACTTGATGGTTTTCCTTGTGGTAATGAGATTTACAGTGGCGACCTAAAGTGTTGCTGCTATCCCTGATACCAGAAAAAGATCTTAAACACTAATCAATATTCAACTATCCAGAGCAGAAATGCCAAACCAACCAAGCCAAACTCACAATCAAACCCGGGGTCTCCTCCCACCCCACGGGACACCCCAACAAGATTTTTATTGAAGTTTTACATGAAATAATACAAACCAATACATATGCAAGGAGTAAGCGTAAAATATAAAATATACATAGAATAGTTCACGAAATATAACTAAGCAAATAACATAGTGATAGGAAATGAATCGAAAGAGAGATGAGATGGAGAAAGAGAAAAAGAAAAAGAGAAGAGGGGAAAGGAGAAAAGAGAAGAAAGAGAAAGAGAGGAGAAGGGAAGGGAAGTTTAAAAATGCATGCGGAAGAAGTCTAAGGAAAGGGAAAGATAAAAAGAAAAAGAAGGGAAGCTAGAAAATAGGAGTGGAAGTAGAGAGATACGTGGTGAAAGGTAACCATAAAAGGTCAGATTTAATTTTCTGAGAAAGAGAAATAGAGAAAACAGTAGAAATCCTATGTTCATCGCAAACAAAATTCCACCAAGTTACTAAAGATATTTTAGAGCTATCTTTCCATGAAGATAAGATAACTTTAAAAGCAAGAGCAATGAAAAGATCAAATAACAGGGAAATAGGGGATGTGGCAACAATATCAGGGGAGGAAGAGCCTAAAAAAAACATTTTGTAATGACAATGGAAGAGCACATCGAAAAACTGTCATGCAAATATTCCAAACCGATTTCCAAAACGAGAAAACATTAGAACAATCATAGAGTTGATGAATCAGTGTACCCATAACAGTAGAACAGGACCAACACATTTGAGATGAAGATGGGGAAAATCTAGAAATACAAACAGGAGTAATAACGGCTCTATTATAAATAAAATACAAGGATTGGGTAATTCGAGCAGCAGCAGAAACCTTGAACAGTTTAGACCACAAATTATCCCAAGTCGCAATAGGTAAAGAAACAGATAAATCAGTTTTCCAAGCAGTTTCAATGTGGGATTTGGGTCTTTCATCAACATAAGACAACAGCAACTTATATACAAGGGCGGCTTTAGGTCTATGCGTGGGAAAAAAAGAAAATAAAGGAGAGGAAGGGGTGAGAGAGGGTGTATCATCAGGTATGACAAGAGTGGCTACGTGAGATTGTAGAGCAGTGGAAATATTGGTATATTCAACGAGGCAGGAGTCAGGTAGTTGATATTGAACTTGTAGGGTATGAAAAGGGAGAACAGAACCGAGATGTACCAGCTGATGTACATAGAGGATACCCTTTTCCTTCCAGTATTTAAAATAGAAAGATTTACCCTTATATTTAAGAAATTTATTAAACCATAAGGAAGAACATTGGAGCGGTGTAAAACCAGTAGAGAAGGTATTGTATAACAGGTTTCGGGAATATTTTAAGATAGGGTTAGCAGATAAAAAAGTGCTGTTGGACATAAAAATGACATCCTGAAAGGAAAAATCCTTAAGGAGGGAGCGTTCAAAAACAATCCAAGTGGGAGGAGGAGTATCACCAAAGTCATATGCTAATGCAAAGGATTGTTTGAGTAAAAAAGCAGAGTGATATAATTTAAAGTTTGGAAAGCGTACACCACCTTCTCCTTTAGGGCGTATAAGCTTGGAAAGAGCAGTACGTGGATGTTTCTTGTTCCATTGGAATTTTGTACAGATAGAGTTGATTTGGGAAAAATAGGAAAGAGGAATTTTAACAGGAAGAATAGAAAGTGTGTATAGAACAT
Source organism: Lissotriton helveticus (assembly GCF_964261635.1). Lineage (NCBI taxonomy): Eukaryota > Metazoa > Chordata > Amphibia > Caudata > Salamandridae > Lissotriton > Lissotriton helveticus. The sequence goes on along the minus strand of NC_136065.1, from coordinate 361,788,443 downwards.
GCGGAGCAATCATCCTTTTTATGGTGTCTAATCTGCCCCACCATGATAAAAATAAGGGTGACCAATTAAGCAAAAGAGACTGAAGTTTGGAGATTAAAGCAAAGTGTGAGCTTAATTGTGGTATGTAAAGAGGAGGAAAACCAGATTCCAAGATATTTAATTTTAGAAGGACACCATGCAAATTCAGTATTGTCAAACATGAACTGGTAACAAATGGAGTTTAGTGGCGGGACTTCTGTTTTGGAAAGATTGAATTTATAACCAGAAATGCTGGAATATAATCGTACTTCATTTAAAAAAGGAGGGAGGGAGTCAGTGGGGTTGGACATATAGATTAATATGTGGTCTGCGTATGCAGAAATTTTAGTTTCCAAGGAGTTATGCTGAAAACCCTTAATCTGTGTGTTAACCCAGATACGTTCTAAAAAAGGTTCAAGGCAAAGGATAAAAAGTAAGGGAGAGAGAGGACAGCCTTGTCTAGTACCTCTAGACAAAGAGAAAAATTTGGAAAAATGATTATTAACAAAAATACTAGCTCTGGGACATGAATATAATAATTTAATGAAAGAAATAAAAGAAGGCCCAAAATCAAACAATTGGAGAGTTGCAAACAGAAATTGCCAATTGATACGGTCAAAGGCCTTCTCGGCATCCAAAGATAGGGCGGCAAGGGGGGATTTATATTTTTTGGCATAAGAGATAATATTAGCAAACATTCTTGCATTATCTGATGCCAATCTACCTTTGACAAATCCTACTTGATTGGTTTTAATTAATAGGGGAATTATAGTTTCAAGACGGGTTGCAAGAATTTTTGTGAAAATTTTGCAATCATAATTTATTAAAGATATGGGACGATAATTTTTACAGTAGGAGTGATCTTTGTCAGGTTTGGGAATTATAATAATCAATGCATCCATAAAGGATCCAGAAGCCTTTGCGTCTGCAATAAAAGAATTAAAAAGTGCCAGGAGCTTTGGGACAAAAATGGGAGTAAAAGTGGTATAAAACTCAGCGGTAAGGCCATCAGGCCCTGGGGCCTTGGACTTTTTTTGTGATTTTATAGCATTAATTATCTCTTGAGAAGAGATATCATCGTCTAATGCATTAAACTCGTCGGGTAAGGAAGGTGGAGAAGGAAGACCGGAAAAAAAAGTGTCTAAATTCTGAGTTGAGGGAAATGTGTCATCAGAGTAGAGAGACTGATAATAATTATGAAAAACATCAGCAATATCTTCATCTGATGAAACCATTTTATTAGAAGATTCGTTCATGATAGGCCCGATTGTTTTACGTTCCGATTTGATCTTCAGATAATTAGCTAACATTCTACCAGCTTTGTTTTGACCTCCATGGTATTTAGACTTAATCTTAATTAGAATATTACAAGCCTCAGCCGTTGCCAATTTATTGAGATCCGATTTAGCTTTAATCAACTGATGGAGGGCAGAGGATGATCTAAAGGTGAAATAAATATGTTCTAAGTCTTTGAGGTGACGCAGTTGATCTTCATATTTTTTCCTTGTCACTTTCTTTTTGCTAGAGACATATGAGATGGTGAATGCACTGAAAGAAGCCTTAAAGGCATCCCAATTATTAGGAACAGTACTATCAATAGGGTTGTTAAAAGTAAAAAAATCATTAATATAAGTAGTAGCCTTTTTAACAAAAACAGGGTCGGGTAATAGAAAATTGTTCAATTTCCAACTACTAAATTGAGAAGAAGTAAGGGAAAGATCTAATGTAGTATGAACTGGAGCATGGTCAGAAATAAAAATGGAACCAATAGCAGAGGCTTGAATAGACTGCAACAAGGATTTACTAATCAGAATATAGTTAATTCTAGACCTCGTGTGATGTACATTGGAGTAAAAGGTGTATTCAAGCAAATCAGGGTTACATGTCTTCCAAATATCATACATTGGTTGAGAGGTGATGGCAGATTGAAAGGCTTTGTGCGTTTAGTCTGGGTTGGATTTACATTTCGATAGCCTGTCAGAAAAAGGGTCTAACCACTGATTAAAATCACCAGCAACAATAACATTGGGACAATCAATTGAGGAAAGTAACATTTTAATATAATTCCAGAATTGAGGGTCAGGTTTAACCGGGCCATAAATATTCAATAAGGTTAAAGTTTTGTTGTGTACTACAATCATTGCCATCACCCAACGGCCGTCTTCATCATTTTGAGTGGATAAAATTTGTACAGATAAAGATTTATGGAACAATATGGCAACACCACCTTTTTTGTTGGACGTAGAAGAGTGAACAATCTGACCAACTCATTGTTTCTTTAACTTGAGAGATTCAACTTCAGTACAATGCGTTTCTTGAAGGAAAACAATTAGAGAATTAAGTTTGGAAAGATGAGACAATACATTTTGACGTTTAATCGGGTTCCCGATACCAGGAACATTCCACGTAACAAATTTACACATAGTGTAGGGTAAGGAAGGTAATACACGGAGGGATGAGAAACACTTCAGGAGAACATCTGAAAGAAAAAACAAGCCACATAAATAGAGAATACACAAAAAATTATACAAAGAATACCAAAACATCCACAAAATCCAGGTAACAGGCAAATAGAAATATCATTGCAAAACAGGAAAAAATATATTTAGAAAAGACCGATTAAGAAAGATACACGCCATTATAGGGAAAGAACAAATAACGTAAGTGAGGGCAGTAGGGAAAAAAGTGAAAAAAGGGAGATAAGAAAGAAGAAAGAAAAAAAGGAAAGGAAGAAGAAGTAAGTGAACAGATCAAGGCAGAACAGCCAGGTCTGCAAAGAAAAGAAACACCTGAGCATCGAGAGCATAGAGACACCAAAGGGACACGGACCTCAGCAATTATTAGAAAGGAAGAGAGAAAAGAGAAAGAACATCATAGGGTAGGAAGGGAACAACATATTGACAAGGTCACGGAGCAGATGTACAATGATGGAAAGAAAAGAGGAACCTAGAGAATTAAAAAATAAAAATAAAATTAAAAAAATTGTTAATTATTAGGGTCCATTCCAGAGGATGAAATAGTGTGTAGGTATAAACCAAGTGTCTTCGGGTCATCAAAGGAGCGTGTGCGACCATTGTAGATAATTTTGCAAAGACAAGGATGGAGGATTCCATATTGGATTTGAAGCTGTCTAATTTGAGGACGGAGAGCCAAGAATTCTTTGCGACGTGCATTAGTGGCATTTGAGACATCTTAGGAGATAAAGAGGTTATGTCCAGACCATATAAGACGACGCTTAAGTTTAGCAACCTTCAGCACATGCATCAACTCTGTAAATTCAAGAAAAAGCATAATAATGCCACGTGGTTTAGTTGCATTTGCGTTAAGGCGACCTAGGCGATGAGCTCTCTGTATGTTAAGAGGATTCGTTGTGGATTGAAGTTCTAAGAGGTCAGGAAGAAATTTCTGTAAAAATTAGACCATATCAGATCCTTCAACATTTTCTGAAAGACCATAAAGGCGTAGTTTATTTCTACGATTACGATTTTTAAGGTCCTCAGTGTGCAGCTTTAGGGTATGAATTTCTTGTTCCAATAAAGGAATTTTTGACGAGATATCCTGCATGTCACTGACACGTTGTTCCAAGTCCAGAACTTTATTTTCCATAATGACCCATCTTGCCTCAATTTGACTTAGTTTTTCATTGATCACAGTCATAAAAGGTTGGAGGCCACGGACTTCATCCAGAATAGAGTCCAGGACTGGATTTTGGGACGAGAGTATAGGAGACGGTGGATCATTTTTGGGTCTCTTCTGTTTCGTCCCCGAGACGGATGCCTTCGTAGTATGAGAATCATGCGCTATGTTGAAAAATGTACAAAAAAGGGCATAGTGCAATAAATAGGGGGTTTCGAAATGTAGAAAAATCCTCCACGAATCACTAGATACAGGAAGCGCACTTCAAAGATGAAAAGTAGAAATGAAAACGTAAAATCTATAGTAGGTCAGATGTACCACAAATAGTCACAGAAGTATCAGGTGACACAAAGCCATTTGAACGACCACAGTAAGGCATAGAAATATCCAGTAAACCTTAAAAGAAAGGACCGCTTGTAAGGTAAGAAAATATTCTGTTGTATGGCGTTGATAAGAGTAGGAGGAAACAGAAAATATTGTTTAGAGTAAGGCAATTTAGAAGACTCCACAAAAAGGTGAAGAAGAGCAAATGTCACCAAACCACATAGAGTATCTGTAGCAAACGAAGAGGCAGTCAAAAGAGATGTGATACTTCAGGTATGCAGCTAGTCATGGACATTTCAGGCAGAACAGCACAATGAAGGAAAGAGGCTCTGGTGTGTTATCCTAAAATGGCGGACTTTCACCTCAGCAGAACAGCACACAACATAGTAGAGCAAATAAAATAAAGGGTAAAATAAGAGGAACTGCGACTTAAGTCATTACATGTTAGTAAAAAGAATTTTATGAGGCAGCGCAGTAAGAAAAAGGGTCCGTTGTGATGGCCTAAAATGGCGGCCGTTCACCTCAGCAGGGCAGCATACATCAAGGTTTATCATGAAAAATAAAAGAAACTGCGACTTAAGCCATTACATAGTGGTGGAATGAGCTTTTGTAAGGCAGCGCAGTAAAAAGAAGCAAAAAGAACATACCGGGTATTGTTGTAGAAGTCATAGAGGTCGCGGGCACAGCGGCACAAAATGACGGCCCCCCGCGACCAGAACAGGGCGAGATACTCCGGCAGTGCGAGGAAGACGAAAAACAGCATAAAAGCTGCAACCGGACCATTCCCTAAACGCTCCACATCTTGGTACGTGGTTCAGGCATTTCACAGGTTCCACAGCCAGCACAGGAGGTTCTAAAAGTGCAGTAGCGCTCCGTGTCGGTACGGAGCTCACGCCGTGTCCGCCATCTCCCGTCGGCGCGTAAGCCACGCCCCCATTCAGAGCCATTCTAACGCAAAAACAGAGTATTTCTGGGAAAGAGAAGGTCTGAATAAAACATTGCTTGGCCGTGAAAAAATAGTGGAAACGTCACTACAGTACTGACACCAGCATCAAGCACATTATCGTCAGAGTAATGATCTAAAACCATCCCAGCTTACCCTTATGCAGCATGATGGATCATGGAAGTATTCCTTCATCAGTGTCATGTGTTGTTGAGTTGATCAATGCTTCCCTATAGGAGCTTAATTGAAACAGCTGGTTATTAGATCTCTTCTAACGATACCCTCAAAAGACCTATACGTTTCAGTCAACTGAAGATCAATTTCACATTTTACATTCAAAAGCAAAATAATTGAAAGGGAAGTTACTAAACCACCCTGATATCATCTGGAAAACAATAACCTCCTTCATGACCTGTAACAAGGATTCTGATCATGAAGAGGCACAGAATCAGCACGACTAAGTATCTTTGAAAACATCCTCATGCACGGGATATGAACCAACCATCTGCATTGATCTTCCTTGTCCTTTCATCCAAAGGTGTCACTGTGAACCATCAGATCCTTGGAAATTTTCAGAAGGATTGGACTGGGGTGTCAGGAGCTGCTCTGGACTGGTTCAGCTGCTTCCCGTCGAACAGAAGACAAGTCTGGATCGATTCCACTGAATCCATCTGTAAACTTGTTGATGTATGGTTCCTCAGGGTTTATCACCAATTTCATCCATTGTATATATGCATCCCCTTCCCAGTCATCGACATATTGTCTTCAGTTTCAGATATATGCAGACGATTTCCAAACCTTCCTTCAATTAAGAAGAGATTTATTTGGCCAAAGCAATTTTACTATTTTCTCAACTACATTCTACTGGATGACTGAAAGATTATTTTAACTTCACTGGGATAAAACATAGATTCTCTGCTTTGGGAATCCATGTCCAGAAATTTGGAATAATCTAAAATCAGATGGCAAGAGCGGATCTCAGTCAAAGAAAGATAAACCCTCCTCACAGACTTTGAAGTGTCTTTGCTGGGTGCCTGTACCACAGAGGATCACATCCATATTACTTTGCATCATGCACAAGGCACTCACTGGGAAAGGCCTGATCTACCTCTGCAATCTGTCCACACCTCACTCCCCTCTAATACAGTATTGATGTGGTTCATCCTGTTGTATTATCCATCCCATATTACAGAGTGTGTTACCTTGTTTTTCCATTTCCAATAGTGTTGTGGAGTAGCCCTTAGGCCACATGTTAGCAACATTTTAGTGCCGTATAGAACTCTTGCTGTATAAAACTCGTTAAACAAGTAAATAAGTTGATAAATAAAAATCCAGCTGTAGCTTCCATCAATAACTTTAAGATTTTGTATCAAATAATCTGCGGTCATTGTAGGACAGCGGAACAGCTGCGGCCCGTGCAGGTAAGAGGAGTGGAGACTGGTGGGGGGATTTCAACAGAAGACGACGAGGGAAAGTTAATTATTTATTTAATGTTCCCTCATGGTTGTCTGTCGAATCCTCCCCCAACCCGGCCACACCACCCCAACACTCTTACCTGCACTGACCGCGGCTGCAGCAGAAAGCCTCATATGGCTTCTAAACCCTATATCAGCCATTCATCTCACAGCACACTTGATTAGAGGAGTGGCTGATTTGACGTTTTAGAGCCACACAGATGTCATTCAGTCCAAGGGACTCAATATGTTTACCTAGTATGTTAAAATATTGAAGAATAGTATTATGTTGAGAGGGGTCAGAGCTGTAGCCAATCAAGAAGTGTTTGTTTCTTTTCTAATACAAAATAAGTTTATCAGACATTGCAGTCCATATAAGCAACAGGTAAAGCATCAATAAAAATAACATCTGTCTCTGCAAAGTATTTAAACTTTTGCAAAGCCTTAAATATTGCTGTATCTCCTGTGCAATCTCATGTGTATGCAAAGAGAACATCAAAATCATTGCAGATTCGATTTGATGAACAGAATTCAAAAGCTAATATTTCATAGATCAATTTACATTATTTACTTGTAAAGAGAGTCCGAAGTTCATTCAAAGAAGCGTCATCCATGGGCAGCTCATTGGTCTGATCTAGCCTGCAATTCTGCAACGAGTCAAGGGATAAAAATCTCATCTTGATGTGCAAATATATAACTCTCCTTGCTTCAAAGAGCAAATACCTGCTTCAGGTACATCCCGGTCAATCGATTGAAATTATACCAGAAGTCCAGCATTGCGCATGGGTAGCCGTAGAGGGCTAAGTGGTCAACTTTACTTTTAAATGAACTTATGACAGGCGTAGCTCAGAGAGCACCCACAAATGAATAGAACTTGAGAAGGCCTCCCAAACTCTTTTTACATACCATGAGATCATCTTTCAATTGGGTGAGCAACACAAAATACAAGTGAATATGCCCCCAGAGCTTTGCATTGGCTTACTTTCAATAACCTTTCACTGCCGGAAAATCAAGAGAAATTATTGTGCCAATTCCCAAAGATCAGTGCCTGAATCTTCTAGGCATTGATCATCATCAATTGGACCTACAATGCAGGATGACTTGGCGTGGCTGATACCCAATCTTGGATTAGCCCGGAACCACCAAATTGTCGGCCTACAAAATTACTGTGATAGGAGTTACCTCAACCATAAGAGGACAACTGTGCTATTTGGCAAGGGCAGAGGGCATGTCAGGAAGATATAGAAGATATAGAAAATGAGATGAGGCAGCCACCCCTGCCATTCATCTGTTGTGTTGGGCAAGGCCCATTCTGACAACAAAAGCGAAAAATATTGTAAATATCTTTAACACCTAAATGCCCTTCAGTTCACAGATAAATTCAGTTGTTAAAAACTGAAACCTCTAATTGTCAATGCTCAGAATAAAATCTACAAAACAGTGATAGATTGAATGCTTCTCAGGCATGGGTAATTACTCGGGCCACATCCCAATCCATCATTATTCTGCACACAATGCCACCTCAGTTTGGATCCAGCTATATGCAAACCAGTCTTGATCCTGCTCCAACCGATATAGTCCAGCCCAAACTGCCAAGCCAGGTCCTCGCAGAACTGGATCACAAGCAACCCAGGACTGGTTTTGCCCTAGTTATGGGCTCATCAGCCGGGTCCAGCTTGGTTCCGGTGACACATTGTGCAAGGGACCCACATCTGGGCATGCCCATCCCACTTAGGGCAATTCATTAAATATACAAAACAGTGATGGATGGAATTCTTGAATTGCAGTTGCTGCCCTAAGTGTGACGGGAAATGCCCAGACCTGGGACCTGTGCTATCTGTGCCACTGGAATCAAGCTATGGCTGAAGAGCCTATAATAAGGGCAAAACCGGTCCTATGTTGCTTGTCTTCCATTTCAGGGAGGACCTAGCTTAGCAGTTCGGACTGGACTGTTCCCAGCGGAGTAGGGTCGGGGCTGATTTGCAAATGGCTGGGTTCAAACTGAGGTGCCAGGGTGGACAAAAATTAAGGTTTGGATGCGCCCCGAGCGATTGTCAGCGGCTAAGATTATTTCAGACATTCCATCCATCAACTTGTTGTTGCAGGAAAAAATCTGTCCTCTCATTCACTCGTCACATTTTATTGAGCTAACAACAGCTTTTATCCTTTCAATTTTGGATTCTCGCAATAGTGCCTAGGCGAAACTCCCCAAATCACATGTCCAGAAATTTGGAATAATCTAAAATCAGATGGCAAGAGCGAATCTCAGTCAAAGAAAGATAAACCCTCCTCACAGACTTTGAAGTGTCTTTGCTGGGTGCCTGTACCACAGAGGATCACATCCATATTACTTTGCATCATGCACAAGGCACTCACTGGGAAAGGCCTGATCGACCTCTGCAATCTGTCCACACCTCAATCCCCTCTAATACAGTATTGATGTGGTTCATCCTGTTGTATTATCCATCCCATATTACAGAGTGTGTTACCTTGTTTTTCCATTTCCAATAGTTTTGTGGAGGAGCCCTTAGGCCACATGTTAGCAACATTTTAGTGCCGTATAGAACTCTTGCTGTATAAAATTCGTTAAACAAGTAAATAAGTTGATAAATAAAAATCCAGCTGTAGCTTCCATCAATAACTTTAAGATTTTGCATCAAATAATCTGCGGTCATTGTAGGACAGCGGAACAGCTGCGGCCCGTGCAGGTAAGAGGAGTAGAGACTGGTGGGGGGATTTCAACAGAAGACGACGAGGGAAAATAAATTATTTATTTAATGTCTGTCGAATCCTCCCCAACCTGGCCATACCACCCCAACACTCTTACCTGCACCGACCGCGGCTGCAGCAGAAAGCCTCATATGGCTTCTAAACCCTATATCAGCCATTCATCTAACAGCACACTTGATTAGAGGAGTGGCTGATTTGACGTTTTAGAGGTACACAGATGTCATTCAGTCCAAGGGACTCAATATGTTTACCTAGTAGGTTACAATATTGAAGAATAGTATTATGTTGAGAGGGGTCAGAGCTGTAGCCAATCGAGAAGCGTTTGTTTCTTTTTTAATACAAAATAAGTTTATCAGACTTTGCAGTCCATATAAGCAACAGGTACAGCATCAATAAAAATAACATCTGTCTCTGCAAAGTATTTAAACTTTTGCAAAGCCTTAAATATTGCTGTATCTCCTGTGCAATCTCATGTGTATGCAAAGAGAACATCAAAGTCATTGCAGATTCGATTTGATGAACAGAATTCGAAAGCTAATATTTCATAGACCAATTTACATTATTTACTTGTAAAGAGAGTCCGAAGTTCATTCAAAGAAGCGTCATCCATGGGCAGCTCATTGGTCTGATCTAGCCTGCAATTCTGCAACGAGTCAAGGGATAAAAATCTCATCTTGATGTGCAAATATCTAACTCTCCTTGCTTTAAAGAGCAAATACCTGCTTCAGGTACATCCCGGCCAATCGATTGAAATTAAACCAGAAGTCCAGCATTGCGCATGGGTAGCCGTAGAGGGCTAAGTGGTCAACTTTACTTTTAAATTAACTTATGACAGGCGTAGCTCAGAGAGCCCCCACAAATGAATAGAACTTGAGAAGGCCTCCCAAACTCTTTTTACATTCCATGAGATCATCTTTCAATTGGGTGAGCAACACAAAATACAAGTGAATATGCCCCCAGAGCTTTGCATTGGCTTACTTTCAATAACCTTTCACTGCCGCAAAATCAAGAGAAATTATTGTGCCAATTGCGAAAGATCAGTGCCTGAATCTTCTAAGCATTGATCATCATCGATTGGACCTACAATGCAGGATGCCTTGGCGTGGCTGATACCCAATCTTGGATTAGCCCGGAACCACCAAATTGTCGGCCTACAAAATTACTGTGATAGGAGATACCTCAACCATAAGAGGACAACTGTGCTATTTGGCAAGGGCAGAGGGCATGTCAGGAAGATATAGAAGATATAGAACATGAGATGAGGCAGCCACACACTGCCCATTCTTTAGTCCATTGCCAACAGAAATTCATGCTGATCTCTGTCCCACCATTGCTTAAATGCACTTGAATCCAAGTTGACGTGTCAAGGTGCTTGGTCAAATGCAAGGGTTGAGGTCAGATTCTAAAAAGAGTCAGTTTGCTCTACAATAGTCCCAGATTGCGGCAAAGAGGTTCCCCTCACTGGCTGACTTCCACATTGCTTAAAAAAGGAGAAAGCTGTAGTGCAGAGTGATCTTAAAGCAGTGGAACTGTAAGTGACCACTCACCACTTGCTCTGCCACCGGGTCTTGCTCCTTCCTCCTCCTGCACACAGATCTTGCCCGCCTGCCTACAGGTGTAGCACCCACACATATTTTGGAGGTGCAAAAGTGCCTTATAAAGGTGCCTGACACATTTGTGACCCTACCCGGAGTTCTCAACCTGGCTTCTACACTGGATTTGTCAATTGTGAGTCAGCATGGGCATTTATAAGTAATAACTTCTACTTCTGGCATTGCCCTTTTGACTAAGTCTGGGAGGTGAACTCGGCTCATGAGTTTGAGGAGTGTTTTGCACTCCGTGCTACGCGGAGCTTGCGAAGTTCTGGAAAACTCCACTCCTCGGAGCGGAGTTTTTTCCCCGCTCGCGCTCATCGACATTAAGTTGGCGAGTGCATGCAAAGAAAATCCACCTCCCAGCGAGATTTTTCCTTGTTCGCGATTGTCAACGTCAAGTTGGCGAGCTCGAGCATGGAAAATCAACCTCCCGGCGAGATTTCATAATGCGGGCGGTCAGATTATTCATTGCGAGTGTCCTCGTATGCTCGCGACCGCTCACATTGAGAAACCGTCCGTTCGCGTTGAGAAAGCTGCCGATCGAGTAAAAAATCTACTCGAGCTGCAGAAAGGAAGCAATGCCCACTTGCGCTGTGCATGGTGCTGTTCGCGATGATTGCACAGTGGGGACAAACACCCAGCACTGAAAATCACTACAAACGGCATAATCTACTGCAGAGTTTTTTTTCCACTTCGTGAAGTTCCGCGAAACTCCGCAAACACCGCTCAGGCTTACTTTTGATGCCTTGGTGACTGTGATGACCCATTTCCAAATGTGTTTCGAACAAGACTGCAAGCAGTAAAAGATACAAATGAAGGGGGAACATGTAATATTGAAAAATGCATGCTTTTTCTCTCTTACATTGAAGACCAACATTAGACAAAGACTATTCAGCAAGCATTAGGTAGTTGGGTTCTATACAATATGCTTGCCTAAATATGACAATGCATTATCTTCTTTAGACACAGCAGGTCTTCTATATCTTTCAGTGCTGCTGAGTTGCTTACATTTAGAGTAGGCATGTTAAAAGGTGGAAACACAAACTATAATCAAATGAACATTTTGTTTTTGACACGAACAGTACACGGTTTTGGGAATCCTCATTTTTCTTCTGTGCATTCAGTGACTTTACAACTTTTATAGTCTAGAATTATTAGAAGCTGTTGAGTGAATTCAATCCTTCTGAGGTTGGTAAATTGGAGTCTGTTGCATTGTGTAAAAAATGTCAGTGCGTAGAAATGGCACATTTGGTGCATTGGTTATTATTCATCAGCACCCCACCAAGGGTTATATAGGTCTTTGGTTGTATTTTGTACCGAGAGTTAGTGTGCCGCCTTGTGTCCAAACAAGGCTTGTCCTACACCGTATGTGCACCGTATTCTGATATAGATATGACCAGGCTCAGAATAGGTATTCTTTCAGATTATATTTTATTTCTAGTTCATAATCACTGTTTTAACCGAGGTAGACGGATGCACTGAGTGGCCAGGTGCACTTGTTTCATACCTGCCAAAATTGTGATTAACGGGAACTGGTTTATTTCTTGCATCAAGTACTGTATAACACAAGTATTAGTGTCTTTACGTCGCTTCTTCGTATGATTGCCATATTTTTAATTTGTGTACAAAAATGCATCATACGCAAGCACTTTTGGAAAAGTGGCTCACCATGCCAGGTCATGTCCTCAAGTGCACTCCTTCAAGTGGCTGTGCATATGTCATCAGGGGCAAACAGCCAATTGACTGCCAATTGATGAAGTGGGTGGATCCATTGCCTCCTGCTAAACATTTTGGTAGGTGGAAGAAACATGTGAATGACACTTGAATAAACTTATGAATGAAGAGGGCTGACAAAAGCCCTTGTATTTACATATAGATGTCTATAATTTTGTTATGGACTTTTGGGAAACCATGAGGCTGGCAGGACTACTAAAGCTGTCTCTCGCCCTGACCAAAAAGATGAACAATTGGTTCTTTCCCTTTTCTCAGCTGTCATTCCCTCGATGGAAACACCTGGAAAACGTCTGATGTGCTGAAAGGCCCTCTGATCTCCCTAAGCTGCAGCGCTATGATGACCCCGGGCTACCCCAATGCCCAGCGCTTCTCCTGTGGAAAAAAAAAATGTAAATAATAAATGCGTCTCTCTTATTGATGAGGAGCGCCCGTGTGTTATCCTTGCAATCCAATCCACTTTCTTTTGGCAAAACTCGTCCCCTGGCCTTAGCAGAATTTGGAAGAAGGTCAAAGATTAGAGGCTGCGCTCGCGCATACGAGCCTGGAATGGAATGCGTGTCCTTAAGGACAGACCGTCTCTGCAGCCGGCCCGGCCTGCTTTGCTTTTGGGCAGAAGCTGTCAGTTTAAAATGGCAGCCACAGGCGGTATTAACATTTCATTGGTTGCGCCGGAGGTTCGGAGACAGTCGTCTACGCGCTGAGATCAGTGCCTCGGAGGTTACGTTCCCAGCTAGGATTTTGCAATCTGCTCGTGTTGTGAACTCTGCAGAGTCGCGAAGGTCTGAACAGTAATGCATCAAACTATAAAAAAAAATATGAGACGGCAGAAATTAAACCTCTTTTTTTTAACAATCCGAGGTACATGAGAAGACAAACAAAAAATATTTCTCCTCACCCTTCTCACCCCCAACATTTCCCAACTGTTCCACTTTTGATTACAAACATTCCACATGTCTGTCATACGAATCCAGACTAGTACATGCCAACTGCAGAACACAACAGAATGCACAGATTAAGACATGGGTGAGACAGGTAAACCGGAGGGCCTGGGGCTCAGTGGACAAATGCATCCAGCGTAGGGATCTGTGTTTGACCTCTTGCTCACATGTTCAGATACTGGTGGGTCCACTCAGCCTTTCATACCTCTGATGTCGATAAAATGAGTACCATTGAGTTGGGCCGTGCTTTAAATGGGAAAAAATAAGTGCAGGTACTCATTAAAATGCGCTATAGGTGTAGTGAGTGGGCGGGGCTAGGGGCGGGGCTAAGGGCAGGCCATGATGATACTTACCGACTTCTATAATAGTTGCAGCACACACCAAAACACATGATAAATGTGGTTATATAAACAAAGCAGGTTAACTCATTACACAAAATGAAAGAGAAATGCAATGTATGTTAACATTTCCTTTTTTTTGCAATAGTTGCACCTTCTTAATGCCATACTGTTAATTGCTGTTGTTTAGCACAATAATATATATTTTTGAGCAAGTGAGTAGGAAGAAACTGAAAATACCCCCACTTCGAACCAAAGCTCTTATGGCACCAAGCAAATCATCATGACCCTGCCCAGAAGATATCTCTTGTCTCTTCCGTCGATCTATCCATTCATCCTTTCATCCAACCATTTACCTGCTGATGTTCACCATTTGCCGTTTACATTCTGTTGTTTATTCAGTTTTTCACCCATCATTCAGTTGATTTTCACCATTCCGTCTGTCCACCCTTCATATCCAAACCTATCCATCCTTCCTTAAACCTATCCATTAATCTTTTCACTCATCCATCTCTTTATCCACCTTTTCACTCACCCATCAATCCTTTCGCTCATCTATCCATCAACTCTTTCACTCCTTAATACCATCCGCCCTTTCATTCCATCCATCCTTTTACTCAATCCCTCCTTTCACTCATCCATCATCCACCCTTTCATCCATCTCTACCTTTCATTCATCCATCCACTATTTAACTTATCCACCCATCATCGGCCCTTATATCCAATCATCCACCCTCTTTCACCCATCCACTCACTCACTCACTCACCAACCCTCCCTACTACGTTATTTATGAACCTGTGTCGCCGAGCAGACATGTACACACAAAGTGGTACAAAAAGGGGTGGTGATGGACGGAGCAATTGAACCAATCAAACACTCACACCCAGTCTACAGATCTGGGTTTAATCCATCACCGTTCTTTAGCCCACTCTGCCACCCCAGTTCAGACATGGCCATATGCAAATCAGTCTGACCCTGTGCCTCATGGGAACAGTCCAGCCCGAACTGCCAAGCCATGCCTTCCCTGGACCGGAAACAAGCTTCCGAGGTCCGGTTTCTGGCATTTCAGCCGTCTTCAGCCCGGCTTGCTTGAATCCAGTGGCAAAGTGAGCAAGGGACTCACGTCTGAGTATACCCTGCCAACTTATGGCGAACAAAGTGGTACAAAAGGGGGTGGTGATGGACGGAGCATCTGAACCAATCAAACACTCACACCCAGTCTTCAGATCTGGGTTTAATCCATCACCGTTCTTTAACCCACTCTGCCACCCCAGTTCAGACATGGCAATATGCAAATCAGTCTGACAGCCTGAGTGAGCTAAAGAATGGTGATGGATTAAATCCAGATCAGTTGACTGGGGGTGAGTGTTTGATTTGCTCAAACGCTCCGTCCATCATCTCCTTTTGTATCGCTATGTACACACAAAGGGCCACCCATTTTCTTTAAAATACCTCCTGAGAGTGTCTTGATTCTTTCTCTCTCACTTTTTTCTTACAAAAAACAGTCTTACAAATGCAGGCAAACAGACAAACATAAGCAGACACACAAAAGATTTTGGTATGTTAAAAGCCATGTTCTACTCTTCAGTATGGCTTTTTTAATTGCCACTGCCAGGAGATTGCCAGGATTCCTGTGTTTACGCAAATGCAGAGGATAGTGTGAATGTGTTTACAGCACAGGGCCAGAATGGACCCCAGAGCTGCCAAGGTTTCAGATTGCTATGTGTGACATTTTCATATTTTCATTGTAATTATGAATGACATTTCACGATGTGAGTGACACTTTCTCACTAGCAAAATGAGGGAATCATATAAATATAAAAAAATTACACATTTGAGTCGAGCTGCTGTTTCAGATTGCGTATGTGTGACATTTTCATAGATTCAGTGGATTTACGAGAGTTAGGCAACAACTAGATGGGCACATTCTTGAGAGCATACCCATGGTATGTAGTCAATGGAAGTAGACAAATATCAGAATATCACACTCATTTGAGCAACAAGGAAGTCAAACTCGGCAGCAGGTGCTTTTGAAGCTATTATTTAATTTCAATAAAAATCAGCACCCTCCACCCTAATCTCAGCTTCAGGTGCGCTCAAACCACATATAACAAAAGGATCTCTGTGACAAAAACTGCAACTCACTGAGCTATCCACATACAATACAGTACAATACATTATGCCTTTTTGAAGGTGCATTAACCATCTAAGCTACTTATTGGTCAGAGTGCAAACTGGCTGTAGAGAAAACTCTGACTTCTCGACAGCGGTAACAATAATCCCATGAGTTTTCTCTGATTTAGCAAATCTAACTGCTGAGAAAATAAAGGGTGCTGCTTTGTAGTGTCACTGTCAAGCAGGGATGTTAAACACTTTGCAGTACTAATAAATCAGCAAAACTGCTAGTTTAGACAAAACGTAGCGCATATTCAGCACAGACAGACAACTCTAGTGTGCCCATTTGCAAGGACCTATGCCATGCTGGAGCCCCTAATCATTTTTGTAACAAACAGTTTAAATGTCAGCAGCAGGAGAATATTAATTATCTCTTTACTGCTGTCTGAACGTCGCTAGCCGGTCTCTTCTTCAGAGAGTCAGACAGCGAGCCCTACTGCAGTGTCTCTGCCTGTGCCACCTGCTTCTACTATGAGACTCACGATGGCGCGGTGAGTCTGGGCAGAAGTCGAGCTCTGCTGGGCACAGCAATAACAGGAGGAGGTGAGCAGGTGATTGATTCTCGAACACCGGCTTCCTCCTTCAACTCCATGCTGCAGGGGGATTTCATGGGTGCACTGGGGCCCGGCTGGTAGGCAGGAAATGAAACAACCTGCCACAGCATTGGCATATTAGAAGCAGACTGGCCAATGGAGGCCTTTGGCGTTAGGAAGGTAAGCACCTCAATGCAGAAAACAGATTAGCGCTCCAGGGGCCTCTTCGATCGCATTGTCTGGGCATTAACACTCACATCAAGAGAAAGGATGTGTGAGATTCCGCCACCCTTTTGTCTGATAACATTTATGTTCAAAGTGTTACCCTGCTTTAACTTTTAACTTCCTGAAGTGCGGCGCTTTGAAAATCACACGCGCACACTAGCAGGTAAAATGAATCCCGACCCAGCTCGTTCAAGCACAGCATGACCGCGAGCACCGGACATTATCCAAAAGAGCTGTGCTGAATAGTTCAGCTGGGGCTCTGATGGGTGGGAGGGAGCTGCAGAAGCGGCGCCTCGGCTGCCAATGACATGTCCCACTCCGGCTCACCAGCACAGCCACGAGCCTACCTTTTTATGAGTACCGGTACTCTCCTTTTGAAGAAGAGAAGTGCCGGTACTCAAAGTGATAAATGTAGGAAGTGCCGGTACTCAGAACCGGTGAGTACCGGCCCATTTAAAGCACTGGAGTTGGGTTATAATAAACCTCTATTAGTTCAGCACCAAGATACTCTTCAGGGTAGTGTGCACTTTATTGTTTTGTACCACTTGTCCCCATTTTAGTAAAACAACACAGCAAATTCAAGACAAACAAAACACATATACATTCTCAACACGAAACAAGTATCTAATAATGAGAAGTGCAACCTTAAAACAAGCAATCTTGTGTACCATTTAGGGCTCCTTTTAATAAATGATGGTATTCTCATACCATTCTGTGCACCTCAATCACACCCTCTTTTATTATCACTTTTCTCACATGATTGTCTCATTTGTGGCTTTAGTTCAATATCATATTAACTTTAGTCACTTTCTCCTTATCCTGCCACTAAACCATCTCCAAACACATGTCTGATCTAAAATCTTCCTTCACAAGGTCTACCGGCCCATAGTTTAACTCACCCTGCTTTCTGCACTTGATTAACAAACTTCATATTCACACAATATTCCACTTTAAAGCCGATGTTGTGCAGTGATGCAGTGAATTAAAGTCAATTACATTTTAACAATACCTCAAAGGAAAACTTATAACTACTGGCAGTGTAACAGCTTTTTCGAATGGATTTGATAGCAGTTGTGTAAATATTCTGTTTTAAGGTTTCAAAGTTGAGTAGTTTTTGCCGTGTAATTGCACATGAAACATTTGTTGCAAATTAGCTGCCTGCTTTAGAGTTTCAAAGATAGATACTGATGTCAGCAATATAGTATTTGAAGTTGCCAACCTGTAGATTGTTTCAACTATTACAGAAAAGGCTTGAACTATCACAACATTTTTGTTTTAGAAATGGCGAAAAAAAGTTCAGCTTCTCATGCGTGAGGACTTGTCAGTTATCAGTTAATAAATCTTAAAACTAACACGCAGTAAAAACAAAATATCAATGCAAAACCGATGCAACAATATCAAGCAAATGACAAGTTATCTGATTTAAGGCAGAAACATTCTATAATCTCTCGTTTGGAGCATGAATTCTAGTTGGAATAGAGGGATGCAAAAGAATTAGAATGAAAATATGTGTGAAAAGGCGTGTGAGTCTTGGGGTGAAGAAGAAAGAGAAAAAAACATAGGAAACATAAAAAGATGGAATAGACTTGAAGAAAGATTGGAATGAGATGGGAAAACAGAATCATGGAAAGTCATGAAGAAAATATGCAGTCAGGGATGGTAAGTTAAATGGGGAGCTGGAGAGCTGTGAAATAGACTCTGGTTAAGAGGGTCTCTCACGACTTCTCTGACAGTAAAACACAAGACGTATACCACCTCGTATACACACTTTAAGGCTGTCCCACTTCTTTCGGCTCTGTCACCACCAAGTCTCCACCATGCCTCCAAATATCGCCACAGTTGTAACGGGGTATAATAATAATAATAATAGTTACATTTATAAAGCACCTGTTTACACTGAGCCAGTGTGTCCCCGCGCTGCAGTGGCAGTAAAGAAGAGTAGCACCTATCACACAGGAATAGGACGCAGGGAAAAGGTAGGTCTTCAAACCTTTCCGAAAAATCGTTTCGGAGTGCTCCAAATGGAGTGTCTGCAGGAGCAAGTTCCACAATTGGGCAGCCAAGTATCGAAACGATCGCTCACCTATCCTGGCTGGATGGTATCATATCTGCCAAGCTCTAAAAAAGGACCTAAGTGTATATTGTGAGAGGGTAAAATGCTAACTTAAATTAAGTAGCTTCAGGTACTCACATGAGGTATAGGGCACCCCTCGCTTATGCCCAATCACTGAGTAGGTTATTTTCCTCACAGGCATCATCATTTATGCTTTTCAGAACCCTGAAACCCTTATGTGTATCATTATACGATTCTTAAACCCACCAAATCACTTACGTTTGGTGCAACTTCTTTATTCACAGATGAGAATCGCACAGAATGGCTACATCAATAACAGAGCCATCTACTTTATGACTGTCTCCTACACAAACTAGCCAGATAGCAATAGATCATAACAAGTGCTATAATACACAGAGCACTGTGGTATAAGACTACAAGTGTAGATAATACAGGTATTTTGTTATGAAGTTATACGTAGACCCCCCTCCAAGTCTACTATTTACTCCTTCTTACTGCTATCAGTCAAATACGTTTCTGATTTTACCTAACTTGCTTTGTTTTTCGGAGAAGCCATGTACTGTTTGTGGTTACGTACGCTGTACAACTATAACTCCACCATAATTGTCTTTGTCCCTGGGCAGCATGTGATGCTTGGATTTGCATCTGTCCCACTGTGGTCCCTTTAGAAAGTGGAGGTCCTGCCTGGTTTCCACTTGTGGTTCCTAAAGACAGTACCATCAGTCATGTCAGAGTTGCAGCAAATTTTTCTGAAAGGCTGTTCACCGAAATCACTTCTCCTCACTCGACCTGACATGACCGGCCGACAACACACCTTTAAAGACCTGCCTTAGCAAAAGGGAGCAGCAAGCCCTATTTCCTATGGCAAGTGATAGCCTGTATTTCTTTTATTCTTTTAAACCTTTATCGATATCACCCATTAAAATTGGAGACCTGACCCACTAGCATTTGACGTAGATGCCTTTCTCCAACCCTGGAATCAAGATCACCTATATATGTTTTGTCCATTCCTAATGATTTCCCGTTGCCTAATCATAAGAAAGTTATAGACAGTGATCATAATTATTTCCTTCTGGCCTTCACAGATTTGGTTCACCGATCTGTTAGAGATATCCGCAAACATTCCAGTTCTTCTCCCCATTGCCCATCATCTCCTCAGGAACCCAGCATTATGTGTCACAAACTCATTCTTGCAAGTAACCTCCAACTAATGGCTTGGAAGATTTTAGGAATCTCTGATGTGCCCCTGGATTTTTGTCAGAAATGTTAGTTTCATTGATAAAGTTTGGGAAACAAGAACATCAGGAGTTTACTAATCAGCGTTGACCCAGTCATTTCGCTGGTGTTTGGAATCACATTCGAATACAATTTAATCAGATTTTGCTAGTATAGCAAACTATTTAGGTTTTTAGGTAAATCTTATAGAATGGTCAATACTCACTGATCAGCGCTCTCTTAGCATCATCAATATATAAATAGGAAACTCGTTGGAGAACACCTACTAAGCTGTACTTTACTTAGTGGTAGAAGGATAAGCAGCCCTCCTATTAAATATAATTGTTTATGGGACGTTAACTTGGTTCGAAACCTATTTAATGTTTGATCAGGCAACTTATTACTGTCCTTAAAACTTTTTCTATGAAATTAAAATTGTTATTGTGCATGGTTTCTTTGAAAATAGTGTCTTACCTCATGGCATTGGATTTATCAGGCAGGAAGTACACTATGTCTAGCTTTCTTGTTTATATTAAAAGGCAAATGACAACACTTATTTCCACTGTTGACTAACTTGCTTTCCCAGATCTCTGAAACTTTGTACTGTAAGAAGTCTAAGGGAGTACAAATCTCATACTGCTAATCTTAGAACATCTTTAAGTCAGCTATTGATTTCTTTCAAACAACCACATTCTCAGTTGTCACTTTCTACCCTGGCAAGATGGGTTAAATGAGTCATGTCTGAAGAAGGAATTGATATTTTCAATTTCGAGGATCAGGGAGATTGACATTTGGAAGCCTCCCAGACGTGCTTGGCATTCTTTTTTTCCATGATAATACATTCTTGAAAAAAGTTAAATAAAAGTCCTGTAAACCTGATAGTTGCCCTTAGTGAAGGAAAAACATATTTGCCTGTACCAAGTCTAGATCTTATCTACAGAAAGAGAATCACAGGAAACCTTTTGGCAGGACCATTTCTTAAGATTGTACTTAAGATTGAACTAAACCTGATTAAAACATTTTCTGCATAGGAACTACTGAAAAGAAAAGAGTAAGTCGTGCCGTATGTTTATGTGGATGGAGAGAGAGTTAAATTGAAGTTTCTAAACTACAAAGCTGGTGTAGAGTAGGGGTGCCAAGTGTAGGTTCAGGTGGCCAAATCTTGACCATATTTTCATGTCATCCACAAAAGATAAATACACATACCTTGAATCGAATTAGAATTTGTTTTCTTAGCCATTGGTCATACTGAAAATCTGGCACTTATCCAGCCCATTAGCTTCTCCCTACGTATTCCTCGTCACAGTCATCTCTGAGCACTCTGTGTTTAACCCATAGAAACAAATCACGACCCAGCATGGTGATCTGACAGGACTACCTGTCACCTGATCTAGGGGAGGGAGGGGGCAAACCCATACCACATTCTGTTTTTTTCTCTGTGTTCCAGCAAGGAACACCCATGGAATGCATGCTGCGGACACTGTGCACTTTGGTGCAGTTGTAAGTATGTTTTTACATTGTTTTTAATGTAGGCAGGACTGAGGTAGCTATCACGTCTTCGTTTACACAGTACCACCGCTCCTACGCTGAGCGATTGGGAGCAGTGGTTTCAGTTTGGATTTTGGACTACCACCGCTCCTACACTGAGCAATTGGGAGCAGCGGTGATTTTTGTGTGCTCTCTTTTTTAAGTGTCCCAGCGCCGCTCTTGTGCTATTACAGTCAGGAGTGGCTATCACAATATCTGTTTTATGCTGCAGGTGCGGCATCAAGCGCTGAGGAGCATCGGGTTCTTGGTAGTATCCCATAGTATGTTTTGACTGACACACTGCCGCTCCTGCATGGTGTATGTTGGAGTGGTGGTAGATGTTACCTGGACTCGGCTAGGTGGGAGTTGGATCCTGAGGGCTACATCTTTCTTCGGCCCTGTCTGTGGTTCTCAGTCTTCTGCAGTGGAATGACCAGCCCGCGATGCAGGTCTTGCCAATATGGATGCCGGACGCCGTCGAGTAGTGCACCGCGTCATTGTATCCATGCCTGTTGCTTGGCAACACTGCCTCATTGCAGTATTTAAGGAAGTAAAACATGTTCCTAAATGTCGGCAGTTGTTTTATGGTTGCAGGCATGGAGGGGAAATGCTCTGAGAAGCTCTGGCATGAATCTTCTGGCTCCTAGGGGGTTGTCAGAGGCAGTTTCCTCACATCAGCCTGTGGGCATGGATCTTGATGATCTTCAGGCCATGATCAATAAAGTTGTAGATACTGCTTTTGCGGCACAAGAGGACCCAGTGCCTAAGATCCCTAGAGATTCCTCCCAGCCTGACCCTTACTCTGATGGTTCAGATGAGGACAGCTGGGATGCTTTGTAAAGGGCGCTGAGTTGAAGGAGATTGTGACCCACTTAAAGGATAATTTGGCCTTTCCTATGGTGGTTTCTCTGGATGAAGAGGAGGATTTTTTCATGCAGTACTGTCGAATGGAGCCTGAGGCTCTTCCCATTCATAAAGCGATTTGTAGACTTTTATCAAGAGTATCGTCTGACATTAAAAAGTCTGGGTTCCCTAGGTTCTTCTCTAAAAAGTATCCTCTTAGTATTTTCCAGGCTGAGGTTCCCCCTCAGGTGAAGGTGGAATGTCTGATGGCGGGCCTGGCTTCCAGTGGTTCCATCATCTCTGAAGGTGCCTTGCTAAGCTGCCAGACTGATAATAAGGTAGAAAGTGCTGCTAAATGAGAATATTTAGCCGCTACCATTTCCATAAGGGCAGGGGACTTATGCCACATATGTTGTCCAGCCCCTCTTGTATGACTTTCTGGCCTTGTCTGAGGAGCTTCAGTAAGGGGATGTTGTCAATCATGGCTGTCTCTTGTGGAACAGCAGTTTCGCTTCTTGTCAGACATTACCTTTAATTCTCCGTCAGCTGCAGCGGCCATTTCTGGTTCCATTGTCTCGGCTAGGTGACAAATTTGGATGAAGGCATGAAATGTGGAGGCATCCCGGAAGGCCCTCTTTCTCATCTGCCCTTTGATGGAGCGAAGTTGATTGATCCTCAACTTGTGGAGCTATTGAAGGAGTTGGTGGAGGGATCATAAGCTCCTGACACCTCTTAGGCCTGTGGTGAGAGGTCATTGGTATGGTTACAGGCAGGCATTTGGGAATTCATCCTCAGAAAGAAGAGGGCACGCTCAGCCTCTTCATGGGAGGGTATGAAGACGTGGCATTCCCTCCTCAGATAAGACCCAGCAACAGCCTGCAGGAGCCGCCCTGGCTAGTTCCACTCCAAAAACATGACTGTCAAAGGGTGGGAGGCCGAATCTGAAGATTTTTATCAGTTTGGTCGAGGGACGTCACCGATGCCTGGGTTCTTCGTTTGGCAGCAGAAGACTCTTCTATCAACTTCTTGTCTCAGCCTCCAGAATTTTTCGTACCAACCCCAATTCCTCTGAATCTTCTGGAGCTCCAGGGTCTACAGAAAGGGAGAGCTTCTCCAGAAAGGGGCCATCATTCTTGTCCTGGAGGAATAGTTGGGTCAGGGATGTTATTTTCTGCTGTTCCTGGTCCAAAAGGCATGAGGGGGTTCCTGCCCAGTCTTGGGTCTCAAGACAGTGAATTTCTATGTTCCCTACCAAAATTTCAAGATGGTGAGTTTGCAGAAGATCTTACCCTTTATTTCTTCTGGGGTATTTCTGGCTTCTGGGAACTTTTGGATGCTTATACCCTATCCCAAAACGTCCTCTTTCACAGAGGTATTTGGAATTCTTTGCCTTGGGTCAGCATTTCCAGTTCTGTGTGCTTCACTTTGGCTTGGCCTCGGCCTCTAAGGTGTTCATGAAAACCCTAGCTCCACTAGTGGGTCTGTTACTTGGCCTGGGGTGGAGGGGGCTGTTTCCTTACCTAGATGATTGGCTAATTTCTTCCTCATCTTTCCTTAAGGCCCAGGAGGAAGTGGAGTTGGTGCGGTATTTCCAGGAGACCCATGAGTTCATGGTGAATCTCAGCAAGTTCATCTCATCCCATCTTAGGAGCTCCTGTTCTTAGGTGCTCTCTTCGATACGAGGTCGGGAAAGGAGTTTCTTCCACCAGAGTGACAACAAGGACTCAGTTCCCGTCTGGGGTCTCCTCTCTGCTCAGTCAGCTTCAGCAAGGGACTGGTTGAGAGTTCAGGGGGACATATCTGCTTCCCTTCTTCTGGTTCCTTGGGCTCACAGGCATCTCTTCCATCTGGTATATCACATGCCAGTGCACTGGAATCTGAGATCCTTGGATTACAACACCTTGGTGCCACTATTGGCCACAATTTCTCAGCATCTGCAGTGGTGGCTGTTGCTGGAAATCTTTGCAATGGGGGTGCCCTTGGACTCACCAGTGCCCTGTTCCTTGACAACTGATGCAAGCCCTTGGGGTTGGGGGGCTACCTTCAGGACACTTTCTACTCAGGGATCTTGGTCAATGAAGGAGAGCTGGATGACTTCGAATTGGAAAGAGCTGGCAGCAGTTTTCAAAGCTCTTCTGCACTTTGCCCCATTTCTCAAGGACAAGTTGGTTCAGATCAGGACCGACAATCAAGTTGCCTGAGCCTAATCATTTGGGGGTACTTGTTCTCCACTTTTGGCTCTCCTTGCGGATCAGATAGGTGCTTGGGCAGAGGGCAACCTGTTGGGTCTGAATGTGATTTATCTGCTGGGGAGGGAGAATGGGCATGCACATCAGCTGAATCACCCTCTCCGTTCCTTGGTGTCTTTGTCCCTGTCACCTCTGATTTTCCAGGAGATTTTGGTGAGGTTCTGGAGACCTTGGCTGGATCTTTTGGCTTCCCTGTAGGCCTTCTGCCGAGGTTTTGCAACCTTCTCCCTTGTGTGGAGGCTTGGAAGGTGAACACCCTGATTTTCCCGTGGCCAAAAGGTCTTCTCTTTCCCTCCCTCCTTTTCCCCTTCTCAGCTAGGTTTTAGCAAACATCAGGAGGGAAAGAGTGGTGGTGCTGTTGCTAGTCTGGTTTTGATGTTGTCAATTGTTGTCCCCCCTACTGCAAAAATCAGCCATAGCTCCTCCTTGTAAGTTACCGCTGTTCCCTTCTCCGCTCAGGTTTCCTCATCTGGTCTACAACTCGCTCATGCAGCTGGCATTGGGGGTTTGAACATTGAAAGGAGGAGGCTAGTCACTTTGGGTTGCTACACGGATATGGCTCGTTCAATTCGAAATTCCAGAAAGGTCAGTACCTTTCAGGTTTATGAACAGCACTGGAAACATTTTTCTAGCTGGTGCTAATCAAGGGTGTGTGTGCCAGACCCTTGTGACGGTGGCTCCATCCTTTAGTTCCTATGAGATGGATTCTTAATGGGGCTTTCAGTCTCTACCCTCTGTAGTCACTGGGTCACCATCAAGGCTATCAGGGGTACCTCTCTCCTCCCTTTTGAGGCCTTGGCCTCTTGCCTTCTTCAGAGTTTCTACCTTAAGAGACCGTTAGTTTCCTCTCCTGTTCCCCCGTGGGTTTTTCTGCTGGTCCTTAATGCTTTGTAGAAGCCCCCATTCGAGCCACTTCCTTCAGTTTCTCTAGCGTATGGTGTGTTTCCTGGTGGCTATAACCTCAGGGAGGCATTTGAGGGAGACTGGAGCATTGCTATGCAACTCTCCTTACTTAAGGTTTTTTCTAGACAAGGTGGTCCTTCACCCTAACCTTTCCTTCCCAATGTTCCCTTTCCTTTGCTTTTTACCCAAGAGATTGTCCTTCATGCCTTTTTTCCACCGCCCTCTACAGAGTAGGAAGTTCTCCTACATTCTCTCGATTTTTTCAAGAGGTGTTGTTTATCTGCAGAAAACTGCCTCTATTCGCCAGATGGATTTTTTTTGTCGTTGTCACTTTTGGTGCAACCAGGCGGGGTCATCGCCCTACAACTGCTACTGTTCCTCTTTGGGTTAGGTCAGCCATTTCCTTTCCCTATCTTCCTTTGTGATATAGAGGGAGTGGTCCCTGACCTGTTAAGAGTAACTTTAAGTTTAATAACAAACATTCGTTAACAGAATTATTTGTAGCACACTATTGTTTATTCACATAGTGTCAAAATGTATTTCATTGTATTTTTCATTTCATAGTTTATATACTCATATAAATAACATCTTAGCAGTGCCCACTGTACAGGGAAGGGAAAGGATTGTGCAGTGTTCAGGAAGGTGTGGGTGGGTGAAGTGACAAATCAATTGTAAATTACTTTCAACAATTGAAGATGGCTTCTCAAAGGAGCCGTGCCGGAATTAATCCAAAATCAAGTTAACATTATTGTAACATCATATTGTAACAAGTGTACCAAATCACACTCTGATTATGTGTACTAGTTGGTAGTCGACGTTTCGGCCCTCGTTGTAGGGGTGCTGCCCCTTACATGGCGGGTCTTCTTCAGGACAGTGAGAGGGGAGTGGGCAGTTCCTATAGGGGAAAGGTATTTAAAAGAGATTACTAAAAAGTCACTTAATGAAGGCTATTTACACAGGGGTACATCAATTAGCACCATACGTTAGTATACCCTAAACTTAAGTCCAAAGGGACACAGGGCAGAGTACCAGGCTAGTTTCTGTCTGTGATGGCTCCTGGAGCAGACATTATTAGCAGTTTAGTTCAGTTCGGAAGGTAGTTCCAACATATGTCTGAAAAGTGTCAAGATGATCTAAGACACTAAACGGGAATACCTTACCTATTAGGTCAATTGGGTTTATGGTCTCGATATTATTACAGAGAGATGGGTTTTGACTCAATTATATTGACACAGAAATACATCTTTCAAGTGTACATTTAGGGTGCTTGATCTAACCCACAGCAGCGGTTACGTAGGCAAAATTGTAGGTTATTAGGGGTTACCTTATATACGGATTGTTGGGACGCTCTGAAGTTGCACGTTTTACTTTATTGACAGTAGCATTCCTCAGGATATAAATAAATGCAGGATTTTAAATTATAAATTCCTAATTCCACTCATGTACGGTTAAGACCGGTAAAGCATAGATACCGGCTCTCTGAATGTTACCTTGTATGAGGCAGAGAGTCCTTATGTAAATGGCAATCTAAAGGAAAATAAATTAAAATAGATAAGACAAGGCCAGTGGTTGAATACGGCTCTCGCATTTTAAATTCTAATTAAGGTTGGAAGAAAACAAATGAGTACCCCTGCTTGTACCTGTATCGTAGCGTACCGATCTAGGCACGGGTCCTAGTCCATTTCTGACTCGGTCGCTGTAAATGAAAAAAACGAATTGCAATCAGGCTCGATGCAACACGCAGCCTAATCGTAAAATTAATGAGGAAGGGAAGGCCTAAATCGCTCTTACCTAAGGAAACGAGTCTGAACTCTTCGTCCCCGGCATCATTCACCTCCAGCATTTAATCGGGAGTGTGGCGCTCGCGTTCGCTGCAAAATGAAATAAAACACTTCCGCACCACGTGACCGCGAGGGCAATGAAAGAAAGCCTAAGCTGGTTACCGTGGTTACTAAGACGCGCGATAGGGCGATCTAGTAAAATCAAACATAGGGTTTATTATTAATTTTAATACATTGAGTGCAACAACCTTCCCGTAATTAATTTAAGATGGATGTGTTGCAACGAAACTGCCCGTATTTACAAGACCAGTTAGGTTGAATAGAAAGAGTAATCAGGTGTTCATGTTGTTCAACAGGTTTGGAAATTGTTAGCTGGGGTACGGTTAGTTGTCTCCTAGAGTGTGAAAGAAAATAGGTTTAATTGTTGGCCGTATGTTATATACTTGCGGATAAACATTACTGTTATCGGTATATCAGCCGGGGTATATAAAGTATCCTTAGGTGGACCACGTAATTACCGTCACAGGGTATTAAAGTGGTCTATATAGAAAGCACATTGGATTAGCATGTCTATATTATTCTTAACAAGCGCCCCAGAATACGTAGATCATTAAACAGAGGGAACAGCATATGATATTTTTGCCAACCACGTAATTGCCATCACAGGGTATTAAAGTGGTCTAGAGTGGAATGGGCAGTATTTCCATATATATACATCTCCATTTAATTCAATCAAAAGCATTTATCAATAATTAGACAATGTATGACGTAACAATGACGACCAAAAATTATATAGTTTTTTTGTCCAAGACCACGTAACTGCCTCCCAGGGTGTTAGAGTGGTCCCTATAATGATCTAGAGTAAAATCTTTATATCGTATTACTTCTTATCAAAAACCACCTAACTGCCTCACAGGGTGTTATAGCGGTCCATACGGGGATCCAGATTGTTATGCACTCTTCCATGGAGGACTTGGGATTCAAGTCTGTAATGGAGAGACTCAGGAAATGACCTTACGGAAGGTGAACCCTATACATTAGATTGTTGTCATCTGTATGAAACTGCTGTCTAATTCATTCAGTCCTTCATTGATAGAATTGAAGTGAGTTATCCATTTCATTTCTCGCAAATTCAGTAAGGAGCAGATGTTGTCACCTCTTGGTCCGAGATTAACTTTCTCTAGGACGGTCCATTTAAGGTATTCAGGTGCATGTCTTAGCGTCTTGAAATGGTCATTACCCAAAATTCACAAAGACATGAACAGCCCCCCAGGACGTCCCATAGTCTCTGGGTGTGGGTCCATATTAGAACCTTTGTGTCGATATATTGATTTCTTTTTAAAACCCATTGGGAAAACAACTGCAACATAACTACGAGACACTACACATACCATTACTATTGTTGATGGCTTACCGTTTGATCCAACCAGTCAACTATTGGTCACCAGCGACATCGTTTCACTCTATACAAGCATTCCCCAAGAAGAAGCTATTGAAGTGATTACTATGGTACTTGACCAAAGAACAGCACCTGTCTATGTACCCAGCAAATTCATCACTTTATTGCTAAAGATCGCTATGATGCGAAATTATCTTGTCTTCCAAAACGGCTTTTACGTCCAGACAAAAGGAGTCGCATTTGCCCCAAATTTAGCGATTATCTTCATGGCCACATATGAGCAACATTTTGTATTGAACAACGTTAACCCATACAGATCTATGATAATGACGTGGATGCGTTACATAGACGATATCATCATTATTTGGGAAGGAGATAAGTCACAATTAACTGAATTCCACACATGGCTCAAAGCTAGGTCTCCTGACATCCAGTTTACCATGGAGTCCAGTTCTTCTACCATAAATTTCCTGGATTTAACCATCTATATACAAAAAGACAAACTATGTACTATGTACTACACTCTATAGAAAACCGGCTGAAAGAAACTCCCTTTTGCAGTATTCCAGCCACCATCCGAGGGCGTTACGTGATAACTTGCCATTTGGGCAATTTTTGCGTATAAGGCGAAACTGTTCATTGAAAGATAATTATATGGCTGAGTCTGAAGAACTAATCCAACGCTTGATAGACCGAGGATATCCCAAGCGGTTGGTCAAACGAGCAAGAAAAAGAGCATGGTTTAGTCCCCGGGAATCCCTCCTGCAAGGCAGTACACGAGATGAACCTGAACTAGACCGCTTAATTTGTGTGACGACCTTCTCTACAAAGAGCAATGAGATCAAAAAAGCTGTAAACAAATATTGCAATTTGATCAGTGACGATGTGGGAATAAGAAACCCACCCATGCATTCGTTTAAAAAGGCTAAAAATATTCGAGATCATGTGGTTTGTTCCTTCCTTGAGACACCTACACCACCATCACTCACATTGATGTGGAACCTGCAACCCATTGTTGGACACCACAGATGTGGTAACTGTAAAGCCTGTGATTACACCTTACAAACTAAGGAGTTTGTTCATAAACATCACAAAATTGCTCTAAAACACTACACAAACTGCAATACCATGGATGTCATCTACTGCATTGTGTGCCCCTGTCAGATGATATATATAGGGCAAACACAGCAAAAAGTGAAATCAAGAATTTTACAACATTGCAGTCGTATTAGATGTGAAACGGTGGGCGCCCCCCTTGTTGACCATTTCAAGACGCTAAGACATGCACCTGAAGACCTTAAATGGACCGTCCTAGAGAAAGTTAATCTCGGACCAAGAGGTGGCAACATCGGCTCCTTACTGAATTTGCGAGAAATGAAATGGATAACTCACTTCAATTCTATCAATGAAGGACTGAATGAATTAGACAGCAGTTTCATTCAGATGACAACAATCTACTGTATAGGGTTCACATTCCGTAAGGTCATTTCCTGAGTCTCCCCATTACAGACTTGAATCCCAAGTCCTCCATGGAAGAGTGCATAACAATCTGGATCCTCGTATGGACCGCTATAACACCCTGTGAGGCAGTTAGGTGGTTTTTGATAAGAAGTAATACGATATAAAGATTTTACTCTAGATCATTATAGGGACCACTCTAACACCCTGTGAGGCAGTTACGTGGTATTGGACAAAAAAACAATATAATTTTTGATCTTCATTGTTACATCATACATTGTCTAATTATTGATAAATGCTTTTGATCAAATTAAATAGAGATGTATATATATGGAAATGCTGCCCATTCCACTCTAGACCACTTTAATATCCTGTGATGGCAATTACGTGGTCGGCAAAAATATCATATGCTGTTCCCTCTGTTTAATGATCTACGTATTCTGGGGCGCTTGTTAAGAATAATATAGACATGCTAATCCAATGTGCTTTCTATATAGACCACTTTAATACCCTGTGACGGTAATTACGTGGTCCACCTAAGGATACTTTATATACCCCGGCTGATATACCGATAACAGTAATGTTTATCCGCAAGTATATAACATACGGCCAACAATTAAACCTATTTTCCTTCACACTCTAGGAGACAACTAACCGTACCCCAGATAACAATTTCCAAACCTGTTGAACAACATGAACACCTGATTACTCTTTCTATTCAACCTAACTGGTCTTGTAAATACGGGCAGTTTCGTTGCAACACATCCATCTTAAATTAATTACGGGAAGGTTGTTGCACTCAATGTATTAAAATTAATAATAAACCCTATGTTTGATTTTACTAGATCGCCCTATCGCGCGTCTTAGTAACCACCGTAACCAGCTTAGGCTTTCTTTCATTGCCCTCGCGGTCACGTGGTGCGGAAGTGTTTTATTTCATTTTGCAGCGAACGCGAGCGCCACACTCCCGATTAAATGCTGGAGGTGAATGATGCCGGGGACGAAGAGTTCAGACTCGTTTCCTTAGGTAAGAGCGATTTAGGCCTTCCCTTCCTCATTAATTTTACGATTAGGCTGCGTGTTGCATCGAGCCTGATTGCAATTCGTTTTTTTTATTTACAGCGACCGAGTCAGAAATGGACTAGGACCCGTGCCTAGATCGGTACGCTACGATACAGGTACAAGCAGGGGTACTCATTTGTTTTCTTCCAACCTTAATTAGAATTTAAAATGCAAGAGCCGTATTCAACCACTGGCCTTGTCTTTTCTATTTTAATTTATTTTCCTTTAGATTGCCATTTACCTAAGGACTCTCTGCCTCATACAAGGTAACATTCAGAGAGCCGGTATCTATGCTTTACCGGTCTTAACCGTACATGAGTGGAATTAGGAATTTATAATTTAAAATCCTGCATTTATTTATATCCTTAGGAATGCTACTGTCAATAAAGTAAAACGTGCAACTTCAGAGCGTCCCAACAATCCGTATATAAGGTAACCCCTAATAACCTACAATTTTGCCTACGTAACCGCTGCTGTGGGTTAGATCAATCACCCTAAATGTACACTTGAAAGATGTATTTCTGTGTCAATATAATTGAGTCAAAACCCATCTTTCTGTAATAATGCCGAGACCATAAACCCAATTGACCTAATAGGTAAGGTATTCCCGTTTAGTGTCTTAGATCATCTTGACACTTTTCAGACATATGTTGGAACTACCTTCCGAACTGAACTAAACTGCTAGTAATCTCTGCTCCAGGAGCCATCACAGACAGAAACTAGCCTGGTACTCTGCTCTATGTCCCGTTGGACTTAAGTTTAGGGTATACTAACGTATGGTGCTAATTGATGTACCCCTGTGTAAATAGCCTTCATTAAGTGACTTTTTAGTAATCTCTTTTAAATACCTTTCCCCTATAGGAACTGCCCACCCCCTCTCACTGTCCTGAAGAAGACCCGCCATGTAAGGGGCAGCATCCCTACAACGAGGGTCGAAACGTCGACTACCAACTAGTACACATAATCAGAATGTGATTTGGTACACTTGTTACAATATGATGTTACAATAATGTTAACTTGATTTTGGATTGATTCCGGCATGGCTCCTTTGAGAAGCCATCTTCAATTGTTGAAAGTAATTTACAATTGATTTGTCACTACACCCACCCACACCTTCCTGAACACTGAACAATCCTTTCCCTTCCCTGTACAGTGGGCACTGCTAAGATGTTATTTATATGAGTATATAAACTATGAAATGAAAAATACAATGAAATAAATTTTGACACTATGTGAATAAACAATAGTGTGCTACAAATAATTCTGTTAACGAATGTTTGTTATTAAACTTAAAGTTACTCTTAACAGGTCAGGGACCACTCCCTCTATATCATTTAACTACCCAGGTCCCTTTGACTACCGGGTTGACCCCCAAATTGTAATCCTATCTTCCTTTGTGGGCTTCTCTTCCTCCTGTGATCAGGGGCGTTCGACCAGAAGTGTTGCTTCTTCTTGGGCGTCTTTTAAAGGAGCCTCGTTGAGGGATGTTTGTCCGGCAGTAACATGGTCTTCCCCTCATACCTTCATCTCTCATTATAAATTGAGGATGGGGGAGGATTTTTCTGAGGATTGGGGTTCAGCTGTTCTCACTGCAGTTCACTTAATATGCTCAACTGGCAATAACATTTTCTTGGCATCTTTGAAGGTGCTGGTTTTCTTTTGTTTCATCTGGTGCTTTGGTATAGGCTCAGAGGTGACTGTGACGAGGAAGACAGAGGAGGAAGGTAACGACTCGGTTACTTACTGGTAATCTTCATTATTCTGAGTCATAGTCTTCCTCGTCACAGTCCTGTGTCCCCCCCTCCAGTCCTTGGGAGTTGGGGAGACGAACAAAAGCTAAAACGCTTCATTCTAGTGAATGCGTAAGTTGTCTTCTTTGCTTTTTCTCATTTTATTTGTTTCTTTTTTGTTTGTTGTTCTTTGTGATGTATAGGGTATTTAAGGATGTGGGATGGGTTTGCCCCACCCGTAAAGGTCAGGTGACAGGTACTTCCTGTTAGTTCACCATGTTGGGTGGGGATTTTTTCTATGGGTGAATGCTTTGTTCCGAACACCTAGTGCTCAGAGATGACTGTGACGAGGAAGACTATGACTCAGAGTAATGAAGATTGCTGGTAAGCAACTGAGTCATTTGTGCATGTGAAGAACACTGGTGGTGTACAGACTGCACATGTATGCTTGTTGGGCCTAATGATTTAAATCAAACTTCAAGCTCCACTTCCCCGATAAGGATCAAAATATGCTCAAACATACTTATGGTTGCTGTAGGGGTGCGCAAAGTATGCATAACATAATTTTATGTATTTATGTGAAATTTAAGAAAATTACGCAAAATCAAATGAAATGTAAATCAGGCACTTAGGGGCACATGCCGGATGCAATCTGTCCCTTGGCGACAGGTATTTTTGCATTTGAGATGCATCAACCCAAATGCATATTCGCAATTTAGGTAATCCCAAAATTTGCGATTACTTAAATTGCAAATGCATTTAGGGAATCGCAATTTAAACTTGATGGTAATTTGCAAAAACTTTGAAAAATGCACTATAGTGCATTTTTCTAAGTTCCCATGTTACACACACACATGCCCTTGGGGCATGTATGTGCACAACATGGGGTCACATGGCAATTTCAGCAGAGCATCAGGGTGTCCTTGTGGCACCCTTGCACCCATGGAATTGCATGAGCAATTCCCATTCATTCCTATGGGTCTCTAGGCCGGTATACACCCGTTACGACGCAACTTTTACTCCGCACTACCATTACAACGCGGGCATTACAACGCATGACATTACAACGCATTGCGCTGGGGGGCGCTCTAGGATAAGAGGTAAGTTTAATTTACTATCCAACACCTTCCCTAGGGTCCACGGGGACTGGAGTTAGAATAGTAAATTATACTTACCACTATCCAGCACCCCAAAGCGCTATGCGTTGTAACGGTATTCGTTGTAAATACCGCGTTGTAATGGTATGCGGAGTAAAAGTATGCGTTGTAACGTCATACATCCCTCTAGGCCCACAGGAATGAATGGAAAGCTATTCCTTAATTGCGATTCACAATTAAGGAATGTGTAGGAATCACACTTTTTTTGCGATTCCTACATGCATAAGGAATTGCGATTCCTAAATTGTGATTTCTTAAAAATCGCAATTTAGGAATCACAATTACCTACTTTGATGCATGTGGCCCATAGCGAAATGTGTTTGTGTCCCATTTGGAGGAGAGGACGGATTTTGAACCAAATAAAAATTTCAAAATCAACAATTGCCATGAATAGCATTCACTCACGTGTTATTTTTAGGTCTCGCGTAGCAACGCAGCGCATGCGCTCCTCGCCTTGGGGAGACCTATTGTTGTCGGTTTGGTAGGCGAAGGGGAACAGGTTATTTGCACGCTTTCAAGACAGGACATATGCGTGCGTAACTGAAGACACAGCAGATGTGCATGTACGGCTTAAACAAGATGTGCACTCGTATGGCTCTGCTTGGTTGCTTCCTCTCTCCGCACGCAGGACAAAACATATGCACCGCTCTGATCCCTCTCTCCGCACGCAGCTCAAAACATATGCACGCGCTCTGCTAAAACATATGCACGCGCTCTGCTCCCTATCTCCGCATGCAGGACAAAACATTTGCACCCGCTCTGCTCCCTCTCTCTGCACGCAGGACAAAACATATGCACGCGCTCTGCTCCCTTTCTCCGCACGCAGGACAAAATATGTGCACGCGCTCTGCTAAAACATATGCTTTTCCTTTTAAGTAGCGCTTGGAGCCCAGGACATGTGCACGGGTTCACCTGGTGTCTTTTGCCCAACTAGTAGTCCCTCACTCCTTCCCTGTTGTTATCGAGCTCCTATTGCTTCTTACTCTATTAACTGCCGCTGGAATGTACTTTTGCTTTTCATCATTGTTTTTTTTTTTTTTCTCCCTCCATCGTTACCACCTTCTCCCTATTGTGCATTTCACGTTTTCCGATAATGAGAGACGTGAGCGGGAAAAGCGTGCTCAGAAACCATTATCTGCTGCTTAAAGTCTGCCTTGGGTAAAATTTCAAGTCAGTTTTATAGACTTTCTATTATGACGCAAGGCGAAATTTACGACCCTGGCATGAACAGAGGCTCAGGCCCTTTCTTGGCTGCAAGAATAGACGGCAGATGCCCTGACAGTGACTATTACCCCAAAAGCCCCCCCAAGGGCAGCAACCTCCATGCAAAACACGGCGAGAGCGGCACACACACGCTCACTCTCATAATTTTTCATTTATAGCGAGAAGGTCTATATATCATGCATACTGACTCCTGGCTGGCGTATGGCCACAGAGCGGCAAGCAAAGGGTGTGATTTATCAAGCATATGACAGCTAAGTTCATTAAGAATAGAACTCACAAAATAAAGTAAAACATCTTTACGTACCGAGATGCTGCTCTCAAAGAGGCAGGAGTGCAGCTAATATACTGTTAACCCTTTGTATATTATATTCTTGGGATCTCCTCAGGTCTCAAGTCTGATAGAGTCCTTTTTGCTTGGCAGATTAATGACGACGACATGTTTCTTAAGGGACGTGCTAAATTAATTATTTCGCCAATCACGTGGGCCAGGACTTGTAGAAATCTACTCCAACCTTCTTCCTGCCCCACGGAGATGCTGCATGTTATGAATATTTCTAGGGCAGCATATTTGGGGGCTGTGTGGTTAAAACATTGGTGGCGAGGGCTTGCAAGCATGGCCTTGCTTTGCAGGAGGCGCTCTTTGCTGCAGGCGCAGCACCACACTTGCCACACTGTACACAGCCTGCTGTTGGCTGCCCCCCTGTCCCTTCACCCGCCCCGCACTGTAAGTCCTTACCACTAGTGCTGATATAACACACAGCCTTTTATTGTTGTACCGCTGTTGCATAGGAGGAGTCAGCCGAGGCAAACCGGTGAAGAAAGGACTTGGAGAGACACACACACACACACTTATACACACACACAGACGTACACAATCAAACAAAAGCTGATATTCTCTCACATACACACACATACACAATCAAACAAACACTGATATTCTCTCACATACACACACACACACTAGTACACAATCAAGCTAATGCAGATATTACACACACATATACACCGGCACACAATCAAGACATATACAAAAACGAATACACACATATATACCAAATCACACCCCCAAAGACACAAATACACATAAACAAGTACCGAGACACACACCCAAAGACACACCCACACACAAATGTATACACCTACCCTCTACTACACGCAGATACACACAAACATCCTCACACTGACACACACATATAACGATACACAATCACGCAACCGCATATGTTCCTACAAATACTCAGACATACACACATAGCCCTCACACACTCAAACATAGATATAAACACGCACTTAGATACACACCCAAAGACACACGCACACTTAAACACACACATTCTTACATTTCTATACCATGCCCCTAACAGACAAGCACACATATACAGACACACACCACGCAAGGTCACACCGGCCTTTCCCACAATTGCCACTGTTTACGTTTATACATCAACCGTCACGTAATGTACGTTTCGCCCGTAAAATAAATCAAAATGTACTTAGTGTGATCAAATATATGAACCTTCAAGCATAAATGCATAAAGACAGTGAAGCAAACATTTCCCACAACACAAAGAGATGTCTGTCGGCGGTCCCCGTCTATCATGGGCTGTGTGTATACACAGTCTAGATAAGTGCACACAACCGAACCGATTTCAATGCAATAGGTCTCGCATTTGTGAGACATTGACCTATTGGACCTATTGGACCTGACCTGGCTGGAGCTGTTCGTCTTTTAAGGGCTGCCTTAACCCCACGACTTGCGGAACCCGCTTCGCGGGTCCCGCTGCGGATTTAATCTCACCGTTTGTTGCTTGTTCTTGGTTTCCTGCCTGGCTGCTCCGAGGGGGCGTGTGAGGCTTCAGGGCTGCGAGCGTGAGGCTGAGTCACCTGGCCCCGCTCTCCCTGAACGCCCCGCCCACACCTCCTGTAATCAAAAAGGCACCTGGACTTCCCCATTGTGGCTGTTGGACCTGACCTGGCTGGAGCTGTTCGTCTTTTAAGGGCTGCCTTAACCCCACGACTTGCGGAACCCGCTTCGCGGGTCCCGCTGCGGATTTAATCTCACCGTTTGTTGCTTGTTCTTGGTTTCCTGCCTGGCTGCCCCGAGGGGGCGTGTGAGGCTTCAGGGCTGCGAGCGTGAGGCTGAGTCACCTGGCCCCGCTCTCCCTGAACGCCCCGCCCACACCTCCTGTAATCAAAAAGGCACCTGGACTTCCCCATTGTGGCTGTTGGACCTGACCTGGCTGGAGCTGTTCGTCTTTTAAGGGCTGCCTTAACCCCACGACTTGCGGAACCCGCTTCGCGGGTCCCGCTGCGGATTTAATCTCACCGTTTGTTGCTTGTTCTTGGTTTCCTGCCTGGCTGCTCCGAGGGGGCGTGTGAGGCTTCAGGGCTGCGAGCGTGAGGCTGAGTCACCTGGCCCCGCTCTCCCTGAACGCCCCGCCCACACCTCCTGTAATCAAAAAGGCACCTGGACTTCCCCATTGTGGCTGTTGGACCTGACCTGGCTGGAGCTGTTCGTCTTTTAAGGGCTGCCTTAACCCCACGACTTGCGGAACCCGCTTCGCGGGTCCTGCTGCGGATTTAATCTCACAGTTTGTTGCTTGTTCTTGGTTTCCTGCCTGGCTGCCCCGAGGGGGCGTGTGAGGCTTCAGGGCTGCGAGCGTGAGGCTGAGTCACCTGGCCCCGCTCTCCCTGAACGCCCCGCCCACACCTTCCTGCACCACGCCCCATTCCTCTTGGCCCACAAAAACCAGTGAGAGACGCTGCGCGGGAGCGCGCGGGAGCAAGCCCGGGACAAGGGCGGGACCGTTTGAGGCCGTTCGAGGCCTAAGAGGACTGGCCTGGCCCACCCCCCTTGGTTTGTACCATTGACTTCGGGCCTGCCCTTTGATATTAGTGAGTACGCTACAGGAATTATATCTGCCATACATCATGTGTACTAGGGGGAGCCGTAGTAAGACTGCACTGGGCCTGACCAATTCAAATGGCACCTTGGATGATTTTCTTGTAAAGACAAATTTGGCAATAGACGCCGAAATTACAAAAATGCAGAACAGGGTTTCTATCGAGCTGGACGCTGCGCGCAGGCTCTCCCAAACATTTGCTAACTCTAAAAAATCATCCTTGGGAAACATTGCGTCCGCTGCATCCCCCCAACAGGCCTCACACCCCCTCCCTCTGTTAACTTATGCCGACATTCATCATTCTCATCTTTCTTCCTCCCCACCCTCATTAGATTCCTCTTTTATTTTTACACCCATGTCCCCTAAACTCACGGAGAATCACCTTCCTACTGTACAGGAAAAGCCTATCACTCTGCTGGATATCCCTGCCCCTTCCTTTTCGGTAGTAAAAAGCAAAAAAATTCTACATCGTCAAACCATGAAAAGGAAGAACATTGCTAAACTTGCCTACAACCGCAAGAAAGCAAAAATTGCTAGGCATCAGTTTTTCAATTCTAGAAGAACTCTGCCTAAAATAGGGGAGCTTAAACAAACATCACATGCAGTCATCCAGCAAACGGGGTGAGAGTGATCTTACCTATCCTAACATCACTACTGTTCCTGCCTTAGAGAATTTTGCTGTCCCTGGTGATAACTTAACAAGGGGAGGCCAAAATGACTTAGGGAGGGATATGGACAAGCCGGGTGATGATGAACATTTTCTCAAAACAGTCTGGGTTACTCTAAAACAACTATTGTCACCTTTTGAACTAAGACTGTCACGCATTGAGACTCACCTGCTTGAAATGGACAAAACTTTAGTATCCCTGGCCACGCTTAGCCTAAAACAGCTGGAAGCTACATATCCCCAGATTACTGAGGGTGCCCCACAGGCGAGTAATGATGGTACCCAACCTGTACCAGCTCCAAATGCTGGCATTCAATCGGTATTAGTCCCTAACAAGGTATCCCCTGCTCCTATCATTTTCCCCTCTCCTTTGCCCTCCCTATTACCCAAACCTACTCCAATTCCTAAACCCCGGACAATTGCAAATGTCCCTGTTTCCTTTCCATCAAGCTCATCAAAACCAGATACAAAACCCCCCATAAAACAAGTGCAGCCCAAAAACTCTTCTAGAAATGATCAGAATGCGACCAAGCCTATTACCCCTCTTTTACAGCGCACATTTAACCAACACCAAAATCAACAGAATTTTCGCGGGGGCTATATTGACCTCCCTCCCGATGCTGGGCCCTATGTTGCCATTTTGGCTGGGGTACCTACGCTTGACCCTGACACCGTGGAAACCCAGTGGTCCTTAAAGAACAAAGTGATCCACTGGCTAAATGCCAACAGGCAGCATCCATACACCACCAGGAGCAGGGTCT
Source organism: Lissotriton helveticus (assembly GCF_964261635.1). Lineage (NCBI taxonomy): Eukaryota > Metazoa > Chordata > Amphibia > Caudata > Salamandridae > Lissotriton > Lissotriton helveticus. The sequence continues at coordinate 361,748,846 of NC_136065.1, read as the reverse complement.
TAATGGTCAGGCGAGTTCCATGGGTGGGTCGCACTAATAAAACCATATCAGGAGACTGTATTGTGGTGTCATTTGCAGACCCCCACACAGCCCAACTTATCACCACATGGGATACACATGCGATGCACCAATCTATTGTCACTAAACCCCTTACCTTTTTTTACCCTCCAAAACAGATAGTTGAGCCTTCTGGGGTCTGGTCCATAGCCCATAACCACAGATGAAAGGGGCACGGGCAGGGATGGCAACCCGCTAATAATTGGTGGGAAGGTGCACCCACTATGAATAGGTTTGAATGCCTAGATCAGGTGGATTGACTGGGACTCCTGATCTTTCACCTCGGTCGAGCGCTCTAAATCTTTCAACCAAGGCCAGTAACATTGACAATTCTCCATCTGTTAACAAAATTCAAACCTCCCCGGGTGCAGAACAACCCTGCCCAGTCCAGTGTCCCCTTGCTGTGCGCGCCACACAACACCTAGAGATGGTACATTCCCTAGTTTCGCTAGACGCAACGGGAAATGTCGGCCAACCAGCCCAGAAAAATAGCGACTTAAAACATTCACTCCTATCTTGGAATGTAGCAGGCTTGGGTAATAAGATCACCCATAAACCCTGGTTGGAGATTATACAGAAGCATGGCGTTCTTTGCCTGCAAGAAACTTGGCTTGTTGAGGAAAGTCATATTATGGGGTATCGAACATTTCATTCACCCGCTGTTCCCTCTCCCCAGGGTCGAAACAAAGGGGGCCTGTGCATATATACATCGAATGTGGGGGATATAAAGGTATATGATTTCCATTCTGATCAATACTTCCAAATTCTTTTATTTAAATGGGGCACCACACAAAAGGTGATACTGGTAAATTTTTATAATAACATGCCAGCAAACGAAATGGAACTGATCTTAAATAAAATGTCACACCACATTCATAAAGTGAGAGATCAAAACACGGGGGACCACACAGTTCTATGGGTGGGAGACTTTAATTGTGCCATCTGCCCATCTTCTGAGTTAGGTTTGTGCGGCCTTTCAGATCACGAGGAGGATGGCCCTTTCCATTTCTCACACACCAAGTTGGGGTCCCTCCTCAACAGCATTATTTTCTCTTTTGATCTTACTTTCATTAATCAGGCATGTTCCCCCCCAATTCCCTTTGCTCCAACATATAATGGCAGAGGCTGTGAAACCACAATTGACTTTGCACTAGCGTCACCCGTCAAACCCAATTTTATAACTTTCTGGGAGATTGGGGACGACCCAATGAGTGATCATTATCCTATTACTTTTGGGGTAATGATCACAGAGGAGAAAGCAAAGGAATCTAGTGGGCCGCTATATCCACTGGAGGTCACTTTAACAAAAATAAACGGCTATGTGATAAAGTGGGAGAAAATGAATCCTTTAACCTTCTTTCACAGCCTCATATCATCTTGCTTTACAGACATACTTGTCTGTTTAGAAGAGGATATTGATCCAAAGGCGATCATGGCAGCTTTCGCTAATATTCAGCTTTACATTAAAGACATGCTAACGAGGAGCCATAAAAAGAATGGGAAACACACACGTGGGTGGTTCGTATCTAGCTGCACAGCTGCCCTGAAGAATTTGAAGAAAGTTTTAAATGTTATCCCAAAAGATAGGGTGCAAATTTCCAAGGCCAGACGAGAGTATAAAAGGGAAATTAATCATCGCAAGGCAACAATGAAAAGGGAGGCCTGGGAAGCTCTGGGGGAAGCTGCCAGGAATAAGGACACTAACCTCTTTTGGAAAGTTATAAGATCGGTATATAACACAAAAGTTAGTGACAATTGCATAGATGTAGCAATTACGGCAGACCTCTGGGTAGAACACTACGGCAAACTTTATACCAACAGCCAGGGGGACACCCAGATCCAACAAAAGGAAACCTTAACTTTGAATAATCTATTTTATGATCACCAGTCAACTGACCCCCCAGTATCCCCCTATCCAATTGACTTGGTTTTTACTGCACTAGAAGTGGAAAATGCCATCAGGGAAAGCCCGTCAGGGAAAGCTCCTGGCCCCGACTACACCCCTGTGGATGTTTACAAAACAAACCTCGATTTTTGGGCCCCCCTCTTAACTAATGTTTTAAATATGGGAAACAAATGTGGCTTAATTAACACCTGGTCAGATGCAATTGTAGTGCCCATTTTTAAAAAGGGGAATAGGGACGATCCTGCTTGCTACCGTCCCATATCTCTACTGGACGGTCTTATGAAAATTGCAGGAAGGATCGTCCTTAAGAGAATTCAACACTGGGAGACAGAGAAAAAGGTTATTTCCGAACTCCAATACGGGTTCCGAAAGGGAATGGGTACCCAGGAACAATGCCTTAATCTGTCCCTATTGATCTCCAAATACACCGAGGCCAAAAAAGGGGACCTGTTTGTTACCTTTGTTGACCTCAGCACAGCATTTGATTGCGTGGACCATCTTCAGCTCTGGTCAACATTGGAACATATCGGGGTGGATCCAACCATCATCATATTAATAAAAGAACTATATAGAGATGCCGGGGCTAGAGTGAGGTTCGGGTCCCAGGGTCAATGCACACAGAAATTTGCCATAAATAGAGGGGTCAGGCAAGGCTGCATACTTGCGCCCCTCCTATTCTGTTTTTATATAAATTCTATTGTAGAGCACTTAATAAATATCCCAAGTGACTACCCAGCTATTAATGGTAGGCCTGTACCCATTCTTTTATATGCCGATGACGCGGCAATTATGTCTAGGACTAAGGTAGGGCTGCAGAGAGCAGTAACTGAATTTTCATCCTACATGGGGAAACGAAATCTGAAAGTGAACATCTCCAAAACCTTCTCCATGTCATGCACCCAAAAAAACAAAAGGCCACAATGCTCGATATATCTTGACGAGCAAAGAATTGAGTGCACGGACACCTTTTGCTACCTAGGTGTCGTTTTTGAAAGGAAAGGAGGTTGGAAACACGCAGTATCTGCTAGGAAACTTGCCTTTAGTCGCGCCATTGGGGCCCTGCGAACTTTCGCAGCAAAAATCGGGGGCAAACCGACTGCTGAGATGTTGCAGATCTATCAAGCTAAGTGTATAGCGACAGTCACTTATGGACCAGGCCTATGGGGCTTCGAGAACGTGTCCTCGCTACAAACCTGTGAAAACCTTTTTATCCGTTATCTACTAGGTGTGAGCAAATCCACTTCGACTTTTACCACCCACATTGAGACTGGCCTCAAATACCTTAGCGACACTTTAAAGTTATCACCGTGTTTGCTGTGGCACAAAATCTGGACCACTATGGAATGCCAATTTAATAGAGAACTCATCACGGACTGTAAAAATTTGGATGGTGCATCCAAAATCAAGTGGTTACGATACATCCAGCTGATGTTCTCTGAAATTGGACACCCCGAATTTTATGATACTCCAGAGTCCCTAGAAAATTTGTCTAGGCCAGCTCTCAAAAAACTTTTAATCACACAACTGGAAAGTGCCAGATGGAACATCGAGAAACACAAGAGCTCTACCCTGAGTTATCAAAAAATTACCCCTATTGAAGGTTTACAAATGTATCTCAGGATCGAAGCTGTACCGTATCCTCGTATGCTTCTTACAAGGCTGCGTTTAGGTACCTTCTTCCGAATGGTCACCCTCCCAAAACACAATGATTGGACTTCGGCGAACTTACTTTGCCCATGTGATGACCATTCTTCGCAAAGTAACATTCATATTATGTTCTTTTGTAATTTTTATTCTGCTCCGAGGAAATCATTCCTCTTACCTCTTCTTAAATCCTGGGGCATAAGAACATGTAAAACTGCTTTTCTGAAGTTACTTTTGCTAGATGAGGTGCATGTAATCTTTGTTGTTTCTCGCTTTTTAATGTCAGTGATAAAATACAGAAACTCTATGGTGTAAGCCTAACATGTTTAGATTCGCTAGAACTTCTAACTTGAGACTTTTCGATTATATGTTTATCGCTGACTTCTTATACATGGAAAATGTTTTACAGATTCTTTACAAACTTTTTCAAATCTTTTAACGTGGAAATCTTTTAAAATGTATGTTATTAACTGTACCTGTATGCTTTTATGATTTCTCATGTAAATCGAATAAAGCCAAATTTGATTTGATTTGATTTGACCTACTGGCATTCTAAATACCAAGGCCTTTTATTTATGTATATTAAAAGCATGCAAGTGCGTATAAATATTAAGCATGAGCGTAAAATCCGTTCCGCTCGCGGATTTTGCGGATTTTGGGCAAATTCGCAATCCGCGAACTCTCGCGAACTTGCCGAAAATTCGGAAAATCCGTGCAAAGCGGATTTTTTGCTTGGTCGCACTTGCCAACTAGAATACTATACAATTTCGCGGGAGTAAACACTTGCGAACACGTAGATGCCGGGCGCAGCGACAATCTCGCAATTGCGAGATTGCAAAATTTGCAATTTCGCACAAGAAATCCACCAGCAGGCAGCATAAACCTTGAAAATTATGATTTTTATCAGAATAACTCCTCAGGTTGACATTTGCCTGCACTTTTTCTTTGCGAAGAGTCCATTTTGGGGGGGGGGTGGGAGGAAGGAAGTGCCCCACAGTCTCCAACTTCCTGTTCCTGTCCAGCAGGCTCCTCCCAGTGCTTTCTTCATGTGCTGGTCACTTTGATTTGGATCTTGACCTGGAAGGATTACTTTTTGTGGATGCTGCTGGATATTTGGATTTTTGCAAAACTGAAAGCACTCAGCAGGTGCAAAAGTTCAATCTTATCATTAGTAACCATTCCCTGTAGTGCTTCCTGAGGGGCCCCTTCAGAGTTCAGTTGCCTACTTGCAACTATTCTATGACCCTGCTCTGACCCTCACAGCAGGCTCAGAGAATAGCTACAAGTAGGCCACAAAGGTCCTGTGAAAAAAAATTGCACTGCAACAGAAAGCAAATTACAGATAAGGAAGCAGGTGCCAGCCAGACTGGAAGTTTAAATTCAGTGACACATTAATCAACCCCAAATTAATTCATGTCAGTTGAAGCAGGGCAGGTGTGCTTGCTTTTTTTCACCCCCATAATCTACAGTGATAAACCAACCAGAGGGTGGCAGTGATGTACCAGAGGGTGGCATGGGTGTACCAGAGGGTGGCAGTGGTGAAACAGAGGGTGCTGTGAACCTGTGATGATGAACCAGACGTAGAAACAACATAGTCGCGGCCGTTGCGAGCCGACAAGTAAGTTCGCAATTGCGAACTGGTACACAACCCTCGCAAACTGGCAGAAACCCTTGCGAACACAAAAAATCCGTCAATACGCAAGTTTGCGGATTGCCAATTCGCAAAATCCGCCCATGCCTAATAAATATGCACTTTGTACTTATAGTCCTTACTTACAAAATGCACAGCTGCCAGTAAAACAGACACAGTTACTAACAGCCTTGCTTCTCGTAAGCAACTACTCCTATAACTACAAAGTGTGTGTTTATGCCCTCATTGCAGGCTTTCAAAACACATAAAAAAGGCATTATCATTTACAATGCCAATAACTCTAACTCTCACAAATGCTAGACCTATTGCATTGCAAACGCTTGTTTCAAGTTGTATCTGTGCTCTTGTTATAGTACTTATATCTGAACAGACTTGAAATGATGCAACATGGAGTAATGGTAGAATTTGGGTATTTCACGTAACAAGCTTAATGTAAAAATGCATAAATTATGAGATTGTGCAGGTGTAACAAACATTTTACCTGGGCCTAGTTCACTTGTGGTCTAATGCGGAGGAGAACTGACCCCACACTTTGAGTAAGAGTGTTTCTTTCGGGTTAGAGAAAACTCTGATTCGCATATAAATGATCTACTTCAAAAACATATGGTTGAACAAGCCAAAAACATTGGACTAGAATTCGACCCAGAGTAATAACTAGTGGTAAGGACTAATGTAAGTGTCCCTGCCATCAACTTTTGTTTCTCCGAGTTTCACACTGATATCACGTTTGAAATTATTTAACAAGCATTGAGAAAGTCAATAGGTCTTGCCTTTGCAAGGTCTATTAGCTTTGTCAATGTGTTTTACCCACATCGTGGCTACTGTTCAGCATGGCTAAAAGTTAGCACCGTTAAGGAGAGTAGTGTGGAGTAATGAGGAGTAGAGTGGCAAGGCGTAGGGTGTCATAGAGTGGCGTGGAGTAGAGAGTCATAGAGTGGCATGGCGTAGAGTGTTGTAGAGTGGTGTGGAGTGTTGTGGAAGGAGTAGAGTGTCATAGAGTGGAGTAGATTTTGGTTTTGGAGTGGCATAGAATGTCGTAGAGTGGAGAGACATAAAGCAGCAGTTAAGGCGTAGAGTGGAGTAAAGTAACATGGAGTGGCATAGAGGGAGTCGGTTGTGGCGTACATAGAGTGGAGTGGCGTAGAGGGGAGAAGTGGAGTGGAGTAGACTGGTGTAGTGTGTCAAAGAATAGAGCGGAGTAAAGTGGCATGGAGGGAGTTGCGTAGAGCATCGCAGAGTGGAGTAAATTGTCATAGAGTGGCATAGAGTGGAGAAGAGTTTAACAACATAGAATATCATATAGTGGAGTATCGTGGAGTGTAATGTCGGAGAGTGGAGCACCGTAGAGTGGCCTAGAGTGCAACGGCATAGAGCAGAGTGTTGCAGAGTAGAGTATAGTCGAGTACAGTGCAGTTGGCAGAACATATTGGCTTAGAGTGCAGTGGTGTAGAGCGGTGGTTCCCAAACCTTTTCAACCCGCTGGTCCCTTGACCCATTGACCATTGCCCGTGGCTCCCCACTGTTACTGTTTTGGAGGGTGGAGTGAATGTACACCCGGCCTCTGGAGTACTTGCTTTTTTCTCCCTGAAAATAATTGGGATGAAGCTGATGAAGGTATTATAATCATATCCGCAGGGTGTTTTGTATTACCAAGGCAGAGCCCTAATAAAATCCAGTGAAATATGGAGGTCATCTCCCTAGACAATGCATCAATTAAGCACTACCTTTACAGCTTTAGGCATGTCACTTACAAATCATCGACATCATGCGTTTAAGTCTAATTAGTTTAACTGAAGCCAACAGACCCATCAACATTAAAGGCAGTAAAGTGCTTGGTGCACGGCTCCCCTGGCTAGGTTTGATGGCTCCCCAGGGAGCCACGGCGCACAGTTTGGGAACCACTGGTGTAGAGTGTTGCAGAGTAGAGTGCAGTGGCATAGAGTGTAGTGGCTTAGAATGATAGAGTTGTGCAGAATAGATTAGTGTAGCATAGATTGAAGTGGTGCCGGGTAGAGTGAAGTGGCGTAGCATAGAGTGGAGAGGTGTAGAGTAGATTGTTTCAGAGTAAATTGAAGTAGAGTAGAGTGGAATGGTGTAGAGTAGAATGCAGTGGCATAGAGTAGAGTGGTGAAGAGTGCAGTGGTGCAGAGTAGAGTGCAGTAGCATAGAGTACAGTGGCATAGAGTGCAGTGGTGCAGAATAGAGTGGCTTACAGTTCAGTGGTGGTGAGTGCAGTGTTACAGAGCAGAGTGTCGTAGAGTGCAGTTGTGTATAGTAGAGTGGTGTAGGGTGCATTGGCATAACGTGCATTGACGTAGAGTGCAGTGGGGCAGAGCAGAGTGGTGAAGAATGGCATAGAGAGCAGTGGCATAGAGTACAGTGGTGCAAAGTAGAATAGAGTGGCGTAGAGTGCAGTGGTGCCGGAGAGATTTGCCTAAAATGCATTGGTATATAGTGCATTGGTTTTGAGTAAAGCTGTGTACAGTGCAGTGGTGTAGAGTACAGTGGGTTAGAGTGGAATGGGGCAGAGTGCAAGGCATAGAGTGATGTGTCATACAGAAGAGTGTTTTAGAGTAGAGTGAATGGGCGTACAGCAGAGTGGTGCAGGGGAGAGTGCAGTGTGTAGAGTGCTGTGGTGTAGAGCGCATTAGAGTAGAGTGGTGCAGAATAGAGTGGCACAGGGTAGATTTGAGTGGTGCAGGGTAGAGTATAGTGGCATAGAGTAGAGTGGCATATGGTGCAGTGGCACAGTGTAGAGAGGCGCTAGAGTGCATTGTTGTTGAGTGTAGTGCTGCCGAGTAGATTAGAGCAGCAAAGAGTGTAGAGGCATAGAGTAGAGTGGTGTAGAGTAAAGTGCAGTAGCTTACAGTGGCTTGTAGTGCAGTGGTGCAGACTAGAGTGGTGGAGAGTGCAGTGTTACAGAGTAGAGTGTCATATAGTGCAGTGGTGTATAGTACAGTGGCATAGAGTGCATTGCCATAGAATTTGTTTGCATAGAGTGCAGTGTCACAGAGTAGAGTGGTACAGAGTGTCATAGAGAGCAGTGGCATGGAGTACAGTGGTGCAGAGTAGAATAGAGTGGCCTGGATTGCAGTAGTGCCAAGTAGGTTGGTTTGGAGTGTATTGATTTTGAATACAATGGTGTAGCATGCATAGGCGCAGAGTGCAGTGGCGTAGGGTGCAGTGGTTAGAGTTTACGACATTGCCTTAAGTAGGACCTGTATATTAATCTATTGTTCATTGGTGAGTCTGTTTAGTATGAAGATCTTGCGTAAGTTCCTTCGGCATTTTAATTGATGAGCTTTTAAAGGAACTGATTCTCGACTAAGTGGTTATGTTATATTTATGTATCCACTGCCTTAACTGATGTGATTCATTCTCATTCAACAGCAGTAGGTGAGAAGTGTTTTGCAGCTTAGTAAGGTTTATTCATGTAATTGGTTATAGTACTGGAATTACCCAAGCCTGATCTTATGAAATATATGTATTGTTACCTCTGAACCAGGGTTTGAAACAATTTTTATTCCAATCTTTGAAGGGACAGCCTGTGAGCTCCCTTTGTTTTTATTTATGGGGTTTTTATTTCTCGTCTTCTATAAGGCATATTTATTTTTATGTGAGGTAACTATGTGTGTTGTACTTTTATGATCCTGGAGATCGAAATCACGTTTCTGATGATGACGATGATGAGTTCCTTATACATACTTAGTGTACATTTACTGTAGGAGTCAAATGCTGGTTCCCTTACATTTAGTGGAAGTTAAGTTGGTGTTAAAATAGGACTATGCATTTTTGACCATTTTTTTTTTAAATATATTTTCCAGATTTTTCTAGATTAGAAATGGGAAACCACCCACTAGGTCCCTACCTTAAAAATAAGCAAGTGTGCATCGAATTTGTTCTGGTTTTGAGTCGTATACAAGTGGCAATTCGCCTCAGCCTGGGTGCTAGATTGATTAGGGCCTCTTGGGAGCTGTAGTTCGAATGTTATATGATTGATAGCGAAAATATTTTTTTGCTTCTGTCGGCACAACAAATAAAAAGGATGCATATTATTTATGTCTCGACGAATTGCATGAACATTAATCAATAGGGCGCCCACAACACCTTATCTTTTTTGCGTGTGAATAGCTAAACATTAGGTATACAATCTGGATTCCAAATGAAAGGCATTGACATGTTCAAATTAATAATTCGTGAGTGCACTGAGAAAAACTGCTATTTTGAAATGTTAAGGATTCATACAAATCTGAAGAATTGATGTAATTTCTGAGAAAATTGTTTTCTCTCACAGTCTGCATATATTCTATGTGGTAATCCAGGATGTCCACTCACTGCAGCCTATGGCGAGATTGTATGATTCTATCTATCTGTCATCTGTGTACCAATCGTGGTGGCTGTGTGATGATTCCCTTGCCCTGCTTGCCACACGGGTGTTGATCCCGATCCCTCTGAGTTCACCTTGATACAGTGCCTGCTGCTGCTGTAGTGATCCCGAAGGCCAACCTGCTGCCGCTGTTGTGATCCAGCTCTCTTGTTTGCTGCCGATTTGGTTATTCTGTTGTTTCTTCTTGAGTCCTAGAGATGCTCCTTATATGGTGATGGTGCTTCTTCTTCACGCCTCCAATGTGGTTGGACTTATCCTGCAGCCTTTGTTGTCCTGATGCTTTTGCTTGCAGCTTTTGTGCTGACAGTGTTTCCTTGCCTGCCGCCTATGTGTGAGCTTTCTGTCTGCTGCCAATGTAGTTAGCCTCCTGTTTGTGATCCTGATGCTCGTCTTGCCGGCTATGCCACCAGTCTAGTTTTCCTGATCATTCTGCCTGCCACCTATGTGATGTGATGATCAGGGAGCACTGCTTGCTGTCTTTTTGGTGCTCGCAAAGCATTACCTGATGCCTATATGGTAATCCTAATTCCTTGCCTGAGACTATGGTTTCTGTATGCAGAAATCCTACAAAACCTGTGTGTAGATATGGTAAGCGGTTACCTTGAAGTAGCTCTGAAAGTGAATCAGCCTCAGCCTTGGTCACTTGATGGGATGGCAGCACTGGTAGGATCAGAGGAATAGAGAACATGAAAACTCAAAGTAATGGCCAAGACGACACAAAAGAAGAACAATAAACTACCCTAGCTGATGTGCGCCCCGGAAACATAAAGTGTACTAATAGACCAGCGAAGCTAGAAGAATGATAGGACTGGAGCTTGTTGTAGCTGGAAGAACTAAGCATGACATCAGTCGTATTCAGGAAGCAACACTCTAGTTGATGCACTCCGGCTTCCTTTATAGTGTTGAGACTACCTTTAACGCACCAGACCTCTTCATCCTGTGAGGAACTAATACGTGACTGAAGTAGATTTCACCCCTACTAGGGACCAGCCCAGGATCGGAAAATGTTGGAATCCAAACAGGGTCATCCCTTGATCCACTTTGAGCCCCATCTCTTGATGTCGGTCCCCACAAATTGAGGGTACCTCCACTTTGACCCACAGACATAACAGATTGCTGGCCCTCGCCTACAGGATGCAACCATATTTCCCTGTAGCAATGGCCAATCACCATTTCCAGATTCCAAGATAGCGCAGCCTGGTTCCCGGAAGTCTTCCCAAAAACTCAAGTAAGAACTGGTGGAAACCCCAGCACTGTGTCGCCTCTCAAAGCAATACCCCTCCCCGGGATACTACATTGCCTGAACCGCAAGGACACATTTGGGAATCCATTCCGTACTTAGATGCTGCATAGGTGGGTGCCGGAAGTCCAGCCTGCATCCTCTGTGGTGATCCCAGTTACTATTCTTGACTTGTAGGACAGTAGACGGTTATCACGAAGTGCAGATGGTACCTCTGTGTGTTTTGATACTTTCTTGTGACCTCCACCAGTGTTCGTCCTCAACTGCCAACCCTGAAAAGGTACTCCAATTTGCTCATGAGTAGATATTTTCTTTTAGGGACATGGTGTTGTCATGGGTCTCAGGTATTTTCTTGTAAGACCACTCTATTTTCTCACTGATAGAGCTGCCCCCTATTGTGGTGCTCAAAATGAGTGCCCTTGCTGCTAAACAATGGGTGTAGGCGTAAAGTAGTAAATGTCCATTTTATTTCATATTACTCTTAATACAAGAGATGAACATGTTACCAAAGTTGTCAGATTATGGCATTACGTGATTAGGAGATTAAGAGCGCTGTTTAGAATTTTACTATTTAGAATATATTGTGCTGTCCTTTCGATGCATGCACAAGCCTCGATACAGTTGTGGGCGCAAATATCTTTATTTTTGCAAAGATATGCAGTACTCAAGAGGTGTGATGCCTTCTACAACTTCCACACCCAATGCCAATTACCCACATACAATTCTTCCACAATCCACATTCCAGCATCATACATGCTCCACGTGCTATATTCCACATTCACCTCCCTCAGCACGTGCAATCACTAGCACCAGAGAATGGTACTGAAAATACTCTGATTTGTGGTAAATCTGGAGGAGAATCAACAAGCAATATTTCCTCCAGTGTAATAACAACTTGCTATCATACTTCAGTTTTGCCATCTCTAAGTGGGATAAATAATAGTTGTTACTGTTCTGCAACCTCTGAAAGGTGCCGCGCCCCGGCAGCAGAATTCATGCACTTAGCTTGGCAATGCCCAGGAATATTCGCATATTGGGAAGACATATACAGAGAGTTGGGGAGAATAGTGGAGGCAGAGCTGATACCGGATCCCACAGTGGCACTTCTGGGGTTCTCCAAAAACATACCAAAGGGTATATACAGATTGGTAGATATGGGCCTGCTAGTCGCAAAAAGGGTAGTTGCATTGTGTTGGATGAGGGGCCCGACACCAACTATTAAAAGTTGGTCACACGTTATACTATACTGCTGCACGCAAACGGAGAATTATAGTGAACTACTCCCCCCACGTAGCCGCCCGAAGAACTTTTGGGGGATATACATGACACACAGAATTAGTGGGGCTGTGGGGGGAAGGAGAGGATGAGGTAGAGCAGCCTAGTGAAAGTGGTCATGCCCTGCAACGAAACAGCGTGTAGATAGCGAACTTTGGACGGTGGGCATCAAGACTGGTGAGGAGGTTGGACCTCTTCCTCTCATGGGGGACATAGCAGGTACGAAGGGGGAGGCAGACGGGATGGGGGCAAATTATCCGGAGCCGAGACAGATTATGCCGGAGCTGCCACGAATATGGAACGGTAAAGACGGAAGTGTGCAGAGATGGGAGTGGGTGAGACACGCCGATAGGTACACGTAGTTATGACAATATGGAACATTGGTAATGTGTGTGAAAAGGTCGCTGCCTGCCCAGGTTGGGTTGTTGGCATTAAAGCTGTGTAAACTGGCAGTTAATGGGGGTACTCCAACCCCTGCACAGTAGAAATGTACTGTTGTGTGATTGTATATTAATGTGTTTATATACAATAAAAACTTTTTTTTAAAATAGTTGTTACTGTTCTCTCTGTTAATGGTACCCAGTTTACCAGCCTTGAAGGAAGGAAGACTTAGTTGGCATTGCTTAGTTTAAAAAATGTGTTGTGCCCTTCAGATTACAGCAAATGTCAGTGGTAATTGTTTAACTCACTGAGCCAAGCTGTTGTCTTACTTTCCCAGTGGTGGAGAAAATTCCATCTGTGGGCTGATTACAGATGGCATTTCCTTTATCACCCAACGTTAAGTCAGGCACTGAGAGATTTTCTAGAATCATACATCATGTGCACAGAGGAGAAAGCTAGGATTGTAACTCGCCTCCACAGTGAACATCTTAGTGGGTGTAAGAAAACTGGATTATCTTTTGGGGTGAGTGACTACCCACCTCAAGGAACAATCACAATCCTTATCAGGGTAAATCATCAAAGTCATTAAATTAACCTGAGCTCAACCCCCTGATAGCTATGGCACAGAACAGACCGTCTTAATTTAGCCCAAAGTGTGGAAATTATTTATGCAGTACCAAAACCTTAATGAAGTCAAAGTACAAAACAATAAAAATGTACTTAACATAATTAAATCAAAATCACAAAAAAAAATAAAGGGAACTTGGGATATGGTTTTATATAAATGTTAAGTAGCAATGGCGGCAAGAACCTGAAAGGGCCAATGCTAGCTAATGTTCAAGGTAGACTGGGACCTAGGCGCAATTTGAGGCTGGCCGCGACGGAGTGTAGATTGGAATCTTCAGACAGGTTGACCAATGTCAAATAATTTACCTTCTGACCTATTGCTCTAAGTCCCAGTCCACTACAGGAGTACACTTCTAAATCTCCCTGGTCCTCAGGAGAGGCAGTTACAGACTCGCAGTGTGTCATGTAGAGGCCGCCAGCAGGGTCCAGTCAGGTCCAGTTGCCATTGGACAGCTGGACACTTGCAGGAAAGGCCCGTGTAGCTTGTTATAACCCTGTAGTTGGAACAACGATTCTGCCTTATCACCCTTGTAGTCCACTTCTCTGTCCTCGATACAATAGGGAGCAGGCCCAATCTTTTAGGGCTCTATGCCAATCACAGATAGCAGGTCCAGTCCTCTTCTGTTCTTCCTCAGGTTCAGCAGTGTTCTGTAGTGGTTGCCTAGAAGTGTCACATTTATGACTGGCACTAGCTACTGGGTGGGAATGAATCCTGACATGCCCTAACCAATGGTGTGAAAGTTCTTGGGGCCAACCCTACACAATTTTGGCATTTTCAAGATTAAGAACGTTTTTGGCCACACTAATCTTGGGCTCTGAGGGCTTGGGGGAGGGGTACTGTGGGGAGTGTACTGTGGTAATCCTAGTGTCACCCCACATCTAACACCAAAATCCAGTTTGAAATAGCCACTGTACTCGAAATGATCCCAGAGAGAGACGTATGATAGGACAAAGCAGGATTCTTTGGCAAGAAGACATCAAGAATTTTCTTGGGATCCTGTTCTCTTTCTTTCAAGTGCACTCCAAATGTTGTGTGAACCCAGCAGTCCTGTCAAGCAGGATTTGGCACTCAATCAGAATTGTACACTGCAGCGGCAAAAAAAGATACTCACAGACTCAACTGTGCACATTCTTTGCGTTCCAGAGGAATCACCTCTCCCAATTCAATTCACTCAATGTTTTGCTCTAGGAGGCATTTACCTCCTTTTTTCACCTATTTAAATGTTAATCACCGGCTGCGAGAGGCTGGAGAGCAAATGCAAACTAGCCTCCAGGAACTTCGGGTATGGAAAGGTAGCTTTTGAAAAGTTACTTTTACTTAGTATTTATAAACAAAATCAGACCTCACCATTGAATCGCATTTTAATAACTATTAAAAATAGTTGTTTAATTATTTTTCTAGCTAGCCCATTCCAGAGATATTGTATTAGGATTTTTTTTTAATTCTTTATATTGAAAAACATAGGTTTCAGACATCATATGATGAAAAGAGGGTTGACAGTCATTACTTATGTAATTAACCGTGGTATATTGTAGGAAGGGTCTGTATTTCCCAATCTTGCAAGTGTGGCGCTTTTACGGCCTTATAGATTACAGCATACACATACCAACCTCACAGCCCCACCCTCCCTGGAGTTCCTCCCTCAGCATCTAATCACCCATACCCTCTATATTGACTCCATGCCCCCCAAACGTTCTACGATTTTTTAGGGCAGCCTCTCACCTTATATACCACTTGTTCCACCCTTCAGCACTAATCCAAGTCGGCCTCCCAATCAACCTCTCCCGCTGGGGCCGTAGCCCCTCAATCTCTTGCTAAATTGCGTTTAGCAACTTCAGCTGCCAGTCCCAACCAGACCTCCGCACACCTGGGCCATTCCTGTTCACCGTTTATCCCCAGGAGTAACCATTTTGCATCGAAAGGGGCCTCTATCGCTGTGACCCTGGCCATTTTGGCTGTTACTCTGCCCAGTAGCCCTGTACCAGTTGGCATTCCCAGAGGATATGGGAAAAAGATCCTTCGCTCCCACATCTTCTCCTACACAGCTGAGACTCTGCCCTGCCAATCTGGTGCAGCAATGTCTTTGAGTAATTGGTTCTATGAAGTATTTTAAATTGAACCAATCTGAATCGTACTCGGATAGCGACAATATTAGGATTTTTAATAAAAACTCTTGTATTCTTCATAAGACAGCTAGCCCTTCCATAGTGAAAAATAGCTTTTGTGTGCTAGTCACTGTAAGGACAAGCTAACCTTAAGTTTCTACAAGTTTTACTCTTAAATATCATGCACCCTGCCTCGTTGGTGACAAGGCCCTGACGGGATGAAATATTAATATTTAAAAGGGATATATTGACCTGTCAAAAGGGTTTATTTTGACAGGTCAAATTGCGGTTTCTACACTGCTACAGTCAGGCTATATTGGTAGGTCCGAACCCACGATTGTCCCGGAACTGTAGTGGATGACACAATATGTGCTTCAGTTCACCCATGGCATTTAAATTCCAGTACCTGGGTACACCTTATACCATATACTAGGGACTTATAAATAAGTAAAATGTATCACTCTAAATATGCCAATATGCCAATAGTAGCATATTTAAAGTGGGAGCACTGACACTACTACTGGTTAGAAGTGTAAAAGTACACACAGTTCTAAAGCCAGCAAAAATAGCGAATACAGCAAAAGATGAACAGTCCATGGTGACCATGCAGAAAAAGCTGATTTCCTGCAGTGGGTCTTTTAGGTCCTAATGGTAATACCCAGGAAAGTGCAAAAAATGTTTGATAAATTGGTTCCCAGACCATTTGTAGCTCTGTAGATCTTACAGGAGGTTTGATAATAATTCCTTTCATTTCAGGATGCCTCCTGCACTTTTTTCCTGCTAGAGGAGACATTCTGAAATGTGTGATGGAAACATCCAAAAGTTATTCTTCAATTTTTCAGGACACCTGCTAATTGGAACAGTTATAGCTGATAAAACGAATTTCGTTGCGCGCACTGCATTGCATTTGATGATGCAGTGCACACAACGAAATTCGTTTTTATTTATTTATATGTTTACTTACCTGTTAAAGTCCGTAATCCATACATTACTACCCCCCACCCTGCCCCTCCCCCTCTCCACGTCACTGCCCTGCAGTTACACCTACTACCGGCCGCGGCTGGCTTACACCATCGGGCGCATTGCCTCCCCTCGTTCACCCCTTAGATGCGATTGCATCTGAGAAGCTAGCACATGACCAGCGTGCTGTGAGCTCCGATCTCGTCCCACAGAGGCCAAAGAGTGAAGTCCAGCTGTTTAGCAGGGCGGTGGCGTCCACCTGGTAAAATAAGTGAGGGGACGCCGTCCACCCGCGTGGTACCCCGACTCGAGCCCTGTATTTTTGTAAGTAGTTTCTTAGAGGGCCACTCGCCTCCAGTGGTGGCTGGCTTGTATGGAGGGTGCTGGGGCGGGTGGGACAAAAAGGTAAGTAAATAAATAAGTAAATAAATATTTGGGGTCTATGACAGAATATCGACAGACAAAATATCGACCTGCAAAACATCGATGCTGGAATATCGAAGGCAAATATATCGACATCCTATCTACAACATGGTAAGTACACAAATACCGAAACAAAAATATCGATGTTAAAAATATCGTGAATAAAAATATCGTTTTAAATCTGTTAAAATATAATGTGTAAAATAAAGTAAATAATACTTAGGAATAAAATAAACATAGTTAAAAATATTTACTAAATTAATAAATAATAGATATATAATAATATAACATTAATTAAACACATATGTAAAATATATATAATATATTTACTTAAAATTTTAATAATTACTTTAATTACTTATAAATTATTTAAAAATACTATAAATTACAAATACATCTCCACACATAAAATAATTACATAAAAAAGTAAATAATTATTTTTAAATAATTAAAAAAATTAAATATACTTTAAATATTTTTAAAATTAGTAACATAATACATTATCTAAATTCATTCTAAATAATAAATAAAACTACTATTTAAAGTCCAAAAAAACCTACAGTATTAAAAACATTGGATAGTGTAAAAAATTACTATTCCCACTCCAGAAAATGCAAAATTAGGGAAAATATTGTATAGCATTGAAATAAAAATTACTATTACCACTCCAGAGAGTGAAACAGTAAAGAAAACATTGGATAGCGTAGAAGTAAAAATTACTAATCCAACTCTAGAGAGTGAAACAGTAGGGAAAGCGCTGGATAGCGTAGGGGGTAAAAATTACTATTCCAACTCCAGTGAGTGCAACAGTAGGGAAAGCGCTGGATAGCGTAGGGGTAAAAATTACTATTCCAACTCCAGAGAGTGAAACAGTAGGGAAAACGATGGATCGCGTAGGGGTAAAAATTACTATTCCAACTCCAGTGAGTGCAACAGTAGGGAAAGCGCTGGGTAGCGTATGGGTAAAAATTACTATTCCAACTCCAGAGACTGAAACAGTAGGGAAAGCGTTGGATAGCGTAGGGGTAAACATTACTATTCAAACTCCAGAGAGTGAAACAGTAGGGAAAGCGCTGGATAGCGTAGGGGTAAAAATTACTATTCCAACTCCAGAGAGTGCAACTGTAGTGAAAGCGTTGGATAGCGGGTGGGTAATAATTACTATTCCCACTCCATAGAGTGCAACAGTAGGGAAAGTGTTGGATAGCGCAGGGGTAAAAATTACTATTCCCACTCCAGAGAGTGCAAGAGTAGGGAAAGCATTGGATAGCGTAGGGGTAAAAATTACTATTCCAACTCCAGAGAGTGCAACAGTAGGGAAAGCGTTGGATAGCGGTTGGGTAAAAATTACTATTACCACTCCAGAGAGTGCAAGAGTAGGGAAAGCATTGGATAGCGTAGGGGTAAAAATTACTATTCCAACTCCAGAGAGTGCAACAGTAGGGAAAGCATTGGATAACGGGTGGGTAAAAATTACTATTCCCACTCCTGAGAGTGCAACAGTAGGGAAAGCGTTGGATAGCGTACGGGTAAAAATTACTACTCCCACTCCATAGAGTGCAACAGTAGGGAAAACGTTGGATAGCATAGGGGTAAAAATTACTTTTCAAACTCCAGAGAGTTAAACAGTAGGGAAAGCGCTGGATAGCGTAGGGGTAAAAATGACCCATTAATATAAAAAAAATAGATTATAATAAATCATTAACAATAAATGTATAATAAATATCAATTAATAAATACTAGTTACCAAATAATAAATATTAAGCAATAAAATACTGTAAAAAACAAAAAATATATTATTAATTTATTAGCAATTAAAATACATTCAACAATAAAATTATTTGTATTCCCAAAAATACTTTTTATAACACACTAATTACGAATTATTTACAAATAATTTCCCATACATATTTTTTTAATTACCAATTAAATAAATTAATTACAAATTACAAAAATTAATTACACATTAATACATTAATTACCAATTACAAACATTAACTACCAATTACAAACATTAACTACCAATTACAAACATTAATTACCAAATACATAAATTAATTACCAATTACTAATATTAATTACCAATTAAAACAATGAATTACCAATTACATTTATTAATTGCCAATTAATAATTAATTAAAAATACATTAAGTATCAATTACAAATATTAATTACCAATCAAAACAATTAATTACCAATTAAATGTATTAATTGCCAATTAATAATTAATTAAAATACATTAATTATCAATACCAATAAATAAAAATAATTCATAACTTAATTACTATTAAAATACTTCCCACCCAATTCCCCTATAAACTCACTACCCGCTACAGAACTTAAATAAAAAATTAATTAACATTAATTTATATTTCCTAAAAAGTAATAATCATTTTAATATAATTAAATTACTTCCCACCCTATTCCCCTATAAACCCACAACCCGCTCCGGTACTAAAACATAAAATTGACTTAAAAATAACATTATAAATATATGTAAATAGTTCAGATATAACTTAAAACAAGTAAAATACTTACCAAAAAACATATAACACATACATATTAAATACATACTAACATACATAACAATAGTAAAAATATCAATATTAGTAACATCGAAATTACTAACATCGATATGTTTGATATCGATATTACTGACTTCGATATTACTCACATCGATATAAAAAAAATCGATATTACTTACCTTAGTGTCGATATTCTGTCCAACGATATTCTTGGCATCGATATTCTTTACCTTCGATATTTCTGACTCGATATTTGTGTAGGTCGATATTTACAACTCGATATTTTGACTGTGTACCAAATATTTGCACTTACCTTCCTGACGCAACTTCCTCCTCGCTTGGATCTTCTTCAGGCAAGCTCCAACGTGGGACCCATGAAACCGTGTTAAGCAATTCTGGCGCAGCAATCATGCAGCATGAAAGAAACACCAGCGTTCACTTACTGAGTCATCTTACTGGCTTACGATTGATGATGAAGACAATTGCTATTATATGTGCACTGGTCGCACAATTGACTAGATGATATAAACTGAAGAAAAAACTGTTAAGTGGTATAATAGCTCGGGTGTTGTCATGCAGTCAAAGAATTTTGGGACTCAAAAATGGCAGACATGGTTGTCTCACTGCCACATGAGTTGGAGTTAAAGAGGCTCAGATTCCGGCTCAGTTACCAGTGCCGTGCGATCTGGATCAGGAAAAGCTCTTCCTGTGTCAGACACCATTTGCCAGTGGCGTCTCCTCCACTAAGGCAGAGGAGCGTCGCCTCACTGCTTTTTTGCAGTGAAAGACAGAGAAAATAAAATGATAATAACTCCTGTTATCATTTTATTTTTTCCTCCTTGATAATAACTCCTGCGTGAGGGGGCTTGGGTGAGGAGAGGAGTAGTAGCACACTCCTAAAGTGCGCAATGACTGCTTGGATGGCCCTCTCAGCCGCGCAAAACAGTCTTGCGCACTTCGCATGTTCTGGATGCAGGTTGCATTGCAGCCTACGTGGAGAACATGCACAGGCCTCTTGTCAGCGTCTGAGCACCCAGGCCAATCACAACGCTGCTAAGGCAGGATTGTGATTGGCTCACTGGGAGCCTGGGTGTGCTTCCTGTGGCCGAGCGATGGAGGACTACAGATGAGAGACGGGCGAGGAAGTGGCGAAAAGGTACGTTTAAAAAATGTTATTTAATTTTTTTTATAGCCGCTTTCCCCCGCCTCCTCCCCCTCCTCCCCCTCTCCCCTGTCCTCCCCCCTACTTTACGCATCCTCCCCTCCGAACCGCTCCCGGCCCCCTCCCTCCGATCGGTGCCGGCCACACCTACCTTCTGCATATATCTTGTAACATACCAGCACAGACACATAACCTTGCAACCATCTTTGTTGATCAAACTAGAAAGGGGCCTGTACTGGGGCATACATGATGTAAAAGTTGCCTGCTACATTTAGCCTAATCTTTAGGGTTGGATTTTCTGAGCTTTTTGTGTGTAGATGTCTTTAGATTGTGGCATCAACGTCCAAGGTGTCTCCCCTAATATTTTTAACTAGTACATGACTTCAATGTGCTATGTCTCCCTTATCAATAGAATGGGGGAATCCGAGAAACCTATTACATTCCTCCCCAAGCGCGAGGGATTTAACCTGGGGCATTGTGTTGCATTGTTGTGTGGGTTAGAGGAACAGAGCAATATAATGGAACGTTGCAACATTGCGGCCAGAGTGTTACCTTGTCGACACAAAGCATTGTGGTCATGGGGCAATGAGACCCCCCTCCAACTTTGACTGGTTGCCACACAGAGTATACATGCATGAGATCAGCTTGTGGCTCCGTGTTTTTTTGAATGGGGCTATGACTAGGCATATTCTAAATTTAAATTATGCCGGTGAAAAATGTGACGTTCTGAATTCCTTGTTATATGAAATGGGCAAAATTCCTCAAAACTTCGCATTACACGATTTTTTATGTTTTTCCAGCAGCATGCTGGTTCATGTAAAAAATGTCTTGCAAAGAGACATTTTCTGCTCAGCCAGTCTGTTATCTTCTGACAGTGACAGAAGACTGGTGGTCCACTGACGTAACCAAGCAAAGCTATTTGTGGAAGAAGGGTCTGTGCTAAGATTGCTCTTCAGGAGACAAATGAAGGCTTTAGGACTTATTTAGAGTTCGGCAGATGGGATGCTCCATCACAAACGTAGCGGATGTCCCGTCCACTGTATTACATGGCACATGTAATGCGGCGGACATGATATCTATCAGGTTTTGAAGGACGTCCCATTTTCCAAACTATAAATAGGGTCCTTTGACTACTACTTGTTAGAAAGAAATGGGTCGAAAAAAAAATAACAATTTTGTGTTCTCCTAGTAACTGCCTTCATAAATACAGGGTGGCACTATGGCACAATAATGTGTATGGAAAATCGAATACCCTTACATTCCTTTCATTCTACTTGGGGAATCTCAATTTCTCAAGATCATAGGAAGATCAAAGGGAGGTGGTGGGGAATAGCCCACAGCAGTGAAGATGTTGTTTGACTATGCTGCACAGTTTATTTTTCTGTAACAAAAGTAGACAGCAGTGAAAGTGGACATGATACCAAAGTATTCCCAGCAGCCCAGAACGTGGAGGCAATGAACACACATACATTTTGAAGGAACTGATAAACTTGTAAAACTTTTAAATCAAGGCGCAATATAGTCTAATACCCGAGAAAGTGATTGTTATGTCAAAAGAAATTTGAAACTTATTTAAAACACTTAATAATTATTAACTTTCAGATAGAATTTTCTTGTAAATGGCTGTTCATAGAATATTTAGTTAAAAGTTTTTAATTTTTACTTTCTCCTTTATTAGGAAACCCATGCATTTTGTAAGGTTCATTGGTAAACCAAATTAAAACTTAAACAAACGCCTAATGTATCAAGACAACGTCTTTACATTTGCCATTAATTACACACTCCTGCAAAGCACGTACAATATGGAGGAGACTGGTCTTTTTAGGAGTAGTCGTAGCAGAAACACAGCAGCACATTCAGCAAGTAGAGTAACAGACCAGTCAGCCTCTTGACTCAAAAATGCGGGTAAAATCCGTTGTTTAAGATTGTGATCACATTAAGGTCAATGGGCAAGGAACACCTTTTTGGAGGTGATACAGGTTTGGGAAAAACTGCGACTTGATTAGAGTCTATGAGGCATTTTTTGTCAGGAATACAATTAGAAATAAAATGCTGTTTTGCTGACATGTATGGAGTAAGGCCTAATGTGCTCCTGGAAAACCCGAGGTAAAAAAGCCCTGCTTGGTTTACGTAGGTTTAAGTGTTGTGATGCACCTTTGAGGGCATGCACGCTATAGCAATAACTTGCACCTAACTCTAATGGTGCATGCAGACAACAGTCTTATAGCTGCATTCTGCTGCACTTAGTAGGGAGCTTGTAGACTTCTCATCTTTGAGCATGAGTTAGAAGGATACTGCATCATGGCCAGTCTGCTCCATCACCAAACTTCTCGAATTCTAGCTATTGGCCAATAAATGCTGTCCTGAAAACTCTTAGGTGGTACCACAATGACTCCTTTACAGTGTTGGTATCAGGATCAGAATTCTTGTACTCAATCCAGTGTGACTTCTGTAGTAAATTCAGTCAGCTTGCAACAGATGTTATCGCTTTGTGGTGTTTGTCTTCCCAGTCCCCATCCACCTTGAGTACAACTACTTTTGGCTTTACAAAGGGCGCCGGTAACGGATATTGATGGATTGACTGGTCGGTGGCAAGATCACTTCCTGTACATTTCACACAAGCAAACTAACAGAAAAAGACACAGTGTAAGGTCTTGTTCACCTGCCCGGTGGATGAAAGAGTTGGCATTCCTCACCCTTCAAGAGAGGAGATATGCTCAGTGTTTATCTTTCGCTCTGCCTTAGGGGAAAATACTAGATTTTTAGGCAGACTCAAATTCTTCTTTTTCGATTTATAGCCATATACATAATGCAGAAATTCAGGAATTTTACCTGGGCGAATGTGAGATAAGCTACTTTGAATTACTTTTAATATTAGCTACAAAATCAACATTTTCTCGTTGGACAAAGTGCATTCAGTTATGTAATCTAATTAAATAAATGATTTATTTGTAAACGTTTTCAGTGTGGCATGCACAAGGCCCTTGCCTAGATTTGCTGCATGACCTGTTGGCAAAAGGGTTTTAGTTTCTGTATTCTTAAGGGAATATAAACTAATTAGCAAAATCATGCAATTTACCCGTAGGCCATAAAATACATATCTATCTATCTATCTATCTATCTATCTATCTATCTATCTATCTATCTATCTATCTATCTATCTATCTATCTATCTATCTATCTATCTATCTATCTATCTATCTATCTATCTATCTATCTATCTATCTATCTATCTATCTATCTATCTATCTATCTATCTATCTGTCACAATATTTAGTATTTTAATACTAAATATTTTAGCCACCGATATTTTGTAAGGTTCATGATATTCTGGTTCTGCTCTGGCTACAGCCACCCTCCTTACTTTAAGGGTCTGATTTCGAGCTAAGGCTTTATCGCCCCTGATAATAATAACACCTATTACAAGTTCATGGGCATAACATGCAGATTTTGGTATTTAACATGCTAAAATCAACATGGATCGGTAAATACCATATGCTTTTTCCATGTTAAATTTTGTCAGGTTTGACCTGCCAGAATATAACATAGGTTAAGGTAGTGAAGTCATTTAATAATTATCGGATGCATGAAATACCTACCAACTCGTAATTCCAGTCCATGCGTAAACAGGAGTTTATACGCAGGTCATATTATAAAGACCAGCTTGTAATCAGGGCCTAAGTGTTTATCTATGCTTTTTATTGAGTTTGCTGCACATTTTCAGCAGCCGTGGCCCGTGGAGGGAGTTCGGTGGGGCAGGGAGGCGGTGCGGGGGAGGGGCAGGGTGGGGGGCGGTAAACAACGGAATATGAATAATTGCAGGTAAGTAAACAATTTAATAAATAAAACGAATCAGGCAATTATCTCATTGTAATTGCACAAATAAGGACCCCTTGCTATGAATGGTAGTTCCAAGGGCAGACAAAAAATGAATGTACTGAAAAATCCCCTGGATCTCCTGAATCTGCTACAGAGCACGTACCATCAGCGCTAGCTCTGGAGCACACTTACTATGGTTTAAGATAGTGTACCATTATGGCAGGCGCAGCCCATGAAGGAAAGAGCGGTAGGGCGGGGTGGGGGGGATTCGAGAGACCACAATGAGGGAAAATTATTTATTTATTTAATTTTCCATCAGCATAGTCTGGCGAATCCTGCCCACACTGCCAGCCACTCTTACATGCCAGGGCTGCTCCTGCATCTTGGAGGATGAATCCATCGATACCCTAACATGGCAGAAGTGGTCCCCTTGACTCTATCATCAATAGACATCAATAACATCAATTCAGCCGACTTTTGCAATCTACAGACATCTATACTAGAGACTCTTTTGGCTCTTTTGGATTTGGCTACTGCAACAATTAGACTTCCAGTTACTTGTCTTCATATTTCCATATAGACCACAGACCTATAGTATATCAGTTTCTCTAGCTTGTGAGGCACTCCTGGTGGTCCAACTCTTTGAGAGCAGCTATTGTCTGTAGGACTATGATATTCCAAAGGTACCTTATCCCAATCATTCTGCTTTTCCTGGTGAAGGTGTGTTTGCCGAAACACGTTGAAGAATGTACCCTAAAGAATGTACCGTTTGATGTGTAAACTGTTCATATAAGCTATTATCAGTCTCTTAAATGTCTTCTGGTCTAATTAATGAGTTGCTTCGTGATGAATGTTTACATATCAGTTGTGTTGGGTTGTTGAGTCTCAATACCTTTGTGGTGTTCAGGGCACAAGTCCTAAAAATAGCAGTGGGGGGACTCTCCAAGTTAGGTGGTGGCACAGGAAGTGACATCACAACAGGAAGTGACATCACAACACTAAGTGACATCACATGAGCAGCAGACGCCCAACATCCTATTATTCTAGGCAAAACTCACTGATGAGCCTTGGATACTCGGCCCTGGTCTCTCCTCAGATGGGGTATGTGTATGGCTGAATTAATGTATAAATGTGAAAGCGACGTTGGTCGGAGCGCTATGTGACAGACTTGAGCACCACATCATACATGGACCAGGAAAAAAAACCTTGGTAGGACTGAATCTTTGTTGTTCTCTCGCCTTCTGCTGATTTAGATTTGTTGATTAAGGGGTCATAGTGGCTGAAACTCTGTTTTTTTTAGTTTTATATAGTGCAAACTCAGTACTGGAGCACTTTGCATGAGCACGACCAGGTTATTTTGACATCAGTTACTGTACAGAAAGACACATGGCTCTTTCAGGCCCAGCGAAATGAAGTGATGTTGAGGCGACGCCGGGACTAGAACGCTAACAATTGTTACAGACAGGAACTGTGCCTTGGGGAGCGTGAGAAAGAAATGGGGCTGTGAATTAGAGGATGCAGGGGGTTTAAACAGACCGGCTCTGCATTCCCAGTGTACCATTCAAATTTTAGGTATTAGCAGGCAGCAGTAGCCTGTTATGGGTTAAACTCGGATTAAACGTATATGCCTCCTCTTACAGGCAGCTTCTGTGCAATGGACAAACAGACACACACAGCAAAAGATTGCAGCTCCCTACTGCAAAGCAAACAAGTGAGAGTCTCCTCACAGCCCACTGATTAGCAGCGTGATCCTAGCTCTAACTGAAGCTCCATATTGAGTGCGCATCATGGGCATGTCGGGAGTACAGTGTGTGACACCCCGGTGACAAGTAATCAAAGGGATCAATCAGTGGCTGCACACTGCAGCACTAACTCTCCAATGCTCGTCTGGGCCGTGTGGGCACAGAAATGTTCACCGGCGCCATAGAATAGTTTACCCCCCCCTCCCCCCTCACCCCCCACCCAAGTGCTGGCGGCTCGGCTAAAGGTGCGAGCTGCACAGCCTCAGTGCTGGGGAAGCACCTCAGAGCCAGCCTGGGCCGAGCACGGGGTGCCCATGATTACCGCAGCCGGAAATGCGTGCTTGGTGCGCGCTCGTCTTAACACACTTTTGATGAACAGGGCAGGGTGGACGGCGCTTTGATGAGTAGGGTGGACGGCGTCCACCCTGTAAAATAAGTGGGGGGACGCCGACCACCCGCGTGGTACCCCGACTCGTGACCTGGTGGTATTCTGATATATTTATATGTGGTTTGCTAGACTGGTTGTATGCATCTACGATTGTGGTCTGTATGTTGATTTTAGCATTATGAGATTGTCCATTTCTAGTCAAATGCAATTTAAGGAATGTAATGTATGCTACTGGATCAATTGTTATATAAATAAATAAGATACTATTTCTCACCTTCATGTCCTGCTTTGTCCTTACAAATATATGGTACATGTTTATAAGTTATTTGCTAAGGGATTTTGCAGTACATTAATTATCGCACTTGTACCACATGCAGGCAGCTCCTGCAGAGGATCTGAACAACAGAAGTAAAAGTAAACTATGCATTAACATTTTTATTATCTCTTACTTAACTGTATAACTTAAACAAAAAGTTGTCTGCAAGACGTAAAGAGTAATGGCTTTAGCAGGGCAAACCTTCAATTGATTCAACGGGTGGTATGATCATCATCTAGATGTATATTCAAGCAGACTGTGCAAAAAGAACTCATGCAAAAGTTAGATCCGCCGCATACATGATATTTTTCTGATCCTAATATAAATTGCATTATTTTAATCGTACTCTGTTTTTTAAAAGTTCATGTGTTGTTAGATGCTTTATGGACGTGAATAATAACCAGATTTTTATAAAACTCAATATCACAGCTTTTCCTTCTTTAAGTGCTATAGCAGGTTTTATTATTACCTAACTTACTGTTACTTTAATTTCCCAACAGCAGAGCCAAGAATGTCTAAGGTAGCTGTGCTGCCGGTCACATCAGATGTCAACTAGGAGGGCCTGATTCACAAAAGTAATCCGAGACAAAATCCTAAACTTACTTCTTTTGGTTTTCACAGAAAGCATTTAGTAGTAGTAAAGTTAGGGTTCCTAACTTTACTACTACTAAACTGAGACAAAATCCTAACTTTATGACTTTTGGTATTCACAAAAGGAATTTAGTAGTAATAAAGTTAGGAATCCTAACTTTACTACTACTAAATCTCTTTTGTGAACATCGAAAGCCATAAAGTTAGTATTTTGTCTGAGTTTAGTAGTAGTAAAGTTAGGATCCCTAACTTTACTATAGCCTTATAGTAGCGGGCTATACCCGCTATTAAAGGCTCGTTGCAGCGATAAATGCCCGTGCCGAAGGCAAGGGACTTTAACAAAGCAGCAGGACTTTAATTGCCGGTATAGCCCTTCTACAAAGGCCTATAAGGCTATTAGAACATTCTGCCACTAGAGGGCAGAATGTTCTAACAAATAAAACAAAACCTTAAGGGAGCGCGAGGGGATTGAAATCCCCTCAGGTTCCCTGTAGCCTTTGTTCACAGCCAGAGCTGTGAACAAAGAATCAGTGGAATGTTGGAGCTCCGGGCTTATACCAGCCATTATAAGCCCAGAGCACTCCATTGTTTTCAATGGAGCTACCAACATTCCAATGTTCTAATATAGCCTTAAAGCCCGCCATAGAGGGCTATACCGGCTATTAAAGGCCCTCTCCAGCGTTAAAGGCCCCGAGCCAAAGGCGAGGGCCTTCAACAAGGGAGAGGGACTTTAATAGAGGTATAGCCCATCTACGAAGGGCTATAAGGCTATTAGAACATTCTGTCACTAGAGGACAGAATGTTCTAACAAAAAAACAAAGCCTTTTGGGAGCGTGAGGGGATTGGAATCCCATCAGGTTCCCTAAAGCCTTTGTTCACAGGGAGAGCTGTGAACATAGAAACATTGGAATGTTGGTGCTCCAGGCTTATACCAGCCATTATAAGCCCAGAGCACTCCATTGTTTTCAATGGAGCTCCCAACATTCCAATGTTCTAATACTACTAAATGCATTCTGTGAATACCAAAAGTAGTAAGTTTAGGATTTTGTCTCAGATTAGTTCTGCAAATCGGCCCGGAGTGTTTAGCTGACTTAGAACATTGGAATGTTGGTAGCATGTGCGTGTTAACTGCTCAATTTTTCAATCATGTTTGCTAGTTTTACTGTCTGCCCTGAGAGGGATTTAATTAAATATTCCAGTACATTAGAGTTTATCACAGTACCTCGTAGCGCTGTTTCTATACGACTTCCAATCATGCATGAACCTGTACAAAAATAGTGTGTCTGTCGACAAAAATAGCATGTTGGTACCATAATGAGAGACTTTCTTTTAATTCTTCCATTCATTAGTCTCTAAAACTAATCTAAAATTGTATGCATGTTGCCGGGATAGTGTAACCGGCAGCGGTGTAGGAAGGGGGGTGCGGTGGGTGCGGACCACCCCAGGTGTCATCACTGAGGGCGGTGACAAAGTACCAAAAATTTGTGTTTTTAAAATAAAAATAAAAATTTGGGCTCACAACACTTTTTTGGGGCAAAATAATATTATTTGAGACGAGTGGTGCGCAGCAAAGAAAAGAACAGAAAGGCAAAGCTTTAAGTATCTTATTTTTTCTCCTTTTAATAATTTCAACATGGGGGGGGTGACAAGAAATGTTCCGCACCGGGTACCACCTGACCTTGCTATGCAACTGGAAACCGGCCTCCAAGTGTCAAAACCGGCTTCCTGGAGCTCCAAACCACTCGGGCTTGCCCTCTTGCCCGTCTGGCCTGTCCGGCTATGACTACTAGTGAAAACAATTGCACAAGCCATTGACCATCCTCTTTTACTGTCTTGTGGGTACATTTTCCAAAATGTATGCAATTGCACACTAGTGATCAGTTAAGGCACTTTGACTCCAATGTATTAACGTTTTGTGAGTTACAAACCAGTTACAAGCAGTTTTGCCACCACAAACCATGAGGGTACAATGTTGAAAGAAGACAAAAATACTAGGTTCAAAAATAGCATAGTGACGTTAACCCCTTCGATGCTTGTGACGGAACCATTCCGTCATCAGTCACGGTTGAGCTGTGCTGATGACGGAATGGTTCCGGCACGACCACACCCTGTTCTGGAATGTCCAGCACCGGGGGGAAATTGGCGCCGCACGGAAGCGGTTAATGAATAAAGAAGGGCATCATTTGCAGCCCGATGCAGTGGTTCCCAAAAAGCAAGAACCTATTTGCGAGTCACAGTCTGTGGGTACTAAACAATTGTAAATTGTGATTGATCACAAAACAGAGATTTTGCACTTACTAAATACCATCAATTGAAGCAGGAGACAGCCATGTGCAACATACAAAAGGAGGCCCATGGTTTTTAGGTCTCGCCTACGCAGTGCGCAGGCACTGCTTTGGAGTGACCTCTTGGAATCACTCCGGGCTTTTGTGGAAACTCGTGCATGTTCTGCACTGTTTCCAATCAGCCCTCGTGCATGTACGGCGTTTATCTTGCGGAAGCGAGCAGCGGCACCAACTGTTTGCAATTATTGCGCCCGCAGCTGCTCACTCCTGTAAGGTAAATGCTGTAGATGGACTGCAGGCCGTGCTTGTTTTTCTGCACTTTTATTTTATTACTAAGATTGTGCACGCCCTACCAACAGATAATCCTCTTACCTGGTGTACTAAGATTTCAGTGCAGGCTTGACTCTATTTTCATACACAACCGCATTTATGGAGAGGTTTTTCTGTTGCGTCGGGTTTGTTAAAAAAAGTGTCTGTGTCGAATAAAGCTACCACTTTCCTTTGAAAACTTCTGAAAACCTGGCTCTTCCCGTAAACTCCATCATTCGCGCTAGCACATTCTCTAGGGCTGGGACACTCCCGGGTAGCCATGCGCTTTATAAATCCTTTTTTTAATTTCATTTAATTTCATTGAGCGTCTAACTGAACACGTTTCCACCCTTAGACTGCACAGAAACCAGATCTTTCAACATGGCTGCACCAGCGTCAAACCTATTTCTCATACAAGCGGCTCCCTCTGCACTGACAGTCCTTGCGCTGCTCCTGAGCCCCGTGTTTATGCAATGGCTTGTGGTAGCCATCGCCAGCTGCAGCTCTTACTCTGTGGTTTTAAGGACCTAGGCAGTCTCTTGACCTTGCGAGAGAAGGCCCACGTCCCCGCACCAGCTGCTCTCAGAGCACGGTTCGGCAGCGAAGCCTCGCTCCATCTGTGTGCAGCGCACAGGAACAGATTGCCTTCAGCACAGGGAGTAAAAATAAGCATTTGCATAGCCAATAGGTCTCGCCTTTGGGACCTTATAAGTGTTTAGCGAAGGCGAGACCTATTGGCTATGCCAAAGCTTTGTTCACTCCAAATGGCTGCACTTCATGTGATGGAGAGTGGGATGGGCTGTTGGTAATGCAAAAGAGGAGAAGGCAACAGGAAAGGCAATTTAGCATCAGAATAAAAAGTCTTGCTCAAACAGAAAAGAACACAAAAGCCAAGTAGAGGCTCAGCAAACAGTTAATATATGCCCTTTTTGATGAGCTGTCCCAGTATTAAATAGAAGCACCCATAGAAGTGAGGCTGTATGCACATAATGTTCTGGTCTTATGGTCCTAATACCTAGTAGCGGCTGCTACTGGATGGCAATGGTGAGGAGGGGGGCAGAGAAGGGGAGTGGGAGGAGGGAATAAAAGAAAAGACTTACCTGAAATGGACCGCGCATCCTCTGTCCTCTTCATCTTCTGGTCCTTGTGGAGGAGTGTGGCTCAATGGTTAGAGCGGTAGACCCTGATGCAGAGTTCTGGCCAGGGACCAGGGTTTGATTCCCGCCTCGGCGGGGTCTTGGGCTCAATTTCCTCGGACCTGTTAATTCTCGCCTCGTTGCCTATTCTAATCACGGGCCCCACGCTGCAACTCTGGGCAATAGCTTGCTTAGCCTCCACACCGTCCCCAACAGCGCTAAGGATGCCTGGCTTCACCCTGGGGCTGCCCAGGAGTGGACACTTGACAGGGAAGCCAGGAGGGGTTCCACAGCGGTATGAGTATCAGCGACAGGAAGCCGAATAGGCGACACCGCAAGGTGAACGTCTGGTGACAGTGCGCTCTATAAGTACCATGACATTTACATTTAGTCCCGACCGGCGGCAGCAGCAGCAGGAAGCACTCGGGCAGTAGGCTCTCCTGAGCCAATCACAATGCTGCAATACAACATTGTGATTGTCTCCCACAGCCAATCACAACGCTGAAATGCAGCATTGTGATTGGTCTGAGCACTGTGGTTCAGCACTCAGATGGGTACAGGGAGGCTTTTGCAAGTTCCTCACCAGGCTGTGTAATGCAGCCTGGTGGGGAACACACAAAGTATGCTGGACTGCTTGGCCGGCCCAAGAGGGCCGGCCAAGCAGTCATGCACACTTAGGGAGTGCAAACAACTCCTCCCCCTGTGCTGCCCAGCTCTGCCCCGCTCCAAGAGCCGCTGAGCCGGTGAGCCAGACATGCGTATTTTATAATTCTTTAACCCAGCTGTCTTAGATAGCTGGGTTAGAGAATATGCAGGCATCCAGTGCTCTTAGGAGGGCTGAGAGAGCCCGCTGTGTCCAATCCTGGTGCTGCTTTCATGTTGTGAATTGGGTTTGGGTTGTGCCGTTTCCTGTGTCTTAGCTTCCTGTGAAGACACCCAAGGGAGGAGAAGGTCATGCTGCAAGTCACCAAGGTAAGTATATTTTAATTATTATTTTTGTTCTCCCCGCCCTACCACCCTCAGTACAAGCCAGCCGCCATTGCAGTTGTACATTTAGACTCCTAAAGAGCAGGTTCCGGTGTTTGCATTTAAGTGGCATTGAAGATTGTTGCCTGTTGTGCTTTGTTACATAACAGCAGTGGTGGCTGGCACAGATTGGGGGTGGCAGGGCGGAAGGCAGGGGGCGAGGAGGGAGAAGGGGGCAAAGTAAAGAAAAAAATAAAACTTACCTTACCTCCTCGCCGCTCCTCGTTGTCCCTCGTCGTCATCCCTCCACTCTGCAGGAAGCACACCCAGGTTCCCCTGACCAATCACAACACTGCAATCCAGCATTGTCATTGGTTAGCCCCGAGGCTCCCCTGACCAATCACAAAGCTGCAATGCAGCGTTGTGATTGGTCTGAGGCGCAGTGGTTGGCGCTCAGACAGGGAGTAGGGACCTGGGCATTTATTCCATGCAGGCTCTAATGCAGCCTGTATGGAGAACATGCAAAGTGTGCATGACTGTCTTGGGCCGGCCAAACAGTCATTGCGCACTTAGGAGGGTGCCACTCCTCCTCTCCTGCTCCGAGAGCAGAGTATACCCACCCCGCCCACCAACCTGCAGCAGGAACAAATACAATTGTAGTAGCCAGTTATTATAATTTTATTCTTTCTTTATTTCCACTGCCGATGGTAGTGGGACAACTCTCCTCCGCCTTAGTGGAGGAGCCGCCACTGAATAACAGTGCCACAAGAAAAGGCCTTCACTAGATCTTCACATCTACAACTCTGGTGAAGGTGATGTACCCCTCTTGCTCCCGTTTTAAAAGTGACACAGAGTAGAGATTGTTCAGAACCACTTCTAAAGTAAGCAGATCACCTAAATTAATGAAGACACATATACAGTCTTTGTATATATATACAAAATACTCACTTTTTCCCAGGTGTAAAAGTGGAAGATAACATCATCCACACCTGGCAGGTGCCCAATGATGTCCTTCTATGTTAATTGCATCAAACAACAAAATAAACTTGTGTGACATAATCAGTTATTTCTTATCTTTTGTTGGCATCAGCCTTTTCCAGCCCCATGAAAAAACCCACAAAGAGCGTATGTCTCCCTGCTGGGGCACAGACACACACGTCAGTGCCCACCAAGGAACCAGAAACTGTTTTTTTCTTAGTCTATGAAAAATCCAAACAACGTGTGGCTCCTTGCTGGGGCACAGGGCACTGACACGTACGCCTTGCCCCAGCAGTGAGCCAAATGCTGTTTGGATGTTTAATTAGCCTAATTAAAAAGAGGGATGGCTCCGCTCTGGGGCACAGCCACACAGTTCTGTGCTCCAGCTAGCAGCATCATGTCCATTAAACTACTCTTCTTATCACATGCAAGTATAGTGTTTGTAGTTTATTCAAAAGACCATGATACCCAGGACATACAACCAAGCTGTGGTTTACAAATTCTTTTCACTGTATGGACCAGGTATCACTTGATAAGGTAAACTAAAATGTATACAAATTGGGGTGAAAAATCTATGCATTTTTTAAATGTCCCTAAGAATCTGAGTTTAGTGATAGAGTGTTAGTTGATTCTGGATTACCAGTAATGCCAGGAAATCCTGTGAACATTTTAATAAAAAAGTATATATGTGGATAATGGCTCATAATAGGGTGCCAAATGTATAGGGAAATTCAGTAGCTAATAGCCAGTGTCATACCATACTCCGTTCCCATCCTTCTTCTGACTGAAAAAGTTCCCCACTAGAGTGGGTGATAGGGACAAAAAGTCCCTAGAATGTGAGGGTATAAAGATCAACAAACAAGCTTGGAATAAGGTAGATTTTTGGGATATTGTTAGTTGTAGTACATGGGCCCAGGATCGACATGGGGACCTACCCACCTAGACATTTCTAAAATGACACTCCCAGGGGAGTCCTCGGTAGTGTGGGTTGTGTGGATGCCACCCCTTTTTTCTTACTGAGAGGTCAACCCTTGGTTAAAAAAACAGCATCACCTCACGTTTCTGGTGTGGAAAGCTATGGAGTATGGAGTTTGTGGGAAATAGCAAAAAGGCTATTCCTACATTTTTAGCATGAAAAACAGTATCTCATGTGTGTAGGTTACCTTATTGTAATGGACGAGAATCAGATTAAACTGTGACCGTGTGAAGTCAGTGTCCCAGGATGCTACCAAGCCACCCCTCGACGCACCCACGGACCCTTCAGCTGCCACGCCTGCAAGTTCTCCTGCATCCGGACCTGCCTCGCACCAGCACCCGCCAAGTCGAACACCAGCAGCAACCACCTCAAGTGCATCCTGCTCAACACCCGCTCCGTCCACAGACACGCCATCGAACTCTGGAACCTCCTCGACACCACAGCCCCAGACGTTGCCTTCCTCACGGAGACCTGGATGAACGCCTCTTCAGCTCCCGACATCGCCATCGCCATCCCAGAGGGCTACAAGATCACCCGGAGGGACCGCACCGCCAACCAGTTGGGAGGAGGCATCGCCATCATCCACAGGGACACCATCCGCATCACGACCAGCACCGACGACACCCTTACCACCGCCGAACACCTGCACTTCCAGATCCACACCGACCCCAAGACCACCCTCAGAGGCACCCTGATCTACCGACCCCCGGGACCACGCACACAATTCAGCGAGGACATCGCCGACTTCGTCAGCCCGCATGCCCTCCCCTCCGCTGACTACATCCTCCTGGGGGACCTCAACTTCCACCTGGAGAACAACAACGACCGCAACACCACCACCCTGCTCGACAACCTCGCCAACCTGGGACTCAAGCAACTGGTGAGCACCCCCACCCACCTCGCCGGACACACACTCGACACCGTCTTCTCATCCAGCAAAGACATCGCCTTCAGCCACGCCACAGAACTCCACTGGACGGACCACAGCTGCGTCCACTTCACCTTCGATAGAACGACGATCCACCACCACCAGCAACAGGTTGCTCGAAGGAACTGGAACAAGATCACGGCCGACCAGCTCGCCGCCTCCCTGAGCCAGCACCCTCCTGCCAGCTCAGCGAACCCCAGCCAGGCCGCCGACAACCTCGCGAAGTGGATCAGCAACTGCGCGGACGAACTCGCCCCTCTGAGGACCCCGCCCAGCAGACCCGGCAGCAAGAAAGCCCCATGGTTCACCGACGAACTCAAGAGCTCCAAGAAGAACTGCCGAGCCCTCGAGAAAGCCTGGAGAAAAGAACCTACACCGGACAACATGACCACCCTCAAGCTCGCCACCCGGAAGCACCACCAACTGATCCGCACCGCCAAGAAAACTGCATTCAAGGACCGGCTGGACAACAATGCACACAACTGCAAGGAACTCTTCAACATCGTGAAGGAGCTCTCCAACCCCAACGCAGGAAGCAACGACATCACCCCTTCGCAAGACCTCTGCAACTCCCTCGCCTCCTACTTCCACAACAAGATCGCGGACATACACAACAGCTTCAACATTCAACCGACGCACGCCACGACCACAGCAACGCCGCCCACCACCACCCTCAGCGCCTGGACTCCGGTCAATACCGAAGACACCGTCCGCATGATGAACTCCGTCCACTCCGGATCTCCGACCGACCCCTGCCCTCACCACGTCTTCAACAAGGCCGACGCTGTCATCGCACCCCACCTACGGGACATTATCAACACCTCCTTCGACACCGCCACCTTCCCTGAGAGCTGGAAGCACGCCGAACTCAGCGCTCTACTCAAGAAACCCACAGCGGACCCCACCGAACTCAAGAATTACCGCCCCATCTCGCTCCTCCCGTTTCCTGCCAAAGTCATCGAGAAGACCGTCAACAAACAGCTGGCCGCCTTCCTCGAGACGAATGGATCCCTCGACCCCTCACAGTCTGGTTTCCGAGCCAACCACAGCACCGAGACCGCCCTCATCGCCGCCACCGACGACATCCGAGCCCTGATGGACAACGGAGATACAGCGGCCCTCATCCTCCTAGACCTCTCCGCGGCATTCGACACTGTCTGCCACCGCACCCTAGTGCAGCGCCTCAGCAACGTCGGAATCCAGGAGAAGGCACTGGAATGGATCATCTCCTTCCTCGACGGAAGAACACAGAGAGTCCGCCTACCACCGTTCAAGTCAGAGGCCACCGAAGTCATCTGCGGCGTCCCTCAAGGATCCTCGCTGAGCCCCACCCTCTTCAACGTCTACATGAGCCCCCTCGCGGCCATCGCACGCCAACACAACCTCAACATAATCTCCTACGCCGACGACACCCAGCTGATCCTCTCCCTGACCAACGACCCCGCCGCCGCCAGAGCTAATCTGCACGAAGGGATGAAGGATGTAGCCGAGTGGATGACAACCAGCCGCCTGAAACTGAACTCAGACAAGACGGAGGTCCTCATCCTGGGCTCCTCGCCCTCCGCCTGGGACGACTCCTGGTGGCCCCCCGCCCTGGGCACCGCACCCAAACCAACGGACCATGCACGGAACCTGGGTTTCATCCTGGACTCCTCCCTCTCCATGACCAGGCAAGTCAACGCTGTCTCCTCGTCATGCTTCAACATCCTTCGCATGCTACGGAAGATCTTCTGGTGGATCCCCACCGAAACCAGGAAGACCGTCACCCAGGCCCTCGTCACCAGCCGACTGGACTACGGCAACGCTCTTTACGCCGGCACCACCGCCAAGCTCCAGAAGAGACTCCAGCGGATCCAGAACGCCTCAGCCAGACTCATCCTCGACATCCCACGAACCAGCCACATCTCCGGACATCTGAGAGACCTGCACTGGCTCCCCGTCAACAAAAGAATCACCTTCCGTCTCCTCACCCACGCACACAAAGCCCTACACGATCAAGGCCCGAGCTACCTCAACAACCGAATCAACTTCTACGCTCCCAAACGCCACCTCCGATCAGCCAACCACGCCCTCGCCGCCGTCCCCCGCATCCGAAGAGCGACAACAGGAGGAAGGTCCTTCTCCTACCTGGCCGCCAAGACCTGGAACTCCCTCCCGACCGACCTGCGCCTGACCCAAGACCACCTCTCCTTCAGGAAGAAGCTCAAGACCTGGCTGTTCGAGCAGTAACGGCACCCCCCCCCCCAAGCGCCTTGAGACCCTACGGGTAAGTAGTGCGCTCTATAAATGTCTTTGATTGATTGATTGATGGTGACAATTTGGCCTTCAAATACTCATTGTTTTAGTCTATTTCTATCCCATGCAATTGGCACACTCGAACCTGTTGGCATGCAAAGCAAATCAAACATTCACCCCCAGTCAAGAGATCTGGGTTAAATCCATCATTCTTTTGCTCACCATGCCACCCCCGTTTAGACCCAGTCATATGCAAATCAGTCTTGACCCTGTGCCTCATGGGAACAGTCCAGCCTGACCTGCCAAGCCAGGTCTTCCCTGGACCGGAAGAAGCATCATGGGACCGGTTTGGGGGTAACACCCCTCATCTGCAAGGCTAGTTTGAATACAGTGGCAAAGTGAGCAAATAACCCACATCTAAATAATGAATTTAACCCAGATCTCTTGACTGGGGGTGAATGTTTTGATTTGTTTGCATTCTGTCCATCAATTATGTGCCCTTTGCTTTATCATAATTAGGAGGCATTATTTTAATGTACTCTAAAGTCTGCACTGGATTGTGCAGATGAAAACAATGTTCATAGAATGAAAACATTTTAAATATAATTCAAGCACATGACGAGCTCTTTCTGCTGCCTTCTTTTGTAGCATCGGAAATTACAAACTTTTGATCCATTTCTTCCTGCTGCAACATAAGTAAGGTAATGATACCAGATCTGCCTTTGTCTAGGAAACGTAATTAAGGTTAGCACCCCATTTCTTTAGAATAATTGCGCGATCTTCACTCACAGGTTTTAGGGAAACAATCATAGCGATATGTGAACTGTAACTGTAATTAGGTATTTACTGATTCTAGCAAGTAATCTCCCTGGTAGATAGTATTTAAGAGACTTACCAATTTTGTTTTAAGATTTTTTCCTTTCTTGGGACCACCTACTTGGTCTATAATGAACTATACGTTTTTAATGTATCTTAATTATATTGTAATTGATATCTAAACGAACAATACCGATGTGTTCTGCTGTTGTTTACATAGATATACATACATTGTACAGGGGCATGCAGGCGGATATTATCACATCAGTGTAGTCTTCTTGATAGAGTGTTTTCTTGCACAGTGATATGTTATCCATTGATCCTTCAATTTCAGCTCCAACACTTTCGGTTCTGGCAACTTTTGTAGATGAGACAATGTTCCTGGCGTCAGTGGTGTTTGTTGTGCAGCTTTTACTATTAAGGAGGTGTTTTCCTGTGGTTCGTGTTCTGTAGATAAGCCTTTCACTAAAATAGACAGGGGGTGATGTTGGCAGCTGAGTATTTTGTTACAGTGAGCTGTTCTGAAGTGTGGTTCTCTTAATCTCATTAGCATCTTTCTATTCTAATGGTTTAATGGAAAGTGTAGTTTTTGTTTTGTTTACTTGGCAGCTGTTTGATGCATATATCAAGTGAAAGAGTAATGCTCACCTTTGTATCTTTCATAAAATCAGACTTTCATGTTATGGATCTGTCTAAAGGATGTTTTATTTGTCCATCAAATATTAACACACACCTTTATGGTCTATTGATCACTTGACACAAATATTACTGCCCTTGGGGCCTGAGACACAAATGGAAGGTAAATCAGTGTGCCACAATCATCGGTGGAAACATCCACTCCAAAGGAGTCTCTTGGCACCTAGACTGGAGGCGAGGGACTTTTTTGTCAGGACTTAGTTGATAAACAGCCAGACTTTCAAAGATTTTCAAAATTTCCACAAGGAAGATTCTTTATGGAATGGTAAAGGTAGTTGCTCCATGGTGTGGAATAGCAAAATTGGCCTTGTTTAGTGATCAACAGCTTGAGTCTGCATTAATCCCAGTGTTGAAAGCACAGTTTTTGGATTGTCAGCAATGTATATTACACACAAACACACGCACGCACGCACACACGCACACACACCACACACACACACACTATATAGATTTATATATAGATATATATTACCTACTGCCAATAGCTACACATTAGGTACTGTGTGTAAGGTTTCAGGTTGATTCATGAAGGGGGGCTGAGAAAAAAGGGGATGTGCCAAAACGCTTTTTCCCCATGCAATGTCTATGGGGATTTTGCAGTTTGTGAACATAACTGTAGCCCAAACCGCTCAATGGATTTTCCTACACATTTGTAAGAAAGCTAGACCATAGTCCAGAAAGAGTTCTTTTTTTAACTTGGTGTAAATCTGTTCAGTAGTTTCAGAGTTATTAAACCCCGGATCCTCGTGTAGGTCATAAAAAAATTGAGGTAATTTCCTCAGGAACCCATCCATCTGTACTATGGGGTCGGAATACCTATATCCTGGTCCCTTCTGTTATTTTTCACTTTTCTTTCCCCACCCTCTGGGCTGACCAAGAAACAAAATGGCAGCCGCAACTTTCCTGTCAGGTTGTGGCCAGCAAATCATTGCCTTGCTTTGGAGTCAGGATCCGTGGATCCCCGAGAGGGGATCCTTGAATGATTCGCGTCCCTAGATATACAAATGTCTTCTTCCTTCAATAACCCCTCCCCAGGATTATTTTGGCCCTCGGGACCCCAGCCCTCAGGGCCTAGCCCTATTTGAAAACAGGGAGGAGGGCACACAGCCCTTCTACCCGGGCCTATTTCGGCCCTGGGAACCCCATCCCCTGGGGCCTGGCTGAATGTGCAAAAGGGGAGGGGATCCACTTGGCTCCCCTCCCTGTGCTGGTTTCAGCCCTAGTGACCCCATCCCCCAGAGCTGAGCCATATGTGCAAAGGGAAGGGGGCACACAGCCCCCTACCTGGTCCAATTTCATCCCAGGGGACCCTATCCCCTGGGGCCTAGTCATATTTGAAAAGGGGGAGGAGGGCATGCACGCCCCATACCTGAGCCGATTTTGGCCCCAGGGACCCCATTCCCCAGAGCCCAGCCATATGTGCAAAGGGGAGTAGGTCACCCCCCTCCTTGAGCCATTAATGGCCCAGAGGACTTCATCCCTTAGGGCCGGCTTATAGACTATGTCCCAGAAGGCCCACCCCCGGGACATAGCGGTTTCCTTGTCCACACTGGCGCAGGCAGGGAAGCTTGTGTTTGCTTTTGCTCTGTGGGAGCAATTTCAAATATCCTGTCAAGCAGGAGCAAACACCGACTGAGCTCCCAGGGGGCAAGAGCATGAAAAATGTTCCCACCCACTGTGAGCAGACTTTTCATCTACCCGTACTGAAGCAGGCAGCAAAACAGAGGACAAGATTTCTCCCTCTTGCAGAGAGCACCATTATTAGCTGCTTCCTGGGGATGAGAGCAATGCAGGTCCCTGCTGGATGCGGGGAGCTGGCTGGAGCCACAGGGATCTTGGGGCTCCCCCACCGCCCCAATGATAGTGTGGTGGGTGCCCTGGGTGGGCACCAGTGCGCCCACCCTTTGCTGGCCGAGGAAAATTAACCCATAGAGGGGTCCACATGCTCCCCTCCCCCTTAAATTTATTGATGGACCCCTGGGGATGGGGTCCCCATGGCCAAAAGTAGTTCGGGGAGGGAGGCTATGCACCCCTCCTAAAAAAAAATGCACCATGGATGGGGTCCCTAAGGCCAGAATCAGCCTGAGAAAGGGAGCTGCGTGCCCCCCTCTCCTTAATTTGAAATAGTGACCCTGGGGAATGGAGTCCTCAGGGCCTATGAAGGATAGCAGAGTGGGCCATGAAGTAGAGGTGGAAGGAACTCACGGAATAATTCTGTGGAGTAACATAGAAACTCCACTAGCACGCAGGTGTAATTCACCACATTATACTGCTCATGCTGTTTTTTAGTACCGGTAGCTTATGCCGTGCTGTCATGCCACTGGAGTCAAGCTATCCTGGCTGATGAGGGCTGAAAGCCCGAAACCGGTCCTAGGATTCTTGTTTCCAGTCCAGGGGGATCTAGCCTGACAATTCGGGCTGGACTGTTCCCAATGGGCGCAGGGTCAAGACCGATTTGCATATGGCTGGATCCAAACTGGAATGGCATGGAGAGCAAAACAACGATAGATTTAGGCCCAGATCTCTGTACTGGGGTGAATGTATGACATTGTTCTCCATTCTGTCCATCAATTGTTCTTTTTGCATTAGGTGCTGTAACATCAGTGCAAACTGCACCATGTGGCTTGCCAAAAGGCACTGCTTCTTTCTGCAGCATGAGTAGATTTTCTAAGCGAGTGGCAGCTTTCTCAACGTAAATGGTCGTGACCTGCTGCAACTGCCCACGTTGAGAAATCTTGCAGGGAGACCTTCTACCGCATGAAAATCACGCTTGGGACGTAAATTCTTGCTCACCAACTTAAAGTTACAAAGTCATGTGCAAGAATAAACTTCGCCACACTGCGGTGTGCCGAGTTTTGCTGGAACTCGGCATTTGAAGTGGTATATGGAGTGGGCAAAACTCTGTGAACTCCGCCGGCGGAGTATGTTTTGCACACCCTTACTGCGCAGCACCCCTCCCATTTATTTTTAAAATGACCCTGGGAGATGGGGTCCCTAGAGA
Source organism: Lissotriton helveticus (assembly GCF_964261635.1). NCBI lineage: Eukaryota > Metazoa > Chordata > Amphibia > Caudata > Salamandridae > Lissotriton > Lissotriton helveticus. The sequence continues at coordinate 361,707,320 of NC_136065.1, read as the reverse complement.
CATAGAAGGCTTAGGGAGGGGGCCATATGGCCCCCCTCCTCTTTAATTTTAATGGTAACCATAGGAGGTGGGGGCCCCAGGGCCTAATAAGGCTCAGCGAGGTGGGCCACATGGCCTTCCTGCACCTTAATAACAAAAAGTCCCTGGGCATGGGGTCCCCAGGTCCTGATAAGGCTCGAGGAATGGGGCCACTTGGGTCCAATCCCCTTTACAAACGATTATGCCTTGGGTGATCGGGGCCCCAGGGCCTAAGGAGGCTCAGAGAGGCAGACCACCTGGGCCCCCTTCCCTTTCAAATATATACAGGAAGAGGTCCCCAGGGCCATAATAGGTTTAAGGGGGGCCCCCTCATCTTAAAAAAAAAGACCATGGCGTCCCTAGGGCCAAACCCTTTGGCCATCGCAATGCTCTGCTAATTACCCTATTTATTACATCACTCATGACAATCATTGATAATTTCACAGTACAAGGCAGGGGCGGGAGTTTTACTTACCTCAGGGCCCGAGTTATAGTTACTTGAGATCATTTTAAGTATTACTGGTGAATATCAGTTGTTTTTAGAGTGTAAAACGTTATGTTGTTACTGAACATTTCAACTAACTATAATGTTACTTTAACCTTTGGGTTTTTCAGTGAATATACATATTGTTGTATATACACACATATATATCACCGGTCGTCAGTAGGTAGTTATAGTGAGGATCTAGTATCCATAGGAAGCATGTTTTTTGTTTTGCCAATAACTTTGGGGCAGTTTGACGAATCTTCACTAAATTTTCAAACTCAGTACAACGCTCAGTTCAGCTGCAGTGTTGAAAGTTTCGGGGGGATTTGTCCTGTGGTGGCTGTGAAAAAAGGGGGGGGCAAAACTCTTTTTCCTCATTCAATTTCCCATAGAGACATGACTACAGCCCAAACTGCTGGACGGAATTACAATAATTTGGCAGAAAGGTAACTGTTAAATTCAGTAAAATAAAGATGATGACTCCTCGTTGTAATGTTCATGTAGTATATTTATTCTTGAGATTAGGAGGTCAGGTACAGCATTCAAATAGAGATGTAATCTGGTAAGAAGACCCCACCTGGAGCAGATAACCTCCTGCTCAGCCTCCAGGTAACTGATAAATCCCTTGAACAGCAACAGGTAGAATCCTGGATTACATCACAGAGACATGACATAGACAAGCAGACACTACCACTAAGGAGGGACAAAGAGGGAGGAAGAGCAGGATGTAACAGTAGCTCTTGGTCCAGACAGAGCCCTTTTTGATATCTGGTAAAACAGACACTCACTTACCCACACAGGTACTCACACACCCACTTATACACCCATACATTCACCCATGCACCCAATCACAGCCCCATACAGCCACTCAGACACACACTCACACACCGATACACACACACAGCCACTCACATAATATATGCTAAAAGTAGTATCACTCAGTAGTGCACAAAGTATATTCATTTAACTTTTATGGTACCGTAGCATATATTTTTGACACTCAAACATTTAGAAAACACTCGCAATCACTGGATGATGTCATTTGAGATGTAACCAGTGATGCCTTCAGTGATTTCACTGACCATGTCATGAGTGGTGTAATTTGTGAGGTCATAAGCAGTGCATTGCAGGGGCGTAAGTTATAGTTTGCTCAGGTAACTTTAACTGCTGAATTTCAATGTTTTTGCATGAGTGAAATCTGAGTTTCACTTACCTGATATATACTTACATTTTTGTTGTAGAGGCATGCTTGGTAGCGGTATTGCGTGGTAATGACTGCGTTGTAAAGGTTGTTTCCCCTCCATGCTCTGTACACTGAATTCATGATGTATGACCAAGGAGAGGAATGTACCTAATTTTATGTGAGGTAGGTATTTGATCTAGTTTTATGCACTGGGTGACCATGGGACTCCTCCAATACTCATTCTAAATACCATTATAAAAGCCCACAGAGGCACCACAAGTTGCACGGTGTCAAATGAGGGCCTGCGTAAACTGAGCTCCCATGCAAATTGTAGTATATTCCACCGCGCCCCATATTGCACTTGCTCTCCCCCCATTTCTTATGCATTTTGTAATCTCTGTACTCCCTCTGTATGTGTGTTGGGTTGCTTATGGACTCATGTTGCATTTGTCAGGTGTCCACTGGATTCTTTCTATATACATTGAGTTGGCACTGGGAATGTTTAGTATTTACTGGTGTGGCGTAGGGGTCATTGCTTCTGTGTGTGTTGCCAGTGGGCTCAATGTTTTGGTTCAGCACTGGGCTGACTCTTTTAGCATTATATGCTTTACGAAGCCATCAAACTTATTGTGTGAACATGGAGTGGGCGCTGGCTTAATCTGTAAGGGTAAGATGGCACTCTGCCTGTGCCTCTATGGAGCGGTGCATGATTGCTTATGCACAACTTGGTAGATTGGGCATTGAGGTCTAGGATGCCAGGTCTCACATTCTAACACAGTATACGTTTTATTGAGCCAAACAACACCTTTAAACATTTCCCTGACACTATATTGGCCTTCACTGACAACTGTGTTTGGCATTCAGGTGGCTTGTTTGACAGATATTAACCTGTTTCTTGATGTTCTTAACTTCTGGATTCAGACTCGCGTTTTAATAATTTCTAAAGATTTAATGGGCGATTTAGCAGTCGGCGACAGGCTTTGCCTCACACATACTTAATCACTTTCCATGCACCCGTGACCCCTTTTCAAAACTATATTCTTTAGTTTTTGGCTCCTTTTCTGGTTATTTTTGGATTTGCTTCAGGTTTTTTTGAACAGCACGAGAGTAAAGGTGTTATTGTACGTGTTTGCCATTAGAGAGGTAGAAAAAGACTTTTAATCGCACATAAAGGTTCAGCTGATAATAAAGATGCCATAATGTGTTTAGGAGGGCTTTTGTCACCAGAGGGCCTCTTCAACAGAATTTCAGAACCCAAAATTAGGCAGAGGTAACAGGCAGAAAAGTGTGACAAGAACACTACAGTGCCTTAGAAAGCCCCTGAAACAAACGTTTGAACTTTTGCGGTCTAGGAAAAAAAGCATGGGCCTAATATATCTATGTCAGAGGGAATAAAAGAAAGTAGGTATTATGGACAGGTAGCCAGCACCTGCACTTCTTTATTTTGAAAGGGAGAGTACCTATACTGATTCAATACATTTAATGTTGAGTACTGGCACTTCTCAGGAGCAAACAAGTACTCTAAAGACTGAGCACTTGCAGTTCTTTATTTCCATTTAAAACACTGATTGTGTAAGATATCAAATGTGAAATGTTATCCTTCATTTAAACCACGGAAGGGCAGCAGTATTTTTAACACAATCTCGGATTTCCCTCCATGTAACAGACTTCACAAGAAAGAGAAAGGTGCAAACAGCATTTTATATTCTGTGCACTAGCTCATCCGATCCTGTTTCTTTAAACCAGGCTATTTATTCAATTTACAAGAAAGTGTGGGCCTGCTTGGTCTTTCTTTGCACATTTCTAAAATCTTTCCCTTTAACAACATACTGGCAGATGCATCAAAGTTATATTTTGCGAGTCCTTAATAGCGAATTTTAAGGAATCGCTATTAAAGACTCGCAAAACGGGATGCGTGTAGGAATCGCAATGTTATTAGCGATTCCTACAGATTCCTTATTAGCGATTCGGTAATAGCTAATCGCTAATAAGGCCTTTAGGCCCATAGGAATGAATGGGAAAGCCATTCCTTATTAGCGATAAGCTATTACCGAATCGCTAATGTTCCGCTATTTCAAGGGTGCCAGGGTGTCCAAAGGACACCCTGTTACACCCCTGAAATGGACCTGTGCACAAATGTTACACACACATGTGTGTGCGCAACATGTAACTTTGAAAAATGCACAAAAGTGCTTTTTTCAAAGTTTTAGCAAATTACCACGAAGTTCAACTTCATGGTAATTTGCTCCCCCTATTAGCGAAATCGCTATTTTTTAGGGTTTCATGCATTGCATTTAAGGATTCTCATTTTGGGATTCCTTAAATGCAAGAGTAATTTAAGGAATCGCTATTTAGAGATTCCTTAAATTGCGATTTCTGCATTTGGGATGATGCATCCCAAATGCAAAAATACCGGGAGCAAACAGCCAGATTCTGAGAATCTGCCCATTTGCTCCCGGTATTTTATTTGATGCATCTGCCTGTTAGTCTTTACCTCCTTGTGTACTACTTTTTGTTTATCTGCATTCCAAACCAACTCCCTTGGAGGAGTACACTGAAAAAGGGGAGGTTTCTGAGAAATCCAATCTGAAAAGGAACCTGATTATTCCAGAAAATACAAGATATCTTCCCACCAGACATCCCGTTTCAGGCGGCTTGAACTTAGATTCCTGTCTGGGTCTTATGTCTGACAGGTGCCCTACCCTAGCCAGTCATGTGTCCTCTTCTATGCTGTGCTCCTGCAGCACTGTCAGAGGTGGGAGGAAGGACAATTTCCCCAGACCCGCTCCTTGAAGTGGCCGTGAGGCAGCGTGGCGCCCCTACACACGGATATGCCTCACAGCACGGCCACTGTATTAAATTAATGAATACTTTCCCGCGCCTGCACTGATGACAATTTATTAGTGAAGGAATCAGATGGTTTGTGTCTTCTTATCTAGGCATTTATTTTTGTTCTAGATGGAGCAACATTATGGCCAATTAAACCATACACATTTTTTCTACAGTGTGTTTCCTGAATTATTTGAAGGTGCTCTCAGCTTTGATGATCCACAAAACACAAGAGGCAGAGTGAAGAAAGGTAGTTGTCCAGGGTCATCAGTTTGGTTAAGCTGGGAAGCTGGGACTGAAACCATGTACTTTGGGTCTGGGCCCTTCAACTTGTTTTTGACAGGGATACACAAAACACTGGCCTGTGCGCCAGTAAGAGGGAGAGTATTCAGGCCTTTACTGCTGAATGGAATAGACTGGAGTAAGAGTTTATGAAATAAACAATAAATCGAAATTAGCTCTGCAGAAAGTGGGAATTACATGAGGGAAAGAGGAACACATATTTTTTGAAATCTGATCATGTAAAAGAGATGTATCAAGAGTCAGCTTTTACTATTCAATATTCTTAAAATACAAGCATCGTGTTCCATGAACATTCAAGTGGACAGGCTCGACTACTTCCGTAATGTAGACAGTGCTTTTATCTAACACAAAGGAATTCAGAATAAAGATTCTGGGGAAATAAAAAAGAGCAAAGTTCATATGAAATTTGATGAGATGCTTGAATTCTGGAAGCAGAACAGCAGCCCCTTAAACAGATTTTGGCAAATGAAGATCTTGCCTTGAAAACAGGGAAGGGTTTTAAACATTCAAAATCTGTCTCTCATTGTCCTACTATGCTAGTAAGTAGAATGCTGAACATTGAATATCTGCACCGGGTGAAAGAAGGGCACCCCTGCCGCAAGTACTCAGACAAATGAAGTGACACGAAACCAATACGGTGTTTTCACACAAAATATACTTTTAAAATAGGACCTCTTCTGACCTTCTCAGGACAAGAGGAGGAAGAGCTAAATAATAACGCGCGTTATAATCTCAAACCTATAAGTTGGGGCTGCTTTAAAAACCATAAAATGCAAAACCATTCATACAAAAAAGGGACTGTTTATAAATATATCCAAACTTATGGGGTGGTGGTGGTCGTGGCTTTAGCTGTGGTGGTGATCGTGACTCAGCGGTGGTGTTGATTGTGGTTTCAGGGGTGGTGGTCATCATGGCTTCAGCGGTGGTGGTGATAATCGTGGTTTCAGGAGTGGTGGTGATCGTGGCTTCAGGGGTGGTGGTGATTGTGGCTTCAGGGGTGGTGGTCATCGAGTCTTCAGCGGTGGTGGTCATTGTGGCTTCAGGGGTGGTGGTGATCGCAGCTTCAGCGGTGGGGATGATCGTGGCTTCAGGGGTGGTGGTGATTGTGGTTTCAGCGGTGGTGGTGATCCTGGCTTCAGGGGTGGTGTTTATTGAGGCTTCAGCGGTGGCAGTGATCGTGGCTTCAGGGGTGGTGGTGATTGTGGCTTTAGTGGTGGTGGTGATCTTGGCTTCAGTGGTGGTGGTGATTGTGGCTTCAGCGGTGGTGGTGATCGTGGCTTCAGGGATGGTGGTGATTGTGGCTTCAGCGGTGGTGGTGATCTTGGCTTCAGGGTTGGTGGTGATTGTGGCTTCAGCGGTGGTGGTGATCTTGGCTTCAGGGGTGGTGGTGATTGTGGCTTCAGCGGTGGTGGTGATCTTGGCTTCAGGGGTGGTGGTGATTGTGGCTTCAGCGGTGGTGGTGATCGTGGCTTCAGGGATGGTGGTGATTGTGGCTTCAGGGATGATGGTGATTGTGGCTTCAGTGGTGGTGGTGATCGTGGCTTTAGGGGTGGTGTTTGTCTTGGCCTCAGCGGTGCTGGTGATCGTGGCTTCAGCGGTGGTGGGGATCGTGGCTTCAGGGGTGGTAGTTATCTTGGCTTCAGCGGTGGAGGTGATTGAGGCTTCAGCGTTGGTGGTGATCGAGTCTTCAGCGATGGTGGTGATTGAGACTTCAGGGGTGGTGGTCATTGAGGCTTCAGCAGTGGTAGTGATCGTGGCTTCAGGGGTGGAGGTGATTGTCCCTTCAGCAGTGGTGGTGATCATGGCTTCAGGGGTGGTGGTGATTGTGGCTTCAGCGGTGGTGGTGATCGTGGCTTCAGGGATGGTGGTGATTGTGGCTGCAGCGGTGGTGGTGATTTTGGCTTCAGCGGTGGTGGTGATTGTGGCTTCAGCGGTGGTGGTGATCGTGGCTTCAGGGATGGTGGTGATTGTAGTTTCAGCGGTGGTGGTGATCCTGGCTTCAGAGGCGGTGTTTATTGAGGCTTCAGCTGTGGCAGTGATCATGGCTTCAGGGGTGGTGGTGATTGTGGCTTCAGCGGTGGTGGTGATCTTGGCTTCAGGGGTGGTGGTGATTGTGGCTTCAGCGGTGGTGGTGATCGTGGCTTCAGGGATGGTGGTGATTGTGGCTTCAGCGGTGGTGGTGATCTTGGCTTCAGGGGTGGTGGTGATTGTGGCTTCAGCGGTGGTGGTGATCTTGGCTTCAGGGTTGGTGGTGATTGTGGCTTCAGCGGTGGTGGTGATCGTGGCTTCAGGGGTGGTGTTTATCTTGGCTTTAGCGGTGGTGGTGATCATGGCTTCAGCGGTGGTGGGGATCGTGGCTTCAGCGGTGGTGGGGATCGTGGCTTCAGCGGTGGTGGGGATCGTGGCTTTAGTGGTGGTGGTTTACGTTCTTGTGGTTTCACCACCACGAAGGATGGCATATACATAGATACATTGAGATATTACCAGCAGATGATGACCAGGAGCCCAGTTTGGCTGTCTCCTGCCATTTGTTGTAATACCGTAGATCCCAGGTAGTCTCATATTTCTTTTTATGACATCATATCCGCAAAATCACCAATCAAGAGATAGAAACATCAGAGTGGAATAGAGAGATCCCATGTCGACCTCCTCTCTTGCGTTCGCCTTGTACATGGAAGGGGTCCCAGGCATATTCGGCGTCTTTGAAGGAATAGTTAGGACAGGGCATGAGGAGAGTTTGGCTCAGAGAATACCACCACACCAGCGAGAATGACTTGGCTATTCTGCGAGCATAAAACAGATATAATAATAGCCTTGAAAAAGCCAGTAAGTCCGGTTTCCATTTCAGTCCTGACTAAACCATCAAAAGAAGCATGCAGCAATGAAACCGAAATCAAAAACAAACAAGCATTGGCATAGCCAATCGGTTTTGCCTTTGGGACCTTATAAGTATTTAGTTATGCAGCACAATATCCTTACTGCAACAACATTAACTGTTGCATGGCTGAACACTTATAAGGTCCCAAAGGCGAGACCTATTGGCTATGCCAATGCTTGTTTATTAAAATGTGTGCATGTTTTTTTTGTATAAATGTATTTGAGCAAGAATGCATTGTATACGCAGACACAAGCACAAAGTATTGTAGATGTGACGCAAATATTCTAGATGTGACTTATACAATACTGCGAATGTTTCCTTTCTCCTCCATTCCGCTCAGTGAATGGACGAGGCCCTGTTTCATGTTCGACCATGTGAAGATATGATCCGGGTGTATTTTAACATGAACCTTGGTTCTGGTGTTTTCACACCTTGCTAATGCACTTGCAGCCCTGCCTGTTACATAAAAAGGTTTCATGTTTGTGGCTTAGTTTCTTTTGACCTCACATGCAGGTCAGATCCAAGTGCTGGTGCTTTTCGGGGTGTGCCAAGATTGAATGAATGGTTTCTGTAGGAGAGGTGTTGGTGTCCTCTGTTTGATGTCTTTTCACAATACTGCTTGTCCACTGCGAGTGAATACCAGAAGAAATACCATTGTTTCTGTTCCACGGTCACCCCCCTCCCACGCCGGAAGTGAAGGTGTGAGATAGCAGTGGGATGGTTGGAGATGTGCAAGTGGCTGGTGAGAGCGAGACATTGTCAGGCAAGATACACACTGTGATTTGTAGGAGGCTAAATGAGATTAGAGGCACCATCATGAAAGGGGGGGAGAAAGTTGCTTGTGCGAGGTGATGTCCATAGTGAAGCCATGAGGAGGAGGGTTGGACAGACTTGTGGTGAGAGAACAACACGGCGAGACACCAAGTAAAGGGAACTGAAGCACTGGGACTGTGGCCTTAGAGTGAGCCTGACAGAAGGTGCTTGAGGTCAGAGAGCGGCTGTAGCAGGAGTGGCAGGGGGTAACAAATGGAGGACCTCAGAATTGGACATAAGAAAGAGAGACCTGCTGAGGGGGATGAAAGAACTTGTGCACAGAGTTAGACCAAGAGACGCCAAGGTCAACATAGATAGCACAATGTACTTTGAGATGGGCGCCGGCAGTGAAGGACATATGGTGCGGGATGCTCAGATGGAAATAGTTTGACACAGAATGACGGAGGGAGTTTACAGTCGGGATCCATGCAAGGAAGATGTGGCGTGGAGCAAGAGTGTTGTGAGGTAAGGGAGAAAAGACATGGACGGGGGTGATGGAAGAAAGACTGACTCCCACGGTCACCAGGAGGGATAGCCAGATCCACAGGAAGAGTGACATCTGAAAAGAAACGGAGATAGGAGACAGAGCGAGGCAAAGCTGGGCACACGTAGGAAGCACTCATTTTAGTGTGGTGCGCGCGCAGCAGCAGAGCGAGGCAAAGCCGGGCACACGTAGGAAGCACTTATGTGGTGTGGTGCGCGCGAAGCAGCAGAGCGAGGCAAAGCCAGGCACACACATCTGAAAAGAAACAGAGATAGGAGACAGAGCGAGGCAAAGCCGGGCACACGTAGGAAGCCCTCATGTGGTGTGGTGCGCGCGCAGCAGCAGAGCGAGGCAAAGCCGGGCACACATAGGAAGCACTCCTGTGGTGTGCACGCAGCAGCGCCAAAAGTTAAAGTCCGTGACGGAGGAGACAGATGGCGGCTGCGCTCGTGCACCTAGCCAGTAGCACTTTTCAAAACTCACCTACTAAATGTTTCTCCGAGTAGCGCATGCGCTGGGTCAGCGAGACCTAAAAATGATTGTTTTTTGCATACAGTACATCAGTGAGATAAAGAATTACATTTATGATGATTCGGTGTACTTTTGTGGTTTAAAATAGAGCCTTGTGGATTGCAATGCAAGCACTCCCTAGGAGGTAGAAAGGTACATCAATAAAGCCAACATCATGAGGTGAGAGAGATATATTAATTTGGATACAGGCAAATTACACTTCATGTATATTTTAAAGAAATGGTAGTAGCACTTGATGCTGATATGTGCTCTGGCAAGCCAGAGATTACAAAAGATAATAATGAGGTCTTATTGTGCTTGTTTAAGATTCTGACATGGGGACTGCCTGTCACGTTAATTATGTACCAGTGGCCATATACTTTCAGTTACTCAGAAGGGCTAGATTGAGATTAAGATGCCACCCAAGAATCCAATTAAACAGCTGTTCAGTCAATAGGATGTAAATAAGGCGCTATATGGGAGCACCGCGAGTGCAGCGGCCAGTCCATAGGTTCAAATCTGTAGCACTCAAACTATATGTCGAAATGTATGTGATTGCCTTGGAACGCCAGCGTCGGAGCAGGCCCGCGCATTGGGATCAAGACGCAGGGGCGTAGCTTGGTCAGTAAGATGTAGGGTGGGGGAGGGGTGAGCTTAAGATTTTCCAACAATCAGGCTGGCACATAATATTAAAATACATTCATTGCACAAAAGCAGGGCGTGCAAGAGAGGCTTAAGGGGCAGTGGAAAGGGAGAGGAAGGTGGATTGGTAGGAGGACTAACTGAGAAAAAACACCTTATTTTGTGAAATAACCAACAATTCTAAACAGATAGAGGGAGAGAGTGTGGCCCGTTTTTGTCTGTGTGTGTACAATTCCAGGTGAAATATTGCAGACCCCTCATCATATCTCTACTGAAAGCACCTGTACCCAACTGCTTATCACTAAATGTATTTATTAGGGGGGGTGCATCACCCCAAACTAATGACCTAAACCTACGCCCCTGCCAAGACCACGCTTTATGTTGCAATTTGGTGCAGTAACTAGGATCCAATGATGCAGGGTCATTTTCTATTCACCATCTGCTTGTTAATCTCCATTTATGTTAAAAAATGCACTCAATGGAGAGCAAACAGTTTGCCGTCTGTTCAGGAAGAATAGCATTTGGAAGTCACTGAAAATCGAATTGCTGTATGGAAACCCCTTAAACTAGAGTTATATCCAGCCACATTCTTAAGATGTGATGTGATATGATTTGGAATTGTGCAGTGTTTTATTTCTCGCATCTAAATCTTTAAAAATTGCAAATGGTGTTTTATCACGAAGGTACCCCTTATCACAATAATCAGAGGAGTACTCCAGGCATGTTGAACTCACTTATGGGTACAGTTCACGTTGGAGCAGACTTCTGGTTGAGCAAATAATTAGAAACTTAGGGGTCGATTAGGATCGCTGACGGACTTGAGTCCGTCCGCGACCCCTGAGGAGGAGGGAACGTCCGCATGGGCTGCAGCGTTCCCTCCGATCAGATTAGGATGTGACCGCCAGGGTGGCGGTCACATCCTCTATCTCTAACATTGTGGCGGGTGCAGCCTCAAGCTGCACCCGCCGCAATGTAAAAAATACATGCACAGCATTTGCGTGCACAAAGCGGCAGGCACCGCGCGGTGCCTGCTGCATTGTTCACGCAAATGCAGGGGGGTACCATAGGTACCCCCCATGTGCACCCCCCACCCCACCTTCACCCAGGGGGCCCACAACGGGCCCCCGAAGTGAAGGTCCGTATGCTTTTTCACGGCGGAAAAGCCGCCGCGGAAAAGCATAGGATTGCAGACATCCTAATATGCCTGGCGGTGTCTGATAGACACCGCCAGACATGTTAGTGCTTTTCCGCCGCGGTCGCCTTCCGACCGCGGCGGAAAAGCTGCGGACAGATTATCAGACCCACCAGCGATCCTAATTTGGCGGTGGGTCTGTGGAGGCTCCGCTGCGGTTTTCCCGCATCCTCCGGGCCAGCGGTGGCTTCCGCCGGCCCGGAGGATGCGGGAATTCCGCAATCATAATGACCCCCTTAGAATGTACTACTTTGGAATTTATTTGTCAGTAGGTTCCACCATAACTTCTAAGTGCTCTTTTAACACTGGTTTATGCAAGTCCCTCTTTTGAGTGAAGCAGTGCTATTATTGCCACACTGCAAAAGAAGTGCCACATTGTTTTACCCTTTGTTCGCTCTCATCAACTAAAGGCAAATAATCAAGCCGGGTCTCCTGGAAAGGTTGTCAGGTTCAGATTTGTCCTGTGTGAATTCTGACGAGGCCCTGCTGCATCAATGACAAAGTGATTTTCCAGGTGATCACAAGAGGGCAAGGAGCAATGGAGCAATGCATGATGCCCCAGTCGTTTAGAGTGATTTGCATTGCAGGGACCTCTCTGTTGATGGTCTATTTCCAGGCCCTCTTACAAGCTACGTTTCAGTCTAACCTGACGCCCTCCTCTCTATCAGTGAATGGAGTTTAATAAAAATTGTACAGTAGGTGGATTGTGGGTGGTAAAGAAAAGAATGCAGGTGCGGTCGGTGCAGGTAAGAGCAGTGGAGCAGAGGGATCAACATGTAACGGGATGAGGAAAATAAATAAATAAATAAACCGCATACCTTGCGCAGCGATGTGACGAGCGCAAGGTAAGTTATTTTATTTATTTTATTTTCCGTATCCCCTTGTATGTCGACTTCCCCTGCCCCACCACCCCACCGCTCTTACCTGGCCTGGGTCTGGTGGCTTAGTGGACTAATGTCTCCACTGCAGTGGCCTGTGTTCGACCTCATGGTCACAGGTTTAAATCCCGGTGGGTCCACTCAGTCTTTCATCCATCTAAGGTCGATAAAATGAGTACCATTGAGTTGGGTAAAAAGAAACATCTGTTATTCAGCACCAAGATACAAATACACATGTTATGTTATGTTATGTACCGGCCATGTCTGAAAGTATGCTGCTTGGTAGAAGGGATAGGCAGAAACAGAATACAGTGTAAATGTCTGGAAGCTATCAGTTAAACAATAAAATTCAGAGGCCATCTAGTACACTCTAATGTATTGGAACGATGTAGCATTAAACATTTAATTAGAGCTACTTAGATTCCAATAGTTCCTACTCACTTCGAGCTCAGTTCCCTATCAATATCTACAACTGTCTGTTTTCCAATCATACAAAAGGAAGCGTAAGTCTCCTAGCAAAGAGTGACATCTTCCTAGTTTCATAAGGCAAATGAGAAAACTGGTATTCGCATGCAATATCAGGGCATAACGGTGGGCACCCAAAACCATCACATTGCCCAATACGCAGATGACCTATTGTTCTTCTTACATGATACGACAATGGCCCTTGAGAGACCTCCTGGAGCGGTTTGGCTCCCTCTCTAGACTAAGGGTCAGCTGGCAGAAATCTTTCCTGGTACCCACAACTGTGGCCCATGAACCGCCAGAGGGACTGATAACATTACAGTGAGAACCCCGCTGCATACAATACCTCGGAGTACATATTTATCACGACTACAATGACACTCTAGATGAAAATGTGAGGAAAGGCTATTCGAGCGCTCAGATCGAGCCTCAAGTTTTGGAAAACTCTCTATCAGTGGCGAGCTGCGCCGCCCTACTCAAAATGATGGCCCTCCCCGCTTACTCTATTTCTTTGTAGTATTCCCCGTCTGGATACCCCGAGTGACGTTTAAGAAGTTATACACTGTCCTTATGACTTTTATCTGGAACTCGGGTCGCAGACGAGTGGCCATATCCATGTTACAGAGACAGGTATGAGACAGAGGAGTGGTAGTCCCAACTTCGAGACCTATTATTTTGTTGCGCAGCTCCACTGGCTGACGCAATGGCTGGCAGGCAGATTCATCCCTGGGTGGGAAATGGGCCCCTTAGTACCAGACCAAAACCAACTGGCTGGAGTCCTCATCACCCTAACACAGGTGATACTATGGAATTCAGAGTACTGCGGTGCTGTTGTACTAGATGCCTGCAGAAAACACGAGTGTCAATCCCCTAATCCCTCGACATACCACGGACACTTTCAGAAGTACTCCCACATTGGGGGACCGGATAACAGCTGGCGTGGCGAAACTTGGAGACCTCTATGAGGCTGAGATGCTCCTCCGTTTTGGAAAATTCTGCATGGCACATGATCTACCTTGGGGCCACTTCCTTCTCCATGGGGTGGTGACGACAGCGATTTGCAGACATTGGAGGATGGGAATGATGGAACCTCCCCATTCTAAAAGTTGCCAATACCTTGTACCTGTTTCAGGGACCTTTAAGGCCTATGTAGAAGAATTAGATAAGGTGTGCTATTATCCCTGAACTTCCTTGGGGATCCACATAGCATAAGAGGACTGGGTGCACATATTAGACAGGATTCCCAAGGTCTCAAGGAATGCGAGGTTTAAACTCATCAATATATACATACTACATAGGGCGTGTCCCCCGAAGAATAAAAAAATAAAATAAATAAAATAAATAAATAAAAAGACACTTGGCAATGGAGGGGTCACTATGTCCAAGATGTGGGGAAGTAGGAGCTGAACTTCTACAGATTCTGGAGTTGTCCGGAGCTCAGGGACTATGGGGAAAGTACTGGAGTGCTGGCTGAGGTCATAGAAAGAGAGGTCCCATGTACAGCCGCGCACTGTTTGGTTTGGTTCCCGGATTCAGCTAAAACTAAAACTACAAGTCAATTTCAGGCCTTAGCCTTTGTCTTAGCGAAGCGAGAGATCACTAGGAACTGGAAGGCTCCAAGGGGACCCCGAGTGGGGTTCTGGAGACAGGAACTTGAGAGATGGGTAGGCTACCAGAGCATAATCCTGCTCCGACATGCCACACGAGGGCAAGGCTCCCTAGACACAGCCAGAGCTTGGGAGACATTGGTAGATTCTTTGACACACGCTGGCCCTTCAATGGCAGAGAAGATGCCTGGTACCCCATAGAATCGTTGCCATTGTTTACAACTACTCCTCCCTAGGGGAAAATGGAAGCCAGAGATACACAGGTGGCCCACTACCAAAAGCACAGATGTGGAGAGCTGCTCACATATGAGAACCACCCTTCTAGACCAATATAGGAATTGACAGAGTTCAGGGAACATCCGGGTGGGAAGGGGGGCAGGGTTGGTGGGTTATTCTTCATGACACTTTTCATGCTTATGGTATATCTTTAAAAGTTGATGAGATTGAGAAATCACATAGTGTTAATTAACAGCACAATGTATCTTACAGTCAAATGCCCGAAATCTGTAAAAAAAAAAACGGTATTAGCATCCATCTTTCACATGTTTCTGGTCTGCTCTGTGATATTGCCAGTTACATGTTTCTATATGTGACATTGTCAACTACCTTAAGTGTGTCTGTTAGTGCTGATAAGCAAATACTCTTGTTTCTTCGCAAAGGGTTCTGACTGTCTGCTTGTTTTGCACTAAACAAATATCTTGTGTCAAAGGAATAACACATAGGAAGCTGCTCAAATACACAATATCCACCCGAGAGTTAAAGAGTGGAGGAATGAGTGCTTTGAACATTGGGCAATAAGATTGGCTGAAAGTATTGTGAATTCATAGGTAGGTGATCGTCTGAATAATGTGCTAGGTGCATACATTGCATGTCGTCTCACATATGTAGTGCCCCCAGGCGCACAGTCACTTTACGTAATATGAAGATGGTAAAGATAACATAATGATAGCAACATGTTAAAGCATATTGGCATGACACGTTGATGCAACTCAAGAGTTCTCCAGCTGGCCCAGTGGCTCCTGGTAGGTCTGGGGCAATTAACTTACAGCAAATGTGCAACCAGGCTTTCCTCCACCCCACTTGAGTTTAAGGTGCGAAACGCACAAACATTGTTTCCATATTTACAGGAGGGGGTATATTATATGTGCTCCATGTGTCGAGTGGGGAATTCTGATCTCCTCTGGTTGCCTATCCCTTTTATGTATTAGATGGGATACAAGGGAACGCAAACTTATGAAAGTTAGAGAACCTCCAGACCAGAAGCCCCTGCATGTTGAAGCAAATCTTGTTTTGTGTGGGATTAAAACCGGAAATGCTCGTTGTGATGCTTTGTTCCACACTTTGGTGTCTTTCTTTACTTATGCCTGCCTTTCTTCCTGTTGCAGCGGCTTGCAGCAATGGAGTGTGCTTCAACGGGGGAGAATGCGTTGGCGGATCCTCGCAGCTATGCCATTGCCCCGCTGGGTTCCAGGGTCCCCGGTGCCAGTATGGTGAGCAACATTTCACATTCCAAATGTCTTCAAAGATCTGGGAATGCAGACTGTCAGTCTGGCAAATAAAACATACACAGATTTGTAGTTGGCTTGTTGACCAATGGTCACTCCTCACCTCTGTTGAACTGTTGAGCATGTAGAGTTCAAATGTCACACGCATCTGTTAGGCACATCTGTCAGACGTTGGTTACACTTTAGGAATTTTATGCTTGAAGGGGAAGTGGTGCAGATGCTGGGCTGGACCAGTAGGACAGGTGATGACTATAGCCTCTTGGGAGGGACCACCATGTGCGTGGCCTTGTAGTTCAGTACCCGACTGCTTTTGCAATGGTGGCTTCATGACAGGGGAATACGTTTTCTGCATTTTTATCTTTTTATGGCGGAAAATCAACACTTCACTAGCATCTGTCCAGCCCTGTTTTGAGAATATTGATGGGTCATTAAAATGTCCATCTTTTTTTTTTTTTTTTTAAATGACCGGGCGAGGTGATTAGGTTTTAACCAGGGAAAGAGTCAAATACAAAGCTCAGCTTCATGGAGAGCGACCCCAGGGTTAAGTCCCGTGGGTCAAATCTTATACCCTGAACAAGAGACACAGTGTTTCACAACAGAATGCTCTCACACAAAGACAGGGAGAAAAATGACCAGCTTAAGGACTCCAACAACACATGTGTTCACATGTCCCTGTTTCTAACACATTCCCACCATCTCCACCACCAATGCAACCTGTATACTGATTTTTTTTGTTGCTGTTTTCGATAGAGATGTTTCTTTACTGACAATTAGCAGTTTCCATTAAGATTTTTTGGACACAAACATGGGAGAGGATTGTCTTAAGGGGTGTGTTTAATCAAGCTAAAGATCACTCCGAGAACACGACCTAAGATCCTTTAAAGCAGTATCACTGGCCACTAGACAGTCCAGTGTCACTGCTTGGCATAATCTGTGTACTCCAGTCCATTTTTCACTGTTTTATAAGTGTCACTTGTTTTGCAGTGGGTTATTGAGCATCATTGTGCGTGTGCGGTGTGATGGTTTAACTCTTAGGCACATGAAGCTATATGTGAGCAAGCACATATGTTATACATACATTCATCTGCATTTGTTAACTAGGAATGTTCTTTTGAATAGTTTTAGCCCACACACTGATATGTAGGAGTCTAACATTTTTCATACTTTTAAAGTGGCATTTAAAGAACTGTAGATCAATTCACTTTTCCAGTAAATTTTAAACTGCATTATTATTCAAACATTCAATTTCATTGAAAAACTTTCCAGTGAAATTAAGGCTTATTACTCTCATAATAAATTATATTATTGTACCTTTGCAGTTAAAACCATAGGTCCCAAACGATTGTGCTTTCATGGAGCCAGAGGACCTTATTTCACATACCCAGTAAATTGTCCACGAGAATCGTACGTCAGAATATCATAGTCAGAAACATCACCTGTTGTGGCCTAAATATTATTTGAAAAATATTTTTGCATTGGTTGTACCTTTGACATTATTAACTACAATGAGTCTATATTTTAAACAATATTTAGTGTATGGTATTTAAGTCGTACAATATTCCGAATACTATATTCTGGTACCACACCCTTATAAAATGTCAGAGCACTAATGACCTCTTTAGCTCAGTTTATTTATCTCTCTAAACATTATTAGAAGTAAAACTATTCTTTAGTTTCATACTTCATTTAAAAGTGTTGACATAAATCTGAATCATGTAATTATCAAACATGACACCAAGAAAGGGCCTCAGGACACATCCAGCCGTCCGTTCAACAGGTCTATCCTAGAGGCACACAAATACATGGTCAAATTGATCTTGGGTTAACCTCAAGGCTACCAGATCAGTCCGTTTACAGATCGTAGGCATCTGAGTTGATTTAAGTATCTATTTTCAAGCCTACCAGAATCATTTCCATGTACCGTGCTTAAATAAATTATGTATTTTCCAAATTTAATAAATTAATGCATTAACGAAAGGATACCATTCTCTCTGTGTACTTTGGAATGCTGTGGTCTGAGGCACACTCATAGTTAAATCACTGGGAGGGTGGTCATGTCAGAGGCAAGAGGCATTTATAATGATGGATCTCCAGATATCCCCACGCAGATCTTCTGCCAAACATTCTCTTGGCTGAGAAGTTCTTCTCTGGAGCTCTTGGGCACACGTCCTCTTGAGGAGGATTTCTTCGTGTAAAAATACAGAAAAACCATGCCACTAATATTGCTCACAAAGGCATATAGACCACATGTATCCTAGGACATGACGACCCAGGCCATTGGTAATATGCCATTCCACAGCCACGGTGTTTTTGTATATATTGATTCACTGCACTTCCCACGGTATTCACAATTTAAAAGGCTTTTTAGTTTAAACAGAACACAACTAAAAAAAACATATAGGGAAGAAGCCATACTGTTCCAGACACTTGCAAACGTTTACAGGTCAACTTTCATTTGTTGACCCTGGTGTTCAGTTATGCCCAGATGCCAATACCAAGAATTTATGGCCAAACACCTTAAGCACTTAAGTGTACTTCAGTCAAGGTGCAAAGAATAATTCCCTCTTTGGTTTTCATGTAAACTTTATTCTTGTAGTATTAGGTCAACCAACTTTAGTTGACAGTGATTTCTGTTTTAATTCCTTGAATCGCTATTCTTATTTATTTATTTATTTATCAAGTTTTATATAGCGCAAACTAGACCCCTGAGGGTATCAGAGCGCTTTACATTTAGGATCGTTGCATTACAGGTTACATCATTTACAAGGGGAAGGTAGGGTACAGTAAACAAAACAATGTTGGGAGAAATCGAAGGAGTGAGATGAGGAGGAACTGTGACCGATGACCGGCAGGGTAGGTGACGATCAAGGGGGAAAACCAGTGCCAATCTCCTCTTTAGCTGTCTAGCAGTTCCACCGGACATCAGCCATGTTGCACAGGTCTCAGCATTGATTTGATATCATTTGAAAAGTTTTCAAGTGCGCTTGCTAGACGCGGAGTCCCTTCCTTACTCTCACGGAAATTATGGAATATTTTCCATATCTATATAAAATCCCGAATAGGTCCTTGAGATATGAAATGTTGCATTTAAAGATTGGTATTTACCCTATATGTTGGATGCCAGGTCTTAAATTGAAAATTATGGAGAACCTGGGCCAGTGCTCTTTCCGGTGGGGTTGTAAGTACTCAGTTAGTTGGACTGAGTACTCTTCCTTGAGGAAAGTTGGACTGAGTACTCTTCCTTGAGGAAGGTTGGACTGTGTACTCTTCCTTGAGGAAAGTAGGGAGTTTCTCTTCCCTGTTTTTATAACATATGGCACTTGAACACTTGATGAGGGACTTAACCTGATATGTGGTCTCAGGTTTCAGGATGTAGTTATTGCTACTGGTCAATTCTTGCAGAAGATTGTAAACTCCCCCCCAGGCCATTTCCTTTCAGTTGACTCAGACTGATTCTCTGAGGGTAGGATTTGTGTCCCCTGGTGTGGTAGAGGCTTCCTTTAATTATTTGACGGATCGATTCCAAATACGCTAGGAGGCTGCTCGAAGGGGAGGCCTGGGGTTGTGATAGTTGTACTGCATACTATACTTTATAATGTCGGTTGGCTAAATGAGATGTATGCTTTGGGCTATTGCCATTCTTTCTAAATGCTGCTAACAGGTATGCGAAAGTGGGGTCGGGTCGTATGCTGCACTATACATTGCTCTAGTTGGTGAAATGAGTAGCTGGGCTAGGGTGATATATTTCCCCCTTCTAAGAAAGTATGGACCTGCACCTTGCACTTTGCAATGTTTTACTTGTTTAAATGAATTATAAGTCTAATGATATCTTGAATGTTCTTAATTGGTATGCGTTATTGTTATGGCCCTTGAGTGAATCTTTATCGGGAAGAAATTAAAAATGTTATATTGTATGTCCGTTTGCTTCAGACTGATGATAAGTGCTAAAAGATTAATCAAATTAAGTGTTAGGTGTGGATTTTATGATGTTTGTAATTGTGCATGTCAGATGAAGTCTATGCAATATTTCTGCAAGAATTGATTTCTTAGAAATAAAGGATTTTAACTGATTGACTACTTCTGTAAAATCTTGTTTACATTGCAGATGCTATCTAAGCTGTGGTTATTTCTCATACACTGTTTTCCTAACAACAGATAGTTCACGAGAGCAGCATAGGGAGAAAACTTAAATGTTGGGCATCTCATTTTAAGGTCTTATGACTCGAATCTGAAGAGCCCTAGTAAATAGACCTTGTACAATGCAGTGCTAATGTTCTGTTGCCTAATGCAGGGATGATTTTTCAGATGCCCAAAATGGAAACTCAGAATAGAAGTGACATTGAAAACACTCTGGGATGTACAGAATAACATAGGCCCATCTGTTAATAACATGTTTGTAGATGCCAAGTTTGTTTTCTGCTCAGTGCAATACCGTATGTGTCTGGCTCTCTGGGAGGTTGAAAGGACAGTGTGCTTCCACATATCTCTAAACAAGGGTCTGAGTAAAGTATGATACCAATTAAAGACCAAGGTCAGATGCCCCTTGCTGGGAAAAACAAATCCCCTATATATCTGCCTCTTTTCAGTCCACTTCTTTTACACAGACTGCATTTCAAATCCTAGATTTTGACTACTGCCTCTAGCAATGAAGAGGCCATGTGAAGAGGAGGAGATCTTACCCAAGCCCTCTTCTCTCCTCCACATGCCCATAAACACTTTTTTGTGTATTGTGTTTCCGGCTGCGGAAAATTGAATAATCTAGTTGTTTTAGAAAATATGCAGAATTTGTCATTTTCTCCCGACGTGATGTGAAGTTGTTGAATTTCAGGTGGTACATTTTTCTGTACTATAACCACAAACTGGCCAAAAGTTTTTGTATTTTGTAAAGTGTGCAAGCAATTCTGTTACAAAGTAGAATTGCTACTCTACCAGTGGGAGAAGAAGCTACCACCCACACCTCTCTAAGAAACAACTGTTGTGTTAATACAATACCAGCACTGTCCTCCCTCGACCCTTCACTGATTCTTGGGTCTGTTTGTTACACAGGGGGGGAGGGAGTAGGGTAGCAGAAGGCATACTTTAGAATTGCTTATAGAAAATGGCTGGGAGTGATGGGATAGTGGCCTTGGGCAACAAGAGGGGAGACGATATAGTCAGGGGCACAGAGGAATTAGTGACAGGCAGGAAATGGAGCATAGAAAGTGGCAGCAGGCAGGTGGACCGGAACTGGTTGTGTCGGGAAAACACAAGTAACAGTGGGTATGAGGTCAGCCTCTGGATGCGGGAGGCAGAGAGCAACAGACTGTGTCAGCCTACAAAAGAGAAAGACCTGAACAGGGCAATGGACTGTATTAAGCTCACAAATAAGAGTTCAGCCAAAGTCCTGTGAGGGAAATAAGCAGAGCTGGAGAGGAGTTAACAGAAGACTCACCCAAATAATAGAAGAAAAGAATACACGTAAAAGGTTAAGCAACATTTAAGCAACTATAAAAGTCTGATTTTCAAATCTTTTCCCTGGCATAATACAGGCTTAAAACGTTCTTAAAGCTAGAAAGGAGGACAGGATTATGCAGGTTTTATTCTGATTAAAGGTAATCCTAAAACAGTTGTAAGGCTGTTCCTTTGTGGGATACGACACACTAACGACTGTACTTATTGGCCTTAAGACGGTGTAAGGTCCAAGAAAAAAACCCTTAGGTCACCTAAAGTGATTACAGGAAAGATATTTTTGCAAACCAAATACAACACTTTAAAGAAATCCAAACTGGGCGAATTAACTTGAAATTATCGCATGAAACCCTATACCTTGTGGTAGATTAGGGCGTCCTCAGCACAAATGGCATTTCGAGTCATGGCTGTTAGAAACATTAGACTAGAGTTTGTGTTAAGAGGGAAGTGCTGCAGTTTCACTCACAGGCCAGAGGAGCTTGTTTTAGGCAGCATTGAGCCATTCTTATCCTAAGTCTACAATTTAATTTAATTTAATTGTGGGTTTATATAGCGCTAGGAATCGACTCCCGGAGGAGTATCTCCACGCTTCGACCACTGGGGAACCCGTCCTGGCTCACCCTGAGAGATGGTCCCTGATGGGTATCTCTAAGGTGCGACCAAGCATCCCCGGCGGTCTGGGGGGGCCGTTGTGAAGATGAGGCAAGCTGATGCCCAGAGTTGCCGAGTGTGGTTTCTGACTAGAGTAGGCACCGAGGCGAGAATTATCGAGTCCGCTGACCCTGGTCCACGACCCTGCCACGTCGGGAATCGAACCCTGGTCCCAGGCCGTTCTCTGCTTACAGATCTGCCGCCTCTAACCAGTGAGCCACACTTCTCCACAATCACTTGATAGGGAATTTGAAATAATTGATCTTTCTTTTTTCGAATCCAGACTAGACACCAACTGAACTGGTTAGGTAGCAGAGGTCCTTGGACTGGCTTAGTAGCACGGAGTTCGAGGCATGTGGGCTGCTAAATTCATATCTTAGCATTAGGTCGCCGCCTAGTGTTGGGTCCGGATGATCGCACATTGTTGTCCTGGAAGAGTCTTCGAAGTATCCTGAGATAGGTGGCTCCTCCCCTGGACTACAGTGCGCATGGGCATCGGCTCCATCCCCAGATTGTTTTTTTCCGCCATTGGGTTCGGATGTGGTCTCGACGTCTTTCTGTCGAAACCGAGAAAAACTAACTTTTAGCGGCCAAAAGGCCTCGCTTTTTTTGCGTCGGTATTGTCTGCGCACGGTCTCGAGTCTTCCGTCTCTTGGAGCCGGAATAAGCGGAGTTTTCTTTCGCTCTTCGGACTTTGAGGCCTTCTCATCGCGACACGACTGCAAAACTTTTCTGAACATGGAGCGGAGCCCGTTTAAGTACTGCCCGCTCTGTGGGTCCAAGTACCCACACATCGATCTACACCCCGTCTGTAACAAATGCCTTTCGCCTGACCACGACGACGGCAAGTGCAAAGCCTGTGCACAGTTCCGGTCTAAGAAGACTCTCAAGCTTCGGCGCGCGGTGCGCATGGAAGCTAGACAAGCGGCCCCGGATCCGGAAAACATCTTCGGCGACCAGGAAGAAGAGGAACAGGGTCATCATCTTCAAATCTCCCCACCCGAGACGGAGGTCGAGGCGGATCCGGTAGACGACGACGGAGTCGTGGGTCAAGGCCTTGAATACGTCGACGAGGTAGGAGACGACGAAGAGATTTATGGGGCCGCGGCGGATAGCTCAGGGGACGAGCTCTGCCCCGAAGGTTACGAGGATACCGACCGGGTCACGGGATCGCCTGTAGGCCTTACCCAAGACCCAGTGCCGCAAGCCACAGCCCCGCCTTCTGGCCCGGCCACGGACTTACTTGCTGAGCAGACTGTATCGAAACCGAAACCGAAACCATCGGGATCGACTACATCTAAGATGGCCGACCCGAAAACGAAACCGAAACTTAAGGACTCGAGTGTCCCTAAGATGGCTGCCTTGACCGGTGAAAACGACTGTACCCGCTACTCCATCGACTCCGTCGACCTCCGGTCCGCAGAAGTCGAAGAAGTCCGTCGATTCCGCTGCTGCAAAATCGAAATCGACGCCAGAGGAGGGGTCCTCTAAGAAAGATGGTCGGCACGGGTCAACAGCGGCGCCGCCGTCCAAGCACGCCAAAGCCGGATCCACGGAGGCTACTCAGGCGCACGGATCGAAGACTGGCACGTCTGCGCACCGGTCCCAGGAATCGGGGTCGGTGACAGCGGGATCCGCGTCGAAAGCGCACAAGGCCCACAAAGACGTCGGATCCGAGGGAAAGGTCAAGACATCCTCGTCGGCGCCAAAACCCACTGTGAGTGAGACGTCCCCCATCGCCGAATCACTACAGAGAATCAGGGAGAAGGCCTCTGCTCCGTCGGCTCCGATATCATCGCCGCAGGCGCAAAAGGACAATCCTGCAAAGCCTTCTGGCAAACTTCTCTTTATTTTGCCGCCGAAGGAGGCGCCGAAAGCCTTTTCCACCAAATCGGCACCAAAGAAGACGGTTTCTTCAACGGCTGGCCCACTTCCACGTCGGGTACTCGAATCAGAGGATGATTCAGAGCATTTCATCGACGCTGACACAGGCAAATTGACCCTCTATAAGAGAAAAATCACTTCAGAGTCAGTGGACTCATATGTCATCCCACTGAAAAAGAAAAGGGTGCCCCTTGACGCTTCAGGCCTCATGGAACCAATCCAGCCTCCTCCGAGACGGAGCCCTACTCCCTCACCAGAACACTCTGCGGGTGAGGGGTATGATGAGGACGAGCAATACAATTTCCCTATCAATGAACCAGATGCACAACCGGATTCATATGATGACACTGGTGACCAGGGCACCCAAAGTGTGGGGCATGACCCGCAGCTTTTTAATGCACGTGCATCCCCAACTGAGGATTCAGCAGGTTTTCATGCACTAATTGAGAGGGCGGCAGCCAATCATGATGTGGACATGCATGCTGACCCGATAGAGGAAGACTTCCTTTTCGACACATTTTCAGTCTCTGAAAGGACAGTAAAGACGCTGCCTATGCTTAAAGGAGTCCTCAAGCATGCTGGGGACATATTTAAGGAGCCTACCAGAGCACGAGTGGTCAATCCACGTATTGAAAAGAAGTACAGACCTGCACCTGCAGACCCCGCATACATCCGGGGACAGTTGCCACTGGACTCTCTTGTGGTCGCCAATGCCAGGAAACGTGCCAACTCCCAGACGACGGGTGAAGCTCCTAAGGAGTCCAAAGTGCTAGAGGCAGGGGGCAAAAGAGTAGCTGCACAGGCCGCAAATTTTTGGCGCATTGCCAATACACAAGCACTCTTAGCACGTTACGATAGGGCGCATTACGACACCCTAGAACAGATTATACAACACCTGTCTCCAAAGTTCCAAGAAGGCACCAAACTGCTTATTGAGGAAGGGAAGCTAATCTCAAACGCAGCCATCAAGTGTGCACTTGACGCCGCAGACACAGCTGCTAGAGCTATCAACACTAGCGTTATGCTGAGACGACAGGCGTGGCTCCGCATCTCGGGGTTTAAACCAGATATTCAGACAACCATTCTTAATCAGCCAGTCAATCCTGATAGTCTGCTTGGTCCAGATGTTGACACCACCCTAGAAAAAATAAAAAAAGACACAGAAACTGCTAAGTCCATGGGGGCCCTACAGTCACAACAGTTTCGTGGCAGCAATTTTCGTCGCTCAGGTGCACGTGGAGTCACCAGAGGACAAATGGGTCAACAATCTCAGTTCTCAAGAGGTGGAGCACAATCCTCGTTCACAAAACAGAACAAGGGAGGTTACAGAAATAACAGCAACAGAGGTCGCGGCAGAGGAAACAACAGCTCCCGCTCCTCTACCCCAAGCAAACAGTGACTCTCTGTCGCTGCCCCCCGACCACTTAACACCTGTCGGGGGGAGACTGCAGCAATTCCTGCCCGTCTGGAGAAACATCACCACAGACAGGTGGGTGCGACAACTAGTCCAGTATGGTTATTGCCTAGAGTTGAAATCCACTCCACCCAACATCCCGCCAAGGCAAAGGCCTATGTCCGCAGAGCACTTGCACTTATTGCAGCAGGAAGTAGTGGTGATGCTGCAAAAAGGCGCAATCGAGCTCGTGCCGGTGGGAGAGGAAGGCACAGGGGTATATTCCCTGTACTTCCTTATTCCAAAGAAGGACGGATCTCTCAGACCCATTCTAGATCTACGTCCCCTCAACCTGTACATACTATCAGAACACTTCCATATGCTTACACTGCAACAAATTCTTCCCTTGTTAAACCAAGGGGACTTCTTAGCAACCTTAGATCTCAAGGATGCTTATTTCCACATTCCACTACACCCGTCCCACAGGAAATACCTCAGATTCACTATCCAAGGCAAGCATTATCAGTTCAAAGTCCTACCCTTCGGAGTGACCACAGCCCCAAGAGTGTTTACCAAGTGTCTGGCGACAGTAGCAGCGCACCTCAGGAGGCAGAACATTCATGTCTACCCCTACCTAGACGACTGGCTCGTTCAGGCCAAGTCGGAACAACAGTGCGCCGCGGACATGTCAACTACCATTCACCTCCTTCACGATCTGGGCTTCTCGTTGAACTACCCAAAGTCGCATCTTCAGCCGGCACATGTCCGGCAGTTCCTAGGTGCGACGATCAATACCCTGACGGCCATGGCTCAGCCGAACCAAGTCAGGATAGACAGCATGCAGTCTCTAATCCAAAAGTTCAGACCACAACACTCACTTCCAGCGAGAGTGTTCATGCAGTTGATTGGCATGATGGCCTCCTGCATCTTCATAGTCCCTCACGCACGTTGCATATGCGTCCGCTCCAGGAATGCTTAGCAAATCAGTGGACACAGGCTCAGGGACAATTGACAGACCTAGTGTTGGTTACCAGTCGGGCATACGACTCTCTGCATTGGTGGACTCCACACAACCTTTGCAAGGGCCGACTGTTCCAGGAGCCAGTGCCACAAATTATCCTGACAACGGACGCATCTCTCCAGGGATGGGGAGCTCATCTGCTCACTTACACAGTGCAGGGACTATGGACGACGCAGCAACAGAAGATGCACATCAACTATCTGGAACTGATGGCAATCTTCATGGCGCTCAAGTCCTTCATTGTACATCTGTGCAACAAGGTAGTGTTAGTCCGGACGGACAACATGACCGCGATGTACTACATTCAAAAACAGGGGGGCACCCACTCGCCACAGCTGTCTCATCTGGCTCAGGGCATGTGGAAGTGGGCCATTCAGAGGAACATTTTCCTCATGGCAGAACACCTCCCGGGCAAGGACAATCAGATGGCGGATCTGCTCAGCAGATACAGCCATCAAATGCACGAGTGGGAGTTACACCCATCTGTACTCCACCCGTACTTCCAGCAGTGGGGTCATCCGGAGATAGACCTGTTTGCCACAAAGGAAAACGCAAAATGCCAACACTTTGCCGCCAGGTTCCCTCACCCACAGTCGCAGGGCAATGCGATATGGATGAACTGGTCAGGCAAATTTGCGTACGCTTTTCCACCAGCCCCTCTGATACCGCTGGTCGCGAGAAAGCTAAGGCAGCACGCGATGACTCTCATCCTAGTTGCTCCAACGTGGGCGCGCCAAGCATGGTACACCACGTTCCTCGAACTCTCGGTGGTGCCGCATCAAAGACTGCGCCTCACGCCCAGTCTTTTGATGCAGAACCATGGAGAAATTCAGCATCCAGATCCGCAACAGCTCAACCTGGCAATCTGGCTCCTGAAGTCCTAGAGTTTGGATACCTTAACCTACCTCCGGAATGCATGGACATCATCAAGGAGGCAAGGAAGCCAACTACCAGAGCATGCTATGCTGCAAAATGGAAGCGTTTTGTCATTTACTGTACAGCCAGTGACATCAACCCGCTAGATGCATCTATCCCTAACATCATTTGCTATCTGTTGCATCTTTACAAGTGCAATCTAGCGTACACTTCCATTCGGATACATCTATCCGCCATAGCGGCTTATCTTCAGAACAGGCAGCATCTCTCTGTCTTCAGAGTGCCTGCCATTAAAGCTTTCCTTGAAGGTCTGAAACTAGTCATTCCCCCAAGAACACCACCAGCTCCGGTGTGGAACCTCAATGTGGTCCTCACCAGACTAATGGGACCACCTTTTGAGCCACTGCACTCATGTGAACTCCAGTTCCTAACGTGGAAAGTAGCTTTCCTAATCGCTATCACGTCGCTAAGGCGTGTTAGTGAGCTGCAAGCGCTCACAATCCAAGAGCCATTCATTCAGATTCATCCAAATAGGGTAGTGCTACGTACTAACCCCAAATTCCTTCCGAAGGTGGTGTCACAGTTTCATCTCAACCAAACTATTGACTTACCGGCATTCTTCCAAAACCCACAAACGGTGGCGGAAAGAATGCTCCATACGTTAGACGTACGGAGGGCGTTGATGTACTACATAGACAGGACACAACCCTTTAGAAAGACAAAGCAACTTTTTGTTGCCTTCGCACCACAACACAAAGGCAACCCTATTTCCAAAGCAGGAATAGCCAGGTGGATTGTTAAGTGCATCCAAATATGTTATCAAAAGGCCAAGCGCACTTTAACGATACCCCCAAGGGCGCACTCCACACGCAAACTGGGGGCATCCATGGCTTTCCTAGGGAACATTCCTTTACAGGATATTTGCAGAGCAGCCACGTGGGTTACACCACATACCTTTACAAAACACTACTGTGTTGACGTACATTCCAAGCAGCAAGCAGCTGTAGGACAGGCTGTTCTCAAGACACTCTTTCAGGTTTCTGCAGCTGGCACGGGCAACCGCCGCTGATGGAGGGACTGCTATGTATTCTATGCTAAGATATGAATTTAGCAGCCCACATGCCTCGAACTGAATATGCTACTTACCAGTATGCATCTGTTCTTGGCATGTAGGGCTGCTAACATTCATATCGCCCACCCTCCTCCCCGGTGCCTGTCGCAGCTGCAGATATACTATTGTATTCACTTATTAGCATGGACATCCTTTACACTTTTCACTCCATCTTCTGCCACAATGGCGAAAAACAATCTGGGGATGGAGCCGATGCCCATGCGCACTGTAGTCCAGGGGAGGAGCCACCTATCTCAGGATACTTCGAAGACTCTTCCAGGACAACAATGTGCGATCATCCGGACCCAACACTAGGCGGCGATCTAATGCTAAGATATGAATGTTAGCAGCCCTACATGCCAAGAACAGATGCATACTGGTAAGTAGCATATTCATTATTGTACTACTAGAGAGTCAGTTACACCATAGTGGACAGTAGACTGGGCAGGATCACCAGGAGAGTAATA
The DNA here is from genome assembly GCF_964261635.1 of Lissotriton helveticus. Classification (NCBI taxonomy): domain Eukaryota; kingdom Metazoa; phylum Chordata; class Amphibia; order Caudata; family Salamandridae; genus Lissotriton; species Lissotriton helveticus. Next base: position 361,678,675 of record NC_136065.1, on the reverse strand, counting down.
GATTTCTCACCAGGTTGCTGCCTTTTAAAAGATGGTCAGCATTGTGAAGGAAAATCCAGAGATGCCGCATTTGTTTTTTAAAGACTGAGCAAACTCTATAGTGACTTTATGATTTTGGCTCTTAAGCACTGTTTTTGCAGAGAAACTAAAGATGCATTTTCAAACAAATAAAAACAACCTTTAAACAAACAGGATTGACGGCCAAGCCCCAGGCGCTATTTGATGCAAGTTGACATGCAGCGATGTAACATGCTTAAAAGCCAAGCCGATGTAATCCTGTCCCCACCACAAACACGTCCCTTGGAGTTTCTTTGCAAGTTCTGAAATGCTGCAAGTTGACAGGCTTGCTTCTGTTGGAGCAGTTAGAGGCCAACTTCCTGGTCCCCAGAGAGATTTATTCAAGCCTTCTCTTTGTTTGTTTGCAAATGTTCTGAAGAGCTCGCTAGAATACCTTTCCATTAGGAGATGATAGTGTGTCTGCAAGCTGTGTACAATTGCACAAATATGTTTTCAAAATAAACAGTGAAACGCTGTCTGATTGGATATTTTTAGTTTCTCAAAGTCAACATTTTTCATCCGACTTCGGGCCTGATTAGTTTGGTGCTGAGATACAGGAGGTCTTGAATCTCCGATTCTGGCCAGTATCCCCACTCCAAATTCTGGCAAATATACATTTTGCCTTCAGTATGGGGAATAACTGTACGGACCTGGCAGCAGCAGGTCCTTTCCTGTTTGTTTATCCCAATTTCCGTGGACAGGTCTGCAGACATTGCCTGCCTGCTCAGAACAGGTTTGACTCAGAGAGTGGATGCTTGGTGTCAGGGGTTGCCCGCTCAGTCATGTTGTGCTCTGAGTGAGTGGACTGGTGGTTGGAGAATGTTGGTGAAGCATGCCTGGTTGCTTCAAGGCCAGAAGTATTGGGCCCAATGTCTCCAGACACAGGAGTCCCTGACCCTGAATTTGCATACCTGGTATTTCCAGAGACAGGGACACCATTCCACTCATGATGGTGAAAAGTGGAATTCTATCAGGAGATAAAGCTTCGAGTGGAGTTCCAACACACATAATCAGGGCCAAAATGGCAGCACATCTTAAACAAAGCTTGGGACAGATGGGGATATTCGCTAACAGGATATGGCTCGCAGGGATCCACACTCTTTAAATTTCCTTCGGCCTTCATTGCAGAGTAATGCACAATGGCCATTTAGGACGAAAAATCTGTATTATACAAGATGAATTTGGGAGCTTTCCTTGGACATCTTTCTGTTTGTGATGGGCAGGGATGTGTCTATTTTCTTCTTCAGTTTTGTGATTAAGTGTAAGGATGCCTTCCCTTGTTGTTTAGAGTAGCTTTTGGATGTTCTAAATTTGTGGTGTGGTGTGAGAATGTAATTGACCTTCTCCTGTGACTTTGGCACAGAAGTGTGGTATATTTAGTATGAATGAAATGATGAAGCCAAAGTAAGTGAGGAGTTCGGTTTATTCGCCTCATCCACAACCAGCATCAGGTCCCAACTGACCTGGAATATTCAGTACATTCCTATTCATTAGAACATTGGTAATATTCTAATTCTAAACAAGTGAAGCAAGCTCCACACTAAAGAGATGTAAGACAACATAACACATCTCCCTTCTTTACAATAAGTAATAACATGAATAATGAACCTAAAAGAGACATAAAAAAGTCAGTCAAAAAAAAGAAGAGTTGAACATCATTTACACATAATCCTTCATGTACATTGGAGCACTGCGTAACCTTTGACTCCTCACACGAGTGTTGAAAGAAGAGTCAACGTTTGGGCGAGAGGGATTCTTTATACTAAAGAAATTAGATTCGATATCAGAGTCAGACGGAGTAATGTTTTTTGATTTCACTACCACCACACGACTCTTATTCCAAATCCTCCCATCTTGTGTTTTGATGGCATTTCCAAACACTTTAATGACTGGCCTAACATTGGTATATTTTGACCAAGGCCTTCTCCCTACAGGTGCCTTTATTCTTATAAGGTCACCTACCTTTATCTCCTGAAATTTAACACACTTGACTTTGTCAAAATATGCTTTCCTGCAAGCCTGTTTTTCCAATTCTCTTTCTCTCCAAGCACCAACATGATTGTCTACAAATTCTTTCTTCAAGTTCATCCAACCCGGACACCACATTGTGTTTGGAACTCTACCTCTGAATAACTCAAAGGGAGATTTTCCAGTGGTAGAGTGAGGAGAGCAGCGATATGCATCTACTCTTTCCCTTAGTGTATCTTTCCAATTCAAGCCACTAGCTCTTGCAAGTTGTATACATTCTTTCAGTGTACGATTGACCCTCTCAACCGCACCATTCGTTTCAGGGTGATATAAAGATGCTCTTTTGTGTAATATTCCACATTTCTTAAGATAATCCTCAAAGAAACTGGAACAAAATTGTGGACCGTTATCTGATAATAAGCTATTTGGGAAACTCTCTCTCACAAATATTTCAGATAAAAACTTGATGATAGAGGTTGACGTAATCTCATTAACAGCACAAACCTCAATCCAACGTGAATACAAATCAATTAAAACTATCAGATAGGGAGTGTCAACAACTCCAGGAAGAGGCCCTAAGATATCAATGGCTATTTCATCCCAAGGGTGATTAGGTAACTCTCTACACACCATCGGCATTTGCCTGACTTTTAGGATCTTGTCACTTGCACAGCATTCAACACATTCTCTAACCATGCGTTCTATTTCTAAGTCCATTCCTGGCCACCAAAACTGAGTACGAACCATCTCCTTGGTTTTTACTATTCCCAAATGTCCAGAATGTGCATGTGACAATAACTTTTTCCTTAAAGAGGAAGGAGGTATAAGTCTCAACCCACGAGTTAGCATGTCATCAGAAATTGATAGCTCCTGAGAAACTAAGGACCATGGTTTATGTAGACCTTTGTTGTCTTTTAGTAACGACATTACCTTAACTAACTCTTCATCTTTTAACAATTCCTCTTTCCACTCTTCTTTAGCTACTACACCCTCTGTAACTTCACACACATTGAGATAATCATCTTCATCAACATCATCATCTTCACACCCTATATCATCACTTTTTACTAATCTGGAAAAACAATCAGCTGCCTTGTTAGATACACCAGGTAAATATTGTACTTCAAAGTCAAATTCCTGTAGAGATATGATCCACCTTCTAATCCGAGAAGAGATAGAATCTAACCCCTTCTTACAAAAAACCTCCTTCAACGGTTTATGATCGGATTTGACAACAAATTTAGTCCCCCAAACTAAATTTTTGAATTTTTTTAGAGCCCAATATATCGCTAATGACTCTTTTTCTATTATAGAATAGTTTAATTCAGGACCACGAAGACACCTGGACGCACATGCAATTAAAGAGTCATGGTCATGTTTATTTTGTACTAATACTGCTCCTAAGCCTTTATCACTTGCATCAGTGAATATAAACGTTGGTAAGCCAGGAACAAATGCCTGTAGACAGGGAGCTTTCTTCAATTCCTCTTTTATGCCCTCAAATTCCTTTTTACAGTCTTCCGACCAGACAAAAGTGACACTTTTCCCAGTGAGTCTCCTCATGTTCTTTGTCTTGTCCGCAAAATGTATGATAAATTTCCCATAAAATTCTACCATCCCAAGAAAGGATAACAACTCCTCTCTATTAACAGGTTCAGCCACTTTACCAATGGAAGCAACTAGATCAGATTTTGGAAATACCCCTTGACTCTTGATACAGTGCCCCAGGTAGTTTACTTCTTCTAAGCCAAGGAGGCAGAAAGAGTTGAGGATAGCTGTGTGTTGAGGCTTCTTGAGGTAGGATCGTCGCCAAATAAATGTGGTATATTTAGTATGAATGAAATGATGAAGCCAAAGTAAGTGAGGAGTTCGGTTTATTCGCCTCATCCACAACCAGCATCAGGTCCCAACTGACCTGGAATATTCAGTACATTCCTATTCATTAGAACATTGGTAATATTCTAATTCTAAACAAGTGAAGCAAGCTCCACACTAAAGAGATGTAAGACAACATAACAAGAAGTGTATTTGCTCTTTCCTTGAAGTGGCATTCTGCTGCTTTGCATTTTGGGTAGAGGTTTCTCTACCCACTTTAGTACGGTGTGGTTGTCTTTTATTTTGTGAGGAATGTTTGTTGTGCTACATTATCTTGATTGATATAGATTGAGCACAAATTTGTCGCATCAGGTCTTAATTGTTTTGTGTTTTGGGGAGTTTAGTATGGATTTTGTTAACCACAGTACTGTTTAGTTGTGCTATTGATGATTTCAGGGAGATATGCGTTGCGCTTGTTTCTTCTGTGTGCAAATTACAAGGGAGATGTATTTTCTCGACTCTGCCTTCCTTATGGGTGTTGGGACATCTAGCTCAGCAGTGTAATGAGAACTTTGAAAGGTCTAATGTTTCACTTCAGGTTTTGCGGTTGCACACACCTGGAAATACCCGGGTATCTGGAAAGTAAAACAACATGGCGGTGTACACTAAAAGAAACTGAAACCTGTGCTCAAGGAGAAACCTAATTAATGAATTATTCCGTTTATTTGATGTTGGCAAAACATGCTCCGGGTCATTGTTCACAAGAGTAATTTTAGGGGAGCAGGAGTTTTAATGGTATTCTAGATTTCGGGGTGTACTCCATGGAATTTTGTGAATACCTAAAATGCAGAGATATACAGACACCTTGTAAACTTCAGACGGAGTACCAGAGTGTGGATTTCATAGACTTATTTCTACTGGGCTGAGATTCAAAAACTAATACTGGGCTGAAATTCAGAAACTGATTAATAGTGGTATGAAATGTAAGGATATTAATACTGTCTGCGCTCCTTTGATATAAATCAGTCAAAAATAGTTCAGAACACACTGCAGTAATATGACCTTGGACATACTGCTCTGTCTATAAAGATCCAAAATCTGTATGTAAGACAAAAGATTTACTATTTAACTAACTCATTTTTGGCACACTGTCTCTGGTTAGAATAAGCAAAATGCAATGAATATTAAAATAGTCATATAATAACAATAGCGGAATAAGTGACGCAGTTCATCATTTCACTACATCCAAAAAACGTCAGTGATATTCTACTCTGCCCTCCTACAAAAAAAAATTTCCATGGAGAAAAACAAAGAAGAGGAAGAATACACATATTTGTCATTAATATTGATATCATGGTTCGACTTTTGCTATTGAAGAAGAAACCGCCACAAAACTGAAGACTGATGATGACAAATTTATGGAATAGCTGGCAATAATAAAACAAGCATTGGCAAAGCCAATACATCTCGCTTTGTGGAGCTCTATAAACTTTGACATTGTTTTTAGTTATGTTGGACAGCAGCGTGGCTGATGTGCAATATGCCTGAACGTCAAGAAAAAAAGTGCCATAGCGTGGTCAGCATTGACCCCGCCATAGCACCTTTCTTTTTTTTACTTTAGCTATAAATTATATGACTTATGACAGATAATTAAGGGTACTTAAGTGTAATGCATGGTAGATTAAACAGGCAGCTTTGCAAATTCACCTTGCCTCAAAGGGAACCATTTACGTGAGGAGAGGACCAGTGTGATGTGGTTGTATTTATGTGAGTTTGATACCAACCTAGTGACCACATAAACATTTAAATACTTGTTGAGAAGATCTTACTGTATCTCTGAACCAAAGGGTAAATTCAGACATGGCAGATGCAGTGTTTTTCCCAGTAGCGGCTGCTACTGGACCCGGGTGGTGGGTGAGGAGGGGTAGGGTGGGACGAAGAAAAAAGACAAAAGACTTACCTGACCTGCCGCCGCCTCTCCTCCATCCTCTTCTTTCTTCCTGCCTCCAGTCCGGCAGCAGGAAGCACCTGGGCTCCCAGGCTTCCCTGAGCCAATCACGATGCTGCAATGCAGCGTTGTGATTGGTCTGGGCACTGAGGATCGGCGCTCAGACAGGGAATGTGTGGCTTTGCATGTTCCTCACCAGGCTGTGCATTGCAGCCTGGTGGGGAAGATGCATAGTGTGCATGAGTGTTTGGCTGGCTGGCCGGTTCAAGAGGGCTCGCCAAGCAGTCGTGCGCACTTCGGGAGTGCAAACCACTCCTCCCTCTGCTCTGGCCAGCCTCGCCTTGCCCAGAGAGTCACTGACTCAATAGTAAAACTAAAATGATAATGACAATACATTATTATTATGTTATTGTTCCTTTTGAGCAGTGGGGTGACGCTCCTCCGACCTTAGCGGAGGAGCCGCCACTGGTTTTTCCATTCCGGGTCCATGTAGTCCCATTAAGATTGTAAGAGTAAGGACTGGTGCATACAGAACCACAGGGGGTAAAATTGCAAAAGACAACAAATGTGTCAAACCCGTGTTATGCACACTTCTTGAAATGTTCTGAAATACTGCCTACTTATCAGAGACAGCAGGAACCTCTCCATGACACTAAGGATGAACTTGTCACTGTCTCTTGAACAGTGGCACCTCCTCTGCAATGGTGCAGGAGCGTCGCCCCACTGCCTGGCTTAGAGCCAGCAAATGTAAATTAAAACGATGTTCTTGCATCGTTTTAATTTACATTTGACTACTCTTAGAGAGCGCTGTTGGAAGAGGCGGGTCGAGGTATAGGATGGGGGAGGAGGAGTGCTATGCACTCGTTTTCCTAAGTGCGCATATGTGTTTCGGCCTGCCATCTCAGCCAGACCCAAACACACATGCTCACTTAGGATTTCCCCAGCCCAGCTGCATTGAGCAGTCAAGCTGGAGAAATCCCACAGACTCCCTGGTCTGAGCAGGGCACCTTTTCTGCCTGCTCAGACCAATCCCAGCGCTGTTCTGCAGCACGGGGATTGGACAAGGAGTCTGTCCCAGGGGCTGCTGGGGCCAGCAGATAGGAAGAGGAGAGGCGGCGTGAGGAGATGCAGCGCTGGAGCGGCTGGCAGCAAAAGGTATGTTTTAGTAATTTTTTTAATGTAATGCCCCCATGGCCCCACACGTGCCTCCCTGCCTCACCAGCCTTCGTTTATGGCAGCCGCCACTGCTCTTGAACAAAATTCCTTGCCTCCATGGCCATTTTAGCCCACCTCAAGGAGCTTCCAATGCATGTCCGACATGGAAAACGAGGGAGTGGATAATAAGGATATTTGTCCAGGATCACATGATGAAGGCCAGTGGGAGAGCCAAGATTACAACTCAGGTGTCCACGTTGTATGCTGGGCACTTTACCTAAGAGCACCACATCACTTCAGGAGGAACCTAGGATCTGAAAGCTGCATCACAATAGCACATTACCTGCTCTGGCCAGCGCTTGCGAGGTTGGAGTGAGATGCAGTTGGGGTTCACACCAACAAACAATATCCTGTAAAATATGTTTGAGTTCTAATAAATGTGTAGAATTTTTTTTTAGTCGCTGCCATCTGATAGACTATCCTTTGAGTGAAGTGTGCACTTTTTCTGTGGCCCGCCGCTGACTTTTGGCACTTTTAGGCATGCATCTCCAGTGTTCCTACTCATGTGAGTACGTTAGTCAAGTCTGTGAATGCATTTGCTGCAGAAATGGGTGCAACGTTTAATCACCATCTCCAATTCCAGCGGAAGTGACTCGTCGTGTCATCATTCGTAGGGATGTAAATTGAGAGAAGGTCTTTGTGTAACACGGCAATACCTGACGTCCACAACGCTGAGAAGCAGCATAGTTAAACAGCAATTGCTTTATAAAACCCATTTTATTATGGGTCTGTTCATTGCCCCCTGTGGGCTGCCAAAGCTAAGTTTGTGAGCTTCAGCATTCCTTTCACATTACATGTTTTTGTAGACCTCATTGACGAAAAAGCAGATGGGCAAAGGGTGCAGTAGAGAGAAAAAGGCTTACAGTACATAAAATAGTGGCATGGAATAAATATGTGAAGCAAACTACTGTTCTATAAACAAGAAGGCATGCACGACACAAAAGAAGGCCACAGTCTGAGCGATAGACTATGAATACACTCTTGGCCCACCCACTTGACCACTCTGAGTGGCCTTGGGCAAATTAGTTTGTGCTGCTTAGAAAACTGGCAGAGCAGTGCTGGGGTGGAGGAGAAACTCACAGGGGATGCAGCAACAGAGCACTGAAGAGGAAGAAGCGCACAGGCGGAAAAAAAACCATGAAAGTGCTGAAATTACAATAAAAACAGGGAACAGTAAAGTGGAAGCAATGACAACGAGGTAAGCAACATTAAACAAGTGCATACATTGAGCAATGGCAGCGGAAGGACACTAATAAAGACATTAATCAGTACTTGGTCCATGCTTTAGGAAGAGAAAAGTGAAACCAGCACCTGCTGACTAATGAGAAACAAGGAAATGAGAGTGATGCTGAAGCCAACCAATGGTAAGTAATGGGCAGACTCTCACCCCTTTTTAGTTTAAAACTATATCTTGCAAGTGGCAACACATACGCTGTCTGAAACAAGACCTAAAAGGTTGATTTCATTGTTGTGAGTGTTCTATTTGAGTGTGGAGCCCTGAACTAAAATGATGAGAGGGAAAGTTAAAGTAATTGGACTAATTTCCCAAATTTTGCCATTTAGCTATATTATTCAGTGTTTTATAATAAAAATTATTCACATCATTGTAGCCCTGAAAAAAGTAAACTAAACTTGGTACCCATTTTAAAAACAGTTTTTGGAAAACTTATTTCAAATGTGTCAATCAAGAAAATGTTATAAAATCGCTCCTTGGTGGGGATGGGTGCTTGCTGTGTAGGTACACATGTAGATATTGTGTCTACATATTAGCCGATATAATTGGGTGGTTGCTTAACTAATAAATAAACTTTTAAATTATCACTCCACATCCCTCTAATGAAGCTCATATAGTAGAGACAACTGCAAATTGGGTCATCTTTGCAAAGCGTAAAAAGATCTTCCTCAAAGCACCACCTTTCCCACGCCTCTTAAACAATGCTGGGCTCTGATTGGCTCCAAGCCCCTTATCCATCACAGATGATCCATGGTGTGGTTTGCTAGAGCAGAGTAATGTGGCCTCTGGCGCTAGCTTGACCTGAGGATCGTCGACTGTTGAGCTGAGCTCCAACTTCTTCTGTGATCTTGGTGGAATGCTGCAAGCCACAGTCTACACTTGTACGCTGCTTCCAAGCAGTCACCCTTGGACACTACAACTCCTACACTACTGCCTCATAGGCATCTGATTCGTGGAGAAGTGTGGCTCAATGGTTAGAGCGGCAGACCCTGATGCAGAGGTCTGGCCCGGGACCAGGGTTCAATTCCAGCTTTGGCGGGTCTTGGGCTCAACTTCCTCGGACCTGATAATTCTCGCCTCGTGCCTATTCTAATCATGGGTCCCACTCTGCAAATCTGGGCTATAGCTTGCTTAATCTCCACAATGGCCCCAACAGTGCTGGGTTGCCTGGCTTCACCTTGGGGGTGCCCAGGAGTGGACCGGGGAAAAGCCAGGAAGGGTTCCACAGCGGTATGCGTACAGCGCCAGGACACCCCAGTTGGTGTATAAGTGGGCTTTACAAGTACAAATTCTTCTTCTTCTTCTAGGGCGTAGTTTGCGGGGTCTATTGTGCTCTATCTTTTTCAAGGAAATGTACGTAGCTCAAACCAGCTGGTAGTCTAGTGAGAGAAGGAGATGGAAAAAGGGGTAGCCCCTAGGCAGAGGCTATTTATAAGAACATTGAGGGAGTAATCAGTGCTAAGTTTGAACCGGTGGTTTCCGGTGCTGAGCACCAGCACCTAATTGGTTTCCGGTCCCTGGCACCGGCACTTAGTTGTCAACACCACACTTATGAATGTCTGCCACGTGGTGGCGCTGCTCATCTAATTTTTAGATGAGCGGTAAAACGTTGTTTATGAATACAATTTACATTCAAAATTACTAATACCGGCGATGGGTGGTGCAAGCTGCAGTGGCCTCCTGGTCAGAGTCCTGGCACTTACTAGTTTACAAATTAAGCACTGGGATTAATGCTTGTCAGTAGTAAGCAGGAAACGACTAGACACTGCACCTATTTGCGGGATATGTGCCATTCGTCTCTCAGGGTCCTATAAATGGAACCACAGAGACACTCGGCAAAACAAGGAGGCATATGGGGCTAGGGTCCCTTCAAACTGAGGTGAACGCCCTAGCAGGTACATAGACCACAGTGCAATGTCAAGGTAAGGAGACAGATATACATATAACTTGTTCTGCTTGCACAAGAAAGGGAGGTGTGTGTCCCCAGCTAAGCGTCAGTGTGCAGTAATTCTTGTGCATATTAAATGTACTTTCTAGACCAGCATAATTCTTTCACACATAATGTCAATGATGAGCTGCTACTGCAGGTCAGTTTATACTAATGTAGCATCTCATGTTTGTAGTGCTTGCATGTTTTACGTTTTTAGCAGACTTGTAACTTAGAGATCTGATAGAATACTGACGAAATGACCCAGAAACTCTTTGCCTTCCCATCCATTAGAGTGCTTTGAATATACAGCCCATAGATATATGCACCCAGTGGCATGTGTATTGTGAATGGTTGAGGTGGGCATTAAGGGCCAGATGTAGCTCGCCAATTACCGGTCGATAACGGCCGATTTCGGCCGTTACCGACCGGTATTTTGGAATTGACATGTAGGGGGCATTTTATTTACAGAATCGGTATATTTACCGATTCGGTAAATTTACAGAATCGGTAAAATACCGAATCGGTAAATTTACCGATTCTGTAAATCAATATGTAGGTGGCACTGGAATCAGTGCCACAGGCCCTTACCGAATCGTTATTTACCATGGAATACTATTCCATGGTAAATAACGAATTCCAGTGTACATGCACATCTGTGCATGTGAAATGATGAAATGATTGAAATGAAATGATTACGCTCTTGTATAGCGCACGACTACCCGTAGGCATCTCGGCGCTTGCTTAGGGAACCCGTCCTGGTATTCCCCTGTGAGATACCCCGGCAGGGTGTCCACAAGGTACACCTGTGCCATGTGGCACATGGCAAACAAGCCCGAAACAGCGGTGCAATAGGGTGTCAAAGTGACACCCTGTCCCCCTTGTAAAATCGGTAATTACCGAATCGGGATTGCCTATTGAATCCTACGGGCTTCAAGGCCCATAGGAATCAATGGCAGATACCGATTCGGTAATTACCGAATCGGTAATTACCGAATCTTACAGATTCGGTATTTTTACTGAATTATTTACCTACATAGCATTTACCGAATTGTAAATACCGAATCGGTAAAATTCGGTATTTACCATTCGGTAAATTGCTATTACCTACATCTAGGCCTAAATGTGTTATGGGAGGATTGCATGATGTAAGCATGCAGGGTTGGAATAGCTGATGGGGCTGAGTCCGTGGGTGCTCCATCTTTGTCCAGTCTACAGTAATTGATGCTTAAAATGGCAACAAGCTAGCGTATACTGCAGCGGATGAGTAATAGAGCACTATTGGTTCACAGTAGTTTGTCAGGCCATATCAGATGTGGGTTATATTTAGATAGTACATTTAGCATAGATTTAGTGCCATGCATACTGTTGACTCGGATATGGTTGTTCTCTCTATTGTGCCTACTGACTCATCATACCTGTCCACATCCACAAACAACTCCAACGTTGTGACCAAGTCTTTCTCTTTACTGTTGTTGCTGATACTTATTCCTTTTCATATTAATTGGCTTGGTTTTGTGCTAGAGCTGTAGATTCACAACTGGAATCCCCTTGGCACCAATCTTTTCTTAGAAAACTTTTTATTGACATTTGTAAATGTAAACACACAAAATAAATTGGTTCACAATCAAGAGTTCCCCCTTAAGTGGCTCTCTGCATATCTAGCATCCATCCCACCAGCTCCCACTGTTTATATTGTGCAGAGCCTGAGGAGACACTCTCACCAGCCCCTGTCGGTTAACACGCGCCCGGGGTCTCAAAAGTACGTATTTCTTGATCCAGCAAACTAGGCTGCTGACAGCAAAGCTCTACCTGCATCCCCTAGCCCCAGTCTTTCAATATCTTACTAAGTTTCTGCAGGTGCCCCCTAATTAAACAGGGATCCAGCTCTTTCCTCCAACCCTCTAGCAATAGGGCTGCAGTGTCTACTTAGCTTAAGCCATGTTTCGCTTGTGTCTGTTGTTATTGAAATCATCTGTGAAGTGTAATAGCACAAACGTGGGGTCTCTAGAGGGGCTCTAACCCAGCACCTCTCCAAACATGCAAATATCCCATCCCAAAGCAGGTCCAGAGACTCACAGCTCCAGACTGGGTGTATGTCCCCTTTGTATATTGCAGCCTAGGCAATATTGTTAGCCAATTACTCCCATTTTCCAGAGTCGATCACTTGTGAAGTAAGCTTGATGCAAATATTTCAATTGTATGGCATGAAATTAAGCTGCAATGTGGTCAGAGCCTTCTGCTATCTATCGTCTGTGGAAGCGCCTAGGCCTTGGCGTCAGTCTTATTTTTAATGAGAGGCTACTTTGCATTTCTGTGGGTTCTGCGTCTGAAGGACAATAGCCAAAGATAAATACTGATGCTGTGGATTGGCAAAGGAGTTGTCAAATAGAGCTATTTCTAGCAATATATATAGATTGTGCTTCGGGTCCGTCCTTTTCATTCCTTGGCTTTTATTTACTAGGAATTTTGAGCCATCGCCTTTGACTTTGTCACTCATACCATGGCTGAGCCCAGTGGAGTGTTCATCTCCCACCTAATCCCACTGGACGGTTCGGTGTATCCTTCCACCTCAACTGGAGTGATTGCATTGAAGTAAGTGAGGGACTACTTTACAACTGTGCCTCACTTTGTCTGCTCTTGCTGGCTACCTCTTGTATGTCTTGCAGTAATATGCTAAGTCTACATTGACTACGACATTAAATCCAGAGGTATTAGCTTTGCCAATGCTGGTTTATATTTGTTTTCACTTTATAAAAAACAGTAAAGAACAGTTCTGCCTGTAACTATCCTAAGAGTAGCAAAATCACTTTTTACAGCACCAAACTTTTCTGATCTTCTAGTGGCTGGGTGTGTGCTAAGTGGTGGCTGCAGTATCATGTTTACACACCTGGGGATAAGGGGTCCTCTATTTACCGCTCTGTTTACTTTGAAATTTCACTTGGTAATTAACAGTTTGCTGTGTGTATCCATTCACTCCAATACAGCCTGCAGACATTGACAACTCATACACTTTCATAAAAGTGGGGGCTTTTATTTGCAGCCACTGTTTGTCTTCTATTACTACTTCTTGACATGAATTAATGTTTCATAGGGAAAAGTGAAATCCTGTGTGCTCAAATGGAAGCTTTATGAATCAAGGGACTTTAACCAGCAGAAAATCAACACAACTGTAAGCCACTTCTCTCTGAGAAACTATGGGCTTGGTGAACTAAGTCCATTCACCAATAGTGGTCACAAATTTCGCACCAACATTCTGCGAATGGGCTCTAATTTTGTGAACCAACCTAGTTACTGTTAAGGTGGTTTTCAAAATCACAATTCGAACAGGATCAGGGGATGACCTGCCTAATTAATATTAATTAAGCAGGACGCAAAGTGTGACTGTCTGCGCTTGGCTACAAACACACTCATAGATAGTGGCCTGCAAGGCGGGAAAACCACCGTCCCTATGTAGGTTTTATCAAGTTCTTCAAAAGACCGATGCTGCTTCAAGAAAAGTAAAACATTCATATTTGGGAAAACTCATTCTCTGTAAAAGTCCTTAGTCTGCCGACATGATTGCCAAATGGGAAGAGGCCCTTTGTGAATTAGTTACCACTTTCTTTTAAGACTCACTGACTAGTCAATAGTTTGCAAACAGATTTGCAGTCACAGACCATTGACACATAACACACCAAATCTCAATTTGGAAGGAACACCCCTTTCAAGCTCCTTCCAATTTTCGATTAAGTATGGGTGTGGGCAATATCTGAATATTTGAAAGGACATCATTGATGACAATTTTGTGCATGGAGAAGCCAAAAAAATCACTAGGTTTAAAACTGGAAAGTGGTTTTTGAAATGTACCAAACGTTGGACTCTACGATCCTGCGGAATGGGTACTGGTCCTGCAGGACCGAGCAATCTGATTTGCTGGCTGCAACATCAACTGATGCCACTGTGTTTCGAGTTTAAAAAATAAACAGGATATATGAGGGCATGGTAGGGGTAACCAGAACCCATGTCCTTATGGAGGGCTTCCAGAGGGACCCCCAGGGCCAAAATAAAAAAATAAAAAAATAATTAATGCTGCGTGTCCTTCAATATTCCCTCAGGATCCAGTGAGGCCTTCTGTGAGAATCTGGTGGAGTACTAATGTGCAAGCATTACAAATTGATGCTTGCACTGTCCCTTGGTACTTTGAAGTACCGCTTGTGTGGCAGTAGTCTGGGATAACCGCAGGACAAAAAATATGGAAAATGTGGGATGGGTATCCATGCTGGGTTGTGTGACTGTGGGGGTTTGGCTAGCAATGGGATTTTGGCCACCCATTGGGGGTTGGGCACAGGGACTAGCCATAAACTCTATGGGACAGTGTCGCAATGATTGTATTATGTCATCAGCAATGTCTTCAATGGTATCATTTTAGATTTCATCAGTGATGTCATCAATTATGTCATGTAACATGCCATGAGTGATGTAATAAGTGAGGTCATAACCAGCGCACGGCGCAAGTTATATTTAACTTAGTAAATTATAACTGGTGAAGTTGACTGTTTTTTGTTTCGAAACAATAGTATTTATATTACAAGGATTAACTATAATATCACTGAAACCTTTGTTTGTTTCCCTGAATTTCAGTTTTTTTAATGTAAGCTAAAAGATTACATTTTCAGAAAATAAATATTTAGAGCTTCCTTAAACGGTTGCTAATATCTTTAACCTGCTTCATTTGTAAAGGAAAGCCATTCCAGAGCCTTAACCCACCACCTACAATATCATCCCCCCAAGAGGGCTCTTGATCCTGGCATCATCAGCTGTTCTTCTGTTAAGTCTCTCAAAGTCCTCTCTGGAAAATATCTTGAGGGCCTCTGTGTCGAGTGTTCTGAGCAATCCTGCTGAATGGCTTTATATATCATGGCCCTAGTTTAATATTAGACTTTCTATACTATTGCAACAAATGTAGTTTCCATAGGGTAGGGTGTGGGGGTTGTGATGAAAAATGAGGTGTTGCGAACATGATGGCATAATCCAGGCCCACACCAACATCCTTGCCAGGATGATTTTGTATCCTTTGGAAATGTCCCAAAGGTTATTGTGACACTCGAGTTAACCCAGTATTGCAGCAATGTAGGCTGGAGCTAACAATGGTCTGTGCAATCATGACACCATCTTGTTCATTAAAAAAAAACAACGTTTCATGCCAGGGGGTGACTATAAAGGTTGTCGGTTTTGGCATACTGACTAACCTGCCCCTTCCTCGACAAACGTTTGCTGAGGATGAAAAAGCCATTGCCAGCAGCAACCTAATCGACTGTGTTTGCATTTACTTGAATCCATCCACTCTAAAAGCCCCAGGGGGTGTTGATGTTACAAGCAAATGTGATCATTAATAATCACTTTTCATTGTATTTTTCTGTGTTTTTGTCATTAGCAAAGCCCCTGGGTGAATTTAGATCCATGAGCAACATGCTCTTCGCTGATATCTTTCCGTTGCCTCTCCATATGTGTTTGTCATCAGTAAGACGTACGTCTTGCTGCCGGCGTAAGAAGGTCTACAGTCAAAGAAATACAGCTCCCTCTGTATCCTCCTCATCCCCCTGCCGCATCAATCGAATCAGCAGCAAAGATTGCCTGTTATAGTCCATTAAATACAAGCAAAAGAGAAGCATCTGGAATTGTCTCTGCTTAGGCCACTACAAATCCCCTTCCATTGATTGCTTCAAGGATGTGAAGACTTTACTTTTTCAACACCACTTCAACTGAATGCTGTACCAACACTGACTCCATTGACCACCATTACTTACTTGCATCTATATCAAAGTTGACCCTTGTGACTTTCCTTGAACCATGTCATCCTGCTTGGCCATGCTGTAGGCTGTCACCTTTCTCTTAGTTCCCCATGTTGTGCCACTAGCACTCCTATGTTTATGAGTTTGGGTCTAACAGAACTTCACAAACGTGAATACTGAGTCCTAATTCTCCACCTGATTATTTCATATAATTGTCTACGTAGCACCCGTATAACCACTTTACGACTGCTTGTGATTTACCATGCCATATTTTGTCTTTCCTAACATACAGATGTCAGATTGATGTACTAACAGTATATCAGATTTTTACATTGACCTATCAAAATATTGACCGCAGAATATCTGGAAAGGCGGGATTTCACCTCTAGAGTCTGCTTACCATTCTCCAAAATCCCGTCACAGGTCGACTAGACCTTTTTACCTGTCATAGAGTGAATTAGGCAATCTTTTCATATGGAAATAAACGAATTTTAGAAATCCCAATAGCTTCCCCCAAGAACCACTGACCAAAACTAAGTTTGAAGGTTTATTACATAACCAAAAATAACTGAAGGTACAAACACCTCAGCAAGAGGTTCAAAAGATAAACAGGCACTAATACAAACATAATCCTACGGAAAAGTCTCAAGCGACTGATGAATAATACGAGGATCAATTCCAGAATCATCAGACTAAACAAAATTGCTATAACCTGGGTTCTGGTACTCATTGGGATAATAGACATAAATCCAAATTAGTCTGTCCCTACTCTATACTAAGTGACATCCCTACTCAACGACAGCCCATCCTAGCAAAAGGTGTCAGCCGTGGTGACTTCCAAAGAAGTTCACTCACGTTCTCTTGAATTAGGTGTAATTCTCGATCCTAGCTAAGCTCTTTGCCATCCAACCGCTCTCTCTAGCTCCTCAGCCCATCTGCTCTGTCTCCACCCTCGGGGTGCTGTCCCTAATACGAAACCCCAAAAGGTGAATGACACGCCTTCAGGTACGCCCCTCTCGAAGGTGCTGAGTTACAGAAATGTCCACTATGGCTCTGGTCCATCCTTATCCGAACAGACGTCCTTGGGTCCCAGGCTCTTCATCCCTTCAAGTTGCTTCTTCAAATTCCGGAACCACTCCTCCATGTCTGAGTCTAGTATTTCTAACATTCATACACAATGGGCCCTTCTACTCTACAGTCTACTTGATGATGCACCTGCAAAGAAATACATACAATTCGGCTCACATTCCATAAATGTTGCAAAGTTTTCTAAAGGCATCTTTTATAAAACATTTCCACAGCTAAATGCTAAGCAAAACTTTCGAACAGGCCTGCATCTTGTATGAACTAGGCCTCAGCTTGATTTAAAGGCCCAACATTTTACATTAGCAATCCCTTGTTTCACTAGGCCTCCAACCTTAACAGCAAATGCATTTTCTATTTTAAGCTAATTGTCAAATATAAAAGGCACAGTTAATTTCAATAAGCAGATCTAAATGCACAATAGTGCTCGATTAAACGCACCTCTCATTAGTGAAAGATTTCATTTTAACGACATCTCTAGGTTATACAGCAAGTGTGGATGTAATTCATAACCGTGGCTCTTCAGATTTCGAATACCAGTTACTCTAGTTCTCCATCTCACATTGCATCTAAACATGATTAAAGTCCTCTATATATACGGGTGCTGTCTACTTGTACATATGATGCACCCCTACAAATTTCACTGTAAATGGCGCTCTCTCAGTTCCCCCCTTTGATGACCCATGTCATCACCACTCTTACACCATCCTCAGGGTAAGAACAGCTCTAAACAGTGCTCGTGGCCATTTTCCCTCGCTTGAGCATTTCCAACGCTCTCAAGCTGCGGTATTGACTGTCCTGCAGCCTCTCCATTCGCATCTCTTGCGCTCTCATTGATCTCGCCAATCTATTGGACTTGTACCACTTGTACAATCTCACCAAACCCCACAATCCAATCACACATGCCACTGCTATGATAAGCGGTTTCAGTACAAACCCAAGGAAACTCTTCCCCAAATTGGCAAACCAGTTTCCAACTTTCCCAAATCTTTTACCAACCGTCTCCCACGCATTCTCTTGTGTCAAATCCTCAATTACATAATGGATTGCAGTAATGTTGCTTATATATTTCTCCAGATCTTTAGAGTTGTCTGGAATATAGGTGCAACATTCTTGGACCTTCAAACGTTTACAGACTCCTCCCTCTTTTGCTAGGATGACGTCGAGAGCAAGACGGTTCTGTAAAACCATTGTCCTGATCGACAACATCTCACCCTCAACTAACACCAATGACTTGGCAGTATTCATTGACAATTCATCCACTACAGTTGCCAACCGCCGTATCTTTATGTCATTCAAAATGACACCCAACATAGGTATCGCTGCTCCAAACACATCTCCCACAATTGCTCCAGCACTTTCCCTTTGCTTTACCCTCCTTTGAGGCCCTCCCTCTAAGAGCGCAAAGTCCTCTGTATGATAAATCTTGGGAAAAATAATTGCTAGATAGCATGTTCCATACCACTTCTCTGGCAACCTCACATACGCATTCCTTCCGCAAACAAAATATACAGTAGGAATCACCTGTACCACGCTCTTCAAGAAATCTTTGGTGTAATATTCCAATGTGAAGGTGTGTTCACACGTAGTATGACCCACATACACATTTTCATAATACGTCTGTGGTCGGTGAAGGCACAACTTCCCTTTCTGCACTTCATCTAGAGCTATTGGACCATAACTCCCTCTTGACTTATGCTGCTTCTCTTCTTCCGTCCAATCTACTTTGCCTTGCCCTGAATCCCGCAACTGTTTTTGCTTCGTATACATATCTTCCACCTGTTCAATGAACTTCTTCTCCGTCTCCGATAATGAGCAGGTCAAATTGTGTCGGTGTGCAAATGGGGTGTCTAGCTCTTGTGTGGGAATGAAAAAATATCCAAGTCTGTCCTCTGACTTATAATAATCCCACTTATTCAAGTGCTTGTAATTCGGGACTTCTGGCAACACAGCATCATAATTCGAAAAGAAATATTCGAAATGATTTTGCCCATAAAGTATACTAATCAGCAAACTACAGGATATTCCATATGTCAAAGGAAGGTGATGGTATCTAATACCCTCATCTACTGAAGCTGGCAATTGCATACACACATAACAGTCCTTCGCATCCATCGCATCAATGTATTCATACAACAACTTTGCATACGCATTCTGCCCAAAATTTCCCTTTGACAGATCTGTATGTAGCCTACCACTTTCTGCAGCCAACAAGGCTTTCTCTCTTCGCTCTCTGTCTTCTTTCTGGCTAGGGGTGGTAGGTGTCGGCATCCCCTCAGCCTTCACTATCTGTTCATGTGGTGCAAAATAGGAAACTAAAACTACTATAGCTATAAGGAGTATTACTCCTCCTAACAGAGTGCCTACTATGCACTTGGCTCTACGATTCGGGTTTCCAGGCGCCATGGTCTCAGCACAAAGTAGTTCGTTCTCGGAAAGTACCCAAAAGTCTCTTTCTTTGTTATTTGAGTCTCTCGAACCACCTCGGAAAGCAGAAATCCCCGTTTCGGTTCTCCTTTTGTTTCAACAGCAGACAACCCTAACCCTTCTCCGTCCTCTGTGGAAAGTCCCTAAATTTGTTCTTCTTCCACTCGGCTCTAGGTTAAGTTCAACAGCTATTTACAAGGTCTTTTCAAAGTTCTTAATAATCTATGATTATACTCGCTCCGATTGCTTGCAACACATAGTCCAAAAGTTCCATGCGGAGCACAACTGCGTCATAAGATGGTACGTCAGGACCAAATGTAGGAAAAACCAATCTATCCAGGAGTAAATCACGTATCTTGCTTAGGAGAGGGGGATTAGGAATAGTGAGTGTTAGTACGCCTTCCATTTCAAGTCCAGGTACCAACAGTATCACTTCCAGCTTAACATTTGGGATCGTACTGGTCACCGCCACTGACCTCACCCTCCCGGACCTCAGTACACCTGGCATTTGTGAAAGGGTAGGTCCACTCTGGAGTGGCGTATCTCCGGCAAGGTACTCTCACCCTCCTTGACCTTCTCGGACGCCTTTGCTCTGCTTCTTGTTCTCCCTCCTCCGGATCTGATTCTTCGGACAAAGGGGCAAGATCTCTTTCGGAAGCCAATCTCACATTCATTCGCCTCCGTCTCTCGGGCCAATGAGCCTCTGCAATTCTTGCCCTTCTGCTTCTCGTTTGCACACCCTGTTCGTCTCCACTGTCAACCTCCTCTGCGCTCAGATCACCTTCTCCGCCACTTCCTCCTTCTGAGGCAGATTCAGTGTCACTGTTGTCGTGGTCGTTTCCTGCCTGATCAGGGGAGTCCCCAACTTCCACCGGCACCCCCACAGCTTGACTTGTCCCCTCTGATGAATCCTCTTCTTCGTTATTATTTTCATCTACGAGAGGAGCTGTTCCCTCCAAAGGTGCTGGGACTCGTCGGGTGTGAGAAGCATGGATCCAGTTTGGCAATCCGCCACACTTCACAGCAGTAGTAGTCACCAGAATTACTTGGAAAGGTCCTCTCCAACGCACATCCAGGCAGCTCTTCCTGACGTGCTTCCGCATTAAAACCCAGTCACCCGGGCACAGGTCGTGACAAAGGCCGCTAGAAGCCGGGATTTCAGCAGCCTGCACCATTTGAGCCCCACCATCCCCGTCAGAGACTTCCCAGTTCTTGGCTGGTGTTTGCGTTCCCTCTAACTCAGGATTGTATGGAGGTGGTCTCTCTATCAGGCTGTATTTTCCAGCAGCGGGTACAACCTATCCCCTTCAATGGTCTGTACCCTCCATCTCTTGGCCATGGCATCCCATCTCGCATCTTGCACCGCCCTAACGGATCGCTTCACCCTTTCTTGTCTCCTATCTCTATTTCGCTCATGGGCTGCCCTGATCCATGCGTTTAGTGCTTCAAACTGTGTTGGTCTGGGCAAAGGTCGCAACGCAGCCATAATCGCTTTCAACTGATACAGCACCTCTAGTCTAAACGTTCCATATTTAGGAAATGTCAATTCTTCGTTTCCGTCCGTCATCTTACACCATGTACCAAGCCACAATATGGTGTGTAACCCAACGTTCGTTGCCATGTAATAAGCTGGAGTATCCTTGGGTGGAGCCTCCTCCCCACCCCGAGGTTCTATCCTGTTGTCACCCTTGAAACATTTCCGCAACACTTTAAAACATTTCATGATGAAAATCCACAACGTTTTCTTATTTACTGCACTCGTTAACTTCCTGATGACAATCCACCAATCCCAGCGCGGCTTCTCACTAACCGCCCTATCCCAGCGTGGCTCCACGCTAGCCGACCAATCCCAGCGCGGCTCTTTCTGACGTTACTCTCCTCCGTTCGCAGCAGTCCCCCTCCTCTCTCCATTCGTCTCGCGGTCTCGCATGCGTCCCAATCATACACTGAAAAATGGTTACTTCCGACCAAGCAACCACTCCCCTGACTGTACGTCCACAGTCTAGCTGTAATTGTCACCAACCCGGCAAATGTCTGTCCGCGTACTACCGGACAATCGCCTCTACTGATAGGTTACAAACTCACGGCAACTTCCGACCAGCGTCCGTTACCCACGCACTCACACATTCATTCCCCCTATCTCGGTCCTACGGGCGATCAATGGTACCTAATGACCCCCTTAACCATGGTCGACAATTACTATGGGTGTTCGATACACCCGGACCACTTAGACTCCCCTTGAGCCTAAGATTTTCACTGGTTGCGCGCGCTCACAACCTGTTCCTCTTTCACACTACAGGCACTCAACTCCGCTAGACAATACAACACACGATACAACATAACACCGCAATCTAGAAACGCATGACCCTTTTCATACTCACTCTCCTTCGACCTGCTGCTTTCTCTGCCGCACTGTCACTCTCCGTCAGTTTCCATGGAACGCCATCCGTCCGCAGCTTTCTGGACACTCTTCATTATTTCTCTATGGGCCTCGGGGAAATCTCAACCTACTTCTAGATTACCCTCACTCCAGAAGATAAACCATCCTACTCTGCTACCAACTGGAAAGGCGGGATTTCACCTCTAGAGTCTGCTTACCATTCTCCAAAATCCAGTCACAGGTCGACTAGACCTTTTTACCTGTCATAGAGTGAATTAGGCAATCTTTTCATATGAAAATAAACAAATTTTAGAAATCCCAATAGCTTCCCCCAAGAACCACTGACCAAAACTAAGTTTGAAGGTTTATTACATAACCAAAAATAACTGAAGGTACAAACACCTCAGCAAAAGGTTCAAAAGATAAACAGGCACTAATACAAACATAATCCTACGGAAAAGTCTCAAGCGACTGATGAATAATACGAGGATCAATTCCAGAATCATCAGACTAAACAAAATTGCTATAACCTGGGTTCTGGTACTCATTGGGATAATAGACATAAATCCAAATTAGTCTGTCCCTACACTATACTAAGTGACATCCCTACTCAACGACAGCCCATCCTAGCAAAAGGTGTCAGCCGTGGTGACTTCCAAAGAAGTTCACTCACGTTCTCTTGAATTAGGTGTAATTCTCGATCCTAGCTAAGCTCTTTGCCATCCAACCGCTCTCTCTAGCTCCTCAGCCCATCTGCTCTGTCTCCACCCTCGGGGTGCTGTCCCTAATACGAAACCCCAAAAGGTGAATGACACGCCTTCAGGTACGCCCCTCTCGAAGGTGCTGAGTTACAGAAATGTCCACTATGGCTCTTTTCCATCCTTATCCGAACAGACGTCCTTGGGTCCCAGGCTCTTCATCCCTTCAAGTTGCTTCTTCAAATTCCGGAACCACTCCTCCATGTCTGAGTCTAGTATTTCTAACATTCATACACAATGGGCCCTTCTACTCTACAGTCTACTTGATGATGCACCTGCAAAGGAATACATACAATTCGGCTCACATTCCATAAATGTTGCAAAGTTTTCTAAAGGCATCTTTTATAAAACATTTCCACAGCTAAATGCTAAGCAAAACTTTCGAACAGGCCTGCATCTTCTATGAACTAGGCCTCAGCTTGATTTAAAGGCCCAACATTTTACATTAGCAATCCCTTGTTTCACTAGGCCTCCAACCTTAACAGCAAATGCATTTTCTATTTTAAGCTAATTGTCAAATATAAAAGGCACAGTTAATTTCAATAAGCAGATCTAAATGCACAATAGTGCTCGATTAAACGCACCTCTCATTAGTGAAAGATTTCATTTTAACGACATCTCTAGGTTATACAGCAAGTGTGGATGTAATTCATAACCGTGGCTCTTCAGATTTCTAATACCAGTTACTCTAGTTCTCCATCCCACATTGCATCTAAACATGATTAAAGTCCTCTATATATACGGGTGCTGTCTACTTGTACATATGAAGCACCCCTATAAATTTCACTGTAAATGGCGCTCTCTCATATCAATTACCACCATGTCATCAAGATAAGTACATATAGGTGAGTATAGACTTGCTATTCTTGATTCCACATTTACATACCTTGATGGTAGTTATCTTCAAGTTACACATATGTGAAGTCAAGAATAGTATATCTATACATATCTAAAATACTAATCTTTAAAATATAGAGGCAGTAGCTCCTTTACACACAATATTTTTTGTAAGTCAATAATTTTGACCTCGATATTGTGCCAAAACAACCGCTTTGATGGCTGTCCAACCCTATAAGGGCATTTTACACATCCTCATAACCAAGCCTCTTTGTTGCGTGCCCACTTTTTCAAGCAATAGTTGGAAATGTAGAGAATATGGAAAGTTTAATTTCAGATAAACTCTGTTCAGGAACCTCCTTTCAAAGGAAATGAGCTCTAAGCTTGATTTCTCTTAATGCAGGAAAAATCATTTCAGAATGCAACTGACCCCCTAATCTATACAGTATTAAAGTGTAGGCCGTTAAAGAAGGAACAGCTCGTTTTTTTTTCCATTTACTAGCGGCATCACTGTTGGTTCAGTAGCTGGGCACAGAATTTACACTTGGCTTTTACATGGTCAGACTCATGATAAGGTTGGCCTAACTCCTCTGCAAATGTTCTTATCTGGGGAGAGGATGTGGCTTTCAGTGGCGGCTCCTCCGCTATGGCAGCCCAAACCGGTCATGCACACTTTACCCGTTCTCCATGCGGGCTGCATTACAGCTTGCATTGAGAACATGCCCAGGCCCCTATTCCCTGGCTGAGCGTTCCACCAGGACGCTCAGACCAATCATTGCAGCATTGTGGTTGGTCAGGGGAGCCTAGATGTGCTTCCTGTTCCTCGAGACAAGACGAGGAGATCAGGAGCAGAGATGCGGGACCCGGCAGCACGGTAAATGTTTTTTGGGTTTCGCCTGCCGAAGGCTGCTGCGCAGCCTTTCAGCGCAGGTGAAATCCTATGTCCCCAATAAGCACTTCGGGAACGTCCCCCGGCTCTCATTGGCTAGCTCCATAAATGGAGGCTAGCCATTGAGTGCCGGATCTGTCCGTCAAGGCCGGACCAGATTCGGGGGCGTTCCCGAGATTTTTTCCCAGGGCGGAGTTACGTTTTTTCCTGTTCCCTCCCCTTTCCCGCCGTCCATGTCCTCTCCCGCCCCCCTCCCGTCGTCCGTGTCCTCTCCCGCCGTCCGTGTCCTCTCCCGCCCCCCTCCCGCAGCCCGTGTCCTCTCCCGCCCCCCTCCCGTCGTCCGTGTCCCCTCCCGTCGTCCGTGTTCTCTCCCGCCCCCCTCCCGTCGTCCGTGTTCTCTCCCGCCCCCCTCCCGTTCGTGCAACTCGAGTCAGCTGTGCCCATCAGCGAAAACAGGCAAGAGAGAGACTCTGAAGTCGGCAGTCAGGTAAGTTTTCTTTTTTTTTAAAACTTTTCTTTTTAATGCCCCCGGCCTCTCATTCCAGCGCTTCCCCACCAAATCCCCCCCAACCCCTCCGCAGCCATTGTGCTGGATGTTGGGTGCGGACACAAGCAGACGACTGGCCCGGGGTGCTCACACTTCTGGGATGCCCTCCAGAGTCTCCCCCGCAGCACCGCAGGTCCGATCACTCGGGAGCCGCCGGGCCTCACAAGGCATGCGCCTGGGAAAACACGTGGAACAAAACCTGCCTCGAGCTTCCAAACATCGCCTATATTAAGCTGAATAATAAATAATACCCCGCGGCTCACTGCCGGGTGCAAACAATTCTTCGAAGCAGGATGCGGTTCCACCAGGCTCCTCGCCTCCAAAACCAGGCCTTGTTGGCTCCTGGCGGATGACGTGGGCTCTGCAAGGCTGGCACGAGCTGCGGACTTCAGACTAAGTGACTAGAATAGGAATCCACAACACCACGACCCTTATACTACGCCATGCGGGCCCGTGCGGGGAGTGCTGTGGCAAGGGAGGGCTGAGCTGGGGGCTCTGTGTGAATGGCGGGCGGGGCAGCCAGTTCGGTATTGCAGAGCCGCGGGGCAAGACGCATTTCCGAGGAAAGGATGGTGCGATCACTGCCGGAGCCGATGGCATTCAGCAGGCACGCCGGCCAGGAATGTGCCTCGCGCTACAGCTTGCTCGACCTCTCCCCTTCCCGCGCGCTGCCCAGGGCGGGGAGCGCGAGACAACACACGCAGCGCTCGAGCACCGCGGTCTGGAAATGCTGCGCCTTCACTGGACCATCCTCCGGGCACACACATACTGCCCCGGAGCTTCTTAGTGCGTAGCGGCAAGAAACGAAGGGTATAATTAAGACGCAACAAACCGAAGGCCGACTTGCCCTAGCCAGGATTCCCACTCAAGACCTTAAGATCACTGCAAGGCCTAGACGTGGGCGAGGCAAAAAGCAACAGGGAGAACGGAGTTAAGGATCGGGCTTGACTCCAAGGGTCCGTGCACGAGCCGAGCCAAGAAAACAATTGGAACGAAAATCATACAAAAAAAGATCACATAAAAATATCATGAAGGCTAAGAAAACTTTTTCTTTAAAACATGGAAGCGTTTAGCCTTAAAGCATCAGATGGTGGCACTGAATTGAGACCTATGTATTACGTGACAGTTTTTCAACATAAACTTCCAAACATCTCTGCCCCCCACAAGGCATTGATGAATTTAGAGGAGTCATTTGTCAAGCGCGCCTCATATATGGCCTAGAATCTTTTTTTTTTTTGCTCTAGCCCCGCCGTCTTCACCACTGACCCCGCCCCCACCGGTGCGCCCCTCGGACACAAACCACACTGTAAACTTGGCCCCCAAGAGAAAGTTTGTGAGTACCCATGGCCTAGATTATTATAGATGGAGCTCCATGATAGTCTTTTAAATCAAACACAAAAGGTTCTTGCATTTTCTAAAATTCACGTATTCGAAGGTGAGCTCATATGTGATAAAAAAAAGAAAAAGAAAGAAATATTATATTTGCTTAACTAGTTCACACAATTTAGTCAAGCTGAGAAGTCAGGACTGCTCCCAATTTTGTTGTTTTCACATTGTGTAATTTAGTCGTTACTAGATATGCACCTCTCTCTCGCCGTTTGACATCAAAGGTCAGTGCTTTGTTAATAATTCTTGGTGCATGTGGTTAGAGCCAGGTGTCGGGCAGAAGCCACATGACAGCTCAACTTGTTTTGGGCTTGCAGGTCCAAGAAGACCTTTAGCTAAGCCGGAGCCAGGCACCTGGCTGAAGTCCGGCTCACGCTTTCAGTGGCTCACCCATGCCTGCACAGGCCCACATTATATAAAGGGTGCACAATCCCCATTTGCGCTGTGACAAACGAGGACAGAACTCAAACTACATCTCCTCAATAAATACTGGGGACCCTAATCCCTATCTGTTCTCTTCCGCTGGCCACTCCTGTCCTACCCTATTTGCATCCGCCCTCTCTCTATCATCCTTACTCGCCCTTCCTTCTCGTCATTTCCCCTCAAACCCCCCCCCTACTTCTCCCCCTCCCTTCCTTACCAACCTAACTGATCACTAACCACCCTATCCTGACTCTGCAATTTCCGGCTCTTTTTTTCAATTTGTGCCTTATCATATTTTTGATTATCACTTCTTCCACATTCTGATATGCTTACTTCCCATATTTATCGTTTTGTAATCTGTTAGGCAGAGACTTATATGTTATATATATATATATATACATAGATGCTTTGTATATCCCCTGTCTTATTGACCCTCTTGTCTCAAAAATGTAAAGCGCTCTGATACCCCTGGGTCCAGCCAGCGCTATATAAAACCTCTAAAATAAATAAATAAATTTAATGACAGTAAATGTGCTCTCCCCAAAGGTTGGAGGCAGTGCATCAGTGAAAGACAGCCTGGATTTTTAAAGCCACCAGTTTGCCTTTCACTGTGCAAGCGGAAACCCAACTGTAACCGAACTGGGGAAAATAACTCCGTGCAAGCAGGCGCAGTCAGTGACTGTGCACGCCACCCTCCTTTCTGAGCGATGCCCTTGGGGGGGTTCATGAATGCGTGCCTCCTTTATGTGGTGCAGTCAGAGCGCCTCCTGACAGCTCCTTTAATTCTGCTGCAGGGGCAACGTTTTCCCTCATTTGCCCAGCCCCCCGAGAAAAGGAGTAATAGCCCCCTCGCAATTATGCCAGTGCCAAGCGTGCACCAACATAATCCATATTATAGAAAAGTTCACAGAAGCATCTGCAGCTCCTTCTGTAATACCAAAGTTCCCTGGGGTGCAAGAAGTGGCACAAATGGCTGTTGGGGCCCCTGGGGAACTTATTGTCATATAGCCCCAGATGTCAAAAGGCGCAATTAATTTACTGAGCCATTACAATCACATAATCCAGCTCATCCCAGGGGAGCCTGGCACACTATCCATGTCACAACACAGGTCCCTAATAAAGGTGTGGCGCAGTGGCCAGGGTGCCTGACTCCAGACCACAGGGTTCACGGTTCAATCCCCGGCGGCAGGTTAGCCCAGCACCATGTGACTCTGGGCAAAATTGCTGTCCTGCTGTTGCTTGTGCTTGCTCCCCTGCCCACCGTTGCTCGTGCTTGCTGTCCTCCCCCCTCAGTGCTTGTTCCCCTGTCCCCTGTTGCTTGTGCTTGCTGTCCTGCCCCCCTTGCTGTCCTGCCGTTGCTTGTGCTTGCTCCCCAGCCCCCCCGTTGCTCGTGCTTGCGGCCCCCCCCTCCTCATTGCTTGTGCTTGCTGTCCTGCCCCCTCGTTGCTTGTGCTTGCTCTCCTGCCCTGCTATTGGCATTATAAATGACAATGCCATTTATTTATGTTTTTTTTTAAAAAACATAAATAAAAATAATGTCATGAGCAAAGCCAATAGCTCTAACTTTTGCAAAGGCGAAACCATTGCATTGTAAATGCTTGTTTTACATTGCCCACAACCCCCCTCAGAACGCCCCCCGTGCCTGCCCCGCCACCCATGAGCCATGATGGCCACCACTGGTGGCCGTATGGCTCGAGCAGTCCACCTCAGAGTTGGGGAACCAGGTCGATTCTCGGCAGGGACCCTCAACATCCTGTGATACTTGGCAAATCACTTAATCTCCCTGTGCCTAAATAAATAAATGGTTCTGTCTGTATCGCAACTGATGCTCATGTAAAGTGCTCTGATACCTTCGGGTCAAGTTTGCGCTATATAAAACTAAAAAAAAACATCATGGTAGAATACTACATGTGTCTTCCCACCCTGCATGCACAATTGCACTTTAAAAGTGTACCTGGTCACAAAAGCATGATACATACCCAATATCACTGGAATTCTATTGTTTTCATAAAATAATGTCTTTAAGTCCAAATGATGATGACAAGACCGGCCAGCCGCTCTGAGCCCTCTGTCCTTCAGGGACAATACTTCTGTTGCTGGACAGATATTCACTAACCACTGTCTCTGTGCAAGTAATTACAGCATTGCTGAGAAGTCTCTCGTGGAACAGAGAGTCCTCTTTCCTCTCTGAAGACAGACAGCTGTTAGGAGGAGTTGGAAATTATAAAGGGAGGGAAGGGTTGTGGCATTTTTTAAATATGATGGCTGCTGAGATGAAGAGGAAAAATGCCTGGAACGCAGAGTTAATATGTTTTTAAAGAGCGGATGTAAATAACTGAAGATCCAGAATTCCTGTGCAAAGTGGGAGATGCAAAAACAACTCCCATCTACCTTCTCATTACGCACAAAACGAGGCAATCTCTGAACTTACCTAGCGTGAGCTGCAATCTTTGAATGGTTTGGATCACACTGGGATATTTTCTTAAACCCCCTAAAATAAATGTTAGTGAGGGTTTGGCAATATATATCTCACCAGGAATACAATTATACATTTTATAAATGTACCCTAGCCGTGTATTGTAGAAAGTCACACTTGTTTTTCCAAAATGAGCTGCAAAAAATGTTGCAATTTTCTTGTACGTTCTGTGTATCCTTGGATCACATGCAAACATTGGAAAGAGGTATATAGCTGGTAGACACTGCACCAGCAGTAGCTTTTCACAAAATAAAAATCTACCAGTGCAATTCGCTACAAGGTATTAAGGCATTAAACAATCACTGCCTTCCTACATACTTGCAACGAAAAAGTGGTTTGTGTCGAAACACGTCCACATGGCTGCTCACACTAGGAGCAGAGGAGAAGGTGGTCCCTCCTGGAACTGCTCATCCTCCAGCATATGGCATCTATATGCCTCTGCATACAGCCAATAACCGAAGGCCTACTGTATTATGCAGGCTTTACTCAGTTGCCTTCCACTCCGTGGAGTAGCATGGGGTGGCCACAGGGGCGGGTGCCCCAGGCGCAAAATTCTTATGGAGGGCACAATTTTTAAACAAAACAATTTGTACTACAATTTTTTTTCTTTTAACGTTTTGCACCAGTAAATTCTAGTGGTCCACGGGTTAGGGGGGCGCAATACTGGCTTTGCCCCAAGTGCTAGCAGCCAAGGCTATGCCGCTGCTTCCACACATACCAGTGTATTTCTATTGGAATGTATAAGCCTGGGTCTCTGCACATCGGACTGTACCGCTTTATGTAGAGATTCCTTCCCAATTATCATCTTTGCACTTGCAGTGGTGAACAAGGAAATCTACGTCAGCAGTGGTAAATTCTGTCCCTGTGATAGGGTAAAAGATTTTTAAATGTCCAGGCTTATCCGGCGTCTAAGAGCTTTGACTTCATTTGTGAATCCTGGTGGATAAGACCGCCCACACCCTTATTTGAAGGCAAGCACACAACAAACATTGGTCATGTGTGGTGAGACAGTAAACCAGCTACCCTCAAAACGAGGCTAGCATAGAGACACTGAGGTAAAGGTAGAGGTACAGGAATGAAGTGAGCTGCTTGCCTGGCACAAAGAGGAGTATGCAAAGGGGTATTATACCAAGAAATTTCTGACAAATAATGTAAAGTGTTTTCATAGTAGAAAGTGGATAGAAAAGTGCCCAATCTGTAAATCAGTAATCAAACATCTCTTCCAGCACATACAGAAGGTTCAGAAGGGTTTTCTGAGGGGAAGGTGGGCCCTTTGTTTATAGTAATTGGGAACCAATTTGACAACAGTACCACTGTAGTTGTTCAGCAAGCATAACCGAAAGGAAAGGTCCTGGTGGCTGGAGAAAGACAATGGCCACACAGAATACAGACTGTGGGCCAGTGAATTCGACCTGCTTGGTGGGAAGATATTAGAATCCCTGAAGGAGAAAGCATTGTCAATTACCTTGCAACTGGTGCTTTAAATGGCTCATGGCAGCAAGGCAAGTTCATGTTAAACAAATCCATGAGAGAGTATAAACAAAAACAAATCTGCAATTTGTCTGATTATACACCTTCATGTGTGTTTGTTTGTATCTGTTTTTAGACATTTATATAGGGTGTTAATAGCACCAGCCTGAACCTCCGGAATGAGTACAGAGAGCGCATGTAGTTGTTGTGTCTATAAAAAGCTGGTTAGAAGATCGCTTCTAGTAATTCTTGTAAATGTTGAGATATGAAGGTTGGTGCATGAGTGCCAGGTGTTGCAGTAGCGACAGCAATAATACCTCACCCATGATTGAGATAATTGGCCTAGTGGTGCTTGGTGGAAACTGACTGTGGCTATAGCATTCCTGTTACCTTGGTTGCTTGACTTGTCCTCAAGTCTCTGTTCTGAGTCCATTAATCTACAGTCTGCTCTTGTATTCCCTTGGAGTTCTCCAGACCAAGAGAACAACAAAATCCACGAGTATAGAGAAAACACCCAGGCATACCCAAAGGTCACAGTAGGAACAACAATCTGGTTGAAAGACTGCTTCACTGCTATACAGGGCTGAATGACGAAAACGCCCCAAAGCTAAACCCTCTTAAGATTGCTTTTGATCCTAAAGCCAACAAGAAATGCAGGGTTGGGTCCCAGTTATGAATCTTGATGACTTTATCGCATGATTTGTTAAAAGACCCACATTCATACGATTCCACAGGAATGCAATACTGGACTTCACACTACAGATTGTGAAAAACACACAAACTGCCTAGAACTATCTCTCGACCTCCAAAGTTCAGGCCTGCCTCCCTAAGGTAAACTTCAATAAAACGGTCTATCTGGTCCTGTGACACCTCGATTGAGGCAATGTCTTGTTGTTCTTTAATGACTAAAATAGTGAAAAGTCCATTTTAGTCCCCTAGCTTCCCTCAACAGATACATTTAGTGCCAAAAAACGAATAGCACACTATGGATGGCATTGGTTGGGTGTGGGTGATAGCTTCACGCACCGGGTCATACAACACCAAATCGCGGTGACTTTTGGAGAAAGAGGGACTACAGCTCTGAACTGCTTCCAGAGCAGCCGAAGAAAGCATTAAGAGCGGGAAGCTTTTTGTCAGCAGGAAATTAAAGAGGTTGCAAATGTGTTGATATTTTAAATCCCACTGGTCTTGAAAGGACACCTAGTTCGAATTCTTCTCAAGGGAGGGTAGACATTAGCCTAGTGTGCAGCGCGCAACTAAACATGTTTTAAAGGAAATCTTTGATCTTGTCCTCTTGATGTGCCAAGAAAAGGAAAAAACACAAGAACCAGTGCTGCAAGTTATTCCATGAATCTGATAAAACGATTATAACAGCAGGAATGCCAAGTCAGAATAAAAACAGCGAGTGCAGTCTTCTCAGGTTGCAAAATTAAATTGGCTTGCACTTTCTCTTCTGACTCACAATATTCTCCTTTAGAACAAAAGGGGAAAGGGACGGTACATGGTTGGGGTTCTTCCTCGGACTGTCACAGAATGTAAGATTACCCATTTTTTTGTTAAAGCTGGGATCAGTTCCATAGAAGAATAATGGCATTTGTACTTTGGAAATTATATTAAATCAGGAATGGTGGATCACAGCGCCCAGATACCCCTAAGTGAAGTGCTGCGCTTTACAAATGAGTGATTGATTGGATGTTAATAGTACACCAAGGCCCTCGATATCAGTGCCCATGAAAAGCTGATTTCGCTGGTAACAGGAGATTACACACAAATTGGGATTACAGGAAATGCTGTAATTCTGCACCCTTCAGGTGTTATCACAGACGCGCCACCAGGTTAGCATGTGGTGGAATATGTTCGTGTAAAACAGAAAAGAATTTCTGAATTACATGCCGAAATCAGCACAGAACACACATTTCTACAGTGATTCCTAAATTGGGATAGCGTGAAAATCCCACATTTTGGAATTACTCTGACCCACGATACTGGAAATTCCAAGTGCAGAATCAGTGGTGCAGCTTTCCCAAATTATTAATAATGAGCACTTAAATATTTGCAAACTATAATATAGTGATAACTTCTAGTTTTCTTTGGTGGGAACAACACCACCCCTCCATTGTACGAGGAGACCACATCTATATAAAGCAATTGTGCGGAAAATTGAATTTGAGTAATAGAGGATGAAACCGCACTTCGTATTCAAATTATTCTAATCTGCTCTCACCGACAACTCTCCTGTGAGCACCAACAATCTGAATCATTTAATAGGCAGGGAAATTATTCTGCATAAGCAGTAAAATGAAGGAGATTCACTTAGCAGGCGAGCTAGACAGGTGCTTTAATCAATTATTTGCCTCTCTATTCCTTACCTGATCACTTAAGAACTTTATAACTCCTAGCTGCATAGGTGCACCTGTTATTATCCCAGGCTGCCTGCCAACACTTTCAGGTAGCTACACCTCTTTTCTAAGACTGCAGTCTCTGCACAGAAGATACAAGAAGTTGCATCAACGCTGTCATACCTATTAAGACATTGTGCCCTCAATTATACTCTTCATAACTCTGTCTTACCCACCAGAAGAGCTCTGGCTAGCAGTTTGAGTTCCACCTTGCTAACCCGTGGGTGCAGCACTGCTGCATTAAGCCCACCGCCCAACATCTGATCCTGTCACCAAGTTGCCCACCCCCAGTTACTGCACAACTGCTATAAACTTCACAACCAACACATTGACATTTTTAACCTTCATGTAGAGGGTACTATAATAGGGTCTATGCATATCAGAGCTTGCTTACATTGTGTAAATATTTGGGTAAGCATTAAATTGTCGCAGCAATTCAAATACCATGAGGTCTACCTCCACCGTGCTGAACCTTGCGTAGAGTACCACATCACAAATGTCCTGAGACCCACCTAGCATGAGGATTACATCCACATCTCTGAACCATGTTGCCACTGGAACCGTGCTTCACCGAACCCGATCAGTCTTACAAACACAAACTTTTGTCTTACTATGCCCACTTTTTATGCCAGAGAATTCCGATCTGGCTCTAAAATGCTATTTCGCCTTTTCGCTACCAGCCAGCCCCACAGCCTACCGATGAGCAATTCATATTACCACTTGCTGGGTAAGCAGCTCTTCTCTATCCTCCTGGCTACTCAAGTAAAAAAAAAAAAGCATTGATGACTCAGGTAGAATCTAATTTATTGTCCCTTCATGTTGTTTTTGGCAAACTGGTTTCTATTCTTTGCAGTTTTGGAACACTGCATTTATCTTTGAGGAGAAGGAGAACTTGGAGACGTTCCACAAGACAATCAGGTATTTCGCGTTGAGCCAAGGATCACAATTGTTTGATGGTTATGATAGTGGAAGTACCAGTAATACCTAAATTAGAACGGCTGCGCATTACAATAAATGTCTGACATTTTTCCAAGAAGATCTTCTAATTAAGTGAAACTCATTGTTTTCCTCCACCTGCACCTTTGATCAACGGCTGACCGATCCTTAGTAGCAGTTCAAGCCATCCCACCCTCAACCAAAACTGTCCCTATCCATTCAGTGTCAATGCACAAACCTCCATGTGGCTTACTGTGACCCCAGTGGCGTAACATTAGCTCCGGCAGCTCCCGTGGTGTGGGGGGCCCGAGATCCTGGGGCCCCCACAGCACAGTACACTGACCGGGTCTGGGACCAAAGTGGTAGGTGGTGGGCCGGGGTGGGGGGGCACTCTCCTTGTACTTTGCAAGAGTTCACCCTCAAGTTTTGTTACGCCACTGTGTGACCTGTGGGTTGCGTACAGCACTCCTCGTACACACTCAATCTATTCATTTTCCCATTGTTTTGTGTATTCTGAAAAGTCAACTGCTTTGAGACCCTGCCAAGGAAGGTTCTAGGCTTGGCTGCAATTTAGTCAGTTGCACGCTATATGCAGTTACATATCAGTAACTGAATCTTGGCAAAGTTTTTCACGAGGGTTTCTGAGTGAAATCCAATATGAAAGTGAAGCTTTAGGTGTCTGTCATGTTACCCCAAACCTAAGGTGAGAAACGTCTATTTCCCAGTTATCCATCTACAGTTTTGTTGTATATAGGTTCTAAACGTATCCACTACTGTGAACAGGCTTTTCGAATTGTGATATTTTAAACTTAGAAATATACATTGACTGAAGGAGGCAGCCTCCATATCCCAGACTGAGTATTGTTGCCTCTCATCAGTACAAACCAAGCTCTGGTTACTACAAACCAAGCTCTGGTTACCTTTGCTCTGATGAACTTGCAGTGAATAAAAGTATTTTGAAAAGCCTATTCAGGATACTGGAAGGGGATAGGACACGTGTCCCACACTTGATATTTCATCTAATACACTAGATGCTGAAAATGATATTCTTTTGTAGAGCTGTCTAAAAAATGTTGAAAAGGTTAGTTGAGGACACTTGGGGAACATTATTTTTTTTAATCAATGTTCGATGAAGTATAACTGAGTTAGCTCAAGCCGGCAATGCACATACCAGTCCGTCACATGACTTATGCCCTATTCGAGGGCGTGGCTTCAGGAGAGGGGGGGTGGGTGTTTGGGGTTTTACCACCCCCTAATAACTCTATACTACAGTAAATAGTTGGGATCTGGTGTTTCAGTCAGGTATGGTGATGAGTCTGTCGGATTTCACCTTGAATTTTTACATACACACACACACACAGTGCCTCTGGTCTCTGTTTTGAAGGTCTTATAAGATCTAGGTTATTTTACAAAGTATTTTGTTCTAAGTACCCTTTACAATCTGCTCCCGCTTCCATTCCACCGTCTCTTAATCTTCGCTTCTGTTCTGGTTTCTTATGATGTATTTTAACATGATATGCCAGCATGACTGTTGGAAAGCCTGGCGCTCGCCCCCCATCCCCCACCCCTAATCTTACTGACTAAGCTATGGCCCTATTGGTAAATATATCTTGCTATTGGGGATTTGGGGGGGTGGCCGACCAACGGGAGGCTCGCCCCCCCGGGGAAGTTTGGGGCACCAGCTGAGGGGGGGGGAGGGGGAAGTTTGGCACTCGGGGATCGCCGTAGCGGCGCTTTTGGGCTGGTTGGGCGGTTTGGGCTCCTTTTGGGCTGCTGCTGGACGGGGGGCTATATAGCCGGCCATTTTGTGTCACCGCGCACGTTTGTGGTGCGGTGACACAGCAGCCAGGTCGCAGGAATATTTTGTCGCGTGGGAGTTGGGGCCCAGCGGTTTTGTGTGGCGGCGGTGCGCGGTTTTCAGAGCCGTTGTGTCACGCGGGGGCGTGTGAGGCGCTCAGGCGGTGTGAGGAGTGGTGACCTGTGTCAGCGGTAGGGGGCGTGCGGCCTAGTGATGGCGGCGACGGACCCGCGTGTCGTGGAGGCGCTGCGGCTCTTGGAAGAAGCGGGCCGCATGGACTTGATGCGGCCCGACTTGAAGGTGAGGCCGCCGCGGCGCGCTGCCATCGGCGCCGCGGCAGCTGTGGCGGCGTGCGACCCGCCGAGGTCGCGGGTTGTTCAGCGGGGGGGGAGGGGGGGCGGGGGGGCGGATGGGGGCGGCCGGGCGGCGAACAAGGCTCCGGCAAAGGCTACTGCGAAATCGAAGGGGGGGGCGCGGAAGGCCCGGCAGGCGGGGCGGAAGAGGCCGCTGGTTTTTGTGACCGGAGGGGAGGGGGGGGTGGGGGGAGGACGCGAGGAGGTGAGAGATGTGTTAGAGGCACGGCCGGGTGGCCTGGGGGGTGTGGGGGAGGGGGGTGGGGCCCGGATAGTTGTGGCTGGGGAGGGCGGGAGCACTGGAGGGGGGGGGCGGGGGGGTGTAAGTGCGGCGGGGCCTGCGGGGGGGGAGGACACAAGTGGCAGTGGGGAGCGCGGGGAGCTGGTGTGGGTAGGGCTGGGGGGGCGGTTTCGCCGCTGCTCATTGAGGAGACAGATGTTGAAGAGGAGGGGGTGGGGGGTGGGGGGGGGGAAGACACGGAGCTGGACTGGGGTGGGTCATCGGCGGAGGAGGGGGGGGTGGGGGCGAGGGGGCGGTCGTCGCCGGGGCAGGGGGGCCGGGGGGGGGAGAGGGGCCGGGAGGGGGCGAGGGGCCGGGGTAGAGGGAGGGGTGAGTCGGAGGCGATGGGAGGCGTGAGGGGAGGCGGCGGCTCGACCGGCGAGGGGGGTGGGTCGGGGTGGGCGGTCGGGAGGGGCGGGTTTGAGGAGGGGGCCGGGAGCAGGGCTGGGGGCCCGGGCGGGCGGGTGGCGAGTTTTGGGTGGGGTGCGGGGGGCAGTGGCGTGGCCTGGGGGGAGGCAGGGGGAGTGGGGCGTGGAAGGGGGGTGGGGCTGAGTTGGGGTTTCGGGGGGTGGGGCGGGCCGGGGGGATGGGCAGGGGAAGGGGGTTGGGAGCTAGGAGGAGGGAGTGTCCCGGCGCGGCGCGGAGGCCATTCGGCGGGATGGGGGAGGGGTGCGGCGATGGGGTGGGGGTTTGGCGGAGGGGGCAGCGCGTGGGGGGGCGACGGGGGTGGTTTTTACCCTGGCATGCTGGACTCCACCTTTTTTCCTTGGCAGGAGCTGTTGGTAAGGCGCTCGGGGGAGCAGCATGCGGCTCCCACCCACCGAGTGGATGGGCCGGCTCTGTTTGGTGCGGACGGCCGAGCTCCAGCGAGGGACCTGGCTCAGGGACTTGGCGAATGGAGGCGAGACGCGTCTCCGCCGGCCCCTCCCCGATGGGTCTCTACGGCCGCCGGGGTTGGGGGAGTAAGGATGGACACGACTATTTCTGAGTTGCCTGCGAGTGTGGTGCATAGGAGGGGGAGTGTGGACTTGATGGATTTAATGCGGGTGTGTCGTGAGCGGGCGGGTTTGAGCCGGGTGGAACTCCAGTTGGGGGGCCAAGGTGGTGTGGTACCGGCGGATGGTGAGTCTGAGGAGGAGGGAGAGATTCGGGAAGATGGGGGGGCTGGTAATGGTGTTGGAAGTGTATTTCAGGTGCCGGCACGGCAGGAAGCACCCAGAGTGACGGCCCCCTCGGCTCCACTGGTTAGGCGGCGGGATCCAGCAAGGACGCCGACCTTGACGCCAGGTAAGACAGGTGACGGCGCGGGGAGCGCTAAGAGGCGTTGTGTGCAGGTGTCCGTGGGGTCTGGGGGCGATGGGGAGGATGGGTGGCGGCTGGTGCGGGGACGGTATGTACAGGACGCGGGAGTCGGTACCGAAGGCGCGGGGTCGGGCGGGGCTGCGCCGGGCGAAGGAAGCGGGGTTGAGGCGGCGGGCGACAAGGCGTCGGGCGGAAAGGAGGCGGCGGGGGGAAGTAAGGAGAGTTGTGTGATCCCGGTGCGGAAGCTGCCGTACATGGGGTTGACCAAGCCGCTGGGGGCACACCTTTCCGCGGCTACGAAGGAGAAGATTTGGAAGGGGGAGTACATCGATATTTTGAAGCTGCTGCATAGGGAGTTGACATCGAAGGAAGGGTCAAAAGAGGAGGAGCAGGAGTTGGCTAGGCGCCCAAAGGTGCCCCTGACGCTGGACAATTGGTCTGCGGCGTTCCTCATTTACGCGAGCGTGTATTGCGAGAAATTCCCGGACAGGTGCGTCGCGCTCTTTAAATACATGGATGTGGTCCGGAGGGCGCAGGTGACATACGGCGGGTATGCTTGGTCGCACTACGACGAGGAGTTTCGGGCACGCATGGCGGGGGACCCCGAGGCCCAGTGGGGGGAACTGGATTCTGATTTATACCAGCAGACGATGGGAGGGGCCAAGTTTGGCCGCACCATCTACACGGCCAGCGGTTTGCCGCTGGCGTCCCCCCCTTTGCGGCGCGCCCCACCCGTGGGGGGGTGGGTCAGGGCGCCTCCGGCAGCCAGACCGCGGTCGGGGCCTGCTGGGATTTCAATAGGGGTGCCTGCGGGCGGGCGGCGTGCCGTTTCCGGCATGAGTGCTCTTCGTGCGGACGGAACCATCCGGCGCTGCGGTGTTGGGGCACCGGGGGCCCCCCAGGCCAGCTGCCTCCGCAGGGTGGTGGATTTGCCAGAGGGGGTTCAGGCGGGGGGAGGGGTGGGGGTAGAGGGGGGGGGAGCAGGGGCTCTGGGAAAAGGCTCGTACGCCGGTTAGGATCGAGCGGATGGAGCCCTGGTTGGCGGCGTATCCGCGGGCGGAGGATGCTGCAGTGCTGCGCCGGGGTTTTCGGGAGGGTTTTCGGTTGGGGTACGAAGGTCCCCGGATTGCTCGCTGGGCGGAAAATCTGAAATCAGTGAACGCGCACAAGGGCATAGTGAGAGAGAAACTGTTCAAGGAGGTCAGGGAAGGGCGGATGGCGGGCCCCTTCACGGCGCCGCCGCTGCCAGGTTTGATCATTTCCCCCATCGGGGTGGTGCCTAAGAAGGAGGAAGGGCAGTTCCGACTGATACAGCACTTGTCCTGGCCGGAGGGGGAGTCGGTCAATGCGTACATTTCGGCGGATTTGGCGTCTGTGACGTATTCGTCGGTGGACGTGGCGCGACGTCTGGTTGCGGCGGCGGGGCAGGGTGCGCTGTTGGCAAAATGCGACATCAAGTCGGCTTTCCGACTCCTTCCGGTACACCCGGCGGATTACCAGTTGCTAGGGATCCAGTTTCAAGGTCACTACTTTGTGGATAAGGCGCTGCCGATGGGGTGTTCCATTTCATGCGCACTATTTGAGCGGTTCAGCTCCTTCATTCAGTGGGTTTTTTCCAGGCGCACAGGCTCGGAGTCAGTGACGCACTATCTGGATGATTTCTTCCTGGTGGGGCGGCCCGGTGCGGCGGATTGTCAGCGGCTGCTGGATGGTTTGGCCGGGTTGATGGGGGAATTTGGGGTTCCCCTGGCGCCAGAGAAGACGTGCGGTCCCAGTACGGTGTTGTCCTTTCTCGGTATCGAGCTCGACTCGGTCGCCATGGAAGCACGCCTGCCAGAAGACAAACGGGTGGCGATGTTGGGTCTGGTGGATGACATGTTGGCGAGGCGGAAGGTGACGGTGCGGGACGTACAGGTGTTGTTGGGACATTTGAATTTTGCGTGCCGCGTGGTGCGGGCCGGACGGACGTTTTGCCGGCGTCTGGGGCTGGCGCTGTCGGGTTTGCCATTGCCACATCACCATGTGCGCCTCTCGGCAGGGATGAAGGAGGACCTGCGCATGTGGCGGGCTTTCTTGGAGCGTTTCAATGGGGTGCCGATGGCGCCGGCGGAGGACTGGGAGTGGGAGGTCACCATGTACTCGGATGCGGCGGGCGTCGGTGGTTTCGGCCTGTACTGGGAGGGAAAATGGTGTGCGGAGCAGTGGCCGGACCACTGGCAGGCGGGGGGGAGGAGCATTGCGTTCCTGGAGTTGTTCCCCTTGGTGGTGGCAGTCACGGTGTGGGCAGGGGCGTTGGCACACAAGAGGGTGCTTTTTCGAGTGGACAACATGGCCGTCGTGCAGGTGGTGAACAGGCAGTCGGCTCGGGATCCACAGGTACTGAAACTGATGCGGGTGTTTGTCTTGCGGTGCTTGGAAAATGACATACTGTTTCAGGCGCGCCACGTTCCCGGTGTGGACAATGACATTGCTGATGCCTTGTCTCGTTCACAGTGGGAGAGGTTCCATGGGCTAGCCACGGCGGCGGAGGAAGTCAGGACGCCGGTGCCGGAAGAACTGTGGTCGGTAGGCGAGGCCGGGTCTTTCAGTTGGTGAAGACGTCGGTGGCTGTGTCGACGTGGAAGGCTTACGAGCTAGCGTGGGAGGAATTCCTGCAGTCAGGTGCGGTGCGGCGTGGGGACAGGTGGCAGCGCGAGGAACAGGTGGTAAGATTCATGCTGGCGCTTATGGACAGGGGCTTGTCGCGGGTGTCAATTGCGGGAAAGTTGTCGGCGGTGGCTTTCATGGGGAAGATGTGGTGGGGTTACCCTCCATCGGCGGGGGAGTTGGGAACCAGGCTGCTGGAGGGGTGGGCGAGGGAGAGTGGGGCGACGGTGCGGCTGCGCCGTCCCATTACGGCGGTTTTGCTGGCAGGAGTGATTGGCGCGCTACCAGAGGTGTGCAGGGATGTGGGCGAGACGGTGCGTTTCTCTACATTGATGTCATGGCTTTTCTTTGGGGCGTTTCGAGTGTCGGAGCTGCTGGGCGCGAGGGGGCGGCGGGGGGTGTTGTGGGGAGAGGTGGAGGTGCGGGCCCAGGAAGTGGCAGTGTGTTTGAGGCGCTCGAAGACGGACCAGCGGGGGGTTGGTACCTGGGTGGTGCTGGGGCCGGGCGACAAGGAGGGGGTGTGCCCGGCGGTTTGGGGCAGGAGGTTGATGGCTGAAAGTGGCGTGTCGGAGGGGGAGGTTTTTGGGCGGGGTGGGGGGGGAAGAGTGACGGCGTCTCAAGCATTGTGGGTCTTGCGGCGGGCACTGCGGGTCTTGGGGGAGGATCCCCTGGCGTTCGGGACGCATTCTTTTCGGATTGGGGCGGCGACGGAGGCGGCACGGAGGGGTTGGGGTAAGGAAGAGATACAGAGGCTGGGTCGGTGGAAATCGGACGCTTACAGGACGTATGTGAGGTTGAGGGAGGCGGATGGTGCGTTGTCGCAATGATTCCCGATTCTCATATATGTGTCTTTGCAGGTGCTGTGGCGGGGCCGGATGTGGCTGTCCTGAATTTGTTTATTGTGGGACATTCGTTCGTCAAGCGGGCTGAACGAGCGGAGTGGGACAGGCATCAGGCTCTCAATTTGGGATTGGATCCGGGGTTGTATAGATGTCATTGGAGGGGGAAAGGGGGTAGGCGTTGGCATGAGTTAGTGCTGTTGTTAAACACGTTGGTGAAAGGGGGGGTGTGCCCGGATGTGGTGGTAATTCACCTGGGCGAGAACGACTTGGTGCAGTGCAAGGGTTTGGCGCTACTCAAGCAGATGAGACAGGACCTGCAGGAAATCAGGAGGCAATGGGCGGGCTGCCATGTCATATGGTCGGAGTTTATTCCCAGGCGGGTGTGGAGGGGAGCTGAGCGCCCAGGGGCCATAGACAGGGCTCGTAGGAAGATCAATCGTGAGATGCGCGCTTTCTGCGCCAGGGAGGGGGTGGGGAGGATGGAGCACCCGGAGTTGCGCTATGGTGCAAACTATTTCTTCTTGGAGGATGGGGTCCACCTGTCCAGGTACGGCATGGAGCTGTATATAGTGCAGTTAAAGGAGGCTTTAGATGGGGCCCTGGGGGTGGTCAGGTATCCCAGGAGACAGGAGTCCTAAGGGGGGGGTCGAAAGTCGTAAGCGACTTTCGAGTGGCGCTGTCCTAAGGAAATAGGGTGGTTGGCTGGAGGCCTGGGACTGCATGGTAGCGGGGGTTTGGGGTCATGGAGGTCATTAGGGGCATCTAGTAGAGGGGCAGGTTGATGAGCGTATGTTGTTGTATTACTGTTGCAATGTTCGGGCTTACATTTAGGGGTGGGGGTGGGGGGCTGTTAGGCAGTTGTTAATTAGTGAGCAGTAGTTTTGTGCGGCACAGGCCAAGGGGGATGTGTTATACGTGCACCTGATTCCAATAAAAGCGGCCTTTTTCACACACTTCTGGTGTCAGTGTCTTTGCTTCCCCCCCCCTCACCTACTGGTGTGCCCCAATGGGGATTTGGGGGGGTGGCCGACCAACGGGAGGCTCGCCCCCCCGGGGAAGTTTGGGGCACCAGGGGAGGGGGGAGGAGGGGGAAGTTTGGCACTCGGGGATCGCCGTAGCGGCGCTTTTGGGCTGGTTGGGCGGTTTGGGCTCCTTTTGGGCTGCTGCTGGACGGGGGGCTATATAGCCGGCCATTTTGTGTCACCGCGCACGTTTGTGGTGCGGTGACACAGCAGCCAGGTCGCAGGAATATTTTGTCCCTCCCTCCCTCCCTTTTTTGCAGGGTTTTTTCGGCATTTTTAGGCCAGGGTTGTTTCCCTTTGCGGGGTGGCGGGGGGGGGTGGTCGAGGATATGGTCCCGAGGGGCTTTTTTGGTTGATGGTGCACTATTTAGGTTTGAGGTTGTGTTTTTTGTCGCTGGAACAGGTGCGTTGTGGGGCGCTGTCCTAAGGAAATAGGGTGGTTGGCTGGAGGCCTGGGACTGCATGGTAGCGGGGGTTTGGGGTCATGGAGGTCATTAGGGGCATCTAGTAGAGGGGCAGGTTGATGAGCGTATGTTGTTGTATTACTGTTGCAATGTTCGGGCTTACATTTAGGGGTGGGGGTGGGGGGCTGTTAGGCAGTTGTTAATTAGTGAGCAGTAGTTTTGTGCGGCACAGGCCAAGGGGGATGTGTTATACGTGCACCTGATTCCAATAAAAGCGGCCTTTTTCACACACTTCTGGTGTCAGTGTCTTTGCTTCCCCCCCCCTCACCTACTGGTGTGCCCCAATCACCCCAGACAACACTAACCAATCTAATACAGTTACTACCGCACGTATACACAGAACAGTCACCGGAGCCTCACTCCTGAAGATACCACTCAAACAGACTCCGGCCAAGAGGGTAGTACCACGACTGACTGCACAGCAAAGCTAAAGGAAATGCAACCGCCTGATTTCAGATGCTAACGGTGCTGGCACTTGGAATCGGAGTTGGGTTCCACCCTAATTCTTCTAAAACTCAAATTCTCACAATCAAAAAGAAAAGAGCAGGTTTACGCAATGGACACTAAGCATCTACAGAGTGGAAATTAAATTAGTGGAGTCGGTTGGTGGCGCAGCCCCGAGAATCTGCATCTCACGTCAGCGCCCCATTTGCGTCATATCCTGTCATACAATGGATGTCCTAGAAAATGTGCTGAATTTTTATGTTGCGGGGATACCATTGTGCCGGTCGCTAACACCACTTCCTAATTAGTCCGTCTGCATGTGAACGGGCCGGCCTGGCGCAGTCAGCCTCCCGGCGCTAAGCCCCGAGTGGGTTGACTGAGCAGAGACGTGTCAGTTCTTGTAGAGCCCCTGCATTTCAGGGGGTGGTTAAAGGCTTTGCGTCGCTGAGGGCCTTCATTGTTTCTTTCCACGATGCCCTCATTCCGGAAGAGGTCTGCTGTCTGCCTCTCGAACGCTACACTTCGTGCTTAGCCATTGTTGGCCCTGCCTATCCCAGCTAATCCCATGAAGCTGTTCAACCGGAAGTGCGTATAATGGGCGAGCATGCAGGATTGTAGGTGAAATCGAGTCTGTGCATTTATAGATCGCTGTTATTTGTCACGAGATTAGAGGGTATTCTCAGTCAGAAAGTACCTGACTCTCAAAGCAATTTATTGCCATACACGGCTCCATTTACACCTAACTCCTGTTCACAAAAATAATACCTACCAGGGGCCCTTTTACACATAAAACGCACTTTTCCTGTTTGTGCCTCTGCGCAAATAGGGAAAGTGCCCCCTTTTATAGTGAATGCGCTGCCCAGGGCAGCAGTGAATTTATGCTACTATGGGGTAGTGCAGTCAAGGGAAATACAGAGTGGCTGCTTCAAAGCTGCAAAAAACAACAGTTTAAATGAGGGTCTGAGGCCAAGTTTAATGACCAACATATAGACACATGCCCCTAGGAACACGTATAACAACAACAAGTGTCTAAGGGTCAAAAAGAGGAACTG
The DNA here is from genome assembly GCF_964261635.1 of Lissotriton helveticus. Classification (NCBI taxonomy): domain Eukaryota; kingdom Metazoa; phylum Chordata; class Amphibia; order Caudata; family Salamandridae; genus Lissotriton; species Lissotriton helveticus. Next base: position 361,634,523 of record NC_136065.1, on the reverse strand, counting down.
AACTATGTGAAACGTCCGAGACACAACTAATAAATGACCAAATGGTAGTGTTGAAACAAGGTGTGTCAATAAGTGCTAAAGGCGTAGCACAAAATCTCTAGAGTGTGGAAAAATTCCCCTCAGTTCCCACTCGGTACCGCCCTTAATCATCACATGAGTTCTCCTTATACTCAGAAGATAATGCTGTCTGCCACCAGGTGTTCTTGTGACTGACGCTCAACCATTGTAGAAATGTATGAAGGTGGAAAATACCGAAATTAGTGCGTAAAGGGGTAACTGATTTGCAGTGCAGAAGTGAAAAAGTGAAAAAAGTGAGGTATATAAACTTGGAGAGAAATGAGTAGAGAGGAGATTTTAATGGTATATCTCTCACTTCTTCCAAAACTTAAAAACAATGTGAAATACGAACAGATTTAACAAAATATCTGTTTGCAGGAAAGGTCGACATGTTTCAGCATATGTGGCAACTATTTAAGCCACTGCTTTCTTCAGGACCAGTGTGTACGCTACTGCAATTTACAATATAAATATAAATTATATCACCTGTTGATTCCAGGTCATTCTAAATATCCTCCAGAACAGCGCAGGGGGACGTCTAGGAGAACTGACGGACAGAGCGGTGCTCCACTTACCTGAGCTGCAGCCAGGTGGGGTGATGCATTATCCTCCTACCCAATAGTGTTCTGGAGGATATTTAGAATGACATGGAATCAACAGGTGATATAATTTATATTTCTATTGTATATTGCAGTAGGGTACACACTGGTCCTGAAGAAAGCACTGCAAATCAGTTACCCCTTTACGCACTAATTTCGGTATTTTCCACCTTCATACATTTCTATCAATGGTTGAGCGTCAGTCACAAGAACATCTGATGGCAGACAGCATTATCTCCTGGGTATAAGGAGAACCCATATGATGATTAAGGGCGGTACCGAGCGGGAACTGATGGGAATTTTTCCACACTCTAGAGATTTTGTGTTACGCCTTTAGCACTTATTGACACACCTTGTTTCAACACTACCATTTGGTCATTTAATAGTTGTGTCTCGGACGTTTCACATAGTAGAGTTCCTCTTTTTTGACCCTTAGACACTTGTTGTTGTTATACGTGCTTCAAAGCAGCTCCATATTTCAATGTGCAGGTGGCAAACCGCCTGCAATTTAAAGAGGAATTAGAAGCCCTTTTTGCATGCAGGTGCAGTGATTGCACCCAACTGAAAGGAGATGTCTTGGGGGTCCTCGTTGCGTGCACTGCATCGCATTTGTGTATGTGTGCACGCAACAAAATTAGTTTTATTTATTTATATGTTTACTCACCTGTAATCCTCCATAATTCATAGATTACTACTCCCACCCTGCCCCTCCCCACGTCACCGCCCGCAGCTACTCCCTCTACTGCTCAAGGTAGGCACATCAGGTCATTAATGTGTTCAGTAAGAGAGGAATTGTAGAAACGTGCACTGGCGTCAGTGGGTTGAGAGCGGTTGTTAGGTCGAAGCTTACCAGACAGCACTGCTTTCTGGTAGCAAAAAGACTTCTTGTAGGCGTTCTGAAAGCTTCCCTGGGAATGAACCACCCATTGCTTTGTGGTTTGTAACTCACATTTCCTGGCTTATTGTTTGCTAGCTTTATTTGTTTTAGGCTGTCCAGCATGTCTTCCTCCCACGTGTGGAGCAAAGCTTGTTCACAATCACTCCTTGTATTCTTCCACAAGTCCTTGCTCTCTGTAATCAGGCCTTTAACATTTGTTCTTATCTTGCCACGTTTGCTATGGTTCTAAGACAGAGATCAATTGTTAGGCCCTGTCTTCTGAGGGAATTTGGTGTTTATTTTTCTTTCTCTGACTGGAAAGTGAGAGGATTTATGTGGCAATCTTGCTGGGTACTGGGATAGAGAAGTTGTTCTTTCTAACACACAAAAAGTTTAAATATCTGTAATTGAACTGTGCAAATATTTCAGAACTAGGAAGGCACAAATGAAGCTAATTTGTTGTTATTCAGTAGTGAAAACAAATATTTTAATACAATAAAAACAAATCAGTGCACTAGGTGTTGCCATTTTCACACAATATCGTTTGTGAGCTGTATAGTTTTATCAGTAAAACTGTATGTGAAAATGTAATCAATCAATTGAATATGTATTGTCTGCAGTGACAGTAAGCTACTACACCATCCATACTCAGCACAACGCCACTACACTCTACAGCACTCTATTCCACTCTAAAACTCTCTACTCCACTCTGTGCCCCTCCACTCTAAGCCACTCTACTCTGAGTCACTCTGCTCTAAGCTACTTGACGACATAACACTCCACTCCACCACACACCACACCACTCCACTCTACGCCACTTCACTCTAAGCCACTCTACTCAACTCTATAACACTCCTTTCTATGCCACTCAAATCTGCGCAGCTCCACTCTACGACACTCTACTTCAGTCTATGACACTCTGTGCCACTTTACTCCGCTCTACACCACTTTCTCTCTATGACACTTCACTCCACTCAATGCTACGCCACTCAACTCTACACCACTCCGCTCTACAGCACGCTACTCTATGCCACTCCACTCCACGCCCCTTTACTCCACTGTACGCCCCACAACTCTAAACCCCTTTACTCTACATCACTATACATTACTCCACTCTCCTCCACTAAATGACACTCTACAAAACTCCACTCTACAACACTTCCCTCTAGATCATTCAACTCCATTCTACGATTCTACCCCACTCTACTCCACTCCACTCCACTCTGCACCACTCTACACTCCTGAACTTCACTCTTCTCCACCCAACGGTACAACATACTACATCACTCCATGACACTCTACTTCACCCTACAACACTCTACTCCACTCTATTACTCTCTACTCTACGACACTATACTCCACTCTATGCCTCTTCCCTGTAGGTCATGCTGTTCAGTATATGACTTTACTCCAACTCTACTCCACTTCACAATACTCTACTCTATGCCACTCTACAACACTTCACTCTATGATACTCCACTCTAGGCCCCTCCACTCTACACCCCTCCACACCATTTCACCCTCTCGCAACGCTACTCCACTCTTCGCCACTCTACTCCACTCTCTGCCACTCTTCTCCACTTGATGACACTCTACTCTATGACACTCCAATCTTCACCAGTTCACTCTATGACACTCCACTCTATGACACTGTCCTCTATGCCACTAACTTTTAGCCAATGCCATGCTGAACAGCAGCCGCGCTGGCAGGGCCGGACTGGGAACCAAAACCGGCCCTGGCAAAGTGCTCGCCTCCCCCCCCTTTCCCGTGGGGGGGTTGGGGGTGCCGCCGAGCTCTTTGCCAGGGCCGGTTTTCGGCCGATTTTGTTATAGGGCCGATTTTGCAGCTATACTGCAAAAAAGGCCCTGTAACAAAATCGCCCCTCAGTCCGGCCCCCACCTGTGTGGCGCACCGAGGGATTGCCCGGTGCCCGCTACGGCCAGTCCGGCCCTGCGCCTTGGTGTACAATATGGCTAAAACAGACAGGCAAAGCCAATAGCTCTTGCAGATGCGAGACTTATTGGCTTTGCCAGTGCTTGTTTTTTCCTCTTACTGTGCCAAGTATTTCTTTTTTTCGCAAGTGTTAGGATGGGTAGGCTGTGTCCAGCTGAAACCCATTCCATTTTTTATTACAATATTAGAAAACAATTAAAGAGTGTCAGAGGTGCCGTTTGGGGCCATGGAATATTGCAATATGTTCATCGCAGATTCATTTGCATAACAATCGTAGCCGGCATGATCATTAGGGTCTCGTAATCCAGCTGCTGCCAGCGGATCTGCAGAATGGCCAGCTTTGCTAATGGCCGCCTTGGCCAGGGAGGTGAGTTGAGATATTTTATCACGGGCACAGCAGGTCGTTTGCACGCAGTGAAGATCCGGTATAAACAAAGGCTTTCAATGCACATCTCGTAGATAATTTAATTGAGAATAAAATGGATTTTCACGAGCACCAGAAGCAATAAGTATTCGCAGAACCTATAACAATTTTCCACCAGGGCCAAATTCCAGAATCATTAGACTGCAGTCCTCAAGGGGGTGGGGAGGTTCGCATTAAATGTCAGCACAGTGCATTACCTGAGAGCTGCACTCAAAACTATGGCTTATATAACACAGCCAATACTATATTTATTGACGATTTTTATTCTTGTTAAAATGGATTGAGGTTACGAATAGAATTATCCCTTTCCGAATTCAATTTTTGGGTGAGGTTTTATAAAATACCACGGCTCAAAATGTGGGAGTCATGCTTTTTGGAGAAATCTAAACACTTCCCTATCAAAACATTTTTCAGTAAGGAACAGGTTTTATTGCTATAAATGAAAGCCAGGGAGCTGGTGGGATTCCGAGCGAATTAGCTGCCTTTTATTTTATGAACTAATACAAGCTTTCGGACTTGCAGAACATGCTCCTGTGTTTTGTTTTTCATTATCTAGCAAAGGAGAAGTTTCTGGGATTTGTAGTGGCAATCTGGGCACATACAGCCAGATTCATCAAAGAAAATGCAGCTCGCAAAGGGCCAGATTCTGAGAATCTGGCCCTTTGCGAGCGGTATTTTTGCATTTGGGATTCATCATCCCAAATGCAAAAATCGCATTTGTAGAAATCGCAAATTTGCGAATAAGTGCATTTAAGGAATCTCAATTAGAGATTCCTTAAATGCAATTCATCAACCATTTAAAAATTGCGATTTCGCAATCTGGGGCCGCTATTTACCGCAAAGTCTGACTTCGTGGTAAATAGCGAAAGCTTAGAAAAATGCACTTTTGTGCATTTTTCTAAGATGTATGTTACGCACACACATGTCCTTTGGACATGTGTGTGCGCAACACCTGTGTAAATGACCATTTCAGGGGTGCTACAGGGTATCCTTTGGACACCCTGGCACCCTTGAAATCGCTTCCTTATTTGCGATTCGCTAATTGCTAATCGCAAATAAGGAATGACTCCCCATTCATTCCTATGGGCCTTTAGGCCCATAAGAATGAATGGGAATGCCATTCCTTATTTGCGATTCGCAATTAGCGAATCGCAAATAAGGAGGCAGTAGAAATCGCTATAATTATTGCGATTTGTACATGAATCCCTTTTTGCGAGTCTTTAATAGCTATTCCTTAATAATCGCTATTAAGGACTCGCAAAACGGGACTTTGATGAATCTGGGGGATATTCTGGAGGAAGATGTATGGGACTGTAATACGGCCTCACCGACTGGGAATCCAAAGCAGCCCTGACTATTTTGTCGGACCAGATCACCCCCACTGTCCCTTCAGGTGGGATGTGGTGGGGGCTGGTGATGCAAGTGTGCTTTTGTTACTGGAGGACGATATTACAGCATAGTTGTAAATCTGCCCCTCAGAAACAAAACCGGCCCCCACTTCAACAAAACCACCCCCCACCCTTTGGGGCCCATCGGGAGACGGGGAGGGGAAGAACCGACCGGACACAGGTGTAAGGTGTGATAAAGGCCGCTTTTGTTGGAAAACAGGTGCATCCTGAAAACATACCCCAACCTTGGCCTTTGCCGTACAAAACTAGGCCTAACTAAATATACATATACCTGACCAATCCCCCCACCCCCACCCCTAAACAGTTCCCCGACAACATCATAAAAATCCTTATCAGTTACCCAAACGCCTGCCTCAACTGTTTTAACATCTGCCATATATACACTCCCTCCCCTTCAACCAGTCAAGCTCCTTCCTCCTATCCTACCCCCCCATTATAACTAGGGAAAAGCGCCATCCTACATAAAACTCTCCAGCACCTGCTCCCAGCGACAACACTTTTCAACCCTAACACAGAAAGCACCTGCAACCAACAAAAACCCCCTTAATTTTTTCCCAACCTCGGAGAGAAGAAAAGAAAGAAACCCCCCCCCCATCCCAAGGGAGGGCGGGTGGGACAAAATTCTCCTAGCCCCCCAGCTGCTGGGTCACTGTCCCATGAAATGGTGACCAGTGACCCAAAATGGCCGCTTATTAACCCTCCCAGCCCAAAAGGAGCCCAAAAACCGCCGCCCAGCCCAACCAGCCCAAAGTCCCTTCCTGTGTCCCCTTTTTATTCCTCGCCTCCCCTTCCTCCCGGTGCCCCAAAATCCCCGGGGGGCGAGCCTCCCTCCGGTCGGCCACCCCCTGCAAAGCCCCATTGGGGCCCATCGGGAGACGGGGAGGGGAAGAACCGACCGGACACAGGTGTAAGGTGTGATAAAGGCCGCTTTTATTGGAAAACAGGTGCATCCTGAAAACATAACCCAACCTTGGCCTTTGCCGTACAAAACTAGGCCTAACTAAATATACATATACCTGACCAATCCCCCCACCCCCACCCCTAAACAGTTCCCCGACAACATCATAAAAATCCTTATCAGTTACCCAAAAGCCTGCCTCAACTGTTTTAACATCTGCCATATATACACTCCCTCCCCTTCAACCAGTCAAGCTCCTTCCTCCTATTCTACCCCCCCATTATAACTAGGGAAAAGCGCCACTCGAAAGCCCCCTACCGCTTTCGACCCCCCCCCCTAGGACCCTTGCACCTTCGGATACCTTTGCACCCCTATTGCCCGATCCAATGCTTCCTTCAGTTGTACAATATAGAGCTCCATCCCGTATCTCGACAAATGTACCCCATCCTCCATAAAAAAGTAGACCGCCCCATACCTCAGTTCCGGATGCTCCATTCTACCTACCCCTTCCTTCTCACAAAAGGCCCTCATCTCCCTGTTAATCTTCCTCCTAGTCCTGTCAATAGCCCCTGGTCTCTCCGCTCCCCTCCAACATCTCCTAGGTATAAACTCCGACCAGATGACGTAACACCCTGCCCACTGCCTCTTGATCTCCAGTAAATCCCTCCTCATCTGCTTTACCAGTGCCAGTCCCTTACACTGAACCAGGTCGTTTTCCCCCAGATGAACCACCAAAACATCCGGGCACACCCCTCCCCGCACAACGTTATTCAACACCGGCACCAACTCGTGCCAACGCATGCCCCCTTTACCCCTCCAATGACACCTAAACAATTGCTCATCCAATTCAAGGTTAAGGTTCCTGTATTTTTCCCACTCAGCCTTCTCCGCTCTCTTTACAAAAGAATGGCCCACCACGTATATAGACACTGCTGCCGCTGTAGGCCCCGCCACCGCACCTGGAAAGAAACATATATGAGCAGCAAATCCAGCATCCAGCTTAATCCACCACTACCCCTCGCAACCTGACATACGTCTTATAACAGTCCGATTTCCATCGTCCCAACTTTTTAATTTCCTCCTTCCCCCAACCTTTACGCGCCGCCTCCGTCGCCACCCCGATGCGAAACGAATGCGTCCCCGAAGTCCTTCGGATCCTCACCCATACACCGCAGGGCGTGCCGCAGGACCCATAACAACTGCGCAGCCGTCACTCTTCCCGCCTCTCTCCTGCCAAACACCTCCGCCCCAACCTGCACCCCTCCGTCCGCCAGCCGTCTCCCCCACTCCACCGGACACACCGCCTCTGTTCCCCCATGACCCAGCAACACCCAAGTACCCCTCCCTCGCTGATCAGTCTTGGAACGTTGAAGCCGCACTGCGACCTCCCTGCCTCGGAACTCCACTTCCCCCCACGTCAGCCCCGCCCGCCCCTTCAAACCCACCAACTCCGACACCCGAAAGGCCCCGAAATACATCCACGACATCAAAGTGGAAAAACGCACCGTCTCCCCCTGATCTCTGCACACTACCGGTAAACAGCCCACCAGTCCTTCCAACATCGCCTCTGTAATTGGCCGTCTCCTCCGCACCTGAGCCCCTCTCTCTCTCTCCCAACCCTCCAAAAGACGCCCTCCCAATTCACCCGCCGAGGGGGCATAAACCCCACCAAAGCTTGCCCATGAACGCCAAACCTGCCAGTTTACCCGCAATTGTCACTCTCGCCAGACCTCTGTCCATTAACCCCAGCACGAATTGCACCACCTGCTCTTCCCGACGCCACTTGTCCCGCTGCCTTACCGCTCCAAAACGCAGAAACTCCAGCCAGGCCTGTTCGTAACTCCTCCACGTGGACGCAGCCATGGACGACCTCACCAATTGAACGACCCGCGCTCTCCCACCAACCACATCTCCTCCGGCACCTCCGTCTTGACCGCCGCCGCCTCCGTGGCTAGCCCATGGAACCTCTGCCACTGTTGACGAGACAAAGCAACCGCAATGTCATTGTCCACTCCCGGCACATGCTGAGCCCGAAACAAGATATTGTGTACCAAGCACCTCAACACGAACACGCGCATCAGCTTTAGCACCTGGGGCTCCCTCGCAGACTGCCGGTTCACCACCTGCACCACCGACATATTGTCCACCTTGAACAACACGCGCCTGTGCGCCAACTCACGCGCCCACACTGTCACAGCCACCACCAGCGGGAACAATTCCAAGAAAGCAATGCTTCTCCCCCCCGCCTGCCACTGCTCCGGCCATTGTTCCGCGCACCACCGGCCCGCCCAGTAGAGTCCGAAACCTCCGACTCCCGCCGCATCCGATGACATCGTCACATCCCACTCCCACTCCTCCGGGGGCGCCATGGGAACACCGTTGAATCGTTCCAAAAAGGCCAACCACATGCACAGATCTTCTCTCGCGCCCGCCGATAGCCGTACGTGATGGTGAGGCAGCGACAAACCGGACAAGGCCAATCCCAACCGCCGACAAAAGGTCCGCCCCGCTCGCACAACGCGGCACGCGAAATTCAAATGCCCCAGCAACACCTGCACCTCTCGCACCAACACCTTCCGCTTGGCCAACATGCCCTTCACCAAATCCATCATCGCCGACCGCTTGTCCTCCGGTAGGCGTGCTTCCATGGCCGCTGAGTCGAGCTCTATCCCGAGGAACGACAGCACCGTGCTGGGCCCCTGCGTCTTCTCTGGCGCCAAAGGCACCCCCAGGTAATCCATCAGGTCCGTAAAACTGCTCAGCTGCTGCTGGCAGTCCGTCGAACCGGGGCTGCCCACCAGGAAGAAGTCGTCCAGGTAATGCGTAATCGCCTCAGAGCCTGTGCGCCAGGAAAAAGCCCACTGCAAAAAAGAGCTGAAACGCTCGAACAAGGCACACGACACGGAGCACCCCATTGGAAGCGCTCTATCGACAAAAATGAACCCATCCAGCTGAATCCCCAGCAAATGATGATCAGCTGGGTGAACCGGAAGCAACCGAAATGCCGATTTTACATCGCATTTTGCCATGAGCGCCCCCCGACCCGCCGTCGTCACCAACTTCCTCGCAACGTCCACGGACGAGTAGGACACCGATGCCAAATCCGCCGAGATAAAGTCGTTCACCGACGCGCCCTCCGGCCATGAGAGATGTTGAATCAGGCGGAATTGACCTTTCTCTTTCTTTGGGACCACCCCAATGGGTGAAATGATCAAATCTCTCAACGGCGCAACCTCGAAAGGTCCCACCATCCTCCCCTCTTTCACTTCCTTGAAGAGCTTCTCCCGGACGATACCCTTATGTGCGTTCACGGACTTCAGGTTCTCCGCCCATCGAGCGATCCGCGGACCCTCGTACCCCAACCGGAAACCCTCCCTGAAACCCCGACGCAGCACCGTCGCATCGTCCGCCCGCGGATACTCCTCCAAGAAAGGTTCCAGCCGATCCAGCCTAACCGGTGTACGAGCCTTTTCCCATGGTACTCGCTCCCCCCCTACCCCCTCCCCTCCCCCTGCCGGGCACGGGAGCCGGGAATTGACCCTGTGAGGGGCCTCCCCAAAGCCCCCAGCATCGCGCCTCTGGGTGACGTTTTCCACAAGCTGAGCACTCATGCCGAAAGCGACACGTCTGCCGGAGACAGGAACCCCTGTTAAAATCCCAGCATGTCCCGACGCCGGGACTGCTCCCGGCTCCCCCGTCCCCACCCCCCACGGGTGGGGCGGGCCGAAAAGGGGGGAGGAGCCAGCGGCAAGCCACTGGCCGTGTAGATAGTGCGGCCAAATTTCGCCCCACTCATCGTCTGCTGGTACAGGTCCGCGTCCAACTCCCCCCACAGAGCCTCCGGGTCGGACGCCATGCGCGCCCGGAACTCCTCATCGTAATGCGACCAAGCATTGCCCCCGTAGGTCACTTGCGCCCGCCGCACCACATCCATGTATTTAAACAACGCGACCGCCCTGTCAGGGTACTTCTCACAGTACACGCTCGCATAAATCAAGAAAGCCGCCGACCAATTCTCGATAGTAACCGGCACTTTCGGCCGCCTCGCCAATTCCTGCTCCTCCTCTTTCGACCCTTCTTTGGCCATCAATTCCCGGTGGAGCAACTTCAAAATCTCCACGTACTCCCCCTTCCATATCTTCTCCCTAGTTGCCATCGACAAATGCGCCCCCAATGGCTTCGCTACCCCCATGTACGGCAGATTCTTGACCGGAACCTCGCAGCTCTCCTTCGCCCCGGCGCCCGCCGCCGTCGACCCGCCAGCCGCCACGCCTGTCCCCGAACTCCCCGACGCCGCGCCATCCGCTTCCATACACACCCCGGCATCCATCACATACCTGCTCTTCACCAGTCTCACCTCATCACCACCCACAGCATCAGTCCCCACCGACACTTGGCAACTGCCATCCCTACTTCCACCCGCCTTGCCTCCATGAGGCGCGCCCAAGCCACTCCCTGACCCCGTACTGGTCTTACCTGGCGTCAAGGCTGGCGTCCGCACCGGATCCCGCCGCCTAACCATTTCAGCTGGGGGGGCCGTCACTCGTGGCACCACTTGCCGGGGGCATTCCTGCAAAACACTGTCAACAACATTACTGACCTCCCCCCCGTCCTCCCGCAGCTCCCCCTCTTCCTCTGAATCCATCTCCGCACTCCCCTCTCCGACAGCAAAAAACCTTCCTGTGGACACCCTGCTTAGACCTGCCTTATCCCTACACTCCGTCATCAAAGTACCTAAGTCCACACTCACTCTCCTCCTACTCTCTTGGTGGTAAGCTGAGTAACCCGTCACATCGTTGCTCCATCCCCGTCCCCCGGCGGCCGGATCGACCCATCGGGAGGGGGGCGTTGGAGAGCTATGGCCCATCCATCGGTCGTCTGTCCACACCAGGTCCCTCGTTGGAGCGCGACCGCCCGTACTAGGCAGAGCCGGCCCATCCACTCGGCGGGGTGGAGCCGCATGCTGCTCACCCGAGCCCCTACCCAACTGCTCCTGCCAAGAGAAAAACGGGGAAGTCCAGCATGCCGGGGCAAAACCCTCTCTGCTACCTCCCCACCCACCACTCCCCCCCGCCGCAGAATGCCCTCCTCGCTGGACGCCCCCCCCACCCACTCTCACCCCGCCCCGCCCTGGCCCTCCCACGCGCCTCCCCTTGAACCCCTCCAATCGCCCCATCCCAACGTCTCCCCTCCGCTACCCCCTGCCGCTCCACCTGCCCCGTAACCCCACCCGCCTGCGCCCCCCCCGCCCCCTCCCCCATCCACCGTCCGCCCCCAACCCTTGATGCATGCCCGGACCCCCGGTCGGCCCCCCTCTGCCACCCCTCGCACCCCCTCTGTGCCGCGCACCCCGCCCCCCGCCCCGTGGGGAGCCCCCCCCTACTGGGAGGCACAACGTCGTCATCTGCGGAGTCCTCCCCCCCAGCTCACTCTCACCTCCATCTCCCTCCTCTTCCCCCCCCTCCGACTCCTCAATCATGAGTGGCGATTCCCCCCCTATCACTCCCTGCCCCCCTGCCTCCCCCATTGCCCCACCGACCCCACCCCCGGGCACCACTCCCTCCACCCCCTCCGTCCCCCCCCCGGCCCCCTCCGCCTGACCATGCACCCCTCCCTCCCCCTCCATCGTCGCCTGTCCCCTTCCAACCCCCCCTCCCTTGGAACTGCGCTTCGCCCCCGCGCTGCCATTGCCCCACCCGTACCCCCTTCAACTCTCTCCACCTCAATACCCTCCACCTGCGCTCCCTCCTGCACCCCCCCGCCTCCCCCCGCAGGCCATCCGCGCCTTGCACGAACTTCAAAGGCGCCTTCTTCCGGCCGCCGCGCTGAGGTCTCGGCCCCCCTCCCCTCTTAGCCGCCCCAGCCGCCCTCTGGCCGCCACCGCGCGCCGCTCTCCTCGGCGCTCCCGCCCCCTCCCCCTTCTTAGTGCGAGACCTAGGCGGCTCGCAAGCCGCCACCGCCGCCGCGGCGCCATCTGCAGCGCGCCACGGTGGCCTTACCCTCAGGTCGCTCCTCAGAAGGTCCGTCCTGCCCACCTCGCTGAGGAGGCGAAGTGCGTCCCGCACTCGGGGATCAGCTAACGCGTCATCCGCCATCGCCAGTAACCGCGCTGACAGCCCGCCTCCTCCTGTACCTCAGCAACGTCTCTTCGCGCACCACGCCGCGACCTGCACACCGCCACGCGATCCCGCCCCTTGTCACTACCGCTAACCCCCCAGATCAACCAACACAATTTACCTATAACTCTGCACCAAAACTAAATTCACCACAAAATTCACAAAATTCTCCTAGCCCCCCGGCTGCTGGGTCACTGTCCCATGAAATGGTGACCAGTGACCCAAAATGGCCGCTTATTAACCCTCCCAGCCCAAAAGGAGCCCAAAAACCGCCGCCCAGCCCAACCAGCCCAAAGTCCCTTCCTGTGTCCCCTTTTTATTCCTCCCCTCCCCTTCCTCCCGGTGCCCCAAAATCCCCGGGGGGGCGAGCCTCCCTCCGGTCGGCCACCCCCCGCAAAGCCCCATTCAGCCTGCCGGGAAAAATGCCCGATGCTCACTACGGCCAGTCCGGCTCTGCTTCCAGCTGGTACCATGGTCCAGGGCATAAGGAGGGAGTTCAATCTTACCTCTTGGAATTCATTGACATTTACTCGGACTTTAAGATTTTTTAAACGACTCTCGGAGGATGATGAAGTGATAAAGGTATCTAAACTCTGCTGGGAAGAGATTCAAGCAAAAGGAACAAATGATGGACTGAATGCTGAACAGTGCAAACATTCACCCCCAGTCAAAAGGATCTGGGTTTAATCCATCGCACACCACGCCACCCCAGTTTGGACCCAGCCATATGCAAATCAGTCTTGACTAGGGAAGACTTGGCTTGGCAGTTTGGGCTGGCCTGTTTCCATGAGGAACAAGGGCAAGACTGTTTTGCATATGGCTGGGTCTGAACTGGGGTCACGAAGAAAGCGAAAGAACGATGATGGATTCAACCCAGATTTGTGACTGGGTGTGAGTGTCTGAAAAGGTTCAGTGCTCCCTTCATAATCTCCTTGTGTTTGCTTTGGGAGGAGATTCAAGGCAGTGAATGCAGGTGGACAAGAGAAGTAAGAACTAGATTAATTCTTATGAAGAACCTCCGTACTTATTGTTGTACAATTATGTCTTGGTCTGCTTTTCCAGGTAAACAAGTATTAAAAGAGTCTGCAGCAAAGGTCTACCAGTCAGAAACCTTAGATGCGTTTTTCAATACCCTCTTTATTTTTGGATACTGTTTTTCCCTACCTGGCGCAGGTACCTGACCCTGGCTTGAGGAATTACATTTTAAGGGCAAGAGTGGGATGTAATCCAATCCATTCATCCTGCTTTTGTTGGACCAGGGTCCAGGATAACAGCGTTTTTTGTCCATGCCCCCTGAATATAAGATGCTCTTTGTTCCATATACTTATGGTCTGCGTTTTTTATCTTTCAAGCTGCATAACGTTTTTAAGACCCTTATTTTTTAAAAATAGAATTGTACAAAGGAGGAAAGCTGTAGAGTTACTGTAGAAATGGGTTATTTAGATGTGGCAGTGAAGAGCTGGTGTTACGTGGTCATCGGAAGTGTGGTTGCCAATGGCGCCAAATTTGAATTCCTCTGGAAGGCAGCCTGCGGATCCCGTTGAATGGTAAATAATCACTGATATTTAAGGGGGCTACTGACTAAACATCAGTTATTTACTACTAAAGCGGGTGGCCGGGTGGATAGACATCCCTCTTTATGTCAATGGCCTAAAGCTGAAGGACTGGGGCATGTGAAGAAGGGGGAATCCTCAAAGAAACAGAGTGAAGATCATCACGCCACAGTACTGTTATAAGATCTTTTTGCAAATGCAATTCAGGGGCGTTTCTTTGGGGGGGGGGGGGTGTTGGCGTGTACCACCCCCCAAATAGATGCATTCTTGGCTTGGGAGTTGGATGTCGGGGACCTGAGTTGGGTCTCCTATATATTTGTTGGTTTCTCTTATCATCCTTTTCTAAGAAGTTTTAACTTGTTACATTTTTTTATCAGAAACTTACACAGAGGTCCACCTAATGCAAGTCAGTATTGACCCTGTTTCTCATAAGAACAGTCAGTTCCAAACCTTGGACATCTCATCCCTCCACACTACTGTGTTTTTAGTTGGAAATTTGAGATATCACCCCCTCCCCCCCATAGCATGGACTAAGCTACGCCCTAGTATCACCTTAACACATCAAATAGTTCAATGTATTTTTTTTTCTTTTTCCCTTTAGAAATATAACATTTTTTTTAAATTATATAATTTGTGATGACATCTAAGATATGTGTAAGATCATAAGTAGTGCATTAGGAGAACTATTGCTGTGTAGCACAGCCTATCTGTTAAATTTTAGTCCTGGTTTTTCGGTTGTAGATCATAACCATAATACCATTTTAACTAAGGCAGTACTTTCTTTTTTATAATGTTGACCAGATCCAGACCTTACTACAATTCTCCAAGTTCCATTAAAAAGTTGAATGATTTATCCAGTGAATTTTGAATGTTTTCTTCTGTTGGACTTTGACAATTGCTTGTGATTTTCCTTTAGTCGTACCTTTAGTCGCTGCTGTTTCCAGAGGATTGTGGGTGCAGCATGTGAGCTCCAGCCACCCTCTGCACCCAACTTCCACACTTTTTTAGGCTCTTTGTTCCCAGCGCCCGCACTGCATATACCCAGATATGTCCTTCACCTAGTCTCTCTAGTCCAGAGCCTGTAGGCTCAACCTTTGGTTTGTATGTCCCAGGGTGTAGAACTTGGGCAAAGTCGACAACCTGTTCCCAGAAGTCTCCTGGTCATGGCTGAAGGCTGTGCACAATGGGCTCTAGGGGCAGGGGAACGAATCGCAAGGGTAAAGGTCATCTCCAGTGGGCTCAGAGAGATTCTTGGGGCCTTTGGCCCATTCCCGTCCACCCACAGAGCCGGCTGAGCACAGCCTTTAGCGAAAGGGTTATCCTTTCCCCTACTTGTGTGATCTTTGGGTTATTAGGATTCATTCAAGAATGTTGAAGGCGGAGGTGGGGAAAAGTGTGAAGCCTTAGTTGTGTGTGGATCTTCCCTTGTAAATACTGGTGTTTGGATGGCTGGGTTGGTTAAGATCATTGTATAACTGAGCACTAGCACAACTACAATATGGTGATGGGCATATGGAGACTGTTATAGGGATATGAGTAAATGTATAGATACGCTACTTAAGAGAAACAGCTGTAAATGAGTGAACTAGAAATAGAAGGTATGTGTGATTGTCATATTGTGTTTGTGTTTCACATTCTGGAGAAAGCAGTTTATGGTTCTCATTACCAGGGACCCCTAAATTCATAGATCATCAGAAGTACACCATTTGTTTCTCACATGGAGATTTTGGGTGCTAAAAGCACTCGAAATATTTGGGTAAAACTCCAGAAAAAACATGCATGGATCAATGCAGAAACAACGATCCCCTGATCCCCGCATGTCATTCCCCCAGAAGATGGAATCCCCATCATTTACACAACCCATGAGTTACAGGGATGGTTGGTAACAGTAATTATGTGGTTAGGAAATAACAGTGATATTAATGAATAAGCAGTGCTGGATTAAACCCCGTGGAGCCCACTAGGCAGTCAAAATGTTGCCGCTTGCAAATTATCTTAATACCCAATGCACCAGGTGTTTTTTTACAAACTGACAGCTTCTAGAAGATGGGCTTTTAAGAGCCACAGTGTTATGTGAATCTGATGTCTCCGGTTTATGTACTTTAAGTTGGTAATGGGTACATTACATTAATACAATATTTTCTCAATAGAGTCTTCAATGTAAGGCTTTTGTTTCTTTGAGTTGATTTATTTTTTTCTATCTTTTGGAAACAATATTTAAGAAAGCTTGATTGCAATTTTCTTTCAAGATCATATCAAATATTTTTTGATCCATTGTAACAGGCCCTAAAAGGAGTGGGGCCCATAGGCCAGTGCCTACTTTGCCTATTTGGTAACATGGAACTGGTGTAAGAGCCTGAGTCCAAAACTGCTCAGTGATTCCTTAAGCCTTGTCTTGCACGGAAACTATAAGGTTTTGTTTAATTACAAGACTCTGTTCTTCTCAAGCCCCTTCCAATCCCTTTGAAGCTGTTTGGTGTGTCCGCTGCTGGGTT
Source organism: Lissotriton helveticus (assembly GCF_964261635.1). Lineage (NCBI taxonomy): Eukaryota > Metazoa > Chordata > Amphibia > Caudata > Salamandridae > Lissotriton > Lissotriton helveticus. Next base: position 361,618,141 of record NC_136065.1, on the reverse strand, counting down.
ATATGTACCTCTCATTCAGTTATACCTTTTAATTTTTTCATGGAGCGCCATGTTGAATGGAAATGATGCACCCTTTACAATTCAAAACATTTTCTGTAGTGTGTAGTTTTTTTCTTCCAAAAATGCTTTTCATTTCTTGTCTCAAAACCTTTCATTGTGTGATGAGCGAACCCTGTTATTACTAAGGCCGTTCTACATCTGCGAGTGGGAGTTTAAGAGGCCTTTTAAGTTTACCTTACTGTAATAAACAGACAACAGACAGTTTGTGTTCTCATGACCTCCGAGGAGAAATTATCTTGAAGAAGCTCTGAGAGCAATTGTTTTTCGTCAGGGGCATTTCTTCACAGGCCTTGGTATGGTAAGCAAATACGTTGGACTTTGGAGTGTGAGCGAAAACAAATGAACTCCTTCACGCTTAAACCACTGGTAAGAGTTCCCCGGATTTAAGTGTGGGGATAACAGGAGCTACAATGATTGTGGTCAGAATCTGAGGATGTGGCACAGCGGCCAGAGCTGTTGACTCGGGAGCTGGGGATCCGGGTTCGAGTCTCGGCGTTGCCGCAACATCCTGTTATTCAGCCCAAATCACTTAATCTCCCCATGCCCATAGAGAGCGCCTGGATATCCTCGTGGGTAATAAGGTGTGCTATATAAATCTGCAAACTCCGGGCCATATTACGATGAAGTGGCGTAGCGTACCGTTAGCCTCCTGGGCTTAACGATATGCTCCGCCACTTCGGAAACGCAAGGCTGCACCATATTTAAAAGGATGCTGTGCAGCTTTGCATTTCCCCCTGCGATGGCACTAAGTTTCACAACTTAGCGCCAACGCAGGCACCCTTGCACCAGAGTGCAAGGGTGTCTGTGTGCAGAGGAGGATTGGTTATGTGTAGGAAGGTGTCCCTTCCTGCACATAACCAATCCTAAAATGACATTTTGTAACTTTTATATGCGCTGCTTCATGTTGAACACATGAAAGTTACAAAATGGCATTTTTAAAAAGGTTTGTTTATGTGCAGGAAGGGATACCTTCCTGTACATAAACAAATCATGGCATTTTGCTTTTTCCATGTGTGCTCCACGTGACAGCACACATGGAAAAAGCAAATACGAGGAGAAATCATGCATTTCTCCTCGTTTCGCCACCTTAAGACCAGGGTTTTCCTGGTCTTAAATGTGGCGCTGTCTCCTATGTATGCCACCCTTGTCAATAGGGGACAGCGTCAAATACAATGGGTGTTGCGGTGGAACAACCACCACAACACCCACTGCACGCCCCTTTCATGCTAAACATAGCGTGAAAGGGTGCCTTATGTACAAGGCAAAAATAACGTTAAGTGGCTTAACGCTACCTTGTACATAAGGCAAGGCCCCTATTGCCGCGGGAACATCACAAAAAGTGACGTTCCCGTAGCGATAGGGTCTTGTACTTATGCCCCTCAGTATCCCTGCACCTACAAGGATTTACAAGTTATTTCCACCCTCCAGAATGGGAAGCAACACTCCGACGTGGGCCCATTTTCACACGTTTTTCCCCTTTCGGGAGAAACAATGGGCCTCAAATCCACACACCCATTTACAACCCACTTGAGGCAGCTGGGAAATGGATGTGGGGGCTATTTTGAGGGTTGTGGTTTGGGTAGCAGGGGAAGGTAGAGTGTGTGAAGGGAAAGATGAGGGGGCCTTTGCTGCTCCCTTTGTTATGTAGGAGCAGGCCCAGTTCTGGTGTCTCCGGACCTGGGATTTCTGTGACTGGTATTTCGGGGGCAGAATCCAAGGCCGGGAAAGACCGGGCTACTCAGGGTCGGACTGGGAAACCAAACCAGTCCTGGCAAGGTGCTCCCGCCCGCCACCCCGGGGATGGGGGTACCGCCGAGTTCTTTGGCAGGGCCGGTTTTCGGCCGAGTTTGTTACAGGGCCGTTTTTGCAGCAACCCTGCAAAAAAGGCCCTGTATCAAAATCGGCCCCCAGGCGCGCCGGGGGATTGCCCGGTGCCCGCTACAGCCAGTCCGGCCCTGCGGCTACTCCGTATTGGTCAGAGTAATTTCGACTCATAGTGAGCCCATAAGGTATAAAGCATTTTAACCAGCCCATTTGCATTGCTGCTCAGTGTTTCAAAGATCTGGAGAAGAGAACAACTTTACGAAAAAACTAGATTAATGCAGTGATCTTCTGCAATTCACAACAGAATGTTTTTTTAGTAGAATGGATATCCTCTATTGACATTAACATACACTACGTCAAAAGTCTAGTGATGATGCAAATTATACCAAAACTGCTAACAAATTTCAGTCTACGGTAGCTTTAACTTTTGTAGGCCATTTCCCCCCAAATGTACTTCTTTTCTGTTGTTCTAAGGGTGGGGAGCATAAAATCTTTCTAAACTGCGCAGATTTGCCCCATTTGTAGCAATTATCCATTTCACTGTGTTTATAGCAGCAAGTACGTATGATATTGCTTGATACATTTTAAAGTCTGATCTAGAGACAGCCCACTTCATCCACTGGTTTTCTTGCACTGTGAGCAATTTCATGTTACAGATCACATGTGCAGTGCCGCCTGAAAAGCAGCTCACTTTATAATGTTCCTGAGCTGCTTAGCCACGGCCGTTTCAAAAATATTTTTATTTGATTGTCAAATATTTTTACCTACTGCTTAAGTTTGCACAGAACAAAGACAAACAAAGTGCACATTTACCAATGCCAGACCATTTGGTTTTGCCAATGCTTGTTCATTGAAGAGGTAGGAACCTGCATATGGCCTTTTCTGCTGGGCAGAGGTCAGATTTTTTTTCTCCTAGTGCCCCAGGGACCTGGACGCTTTATCAACCTGATTACACTTTGCAAACTGAATTCTTGCCCTTTCAGGAAGGATCTAATAACACACTTGTTTCACTGAGGTTCCCCAATTAATCTTGAAAGCAGTATGTGCTTGCTTTCTTTTCCAGCCCAGATAAAAGTGAGTAACGAGCATGATCTCTGCTTTGATACCCTGGTTCTTAAATCATTTGTAAGGCAGTAAATCATTCGATAAGATAATACTACTGCTGTTGTGTAATGCCCAGATGTCAAGTTTTGACTTTGTAAGGGCAGACACAAAAAATGTAATTTAATTAAATGGTGGTTACATCTGCCGTGTGTGCCTCCCTCACTTTGCTGCTTGTAATTTAGGTGCTCAGAAACCGTCTTTGGCTCAAGACTGACCTTGCAGTAGAGAAACCATTTTTTTCTTTCTTTCCAAAAGTGATTAATGGTACTTCAAAATTAGTTTTATTTTAGACATCAAGAGATGCCAAAGGCACCGAAAAGTCTTTCCAGGAATTTTTGTTACAGTTGGATCACACGCCTTTCAGTACGCACAAGCATAAAATAAGGATGTCTTTACTTGTTTTACAGATAATTGTTTCTTGGAGACGGCTTTGAAGAATACTTAATTTGTAATGGTTTGAAGGCCTACTATAGATTTTATTAGCAACCCGTTCTGCTTTATAATGGAGCCTTCCCCTTTTTTTTCTATTTTGTGAAGGATTTTAGTAATACAGAAAGGAAGTAAAATGCAGAGACTATTTTTTTTTTAATGGGTGTGGCCCCATTTCCACCGACATCTTGCAAATAACCTAAAGTCACTGATTCAAGCTGCTCTAATGCAAAGTTTCTCATACTTAACAATTTTCTACGAAGTGACATCATCTTTCCTGAGCTGCTCTTCACAATATCTACTCCACAATTGGACCTCACCTGCTGCTGTGTTCCTTGCCTCCAGCAATTTTCAGGCATCAATAAAAATGTCAAGATAAATCCAGTGATTAATGTTCTTCCTGGAGAGAGAGAGACTGGAGTTTTGTCTAGTGGAAGTTTTAACAAAAAGAAGGTAGGGCAGATGTTTAATATGCCTGCTGCAAAGAACATGTACCTTTCAGATCAAAAAAATGCATATAATGAAATCAGTGGCCGCCGGCATGGTTCATGGGTGGCGGGGCGGGTGCAGGCGTGTGGGACGAGAGGGGAGGTCGCGAGGGGGGTAGGGCGGAGACAAATGGTAAAAAATAATAATAATAATAATAAAAGAAATACTTACCTTGCCGCGCCGGTCCTGCATCTCTGGTCCTGCTCTCCTTGTCAGACCGAAGCACAGGAAGCACAGAAAAGTCTCCCCTGAACCATCACAACGCTGCAATGGTTCGACGCTCAATCAGGAATGGGGGCCTGTGCTTGTTCTCCACGTAGGCTGTAATGCAGCCTGCATGGACAACGGGGAAAGTGCGCATGACTGGTTTGGGCGGCCCCGAGAGGGCCAACCAAACAGTCATTGCGCACTTAGGAGTGGGCAAACCACTTTTCCCCGTCCTACTCCGAGAGCAGAGCAGCCATGCCCACCCGCCCGCCCGCAAAATAGCAGGAAACATAAAATGAAACCAACTCAAAGTTATCATTTTATGTTTCCTTTACTTTGCAGTGCACTGCTTAAAAGCCTTAGCAGAGGAGCTGCCCCTGAATGTAATTAGGTCAGTGGGCTACTGACTTCGTGAGAAGATCCTTTTGTTACTTGCAGTTTATTAATTAAAATCCTAATACAGAACTGTCATCAAAAGGCTGCACTTTTTAAGTTCTGAATTTGTTCTTTTCAAGACCAAGGACCCAAACTATACTGCCCACCACTATGGGTGACATGTGTCTCCTACACCCTGTAGTCCTCTGTCTTATGTAACATTTCCTAAACACTGATTTACACACGTATGATTGTCTCTTTGCCATGTGTGTGTGTGATGTAAAGTGCTCTGACACCTTACACTGGTATGGGTGGTGCTATAAAACGAAATGAATCTACGCGAGAGTGGTTACGGAAACTTGAGGGACACTGTTAAACGGTGGTAGTGAGGTAATCTCTGGTAGAGGTGGTAATGGTGGGGGGGGGGGGAGGTGCCAACAAACATTGCCGCACAGAGTGCAACCTGTGCTAAAGCCGGCCCTGGGTCAAACACTCACATTTTCCCTTCGAAGCACATAGTATTATACAGCACCCCAAGGCCATTCTCAAATTGATACCAAAATAATTTTAGAAACAAAGTCCAAGTTCAGATTGATAAGAAAAGGTTCTGCCTGAATTATTGTGCCTGCATCATTGGCTTAGCTTTTCATGGGCAGATAATGGGTATGTTTGGCTTCAGAATATTTAATTTCTTACCGTGATCTTCATTACATCTACTTTGGGCTTCCTCATCCCAGCCCCCTTCTTACTTGCCCTCAAAGGGCTTAACCCCCCCTATATGTTTGTTATTATTACAGGGCTATTGAGGAAGACGAAACAGGGTAAAGCCACAGGCAGAATTGCATATCATAGATATTAACACATACTAAAAGTGAATAGCTTGACTGGCTGTCCTCACTAGCGATCCACACTCAAAGGTTTGGACAGGGACGAGATGGTGATGGAGGAGAAGGTAAGATTGAATTGTAGCCTGAAATGACAAATAAACATAAGTGCAGCATTGTTGCTGTCAGGGGAGGTAAAATCATGTTTACAGCTCTTTAAACCATGAAAGTAAGTGAGATGGCTGGAGAGGAGACAGATTCTTGTGAAGGTGACACCCTAATCCAGTAATTATTCATTTTACAACTGGCATACAATAAATGATACTCAAAGTTGCTTCATAAGCATCGGAGAGATTTCTTTAGGCCATCGGTATATGAAAATAGCATTACGATTGGCAGATGTGACTCCTAGAGGATATCTGTACACGTAGAACAGCTTCATAGTTTTTTTTCAAGACACTTAAATAAACATTGTTATTCTGTGATACCTTCGGGTCAAGTTCGGGCTGTATAAAACTCACAAATAAATACATATTTTGTTAGCTTGCAAAAAGCACAGAATAATGCCTTTTTCTTCTGGGCTTAATAGAGGGGCAATCCCTTGTTCTGGTGTGACCCTTGATGGTCGTTGTTTTTCACTGGCTTAGTCTAGAAAACACTAACCCCCAGATGCATCAACAACCCATTTTGCGATTCCTTAATAGCGAAAAATACTGATTCGCTATTAAGGAATAGCAAAATGGAATGCATCAAGAAATCACAAAAAAATAGCGATTTCTTAGAATTCCTTAATTGCTACTCGCAAATTGCGAGTCGCAATTAAGGAATACCTCCCCATTCATTCCTATGGGCCTAGAGGCCCATAGGAATGAATGGGAAGACAATCTCAATTTGCGAATTGCAATTAGCGAATCGCAAATTGAGATTGCGATTTCAAGGGTCCAGGGGTGTCCAAAGGACATTCTGTTGCACCCCTGAAATTGATCTGTGCACATATGTTGCGCACACACATGCCCTTAGGGCATGTGTGTGCGCAACATGAAAAAATTGACTTTAGTGCATGTTTCAAAGTTTTTGCAAATTACCATGAAGTTGTACTTCATGGTAATTTACGTGCCCTATTAGCGAATTTGCTATTCTTAAAACTTTCATGCATTGCATTTAAGGAATCTCAATTTGAGAGTCTTTAAATGCAAATAATCGCAATTTAGCGATTTCTCAATTTGCGAGTTTTGCATTTGGCATCCCAAATGCAAAAATATCGGTCGCAAAGAGGCAGATTCTGAGAATCTGCCCCTTTGCGAGCAGATTTTTGTGTGATGCATCTAGCTGCAAGTGCTGTAGTTGAGTGAGCTTGGATCGCATCTGGAAAAAGCATCTGCATGGGACCTTTCTATGAAGATGGTCCTGGAATTTCTTTCTGTGAATCAGGATATACAAATCAAGTGGCACTGACAACATGCCCAAGAGAAATGACAAGTGCAATGAGTCCTTTATTCATATATTTTTTAATTAAAATATATGTGTTACATAGCTTGTCCAGTCTTTATGTTGCAGTCATGAATTATTTAATAAGGTGACTTTAGATATTTTCAAGTGTCCTTGATGACAAGCTCAATGCAGTAATACAATCAATTCAGTTAATATAATAACTGTCATTATTCATGAAAGGCAGGTTACACCAGACACTATTCGTAAAGCAGCAGTTTGTTTTCAAGATGGCACTCAGACTAGATAAAATCTCAGTTTGCTTCTCTTTCTAATGATTTATGCATTGAATTTTACAGTGCAATGTAATTTGGTGAGATCCTTAAATTAAACACTAGTGTTCTGCTTGGCTGCTTCTTCATGGAAAGAGGTGCCGCTAAAGACCCAAATTATAGGCATTTTTGAACCTCCAACTTAAGACCATTTCTAAAACAAAAGTGGGGTTTGCAGTATAAAAGAGGCACACCTCTTATTACAGGAAGTATGCACACGATGCCCTGTTTTCTGCTGAGTACAACATTGTAGGTTTTACACAAACTATTTTACTATGGATGATGGAGTGGATGGTGCCAATAATGGCGTTCCTATGCCTCCACTTGTGACAAAGGTCTGTTAAAGTATAAAATAGTACTAGTACAATTTAACCTAGCAAAGGATGTGCCACCTAATAGTATTGCTTCTAAAATTCAGTCAACCCAATCACATAGCCTCTATTGCTGCCTAACATCACGGCCTGGGTTATATGCCAAATGACACAGAGCTAGTGTGTTATGAGAAGTTACCTATGTATTTCTGGATGGCAAATATTTAAGGAGGGAGTAGATGGAAACTGGATTATAGGGCTACAAGGAGAAAGGGCAGGGCCTGACAGATAGTTGTTTATTACCGTAAATGTTTACATAGATATTACTCTTGCAGGTTACAAGCAGTTCGTAGAATTAATGAGACCATGGGCACTACTCACAAACTTTCTGTTGGGGGCCAAAATTACAGAGTGGATTGTGGCCGAGGGCCGCACCGGTAGGGGTGGGGGCAGTGGGGGCGGGGCCAGTGGGGGGGGGGGCTAGAGTAAAAAAATCAAACCTGTTTCAACACATTAGACAATGCGACAATGCTGTATTTCAAAAGGAGATGTAACTACAAAGAGCACTTTTTGATAATACATTTTTTACTAGCAGACAATAGCAATCTTAAGAGGCATAGCGTCGTACACTCTTTGACCCCAATTCCATCACACTCTCTCTCTCTCTAAGTCAGTCAGTCTCTCTCTCTCTCAGTCAGTCTCTCTCTCTCTCTGTCAGTCTCTCTCAGTCAGTCTCTCTCTCCGTCAGTCAGCCAGTCTCTCTCTGTCTGTCATTCAGTCATTCAATCTCTCTTAGTCAGTCTCTCTCAGTCAGTCAGTCTTTCTCTCTCTCTCAGTCAGTCTCTCTCAGTCAGTCAGTCTCTCTCTGTCAGTCAGTTTCTCTTAGTCAGTCTCAGTCAGTCAGTCTCTCTCTCTCTGTCATTCAGTCTCTCTGAGTCGGTCTCTCTCTCAGTCAGACTCTCTTACAGTCAGTCTCTCTCTTAGTCAGTCTCTCTTTGTCAGTCTCTCTCTCTGTCAGTCTCTCTCTCTCTCAGTCAGCCAGTCTCTCTCTCTCAGTCAGCCAGTCTCTCTCAGTCAGTCAGTCTCTCTCAGTCAGTCCTTTTTTCTCAGTCAGTCTCTCTCTCTCTCTGTCATTCAGTCAGTGAGTCTCTCTTAGTCAGTCTCTCTGTCAGTCTCTCTCTCAGTCAGTCTCTCTCTCTCAGTCAGTCAGTCAGTCTCTCTCTGTCAGTCAGTCTCTCTCTGTCAGTCAGTCTCTCAGTCAGTCAGTGTCTCAGTCAGTCTCTCTCTCAGGCAGTCTCCTGTCTGTGTCAGTCTTTCTCTCGATCTCTCTCTGTCAGTCAGTCATTCTCTCTCTCAGTCAGTCTCTCTTTGTCAGTCAGTCACTCTCTGTCAGTCAGTCTTTCTCAGTCAGTCAATTGCTCTCAATCAGTCAGCCTCTCTTTCCTAGTCAGTCAGTCTCTCTCTCAGTCAGTCTCTATCTCTGTCAATCAGTCTCTCTCTCTCAGTCAGTCTCAGTCAGTCAGTCTCTCTCTCTGTGTCAGTCTCTTTCTCAGTCAGTCAGTCTCTCTCTAAGTCAATCAGTCTCTCTCTGTCAGTCTCTCTCAGTTTGTCTCTCTCTCTCTGTCAGTCAGTCTCTTTCTCTCCGTCAGTCTCTCTTAGTCAGTCAGTCTCTCTCTCAGTCAGTCAGTCTCCCTCTCTCTCTCTCTCTCTCTCTCTCTCAGTCAGTCCATCTCTCTCTCAGTCGGTCAGTCAGTCTCTCTCTCAGCCAGTCTCTCTCTGCCTCTCTCTCTTAGTCAGTCAGTCTTTCTCTCTCTCTCCCTCACTCACTCAGTCAGTCAGTCTCTCTCTCTGTCAGTCAGTCTCTCTCCCTCTCTCTGTCAGTCAGTCTCCCTCTCTCTCAGTCAGTTTGCCTCTCTCTCAGTCAGTCAGTCTCTTTCTCTCTGGCAGTCAGTCTCTCTCTCTTAGTCAGTCTCCCTCAGAGTCAGTCAGTCGCTCAGTCAGTCTCTCTCCCTCTCAGTCTCTCCGTCAGTCAGTATCTCAGTCAGTCAGTCACTCTTTCTACTCTCTTTCCACTCTCTCTCCACTGCCTCTCTCTCTCCACTGTCTCTCTCTCCACTGTCTTTCTCCGCACTCTCGCTCCACTGTCCCTCTCCACTCCTCCCTCTCTCTATCTCCACTCTCTCTCTCTCTGGGGGGCCATGGGTACATTACCTGCAAGGTCCGGTCACCATGGAAGGCCTGCCAAGCTTCCAGCCCGTGGGCCGTACTATGAGTACCACGGTATGAGACTGTTTCTCTGCCTTTCCATAATACTTACAAAGAGACCTTTAATGCAGCCTCTCCCTAGTCGCAGTGGCGGCTCCTCCGCTAAGGGGGAGGAGCGTCGCCCCACTGCTGCTATGCAGCAGTAAAAGAAAGGAAAAATAAAATGATAATAACGCAATGTTATTATCATTTTATTCTTCCATGCTGCAGCAGCATGAGGGCGAAGCGGGCTGCTCTGCTGACAGAGCAAGGGAGGAGTGGTGGACACATAGTGCACATGATGCTTTGACCGGCCGTCTCGGACTAGCCAAACAGTCATGAGCACTTTAGCATGTTCTCCATGCTGGCTGAATTACAGCCTGCATGGAGAACATGCCCAGGCCCCCAGTACCAGGGGCAGCTCCTCCACTAGGGCGGAGGAGCGGCACCCCACTGCTTTCTCGTGGTGCGAAAAGCAGAAACATAAAATGGTAATAACTTTCAGTTATTATTAATTTATGTTTGGTTACGGGTGGATAGGTGGGCATGGCTGCACTGTGAGCATGGTAGGGGAGGAGTGTGTGCCTGCCCACTCCTGAGTCTTCAAAGACTGTTTGGTCCGTCCCCTGGTACTGCCCAAACCAGCCATGCGCTCTGCCCTTCTCTGGAGAAATGGGCCTCCTCATAAGCCCCTGGCTGGGCTGCGTCCCAACCAATCACAACGCTGCTTGCAACATTGTGATTGGCTTAAGGGAGGGAGCCTGGCTGCCTGCTTCTGCTTCCTGTTCCTGCCAGAGGCAGATCAGCAGAGAAGTAGAGAAGATGCGGGACCCGGCTGGAGGAAAGGTAAGTTTAATTATAATTTTTAAAATTATTAAATAACCCCCCCGAGCGACCTCCCCTCCCCGCGCGACCCCACCCACAACTGCCCAGTACCTGTATGAGTGCCGAACCATTGCACTCAGACTAATCACAACGCTGCATTGCAGCATTGTGATTAGATCAGGGAAGCCTGGCTGCTTCCTGTTTGGTGCAGGAGAGATGACGTTGGACAGAGGTGTGAGGAGGTAAGTGAATTCTTTTTTTAGGATTATACCTCCTTACCCCTCAATCTCCTCCCCCAACACCAGAGCCGTGCTAGAACTCCACCCAAGGAGATTCTGAAAGAAAAGCAGAGATTTGATTCTCTCATTGGACGTATCTAGTGTGAATTATAGGCTCACGAGAGAGCACCAAAATATTCATAACATTTAAAAAGCGAACAGGCAAAAAATAACCATCACAAAAAAATGATTTGCTGGGTACAATATAGATTAGTTCAAATAACGCAGTATATATACATCCTGTCTAACACGATTTTTTCATCCTTGTTACAGACCCCGATCCCTTCAGAAATCCCATGTTTCTGACATTTGCACAGTGCATGTTAGAACATCCTAAATCTCCCACAGGAGTATGTGGCACCCTACGATGTACCAAGTATAGATCTATAAAAGGAAATGCTTATAATTACATCAACTTTAATTTTTTTAAATATTTCTTAAACTGCCAAAAGTGATCCAGTTACCCAAAAGGTGTTCTAGAAAGGAAGCAGTTTGAATCCCAGTCTCCCTGAAATGAATAAAGCATTCAGGGAGAAATACATTCAAACTGAATATAGTGAGTAAAATTAGGTAAGAACTCTGGTCTACTACTCTCCTTGTATACAGTTTTCACGTACGTAATCGCTTTTTAATAAAACCTCGACCTTAGCCTACGTTCCCCGCTGGACAGCTTTCCACCACTGTGGGCTTGCTTACGAGTTTGGCGGTCCTTGAGCGGGCTGCAATGCCACCGCCTTGCTCCATGATCGCCAAACCCGTGTGCACACCACCCGCCAGAATATGACTTTTAAGTCACTGGCGGACAGTTCTTTGGTGTTCCCACAGAGGTGCTCATGAAATAGACACCACAATGGGAACGTCAAAGGCAGTACCTGCAAGGAATAGACTAGGGCAGTCCATGCCGTGAAGGTACTGGGGTGCCTGCACACAGGGGGGCACAACACATGCCCCCCCGGCATGCACCCATGACCCCATAACCCCACCAAGCAATTTGTGGCCTCAAGACCACAGCGCCACTACTAGGGGGGATCTCTGACAATGGAGAAAGAGAAACCTTTACCAATGGTGCCTCCTTAAACATATGTAGAAGTCTCACCAAAGCATACGACGATGTCCCACAGGTAAACCCATGAGCCACAATAGGGGTTTGAGTGGTGGGTGCTTTGGGAGCTACCACACCCGGGCTTGTTGGGTGAGTTGTGTGGTCTTGGGACTGCGAGGGGAAAGGATTGGCTGTGGGCAGTGTGGGGGTGTGTGGTTGTAGGACATGGGGGAGGGCAGAAGCTTTTTTGCCCCTTTCTTTGACGGCCATCAGGCACGCTGGAGAGTAGGGCCAGTTGCAGGTTTTTTAACCCCCCCCCCCAACCTGTCCCTATTTTTTATAGTGAGGGTAGTAGAGGAGTTTTGAATAGCAGGGAATTTGGCTGGTAAGTTTTAATTTTGGGCCTCCTTTGGAGAGACAAGTAGCAGACATATTGGAAACGCTGGGATTGTCAATGTTGAGTAGGTGTGTGGCTGGCGGCTTGGTTGCACATCTTTTTCAAATTGTTTCAAAGAAAGTTGGGCAGTTGAGAGATGAGGGGCACAGAGAGAGGAGGGGTGGAGCAATTGGAAGGCAAGAGGAAGGCAACCTTTGGGTGTATGCGCAGTCGTGTTGGATACGGGAAGTTGTGAGTGAAGAAAGCTTGTGCGTGGTTTGGACAAGTGAGGGGTTATTTAGGGCAGGGGGAAGGTGAGGCTGGGGTTCAACTTTAGTTTGTATGGCTTACTGACAAGCATTGATTAATGCAAGTCGATGGACCTCTCTCATTGAAGCGGCCTTTTCCATATACAAATTTGACTCGTTTGGTCTGTGACTGTGCCATCTCGCCTGATATCTTTCTGTCACAAAGAACATTCATAGACATGCGGTTGGCAGAATCTGCTGCCATCACTTTTCCTCTCACAGAACTCAAGCTTTATAATGATGGCTACAAAAGTAATGTTTTTTATCCTTATTTACAACTTGTACTTTTTGAAGGGTTTTTTTCTGTCTCTACTGTCTCAAAGCCAAACGCTTCTGCACTTACAAATATGTAGTTGTAGTGTATGTATGGAACAGCTCTTGTATCTTGTCCAGTTGCTTTAGTGCCATGTTTAACTTTGTATCGTATTCCTATTCTGGTATGGAGCGGTGGCTGGGAACTCAACGATAGCTTTAGCCATTTGCAGTTGAGATCCTGATCTGACCCGTTATCAAGATCGTGGGCCATATATTGAGGAAATAAAGCAACCTTTAGATTCACCTCATTAAGGTATGCGCATCTTTACAAAATACATGGTTAGATCCCTGATCCAAGGACTGTACATTATTTAAAAAAAGAATAAAATGGGGATTTTGGGGGGCTGACCATAGGGGTTATTTGGGGAAGTGGTGCAGTTGGGCTACTGCTCCGAGGTTGGACCATGTTTGGGGTACTTATGTAGCCCAATGGGTATATAACCAGGCATTTTGATAGTGCTAGCCACCATTGTGTGATAACAACAACGTTTATTATTGGTGACAGCGCCAATTTAGGCTCAAAGGGGGCTAGATTAGTTCACGCCTGGATGTCCCAGGAAGTTCAAGGTTATGTAGGAAGTCTACTTGAGTAGGGGCTAATGGTGTAGTAAAGGGTTGGGGGTGTTTAAAGGGCACAGTTAGAGTTAAACAGATCTAGAGCAGGTACAATATTACTGCATTAAGTTTTTGCTGGGAGAGGGAGAATTTTAGGGGAGGGGTAGCTTAAGATAGGTGAGATAATTGTATAGTAGGTAAATGCCTAGGTTGTGTTGTGATGTGCACCTGTTTCAATAAAGAGGCCATTTTTAGACAATCCTCATGTCAGTGGCCCTTGCTGCTCCCCTCTTCCCCAAATGTGTATCGTACATCATGGAAGTCAAAGAACCCCATGCAACAGTGCAGCCTTGCTGCAAATTGGAGGAACTTTTTTCGAGAAGTATGGCTATGTCATTCTCACACGTTTGTTTTAAAGATAAAAGGCGTGTGATGTTATTTGTTTTTAATTTCATTTACAGATTTAGGTTGTTTTGAGAAAATGTTGACTCAGCGGAATGTTCCAGACTGCTTTGGACAGATTGATTAATTAGAGAGTTAAGCTGGTTAATGATGTATAAAGTTTAAATTGATGAAGGGGCATTAAATCATGGGCTTCTTCGGAGCAGCTATGTTTTCCGCTTGGTCGGTGTGCTGTCTCTCTGTTCATCATTCTAGGGAAAACCTTTGAGGTTGGAGCATGCTAAGCAGCTTCACAGTTCCATGTCATGTGTGGCACTTTGATCAGTTCTGGCTTTTCAGCTTCCAGAGGGAAGCATTCTGGCAGGTGCAGATGTGAATTTAGCATTTCAAGCATGGGCTCAGAAACTCCCTACATGCAAAGTGCTGACATGGGGTCACCTGGCTCTTTTCCTTTGGAGGCTACAGATTTTTCCTGTTTTTCAATAATCGTGAAATTAATTTCTAGAAAAACTAGGGGCCCAATTTAGAGTGAGCCGGACGAATCTCTCTTTTTCTTTTTGTGCTTCACTTGTTGGTTTAGAGTTCCTGAGAGACCGAGGAACGTACCTGCTGATGGGTAAGATACAATCTGGCCTTTACGCCAATGTACCTGGAATTAAAGGTCAACTCTGCACCAAGCAACAAGTCCAAGCCCATGATGAATCACAAGCCTTAAACACATTCTTAGCTAATATCACACCAGTTTACTTATGAAGTCTGCTCCTATTAATGCAATAGTTGTCCATGTATAAGCAGTAGCGGCCCGTGGTGGGAGTGCTGGCAGGCGCTGACGTGGGTGGGTGGGGGAGGGGCAGGGTGGGAGGTACAACAAACAATAAAATGCTGCTGTTCTACAACCATACCGAGCAGAGAATTCCTTGCACTTTCCTTATAAACATCTCAATAACCAGGAAGCCATCCTCTGCACGTTTCATTCGCTGCTTTCTGGCACTCATAGTTCGAGGGTTTAAAGCAATGTCTCCGCATTAAAAGATACTAGTAGCTGAAAAGAAGCAGTACGCATGACACCAGCAACAGCAGACCGAAAAGGGCACCAAATTGTCTTCTGGAACTTAACGGTGTTGATCTAGAAGGTATTCCTGACGCCTCTCACAGAACTCACATAGTACACATAACTAACTAGACCCAGAAAATAGAAACACAGAACAGGCAGTCTTTTGTCGATTTGTATAGCACCTCACATCCCGACGAGGCTCCAAAGGGCTTCTGGGCTGCCGTGGAAAAGGCAACTCAGTTTGTTGCGGTTGCTTGGTAGATTGTGGATTTATACAGTGGCACGAGGGCCAATGCGTTTGTTTAGAAATAGGGCGCAGGACACTTGAGGGCAAGCCTCACAAGTGCAACACATATTAACAAGCAAATAGTGCTAACAGAGTAAATTGAAGGAGGCTGTGTCCCTCAGCAAGTAAACAATCAAATCCTGGTGGGCGGGGCCAAAAGGGGACAGGGTGGCAACCCTCAGTGTAATGATTGCCTACGGTACAATCATTACACTGTGTTTTGCATCAGCCTTGACGCAAAAGGCCGCGCACCAATGAAATTGGAGGTGGAGTCGCAAGACGACTTCTGGAATCGTATCGATTCCAAGAAGTCCTTGTCTACGACGAGAGCACCGCATGCACTGCTCACGTCTGGCCGAGACCTAAAAAGGAGTTCCTGGAAAGTGTGCAGCCGTTGAAGAATACAAGGAGCCAGTCAAAGAGATGGTAAACAGGCTAAGCTCCACAGGACGGACAAAGACATGCTGGACAGCCTAAATCAAATTTAGAAAGCAAATGAAAAGCAAGCAAATGTGAGTTACAAAACACAATGCCAATGGTAAGCAATGGAAAGAATGCATTCTTAGGGACGCTTTCAGAATGTCCGCAAAATGTCTTTGCAACCAGACAACTTCAACCTAAAAATTAAATCTCCAACTCAATTTTCAGAGACTTTTTTCATGCAAGCTTACATTTTGGGGTTTGGCTTTATGAATGACATTTGTGTTCATAAGTTGAGTCATTTTGGTGCTGTAATAAAATACTACACTAATGTTTGTTGTATGGAAATGCAGGCTGAGCAATTGGTTGAGTAAAAAAACAAAGGTAAGCTCCATGTTTCGGGAAAGGAATTCAGCCTTTTGGCGTGCATCTAATATTTTCACCTGATCTTGGTTAGAAATAAATCTGATCTTCACATAAATTACTTGAGTCATGCAGTGCATTATAAAGTTCAATGATTCTCTTTTGTTTGTAGTATCTCAATTCAACAATTTATTGCATGGGATACTTCCTGTCTGCAGTCAAGTGAAAACTCTGGGTATGCACAGTTTGAGAGGGGCTCATAAAGAACTCCAGATTCTGCTGCTGAATTTAATGATAGACTTGGAGCAGGAAGGGGAGTGGTCTCTTCGGGGTATTGCCTCATGGTATGGTCTGTTGGGCACTCATGTGATAACTTGAAATGAACCACTTGCATGAGGTCTCTACTGTGAAGTAAGAGAAGGGAGAGAGGCAACTGAAAAAAGAAACAAGCCTTCTCTCTAGGGTGCCTGCTAACTGACAGAAATGTAAATGTGTGTCTAATTGGTTAATCAGCAAATCTAAAGGCTGCTTGGGAGCCAGCACAGGCTTTAATTGAAAAAATCTGCAATTTGCAATTTTAATGGAAACCCAATAAAAAAGATAACACTAGGTACAGTTAGCTTCTATTACTAAAAACATAACTTTGGAAAGCACTGTAAACATTTAAATCTTGTTGTACATTTTGCGACAGCTTACTTATACTGTATGCAAACCTTATACTGTAACATTTATTTTTTTAACTAAAACATATTCACAGTGCTTTCTATTACAGGCCTGAACCCCTTGGCATTATAAGTACATGTCACTATTTCCAACATTCAAATAAGTCATTGTCCAGCTACATCCACAGACAACTGGAGTGATTGCATTAACCAACTGATCTTTCCAACTAGAAAAATGCAGGTACCACAGATACATTTAAGTTGGATTTAATTTTTAGTTAGGATGTGTGCATTATATTTTATATGCAGTTACCTGTAGGTGAAATGCGACAAAATATCTACAGAATATTCTGTTCTTTTCAGCCGTGTCTGTCATCACGCCCCCACACTCACTGACCCCACCCCTAGTGTACTCAAGGTCAAAGCTGCCCCAGCTTTCTTCATGCACTTCCTCCATTTGTTCTGTTTTTAACACTCTTTATTGGTATTTTACACATGGTAGCAGTAACAACTCACATTTGAAATATAGTTTTCCAAAATGATCTATTGTGACAGGATCTGGGTTGATTTCTACAATATTGCAATAATGACAATATCATTTTCCTACAAACTTAATTCCCCCCTTTTCACCAGCCCTTCGCGTCTAAGTGCCCAATAACTGTGTTCACATCTATAATTCCATACCCATCTATACGAAGTGCCACACTGTGTTCCACCTATCCCTTTTCCTGTTCCGGGGTTTTGTTGTGAATCCCTCACCTCCTCTACCTCCCCACCCAGGGGATCCTTCAAATCTGCAAGCATCGCTGACCATGCTCGCGCATCCTCCTCAAATCTATCATCTTTCCTAATGTGTTTCATCCCACTTCGTCCATTTGTTATAAGGCACAATGCCTTCCCTCTCCCCCTTCCCCATAGTATCTTCTTGCTGAGTTTTGCCTCATGTCCTGCATCACAATTTGGTATGTGCGGAGGGATGGCATGTCAGCTTCAACTGAACATTCCAAAGAGAACATTGACGCTCATAGGCAGCCATGGGGAGTGCTGTCTCTGGGAAACATCAAGATAAGCAAAAAGAAATGTTGCAGGGCTCTGCAACCACCATAAACATTTAAGCTCTCGGCTTGCATAAACACGTCAACAGCTGACACAGACACGCTTCCACCCTACGCTTTTTTTTATTATGTGCCATGTGTCTAAGAAATGTACTCTAAACATTACAGAGTGTCTGGAAAGGATTTTATTTTGAAGCTTTTGGGCTTGCCTGGAGATGTATCTGATTTTAACTCGATAGGGAACCTCCATCCACTAAGATTTCTGGGAAGAAAAAAAAATCAAATAACATCTTTTATGGACAGGATTAATCACTAGGCGTGCTGTGGATGAGTTTGAATAAACAAGACCACCAGGTCTTTAAAACAGGTGCTGCAAGGTGAGTGTTGAATACTCGTTTAACAGGGAGAGGCACTCAAGATGCAGAAAAATATTGTCAGCTGAACCAGTAACAATTCATTTATATAGAGCACATCACCAAAATGGCTTCATGGGGCTTAACTTAAAACAAGTGCTGCGGCCTCAAATGATGGACGGAATGCTGAATGAATCAGGCATTCACCCCCATTCAAGAGATCTAGGATAAATCCATTGTTCTGTGCTCACCATGCAACCCCATTTTGGACCCAGCCATATGCAAATCAGTCTTGACTCTGCTCCTCATGAGAACAGTTCAGCCTGAACTTTCAATATGGGTCCTCCCTGGACCAGAAACAAGCATTCTTGTCAGCTGAACCAGTAACAATTAGTTTATATAGTGCACATCTTCAAAATGGTTTCATGGCGCTTAACATAAAACTAGAGCACACAACGGGATTATATTGAGATAGGGAAGAACATTAACGCATCTATCGAGAGTAACAGTCGCACCCACTATGAAAAGTTAGTAAAAAAGCCAGCATTTGTTCCTGGACCGCTCTGATGCCCGTGATCGTTAGATCATTCAAAAGGAAAACTGGTTCATGATCAAGAAAGGACTTGTTTATTTCCTATCTGGCTGATCCTGGTGAGTCAAGATAGACTAAACCAGGATAACTCCTCTTCTACTTCCATATAGTGTCAGGCATGCATCTAGCCCCACGCATCATCCAACATTTACATGGAAACTAGGGGTGTGTGATATTCCTGTAATTGAGTTTTGCGTAATTATGTGAGATTTTAGAATATTTATGCAAAATTCTGCATATTTACGCATAATGCAAAGCCAGCACAAAATGTGTCATCGCATCCAGAGGATGCCTAGCACGCAAACAAAATAGAGCAAAATCCACATATGCAGCAAACAGCAGCCACTCGCGTTCAGGTTGAACCTGTTGTTCCTATGCGTGCACTACTTTTTCTCTGCATACAACATGTAATTGCGTAACGTGGTGTTGTAGCGTAGTTTTAGGAATTACGTGCGACAAGAGTGTCATAGCTTCACATATATTTGATAGAGGCTGTCCACATGTTCCTGTTTAGATTGCATAAGTCCGCACATGTTCTGATTTTTATCCCCAACCATCTTCACTTTCTTGTTTACTGTATCTTTCCAAGAACTTACTTCTCTAAACAGGCATTTATGTTTTTTTCTTATCTTGTCACATTTGATGTGCATTCAAAGACAGAGGTCAAATGTCAGTCTCTGTATTCCGCGGTAGCTTGGTATTTACTTTTCTTTCAATTACATCAAAGTGGGATAATTTATGTGACTATCCATTCTTCTGAGTACAGAGGTGAGAGGAGAGGGTGTAGGATGCTATGTTTACTTGCCCACAAACCAAAATTAACTGTGCTGATATTTCAGATTACATCAGCATAATGAAAGTAGAAATGAAGCACATTGTTTTTGTAAAAAAAGTTGTGGTGGAAAAAAATATTTTGATACAATCAAAACATATTAGTACAGTAGGCGATGACATTTCCACACATTATCGTTTGTGGGCAGTAAACTGAATGTCTTTGCAAAAGTAATGGTCATTTCAATTGTAAAAGGGCTGCCTGTAATGGCACTGAACTACCACACCATTCATAATCCACATAATGCACTCCACTTTACACTACTCTACTCTACTTTACAACGCTCTGCTCTACAACACTCCACTCTATGTTCTTCCACTCTATGCCATGTGACTCTATTCTTCAACATTTCACTGTATTACATACAACTCAACTCTCACATCTCCACTCCAAGACACTCTACAACAGGTCACTTGACTCCACTGTACTCCACTCGACTCCACGCTACGCCCCTCCACTCTACACAACTTACCCCACTCCACTCTAGTCTACTCCACTCCCATCTATCACACTCCACTCAATCCACCCCAACCCAATCTACCCCACTCCAGTCAACCCCACTCCACTCCAATCCAATCTACCCCACTCCACTTCCCTCCAATGTACCCCATCTACTTCACTCCAATCCACCCCACTCCATTCTAGGCTACTCAATCCGCTCCACCCAATCCCTCCTCTCTACTTCACCCAATCTACTCTACTCCAATATACCCCAACCACTCCTCTCCAAACGACTCCATTCCCCTCCAATCTGCCCCACTCTACTCAATTTGCCCATACCACTCCAATCTAACCCATACCACTCTACCCCAATCTACCCCACTCAAAACTGCATCACTCTATTCCAGTTTACCACACTCCAATCTAGCTCACTCCATCCCAATCTAACCCACCCACCACACTCCACCCCAATCTACCCGTCTCCACTCCGATATACCACAATCTACCCCACTTCAAACTACACCACTCCAATCTACCCTACACCACTCTACCCCACCCCACCTTAATTTACTCCACTCCAATCTATCCTAATCCAGCCACTCCACTCTTCCCCAATCTACCCCACTCCACTTGATTCTACACTCCACTCCATCCAACTCCACTTGAATCTTCCCCACTCCATTCCAATCAACCCCACTCCACTCTACCCCACTCCAATCTACCACAGTCTACACCTCTCCAATCTACCACAATATAACCCACTCCACTCCAATCCACCCAATCTGCCTTACTCCATTCCAACCTACCGCACTCCACTCTGCCCCAATCTACCAAACTCCACTCTACCGCAATCTACCCCACTACACTCCAATCTTCCCATTACAATCTACCACACTCCATTCACATATACCCCACTTCACTCCAATCTAACCCACTCTACCCAATGCACCCTACTCCACCTCACTCCAATCTTCCCCACTCCAATCTACCACAATCTACTCCACTCCAATCTACCACACTCCATCCACTTCACTCCAATCCACTCCATTCTACCCCACTCAACTTCAATCTACCTGCTCTACTCCACTACAATCTACCCCACTCCAGTCTACCTTACACTACCTACTACAGTCTACCCCACTGCAGTCTACCCCAATCTACCTCAAACCACCCCACTCCACTACAACTTACCCCACACAACTCCAATCTATCCCACTCTGGTCTACCCCATTCTAGTCGACTACAATCTACCCAATCCACCACAATACAATCTACCTTATTCTCCCTCATTCACCCTACCCCACTCCACGATACTCCAAATCTACCCTATAGGGTAGAGGTGTGGCGCCGCGGCCAGGGCGACTGACGCTGGAATCTGGGGATCACGGTTCGATCCCCGGCTCCGGCGGCAGGTTAGCCCAGCAGCATGCGACTCTGGGCAATAGCTTGCTTAATCTTCCCGACGGCCCCCAGCGCCTAGAGACCCTAACGGGTGATTGTGCGCTTTACAAATGTGGATTATTATTATTATTATTATTTCACTTTACCCTAATCTACCCCATTCCAATCTACCCCCCACACCACAACGTTTTAGCCATGCTGGAGAGCAGCCACACTGGTGTACAACATGGCTAAAGCACATTGCCTAAATCAATAGCTCTTGCATATTTGCCAATGCTTGTCTTTTGAAGGAGTAAAGACATTGTGCAGGACGCTTTAGGAAATCAGCACAAAGAGTGTGTCTCAGGTGTGTATACATCATCCATTTTAGGGACACCTCATCCCTCTTTTCTCCTTCCGCATTCCTCATTCCTTACAGCCTATCACTTATTCTTTCCTTTCCATCCCACTCTTCTCATCCCCCATTCAACTTTCTTTATCTGATATGTATCACTCATCATTCATCATCCACCATCCCTCCAACATCCTTCATCCTCCATCCTCCATACCCCATCCCTCACCCATCAATGATCAGCCATCCTCTTCACTTGACAAATATCAATCCACCTTCCTTTTCAAGACCCATCCCTTACTCTTCCTTCCTGACACTTCCTCGACAGGAGCTGAAAAGTGTAGCGGCAGGCACCTCCACCAGGACCATACCTCATGGCCTCTCACACTATGGAAACTGGGACCCAGGCCATCACCGCTTCTGCCATACAGAACCAATATCATTCTGAATGGGAACAAAAGTGATGCTTAACACAATAAAAGTGTCCCTGCTGTGCACACACTCACAGCTGTGTCAGGCTCTGTGTTTAAGCATTCCCTTCAATAAGACAGGTATGAAGAAACGCCCAAAGACAGACTAATAGGTTCTTGAACAACTCTTGCCTAAACAAATACTGGATTTCCTATTGAAAATAAGAGACAGTGGGAGTATCTGACCATTAATTAACCAACCCAGAAGCGGAGCATTCGTTGGGCTGGCAGTCTTTCAGTCATTCGTCCGCTTCCCTGAACGCTGCAGGACGCACAGAAGCTTAATGTATTAGCAGAATAATCTGATCTCACTCTAATAAAAACCCGGGAGTCCCTTGAGACAGCAGGAGGCCAGGAGAATTGGAAATGTGCCTGGGAAAAAAGTCCTTTCTGACTGCGCTTGGGTTTCTCTTGTGCTACACCTCTCTAATTTCTCCTTAAGCAGTTTCCTCTGAGCCGGGGTAGCCCAGCAGGGGTTCTTAAGGAGGTCCCAGTGCACGAGGAGTCTGGCGATGACATCATCACGAAGCCTTGAATAATGAAAAGGCGCACAGATGTGTTATTGCAAACACATGCAGCCTGTTCTGAAGCTCACTTGGCCACGTGGGGCTTGAGAGAGTTTCTGGGCAACTGTATAACCTCTTCAAGCCATGCTTTTAGAACAAAAATTCAAAATGATTTCATGCTGTGCTCTTGAGAGGTCGTGCATCCTAAAAGTTCCTCTGGCTGCTTAGTAGAAGCCCAGGTGTCTCCTGCTATCTAAGGTAAGGCGTTTTCTAGGGTGTTGGCAAATGGTAAAAGGATTGTGCGTGAGAGAGCGCAAACTGACCTAAATGTATGAGTGCATCACACTTACCTGTAGTAAGCACAAATCATGAGGAGAAATGCCATGAGTGCTAATAGTATCTGAAATTATATTCTGAATGTATAGCTAATGTAGAGATTTAAGTAGAAGTGGAACTAATACCGAAATGTGTGACACTATATGATTTTATTAGATGTGATTATTCCTGAATCCATGTCGTGTAGCTGTTAAAATGTAAGATGGTATGTGGTTAAACGCAGAATGTGGTAGGCCTCAGGGCCAGAGCTAAAAGGGAAGGTGTTTCTTTTCACGACATAGATTGTACTAATGTTTTGGTCATTGCATTAATGGGCCATGATTTATAGATGTGTTTACTGAATAATAGAATAAGAGTATTAACATGCTTTAATTAATAAAGAAGTTGAATGCTATAATTATTATGAGAAATATTGTAGGCCTGAAATGTTTTAACATTGATTTACACGTACATGTCTGGGCCAAGAAATGTTGCGAACCTTTTTGGAAGTCTATGAGAGTTGGGATCTTGGCTGCAGATGTCTGTCTGCAAGAGAAAAGGGGGAATCCAATTATAAATAAAATGAATAGAGGTCTGTTCAGTAGACGGCCCAGACATGGAGGAGGGTTCTGGAATGTTTAAGGGGTATCAGCGGGCCGGAGAAGAGTCTGAGAAGCAAGGTCAACTCCAACGTATGAGGCCCAATACAAAGCAGCATGGAAAAAGCCAGAAGCTACACCACGTGAGGGGCGTCTCGCGAGGGGCGTCTCAAATGTTGTTGACTGTTTTGTATTAGGGACAGCACCCCTGGGTGGAGTTAGAGCAGATACCTGAGGACCCTTTAGAGAGCGGATGGGTAGGCAGAGAGGGGTCATGACTGGAGAACTATAGGTTTTCACCAAGAGACTTAGAGTGAGTGACTTCCCTTGGGGGTCATTCACTGCTGACACCTTTGTTAGGTTGGGATTTGGTTAAGTAGGGATACCATCTAGAGCAGGGTAGGGACAGCCTAACCTGTGCGTTTTCCTCCAACTTAAATGAAGGAGAGATATGCGTCAATGCTGATAGCTTTATTATTCTTAGAACTTGTGTTAGTAATTTCCGTTGCTCGTCTGAGGGCTTTCAGAGAGCACATGTATGTAGTTGGACCTGTGTATCTCGTGAATCTCATTCTGAGATGCCTGTATTTGCAGCTTATCCTATCCTTACAATAAACTTTTGAAAGCTAGAAGTTGTTTGTGATCTTTTGGAGCGGGGTCCTTTATTGGGTGAACTAGCTTGGTAAATAGATGCACTTTCTTCCTCAAAGACAGGCAACAAAGGTTCAGTCGACCAGATCGAGGTTTGGATCAATAGTGATAAGGTATCGATCAAAATCTCGCCCTTCCAGTTGGTAGCTATAGAGGATGGTTGCCTTCTTGAGGACGGTGACCTAGGCCAGGTTAGCTTACCCCAAGGCCCCTAGAAATCGATGATCGGAAGAACCGCCCGCTGAAGAAGATCCGGATGACGTGAGACAGAAAAAGCAGCAGTATCGGTCGAGAGTGAGTATAAAGGGTCATGCGTGTTAGATTGCGGTGTTTTTGTATTGTATCTATGTTGTAATGTCTGGCGGAGTTGAATGTCTGTAGAGTGACTGTGGAACAGGTTGTGAGCGCGCGCAACCGGTGGAAATCATAAGTTCAAGGAGAGCTTAAGTGGTTCGGGTGTATCGGACACCCAGAGTAATTGTTAACTAGTGTGAAGGGGGTCATGAGGTACCATTGATCACCCGAAAGACCGAGATAGGGGGAACGTAAGAGTGAGTGCGTGAGTAACGGACGCTGGTCGGAAGTTACTGTGTGTGTAAGCAACCTATCAGAGAGACGATAGACATTTCGTCAGTTGTGTTGACAATTACATATAGACTGTGGACGTACAGTCGAGGGAAGTGACCGCTTGGTCGGAAGTAGTCATTTTTCGGTGTATGAATGGGACGCATGCATGACCGGGAGACGAGTTGAGAAAGGAGGGGTGCTGCTGCGAAGCGGAGAAAAGTGACGTCAGGAAGTGTCGCGACGTGATTGGCCGACCGGAGAAAGACCGCGCTGTGATAGGCCAGCTAGCAAAGACGTCAGAAAGTGTCGCGACGTGATTGGCCGACCGGAGAAAGACCGCGCTGCGATAGGCCAAGTTAGCAAAGCCGCGACAGGATTGGTGGATTGTCATCAGGAAGTAAACAGAGTAGCGAGGCTGGATATTGTGCGCATAATTATGAAGTGTTTTAAATGGCTGAGAGCGGTGTTTAAAAAAGAGAAGCGGGGATCGTATGAAGGGGAAGAAGCCCCGCCGGAGGGTACGCCGGCTCGTTACATGGCAGTGAATGTTGGGTTGCATACGATCCTTTGGATATCAGAGTGGAGTAAGATTACGGAAGGAAATGAGGAACTGACGTTCCCGAAGTACGGGACGTTCAGATTAGAGGTGTTACATCGATTAAAATCAGTCATGACCTCAATGAGACCCTTGCCTAGACCGACCCAGTTTGAAGCTCTTGATGCATGGATTAGGGCAGCGCATGAAAAGAATATGAACAGACGACAAGAAAGGGTGAAACGATCGGTAAGGGCAGTGCAGGATGCCAGGTGGGATGCGGATGCTAAAAGATGGAGAGTGCATAACATGGAAGTAAATAAACTGTACCCAGTGTTAGAGGTGCCCGGAAATAAAAGCCCCCTAGAAGAAGATGATGAGAGCGAAACAGAGGATAGCCTGATAAACAGATTATTGACAGACAGGCCACCCCCGTATAATAGAGCAGGGGGAGAGGTCGAGCATAGTGAAGGAGAAAAGGGGGGCAATGCAGGAGAGCATGGACCGCTTCCCAGTTCAGAGTGGGATCCTGAGGCAAAGAAAGAGCTGTCCCAGCCTAGTCAGGTGCAACAGGTAGTCGGGAGGTTTGTGGTACAAAGAGCGCCGGAAACGGGGAGCGCCACATCCTACGCATTACCAGATGCACTACAGGTACCTGTTACCATAGGTCCTATAATATCGATATATGACCAAGAAAGAGCAAGAGGGGAAGAACGGGTACGGAAGGACAGAGAAAGAGCAGGGACGGCAAGGAGGAACGATACGATTAATTCCCCAAGTCAGATGCCGATACCAAGAGAGTGGAGCACCCCGATGCACACAGCAGGGGACCCAGGAGGGGATCCCGGGGGCCCTAGATGGCCAGTGGATCTGAGGGGATCTGGACGAAAATCCTTTCAAGAGCTAAATGAGTACATGAAGAAGTGGGATGAGGCAGTGGAGGCTCACAAGAGCATCATAGCTGCAGAAGCTGAAAGGGAAAGTCAGGACAGCAGAGCTCGGACCCACTGCGGGGCTGGGGAGAGCAGCCCGGAGTGGGACTGTAGAGAGAGAGATAGTAGGGGAGTCACCCATTGGGCCCGGAGTGGAGGTAGAACAGACCTGGAAAACGGGGGCCCCGGGAATGGGAGGGTGGCGCGCCCAATACTCAGTGAAGAGGAGAGGAGAGCGCAAGAGTACAGAAACAGCTTTAAGTGTCCACACTGGGTGCCCGGCACCAGAGAACTGAATGGGAGTTGTGAGAGGTCGCACCATAGTCCCTGTGATGACGGAAATGAGCGCAGCCCAGGGAATATGGGGAACCAGGAAGGATCGTATCGGATACTGAGCGATACTAGGCAAAGGGAGAGTAGCGACCAGAGGGAAAATAACAGAGAGGCGTACGGTGAAAGGAGAGAAGAAGAAGAGAGTGGGCAGAGCAAGAGTGGGGGTAACAGGCCCGTGTTCCATCACCTTCCAAGATCGGATGGCCGAGCATGGGACCTGGAGAGATGGGAGCAAGGGAAGGCACTCATTAACTCTCCCGAGCCCAAACGTAGAGCTCGAAGTTGGGATGGTAGGGAGACTAGTGAGCCCCCTTCGAAAGACATATTGCGAGCTGAGATAAAAGCCAAGAGACTCGATGTCGCCAGCTTAAGGTCAGACCTGGATGACATGATAGATGGTACCCTGCCTTTAGAAAGAATGGAAATGTATGAGCAAGATGAAATACTGTATATGGCAAAGGACATTACTCGAAAAGCGAGAGCAATCCATGAGAAGTTAGTCGAACTAGCAGGCAAATATATGGTGGACCTGTCAAGAACCAAAGCATTACAGGGTAACCACAGGCTACATTACACAGATCGAGACCTAGATGAGAGGAGAACGATTGGGCTGAAAACGCACATAAGGGAACTGATCACTGGAATAAGGACATGGAGGGCACTAGATAAGTGGGAAGAGAGGTGGTCCAAGAAAGGGACCGTCAGGAGAAGCACGCTTGGTATGACACCAGGAGGACTGCAGGGAATAGAAGCATACCCTTTGCGTGAAGTCGCAAATGGGAACTATGTGCATGTCCCTTGGAGTAGGGGAGATTTAGCTGCTTTTACCACCTCCTTCCCCAAATTGCGGGAAAACCCAGTGGAGTGGTACAAGCAAGTCGAGAGATTTGTAAAAATCTCAAAGGTCCTATGGATAGATCTGAACACGCTGTTTGACATTGTAGTACCAGGAGATCTGTGGACAGCATGCAAGGTTAGCGCTGAGTGGCCCACAACGGAGCCAGAGAGAGATGCTAAGACTAATGGGCCGTCCGAGATTGTGATGGCAAAATTCGAGAGAGTGATGACTTGGCTGAAAGAGAAAGTGCCAATGCAAGACATAGATTGGGTCAGAATAGACCGAACCAGACAGGAACCCAAAGAGACCGTCCACGAATATTACGAGAGATTGCTGAAGGCGTTTAAACAGTATAGCGGCTTGGATGTAATGGATCCAAAAGACATAGGGCAATTCGTGTCCAAGTTCGTCCTGGGACTGAGACCGGATATTAGTTTAATGATTCAGCAACACTCGATTTGTTGGCAAAGTAAACCCCTAGACGAAATACTGAGATATGCCAGGTACTGCTGTGATGAGATAGACTCCAAGGCTAAGAAACTAAAAGAAAAGTTGATGGTGGTACAGATGCAGGCAGCAGGGAAGGGGGGACAGCAGCAACAGCAGCAAGGAACAGGTACAGGAGGAAAGAAGCAGTACAGTCAGAACAAGGGCAATGAGGAGAGTTCCACCTTTAGACCCAGAATAGACATAGCTGCCTTGAAGAAAACGACTAGGTGCCACCAGTGTAACGAGGTGGGGCATTGGAAACGCGAGTGTCCCTACAATGTAGAGATAGGTGAACAAGAGATAGAGGAGGAAGAGGTCCAGAGCGCGCCTACAAGAGGGGTGACGCCATACCAGGGAAAGGTGCTCAAAGGGGGGGGGGCTCCTCCCCGAGCCCAGTTCCCGCAACCTCCTCGAGTAGGGACTATGGGTAAGACCTATAGACAGATGCCCCAGTTTGTAGAAGGAGAAGAGTGCTATTATGTGGACCCATTAACCGGACAGAGAGTGGAAAGAGAAGACTGCACCCTCGGGGCAGCCTTGGAGGTGGACCAGAGGGGACCCTATGTCGAAGCAGAAGTAGCAGGGTGCCCTACGACATTTCTGGTGGACACAGGAGCCACTAGATCCACGATCAGATCAGCTGCAGTTCCAGACCTGCCCATGTCTGGAGAGACCATACAAGTGGTAGGGGTCGCAAACAGGAGAATAACCAGCCAATTGACAGAACCGGTACAGGTGAAAATAGGGAAGTACAGCGATGAGCACCAGTTTGTGGTTTGCGATTCAAGTCCTGTGTGTCTGCTAGGGAGAGACCTGTTGTGTAAATTGAATTGTACAATATACTGTACACCTCAGGGAGTGGAGGTATTGACCAATGATGATGACGCAGATTTCAAAGTTGCAAACTCAAGAATATGCGTGGAGCTGTACCCTACTTTGACAGTAGATGAGCTCCCCTGGGACTTGAGAGAGACAGTGGCACCAGAAGTATGGGATTTCACTGGGGAAGAGATAGGATTGGTCAAAGGGGTGGACCCAGTGAAAATTGTAGTGAAACCGCATGCTGAGTTCCCAAGAACACCCCAATATAAATTGACTCCAGAAACGATTGCAGGCATAAAACCCGTGATCGAGTCCATGATTAAACAGGGAATACTGAAAGAAATCGTGGGTAGTCCATGCAACTCCCCGATTATGGGTCTGCAGAAACCAAATGGGAAATTTCGGATAGTGCAGGACCTTCGAAAGATTAATAACATAGTCGTTTCGTGTTGTCCAGTGGTACCGAACCCATCAGTGATACTGTTTCAGATTCCATTCCAAGCTGAGTGGTTCACTGTGATTGATCTTTGTCAGGCTTTCTTTTCGATCCCTCTGGACGAAGAAAGCCATTTTCTTTTCGCATTTAAGCTGGAAGGTCGCGTCCTAACATGGTGTCGCATTCCTCAGGGGTATACAGAGAGCCCATCGATCTTTAACCAGCTTTTGAAGAAAAATCTTGAAAGTCTAGTGCTGCCCCAGAAGTCAGTTCTGGTCCAGTACATAGACGACCTCCTCGTGGCGTCAGAAACAGAAGAAGCTTGCAGGGAGGACTCCATTGCTTTGTTAAATCACCTAGCTGCCAATGGGCACAAGGTGTCCCCGGGAAAATTGCAGTACTGCCTGACAGAGGTGCAGTACTTGGGACACAGAATAGAGAAAGGCAAACGAAAGGTGTCACCAGACAGGATAGAGGCGATCATGAAAATGAATGCGCCTAAGACACAGAGAGAGGTCAGGATGTTCTTAGGGATGGTGGGTTATTGCCGACAGTGGATCGCGAACTTTTCACTGAAAGCAAAGCCCTTGCAAAAACTGACGCATAAGGAGGTGAGCGATCCGGTACCATGGGACAAAGACTGTTTGATGGCATTCTTACAGCTGCGAGAGGACCTGTGTCGTGCTCCGGCATTGGGAATGCCTGATTACAATAAACCATTTTTGCTTTACTGTTGTGAGAGAGAAGGTTGCGCGTTGTCTGTGTTAGTCCAAATCCATGGGAATGCCCGTAGACCAGTCGCTTATTTCTCGGCTACTTTAGACCCAGTAGCCGCAGCGTTGCCCGGATGTCTCAAATCCGTTGCTGCAACGGGTGTCAGCATTGAAAGATGTGAAAATATCGTCATGGGGCACCCGTTAGAGGTGTGCGTGCCCCATTCTGTTGAACTGTTGATGACCAGGACCAAAACACAGCATCTGACCAACAGCAGGCTCACGCGCTATGAGCAAGTTATTCTTGCTGCAGAGAATGTGACCCTCAAGAGATGCTCTGTTTTGAACCCTGCCACCTTGATGCCACTCCCAAATGATATCGAGGATGATGATGAATGTACAGACCATGATTGCCTCGATGTGACTGAACTATGCACCAAACCCAGACCCGACATCGTAGATGAGCCACTGACCGACCCAGACGAAATTTTCTTTGTCGATGGCTCATGTGTAAGAGACGAAGTTGGGCAGTTGAGAGCAGCTTATGCTGTTTGTACAATTACTGGAGTTGTGGAAGCTGGGTGCCTGGAAGGAGTACACTCCGCTCAGGTAGCCGAGATTATTGCCTTGACACGTGCTTGCTTGGCAAGCAATCAAATTCGAGTCACCATATACACCGACAGCCAATATGGTTATGGGGTGGTTCATGATTACGGGCAGTTATGGTCTCAAAGAGGGTTCATGACCTCTTCAGGCTCTCCCATTCGCAATGGAGAGTTTGTGCGCCTGTTGTTAGAGGCGTTGCAATGCCCAGCAGGTATAGCAGTTGTAAAGTGCACCGCACATACCAGAAATGAGGACTTCGTTTCGAAAGGCAATAGATATGCTGATGAAGTTGCGCGGTATTGCGCGGAACAAGGGTACTCTTTCACAGAGGTGGAAGTGGGTGGAATAAATGTAAGAACTGAATTAGCCATGATATTGGAAACTGTTGATACTTGGGATGAACTGTCAAACATGCAAGAAAATGCTCCTGATTTTGAAAAAGAAACATGGGAAAAGGCAGGATGTGTAATGGGTGAGTCCCATTTTTGGGTCTCAGCAGACGGCAGAGCAGTGTTGCCCAATGAGATGGTGAGTCCAATGGCCAGACTCATACATGGTCCCGTACACTTAGGGAGAGATGCTATGCTGAGAGTGTTTAGACAGACTTGGTACAATCCTAAGTTTAGAATAGCAGCAGAAGCAGTGTGCCAGCGTTGTGTGACCTGTCAGCAGCTGAACGTAGGAAAAAGAACACCAGTTGCACTGAGTCACATAGGAAGGTCTGGAGGTCCATTCAATCGAATGCAGATAGATTTCATTGAAATGCCAAGGTGCAACCGCCTCCGCTATGTCCTGGTGGTTGTTTGTGTATTCTCCAGATGGGTTGAGGCATACCCTACACGTAGGTGCGACACCCTCACAGTGGCCAAGTTACTGCTTAGGGAACTCATTCCGCGCTTCGGGGTGCCGGCCTTTTTGGAATCAGATAGGGGAACGCATTTTAACAGCGAGCTTGTGAAGATGATTTGTGCAGCTCTGAATATCGATCAGAAGTTGCATTGCAGTTACCGACCAGAAGCCTCAGGAATTGTGGAGCAGATCAATGGCACGATCAAAGCCCGAATTGCAAAGGTGTGCTCCTCAACGACCCTGAGTTGGCCTGACGCCCTGCCATTGGTCCTCATGAGCCTTCGTAGTACCCCAGACAGAAGAACGGGGTTGTCACCACATGAGGTGTTAATGGGGAGAGCAATGAGGCTGCCATCTGTCCCAACTACTGCACTGTTAAATATCACAGATGATATGATCCTGGACTATTGTAAGGGGCTGTCTGACGCCATTCGTTCTGTGTCCCTTCAGGTGCAGGCTGCCGAGGTTCCATCGTGCCAGGGCCCGTGTCATGACCTGTATCCTGGGGACTGGGTCCTGGTGAAAAAACATGTGAGAAGAAGCTGCTTGGATATTCGTTGGCGTGGGCCCTTCCAGATCATCCTGATCACGAACACGGCTGTGAAGGTGGGAGGCCTGCCCAATTGGATCCACGCGTCACATACGCGAAGGGTTCCAGCACCTCGGGAAGAAACAGCTCCTCTCTCGGATAGACGTCCAGCAGAGGACCGAGAAGCCATAGAGGGGGCTAGCCAAGCTGTAGAGGTGCCAGCGGAAGCAGGGAACGAGTCTGACCAAGCTGAGGACGGTCAGTACAACAGCGAAACAGACGACGCTACAGAAGGAGAAAGTAGCTGGGAGTACGAGTCAGACACTGACAGGTCTGACAGAGAGCGAGAACAGACAAGAAGGAGAAGGAGTAGAAGGGCACGTGGAGAAGCTAATTGGCCGCAAAGAAGGAGCTCTAGCCTGAGGTCAACTCCAGAGGTAACCCTTCCTCCGATATCAGAAGACTCAGACCCGGAAGAAGGTGCTCAGGGCGCTGAAGCACCGGACCGAAGAAGGTCAAGAAGAGTGCGTGTGCCTAACAGAAGATACTCCACACCTGAGTGGACATATCTGGCGACAAATGTCTGTGAAACAGGAGACAGGGAGGATCCGAGCGGTGGTGGTGTCCAGTTCTGAGCCCATCGTCACCGTGGAAATACGACTGTTGGTACCCGGAGTCGAACAAGAAGGGTCACTAACATTCATGCTCCCCAGACCTCCCCGCCTCAGCAAGTTAAAACACATGTTTCTCTCAGAATTGCAATTCCCCGACTTTGGTACAACGATAACAGCACATGAAGAGCACAATCTTCGTTTGGAAATACTGAACTTTGCTATCGAAGCTGCAGGCACAAACTTGATAGTAGACTGTTAAAGGACTTTGTAAATAAAGCGAGCAGAAAAAGAAGATTACCTAGCGCCCAGGAAGCAGAGAATATTAGGGAACTTCCCTTGAGTGGATGGAGAAGGGCTAGGGTTGTCTTTATTGAACTGTTAAAGGACTTTTGCGAAGAAGGTTGTCAGCTTCCAGTTGTGTGGATTTTAAAGACAAAAAGAGTAAAAAGAGACTGTAAAGGAACGAGAAGAAAAGAACTTTGTGCCAAGATAAGAGAGAGCCATATTGTCTGACGAAATGGAAGCCGGCACCCAGAACCGCAGAGCTAAATGTATAATAGGTACACTAATAGTAGGGGTGATAATATTGATAGCTTTAGTGGTAACAATTTCTTATGTAAAGGGACATGAGGAAGAGGCAAAGGTAACTGATGTGAAATCTGTAGAAACGCTTACACCTACTGTTGCTGGTGAGAAAAGGGAAAACATTCAAGAGAAAGCGTTATTAGCTGCAGAAGCCCGCAGGTTACACGTAGATGAGTCCCAAGGAGACTTTAGGTCAAATGCTTATGCTAAACTCTTATATGAATACGTGGATGCCATGGAGGTTAAGGACTGTTACGTCTGCATGCAGTTGCCGGCGTCTGTAGATGAAGGCATTAGATATCATCACCTCCCGCTGACATATGGCATTACATGTAGCTTATTGCTTAGTATATTTTATGAGAGAGATAGTTTTGAATACTATTTCTCCAACTATGATTCAGTGTTGCCAGAAGTCCCAAATTATAAGCAGATGAACAAATGGGACTACTGGAAGAGTGAAGACAGACTGGCCAAGTTCTTCATTCCTTGGATTACCTTAGATACTTCACATGCCCGTAGAAATAACCTGACATGCAAGGTGTCAGAAGTCGAGAAGAAGTTCATAGGGCAGGTGGATGATCGTTACAGGAGACAAAAGATTTTGAAAAAATCAGGACAATGGAAAACAGATTGGACCGAGGAAGAGAAGGCACACAAGAGAAAGGGTAGTAGTGGTCCAATAGCTTTAGATAAGACGCAAAGAGGAAAGCTATGTCTTCACCGAGCCAAAACGTATTATGAAAATGTATACGTGGGAGAAGTCGACTGTGAACATGCTTTCAATATAGAGTACTATACTAAAGATTTCCTGAAGGGAATGCAAGTGATTCCAAATGTGTATTTTGTATGTGGAAGAAATGCCTACGTGAGACTACCTGACAACTGGTATGGATCATGTTACCTAGCAATTGTCTTCCCCAAAATATGAAAAGAAAGAACGAAACACAGAAAGGAGCAGACCAGGTCCAAATGAATTAGGTGTAAGACTGTGCTAGCCTCTGTGAGGCAAAGAAAAATGCGTGAGATAGAGTGCTGAAGATGTTAGGGACAGCAACTGTGGAGTGCAGAAGACTAGAGACAATTTCCATCAGACCCCCCAGAAGGGGTGGTGCTTCACATCATGTGGAAATTGTTGTAAATCCCATGCCAGAAACGACCAGTTGAGTGTCGTTCCGGAGGGATACCCAAAAGCATACTTATGTTGTACATTTAAGGATACAAAAAGTGCAGTGCTCAAATGATAAAGGTGAATAAAATTGGCTACTTGATCCCTAAACCATGTCTAAACAGAGATCTAAGTGTCAAATGTTAAAAACACGCCAGCTAGTGGGATATTGCATCCTGTGGCGCTGAGCAGTATGGTCGACATGTTTCAGCCTGGTGGACCATTAGTCCGGCTTTCTTCAGGACCTTGAATTAGAAAGGCTACTGCATCTTACCATTAGCAAAAAAATGTACTAACAACAAATTTGTACTGGTATCAAAATTGTAGATACTTAAGTGTCCACTGAGAGGGAAGATATATGTCTTCTTCCCAGCATTTTGTGGGTGATGACCTCACCTCACCCGGCGACTGCTCGGGAGTATGAGGCCCCGCTCTATCCGTCGGTACCCCTCTTCTGAGAGCGAGCGGAAGTGGAGGTCCCCAAAATATATCATGCACAAGACTTAGAGATCATTGAGGGCAAGACATCATCGAGGGGAAGGAGAGATATAGGAGATGCAGAAATGGTTGGAGATGTTTTTGGAGCTATGTTCCCTCTTTTGGGTCTAATCCTTAATGATGTTAAAATTAGACGACTGGCAACAGTCGTCGACAGGTTGTCTGCCAGCACTGCTCAGTCCTTAATGCTGGTAGAAGGAGAGATGCAATCGATAAGGGCTATGGTTCTTCAGAACCGTCTTGCGTTAGATGTCCTACTAGCAAAAGAGGGCGGAGTCTGTAAGGCTTTGAAGGTCCAGGAATGTTGTACTTACATTCCAGACAATTCGAAGCCCCTTGAGAAAGTTATTAGGAACATAACTGATATTCACAAAGAGATCGAAGACTTGAGTAGAGAAAATGTCTGGGAAAAGGTGGGTCACGGAATGAGTGAAGTTGGAGGGTGGATTTCCACCCTAGGCAAAAGCTTTGTGTGGTATATACTAAAACCTGTCATCATAATATTGATCTGTGGGATCATATTGTGGGGATTGGTGAGGGTATTCAAATGGTACAGAGCAAGGAGGTCAGAAAGGGCCCAAAGAGAGCAGCTGCAGAGATTGGCTGCCATACAAGATAATCAGTACAGGAGTCTGAGGGCTCTGGAAGCGCAGAGACAAGTTATGCTAGCAATAACTGCAGTTTAAATGTTAGTGATGACCCCGAGAGGTCATCAAAGGGGGGAACTGAGAGAGCGCAAACTGACCTAAATGTATGAGTGCATCACACTTACCTGTAGTAAGCACAAATCATGAGGAGAAATGCCATGAGTGCTAATAGTATCTGAAATTATATTCTGAATGTATAGCTAATGTAGAGATTTAAGTAGAAGTGGAACTAATACCGAAATGTGTGACACTATATGATTTTATTAGATGTGATTATTCCTGAATCCATGTCGTGTAGCTGTTAAAATGTAAGATGGTATGTGGTTAAACGCAGAATGTGGTAGGCCTCAGGGCCAGAGCTAAAAGGGAAGGTGTTTCTTTTCACGACATAGATTGTACTAATGTTTTGGTCATTGCATTAATGGGCCATGATTTATAGATGTGTTTACTGAATAATAGAATAAGAGTATTAACATGCTTTAATTAATAAAGAAGTTGAATGCTATAATTATTATGAGAAATATTGTAGGCCTGAAATGTTTTAACATTGATTTACACGTACATGTCTGGGCCAAGAAATGTTGCGAACCTTTTTGGAAGTCTATGAGAGTTGGGATCTTGGCTGCAGATGTCTGTCTGCAAGAGAAAAGGGGGAATCCAATTATAAATAAAATGAATAGAGGTCTGTTCAGTAGACGGCCCAGACATGGAGGAGGGTTCTGGAATGTTTAAGGGGTATCAGCGGGCCGGAGAAGAGTCTGAGAAGCAAGGTCAACTCCAACGTATGAGGCCCAATACAAAGCAGCATGGAAAAAGCCAGAAGCTACACCACGTGAGGGGCGTCTCGCGAGGGGCGTCTCAAATGTTGTTGACTGTTTTGTATTAGGGACAGCACCCCTGGGTGGAGTTAGAGCAGATACCTGAGGACCCTTTAGAGAGCGGATGGGTAGGCAGAGAGGGGTCATGACTGGAGAACTATAGGTTTTCACCAAGAGACTTAGAGTGAGTGACTTCCCTTGGGGGTCATTCACTGCTGACACCTTTGTTAGGTTGGGATTTGGTTAAGTAGGGATACCATCTAGAGCAGGGTAGGGACAGCCTAACCTGTGCGTTTTCCTCCAACTTAAATGAAGGAGAGATATGCGTCAATGCTGATAGCTTTATTATTCTTAGAACTTGTGTTAGTAATTTCCGTTGCTCGTCTGAGGGCTTTCAGAGAGCACATGTATGTAGTTGGACCTGTGTATCTCGTGAATCTCATTCTGAGATGCCTGTATTTGCAGCTTATCCTATCCTTACAATAAACTTTTGAAAGCTAGAAGTTGTTTGTGATCTTTTGGAGCGGGGTCCTTTATTGGGTGAACTAGCTTGGTAAATAGATGCACTTTCTTCCTCAAAGACAGGCAACAAAGGTTCAGTCGACCAGATCGAGGTTTGGATCAATAGTGATAAGGTATCGATCAAAATCTCGCCCTTCCATGCGTTTGAGCTGCAGAAGCATTCAGAGAGCCAAGACCCATATGGGCCTCATTTATGAGAAATGACGCATCGCTGCGTGAAAGTGCGCACTCCTTGCGACATACCTGATGCGTCATATTTAATATATGACGCATCATGTCACAAGGAGTTACAGATACGTCAGTAGTTCTGACGTATCTGTAAGCGCAAAAGTGATGCATTGCTGGAGTGTGTCACAAAAGTAACGCAACTGCAGCAATGCGTCCTTTCACATGGGGCAAGCCCGATGTGAAAGGGCCTGTGTCAGTCTTGAGCCTGCTGTGAGACAGGTGCAAGATTTTGACGCAACGGCGTCCTAGAAGTGACGCAGTGAAATCTCATAGATTTCACTGAGTCACTTCTACGAGGCTTTTTGCGGGGGAACGCCCCCTCTGCATACATTATACCTGACGCAGGTATAATGTAGCGCAGGGGTTTACAAAGTGACGCATCTGCTTAGATGCGTCACTTTGTAAATAGTGCGCAACAGGAGGCATGTTTTACTCCGCTGATGCGCCACAAAAAGTGAAGCATCGGAAGCGTAAAACTGACTCAAGGCCTCATAAATGAGGCCCATATATACTAAAGGATTTCCCCATAGACACAGAATGGATAACGCCCTTTCATACTTCAGGCCCTACATGTGTGGAAAAGAGACCAATTTGTATGACTAAATCGCTAGGTGCAAGAGCCATGGAGGTGTGGAAAAGCTAAACCGAGACTAGAAGAGCGAGGCTTGATGATAGAACTGCATTTGGCGTTGGTAGTAATGTGAGGTCAAATACATCTGGCAGTTGTTTAGCAACTAGGGTAGTATGAGATGCGGGGACTCTCAATAGCTCCCATCTGCCCAGTGCCTACTTCTGCATAGAGACTATTGCATTCATTGGGAAGTGACAGCTTCATTGGTCTAGGATCTTAGAGTTGAATGATTGAATGACTTGTTTTATACTAATAACCACATGCCACCCTACTTTGCTGAGACAATTATAATGTATAGACCATGCTGCTGTCCCTCACCTGTACTGACAGGAAAATAGTACAGAAGCGACTGGCATCTACGGGGTGATGCACAAGCGTGTACAAAACAAAATTACAACATATAAAAATAAATGGGCGCGTGCGCACCTATAAAATTTAAATATATAAAAAACCCTTACCTCACTACAGGACCGCCTCGCTCCGGACCTCGTCGTCCCTGCAGTGCAAGCCGCAGCAACTTCCTTGACCAATCCTGTCGCTGCTCTCACATGCATGAGAGCAGGGCCCTGATTGGAGTGAGCGGCCTGTCTTGGCACCTCACAGCCCTCTGTAGGCCTGCGCTTGCTCTAACCCAGCTGTATTAAAACAGCTGGGTTAGAGGTTTCAAAGTCTGGCTGGCCCTCGCAAGACGGCAGGCCAAAGGGACATGCGCACTTTGAAAAGTGCACATCCAATCCACCCTCCTCTCTGCTGCAACTCCCACTAAGCCCCGCCCCATCCTGAGTCTCGGTGTGGGACTGGAGGCTGAAAAATAAAATGGTAATGAATTACCATTTCATTTTTCATCTCGGGCTTGGGGGCATTTAAGAGGGGCGACGCTCCTGCGCTTCAATATAGGAGCCGCCCCTGTAAAAAGCTGTTCGTTTTTTACTTGTTTTATTTCTTGATAAGATGATCTCTGGTGGATGAGAGCACCTCCTCCTAGTTAATACTGTGGCTCCTCTTTACAGTGCATTTATATTGTATGCAGATGAAGTGCATATTGAATACATGGAAGAGCATAGAATTTAGAAATAGCTTCAAATAAATGTTGTTGCTAAGTTACACCAAGATGCTTGTACATATTAATTAATAACAGGTGTAACTATCCAAGGGCAATAATGACACCAGCTCCTTTGAGTGGGAAAGTTGCTCTGTTCATTGAGGTATTTTTGAGGATAAGAAATAAGATAAAAAGTGCTATATCCACAGCGTTGTTGGATGAAACGTCTGTATTCCTTAAATGTTGTCAAAATAAAACATTTGTATCCACAGTGTTACCAGGAACTTAACTGGGACTGCATTCGATTTACAGTCATTGAAAATATTTTGTTGTCATTATTCATAGTTGTAGAAGTCCAAAAGTGAATCTATGTCTTATGTGTTTCAGCAAGGAATATTTCTTGCCTTTGGTCTTCTTACCGAAAAAAAAGAGAGAAAAAACTGTTTTCAAGGGCACTGGACATCGTCACAATAGCAAGCTATCCACACCGGTGCTTTTGGGGCGTAATGTGATAGTTTGGCTTTGCTTGAGTAGATGACTTGCATATGGTCGTTAGCCCGGCATACAAGCCTCTCTAGCCGATGGCTGCCTGCAGGACCGCATTAGCAACTCTAATGACAGCCCTCCAACACCTGTTATGGCTCCCACTCCATCGAAGCCAGCCAGAGTGCATCGTAGTAATACTTGGGAGGTTTCCAGTTGATGTGAGTGTATCTTAATGTGATGTTTCCCTTTCTATCCCAAGAGCAAATAAAAAGTAGTAATGCTGGCCACGTGCGCAACGTCACATGCGCAGCATGGACCTGAGCAATTACCTGGTCCTTAGCCGTCACCTGGCACAGCACGCTCCTGAGCCATTGCTGTGTTAAAAGATAGACCCAAGGAATGATGCGATAACTGTATAGGGGCTCATTACGATGTCGGTCGGAAAGCCTCTGCCCATCAGGTGAAATCTTCTCCATCACGTTGGAGCCCTCATGACCAACTCGGTCGGTTTACAGTCCACCACCAGATTACAATGTGCGTGGTCGGAACGTAAACCAGCTGGTCATTCCGACTCAGTTCCGACCAACTCGCAAAGTAGTCCTGTCGGTCAGAACCACACCATAACCCCCTATGGACGGAGTTTACACAAACGGGATTATGATGTTGCTTTCCAACAGCCTTTCCGCTTTAGCCTGTCCAACACAGAAAGGCTGTCATAAAGTGACTTTGGGGGCCCCTGGCAGGGCCCCATAACCCCCACTGCTTATGGTGGGTGGCCGAGGTACTCCCCCTCTGTAAAACCCTGCACTTTGTGGCAGGTGCCATGGGGTGCCTGCGACAGGGTGAAGGGTTTTCCACACATGCCTGATTTCCCCAAAAGAGCCTATGTTACGGCCGGTTCTCGGGTGTAACACAAACTCCCATAAGAAACAATGGGAATCCGACCGAACAGTGTTCGGTCACATCGCAATCCGGCGGTCGAAACCGCCGACCGCAAGTCAGTCAGTCCGGAATCTGAGACGGCGTCAGGCGGAGGTTTTCTGCCCAATATCATAATGAGCCCCTAAGTGTAATTGGTGTTAGTAGTGCTATGACTGAAAATGTCTCTCACTGCAGACTTAAATTCATATCATGGTAGCGCTGAGAGTAAAGACTAAATTGAAGCACTCAGGTCCAGGTGTTCAGCCCAATGTTCTACTGTATTCCAGGGTCTTCTAAAACTTACAGCACTTACAATGCATTTGAACTGTAGAAGACGCTTGGGATGGAATAAATGTGACGTACCAGCATTGGCTGTCGGGTCATCATGAGTCTGTAATAAAGCTATCACTGTTCCCACCTCATGTACAGATCAGCCTACCTAAGTACATTTTTTTCACCCTTGGGGTTTAGAAGAAGAAGGGGCCATGGCCTTGGCCTTGGCGAGGAGGAAGTGCCGAGGTGGGTGGTGCTGTGGACCCTTTTCTATGCCTAAACAGCAAAAGCTACTCTCCCACACAACAATAAGGAACTCACCTGGCACCCCCCCCCTGTCTTGGGCAACATTTTAACTGAGGACCAGCTGAGTAGAACCTTCATTCCTGAGCTGAAAACCCTTCTGTGCCAGATTTTCCAGTATACTCAGATTGTACCACTTTGTGGTGTGAATGTGTGATGAGGTGTGTCACACAGCAGCACCATGTGAGTTGGGAAGCGTGCGTCTATTGCCACCCTATGCCATTATTAAAAACCAGAGATGTACTTTGAACAAGAAAAGGTTCTTTATAAAGCACCAACTTAGTGAGTATAAAGGATATTTGAAGCATGATCAAATCCACAAGCCCAAGTCTAAAGGAGGCTTGTGTAAATAAAGTAGAACTCTTTTAAACTTACACTCCTCTACAAAACAAGTACTCCTAGACCCAGCACACAGCACCGTACGCTTCTCACCCAGATCTCACCACAACAATATTCTACCAACCACGCGCACTTGCATCAGTTCTGACTAGGATTGTGCAGCGTTTCAGGACCAGCAACACAATACAAATTAAAAGACAGTGCAATACAACGAAGGATGATGGAGGGAAGAGTGCAAATACCTTAGCGAAAGGCCTGCTCTGGAGACACTGGCGACCAACCAGAGGCCTTCCAGAAACTCACAAAACCCAGAAATCCAATTTACTTGGTGATCATCTATGCTGGAGAAATCAATTGATTCTATTAGAACCTAAAATATTGCTCTGTTATTCCAACAATTGGACAGTTTTGGAGCCCCTCGTTACTATAGAATGGAAATATAAACTGTGATCTCTATAAAGAGAGTTATGTGGCAGCTGGGTAATAGCTTTTTGTCTTGAGCAGAGGAATGAGCTAGGGACCTCTAAAAAGGATGCGAGATGACCCCCCCCCCCTTTAAACTGGAGACTCCCCCAGCTGCCCTGTCCCTCAGAATGTCGAAGCTTGTTTGTGGGAGGCAGATTAGCTTTCAGTTCAGCAGATGGTGGGCTAAAAGAAAACATATGTGGGACGCAGGTGGTTTCTTATATTAACAGCAGAAAAAGTGTCCCCGCACCATATATTGTTACATCACAGATACTTTAAGATTTCATTTCTACGGCGATTAGAAGTAATGCCATATGGTGAGTGTGACCCACCTTATAGTCAGGTGTGATGATAGAGCGTGCGGACTCAACGCTTTCTACGTCCAAGATATCTGTAACACATCTCATTGCTGAACAGCTTTGGGAGCCCTTCTGTCACCCATTGAACTGTCACAGCATCAACATACTATGACCATGTCAATGGTCTTGGTGCTGTGACATAACCAAGGCTACAATACACTCTCCTGCACAGGTAAAGCTCATAACACACCATCCACCCATATAACAACAATTAATACCAGTGTAACAGGAAACAAGGGAAAAGGTGCAAGGAACAAAAATGTAAACATGAAAATTCCAGCAAAAGACTTTAAAAGCCTTTAGATAAGGTGCAGCTTTGAGTCAATTCATTATAAATTCATAGTGCCATTTTGGCTTCTACCTTTTTCTCCCAATGCCCTCCTTGGAATTTCCAGTTGAGACATAAGGTGTTGGAATTGTTTTTGATTCCACAGACAGTTTTTCCTTACCCCCACTTTCCTTAACCACTTGGCTGCTATGCGTTTTCCCCCCCGGTGCTGGGATCCTCCATTTTCCATTATTCATGACGAGCTGGGCTCGTCATGAGCGTGCGAGGAGGCTACACCATGACGAGCCCAGCTCGTCATGAGCGTGGAAGGGGTTAACAATTGAATTAGATGAGGCCCTATTTATGAGTTTGGCGGGCTGTGCTGCCGCAGTCTCACGGTGGTGGTTTTGTTAGGCTCATATGAGAACCTTAACAGCAGACCCCTGCTGTGACAGCACCTGCAGCACGTTCCTGCAAGGTATGGCATTCACTATGTCGTGCATGACACACCGTGCTGGAACCGGTGTGCAATTCCAGGGGGGGCGCAACACATGCCCCCCTGCATGCACCTCCAAACCCAGAAGCAGCAGAGAGCCCTGTTAAGACCCTCTTAGTCGCATGTCTGTCACCCTTTTCATGGTGGAATCAACACCTTGAAATGGGCGGTGGAAGTGCACCTCAGAATATGCTCTACGGTGCTAGCACGGCACCGCAAGCGTATTCCTATCCATTTTCAGACCACCACTGCCGTGGGATCCTGGATCTCAGTGGAGGCGGCTGTTCTGTGGCGGTTGGACCACCACACTCGAAATCTGGCGGGCAGACCCGCAGTGGTGACTGTGGCCAGACCGCCACCACGAGTACGGTGGTCCTAGGACTGCCGTACTCATAATAAGGCCCTTAGTCTTCACCAACCTAGACTTACTCCAAAAATCACCAGCATCTAAGAATAACATATTCCTCTTAACTTTACCTGTAACAAATGGACATATAAACGTGGGTACCCCTTTCTTCATACATCCAGGCTTCTTAACCAGTACGGTATCTTCAACCTTCCAGTCAATTGGCCATATAGAAGTTCCTCACACTAAATCTTGGCTTTTGATACTCAGCAAGCCTGGTGGCAAGAAGTTCCTCTGGAAGTTCTTCCTCCTAATCTTTAGCCATGCTGGGAAACGCTTAGAATTGTGCAGGCTCCCTTTCAGGCATGAAAAAGGAGATTCCAATGTGATGCAGCAAGGTGTATTGTGATCGGCCCACCAGAATTCTTTTAGAATGAATCTAAATTAATATTTAAAACAAGCTGAACATTAGTCAAAATCCTACTTGCTGGAAATGCAATGCTCTAGAAGGAGAACTGACCCACTTGTTATTCTACTGCTCTATCCTGCAAGCCTTCTAGTACAAGATCTTTGGTTGTATAAAACACACTTTCTACATCGAACCCACCAGAGAGATCACCTACTTATTGCAGGGCTACCTTGACCCTCAACTACAAATGAAAATGACAGATGCCTTTTAGATCTGATGCTCACGCTTGCTTGCAAATTAATTCCCAACAACAGGAAAAACGTTAAGGTGATTTCGTTCCAAGTGTGGCAGGAATGGCTCTCCTTTCTTAGAGGTGCAGACAACATAACACTACAACTCACACCCTGGCGCCCGTATCACAGATCATTGTAGGGCTCCCTAGATGCCAGCTCCTTCACCTTCAAGCCTCCTTGAACAAAGCAAATCATACAAGGTCCTGAGGTTTTCATATCAGACCCCCTGATCCCGGCCTTTCTACTAAACCTCAACTTCGCGTTTGGAGCCTCTCTAATAGTTCTGAATCAGGTCTGATAACCATTCCACTACCATCCTACCTCCTAAATCTTAAGGGCCGATTAGGATGGCGGACGGATCGCCACCGCCATGCAGGCGGTGGCGATCTGTCCGCCGTCTGTGCCCGTCCGCCACCAATTTCCCCCCCGCCATATTACAATGGCGGGGGGGTCCGCGGCGGACAGAAACACCGTCCGCCGCTTTTCCGCCCCGGTCGCCTTGCGGCCGGGACGGAAAAGGGTTCATATGGCTGGCGGTGTCTTCCAGACACCGCCAGCCATATTACGATGGCCGGATGCAGATGCCTTTCCGTTGCGCCACGGAAAGACATATGGGCTTTGCTTTGGGGGCCCGTTGCGGGCCCCCAAGGCGAAGGGGGTGGGGTGGGGGATGGCACATGGGGGGTACCTATGGTACCCCCCTGTATTTCACAGTACAACATGGCAGGCACAACATGCATTTTTGACATTGCGGCGGACGCTGCAATGTTAAAAATGCGCGATGCACCCGCCACTGTGGCGGCCGCATCCTGATTCGGGGCACGGTACCTCCGCCCTTGTGTATACTTTTGTCTTTCCCTGTGTATTTGCCTCACAATATATTTTATGTACAAGAATAATGTTGCATTAGTATTTTTGAATATTGTCTTTGAATGTACCATGTACCATAAAAGCTGACATTAGAATCGATTTGGATGTAAGGATATGCTCAGCTTTTCCCCTTTCCCCTTTATGTATCCCCTTACATACCGATACACTATACACGGCGTCCTTTGATTAATTTATTTCACCACTGTCTTTTAGTTATTTGTCTCTTTTCTTTCATTTGGAAGACTCAATAAAAACTATTTGAATAAAAGAAGTATTTAAAA
Organism: Lissotriton helveticus; assembly: GCF_964261635.1. Lineage (NCBI taxonomy): Eukaryota > Metazoa > Chordata > Amphibia > Caudata > Salamandridae > Lissotriton > Lissotriton helveticus. The sequence goes on along the minus strand of NC_136065.1, from coordinate 361,573,574 downwards.
TAAAACTGTTTAGTATTTATTTTCAAGTTAAATACCTTTTATTTTTTTTCCTATACTTCACCATAGGAAGAGGTAAAGTAAAAAGGGAAAAATATATTTAACTCAAAAATAAATATCAAATCATTTTGTTGTAAAAAAATTAAATTAAAGGCATTTTAAATATTAAATTTAACTGTAAAAAATATGGTACACTGCTAATTAAATAAATTTTTAATAAAAACATAAATTAATAGAAATATATTAAATTAAATATAAATGATTTCCTTAAATGTAAATAAAAAGATTGAACTTAAAGAAAATTAATTACAATTATTCTAATAATTCTTAAATAAAATTCAGTGTTACGTTATTTTTTTTTCAAATAGTTATTTTAAATATTTTATAATTATAATTTAAATATTTTATAATTTTGTAATACATGTGTACTATATATGTGTATATATGATATATATGTATATATATATATATATATATATATATATATATATATTTATATATATATATATATTCACTGAAAAAACCATAGGTTATAGACCATATATAGTTAGGAATTAGCATTTACAAAACCTTGAAAATTCACTGAAAAAACCATAGGTTATAGACCATATATAGTTAGGAATTAGCATTTAAAAAACCTTATTTTACTCACACAAAACCATTGAAATTCCATATATAGTTAGTTGCACTAACTATATATTGCGCACCCGCAATCCACTGCTGATCATGTCACATATTACATCATTCATGACATGGTCAGTGACATCACTGATGACATCACTGATGACATCTCAAATGACATCACTGATGACAACATCCAGTGACTGTATGTTTCTGTAAAGTTAAAATATGTCTTACATATTGAAGAATGAGTGGATGTATAAGTGTCTGGATGAAGGATTTAGTAGGTGCGTGACTGACTGTATGAGTGAGTGATTAAATGTGTCTCACTGAATGCATGGGTTAGTAACTAAACTGTCTTAATTTGTGCATCATTATGTCTGTTGTTCTGTAAACTGCTGCATGTGTTGATCATTAGCTATACGAGAGGCTATATGTGTTATTAATTGGTTGCCCAAGTATTTCTATGGGAGATTGAGTTTGTGTGGGGGTGGCTGGAAGGTGTGTGACTCTATGCATAGATGTGTGAGCAGTTTATTCACTAGGTGTATGAGTTCAAGAGTGCATGTGGAAACAGCTACATGGGCAGTTGACTGTGTGCATGAGTGTATTGATGAGTGAATGGATATCTCAATGCTACATGTCATAGTAAGTACATATGTAAAACACAGTACATGTGAGAGTTGGTATATATAAATAACTGTGCATGAGAGCCACTGAATGAGTGAGTGGTTGTATCGATCATTGTGAACTTGTATCAGGGATTGTATAAGAGAGTAAATATGTGTTAGTATATGTTTCAATAAGTAAGGTGTGTTTAACTGTATAGTTGAAGAAATGGAGGTGAGATTGTTTCTTTGCATGACTGACTGGGTGTGTGAGTAACTCCATGGATGAGTGGCAGTGTGTGAGTGTCTGTATACACTGAGTGTATCTAAGGTTATATTAGAGTCTGAAGAGGTTTATCGTATTAGCACAAGAATGATGTCAAATGAGATGTCATCAGTGATGTCATCAGTGATGTCATTTGAGATGTCATCAGTGATGTCATCAGTGATGTCACTGACCATGTCATGAATGATGTAATATGTGACATGATCAGCAGTGGATTGCGGGTGCGCAATATATAGTTAGTGCAACTAACTATATATGGAATTTCAATGGTTTTGTGTGAGTAAAATAAGGTTTTTTAAATGCTAATTCCTAACTATATATGGTCTATAACCTATGGTTTTTTCAGTGAATTTTCAAGGTTTTGTAAATGCTAATTCCTAACTATATATGGTCTATAACCTATGTTTTTTTCAGTGAATTTCAATGGTTTTTTAATAGCAAATATCATAAGCTGTCGAATGTCAAGTACGTGGTAAGTGAAAACATTTTCGTGTTTATGCACACTGATCTGCTTTGAATGGTGCCCCCCCCCCTCATTTCTATTAGGAGTACTCTCTCTTTGCAGATAGTGAAAGGTAGTTAACGCAGGCCTTTGCCCCCGTTGTAATCCGTCGTGCCTGCTTCTCTCTCCATTTGATTGATTGTTATCCAAGTATTTACTGTTTTAGAATTAGTTCTCTTTGGTTCATTCTCTATTTACAAACAAACACAGAGTCGCAATACTCTGTTTAGTCTTTGCAGATAACGAAAAATCGTGTAAAAAAAAAGAAAAGGAATCGAGCAAAATCAGTAGGCCACTAATGGGATCTCTTTTTGACCTCGCTAAAATAGAAACATTAGGAACAACCCCTCATGACAAATACAAAACTAGTGAGATGAACTGAACTCCACACAATGATGGCTGCAAAACAGCTCGGCTCCGCCACCCACCCCGCCCAAAATAACGATAAAGAACGGCTGCCATGATTGGTTGCGGAATGACCACGACGGAGCTACGAAATGGTGCTGCTCTCATGCTAACCCCAGCTTCAGTCTGAAACATCCAGAAACACTGTAGACTACCAATTCGATCAGTTCCGGTAGCGCCCCAATGTAACCCGGTAGAGAAGAACTAGCCCTCCCCTCTTTGACTGATGGTTCTTGTTGCCTGTCCCTTCTGTTGTCATTTAACAGAACTATTTAGCCTGCTGAAAGGGGTTGTGTTCCGACCGCTGGTTGGTGGAGACATTTTGACTATATTCTGGACCTGCGTTGTCGCGTAATGCGTCATATGACGCGCTGCGTTAGCGCATCCGGAAGTCATCCGGGGCGCGCAGCGCGTAACGTAAGCATAACAAGTCATGTGACTTGTTAATAAAACTTTTCATTGGTTCATTTTACTTTTCTTATTGTAATGATGAAAGGCTTGGTCATATGACCTAAAAATTACGCTTTTCATTACTTCCGAACATTATTTTTTCTTAAATATATGTTATAATGTTCCAGGCTAATGTACTTTCCCGGAAATTTTACAACTGTCCTGCAAGTAAAATATATTCTTTTTTCGAGAAAAAGAGCGTTTCTTCGTCCCATGACGGAGCCGTTGAGCAAAAGAGGGTCGACCTGCTGTCTTAGTCGCCGATACGCCTGAATATGAGATTCTTATCGATCACTTTATGTTGCAGGAATAGAAAACACAACAGCCCTTGACCATTTATCTTTACTGCGTTCCTTCGTATTATACCTTTTACCCTTCATGTAATTGGTCTGCTTTATTTCACTTGCCTTTTAATGATTCTAAAACAGTCACTATTATTAAAAACTTTACCAATGTATATACTACTACCATGTTTTCTTTTAAAAACCTTTATTGTGAAAATTTAATTATACAAATACGAGCCTATAACCACGTGGGCCTGCCACAGAGCAAACTGTAATCGTATATGATGAATAGACATTCACACTGTAGAGGAACGTAACGGGCGGGCCATTAGGTTGCAAGAACTAAGGTGTCTAACAGTTACGGAATCGGTGGACGTACATTTTATAATTAAAATACGACAGGGCCAGTTACAATAAAATTATCTAGATATACATTTGCGGGCAAGTACCATGGGTGACGTTAATTCGAACTTTCAACAGTACAGTAATCAATAACACATCAGAACTTAATATCAATAGGGATGTCGAAATAGTCAATCAATTCTCGTCCCCGCCCGCCATGTGCTTCAAAACTGCATACGTATCTCGTGATTTCAAGGTTCTGCAACCAGTACACAACAAGGAGTTACGAGTCCCATTTATTCCGGCGCCATTTTGGGCGAGGACGGGCAGGTCCAGGATATAGTCAAAATGTCTCTACCAACCATCGACTATGATGATGTTTATATGCTGTATTTATTAGAGTAACACTCATCTGTCCACATGAAATTAATTTGCCACAATCTAAACATGTCATTTTAATCTTTCCAAAGTTCTTCTAAATATTTGGGACCGTTTCCCTTGCCTCTGAAGCTCTCAGTGCCACTTCTTTGATGAATGTACTAGCAGGTCAGGGGTTCTCCTCCAAATCTCTCTTTTATGCAGCACTATAATTAATTGGTGCCACCTCTCCATATGACGATGCATGGTATAGTTACCACAACTATATTTTTTTTCGGTTCCTCTGGAGAGTTCATCGTGGCAGATGAAGCGTGTAACGTACCGGGCATTTACCTTTTTTTGCATGTACAGGAAAGGAAAAAAAAATCGAGCGTCCGAGTTCTAAGGTGTCCCAGGGCCATTTTAGTGGACCAGGCCCAAATCCAAAGAACAGGCCGCCATTTTGAGAGTCCTCTTGCAGCCGCCTGTCGCTGTAGCATCAAGAGCAGCCGAAACTCACCTGAATGGCAACTGAAACGGTAAAGGGGCCCCCTACTACAGCAGACGAGCCTCCACCTAGGAAGGCCCATTCACGCCGGCTCCCCCCCCCTTCGGGCACCCCACGCCGTTATTCGGAGCAGTATTGTAGGATGGCCACACCAGTGCGGCAACTTGCTAGACATCACCTCGGTGGTAACCGAATCTCAACGCCTTGTGGTGTCTTCTATTCAAAAAACATTGTTATGCTGCCTTCGACCTATTCGCCGCAAGTGCGCACACAACTCAACTGCATAGCTTGCTAGACACCACCTCGGTGCCATCCGGATCTTGGAATCTCAGCACCTTTTGGTGTCTTCTCTTCAGAAAATATTGTTGCGCTGCCTTTGGCCCCATTCGCACATCAGTCCGCTACTGACGCCATCTCACAGGCTAATGGGGCGCCCCACGCCGACTTTCAGCATTGTAGAATGACCACACCAGTACAGCAACTTGCTAGACATCACCTCGGTGCCATCCGGATCTCGGCGCCCCACTGCAGATGAAGTGCCTCTCAACTATGAAACCACCACGGTGACATCCGGATCTTGGCGCGTTGTGCTGCCTTCGGCCTATTCGCACATCGGTGCGCTACTGACGCCATCTCACAGGCTAATGGGGCGACCCACGCCGAGTTTCAGCATTGTAGGATGACCACACCAGTACAGCAACTTGCTAGACATCACCTCGGTGCCATCCGAATCTTGGCATCTCAACGCCTAGTGGTATCTTCCATACAAAAAATATTGTTACGCTGCCTTTGGCCCCATTCGCACATCAGTCCGCAACTTAGACATCACCTCGGTGCCATCCGGATCTTGGCATCTCAGCGCCTTGTGGTGTCAGTCAGAAAATATTGTTGCGCTGCCTTTGGCCCCATTCGCACATCGGTCCGCTACTGACGCCATCTCACAGGCCAACGGGGCGCCCCACGCCGACTTTCAACATTGTAGGATGGCCACAGAAGTGCGACAACTTACTAGACACCACCTCGGTGCCATCCGGATCTTGGCGCGTTGTGCTGCCTTCGGCCTATTCGCACATCGGTCCGCTACTGACGCCATCTCACAGGCCAACGGGGCGCCCCACGCCGACTTTCAGCATTGTTGGATGGCCACACCAGTGCGGCAACTTACTAGACACCACCTCGGTGCCATCCGGATCTTGGCGCGTTGTGCTGCCTTCGGCCTATTCGCACATCGGTCCGCTACTGACGCAAACTCACAGGCCAACGGGGCGCCCCACGCCGACTTTCAGCATTGTAGGATGGCCACACCAGTGCTGCAACTTGCTGGACACCACCTCGGTGCCATCCGGATCTTGGCGCGTTGTATTGCCTTCGGCCTATTCGCACATCGGTCCGCTACTGACGCTGCCTCACGTTCCAACGTATTTTCTCCGCATTTTATACCCTATGCCGCATAACAGGTCATGTGACTTGTTTATAAAACTTTTCATTGGTTCATTTTACTTTTGGTTTCCTAATGATGGAAGGCTTGATCATATGACCTAAAAACAACACTTTTCATTGGATGAAAACTTTTTTTTTTTTTCCCAAACGATGAAAGCCCCACCTTGTTTCTGGATGTTTCAGACTAAACTGGCGTCAGCATGAGAGCACCACCATCTCGTAGCTCCGTCGTGGTCATTCCGCGAGCAATCATGGCAGCCGCTCCCCACCAGAAGCCTGCAGGAGTCGGGGCCCCCAAAACTTTTGATGAATTCTCAAGGCGGATTTCCAAGGTGTCCCAGGGCCATTTCAGTGGACCAGGCCCAAAAAGGAAAGAGCCTGCCGCCATTTTGAGAGCCCTGTGACAGCCGCCTATCGCTGCACCGCAAGAGTGGGCGCAACTCAGCTGAATTGCGGCTTTTGACACAGTGGACCAAAAACGGACGGAATGGCAACTGAAACGGTAAAGGGGCGCTCCACTACAACAGATGACACTCCACCTGGAGAGGCCCGTTCACGCCGCCTCCCCCGGGGCGCCCCACGCCGTTATTCGGAGCAGCATTGTAGGATACCAAAACCAGTGCGGCAACTTACTGGACATCACCTTGGTGCCATCGTTCTGCTGCCTTGGAACTATTCGCACAACAGTTTGCTACTGATGACCCACCCCCCGCGACGCCCCACGCCGTTATTTGCTGGGTGGCAACTTACTAGACATCACTTTCGTGTCATCTAGATTTCGGCGCGTTCTGCTGCCTTGGAACTATTCGCACAACAGTTTGCTACTGATGACCCACCCCCCGCGACGCCCCACGCCGGAAATCTGGACGTTGTGCTGCATTGGGACTATTCGCACAGCCGACCGCTACTTCGTTGTTTTTCCCTAAAAATGTTTATATGTTATTACTATTTTTGTTTTCTTGTATATATTTATAAATTATTAAAGTTTTATAATCTTACTACTTTGTCGGAGTGCTATATATTTTTAATGTGACACATAATTGTAAAAACTTTGATGTACAAAGAGTCATCCCTGGAATCTTCCGCTTCACGCTCGGTCCCCTCCCCAATCACAATACAGGATGGTTTTCAGATAATAGCAACGCTTCTGCTGTGACGGATCTCATCGAGTGTGGGCCTTGATCTACTATAACTCCTTTGAAGAGGGGTGATTCTTTACAGCTGTGGCCATAAACTACATCTGCAGGGCTAGCTGATAGCCTAGGACCGGCCTGGACAATCGGACACAGAGGAAAAGGAGTGTCAGAGGGTGCGGTAGTGAATAGGGCGAAAGGGAGGTGTCGGGCGGGCACAGGGTGTGATTCTCAGGGAAGAGCAGCGCAGATGGGGGGAGGTTTATTACCCATGCATAAGACAGAGAGCGGGGGTGACCACTGCCTGGGTGAGATGCTTGCGAGGGTGGGGAGCCATGCTAAGGATCGACAGCGTGCACAGAGTGGGTCTGGTCAAGGCATCTAAAATGGCTGCCGTGCACGACAAAAGTGTGGCATTTGAAAAAAGACAAGATGGCGCAGACAATGTTTTTCAACACTTCCTGATTTCCTTCGAATCGAACGTTAACAGACGTTGGGGCATATTACCAAAGTTAAGCGATATTTATCCCTAACGATGCATTGCAAAGATTTTTTTACCGTCAGAAATTATCGCAGATAAACCTTGCTATTATCAAGGTTTATCGCAAATACGATAAAAAACGACCGCAATGCATTAATATCGCTGAAAACTCAGCGATATTCATGCATTACCGAGCTAATGCTCTTAGCCATGTTATCCACCTCCCATTGCATAACATGGCTAAGAACTGCTCAGGGCAGCTGTTACTTTTTGGAGATATTCGCGCTTATCTCGAATATTTCCAAAAGTTGATAATAGGAGATAGCGATGTTAGCGACTGTTTCCAGTCGCTAACATCTTGGCATGCCCACTTTGCATGTCATTAGTGATAAATATCACTCACATGCAAAGTGGGGCCCAAGATGGTCGCTATCTCCTACTAGCCGTCGCTAACTGGTGTTAGCAACAGCTAGGTAATACAGATATAATTTTATCTCCGCGAAGCGGAGCGCTGTTACAGATATATATCTTGTTTTTGAACGTTAATTTCTCAAAATGCACTGAAGCACATATATTGAGACCTAGCAAAGGCACATCGGGCTACCAGTCCCTAATATTTTACCAAGTTTCATGCAAATCCATTCAGCCGTTCGATTATTATTATTATTTTTTTTTTTTGCCCCGCGGGGCCCTTTTTAAACCTCCACATCAAACCTAGGGGGTCAGCGAGGATCTACTATGCCCCCTTATGGTCATTTGCCCCTTCGCTTTGGCCTCCTCTTGTCTCTCGATCCTACCGAGAGACAAGATGGCGGCGGCTACGTACTGTTTGGAATGTTTACAGACACCGGAGAGCCAATCAGCTTTGCTTCGCAAAGCTCCGTAACGCGAAAAGTACGCGAAGCGGTGCGCTGTTACAGATATATATCTTTTTTTGAACGTTAATTTCTCAAAATCCACTGAAGCACATATATTGAGACCTAGCAAAGGCACATCGGGCTACCAGTCCCTACAATTTTGCCAAGTTTCGTGCAAATCCATTCAGCCGTTCGATTATTATTATTATTTTTTTTTTTTGCCCCGCGGGGCCCTTTTAAAACCTCCACATCAAACCTAGGGGGTCAGCGAGGATCTACTATTCCCCCTTATGGTCATTTGCCCCTTCGCTTTGGCCTCCTCTTGTCTCTCGATCCTACCGAGAGACAAGATGGCGGCCGCTACGGACTGTTTGGAATGTTGACAGACGCCGGAGAACCAATCAGCTTCGCTTCACAAAGCTCCGTTGCGCGCAAAGTACGCGTCCTGGGACGCTGCCCGGTCCGCTGTTACAGATATATATCTTTTTTTAAACGTTAATTTCTCAAAATCCACTGGAGCACATATATTGAGACCTACAAAAGGCACATCGGGCTACCAGTCCCTACAATTTTGCCAAGTTTCGTGCAAATCCATTCAGCCGTTCGGGCTAAAAGTGAGGCCAACCGCCCTATGGAAAACTCAATGTTAAAAACATGTTTTGGGACCCCCCTTTTTTCTCGGCCCCCCCTTGACGAACCCCCCCCAAATTTTCAAGGGCTGCTCAGAAACAAAATGTGCCATTTTCCAGAAAATTTCAGCCAATTCCGTCCACAAACGCCAAAGTTATTAGACATAGAATTTTCAAAAATCCCATAGAGAAAAAATCCTAACTATATATACCTACTGGCGACCGCCAGTAGGTAATACACACACATATATACACACATAGATGTATATATATATATATATATATATATATATATATATATATTCACTGAAAAAACCATAGGTTATACACCATATATAGTTAGGAATTAGCATTTAAAAAACCGTATTTAACTCACACAAAACCATTGAAATTCCATATATAGTTAGTTGTACTAACTATATATCGCGCACCCGCAATCCACTGCTGATCATGTCACATATTACATCATTCATGACATGGTCAGTGACATCACTGATGACATCACTGATGACATCTCAAATGACATCACTGATGACATCACTGATGACATAACTGATGACATCACTGATGACTACATCCAGTGACTGTATGTTTCTGTAAAGTTAAAATATGTCTTACATATTTAAGAATGAGTGGATGTATAAATGTCTGGATGAAGGATTTAGTAGGTGCATGACTGACTGTATGAGTGAGTGATTAAATGTGTCTCACTGAGTGCATGGGTTAGTGACTAAAGTGGCTTAATTTGTGCATCATTATGTCTGTTGTTCTGTAAACTGCTGCATGTGTTGATCAGTAGCTATATGATTAACTATATGGGTTACTGATTGATTGTCCAAGTATTTGTATGGGAGACTGAGTGTGTGTGTGGCTGGCTGGGAGGTGTGTGACTCTGTGCAGATCAATGTGTACTTGTATCAATGATTGTATAAGAAGGTAAGTATGTGTTAGTATATGTTTGAAAATGTAAGGTGCTCTATGTTTAACTGTATAGACAAGAAAATGGAAGTGTCATTGATTCTTTACATGACTGACTAGGTGAGTGAGTAACTCCATGGATGAGTGGCAGACTGTGAGTGTCTGTATAGGTGTATGAGTGCATATGATAGTGTTGTAAAGATGATTGATTGTATGTATGAATGATTGTATGGGTGAATGAGTGAAGGTGTGTGTAGACGTAGGAATCAGTGAGTGCGTATGTAGTAACTAGTATTGGTGTGTCAATGGTTTCAAAAATTATACTCTGTATTTAACACTAGGTGAAACAGAGGTTATTTTAAAGTGTGAGGAGATGCATTGTATTGTCACATGAATGATATCATCAGTGATGTGGTCATTGATGTCAAATGAGATGTCATCAGTGATGTCATCAGTGATGTCATTTGAGATGTCATCAGTGATGTCATTTGAGATGTTATCAGTGATGTCATTTGAGATGTCATCAGTGATGTCATCAGTGATGTCATTTGAGATGTCATCAGTGATGTCATCAGTGATGTCACTGACCATGTCATGAATGATGTAATATGTGACATGATCAGCAGTGGATTGCGGGTGCGCGATATATAGTTAGTACAACTAACTATATATGGAATTTCAATGGGTTTGTGTGAGTAAAATAAGGTTTTTTAAATGCTAATTCCTAACTATATATGGTGTATAACCTATGGTTTTTTCAGTGAATTTTCAAGGTTTTGTAAATGCTAATTCCTAACTATATATGGTCTATAACCTATGGTTTTTTCAGTGAATTTCATTGGTTTTTTAAAAGCTAATATCTATAGCTGTAAAATGTATTCTTCTTTAAATCTAAAAATATATTTTATATGTTTATTAATAATTTTTTTTAAAATATTTTTTTTGTTTCGCTCCCGGTCCGCGAACCGGAAAGCTTTCCGTTAGCTCAAATTGATGCCGCGACCCGGTCCGCGAACCGGTAAGAAATCAACATCGTGACGCGTCGCGAAAGCGCGACGTATCGCGTTGCCGCTTAATGCGTCTTATGACGTACCGCGTTAGCGCACCCGGAAGTGCCCCGGGGCGCGGACCGAGGCGCGAAACGCAGCTCCCCGGAAGCGATCCGCGGCGCGTCGCGAAAGCGCGACGTATCGCGTTGCCGCGTAATGCGTCTTGTGACGTACCGCGTTAGCGCACCCGGAAGTGCTCCGGGGCGCGGACCGAGGCGCGAAGCGCAGCGACCCGGAAGCTATCCGGGGCGCGGACCGGAGCGCGTAACGTAAGCATAACAGGTCATGTGACTTGTTAATAACACTTTTCATTGGTTCATTTCACTTTTGGTTTCATAATCATGTAAGGCTAGGTCAGGTGACCTAAAAATAACACTTTTCATTGGTTGAGAACTATTGTTTTTCCCAAATGATGAAAACCCCTCCTTCTTTCCTCACTCTGACTTTCATCATTGTGAGAGGAAGACCTTTATTAATACTTCAGAAATGGCTTCAGTAGTTGCTTCAGCTGGTGCACCCCCACCACCACCTCCACCTCCTCATGGGAAGAGAGGACCACCTCCCCAGGTCATGACCAACACAGAGGAGGAAGAGGAAGAAATGGAGGAAGAGGAGGGAGAAGAACCACAGTTCTTGGAAGAGGTGCCCCGGGTTTCCCATAAGAAAGCCAGTTTCATCTGGCAGTTTTATTCAATCCCTCCTGGCCAAAAAAAAGTGAATGCGAGGTATGTCACCTGCCTCATCTGCAAAGATAAATTATCAAGAGGGACGGATAAGAAGTATAGTTATGGGAACTATACTATGCATAGGCACATGACCAGGAAGCATCCACTTAATTACAGCCGGGCGGAAATACGGGATTTGGAGGAAAATCCAACATCAACTCCTGTGGCCAGATCAAGATCGTCAATTTCATTGACACCAGCAGAGGCACGGGAAACTGTGCTAAACATACAAGAGAATTTTGGCCACATGAAACATACTTGTATGCACTGTGGTGCGTTGATAGCATGTGGTAATATGAGTATAAATGCTATCAACCTGGCTTATGAACATCATAATTGCCCTAACCGCCCCCAGTAATTTTTTTTTTGCTCCTGTTGAGCCCTTTTCAATGCCTGTTTTTTGTTGTTTCCCCCCCCCCAAAAAAATATAAAATCGTTCAAAAAATACAAAAAAACCAAAAAATGTTCAAAAATAAATAAATATATAAAACAACAAAAATATTTAAAAAAAAGTTCTTTTCAGAACTACCTCCCCTTTCAAAAAAAATTGCTAGAATGTTTAGCACTCTGGCAAGCTCTATTTCTTTTGGTTCGCTTCCCGGTTAGCTTCCCGGTACGCGGACCGGGAGCTAACCAAAAAAAAAAATAAAAAAAAAAGAGTAAGTATAAGGAAAGTAAACAGAGAGTGATGTTAAAAGAAAGACAGCTATAGGGAGTAAAGAAGAGATACTGTTTAATAGATCTATTTACCGAAGAAAAGACGGAAGAGGGTATAATTGTGAAAAACAAAATAGATAAGGAAGTGAAAGAAAAAAAAAGAGAGTATAACATTAACAAAGAAGAGTTTCTTGGAGAATGTGAGTGAATGTTCAAAATAAGATTAAAACATGGGGAATAACAGAGAGAGAAAATAGAAAACAGAAAACAAAAAATAACAGAAAAAGATTAATTGAAACAGCAAAGAAATGTAAGTAACATAGAGCCATATCATCAACATAGGCAATAAAAGTTTTGCAGCTTTTATTGGCAGAAATGTGTCGCTAAAGCCGCTTTTGCGGCAGAAAACTGCTGCTAAAACCACTTTTGCACCAGCTTTCTGCCAATAAAAACAGCAATAATTTTATTGGCTGTGTTCATAATATGCCCCTTAGTGTGCTTCAACTACACAGAGAAAGCATTATGAACAAATAGTGATAGAGTGATCAGTCAAAGACACTAAGAGTAATAGAGACGGAGTGAGTGAACAAGAGTGAGGAACTATGAGAAGAGAGGGACTGAGAAAAAGAGTGGAAGGAGTTGAGTAAGTAGGTAATAGAGAAAGGAATGAGGGAAGTAGCAAAGGCAGGAAACTGAGGGTTAAAGAAATGAAGCAGTGGAACTAATAGAAGTTAAATGTGATAGAAATGTAACGAAAAGAGTACAAAACATTTACCTTATAATTGTCGTTAAATTACTCACTTTTTGTTTTTATACTTTCAATCTGTGAAAGAGAGAACAAACATTTGAAAAATATTAAAACATGTATTTAAAAATTACAAAAGACAAGGGAAAAGATTGAAGGACAAACAGTTTTTCAACAACTTTGACACTTACAGAAGCTTCTGCTTCTCCAGGCCCCCTACACAGTCCTAAAGATATACATTTTAAACTAACAGTATCTTGATGCAGATGAAGTGAGGCCTATCTTAAAACATGGTGCATCTTTTGCATTGCTGTTGTCTCAGAAAAGTGTCGCAAGACACTAAAATTTTAAATGATTGCTTCAGGATGCCAATAAGATGTGTCCTATCCAGAGGTTTGTTTGAGGTGAGGCCTACTCAGGGTTGCAGATGAAATTTCGAGTTGTTGAAGAGAATAGAGGACATAATACATGTGAAGGTCTACCAATGAAGTGAGTCATGTCCACTGCACTCTTGAACAAAGTCCAAACCTCCTATGTTTCCCTGGACAGACCTAAACTTGATCTGCACAATGTGATTCGTAATGATAGGAAACACAGGTGATGTAATTGAAATACGTGCAATTTCTTTTGCTCATTTCACAATCACATCACTTGTGTTTCCTTTGCTTAGGTATCTCATTGTGCAGATGTAGTCCAGCATATGAAAGAGTACGCAGAACTGCAGCACTGCATGCAACAACTTTGACACTTACAGAAGCCTCACCTTCTCCATGCCTCCTACACAGTTCTACATATACATCATAAATGCAAACAGTACAGAATTAATTATACATGTTAAATGGTTTATTTTTGCTGTTCTCAGAATGTATCAAAATTCACTAAAAACAGTGACTTGAAGGTATTCATCATATAACAGCGGGGAAAAAAAAACACAATCAAAATGATTGTGTTTAAAAAACCCATACAACATAACAAATCAGAATTCAGAACTCCTTAAAGTTAACTTACTTTCCATGACGTCAAAGGATGTCCTATGAACAGCTTACACTCTGTTGTGCTGTTATTACTTTCAGCCCGCCACTTTCTGAAAGAAAACCTCCATCGTTTTTAAAAACATGTTACATGCAATAAATGACTTCTTGCTCTCTACCACAAGTTTCCACAAAGCCAAATCTTGTCAGAGCCATTTATAACTCTTGGATTTCTTGTAAGCCAATCCCGTCATTTGGCATTTCTGCAACTTTCAGAATTAAAATGTTGAAGATCATTTTCACAATCCTGGAATAGTAATATCTTCCCCTTCTTGCTCAGTCATGTTCTACATTTCCTATGACACTGATACTGCTTACTATGAAGCAGACTTACACTACCTCTATGACTACTACAATTATTTAATTCTCTACATCACTTTTAATCACAAAGCAATGTAAAACAGTAGACAGCATTGCAGACTTACATTCCCTCTACTCCATGTTTTGATTGGCTGCTTCAATTAGCTTATAAAAAGAAACAGTTTTTCTGAACTCATTCAAAGTGCACGTATTTCTCCATGACGTCCAGTCTTATGGTTAGAAGTTATGTCTCTGAACTACACTTATCCTCAAGGCCAAATCGTGTAGGAGCCATTAGAACTTCTTGAAATTCCTCAGAGCACATCCCGAGATTCTTTCCCTAAAATTTTGGTTTTAAAAACACCAGGTAAGAGTTTTTAAGGTCATACGGCAATTTTTTTTTGAAAATTAAAACAGAATCATTGCAGAATGACCAGCCATTTCTAGACTTTAAATAAGCTGTGTAATGTCCTGATGTTATTGAAGGCCCGTCATGATATATAATTGCTACAGTTACAAAAGTCCTTCCTGATATTGACAACTGTGAAGCCACAAAATTTTTAATTAAAGTTGTCAATTTTGTTCCATCAGCCCTACATCGTTGGAACATTAAAATGACATACTGGCCATATGTTCGTATAAATAATGTGGACATCATTTCAGATTTACATTGGCTACACTCCATGCTGTGATCAGCTGCTTTTACTAGCTTATTAAAGGAGACTGATTTACTGTCTGGCAATCTTAAATATATAAATCTTTCTGAGTCTACACTAGTAGTACTTGATACCATACAGTTCTCGCAGTCATGCTGCCATTGATAAGAAAGCCCAAACAGCTGATCTACATCTACACCTTCAGCATGCAATACATCAAGCATATACATTAAAAACTCCTGACAATCTTGCTGACTATTTTGAGAGAATTGTGTTTGGCCTGAACATCTGTCTAACAGATTTCGAATTTCAGACACACTTTCTATGTTTGTTCTATCAGTGCTACATTTCTCTAACACAGAATTTAACAAACTGCAAAATCTTTGATCAGAATTGACCACAATCTCTTCTTTTACATTTTCTAGAGAAAACAAAACATTAACCACTACATTAGCATAGCAGTTGACACCAGAACTGTTTTCAAATTGAAAACCAACAACATCTTCAACAGAATTCTTTTTGTTTCTGCTTATAATTTCAGGTTCATCGACTTTTCGTCTTTTTGCTACAACCTCCCCAGTATTGGTTACATTTCTTCGTTTCCGGCCTACCACACGTTTCTCAAACAAAGGATATTGAGGCAAATGTGGCGCATACTCTCTTCTTAACCTATTGTATTCCTTAACACAATCTAGATCCGCACAAATGCTTGTGACATCACACTCAATCAAGTACAATCCCGATAAAGTTCTAACTCGTGACAATGCCACATATGCCATACCCTCCTTGAATACAGAACTGCCAATATTCACCAATGCACTGTCTACACTTAAACCTTGCGATTTATGGATTGTCACCGCATATGCCAAGCAAACAGGAAACTGCTTACGGCGAACATATAAGTCTTTTACAAGCAAAAATCTAGCAGAGCAACGACCAATTAGCTGTACTTCCTCAATGCCATCAAATTTAATTTTTAAAAATTCTATTCCATCTCTATTTCTGTATTTTACAAAATCAACAACATTACCCATTGATCCATTTACCAGACCTCTTTCAACATGTAAATTCCTTCTTAAAATTATACGGCAGTTCAAGCACACATTCAGAGTCTTTTCAAAACCTGCAGTTTTAGATATACTCTTCTCTAATGAATCCAATTTTGTTTTCAGATTCTCAGACAAAATAATTGTTGATCCCATATGCTCTACTCTGTCAATAGCTTCCAGTTTCACAATCTCTTGCTTTTCTAAATGCAACATTTTGTTGTTGAATTTGGCACATTCTGCAAGAGTTGGCATCAAACATATTCCAGATTTCTTCTCAGTAATTTTCTGAAAAATATTCTCAGGCACAACATCTTGTTCTGGATATAAATTTGACAGTAATCGTGCATGTAAAGCTTCTT
Organism: Lissotriton helveticus; assembly: GCF_964261635.1. Lineage (NCBI taxonomy): Eukaryota > Metazoa > Chordata > Amphibia > Caudata > Salamandridae > Lissotriton > Lissotriton helveticus. The sequence continues at coordinate 361,557,185 of NC_136065.1, read as the reverse complement.
TCCCATGCTCGGTCACTTTTCCAATTCTAACATCTTGTAGAATAGTCTTGTAAACTTCATCCTTCGCCTGACGCATATTTTCATGCAGTTCAGCATAATTGAAGTTTAACCATATATTGACGTTGCCAATGCTGCCTAGGCACTTCCTGGTATCTTCATGCGTGAGCATTTTGAACACAGGTTGCCCTTTCACTGGTGTCAGCTGCAGAAGATCTCCGAAAACAATGATGTGTTTGCCACCAAATAACACATCATACTCTGTTTTGAGAACTTCTTGCATTCTCAAATGCACAAAGGCAAGCATGACATTGGAAACCATGCTTACTTCGTCAATGATAAGAAGTTTCATTTTCCTCAAGATTCTTGAAACTTCAAAACAAGCATCTCCAGATAGCTTGTGATATTGTAATTTGTTGTCATGCTCCACTGGCAGTATCAGTAAACGATGTAAAGTAATCCCTTTAATGTTATGTGCTGCCAGTCCAGTTGGAGCGGTGACAACACAAGACAGCGATGACTCTGTCCTTTCCTGCAAATAGCATGAAATTGCTTTAATGAGGAAACTTTTTCCAGTTCCCGCTTCTCCACTCACGTACAGTCGGACAGGCTTCAACGACGTACATGAGCACTCTTTCTTGTCATGACTTAATCCATGATCAATTTGCATGGTAACTTCGTCATATATTTTCCTCTGCTCAACGTTGAGTTGTCTTTCCAACTCTTCTAAGTTAACCGCATCCTCCTGAGCATGTGCCATGGCTCTTTCCACTTCATTCATAGCAGTGGCAGCTTAATTTTTGATAACAGGTCCTCCTAGTGGATCCTGACTCAATGAAGCAGAACTCTGACTGTCCTGAGAACTGTCTCTGGCAATCTCAGCTGCAATCATTGCTTCCTGCTCAATTTCCGCATTCAACATTTCTACATATTTGGGAAAAGCAGGACATTCTATGGTCTCCTTGGCGGCATTGAAAGAGTCTTCGTAACAGAGAAAATCTCCAAGCAGTTCCTCTTCTGCACGCCAAGGCTTGAAAAGTTGCAAAAGTGCTAAATAGAAAAACTCCTTTTTTTCAGGAGATTCGCCACTCAATTTTCGATGGTTTACCAAGTGGCATTTTCTTTGCTTGACCAGACATCCCTCACTTCCTATTACAGCATACACTCCTTTCTCAGTATCTTCTTTGATGTTCCTCTTGAATATGTAATTTTGCAGAACCTCATACAGACAAACATTCTCGAGGTGACTGCTTCGATTTGGATAATATGTATCCAACATGTTGGTCTTCAAAATGTCGGTACTGTTTGGCTCCTTTTCCGCCAAATACTCAATTTCCCGCACAGGTTTGAGAACTCGATTACGCGTTGCAGCAAGACCAAGACTCGCCCAAATGATACTCCTGGACTTGGCATAGAGACTTGCTGAAGACAACCGGTCAGAACATTCGTACGCTCCAATTTCTCGATGCGACAACATTTTCAGACTGAAACTGTACAACTTCTTGCTGAGGCTCTTTTCATGGGAAATGTCCTCCCACATATCCTTCAATTCTGTCTTCTCTTTTTTGGTGATGTAAGACGTCACATACCGAGCCACAGCCATACAGTTATCAGCCACAAACTGTATATCCATGTTAGCATTCCACATGGACAAAATCACCGGGTTGTAGTCGTTGATGTACTTGGACTCTTCGTTCCTCTTCAAATTGTATGTGTTTTTAGGTGATTTCTTCATCACATTATGTCGCAGCGAAGACATCAAACTGTTTAGTCTTCCTTTAGAAATCACCGGTCGTGGAAAACCGAAACGACATTTGGTGTAGAACTTGTCCTTGTTTCGGAATTTACGACGACAGTACTTTCCACATCGATGGCTTTGGAAACGCAGAACTTTTTCTCTTAGGCTTTTCTTCTCCTTTGCGTTTGGAACAGCACACGTAGAATACTGTTGTATAAAACTCATCACTGAGTCTTCTGGATCCGTTCCAAATTTAGGTGCATCCTTGATCCACAGCAACATATGTATATGAGGAGCACCTCTTGCTTGGTACTCCTTTCTCCAGAAGAAATCCAACACCTCTCCAAGAGGTGGATTCTTCTTATTCATGATGAAAGACATCATAGCTTCAAATCTATGATTGAAGTACCTACATACATTGACTGGATCCAAAGAGCACAGTTCTCCGGTTGTCTTGAATTCGATGTTTTCTACGTTAGCATTTGCCTCTCGTAGAAATTCAAGTAAGTCTTCCCAGCCATACTCGGCACAGCTCAGAGTGAGGAACCATGTGGGAGTACCTAAGTTCCTCAGCATACATTTTAAATCACCATGACGACGGTACCAGTACTCATTAGTACCACGCTGACACGCCATGAGATTAATCAGGTGAGAATCCAAAATACTGTCTTGGACATTGACTTTATCCATAAAGTCACTTGCCGAGATGTTTTGCATGTGTATACCACTTTTCAAGATGTGGTTCACTGCATATGACAGTCCAGACAGATCGCTTTCAAACAGGAGATGAAACAAATAAGGAATGCATTGTCGAAACCTAGCATCTCCTGCATACAATCGCAAAGTCCGGTATTCAGAAGCAGGAATTTGATGTGGTCGCTCATCATATCTTCCTCCCTGACCTGTTGGAAAAAGCTGTGGGAAACACCGAGCTTCCAAACTTTCCTCCCAAACACTAATGGGACTCCCTTTGGCTTGTTTCATTTGAAACAACTCAATAGCATTCCCCATGACTTCCTTGGAATGCAAAGGATGAACACTATAATGTTCATATATTTCTTCACTAGTAGAAGTTTCTACTTTCTCAATTTGACCAGCACACAAATCGCTATCCTCTTCCTCACTTACTTCCTCTTCTGCAACATATACATTCTTATAGTATTTATAATTTTTTTTCAAATACAATGTTGCCTTTTTAACTTTCGTAACATCTACTAAATCTTGCCATATTTTCTTATTCTTTGTCGGAACCCCATTAACTAAGATAACCAGAGGTTCCTCGTCCACTTTTTCTACTCCAATTGTGTTAATGTTTTTCTTCAAATCTAGAGGCAAATAAACAACTCTTCCCTTTAATCCTCTCTGTAAATCTGATGGAGGCAATTTCCCTGTCTTTGGCTCCATTCTTACAATAGCCTGAAAGGGATGGATACTTTGAATCAAAATAGATTCATAAGTATTTAAATCCTTCAATTCAGAAGGAATCTCAACCAATTCCAGATTATTATGAACTGCTCTAGCAGGCATCTGGTTTTGATTTAATTTGCAACAACAATAAGTACACACACGTTGATCCAATCCCAAATCAAAACAATTTTCTACCATCAAGTATGTTGCGAAATCCTTCCATTCACTATTATTTTCCCTTTCACTTTTTGCATATAAATCCACTAACTTAGTCTGATTCTTATAATAAGTGCGTCGACAACACACACAAGTGAAATTGGGCCTCTCACTTGATTTGACCTGAAACGTGGCAATTTCCCTCTGGAAATTATCTGTACTGGAAACCTGTACACTATCTTCCACATTACCCGCTTCTTCTTGGTCAATTTCAACATTCTCCTCTTTACTTCCAAAGTAACAAAACTCAATTTCTTCACATATATTCTTCACATCTATTTCAGAACCATGCAAAAGAGCAGCACATAATTTTTTAAGCATAATTGCTGGACTCTTAGCATAATACAACATTCTAACTAATTTCCTCACTTTATTATGATGCACTGCTAGCATCCTGAAATGATGAAAAACACTCTGGCATACTCTCCTGGAAAGACAAGCCAGTGAATGACCATGCAAACCTGTCACTTCTCTCACTCTGCAAGGATCTAATTCTTGCAACAACCTTATTTTCTGCTTCAAACTTTTCTTATTAAATGACCGTACAAAATCACAAAGCAAATTGATGGAATCCTGTCGCACACTGCAAATACTACTACACTTCCAGGTGTACACAGGACCCTTAGCACGTCTTCCTAAAACCTCATTACCTAACACCTCTTCTGCCTCTGTTGTCACAAGTTTTTCTTTTTCAACTGGACCACCATCTTTCACTTCATAAGCACGACCACTGGTGTCAACTGCATGCACCAAATCATTATCCTGGAAATAACTCTCCTCATTAAAAAATGCCTCACAGCTTGAACTATGCATCCATTCTCCAGAAAAAACTTCACAAAAATTACTACGATTAACTATTCTCTTCCATCTACTATTTCTTTTGAAATCATAAATTGCCTTGTTTAGCTTCCTAATTCTATTGATTATCAAAATAAATAACTTACGTTTAATTTCAAATGCCTGATCAATAACTTTCTCAACTTTTTTTTTTCTCTTATAAAAAACCACTTTCTGTTGACCTTTCTTAATATTTTTTAACAAATTGCCAATTATCCTGTTGCGGAACATTCGTTTACGAATGTCCCTAAACTGTTGTTTCCTTCTACTATCATGCACAGAGTTATCTCTTGCTCTAGCAGTAACATTTTTGATTGGCCTTTCCTTTCCATTTGAATTGCTTCTCTTTTTCTGGACTGAAACATTTTCTGTAGTAATATTTTTTTTACTCCAAATATTTCTTATGAATGTTTTTGTACTCTTACCCGGTGCTTTCTTGTTGACTTGACAAATCTTTTTGTTAGAGGACTGCTGCTTTTTTTCAATCACCTGCTGTCTTTGACGTTTTGCAGCCTTTCTCAGTCTTTCTTTCGTTGGCATGGTGAAATGTTGAAATGATCTGTGGTAAAATATATTAAAAAATGTTATTAACCACTATTACCCAACAGTACATCAATAACAGTAATCAAAAACTTAAAACACTACTTTACATTTTTACATATAAGATTTGTTAGTGCATGGCAATTTTAGAATACAGAAATAGCAGAAAAGAAATGGAATTTATAATCATGTTACCTGTGCTATCTTATATGTGAATCTGATCTAATTTTATGAGCATATTTTAATATTTTATTGAAGACACTACACATAACCTGTTTTTGAAGGTGTCTTTATTTTTAAATTAAACGGTTTACATTTTTACTTTTTTTTTATTATAAATTTGTAAAATAAATGTTTATAGTTCCATAGGCTCAAGCAGGTCAGCTTCCCACCCTATGTCATATAATTCGGACAAATCTGCATCCTCATCACGTTCTTCTTCATCCTCAGGATTTAAATCATCCAAGGGATCAACATCCACTGATGTTTCAATTACAAGTTCAATGATGAGGTCAAAATCAACTGATTGCAGATTATCGCTCATGTTGATGTTGTCTTTATCTTTAAAGAAAGATAACAACAATGAGATGTTGCAGAGTAAGAGACAAATCTCAGAGATTATAATAGTAAATTTTTTTAACAAGAGTAACATTTTGCAGCTATTATTTAGCCATGTCCAGCGATGCTGAGCAGGTGAAGCCTATGTCTAATTTTTCAGTGAACAGGACTCATCTCTTCTTAACCTTGGATAAGCCTCACCGACTCTGTGTCCCCTGCACATACTTAAATGTAAAGGGGCAGATTTATGTTAAATGGCACATCCCCAGGCATGCACCAGTTAACGTGCACCGCTGCTCTACCACCCATGGTGTGCCGCATTTACAATCAGATAGGAGAAAGCTGCGTCAAAACCCTGCGCCTGCTTTAAGCAGGCATAGGTCTTGACGCAACATTGTGGAGATGGGGCACCTCTGAGCCTTGCTGGAGCTGCATCACACTTGCAATACAACTCCAGCAATGCGCCACCTTTACAGCACAGATACGTCACGCATCTGTGCCATTTTTGCCCCATGCTGCGCCGCATTGTAAATGCAGCACACCATGGGTGGCGGAACAGCGGCGCAGGATGACTGGCACATCCCTGGTGATGCGCCAGTCATCATAAATCTATCCCTAAGCTTCTTATCTTGTTACAGATGAACCGCCATATGTATCATCAAACTATTTTGCATTTCCTAAATAGCGAATTTTAAGGAATAAATAGCAATTCTTTACCATTCCTAATTTGCAATGAGCAAATTGCTAATTGCAAATTACCCATTCATTTCCATGGGCTAGGAGGCTCATAGGAATGAAGGTGCAATTTGTGATTAGCAATTAGCTCATCGCAAATTAGGAATTTTTTCAAGGGTGCAGGGGTGTCTCAAGAACACCCTGCTGCACCCCTGAAAAAGAAATTTGGGGGCATATGGCGCACATACATGCCCTAAGGGCATGTATTGGCGTCATATGGCACCTTTTGTTTTTTGGAAAAAAAGCTTTTTGAAAAGAATTCGCAAATTACCACAAACTAGAAGTTGGTGGTAGTTTCCAAATCCTTAATGTCATTTTTTATATATTTTTTGTTTGATACATTGCATTTAAGGAATCGCAAAATTTGCAAATCCTTCAGTGCAATCGCAAAATAAGGAATAGCAAATATTGCTATTCCTTATTTTGCATCAAACTTGTTTGATACATACCATTTGTCTAATTAGCATTCGCAAAGGCCGAAATTTGCAGAATTTTGATCTTTGCGAATGCTAATTAGCTTGATACATATGGCCCCAAGTGAGGCCTGTCTTGCAACATGGTGCATCTTTTGCATCACTGCTGCATCGGTTTCATGTGGCACGTTTTTTTTACACCATGACACATCTGCCTAAATGCATCAATTTGTAATTTTGTCGCCTCATAGCAAATCTTTTGCACCGCCGCTGCATCATAAAAGTGACGCACAGTGGCGCAAAAGAGGCATACACCTATCATAAATCTGTCCCTAGCATTTTAAATGATTAATCCAGGATGACGATAAGGTGTGGCCTATCCAGAGGTTTGTTTAAGGTGAGGCCTACTCAGGATTGCAGATTAAAGTTACACTTGATGAAGAATACAGAGGAGATAATACATGTAAAGGCCTACCAATGAAGTAAGTAATGTCCACTTTATTGCGCCAGTCATCATAAATGTATCCCTAAGCTTCTTATCTTGTTACAGATGAACCGCCATATGTATCATCAAACTATTTTGCATTTCCTAAATAGCGAATTTTAAGGAATAAATAGCAATTCTTTACCATTCCTAATTTGCAATGAGCAAATTGCTAATTGCAAATTACCCATTCATTTCCATGGGCTAGGAGGCTCATAGGAATGAAGGTGCAATTTGCGATTAGCAATTAGCTCATCGCAAATTAGGAATTTTTTCAAGGGTGCAGGGGTGTCTCAAGAACACCCTGCTGCACCCCTGAAAAAGAAATTTGGGGGCATATGGCGCACATACATGCCCTAAGGGCATGTATTGGCGTCATATGGCACCTTTTGTTTTTTGGAAAAAAAGCTTTTTGAAAAGAATTCGCAAATTACCACAAACTAGAAGTTGGTGGTAGTTTCCAAATCCTTAATGTCATTTTTTACATATTTTTTGTTTGATACATTGCATTTAAGGAATCGCAAAATTTGCAAATCCTTCAGTGCAATCGCAAAATAAGGAATAGCAAATTTTGAATTAAGGACATTTTAAGTCATTTCCACATGTGCAGTGTTTTCAAATTTTGATTTGAAAATCGTTTTTAGGGAAAAGGAATGGTTTGTAAATTTATGACAAGGACATAATGGTGTATGCTTCTTTATAAGGCATTTCACTGTCTCTGATGTCATTTTTCCCATATTACATTATAAGACCTTTCCCCATGGAGCACATTCCTTGTAAATATGCTCCCACCTGTGCATGGTGAATTTAGATTTTGACTGTTTGAGTCACATAGCCATGTTAAAAGTGACCCAAAAAAATTGCAAAGGCTTTAAAAAAACACTTTCATGTGTCTTAAGGACATTTTAAGTCATTTCCCCATGGGCAGTGTTTTGTAAGTGGCGCAAAAGAGGCATACACCTATCATAAATCTGTCCCTAGCATTTTAAATGATTAATTCATGATGACGATAAGGTGTGGCCTATCCAGAGGTTTGTTTAAGGTGAGGCCTACTCAGGATTGCAGATTAAAGTTACGCTTGATGAAGAATACAGAGGAGATAATACATGTAAAGCTCTACCAATGAAGTAAGTGATGTCCACTTCATTGCGCCAGCCATCATAAATGTATCCCTAACCTTCTTATCTTGTTAGAGATCAACCGCCATACGTATCATCAAACTATTTTGCATTTCCAAAATAGCGAATTTTAAAGAATAAATAGCGATTCTTTACCATTCCTAATTTGCGATGAGCAAATTGCTAATTGCAAATTACCCATTCATTTCCATGGGCCAGGATGCCCATAGGAATGAAGGTGCAATTTGCGATTAGCAATTAGCTCATCGCAAATTAGGAATTTTTCCAAAGGTGCAGGGGTGTCTCAAGAACACCCTGCTGCACCCCTGAAAAAGAAATTTGGGGGCATATGGCGCACATAAAAATTAACAACATTCCTTTACCTCAAAAACGATTTTCAAGTCATAATTTGAAAACACTGCCCACAGGGAAATGACTTAAAATGTCCTTAAGACACATGAAAGTGTTTTTTGAAAGTCTTTGCAATTTTTTTGGGTCACTTTTAACATGGTTATGTAACTCAAACAGTCAAAATCTAAATTTACCATGCACAAGTGTAACCATATTTACAAGGAATGTACCCCACGGAGAAAGGTCTTTTAATGTAATATGGGAAAAATGACATCAAATGTCCTTAAGACACATAAAAGCGTTTTTTGATTGCCTTTGCAGCATGTTTGTATCACTTTTAACATGGCTATGTAACACAAACATTCAAAATCTAAATTTGCCATGCACAGGTGGGAGCATATTTACAAGCAATTTGCGCCACAGAGAAAGGTCTTACATTGAAATGGGAAAAATAACATCAGAGACAGTCAATTGCCTTATAAAGAAGCATACACCATTATGTCCTTGTCATAAATTTAAAAACAATTCCTTTTCCCCAAAAACGATTTTCAAATCATAATTTCAAAACACTGCACATGGGAAAATTACTTAAAATGTCCTTAAGACACATAAAAGCGTTTTTTGATTGCCTTTGCAGCATGTTTGTATCACTTTTAACATGGCTATGTAACACAAACATTCAAAATCTAAATTTGCCATGCACAGGTGGGAGCATATTTACAAGCAATTTGCGCCACAGAGAAAGGTCTTACATTAAAATGGGAAAAATAACATCAGAGACAGTCAATTGCATTATAAAGAAGCATACACCATTATGTCCTTGTCAGAAATATTATAACCATTAATTTTCCTCAAAAACGATTTTCTAGTCATAATTTGAAAAGACTCCACAGCTCCTATGCAGAAAAACACCCTGTCAGTACTAATACTTCACATTTTCTCCAATTACATTTTCTCAAAGAAACAAAATCTATTTGTAAAACACTTGAGACCAAGCAACATTTGAAAAACACAACTTTCTTCATAATTTTCTCCTTAAAGCACACTATTCTCTATCTAAATTAAAGAAATATTTTCTCACCTTAGCAAATACTTTGAGTTTGAAAACAGTCTCAGAAACACACCAATTTGTCTTCAGCAGAGCAAAAGGTATGCACTCCAGAGTCTGCAGCTATCAAAAGCACAGAAATGCTGTAATTCTTCACACATATCTCTCATGTCACCCAATCAAAACTCTTCCCTCACTTTTTTTCAAATGAAAACTCTTCCCCCCTCTGCCATTTCATGCCTTTTCTGCATGGCAACCACCTCTTGGAAGACCTCTGGTGTTTGCAAGTTCACACAACAATGTTGCAATTGAACTCTGAACTCTCAGTGCACCTGCGTATCCACTGCAATCTTTCATTTAATGATTTTTTATTGACCATTCAAAATACATCTTTCAAAGAACTCATCCATGCACCCTAACTTTCTGTTTTCAGCAATCAAAATCCACCAATCACTGTTACTGCTTCATTAACACAGAAACTCCACAGTTTTTTTCATTTTAAACTCTCATTTTTTCAACTGCCATTTCATTGCCACACTTCATCTGACTGCAGCAGAACCTTCTCTCACCATGTTTTCTGTCTGGATTGTTGGACATAGTTATATCCACTGGGCTTACAGGTATGCTAAGAACAGAAATTTACCTAACCTCAATTTACAAGATGTGGAAATTAAGTGGTTTGGCCACAGAGGATTAAAATGTCACCAATTGATACCATTGGTGAAAACCTTTATGCATTTGCCAAAACCTGACCTGTTAATTGTGCACTGTGGAGGTAATGATTTGGGCACTTTGACTGGGGTAGGTCTGGAAATGCTTTTAAAGGACACCTTTGAGCAATTGATGGCACTTTTTCCTCAAACTGCCTTGGTATATTCAAATATATGCCAAAGACAGAAATGGAGGTGGTCAAACCAATTTTGTCCACAAATTGAGAAGTCGAGGAAGCATGTAAACAAATCTGTTTCAGCTTACATGAGAGACCATGGAATGGGCTCCCTGTACAACAATAACTTGCGTTACTACATGCAAGATATCTACAGAGGAGATGGAGTTCACTTCTCAGATGAGGGCAACAGAATTTTCATTCTGAATTTAAGACTGTGCATTGGTACCTACTTATAAGTACCTAAATGTACCATAAACCCAAAAGCTCTTCTCAGAGCTACCCTACATCTGATCACTCACAATTATTATTTTACTCTAACATTTTTCACTAATTTTCAACAAAGTACGCTCCCTGGGGCGCTTCCCGGTACGCGAACCGGGAGCTAACCTCGCGAAATTTTTAAAAAAATGGTTTTTTTTCCGCACATATGGGCCTCCTCAGCCACCCTCAGAAAACCTAGGGGGTCAAGATAAGTCTACCGTGCCCCCTTCTACCCATTCTGAACATTATTTGCCCTCCATCTTGTATCTTAATTCGACCGAAACACAAAATGGTGGACTCCCGTAACGCTTAAGGTTCGCGAACCGGGGCGCTCACCAGTTCGCGTACCGGGTCGCTCCCTGGGAAGCGCACCATCAAAAAAGGTGGGAAAGTAGTTTACAGAAAAGCGACTGGAGACAATTTCACCAAATATAGATTAGCTCATACTACATACCAATCCCTACCATTTTCACAAATTTGGTTGGAATTCCATTTAGCCATTTAGCCTGTAGACCTCTCTAAATACCCTGAGGTAAATTACTTCACAAAACACATCTGAAGTGTTGGAATTGACAACCAATTAAAATGTTACTTTCATTTTCTACTTTTTTTTACCTGACATTTGATTGGTTATGTACCTGAATATATATAAAGAAAGAGAGAGAAACACAGCCATTTTGACTACTACTTCCTGAATTACATTGCAAGATCATTTTCACTCACAACTTAAACTTGTTTTTAGAAGGTGAGATATTATTTTATAAATTTGAAAACATTTTCAGATAGTTATATACTATCCCTCTGTAAGAGTTAGACATTGAGAAAGGCTTCTTTATTATAATTATGGATTGATTTAGGTTTCTGTGGTATAATTATGAATTTACTTAGGCTTCTTCACAGGCACTTTTTAATAGTACTACTTCACGCCTGAAACCATACAATGCCCATAGATTACTTCTCTGTTATAAACTCACAAGTACCTGTCTGAACTTAAACCCAACAGTGTCCTATCACTACTGATATATTTATTTTTTATGCAAATTACAGCAATAAAATGGAAGGTGAGCAGAATGTTTCCTTCGAAATTGTTCTGGACAGCAACAATGAACAAGTTATGGAACCCATTGATGACTTAGAATTCATGGATGAGTCACGGGACTATGAATTACTTCAATGTGTAGAATCTGTTGATCATTTACTCCATTATGATGACGGTCAAATGTGGGAACTTATGTTCACTCAACAAGAGGACATATCGGACAGTCAAATGCTAGACGTTCTATTAAATTTTGAAAAACAATCTGAAAAATAAAATTGTATGTAAAATAAAAAAATTGTTTGAGTCTTTAATCATTTTTATATGTAATTCATAAAGTAGTTAAATGTTAGAAATGTTATTAAATTTTGAAACACAATCACAATAATAAATAATTGCTTAAAAAATAAAAAAATTAAAAAATAATCAACAAAACCAACAATCAATTAACATACAGTATTTGAAAAGTCTATCATTCATTTATCATTATAGTACGCTGCCCAGAACGCTTCCCGGTTCGCGGACCGGGCGCTACCCATGCAAAAAAACAAATTTTTTTTTTTGCCCCGCGGGGCCCTTTTAAAGCCTCCACATTAAACCTAGGGGGTCAGGGAGGATATACTATGCCCCCTTATGGTCATTTCCCCCTTTGTTTTGGCCTCCTCTTGTCTCTCAATCCTACCGAGAGACAAGATGGCGGCCGCTCCGGACTGTTTAGAATGTTGACAGGCACCGGAGAGCCAATCAGCTTCGCTACGCGAAGTTCCGGTACGCGTAAAGTCCGCGAACCGGAGCGCTGCCCGGAGCGCGCTTACAGATATATATCTTTTTTTAAACGTTAATTTCTCAAAATCCACTGAAGCACATATATTGAGACCTAGCAAAGGCACATCGGGCTACCAGTCCCTACAATTTTGCCAAGTTTCGTGCAAATCCATTCAGCCGTTCGGGCTAAAAGTGAGGCCAACCGCCCTATGGAAAACTCAATGTTAAAAACACGTTTTGGGACCCCCCTTTTTTCTCAGCCCCTCCTTGACGAACCCCCCCCAAATTTCCAGGGGCTGCTCAGAAACAAAATGTTCCATTTTCCAGAAAATTTCAGCCAATTCCGTCTACAAACGCCAAAGTTATTAGACATAGAATTTTCAAAAATCCCATAGGGAAAAAATCCTAACTATATATACCTACTGGCGACCGCCAGTAGGTAATATATATATATATATATATATATATATATATATATATATATATATATATATATATATATATATATATATATATATATATATATATATGTATATATGTATATATATATATATCCTTTCCAAGTTTGCTCCGTATAACTACGGATGGCCCCGTGGGAGGTGGCGTGTACTCCGGCCGAGCACGCCGGTAATTCAATCAACAAAGAGTTCCAAATGGCAAGGAACTCAGAAAAACGACACACCACGCCAGAATGCCAAGTCCAAGGGTGTTTAATCACACCTACAACATGTTTCGGCTTGAGACAAGCCTTGTTCACTAGCCGAAACATGTTGTAGGTGTGATTAAACACCCTTGGACTTGGTATTCTGGCGTGGTTTGTCGTTTTTCTGAGAGCGTTGCCATTTGGAACTCTTTGTTGATGTATATATATATATATATATATATATATATATATATATATATGTATATATATATATATATATATATATATATATATATATATATATATATATATATATATATATATAATTTTATTTATATTTTACCTATTCATTTTATTTAATTTCAACATTATTCCCTGGGGGGGGGGGAATTTTAAGTCCCTACCTCCATTATTTTCTGTAGGACGGAGTTGTCGTACCAGTGGCTGACCATTCCTTTTTCCCCTAAGTGGGAGCCGAGATGATGAAAGAGTTCAGCTATTACCCAAAAGACATGCATTACTATAAACAGTCTGTCTTCTTTGGCAGAAGTCCGACATCTCTGATACTGTTGGATCACCTTTGTAGAAAACCTTTGCTTTTGGCGGCACAGGCTCTTTGAAATGCTGATACGTTAGCCCGGCGGTGTTTAAACGTCTTCCACAGACAATAAGCATTGTCTTCCAAGAGATGGCTCAGGGAGGAAAGTTTATGTGCTGCTGAAGATGAAGCAAAAACCTGTTTTCTGGAGTTTAAAAAGTCCTGAGGCATTCTGATGAAATGAACACGAGATGTAGGAAAGAGCTAATCCCATTGCACAAAAGGAAAGTGCTAGTTAAAAAGAGATGTATTGAACACACTGAACATTTTTAAGACAAAAAACTCCCTGCAACTCAACCAAAACATGTCACATCCTGTGCAGAACAATTGCATAAGTGTTGTTTGGTGTTTGTGCTGTTTGCATTTAGCACATGGACAGCAATTGCCATTGTGGGTTATATGATTCAGTATGTTTTTATTTGAAATGTATCTTTTTTTATGTTTTTGACTCAATAAAGGATTTACTAACTTTCTGTACTGATTAAGAAACTGTAAAAAAAAAATATATTATTTGGGAGTGTGATCACTCAGCTCAAGGAACAATCATAACCCTTTTCAGGTTGAACCCTCAAAGTCTTTAAATTAACCCGAGTTCAACCCCCTGATATCTAGGGCAGAGAACAGACAGGCTTAACATATGGCAATGTGTAAGGTATTAAAAACGCAAAACAATAAAAATCCTAAACAAAATTAGAAAAATGGAGTGAAATGTAATAAAACAACATCAAAATAACAACAATACAATAAGGGGAACTGGTGATATGAATTTTTAAAGTTTTAAGTAGAAATAGCGCCAATTATAGTCAATGGTCACAATAGACCGGAGCAAAGCACAATTTGAAGCTGATTGCGATGGAACGGTAGTTGGATACTCTAACCAGGTTCGTCCAGGTCAATGATTTTACCTTCTGACGTATTCTTTCAAGTTCCAATCCACCACAAGAGTACACTTATAAAGCCATATAGGAACAGAGGCGAGGCACTTAGAGACTCTTAGGGCGTCAGGCAGAGGACAAAAGCAGCTCCTAGTTAAGGATAACTGACCGCTGCTCTGTGGGCTACTTCAAGGAAAAGCCCTCAAATAGCTTCTTTTATCCCCGTAACTCAGGAGCTCAGTCGTATGACTCCTGGAGTATTTTTTGTCCTGGGCACAAGAGAGAGAAGGTCCAGCCATTCAGGGCTCCTCTCAGTTTAAAGAAAGCAGGTCCCATCCTCTTTTGGTGTTCTGTGGGTACAGAAGTGCACAGAAGTGAATGCCTGGAGGGGCCACATGTATGTATGGCACTAGTTAGTGGGTATGAATGACTCCTCAGCATGCCTTAACCAAGGGGGTGAAAATTCCTAGGGCCAACCCTACCTTTGGGCATTTTCAAGACTGGAAAAGTGTTTGGCCGCACTGAACTTGGGAACTAAGGGCTGGGTTGTGTGTGTGGGGGAATGTAATCTTTTAATTTAGAATCCTCCTAAATATAACACTAAAATCCACCAAAAGAAATCTGGATAGGTCAATAGCACAGCACTTCAGCAACCAGACAGTGGATCCAAGAGAATTATCTTGGCATCCTATTCTCTCTCCTTTAAAATGTGCTCTAAGGATTATATGTAAACCCGAGGCAAAAGTCTGGTAGGATACAAAAACAGGAGTTGTTCAGCAACGAGAAGGGTATTCACAAGAGTTGTCTTGCCATCCTGTTCTCTCCCCTTTTAAGTGTGCTCCAAGTGTCATATGTGAACCTATAAGACTTGTCAAGCAGGTTTTGACACTCAAGCAGCATTTGACAGTGTAATGTCAAAAAGGATGCCCACATACCCCACATTACATATTCAAATGAGTCCTTTCTGCCGATTCAGGTCCGCAATTGTTTACATTAAACAAACCAATTAATCGGAGGGTCCAAGGGTGAGTTTAACGACCCCCACTAGGTACATGCCCCCATCATTGTAACTCATACCACAAGAAGTACCTAGAGGTCAAAGCATATCTGTCACTCAACTGTTGGTTCAGACCCCAACACTCTACATGTGATACAATAGTGGGAACAAACAATATGACTAGGTGAAAGAAAGCTCAAGAGCAAAGGGAAGAATTCCCATCAGAGGCCACACTGTAGCGCCCTCTTTTGCATCAAGTGATGAAGGAAAATCTAAAATTGGATAGGCTGAGTAGATGTCGGTAATTTATTATTATCTCTCAGTCTCCCAAATATAAAAACAAAGAACAAATTGAAAACACAGATTTAACATAATATCTGTGATTAGTAGTGGTCATCACTTTTCACTTATCCTTACACTGCTTTTTCAGTAGGCACATTCACACCTATTCTATGATAACCTCCCTCTATTATTACACTTTGTGCACATTTATATACGATCATAGTAACACTACTAGACCGTCTATTCTGCCTCCTGAGTAAAGAGGTACCCAAATGATGCAAAAGAGGGCGGTACAGTGTGGCCTCTGATGGGAATTCTTCCCTTTGCTCTTGAGCTTTCTTTCACCTAGTCATATTGTTTGTTCCCGCAATTGTTTACTCCTGGGGGGTGGCATTTCACAACTATTCAAGGCTAATTACTGACTGGAAAAAACTAGAAACCAATGCAAATTAACAATTGAAATAGTTATTTAATTATTTTACTAGCCAGTCCCATCACCAAGATAACGTTTTAGGATTTTAATCTGTACTCTGGTTTTCTACATAGGACAGCTACGGATGCCACAGTGAAAAAAAACTTTTGGATGCTAATGACTGTAAGGATGTGTTAACACTAAATTTTAAATGCCCTACTTTTAAATGTTGTGCACCCTGGCCTACGGACTACAAGACTACATAGAGATGACTTATTAATGTTTAAAAGGGAAGTTTTACCAGTCAAAGGTGTTTATGACTGGCTGAATTTTAGTTTTTAAACTGCTGCAGTCAGGCATCAATGGTAACCCTTTAAACTAGGTAGTGGATGGCACATTAGATGCTGCCGTCCACCAGTGACATTTAATGTACACTTTGTACCATAAACTAGGCACTTATAGGTCAAGTAAATATGCCAATAAGGGTTATGCCAATTCAACCATGTTTAAGCGAGAGCACAAGCAATTTACTACTGGTCAGCATGGGTAAAGTGCATAGAATTCTAAAGCCAGCAAGAACATATAGTACAAAAATCTGGGGTTAGACCATGCGAAAGTGGACATTGCCTATAGAAACTGTTGCCTCAGTAGAAAAAGCAAAATGTGTCTTTATCTAAAGTGAGTTGTTTTCAGCAGCTGTTTGCTCTGTGGCATGCCTTAAACAGCTACTGCAATAGTTACGTTGAGTCATTTTGCAGTTGGATACATGCCTTCCTCGCGAGGCTGTTGGGTTCTCAAAATGGTGGCATAAAGAACTCCTGCTTCATCACTGCTCCTGGTGACCTCTGACCAAAAAACGCAGCTATCCTACTATCTCACACCTCAAATGTGGCGTCTCATTTTTTATCAAATGGCATTAACTCTGGCATTACCTACTTGTTAACACTATACTCCATTACTAACATATTGTTGCTTTCAAAGTCCTGAAGACCTGGCTGTTCCCTGCTAGTCAAAGGTTTAAATGGAGCAGCAATAAAGTACTTTGTAAACACATCATCATTGACTCCATGACACTATGACCTTTTCAGTACAGCTCAATGGAACCGGTTGAAGAAGACTCTAGACAACACAGGCTACACCTATGTGATTGTCTCTCATGGCGAATCTGCTTTAAGTTGTGGGTTTGAGTCTGTGCCACCATCTCACATTGGCTGACTGTGGACTGCAGTTAATATGCGGTTGCAGGTTGCTGTTTCCCATAAGATGTACATTTAACTTCCTCTACATAATCAAAGGCCATGTTGATTCTACTCAGTTCTACAACTGGAATCATGGTCAAGGCATCTGTGTCATAGGTCAACCCTGTCTTGGAAAGCTGCTTGATTTTCATTTGTTTGCTGCTTTCAGCAGATGACTACCTTAATTTCAATGTTCTGCATTTGTAGATATGTGGCACAGTGCAAGCCTTTACGGTATCTTACACCTGTCCCACAGGTTTGCTTGTATTCAGATCTTAAAAAACGAAAATAGTTGACTTTATCCAGAATATGGATGTGGGATATGCAGAGATGCCAGCGAGCATTAACCTCATACGGGATGCCAGTGCACCATGCAGCCAAATTAGCCTTGGGTACATACTTTTTCCCCATCATAATATTAATTGAAAATTTCTCAAGGTTACATGTTTATTGTAGCAACAGAACAAAGGAAATAGGTATTTATTAGCTGGCAGTATTTAATAAAACTATCCCAGACTGCACACGTGGCATGTTTCAACAACACATACTAAGAAGACATTTAGGCATAACTGCTCACACAATGTTGACACTGGTAAAAAAATAAATAAATACAACGTAGCAGTAAAGTATCTGTATAAGTAACACTTTTATTTGTGACCATCTTTGAATAGTATCAGCTAATCAGTAGTAACACTTTAACTAGAAAAGATGAAATGGGGGGCAGGTTTCAGCTTCAGTTTGAAGAGGCCGGGATTGCTGTAGCTTTGAGTACATACTTAACAAGGAAGTATCTCCTACGCAGACAACACTCAACTTGTCATCTTGCTCACCAAAGACCCCACCAACGCTAAAACCAACTTTTCCAGCACCATGACCAACATAGCCAACTGAATGAGAAACAACTGCCTCGGACTGAACTCCACTAAGGCAGAAGTACTGATCTTCGGTAACAATACCTCCCCCTGGGACCACACCTGGTGGCTGGCTGAACTCGGACCAACCCCTACACCTACAGACCATGCATGCAACCTAGGGATCATCCGCGACTGCCAACTAACCATGAAACGGCAAGTCAACGCAGTCTCCTACTCCTGCTTCCACACTCTCCGCATGCTCTGCAGAATCTTCAGATGGTTCCTAGTCAACACCAGAAAGATCGTCACTCAGGCCCTCGTCACCACCTGCCTCGACTACAGCTACGCTCTCTACGCCAGCATCTCCACCCTGCTCCTCAGAAGACTCCGGAACATAGAGAACGTGGTAGCCAGACTCATCCTGGACCTTCCCAAACTGTCACACAGCTCCCCCACCTCAGAAACCTCTACTGGCTCCCCATGCTGAAGAGATGCCAGTTCAAGAAACTCACGCACGCCTACAAAGCCCTCCATGATCGAGGACCTGCCTACATCAACCATCACTGAAATTCCACCAACTCTCCAGATTCCTGCATTCCTGTTCTCTCGCCCACAGCCCCCGCATCCGTTGCCGGGACAGTGGCCCGCTGCATCTCCTGCAATGCCTCCAAGACCTGAAACGACCTACCCCTCCACCTCTGTACAACACCTTCCCTGGTGGACTTCAGGAAAAGACTCAAGACATGGCTTTTCGACAGAGACAAGACATCTTCAATGCCCAGAGACCCCTAGGGGTGACAGTGCTGCGCTTTACAAATATTGTTTGTTTGATTGATTGATTGAAGTATTGATAAGTCACATCACTTCAGTTTGAAATTCCATTCTGGTGACTCCATTGAATTCACAAGCCCCTCAAACTTTATGTTGGTATTCTTCCATGTTTTTTTCCCAAAGTTTTATATAGTGCGAACTTGACCCGATGGTATCGGGTATCAAAGCGCTTTACATGAGCACCAGTTCCGTTACACAAGGACACATTCATTTTTGTTAGGCATGGGGAAATTAAGTGATTTGCCCAGAATCACAGGATGCTGATCGTCAATGCCGAGACTCGAACTTACTTCCTCAGATTTGAGATCGACAGTCCTAGCCATTAGGCTACAACCTTTCCCCATGTTCTTCTATTTATTCATAATTTTTACTTTAGCAAATATTAGCGATGTTTCCTTAAGTTGACAGGAGGTTAAAATTATGTTAATACACGCTTCATGATACTGTCGTGGTACACTCGATTTTATTTTAATAGATTTTATTGATTTTCAGTTAAAACATAACTCAGGTCAGTTTCCGTTTACTTATGCCAGCTTCTCGGTTATGCTAATGGACATTGTTGTAAGACACCGCATCTAAACCTTATTGCATATTTACAGAATCAATATGCTCAATCAGTCAATCAAGTTTCTTGTAAAGTGCGGCTACTGATCTGTTAGGGTCTCGAGGCACTGAGTAAAGGTGTGGGGGGGCGTTCTGGCGTTCAGTCGAAGAGCCAGGTCTTGAGGGCCTTCCTGAATTATAGTTGTCTTGTATTCTTTATGCTCACGAAATCCATTTTATGTAATCATATCATTTAATTCCAGCTCCTAAATGATACCGTTGCACCCAATCTGCTCATATTTCTTCGGACACCCTCTGCTCTCATATGCTTACTATTAAGCCATGGTGCAACAATCCTCTGGCCACAGTTTAACATATTGGCTTGGGGTCTCGTTTCCCATATTCCCATTTCCAATATTCTCAATATGTATATTTTGAACAGCATTCTTAATACCGTATCCTAGAGTCAATATGTATTGCAAATAGAAGCTATGCAATACTTCGTTAACCCCTTCGACGCTCATGACGAGCTGGGCTCGTCATGGCGTAGCCTCCTCGCACGCTCATGACGAGCCCAGCTCGTCATGCAAAGTGCGCTTTCGCAAAACCCAGCGTACGGGCGGAATTCGCCCCGCATGCATGCGGTTAATGCTTACAAAACCTACATTAAAATGTGTATTCTTAATCTCTAGACTCCATGTTAAAATTAGTCAAATCTGCTTAGATTAGAGACAGGGGTGTATCAGAGTCCTCTTTTCTTTGTTGTCACAATATTCTATTTAGATTTGCAATGAAGATTTCACCTGACCACAGTGCCAGGTCAGCTCAGGCCATTCTGCCTGTGCCACCAAGAACGTGTTTGGGTTGGCTACTTTATCCTCTCTATTCTCCTGCACAGTAATGGAGAGAAGCTTTTAGCTCTTGTGTGACTCAGACAACAAACAACACATCCGCACAGCATTTTGCTTCACAACAAAGCAAGTCCTGATTGTCTATAATAGCACATACACACATTTCTCTCTTTGCTTTCATCCTGCCCTAAAACCCCATTAAATGTACATTTGCTAGAAATGTTCTTTTGTTCTGGGGGCAATTTCCCCTGCAGCCTCTGCTAAGGCCTCTAATAACAGGCCCTTGTGCACAAACAATGTATTATTACTATCTGATCCCATCACTCCCATATCTGTTGCTCTATTTCAGAGATTACATCCCCCAGAAGGGCAGATCTTTTGTTCACCAGTGTTAACACAGGACCTCTGTGTAATGCTCACTGCAGCCTCTTTAAAAACAAGTTAGATAATGATTCCTGACTCTGCTCCATTCCAACACATCAGCTTCAAAGCAATAAACATAACAACTACATTTCCCAAAAACATAAAGGACATAATGTGGTACAACACATTGTCCAATTACGGCACAGACCACTTTATAAATAAAATAATAAATACACTTATATCTCCTCCTCTTTCTTTGTACGATCACACGTTATATTCATGAACTCAACCACTGCTCCTGTTTCTGATCTGGTCCTATGTGAAAAGAAACACAAGATAACCTCAAAACTCAATCGAGGAGAAACTATTTCACATAATTTCAAAAGAATGATCATTATAACAAACATTCATTTGATGTATAATCATGAAGCATGAGATCACATACAAAGTTGCATTGTGAAATATATAAATATACTTCTTTTAATTTTCTGGGGTGGGGACTTAATTGTCGGATTCCCTCCATCAACAGGCTAAGGGTGTTGGATAATCCTCGCTTCCATGTACTTAATAGAATTGAAACTTTCATTCACAATTGTTAGGAATATTTTATTCCATGCCAGGACTGGATGCTCTCATTATGTTGGTTCAAAGCTTACTCACAACCAGCGATGCCATGTTTTCAACTTGCTTGAAATAGAAATACTGAACAGTTTACTTAGAGGACTTGTCCTCTGCTTTCACAATGTCCTCCAGATGAGCTCCCAAAATGAAAGCCTTTGAAGCTATAGCTCTTATGAATGAATGAGCTCTGAAAATAGATATGTCAATTCCAGCCTCCTGTATCACCCATCTGACCCCTCTAGAGATGATTAAGAGGAGACGGCTGAAAAGGGTTTCTTCGGTGCAATTATCGGTTAGTTTACCCCTAGGGTCACAGAGCATTATCCTCTCCTCCAGGTCCTTATTAAAGCTGAGACTTTCCATCAAGATTGTTGGGAACTTTTTTATTGAGTTTTAGGAAGACATGCATTGATTAACAAAATTATTATATTAATCCTTTATTGGTAACGGAGTAGTGTGCTTCTCGACGAAAAAGCGCTTTGATGCCTCGTCACGGTTAGTAAGTACTATATAAATGCAATTACAATACAATACAATATTGTGTAAAGCATAACCCAAAAAACGACACCCTTTTCCTTATCAAAAAGATCAATTCACCTCCCCCAGGTGAATACACTTCTTAGCCTCCAAAGATGATCAATCAACTAGCTTTCTTACAATGTTAAGCTGATCAACGTGTCCACACTGATCGGAACCTCCCTAATTTTTCATGGCAGCTGTATTTTGGTTCCTAAACCAGGTAGGGATGGACCATTAGTCACTGACCTTCAACCACAGATCCAGCCATAATCATGTGTAAGGTAAGATCGCTATTCTTCCACAAGCCAGAAAACGATGTCAATCCTGCGACAAGCGACAAGTTGCACATGCCTCAGAATGATAATGTGTTCTACTTTCCCCGTGACTTCTTAACTACCTGTATTCCTTCTAAATGGGGGGTGCAGTGGCCCAATGGAATAACTGGGGATTGTTAGTAACCAAGAAACCACTATTCCAAATGCCAATGCTTGACCAAATTGGGGGTCAGCACTAAGGAAACCTCCAACCGCTTTCAATGTGCCTCCTTTCCCTCAAAATGGGAGAAGACGTGATCAGGTGGGCAAGTTGGCGGCTGTGACACCAACCAGGATGCCATCATTATAATCCCGAATCCCCCTGTTTTGTCAAAATAGGTGATCGAGGGGAAATCATTGTATCTCAGTGCTCCCTGTTTCCATTATCTGATTAAACATATGCGAGAGTTATAGGCCTGTATTTTAGACATGTTGTATAGCAGTGCAGCTGGGCTAAAATTTAGGGAAAAAGTGCTATGATGCGGCTGCGTTATTTTGATTTCTTTTAGGTGGAAGGGAGTGCTTGATGTAAGGGGTAAGCAACCACGGAGGAGGGGGCAGGGGCACAGGGCAGGCAATAGTGGTGAAGGAGTGTGAGGGAAAGAGGCAAGCAATGATAGGGGAGTAGGGTGAGGGAAGAGAAAAAGGTGCTATGGCTATGACAAATCCCATTTTTATGGCGAGCAGGCAAGCTGCAGAGGGGACAGGGGGTCAGGGGCAAGCAACAATGGAATGCGGGAGTGTGTGGGTTGGACTGTGTAAACAATTGGAATACTGCAGGGGTGAGTGGGATTGGTCAAGCAACAGCAGAATGCTCAATCGACTAGAAGGGATAGGGGCAAGCAACAACGGAATGCAGAGGGGGTGGGATGGACATGGGTGGGTGGAAACAACAACGTGGCATAGGGGTGGTGGAGTGATGGCCTGCAAAAACATGCACTTTTGTGGAGTGCTGCAACTAAACAAATGTAAAAGTACCTCCGAAAGCACATCAGCAGTTGAAGGACATTGAACACAGAAAAAAACAGTACTTGGTCCATTCTCCTTGAAAGGGACAGACCCATGAAGTGGAAGTGAAGCTGCCATGTGCTGGCCAATGAGAAGCAAGGAAATGACAGTGATGATAGAGCCTGTATTTGGTTGGCTTCAAGCCTTGTTTAATCTAGCAAAATGTCCCACAAGCGACAACACATGCTCTGTCTCAGGCGAGATCTAAAAAATGAGTTCAACGAACTGTATGTGGCCCTTGAATGAGCGAAATAATTGACTAACATCCGAGTATTCGAGTTGAATGAGGCAAAGAGAGGATGAAATCAGATTGCAGGGCAGTTTTACCTGGCATGCCAAGGAAAGTATGGTTAGGGAAAGAAGTTTACAGGGTCTTTGCTGGTTTACGGGGGAGAGCTGGGCTACCCTTTGGATTGATAGCTATTACCTGAATTCTCCAGACTTTCCCATTTGTTTAATGGTGTGATGTTGCGCAAACCACTTTTCCATGTGCCCTGTTTCAAGTTGTTTTTCAAAATCGGAGGTGCTAAAAAAAAAGCTGGTAGCCAGTATTTAGGGCTGTACATAAACTGCATGTTTACATTTACTTAGTGACATGCTTTTACAGTAATAATGCTGGGATCAGCTAAAAACAAGCAACCCCTTAATCATGCGGTGAGCAGTGGGCGTCTGGTGCTGTGTAGATTTCATGTTTTTAAGCCACACTGGATGGTTTCTGGTATTTTTTTACTCACTGTTTTTGAGGGTGTTTGGAGCTGGCCAAGCTCCAGAAACAGCACGGTCTGCCTAAGAGACAAGGCTCCTTTGATGTGCCGGTTTCAAAGGGGTTGTAATGCCCCTGTCTGAGTGACACCTGCCCGTGCCCCGTCTGAGGATGACCCCATGAAGTAGAATGTCTGGATGCCCAGAGGGCAACACTTAACAGTGCGGCACATGTAGCGTGACTTTGACTTGCCATTTTTTTTATGTCTTTAACCATGACCCCATCCTCTGTGGGCCTGGGGCAGTGTCTCAGGCCTCAACAGGACGAACTAGGTCTGAAAGTTCGTGCTTTGAACTTGGCAGAGAGTTTGTGAAGCGGCCGGTTTTATTATCATCATGTTCTTGGAAGAGACACACTGCACATCACAGTCAGACCGGGACACAAAATAGGCTCGTGCACCAACATAAAAGTAGGGCCCCTTAGCTATTCATAATGCTAAACAAGTGGTAATGTAAGGGAAATAAACAGTAAAATCCAGCCACAACTGCTAAAAGAAACAACAAGCATTGGCATAGCCAATAGGTCTCGCCTTTGGGACCGTATAAGTATTTAGTTATGCAGTAGAATATCCTTGGCGTAACAATATCAACTGTTGCATGGCTAAACACTTATAAGGTCCCAAAGGTGAGACCTATTGTCTATGCCAATACTTATTTGTACTTGAGTTGTGTTGGTGTAACACAGAGAGGGCAAGGAGAGGTGAGGTGACGGAGAGAAAGCGTTTTGCACCAATGCACCTGCCTTTTGTCCTTTATCGGTGCTGTGTTTTGCGGATCAGTGCACTGCTGCTGTTGTGTTACGGAATCTTACATTGCTGTAGCTTTGATGCACGTAGGTGAAGCTTGCACAAACCTTTTCACAGTACAAAGTCACAATGGTTGCCTTGAGCAATGCTCATTCAACGCAGGGTTGGTTTTGGGGTGCAGTATCAGGTGTTGGTGTACATTTGGGAACCAAGAAGCTGATGGGGAAGATTATCCTGAATTCAGACAGAAAGCGGGAAGGTTAGTTTTAAGGACATTTTTTTGAATTTAGAGGCCTGGTGTATCTCAGATGGAGTTGGGGGTGCAAATCTCAGAGGAACAACACCTCGAAGAGAACTTGTCAGTGTGGTTACAGTTAACAGGCTTGAGTTTTGATGAGCGTAGGGAGCTGGATGGGGTCTGGCAAACAGCCATTTGAGAGTGCTACAGGAGTGATGAGGGTAGGTTTTAACCCCACCGTCAGTGGAGTGCATGGACCCCTGTGTTTGATGGACAGCCAAGCAGCGTGTGGCAAGGGGTTGCAGCATCTGAACCACTGTAGGTAGCAAGAGAGCTCCAGCTCATATAAGGTCAGAAATCCTCTCCAAAGCTTACACCTCAGAAGATATCCCTTCCCCTTACTGGACAACATGGGTAGTGAGAGACCTCCACAGTGATGTATGGATTTCTATGTAATAAGGACAAACTGAACACAGCCTTTGTTATGATTGTAATAAGGTTGTCTGAACCTACTTTGATTCCAACTAAAACCCCAAGATGGACAAAACAGCGATGGATTAAATAAATATAACAAATTGAAAGCAAACTAGGCTTCATGATTAAAAGTAGCCCAACACGCAATAACTTGAAGGGGAAAAGAACGGTAATATTCAGAATGGAGGTTAAACACAGTGGGGGGTGGACAATGCGAGATGACTTCTCAATTCTCTTTACTTTAATAATCTCACGATCTCTGACAAAGTACAACACAAACACAGACGGCATGAACAAACGCAAAACGGAACAAACTGCTCGGCCAGAAAACACGGTGGCTAATCTGCGTAAAGAGCAGGACTTCGGGCACAGTGTATCAGAAAGCTACAAACAGTTGCGGTAACGACTTTTACCTGCACGGGGACTGGACTGTTTATAGGGGATGCACGGTAGAGAGAGGTGCAAACAGAGTGTGTGATCGTGTGCACTTTTATAGCAGCGGTACAGCCGCAAATGCACAATCTGTCCATTCACACTGTGCAACAGACAAGTGTGTGTACCTCCAGTCAGACCTAGCATTTGCACAGAACGCGCCATGGGCGAAAGCAAGGTTGGCACCTCCTCCCAGCTGCCGTAGTGAATTGTCTCAGTGTTGGAAAAATGGGACGGGCGGGGGGAAGTGAAGGGGAAGGAGTTAGAAGAGCTGGCTGAGAAAAACTAGGAAGGGCGCCCGAGGCTGTGAGTGTGGCGGTAGGTAAACTGAAGTTTATTTAAAGCTGGAGAAGTGTGCCTGCAGAAAGCAACAAAAAAACAGCAGATAAGGCAATGCATTGGGTGGAAAGAGTTAAGGCATGCACCGGCCAAGTAAACAAGCTTCTCGGCATTGCTGGTTGGGGGAGTGGGGGGTTGGCGGGGGAGCAGCAGGCAGATGCGAGTGGAGCGCGCGCTGGAGAGGGAGGGGGTGGGAGGACTAGGCAGCGGGAGAGAGGGAGAAAGGAGCGCGAGGGAGGCGTTTTTAGATACATGAAGCCAAAATTACAAGTGAGCATGTTACAAAAGCAAACGTTACGTTACATGAGACAATAGTGACAGTTGTGCAAGTATCAAGAGCAACAAAATACAAGAGGTAGCAAACGATATGCAATAGCATGCCTGGGGGAAGCTGGCTGGGGAGGGGGAGGAGAAATGAAAGGAAGGCTGTGTTTGCGGGGAGAGAGAGGGGAGGTGCTGGTGTGGGAGGGGGGAGGTGCTGGTGTGGGAGGAGTGCTGCTACGGCAAGGCTGTGTTTGCGGGGAGAGAGAGGGGAGGTGCTGGTGTGGGAGGGGGGAGTTGCTGGTGTGGGAGGAGTGCTGCTAGGGGAGGAGAAGCCCTGGCCGTGAATTCTCGTGCATGTTCACGTGAACTGCAAGAAAACACCGGGCTGAAACCCCTTAGTTTGAAGAGGATTTTGCCGACATGAATTCGATCCTATCCATTCCTGCGGAATGGGACAGGCTCGACCTAAAAAACGGCCCACCCACTGATTTGTCAGAGCAATCCATCGGCAACTGACTGATTGCCCTATAAGCCAGTCCAAAAGTGCTGCACATTCATTATTTGACAGTGATACAAGATCCTGAATTTGTATGCAGAGTAATCCTCTTAAATTGTTTGTTTCAAATTTTGGATGTTGATTTTTAAGCAAGGTATGGCAACAGTTTTAAGATAAGAAAAACAAAGTTCCTAACTGGGCTCTGTCCTCAGGTACTGACCACAGTAACCCAGGAGGCAGTATAAAGTGCCCCCATGCTCTAGGGCACTAACATATCATTTCAGGTTGGATGACAATATGACATAAGGTTCCACAGTTTTTATTATGTCACCAAATGTGCTTAACAATTAACTTTATGTATTGGTAAGACTTACCTATGTATGATTTATGAAGATGACGATGAAGTACATTTAAGTAGCAGATGTAATATTTCAATATTTTAATGATAGGAACACTAGCAACAGACGTCCCTTTATTATATAAGTGGGTGGTATCATCCGCACCTTGGTGCCCATTAGGATGGCGGACGGACCTTTGTCCGTCCGCCACCCCAGAGGAGGAGGGACCGTCCGCAGGGGCAGCGGCGGTCCCTCCGTGCTAATTAGGATGTGACCGCCACCCTGGCGGTCACATCCTGTATTGCATCCCCACCCCCCTTCACCCCTGGGGGCCCGCAACGGGCCCCCAAAGAAAAGTCCGTATGCCTTTGCACGGCGGAAATGCCGCCGTGTAAAGGCATCGCACCGCTGACATCCTAATGTGGCTGGCGGTGTCTGATAGACACCGCCAGCCATGTTAGAGCTTTTCCGCCGCGGTTGTAAGCCAACCGCGGCAGAAAAGCGGCGTACTGAAACCAGGACCCACCAGCCATCCTAATGTGGCGGTGGGTCTTTGGTGAGTCGGCAGAGGATTTTCCGCAACCGCCGGGCAGGCGGTGGCTTCTGCCGGCCCGGAGGATGCGAAAAATCCTCCATCATAATGTGCCCCTTAGTTAGGTGGTGGATACTGCTGTGTGGAGCCACCATCAGTTACGCATAATGTAGAGACGAACGGTTGTGACTCATGCATACTGGAAATCCTCACAAGCAGAAGCCGCCATCCCTCCATGTCTGCCAGTGTGGCCTTGTGTAAACCTGGGTAAGTCCTACGCATACGTAGTGTGCCTTTACACTGGCAGTAACAAAATCCAGGTCAGAATTATGTTGAAAGGAAGGGTAAACTACCCAAAAGAAGGTCAGCATCAAACTGACTGACATTTGATCAGTATACTTTATATTATGCACAAAGGTCCTTAAAAAACAATTATAACGTAATGATGAATATAGACCAGGATCTGTACTATATTGTAGGATGTCCAGCCGGACAAACAATTTAATAATTCAAAGAATTGTTAAGCATATTTGAGAGCACACAAGGAGATACAGTGGAACACAATGCTGCGTCCTACATACAAACAAAGGACAATTACATTTGGACATTTAATAATTCAGGCGAAGAAACAAAGGAAACATATGGTCAATGGAAATAGAAGACAAGCTTTCCATAAACAATATTCACACTCGATATTGGGATCATCATCAGGACGGTATAATTATTTGACTGAGTATAACATACTGCCTTTACGCGAAGGCTCGAGAGTGAGCCAGAGTAAATGGATACAATTGGCACTGGAAGATAATACTATCCCGTTCGAAGCGGCAGTTGTTGCCGGATAAAAGGAATCCTTGGGCACAATGGCAGTGATGATCATTTGACATTCGATCAGTATACAGCCATTTGTCTAGCCAGGTTTTTAATCCATTCCCACATATCAAGGTGTTGGGAAGTGAAGAGGAGAGAGTTACCAATGTGTTTTATAAAACACATTTTGTCACTTTAATTGGTGAGAAGACTGGTTAGCAGTAAGTGTATCCATTAGTCAGGCATTCTGGACATTGTGCACTCTGTGACTTTATTATGCAGGCACAATCTAGCTCAAGTAGTCCCCTGTTCTTCAATTACTTTCTTGACCCCCTGCAAGTAGTTGGTGAGGCCCTCCAGCATCTCCTTGTGATGGTTTGTGATCATCTGGGGATGGAGGAACCAGTCATGACATGGTAAGACCTAGCTCTCCAATCCCTTTCCTGTATGTCGCCATTATCATCCTTGAGTGTTTCCCAGATTTTGAGTAGGCACGACACAGAATCTGCGTGGATTTCTCATTATAATACTTTACTGGAATCATCCCCTTTATCTTATATTATGTCATGAAGAATTATGTTGGTTGCTTGTAAGTCCCTCAGTGTAACCCTGAGGTCATAGCAAAGCGCTGAGAGGAGGAGAAGGAAAGATGGCTGTTGGAGTGCAGTTATTAGGTTTATTCTTGTGAACAAAATGCTTGTACCACACGGGCTGGTGGAGAAGTAGTGCAGAACTGGGAGCAGTAGCAAGGAGATTGCCGAAGAACCTTCCAGTGGGACTGGAAGAAAGTAAGGGAAAGGATTAAGGGTGGATGAGTCGCTCTAAAGGAACTCTTTCTAGGCCTGCCCTTATCTCGTGCTGATGAATCCACTCTTTGTATTGTCAGTCTGAAAATGTCTCCAGTCTACGTTTTCATGTCTTCCTTTGAAACCCAAATTGTTCTTAAAAAAAATTGCATGTCTGTCTTAGAAGCAATCTACCTACCATTTTCCTTGTTTTCCTCTAGTATTACTAAGAGTCAGCCCACTATCTGCTTTGCAGTTTTCTGAACTTTTGTGATCCCTCTTCTCAATACCACCTGAGATCCCCCCTTTTTTACGACTACCTTTGTTCCTTTTTCACACTGGCTAACCTCAAAATATGTCTTTGATTTTCTGAAACATCAGTTCTAGGATGCCAGAGCTATCTTGCATTTCAGGATTACCGGAAAGGCAAAGTAGGAACCGACCTAAGGGCTCCACTCCTTTTAGGGGCCCTGCGACAACGGATCAAAATAATATTGATTTGATCTTGAAAGAAATGGATGTGTTTGCATCTTGAAAGCCCCAATATCAATTTAGTTTTGCCTGCATTATAAGCCCTGGACCAAAGATTGGAAAGAGATTTGAAACATTTCTTGCATTAAAATTAAGTCCATCATAAGTCTGTTTGCATGAATTTCATGACCCATTTATCTGTTTGGATTTGGCCCCATTACCTGTCTTTCTATGAATATCTCAATTCATTATTAGTTTGAGATTGCACACTAAATATGTGCATCAAGCCGTCATCAGCATTCTATCTTTGTACATTATAGGCACATGGCTCTCTGCATGCTGCTTAAAGGTGGCCTATCAAGAAGGCATTACGTGCACCCTAATCCGGTTGCTGGCATATAATAGAGAGTGCTACTGCTACCTGGATTTGACATCAATGGTGTAAAAGGAGAAGTGATCTTGATAAATGTAAATCAGTTCAATTTGTGCTATGGTTGGAAATCCTTCCTATACGTGACAGCAGCAGCAATGCAGTCCCTTCTGGCGGGCAACTGCCTTTGGATTTCTTTATCTCAATTTCTGCACTTTTTGGACACTTTGAAACACCTCTTCTGATTGTTGATTCATTCTAGCACAGTGTAAGAATATTTAGAACTCAGAAAATAGAGCAAAATGTGTAATGTAGGATAAGCAGAAAGGTGGGTGTCTTCAATACGATTAAATTCGATTAAAATCTGTCCTAAGCTGTTTGAACAAGGTATCTCACATTCCAGGTAACAAAGGGAATTGTTAACTAATCCTTTTAAAATTACCCTGGTTATCAGCAATATATTTATTGATGTGGCAAGTCTTTTTGTTAATCTCTGTCTCATGTTGACCTGTGCTTTCCGCATAATGATATTATTTAATGTTATTTATTTTTGTAGAGTCTCGATAAAAAATAAAGCTTGTGAAATTATAGAAGTAGTGAATAGATTGAAAACTTGACCGTTAATATACAGCGACCCATCTTTTTATCTCAATTGTTTGTTAACCTTCATTTTATCAATTGTTGAGATCATGTATCAAAGAGTCAAAAACCTCTTGAGTTTTTAACCTCTGTGAGGATGCCATTGTGTGCCATTAGTTATCCACTGCTTTACGACAAACTGATCAGTGCAACATGATAGTTGAAGAACAAGTTACTGAGTCAGGACATAAAAGTATAGTTTTAAAATGGAAGGTTTTTTGTACCATTCGTAAGTAATAAGAAAGCACGAATTTGATTGCCCTAGAAATGTGCACTAATTAATTCCTTTTAAGGGCAGGCGTGAGTGCTTTTTCAATGCGCGATAGGGAGGGAAACAGTCTGAGATGACTAAGTAGTGGGGAGGAAATATTTATGTGTGGAGGAAAAATAAAACTTACTTGTGCCAATTTCCATTTTTGTACCTCATTGACATGGTATTTTCCACTTAATTAATTAGGAGTTTACCTGGAAACAGGCCTATATCATTTATTTCCAGGAGTACTCCTATTTTATGCTTTTTAAAATCTGAAACTACATTAGAAATCTACTCCAAGTGCTGGAGTAAATAGAAAAGAATACTTTTTTTACTTTTCCTAAATGGTCTTTATAATCAACTTTGTTTCCAAATTAGCCCTTATAGGGAAAAACATAATTCACATAATTCTCCTTCAAATTGTAATATGAAATTGCTGAATGAGAATGGGCGTGTTTCAGGTCTGGCTAATCAACTTTGAAATTTCAAATCGCAAACCACAGAGTTGCATTGTGAGAGAAGTATTACTTGAGGCAAATATAAGAACATGAATGTTTGAAAAGTTCCGTTCCTCTGTTAGCATTAAAATCCAGACATCTGAAGCTGCTTCCTACTGCCACACCACACATACCTCTTGGCACTCTAACTTGATAGATGTTTGAATGAAAAGAAACATTATTAGGAGCTTCACAAAGATTTCTTCAGGCAATGAACATGGAAATGGATGAGGGCACTCTATTTTAACAAATATTTTATTATTCATAAAATAAGTGCCTATTCAATTTATAAAACGTGCACATGCCATAGGAAGCATATTTTCTCACACGGCTTGTGCAATTATTTACCAACATTAATTCAACTAATTCTGCATCTTCTCAGATCCGAAAAAAGAAGTAGATTTACTTCATCCCGTAACGATACAATTTGGGCATGGATTGACTAAAACTGGCAAATAAGGGAAGCAAAAATTCAGAATTCTGATTCAAATTCTATAGCCTTGTTTGCTCCCAGCAGCAGCAAAAAAGCTGAATGTGATTACACTAATCTTTGCATGAAAACAAAGCTTTAGTCAGACGAAGCCCTTTTTAGTGGATTGGTGTAAATCACTTATTCGTTGTTGAGTTATTTGACTTTTAAATGTGTTTGGGAGTGCAAAGGGGTAATCCTGGAATCTGTTAACATATCTTTCACAAATTACCAGCAAATTGTAAGAGATTCAGAGTGTGAACATGTTTACAAATATTCAGAACTGATTGTCAAAGTAGCATGTTTTGCTTTCAGGAAATTCTGGTATTCGTGGATCTGAATTATCTGATTTGCTGAATTAATTTTGCCACCACGTGATGCAATTGAGTTAGAGGATACATGTGAATTCTGGAGTATGTGTAAGGGCTCCTTAAAAATATCATCAAACATTTGTGCTTTCACCACTCAATCTGATATTTTACATCAAGTCCCTGTTGATACCTATATATGCATGTGTTGTTATTTTGAATTATTTGCAAAGTATTAGACTGGCTAGACAGCATAAGCTCTCCCTAGGCCAAACATAAATATACAAACATAAATACATACATAGAGGCGCTTACGGTCGGCACTCTTCATCCTTTGTTCTGTTCGCCTGTAATCCACATTTTGCTTCGGCCAACCACAGCATAGGGCAGTGGGTCAGCCCATTTCAGCTATTGGCTCTCTTTCATTGCGAGCAATGAAATTTTTCTTGATCACATGCGCAGCCGCCTAAAAAGATGTTCACTTCAGAGCAGGGTTGGTGGGCCAATGCCTTTCTTTGCCAATACTATTTTCTTTCCATTGTTTTTGACTTTGATATTTTTTTAGCCATCTTTGTATTTTTAAACTATAGGCGAGCTTTACTCCTCTTCAGCAGGCCAGTGGATGGATGCACTCCCTGCCATATTTAGGGATGTCCACCATATAGGTGGAGATCTCTGTGCCTTAAGCAGTGCCATCACCACAATGGCTCTGCTAAAAGCGCTGAAGCTCTGCTGTGCAGGCACCATGAACAATGTGCCAGCACACCAAAATGTTTTGTTCTTCAAAAAACAAACTCCTACTTTTGGTGTTGAGAAAGAAAAACTTAATGACCCTTACCTACTCTTGAGTTTTTTCCCAGCATGAGGGTGGGGTCATTAATACTATTTCCTGTTCGGGCCACCAGGCTTTCCCTGGCAGACCCAAACAGGCAAGAATTGTGTAGGAACATTTGCTCTCAATGGGGCGGATGGCCTGACTGACCGCTCAATGTTTGTCGGGCTGTTGGTCAAATGTTTCCACCAGTGGAAACAGTAAGTATCTACTGTAGAAGCCATGACATTAAAAAAAAAAAGTGGGGCATCACCAGTTTAGCAAAAAGAATACTTTGTAACTTTGGCCAGAGAACCCTGTCAACCATACTAAGGCCCCATGTCCTTCGGTTACAGAAATTTTGGGGCACATGCATCAAGCTAATTAGCTGACACAAAGGGGCCGATTCACAGAATTGGCCCCTTTGCAACCAGTAATTAGTCTTTTGGGATGCATCAAGCCCAAAGCCTTTCGCTAAATAGGTAATCGCAAAATTTACGAATACCTTTTTTGCGAATGCAGTTAGGGAATCGGAATTTGCGACTTTCTAAATGCAATGCAAGAAGCATTCTCAGAATGTGACTTTGCATTAAGAAATCGCAAATAACCATCAACTTCAAGTTGATGGTAATTTGCAATTCCTTAGAAAAATGCACAAAATTGCTATGTGCCATATGGCGCACAATATGCCCTTAGAGCATGTGAGTGCGCCACATGTGCACACATGCCAATTTTGGGGCTGCATCAGGGTGGCCGTTTGGCCCCAGAGAACTCTTGAAATTGCAGGCGCAATTTGCGATTACCTTTTTGGTAATCGCAAATTGCGAATGGTTTCCCATTCATTCCTATGGGCCTCTTGGTTCATAGGAATGAATGGGAAGGCATTACCTATTAGTGAATCTCAGTTTCAGATTCGCTAATAGGGAATGTGTACGAATCGCAATTTATTTAGTGATTCCTACATGCATAAGGAATTGTGATTTCTAAAAAGCGATTCTTTAATAATCGTTATTAAGGAATCGCAATTCCTTATGTTGATGCATGTACCCCGTAAACCCTATGGTACATATTCTTTGTGCCAATAGGAGTGATATTTTTCCGTGATGGGCATTGAAATGAAAAAGGGTTGCTGTACCTATCATTTGTACACCCTGTGGCGGCTGGCATGGCTTGCGGCTGGCGGGGGTGGGGGGGTGACCGGGGGGGACGTCACGTGGGGGGTGTCGGGGTGGGTCACGCGGGAGTGCGCAATATAAGAAAAATTCTAAAAAAATAAACTTACCTAGCCGTCGGGTCCCGCTCTACTGACCAATCACAACACTGCAGTGCAACGTTGTGATTGGTCTGAACGTCCTGGTTCAATGCTCAGCCAGAGAATGGGGATCCGGGTATGATCTCCTCGCAGACTGTAATGAAGTCTGCATGGAGAACAGGGAAAGTGTGCATGACTGTCATGTGCACTTAGGACTGGGCAAACCACTCGTTCCCGCTCCTAGAGCAGAGCAGCCCGCCCACTAAGCAGCACATGCATAAAATGATAACTAAAAGTTATTATAATTTTATGTTTCTACTTTTCCTTGCTTAAAAGCGGTAGTGCAACGCTCGGAGCCACCGCTGTGTACACCTGCCTACTAGGAAGCACCCATACTGTTTTAATGCAATTCAATTTGAATTGTTAAATTTAAAACTGTCATTGCAAACATTCGTCTTGCAAATTAAACTCCCCTTCCGCTTGACAGGGCCAGTTTTGTTGGTTTTGTCTGTACGTGTTAAACTTGCTGTGTACATTTTTTGTGTTTGAATTAACGGTCATGAAGTCTTCATGTATTCAAGGAAATTAACTAGTTGTGATAACCAATGTTGAGATTGCTGATATGTTTTTTTTTACACCTTGAATAAACTATAATTGGAACTGAACAGAAAAATAAGTTGCTTAGACTTTCTAAACCTATGCTTTTTAAATTGGTCAAAGTAGTCTACTCTATTTCGAAAGGCATACCATATGAGGCTTATTTGTTTTCGACATATATGGTGTTTCTATTGTAATCGCTGTGGTCCTCACTGAGGTCGTCCATAGGAAAGGACTGACCCCTTTCTTTCTCCATAAGGCTGACATTGATTTATGTAGATGCTGTGCTTTGGTCCCCAGAAGCAAATAACTATTTTCGTTGCACTGTATTTGAAGATAATTTATCCTAAAATGTTGGTGCAAAAAATGCAAATTTTCACGAAATGCACATGGCGTGAGCAAGAATTCTGTATTATGAACTGTGTGCATCCTATGAGGGATGGTTAGAATATGGTCACACCTCTTATCTAAATTAATCTCAACGCTCCACTTAAGAAGTAAACATGTCAGTGTTGAAGTAGAGGAAGGACTAAGATCCTCAGCCACACTCTATCTGCAGGATTGCCACAGTAGAAGGGTGCCACTGGATCAGTCAAGGGTTGCCTGGAGAGCATCATTAAGAAGCTGAACGGTCCTCTCCGTCCGAGATAGGTTATCTTTAACTCGAACATCTGGCTTTGATCCGGGGCACTAAACTGGACAGTCTGCACATCTGGATTCCAACCAACACCATTCCTGAGAGTTGGAGGGGCAGCCACCTCCTTCTCCCAGGAAGGTGTGCGGGGCTCTTAGATATCTGCTGCATGTGTGAAGCAGCAGAAATATACAAGCCTTGGTTTTTAAGTCCAATCTGCAGCAATAAACAGGATTAACTAACAGGAAGGTCATTTCGCTCCCTTACTGCACGAATTCTCACAAATGAGTTTCATCCTCTGCCATTGGCCAGGGATGAAATCCATACATCACGCAACAAGCATTGCTACTGGTAGGCTTTTCAACCATAATATTAAACTTAAACCGCCCTTTGGATGAGGCTGAAACACTTGCACAGGTATATCTCAGTCAATGAGCACTCCTGATACTCCAGAGCATCTGCCTCAAATGTAGAATTTAAGCAGGAGTGATTTTAAATTGCTAGGACTACATGGGAGAAGGCCAGGTTCCCTATATAGCTGCAACGAAGTATAGTACAGGAAATAAAGCAAAAGCTTTATGTCCTTGCAAATCAAGGTAATGTACTTTGAAAGGTACTGTAGGTTTTGACTAAGGGTTATTATGGGTTTCTCTGTGGGCAAAAGTGGAAACCAGCCTCCCCAGAGCAGTGATATTGGACTGTCTTACCATGGATAACATTTCACGTATTCCTTGGTTAGCTTATATTAACCCCTTCCATGCGGATGACAAAGCCAGCTCGTCATGGGCGTTACCTGCGCTACGCGCATGACGAGCTGGCTTTGTCACAAACCGCGTTTTTTTTCAAATTTCAGCGCGCAGCGGGAAAACCCGTTAGCGCGCATGCGGTTAATTCATCTTTAGTACGCAGGGCCACTGGAAAAAATCTAGATTTGCCGTATTTGCCACATAATTCATCGTTGGCTGTATAACCTGCTGATTTGAACAAAAACATGTTTCTAGATCAAACTATTCAAAAGTCAGTGGTGGCTACAACTATAAAAATTTGGTAGGGCGCTACAGCCCCAAACTCACCATATATTGCTCCCCCAGTTGTGCACCTCTCTCCCCGATCAGCATCCGTGAGCAGGCAAGGGAAGGATTTCCTTCCTGCTCAGTGGTGACTAATACAACCACTCATGCTGACAGCAGCTCCAGGATTGGTGGGAGCAGGCTAACCAGCAGTCGTTTTGAGGCTGTGGGCCTGTGCCAGCAATCTCCCGGCTGTTTCACATCAACGGATTTCTGGGTTTACAGTGCGCATGTCGGGCTGGTCATAGCAATAGAGACGACCAACACCACATTGAAATTCGGGTAAACAGAAGGCCTTGTATCCATGGCCAAGAGGATGGGAAGGTTAATCCACATGCTTTACAGACCGGGACAGATTGGGGAACCAAACCAGCTCCACTCGCTGCACTGTCTCTATATTTCGGTTTATCCATTCACTCTCTCTCTCCTCTCTCTTCTCCCACTGTGGCAGTTTTCTCTTGCCCCATCCCTCACTTTGTCTTTCTCTTGAAGCCCCCCATGAATGCTGCAATTATCCTCGGGGAGATGGGGAAAGTGGCAAAGGGACCAAGAGCGTCTCTGGGCTTTTCGGTGGAATAAAAGGCCTATCCAGTCTTGTTTACAGCTGCATGAAACTTGGGTCCGGGTAGAGAGTCCTGCTGCCATTTTAGGTGCAGCCACCCTGCCTTCAATCTGCTGTTGAAAACCAGTTTACGTTATCAACCTGTAAATAATTCACTCAATTAATGGTCCTATATCCACCACTAGACATGTGACAAACAGGGGTGGCTCCTCTGTTAAGGCAGAGGAGCGTTGCCCCACTGCTCTCAGAGCAGGAAAAAGGAAAAATAAAGTGATAATAACATCGTTATTATCATTTAATTTTTTGTAAGTACGGGACTGGGTTAAGGCGGGCGGTGCGGTGGCACAGGCAGGAGGAGTGGTTCATGCGCATGACGGTTTGGCCAGCCAAACAGTTTTGCGCACTGATCCAGCGGGCTATAGAAAATATATCATAAACTACGCTACCCAATTTCATAACCTATAAACAAAATTCTAAACTATACATGGACCCATTTATGAACCTGATATATTTTTGGGCCTACTGAATCAGGTGGTCAAATAAATCTATATACACATTATTTACAAACTATAAACATTTTATACATTTGCAGAAAGAATATTGTCATTAGTATAAAACCCAATCATTTAAATGACCACTATAGGCGACGTGATCTAGCTAATGGTAACCTATACTTCTAAATAACCAAGACCAGCTTGTTTGTCAAAAGTAAGATTTTATTTTCTAAATTATGGTATATAAGTTGTAAGTTTTATAAATGAAATTTATTAGCAATAAAGCAAGCATGATAGTAAGAAATATGGAAAAATACAATTTAAGCAATTGAATCAATTTTAAAGAAATTATATAAAGTTTAGCATTTCTAAAACCTATTTCCCTAACTGAGCTAAATAGACAGAAATTAAAGTAAAGTTCTTTGAGGATTCTTACGTGCTCCACGCAAAGTCCAGCAGCACATCACCCTCATCGGAAAGTCAGAAAGCAGCAGCCAGCCCAACCCTAAGGGCATGACTTTTTATACCTTTCTACGCTAACTAAACTAGCAAAGGAAAGTTTTCAGAAATACTCGACGTCCCATTGGCTGAGAGTGACAAGTGACATGTCACCCGATTCTTAAAAAGTTCCACAAAATCATGTCTTACAAAGACCATTGTCTCTTCCACGTGAAGCCAGAGGCTTCCTGCGATTGCAACTTTGTTTTAAGTCATCCTCGCAGCTTCCATAGTCTTACAGTGCAACTTCCGCGGATGCCAAGTTAAGGACTGACAAAAAGTTCACTTTCGACCTTGGCCATGTCCGACAGAATGATGTCAGCTCATCAGTTTTTGCTTTGTGAATGCATCTTCAATAAACGTTTTAATTCAGAATGGGCGTCTCGTGACTTTCTGCAGAATTACAGATCAGCTTTTATTTTGCGGCTCAAATAGCTAGGCCTCAAAAGCAGGCAACTTATGATTTCTAGTATAAAACAAACACAAGAAAAGTATTAATGTAAGAAATAAAGTATATTCTGTATCCACCCCATGGTTTACTAAATAATTAACCCACCCGATTAATCAAATGTTACCTAGCCATTGCAAACAAATAAAGCAGCGTTTATATTTACCAGTCTCCGTTTTTCAATGAGACCCATATGCACCTAGAATAGTAGAAATGACATCACACAGACGAGAAAAAGCAAAACAAGCACATGCTTATTTTAAATATGCAGCAGTTAGTAATGACAAAAACGAAAACAATAAATTATTTTATTATTTTGCACGAACAAAAAGATGCAACATTTATGCACTTTTATGAGCACACATGTTAGTCCCCCCACGTGTAAAGTTTAATCTAGGTTGTATTAGCACGACATATCACAAATCATTAATAATTTTATTCATGTTATGGAAATGTGACTTTGCGAGTTAAAACAAAATTTTGTTTTCTATCTCGCTCCATCAACTCCCTCATCTGGTGATTAACAAATCACCACACCAGCACTCAAAATTTTGGTAAATTTATTTTATAAGAAATCGATTCAAATTCATTGTATTAGTAAACCTAAAAGTCTGTTTCAGCATAATCCTTGCAATTAACATGACGCTCTCTATGTAACTCCTGCAACTCAATCTCCCTTTCCTCTTCTTTTCTGAGTTTATAAATTCTTTTCTTTTCTCTCAAATGCTTCTTTCTTTTATACAACAGACATCCTACTTTAGTCAAAATAAAAATGAATATAATTATAATCAAAGGTGCCAGAATCTTGCCAAGAATTGAACTTCCGATATTATGAAACCAGTTTTTAATTGCTTGAAACCTATTTGAAAGTTTCCCAGTAAAATCTTCTTCTTCTAAAGGAATTATTTCAGAATGCATTTGTGTAATATTCTTAATATACATTTCAATATTCTTACTCTCATCCGGTATATATGTACAGCAATGTTGGACATGTAAAATGCCACAGACTCCTCCCTCTTTTGCTAGGAGTATGTCTAAAGCAAGACGGTCTTGAATTACCATGGATCTAATTGCAATAACTTCAACATTCACTAATTGAAACCCATCAGCAGTGTCAGTTGATAATCTATCAACTATAGTGGACAATTTTCTGATTCTCCCTGCATTTAGGGTT
The DNA here is from genome assembly GCF_964261635.1 of Lissotriton helveticus. NCBI lineage: Eukaryota > Metazoa > Chordata > Amphibia > Caudata > Salamandridae > Lissotriton > Lissotriton helveticus. The sequence continues at coordinate 361,517,080 of NC_136065.1, read as the reverse complement.
ATACCAACAAAAGGTATTACAGCTTAGAAAATATCTCCCAGAACTTCAGTAAAAGTTTCTCTTTTAGCTCTATTTACATAATTATGGATTTTAAATAATCCTTCTGAATCTCTGTCAACATGAAACACTTTAGGAAAAACAATTCCCACATAACAAGTTCCATACCAATGGTCTGGAAGGTTGTAGTAGGCTTTGTCACCACAAACAAAATAAATTCCAGGAAAGATAGGATCTTTTCCACCTTTAAATCCCCAACCTCCCATAATCTGATAAGTATCTTCACAGTTGCTTGCACCTACAAAATAATTATCAAAAAGTGTGTTATCTCTTCTAATGCAAAGCTTTCCACTAACAGGTTTGTCTATGTGAATTGCAATATTTTCAAGCATTTTGCCATTTAGTTTCTCATCCTCTTTTTGCCAGAATGATGACTTAGTCTGCTTGACTAATTCATTTCTCTTATAAATTGCTCTTCTCTCCTCAACCATATTCAGAAATTTCTTCCCTTCAGCACTTAATTTACATGTTAGATTATTCTTATAAGCATACTCATAAGTGAGTTCGTTAGTAACAAGGAAATATTCTCTCATTTGTTTAGCTTTCTTATGCTTATTTAAAGCATTATCAATCTTGACATTAGCAAAAATCTCATCATAATTTGAATAGTAATATTCTAAACGACCAGTTTGATAAAATAAACTAGTTAATACACTACATGTAACAGCATAAGTGAGAGGAAGCATATTATATGTTACTCCCTCAGAAACAGAAGCGGGTAACTTAACGCATACATAACAATCCTTTGCATCCATTACCTTTACATATTCACTCAAAAGCTTTGTGAAAGTATTGCTTGAAAAATCACCTATTGATTTATCTTGATGAATGTTAGGCTGATGATCAATTACTTTTGCAGATGCACTATGTTTAGTTTGGCTAACCAGAGCTTTGCTTGTTAAATTAACTTTGTGTAATTCTCTATTCATTTCTAAAGGTATAATCACAGCTAGTACCAACCAGAGCAGAACTAAAATGAGCAGACACACCAGAGTCATCTTACAGCATCTTTTAAAAACAGAGCATTTTGAAGTGCTCTCCTTAATGTAAGGCATTTTTAGGTTAGTTTTAGCCTCAAAAATAAAATAAAAAATAAAAATAAATTTTAAAATTTATATACACCCCCCTTTTAAAATATTTTTCTTTTTATAACCCTAAACAAGATTTCTTCGACCTTATGTCATACATAAGTTTTTCTTCTACTAGACAGTTTTTCTTCGACCTTGTGTCAACTAACAGGATTTCTTCAGCCTTATGCCAATTTAATAAATTTGTACTTCAATCATTGTCACTAATTTCTTGGATTTCGTTTTCTTCTTCACTACTATCATATATGTCTATAACAGGTGGAATTACTAAGTAAGTCCACTCAGGAGACTTGTATTTCTGGTTTGGTCTAATTATTCTCTTCCCTTTTCTTGATATCACTTCTATTTTCCTTCCAACTCCAACCTCTTTTCCAGGACTCTTTTGACTACTGATTTCTTCAACTTGTTCTATTGGCTTTTTAATCAATCTGACTCTCAATCTTCCACCAGGCCAGTAGTCTGCTTTTCTCACGTACTTTTTCTTTGGTTCAGAATTATTCGATTCTGATTTCCAAGTCCTTTTCTTTCTGTTTTCACTTCCACCTTCCACGTCACTTTCCTCAGTTTCGTAGTCTGAAATTTCAATTGACTCAGGAACTTCTCTATTCGGCAATTTCACTCCTTCAGGAACTTCACTTTGTCTTCCATCACTGGTACTCGGTAATTCGTTCTCCTCCTCTTCCTCAATTACCTCTAGCTTCCCAGATTTCGGATTTTTGTTCCTTACTTCAGAGCTTGTTCTCTGCCTTTCGATACTCTCCTGGTCTGAAACTTCTTTTGGTTCAGCTTCTCTGTCTTCAACATAGACAACCGAATCCTCAGTTATCTTTCCTTTTAACAGATTCTCTTCACCTTCAGAATCTATTTCAATTATTTCTAAGTCTTTTCTTGTCAGATTTCCATTCACTGGCACAGTTTCCAGATGTCGACTTTCTTGTCGATCTTCAGAATCTGGAATTACTTCACCTTCTGTTCTGTCTTCTGCTTCAGAATCAGAGTCATCTGTGGTATCACTTTCAACATCAGAACTCTCAGGAGTTGGTATTGGAATAGTATGACTTGGATGAATCCAGCGCTTCAATCCTCTGCACTTTACAGCATTAGTAGTGATCAAGATTACCTGCCTAGGTTTCTGCCATCTAGGAGATAGACAATTCCTCCTCCGATGTACTTTCGTTCTGACCCAGTCTCCAGGTCTCAGATCATGTGTCAAAACTTTGTCATTTGATTGTGCTTCAGTTCCCACCTGATTAGACACAGAAGTTACCATATCAGATAACCTTTTACAGTAATCCAAAATTGCACTGTCATTTATGCTCAACAGTTTACCTACAGGTACAAAAGCTTGCCTCATAACTCTTCCCATCAAAATTTCATGAGGACTCAAACCTGTCTTTTTATCTGGTGTACTTCTTATTGACATCAAAACAAGTGGAAGAGCATCAGTCCACTTAACTCCTGTCTCTAGACACATTTTTCCAATTCTGTTTTTGATAGTTCCATTTATTTGTTCAACTACACCTGATGCCTCTGGTCTGTATGCACAGTGTATTTTCTGCTCAATACTCATAGCTTCGCAAATTAATTTCAACAGTTTGTTATCAAAATGACTTCCTCCATCACTCTCAATAGTGACTGGAAAACCGTACCTTGGGATGATTTCTCTGAGCATTAGTTTTGCTACTGTAATTGAATCACAATGTCTTGTAGGAAAAGCCTCTACCCACCTTGAGAATAAGCATACAATTACAAGTACATATTTCAAACAGTTGTGTAAGGGCATTTCAATGAAATCTATTTGTAACCTGGTGAAGGGACCACCTTCTCGACCAATTATTCCTGTCCCCACCACTGATTTTCTGTTAGGATTCATTTGTTGGCATGATAAACACCTTTGACAAAAAGATTCTGCAATGGTTCTAAATTTGGTATTGAACCATGTTTCTTTAAACAGTCTGACCATAGAATCTCTTCCTAAATGAGCAGGACCATGATATAATCTGGCCATGTCAGAAATCATGCAATTTGGTAAAACTACTCTCCCATCTTTGTAAACCCACACTCCATCTTCATCACGTTGTCTACAATCTGATCTTAACCACTGGTCTTTTTCTTCATCATCTGCTTCGTTTTGTAAATCTCTAATCTCATTCCATGTTTCTACAATAGTTGTTAGCATTAATGAATTTGAATCAGTTTCTGTACTTCTATTCCGATTGTAAGAATAATTTTTCCTTGCGCAGTACTTTGCTGTTTCATCTGCGAAGGCATTTCCTTTGGAAATATAATCAGTTCCTCTAGTGTGCGCTGCACACTTGACTATGGCAATTTCTTTTGGCAATTGTATTGCTTCAATTAATCTTCTAATGAAAACTGCATTTTTAATTGGTGATCCTGTTGATGTCATGTATCCTCTCTGTGACCAGAGTTGTCCATAATCATGCACAACTCCGTACCCATACTGACTATCAGTAATGATGGTAACTCTTATATCCTTTGATACTTCACATGCACGAATTAAAGCAATCAATTCAGCTACTTGAGCTGAACGAACTCCTTCAAGACATGATGCTTCTTTAATGTTTTCAACTGTACAAACTGAGTATGAAGCTTTCAAGACACCACCTTCGGATCTTAAGCATGAGCCATCTACAAAGTAGACAAAATCCGATTCAGGCAAAGGTCTGTCTTTGATGTCTTTTCTTGGTTTTGTGCAGAATTCCATGACATCTAAACATTCATGTTCTGTCTCAATGTCATTAACGATTTCTGAATCAGGCAGTAATGTAGAAGGATTTAGATTCAAACATCTTGAAATCGAAACATTATCTGCTCCTAGTATGATTTTCTCATACTTTGTCAATCTGCTACTTGTTAAATGCTGAGTCTTACCTCTTGTCAGTAATATTTCAACTGAATGAGGCACAAAAACTTTGACAGGAAATCCCATAATGATTCCTTCACTTTGTTCAAGGCTGATACTTGTAGCTGCAACTGCTTTTAAACAACCTGGTAATGCTTTTGCAATTGGATCAAGAACTGCAGAGAAATATGCAATAGGTTTCTTTAGGTTTCCATGTCTCTGAATTAACACAGATAATGCACATCCTTCTCTCTCACTGCAATACAGTTCAAAATCTTTCTCATAATTTGGCATACCCAAAGCAGGAGCTTGGCATAAGCTCTTTTTCAAGTTTTCAAAAGATTCCATCTCAACATCACTGAGAATAATTGGATCTTTTACATCTGATTTGGTCAGTCTTTGTAGTGGTTTTGCAATTACTGAAAATCCACTTATCCATTGTCGACAGTAACCTACCATTCCTAGGAACATTCTGACCTGTCTTTGTGTTCTTGGCGGTAACATTGCTTGAATCATTTTTATTCTCTCTATTGTTACTTGTCTTTTTCCCTTTGCAATTCTGTGACCAAGATATTTCACTTCCTGTTTGCAAAACTGTAGTTTTGCTGGGGACACTTTATGTCCTTCTTCTGCAAGGCGATTTAACAGAATTATTGTGTCTGTTACACAATTTTCTCTTGTCTTAGCAGCTATTAACAAATCATCAATATACTGCACCAACGTAGACCTACCTGGTAAGTCTAAATCTTCTAATGATCTTTTTAACAGTTCGTTAAAGATTGAAGGACTTTCTGTATAGCCCTGAGGGATTCTTGTCCATCCAAGGGTCTTACCTTGGAATCTGAAAGCAAAGATTTCATAACTGTCTGGGTGTAGAGGAACAGTAAAGAATGCATTGCAAAGGTCAATGACTGTGTACCATTCAGCATCATATGGAATCTGAAATAGAATTACTGCTGGATTTGGAACCACAGGACAACATGGAATAACAATTTGATTAACCTTTCTCAAATCTTGTACGATCCTAAATGTTCCGTTAGCCTTTTTAACTCCCATAATTGGTGAATTACAAGAGCTACTCTTCATTTCTTCCAATACACCTTGCTTGATTAATTTTTCAATTACAGGTGTAATACCTTCAATTGTCTCTGTTTTCATTTTATATTGTGGAGTGTTTGGAAATTCTATTCCCTGCTTCAATGCAATTTTAACAGGATCTACGTTTTTCATCAGACCCATCTCATTCCCAGTAAAATCCCATATTTCAGATTGCACTGTTTCTTTTAGCTCTTCAGGTAAATCTTTTTCTTCAAATGCAGGAAACAATTTTGTTTCTTCTGCTTCCATCATCATCATTGTCATTCTGTACAAACCATCTTCTTCCATTGTTTGTAATTCAACTCCTTCAGGAGAACAATATATTCTGCAATTCATTTTACATAGGATGTCCCTACCTAATAGATTTACTGGACTACTATTGCAAACCACAAATCTGTGTTTGTCTCTGTAATTTCCAATTTCAACTGGTACTGGATCAGTTAAATCTGTTTTAATTTGCTGATTACTTACTCCCACAACTTGGATGGTATCCCCAGAGAGAGGTAGGTTTTCAATTTCCACTGATCTAACAGTAGAACGGGTAGCACCAGTGTCCACTAGAAAAGTGATGTCTACATCATTAACTTTCCCGTTTACATAAGGACCAGACTGGTCAACCTCAAGAGTGGCTCCAACAACACACTCTTCCTCCTCTCTCGGGCACCGTCAGCAATAATCATCAGAATCACTATCTTGGCTTTCTGTTAATAAAAATTGTTGTGAAGCATTTTGCATTTGAACCCTTTGCTGCTTTTGCTGTTTTTGTGGTTTTATTACCTGTTCACATCCCTGAAATCCCACGTTTGGATTATATTTTTGAACTCCCCCACAATTCGGAAAAGGTGGTTGTGGCAACTGGTCCTGACGATTATTCACCTGTTGTTGTTGCTGTTGTTGTAATTGTCGCTGAATATTAAATTCATTTAACCCCTGTTGCATCTGTAGCTGTTGCTGCACGTTAACACCATTCTGCATCTGTGGATTCAATAAGGGATTCTTTAAGTTTCTAGGAGGATGAGGACACTCGTCCCTCCAATGTCCAATTTCGCCACAATTAAAACAAGGTAATCTTTGTTTCAGCTCTTCTATTTTTGGGCTAAATTTCTTTTGGAAATTATTACCTTTAAACTTTCCTTGTATCTGGTTCGTATTTCCAGTTTGAACAAAATTAGTGTTCTTATTTCCCATGCTGGCAATCTGTTGCTCAGCCACTTTTACCTGTGCCCACATGGCTTTCTCTTTTAGCTTCTTCTGTTTTACTTCTAATTCATCGCTACAATATTTTGCTTTTCTCAGAATATCATCAATAGATAGTGCTTGCCATCCGACAATACTAGTTCTGATCATTTCTCCAATTTCAGGCTTTAGTCCATAAACAAATCTATAGATAAAATGACTCATGTCTTTCTCGTCTAATTTTTCATAACCACTGTATTGTTTAAAGATTAACAGTAGTCTTTCATAAAAAGAATGAACTGATTCTTTTGTTTCCTGCTCTGTTCTTTCTATTTTAACCCAATCAACTTCTTTGGGTGGAATTTTGTTTTTCATCCAAACAATTACTTTCTCATAAAAATCCATTACGAGTGGATTTGGGGCACCTGTTTCTTTAATTCGCTCAGGTTCTGTTTTTGGCCAACTAATAGATATTTTACATTCTGTCCAAAGATCAGATGGAACAACAATGTCAAAAAATCCATCCAAATCAATCCACAGAACTTTTGACACTTTGATAAATCTATCGACTTGCCTGTACCACTCAACAGGTTTCTCTCTTAATTTAGGAAAATCATTTGTGAATAACAGAATGTCTTGTCTCGACCATGGGACATGAACATATCCTCCACCTGCAACTTCTCTCATTGGAAATTGTTTTGACATTCTTTCTAATCTTTCATCTTCCTTCCTTTTAGTCCATTTCACTCTCCATTTGTTCAGTTCTCCTAGCTTTTTGATATAGACAATTAAATCTTTAATGTGAACTATTCTTCCCATTGAGTTCAAACTCTCAATGTCGCTTTCTGAGAAATCTAATCTGTAATGTTTTGCAAAATTCTTTTGTTTACTCACATCGATTTCAAGTTCTGCAGCTAGATCCTCTAATTGATCATATTTATTTTTCGTTTTCCATTGAATACTTTTGCAAATGAATAATAGTTCATCATCCCGATAGTAATTTAAACTATCTGGGCCAATTGTTCCAATTATTAATTCTTCAATATTTGCTTTTAATTTGGCCACATCAAGCTTTGGTGTGGTTACCCTGACTTCAGGACTTCCTACATCTGACATAGCACCCATTGGTGTTTTTGGAGATAAATCCTCATTGAAAGTTAAATCAGGCATTCTCGATCTAGAAGTGTTTAATTCTGCCAAGTCTGAATAAAATTTTTCAGCAGGTTTTTGAATTTCTGTATTTAAAGGAATAGTTAATCCAGTTTTGTTTGTATTTCTTTGATCAAATACAGGCTGAACAGGACCTATTGTTACTGGAACTGTGACAGCTTCCATGCCTTTTGTCATTCTTTTAATTAATTCTTCTTTAGACCTTAAATATTCATTATAATCATCATCCTCAACATTTCTTGTCTCTCTTGTATAATCTTTTGGAGGTTCCCTTGCTCTTGGAGTCATTGAAAAATGTCTACCCTCATTTCGAGCATTCTCAAATTCTGGTCTTCTAGGAGTTTCAGTGATTTCACAATTATTTGGGTAAAGTTTAGGAGCTTCATTAATTGGAGGTGCACTCGGTGAAGTTTCAGTAGAAACCACCGGAGTAGACCATGATCTAGGAGGTCTCAAAGGCTGATTAGGCTGTTTATTTTTAGCAGTTGTATATATTTCTTCCATAATTGCATCCTCAGATTCACTTTCCATAGATTTTCCTGTAGGAGAACCCATTACCATTTCATGAATTAAATACAATCCTTCACTCATGTTTCCCTGTCTCCACATTCGCAATCTATCTTCATGAGTTTCTCTTTTCCATGATGGATTTTTAGAAGGTCTTTTAATTCCACTAGCTTCTCTTTGTAACTGATACATCTCATCTTCCCACTCAACTAAAGCTTCAAATTGAGTTGGTCTCGGTTTAGGAACAAGAGCATTCATTTTCTCTCGTAAGTTTCTTAAAACTCTTACATTAAATGAACCATCATCAGGCCAAGCCAAAACACCATCGTTTTTAGTATAACGTTTCCAACTGTCGAACCATAAGACAGTATGATATCCGTATTCACCTTCCATGTACGCTGCAGGTGTTTTATACTTATGAAGTAGTTTACCACCTCGCGTTTCGATTTTCTTGTCAGGTGAAAATAAATTCTTAAATTTTTGAAATAATGTTGTCTTTTTCTCAACATGTTTAAAATGATAACTCATTTTTAAAAGTTAAATTTATTTTACAAAATCGTTCGTAAAATATTTCCGGGATGTTCCGCAAAACAACCAATCCGTGCGCGAAACACACCAACAAGCCAATGGCAGTTGAGCTACGTCAGTTTCCTGCTCAACCAATAATTTTGGAGATTTTCCTAAGGACCAATCAGCTCACAGGCCGTCAGAGACTCAGGAGCCAATCAGAATACAGCTTGTGACGTAGGTCACCCAATCCCAGCGCGGCTCTGTGACGTACACAGCAGCTGCGGTTTCTCGCTTCTCACTCCTGGCGCTTACCCCTCCTTCACAAAATCTTTTCACAGCGCCATTTTAAGAACACTTTTCAGTGTAAATTAATTCTTAACAATGACTTATAAAGACAACATCTGTTCGTTTCACTAATTAGGATAGTTTACATACATTCAAGTATCCACACTTCGGAATAGACGGCGCTATTCACACTAAGGATAATATTCAATTGTTAGTAGAGTAACCTTACCCCACCCTTCAAGCAAGTATAATTATGAACTCGCTTTGCTCTGAACCCACCGCGAAGTGAAAGTTCTAAGAGTTCCACTTGAACATAAAATACAATTCAAACTCGCACTTTTACACGGAAAATTCCCTAAATTCAAACACACACGAAATCCGTACAGGACTCTCACCTGTTTATAGAAATCATGCACCGTTAGCAAAATAACGACGTTATCCGTACAGGGCTCTCACCTGTTTATAGATATGAAACATGTACCCGTACAGGACTCTAACCTGTTTATAGATAATCATGCACCGACGTTAAATTTTACCCTTCACTCAAGCTCGGATATAACTAATACTCTCATCACAGTGAGTTTTATGGAAGGCGCTTTGTCCCTATTCTCATGCTGCTTTGATTTCTTAGAAATTCCTCACTATACAAGAATCAGACCTAGCCCTAAAACTGTGCTGCTCGGCGACAACACTATGGTACACGGCGATACCTCTTGTGATACTCGGCGATATCACTACAAACGAACAGATGGCTTGCGTGACTAATTTCTCGCCACACAATCTATACCGGTATAGCTTACAGATAGGCACGAAAAACGAACTTAACAAGTGTTAAAACATTAATCCTATTTGCATACCATGACGCAATCCTTAGCAACCAACATGTTACCTTGGTTACCGCTTAGCAACCATCAATTTCTGCTACCAGATAATTGATGGTTGCTAAGCGGTAACCATCCTCTGCTACCAGATAATTGATCCAGCGGGCTATAGAAAATATATCATAAACTACGCTACCCAATTTCATAACCTATAAACAAAATTCTAAACTATACATGGACCCATTTATGAACCTGATATATTTTTGGGCCTACTGAATCAGGTGGTCAAATAAATCTATATACACATTATTTACAAACTATAAACATTTTATACATTTGCAGAAAGAATATTGTCATTAGTATAAAACCCAATCATTTAAATGACCACTATAGGCGACGTGATCTAGCTAATGGTAACCTATACTTCTAAATAACCAAGACCAGCTTGTTTGTCAAAAGTAAGATTTTATTTTCTAAATTATGGTATATAAGTTGTAAGTTTTATAAATGAAATTTATTAGCAATAAAGCAAGCATGATAGTAAGAAATATGGAAAAATACAATTTAAGCAATTGAATCAATTTTAAAGAAATTATATAAAGTTTAGCATTTCTAAAACCTATTTCCCTAACTGAGCTAAATAGACAGAAATTAAAGTAAAGTTCTTTGAGGATTCTTACGTGCTCCACGCAAAGTCCAGCAGCACATCACCCTCATCGGAAAGTCAGAAAGCAGCAGCCAGCCCAACCCTAAGGGCATGACTTTTTATACCTTTCTACGCTAACTAAACTAGCAAAGGAAAGTTTTCAGAAATACTCGACGTCCCATTGGCTGAGAGTGACAAGTGACATGTCACCCGATTCTTAAAAAGTTCCACAAAATCATGTCTTACAAAGACCATTGTCTCTTCCACGTGAAGCCAGAGGCTTCCTGCGATTGCAACTTTGTTTTAAGTCATCCTCGCAGCTTCCATAGTCTTACAGTGCAACTTCCGCGGATGCCAAGTTAAGGACTGACAAAAAGTTCACTTTCGACCTTGGCCATGTCCGACAGAATGATGTCAGCTCATCAGTTTTTGCTTTGTGAATGCATCTTCAATAAACGTTTTAATTCAGAATGGGCGTCTCGTGACTTTCTGCAGAATTACAGATCAGCTTTTATTTTGCGGCTCAAATAGCTAGGCCTCAAAAGCAGGCAACTTATGATTTCTAGTATAAAACAAACACAAGAAAAGTATTAATGTAAGAAATAAAGTATATTCTGTATCCACCCCATGGTTTACTAAATAATTAACCCACCCGATTAATCAAATGTTACCTAGCCATTGCAAACAAATAAAGCAGCGTTTATATTTACCAGTCTCCGTTTTTCAATGAGACCCATATGCACCTAGAATAGTAGAAATGACATCACACAGACGAGAAAAAGCAAAACAAGCACATGCTTATTTTAAATATGCAGCAGTTAGTAATGACAAAAACGAAAACAATAAATTATTTTATTATTTTGCACGAACAAAAAGATGCAACATTTATGCACTTTTATGAGCACACATGTTAGTCCCCCCACGTGTAAAGTTTAATCTAGGTTGTATTAGCACGACATATCACAAATCATTAATAATTTTATTCATGTTATGGAAATGTGACTTTGCGAGTTAAAACAAAATTTTGTTTTCTATCTCGCTCCATCAGCACTTAGCATGTTCTCCACCGGGCTGTAATGCACACCCTGGGTTGTGAACATTCACAGGCTCCCTGTCCCCCTCTGAGCACCGAACCATGGCGCTCAGACCAAACACAATGCTGCATTGCAGTGTTGTGATTGGCTTAGGGGAGCCTGTGTGCTTCCTGCATCCGGGGCACACCGGAGAAGTGGAGACGACAGTGTAGATGGTAGCCGTGAGGAGGTAAGTGTCTTTTTTCCTCTATTTTGTTCCCCTCCAGCCCCGACACCTCTGATCCCTGCCAGCCGCCACTGGTGGCAAATCTTGCCCCAGCACACCAACTCTTCATGGGCACCTGCCTGTTTTCAGTTGAACCAGTTTCTGTTTAGGTCAGTCCACTCCCCAGTAAATCACATTGGCATGAAGTCTTACCATGCCACCATTTCTGAGCCAGGGCTCGAGTTCATTTAGCAGAAGCACTTCCAAGGTATGATTATGTTGCATTTTTATCTCTGGCAGCTTGCAGCTGTTTCTCTTGTAGGAATGCTGGTGCAGACAGCTCAAACTAATCCGACAGGCTCTTCTATCATCTGCACCATGAAGTGAGCTGCTACAAATGACCCAAATGTACTTTTAAAACTGCCTTGAATCCCTCACTGTCTGCACAAAGATGATTGGGTTTCCTTCTCTAATTGGTCGAAGGATAATTAGGATGGAACCTGTTTTCTGTGCTATTAATCTTTTTTTTCCAGAAAGGCTGTTTGAACATGTGTTACTGGAAGCAGTAGATTTACCTTCATGCACTGAAATTCTGATGGTGAAATGTTTTCAATGTGTGGAAGGGCAGAGGTCGGAGACTCACAAATTTGGTCTGATCCTCTGTATCAACAGAAGCTGTTTTCATTCATTTGAACAGTGACATTTTCTGGGAAAATTTCCCAACATGACGAATGGGAGGGAGATCGGGGCCTCCAACATGGAGAAGTTGGTACCTGTAAAATTGTGAAGGGCCCTAGGCCCGCATGTTAGAGAGCAGCAATGATGGACACGCAGACACCAGATAGGGGTAGTGGGAATGGCCACGAGCACGTGCGCTCGGCCCCTTTTATTGGCAGCGTCATGTGACACCATGACATCTGTGGTGGGTGTGTGTAAAGTATGATACATCACTCGTGAACACTAGAACGTGTCCATGCTAGGACACTACATCCCTCCCAATTTTTAATAACAAAAACCCAACGCCAAAGTTCAACCTGTGGGGAAAAACCACATATTACTTGGATGTAGTACAGTGTTCAACTTCCGCTGAGTCCTTCTATCCGCCGCTGCTTGGAATCACAGATGATGTTCAATCTGCTGCGGGGAACATCAGTTCACAGTGGCACCGGTTTGGGGTGCTCGATGGAACCAGTCTATTGACGACTCTGCGACAAAATTGTCCTCACAGTCCTTCTTTTGCTAACGTCCATGGCGACGGGTGCAGTTAGAGTTCTTGTCATTCGCCGGGGAATGATGCACGATTTCCGGTCTCGGCCTTGGCTTCACTTGTAGTCTGTGTCCTACTTGGCAAAAGGCAGATTTGTTGCAAGGCATCCCTCTCACCAGGATGACCCCTCTCGTCGGTGTTCCCCTGCCACGGGATATCCTTGAGGTCCTCTTTCTCGGATTTGCGCTGGGCTGGATGTGCCACATCAGGTTGCTCCTACGCCGCCGTCAGTGGGGGTATGGAGGAGACGATGTGCCTCACCTCAGATTCCGCAGCCTCGTCCCGAGGTAGCTGTTGGTTTCTGTCTTTGCTTGCGATGTCTTCGCCCTCCCCTGACCTTTCGGATGGGTGTTGGAGGACCATCTCTCGTCGCGGGGACCTGCGTCCCGGAGGCCTCTGCCCCTGAGTCACCACGGCTGGCATTTGTCCAGTGTCCGTGTGACCCCAAAGGTGGATGTCACAAACGGTCTCGCTTGCTCCTCTCCGCAGATCCTGGGTGTGCGGAAACATCGTCGATCAGCTGGTCTTCTTTGCCACTGGTGTTCTTCCGGCCTCGTGTTCCTCGCACCGTTGTCCTGGCACTTGTCGCCTTCCTTATCTTCGGGAGTGTGAGTGGTCTTCCTGCACTCCTCCCTCTTTCCTTAGTTGGTTCACTGTGGGGACGTTGCTTCGCACTGACTTCTCCTTCCACTCTTAACTGTGGCAACAGGGCACATGGATATACTTCCTTCCACTCTGGCGGTGGCAGGCGTGCCACTCGGATCTCTCCTTTTCTTCCTTCCTTTTCACGGTGGCAGACGTGCCACTCAGATCTCTCCTTTTCTTCCTTCCTTTTCACATTGGCAGACGTGCCACTCGGATCTCTCCTTCTCTTCCACCTGCTTCGCGACATCACTTGGACCGATCTTGTGTCTTCTCTCCTGACCTGGCTCCTCCATGCAGTGCGCGCACTCTGCATGTGTACCCCTGGTCTTATCCCCGTCGGGGACACTTTCTCCTTCTTCCTCAGCAGCCAGAGTTGGTGTCGCGAACCTTCTTTTCTTGATTCTGGTTGGTGACGTTCGGGGGTCCATGTCCGTAGACCTTTTCATGGTTGAACGTCCTGGACCATTTGGCGGTCCACTTCTGCCGATGTCTGGCAGGTTGTCTTCGGTCGTCCTGTCGGACTTTGCGCTTCAACAATCTTTTTGGGGACCCGTCGTGGGTCAGCACTTGATGGGCGATCATTCTGCGGATCGGCTCCTGGGAGGCGCCACGTCGTGTGGTCGTCCGCGATAATTTTTCTGCGCGATGGCGCTGCATGCGCTCTTCTTTCTCCTTGCGGTGGCTGTGCGTCGCCACGTGGTGCGTTGTCTGCGCACTTACTGTTCAGGGTTCTTGGACGCCTGTTGCGTGTCGTTGGGTACTTGCTGCTTTGGCTGACGTCAGGTACTTGCTGCTTTGGACCGTTGGCGGGAGTAGGTGATGCTGCAGTGAGCGCCTGTGGCCACAAGGCGTCGCTGCTCTCTCCGTCCTTTGATCGCGGCAGTCTTTTCCCTGGACGTTCTTCCAGTGCTTGGCAGTCGTTTCCTCCAGACGTTCTGTCAGCGCTTGGATGCTTAGTGAGGCGTTCGTGCCTCTTCCCACGTCGCGTTGGGAGTGGCAGCCGCCGACTCCTTGCTGGTGTGTGTGGGTGTCACCTGCGCTGTTGCGCACTTACTTGCTGCTTGTAAGTAGATTCTCCCTGGGGGCGCTATTCAGTCTGTTGCCCCTTGCTACTGTTGACCCATCGTGGGTTTGTGCAATGCTTGCTTTCTTCCTTTCTTGAATGGCAGGTGCAATTTTTCCCTCCGGCCACTAGATGGCGGTAGATTCCAATTTAGCAGCAGCCAGCGGCCTGCCTTGTGGCTCTTGTCTTGCCTGTGTTGTGCACTCTACTGCCTGTCCCTCACTCTCAGTGCACAGGGAGCTGGAGCTGCTGCTGTGAACCGGCCCCAGGGACTGGACGCCAGGGGCTGGAGCTGCTGCTGGTCACCTGGCCTCATGCTGCCTTCCAGGTGAGTCCCTTCCCAGTTTTAGTTTACTTTTTGTTTGGGGGCGGGATGGTGCAGGCATGATGGCGAGTTCTGTGGATATGTGCAGGGGGGGAATGCTCCTTGTCGCATGCACTTTGACGTTTGTTTGTGTGTTTTCAACTTTAACATCGGCGGCGCTGGCCGCTCACAGGCACTCCGCTCCTCGGCTGGGGAGCCCTCCTGTCGCTCTCCCCCCTCCCCGCAGCAGCTTCTTGGTCCACACGCTGCCGGAAGGGGGGTGTGTGTGCACACTGGAAGTTTGTGTCTTGGCGGCGCTGGACGCATTCCAGGCGCTGCCTTCTTCTGCTTTTCCCTCCCCGCCTACGGCAGTCCTCGCACGGGGGGTGTCGCGGTCGTGGCGGGTGGGCTCCGCCCGGCCCGTGCACCTCTCCGGTGGGGTCTCTGCCTCGCGGCCGTCGCAGGTGGGCACTGGGCGGTCCGCTCCTCCCTGGTGGTGATTGTTGGTGGCGGCCGACACGGGTGGGCTCCGGTCAGCTTGCTGTCGGCCTCCCGGTCGCTGCGGGGCTCCGACGTGCCCACCGGCTTCTCGGCGCGCTGCGCCGTGCTGCAGGGGATGCCCTTCAGGCGGGCAGCTCTCTTCCCCTTTTTCTATCGCTGTGGGTCGTGGCACGCATGGGCTGCACTACCGGCCTCGTCGCCAGTGTAAAATTGTGAAGGGCCCTAGGCCCGCATGTTAGAGAGCAGCAATGATGGACACGCAGACACCAGATAGGGGTAGTGGGAATGGCCACGAGCACGTGCGCTCGGCCCCTTTTATTGGCAGCGTCATGTGACACCATGACGTCTGTGGTGGGTGTGTGTAAAGTATGTTACATCACTCGTGAACACTAGAACGTGTCCATGCTAGGACACTACAGTACCCACGTTCCATACTGTGGGTGATGTTGTCTGACATCCAGCAGAGTAGTAGTTTACTTACTACAAAGGCCTAAATGTGGTTAAGTAGCTAATATCATGCCAGTGGTACCAGGTGTTGCAACCACGGCTTCCATTCTTAACCACATTGTGTGATCTTGGCGAATTGTCTGCGCTACCTCTGAGTCATTTTGCTTATCCGTTAAAAGTTGAGGCGTAGTGGGAGTGAAAGGGGACATTCCCCTATAAGGCCGTGAGCTCTATAGCATCAGTAACGTTTTTAAAAGACTGTTGTCTCGCTATGACTCCCTCTTTCATCACCTCTCAATCCTAGATGATACAGATGTTATTGTGTTCATTTTCACCCATATTCCTTTTCTTTTTCAACGTTGGAGGATTCCTTATTCCTAACGTTGAAACATGTATTAGGTCTGCGAACATGTACATCTCCATGTTTCGTTTGTTGTGAAATACATGTAAATTGAGAAAATCAATAAAGAATTGACAGTTGACGAATAAAAATAATAATTGATGATTGTTGTGTATTAGGTCCTTGTAAGATACAGTGTCCAGTTTTTCCCTTCCTAGATGTTTGTATGTCTCAAGTATGCAGAAGTACTGTCTGACATAAACATGGCGTTGACTTTCACTCTTTGCCACATTGTGTAAGCCGGACAAGCGTAGTCTATCTCTTTGTCATTTTGTTTTTAGGTCAAGACTAAGGGCAGCACGCATGCGCTGCTCGCTCTGCGAGGCATGCTGTATTGGAGTATGCTCCTGAAGCCTTGCTCACTCTCCGCCCATATTTGTCATTGGCTTATGTCATTGCCCTTCGTAAATGATGGCTTCTGATTCGTACATAGGCATGTTATTCCCTCCTTAGTACTGCCTTGTCTTCACTTGTTACATCCCACGAGGAGTTGCCCTTTTCCATCGGTTGTTACACGGTCTGCTTTATAAGTTGGTGAGCACTATTTTCTTAATGCTCTTCCCCACAGCATCGGAGCACCCACCAGCTTGGTTTTAAATAGTAATATATTTTTATTCAAATTACAGTGCGACCCGCTTCATAGCGCCACTTGTTTAATTATTTAATATATGGCGCGGTCCACATTCACTTCAGCAGCTGGCCCAATTTAATGATTTAATTACCTGCACGGGCCGCTTTCACTTTAGCGGCTACGCTGCAGAGCTTTCGAAATTATTATTATTCTTTTTTAAACTTTGGGGGAAAGCACCATACGTGCCATGCCCATTTGTTTAGATGCTGTTCACGGTAACCTGAATATGCGAGCAGCGTCTATAAAAAGGGGCGTGGCCACCATTATAGTGGTCTCAGATTTGCGAGAGTTTGAGCTCTTGGCATTAAAAACAACAATGCCTTTGATATATGTGTTCCTTTTAAAACACATAAATAAAAGGTATTGTCATTTTCAATGCCAATAGCTTAAATGCTCTCAATGCGAGACCTATTGCATTGAAAATGCTTGTTCTGTCAAAGGTAGCACACTTAGAAGAAGCTTTAACAGGTACCATATTAAAAACAAGCAGTGATGAACGGCCAGTATTATGTCTTTGTAACACACAGGGGCTGATTTACAAAGGGCCTCCACACTCATGGTGGAGTCCCCCACACTCATGATGGGGGCCCCCTCTCTTGGCGAGATCTCCACAATTGGTAACTGCAGTACGGAGAGGTCCCACCATGAGTGTGGTACCCCGGCCACAAGTGCGGAGGCTACAGTGTCTAATTGTTCCCTTTACAGGCGGTTGTATGCCAGAAGTATGCAGAAATATCATACTTCGTAAATATTGTGTCCTGAAAACAATTTACCAAAATTTTGTCCTATTAGGTGTAGACTATGGGCCTGATTTAGATCTTGACTGGACTCCCATCGTCCCTCTGGGGGGACAGTTACAAGTATTCCATCAAGCTGGCGGAATCCCACCCGCTGTATTTAGATGTGTGCTGGCTGAACTGCCATCCGCATCAACAGACTGTTTACCGTCGCCTAAGCGGCACACCTCTTCATCGATGCGGCGGACTCCATTGCTGACTAACAGTTCTCTTTCGCTGTCAAACCAGCTGGTTTGTGCCAAGCAGATTTAGATGTGCCCGTTGTGCTGCCATTGTCCTAGCGACTGTTTCCTGATGGAGTGAGTCACTGGTGGAGTGGAGACTGATAAGTACCACTTTTATAATGTGTCACTATGTGTCATATAGGCTATGTGTGCTTGAAAAATATATGTAGGTAATGTCTTGCCCCTTTTTTATTTACATATAGCATAGCACATATACAACATTTACACACTATGGAATGAACACCCACATGCACCACAAACACAACGCCCACAACCACCACAGCAGAGAAACAAAAAACGCTTCAATGCAGGTGTGTTCATATTACATTGATAAGATGTAAAAAACACTAATGCATTACGCTTGAGAAAAAAATTGCATGTTATGATAATGTAAAAATACACAAAGCTAAAGGAAATGTTAACACATGATTCATTGTAAGACGTGTAAAAAACTTACCTTTGATCCTGGAAACAACAGAGTTGATAAGCATTATTGTCATGTTGTAGCAGCAAAGGACGGACATGGATAATGGGGTTCAAGACGGAAGTGTGAAACAGAAAAAAGGTAAATTGGTACCTCGTTTCCTTTGAATACACCAACTCAAACATGACGGTATCCCTGCCACAGTTGTTCCAACGGAAAGGCACATCGTGAGTAGGACGGCAGTAATTCTGGCTAGACTCCCTCCGACAGAAGCTTTTGCCTACAGGTCAGGGCTTAATTTGAGCCGGAGCTTGCCGGTGCTTAGCACCGGCACCTAATTATTAGGGCCGGGTCTATGAGTCACGGCAGCATTGAGTGCACCTGCGTCAGTAATTGATGTATTTATAACGAGAGAGCGTGATGTGCATGCTGTCACTTTGTTTTTAAAGCTCTGGAGACTAATACCGTACTGGTTGGTTGACTGATGATCATCACTGATGTGTAAAACTGAAACTGTAAACTACCTCACTGCCCAGCAGACTCCGATCAATTCTCCTCCTCAGACCTCACTCCCTCGTCTTCAAGACTGCCTTCCGGGCGGCCGCGGATCAGTGGTGGGGACGGGACACTGTAGTTGTTGTTGAGTTGGGCAGGGCAATGCAGGGCGGTCTTTTTCTGCGGGGGATGGGGCTGTGCCATTTGCTGTTTTAATTTTGCCTTGGCACGCACGCCCGCCCCAGCATACCCGCAAGGCCGCCCGCCCGCACCTCACCCCGGTCGGTGGTGGTGTTGTACGCCCGCGACGCCTTTCAAAGTAGCGGGAGCAGGAGTAGTCGGGACCTCACCCTGCTGCTTGGACGACTTACAGTTCTGCTCACCAGGTGAGGGCGAGGGAGCATCAGGGGGCCTGGCACTCAGGGAGCAGGCGCAGCGCCGCTGTGATGGTGATCGACTGCTGGCCATTATGTGGATTGGTCTACTGCTGGTCATGATGGCCAGCGGCGCCAAATCAAGATGATTAGGTTTTTGAATAAATAAAGCTGCGCAGCAGGGGGGGGGCAGGCCGCAGGTGCAGGATTACTGCTTTAAAAAAAAAATCATAATGATGATGATTCATTGGTGACGTGACTGACTGGTTTGATCAAGAGGGCTTGGTGGTGCAGGACTGGCCCTGGTGTAGGCGGCGAAGGCCCGCGGCCAAATAAATAAATAAAGCTGCGCAGGTGAGGCCTACGCTACGCCGTCCGTCGCCGACTGGTTTACTTTATTACGGGTCATCATGCCTGGTCACTCTGATCACGAAGAAGAGGTTTGTGTGATCAGATCATGTTGCCAGAAGTGCACAGGGTATTGTTCCGTTGCGGGCCGGCCGGGCCCGGGCTGCCTGGATAGAATCGTGGATCAGTACTTGCCCAGGCAGGCTGGGATGGGATTCAGTTTCGGTTCAGGGCAGAGGGCAGGGCAGGCTGAGCTCATAAAATGTGGGGGTTGGCAAGCAGCGTGCGCAATGTTTTTCACACTGTAATGCGCACGCATTTACTGCTTTGCCACCACCCCACCATACCCGCACTGGATCAGGCTCTGAGGTCCGCTCACCACCACCATCCGATTCCGAGTAGTCATCGTGGCCCGGTGGCCAGCCAGCCAGCCGCCGATCAAAGTAGCGACGATCGGGATGTGATCAGTCTCACACACACTCAGTATGTTCACAAGCGCAATGCGGATTGCGGGTGGCGTGATGTAAATAACATTTGAAAGTGCACTGTGCAGTCTGTCCAATACTGCAATTGCATAACACCGGAGGGTCAGGTAGCCACGGCGCGACGAGGAGGGGGGGGGGGGATTTTTAAGAATAGCACAGCACAGGCGGGGTATCTCTGTCTTAGGGGGGTATGTGTGGGGCATGATTCGCCAAGACGGGCTTGAACGGGGCCCTTCCTAAGCTGCGAAGAGGCATCGCTCTCATCAGGACGGGGGGCCGTACCCAATCATTGGTGCCTTTTGTTCAGTTTTGCACGTTTTCCCTACTGCTCAGTGACTGGTTAGTTACAGTATATATGAACCCTTAAAACGATTTTAAGAGGCTGCACACCAAGGCAGAAGTAAGTTCTAACTTGTTGAGGCATCAAAAGTATGAACTTTTCTACCAGTGCACGAGATCCTCATCCTCATAATTTTGGAGAACTAAACATTGGCTTTTCGGTTATTTTGCAAGTGAAACGGTTCACACGAGTTCAAGGAAATGCTGGCCAGTCAAGGGACCCTTCTCTTTACCAGCGACTTCTCACATGATGCCTGCAGCAGATGCAGCCCAGTTAAAAGGCGCGCTTTCTCCCTTTGACAGTGTACCACATTTCCCTCAAAAACACCACGTGTAAAAGAGCACATGACGTGGACACGCTTCATAGTAGAAATACAGTATAAATGCATCAAGCACATTAAAGGACGTCTCCGAGTCCTACAACAGTCAAGACTGCAGCGTGATTCCAAAATAACTGGGCCGAAAATATGGCGATTGTGCAAAGAGGCTGGACCTAAGTTTCAACCAACTGAGCTCAGAATTGAAATGTCTGCCTTGCCCTCTCCCAGTCTGCTCTGTCTTGCCCAAGAAGAAGGTATTTGCCCCATCCACAGACCTCTGATAAAGGAACTGAATAACCTTCCTGGCTCCTCTCCACACCAACCTCCTCAACTCTTCCTATCTTGGGGGGTGTTATCATTGTTATGCCGTCACAGTCACACAAAGCCAAACTTGCAATGGCTGTCCCTTTGTAGGAAAAAGCAAAATGATGAAAATGAAAATGTCCCTATAGAAAACGAATGTGTTCATTAGACTGTTTTAATTCTTCAACTATTCAGCCTCAGTTCCTTAATTACATGCCTTTTATAAGCCCTCACCATATCCTCTCCCAAGCTGAAGACCATCAACAATTTCGGAAGGTATGCTCATTTTATTATCAAAGCTATTAGGGAGCAGAACATTGGTTTGGGTGTTACCAGCAATGCATGGCAGCAGCTAAACTGGTTTTCAGTGAGCTACAGAGAACTCCCTCCTATCAGGATGAAAGGATCAGAGCTGAGCTACAGCCTGAATAGAGAAAGTGGAGAGCACTGTGATGGTCGACGTTTTCCATGTTTTTTTGTAATGTTGCACATTTCAAGAACTGAGGCTGAGTATACATGTAACCTGGAGGGTGTCCACGTCATTTACTGTGCATAGGAGGGGCAATTTCGTTCAAGAGATTCTGTGGCATCTGGAGTGGATGTTTAATGGATGCCAGGAGCACACAGAGTTTTGAATGATTGATACCCTTAAAAACTATCTTTTCGGAAATACGTCAGGTTTATAAAGTGCTCTCTTCCTATTCCAAGACTGTGAAATGCATTTTGTTTGCCTTTTATTTTGTCTTTAATCACTCTTCAAGTAGTTGAAAATCTGAATAAGCCAGGATGCAAAGAATTCTGTGAGGTTACTTTTAAGTATGCTAGGATTGTTAATCTCGGCTGTTTAAATCATTTTTTAAAAAGCGGATGGCATGTGTTTTGTAACATTTTAATGAGCTCTTGTTGGCCAAAGCCATGGTAAAGAAACTCCTCTGCAGCTGTAGCACATACATGAAATGAACTCTAAACATGTACAAATGCTTGCAAGTAACATATCTTTTTTTATTTATTTTTTATTATTATTCAAGCTTTGTCTTTGGTGCAGGCGTGCAGCCAAGCTTCATGAGAGCTGGTGCACCCGTGCAAGGAAATGAGGCTATGCCGAATGTACATATGATTTACAAAATCTTCAGAGGGCTGATTGTGTTGCACGCCTCTGTTTTACTGAAAGAAAATATAACTTTTAGCAGTGGCAGTTGACGATGTGGGTGGAGCGAATATAGTAAGTGGGTGGAGCCAGTGGAGGGAGTGGGTGGGGCAAGCAAAAAGTAGGTGTGGCCTCCGACAAATATTTGAGCACCTGCACTTCATATTTTACAAATTAAGCACTGCTACAGGTGCTGTTGATGCGGTAGGAAAATCCTGGCAGAGTCCATGGCACTCTGACGATCTTCCATCTATAGACCCACTAACATCTAAATCGAGTGGTCAATCCACCAAGTAGGTGGGTGGTGAAACCAACGAAAAAGTGATGGTGGGACCAGCTCTGCCAAGATCTCATTCAGGCCCTATGTTGTAATAAGACTGATAGGATGAAGTTTTTGAAAAAATATTCAGAACATAATTTTGTCAGAGTATATTTTGACAACAATATTCTGATACTATATGCCAAAGGTGCATCTCTAATGGTCTTGCCAGCCTTACCAATTCATTTAAATCTCTGTTGGTAGCACAATGCGCACACGCTTACCTAGGATAAGGAAAAAAATAAAGAAGTACAGAGAGAAGGCTAAGGGCCTGATTACGATGGCGGTCGGATGAGTGTCCAACCGCCAATGTTTCGGGCAGGTGTCCGCCTGACTATATGCTGGCGGTTCAACCTGCCCGATTACAATGCGACCGCTATGTAGGCGGTAATAAAAATGACTTTTACTATTGTGACATGTGCCGCAGCCCTAAAAAAGGCCGTAGCACAAGCTGCAATGGTCAAATGCATTTTGCAGACATCCGTGTGCCAGGTACCATGTGGTGCCTGGCACGCGGTGCATGGATGTTTGGGGGGCACCACATGTTCCCCCCGGGCCCACAGCAGAGACCCACTCGGGATGGGGGCCCTGCTGGGGGCCCCCAAAGTCCTTGTCCGACTACCTTTTCATGGCGGTTGGAACACAGTGAGAAGGCAGTGGGAATGGGTCATCGTAATCCCTACGGCGATGCCACTGTAGGCACCTCCCCCATTGTAGGGATTATGGTCGGACTGAAGCTCTGACGGGCAAGTTGAGCCTGTCGGAAGTGTCGGTCAGTCCCTCCGCCTGCTGCAGTTCGATTGGCCGCATCGTAATGCACAAGTCGGTCCACTATGCTGGATGACGGTGGGACCGCCACCGATGGCCTGTCTGTGCCGGTTTCACCGACATCATTATCGGGCCCTTAGTTCTATGAAAAGAGCATGGAATGATAATGAGCAAATGTCATCAGAAATAATGCTTTTAATGAATAGGGCATTTATATTATTAAAACAGCAATCCCTTAGTTAAATACATAATATATATGATCAGAGGTCTTTAATCATGGGTCTGCTAAATTGTCATATACATTTTACTCTCGGTCAACACAGTATGGGGCAATGGCCCTGCCCACTTCTGCAACTGGCTGCCTTCATTTTTAATACCTCTTCACATTGTTAACATTCACCTAAAAAGTTCCTTCCTCTTCAGTGTTCAGTGACCCAGGGCTTGTTGCTATTGTTAATGTTGCTATTATGGGATAAATATTTGTCTGTTTACAAGATAATTCACTATAGTTTAAATAGTCAGATATATTGCTTGCTTTAGTAACATTTTAGGGCAAAATGTGCAATAATGCTCATGTAGATTAGAATAACGGTTATTATTTTGCTGAATGGGCACACCTGCAAAGCATATTATCACTGAAGAATTAACTGATGTAAATGGCACATTGTAAGAACTTTTTATTTATTTCAGGGCCATACTTAGTTACCTTTTGAATTTATTATATCATGTACAAGTGCCTATCATTGTGACATAGCACTTAATATCGACCTTTAAGCCAAATCTGAGTTCCCCCACTTTCCTATGTGCACAAACTAGTCCACAGAATGATAAAGTAATTTTCCCAGGATCAAAGAATATAAATCTTTGCCTTGGTACAAAGTAGACCTATACCAGGAACCGTTTTTATGTGTGCATACATGTCCTACTTATGATTAGGCCTGGGCGGTGAACTCCACTCCATTTGCAGAGCTTGCAGAGTTTTCCGCACTCCACCCAGCACGCGGAGTTCCAAAACACTCAGCACAGCGGAGTGGAGTTTTTTCCTCGCTCACACTTGGTGAGCGCGAGCAAGTAAAATCCACCTCCTGGCGAGATTTCTCAATGTGAACGTTCAAATTTGTCAACACGGGCGGACATGGATGGCAACCGCTCGCGTTGAGAAACCTTCAGTTCGCGTTGAGAAAGCTGCCGCTCGGGTAGAAAATCTACTCGAGCAGCAAGATAAAAACAGCACCCTCTTTTGCTGCGCATGGTGCCGTTCGTGCTTATTTTACGGCGTGGGACAAACACATCACCGTTTCTTACCAACCTACACATGTCTGGCATCTCATTTGGAGCTGGAGAGCTATTGTTTATATGCCAGTCTCTTATGAACATTTTTAAATATCATCCCATTTTAAAACTCAAAATCACTCTAGAAGAAATGTTGCTTTTGGATTGGGAACTTTCGATCTAAATAAGCTTCTTTATTGTGTGGATTTAGCTGGCAGATGTGCGTTCTTTGGGTGTTTATGATCTGTGCTTATATAAGATCAGTGTAGCTGAGAGAAGCATGATTTTCCCATAAAAAATATTCTACAGCCCCATATACATCGGCAATGGTGGGAACTCAAATACAGGCTGATTTTTAGGAATGTGTAAGAATCCTGGATGAAAGGTTGGTACTTCTTTGTTTTTTTCGTCGTAGAGGTTTTCGGGCTGAAAATAGTGTTGAGCTAAGAAAAGGACAGGCAGTGAGGGCATTCCAGTCAGATTTCTAGGAGATGACATGTGGGCCAGAAGTGCATAGATTGCATTGGCACCGGTGCCATTTTGCACTGACCAATGCACTGGCATCATTGTAGACCAACTGTTGCAAAATATTTTTCTCGCATTAGCCAAAGAGCACAATGTTTGGTTACGTCTGTGTAAACTGTGATAGGCAATGCATGTGACCCAGAACTGGTCCAACACCGTACAAAAACAAGCATTGGCAAAGTCAAAATGTCTTGCATTGGCTGCAAGCTTATTGACTATGATTTTTTTTAGTGTTCAAAAATAGAGAGAGACTTACTACCAGGGGAATAGGGTACTTGAACAGTAAAAGTAGTATTTCCCTTGGTGAACCGTTACTACTTGAAACAACTCAAAGTGGTTGTCTCGGTCAACCCGGTTTAGGCCCACTAGATCCCTTCACTTATCTAATACGCTTATACAACAGTAATATGATTAATTATTTATTGTTATAAAAATATTCGTACAAATACAATTGACTGTTAAAAACAATTCATACGAGCCTATGTTAAAAACACAAACAAATTCATAAAATACAGTTTCTACTATCCTTAAAAAAAATTTAAACAATATAATCAGTTTACATTTGGCATTTGTTAAACTAGGAGATACAGAAAAAGGAGAGACAAACAAAGACATAAAATTTGTCAATACATTTTGCACGTTTTCTGAGATTTAGCATAAACACAATCCTAGCTCTTCGTGTTTTTTTTGGCGTGAGATGACCGGCGCCCGTTTTTGGCAGAGCTGAGGATTACGAGGGGTCGGGAAATCAAAGTCTGGATGCATACCGAACCGAGTAAAGAAACAATAAGAAGGACCGGCCCCCGTAAAGCAGAGGTGATAAAAACACACAGCAGGGACTCTTTGAACAAGATACCTGTAAATCGAGAAATAACCTGGCAGAACTGAATCTGAAAATAGAGTAGTGGACCATCTCCTGCCTATAACAGACAACCAAAGGAAGTACAGCGACAAAAAAAGCATCAGAAGGTTTGGTTTCGAACATAAATAAAAAGGATTAAGAACAAACATAAGATGTACAAACAGACCAGGATGAAAATTTGATCATTGACGCATGAAAAAACGATGATAACCTGAAGTATGTGAAAAGGAAATCTATACTAACGACAACCAACCAGTGCCAAAAATAGGAGAGACTCAATAATATAGTCTTGATAAAGATGGTAACACATCAACAATAGAGCACAAAGAAAAATACAAAGTTCCCCGGGGAGAGTACTACAGTGTCGAGAGGAGAGTAGACATACAGAGTCAAGGGACTAGCGAAGGTCCCTTGTCGGAACTAGAGAGCCTCACACACCCAGAGCGTTAGGCGTGGAACACACCCTGGCTGAAGGGTGTCCAGTATCATCATCGGCTCACTGCTCCTCGTCAGACCGGCGCTGCAATGTCTGACGGAGTACCATGAGGCACTCTTTTAGCGGAGTTCTTTTGTTCCTAGCCGATGGTGGGTGTGAGTGAGGAACAAGGGGGAGTGTAGTCGGTGAAAAGTGAGTGTGTGTTAAAAAGGGATAGTCAGTCCACAATGGATTTTATTGGCGTGGCTGATTCCCTGATTAAAAGAGGTGGGAGGGGAGCTAGAAGCTGTGGAAGTATACAGAAAACTAACTCAACCCCCTGGTGTGGTCAACATGTTTCTCGCCAAACGGCGATTCGTCAGGACCTAGACAGGGTACTACACAAGAAGACAAGTGATTATATGCTCATTCACATAGTAAAAAGCACATACAACCTCTCTGGGACGTGTATGTAGAGGGCCAAGGGGTCCCACTCTAATTAGGCGACCCTAAGGGAGAATAACACGGGCCTCGCAGCATGCTCCCGTGAGGCCAGCGCTGTCTGGTGGATGAACCTTAGTGCAGGCGCTGGTGTGGCGGAGACACCTACCCCTCACGCTCGCAGCAGACACCTTAGTGCAGGCGCTGGTGTGGCGGAGACACCTACCCCTCACGCTCGCAGCACCTGGTCAGAGTGCTCCGCACTCTGACCAGGTGCTGCGAGCGTGAGGGGTAGGTGTCTCCGCCACACCAGCGCCTGCACTAAGGTTCATCCACCAGACAGCGCTGGCCTCACGGGAGCATGCTGCGAGGCCCGTGTTATTCTCCCTTAGGGTCGCCTAATTAGAGTGGGACCCCTTGGCCCTCTACATACACGTCCCAGAGAGGTTGTATGTGCTTTTTACTATGTGAATGAGCATATAATCACTTGTCTTCTTGTGTAGTACCCTGTCTAGGTCCTGACGAATCGCCGTTTGGCGAGAAACATGTTGACCACACCAGGGGGTTGAGTTAGTTTTCTGTATACTTCCACAGCTTCTAGATCCCCTCCCACCTCTTTTAATCAGGGAATCAGCCACGCCAATAAAATCCATTGTGGACTGACTATCCCTTTTTAACACACACTCACTTTTCACCGACTACACTCCCCCTTGTTCCTCACTCACACCCACCATCGGCTAGGAACAAAAGAACTCCGCTAAAAGAGTGCCTCATGGTACTCCGTCAGACATTGCAGCGCCGGTCTGACGAGGAGCAGTGAGCCGATGATGATACTGGACACCCTTCAGCCAGGGTGTGTTCCACGCCTAACGCTCTGGGTGTGTGAGGCTCTCTAGTTCCGACAAGGGACCTTCGCTAGTCCCTTGACTCTGTACGTCTACTCTCCTCTCCACACTGTAGTACTCTCCCCGGGGAACTTTGTATTTTTCTTTGTGCTCTAGTTTAGGACATATACACTGGACCCCATTAAATATCGTCCTTACTCTGTTCCTCTTGTTGAGAAAAAACACATCAACAATAACCATCGAAACGCGTTGACGCCCCCCTGCACGATCAAGGGATTAAAAACCTAGCCTGTAAACAAAGAACCATATATGTCCAGAATTGTGTTTATGCTAAATCTCAGAAAACGTGCAAAATGTATTGACAAATTTTATGTCTTTGTTTGTCTCTCCTTTTTCTGTATCTCCTAGTTCAACAAATGCCAAATGTAAACTGATTATATTGCTTAAATTTTTTTTAAGTATAGTAGAAACTGTATTTTATGAATTTGTTTATGTGTTTTTAACATAGGCTCGTATGAATTGTTTTTAACAGTCAATTGTATTTGTACGAATATTTTTATAACAATAAATAATGAATCATATTACTGTTGTATAAGCGTATTAGATAAGTGAAGGGATCTAGTGGGCCTAAACCGGGTTGACCGAGACAACCACTTTGAGTTGTTTCAAGTAGTAACGGTTCACCAAGGGAAATACTACTTTTATGATTTTTTTTTTAAACAAATTTTGAAGCTTTATTGCAAAAATATTTTTTTTATATGGCCACCCATACATGTACATGTGCAGGCACACACCCATATATGTATATGTGTGCACACCCACCCACCAGATGGCTAGCTTTGAATGTTTTCGTAACTACGTTTTACAAAGAGATGGCTGCAATTGCGTACTTGCACGCATGGGCAGCCATGTTACAATGGGTGGTAATCCCAATAAAGATGGTGACCTGTGCAGCCACCGCCTGTGCAGGTAAGAGTGGTGGGGCGGGTGGGTGGGTTGGGAGGGGGATTCGACAGACGACCATGAGGTGAAATTAAATAAAAAATTAATTTTCCATCATCGTCGTCCGTCGAAATTCCTTCCCACCCGCCCCACCGCTCTTACCTGCATGGGCTGCAGCTGGACCTGTGCATGTATGTAGATGAATGCGCAACTAAGGGCTACCATCTTGAAACAGATTGAAAGCCAATTCACAAACATGGCAGTGCAAAGCACTGCATGACAGAGTGTGGTGTATCCAAGGGGTGGTGAGAGACTAGTAGCAGTTTCTGGGGAGCTGGCAGGCCCTCACAAAGTTAAATGTAAATGAAAGGGTAAAAAGTCATTTAAAAAACACAGAAAGCCCATAATGGACAGATGACAAATAGCTTCCATAAAGGGGACTAATATCTCTGTCGAGGACTGCATTGTGCTTTGACAGTTTGCCATCACTCATGAAGAAAGGAAACAATGTCTTAAGAAGCTTGACCTGTTGCTTCAGGCAGTATGCTGCAGTGGGCGAAAGCAAAGGAGGAATCACAGATGAACTGACCAATGGATGAAGAGGCTTGGCTGATGCTTTCGATAAGTCAGTTATTCACTCACGCCACACCTGACAAAAATGATGTTGAAGAGATAACATAGGAAAAAAAGGTCCACTTTAACGTGCAATTAAAAAGATAAAAACGTGGCTCACTGAAGCCTCTACCCCGATTATGGACATACTAGTCCCCCCCAATTATCACATCATTAGGCTGGACAGGTCTCCTGGCAAGACGGGCGGGGGAATTGCATGCATTTTTAAGAGCAACCTCTCCGTTACTCAAGTCACCTCCCCCTCCCTTTCCTCCTGTGAACTCCTCTGCCTAGACATCATCAGTGAGGGCAAACAAGTATGTACTTTACATCTCATTTATCACCCGCCTGGTGACAATCTCATATTCCCCCAACAAGTCATGGACCTGATCACTTCCAACGCCGGTCGGCAGACCACTCAAGTCTACCTGGGTGACTTCAATCTCCACTGGAACGATCAGAAAGACACTACGGTGAATAGTGTAAAAACTTTCCTCAATGCGCTTGACCTCACCCAATTATGCGATAAACCAACACACGACAAAGGCGCGATACTCGATCTCATCATTGCCAAAGAGAACGCTATTCAACTGGAAGCGATTCTACCCTGCGATTGGTCAGATCACCACATTATCACCTTCTTTATCAACGAAAAAGTTAAACCTAACCCTACTCAACCAATCAAATCCAAAACATGGAAAAGGGATTTGAAGAATCTTAACCCCTCCACCCTACCTCCCCACATCGGCAACCTCCTCCTTCCCCCTTCAGGTGCCTCAGATGTTCAATCACTGACTGACCACTACCTTGACTCTATGAATACAATAGTCAATGAAGTCGCCCCTCTGCAACTGAAGAGAGTCTCCACCAAAATTTCTAACCCCTGGTATGATGACAGTCTCAATGACGAAAGGCGTAATATGCGAATGGCAGAGCGCACCTGGAGATCGGACCCTTCAGCACTGCATCTCAAAAAGCTTAAGACCAAGAGAAATGCCTACTTTAGGAAAATAAAGCGCACAAAGTCGGACTTCTTCAGCCGCCAGTTGGACCAAGCGAAGAATAGGCCAAGAAAACTGTTCGAGCTAATCAAGACCCAAACAAAGGCACAACCCACACAATCAAATAGCACAACAAATGACACCCCACACTGTGAAGCCTTCTCTGCTTTCTTTAAACATAAGACTGACAACATAAGAAATGACCTCATCATGGATGTAAATCGATACTCCAACTACACCAGAATGGCTGACACTCAACCTAAAAACAAGGCATCCTGGCAGTACTTCGACACCTACTGGGAAGAAGCTATACACAAACTGCTCTGCACTTTGAAGCCCTCTAATCACCTCACAGACCCTCTACCTGCTAATGCTGTAAAAGACTTTATCCCCTTGCTCCTCCCTCTCTGGACCAAGATCATCAACAGCTCTTTGCAACAAGGACACATTCCAGACTCCCTTAAGGTGGGGCAAGTCACGCCTATACTCAAGAAACCTACAGCTGATCCGTCTGACCTAAACAATTATCGGCCCATCACCAATATCCCCACCCTGGCCAAACTGTTGGAGAAATGCGTCCAACTCCAACTAACAAAACACATTGATCAATTTGACCTCCTCAACCCTCATCAATCAGGCTTCAGACCGAAACATAGCACGGAAACAGCTATGACACACATAATTGATGACGCCCTCCAAATTCTGGATCGCAATGAGTCCTGCCTCCTCATCCTTCTTGATCTCTCGTCAGCATTTGACACGGTCAAACATGAGAACTTGTTGGAGCTGCTAAGTACTAGAATGGGGCTATCGGGAACTGTTCTCAAATGGTTTTCGTCTTTCCTTCACAACCGGTCTCAGAGGTTCAAGATCGACAATGTACTATCTACACCTGTGCCTGCAGATCTAGGGGTTCCACAAGGATCCACCCTCTCTCCTACACTGTTCAACCTCGTTATGGAACCCCTCGCCACCTTGCTTCAAGCATCCAATGTTCAATTCCATATGTACGCTGATGACACACAACTCTACCTAAAGTTACATTCCCCGGAAGATATCAAACAGCTGAATTCCACGCTTATTAACACCCAATCCTGGCTGGCCGATAATCACCTCAAACTAAATGCTCTAAAACTGAGTTCCTACTCATCTCACCTCCGGCGAAAATCTCCACCACCCAAACCTGGCTCAACAACCTAACAGCACTCAATGTCCAACCTACCATCGTGGACTCGGCGAAATCTCTAGGCATCACACTCGACGCCAAGCTCGACATGCAGCAGCACGTCAGCAAAACCACAAAAGCAGCTAATTTCCAAATTAACACGCTGAGGAAAATTAAACCCTTCCTCCCGGCCAAAGACTTCCAAACTGCTGTACAAGCTCTAGTCATCCCTCGAATAGACTACGGAATTGCGACCCTCAGCGGTCTCCCACTACCCACAACAGCACCCTTAAGAGCCTCCCTGAACGCTGCCGCGAGACTCATTACTGGCTCTAGAAAGCACTCGCACATATCCCCAGACTTAAAGTCTCTAAAATGGCTGCCTTTTGAAGCCAGAATACAGCTAAAAATTGCAACTATGACACACGCGGCCGTGCACCACAAGGCACCCAACTACCTCGCTCAAAAGCTGTCTATATCAGGAGGTTCGAGATCCAATAGGAGTACTAAAAATCTACTCCTGAAACCTCTTAGATTTCGGAAAGCAAAAACTTACAAACGCTCCTTCTCAGGAATGGCACCCAGGATCTGGAATGCGCTCCCTCCTGAAACAAGGCTAATCACCTCCACTGCACTCTTCAAGAAAGAGGTGAAAACAATCCTTCTGGCCAAGATCTCCTGATCGCTACAGATGTTGGGTCAGAGACTCGGCATTGCTTTGTACCGCTGCTCTGCATATCCCCTGGCACTATACTCGACTTGTTGGGGGCACTATTACTGATTACTGATCCACCTGTACACCATTGTAGTGGTATCAATGACTTGTGCTGCTCTATACTACTCCCTTACCTGATCATATATGGATTGGTTTTATGTTTGTTTTTATCATCCATGTTATTACCATGTTACTTACCATGTTATTACCATGTTATTGCCATGTTATTACCATGTTACCATGTTACTTACCTGATCATATATGGATTGGTTTTATGTTTGTTTTTATCATCTATGTTATTACCATGTTACTGACTATTATACTGTTCCCATTATCTCTGTTTACTCCTATTGCCCCTTCCCTGTCTTTGTGAAGCGCTCTGATATCTGTAAGGATCCTGTTCGCGCTATATAAAACTTTGAATAAATAAATAAATAAAATAAATAAACTCCACACATTCATCTACAAATCATACACTGCCCAGCAGCTCCTTATCAAGGAATTTATTGACTACACATAAACAGAAGAGTTGCATTTTCAAATTCTCAGCGAGGAACACCCAAGGTGCAGTCTCATATGTTCCAAGCAAATTCTCACACAGATATCTTTCATTAAAAGACATCTTTACCCTAACCTGATTTTTTTTCAGGCACAAGCAAACATCCCAGAAAGATGCTCAAAAACCACAGCTGTTTGGAGCTTGTAGTGCGACGCCACCATCATGCATTGAGAGAGGCCTCAGCCAAGTACAACACCAAGCAATCAAGCATTGAGGTAGGAGGATTGTGTACAGGGAGCAGCATTCAATCAATCAATGTCTTGTAAAGCGTGACTACTCACCCATAAGGGTCTTAAGGCGCTGGGGGTGGGGGAGACGCTAGTCTGTCAAGGCGCTGTGGTTCAGTCGAAGAGCCAGGTCTTGAGGTCCTTCCTGAATTGAGGCAGTGACGATGATTGCCTGAGGTTCTCAATCTTTGCTACAAAGTAGGAGAATTATCCTCCTCCGGCAGTGGTCTTGCGGATATGTGGGACGGTAGCAAGGGCCGTTTGAGTGGAGCAGATGTCTCTGGTGGGTACGTGGAATACAAGGCTGCAACGCAGGTCCCAAGTCGTCATGGGCGTTTGGTCATGCTCTGTTCTTACTGATCTCCAGGCATGAGAGCAGTGAGTTATGGGAATGGCTGAAGGCTTAATGCAGGCACCCTGCTCCCAGCAGACATTGAAGGTAGGAGGACTAGGTGTAGGGCATGGGAAAACGGCTGCCTTCTATCCAGTAGGCACAGGTGGTGAGCGGGATAAGTGCATAGCCACTCTTACTCTTGGTACCCAACTGGTAAGCTAGGCTAAGAGCCGAGCAGGAACAGGAAGTGGTAGCAGGTCACAACGAATATCATTGTAAATTTGGCATCATTGATGACACAAGTGAAGCCACTCATTGATTACATGATTAAATCACTGGTGAATTTACATTACGGATCACCATAGACATCATAAATCACATCACTGTAGACTCAAATAAATCCTAGTTTTCACGTCTACAGCCATGGCATCCAGCAATTGCATGTGCGTCATCGTGTTAAAAGGAATATGACTATTTACAACGAATGCCTGAACAATGCATTCGATTACAACGCAATTGTTACAACGACCGCGTTGTTTTAACGTGAACCATTAAATCACATACATAGTGTTATTTACTATTCCTACTCCAGTTTGTGCAACAGCAGGGAAGGTGTTGGATTGTAAATCCAACACCAGCGCGCCCCCTACAGCAAGTCATTGAAACGACTTGCAATGTAATGGTACGCGTGGCATCAATGCGGTCTTTGTAACAACCGCATTGTAAAGGAACCGCGTTGTGGAGACAGCGTTGTAAACGCTGTTTCCCGTTAAAAGTAATACTGTAACCTTACATTGTTTATAAGTGGCCTTGAGGAGTTGTGTTTCCGTGAGTGCAACTGCAGAGGTCCTTGTCCTGGAATGTATTCTTTACAAGAAAAGCTGGGTGCTTGTAGCGGTACATCACCCTTACAACCATATTTAAAAAATATGCTCTTCAATGATAGCTTGCAGGGCATGGACAACGTTTATACCAAAAGAAAAGACAGGTGACATATATGCTTGTTAGTGCTACTCAATGATATTGTGTATTTAGCTTTGCAAAAACATCTTCAAATGTGCTGATGTTTGAGAAAAAAAACATAACTTGTAATAAAAGTAAACTTTGAAAAAAATGATGGACCTTCTAACGACCTAAATGCCGTTATCAAAGGTTGCCAAAGACAGCAGCTTATGTCCTAGGTCCTGCAGGTCTCACGGTTGAGCATGCTGGCGCACGGCCACGCACGTGCGTGTAACCACCATTTTATGGCTTCAAAAGAATCTCCACGGAAAATAGCCGTTTTAAACGCCCTACCGCGTGAAACCTTTATAAAAAATAAAGATAAGATTCACATCACTCAGAGAGCACCTTCACGAGTCTCACTTTATGAAACCGTGCAATAAATACATATGACTGTTTAAAAAAACTCAAATGGACAGACTTTTAAAATCCTCTTTTACCTCCCAGACATTAAAGTTTTAGAGTTGGCAAAATGTTTGTCAGAGTAACTAGCTCTCGTGTTTGTCATTTCGGTTCCCAATTTAAATTTCAGGTAGATTGCTACAATGATTTTTCCAGGCGATGGCTACCCCATAGGGCACTAACAATATGAACATTCTTATTAGCTGTCCCGTTTCTATACCACCCAATCCTTTTTTCACATCAGATTCAATTAAAGACCTCCCAATAATATATCCCACCCACCACCACCACACTCTTTTTGACCAGCCCGCCCATACACACTTGCCACCGCAACACCATTTTACTATAATACTTTCTGGTACCTGCTCCTCTCTATTTAACTTCCTATTGCTTTAACATTCAGGCATCTTTACCAGTGAGTAGATTGTGTCACGTGGAAACCCCATAAATAAGCACATCTACTAGTTTTGCAGGACATTCTGCTGAGGTGAGCTATGGGGTGCATAAGGTGTGTTTGTAATTTAAGGCACTGTTTGGCCAAACAGTGTGTCAAAATACAACTCTTGTTCAAGATAATTAGGGTGCCAGAGCCAAGTCCTGGCAATCGTAGGATGTGATAGTGGTCAACGTTCAAATGTCAAACCATGTTCACAGTGAATGTTTTACTAAAGGATCCAAACTAAATGTTTTTCTAACTTTTTGTTTCCAACTATGTGCCAAAGCAACGTATACCGCAAAGCTGTTGGTGTAATCGTGATCATACTAACAACATTATGAGTTTGATCCTGCTGCTGGTGCACATCTGTCATTAACCAAGGATTACTCATACTGACACTTAAAATAAGTATGTAATTTTACTCTCTTAGTTAAATAATAATTTATCAATTGTCATTGAACACAAAAATATTTTCTACTTCAAAGAACATTCATCTATAATTCCCAAATGAGGAAACTCAGAACTGCAGATCAATTTGTGCCATAGACCATCCCGCTATTTACTCCTCACATTCAAATGTGGTAATGCCTTATGGTCTGCATGCAAGCAAGCGTATTATGTCCCACTGGTGTAAATGGATCATGGCATTCTGTAACCACCACGTTGAATTTGAAAGATTCCCTAATTTCTCATTTCTGTTCGATAAGCAAATTCCTCACCTCAGAATACTTCCCAGGAGCCAGACTTGATACTGAAACTTTGTCCTTCAATGCTTCTACGTGCCGCTAGCTGATGCCGTGTGGCTCTGTGCTGGGCCCTCGCCTCCCTGGAGGTAAAGGATTGGAGCCACAAATAAGCTCTGCCCCTGCGTTCTGCTATCAATTTCTTTTCGCCCCTTCGGAGTGGATCCGGACCATACTACCAAATTTGTCTTCACTACAGTTGTAACTGCTCCAACAAAATTGGTCCAGTGCAGGCTCTTCTTCCTTCCATACCCAGAGCTGATGGTGGTGACGGACGAATCAATACTGGGTTTGTGAGGTCATCTGGGAAAGGTGGAGATCAGAGGAGTCTGATCTCCTATGGCAGCCTGGCCCCATATTAATATGTTGGAGTTGTAGGCTATTCATCAGGTGCTGAAGGCTTTTCTGCTGTCCATCAAGGGTAGGCTAGTGCAGTTTCTCACAGACAGCCCCACTGCCATGTGGTATTGCAACAAGCAACATTGCGAGGTGGCACAGGGTATCTTCCAACACTGGGGAGATCCCTGGTTAGATCATTTTGTCACCTTCTAGAATGCAAAGTCCCAGAGGTTTTGTGCATCAGCATATTCAAGAGACCGCCCACTTAGAGATCCATCCAGGGTGGAAGCTGAATGGAGCACGGGACTTCTGTAGACCATCCCGCTGCTGCCTCTCCTTTCCTGAGCTAAGAACAGGCCACAGCGACCAGGCCCATGTCATCTAAGTGGCTGCAGATTGGCCCAGGAGAGTGTGTATCCAGAACATCTGGGAATGAGCATCTCTTCCTCCAATCAGGCTTCCATTTCAGGAGGATCCTCTGTTGAAGCAGCAAGGCACCGTGCAACACCCTAGCCTGCACCATGCACACCTTTGTGCATGGAAACTGAGCAGCAGCAAATGACTGTATTTAATCTGCCATGTAGGATGTCATCATTTTCACCAGACACCCTTCTTCGAAGTCCATTTCTGCCGAGTGCTGGGACAGGTTTTTGGCCTGGTGTGGTATCTGCAAGATTGACCCTTTACAAGCCAAGCTGTTGACATTTCTGTAGTTCTTTATGTGTTTGGCTCACCAAAGCATTGCAGTGGCCACTATTAAAGGTTATTTGCCAGCCTTTTTACCCTTCTACATTTTCCAGACCAAGCATCCTTGTTTAAGTCACCTGTTGTGATGAAGTGTATAAAAGGTTGCCTCCCAACCATTTGTTATGCCACTGTGTGACCTTCATTAGGTTTTAATGTTTCCCATTTGCATGCCCTTCGAGATGATGCATAGCTTCCCTTACCTTTTCTTGACTTTGAAGGCTTGCTTCCTTATTGTGATTACTTCAGCTAATCACATGAGTGAGCTTCAGGCACTGTTGGTCCAATCACCATTTACTACTTTTTTCCAGAAAAGTTGGTGTGGAAAAGTAAGGTGGCCTTCCTGCCCAAAGTTGTGACTCCTCTCCGCTTTTGGCAATCTAGCACTCTGCCTGCATTCATTGATCCCCCACCCCTCCTCACCAAACTTGTGCAAAAAGTGGAGAAGCTTTATCGGTTAGACCCCAAACGGGCTTTGAGATTGATTGTGCAACGGAACATTGTATAGACGATCAGCATTTTGTGGGTGATCGCCGGAGCAAAGAAAGGGAAGGCTGTTTAAAAGTGGACCTTGTCTAGGTGGATTGTCCACTGCATCATTATTTGCTATGCACTGTCCTAGAAGCAGCCTCCATAATGTCTGAGAGCTCATTCCACTAGGAACAAATCTTGACATCTGCCTGGCTGTAAAGTGAGCGTCAGTACACACATTCACAAAACACTACTGCCTTGACAGCCAGGTCCAGCAGAGAGGGCATTATGCCCCTTTGTTCCTGTGAGACACTTTTAGTCTGAGACGCTCAACCTTAGGGAGGTACTACTTTGGCATGTGTTCTAAGGTGAGGAGACTGCATTTAGAAGTATCTATCAGGAGAACTATTTACTTACCTTCAGTAATGCTGTTTCTGATGGATACTCTAGCTAAGCACAGATTTCTCACTGCCCTCCCATCTCCCCATTCTGTGATGTGGCCTCTTTTTAATATCTAAAAAGGTCCCATGGTATGAATCTGCAAACTGGTACCAACACTAATTCACACTATACGTCTGAGGGCGTGAAAAGAGATGAGCAAGAAACTGATGTTAGCATGCAGTGGTGACGCTTTTATATGACTCTACTCCATCACACTTGGGCAGTAGTAAGCAAGCGTGGAGCTGCATAGCACCACGCGGCAGCGCTCGGGAGCATTGTTGATAAAACTAAGTTGACTGATTCAGTCTGGCGTCTGAGTAATATCATAGGTGAGGCATCTGCAGTTAAATTTTCACCCAAAAGCACTTTACCAAACGTAGGTAACTTGCCAATCCCTATATATTAGACCCTTATATAATGAAGTACTTGAGAGCCCCTAATACCTGGAGTCTTCCAAAACAATACTTTCTTTTTATACATATCATGTATTATTTCTGAACAAATTCCATATCTTTGAATTCCCTCTTGTAAGATCAAAGGCTGAAATTGATCAAATCGTCAAAGAACAATTTGTGTTGTGTGAACCACTGTTTTGTAGCTTTCTATAGCTTGTAAGGTTAAAGGTCACGTTGCTCTCTGCTTTGTAAAACGTGTACCAAAATCAGTTGGGTCACAAGATCTATTGAAGTCCATCTTCCATTTATTGATGAACTTCATCACAAATAATCGTTTTTACATTACACCGTTTTAGGAATATCACATATATGACTTGCCTTATTCTACTTTCCATTAGATTCGGGATACAGATGCCTGGTATTTGCTCAGTCAAGAATCCCTTCATGTGACATATCTGAATGCCTTTATTACTGAAGTAACCTGGAAATAACTCTTTCCTCTTTACACGCCTCTTTCAAAAGTCAAATTCCAGTTTCAGTTGTGGACACATCCAAGATTGTGCTCTACTTATTTATTAACAGATTTCAAGAGCACTGTGTGATGCTTGTTAGCTACTTTAGAGCGGTGTCCATGTCAACTTAGAGGAAAGTGTCAAGAGAGTGGAGAGAAGTAGCCTTCCAACTGATTGTGAGGCATAACTCACATCTGGTACTCTACAAAGAAAGAACAGTGGGCCAGATGTAGGAGTCAAAATACCGGTCGGTAACGGCCGATTTCGGCCGTTACCGACCGGTATTTAAGATTTGGCATGTAGGGGGCATAATTTACCGAATCGGTAAATTTACCGAATCGGTAAAATACCGAATCTGTATTTTTACCGATTCTGAATCTTTCATATGTAGGTGGGACTCTTCAGAGTCCCAAAGCCATTACAGATTCGGTATTTTACCACCCAATCCAATTGGGTGGTAAAATACCGAATCCTGGTGTGCATGCACATGTGTGCATGCACACCTGTGCCATGTGACAGACAGACATGCCCTTAGGGCATGTCTGTCTGCCACATGGCACACATGACAGTACTTGGGGTGCTAGAGGGTGTCAAAGTGACACCCCCTGCACCCTTGCAAAAATCGGTATTTACCGATTCGGTAATTACCGAAACGGTATTTCCCATTGATTCCTATGGGCTTCACATTTTTACAGAATCGGTATTTCAAATACCGATTACACCTACATCTCCCATCTTCTATTTTACCGATTCATAAATACCGAATCGGTAAAATTTATGAGTCGGTAAAATAGAATTACCTACATCTGGCCCTTTATCCCTTATAGAATTTTTTTGGCGAGGTTTTCAATAACATTTCGTTACTGTAAGTGAAATAAAGGCAGCTGCAAGAATTAGCCTAGTTACGCCCAAAGAATCTGGGCCTTTGATTTTTGCTTATATATGTACTGTCACAAATTTTTGCAAATGATATCATAAACTAATGTTGTGATAAACATTTTCTGAACATATTTTGTGAGAAGGCATCGACAGTGCACTAGTTTGGTGCCTAAGTGCTGTATAATATATAAGAGGCTCATTAGAGGAGTAAGGAACAGCAGGTTAAAATCAAAGGCAGACCTATGGCTGTCTGAACAGTGTTTTCTGTCTAACACTGCTGGCATATTTAAGTTGACGTTTCAGCACTCTTCATGACAATGAGGCAGTGTCTGCTTCAGGATAAAGGCATCCATTTATAGGGGTTTGTGTCGCCAGTCTAATTGAGGCATGCGGTAGCAGAAGCTATTCACAACAACGCATGGATCTAGATTATGATTTTTTAAGTGAGTAGCTGAATTAGCAATAAAACAATCAACAAGAAGCTGCAAAAGGGGAGACATTGAAAGCTACCCTGTAAACTTCGCTTAGTATCACAAAGTCTATATTTAGATCAACGCCGGTAATCCT
This sequence comes from Lissotriton helveticus, assembly GCF_964261635.1. Lineage (NCBI taxonomy): Eukaryota > Metazoa > Chordata > Amphibia > Caudata > Salamandridae > Lissotriton > Lissotriton helveticus. The sequence goes on along the minus strand of NC_136065.1, from coordinate 361,477,173 downwards.
GAACAACTTGGTGTTTAGAGTTTCTTGAAGTGTAGGTCACCCGATTCTACCTTTGAAGCGAGTTCTGGGCATTCCAAAGCTATGCGTCTTCAGCTTATGCAATTCTGTTTCTGTGTCTAGTCTATTGAAAGCTTATTGAGCAATAGTGCTCAACATAGTGACCTGGTGATTCTAGATTGCCATGTAATGAAGTGATATATGTTTTACATGTACCCAGCCCTTTCTTCCAATAAGTGTTGTCAGTGGCAGTAGTGGCTGCTTCGGGCAGTAGTGGTGAGGCAAAGAGAGGGGGTAAAAAAAAAAAAAAGGAAAAAAAAGAACATTTCACTGACCTGCTGGATCCGCCTCTCTCCCATCCTCTTCAGTTGAGGCAGTAAGTACATAGGCTCCCAAACTCCCCTAAGCCAATCACGACGTTGCTGTCATCAGCATGACAGCAGCGTTGTGATTGGTCTGAGCGGCTTGGTTCGGCACTCAGGCAGGTAGTCGGAGCCTATGCATGCTCTCTACCTTGCTGTGTAATACAGCCTCGTGGAGAACATTCTAGGTGCGCATGTCTGTTTGGCCGGCCCAAGGCGACTGGCTAAATCATCATGTGCACTTAGAAAGTGCCTACCACTCCTTCCCCTGCTCTGTGGGCAGCCCAGATCCGCCCAGTTCCGCAACTACAGAGCCAGTTTTGAAAAATAAACTGATAACAACATTGTGTTATTATCATTTTATTTTTCCTGTGGGGCAACGCTCCACCGCCTTAGTGGTGGAGCCACCGCTGGTCAGTGGTCACGATAACTTAAAACGTAATTCCAGCTCCCACTGGTACCCATTGTAGCACTTCAAGACAGGAGCTCTGTGACCTTGTTTCCAGAGATGGGAATCCCAGTGCAAACCAAATAGTGCAGTTGTATCATTACTAGAGATTAGGTAATTAAGCACTCCAAGTTATGTGAAGTAAAGTGAGGATCCTTCATAACTTCATACTGACACCCCTGACTATGGCATTGGTATGATGATGGCATAGTAACATCAGACAAAAACATGCAGTGTTCTTACTATAGTTGTGAGCGGTGGAATTCCCAGATTGTGTGGTGGATTCCTAGTGTGTCCTCTTAACAGGAAGATTTCAGTTGAGATCCATTTAGACAAAGAAAGCTTCATTTTTTCCAGTCATAAACTTGTTTAAGACTTTCTGTAACTTGTTTCTGACCTTCCTGTATCTTCTTCAGTCACTCATGGATTTGGGTTCCATCAGCAAATATTTAAAGGTGTACCATGTGATTTTATAATACTTGAGCAAAGGAGCATATGCATGAACTGAACTACAATGGGGAACACTCTGGACTTTGTGGCACTCCTAAGGCTTTCTGAACTGAGTAGTGCTCAAATAGAACTGTGTTTTTCTTGGGAACTGCTGTAGGCTAGAGTTGCCAAATACCTAGGCTACTTAGTATTGATTCCATCTCAAGCCTTTTTCTATCACTGCCTTATGCTTCTTGTCTCCTTGTCTTACTCTTGCAGAGTCTCTTTCAACCTTGTTTTCTACATTTTTGTTGCTTTCCTCTTTTTTGCCTTCTTTGTCTCCCTTCATCCTTTCTCTTCCTTTTGCTGTGGAGCAAGTAAATGAAAATAAGTCCTGGCCCCAAAAATGAGTTCTGGTGCCCATGACCTGCAACCATCAGCACAATTTAAGCACTGTTTGTTGCCCCAAATAGTCCTGCCAAACCCTGTTATTCTATGATTAAGCAAAGGTAATATCAAAGTGAGAGTTCACCAGGCAGAACTCACTAAGCTTGAAAACATCTATGTCCATTGGTTTCGTCTCAGCTGGGAGCATCTTGCTGTCTGCCTATGGCTGTGATGAGGTTAAACTGAAGATGCTGCCTTGTTCCAGAAGTGTGATGGAACGCAAATGTGATGTCCAAGGACTCTTGATGGTTGTGAACAAACGTCTGAGGCTATTAACCATCCATTTCATCATCCAAATGAGCCAGGGCAGCCTCAGTATTTAACTTCTATTATCCCATGATATTCATAGGATGTGTGTAGAAGATAGACTTGGAAAATGTTTCTATATTGCAACGGAGAGTCGCAGCTCCTGTGGGATGTTTATTGGAGGTCTCCGAAGATGTTTGTTTTTTTACAGAACACTGCTCCAACCCAGAGGCTCTTTTGATGAGACACTCACAATTCGTTCTTAGTTTTCAGAACTTGGCGCAATTCTCATGAGTAATATTGGGTTGCAGCAGCAAACCATTTCTGCACCTATAAGGTAATTCTATGCTGCTTTCTAAGCTGAATGAGTGGAGATCTCACGGTCCCTCCAATCCCAAAAGCAACCCGCTGCTCTTCAAACTACCATGTGTATTTTGTGTCCTTTATGTAAGTATGGCTACGTTTATAAATGCAACCTAACCCTCAAGTTGAAACCTTGAAAATGGGATCACTATTGCAGTCGTCTCCCAAGCACCCCATGAGCACAATTGTCTAGTTGCTCACACAAATCTTTGTGGATTGGAGCAGACAGTGGTGGGAAGCAGGAGCCTTGTTTATTGCTGGTACGGGATATTTGTAGGTGGGGTTTGGGTTACAGCACTTTATACATTTGGCCCTTCTACTCTTATACATTCGCAATATGTCTCTTCGCGTTGCCACCATCTCGTTCATTGCAACTCATGGCCACTTCACTAGACACAGGTCCTTCTTGCACCATAGCACATCTTTCTAGCCCTCTCTTGTGTTGCTTACTGTTCATCGCTCCTGTAATTTGATCTCAGGCTTCTTGCTTCTACTGTCTACTGACATGCTCTGTCTTACCCCTGATTGCATCTATCATGTTATTGTCCCTTTCCTGACTTTCAGGGTCCATCCCTGTGATCTCTTCCCTGTCTCCTGCCGCTGCCCATGCATCCCATTTCTGATGCTCTCACCTGTCTCTGCCCCATCTCTCACTACTGCTACATGTCATTGCCCCCTTCCCTTTCACAAAACCCCTCAATTGTCATAGACACTTCTCTCAAGACTGCCCAACCACAGGCGCTTGTTAAAGGCTGATAATGTGGCAGTAGAGGTAGCCTGACTTCTGGTCTAAGTTTACCTTTGTGAATCGGGCCCAGAGTGCTAAATCTTCTGGTCAGTTATCCACATTCACGATCATCACTAGATTGACCACTTTGACATCCTAGTTTGTATGTGACTGGCCGGCCAAATGCCTTGGGTGACTTGGAGGAGCTGCCAGATGAACTGATTGATAACGTGAATATGTATTATCCCTCCCCAGTAAAGTAATCCAAGCAGAGTGATTCAGATATTCATTGGCAGGCAAAACGGATTTTCAGAACCTGACTCATACCCAGAATTGTTGCCATTTGACAGACACTAACCTGTCAGGATATGCAAAATCTTCCCTACAACCCATTTTGACTGCTGAGAACCAAAAAAGAGCAGGCATCAGATAGTTACTTGACAGGAAGCATTCTTTGGGCTTTAAGACTTCTTTGAGGTGCTGCATGCAGCCCTGGCCATGCTTTCATCACACTAATCCTGCCTTTGATCTTTTTCTTGGGCGATACCAGCCGCATAAAGTGAACTCAATGGTGTGTGCGCAGGAAGAGGAAGAAGCGAAGGATTAAAGATGGATTATGGACTCCAGGGCTCTGGGTCTGCAAAGCTTGAAGGACAGGGAGCCCCATCCATGCTCCATGGCACACATAGGGTGTATTGTGTAAACACAGCCCTTATGCACGTGACTGACTGCACAAGGCCATGCCGTCATTGATGCATGCCAAAATGGAAGGGTGTACAGACAAGTTAATCCCGCAGGACATGGGATAGACACCTGCTGCCAGGACGAAGCGCTGTTACCTGTGTGGACACAGTTTTTCAAACTGTAGATCTATCCACCGGGGAGGTTTGGCAGAGCAGGTAATGGACATTGACCATACTCCACCTGAAAAGTGGTGGTAAGTAACGAGCATGCAAGCACAGGGAAGAAACAGAGAACTATAATAAAGTGGAGAGTTTGCCCACTTCAGATGCTGGGGGCCATATTTATGGCAAAGCCAAGCAGCGCAGTGCAGCAAGTCACCTGATGCGCTGTGTTACAGGAAAAGGGCAGGAATGTGCCATATTTATTTATTTATTTTTAAAATGTTTTTATTAAATCAAACTTCTCATCGACAGTCATGACAACATACAGACCAGAATTTAACATTTCTGCCATTTTACATCAATTGACACATTTGTCTTATTCGCATACTACTTTCACATTTTTCCTAACACAGTAAGTTCCTATCTCGCGGTTGCGGCATCCTCTTATTCCCCGTCCATTTCGTCTTCTGAGCTTTCAACTACAGATTCCGCTAGCAGGTCACACAAGTCTCCCCGGAAGCTATTCCAGGGCGCCCAGATGTTATTCCATTTTCACGGGCTACCTCTGTTTGCATATACTGTTCGTTCCGTGATCATTACAAGGTCCATGTTCCCACACCACTTCGCCAACGTTGGCAGGTCCGCCTGGAATGTGCCATATTTAAAAGAGAAGAATTCGGCACATTCCTGGTTTTGTCGCTGACTTGAGTTGTTTTTACTGCCAAGCGACAACAGTGGCACCCTTGTGGTGTAAGGGTGCGTGCGTTGCAAGGAGAATTGTTTTGTGCAGAAAGGAGCGCCTTCCTGCACAAAAACAATCCTTTAAGGCATTTTCATCTTTCTATGTGTGCTGCAGAAAGTGCTGCAGAAAGCAGCGCACACAGAAAGAGGAAGTAACAAGGAGAAATACATATATTTCTCCTTGTTATGCCTCACCTTGGAAGGCGTAGCATTTTGGCGCATTCTGAGGTCGGCCGGCCAGCAATGGTAAATCTGGGACTGCATCAAAATCCATAGGAGTTGCATGGGAACGCCAATGCAATGCGATAGGTATAGGAATTCAGGAATAAAAGGACAAGAAAAAATACCTAAAGCACCCTGCTCTCTTTATTGTCTCTGTTTCTATCAGCTTTTTTCGGCTCTCTCCTTACCAGGAACAGAAAACGCTCTTGAAGTAGAAATTCTCTGAAAGCTGAAGGCCTGCCCTTGTCTTAAACTTGGTGCCTTAAGTCAAAGAAGAGGTTGATTAACATATGTTCATGTAAAAATGTTCAAGTTCCTATCATTGTTAGTGGTCCTACCCTCTCTGTCTAAAGGCGGCGGCTGAAGAGACAGAGGTATACGCACTACTACTGGAATTATGTGATTTTGCAGCTGCTGCTTTTTTTGCATAGTTGTGAATTTGTCGCATTTGCTGCTTAATCCATCACTTTCTGCCTAATCTGCAGATTTAAACGTAAAATAATTTTTTCTCAAATGGATCAAAAAGTACTAAAACAGCGACACATGTTGCCACGCAGTGGAAGGACCTTGGCAAAAGTTGATTGGTTACCTTTCTGTTGCATATTGCTGTATTTGGGTCTTAAATTAACGCTAAAGAGGGGAAAACCTTTTCCCAGACAGTGGTAACCTGTAAAAATGTCAAAATAAGGAAGCAATATTATTAGGGGAGAGGAGTTCGCCTAACGGCTAGGCCGGTCTTCCTCGAATCTGGGGAACTGGGTTCGAGTCTCGGCAATGACGCTGAACCTTCTGCGATTCTGGGCATATCTACCTGCGCCTAAAAAAAATTAAAAATGAGTGTTTGCTCATGTGACACAACTTGTGCTATGTAAAATGCTCTGATACCCGATTTGGGCCAAGTTACCCCTATATAAAACTCCGTAAAAATTAAAAAAGATTACAAATTGTGCCACATGATTTGACTTTCGTTGATGCATAATCTAGTCAACCCTGCTGCATAATTAGTCCCTCCTTGCTGCATAATTTCAGTGGCTCTGGTTGCACAGAATGGTTCCCTCTTCTTCGGAACCAGGCACGCACACTTCGCTGTTAGTCGAGTTCTCTGCTAGCCTGGCCCAAGACCGCCATTATTCAGCAGGCGACCGTAGGGCCTGTGTATGTATCCCTGTTAGGCGAGCATGTTGCTCGTTAACTAGATTTCGTTTCATTGTGTTTTCTAGAAGATGAATCTTGCATTCATCGTATGTTCCTGAGATGGAGTTCAAAGTCTCCTGTGGTGCGGAGAAGGTCACTGGGGGTTACTGGAGGGAGCCAATCATTGTTGCCTTCGGAGAAATTCCAATAAGCTAATGTTGTTTGAGGTAAAAAAAAATAATAATTTTGTTCTGGTCTTTTAAAGGCTAGGCATGCTACATCTCTTTTTTCCACATTTCTTTGATACGAAGTTTTTCGTTAGTGATTGGCGCTTGAAATGAATTTCGCTGTTCGCATGCTCTCAAATATGTTTAATGACCCGAAGGTTTCCGCAAGCGTTTAGAAGTCCTTATTCATCAGTAAACGGCTTTCATATCCTCGACAGAGAGAGACGTGCATGTATGTGGCATTCTCGGGGGCTATTGAGACACAACAAAGGCCTCGTCTCACTTTGCAGGATAATGTCTCACCTCGTCCTTGTCGGCAAGGGGCCAAGAATAGCTCGAGTGACGCTCCCACTGTAAATGACCTTTCTAAGGTTGAACACAGAACTCCTGACCGTCACATTATTCAAGCAGCCTGAAATTTTGAATTCAGTAAAGATCAGGAAGTTGAAATTGGTTGTTCAGTTTTCAGTAGGAAAGAAAACATCACTTTACAGCACTTCAAAGGCGCCTCTGCTTTGCTTCGGGAAAACAACATTCAGATTGAATGTTTATGAAGTGTGATGTGCTTAAATTCAGTTATGTTGTTCCTACATTCCGCCACTTCCGGCCCAGCTTCCGGTGTGATTGTGATCGAGCCAAGACTAGAGAGACAGTCCGGCCTGCTCCTCAGCCGACAGTAGACTTGGCACACAGGGATGTGCTGATGCCTACAGGAAGTCTGCACAGAAGCCAAGGTGGACCCTCGACAGAGCACGAGCCCTGTTTATGGCAGCCATTCACTGCCACTGATCCCATCTTGCCCCTGCCGGACATGCGTCTTCCTGGTCTTAGCGGAAAAATGGATGTGCGCATTGTTGGCGCTGATGGCCCTCTTCAGATATGGCGCTGGTCTTCGCGACATTCCTTCGCGGCCTTCTTCAGCTCATCCTGTTTTGGCTCCCGGGTCAGACTGCCGGGTCAGTCATAACAAGGCCCAGAGCACGCACTTAGTTTGTATCTATATTCTTAAACTCCTATCATCCAGGCAGTATGTTATAGTTGCCATTTTTGTCATGCGTAATACAGTATTTTCGCGTTTGTGGGCTGGAATACTGGTTCTTACTAGTATTTATTTCAGAAGAACATTTTATTCCCTAGTTGAGATCTAAACCTGCAAATGAACTGCAAGAGGCATGCAGGTGGAAGCATGAAGTTAACCAGCTTATACTACACATTTATAGAGAACTACTGTACAAATGTAATCATTCACTCGATCACTCATTAATTCTCTCACTTATGCACTTCTTTACTTCCCTGTGGTGGTCAATACAGCCTCCTTACATTAGGTCTGGCCTTTTGGTTTTACTAAAATTATTGATAATTAATTATTGATATTTAATTGTAGCTGCTTTCATCCAGTCCTCATCATTGAGTAGTCTACTGTTATACCATTCACATTGAAATCCCCCCCACTGCACCATACAGCATGGAGCAATAAGGCAACCCCCCATTGGCTATCTACACTGTGAATGTTGGCATTCTGCTCTTTCACAAGAGCGCATCTGCACACAAAGTAGTTCCCTTCGGTGTCAAGGAATACCATGTTAATGTGTGCTTAGTGAGACCAAAAACGTTTTTGCTTTTATCCAATGCTTTTTTTTAATATCATTGACAGAGCCAGAGGTCTGGCAGTCATCTCCAGATCTATTGGCTTGCCTATGCTTGTTCTAAAATTTCATCCAACTCAGCAAGCCTTGGGAGTGAATTTAGAGTTTGGCGTTTGCCCTGTCTTCCTTTTGTAGAGTGCATAGGCACACTGGAGTGCATACAAGACATCTGACACTTTTTGACGGATGTCCAGCATCCTTCAAACTCCAAAACCTGACCATAGTATTTGCGTGCAAAATCTGTATTATGACTAGAGCAGAACTCTATAAAGGGTGGAACCCTGATGTGGCGAGCAGGCTGCTTGCAGTAGCATAGTTTATGCTGTGTTGCAAACAGGATCAGCCAGTAGCAGCTGCCATGGAGTAGTAAGGGTGAGGTGGGATGGAGGGGAGCGGACATTTTTTTTCTTCACATACCTGCCTGCCGGCCGCCGCTTCTCCTCCGTCCTCTTCTGTTCCTCCTGGAAGTAGCCAGCACACAGGCTCCCCTAAGCCAACCACTACGCAGCCGTCTCCATCATGACAGCAGCGTCGTGATTGTTCTGAGCGCCCTGGTTCAGCGATCAGACAGGGAGTGTATAAGCCTGTGCATGTTCTCCACCCAGCCTGTGCAATGCAGCAGGGTGTAGATCATGCTAAGTGCGCATGATGGTTTGGCTGGCCCAAGATGTCCGACCAAACCATCATGCACCCTTAAGTGCCCCAACCACTCCTCGCCTGCAGGCTGTGATGATAGCCCAGCCCCGCCCCGCCCCGTAAAAACTGCCTCAATATGGGAAAATAAAATGATAATAACATTGTGTTATTATAATTTTATTTTTTCTTATTTTGACCTTTTAGCAGTGGTGCGGCACTCCTCCACCTTAGCGGAGTAGCCGCTGCTGCGTTCAGCTTTGACACAGTGAAGAATTTGCTATTCATGTGTAGAGGAAGGAGCCTGCAGACAGGGAGGCACATACTACTTGCCTCATTAACATTAACGAGATGATGATCTGCAGTGATGGAGGCCTGCAAGGGACAACATCTCTTTTTCTTACCATTTGCTTTCACCTGTTGCCATTTACCTTAACAGGACAGTAGCTGCAACAACACAGCAAGCGCTGGCAAAGTCAATATGCTTGGTTTTGGTGTTCAATTTTTGAGTTTGTCAATGGTTGTAAATGATTTTTGTACGGGTATTGCAGGGGACTAGTGATTGTGTGTAAGTGCACGTAGTACAATAGCAGAATGCTGTCACCGACAGAGAGGTAAGCAATGGCTGAAATTGGCTCAAACTGCCCCATGCTCTAATGTGGTGGATTAAAAATGCCAGTGACTTTAACTATACTAATTTATTAAAATCAGATGGTCTTGCCTAATGTTAACAAGCATTAAAAATGCAATAGGTCTCGCCTTCTATTAAGTTAAAGCCATTTGCTTTGCTATGCAATACCATTAGCAAAGCAAATGGCTTTAACTTAATTAAAGGCAAGGCCTATTGAATTTTTAATGCTTGTTTTTCTTTTGGTTCCAGTTTTAATCTTATCCCTCACCTCACTTCAGATTGCCTTGTTCTTATACGGCCTTGTATCTTTTTCAAATGGATATCCCCCCATTGGGTACGGTCCACCCCGCTGACGTGTTGTCTTATTTATCTAAGCATCCACGAGGTCACCCCGGGGTCATTTCAAACTCTCATTTTTCTTCTTCTCAGCGAGATGTCAGATTTGCATCTTTATCACCCCTCCTCCTCTCACCACTTTAAAAAATCTTCCCTGAGCAGATCCCACAAAAGAGATGTCTCTCGTGCCCTTTTCCCCTGAGCCCAACTTTCAACAGAAAACCCTACAACAGGAACCCCAGCGACTACTTGTTCCACCAACAGCAGACCAAGGAAAAGCCACAAGAGCTCCTAAAACGCAGAGTGGTGGCAAAGGAGGTGTGGGAAGACAAGAACAGAGGAGGGTAGAAAATACGAGAAAGTGAGTAAGAAGACAGATACAGTATAGAGGGAAGCTGGAGGGAGGAGAGAAAACGAGGAAGAGGTGGGTCAAGGGCTGGAATAGATGAAGAAAAAAAGGAGAGCCAGGAAAAGGAGTGAAGTAAAATGAGGGGGCGAGAAAGAGAATTATAAACTGAGAAAGGTGAGGGGTAAAAACAGGGGTAGAGGGGATGTAAGAATAGGTGAGGTGAGGGGAGGGAATGGAAGGTGGGGGTGGGGAGGGAGGAGAGCAGGAGGAGTAGGGATGGACACAGCATCCCGAAAAGAGGAAAGGGGCAGACACTACGGACATAGCACGTGCAATGGAGGGGGCCACGGAAAGAAAGCCTGCAGAGGGGTGGAGATGTTGGTACCCGGAAGTAGAGAGGGTGGTAGGAAAGGGTGAGAGGAGGGAGCAAAAGCGATGGGAAGAGGTATGGAATGAATGAGACAGAAAGTGAGAAGAGGAGAAGAAAGTGAAGCAAACTGAGATAGGTAGAAGAGTAGTGAGAACTACAGTATAAAGAAGATAGAAAGAATAAACTTTGGAGGCATTGGCAATTATTTCTGGTTTTAGCCAGCTCGGCAACTCCACCGAAAATAACGTTAACAAAGAAGCATTGCCAAATAAACGAAGATGACTCCAGCCCAGGTGCAATCTAAACATTCACCTGTACTTGTATGGCATTTCTCAGTGGTCAAGGGAGGCTGGAAAAGCAAAGGCCCCCTTTGGTTCAAATTAGGCCTGGGCGAAGCACTACGCTACGCTTGCGTAGTTTGCGAAGTTTGCGCAACTTCGCACTACGCGAGCTGCACGTAGCACAGTACGAACACGCGTAGCATAGTGCAGCGTAGCGTAACATAGTGCAGTGGTCATTTTTTGCTTGCTCGGGGTCCTCAACATCAAGTTGGCGACCGCGAGCAAGCAAAATGACATCCTGGCCTGACTTTTTCCTCGTTCGCGAACAGCAACATCAAGTTGCCGATCGTGAGCGTGGAAAATAAACCTCCATGCGAGATTCTCATTGCGAGGAGGTCTGTTTTCTCATTGCGAGTGGTCGCGTATGCTCGCGACCGTTCACGATGAGAAACTACCAGTCCGCGTTGAGGAAGCTGCCGCTTGAGGAAAAATCTCCTCGAGCGGCAGAAAACTACAGCTCGCACTATGCCAGATGACGTTTTCAATGATTGCACAGTGCCGGATGCTTGTCCACACTGTGCACTCATTGAAAACGGCATCCTGCACAGTGCGAACATGCTACTGCGCAGTTCGCGTAGTGCTACGCGTAGCTCGCATTGTGCGAAGTGCACTTCGCTTAGCTTCGCAAAGCGCTACTTCGCAAACTACGCCCAGCCCTAGTTCAAATAACGGTGGTATTCTGAGCTGTGTTAAATTCCTTCAGGAGGTGAAAGCGGACTTCTTTGACCAATACAGGCGGAACTGCGTTTATTTGTAAGCTCTCTTCGGGGTTAGAATGCCAGCAGTCACTCTTCTTATCCTCCTATGATGGGGGCCAAATCCTGTGATTGGCCTGGTGGAGAATGCGGGGGCAGCGTCTTACAAGTGTTGTGAGCGGCGCAAGCCGCATTGTCAAACTAAAAGCGCACTGAATAACAAGGCTTGGCCCGAGAGAGGTGGCAACAGGAGCACGCCGAGGTACATTTTAAACAAACTGTCGACGCTTTGCGAAAAATATAGTGTGTAGCAGCTAATGAAGGGGAGTGTGTAACGCCGCAAGTGAGAGATCTAATCCCGGTGAGCGGGGCCAAAAATGGACAGGGCGGTAACAAGGAGGGACTAGGAAGCCTCCTTTTCAATCGTGAGCCAGCGTTTAGCATGGAGGATGATGCCCGTGAATGGAAAAGATGGACGGGGCTTCAAGTCCGCCTCTGAAAGCTTTGGAATCTGTATCGATTCCAAGAAGGCCTTGCATGGCGAGTGCAGCGCATGCACGCTGCTAACGCCAGGTGAGACCTAATAATGGCACCAAGTGAAAGAGACATCAGATGGCGATTGTGATCACTGTCTGTATCCCTCATAGTATCTGTACGAAAAGGACGGCCTTCACATAATAGTTTTGATACCTTCGCTCTCTCAGGAATGGTCACACAACATGGGTTCAGTTCCATGAGAGTCACAAGGTGGGGGGAATGCCTTACTGTTGTAACCTTGCCTTTTCGACTGCTCTCGTTATTCAGGTGAGCATTTCGATACCCAATGGCAGTTGCGTACTGAAATGAAAATCTCTGCATCGCAAATGAGTCCTTTAGTACTTTGCAGTCGCAAAGTCAGCTGCACAAACTTTGTGAATGCAAAGTACTTAAGTGAAAATGGATCTGGCTATTAAAAGGCACATCATAAGCCCTCACAGGGGTGTCTCTGATCAGGTCTAACCTATTAGTGGAGCGCAGATTTTCAAAATGAATTGCTGATGAGAGACTGAGTGATGGAAGCACAAACCTGAAAAGTCACATCACACCTTGGTACAATATCTACTTATAATGGCCTTTCAGATATTAAAAATGTGTGGCTACAGGGGTTTATATAATTAGTATTAAACCTCCTGGGTTTCATAAACAGGTCTGAGCTTGAAGAGGAGTTATACGGTAGTGTGAAATGTTAGGGTTTCCATGGAGGGGTATGAGGCCAAAGGGATTCTGTATAGAAGCTATATGAAGGTGATCCGTAGAAAGATGTGAGACTGAAGGAGTTCCATATGGAAGAGTAGGAATGAAGAGGTTCAAGGCCGAGGTGGTGAAGTTCATGGTTTCTACCTGACTTGCTGAAAATGGCGAAAGTGGCCTAGCAGCATTGGAAGCGGGCCCACACGGAATCCTGAACTGAAGGCTTGAAGGTCTAGTAATATATGAGGGTCAGTTATGGTTTGACAAAAAACTGCTGCACGGGGGTAAATAGGTTTAGATACCCAACAATCAGATCATGCTGAAGGTTGGACAGAGCCGAAGCCAGGGGCGTATCTTGGTCAGTAAGATTGGGGGTGAAGGGGTGTTGAGCGCCAGGTTTTCCAACAGTCAAGCTGGCATATCATGTTGAAATATATCATAAGAAAGCAAGGCAGAAGCGAAAATTAAGAGACGGTGGAATGGAAGAAGGGTGCAGATTGTAAGGGGAACAAAATATTTTGCAAAATAACCTACATTTTTTATAGTACTTCAAAATAGACTCGAGAGACTGTGTGTGCGTGTGTGTGTTCGTGTGTGTTTGTAAAAATCCCAGGTGAAATCCGACACTCATCACCATTCCCAACTGAAAACACCTGTACCTAACTATTTACTATGGCACCACATTGCTGACCATCCACCACCGATATTCGCTTTGATGAAAACTGTGAGAAGTTGGCCAGGCATATGGTGTCCACTATTCTAGTGGGCACCTTGCACCAGTCCAAACGACCCTTATTGATGGTAGGTTTAAGACAACTTTTATAGAAAGCTATCCTAGTGGTAGCTGTGGAGAGCAGCCTTCAGGCTCATTCCCGAAGGAATGTAAAGCAGCTTGTTTTACCAGTCTATAATCTCTTGAATGATCAAATGAAAGTACACCACACAAGGTATATAGTAATAAAATATATGTATTTATTCTAAACACAACCCCTCTAGTCTCTTTATGAGGCTAGAGGCCAAAGTACAATACAATAACTTAATTAACACACAGTAAATTACCTGAGTATACGTTATGCCCTAGGGGCCTCACAAACCATATACTAAAATAGTGGTATAAGAACCATGTTAGGGATAAAAGTGAGGCCTAGGGCCTGTAGAACTGCTGGGGCAACCAGGAACCACCCAAGGTAGGGACGCAGGAGACCCACGGGGGACGCATGCAGTGTCTAAACACAGCCGCGAATCACCATTGACTTCTATGGAGGAAAAGCAAGTTACAATTTTAAAGATTAAGGACACTTGGGAGTGAACTACGATGGAACCCTTTCAGACTAGGACACTTCGAGAGTCAAGACCCACTGAAGCACCGAAGTACTCGTGTTACCTGCCCCAGTAAAGCCGGCTGGGTAGGTGTCTTTTGGTGTCGGGTTTCGTCGTCGATTCCAATGGAGAGCTGCGAAGAAGTGCTGCAGGCGACCAGAGGAAAAGTACCGGGTGGATCCAAGGGTGGATCGGAGATCTGAAGAACCAGAATTCAGAGAGGACAGAGTCTGGGTCACTAGCCAGTGACCAGGATGGAGACAAGAAGATGCCAGCCGATGGTGGGTGCTTTGACTCTTCAGCCACGAGGACTAGGAGGCGTCAACGAAGACCAGGAGCTGGTTTCGAGATGTCCCAAAAAGGATGTCGAGTGCTGCAGCATCAGAATCCGGATTGGACCCAACAAGCCTTGGCAACAGCAACCCATGCTAGATGACAAGATTGGCTTCGGTGCAGACTAGCAAAGTCTGAGGGACTCACCCTTTGGAGGGGAATCAGGGCACATCTGAAGGAACCAGGAACACCCAAGAAACAAAACATTGTCCTTCGTGGGGACCCACTAGCCAGCGGACTAGGGATCGCGAAGGAGCCTTGAGCTGCGGTGAAGAAAGGGGATTCACGGGACACTCGTGAAATGCAGGCCTCTCAGCTTCAGTGCAAAAGGTGCTTGGGGCAAAGGCAACAAGTAGCCCAATGCACACCTTCAGGAAACTTCGGGAAGTAGGTGCATTTAAATTGCAGGCTGTCCAGGAGTTCCGGTCCCACGTCTCTCATGTCAGCTACAGGTCTCAGCTCTGCTGGGAGCTTGTGTCAGCCTCAGAGATGTCTGGAGGCCATGTCCTGTGTCACAAATTCTTCGGGATCCGGCGGGAGCCTCGAAAATGCAGACCGGCAAGATGCTCTTTGGTGCCTGTTTGAACAGGGAGGTCACTCCTTGACCCCAAGGGAGATTATTCCATCTTCCAGTCGATATGGAATGTCGAAGGTCCAAGATTTCTTCTTCAGAGTTTCGTCCAGGGTGATCTAAAGTCCTAGGGACTGGGTTCCTATACTTATTCTAAGTTTAGGGGTTGGACTAACTCTAGGGTCCCAACTATGGGAGTACCTGGGGCGGGGGTAGTTACACCCCTTCCCCTTTGTCCAGTTTCGCGCCAGAGCTGGGGCTGGGTGCCCCAGCAACTGGTTTGAACTGGGAAATGCATGGAGCACCTTGTGTGCCCCAGGCAGTGTTTGAAAAGCATTCACTGAATGCAGCCCACCCTGCCCCAATACACTAAAGCCTGTCAGGGGAGGTGCTAGCACCTCCCTGGGCAGGAAACCTATTTTCCAGGCCTCCACTGCCAGAGTTTAGTCCAGCAGCAGGAGGTCAAACTCGTGTCTGTGGCAGCAGCATCCATTTTGTGATGCTGAGGCTCTTTAAAACATTTACCAGGTGAACCAGTGTGTACATGTCTTCTCCCTCTAGAAGGGTGGAATGCTACCCCCAGTGCCAGAACTGGCGGGGGGGGGGGGGTGTTAGTATTCCAAAGTGTTTGACACCAAACACGACATGTTTTGATAAAGCCAAACCAAAGTTAGCATTAACCCCGGGGATTATAATGCATTTAATATATGATATGGCTATATCATAGAACAGCTATAAGGAAGGGATTCCGAAAGCTGCAGAGGGGCTCAGCTCATGCTAGGGCACCCTCACACAAAATCAAGCGCTCTGCCTTCACGATTGTCAAGGCCTGCCATAGGAGTGTCTTTTAGGTTAATATGTGTCTATATAAATATGTAGATATAGGTATACTATATCTAAGTAAGGGTTTTTTACACCACCTTACCCAGGCTGCAAATGCAGACCTGTGGTATCATTTTTGAAGGCTTTCCAGGGGTGGCATAATACAAGCTTCAGCCCCTGGTAGGCCTCTGGGGTACCTATGCCCTTGGTACCTAAGGTACCATATACTAGGGGCTCACAAGGTAACTTAGTAACCAATCTGGTATGTACATAAAGTACATGGTATCAATTTAGAGAGAGAACAGCTAGGCTGGGGTCCTGATTAGCAGGGCCACAGCCAGACTAAAGTCGATAAACCAGTGAAACACAGCAAAAAGTGGGGGTAACCATAGGAAGCAGACCCTACTCTCCTACAAAAACATCGAGATAGAAATGCAGACATGAAGCACTGTAAAAGTAAAACATATGAAGTACTTTGATTTGTCAAGTAAATGTCGATTTGATACCTCGAAAAACCGTTTCAATTAACTCCACTTGGCCAAAAACCATGTGAGGAATGGCAAATTACTACACCTCCCTATGTTTAAAACTGCAAATATCTGTACTCTCAAAATATGTTGAATTTGCATATTCCAATGTTCTGAGTACTTAGTTGCATGTTTTCACTCCCCGTCATTTCCGGGTTCCTCTTGTGCAGTTTCAACCACTCGCCAGTGCCACTTACCCAGTTCCAAGCACAGCACCTCCTATTCAAGATGCTTCCGCTGTGACAAAATACTCCTTGTATAGAGAAAGGTCTGCTCTTCCTTGAAGCTAAGTCTGCAATATATTACTTTCACAATATAAGAGAATATTTGGTGACTGCCACAGTAAACCTTATATATCTATCCAAACACTGTGAATAAAAGATGGCACCTTTCTCAAATCCATGGCACACATTTTATCAGCATCTGGAGTGTGCCTTTTGCATACAGTCCTTTTCAAAGTAACAAAAGGAGTTTTCCTTTTGAATATAGAAAATTGAACTTGTGTTGAAAAAGAACAAAACTGAAACTCACTGTAAGCTGGAATCCTTTCATGTCGAGACTCGCATTTAATGGCAAATAACATAAGGATGATCCCTTCGGCCATAGAATAAAGAAGAAAAGCCATCTGGTCTGAAAAGATTAAACAAGCATTGGAAATGCAATAGGTCTCGCAGCATTAGAGTTAGTGCTTTTAGAATTGTTTATGGGTTTTTTTGTAAATCTTTAGCATTTTTGTTTCCTGTAGCCAATGCTAAAGAATTTAAAAAAAAAAAGCCATAAACATTTCTAAAAGCTCTAACTCAAATGCTCCGAGACCTATTGCACTGTGTGAGGGTGAGGGGTTGAGGGTGAGTGAGGGTGAGTGAGGGGTTGAGGGTGGGTGAGTGAGGGGTTGAGGGTGAGTGAGGGTGAGGGGTTGAGGGTGAGTGAGAATGAGTGAGAATGAGTGAGAGTGAGTGAGAGTGAGTGAGAGTGAGTGAGAGTGAGTGAGAGTGAGTGAGGGTGAGTGAGGGTGAGTGAGGGTGAGTGAGGGTGAGTGAGGGTGAGTGAGGGTGAGTGAGGGTGAGTGAGGGTGAGGGTGAGTGAGGGTGAGTGAGGGTGAGTGAGGGTGAGTGTGAGGGTGAGTGAGAGTGAGGTAGAGGTATTGAGGGTGAGTGAGAGTGAGGGTGAGGTATTGAGGGTGAGTGAGGGTAGAGGGTGAGAGAGGGTGAGGGTGAGTGAGTGTGAGGTGTTGAGGGTGAGTGAGGGTGAGGCGTTGAGGGTGAGTGAGGGTGAGGTGTTGAAGGTGAGTGAGGGTGAGGGTGGGTGAGGGAGGGTGAGGGGTTTAAAATGTTACTCAACAAGTGATTAAATTGCATCCTAAAGTACGTAACAGCTTTTTACTAACAGAGCCCCTTCTATCACTCAGAGTAAAATATTTATTGAAAAGTTGCAATTTGCACTTAGCACAAAAAAGTCTATGTGCACACTTATAATAAAAGGTGCCCCTCTTTTATTATGTGCATTCCGGTGATGATAAGGTTTTTGTTTTAAGCACAGCAGTGAACTGAAAGAATTTGCTGCAGTGGTGTGTATACCAAAACATATGGTAATAGCATGCGAGATAGTTTGTTTAAACGCTCTCTCCAAATATTTGTAGGTGAAAGGTATAAATCCATACAGGGCCTGCCTAGCATTCCATCCTTTTGAAGTAGACAAACAAGAACCACGGCGTTGGCTAACAAGCCAGTATATAAGTAAAAAGCGCTTGTGTTTTTTTGCAGTGCTGTAACAATGGAAACGATTATTCCACATTACATTCGTACAGAATTCCACCCTAACAATTGTCAAGCAAAAGCTTAGATTATGGAGTGGCGTGTGTAAAATCATCTGTAATCAGGCTTATTACAATACGGAAGTTAAGCTCTTTCTTTCGAAAATGTAGCCTACTTTAAAGCTGTTAAAAAATGTAGCTCATGTCATAACAACAAACGTAACTATAGACTGCTTGGGTAAATTAACAAAAGGCACATCGAGTTTTCCCGCGCTCACTTGACACAGTCGATCATCGGACAGAGTATTCTGAAATAGGACAGCAGTTTCTACCTACGATTCTCAGGAAAAAATATTTAGGCCCAAAAAGAAATCCACTGAATTATCCATGAACTGCGTGGACGCTTCGTCCAAAAGGGGCCGCGATATTATCAGAGGAAAAGATGGAAGCCAGCTAGTCATATTATTTATGACAAGCCGCACGTGACAAGCTGAAGGGCAGGTAGAGGAAAAAAAACAATATCCCAACTGGTAATATTTAGGAGACAATTAAGTATGTATGCTAAAAGCATTACTAGTACCGAAATAAGGAGACTGAGAACAATTTAAGGACTTGATTTGTTATTCATCATATGTTAAACAAGAGGAGGGAAAAAAGAACAAATAAACAATTATACAGTTATGGCAGCACTGTATGAACAAATCAAAAACAACCCGATTGTACTTGGTGCTCAGGTATGTGCAGGTGACATAGGTGGCGACGCAAGTAACAGAAACGGACAGCGTGAGCGGCGCAAGGTGAGTGATAGTGTCAATATATACAGTGAAAAAAGTGGCTCAAGAATGAATTACAGAGGTGAAAGAATTTAGAGAGTTATTGATTTGAAATGAGTCATCATGGAAAACTGCGCCATGTCTTGCGCTGTGTTGTCGACGACGTTTCGATCCTCGTCAATTGGGATCGTCTACTGACAAGATTGTGTTGTTTAGAGGGTGCTGTGGGAGGGAAAGAAGAGGTGAGGGAGGGTAGGAGGTGCGTGCAAGACTATAGAGCGGCTCCTAGGTGGGCCGTCTAAGAGACTGCTGCGCATAAGAGCAGGGGGCATGAACACTACCAGGGTGGTGAAGTAAGAGCCTGGACATAAGGTTGTGTGTCAATTCTGGGGCATCTGGGTGAGTAGGCAATTGGTAGGGGAGCAAGGGCGGCCAGGTGGGGGGAAGGGGTGAAACACAGAGTGGCGAAGAAGCTCACGGTGGCTGTGCAGTAAGCGGGAAGAACAGAATGAAGAGAGTAGCCTCAACGTCTGCAATCACGTCATGGTAATGGGCTAGGAAGCCGGCAGGTAGGTGAGTCTAGAAGAACATACCGAGGCGGAATAGCGAGAGGCAAAGGACCCGAACTCGCGATGTGCAATTAAGTCAGACTAAGGGTGACAACGAACAGTTTCAAGGTGGGGGCCAGGAATGGGAAGTACAAAAGCCGTGGGTTAGTAAGGTCAAAGTGCAGGAGGAGGGATGTCGAAATCCTGGGGCTGATTCACTCGCGTAAGGCATAGTATCAGTGTGGCGGCATCTGGAAGTAAGCGCTCAAACCATGGCCAAGTTGTCGGACCGGGTGGGGTGACATACCGGAGCAGTGCGAAAGAGAAGTGGCCAGATGAAGCGCTTAGGCGGCAGAGTTACCTGGAAAAACAATGTAGATCGGAAGATCAGTAATTAAGGTGCTTCCAGTCGGATGGGCAACATCTGTAGTGGGGGAATAAAGGAGTGGAATGAGGGACGAGGGAACATTGGTGAAGCCGGGCGGGTGAGCTGGGGGGAGCGTGTAAATACCTGAATAAAGCGGGAGGCACAGCGCGGGCGATCGGTGCCACATCCGTGGACGTCAGGTGCTTCGCAGTACGGCGTTCCACGCGTTGTGGTAGAATACCTGGCAGAGGAAAGGGAGGGGAAAGGCTAAGGATAAGGACTGGTGGAGGACGGTCGAGGAGAGGGGGGGTAAAAGAACACGGCGGGCTGTGTACCTGAGTCAGTAGAGGAGCTCTCATGGAGTCAATCCAGGGGCCGTTGTTGCTTCGGCAGGGTTACTGTGGAGCCGGTCGACAAAGTTGAATACCAGGAAGTGGTGTGTCACGAGGGGTGTGATGTGGTAGCAAGGGGCCAATCTGGATGTGGTGAAGGGGCGGGGCCGGGGAGGGGAGTGGAAAAAGGGGAGCCTGGCTCTGTATAACAAGCAAATATTTTATTCAAACTGCTGAAGTAAAAAAAACTCTAGCAACTGAATAATATTTATGGAAACAACAAACCTTTGCAAGTCGATGGTTTTCATAAAGTTGTTTTTAAGGAGGGAAGAGAGGGGAGGGGGGAGGAGAAATGCGAGACGGCGGGAAGGGGGCAGACATGGCGGGGAGGGGGCGGAGCGGGGGAGAGGGTGTGTGTGTTGTTAG
Source organism: Lissotriton helveticus (assembly GCF_964261635.1). Lineage (NCBI taxonomy): Eukaryota > Metazoa > Chordata > Amphibia > Caudata > Salamandridae > Lissotriton > Lissotriton helveticus. The sequence goes on along the minus strand of NC_136065.1, from coordinate 361,456,982 downwards.
GAGGGCATTGCGAAATGTGAGACGGCGGGAAGGGGAGGGGGCGGAGCGGGTAAACAAAGACGGACGTGCACGTGCTTTTAAGGTCAATGCGCATGCGCATAAGCTCAATGCGCATGCGCATTGACCTTAAAAGTCACGGGCACTGCAAGGAATCGCCACGATTCCTTGCAGTGTGGATAAAGAGTGGATAAGTCGCAATACTCTCGCTTGCTCGATGCGCATGCGCATCGACAGGCGAGACCTAAAAACAAACTCAAGCACATGTTCAGCCTTAAACCGAGTGTCACGAACCTGCAAAGGATTCGAACCATCCTCGCATTTATTGCGTAGAATGTACCATCCTTTATTTTATTGCGTAGTATGTAAAACAGCATCCCTCTGAAGTGCTTACTGGTTAGCACATTGAATGCCACTGGTGCTGACTCAAACATTGGCTTTAATCCGCGCAGCCTCCAGGCCGCAGGAGTAATTAGGCATGAAAGCGCCTGGAAGCGGCCTTCACAGATGAGCTTTTGAGCCTCTCTTCAGTGGCCTGCAGGGCACGCGGCGGAGGGTTTTGACAGGCGAGATAGCTCACCTTCAGACAAAGCCCTTGGAGTTCTGCCAGGATTAGGGCTCACGAGCGTGATTGGTGGCCCACCTCTGCCTGATAGATATGTTTTATTTCTTGTTTGTTTAGCAGTTGCTGTTGTCTTCTATCTTCTGTGCTTACGAACAAAATCTCATTAAACACAAAGGCCTGAGGACTGGAAGGGACACAAGGACACTCTGGTACCCAGTGTTATAAAAGGCGTCTGTTGAATTGATGAAGTTCCGTCCTGCTCATCCATCCACCCATGGGGCATTGGTCAGAGCACACATCAATCAAAGCAGGCCTCCAACCAGGCGCTCATCAATCAAGACTGGGCAGCTCCCATTTAGAAGCGGATCCTCCAATAAGGATCCACTCCTGGATGCAGCTTGGTTAAAGACATCCCACACAAGGTGAGGAAGCAAGATGCCAGCATCAGATGCTGAACGCCCTTCCCTGTGCAACAGTTGACTTTATCATTTTTAGAAATTGGACAAATGACACACTGCTGTGCGGTGTCGGGCTCAAACTCGAATACATGAAAATACAGAGAAGTGGAGGTTGTGATCAGGAATTCCACTTTAGGGCTCTCTGCTGTTATTTATGATCCTTGTTTTCATCCTTTCACCCAGCAGTGTTTGCTGCTAAAAATATTCCATTCCTTTGTCACAAATAATGAATAAATGAAATATGAACGATGGTGGGTCAATCAATGGAAACACCTGTACACTGACATTGTTAGCCATTAAGTCAACACTCGGCTAGGACCTTCTGGTTGCTCACACATTTTTGCAGCAGATGCTTTAACTCAGAGTATTGTCTTACAATAGTTTTCTCTGATTTCGAACACCCCGGGGCCTGATTCTCAAAGCATTTTGCACACCAAATGCAGATGCACAAACATGCACTTAGGAAATGTAAAATCCCAATCCTGATTCAGAAAATGTTATGTTTGTAAATTTCACTTAAGGATAAAGAAATTCCACAAGTATGACAGAATTACCCTATTCAAAAGTTAGGGGCAGTATTTTCGGCACTTGGGCCACCCTGCAAAAATAGGTGAAGACCAACACATTAATTAATACATTTATGGGAATGTACACTCCACCAGAAGGCAATTTCCTTCCTACCGCGCAAAAGCATGTAAGTATGTTCCAGTGAATGGAAGTGATAAATGTGTTCCAAGGGTGGGGATAGGAAACGAGCACCCTCATATATTATGGGACTGTAGACTCAGGGGTTTTGCCAAAAAGGAAAAAAGTCACCTATGTAAAAGCACATCAGGTCATATTTAAATTTACAGAATTTACCACCTGGAAGAAATTACACACTTGCAAATGGTATACTTTTAGAGCGGAAATGTACAATTATTGTAGGTTTCATGGAGTATTTATGTGAGGCTTGTGAAGCTGGCCTCTTGTAGTTTATACATCTGCCACAGTGGGCAGCCTCTTGCGTGAACATGACATACACTTCCGGTTAATGCTCCAGGTGTCCCCCCCCACCCCTTCCCAGCCCACAAAGGAAGAGAAGGCAATCTGCTTCCCACCCCTAATAGCACGTGAAGTTCGACGACAAACATTTGATGTTCTCACAACAGGAGCTGCAGGGTTAGTTTGTCCCAAACAAGCACGGGGGTGTGGACGCCCCAGTGTTCGACAACAGCTTTACAGGAGGAGGGTAAACAACATCTGTCAAGGTTCATCGACTACAAGGTCAGAGTCCCCGTTACTTGAAACTTCACACCAGGGCCTGTCAGTTGACAACATGGCAGGCAGCTGCCAATTTTAAGTCGGTATAAGGGAGAGCCCTAGACTAAGTTGGCAGCAATCTCAAGTTGGACTTTCGGTTTGTGATTCGCAAAAGAAATTTGCCTTGTAATACTGTTTTGGGAAAAAAGAAAAGATATGAAACATTACTCTGGTTTTGTTTTACTTTCTTAGGGTTGTCGCTGATTTCACACTTATGTATCAGCAGAATTCACAAACAAGAAATCATTTGTTAGTAAACTGTTATCACAGACTCATTTGCAGACTTCCCTTTAGCTCCAAGCCTCTCTATTAATCTGGCATGTAGACATATTGCTGCTTGTGCGCTCAGGGACTCGACAGATTGCAGCATGGTCGCCGACTGGCTGCCGCCCCCCTCCCTCGAACTCACCACGCCAAACCCAGGACACAGGCTCATGAATCATGGTTAACTTTTGGAAGGCGGGGGTCACGAAACCCCCGGCCGTATTTATTAAGATATAAGATCATAACATTTTAATTGCATGATAAACGTTTTATACAAAATCATCAAGACATTAGATACAATGTTGTCAACAAAGGTGAAAGCCTAACCTTAACAGAGACTCTAATACATTTTGTTTCCTAACCGAATCTAACATCCTCATCTAGATTTTGTATATTACATTTCTGGCCATATGGCAAGGTCGCTAACCGGTGTCAGGTCCTACAAGCTGCGCCTTACCTAGCGATGTGCGCATGCGTAGCCAAGCCCGTTAATTACCCGGTCCACGCCGTGAACTCCATTTACCCACTAAAGGAGGGCCCTTACTCTGCGCCATCCGGTGACGTCATGAGTATGCGCGCGCGGGGTGGCTACCAGCCAAAGGAAAGCGTGACTACTCCAACCCGCGACCCTTTAAAGCACCAGTTACCTTGCCCCTGAAGTTCTAGGAGGTGCCAATGGCCCCTCCCCCTGGGCGGGAACCTCCATGGGATGATGCCCGCCCCCTCAGACCTTAAAAATTAGCTGCTCACCGGTCATGACCTTACCGCATGCCCCATACCTAATAAATACGACGACCTATGGGAAAAAATTCTAATGACTACTACTCTCCACTAAACACATAACGCATCCACAAATCTACCAAAGGAAAAAAGGGCCTAAATATCATTGTAACAACAAAACATAATTCAACACGTAACTATCAAAGGAAAAAATTGGCCTAAAAATAATTGAAAAGCAGAACATGTTTCAACATTTCTCAGAACATAATCTACAAATTTACAACCAGACCAACTTTATTACTGTACAGTCATTTTTGTTCCAGGGATGGTGGGAGGGAAAACAAGAGGCCCCCGGGCGCGGGGCACGACCGGTTGCGTGGGAGCGTCCAGGAACAAGGGGGTCTCCTGGGCGCTCCCTGCCTCTATATTCCTAAGGGGCACGGTGGGGGGGCGGCTACGCCCCCCACCCGGCCCCTCCTGCGGCCCGCCCCCCCCCGACCCGGAAGTCCTATGATAACATCCGGGTCAGGGGGGGCACCACCCAATCGGTGATTAGGCGCGCCCAGAAGGGCACGCCCTCACCACCGAGAGGCCTGGAGAGGGGGGCGGTCGCCGCGCCGCCATGCGGGCGGGGGGGCCAAGGGCCCACCCTTTTCACATGGTCGCCGACTGGCTGCCGCCCCCCTCCCTCGAACTCACCATGCCAAACCCAGGACACAAGCTCATGAATCATGGTTAACTTTTGGAAGGCGGGGGTCACGAATCCCCCGGCCGTATTTATTAAGATATAAGATCATAAAATTTTAATTGCATGATAAACGTTTTATACAAAATCATCAAGACATTAGATACAATGTTGTCAACAAATGTGAAAGCCTAACCTTAACAGAGACTCTAATACATTTTGTTTCCTAACCGAATCTAACATCCTCATCTAGATTTTGTATATTACATTTCTGGCCATATGGCAAGGTCGCTAACCGGTGTCAGGTCCTACAAGCTGCGCCTTACCTAGCGATGTGCGCATGCGTAGCCAAGCCCGTTAATTACCCGGTCCACGCCGTGAACTCCATTTACCCACTAAAGGAGGGCCCTTACTCTGCGCCATCCGGTGACGTCATGAGTATGCGCGCGCGGGGTGGCTACCAGCCAAAGGAAAGCGTGACTACTCCAACCCGCGACCCTTTGAAGCACCAGTTACCTTGCCCCTGAAGTTCTAGGAGGTGCCAATGGCCCCTCCCCCTGGGTGGGAACCTCCATGGGATGATGCCCGCCCCCTCAGACCTTAAAAATTAGCTGCTCACCGGTCATGACCTTACCGCCACAGGCCAGCATTGTTAACCGACGATCTGGCCTCCCCCTGTCTTGACCTACCCTAGCAAGTTCTCACGTTAGCAAAACCCTCCAACCAGGCCCAGACATTATCAGACCACAGGACGTTCCCCTCCTCAGTCAAGTGGACCCCATCACCCAAGTAAAATTGTTCACCCCAGATACACCCATGTGGGATCGTCTGCAACAGGGGGGCTCGGAATAATTTGTCCAACTGTGTGTTGATCCTCTTTACCGAGTGATTCAACTCCCTGACTGAGTCCTCCCCCTCGCCACTGCCACCGAGGGATGAGTTGCGACCATACTACTGTGCAACCCGGGCAAGTCCTGGACACCCACCCCGCAGTGGAAATGATCTCATCAATGAGTATTCGCCTCCCCAGTTTGGCCAAGTCATTCTCCCCTAGGTGAAGTATCACCACTGACGGGGGGTCGGGCTGCTGAGCTAAGAGTCCCTGAAAGAAGTTCCTGAACTGTCCAAGGCACAGACCCCCTCTCCCAAAGAATGAGATGTCCAACCCCTTCAATGCCGCCTTTCTCCTACGGTCTGCTGAAAGAAAAACATTTTGCACCCGCCTTACATAAGAGTGACCTACAATCCAAATCTTCAGTACTCTGCGTCCATTTTGCTGCTTGTGCTGTGATGGTGTAGCTCCTTTGCTCCCGCCAGCGAGTTCCTCCCCTGCGTCACAGGTTTTAGAAACTGCAAGAACCAGAAAACATAACCAGCGTGAGAATCATCCTGTCATAACATGTCAATCCGTACATAACGTTTATAACAATCAGATGACCATCTCCCAATTTTCTTCACACTCTCTGCCGAGAGACCCCCTAGGGCAGGCTCAGTTGCCGCCCCTATCCGGAAGGAGTGCGTGCCAAAGTCCTTAGGATCCAACCCTGCATGTCTAACAGTCAGTTCCAGGACCCGCCTAAACTGGTATCTAGTCAATGGTGTCCCATTGGCGTGACACAATAGTGCCCCCCCTGCCGTGCCCTCCCGTTGCTTGTGAAACACCTCCACATGCGAAACCGGGCAACAGGGATTGGTCTCGGCCTGGTGGAGCACTATGGTGTAACCCCAAGACTCCTGATCAGTTTTTGACCTCTGAATTGTCACCCACATGGTGTCTTCCTTGATCCTAACACTATTTAGCTGTAGCCCGCCCAACTTGTCCCCTTTTGACCCTGCCACCAGTTCACCAATTCTTAGCGCCCCGTAAAATGCCAAGGCAAAAGCAGCTTTGAACAGATGTATCTCCCATTCTGAACTACACACCTCGTGCAATGCCACTAATAGGGCTGTCAGCCGCGCCAAGCCTATGGGCTTCCTTGTGTCTGCAGCATGGCCCTGCAACCGACGCCATCCTCTCATGGCCTTGCGCACCATAAAATTATTGGTGGGATCTCGCATGCCCTTAGCCTGCGCAAAGAAGGAAACAGCCGCCCTATGTCTGCCTGCGGCTGCCACTGATCTCCCTTCCCTGTGCATCCATTCCAAATATTCCGCAAAACTGTCCTCCTGCGCCCACCTGACCTCCCACTCCTTCCCTAAGAACGAGCGGTAAGACAAAAACGCCCCTTCATAAGATGTCTTGGTCCTGGGGGCTAGGCTAGCAACCACGAGGTCCTGTAATCTGGGGCACCAATCTGCCAGAGTACTGTCGGGAATTGTGCTGGCGAGGGGTCTGCTGCAGGAAGATGTTCCCTGAAAACCTGCATTTTAAAGCGAGAAAGGAAGTCAGCTGCGTTGTTAAGGACGCCTGGGACATGTTTGGCTCTGAAGAGTACATTCAATTTTAAGCACTGAAGCACAATCTCCATAATCAGGCGCAAGATGAACGGACAGCGTGCACACTGCTGGTTTATGCATTCGACCACTGTCATGTTATCAGACCAGAACACCACTGATTGGTTACATAGATGTTCTGGCCAGACCTTCAATGCCACCCATACTGGAAAAAGTTCCAGGAAGCCAATGTTGGCAGTCAAGCCCCATCTTTTCCATTCCTCTGGCCACCGTTGGGCTACCCACTTGGTCCCTAAAATGGCACCAAAGCCAACACTACCAGCAGCGTCCGTCCACAAACCCAATTCTGCTGATGAAGCGGGAGGACCTGCCCACACTACCCTGCCATTAAAGTCCCTCAGAAATGCCATCCATATCTGCATATCCTGGCGAACCTCAGCTGACAGCCTAGTACGGTGGTGCTTCTCCCGCAGTCCTTTCATAGCCTGGGCAATAGAGCGTGAGAATGGGCGTGCCATTGGGATGACCCGTAGTGCAAAATTCAGTTGCCCCACCACTTCTTGCAGCTGCTGCAAGGAAACCTTGTTCTTTCCTAGACATTGCTGCAGAGCCGCTCTGAACCTAGACACTTTGTCCTTGGGCAACCTGAAGCATCCTTGTACCGAGTCAATTTCAATGCCCAGAAATTCCAAGCAAGTAACCGGGCCCACCGTCTTCCCCGGCGCCAGCGGAACCCCAAAAGCCCGCATGAGCACGCAAAATTCCTGCAATGCCCAAGCACACTCCTGAGAGTCCGCCGCACCTAGAAACAAGAAATCATCCAAGTAATGCATAACTTGCTGGTGGCCCGTCGCCTGTCTCATAACCCATTCTAAGAATGAGCTAAATGTCTCAAAATAGGCACATGATATGGAACAGCCCATGGGCATACATTTGTCCATGTAAAACTTGCCCTCAAAGGTGAAGCCTAAAAGGTGGTGGTCACTCGGGTGCACTGGGAGGAGGCGAAAAGCGGATTCTATGTCAGATTTAGCCATCAATGCCCCTGGTCCCAGGGCACGCAACAGGGCAACCGCCTGATCAAAAGAGGCATATTTCACACTACAAATCCCTTCATCAATCGCATCGTTCAAGGATGACCCTCTCGGCGCAGATAGGTTGTGGATCAATCTAAATTCACCTTTCTCTTTTTTGGGTACTACTCCAAGTGGTGAACACACAAAATTAGGGACAGGTGCCTCCTGGAAGGGGCCCGCTATCCTGCCCAAGGACAGTTCTTTGGTAATCTTAGCGGACACTACCGTTGGATTTTGTTTCACTGATAATTGGTTCCTGCAATTACTGCTACCTGTGTAACCCACTGCCGGTATCCTAAAACCTCGTGAAAACCCCTCCTGAAGTAGGGTGGCCGCTGCGTGATCAGGGTATCTATTTAACCATGGGATCAATGCTAACACATCTATTGGCGTGGGGTGGCCCAGCTCGTGACAGTTACTCCGGCTTCCCCCTTCCCCTATGCCCATGGTTGCCTGGCTTGGACCTGCAGGTTGTCTCGGGGTGTGACGGGTGTCCACAGATTGAGCATGCATGCCTGAATCTACAGGTGCCCTGGGGTCTTGTGCATGTGCGCCTGTTAAAATCCCAGCATACCCCTCTCCTTTCTGACCCCGCCCCCTTACTTTTCCCCGGGACCTCATTCCCCTGGGTTGTCCGAAAGGGCTGATGAGGCTTTGCGGAAAACACCCTCACTGTACTGATGGCCTGCGAAGGGACTGAGTCACCCGAGAACTGTTTATGCCAAGACAAGGAGTCGACCTTGTCCCATGCTAGGGATGCGTCAAATTCTTTGGCCTTCCTGAAATTCACATCATACTCCTTCCACGCATCACCAGTGTATTGATCACTCCACCCCACAATCCTACTCAGGTAGCAAGCCATTTCGGCCTGCACATTTGGGGGGCGTTCTGCCGTGATGGCTGAAAGGACAGCAAAGGCCCTGACCCAGTTCTTCAATGTCTCCTCTACTCTAAACCTGGAGCATTGTGCCCTCCATTCGCTTGGATGCATCCACTCCTTCAATACCTTTGCCTGTTCCATCTCCTTATTGTCCAGCAGTAAAGAGAAAATGTATACATATTTCCCTGCCCAAATCATCTCTTTCACTTCCTTGGACACATGTTGCCCCAAATTTTCACTTCTCGTTGGCACTAAGCCGTCCCCCAAAAGAGGCAGAGACACTTCCTTACCATTCACAGGCACTTGGGCCGGTAGGGCACTCTCCCCGTTCGCCTGGGCAGGACCCGAACCTGTAAGGGAAGAAGATGCTGTTCCCGCACTGCTGGCAACCGCCGTTGAAGCATTAATCTTTTCTACCAACTTTTCTGCTTCAGCTACATGATCAGATGAATCAAAGGACATACCCCCCTTTTTCAACCACGGCAGCAAATCTGCTATCCGAGATTCCAATTCAGAAGGCAGTGCATCAGTACCTGCTGGGCCCGCCGGCATCACTGGGGGCACGGTCGGGGGCACAGGAGCAATGGGCAAGGGTGCGGGCGTAACTGGGATTGGTGCCGCGGGCGTCACTGGGATTGGAGCCACGGGCGGAGGGGCAGGCCCCACAGGCGGGAGCGCCGGCGGGATGGCAGGAGCCGGTGCCACGGGCGCTGGGATCACAGGCGTAGGTGCAACAGGCACCGGGACTACCGGCTCAGGGGTAGGAGCAGCGTACCTAGTTTTCTTGGCCTTAGACCTCTTTGGTGAGGTGACAAAATCCCCCCTTGGCAAGGGGGGTGCCTTCCGACGAACAGGCCTACCCGATGGGCCAGGGGAATCATCAAACCTCTCATTAATCCGTGCCTCTAATTCATCAATCTTCCCCAACCGTTTGTTCATTTCGCCCATTTCCCGCATCATGGCTCGCATCATCACCTCCATCTTAGACCCTCCTTTACCACCCCTTGATCCCGGCATGTTGACAAAAGCTACACTCCTAATGTCACAATCAAGCGTACTTGTGTTGTGTACCTTTACCAGATGGAGGGTCTACAGGGGGCTTTCAGCACCATGCAACGGCAACCGCAACACCACCGGCTTATCCGGCTATGTAAGGGGTGAGTAAACCTAATGTAGACCCACCCGGCGGCCACCAGGAGCGATGAATGCCAGCCCCCCGTTTCCCTCTTACCGACCGGTCCTGCGTACTCGCCGCCGATATCAATCTGCGACCACGCCCTACGTCCACGCCTTCGCGCTGACCAGTCACAACTGCATAAAATTCACGTTAGAATCTGAAATAGAAAATAGAATTAATACCTGGAGGACGCAGCCGTTCACCACTAAGCTGGTACCCTTACTTACACATAATACTGGTGCATGGTGTAGCCTTAAAGAATTACCCCTTTTCTGATTCACCACACTAAACAGTTAGATTTGCCAAAATGTAAAATAATCTTTACTCAAAACATATAATAATTATAGCTGTAAATAATGGACCCACTTGTGATTGTCAAACCCTCAAATTGGTAAAACATGCACTCACAACTTGTACCACTGCACCAAGGTCTCCCCTCCAGGTCCTGCCCTGGTCTACCCTGCTTCACTTTCACAGTGCAAACTTTGTATTTGACTCTGCCTTATTGGCCCCCGCGTGGTCGTGGCTTAAAATGAGCGCCGACCAGCCCCCCCCGACAAACCGATCCACAAAAACCTTCCCGCTCTGCTCTACTATGGCGGGAAATACTCTTCTCGTCGTACCGTCGCTATCGGGTCCGCCTTTGTTTTAATCCGTCTACCTTAAATATACACCAACCGGTTGATGCGCACGCCTCCAATGCGCCCTCACCGCCCCGGCCCTTCCGAAAAATACCTCGGCAATCCCGAAAGTAATCCCGGCCTTGAGCGACCTGTGCCACGCTCCCTCGTCGCCGCACAGCTCACCGGAGCCGTGAGTCCTTTAATGCGACGTGACGCGACCGGAATGCTCGAATCCACTCGGCAGCCCTGCAACGCTTCAGAAAACCTGCAAAACAAAAGAGAGAATTTAAAAACAAGAGGCCCCCGGGCGCGGGGCACGACCGGTTGCGTGGGAGCGTCCAGGAACAAGGGGGTCTCCTGGGCGCTCCCTGCCTCTATATTCCTAAGGGGCACGGTGGGGGGGCGGCTACGCCCCCCACCCGGCCCCTCCTGCGGCCCGCCCCCCCGACCCGGAAGTCCTATGATGACATCCGGGTCAGGGGGGGCACCACCCAATCGGTGATGAGGCGCGCCCAGAAGGGCACGCCCTCACCACCGAGAGGCCTGGAGAGGGGGGCGGTCGCCACGCCGCCATGCGGGCGGGGGGGCCAAGGGCCCCCCCTTTTCATTTGCTGTTGAGATGGTTACTTCTGTGGGTACACCATAAAGGTCACCGGTGTGGTCGAATCTTCTGTTCTTCTTTCTGAGGGCAGTACAAACAATTCCTCTTCTAGCCCTCCACTATCCTTTTCAACACAAAAAAACAGACTCACATATCCACCGCTCAAATTAATTTCATATTTCTCTATACTAATTCACCACTAATCCTTTTTCGGTTCCAGAGTAGCTTGCTACTCACCGAAAAGTGACTCGACGCCTCGTCAGGGGTAGTAAGCGCTATATAAATGCGAATACAATCACAAAGTTATTGAGGTGGGTAACAGGAATGCATAGGGATTATGGAAACGGAGGTACATTCAGCACCTGACCCCAGTCACATGGAACAGACTTCTCCAAATAGGTGTGCAAACGAACCTGCATACCGGCATATAGAAAGCAACTCTTTATAGTCATGTTCCACCAGCGTGCTGAAGTGTGGACAACTGTTTAGGAATATATCTATGAAAAGCAACTTCTTCTGGTGTTAGAGGTGTTGAGTGGTATGAATATTTTGCCTTATCTGTTCAATGTTGCTTTGTGTTCAGTTGCATTGGAGGGCTTCGTGATGAGCCACATGCGCACACGGAACGTTGATGTATTCTGAGTAACACAAGCCATACCACAGCCATGTCCCTTTTAAGCTGTTCTTCTGCAAACACCTACTTTTCCCAAGAGAGGCTTCCTGATTCACTCAAAGCCAAACTACTCTTTTTGGAGTCAATTAGAACTTTAGGAGGCGCTCATCAAAATCACCTGGACTTCGGATGGAGTTCACTTTATTCTGACAATTGTAAATTCTCAAAAACTTGAGCTTTTGCAGAGATATTCTGCTAGATTTGTCTGTAAAATGTCAAGATACAAGCATATTCATCCTGATCTTCGTAGGCTCCATGGGTTGCCAATAAACTAAAAACAAGACCAAATATGATTTTTAAGACACTCTTGATAGTACATAAGTCAATAAGTAGCTGTTCCCCAAATGATCAGAAACAAATGTTTCAGCCTTCTAATTTGCCCTGTACTTTATGGTCCCAAGATAAATTGTACTCAATATTTAAGGATCAAGAGCTGGGGGAAATCTGTCTGAATCCATGTCTGTAAATTGGGATGTATGACAGTACAACGCGTACTTTTACAACGCGTACCGTTACCACGCATGTTTTACAACGCAAGTCGTTACAACGACTTGCGTTGGGGGACGCTGGATAGTGGAATAGTTTCATTTACTATTCGAACTCCAGTCCCCGTGGATAGTAGGGAAGGTGTTGGATAGTAAATTAAACTACAGCGCCCTCCAGCGCAAGTCGTTATAACGACTTGCGTTGTAAAACCTGCGTGGTAACGGTACCGCGTTGTAAAAGTTTAGTCGTAAAGGATGTTTCCCGTAAATTGTGGTTTTGATTATTTGCTAAGGCTAGGAGACAACATTATATGTTTCAAGAGGTTGGTAAAAACCTTTCATTTCCAATGTTTCATCGTCAACAGTGACTCTCCCCAGCTCTAGGATGCTTCTGTGGGTTTTAGCGCTTGATTCGAAATGATAATGATGCTACAGTTATTGTAGGCGTTCATGGTGGGATGTCACAATATCAGCCTGCAACAGTATTGACACCACAAATGTTGCATACCAGTATATTGTTACGGTAAGTAGATTTGGGGTTGAGAATATTAAATATGTACTTTCCTGTGCATACTTACCTTGATGGCATTGCTGTAATTGATATTGTGGGTCGATATTTGTGCAGTTTGATTATCGATCTCGATATAATGACGTAAACCTGGCCTTACGTTTGCCGATTCTCTCAGATCTGTTTCCTAGATGCTCTGCCAACCTTACAGGATTACTACCTTCCTCTTCATGGAGTATTACTCTATCATCTCGTGCTATTGGCTCCCTGATGTCCCATTCCGTATCCCGGAAGTGCTTTGATTGGAATACATCCGGGTGTATTTTACATTTGAAAAGTACACTCAATCATAACAGTTTGCCACGTTCAATTAATTATCTCCTATAAGCAGTCTATACAGAAAGCTATCCTTTTTACTACTTTTTTGCCCCTGCGTTGGCAAAGCTGGCACAGCTGACTTTAATGTGTAAAACAGCACTGGTGCACGCTATGCATATAAACTACATTAGCAAATGCCACTGTTGACATATTAAAGCCAGACCTACCGCCTTTACCAATGCTTTGTTTCATAAAATGTTCTCTGGTTTTATGTTTAGATACTGCAGAACAAAATACAAGTAGTTATGTGTAAAGGCTCTCCACTTCTATGGAAAAAAATATGTGAAAATATGTAGAAATGTTTTTAAATTTGTGCAGAAAAAGGTGGTAAAATCGAGGGATGTAAAGGCCAAAACTCATATTGCTCTTTCCTTTTGCAAGTTCCAAAAAGTAATGAGCCAAGTACACCAGAGTTCACTCCCCGTGTTTATTTTCAGCATTCCTGAATTTGTAGATATCATCTTAAATAAAATATTTTGTATCTCAGTCCACTCGTGATTCTTTTTTCAGCCACATTTAGCGAGTCCTCATGAGAAAGTGCCCTTCCGGGACCTTTCCAGTCCGCTATCTCTCATTCACGTGAGCAGCTTAAGTGGCCCCAGGGGCCAAACATTTGTCAGGGTCCCTTTCGTTTCCGGTCAGAGTTGCAGCTTTAAATTAACTTTAATTAAGGAAACATGTACACTGGGTGAAAGGAAAACAATGTATGTGGTGCCATCTACTGGTGGCGTGGCACTGCGGCATCAGGAGTGAAGAGATCAGGCCTGTCTGCCTTTTATTATGCAATATGTGTGAACGGGGGCGGAGGCCTTGAAAAAGTGCGGGGCAGGAGTGAAGAGCGCGGTTGTCCTCTCCTTGTGTCGGCCCTGATCGCTCTCAGCCTATCTGTGCTTTGAAGACAGGCTAATTGCCACCTCACATACTTCCTGAACCCCATCTAACAACGTCCATGTTCATGCGGTGTTCTTTTATAGGGTACGGGAGTTACTGGGTGCCTGAGTGTCTTTTATAGGATATGGAAATTACTGGGAGACTAAGTGTCTTTTAAGTGTCTTTTAGAGAGTATGAAAGTTACTGGGTGACTAAGTGTCTTTTATAGGGTATGGGAGTTACTGGGTGACTGAGTGTCTTTTATAGGGTATGGAAGTTACAGGGTGACTAAGTGTCTTTTATAGGGTACGGAAGTTACTGGGTGACTGAGTGTCTTTTATAGGGTATGGAAGTTACTGGGTGACTGAGTGTCTTTTATTGGGCAAGAAAGTGACTAGGTGACTGTGAGTCGTTTATAGGGTAAGGAAGTTACTGGGTGACTGAGTGTCTTTTATAGGGTATGGAAGTTACTGGGTGACGGAGTGTCTTTTATAGGGTATGGAAGTTACTGGGTGACTAAGTGTCTTTTATAGGGTCAGAAAGTTAATGGGTGACTAAGTGTCTTTTATAGGGTATGGAAGTTACTGGGTGACTGAGTGTCTTTTATAGGGTAAGAAAGTTACTGGGTGACTGAGTGTCTTTTATAGGGTACGGAAGTTACTGGTGACTGAGTGTCTTTTATAGGGTAAGAAAGTTACTGGGTGACTGGGTGTCTTTTATAGGGTATGGAAGTTACTGGGTGACTGAGTGTCTTTTATAGGGTATGGAAGTTACTGGGTGACTGAGTGTCTTTTATAGGGTATGGACTTTACTGGGTGACTAAGTGTCTTTTATAAGGTATGGAAGTTACTGGGCGACTGAGTGTCTTTTATAGGGTAAGAAAGTTACTGAGTGTCTTTTATAGGGTATGGAAGTTACTGGGTGACTAAGTGTCTTTTATAAGGTATGGAAGTTACTGGGCGACTGAGTGTCTTTTATAGGGTAAGAAAGTTACTGGGTGACTAAGTGACTTTTAAAGGGTATGGAAGTAACTGGGTGGCTGGGTGCCACGGGCAAGATGGCTTCCATGCAAAGACTCATTATGCAGGTGTGCAATGCTTAGCCCTGACTGCAACTCACCTAAGATGCTACTAAAATGAATGAGTACCTCAGATAGCGCCCCCCGTGGTGCTGATCCGTGTTAGTAGCTGTCACAGTTGCTCCATCCTTTAGCCCCAGTCTTCCTTCCTAATCTTATTGCCTACTTTCACTGAGCCTGGAAATTCAGACAAGGCTATATGTTCTCCTCTGCTAATAGCTATTGCAATTATGGCAGAGTGATGCTGTTCATGCCTGCTCTACAGGGCTCGCTTCATCTCGTGACCTTCCTAGTTCGATATGGAGTTGAACAATGGATTATGCAATCGAGATTTTGTGGGATTTAAAAATCCATCTTGGCGAATGGGTTTGCAATAGCTAAACGAACGCTTCTTCACATTCGCACTTACATTTATGATGTCCATATGACCCAGAAACCTAGCGTACCTCTCTTCAAATATAAGTAGTTCATTCTGTTCGTTTATGCCTATTTTTTCCCACTGAATTCCTTTGCATTCTGGTATTTGTAGTTTGCTTTTGCTCAGAAAGGGACACGCTTCTGAAGATTGCCCTAGGACAATATGAAATTGTCTTCACCCAGCTTAGCAGAGAGAGGATGCAGTCCAGTGGTTGGGTTAAGTGGTCTTTAAACCAGGAGACTTGAATTCTACTCTCAGCTTCACCTCTTGTCTGAATGTGTGTGATCCTGGGTAGATCGCTTTACTTCATTTCTATTTTCTGAAGACCCGTGAGAGCTTCTAAACACGGGCCTCAAATTGGACAATTATGGGGCGTTTCATGAAAAATACATATATTTAACAGACAAGAAACTAAAGTGACAATTGGATTGTAGCCTCGGCTACCAGTTTAATGCTTTCTCGTTGGGATGGCTGGCAAGGCAGGTTGCTTGAAAGTAACTGTTTTCATTTGAAAAACCCATTCACGTTTCAGTTATGTATTTGCTGTTCGAGATACAATTCCAGTTTATAATGAGAATATCTCTGGGCATAGAATTCGGAAACTTATTGTGGCATCCTTAATTGCCTTGGCTGGCATCTGAAATGAAACAATGTAATAAACATTCTCTAGCACAATCTGTCAAAAAATGTAAAAATTGCCTGTGGTTTTTATTATCCCTTAGAGAGCCGTTTCCTTGTTAGAATACGAGTAAATGCTCCTTTTTTCATTTTTATACAGAAAGTGCTATTAAGATGAGCACGGAATATGTATAAAGAACGCTTTTGTGTTAATAAGAGCAATCGTCTTTGCTGATTCAGTTAAAAAGACAAAACATTTCAATTGATTTCTCAGCCTTTTTTCGAACTAAGCTTTCAGGAAATTAATTTTAGAGATTGAGGCCCGATTTTATTGTGCATGAATATAGATGTGTTTGCATTGCACTCGCTATAAAATCCGATCTGCCCCCTAGGATTACTTAAACTCAAATGGGTTTATGGGTTAACCATTCTCCCATTCTCTGCATCTCTGGTACCAGCTTCTGAACAAATCTCTGCAACAAAAGGAAATACACGCAGGATGAGTGGGAACTGCAAGGTACTGCTGTCCTTGAGCACGGGCTCAGCTTCAGAGGGTGTGTGGGGTGTTACACCAACCCTAATAAATGTATTTTCTGGTAAATATTTGGGTACAGGCAATTGGGTATGGGTATGGTGAGGTGTCTATCGGATTTCCCTAACAATATTTACATACACACAGACAAAAACACTCTCAATCTCTCTTCCTCTCACTGTTTTGAAAGTCTTCAAAAATGTTCATTTTACAAAATATTGTGGATTCTCTTACTTAGGACCCATACACATCCGCATTCCTCTCCCTTTCCACTGCCCCTTAAGCCCCTCTAATGCGCCCTGCTTGTTGTAAAACTTATTATAATATTATATGACTGATGAGAAATTTGAAGGTCAACCCCCCTCCATCTTACTGACCAAGTTACACCCCTGTCCTTGAGAAGGTAAGAGACAAGGCCAGTAACAACAAAAAACACTGGGCAGGCACAGGATAGTGACAGTAGAGAGAAATCTACAGGCAAGGTTGGAGGTCTTGGTGTTATGGTTTATTGTGTTATCTGTGTTTCGGTGGCTTTCTGCCATTGGCTTGGACTTGTCAGAAGCAATGGAATGTGTTGCTTTTCCATTGCAGGCCGGAGCCTGGTGAGTTCTGATTAGTAGAAAGCATGTGAAAATCGTTGATGTTTTTTGTTGATTTGAAATATTATGTGTTTTTTCGATGTGGCCAGAGATGTAGCTAAGGTTCTCATGTGCTAACTGGGTAGTTTGGCTTGTGCCTGTCTAGCAAGTTTGTATGTATGAGTAGTAAGTAACTGGAGCTGGATTATGTTAAGGTGCACCAGATATCCATCTAACGGCTTATCAGGACTGTGTTGGGTGTGTGATATTTATATTTAGTTGGGTTCTGTCATATGTTGGTGTGGGCAAATGGTGTTGTGTGCCTGGTGATATACATGTAAAGCACAATTAATAAATGTTTATTTACTGTACACAGTAAATACTGATACCAGCGCTTAAGTTGAGCCAGTGGTTATTGTTGGGGTCCCACCAGCACTCATTTTTAGGGATCAGCACTTATTTTTTCTCATCAGATATTGACTGTGATCAAGAGAGAGAAAAATACATACATGGGAAAGAAGGGATAAGGGAGGAACAGGAAAAAATGTGAGATAAAGGGGCAGCACTGACTGGTAGTGGATTAAAGAGGCCTGAGGTGCATTCAAGACTAATCAGCCTGTAGAAAGGTAGGCACCATCACTCATTCTTTTACTTGGCACTGCTGATACCCCAAGTTGTGACATTTACCAAGTACAGTTCATACACTATTCATTACACTTAAATCTGCATGTTTCGCCTTTTTTGCTTGGCACTTTGCCCCCCGTAAATTGCACCAGGTTTAACTGGATTCAATCAGTTAGGTCAAACTGGGGGGGGGGGGGGGGGGGGCACGTTCATCATCACTAATCCCGCAATGTTGATTCCTGCAATAACTCCTGGCTGCACAGGGATCAGCAATACTCTTGAATTCTGAATAAGGACCCAAGTGGTGCATCTGTGCAGTAGAAGTTGCCAAGTCAGCAAATTCACAGAGACATCAGTCAGGGGTTTGTGAAATGGGTTGTTTTTCTAGTGTCAAACTCAGTTGTATAAATGATTTATCTTTTCTCGTAAATCCCTCATCACGGAGTACATTTAACTCGGCAACCTTAGGGTTCAGCTCAAATGGTCATCTAAACACTTGCTGAAGCATGTGGGCAACCCCATCCAAGGGTTGGGTGATAGGAAAGGACCGCATAGTATGAAAAAAAGAGTCGTCCAGCACTGTCCAACACCATAGACACTTCAGCTCTGATGCGTTCTCCAAAGCCTGCTCAGAGTCAGATAAACTTGGTGAAGATAGTTATACTGGATAAGTCGGTATCTCTTGGATATGGCCGCCTCTCTAGTGGTCATAAGTGCCAAGAACCATTTGTCATCTTCGAGGTGCCCAATATCTTTTTCTCTACCTCTTGAAACTTCAGAAAAGTATCTGGGGAGTTTATAACAATGGTTCTATAGAAAGCAGATATCTTCCACCTACTACGGAGCTGAGACATGGTCAGTTTTGCTTTGAGGGGGCAAAATAAAGGCAGGTCATCCACAATTTGCTAGATATGGGGTGAGTGTGTGGCGGAGTTGGGGGTACTGGTAAAACTGCGAGTGCAATAGAGAGAATTCCTCCTGCATGTCAGAAAATGTTCTTAAGATACCCATTGGGGCACATCTCCTATTAACAAGATCCCAAAGTTGAGATCCCACATTGATTCCAGCCTCCGAAGCCCTGCGACGCCACAACCTCAGAGAGATCATTACCGGTCCAAAAGAGGGGCTGATCCATCAACCTCCTATACCATCCAATGCGCTTAAGAGGAAACAGCTCCCTTATGGATCGGGAACAGTTCCACCCCCTTCGCAGCAGCTGAACATACCCGATATACAACACCAGCTGGGCAGCAACCTTTACAATCTTTGTAATCTGCCTGGCACAGTTTGAAATGTAGAAAACAACAATCTATGGTAGTTCTTATGCCTTAGATCCGGCTGGATCCCTCTCCTGTGAATACTTGGCACCAGCAGCGGCCGGAATGACTTGCGGGTAGGGGGCGGGGAGGTATAAAATCCCAGGGCTAGGGTCACGCGGGGTCGTGATTGCGGTAGGGAGGGGAAATAAAAAAAAATCACTTACCTTATCGTTGCCCGGTCCCGTTTTGCTGCTCCGGCTCTCTGGCTTCCTATTTCAGGAGAAGGAAGCAGGCAGCCAGGCTCCCTCCCCCAAGCCAATCACAACGCTGCAATTGCAGCACTGTGATTGGTCTGAGCGCCGTGACACAGCGCTCATCCAGGGGCTGTAGGGGTGGCCCTGTTCTCCATGTAGGCTGTAATGCAGCCTGCATGGAGAAGTGGGAAAGTGCGCATGACTGGTTTGGGCGGCCCGAGAGGGCCGACCAAACAGTCACTGCGCACTTTTAAGAGTGGGAAACCACTCCTCCACTACCCTGCATGCAGAGCAGTCCTGTCCACCTGCCCGCCCGCCCGCAAAGCAACCGCACATACATTGATAATAACAGAAAGTTATTATCATTTTAGATTTTTGCTACTGCACTGCTTGCCTCTACCATAGCGGAGGAGCCGCCCCTGCTTGGCACCAGTATTAAATTCCAACCTCGCAGTCAAGTTAAACTTTCTCTATTGAGCACCGGAAGAAGTTCCATCCACCCAAAAAAGGGACCATCCAGTAACTGATAGCACAATTAAATGTTTGTCAAACACAAACACGGGCTAGGAATGTTAGATAATGCATGCAATCTCCTATACCTTGCAAAATTCCCACGCAGCTTGTTTTTACAAGTTCTAAGCTGGCTCGATTTACAAATGTGGGCACTTTTTAGCTGTATGATTCGCTAAAGTGGGCTACTTTAATTTTCGTGACTGGGCCTATTTTCTGTCCCACTAGGATCCTGCTTGAGAGGTGAAGGTAACCTAAGTTCGACAGCAATGCGAGACTAACGGTAGAGCATTCGCTATACAAATCTCTGTAATTTAAAATAATACGCTACATTGTATTTTATTAGGCGCCATTGCTACTACGCACCGTGTGTTGTTTGTTGCTCCACTTTGCCCAATGCTGGGACGAACTGTCTAGCATAAGTGAAATACATGGATGCAGGCTTCCAGTAACGGTTGCTGCGCATGCGCAAAGCGTGCGTGCTGCTGTGCTCGCGTGCAGCTGCAATATGTCAAACACTTGACTCGAGGAGGTTTTAAACGATAACGTAAAACAGTTTTCGTACAAAATTATAAGCAGTATGAAAAACACAAATCTCAGCGATGCTTTAATCTGTAGTTTCCCGAACAAGAATTTTTACATCGGATAAACATCCAGCGGGAGGACGGGGGAAAAAGAGAAAAATTGCAAAAGCGAGGGAGAGTGCAATGTGACCCTTGTAATAGAAGACCTCAGAGGGCGAAGGCGAGCCTTGATGTGCGTGCTCTGAGAAACGTGGGCAGTAGATTCCTCGTCGACGAAAAACATTAAAAATACCACACACTCAAAGAGAAAATATA
Organism: Lissotriton helveticus; assembly: GCF_964261635.1. Classification (NCBI taxonomy): domain Eukaryota; kingdom Metazoa; phylum Chordata; class Amphibia; order Caudata; family Salamandridae; genus Lissotriton; species Lissotriton helveticus. The sequence continues at coordinate 361,436,616 of NC_136065.1, read as the reverse complement.
TGTGTTGGCTGGTGCTGTTCATGCCTGGATGGACCAATGAGCTAAGTGCAAGCAACAGAGCCTCCCACCTTCAGCTGGATGGAAGTAAATGTACATCTTTAGGTTTTGCCTAAACAGCGCATGCGCTATCTTTATGAGACATGTTTACATACAGCCCGCCCATAGCTTATCATTTGTTAGTTTTAGTGTTGCTCTCCTTTTGTTTGTCCCCGTTTGTCATGGCATGCGCAAGTCATGTCCTCTTCTTGTGTTTGGCCCTCCCCTGGAGCATGGGCCAAGCACTTGTGTCCATCCACTGTTTCCATTTCTGGAGATACTTTTTTCTTTGTGTTGAAGCACTCCATATCAGTGCTTCTGTTTTCTGTCCATCGTTCATATCCCAGTCCATGTAGCTTATATTCCGTCCCACCCATCCACCTTCCATTTTGATATTTTACCTTCCACCCCCTGTACTCTGCACCACTGCCCTCTAAGCCACTATTTTCTAACTCTCTGCCACTGCACTGTACGTCACTTCACTCTACTCTGCACCACTCTACTCTATGCCACTGCACCCTGATACTCTACGCCACTGCACTCTGATTCTCTACACCACTGCACTCTACACCACTCTACCCTCACCACTCTACGCTGCTGGACGTTTCACCCCTCTACTTTACTCTACTCTTTACCACTCTACTCTTCACCACTGCACTCTATGCCACTGCACTCTACACCACTGTACTTTATGCCACAGCACTCTACTCTGTAACATTCCACTCTAAGCCTCTGCACTCTATTCTGCCCCACTCTACTCACAGCCACTTCTCTCCATACGACTACACTCTATGCCACTCTACTCTGCACCACTCCACGCCACTGCACTCTATGGCACTCTACTCTACTCTGCACCACTCTGCTCTATAAAACTGCACTCTGCACCACTCTACTCTAGGCCAGTGCACTGTATACCACTCTACTCTACTCCACTGCATTCTACACCACTCAACTCCATGCCACTACACTCTACACTAATACGCTCTTCTCTTTGCAGCAGTACTCTAGCCCAATGTACGCTACACCACTTTTTTTTGCACCACTGCACTCTACACTGATAAACTCTACTCTTTGCAGCTGCACTCTAGCCCAATCTATGCTACACCACTGCACTTTACACCACTCTTCTTTGCACCACTGTAATGTACACCGCAGTACTCTACTCTGCACCACTGTACTCTACAACACTGCACTCAATGCCACTGTACTCTATTCTACACCACTGAAATCCGACACTGTACTCCTCTCTACAAAACTGCACTCTTTGCAACTGCATGTTATGCCTCTGTCCTCTACTCTGCACGACTGCACTCCACACCACTCTACATAACTCTGCACCACTGCACTGTGCACCATGCACTCTATGCCACTGCACTGTATGCCACTCTATTCTACCCTGCTCCACTCTACTTTACCCCACTACACTCTGAGCCAGTCTACTCAACATTTGCACCACTCAACTCTATGCTACTGCCCTCTATGTTACTAATCTCTATGCCACTGCTCTGTACCCCACTGTACTACGTTACTTCACTCTACGCTGCTCTATTCTACTCTGCAGCACTATACTCCACTGCACCGTACCTGCATTATTCTACTCTATGCCACTGAACTTTACAACACACCGCTCTACTCTAGACCACTGAACTCTATGCCGCTGCACTCCACACCACTCTACTCTTCGCCACTGCACTCTACACTATTGCACTCTACGCCACTCAAGCCTGTAACACTCTATGCCACTGCACTCTACTCTATGCCACTGCAGTCTGGGCTAATGCACTCTACACCACTCTACTGTACTCTGCACCACTGCACTCTACACCACTATATTCTTCTCTGCACCACTGCACTCTATGCCACTGCACTCTATACTATGGCACTCTACGCCACAGCACTCTACTGTGCACCTCTCTACTCTAAACTACTGCTCTCTACGCCACTGTACTTTGTACTACTGCATTCTACACCAGTCTTCTCTGTAACACTCTATGCCACTGCACTCTACGCCACTGCACACTACGCCACTCTCCTCTGCATCACTCTACTCCAGTGCACTCCACCCCTTTGCAAAATATGCCCTTTCACTCTACACCACTGCACCCTAATCTGCATCACTGAACTCTACACCTCTGTACTCTATGCCAATCCACTCTACTCTGTTCCACTTCACTCTATCTTGTACCTCTCCATGCCACTCCACGCCACTCTATGCCACTCTTCTCTGTGCCCCTCCAATCCACACAGTGCCACTCTACGCCACTCCACTGTACTCTACCACGCTTCGCTCTATGCCACTCACCTCTACACCACCACTCTGCTCTGTGCAACTCCAAGCCACTCTACTCCGCTCCAATCTAATCCACTCTGTTCTACTCCATGCCAAGCCACACAAATCTATGCTATGCCACTCCAATCTATGCCACTAAATGCCACTCCACTCTACGCCACTGTAGCCTACTTCACTCCGCTCTATGCCACTCTACTCTATGCCAATCTACTCTACGACATTGCACTCTACCCCAGTCTTATCTACTCAATGCCACTCCACTGTATAGCACTCCACTGTATGCCACTCCACTCTACGCTACTTCACTCTAAGCCACTTCACTCTACGCCACTCTATACTACTCCAAGCCACTGTACACCACCCCCCTGTACGCCACTACAAATCAGTCAAAGCCATGCCACTCCACTCCAATCTACTGTACTCCACTCCACGCTGCTGTACAACATAGCTGAAAGACATTGGCAAAGCCAATAGCTCTCGCGTAGACGAAACCTATTGGCTTTCCCTATACTTATTAATATATGAGTTAATAATACTAAAGATAATAAAAATACTGAAATCACTCAGAGCACGCACTGTGCTCTGTATTCATTACCTGGTAGGTCTGTTGTGACTTACCCAACAGTACTCATCTTATCGATCCCAGAAAGATGAGTAAGTTAGCCGACCCTTCTGAGATTCTACCTATATCATTACACACAATTCTATGCATAAACAGCGGAGCTCTCTTAAAACCTTCAGTCATGTTGAAGCACAGGATGAATCACCTCTGGGTGACACACCCACCTTTGAGGTTCCCAGGGTTGAAAGTGGATTGAAGACAGAAGTTCCCTTTAGCCCAAAACTGCTTAGGTGACAACATTCTCAAATACATCATTGTTGAGAGAAAGCAACTCCCTCTTAAAGTTGTGGAAACAAATGAAAATCCCCTTTGTTTTAGTTCAGCTCATCCTCTGGACTATTGTTGGGCGTCTGGATGTCCTTGGTGGATAATATGAACTACGTATGAAATTGGCAAACCGGCCAACTTTAAGCAATATGTCACCATTTGAGGGGGCAGTGGCGGGAACTACCCAAGAGGCACTTCTGCCCCATTCCTCCATCCACACCCACCTCCAAAAAAACCACAGAAAATAAGCTTGCTGAGAGTATCATTAATGTCCTCGGGTGTTTTCATATTCCTTAATGGACATCGGCTGTTCAGCGCCTCCAGAGGTAAGCTCCATCAATGGGAAGGGTTTCAGCTCGTGTTCTCTGCCACCATGTAATATTGGCTCCTCACCGGGTGACTATGTGAAGAAAGCCAATACCATGCGACACACTGTGTGGTACAGTGTGAGCTGGCAGGATGATGAGGTACGATTGATTCTACAGCTCATGTTACATCCCTGCCCATAGAAGGTACATTTCGATTTCAGCAAATTTGATCAGTGACACAAGAGCACAGCATTGCAAGATTTAATTTGTTTGCAGAATTCCACACTTAACCTCCCACTCACCACCCCGAGCTCACATTTGTCTGGTATGTCAGTGGCAGCTCCTCTGCTATGGCGGAGGAGAATCGACCCACTGCTTTGAAGCAATGCGAGAAAAAATATATAAAATGATAATAACTTTCAGCTATTATCATTTTATTTTTGTGCTGCTTTGCGGGCGAGCGGGTGGGCGGGGCTGCCCTGCTGTCAGAGCAGGGCAGGGGAAGAGTGGTTTGCCCACTCCTAAGCGCGCAATGACTGTTTGATTGGCACTCTCGGGCCACCCAAACCTGTCATGCACACTTTGCTCTTCCCCATGCAGGCTGCATTACAGTCTATGTGGAGAACATGCCCACCCCTCCAGTCCCTGGCTGAGTGCCATGTCACAGCACTCAGACCAATCACAACGCTGCATTTAAGCGTTGTGATTGGCTTAGGGCAGGGAGCCTGACTGCCTGCTTTCTATTCCTGAAGCTGGAGGCAGGAGAGCAGGAGCCGAGACGCTGGACCCGGAGGAGAGGTAAGTTATTTAAAAAAAATGTTTTATTTGTTAAGCTCCCTCCTGCGCTTGTGACCCCCCCCCCATGTCCCCCTCCACGACCACCCAGCAATACCTCGTGCCCGTCTCCCCACCTGCAAGCCATGCCGGCCGCCACAGTGGGACGTGTACATGAAACTTTGTCCAAACTGAATGCGATCTGGAAATTTGTGTTTGTGTTGCCCAGTCTTATCAGCCTACGGCAGCTCGCATTCTGGGATCTATGGTCAACATAGATCAGTGTGGTGCTCTGATCCTTCATCTCTGGTAATAAATCACAACCAAATCAGATTTAAAGACCTTATAGACTTCCCGTAGGAGCGAAAAAGATCCAGTTTGATGCTGTTTATCCTATAACAAGTGTTTTGCACATGTGACCTTCATGATTTGATCCTGTGGCCCATATCACCTTACTGAGATCTTCCAACACTAACCTAGTGGCACATCCTAAGTCAATCACACAGATTCAGGTACCCGGCACAGAAAACAAGAGTGGCTAACGTGGAGCAGCGTCTTACTCGCAGACCTCTGTTAAGAAGAAAACTAAAAGCATCTAAAAGAATTCCCATTAAGCTGGACAATAAACCCACTGATTGTCACAGAGTCTTTTTTTACTTGTTTCTACATTGTATCATTTCCCCTTTCCAAATATTTTTCTACTCTCCATTCAATCCACCTATTCTGCATGTTGTACATTAGGTTGGTATTATAACAATAGTAAGATGATGATATTAACAACAGCAATAATACACATAATCCTATTAGCTATAATAATGTCAACACCATTGTGTCCACCATAATGATGGATATCTACTGGTGAAAGACAGTCTATTGCATTAACCATATGGGGTAAGGATGGTCATGGTTAGGGAACAGGACAATCATGTGGGGCATGGTGGTTGCAGGCAGGAAAATGGCAATGTATGTAGAAAGATTCTCGTGCTTCAGGGACAGTGCTTGTCCTTATCTTTCAGAAAGAACCCCACCTTTGGGGATTTTTTCTGAAACAAAAACAATGGAGCTGGTCTCGACAACATTGCGGCTCACTCGCATTCAGCTTTTCTGCAAGTTCTACCGACACATTGGTAGAAGCACTTTTGGTGAACATAGCCGTAGAAGGCAGGCATGGATTTGTACGTGGGTTAGATGGCCCTTCATCAGGTCATGTGGCGGTGTGTACCACCCCCGACCCAGCTGGCTGACAGGCCACCACTCCACTTTAGAGAAGCCATTTAAAGTTCATCTATTGCACAGTGTTACTGTGCAGAGATACTCAAATACAGTACACTTGCCAAAGAAAATCTGCAATTGTTTGTCTTGTGCAGAAAAACGATTTGCAAAAATTATACAAAGTGAAACATTCTGCATACACTTTCCAACTTAGCTCGGCTCTAAAAGAGTGAACATCATCTTGCTATATGTGATTAAAGTTACCTCGCAATGTGAAAAATATCTTTTAGAAGGCAAACTTTGCAAAGATCAGGAACTTGGCAAAACTTAACTGGCAGAAACAAATACACACCTTTAAAGTAGCCGAGGACAGGGGTGTGGGCTGGAGGCCAAAGATGGTGGTCGGGTGACGGCTACAAATTGACCCCTTTCTTTGCCTTGGAATGCGCACATAGGGCGCTGGCCCACCTATTGGCGCATGGTCACCCACCACGCCTTGTAGTGGCGCAGTTACTACATTACAGAGACAGAGATAATATTCTACAGGCAGTACGAACGGCAGGTCCCTTTGCAGTGGGTAACAGTAAGGTTTTGGTGTTTCCCGACGTCACAGCGACAGTGCAAGCCCGGTGGGATTCCTTTCGAGAAGTAAAGAAGACCCTTGGGGAAGAAGGCTTGCAGTGCTGTTTGATGTTCCATGCCAAACTCAAAGTCATACTTAATGGCTCTACCCATTTCTGCAAAGACCCAGCAAAGGCATGGGAGTGACTGGAAGCCTATGAAGCAGGGACCACCTTACCAGTGGCCAGGGGCAAAGACCCAGGAGGCGTACACAGAAGGACCCGGACCGCCGATTGGTGAAAGAGCCTTCCCCTTCACAAACTAAACAGGAAAGAGCAGCTGCTCTCCAAGCGGTGACTGAGATAGCGGTGATGCTGAGATCTGACTTGAAATCTGGCACCCTCTCAGGTCGATGGTCTCAGAGTCTGGTGAATCCCTGGGAGATGGGACCTCCTTACCACTGGTGACTCTGGGATCAGTAGATGAGCTGATCTGAGGGACTGAGGATGTGCTTGATATTGTTGGGTGGGGAATGGTGGAGAGGGATGGAACCTTGGGAACGTAGTCACATGTACAACTGCCGCTTACAGAGGGACCCTGGCAGGAGGAGCTGGAATCATTGGGTGGGCATGTGGAGTGTGGATGTATGGTGTGAGAGTGTGTGAAACTAGTGTTTGGCCAAATTTGTGAGGGGTACATCTGCTGGTGTACATTGAGTGGGTATAGGTGTCTGTTGTAAATGTATTGTATCTAATGTATATAGTTCGTCCATTTGTATTATATGAATTTATATGCACAAAAAATCTGTTTTTGGAAAATCAATTGAGAGTTAATAAGTGAAATAAACCATTTAATGGTGCAATTAAAAAAGTGGATCTTTATGTGAGAACAGCCATAACAATGCGGGGATTACCCCGCACTGCCATTACAACGCGGGGATGACAACGAAAGTCGTTACAACGACTTTCGCTGGAGGGCGCTGTTGGATAGGAAATAGTTTAATTTTCTATCCAACACCTTCCCTACTGTCAACGTGGACTGGAGTTGGAATAGAAAATTTAATTATTCCACTATCCAACGCTCTCCAGCGAAAGTCGTTGTAACGACTTTCGATGTAATCCCCGAGTTGTAATTGCATGCGGGGTAAAAGCCTGCGTTGTATTGACATATAACCTCTTTATGTTTCATTCATAAGGTCTAATTAGAAGTATTTGGTGAGTGTAGTTCAGTACTGGCAATTGTTTTGTTCTTTAGGAAACTGGGGGAGGCATTCTAATAACAATGCTTTCAGTTTACAGGTTTGCGTGGCCGGCCGTTGCTGGATGTTCTTGGGTTCAGAGGTTTATAGTTGGCGATATTATAATTTGTCTCGGGGTTGCTCTATCGCTTGGTGATGAGAAGGTAGTCTCTGGTAGATGCCGGTGGGTACAGGGGGTATACCCACTATCTGTTCAGATACATGACCATTGACGTACACTGATGTTCCTGACCTGGAACATCTGGGAGCTGGGTTCAGCATCTAAACAACATACCATACATAGATCCCTCTGACCCAGGGGGGTGCAGGTGGCCATGTTACAGGGGACTCAGCTCTCCAGGGGTGAAGTTGAGCGCTTGCGGCATCGGTGGTGAGACCAGCTATATGCGACCTGCTATTCGACTTACGCACGGGGACGCTTATCTGGGTAAGAGCTGGTACCCCCTTCAAGCTCATCCACTCCGTTATCGATAAGGAGGGATGTTTCGTCTTACTTAAGGGAAGATTGCTGGGTAAGGAAATCCCTTATGCTCCTAACCAGGACCAACTAGCCTTTTTCCATTTCCTTTCAGCCCTGCTAGTTTTTATGTGGTTTTATGTTTTGTTCATTATAATTCAGGCATATGGGATCCTTCTCCCCCAGCTCCCGGGATATAACATATTTGACTGGACGGACGAGAGCGTAGAGGTATATCTAGGCTAGATTATTGAGCCATGTATGAAGTGTATATTCATCCTATATGTTTAATTTACCCTTCCCCTTTGTTTTTCTTTCCTCAGAGCTCTGGGGAATCTGTACACCATTTTTTCCAGCTTCTGTAGTGGCACAATATCAGTAGAAAAACGAATTCACTTTTAAACTAAAATATATATGGTACCAACAGAGTTATTGATAGAGGTGATGATTATGACAATTGGAGCTATTTTTGTTCCGGTTGGAATGCAACGACTGAGGAATGGAATCCTTTGTGTCAAATGAGCACTTACACAGTGAAGTGGCACTTAGCGTGGCCAGGCTGTCGCCCTCGTGCGCTTAAGTGCCAGGTCACACATGCTTCTGTCAGCCCCAGAGTGTGCCACTTGACTCTCACTGTCCATGAAGCAGGAACGGGTCTGGAGGTCCCCACTGAGGCACAACTGTGTGGAGAGGATGTGTCACCATGAGGTATTCCACTTGGCGAGGCTGTGCCCTGGTCTCATTGGCTTTGAGTGCCAGGGGGGCCTCTTGCAGAAGCAGTTGGTGAAATGAGCCACTCCAGAGGGTGGCTTCATATCTTGTAAGATAGTTCAGTGGATTCATTGCTGCGGTAGAGGTGTGTGTGCAGCCTACACATCACAGGTTTCCAACTCCTATTACAGCTAGTGCTTCAGAAAAAAAGGCAACATTATTAACTTTGAGTGCACGTTATGTGCATGTTATTTAGTAGAGGTGTAGGTGCTTGGGTAGGGAGAAACACCTCCTCTGCTTACTAAACCGATTATTCGGTTGTTCGATGACCTTCGTGAAGTAAGGGCATGAAATCTGTTTTGGGGAGAAGGTAAGTGGGCCCAGAGACACATTTGGGCCACATTATGACAGACTGTCCCCACTGATAGGCAAGTAAGGCTGGGGGAGAGTCAATCCCAGTGGCATATAACAAACTCTGGGCATGATGTACAAAAATTACATTCGAAAAAAGTGGTCATAAACTGCGCTACAACATTTGGCGAATGCAAACGGATTTTTGCCAACTGACCTATGTACTAATAGGTCAGGTTAGAAAATACAGGATCAGATGGAGTTGCAGAGTGACCGGCCTAACGTATACTCATTAGGCAGGTCACAATTTACAACCCCCTGTGATTGGCTACAAGGGATAGCAGGCCACCATCCTTGTGGTTGCTTTAATAAATGGAAAACTTTTTTTAAGCAGCCTAACTCTCCATTTTGGGAAACTTCAGCGCCAGCAGGCAGTGGTCGCCTTGAACGCTGCCTATTGCCTTTGAAGATATCACACTGATCCCTATAGGGGAACAGGTCAAAAACACGCCCTTCAATACAGTGATTTGGAAACCATATCTAAACCCTTTTAGCAACGCTAAATCAGTTCACTTTATGGGTTTAGTACATTATGAAGAAAAAAAATCTGGTCACAAACTCTCAGAGTTAATGAATCAGAGAACATTTAAAAGGCTTTGTATATCAGGCCCTTTTCCCCAGGGTGACCAGCCTTTCAGAGGCACTGGACTCTTGCCAATTTTCTCAAGTTCCCTGTAGCCAAGTCCTCCATACTTATCAATCAATCAATCACTATTTGTTAAGCACGATGACGTGGTATCGGACTACACAGGCTGTGGAAGAATACCGGGAGAAGCTATGACGCTATGATAAAACAACTTGTAAAGTGAGAGGCAGCTTGAGGGGATTCATTGCAACTGTATGAACACATGGTATAATGTTAAACAGCATTTGCATAGCTCCTCTAGCAGGAGGGGTGGGAATGACAGAAGCAGTATTGTGAGAGTACATGTAGCAGTCAATTTCCTTAAGGAGGTAAAGATCACACAAGGGCATGTTTTGATGGACATTAGGAGCGATCTCGGGCTGCCTTACATGTGGTCTTGGTTTTTTTGTTGCATTCTCCTGCAAGTAGTCAGGGATCTAAAAAAGGAAATAAAACTGTAAGTACCAGTTTTGCAACACAAATGTAGGTCAACATGACCTACTCAACTCTGAGAGGAACCACTCAAGATCTATAGCCTCTAATATTTAGGTAAGATAGCTAAAATGGCTGCTGCGTCCCATGTAGAAATCTCTACATCACAGGTTTGCATTCCTGAAGGCAGAGTAAACTTGTTATCCTTAAGAGTCTGAGAGGAGGGCTACTATTGGGTTAAAATATATAGCACGTAGGAGGAGCCGAGTGTAATACGCTATTTATTACCATTGTTGCTCGTGGGAAAACGTTTCCAGTCACTAATTGGGATTAGTGCATTGGAAAAAGCATTTAATCAGTCGCAAACTCTCTGTTTTAGCAAATTGGAGAGTTTGTGATGTTTGAATGCTTTGCATATCAGGTCGTCTGATCCAGGCCTTCCAGCCTTACAGAGAAATTGCCCTGTTGACAATTCTCTCATACTCCCAGATCATCCTATGTGCCAGCATTTTGACCACTTTGTTGATTTATTTACAATGATTCCCCTTTTGATGGTTTATGATGTAATTGTGTGAACATTCATGTTATAAGTGTGGCTACATTTTTAAGCCAACACAGTTGTAACTATTCAATGAAGTAGGTCACCCTGACCAGCACTCCTCTCCAATTTCCCAGTAAACCCTCGCACTTACCTTGCACTGATCTCACCTACCTGCCTCCACCCTTCCTGGGGCACTTCTTTGTTTGTCGTGTTTTGAACAACATACTTTATGATTCAATAATTTGTATAAGAAACTTATGTTTTGATTCATTGTGATTAAATAACAGTGAATCTAAGTGGTATGTACATTCTTTCTTTAAATACTTCTCTTTTAACTCAACCTTTCCTTTCAACTGTTCTGTACTGGGACCCCTTACGTATGTACTACTCTCTGCACATGAGGCTGTGATGATAGTGAGAGGACTTATAAGGCCTTGGTTTCCAGTTTGGTAGAAGTTTACACTGTCTTTAACAGGCCTGTGACGTCCCGCTGATGACGTGTTCTTATAGTACGAGTACTACTGAGATGGGTAGTAGTAATGTTATATTAAAGCCCGTTTTGGCGGCTTAGTGGACTAATACGTCCACTGTATGGGAAGGTGTGTGACCTCATGGTCACAAGTTCAAATCCTGGGGGGTCCACTCAGCGTTTCATCCTTCTGAGGTCGATAAAACGAGTACCATTGGGTTACAGTAAACATCTGATATTCAGCACCAAGATACCCTTGGTTAAACGAGCTAGATCATATCCCGAGCGCAAGGTGTTAAATCTGTATAGTTAGATAAAATCATAATAACTAAAACTTTGTGAGCATGGACTCCACTCTGGAATGGAATCTTAGAAAATGTGAATTGCATACTCAAAGAACATTGTTTTCTCAGTCATTTTAGCTGCATTGTTCTAACAGACGAGTTAAAGTGTGTTTATTGGTTCCCTTGTTCCATATAAGTGTTATTTGACCACACTTATTTTTACCAACATGGCATACATTCGTATTAGCATTATTGTTATCAGCCTATATTAAATATATGGAGGGAACATCTTCTATGAGAGGGAAAGAACTGAGGCCCTCCAGTAATAAGCCTTAGCAGTAGCTACATAAACCCTTTTATTTTCTTCAAATTCTGCACTACAGCAGCTTCTACTAAAACTCTCTCCAACACATAATTTATTACTGCTCAACCATCTCCTGCCTGCAAGCATGCGAGGCTCGAAGGGTGACAGACAGGAAGTGTGCTGCTATCTCGGCCTAATCCTCGCTGCCTCTGGTACATTCTTGGTCCCATTCCAGGCATCCCGAGAATGGCCTGACAAGGTCATTGTCAACTCAAGAGTAATTAGGGGAGCTACAGTAGCCCCCTCCCTGTAGGATAATGCAATGCGCAGAGCATTTTTGTGGGAAGTGCTGTGTGGTGTAGTGAACATCGAGACCATTACATTAAGCACAGCTAACACCAAGATCTGACATTTGGCACAGCTGTCATCAAAGAATCCTGACCTGAAACACATTTGCTATCAAGACCCTTGACTTATACCAAGCTTGGCAACAAATTTCCATACGTTTCAAGCACAAAGTGTGTCATTTAATGCAGTTGGTACCCAGAAACCTGTTTGTGTCAAGAACCCTGGTGGTGGATGTGAGAGTCAGGAGCTGAGGCACTTTTTGTGATAGTCATCGAAGATCTGATAAGAAGCACTTGTTGGCAGTATGGCAAAAGGATATGCTATGGATCATATTTGATGTCAAAGACCTGACATTTAATGCAATTGCATGGAAACCCTGATATTTCACATGAACAGAGACTCAAGAACCCTGGCATGTGTATTATGAAAAACCTTGACATTGGGAGCGTCAAAAACTATGATTTAAAAAAATCCTAGAACTTGCACAATTGGCACGTTTTATATTAAAATCGCTGCCATATGCTGCTATCAGCAACTGAAACCCTGACATTTGATGCAATCATTAACAAGAAATCTGACATTCAAGATGACCAAGAACTTCTATGTTGCATCAATAACTCTGACACTTGATTAACATCATCATCCCTCCCATCTGATGTCCTTACCGTCAAGAACCTTATATTGAAATTAACAAGCATTACATTAAGCAATATCGATTTTAAGAATCTTGAACTTAAAATTGATTGGCATGAAGAATTGAGACTTGTAACTTGTTCAGCAACAGCAATCCTGATGTTAGTCAACCTGTCTTTAAGAACCCGGACATTTAAAGTGATACACCATCAAGACCCTGATATTTGAGATTATCTAAAAACAAAAACTTTGACGCAGCTGACACTTGACCTGGTAGGTGTTAAGATCACTGTCATTGGGGTCAGTTGGCAACAAGATTCCAAACTTTTGATGTTGTCGGCCACAGGAGAACCTTGGTATTTGCCATGATTGGACTCAAAAACTATGAAATTTGACTTTATCAGCTTTCCAAACCTTACTATTTGATCCAATCATCACCAAGAAACCGTACAATGCATTAAATAACCTTGGTGTTAGACACTTCTGCCAGACTCCTGACCATCGAGTCCTCACCTTTTGAATGCTCCCCCAGACGTTAGACTGGATCCGGAAAATCTCCAGCAGTACTCCTGTGCCCTGACAGGTGGTGCTGGCGGCTCCGCATTGACGTCGTTCTGCACCAGGCCTAAATAGGAATTTCCCATATCGCTGACATCAATTCCTTTCTTTCAATGCAAACAAATGAAAATCCAAAGCTACCCATCGTTTCCTTGAGACGTTTACTACAAGTATTTCTACTAAAATTCTATAATGTATAAGAGAAATATGTCACCTCCCAAATCTACAGGGTTTAAACCATGTGGGGAATGTCCCAAACAAATATCTGTGACTAACCCACATGTGGTTTGCCTGTGGGGTCTGGGGTCAGACCCTATTCCAAGGCCTGCAGTAACTGTGCCTAGATGCAAAAGCAATTTGAGACCTAAAGCAACATTTTTCTTGGTGAAACATCACAAGACCAGGTGCCAGGATTGGTCAAAGTTTAAAGGTCCAGCTCCCGAGGTAATTCATGCGACAAGTCATCTTCAAGATAAAATCATTGGGCGAATCCTAGAAGGAGTGCGAGAAGGACACTCTTGATCTCCTCAGAAGATGCGAGAGCATCATCATGCCTCCAAGCCATGCTCCAGAATTCGCTCTACTTCGGAGTCGATACTGATCCTTGTTCCCTGGTAGCCAGAATGCCTGGAGCAGGTGGCTACACCACAGTAAATCAGACCTGAGCAATGCCATGCTGTGGCTTTTTGGCAAGGTACTTTCTCCCTCGGGCTTGCCTGTGGTCCCCAAAAAGCCAAGAGACCTCTCAACAGGAAATCCGCCGATGGGTCTGTCTTCAGTGCCAGTTAGGCCCTCTAGATCTGTTCAGGGCTCTGGATCCACTTGGTTTGTGCCACAACCGATGCCATGCGTGGCGTGCAAAAAAACTATGGATTTAACCCAGTTCTGTGACTGGAGGGGGAACGTTTGATTAATTCACCATTCCATCCATCATCTGTTCTTTTTGCATTTGTCGCCCAAAGTGGGAAGGGTATGCCCAGACGTGGGTCCTGGCTCGCTACGCCACCAGATTCAAGCTAGCCTGGCTGATGAGGGTTGTTGCGCCAACACCAGTCTCCGGATGCTTGTTTCTGGTCCAGAGAAGACCTGGCCTGGCAGTTCGGGCTGTACTGTTCCCTTGGGGAACAGGGTCACGACTGATTTGCATATGGCTGGGTCTAATCCGGAATGGCGTGGCGTAAAAAAAAACCAATGGATTTAACCCAGATCTGTGACTGGGGGTGAATGTTTGATCAATTCAGCATTCCGTCCATCATCTGTTCTTTTTGCAATTGTCGCCCCAACTGGAAAGGGTATGCCCAGATGTGGGGCTCATGCTCGCTACACCAGCAGATTCAAGCTAGCCTTGCTGACAAGGGGTGTTACCCCGAAACTGGTCCAGGAATGCTTGTTTCTGGTCCAGGGAGGACCTGGCCTGGCAATTCGGGCTGGACTTTCCCATGGGGAACAGGGGCAAGACTGATTGGCATATGGTTGGGTCTAAACTGGAATGGCGTGTCATGTAACAAAAATAATGGATTTAACCCAGATCTGTGACTGGGGTGAATGTTTGATTAATTCAGCATTCCGTCCATCATCTGTTCTTTTTGCAGTATGGGATCAAGTGACACATATGACAACCACCCCTTAGTGCTGTCCGTAGGTTGTGGCTCAGATAAAGATGCCGGTCCTGAATCGACCTCGACAGAGGCCCTGCGCATCTTTATCTGAGCCACAACCTATTTACCACACCTCTGATTCTGATGCATTGCCTCTACCTCCTGGAAGGGATCATGTACTTATTGAGTTATTTGGCACAGACTCCGTTAATGGGGGCTATAATGATGGAGATGATGTCGACCCCCCTTACCAGGAGGACAAATGGAATTTGCCAGTGGTCTGAATACATCCCCAGACACTGGATTAGTTTCCCCCTCATGGCCTGCCATGGATGACAGCATCGCCTTAGTTATGATTTTGTGTAGGGTAGAAGATGTCCTTGACCTTAAACTTCCCACTCAGGAAGTTAAAACCAGTGTTCTGACAGAGGTGTTGCAGCCTGGCCAGTCAAGTTCTGCAACTCCTATTCCCATTTAATGATGATGTTACTGATATGCTCTTACATACCTGGGCCAAACCCTGCTCAGGCCCACCTGTGTATTGTCAGAATGCCAGGCCCTGTTCTGGGTGACCCAACTTTCCTCATCCAGCTCCCCACTCCTGAGAGCCTTGTGGTGCAGGCTTCAGCCAGCAGAGTAAACACAAACAGGTTTCTCGTTGCTCTTCCCGACTCCTTCTGGGTTTTTTCTTCTACAAGTTTGCCCCTTCTTTCAGTCAATGCCAGGTGCCTCTTAGGCTGGCACTCTTATGCCTAGTGGGATAAAGTGGCCCACGTATTGCCCATGGTCCAGAAAGAAGCACTGGCCGTACTTTCTCAGGCCATGCAAGATGGTTGTGATACAGCCACGTTCACCTTCCACTGTGGACTGGATACAGCTGACATCCTCAACAGGGCTAGTGGCACCAGTGTGGAGATTTGTAGGCACAGCTCGATGCGGTCCATTGGCTTTTCGGGAGACTACCAGGACAGTTTTATGAACATGCCCTTTGCTGGCTCCTGAATCTTTGGCGATAAAGCATACTCAAAAATATCAGTCCAGATCAGGCTTCCTGGGCCTTTCTGCTCCTTCACACCAGCCACACCTGCAGTTTCCACACAACTGTGGCTATGGTTGGGGGTTCATATAGCCATTAGTCCCAGCAGGTGCAACAATCACTTCAGCCTTTTCATGGCCACCTCCGTAGTACCCACAGGAGAGGGCAACAGGGACAGTGTGCACCCCAGTTTTCTCTCCTCTAAATACTCTTTAGTGTGCCCTTGACAGGGCACAGCCACACCGTCGGAGGCAGAATGAAGCACTTTCTGCCTGGGTGTCAGGCAGTAAGTTTGGACAAGTGGTCCTGCAATTGTTCAGCAGGGTTATGCTTTACCATTTCTCCAGACCTCCACATACCTTTCACTATACTCAGCTGACAGAGGACCACCTGCTACTCTAACAGCAGGAAGTGCAGGCTCTTGTTGCCAAAGGAGCCACAGAGATGGTACAGGCATCAGAACTTGATCATGGTTTTTATTCCTGCTACTTCCTGGTGCCACAAAAGGAGTGGGGCCTCCATCCCATTTTAGACCTTTGCCCTCACAACATTATGCTGTAGTCACACTTTACTCTTTCGCAGATGCCCCCCATCATAGGATTCATTTTACACATGGTGCAGTTGTATGCCTATCCCCCGGAGTGGATCATATAGGACATTTGGTCAATGATTCCGATGTTTCAACCTCTGTCATGGATCTCAGTGAGAATGACTCTAATGCCACTAGGACTGATTGCCTCCTGCATCCTGCTGATCCATCATGCTAGATGGTAAATACAGGCTCAGCAGTGGGATCTGAAGTGCCAATAGGAACCGCACGGGGGACTGCAAAAGATCTGCAATGGTGTCTGTGGGACCGTGATTTGGTCAGCTGCAGACCCCTCTCCTTACCCCACACCATTTCCATGTGGTACTGCAACAAGCAGGGCTGGATGGAGTTGTAGATCCTATACCAGGAGGCTTTGCATCTCTCGATGTGGCTAGACTACTAAGGATTTTTTCTGTCCTGGACACACCACCTGGTGGGTTCTCTGAATGCCACAACAGAAAAACACAGCCACTGGCGCCTTGGGGGTCTCAAATGGGACTAACATATGCCAATGGCGCAGGTTATTTTCCACTAATGGGGAGAGCACTGGCTCCATCTTTTTGCCACTGCCGAGAACTTGCAATATCAGCACTTTTGCACATTGGAGTATCCAAGGCGTCTCATACTCTGAGACACATTTTGCATGGAGTGGAACTCAGGATTCCTGTATGCCTTCCCGGCGATACTACTCCTGCCCCAAGTGCTGAAGTAATCAGGAACAATCAAGCTCAAGGCATCCTAGTGTCCCCTGATTGGGCACAGTGAGTATGGTATCCTGAACTCCTGCATATGAGCATTTGTCCTCCAATGAGGCTAACTTTTTGGGAGGATCTCATGGAGCATCGACAAGGCAGGATTCTGCACCCGCACCTGTGTAACCTACATTCCCATGCTTAGAGATTGAGCAGCAACAGTTGAGTGCTTTGGACCTTCCTTCCGAAGTTGTGGTTGTGATCTCGACAGCCAGGTATCCCTCAACCAAATCTGTATATGCCTGACTGAATACGTTTGTGGCCTGTTGCACTGCTAAACAGATCAACACTCTCTTTGCCAAACTGACAGAAGTCCTGTTGTTTGTGTTGTCCCTTGTTCAGTTAAGCCTTGCTTCGAGCACTGTTAAAGAGTACCTGCCGGCTCTTTTTGCCTTCTTATGGTTGCTGGACCAGCCGTCATTATTTGATTCACCCCCTATGATGAGTTTCGTCAACAGGTTAGAACATACATTTCCCTTTCTCTGTTTATTATGCCCCAGTGGGACTTACATGTGGTATTTACATTTATCATGCGTGTGCCTCTTGAGCCCCTCCACAATGATCTCATGCTCCTTACTAACAAGACTGTCTTTGTTGTATCTATAACATCAGCATGATGGGTCAGCAAGTTACAGATCATTTCTGTGTACCCGCCCTACACCGTCTTGTACTCTTGTACAGACTTTAGCTTCCTTCTTTCCGAAGGTAGTGACTCCCTTTCATGTTGGTCAAAACATCATCCTCCTGCTGACGTTCTTTGCTCCGTCTCTCCCCTCCAACGAGAAGAAGAGACTTCACCGGTTGGATCCAAAAAGGGCTCTCTGCTTCTACATTGATCGTACCAAAGAATACCAGATGGACGATTACCTCTATATTGGGTTCAATGGAGCAAAGAAAGGCAAGGCTGTGCAGAAAAGGCTGAATCGTACTATGCATCAACATCTACTACACACTGGCAAAATGATGCACCCTGAGGGCTTGCAGGCTCATACTACCAGAGCCAAGAACTTGGCTTGGGGGGTGCCAGTTCTGGACATTAGTAGGCTGGTATATGGGTGTCACCACATACGTTCATGGAGCACTATTGCCTAGACAATCGGGTCTGCCGGTAAAAGCACTTTGCATGCTGGGTCCCTCAGGACTTTTTTTAGTTTGAGTAAGTTCATGGACCCACAATCTGCATTTATACGTCTCTAACTAATGACGCACAGGGGTATTGCTGAAGATATTCCAGCTCCATTCTGTATCCTGGGGTAGTATCCAAAAGGTGAGGAATCATCAATTTGATAGAGTCTGTATCAGAACGAGTGTAAGTAACTTGTTCTTCTTGAAAAATTTAAACGCAGAGCCAATCAGATTGGTTGTGACCAGTGTGCAATTTTGATTTATGAAGACACCAGTTCACGAATGGGAAAGAGGTTCGGCGAGGAATCTGTGGTTGGATAGAGTCTCTACCAGAAATAGCGTGACCGAAGGTAAGCAACATGTTAGGCAAATATAACCCTGCAGTTTGTAGTTGTCAAAATCAAGAGCCCTTGTTCGATAGACCTTCCGGTCATTTTCAAGGGACTACTCTGCCTGAAATATGAAGAAAGGCGAAGCTGTGATTTAATACAAAAAAGGTAGTTTTTCATTTTATTGGTTTATCTTCAAGCAAGGTAGTTCCTACTCCTTAGGCACAGTGAAGGTTTCAGCTACTGAAATGTTATCTGTACAGAGGGAGGGTGACTCTGTATCCTCTATGGAACCTGGGTCTTTATGTCAAGAAAGTAACAATGTCTTGTATGGATACTTGTGGCTTAGATAGCCTTATAAACATAAGTTGTTTATTGTTAACGCTTAAATGTAATTAGAAACATTATTTATCTATTGTGTAAATGTTTCAAAAGCCGTTAGTGATTTCAGTGAAAGAGCCGCCTATTTCATTAATCTAAGTTTAATTTATTGTGGAGGCTTTGATAGTACACCAAATAAGCATTTGCAATGCAATAGGTTTCGCTTTTATGAGAGTTTGAGCTATTGGCATTGTAAATGACAAGGCTTTTTATTTATGTGTTGTTTTTTAAACAGATAAATAAAAGGCATTGTCATTTACAATGCCAATAGCTTAAACTCTCGCAAATGCGAGACTTATTGCATTGCAAATGCGTTTGAGCTATAATTTCTTTTTTTTAAGCGTTAGGAGAGAGCGTGTGCTGCCTGCAAAAGCAGGCAGGACAAAGCTATTTGAGAAGATAGTGCTCAGAGGCTGTAGTTGAAGCCTACTGAGTAACAACACTTGTAACAAGGGGTGTGGCCATGGAAGGTACAAAATAAGACAAGGCGGTACTAAGGAGAGACTACTAAGCCTATTGACCAATGAACAGCCACAGTTTACAGTGGACAGTGATACAAGCCAATGAAAAATATGGGCGGAGAGTGGGCAGAGATTTAAGTGCCTACCTGAATACGGCATGCCTCGCAGAGCAGTGCATGTGCTGTCCAGGCTCGACCTAAAAAGCGAGAGCAGTGTTGTCGCGTTGGTGAGTGCAAGGTGGGTAATGAACATCTGGTGAGAGTGTAAGAAAGGAAACCCACTAATTAAATATGAGCTACATCAGTTTTTAAATACCGAAATAATCAAACATTGGTAAAGCCAGTAGGTATGACGTTAATGTGCTTAATCATGTAATCTCAGACATGTACAAATGGACATTAAACTAGACCTACTGACTTTCCCAGTGCGGTGAAAAAGTAACAAAAAAGTATTATGTTCTCTATAGAATGCATATAGGAGATAAAGAGCGAATCAAACAATTAGTGAAGGAGTGTACTTTTTAGATGTAAAATAGTGTCTCATGTAAGTCTTTCCTGGAAAGCAAATGGTTCACCAAACAGCCCATAGCATGAGGTAAGAGAGCATGATTTTTCTGGAAAAAGACAAATAGCACCATATGTATATACTAAAGAAGAGGCAGTATTACATCTTGCACACAGTTGCGCTTAGAAGCCCAACCCAAGAACAACCTGGTGTTGTGAAGGCGTGGAATTACCTGGGGTTTCCAATAAACTGAGCTAAGGAGCAATCACTTCATACTTCCCCCCACAGCCTTATACAGCACATAGAGACAATTTTAGGAATCTGTGGGTTCATAATACTCGTTTCATAAGCAATAACTGTGCTTCCAGATGTTACCCTGCAGACAGTGGTCCCATTCTAGAGCTGCCATAACCCATCCTGTTTGGCTGTGGGCCTGCTAATTTTCACTGGTAGACCTAGGCGGGCTAATCAAAGAGGCCAATCATGCTTCATATCCACTTGTTGTATGTGGCCTAGAAACGCAACGAAGAGCACGGGAGAGATCTCCTCACAGAAGCACTGTCCGATCGTGAGCAAGCTGATTCTCCTCTTTATTCATTATAGAACTAGAGCTAAACTTTTTTTTTAAACTCTTATTTATTTGCACTTTTCATCATGGACTGTCTACAGCAGGGGTCTCCAAACCGGTCCTGGAGGGCCGGATCCATATCCCCATTTAGATACATGTAGTTATTTTAAAAGTCTGGCATGGATGCGGCCCTCCAGGACCGGTTTGGAGACCCCTGGTCTACAGCATATTTTCAAGATGTACATATTCAGATCACGTTCTGGGTGTTAATCACTGTTGATGGTTCTGTTGTTTGTCAGAGCATCGTACGGATCAGTCAGTCCACAGATGGAGCCGTCCCCGGCCTCGTGGCTAGCTCATTGGTTGAAATTTTACTTGTCTTTGCCCTCAAGTGTGTAGCTTTTATGCCAGACACCTCACAAGACTGAGACCTTTACATGTCATTGCACTTGACTGTGTGTGATGTTTTCATGGTATTTAGACAGTAGGTGCAATCCTTGCCCCCAGACTGAGGTGTACTAAAAAAAATAGCAGCAACATCACCAAATGCCAACTCCCTACCCTTCAGAGTCACATTTCCATCTCCACAGAGGAACATTCTCTAATGGTGGCATGTCTGCTGATATACATCACATTACACACCACATTACATGTCAACCCCACAACACATCCACAATCATTCTAGAACAAAACAGAGGAAAGAAAATACTAAACTACTCAGAGCATACATTCATGTCTAGCTGGTATCACATTAACACTACAATCTAATTCTAGACACATCCATTGAAATTCCAGCATAGATATCCTTATAGTTGAAAATGTCAAGATCTCATAAATGTTCTTCCCCATTCCCCCTCCCCAGTAGCTGAGATGTCCGCTGTGGCCTCCACGAGCCGGCAAAGCAGCTTGTTTCTGATTATTAGACAGTCATATGCATCTCCCTCCATAATGAGCACTCACGCCCTGATTAATGTCTCCATGCCTAGAACAGCTTGAGGGGCTTTGAACTGTGTTGGATATGATTTCAAGGAGGTCTCCTCCATCGAACATTGCAAAACTGGGTCCAAGATTGATTCAAATCACTGTTGAATACTAACATTTTATACATCAATGTTTCCATGACCATTATATTTAGGAATCATGTTCACGAATGGATAATATTTTAAGGTTCCTTCCACCTCCAGAACGCTGCCAGCGGGTGTGTAATTTTCTCTGCAGAGAGTTAACCTCTCTGTATTTTAGCACAGTCATTTTAATTTCTGTTTCTGGATTTTCCCTATATTGGTGTCTCCGGTGTTTAAGATAAGAGACATTCCTAATACATATCCCGTGCAAAACAGCCTTAAACGCATCCCATATGATCACCAGAGGGACCGTTTGGGTATCATTGTTCTTAAAATATTCCTCTATTTGGATACATAGTTCCCTTTGTAGTACCAGGTTTCGGAGTAGGGAGGGGTGGAACATCCATCTGCTGCCTCATCATGGGCAGTCTCCCCAGGCTAGTTCTATGTGTAGTGGGGACTGATCTGATAGAGCTATTATCCCAACAACTGAACACCAAATCAAAGACAGCAATGCATTGTTAATCATAATATAATGGATCCTGGTGTATTTTCTGGTGGACATGTGAGAAGAAAGTAAAATCTCTTTATGTATCCTGCCACCACCAGGCATCGAAAGCCCAAGTTTCCTTCGCTCAGTTTGAAGCATTTTTGAAACTCATCTGTGCAGGTTTTTGTCCCTGTTGTATCCAAACATGGGTTCCATACCATGCTAAAGTCTACCATCATGAGACAACCTTCTTCTGAGGATTCTGCAAACATATTCATTACCTACAGTGAAAGCTGCCTTTTCCTGTGTTTGGAGCATACACTGTTGCAATTGGGAGTTTCCTCCTGCTAGTAGTCCCTGCTAGTAGTCCTCCCACTCCGCTTGGCGCCATTCTGTGTGCAGATTTGCTTGCACTGTTTTATTGAGTTAAACTTGCTCCGTGAGCGCGAAAATCTGAATTTTACTGTGTGAATTAAAATTGTATTTTAAAGAGTGATAGGATCTGTTAGAGCGCAGAAACTGTTTTATTTAGTTGCACTCTGTGAAAACAAGTCCGCACTCCCACACGCATTGAGGGACCAGCTCCTCTGTAGCCAGACCTGTGCCTGCACGCCCAGTCCGACCCTTCAGCCAATCACGGGTGCGAAAGGCGGGGCAGAGCCAGGAACATCCAGGGAGGCGAGCGGTTAGCGCTCTAGCTCTCCCCTACTCGAGGGCTATAAAGCAACTCGTCGGTCTAAATGCGCAGTGTTTACGCGCAGTGTGGCGCCTAATCCTGCGCCTAAGACGAGCCGAAGACCAGCCCGTCTGCACCCGTCCGCGACAGGACGGGGCTAGGGGCAGGGGGCCATGGCGGTTCGTACCCCTCCGGCGGAGAAGGGCTACTGTACTACACTGCCATATTCCAGTCAGACTCTAAGGGATCTGGGCAGGTATGTAACTACACTGTGTCCCCACAGGATTCGGTCTAGCGTGGAGGGACCTTTCTCTTGTTTGGTGTGTCAAATGCAATTCACCATTAGCGCGGTAATCATTCCTTGTCATCCAAAGCGTGTCATGTCAGCTTTGAACACCGACCCGCCAATATTGATTACCAATGTCCCTAACGATCCGCCCCTAACTTGTAAAAACCTTTTGTGCAATGTCCGCTCCCTTGTTTCGCATGCTACACAGGTCTGGGATCTCATAACAACAGAGAGACCACATCTGTGTTTTCTAACAGAGACTTGGCTTAAGCCTCATACAGTTCCGGCCATAACGATGGGAGTGCCGACTGGGTACAAAATAGTAAGGATGGATCGCCCAATTAAAACGGGAGGAGGGCTAGCTATTGTTTTTAAACAAGAGATGGAGATCGTAGTTACCGAAACTGTGTGCACTCCAGAGATGGAGCTCCTGATTTTTACGATCAATCCTACTTCTAGGGAAACCAGGAAGGGTGCGCTAGTGTATCGACCTCCTGGTCCATGTGGGACCTTCTCCATTAAATTAATGGAAACTTTGGCACCTCACATGCAAGCTAACTCTGAGTTTATCCTGGTGGGGGATTTTAACATCCACAGTGAGATTACTACGTGTACAGATGCACAGACCCTGTTAACGGATCTGGCCACACTTGGACTCAACAAAAAGAATCAGGGGCCTACCCACTCTGCGGGCCATACATTAGACCTAGTGTTCTGTAACTCCACAGCTATTAACTGCATGACTCCCAATCAAGTTGATTGGACGGACCATTCTGTTATTGTGTTTTATACTCGCTCCAATTACAAAGCAAAAGGCATCCATAGGACTATGGCAGATGTCAGGAGACCCTGGAACAAACTAACCCCAGAAGGTTTTAGGGAAAACTACACTGAACCAGAATGGGAAGCATGTGGAGAAAATGCCACTACTGCTTTATGTACATTTAATGAAGCTGTGACAACAACTATAAATTATGTGGTCCCGCTTAGAACATATAAACCCCGACCTGCCCCAAAACAAGAAGTCTGGTTCACTGGGGATCTTAGACAATTAAAAATGACTACGAGAAAATTAGAGAAAAGATGGAGAGTCACACGTAAGGCAGAGGTTAAGGTGTCCTTTATGAGGTCTTTCAAAAGCTACCATAAAGCAATTCGAGCTGCTCGAAAACAACATATAGCAGTTCAATTAGCAGCGGCTGGTACCAAAGTGAAAACCCTGTATCAAATTTTACAGACTTTTACCAAGCCCACTGCCTGTGACACTGAGGGGATTGAATCCCAAGAACTCTGTGACAACATTTCACAGTTTTTTGTCAGGAAAATTGAAGCTATCTATACTAAGATACTAACGTCTAACTCCATCTCTAATAATTCAGTAACAACTGACTGTCGGGTTCAGCCTTTTACTAGGACAATAGAAAATAAGGCTAAGAAACTCGTCATTTTCCCACCCATCTCTATGGAAGAGATGACTGCTCTTGTCACTCAAACAAAGAGCGGGTGCCCCACAGATACCATCCCGGCACGCATCATGCCACTTTTGTTGGATGATCTGGGGGTAGGAATGCGACATGTAGTCAATTTATCCTTGTGCACTGGGGAAGTCCCCTTAGACTGGAAGCAGGCCCTGGTGAGACCCCTGCGGAAAAACAATTCGATCCCTTGGTCTGATTTGACAAATCTGAGACCGATCTCTCTTCTCCCTTTTTTAGGGAAGCTCACTGAGAGATATGTGAATCAGCATCTGTCAAAATTCATTGAAAACGTGGGTGGGCTCGATCCCTCTCAGTCGGGCTTTAGGCCTAGGCACAGTACTGAGACCGCCTTGCTGTCCGTCGCTGACAATCTTCAGATGTTACAGGACAAGGGCTACTCCGTTGTCCTGGTACTTTTAGATTTGTCAGCGGCGTTTGACACTGTGTCGCATGACATCATGACCTCCAGACTAGTTGACATCGGTCTGGAAGGCAAGGCCCTGGCCTGGCTGAGGAGTTTTTTCATCAAACGCACTCAAAGAGTCATTTTGGGACCATATCAGTCAGAGGAGGTGGCGATCTCGAAGGGGGTGCCACAGGGCTCTTGTTTGAGCCCCACGTTATTTAACATCTATGTGGCACCCCTAGCTAACATCATGAGATCCCATGGGTTCATTCCAGTATCATATGCGGATGATACCCAACTCCTCTTCCCTTTTAAAACCATGACTCCTGAAGTGCGTGATTCCTTTGCTCGGGGGATGAAGGAAGTGGCACGTTGGATGGCAGCAAACTTCCTACAGTGTAACGTCTCCAAGACTGAGGTTATGCTCTTTGGGGAAGCCAAACGCCTGTGGACTCCGGACTGGTGGCCCCAAGATCTTGGCCCCGTCCCTGAGCCCAAAGTGGTGGTAAAAGACCTGGGAGTAAAACTGGACCAGGAGCTTGCCCTAAAACAACAAACCAATCAAGTGGTAAGCTCATGTTTCCATGTTATTGGGCTTCTCCGGAGAGTATTCCCCCTGTTACCTGACACCACCAGGAAAACATTGGTCCAGTCGCTAGTGTTGAGCAGGCTGGACTACTGTAACGGTTTGATGCTAGCTGCCAATGAGGGGATCTTTGCCAGACTGCAGGTTGTGCAAAACACTGCTGCACGATTAGTTCTCAATGTCCCGGCTCGTACTCCCTCTAAACCGTTGCTGACCAAACTTCATTGGCTTCCAGTGAAACAGAGGGTGATGTTTAAGATCTGCTGCGTCATCCATAAGTGCCTCATTGGAAAAGGTCCTGGTTACCTAACTGAAAAATTCATTCCTTACGTTCCATCTAGATCCCTGAGATCGGGAGATCAGGAATTGTTATGTGTTCCCAGGGCCATGAAGGCAAGAAAGGGGGGGAGGGCCTTGTCAGTAGCTGGCCCCAAGTTGTGGAACCAACTCCCGAAGGAAATTAGAGTATGTAGGGAACATTTTTCCTTCAGGAAAAAGCTCAAAACATTTCTCTTTAACTATTAGATGTCCCTGTTGGTACTCAAGAAACCATGACTAGCCATTTCTGTCTCAGATGCTGCCATAGGCGCGGAGATACTCCTTCGGGAGTCGATTCCCAGCGCCATACAAGTATGTAAAATAAATAAAATAAATAAATAAAATCTACCCTGCTTGTTTCTCTTAATATCTGCCATTACAAAAGGAAGGTGCCAATGAAGGAGAAGTCAACAATCATGGGGGTGGAGATGCACACCTTTAATATTCCAATTTCTTTAAGTTGTAATCCAATATAATCCTTAATGCGTTCTGAGTGGTGTAGTGGCATGCCTAAATACCACTGAAATAAACAGTAAACTACGAAAAGGGGACAACATCTTGCCCCCTCCAAACGCACAGCGATGAGCCGTCACTTAGGCTATCATTTATACTTCTCCTATTTTATCCGTTTTATCCTTGTAAAGCATTAGTTTAAACATTTAACTTCATTCATGTCTTCTCAAGTTAGCGAATCCACACACGGAATGATTTGCCTTTTTACCAAGTTTCTAATATTTGAACAGTGTCCATCCGGACCTCATGTTACAATACGACTGTTGCAGGGTTCATCACAAACAGTGTTTTATTTTTCAAAGTCCCAATGCATTTCGGGCGTTTAACGCGCCCTTCGTCAGGGGTCACTACAAACAATAATAAAAAACAACAATTATCCATCACTATTATAAACATGAATACACATAATTCATTAGGTTTAAACAGCGCACTTAGGGGCCCATTACGATGTCGGGCAGATTGTCCCCGCCATGCTGGCGGTTGCCACCGCCGGCCTGGCGGGGGCAATCCGCCCGACATCCTCTCCTGAATGCCCCCCTGCCATATTAGGAAGGCGGGGGGGACCACGGCGGACGGAAAGACCGTCCGACACTTTTCCGCCCCGGTCGCCTTGCGGCCAGGGCGGAAAAGGTTTAATATGGTGGCGGTGTCTATTAGACACCGCCAACCATATTAAGATAGGCCAGGACAGATGCCTTTCGGTGGCGGTGATGCCGCCACGGAAAGGCATGCGGTCTTCACTTTTGGGGCCCCCTGTGGGCCCCCAAAGTTAAGGAGGGGTGGGGGTGCACAAGGTTGGGTACCTGTGGTACCCCCTGCATTTGCATAAACAAAGCGGCAGGCACCGCGCGGTGCCTGCTGCTTTGTTTATGTAAATGCATCACAAGCATGTTTAGCATTGTGGCGGGCGGGGCTGAGTGCACCGCCCGCCACAATGCTAAACATGCAGGATGCGCCCGCCACAGTGGTGGGCGCATCCTAACGGCCCTCCCGGGATCCCCACCCTTATGGCGGGCGGTCCCATTCACCGATGGGATGGCGGGCGGGCTAAGTCCGCCCGCCATCCTAATGAACCCCTAAATGTTCGATTTGCACCTGGTATCAAATACAAAATTTCTTCATTTACTTGGTCACCATGCGAAAATATTTTTAGCGGTATTCTTATCTCAAGCGCGTCTCTCTCTACGCCACTCTCTTCACCAACGCATGCTGATACCATCATTTCCTTAACTATTCCACCTTCTTTCTCCCTTCATGCAACCTATTATCAAATCTTTAAAATTGTGATTAGAGTCTAATATGTAGAATAAATGCATTACAGAGGAAATTGCTTCTTTGGCGCTTCTGTATTTTGGTTCTCTAATTCAGTGCATGCATTCATAGTACATTTTTGATTGCAATAACTTAGAGGCTTCTACTTGGGATTAAATATCAGTGTTGTAGCTCAAAAGAGGTCCAGAGCAGAGGGCGTTGGTTCAGGTAAATTCTTTTTTTTTTATTTCAAAAGATTTTTATTGTTTTTTAACATACACATAATCGTAAACATAAAACATAAAAAAATAGAACATACACTTCTCATGGATAACTCGTTACAGGGTTTCAGCCAAGGCTCGCTGAATTGTTTCGCGCAACTTTACAGATCCTTCCGTGCAAGGTAGACCTCCTTTTCCAATTGTCCCCTTAATAGGTCGGGGGGGAGGAGGAAAGGAGTAAAGAGGGAGAAAGTCGAAAAGAAGACGAGAAGATACAAGAAGTTTGTTTATTTATTATTGGTGCCATAGGTTTGGCTCCCTGAAATGGGGGTGTTCTGTTTTTGGCTGTTGGATATGTGTTGGTGCTGTTTATGGCGGGTCATAAATGTCCAGGTATTTGTCTAGGGCCTTCCACATGACCATGTGCGGCTGCTTCCATGGTGATTGTTGGAGGGCGGTTGAGTTAGCCCCCCTTAGATATGTCACCCAGTTGAGCCAGCCCTTGAACGTTGCCTTGGAGGTGTCTTTCCATTTGGAGAGGACTATTTTTACTGCCGCTGTGATTAGCAGGTCCACTAAGTCTCTGTCTTGTTGTGAGTCTAGCTCAGTGGTAAGGAATGCAGTTGTGTGGGAGGCAAATTCTGGTTTAATTGTACATCCATTTTTTTTGTTTATGAACTTGAAAATTTTGGCTCAGAATTCTCTGACCCGGGAACAGTGGTATAGTAGGTGTGGGAGGTCGCCCTTCTTGTCACAGTTCCAGAAAAAGTCATTTTCTGCGAGCCCTAAGGTCGCCAGGAGTGCTGGGGTCCAGTAAATATTGTGCAGTAGCCAGAATTTTGTTTGTGCTAGTGTTGGGGTTATTTTGTTTTGTGTGGGGAAGACCATAGAAGTTGCAATATTAATATTTGAGCCTGCACCTCCACCCCATAGATGCCAGCCACCACTGACTCAGATGAGTATAATAAACATTATTTCCACCACACAGGCAAATTAGAGACATGAGGAACCACACACACAAGACAGCCAAACAGCATACATATGCAAAACGGAAACCCATAACCATCTGTAGCTGCACAAGCTGTGGTGTGGTGACCGCCCTGATTCCATCAGAAGCGGCCGCTCCTCACGCTGCTCAATGCCCTACCTACCGCCTGGTATCGTAGCACTACACCGACAGACTGCTGTCTTCTACCTCGCCTTGCTCCCTCAATCGCTATTGCCTGACTGAATATTAGGATTATATCGCAGCGCTAGATTGCCTAATTGTCTGTTTATCATTTGCCAAGCATAATTATACAGTAGCGTTAGATTGCCAAAGTGCGCTTTTACAATATTTACAATCGCTATTGCCTGACTGATTATTAGGATTATATCGCAGCGCTAGATTGCCTGATTGTCTGTTTATCATTTGCTAGCATAATTATACCGTAGCGCTAGATTGCCAAAGTGCGCTTTTACAATATTTTAAATTTTGCCGTGCAGCCTGTAGGAATCATTTGTGCCTGATTGTGCCGGTACCACTGCCATTTGCATCGCGTTCATTGTGTTTGTACCCCAATCCGGTTTCGATTTTGGCTCGCTGCCATTTTCTGGTTGTTGTTGTGCCTTCCTGCCCGGATCTCCACCCCGCTCCCGCCTCCCAGCTGCTCCTCCCTCGCCCCTCCCCTCCACTATCCACATATGACAAATGCTTCTGCGCGCAGCGGTCACGCTCAGCGGTCGCGCCCCATGCGCCCCGAAGGCGCGCCAAAGGTAAGCCTGTCTTCGCCCGTCCGCGCCTGGACCACGCCCAGCGCCAGACCCCCTGCTCCCCGCAATCCCCATTCCACCCGCATTACCTACGACTCTGCAACCCTCTCAGCACTGAACCCCGGCCGACTCCCAAACTGCTACCAAGCCGCCCCAGGACACACCCATGGACCCTTCACCTGCCACTCCTGCAAGTCTGACTGCATCAGGACCCACACCAAACCCACAATCTCCAAACAGAGCTCCGACACTAACCACCTAAAGTGCTTCCTGCTCAACACCCGCTCAGTCCACAGACACTCCATCGAACTCTGGAACCTACTCGACACTACATCGCCGGACGTCGCCTTCCTTACAGAAACATGGATGAACGTCTCATCAGCCCCCGACATCGCCATAGCCATCCCGGACACCTACAAGATCATCCGAAAAGATCGCTCCAACCAAACTGGAGGAGGCATCGCCATTGTCCATAAGAACACCATCCGCATCACGACCAGTTCCAACGATAACCTCGCTACCGCCGAACACCTTCACTTCCAGATCCACACCGACCCCAAAACCACACTCAGAGGCACCCTCATCTACAGACCCCCAGGACCCCGCACACAATTCAGCGAAGACATCACCGACTTCATCAGCCCACACGCCCTCCCCTCCGAGGACTACATTCTACTGGGAGACCACAACTTTCACCTGAAAAAGAAAAACGACTGCAATACCACCAACCTTCTGGACAACCTGGCCAATCTCGGACTCAAACAACTTGTTGACACCCCCACCCACCTTGCCGGACACACGCTTGACCCTATCTTCACCTCCAGCAAGCACATCTCCTTCGATCACACCACAGCTCTCCATTGGACGGACCACAGCTGCGTTCACTTCAACTACAAAAAGTCCACGACCCACAACCCCCCACAACCTATTCCCCGAAGAAATTGGAACAAAATCACCACCGACCAACTCTTCACATCGCTTCACCAAAACCCCCCGGCCATTTCATCGGACCCTAACCAAGCAGCCACCAACCTCACTCAGTGGATCATCCACAGCGCTGACGAACTAGCACCCTTGAAAAACCATCTAATCAAGCAAGGTAGCAAAAAAGACCCATGGTTCAACGATGACCTTAAAAAATCCAAAAAGTTCTGTCGTACTCTCGAGAAAACCTGGAGAAAAAACCCAACCACTGACAACCTAGCCACTTTCAAAAACGCCATCCGCAAACATCATCAACTGATCCGATCCACCAAGAAATCCGCTTTCAGGGATCGACTTGACAACAATGCCAAAACAGCAAGGAACTATTCAACATCGTCAAAGAATTCACTAACCCCTCCACCGGCACTAACGACATCACTCCCTCCCAAGACCTCTGCGACTCCCTAGCCTCGTTCTTCCACAACAAAATCGCCGGAAGACATAACAGCTTTGAAAACCAGTCCGAAGACCAGTCCACTCCACCCACCTCCGAACCAAAACCGCACTCTAACAACCTCTGCGCCTGGAACCCTATCACCACCGAAGACACCATCCGCCTGATGAACTCCATCCACTCAGGATCACCAACCGACCCATGTCCCCACCACATTTTCAACAAAGCAGACTCCATCATCGCACCCCATCTCCGCGATGTCATTAACTGTTCCCTCAACGCCGCTACCTTCCCGGAAAACTGGAAACATGCCGAACTCAGCGCCCTTCTGAAGAAACCCACGGCAGACCCAACCGAACTTAAGAACTACCGCCCCATCTCGCTCCTCCCATTCCCTGCCAAAGTAATCGAAAAAGCCGTCAACAGTCAGCTCGCCACCTTCCTCGAATCCAACAAATCCCTCGACCCTTCACAGTCCGGCTTCCGAGCCAAACACAGCACCGAAACCGCCCTCATCGCTGCAACAGACGACATCCGAACACTACTGGACAACGGAGAAACAGTCGCTCTCATCTTACTTGACCTCTCCGCAGCCTTCGACACAGTCTGTCATAGCACCCTCATTCAACGTCTCAGCAACGTCGGAATACAAGGAAAAGCACTGGACTGGATCATCTCGTTCCTCACCGGAAGAACACAGAGAGTCCGCCTCCCCCCTTTCAAATCAGAGGCCACCGAAGTCATCTGCGGCGTACCACAAGGATCATCACTCAGTCCAACCCTCTTCAACGTATTCATGAGTCCCCTCGCCTCCATCGCACGCCAACACAACCTCAACATCATCTCATACGCAGACGACACCCAGCTGATCCTCTCCCTCACCAAAGACCCAAACACCGCCAAAACCAACTTACACGAAGGAATGAAAGAAGTAGCCGAGTGGATGAAGATCAGCCGTTTAAAACTAAACTCGGACAAAACAGAAGTCCTCATCCTAGGGCCATCCCCCTTTGCCTGGGACGACTCATGGTAGCCTCCAGCCCTCGGAACCGCACCCATACCTACGGACCATGCACGTAACCTAGGCTTCATTCTGGACTCCTCCTTCTCGATGACCAGACAAGTCAACGCCGTCTCATCATCCTGCTTTAACATCCTACGAATGCTCAAAAAAATCTTCCGTTGGATCCCCATCGAAACAAGAAAGACGGTCACCCACGCTCTGGTCACAAGCCGACTGGATTACGGAAACACCCTCTACGCCGGAACCACAGCCAAACTACAGAAAAAACTCCAACGCATCAAAAACGACTCAGCCAGACTCATTCTGGACATCCCTCGGCAAGCTCACATTTCCGGCCACCTGAAAGACCTTCATTGGCTCCCTGTCAACAAGAGAATAACGTTCCGGCTCCTCACCCACGCACACAAAGCCCTATACGACCTAGGACCCGAATGCCTCAACACGCGTCTAGCCTTCTACACCCCCTCCCGACATCTACGATCGTCCAATCAAGCCCTCGCCGCAATTCCGCGCATCCACAAATCCACCATGGGGGGAAGATCCTTCTCCTACTTAGCGGCCAAAACTTGGAACTCTCTCCCCACCCACCTCCGCCTTACACAGAACCACCTCTCTTTCAAAAAGCAACTAAAAACTTGGATATTCGATAAGTAAAAACACCTCCCTCCCCCAAGCACCTTGAGACACTCTGGGTGAGTAGTGCGCTATATAAATTTTGGAACTTGAACTTGAACTTGGTGTAACATTCCAAACATGCACAAAATTTCACCAAAGCAGAATGTGCACACAACCACTTGCTGTGGAATGTGGTTTGACCTCAAACACGTCAACAATTTAAAGTGACCCCATTTACAAAGGAACAGGTGATAGGGTTCAGCCAAACCAATACAAAAGTTTTCCCCTGGACGTGTTCTTAAAATCCAATCTTTCACTATGTGGGTGCTTAATTATCAACCTAAGAACGACAGATATAATGTCCATGTAAAAATACCTAATTATGCTCCAAACACAATATTTAGAATCTCATAAATATTTAATAAAATACACAATCTGAATGTACACCTAGCCACATGCAGTGATATACGGTGGGTGTGACACATAGTTGTGCACTCAGTTTCATCCAACCAGAAGAAGATTCTCAAGCAGAGAAATGTGGCGAAACACACCAATGGTGCAAGGAGTGTGAAGCAGCCTGTCCAGCTGCTGCTTTTGTTACAGGCAGCTGATATTGCAGCACTGCTGCAAAACTGGTCACCTGTAACAAAACCAGCCCCCACCCTTCTGGCCCACCGGAGACACGCCGGTGCCAGTCCGGCCCTGGTGGTGTGACACCAGAGAAGCATTCAGTTTCACCAGACCAGAATGTATACATAACCTTCAGCAGTGGAATGTGATGTGAATCCTTAGTGGTGCACCTGATTAAAAAAAAAAACGTACTTATAGCCATCCACAGTGGTATTGTATTGTAATTGCATTTATATAGCAGTTACTAGCGGAGGGAAAAAGGTTTGCATTTATCTAGCGCTTGTTACCCCTAATGGGGCGTAAACAATAAAGATTGGAGTAAAGTCAGTGCTATCCCTTTGGCTCTAGTCACACAACCAAAGGTGGAACAATTATATGTGTTTTGACACCCCAAAGGTGCACACAACTTCCTACCAGGCACTTTAGTCACATATATAACCACCCGCAGGTGTAAATGTTGTGTCACCTAGATGTGCAGTTGACTTTCACCCGTTCCAAACAAAAACTCAAAACATGCCTACCCTAAGTAGCATCTGACAGTTGATTAATTCAGACACACTACCTCCCATGCACATAGACAATATAACAACACCCTAGCACTGCTGCTCACGGGTCATATTTACAGTACCCAGATGTTACTACAGAAAACACAGCAGTAAAAAAACGCAC
Organism: Lissotriton helveticus; assembly: GCF_964261635.1. Taxonomy (NCBI): domain Eukaryota; kingdom Metazoa; phylum Chordata; class Amphibia; order Caudata; family Salamandridae; genus Lissotriton; species Lissotriton helveticus. The sequence goes on along the minus strand of NC_136065.1, from coordinate 361,402,812 downwards.
ATTTAAAAGCATGAATAACACAGACATTGAATTGAAATGCAACATCCCCGCACTGCAAAAGTAGCACTCTGCCTCATATTTCACAACCATCTCCTCAACATCATGCACAAAAAACTCATTGGTGCACACCTGAGGAAAAGTAACAGAAATAAATTCCACATTACTTTTCAGAACAAAAGCAAGGCACATTTTCGAAACTTCGCTGCATACGGTTATGAAAAAATATCTGACTAACGCCTCCTGTCCTTCCTCCATAACAGCATGCGTCACTTTCCAGTATAGGTGAGAACGCGCACGCAGTTCATGTGTGTTTATTTAACGTTTGCTCACGGATCTTTGCTGAGTCCTAAAAAACAGTACCTCAGCCTTTTGTGAATGTCACGCCTTTGACACAGCAATAAAAGGCTGAGCGCAACCAGCTGAAATTCACAAAGATGACAGGCTGTCTCTTCACATTGCAAGATGCTTGTCCTCTCGGGTCCCAGGTCTGCACTCTCAGCTCCCTCGAATATATCGTGGTGCACGCAAGGCCTCACAGACAGGTGCACGTGCCGTGCGCGTGACGCTTCCACGTAGGACCTCGGAAGTCACACAACCGACTGTGACGTTGCTAAGGCTATTTATTGCCCTTTTGTAGGGAGAGAACAGGAAAGCTGCCAACACCTGCTTTTAAAAATCGTAGTAACTGGCAAAACCAGCCTGGAGATATGGGGCCAAATGTAAATCTAAACTACTAAAGTGGTAGATTAGTTGAAGAAATGAAACAGTGAAAATAGCACCCATGCGCCCTCTGCTGGTCATTTTAAGATGCAGGCGAATTTCAGATTTGCGAGGCAATTTCAGGATACTTTACCCTGCAATTCCTCTTCTACCAGTCAGAAACGCATACAGGATACAATAAGACAGATTGCTTGTTCCCTCACCTGTGTAAGTACCAGTTACAAGCATCGGCCACCACTTCTAAGCATTTTCTCTTCTTCCCAAGGTAATCTCAAGGTCTGGCAGATGACTTTGTCGCACTGGTGGTGTCTGTTTTTCTTCTTTTTCTTCACTTGTTTTCTCTGGTTAACGAGTTTCTTTCTTATAGCAGTCTTTAGGGTTCACTTTCACCAACTTGTTTCCAATGTTACAATGATGTGGGTCACACACAGTTTAAGGTAAAAAATAAATGCATTAATATCTGTTCTGTATAAAGTTACAGACAACAGGTAAGGCCAGCAGGTCGTTCCAGGCCTAGTTCCAGTTTACACCCCGCCAGGAGTATCATGATGACTCTTGTTCAGCCCATCCTGGAATGAGATTTCTGCAACTGACCAAATGAGGAACACACACCTAAAATTCCACCTGCATCACACATTCTCAACACTGCCATCGTTCATGCAGGAACAGACAAATGAAGACAAGACACAGCAAAGATCTTGCCTCATACCGCCTATCACAAAGTGACCGTGATAGCTCTCCCTTACAAAACCACCCACGAGCTCATGTTTATACTGAATCAAACAGACCCCGTTACTCCTTCAATATGGACCCTACATTGGATCTTAACTAGAGAAAGGATTGAGTTCAAGAGCTTATTCCTTTTTTATACGGTTCTTGATGGTCAAGCTCTGTCCCCACTAAGTTCCTGACACCATATAGACTGTCCAAATGCCCAAAGTCAGCTGCCCAAAACAGGCTTCCCACACATGCAGATAGTTGCAAACATATTGGTGGCAGTGCGTTCCATTCTCAAGACTGGAACTTGATACCTTTAAGCCTCCGCTCGAAAGAGAACTTTCTTAAACTTACATCTCTTCCAACAATCTTTTGGACCAATTCTTAGTTAACAGTACAGACTCAAGAGATATGTTTCCACAATTTCCTTTTGCGTGCTAATTATCCTTAACCTCCCCCTATATTCATCCTAAAGTTCAAAACAAAAGCAATCATTTAAAATACTATGCATTCTGATGCTGCAGATTCATCACCTTTTGAATATTCCCCAGGTGTCAGGCTGTATCCAGAAACTTTTCAGCAGTCCCACTGCTTGCGGTAGATGCCGCTCTGACTCAGAAAATATATAGACGTCACTCCTGACGCTGACGTCAGTTCCTTTATTTCCGTGCCACCAGACGTGATCCGGAGACACCTCTCGTCTCTTTCAGACTTTTTCCTTGATCAAAAAAAAATATATATATATGTTTTGTTATACAGTCTGCAAGGGACATGTTCGACTTGTAATATCTTTGCAGACTCCCTCTGGCGAGCCTGCAGGCCCGACAGAGTTGAGCAGATTTCCAACTGGGATACAGCCGGTGGGTTCACTCTTGACACCAGCTGTGCACCCTGAACCCATAACGAGCCCACCTCCAGCTCCACTCTCAACTCCACATCTGGTTCCACTGTCCACACCAGTTCCTGGCACATCAACATCAATTTTTACTACGCAAGCAGAGGGCCCAATTTTCCTTTCTGAGGTTGAGTTACCATTTAACAAGGCTCTTATGGACACCTTGTTTGGAGCGTGGTCAAACCTTGTTTAGGCCACCGGTCAATGACCAAATTGCACGACTCTACCACCTTTTCTGTTTTTCGCTCTCTTGCTGTGGGTCAAAGTCCGATGAGGAAAATTAAGTTATGGACCCCAAAAATATCTGCCGGTGGGCCCACCTGTAACCATTCGTTCAAATTAAGTATGTAAACACTATATAAAATTCGCAAAACAATACAAACAGATTGTGGGAGGGTAGCATAGCAGATAGACCCAATTGTAACTTTCCTTCCCTGCCACCTGGTCCAGTTAACTGACTAATTGTGGCTTTGAGTGACCTGTTAAACACAGCAACGTGACCATGTTTTGGTGACTCAGAATACGTGCCGCATAATTGACTAATTCCAGCAACATATTTCGTGACTTGATTAGTCCCCCATTTTTACTCAGCAGAATTTTGAAACAATTAGGTCTGATGCGCCCCTCGAGCGTTACAACTGTCAGAGCACGACTGATATTTCAGAAATAAACTCCAACGGGATTGTGAAATATCTTTGAAAGAATGCTAACTGAGAAAAACACCCAGCAATAGAAACTATGCACCTTTCGTTTCAAACAACTTTCAAGTGTATGTCTAATCTGCGAGATACTAGGTAGAGCGCAGAGTGGTTGGGTGTTCAGGGGGAATCCTATAATTACTTACCTGTAATTCCATTACTCTGAGTTAATATTTCCGTTTTATAGTAATTAATTCATGTGAATATCCCCTCCTTCTGCTCACCTGTTTCTCTATTCTTTACGATTGAAAACAGGAGAAGACTCCTTCTTACCCTACAAAATGGCTGCCCTTTAATACACACTTTCTGTCAATCAAAAGCCAATTATAGAACAAACTCGTAGCCTATACATCACTTTTCCCTATAAAAAAGGTGTGGGAAAGCGTGGGTATAATAGACTATAACAAATAAGTAAAAAGTCAGAGTAATGAGATTACTAGTAAGTAATCTTCATTACTTTCCTCGTTAGTCATTAATTCATGAGAGATGCCAAACCTTCTTTAGGGTAATGCCAAGGCATGCTTAACATGGAAATATTAAATTAGTGCACTAGACACAGAAACTTTGCATGTCTTTGTGCTAAATTATTTAATCAAGTGATTGCTTCTTAAAAAGTCTATTCCAGGGTTATTTAAAGGACTCTTGAAAAAAATCACTATCCTCAACACCACACTGCAACTGATAGTGTTACACTAATGTGGAGGGAGAAGCCCATGTTGCAGCGCTGAAAATTTCCACAATGGCTGCTCCCTGAATCTCCGCCCAGGATACTGACCCGCCTCTTGGAGGTCTTTCCTGAATTACCTTGGGGTCCGGGAATACCGCTGTCACTGTAAATCCATGCTACTGTGGATCTCCATCTCACCCATCTACTCAGAGATTAAATGGAAAGTTTTAATTCCTTTCTGAAAGGGCCAAAGTTGACAAATACATCCCCTACTCTCCCAAAATAGGAAACTCTGTCAACATAAGTAAGGACTGCCCTTCTGAAGTCCAAAGGATGCAGAGATGATGGTTCAGGAAAATAATCTGAACTGGATCCAGAAAAAATAACTTCCTAATTTCAAAATGAGAAGAAATGTCAGGTGCAAAACTGGGGCCAACTCCGAGAACTAGTCGGTATGGAAATAGCTGGAGGTAAGGGGACCTACAAAATAAAGATCAAAGATCGACACAATCTACGGGCCATGGGGATTACCAGCAAAAAGGAAATGTTAGGAATGGTAAATTAATTTTCTCCAAGGAACCAAAAGGAGACTATCGGGGCACACCAGTAGGTGAGGGGGGGGGGAGCACTGACACAGACACCAAAATAGTGTGATGAAGGCCGCTTTATTGGAATCAGGTGCACCTAAACAACAACCCACCTGGCCTGTGCCGGACAAAACTACTGCTCACTAAATAACAACTGCCTGACAATCCCCCACCCCCACCCCTAAAGTTAACCCCAACATTGCAACTGAAATACAAACATCCGCTCAGCCACCTACCCCCCTACCCACCGACTGAATGACCACAGTGACCTCAATGACCTCAACCCCCCGCCTACCAATACAGCCCCAGGCCTCCAGCAAATACCCCCCTATCTCCTTAGGAAAGCACCAACAAGTAACATCACCTGTTCCAGAGACACCACAACTCTGAACACCCTAACCTCCAGTGCACCATCGTCCAACAAAACCCCTCGCAGCCCCGGAAGAAAACCCCTATCGCAAAACAGACCCCCAGGGACACCCACCCACCCCTCAGGGAAAAAACACAGGGAGGGAGGGCGGGACAACAATTCAACTACGGACCACCCGGCTGATGTGTCACTGCACCACAAACGGTGTGCAGTGACACAAAATGGCCGTTTTTATCCTGACCAGCCCAAAAGGAGCCCAAGGAAGCCCAACCAGCCCAGCTACGGCAACCCACAGAGCTCAAACTCCCCCCCCCTCTCCTGCTGCCCCAAACTTCCCCGGGGGGCAAGCCTCCCGCTGGTCGGCTGCCCCCCCAAATCCCCATTGGGGCACACCAGTAGGTGAGGGGTGTGCACTGACACAGGCACCAAAATAGTGTGATAAAGGCCGCTTTATTGGAATCAGGTGCACCTAAACAACAACCCACCTGGCCTGTGCCGAACAAAACTACTGCTCACTAAATAACAACTGCCTGACAGCCCCCCACCCCTACCCCTAAAGTTAACCCCAACATTGCAACTGAAATACAAACATCCGCTCAGCCACCTACCCCCCTACCCACCGACTGAAGGACCACAGTGACCTCAATGACCTCAACCCCCTGCCTACCAATACAGCCCCAGGCCTCCAGCAAATACCCCCCTATCTCCTTAGGAAAGCGCCACTCGGAAGTCGCTTACGACTTTCAACCCCCCCCCTTAGGATTCCTGCCTCCTGGGATACCTGAGCACCATCAAAGCTCCATCCAACGCCTCCTTCAACTGCACTATGTACAATTCCATTCCATATCTAGATAGGTGGACCCCATCCTCCCTGAAAAAGTACACTGCACCGTAGCGCAATTCCGCGTGCTCCATCCTCCCCACCCCCTCCTTGGCACAAAAGTCCCTCATCTCTCGGTTAATCTTCCTCTGGGCCCTGTCTATAGCTCCTGGGCGCTCCGCTCCCCTCCATACCCACCTGGGGATAAACTCGGACCAGATCACATGACAGCCCGCCCTTTGCATCTTGATTTCCCTCAGGTCCCTCTTCATTTGCTTGAGCAATGCCAGCCCCTTACACTGCACCAAATCATTTTCGCCCAGATGAATCACCACCACATCCGGGCACACCCCCCCTGACCACCGTATTCAACAAAGGCAACAACTCATGCCAACGCCTACCCCCTTTTCCCCTCCAGTGACAACGGTACAACCCTTCATCCAATCCCAAATTGAGTGTCTGATGCCTGTCCCACTCCGCATGTTCTGCCCGCTTGACGAATGAGTGTCCCACAATATACACATTCAAAACAGCCATTTCCGGCCCTGCCACAGCACCTGTAAAGACACACATGTCAAATCGGGAATCAATGTAACAACACCCCATCCGCCTCCCGCAACCTCACATACGTCCGGTAACAATCCGACTTTCACCGTCCCAGCCGCTGTATCTCCTCCTTTCCCCAACCCCTCCGAGCCGCCTCCGTCGCCGCCCCGATCCAGAAGGAATGCGTCCCGTAAGCCAGTGGGTCCTCCCCCATGTACCGCAGGGCGTGCCGCAGATCCCACAACGCCTGAGCCGCCGTCACTCCGTCACGCCACCTTGACCAAAAACCTCCCCCTCCTTCTCGCACCGGCTTGCCATCAACCTCCTCCCCCACGCCCTGGGACACACCCCCTCCCGATCGCCTGGGCCCAACACCACCATGTCCTGACCCCCCATTGGTCCGTCTTTGAGCGACGCAAACGCACCGCAACCTCCTGTGCTCGCAACTCCACATCCTCCCACAACACCCTCCGCACCCCCTCGCGCCCAGCAGCTCCGATACTCGAAACGCTCCAAAGAACAGCCAGGACATCAGGGTAGAAAACCGCACCGCCTCGCCCCCATCCCTGCACACCGCCGGCAGTGCACCAATGACTCTTTCCAGCAACTCCACCGAGATGGAGCATCGCAACCGCACCTTTGCACCCCTCTCCCTCGCCCACCCCTCCAACAGCCGGGTCACCAATTTCCCCGCCGACGGGGAGTAACCCCACCACAACTTTCCCATGAACGCCACCGCCGACAACTTGCCCGCAATCGTCACCCGCGACAGCCCTATATCCATGAGCGCCAACATGAACCGCACCACCTGTTCCTCGCGCAGCCACCGGTCCCCTTGCCTTACCGCGCCAGACAGCAGGAAATCCTACCAGGCTTGCTCGTACGCCTTCCACGTTGACACCGCTACAGACGCCTTCACCAGCTGTAAGACCCGGCCTCGCCCACCGACCACAGTTCTTCCAGCACCGGCGTCTTGACCTCCTCCGCCTCCGTGGCTAGCCCATGGAACCTCTCCCACTGTGAACGAGACAGAGCATTCGCAATGTCATTGTCCACTCCTGGGACGTGGCGCGCCTGAAACAGATGTCATTCTCTAAGCAACGCAACACAAACACCCTCATCAATTTCAGCACTTGTGGGTCCCGGGCCGACTGCCTGTTCACCACCTGCACGACGGCCATGTTGTCCACCCGAAACAACACGCGCTTGTGCGCCAGCACCCCGGACCACACTGTGACCGCCACCACCAACGGGAACAACTCCAAAAACGCAATGCTCCGCCCTCCTGCTTGTCATTGCGCCGGCCACTGCTCCGCGCACCATTTTCCATCCCAGTACAGACCGAAACCACCGCCGCCCGCCGCATCAGAGTACATGGTGACGTCCCACTCCCAGTCCTCCGCCGGCGACATGGGTACTCCGTTGAACCGTTCCAGGAACGCCCGCCACATGCGCAGATCCTCCTTCATCCCCGCCGAGAGGCGCACATGGTGAAGAGGCAAGGTCAAACCAGACAACGCCAAACCCAAACGCCGGCAGAACGTTCGGCCCGCACGCACCACGCGACAAGCAAAATTCAAATGGCCCAACAGCACCTGCACCTCCCTCACCATCACCTTCCTTTTTGCCAGCATTCCATCCACCAAAACCAGCATCGCTGACCTCTTGTCTTCCGGTAGGCGTGCTTCCATGGCGACCGAGTCGAGCTCGATACCGAGAAAGGACAACACCGTACTGGGACCGCACGTCTTCTCTGGTGCCAGGGGAACACTGAAATCCCCCATCAACCCGGCCAAACCGTCCAGCTGCCGCTGGCAGTCCGCCGCTCCGGGCCGCCCCACCAGGAAAAAGTCATCCAGGTAGTGCGTCACTGACTTCGAGCCTGTGCGCCTGGAAAAAACCCACTGCAGGAATGGAATGAAACGCTCAAATAGCGCGCACGAAATGGAGCACCCCATCGGCAGCGCCGTGTCCACAAATATGAGTCCCTCGAACTGAATCCCCAACAACTGGTGATCCGAGTCGGAAAGCCGACTTGACATCGCATTTCGCCATCAGCGCTCCCCTCCCCGCTGCCGAGACGAGCCTCCGCGCCACGTCCACCGACGAGTAAGTCACCGACGCCAAGTCTGCCGAAATGTAGGCATTGACCGACTCCCCCTCCGGCCAAGACAAGTGTTGTATCAGCCGGAACTGCCCCTCCTCTTTTTTGGGCACCACCCCGATGCGGGAGATGATCAAACCCGGCAGCGGCGGCTCTGTGAAGGGTCCCGCCATCCTACCTTCCCTGACCTCTTTGAACAGCTTCTCTCTCACAATGCCCTTGTGCGCGTTCACTGACTTCAGATTGTCCGCCCAGCAAACAATCCGAGGGCACTCATAGCCCATCCAAAACCCCTCCCGAAAACCACGACGCAGCACCGCAGCATCCTCCGCCCGCGGATATGCTGCTAGCCAGGGCTCCATCCGCTCGATATTAACTGGCGTAAGAGCCTTTGCCCAACGCTCCGGCCCCCCCCCCTGCCACCCCCTCTCCCTCCAACCTGTACACCCCCTGCTTGGGCACCTCCTTGCGCGGGCTGCTGTCCCGGCGGGCCCCCAAGGCCCCAGCAACGCAGCACTGGGTGCCGCCGCCCGCATTTCGAGCACTCGTGCCGGAAACGGCATGCCGCCCTCCCGCACGCTCCTCTATTGAAGTCCCAGCAGGCCCCGACCCCGGCTTGGCGCCAGACTCTCCCTGCCCTGGCCCCCCCACGGGTGGGGCGGGCTGTAAAGGGGGGCAGCACCCGCAGCAAACCGCTGGCCGTGTAGATGGTGCGGCCAAACTTGGCCCCGCCCATCGTCTGCTGGTACAAATCCGAATCCAGCTCCCCCCATTGCGCCTCCGCGTCCGCCGCCATGTGCGCCCGGAATTCCTCATCATAGAGTGACCACGCGAACGTGCCAAATGTCACCTGCGCTCTCCGCACCACATCCATGTATTTGAAAAGCTCGATGGACCGGTCCAGAAACTTCTCACAGTACACGCTCGCGCATATGAGGAAAGCCGCCGACCAGTCATCCAGCGTCAGCGGCACCTTCGGGCGCCTAGCCAACTCCTGCTCTTCCTCCTTCGACCCTTCCTTAGACGTCAACTCCCTGTGAAGAAGCTTCAAGATGTCAATGTACTCCCCCTTCCATATCTTCTCCTTTGTTGTAAGCGTGAGCGGTAAATCCGTTACGCCCACTGATTTTTCGGATTTTTGGGGAATCCGCAATCCGCGTATTTTACGGATTTCCCACAAAATCCGAAAAAAAAAATCAGCGCGGACGTAACGGGTTCAAAAGTTGAACCCCCACTCATGTAACTAATTTACAATGGCGCCAGCAAGCTGCCAGCGCCGTTGTAAAATAGTTACAAAGTTAGCTTGCACAGGAACCACTAGATAAAATGAAGCAGGTGCTGCTTTATTTTATCTAAGTGCTTCCTGTGCAAGCTAACTTTGTAACTATTTTACAACGGCGCTGGCAGCTTGCTGGCGCCATTGTAAAATACAACAGCAGCACACTCAAGGGACCCCTGCGCCCTTCGGGGCGATTGCATAGTAACACACACATGGTCGCTGTAGACAACTCTCTGGCACTTTAGGAAGCTGTAGTATAGTAAAAGCACTATACATTTACCCAACGAGGTAGCACTTACTGATTATCCAGTAGAAAGTACTCCAGTTGAGTAGAGGTATGGCACAAAACGGTGGCGTCTTCTTGAATAAATATGAAGGGCAGGGTTCATTCTGGCACGATGGTCCTGGCACAAAAATTAAACCTCAACAGGAAACACTTACAGATATCAATAAAGCATGTGCCCTAGTTGAAGCTTAAATTCAGTGACTCATTCATCAGCCCAAAAACAATCGTAAGCGTTGTCAAGGCTGGGCAGATGTGCCTTCTTCCCAAATCTACCGTCGAAAATCAGCTGTGATGCTGGATAGACTTTGCATCCTTGACTTTCAAGAGCGCAATACCCAGGCACATTGTGTTCGCACGGGTTTCTGCACGTTCGCGAGCGTTTTGTACAATAAAACCCTCGCGAACTTGCAGAAACCCGTGCGAACACAAAAACAAAAAAAATACGCTAGGATCCGCGGATTTTGCGTATTTTCGAAATACGCAAATCCGCAAATCCGCAAATCCGCGGATTGCTAATACGCAAAATCCGCTCATGCTTACTTTGTTGCCAAGGAAAGGTGCGCCCCCAGCGGCTTAGTGAGCCCCATGTAAGGTAACTTCCGCACCGGCACCACACAACTCTCCTTCCCCCCACCCGCAGAGTCTGTCCCTCCGACTGCCGCCGACCCGCCACTCGTGCCTGACCCGTCGCCACCCGACGCCGCGACGTCCGTGCCCACACCTGCGTCCTGCACGTACCGTCCCCACACCAGCCGCCACCCGTCTTCCCCCTCGCCCCCACCAAGACTTGCACACAGCACCGCTTGCCACTCCCCGCTCCGTCTCCCGCCTTACCTGGCGTCAAGGTCGGCGTCCTTGCCAGATCCCGCCGCCTAACCAGTGAAGCTGAGGGTGCCGTCACTCTGGGCACATCTCGCCTTGCGGACACCTGTAATATACTGCCAACAGCATTACTCGCCCACCCTCCTCCCGAATCTCTCCTTCCTCCTCCGGCTCTCCGTCAGCCGGCTCCACACAACCCCGGCCCCCCCTTGGGGGTTCCAGCCGGCTCAACCCCGCCCTCTCCCGACACACCCGCATCAAGTCCAACAAATCCACACTCCCACTCCCATCCGCCACACTCGCATCACAACCAGAAGTATGGGCATCCATCCTCACTCCCCTAGCCCCGGCGGCCATAACAACCCTTCGGGGGAGGGGGGGCGGTGGAGACGAATCTCGCCTCCATTCATTGCAGTCATTAACCAGGTCCCTCGCTGGAGCTCGGCCGCCCGCACCAGACAGAGCCGGCCCATCCTCTTGGTAGTGTGGAGCCGCATGCTGCTCACCCGAGCGCCTTGTGAACAGCTCCTGCCAAGGAAAAAAGGTGGAGTCCAGCATGCCAGGGTGGAAAAAAAAAATGTCTCCCCCCCCACGTGCCCCCCCTCCCCTGCCACCGCACCCCCATCCCAGCGTCGCCCCCGCCCCCACCCTGCCGGATGGCCTCCGCGCCGGGATCCCCCGCCACCCTGGCCCCATCCCCCCTCCCAATCCCAGCCCCCCGGCCCTCCCCACCTCCCAAACCCCCAACTGGTCCCCGCACCCCCTCCCCATGCCCCCACCGCTGCACCCCCGCTTTCCTCGCCGTTGCCGCCACTCCCCCCTGGCCCGCCCCTCCCCCATGCCCCCCCACTACCCTAGCCGACCCACCCAGTCAGCCCCGGCTCACCCCTCCCCCTCGCCGCTCCTCCGCCTCCCTCCCCACCAGACCCCCCCAGCCCGCCCCACCACCCCTGCCATGCCGCCCCCGCTCCGGCGACGCATGCCCGCTCGGGCCCACCATGACCCCTCCCTCCTCTGATGCCGACGAACTCCAATCCAGCTCCGTGTCCGCCCCCCCCCCCGCCGCCGCTGCCTTACCTGGAGGTCGGGCCGCACCATGTCCATGTGGCCCGCCTCGCCCAACAGCCGCAACGCCTCGGCCACCCTGAGGTCATCAAACGCCGCCATACCACCGCAACACCGCCGCACTGGCCAACACGATCACAATCAGTAACCGGTCACAAGTAATAACCGTCACAATTAACCCCAAATCAGTACCCCGTCACAATTACTAAACCGCCCAAAACAATTTGACAACAATTCAACTACGGACCACCCGGCTGCTGTGTCACTGCACCACAAATGGTGTGCAGTGACACAAAATGGCCGTTTTTATCCTGACCAGCCCAAAAGGAGCCCAAGGAAGCACAACCAGCCCAACTAGCCCAACCAGCCCAGCTACGGCAACCCACAGAGCTCAAACTCCCGCTGGTCGGCTGCCCCCCCAAATCCCCATTGTACAGCCTTTAGTAACAGAATCAAACCCCAATCTGAGAGTTCTCTGAGGTGGTCTAGTAATGGCAAAACTCTAAAAGACAGGCACGACACATGGAAGTGCAGTCGGGCGGCAGGGAAGCTGTGTGGTGGTAGCGGGGCAGGGGGGAAGTCAACAGACGACGGGATAGGGAAATTAAATGAAAAAATAAATAAAGCCACTTACCTTGCGCTCGCCTCATTGCTGAGCTGACGTGGCACCTAAAACAATTTTTTCAAGGTGAGGTGTTCCTGCGCAGCAGTTTTGAATCATACAAACAGAGTGACTGAGAGAATGTTGGCATCCCTTCAGTAACTAAAAACCATGGAACTTAAAAACTGCAGGCGGAGGTTTGGTTGCGTAGTTTTTGTTTGCTGACCTTTGGTTACAAGTGGGCATGGAGTGAATCAGTAGCACAGAGAGGTTACTGAAAGGTCGTTTGTGGTAGAGCAGTTTATGGTTTTGAAGACCAGAATTAATGGTAGTACAGAGCCCTGTTTTTAGCTGACAACAGTGTGCCTCACTACTGTGAGGTAGGTGTGTGTCTTGATTGTAGAGAGTACCTGTAGCGAAATGTAAAACTATATCCATTAGGATGAACAAATATAGTGGAGACTAGTTTATAGCTGCAGTGTTAATGTCTGTCTCGAACAGGTAAAAATTTGAGTGTCTTTGCTGTCTTTTGGTGTCTGCTGGTCTATACAACATTTTTATTTGGGAATCGGATTTAAGAGCGCTAATTAATCAATAATAAGTTCAAGTAAAAAATATGTATCATACATTTGTGAGTTGACCATCTTGAAGATACACATGGGAGCCTCTTGGAGTACCACATCCTGATATTTATTTCTTCAGAGATATGTCTAAACCTTAACCTATGATTCTGGTTCTTCCTAGAAGCTCACAGAGGAAGAGCCTGTCTCTAAAACATTTTTCGATGGTGCATGAGACCTCTTTCCTCAATACCACAGGACTCACGTGTATGCCATGTAAATTGAAAGCGCAGATTAACCAGTCAGTCAAAGGGACATGATAGGATCTTGCTTTGTTATTTTAGACAGTAACTTTCAGTATTCATGTTTGGGTTTCTGGCAAATACCCTTACGTAATTTTGTCTCGCTGTGCGTGTTGTATTAAACCCTCTACAGGGAATGTTGTGATAATCTCAGTTTAAATGGTGGCCTTCATCTGGCGGCATCATGGCGTCGTATGATCCTCAGAGTGAAAAACTTTGCTGTCACTTTTGGAACACGATCTTCCGAAAACATACGGAGAAAAGAATTTCAATGAAAAAAAGTTCCACTGCAGAATTTGAAATGTCACTCCACTTTTTAAGAAATTAGTTTAGATTTTTGAACCACCAGCCTACAGGTTCGGGTGGGCTAGTCCAATGGTTTTTGCTACCTCAAGTGTAGTGTCATTTTGCTGCTGCGCCGCTCACAATCTAGCCACATTTGCAGTACCTAGAAATGCCTGGCCCTCTAAAACCACCATTGTGTTGGATTCTCTTGCTTTGACTTATTCAAATCAATACCAAAAACGGCATTGTACTGAGTTTTGTAGAAACAGACTTTCATCTCAACCCCTTACCACGCTCATTAGCTGTCACACCCTGTTTTGTCTATGAGTTTCTACTCTTCGGAATGACGTGTTCTACGGCAGAACAACGCTTGGGGCTCTCACTGCGACACCCCTTTCCTTTCTTAAGTGAAGGAGTAAGAAATGGATAATATGTTTAATGGCAAATGTGGCCAGCAATCACATTCTCAGATCTACACTAATTGCCTGTGTAAACCAAACACATGTGCAAATAGAATGGATTTGAAATGTAAAACCAGTTTTCGAATTCAGGAAAGACAGATTTACTCACATTGCTGCATGAAAAATTCTGCTTGTTTGTAGGGAATAAGCATTCAGAGCATGAATTTCCTGGAAGTTTGTGAACAAAAATAAACATATAACTTGCAGATACTCACAAACAATCTATATGCCTCTTCCCACTCTGAAAAAGTCAGAGGCTCCCGTCTTGCAAGGACAGGAGTAAAATCACTTTCCGTGCTGGATGTTATCACCTAAAGCTTCTTCTTCATGTTCTTTCTCATTGGTCCCCATCATCCAGCAATCAGATTGCAGTCTCCCAAGACATAATCCAAAATCACCAGTGGTGGTTACTTCCGGAGAACCTTCAGAAGGGAGTTTGCATGTTGGAACCTCTTCCTCGGGTGCTCACCACAGATATGAGCCATTGGGGTTGGGGCGCAACACTAGAAGATCGGGAGCTCAGGGCACATAGTCTACCGCCGAGAACCAGATCTCCTCAAACTGGGTGTGTCCTTGAAGCCATTGCAGATTCGCTCATGAACAAATCTGTAGTGGTGAGGACGACAACCACATTGTTTATTCCTATGTAAACAGGTAAGGAGGAGCAAAGTTCCTGACTCTACCCAGTTTGCCCAATGGCATGTTTTTCCTAGGTAGAGATGAATCTTCTATTGCTGAGGGCAATGTACATTCTCGGGTAAAGCAATCTCCAAGCAGAGAGCATAAGCCGGAATGTGTCCTCCTCTGTAGACTTCAACCTCATCCAGGAGGCTTTTTAATAAGTGACAGATCATTCAGATCAGCCGACCATAGACATCTTTGCATCCCTGACAAATGCTCTTCTCCTCATTTCTGCGTGGAGTTAACCTGCAAGGAAGGTTGGGGAGGGATGCCTTGTCGGCTCCTTGGACTCAGCATGTCTGAGTGCCTTCTATTGCCCTCTTGCAGAGGGTACTTCTGGGGATTCGCAGAAAGAACGTTTTGGTGTTCTTCGTTCTTCAGCTTCATCCAATACCCCTTCAGTTTCCAATTCTAACATCCAAACAGTTTTGTCAGTTCAGACCTGGAGGTTGAGAGCATTGGGTTGCAACAGCTAGATTGTTCAAGGGAGGTGGCCGTATGCCTCTAAGAAGGACTCCATGCTCAAGTCATATGCAAAGCATTGGAGGAGCTTTCCAACCTAGTTCAAAAATGTAGATATGATTTCTGGACAACCATTTAAAATCCTGCATTTCTTGCTTAAGATTTGGCTTCCTGTACTATAACATCCGGGTGGGCTGCAATTAGGTCCAGTAGAGATCCATCAGGGGATTTATCCATTGTTGTTCCTTTAGCCAAGAAACCCCTATAATCCTACGGTCTTTTAGGTAAAGAAACCATTTGTGGATTCTCCTATCCCCTCTTGGGAACTGTTCTTAGTCTTGGAAGGTTTGCAGAATGAACTGTTGGACCCATAAGATCAGCTTGAGATATATGAGTGTCTTCTAAAGTGGGTTTTTTAGTAGCCATTACGTCCGCAAAGAAGTTAAATGAGTTAATCTCTCTATTGATCTCCTATCCTTATCTGAAAAATGTTCCTGAAATGGTAGTGCTTAGGCCAGACCCAAATTTCAAATTGAAGTTCCAATCTCAATTTCACTCCTTGTGCACAATAATTCTGCCATATTTTCCTGTTCAAAGAGCTTTACTGATCTACTCAGAAAAGTCAAAAGATTTTAGGAAATCTCAAGCCCTTTTTGTTTCATATGGGTCAAAAAACAGGGCTAAGAATGCAGCTATGGCTACGATTAGCATATGGCTCAAGCAATCAGTAACCCAGATTTATATCTCCATGGGGAAGCAAGCTCCAAGTAACATCCTAGCTAGATCTACCTGAACCAAGGCTACCCCTAGAGCAGAAGCAGTGGGAGTTTCTAGGAGAAATGTGCAGAACAGACACATGTACAACCGTAAATACCTTTTTGTATGACTACAGACTAGATTAATTTTCCGATGATACTGTTAACTTTGAGCTTTTCTACTGAAATCGGCAATGAAGTAATTGTTGAAAAGAATATAATATGAGCAGCATATCATTTTGTCTGTCTTTTTATTGGCTTTGGTATATTCTTAGGTGCAAGCAGACAAGGAGTACAAGATGTATAGGTATTGGACCAATAACTTACAGGTACACGTGATTAATCGTAGGATAGTCCTCCGTGTCATAATAAATTATATGCTGTGATACAATTATGCCGGCTTCATTACTAATACGAAGTGCTAATGTGAAGTGGGAGTGGTGATGGGACTCTTTATGTACCAATCATGCTTAGTTTTTTTTAAGTAAGTTTGTTTAGTGATCCCTTTTGAATGTGGATCGGCCTCAGATGATGGCAGTATTATTAGGAAGACTATTGTAGGGGTAATGAAGATTATTTATAAGTAATTGGTTCAATCCCATTCCATGATGAAAAGAAAACCCAACCCAAAGAGGGGATGGAAAAGGGGAGGTGTTTCTACACTGGGAAAAAACACTTCCCTCATGGAGAAGAAAATATGTTTTTAATGTATAAATATACATGTCTATATTTTCAGATGTAAAAACAGAGTCCATTAAACTTTTTCAGCATTATGCTTACAAAACTGTAACTTGTACAAGCTTCTAGGTGTTAGCTGAAAGTCTTTTGAAAATATTTATTTAATAAATTGGAGCGGACGTAATGTTTCATTCCACCCGCAGAATTGGTGGAATTTGGCGATTCCACATTACTCTTGTAAGGCGGAGTCCGGGCCAAATTCCGCCAAGTCACCATATGGCAGAATATTTTCCCACAAGGCTCTAGAAATACAAGCGAGATTTGGCGTCCAGTAGCATAGTCAGACGCAAGCAGTCATAGATAGAGGGCTACTTCTCGAGTAGATTAGCTGCTGTTAGAGTAGATTTTCTACTTGAGCGGTAGCAAAATCAACTCAAATGACTGCACACTTTTGCGCACCGCATGGTGCCATTCATGCTGATTTTTCAATACTGCTTGAGCTGCTGCTGCTAAATTGCATTGTGAGCAGCGCAATGTACATGTTTTCTGGCAGAACTCTGTGGAATCTCACAGAATTTTTATGTAACTGCAGAGTTTTGTGGAGTAAAACTCTGCGAGTTCCGCCCACACATGTGCAAGGTTGGGAACCTTTGGTGCAGATCCTTCAAGTACAAATTTGCAGCATTTCTTTTATAAAGGCTGCTTTTATATCGCAGAATTTCAGTTGCCGCCATTTGCCTGTGGGTGGACTTCCTTCATTAACAATCTTTTTTTAAGTTTGAAAAGCTTTATTGAGTAAATAAAGACAATGTAAAACATCAGTACAACTGCAAAAAGATAAAATACAGTAGCAGGAGAAACAAAAGTAAACCTTGCGTGTATAAATAAAAAACCTCAGAGAGGTAAAAAATATACCAAGGGAAAATGCTTTTATAACTTTTAGAATTTTGGGGAGGGAAAAAAAAGAAGAAGAAGGAAAAGAGAGAGAGGGAAAGGAGGAGAGGGGGGGGAAGAAACATCAATAATAGAGCAATAATAAAGCTAATACATAATATAATTATATTAATAGTATATAAAAAAAAGGAAAACATCCTATAGCAAACAAATGAGTATGAAGCTAAATGGCACATCTGGATAGGTAATCTGTTAAAGGGGACCATAATAAATCACGTTTAATCAGAAGGGAGGTAGAAGAGGCACATGCACGATCTAATCTATGATGATGACAAATTAAATTCCACCATGCAGCATATTCGACATTCTTGGTATCTTTCCAATTGGTAGTAATGATTTGAAGAGCAATAGCAATACATAGGTCAATGAATTTGCGAGTAAAAGGTGGAACATACCAGACTGGAGCCAAACCACCCAGAAAAACCAATGAAATATCAAAGGGTATATTAGTAGGTAAAATTTTGTTCAGGGAAGACCAAATTCGTGACCATAACAGTTGTACCTTAGGGCATAGAAAAAACATATGTTTAAAATCACTTGTAATACAGGAGCAGGACCAACAGTTTTTGGAATAGATTAGTTTAAATTTAAAAAGATCACAAGGAGTATAAAACAATTTATTGTAAAAATAGTATAGGGTCTGCGTGGTACTAGCAGAGCGGGAGGTGGAATGAAGTTTAGACCAAATTGAATCCCAGGTGGACACGAGGAAGGTTTGGCCAAGGTCTGATTCCCAAGAAAGTTCAAGTTTCGTTTTGGGCCTCACCAAAGGTGAAGGGGAAAGTAATTTATAAATGGCTGAGGCTTTGAGGGGAATTTGAAAATTAGGAGGAGGGGATAAGAGAGGAGGAGTGCAGGAAGTGGGTGCATCCTGTATGATAGTGGAGTGTAGAGAAGGAAGAAGTGTAATTTATTGGAGATACCAAAAGAATCACAAAGTACCTGAAAAGGCGTTAGAGAATTATTAAGAAGAAGATGACTATAAGTAAGGATTCCTTTATCAATCCATTCCTTCCAAAAAAGGGCACGGTTACGAAATTTAAGAGATTTATTGTACCACAATGGGGTATTCAAATGAAGAGTAGAGGACAAGGAAAAGGAGCGGAAAAGAGCAAGTACAAGGGCTTTCAAATGTTTGAAAATAGGCGAAGAAAATCTTGAAGGAGGCTGAGTAAGGTTAGAAGCGGTGAGAAGAGAGAAAGGGGAGATTTGTGCAGATTCTAAAGAGCTCCAGGACGTAATAAGCGGCGAAGGAGAGTCAGGTAAAAAAGACCAGATTTGCTTGAGGGAAAAAGCAGAATGAAATGTTTGGAAAGTTGACACCACCAAGATGTTTAGGCTGTTGAAGACGGGATAAAGCAACTCTGGCTTTACGATTGTTCCATAAAAATTTAGAGAAGAGACTGTTGATGGACTTAAAGAAGAAATGAGGAAGGGGAATAGGAAGCATAGAGAGATAAAAATTCACAATGGGGAGGAGCATCATTTTAATAGTAGAGAGACGACCCCACCAAGAGAGAAAAAGAGGAGACCAGCGATCAAAAAGTGAAGAGAGTTTTTTAAGAATATCAGAATGATTGATTTTAACAGTCTCTCTAGTGGAGTTAGCATAAAGAACACCAAGACACTTGATATGGCTAGAGGTCCATTGGAAACCAGAGCCATGAAACATATGTGGGAGACAGAATTTATTGAGAGGAAGAACTTCTGTTTTGTCGATGTTCAATTTATAACCAGAAACAGAGGAATAGTCGTGTAGCAAAGAAAAAAAAGCGGGAAGGGAGACCAAAGGGTTAGAAATGTAAAGCAAAATGTCATCCGCATAGGCGGTGAACTTGATTTCCACAACCTTAAAAATGAAACCAGAATAAGAAGAGGATTGACGAATCTTCACGAGGAAGGGTTCCAGCGCCAAAATGAAAAGAAGAGGGGAAAGAGGACAACCCTGTCTAGTACCTCTATAAAGGGGAAAGTATTTGGACTGCATACCATTGATCCAGATAGAGGTAGATGGAGCGGAATAGAGGAGTTGGATATATTTAAGGAAAGTGGGGCTAAAGCCATGCCAACGCAAAGCACCAAACATGAAGTCCCAATTAACTCAATCGAAAGCCTTCTCAGCATCAAGAGTAATTGCAGCAAGTGGAGTATTCATTTTAGCGGAGAGGTGAATAATGTTGAGAAAAGTTCTAGAATTATCGGTGATGGACCTACCTTTAACGAAACCGGATTGGTGGATATTAACCAGATCAGGAATAATGGAATTTATGCGAAGAGCCAAGAGTTTCGCAAAGATCTTGCAATCAGTATTGATTAATGAAATAGGCCGGTAATTCTTGCAAAGGGAGGGATCTTTATCTTTTTTGGGTAAAAGGACAAGCATAGCTTGCGTGAAAGAACCTTTGGACTCACCAGTGATGAAAAAGTGATTGAGCAACTGAAGTAAATAGGGAAGTAAAACAGATTTGAAATGAAAAAAAAACGAACTGTAAAACCATCGGGACCAGGAGTTTTATCTTTGGGTAAAAGGGAGAGGGCAGCAAGAATTTCCTTTTCTGAAAGTGGAGCGTCAAGAGAGGAAAAGTCAATCAGCGGAGTGGAAGGTTTGGGAATTGACTGAAAAAAAGCATCTAATTGATCAGTAGAGGGAGTGGATTCAGGGGTGTAAAGAGAGGAATAAAACTGTACAAAACAATCAAGGATTTTAGCATCAGAGGAATGAATAGAACCTTGCGGGTCTTTGATGGAAACTATTTTAGATTTTTGTTTTTTAATTTTAAGATAATTCGCAAGAGCTCTACCGGCTTTATTACGACCACCATAAATTTTCGCATTAAATTGGAGAAGTTGATTAGAAGCAGAGTCCCAGGTGTGTTTATTAAACTGCATTTTAGCGGAAATGAGAGAAGATAAAGAATCGGGGGAATTGGAGATATAATAGAGATGTTCAAGCTCTTTAATGCGTGTAAGAAAGGAAGAAGCTTGGGAAAGTGCTTTCTTCTTTTTGCGTGACACATAGTCGATAATACAGCCACGAGCAGTGGCTTTAAAAGCATCCCAAAGGAAGTGAAAATCAGAGGAAGTGTGAGAATTATTAGTAAAGAAATCATCCATAAATTGAGTGAAATGTGTTGTAAAGGCAGGATCCAGTAAAAGGGAATTATTAAAACGCCATTGGGAAGACTGAGGTGTAGGGGAAGGGTAGTCCATATCCAGAATAACGGGGGCATGGTCAGAAATGAGGATGGAGCCTATTTCGGAGTTAGTCATGAATTGAAAAGCGTGGTGTGTTAGAAAGATATAATCAATACGGGAAAGGGAAGTATGCACAGGAGAAAAAAAAGAAAACTCCAAGGAATCAGGATGAGAGATTCTCCAAGAATCTATGAGACCTCTGGAGGAGATGGATTTATGGAAGGATTTCTGCATTTTATTAGGAACATAACGCGTTTGTGATTTACGATCCAAAAATGGGTCCATCAATTGATTGCAATCCCCCCCAACAATCATGTCCTCACTAGCATTGGAGGAAAGGAGGGAGGAGAAATCGTGCCAAAAGGAGGGATCAATACCATTCGGACCATAAACATTACAGAGGGAGAGATGAACATTATTTACAGTAAGTCTAGGAACAACCATCTACCATCAGCATCAAAAAGTTCTTTATGTATTTGAACAGATAAAGTCTTATGAAAGAGTATAACCACACCGTTTTTATGATTAACAGCAGGAGAACAGAAAACTTCACCAACCCATTGTCGACGTAACATTGACAAATCTAGTGTAGAGAGATGTGTCTCCTGAAGAAAGGCAATGTGACATTGCAACCGGGCAAGGTGAGATAAAACACGCTGTTTCTTAATAGGGTTCCGAAGACCCTTAACATTCCAAGAAATGAGTCGGAAACCTTTCATGAGAAGGGAGTAAAAGAGAAATAGGGAAAGGAAACAAGACAAGTAAAAGAAGAAAATAGGCAAAGGAAGAATTGGAGGAAGTGAGTAGCAGACAAAATAGGAAGGAAGACTAAATAGATAAAAGAGCAAGCAAAATGGAAATAGGAAGACCAAGGAAAACAAAGCAAGAGTAGCAGACAAACGTGCAAAACGAGGAAATATATACGAACAAGAAAAAGAGTGGAGAATTTAATGCCATAGTGCCAGAGCGAAAAAAGGGAAGAAGACAAGAAAAAGCCTAAAAGAGAAAGAATAGGCCAAAATGAAGAGCAATGGAAACAAGAAAAGAAGAGAACAAGGGAAAGAGAGATAGAGAGAGGAGGGAAAGAAGAGAGGGGAAAAGAATGGAGGAAAAGGGAGGAGAAACCTCCAGAGAAAAAAGATAGGAAAGAGAGGATGGCCAGAAGTCGGGGAACTTTAGCCATAGATTGTACACAACAAGAATAGAACGAACAATAGAGTGAGAGCGGGAGCAGCAAAGAGAGACAGCCGCATAAAATAAGTATAATGCGGGAATCTGGACTCAAAGAAAAGCTAGAAGTAAGAGAAAAACAGAAAATAGGGAGAGAGACCAGGCCCGACAATTTAATACAAATGAAGGAGACTTACCAAACAACCATGAAGGAGGACGGCATACTGGGGTAGAACAGAGATAGGCAAATAGCGACACAACAAAACAGAGGGAGGGAGAGGCCAAGAAACCAGGACCGGAACACCCAACCTAAAAAACAAGAAGGGAGCAAAACATCACGTTATAAGAAGAAAAGAAGACGGGCCACAACAAAAATAGAATCAACAAAACGAAAACAAGAGAAGCATTAAGAGCCACTGTGTTCCATGTTGTCCACCCTATGTGTATCTATGAACTTGCGAAGGTCTGCAGGATCGTCGAAGCTGTAGGATCTTTCCTTGTATGTAACCTTAAAGAAGCAAGGGTGAATGAGTCCATATCTGGCATTCATAGCACGAAGTGTGGGTCTTAAGTCCAAAAATTCCTTGCGACAGTCAGCTGTCGGCTTTGATACATCCTGGGTGAAAAAAAGTTTATTACCAGACCACACTAGCTGCTTATGTTGTTTAGCAGAATGAAGGACTTCCATGAGGTCAGAGTAAAGAAGAAAGTACGCAATTATGCCCCTGGGCTTCGAGGAAGCAGAAGAGTGTTTAGGACCGAGGCGATGTGCTCTCTGTATGTTGACGTCCAGATGTTTAGGGATACCTGTGATTGGCAAAACTTGAGATTTCAGAAAGGCGATGATGTCAGAGCCCTCTGAATTTTCTGGAACCCCATAAATACGTAGGTTGTTGCGCCTATTTCTATTTTCCAAATCCTCAGTGGCTTTTTTAAGTAGGACAACTTCCTTAGTAAGACTGTCGACCTTAGCAGCAACATCTTGGACATCACTAATCCGTTGTTCAACATCAGTCACTCTTTTGTCTAAGGAAGACCATTTTTCGTCGATTCTCTGTAATGTCGCGGTAGTGTCCGCCATAAAAGGCCTAATAAGGCGAAGTTCCTCCATAATATCCTCAAGCGTTATGGGGGGAGGAGACTTGGAAGGCGAAGGAGGATTG
Organism: Lissotriton helveticus; assembly: GCF_964261635.1. NCBI lineage: Eukaryota > Metazoa > Chordata > Amphibia > Caudata > Salamandridae > Lissotriton > Lissotriton helveticus. Next base: position 361,379,969 of record NC_136065.1, on the reverse strand, counting down.
TTCTTAACACGTTTACTGGTGTTAGCAGAGTCTTTGCGAGACACAGGAGTCCCAGATAAGGCCTTAGAACTCTGCGCGTGCTCCATTGTGAAAAAGGCAGATGTTGTTTCTGTTTTTTTTTTTTAAAACGACACAGAAATGCGCTTATTGCTTAAAGCGACAAAAAAGCCACTGAAAAAAGAGTAAATTGAAGCAGACAGAAATAGGCGTGTAGGCAAAGAAGACAGGCAGCAACTAAATGAGGTCCAAGGACGGGATTGCACTAATCCAGAAGCTCAATAAACAAGAGCAGTAAAGTCAGCAGACGCAATACCCAAAACAGACTAAGGAGCAGATAAATATGGCATGCGGAGACCGTGGAACAATACTCAGTGAAGGAAATGAGAGCGTGGCCACATAAGTGAGAGAAGAAAAACTGCAATGGCATGCAGCATCAGACAAAAATAAAGTTAATGTACAAAATGGCGGCCATTATCCTGACTGGCAGATCCTCACAGGGAAAGCGGAGGTGAAGATCCAAAAACTGAAGAGGCAAACATGTCATGGGGAAGTATGGTGCTCCACATGACAAGTCCATCAGTTTAAGAGAAGAAAAACGTGCCAAAATAAGCTAATTAGCTTAAAACGAAATTCGGGGCCAGAAAAAAACGATATGAAGAAAATCAAAATGGCGGCCGGAATTCGATTAGGCACATAAAAGCATTTTTCCCACAGAAAAACGAAGCGTGGAAGTCAGCAGGCATACCCTCATAGTCAGGGAGACTTCCGACGCTGGAATCGGCGTCCAAATGACAGTTTTGTCGTTTCTGCGAGATCCTTCGTGTGCGAAGCGCCGCAGCTGTTGCGGAGCTCACGGAGGAGCGGCCATCTTGGCTGCCGCGTCGCGCGCTCTCCTTCATTAACAATCTTAATCTGTACATATACAATTCCAGTACCTAGAAAACTAAAAAAGTTATAGTCAACAATGAGCAGAGAAGTATGAAATAGTGCAAATGTACCCCAAAAGGCTAGGTTTAGGTGTGTTATAGCTAGACCTTTATTATAGAATTTATTGCTTGAGCAAATTTTGTGGTGGGTTGCAGAGTTTAATTTAGGGTTGACGATTACCTGATGAAGTTCATTATCGATTTTTTAACTCAAATGATCTTCTGTTGACTGTTTCATTATGCCTGCAAATGGATTATTTGCATCTACAATCAGAGTTGTCACAATTAAATAACCTGTGATTTGTAAATTTGGAACGTCCATACACGGGTAAACCTTATACAATTGGTAATTGAATTTTTTATGCAAACATGGACCAGGAGGTCAACTATTAGGTGTTTCATTTTGCTGTGGAGAAAATGGGAAATTATAAGAGAACCAAGTGCATGTGTGTTAGAAAATGATCTTGCTTCCTTTAGAAAGTGACCATTGGGTAGTTAGACAGCTCCCAGGAGAATAGAATGGCTGAGGCACCTCTCTTGTAAGAGGTCATGTTTGAGGATCGGAAATATTAATTTTATCATGTTGTGGAACAGTTCTTAACCTTTTGATTTCCTGTGGACCCAAATGAATCACTACTGTAAGCTGAGGACCCATGCCTAAACAATTTGTTCGACTTGAATCTCACACAGTACACACAAATACAGAAACAAACATACAGCAAACAGAACAAAAGTTAAGAAATATATTATTTTGCGAACACAAATACTGGCAAAAATCGATATTTTAATGAGGTTAGAGCTTTTCAAAATGTACTCTTCGTTCTAAAAGATTAAGTGATATACTAGTCTGCAGGAAATAGCTTTGTGTTTTGGCTCGAAGGCATGCTCTCTTTTTGTCAGTGCATGACAGTGCTTAAATTGAGTTCATCAGTTGTTCCTACTATATTTTGTTTGATGTACTTGTGCTGCTCCCACCAATCAAGCTGATACCAACCTACACTTTAGTTTCAAATGCCTTCACTTGCACAGAGTGTTTTAAAATTTTCAATTATGCTTTTTTATATGTGTACACTTTATTACTCTACTAATATTATTTACTTTTATAAGCAGTCGTGGACCCCGTGTGTAGGTAGCCTGGATCCCCAGGGTTCATAGATCACAGGTTAAGAACCACTGATACAGTGCACCAATGATATAGCCTAATATTGTTAACTTTGACAGCAATCACCTTCTGGATGTTTCAAATGGGCTCCTGTGTTGATTCTCTCCTTCTTGTCGCAAGTGAGCGAATTACTGCATATAGACTGGATATGATACATTCTCAATGTTAATTTACCCTATTTTTCTGATACCGTATGGTTCTGTTACAAATGTCTGAACGCTTAACTATACTGTTTTTATTATAACTATTTGGTTACTAGTCTCAATCTCTGTTGCTAACAGCTTTTATTCGGTGGATGAGATCTAAACTTGTTTGATGTTAGAAATCAAGGTTGGGTTGAGCCTGTCCAGGTACACACAGGCGACCCACTCTTGGTTTCTAGGGTCTGCAAGAAAACGCCAGGGCAACAGGCGTCCAGTGCTAATAAAGTCGTTATTGCATTTCAGGCTCAGATACTTGAGGAATCAAGAGAGAGTAACGGAATATGTACCATAACCATCATTTTGGAATTTCTATGGTTCTATACTCATCGCATCCAGCCACTTCCCGGCTCACCACTTGAGGAGGCATCAGCACAGTTGAATACTATCAAAAGCCATATGGAAGAAACCCTAGGAGAGAAAATTCAAATCGAAAAATTAGAAACTTAAAAGTGGTTTGGTTGCACAGGACCCTCGGAGGGTGGGGTGGGTTTATGCAAATAGTACACAATGAACAGGAGCACCTATCACATTGACAGTAGTTTTTAGCATAATATGTTTTTTAAAAATGGTTTCAGCATTTATAGCATAAGAGCGAGGACAGAGATGGAGAATACGTAGAATCTCCTGCGTGGGCTGAGAAGATGAGTAAGTGGTTCTTATGTGCAATCAATGTCCATATAGTGGAGTAACGAAAAATTACAAGTGAGTTTGTAAACATATTTTCACCATTGTGATTGTGTAAATTTTGCCAAAAGGTGTGAATATGGAAAATATCTAGACACTCACTACCCGCTCATGAACATCCCACCGACCTCCTGTGGCACGTCTTCTTATTTACTACTCTGCCTATCTTAGTCTGTGTGAAAGACTATGCAATCTTTCCTGGCAGACATACACCAATAGCAAGTCCTGCATGTGGCCTTATGGCCAGAGCTACTGACTTTGGAGCTGGGGAGCCAGGTTCGAGCGTCGGCTCAACATCCTGTGATTCTGGGAAAATCACTTTATCTCCCTGTGACTACCAACAAATAAATGTGTCCTTGTGTAATGTAACTGGTGCTCATGTAAAGTGCTCCAATACCTTTGGGTCGAGTTTGTGCCATATAAAACTGCAAAAAACAAATGCCTACCATACTCAATGTTTTCTTTTAAAATGGTTGTATTACTAGAAGGCCATTGGTAGCCTATGACTAACTTGTTCTACAACCAGTTCCGGATTACTAAATAGGCAAAGTAGGCACCAGCCTACGGGCCCCACAACAACGCATCAAAATAATATTGATTTGACATTGATAGAAAATGTAAATCAAGCTTTGATAAATGGTGTCCAATTAATTTTTGTTCAATAACATGAATAAATTCTTAATGTTTCGTTTTGTGTTATAAAATTGCTGTATTACAATTGTTGGTTGATAAAATTAAAAAATAATTAGGGGACAATTTGAAAGGGGGGCCCGAAATTTCGACTGCCTAGGGTCCTCATCCGGGTTTGATCCGACAATGTTTTCAGCCTGAAGTTTAGGGGTGCAAATGGGACTTCTGAGAAGAACCCATGTTGTGTTAGCCACAACCCTCTCTGGTCTGGGCGGCCCCAGTACAGCTGGCTGCAGTTAACGCGTCACGTCAGGTTGGATGATTCATCCACAGAGCGGAAGCCGCCATCCTTGTTTGGAACACCTGGCCCGCCATGACGCGTGATTTATGGCCGGTGGGAGGAGCGGTGTACATCTCTGTGTTTGCACACCGGCACACTTAATGTCAATGCCACAGCTTGCTTTATGCGCCGAACACGTGGCCGGAAATGGGCCAGGGGGCACAAGTTGTTTTTTCGTGGCCTGTTGAACCCTTCTCAGGGCTCCTGGGGTTTATTTCGCGTATCCGGTGACAACGTGGGGGGCTTGAGTGAGTTGAGGTGGGGGGTAAATTAATGATGGAAGCACGGTTGTGTGTATTGTCATTATTTTATTTTGTTTAGACAACCAGAGTTTGAGGGAAAATGACGACTCTTCCGGTCTGATTTACGCCCAATCTTAACCCAAGAAAAATGCTTGGTAAACTGTGAATTAATCTATACGACCTGGTTCTTTGGTGATAGTCCTAAAGGTGGACGAGTCTTCGGAATATTTGCCGTTTGAGCACGCGCTCCCATATAACCACCAAATTTTACTTGTGAATTTAGGGTGTTGTTTTCCAGAGTTGCACTAGTATTTAACCGCATGATTTTTAGGCACGCTGAACTGCCTTTTGATGGATTTATATTTTTGTAAGGAAACAAAGAAGCTAGCTCTGTTCACCTAAAGTGCATATTGATGCTGGTTTTACACGGCCTAGTGTTCTGCCAGGAATAAAAGCAAATGCGTGGATTTTAATAATGTTTCTTTTTGACATTTTAATATGTATTACGGCCACGGCATTATTCTCGAGTGGTTCAACTTGGCCTCAGTAAAACGAGTTGTTAGTTTCATTCCAGTTGGAGGTCTATATAAAAGATCCACAGCCATCACTTGATTGCTAGTATCAGCAGAGAGGCCAAAGACAGAATGGATATAAACACAAAAGTGTGGGAGCGGTAAGGGAAAACTTGCATTGGGTCGGAATTGTGCTGGTTGATCAAACTGAAGATGTAATTGTTCAGGCACTGTGCCTCCAGCACCAAATATCTGCTCAATACTGTACCGCCTGCCCTCCTCCAGTAGTGGGCAAGGACAGCAGCCTTAACGAACCAGAGGGGGGCTGTGCATAGGTCATATCTAGATCTGCTCAGTTAGAGATGCAACGTGTCAAGGGTGGTAGAGCCTATAAAGGGGAAGTACTGTAATGATTTTGATGGTTCAGTCTTTGTTCGGTGCTGGATGCCTATTTCTTTACGTTGATGATGTACCATAGAGAATGAAGCAGTTGCTAGAATATGAAATGTAAGTAAATGTGTACTCTAAGCACTATAACACGTCTGCCACTAAAGCTGTTGATCAAGCTGAGGCAAATAGGACTCTTTCTTCCACTTTACCTCTATTAAAGGGCCAGCAGCGGAGGACCGGCACTGATGGGACTATTCGACTGCTGTGCCCGTCCAACTCCCTCCCCATTGGCTTCCAAGTTCCACCTAGTAGTGTAACCAAAATAACACGTGTCATCTGGAGCAAGAGTAATATACCAGTCCTTTGGAGTGGGGTGGGGTCCACACACCTGAACCCCCTCCCTTTCCAGTACCAGACCTAATTTAAAAAATGTACATGAAACGTTTCATGTGGACAACAACTTTTTCTGATAATCACATGAGACCAACAAAAAGGTCCTAAAGCCCTCACATCTGTAGAAACAGATGTGGTGGCGCTGCCTACGTCTACTGTAAAGTAATTAAGGAGCTACAGCTAAAAGCCTCAGAAAACAATCACCCACCTTCCTTGACCTTCATAACCAGAGCCACTAAAAAAAAACATTAGTCCAAGTCAGCATGGAAAGTTAATCCAAGGAAGTAGTTCTAGACACACACCTTTTCCTGCAATTACTGAAGAAAATTACGCTAGAACAGCTGAAAAAGTTTAGGAAAGGGTGTGTACCATGTCATCAGCACAGCTCAACAACGAAATTATGCTTTATACTAAGACAACTATGTAACGGAAAAAATACGTGTATAGGCCCAAAGATTTTCTTTTGATCCCACAGCGCTGAGAAGTCACCCAAATACTCTGCCACACTATGTGGAGTTACTCAAGCGGCGGAGTGCATTAGGTCACGTTGATTTCTAGCGCCAGGTGTTTGTCTTGTGCAAACTGTATCATGCGCAGCGCTAGAGGGCGCTGCTTCTTGCTGCCACTCGGCAAAGCAGCAGCTTACTCAACGCGAACGGATGGTTTCTCAACGTGAGCCGTGGCGACTATCCACAACCGTCCACGTTGAGAAATCTTACTAGGAGGTGGTCTAGCGTTGAGCCACGACCCGTGGAGGGAGTTACGGTGGGGCAGGGAGGCGGGGAGGGGGAGGGGCAGGGTGGAGGGTGCTAAAAACCGGCATATGGATAGTTGCAGGTAAGTAAACAATTAAATGAATAAAGCGAATTTGGTAGCGCGCCTTGCACCGCCTCCCTGCCCCACCGTAACTCCCTCGACGGGCCGCGGCTGCTAGCGTTGGATTTTCCTCGCTTGTGCTCATCAACTTAACATTGCCGAGCGTAAGCAAGCGATGAAAAAACTCTGCTCCGCAAAGGGCACTGAGTGTGGAAAACCCGCAAACCGCCCAGGACTAGTCTTGGTTCCCTCTTCTGCGTCGTTCTCTCTTTATCTCATTTTTGCAGGTTCTGTTTGATACTTGCTTTCTTGGTGTGTCCCTTTTTCATATATTTCGCTGCTACCCTTTTTTTTCCATTTTCCTTTCTGCACTTCTCTCCCTCTTTTCCTGGTTCAAAGCCTGATGACAAGAAATAAGTTCCGTTACCCATCACATAATATATTAAGCACTATTGTGACTACGTCAGATTCCTATTATACTCTGGATAATTCTTATTTCAAAGGGCAGATTCTTGGAACATACTTTGTTTATTTTGAAGATATTGAAATGCACCAAATCATCCCTTTCAACTATAACAATAGGTTGCTTATTCGAAAGTGATGGTAGTAAACAAAAGCAGTTGGTTATGCCATCCACCCCCAAGTTCTAGCAAATTCAATAAACGAACCCACATAATGCATTCTTTCAGTATGTTTCCTATATACAAAATATGCACCTTGTTTCTCAAAGGCTACCCCATGCCAACCATAGATGCAGCACAAACTGTACAGTGTGGGAAAGGCTCCTGAGGGGTGCTGGGAACCTGTTTTTAGTTACTGCGTAGCAACCCCTTGCACCGGCAATGCGGACCTGGAGCCGAAGCCGTCGCTGGGGGTCGCCGGCGCATTTCTGGAATGATGGGATTATGTGCGTTGAGACCACTGTGTGTTTATTAAACCCGAAAGGGCTGTACATTTTGTAACAGCCATGGCAGCCGTCTCAACAGGACCCGTCCTGCAGCTTGAGTTGTGCCAAGAACCTGGCAGCCATTTTGATGAGGTTATCAAAGAGGGCACGTGGTGATGCTCTTCGAGGGGGGCACAAAAAGAAATATGAGCGAGGCAGGTATTTGTCTGGAAATCGCATTAATGTCACAGAAAGGGGCCGGCAGTGCGTAAGCAACAAAGCGCCCGCTGGTGACAAATGAGGCTGGGCCGATGCCCTGGGACTAACTAATGAAGTTATCTAGGCTGCCAAAGCAGTACAGAGGACCCTGTTGCCTCGGTAATGATTTTACAAACTGGGTATGTGTCAAGTTGCCACTTTGTGTTTCAAGCTTGTCCTGGCCCAAATACACTGTATTCCCCAAACAAGCAGGTGTTCTCTCAGACCTGAACAAAGATGCATCTAGTACTGGGGGTCAATGCATTGATCCAAATTCAGGTGTATTGTTGTAATCTGCTTAGCATTGCTTCAGTGTTAGCCTTCTAGATTGTTTATAAATTCTATCTGTGATGCTTGTCTGTATTCTATGCTGTGGCAGTTAGAGCTTTGGCCAGATAGGTGACAGACCTGTTTACTTCTGTGCTGCATTAAAGCTACTTATTACCTTCTATCTACGTGTAAGATCTCCATTCTTACATATTACATGTATCTCATGATGTGGTACTAGAATATTGTTGTCACAATATCACCATACATAAATATAATTTCCGAAATATTTCCTCATTAGACTTGGAGTCTGAATTTACATGATTTTATTTTAATTCTGCTTTTGGTGCACAACCGCCTTTCAAACAAGAATAAACGGAAAAAATAAAAACGCAAGAAAAATACTGCATGAGGGTAAAGTCATGTTCAGGGAACCGTAATATGCATCATAGAAGTTACACATCAAGGTGGGAGCAACCTGATTACCCAATGGCTACTATAAGGCTATGGATCTGAGAGAAGCATTCAGTTTGGGTTTCCTAAGAAGAAAGATGGCAGTCTTCAGGGACCGTCAGTTGTTCACTTCTCAATGGCAGATTTGTTAACTGTAGGTCCCAGCTTTTACCCAGGTATCTTTAGTGGTGTAGAAAGGGGGGTCTGGGTCTGTCCCGGGCAGCACTAGTTTTAGGGGCTCTTACCTGCGCCGTGCGGCGCGGCAAACGCTGGATTTGTTCGCAGGTAAGAGCTGTGAGGCTGGGTTGGGGGGATTTGACAGACGACCACGAGGCAAAATTAAATAAATAATTCATTTTCCCTCATTGTCAATTGTCAAAATCCCCACCCAACCCCCCTACCCCTCCACACCTTTCTTACCTGCATGGTCCACAGCTGTTCATTCGCCAGCACAGGGCGGCAAAGGATGGGACCACCATGGCGAAAGGCCTAGCTACTCGCCTGGGTATCTTGCATTTGTTTGGTCACTTCCTCAGACATGTCACTTAGGAGAACATATACACAACCTTCTTCAGATTCCAGTTGTTCAGTCTCCAGGGTGATCAAGAGGGAGTCATCTGCATGTAACAGTGCAGGTAGAATGAAGCTATCAATCGCTGGGACATCTGGTTTTGCTTTCAACATTTCTTCATGCAGGTCGTTTGTAAATAGGGAGCAAAGTGGCTAAAGGACCGCCCTTCAAAGAACCATTGACCGTTGTGGGTTTGCTGCTCAGAAGGCCTTTCTGGATTAACAGTACTTGTGTTGTGTTGTCAGTGTAGAGCATACTAATCAGCATTAGAACAGCCGGCTCCAGGCCCACTGGGCATATTTACAAGGAAATCGCAGAGCTGCACCAAATTTGACAGCGTCGCACTCCAACATTTCCAAAACGCAGGGATGCACCATATTTATAACAATACGGTGCACTCCTGTGTTTTCCCCAGCGCTGGCGCTACAATCAGCTGATTAGCGCCAATGCAGGCAACCTTGCACAATAGTACAAGGGTGCCTGCGTTGCAGGGAATGATTGTTTATGTACAGGATGGTCTCCCTTCCTCCACATAAACAATCAATAATGGCGATTTTATGCTTCTATGTGTGCTTGCGTATGCAAAAGAAACAATTGATGGTCGGAATGCTGGACAATGCAAACATTCACCCCCAGTCACAAGGATCTTGGTTAAATCCTTCATTCTTTTGCTCACCACACCACCCCAGTTTGGACCCAGCCATATGCAAATCAGTCTTGACCCTGTTCCTTGTGGGAACAGTCCAGCCCGAACTGCCAAGCCAGGGCCTCCCTGGACCAGAAACATGCATCTTGGGACCGGTTTCTGAGCATCACCCTTCATCAGCCAGGCTAGCTTGTATCCAGTGATGTAGTGATCACGGGACCTATTTGGATAAACATTGTGCACGGAGAAAGCAGCACCCATCTGGTGTTAGATGGGACTACGAGTTTGGCATATATTTTTGGGACTTGTTATTTAATAAAGCAGGTGTCCCGAATTGCTTGTTCTCTCCGTTTTACTGTGTGATGCAAAAGCCAGCGAACAAGGATAACTCCGGAACACGTTTGGCCACAACTGAGAAGGCGAGGGGGAGCGCTGACACTGGAACCACCTGTGGCATCATGTGTAATACCCTCTGTGTGTGGCATCTCCAAGGGGGCAATCTTGTGTGTTTTGATGTTAGGGGCCAGTGCAGCCGTGGAGATGCCCTGCTGCTGGAAATGGCGACCACGAGCTTGGTGTAGAACTGAGGGGGCCTGAGCCACAGGTTGATATTGGGAGCAATATGCAGCACCTTCTTTTTCCTTCACCTATGAGGGCGATATTTTATTTCAACTCACCTATTTGGATTAACATTGTGCACGGAGAAAGCAGCACCCACCTGATGTTAGATGGGACTACAAGTTAAGCATATATTTTTGGGCCTACCAGAACCATAATTCAATTTTGCCTACGCCCATTGGGGCGGGACTTGTTATTTAATAAAGCAGGTGTCCCGAATTGCTTGTTCTCTCCGTTTTACTGTGTGATGCAAAAGCCATTGAACAAGGATAACTCCAAAACGCGTTTTACTGAGAAGGCGAGGCAGAGCGCTGACACTGCAACCGCCTGTGGAATCGTGTGTTATCCCCTCTGTGTGTGGCATCTCCAAGGGGCAACCTTGTGTGTTTTGAGATATATATATATATATATATATATATATATATATATATATATATTAACAATGAGAGAAAATGGTACTTATCTTGATGGCGAGCAGCAAGGAAAGAGTACTTGTTGCTCTCTGTCAGTACTTCAGATAGTCTCCTTGCATGTTAATGGGCATACTATTCGATGGTTTTCATTGTTTCTTTCTCTCAATTTCTCCCACTGAAACATGGAAAATGTAGTTATTTTTTATCTTTACTGCTATTCAATTAGAGCAAGTAAAGAAATCAAAATAGGAGCATCTAGTCTTGTAATAGAATCTACACCCAGTGGGGAACTCATTTTCAAAATAATATGTTGGACAAAATAATAATGTCATTTGATATTTGTTTATACCGTTTTCTAACTAACAACTATTTTGAGACCATGCACTTTGGAGAGCTCCTCCTAATCAAGCCCTGCCACAATTCTGCCCACGAATGATAAACCACCATAACGTGAGTCTTGAAAGGCAAGCAGACCATTGGTGCAGCATTCCGAGAATGCATCACGAGAGCCTGTCCCTGTAGAGTAAATGAACTGCATCTCCTCATCCTGAGGCGCATTTTTCATCCATGGGTGTAATGTTTTTAGCACAGGTAGTTTATGGTTGGTTGACTCCATGGTACTCTTTATTCCTCCTGGGCAATCAGTAGAAGTATTTTTGGCACATCTACTGTTCCTGATTGAACCCTTCAGGGCTCTTTAAATCCAGTAGCGTAGCAGAAGTGTGAAGGGCCCTAATACAAGCAAGGAAAAGAGTCCCTCATGCCCTCTAATTCATAAATGATGGCAAAAATCAGGGTGCTGTGGACCTCGGAGGCTTTTGTGCTCCTGTGCTGCTGCACTTAAAGGTGGGCACGTCACTGAAGGCTCAAGCCAGGCTCGAGGCAGATGACTGGCTCGGGATCGGTTCAAGGTCCTCCTTAAACCTTGAGCTTAAAATGAGACAAGGTTTCACGTGGCTTCTGCCTTCAAGCCATGCTCTTGCCCTCATGCACCAAGAATTAAAGACAAAGCAGAAGAAGTGAGCCACTGAAAACTCAAGACCGGCTCTAGCCAAATGCCTGACTCTGTCCCAGCTCGAGATTCTCTTGGGCCCTCAAGCCTCAAATGTGCCGGACCTTCATGTGGCTTCTGCCTGCCACCCACAATGTAACGTCCTGCACCAAGAATGAAAAACAAAGCATTAATCTGCAATGAAAAAAAGAAAAACGTGGCTAAATTGCACAATGTGAAACTAGAAAACCAGGGATCGATCCTGGCTTCCCCACTTTGCCAATTTGTGTGATCGTAGGTGAAAATGTTATTTCCCTGAGCCTCCATTTTTCATTATCATAAAAAATATCCTATTTAAATATGTGAGTTCAGGTCATGTGCACTAAATAACCCTCATGTATTTGATGTAATACACTGTCTCATTCCAAACTAGGCCAAATGTAGGCTACCAATTACAACAGGCTTGCCTTTTAGCTCACTAATGGCGTTGCCAGGGTGGGGACGGGGCACAAATATTTCCAAGTTCATATTTAAACACTATTGAGTTTAATAAATACCTCTCAAATCAGTCATTATATAAACTGATACAGTAAGGTAAAACACTCTTGCTTGTTAAAGAAATACACTTTTTAGGTCGAGCCGGAGCAGCACATGTGCTGCTCTGCGAGGCATGCTGTATTCGAGTATGGACTTGAAGTCCTGCCCACTGTCCACCCATATTTTTCATTGGCTTGTGTCATTATCCTTTGTAAATACTAACTTCTGATTCGTTAATAGGCTTGTTAGTCCCTCCTTAGTACTGCCATGTCTTCATTTGTAACCTCCCATGATGACTGGCCCTTTTACTTCTGGTTTTACACTGTACTTCTTATTTAGTCTGTAAGCACTATTTTCTTTAATGCGCTTCTCCTACTGGAGGCATGACAAGCTTTCCTGCAACATTCAGCATGCCATTCGCTTCTTCACTTTCCAAGCAGCCCAGGACAATGGTGGCCGCTTCTTTGAAAATAAATAGGTCTCGCATTTACAAGAGTTTGAGCTATTGACATTGTAAATGACAATGCCTTTTATTTATGTGTTAATTATCAAAACAGATAAATAAAATGCATTGTCATTTGCAATGCCAATAGCTTAAACTCTCACAAATGAGAGACCTATTGCATTGCAAATGCTTGCTTGAATTTGGAAACAACTTTATCATAGTTTTCCATGGTGTTTGTTGCATGGTCTACATGGCAAACATTTTTAGGACTTGGTTTGTGCACAGGCTCATAGAGCCAAGCCAAACCCTTGGCTTGCCTCTGACTCAACTCTCTCTGCTAAATTGTTGACTTGCCCACTTCTAAGACAAAGCATTAACCTTTGATGTAAAACAGGAGAGACAACGAGATACCCATCTAATGGTGGAAGTGTGCACTGTGAAAGCACAGAACATGAAACTGATCCTGGCTTTCCCATATGCCCAAATTGTGTGACCCTAGGCCAATCTTTTATTTCACTGTGCCTCCATTTTCTTCATGATTGCATATGTAAGCACCTTGACAAACAAACATTCAAGAGGTATGCTGTACAAAAACCTTTTTTTTGTTTTACTAGAGTGTAGTTGTACTCTCTTTATTAAAATAATCTAGGCCACATATAGGATGCCCATGATGACTGAGTTGTCTCTTTGTTCACTGATGGCATTGTCGTCAGTGGGTGGGAATGAATGTTTCTAGGTTTGCAAACTATCACTTTTAATAAATGCCTATCAATGCAGTGATATAATCTGATGTACCAAGGTGAAACGCTAATGCATGTTAAACTATCATGCTTCTTTGAATTTTGAAGAGACCATACCTTATTTTTTATGTGATGTTTGTTGCATGATTTTCATGCTGAACATTTTCATGGCTACGCTTGTCCATGACCAGAAGAAAGGAGAGTAAAAAATACAGCGCTCAACTCATGTACAGTTACTTAGAAAATGCATAAGAATAAATACATTTAGTTAGTACATGCAACTCGCAAAAAATAGACACAACCATAAATATATAAATAAAGGGCATTGAAATTAACTCTCTTTAACATTAAATTTGATAATTCTGTCACAAAAAAAATTCATAATTTAATAGTTTATAACAATAAAATTGTATTGTATTAAATGATCTTATTGCATGTGTATAGTGCTTTCATACCTCTAATGAGAATTCAGAGCGTTTTATGGCTGGAGGAGAAAGTAGCTACTCAGTTTGTAATACATGGTTGGTAGAGAGTATGTTTTATAAAACAGTCACTGTGGACAGCATTTTGTTATTTTTACAAGACTTTCGGAGATGTGCTCAAGTTATATTGCGGCAACAAGGTGTCTGTGTTTAAGAATGGCATGTTGAAGAGAGATGTGGGAGAGGAAACATTTCATTTGATATGTGTGCCCTAATTTTGTTTTACCATAATTACTGTAACATCAGGAGAACTCAAATATCTTTGATGGGATTCAAAAATGTTACTTGTGATTCAGGTTTCCTGATCTGTATAAGAAGAGAGGAAGCTGTCACCTTCTGTGATGAATGGTTATGCCCACCAGAAGCATACAAGATGGACACTCTTCCACTATGAGATTCTGGATTTGCTATCAATAGAAATTGTAAGATGACATCAGCGAATCTGTAATAAAGTTTGTAAAATTGCCAATTATAAAATATGTATTTTGTAAGACAACGTATTTAGAACGGAGATGACAATCTGACTATTGTGACGGCATCTTCAAGAACTAGTAGTGTATCAGTGTATCCATTTTTTTTTAAGTTGAGCTCTTGTGGAACCATCTTACCAACCATGATTAGTTAAGGTTTGTGGTAGGAATCTCTATATTTCTGGTTGTCCTTCAGTGTATTCACTTTGAAGAGTTTTTATTGAGATATGTTATACCATGTGGACGCGCCAGCTAAAGGTATCTGTCTTACACTGGCTCGTAAAAGCATTATTCCTCAATGCATTTGCCCAAAGTGGAGTAGTTTTGCCCATAGTTTTACACCTACTTTACTATTTATTGAATTTCTGTTTTTGTAGTTTAGTGAAAAGACAAAAAGTCTAATTGATAAAAGAGATTCATCAAAGTAAATCAGAAAATACCTGGAGGTTGAACTCATTTGCACTTAGACACCACGAGTGTAGAGAAGGTCATCCTGCCCTGACCCCTGGAGATCCTACAATTTCCACCTCCACCCATAACAATATACACTGCTCTCTGTGCTGAAGGACCCGTGTTTTTAACATGTGTTTTATCAATGGAGTTGTGTTGTACCGAACTCAAGAGAGTATCCAAATTCTGCCAGCAGTGGGCACTATCTCTGAAGACTTGGGGACCGATTACAATGTCGTTAGGAAAGGCTCCGGATGGGATTCTGTATTGTCAAATCCGATTCGGAACCCTTGTATCCGACCGAATCGGTCACCCTTCTAGACACAAGGAAACTGTCCGGGCTGTCCGAATCGGTTCAGAATGAAATTCTGGTAGCCGGAGTCGTTCGTAGCCAAATCGTACAGCCCAATGGAGACGGTCTCCGAACGAGCGAGTACAATGGCCGATTCGGACAGATGAAACGGGTTTGGGGATCGGTCTTTAGGGGCCAGTTGCGTGTCCCCCCGTCACTTGGAGGTGACCGAATGTGGCCCATGGGAGTACCCAAGGGACTCTTCTTCCCAACCATGCACAATGTGGTGGCACCATGGGGTGCCAACCACAGGGTGCAAGGTTTTCCCCAACCATCTCTTTTTTCAAAGGGAGTCTGTGTTTGTGTTCGATACACAGGCTCGCCTTGAAATCAATGGTAATCCGACCGAAGCGAGTCCATAAGCATCTGGACACATCGTAATTGGCCGGTAGGACTCCCCAAATACAAATAGTGAGGAAAGCATTCCTAACCTGATTTGTTGGGAATGCTTTCCTAACAACATCCTAATCGGCCCTTTAGTCAGTGCAGGAAGGACGAGGCAGGAAGAGGTCGGGAAAGGGCACATCTCAACAGACTCTAGTGGATGCAGGCTGAAGTGGTCCAGCGCTGATCACCATATCATGGTGCAATTTCACTTCTCACCTCTGAGACCATGTCTTGAGTCCATGTCTTCTCCAGTGATATCCCAGGCTTGTCACAGGGCTTCTAGAGATGGTACATTCTTTCCCAAAAAAGACAGTCGCCGCCTCATAGTTATGCAAACTAGCGTACAGCTCAGCGTATGCATTACTTTCCATGATTATTTCCACTTCAGCCCAGTTTTACTCGGTCCAGTGTCAGCCAAGGGATAGGCCTTTGCACGTAATATTGTTCTTTCTCGTTTGATGTGCCCTACGCGCTTAAAAATAAAAAAAAGTATCATAGCAATTTAGGGGGGGGGGTTAATCCAATCTCTGAGAGGTGGATTCAAGACAGATGAGAGTTGTTTTTCCTGAAGAAAGACAATAGCCCAGTCTTTTATCATCTTTTACACAAATGTCTTGACGGAGATGGGAAATCTAAACAGAGCAACAAATCTTTGTGTCCAGCACAAGGAACACACCAGTCGGGAACCAAGAATGTGTTCCAGCTAATTGACTCCGGCTCCTGGTGGGTCGGTTTATATTTCTCCTCTGATGACATGCCATAATTATTTAGAAGTTTGTTATTTGAACTGGATTCAAGCTCGAAGACATTGTTTTCTTTTTTCCTATATTCGGGGATGGTTCCTGTTTACTGCTTTGAGCTGCCAAACATATAAATTAAGGCTGGAAAAGGCTGGCGCTTTGATGGCGATGCCAGATAAAGAAGACATCCTCGTTATTTCTATGTGTTATAAACATTTGATCAATTTTAGCAATCAAGCATGGACACAAAAATATTCAGGGCGCTTCGGTAATGCAGCAATGGAATATCAAGTTATGCAGTAGATAAATTATGTAGCGAACAATATGAACATTATGCAGCAAGGACGCAAATTATATGATATTATGCTGTTAAGTACAAATTGTGTGGCCCATATGGGGGAGAAGCCTACTAATTTTATAGAAAATACACATTCCTTAAGAAGAAAACTATGCATATGTAACAAACACTACTCACATTGTTACCAAACAACAATTACATATTTTGTGTTGCATGGAAATACAGGAATGACGTTACTGGCACTGTTCGCTCTACCCCCCAGAGTAAAATGTTTTTTTGTAAAAACATATATAATGGTTCATTTCACAGAAACAAATCTACATGTTCTCAATTCAAGGAGCAAAAGACGAGCCTCCTTTATGCTGCACGTTTAGAGAGTTTTCTACCTTCAGGTTTTCTCTGTATTCACAATACATGGTGTCGGAAAATAGCTGGTTCCCAGAAGAAACAACCCTGTAGGAAAACAGTCTTAAAATTCATACTTATTATCTCCATAGAAGGCACTTTAAGAGTCATAGTCACAGCAACACAAATCCTACATTTTTTTAGTTTAAGCCAACAGGACTTTTCAGGCTGGAATATTCAAACCAACCTAAACTAATAGAGGTAAAACATCCAGCTACCAGTACTGTAAAAAAAAAGGCGCTGCTAGGTAAAGAGGGAAGACTTACTGAAGGTGTTATTGGTGACCTGGGGCCTCCTAGCAACCATTATAAGGCAGCCATTGGCTGTCTAAGCTTCCCGCCACAGACCTACCAACAGTTCTGGATGTTATCACTACTAGAGGTTCAGATGATGCTCTTGCTATGCCAGCCACACCGTTGATATAAACGACTTTGTGGGATGAGAAGACCAATGAGTGATACCGCCTCTCAACTAGTCTGTATCACACAAAAGTATCCTCAGTCCAAAAATCCGTAAACCTGAAGTAGGGTGTTGATAGCCTAGCTGACACTTGTGTTTTTTAAACAAGACCTTCACCTGCTCTCAATGGTACGCTTCATCAACGGACCTCATCTTGGTACCCTAAAAACTAGGATAGTTCCACTAATGACCCTACACAGGTCTACTCAGGAGATGGAGAGAATATGTAGGTCCATTGAGACATGGCACCCTTGAGGATCATTCAACTACAGGGGCATATATACCCGATACTCCAACGAGGTCTATGAATCTTAGGCTCAGCGTGTTACCACATGTTTATACTGTTCCAGCCAAGAAAGCCAGCAAGTTACGAATTTCCTTTATCCTGAATACACCCAAGACTGGTAGAGATGGGACAAATAACAAACATTGATAGGGGTTTTACCTAGTCTTGAAGAAAGCCGGGTCTTACCTTACTGGCCTTTCATCAGACGGCTGTAACATGTTGCCATAAAGGATGCATGACAATTATTATCAATAGACAACCAATTCAAACCTTTTTTAATCTCACAGTGGCTTCTAAAATGGTAGAGGATAGGAAATGTGTCCCTGTGCTTTACTATAGGGAGATGTCCACCATGAACTGCAGAGAGTCCTTGTATTATGATATCGGGAAAAGTAACAAAGTTGATATAACTTAAAAAAAAAAATGTATGTTAAATACTGATGTCGTATTGTATGTTTTTATTTTCAATGTAGAACAAAAGACAGAAATGCTTTGTGATTAAATCTTAAATGAATTTAAGTATGTTAAATTAAAATTATTTAGCAAAAATGATATAAAAAAATAAATTTCCACCTAAAGAAGTATTCCCACCTAAAAGGAAAAGACATTTTTTTGTTATTGTGCATTAATAATGATTCAAAGTGATGTATACAATTATTTAACAATGTAATTTAAATATGTTTTATTAAAATGTAATGTTACTTTAATTTTGAAATGCAAAAAAGTTGTTAAGATATTTTATGATTAAAAAATACATTTGTTTTAGTTATTTTTTTAACTTAAAGTAAATGTATTTAGATGTTTAGCTCTTTGAAATAATGAATGTAGCATAACATCATTTTCGATGGGGATTCTATTTTAATCCTCTACTTTTATTGATTTCTATGGGATGGGGTTTGCAGTACCAATGGTTCGCCAGCTGTGGTGCAGGACTTCAGTAAGCTCTATACTGGAATTTGCTGGACTATTGTTTTGGGTTAATTTTTGGCTGCAGTAAATTCAGAAGTGCAGTTTGTGAATAGTAATGGACTTACTCTTTTGTTTGTCAGTACACATCCTTTCCTAAACCACTCCCTAACCCTTTCTTAACACCCCCTCCTTACTCATCCATAATCCCCTCCCCTTTAGCAGTATTCCCCATTTTCCATTCATTCCATCCTGCCACTTCCACATTTATTACTAAAACGTATACTTAAGTGTACTGAGAATCCTCAGTCAGGGCAGTGATCTTCACCCAGAAAAAGATGGGACAAGCAGAGGCAGAACATCTGCAGTTTTGTTGTACATGTATAGTACTATTACAATACTACCAAACCTACCACAAAAATACGACACAATGTAGTTTTTGAATACGCCCCCGGGATCGTAGTTTGGAGTTGTGAGCTACACCGAGCAAAGCAACCAACAGTGATAATTATAGGTACCTTTGGCCGATTTTTTTTCAGTTAACCTTCCAAGTAGGTCTTTTCCCATTTATAGATGAGTCATAGTGTCAGATTTACAAAGTTGTCATGCAACTCAGACCAGCAACCAAAGTTATTGATCTGTGTTGTGTGATTTGGACAAAGCAAGACAGTGCCATATCTACTACGGTATGGTACTCCTGCTCTCTTTCTTTGTGCTGACGCATAATCAGGCTGTGTAGCTGCTTGCCCACACTTTTGCAACATTGTGCAACAATGTCTCCATGATATCTAGCATAGGCCTTGTATTGGAAGGGTCCCCCTCTGGCACAAAATATCATGCCTCAAGGAATTTTAAAACGTTTTCACTGGATGGGTGCTGTACAGTACAGTACAAGTGTAAAGTCAAAAAAGTTTACAGAAATTTAAATATTTCTCCTTTTCACACCAGTCTCAAAGAGGCATAATTTTTTGGGCTCAAAGCCCTGTCAATAAATGTTAGTAGATAGGGATTTGAGGAAAAAAAACATGGATGGGTTGAAATTCCCATGTACAACCGACAGTATGCCCCATTGAAGCCAAGCATTGTAAAGCAGCACCAATGCGCCTTTGTTTCACTTTGGGTAAACTTTCAAGCGTGAGTAAAATGTTGTTCTGCAAAGTAAAATCCAAATAAACAGTTTGTGCTGGTTTACATCACTTCTGACAAAAGATGATGCGAAATGTTAGTTAATGTGCCCATAGTATTTAAAATAATTCAGACACCGGTTCTGTTCCCCTTTGGTAGAATGTCCATCTATTGAGTATCCAGGAACTGTTGCATGTCTGTCCCTTTTGCATGCCCCAATGTGGCTGATGGCCAGGAAAGTTCTATTTCACCCCTCTTTCCCTCTGTAGTGATAACAGTAGTTCTATCTATTTTCTATTTTAGTATTTCTAAAGCGCATTAGACCGCAAGGTATCAAAGTGCTAACAAAAGAGGACAACAGGAGGACCAGTGTTAGCCCAGACCACGCACACCCACTGTAATACTTCCTAGGCAAGGGCTTAATCTGTAAAAAGCCATGTTTTGAGTTGCTTGCGAAACGGTAGGTGCAAGCTCAGGTTCCTGATCAGTTCAGGAAGGGAGTTCCACAGCCTGGTCGCTTCCACAGTGAAGGCAAGTTCACCCCACCTAGCTTTCTTACAACGTGGGACGACAGCCTTATGGCGCCTTGCTGATCCTAGAGGTCTCCCGGGAATATACCAATTCAGGGCAGTTCTATGATAGCATGGCCCCTGCGATTAAAGGGCTTGGTGTGGCTCGTTGATTTCAATTTGTTGACAGTGAGGCAGTGGTGGCCAGCATGACTCGCAGGTGTTGAGGCGTGGGTGGGCACGGGGGCGTGAGGGAGTAAGCGGGGGAGGGGGCTCGAGGTTGTGCAATGTAAAACAAAAAAAATAATTTAAAAATGTTACACTTACCTTACCACTGGGTCCCACGTCTCTGCTCCTGCTGTCATTGTGGGACAGGAAGCCAGGATTCAGGAAGAAAAGCCAATCACACTGCTGCAATACAGCGTTGTGATTGGTAAGCACCCAGCCTCCCCTGACTAATCACAACGCTGCAAAGCAGCGTTGTGATTGGTTTTGAGCATCCTGGTTCGACGCTCAAGCAGGGAATGGGGGCCTGGGCTTATTCTCCGTGCAGGCTGTAATGTAGCTTGCATGGAGAACGGGGAAAGTGCGCATGACTGGTTTGGGCGGTGCAAGAGGGCCAACCAAACAGTCAACACGCACTTAGGAGTGGGCAAACCACTTCTCCCCTGCCCTGCTCCATGAGCAGAGCAGCCCTGCCCGCCCGCAAAGGAAACATAAAATGATAATAACTCAAAGTTATTATAATTTTATATTTCCTTTCCTCTACCCTGCTCAAAATCAGTATGGTGACGCTCCTCCGCCATTGGCAGAGGAGCCGCCACTGCCGTGAGAACAGTAAACTGTTTCGTGGAGGTGCTTCCAACCAGAGTGGCATGGGACATAGGAGAACCCCCTGAGAAGCTGAGGTCCACGGAGTTGGCTTGAGTGGTGGGTGAACAGGGAGCTGATCGGCCATCCAGCCTGGCGAAAAAATGCATTTTCTCGCAGACGAGTAAGTAATTTTCCCACTCAGGCCTACTCTACACACCTTCAGTTTCTGAATTCCGAGCAGAAATGTAACACCGAGAACGATTAGAAACTAACAATAGGTTCATTCAGCCGTGCTCCTCCATTTGCCCGCCAAAACAAAGTGCTCTAATGTATTAATGAGGAGGTCGAGAAGGCTTTCATGATTGGGCTTAGGGAGTCGGTCCAAAGTAATTGTGCCTCGAGCCATGGAATTAGCACTGTTAGTAAAACTAATTACACATAACTTCTTGGGAGTTCGTGGAAGGCGGTTATTCGGATGAACGGCGCTTCTGTGCCTTCACATGAACGTCGCTATCTGTGGGCGGCGAAGTGAGTGGCATGGATGAGTGCGTCACTGACGCTGACGCATTACATACGGGTGTGTTTTTTTACGTATTATGTCTAACTGGCTTTGGGTACTGCCGGTAGGTGCAGGGGCGGCTGGTGACATTTGAAAGTGGTGGGGCGTAAACTAATTTGCATATTGCACCGCAGCGAGCGAGCGAGCCCGAACCACCTTGCATCCATCCATACATCATTCATGCATCCACCCATCCATCCATCCACCCACCCACCCATCCATCCACCAATTCTGCATCCATCCTGCATCCATCATTCATTCATGCATCCATCCATCCATCCTGCATCCATCATTCATTCATGCATCCACCCATCCATCCACCCATCCATCCTGCATCCATCCATCATTCATTCATGCATCCACCCATCCATCCTGCATCCATCCATCATTCATTCATGCATCCATCCATCCACCCATCCATCCACCCACCCATCCATCATCCATCCTGCATCCATTCCTGCATCCATTCATGTGTCCACCCATCCATCCACCCATCCTGCATCCATCATTCATTCATGCACCCATCCATCCTGCATCCATCATTCATTCATCCACCCATCCATCCATCATTCATTCATGCATGCATGCATCCATCCATCCACCCACCCACCCATCCATCCACCCATCCATCCACCCATCCATCATCCATTCCTGCATCCATTCCTGCATCCATTCATGCATCCACCCATCCATCCTGCATCCATCATTCATGCACCCATCCATCCACCCTGCATCCATCCTGCATCCATCATTCATTCATGCACCCATCCATCCACCCTGCATCCATCCTGCAACCATCATTCATTCATCCACCCATCCTGCATCCATCATTCATTCATTCATGCATCCACCCATCCATTCATCCACCCATCATTCATCCTGCATCCATTCATGTGTCCACCCATCCACCCATCCATCCACCCATCCTGCATCCATCATTCATTCATGCACCCATCATTCATTCATGCACCCATCCATCCATCCTGCATCCATCATTCATTCATGCACCCATCCATCCATCCATCCACCCATCCATCCTGCATCCATCATTCATTCATCCACCCACCCATCCATCATCCATCCTGCATCCATTCCTGCATCCACCCATCCATCCATCATTCATTCATCCACCCATCCATCCACCCTGCATCCATCCTGCATCCATCATTCATCCACCCATCCTGCATCCATCATTCATTCATGCATCCACCCATCCATTCATCCACCCATCATTCATCCATCATCCATCCATCCACCCATCCTACATCCATCATTCATTCATGCACCCATCCATCCACCCTGCATCCATCCTGCATCCATCATTCATTCATCTACCCATCCACCCATCCTGCATCCATCCTGCATCCATCATTCATTCATGCATCCACCCATCCATTCATCCACCCATCATTCATCCTGCATCCATTCATGCATCCACCCATCCTGCATCCATCATTCATGTATTTTTATGACCATATAACTTGCACACAGCTTGTCAGTGTTTAATACCAGTCTCGAACCTTGTACTCCAGCACCAATGATACATGATTAATATTAATTGTTTTTAAAAACATGTATTTATTCGACACCAATTTCACACCTTAGTCGGAACATCATTTTTATTTGTTTTTTAAAATATCTATTTATTTAACACCAAAGTAAGTCATGTATACATTTTTATGGTTCGATAAGAGGCTCGAACCTGGTTTCCCAGCACCAAAGTCGGCCGTGCTATCCGTCAGGGGTTATGTAACCGGGCTATGTAGTGACCAGCCAATCCTGCGCCAGGATTGGCTGGGGGGGCACCATGACTCCTCGCCCAGTCGCCCTGTGTAACCCCGGGGGCTGCGGCCCGCCCCCTGGTCCTCTCTCTAAGGGGGAATTCACAAGAAAACGATCTGCGCATGCGCGGGCATGTTTGTGCCCAAAAATACACTTGCGCAGCTGCAGCAGCCCGATCCTCCACCCCCCCCCCCCCTCCCCCACCCCCTTGCGCACTCCGGGAAGGTCGGGTGTCTCCCGGATTCCCGGCCGGCAGATAGCGCGATTTTTTAAAATAATTGTGTTTGGCTTCTAGTGAGGACGTGGTGGGTCCATGGGGCTTAGTGGGGCTTCGCCCCTACGCCCCAATGGACGCACCGCGCCTGCTCCCCGCACCAATATTTACTGGGGGGGGGGGGGGGGAGGGGGTCCCCCATTAAATTCTGTCGTGAGTTAATGGTACAGACTTTATCACCTACCTCTTAATTTCATATCTTATAGAGTCCTCCTATCTCATAGTTTCTAACCATGCGCAAACAGTGGGTTGCAATGGTCGGAGGTATCCATACAGTTCTGTCACTATAGTATTTACGGGAAGTTGTGCTTGAGAACTCCACAGCACGTCTCATCCAGTTTCTCAGGAGACTGATGAGAAATTATTTTTATATTCTGATACAAACCAGTCTTGTCGTGTGCATTTGTTCGGTTGCTTGAAAGGAAATGCATCACGAGTACAACTCCCACATTGCTTCGGTTTGTAAAATGAAAGGCGTGGAGAGAGGTGGCAACAACCCTCCAATTAATGGCAAATTAACATTTTATGTAGAGCACACCACAATATGACTATTAGTGATACTTTAAATCTACCTCTTTACTGTGTCTTTATTTTTGTGTACTTTGAAGGATGAATGGCTGAGTTGGCCTCTGGCCATGGCACGAATAAATCCTGTGATCTATAGGCTGTAAACAAATCTTTGCAGCTGATACTCCTCTAAGTAGTTTCATGTCAGTATAAATCTTAAATTTCCCTGAAGATAACTTTTCGTTTTTTAAATCGACCTCTTACTAGCAGCAACCCGCGTTCAAAACAAAGCATATGTCTTTTTAGAAGTGACCGCTAGGGGGAGATCATTTTTCATACTCTCTTTTGCAGGATTTCTACTGAACATCTGAGAATTCACTGCTATTAAGGTGCACAAATTAAGGGAAAACTGGAGAAGTAAATTTTGAATCCAACGTATGTAGCACACTTTTGTTTAAAAATCATTATTTATACGTAGTGGAGACTTGCTCCATTTCTAAACTTTTTTAAAGACAGAGAGTAAACTGATTTTGCACTACTTTTGTTACTCGTGTAAGAAAATGAAACTTATTATTTTTGCCCCGTACCTACGCCCCACTTATCGACATCCTTGACATATAAATACTATGAGAACATATATATTCGTACTTACTCATTATCAGAGGCGTAGCTTCGGGGGTGGGCGGTAGAGTGGGGAGGGTGGGGGGATTAGGGTGTTACACCTCACTAATAAATGTATTTTCTAATGAATAGTTGGGTACAGGTGCTTTCAGTCAGGTATGGTGAGGTGTCTGTCGGATTTCACCTGTGATTTTTGCAAGCACACGCTCAGAAAAACACACTCTTTCTCTTTCTCATCTCTGTTTTAAAAAATCCTTAGAAATGTTGAGTATTTAACAAAATATTGTGTTTCTGTCACTTAGTACTCATACCAATCCACATTCCTCTCTCTTTTTGCTGCCCCTTAAGCCCCTCTCATGTGCCCTGCTTGTCGTATAATGCATTTTAACATTATATGCCAGCATGATTGTCGGGAAGTCTGATGCTCACATCCCCCAATCTTACTGACCAAGCTACACCCCTACTCGTTATATAAACATAGCAAAAAATAGAATGAAGTCTAATTGGCCCACGTTTTGCTCTGGTGCAAATAATGTTTGCTTCATTCTTTAAAATACAAGGAGCACAAATAGTGCAAACGGGTTAGCCTTGTTTTATTTTTTTGCACAAAAATGCAAAGTTTAGTCATTTGTCAGATGACCAGGTCACCTTAGTCTAATGGTGTCATGTAGAATATTGCTGACAGTTGCCTTTGACTGTAATCATTCTTCCAGCTTGTGGTGTTCCATTCTTTGGTTTCCTGTTCGGGACTGCCCCACTTTCTCTGTTGTCCAAAAGGGGGAAAGTAGGACAGTCTGATCTTTGTTTGTTGTTGCTGTTTGTTGTAGAGCAGTCCTAACCAAGGGCATTAAGCAATTTACACCCGAAGCACACTGCTTTAACATTTTTTGCCTTTTTAGGCGCAAGGATATTAATGGTCTGACTATGACTTTGGTGGTGTGGGAGCAGGCCGCCAACCACCTCCCCACTCCTGTCCCACCTCGGCAGATTATGAGTTTTATTGTGGTCTGGCAGGTGAGCGGTGAGGCGGTCCAATGGCGGTGCCTATAAGAAAGCCACCGCAATGGCAGTGTCAAAAGGAAGTAATATTGCGGTAGGACCGCTGGTGCAGCGGTCCCGGACCTCCGCTATGAGTATGGGACCGCCAAACTCGTAATCAGCTCCTAAGAGATTTGCTCGTAATCACAGGACTTTGAGCTGAGGTCAGGATTAAAATATTGTTCCCCCTGTTGTATAGTTAGAAGCTCTAGCCTCTCCTCTTGATGTACATTGACTAGTGTCATACAGGTCTGTTGATCAAGGGTTTCTGCGGTGAAACCGGTGGAGGCTTTGCTGTTGGAAACATGGTACCTCCCCTTACTCTAAATAAAGCGGGGGGAGAGCACGTTTGCCAGACTGCGCTTCTGCTGCTGTTTAGATGATGCCCAGCATCCCTCAAACTCTAATTGGGGCGCTTAATCAGTACACCACCTTTACCACTGCTAGTGTATGCCGGCTAGAAAAACCAGTTGCCTCTCAGAGTCACTTGAGTGAAATAAAATATAGCATAGCGCCATTGCTTAATTTGTGCCCGTGGTTGCTGCTGATGAGCAATGGCGCCATTTTTGAAGAGTAAGACTTATTTTTCCTCATCAGTCATCGACCCAGACCAAGTGAGAGAAAGGCAGAAAAGAGAGAATGATGGATGCAGATGAAGAAAAATATAGACAGAAGGAAATAGCAGGGTGTGGTACAATAATATCACGGTCAGAATATTGGCTGACATTAATATTGCGTCCGACATGTCATTTCCAAAAATATTGTCCCATTAGAACTGATAATAGAAAAACCTACACCCAGTGGGATAGTATTTCTATACAATTCTGAGGACATGCTACTAATCTAAATCAATACTTTTATATATTCAATATTCTGACATACAACTGTTCGTAGAGAAGAAAAAGCAAGATTGAGTTAAAGAGACAAAAAGTGTAGGGTGGTGGAATAAAGAGGCATGATGTGAAATCAAAACTAACTAGCATTGATATTAGGAAACTCTAGCATTCTGCAGCGTTAGCCGCGGGCTGCTAAGAAAACGTTTTGCGTCTCTCCACTTTGTGTTTTTTTTCTAACAAATTAAGCACTGCTTAGCATTGGGTCTTAGGACAAACAACTCCATCACTCACTAGTATATTTCAATAAAAACTTGCTTTGCTGGTCTGACATATAGCCATGGTGTGGCTGACAAATGTTGGACAACAAATACCATCACACAGTGTTTTTCAAAAAGGAGCTTGCGAACCAAAGTTTTGAAAAAACCCAAAAAATAAAGCCAGTATTTTTTTTTAAGTGTAAATTGGTCTGAAGTGAATTCCTGAGGTTTGAGTTCTTTCCAAGGATCCTCCTGGACTTAATGCGTGCGTTACTGCATGTTCTTTGGCATCCTACCGCTCTCAGTTGGTCTAGTTACTCAGAAATTCTTCAGATGTGCCACGAGGGATGCTTCTGAATGCTATTACCATGCACAGTGAGCTTCTTTGGTGATTGGGAAGGGGTCATGAGGGGTGTTTCTCCTTTACAACCTCATGCATTGATCACAGCCTGCTCAATGTCAGTGTTATGACTCCTGTGTACTACACCGTCATTTCTGCGTAAAAATATATGTGAATGTTGCCAATGTTGGCCATTTTATTGAACCCAAAATTAGGTGAGATGTCCCTGGTGGGATTTGAACCTGGTACCTGTAGGTTACAAGCAGATGTCTGCAAAAAGAGCCCAAGCCAAAATTGTCCCCAGGTATGGGAATCAGTGGTGTAACAAAGGCCCCTGCAGCCCCCGCAATGAGGGTGGGTTGAGCTCCAGGGGGCCCATCAGTACAGTACACTGCCCTAAGAGGTTCCAAGCAAGTCCGGAAGGGGGCCCCTCCGTGCACTTTGCAGGGGTGGGGGGCTCAAGTATCGTTATGCCACTGATGGCAATCTGCTTGCTTGATAATGATATGTTTGTAATATGTTCCTGCTGAGATAGGGGGTGGTCAAGCCAAAAGTAAGAGTAATAGAAGACACAACAGAGTGCAGACTACAGGGTTAGCTTTGCACCAATTTTTCCCATGAAAAACACTTTTCCTGGAGGATTAGTTTAATTAGTAGAATATTCACCATGATTCTTTCAAGAGCATTTCATTTCAGTTGCATCACTGGCTCAGTTATATGTCTCCACCCAAAGTGAGAAGAAACGCCAGTTTCTGGATATGTAACATAACGTAACAGTGGGTTTTGCTACTATGGAATTTGACTTTCTTGTGCTATAGCTGGTATTTTTGACCTGCGCCTGTAAAGTGTTGATTGACATTTTACTTGAAGATACTTTTTTCACCCATTACGCATTCCATCCCATGCTTGGATTCCTTCTTTGGCCATAGAGCATTTAAGCCATTCTCCACAGAAAGCTCAAACGTAATTCTTTAATGTCGCTCCCTACTACAAGAGGAGAAAAAAAGTGTCTTTCGAAAAACTATTGAATTATGTTTTGCCATTCACAACTTGAGGGTGTCCATCTCAAAATCACCCTACAGGATACCTACAGGTATGGTCTGAACCAGTTGTTCTTAATCTTTGGACTTTGAAGGACTCCCACTGGATCACTGACATAATATCGAGGGACATAATATCGAGTAGCAAAAATATCGTTGACAAAATATCGACAGACAGAATATCGAGTTTGTATCTACAAACAGGTAAGTACAAAAATATCGAGTACAAAATATCGTTTACAAAAATATAGTTTAGTAAAATATCAACTTTATTAAAAACAGTGTTAAATTAAATTAATATTAAAAATTAATTACTAAAATATACTTAAAAATACTTCAATTACCTTATAATAATTAAATAATTATTGAAAGTTATAAAAAAAATACAATCATATGTGTTAAAACATATATATATATAGTAACATAATATAATTAAATAATAATCAATATTATTACCGTAGGATAACGGAAGTGTAAAAATTACTATTCCCACTCCAGTGAGTGCAACAGTAGGGAAAGTGTTGGATAGAGTAGGGGTTAAAATTACTATTCCCACTCCAAAGAGTGCAACAGTAGGGAAAGGGTTGGATAGCGTAGGGGTAAAAATTACTATTCCCACTCCAGTGAGTGCAACAGTAGGAAAAGCATTGGATAGCGTGGGGGTAAAAATTACTATTCCCACTCCAGTGGGTGCAACAGTAGGGAAAGCGTTGACAGCGTAGAGTTAAAATGACTATTCCCACTCCAGTGGGTGCAACAGTAGGGAGAGCGTTGGATAGCGTAGAGGTAAAAATTACTATTCCCACTCCAGTGGGTGCAACAGTAGGGAAAGCGTTGGATAGTGTAGGGGTAAAAATTACTATTCCCACTCCAGTGAGTGCAACAGTAGGGAAAGCGTTGTATAGCGTAGGGGTAAAAATTACTATTCCCACTCCAAAGAGTGCAACGGTAGGGAAAGCGTTGGATAGCGTAGGGGTAAAAATTACTATTCCCACTCCAATGGGTGCAACGGTAGGGAAAGCGTTGGATAGTGTAGGGGTAAAAATTACTAATCCCACTCCAGTGAGTGCAACAGTAGGGAAAGCGTTGTATAGCGTAGGGGTAAAAATTACTATTCCCACTCCAAAGAGTGCAACAGTAGGGAAAGCATTGGATAGCGTAGGGGTTAAAATTACTATTCCCACTCCAAAGAGTGCAACAGTAGGGAAAGCATTGGATAGCGTAGGGGTTAAAATTACTATTTCCCACTCTAAAGAGTGCAACAGTAAGGAAAGCGTTGGATAGCGTAGAGGTAAAAATTACTATTCCCACTCCAGTGGGTGCAACAGTAGGGAAAGCGTTGGATAGCGTAGGGGTAAAAATTACTATTCCTACTCCAGTGAGTGCAACAGTAGGGAAAGCGTTGGATAGCGTAGAGGTAAAAATTACTATTCCCACTCCAGTGGGTGCAACAGTACGGAAAGCATTGGATAGCGTAGGGGTAAAAATTACTATTCCTACTCCAGTGAGTGCAACAGTAGGGAAAGCGTTGGATAGCGTAGAGGTAAAAATTACTATTCCCACTCCAGTGGGTGCAACAGTAGGGAAAGCGTTGGATAGCATAGGGGTAACAATTACTATTCCCACTCTAGTGAGTGCAACAGTAGGGAAAGCGTTGGATAGCGTAGAGGTAAAAATTACTATTCCCACTCCAGTGGGTGCAACAGTAGGGAAAGCGTTGGATAGCGTAGGGGTAAAAATTACTATTCCCACTCCAGTGAGTGCAACAGTAGGGAAAGCGTTGGATAGCGTAGGGGTAATAATTATTATTCCCACTCCAAAGAGTGCAACAGTAGGTAAAGCGTTGGATAGCGTAGGGGTTAAAATTACTATTCCCACTCCAAAGAGTGCAACAATAGGGAAAGCGTTGGATAGCGTAGGGGTAAAAATTACTATTCCCACTCCAGAGAGAGCAACAGTAGGGAAAGTAAATACTTCATATATTATTTAAAAAATTATAAATTAATATCTAAAAAAAATTAATTTAAAGTAATTACCAATTAAGTATAATATAACAATTAATCAATTAAAATTACAACTTAAAATTAATTATTACTATTAGTTACCTATTAATCCAAATTAATTAAAAATTAAAAATTAATTAATTAACAATTAAAACTTATTTGACAATTATTTCAATTTAAATACAATTAAATTAATTGAATTATTTAATTAATTATAAATAAATTACTTGCCACCCTATTCCCCTATAAACCCACAACCTGCTACAGAAAATAAATTAGTAAATTTAACATAATTAGCAGTTAATCAATTAATTAAAATTAAATGCCAATTAAAATTTTATTAATTACCAAATATAAATTAATTAACAATTACTTAAAAATGAATACCAATTAATAAATTTACATATTTAATTAATTATAATTAAATTACTTCCCACCCAATTCCCCTATAAACCCACAACCCGCTACAGAAAATAAATTAGTAAAATTAACATAATTCGCAATTAATCAATTATTTAAAATGAATTGCCAATTAAAATTTAATTAATTACCAAATATAATTTAATTAACAATTAAACATGAATACCAATTAATATATTTACATATTTAATTAATTATAATTAAATTACTTCCCACCCAATTCCCCTATAAACCCACAACCCTCTACTGAAAATAAATTAGTAAAATTAACATAATTAGCAATTAATCAATTAACAATTAATTAAAAATGAATACCAATTAAGAAATTTACATATTTAATTAATTATAATTAAATTACTTCCCACCCTATTCCCCTATAAACCCACAACCCGCTACAGAATTTAACTACGCAAACATTTAAAAAACATATTTCATTATTTAAAATTAATTATAACATAAATACACAATTTTCACACATATAATAACATAAAAAACACTATAAAAATTTGATACTATTCAAAATTCAATATTTTTAATAACCTATATTATATACTTCGATATTTTAACTTTCTATATTTTTTACATTCGATATTACATTACTTACCTTAAAAACGATATTTTTGATGTCTATATTCTGTCCATTCGATATTTTGTCCAGTCTATATTTTGAACTCGATATTATGTCCATTCGATATTTTGTAGTCGATATTATGTCTGTTTACCCTCCCACTGAATCACAACAGGAAGCCGGGGACCCCAGAGGACTGAGCAATTGTTGTGAATTAAACCTTACAACAATGCACAAAAATACAAAAACAAATACATCAAACAGGTGCGCAAACAATGCAGTATGTTATTTAATTCACAAACCTCAAAATATACAAAACCTGAAATTTTAATTTCAATGGGCAGGTTGGAGATTTTCAAAATGTGGTATTATTTCTAAAAGACAAAGCAATATGCTGGACTCTAGCAGAGCATTTTTGCTCCTAATACATGCTCTCCTTTTGTCAGCCCACACCAGTGCCTGAATTGAGGCCATTGGTCCTATATACTAGATTCTGTTTGTTGAACTTATACTTCTCCTATGAATCAAGCTGAGGATACCAACTTAACGTTCAGTTTCCAGTTTCAATTATCTTCACATCTACTGAGCATTTTAAAAGTTAAATGTCCATTTTCTATGTAAATATACTTCATTAATCTAATATTATTTAATAGTCAAAATATTCGTGGAACCCCTGAGCATATGCCAGGCTTCCATGTACCCCTGGCCCAAACATCTCCCAGGAACTTTAGGAGTCTTCTTTTTGCTGCATTGTAGGATCTGAACATTTCAAATAGTTTAAAGTGGAGCACAACTAAAATCTTTCCTCTCGAGGTACACTTGGCTGTGGAGATGTTACATTAGGACTTAGAGGAGACCTTTTGGAGACAGACGGAAAATGGAAGACAGGATTAGTTTTCAGTAAAATGGAAGACAGGATTCGTTTTCAGTAAAATGGAAGACAGGATTCGTTTTCAGAAGACTACTGTATCATAACTACTAGAATGCCTGAATGGTTAGAAACAGCAACTTTGGTTTGGAATCTAAATAAGGCAACATCACCAGGTGTGTTACAGTGTCTCTGTGGATTGAACAAGCACAGTAATAAGGGCTATCTGATGTTGAAACTAGTTGGGTATCTGTTCCTTTATGTGACGAGGGTGCTGCATTGAGCAATTGACCTGTCTGCTGGAATTTTCCTAAGAACAATTTTATATCCTATGCCCTTCTCAACCGTGGTTTCCTTTGATTTATCATGGACAGTGGCCATTTCATTGATTTGAGAAATACTACCAACCACGTTCCTGGTGAGTATTGGGCAAGGCACACTGATAGTCATTGGCCACCTAGATTCTTTGTTCTTTACAGCCTTGGTGGCACAGTCCTCTCTGGGTAAAAGTAGCTTCAGCTGGTGTGTTAGTGAGGTGTTACAGTACTTGTTCAAGCTGTTTCAACATGTTTATTGTTCCATCAATTTTCTGCTCAGAAGGACTCTTAATTCGCCACGTAGCTATGCAATTGGCGGGCTGTCGTATTTGCAAAATATTATAGACAAAGGCAAAGCAAATATTTGTACCAAGTTCAATTCTAGTACTCAGTGTGCTTAGTGCCAGGGCCTTCATTTTTGGCGCTTGGAAGACCACGTGAAGTGGGTAAATATTTATAACATTCACAACTCTTCTTATGCTTCCAATTCCCAATATCCGGATTCCAAATGCACATTGTCTAGCATTGCAGTAGTATTCCGTGGTCATTCGATTATTTAAAGTATTCACTTGAAATTCAATTTAGTGAACACAAACTCTGAATATCTTAGAATTTGCTATACATTTATCCCAGTGTTTAACAAGGTATTTTCTTTCGGAGTACTAATATTTAATTTTCACCCACTGTTGGGCATTATCTACACAAACCCCAATAACTGCACCCACTATTTCTTCCACTAAAATAACGCAAACCATAATTCATCGAAAAACAGAGATGGAATCTTAGAAGTATAGCACACCGGCTGTCAGGGAAGAAAAGATATTCTTCCTTAAGAAGGCATGTCACCCAGCAAAGGCCCTGTTGGACATTTTGTTCATTTTGTTTCAGTGTGTCTGTATACATGGATGCCTGGGATTATCCCTCAGTCGCACTGTTTTATGAGGAAGTGGTACAGTTTCCAGCAGTCTGGTCGCTCTCTGAGGTTGTTAAGTTTAGGGTATAGCAAATCGCATGGCCTTGTGAGCATAGGATTTATTTATGTGAGGCAGTGCTTAATTTGTAAAAAAAAACTAAGTGCCGGGCCCTCATCAGGAGGTCACTGCAGTCTGCACCACACAATGCCTCTGTCCTTACACAACAACTAACCATCACACTGTTCAAGTGTGACAATTCAAGGTCACCAAAGCTTTAAGCCTGGCTTGGGTCGCAGGCATTAGTTGTTTTTAATATATATTGAACTAACAAACAACTGTTTTTCTGCTCATCTTTAAATTACACAAACAGCGCCACCATACGGCAGCTGTCATAAATGCAGGTTCCAGCAATTCATTGGTGGTGCTGAGCACCGGATATCACCGACTCAAATTAAGAACTGACTTGAGGGAGGGATTCTCTGTTATGCTATGACCCTGTAAAGTCTGCTTCTTATAAGTAAGCAGAAGATCTAGTCCTGCTTAAGAGATGTTTTCTAAGTGTGGCTTCTTAAATCAGGCACCTATAAAAGCCAAACTATTGGTAATGGACCGGAGCATAAAGAATTCTTCCAAATGGGTAAGAGATCAATAAAAAAAACAATAGCATACAATTGTTTTGATATGGAAATGTCTAGGACCTATTAGCAGCAGGCTGACAATGAGCGCATGCTATCCCTCTGGGCTTTGCCTTATCGGTGCAGCTCTCTGCTTTGTGCTTGTTTTGTCTATCGTGCCTATGATTGTTGCATTGAGCTATTTATAAGCGGTGCATTTCGTCGGTTGGGTGTGCTGTTCTCAATCATGAAAGCAGATTATCTGGAGCTCCAAGCAGCAAAGATTTCTTTTAAATCAACAGGGTGAGCTTTCACTTGGTGTTTCGCACTCCGCGCAGCCGTCTGACAGACGCAAATAAGTACAACTGCCACAGTTGTGTTATCACTTAGGCAGAGCCACTGGAATTATGCAGCAGTGAAGGACCAAATTATGTGGCAGGGTTTGCTATATTATGAGCAAAAAAAGCCAAATTATCCGGCACATTTTTTATAGTATTATTTTGACATTTTTAAACATTAACACTAGTTGGGCACAGGTTTCACTTCATTAGTACCAGTCTGACACCCACAGCAATAAGCAGCAGAAAGATCAAACTTTGCAAAGGGCATTCCACTGTGCAGCAATACGTGCTGGTGCGTTTTAGTATCTTTTGACCGATCTGAGCTAGAATTGTTTTGTTGTTGTTAAAATCAGATCATGCAGCAGATGGAGAAAAGTCCATAAGTATGTGGAAAATGCTGCAGCCCCAGAATCGCATAATTCCAGTGAATCTGCGCTTGGGTACCCAAAACTGTGTGCTGTCTAAAACCATGAAGAAGCATATTGGTGACTGAGGACATGAATGAGGGTATAGTAAAGACATTCAAATTACAGAAGGAGATCATTCAACCAGAAAGGCCAGGAAATGCATAAAACTATGTGTCAAAAAAAAAAAAAAAGAACCCCACAAACACCAACTGTAGTTTTTATTCATCCATTATTTCAGCTGTCCATTAGCCTACCCATCCAACTATACACCGATGCAACCACACATGCATCCCATTAAATAATCCACGAATCAAACACAAATGTGTCCATCCATTTATCCATGCAGATCATACATTTGTTATTCATCTACCCAATCAGTCATGCATACATCCACCCAGGAGTGTGTGCACATATGTGTCTTGCCTGTTATTGGAGGTATGTTTGCATGTTTATTGTCTGCATGTGTGTATGTGTTCTTTCGCCTGTATGCATTTTAATCTCTGTGTGCATTCATGTTCTTCAATGTGTTGTTCCACCTGTGTGTAGGTGTCAGAACCCCTTTCATAGGGCCATAGGCAAGCAGGGATTACTGGACCCAACCATGGGGGTTGAGGCCTTTTACTTCAGATATCCTGGGGCCCTACCTACCTCTTTAGCTCGTGACCCTCAGGATTAGCGCAGTTCGAGGAGTCCAAGGATCCGTTGTAGGGGAAGTTGTAGATAATAGGAAGTGAACACAGGCTCACATCTCAAAATGCACAGAGCAGCAGCAATAAATTATCGTCTAGCCAAATACTCACTTTTATTAAAAAAAAGAAGTATTTTATTCCTAACGCTACCCACACAAAGGAAAAATAATACCACATTCACAAACAACTACACAATCTCCCTGACGTGAGCTCTCAAGTGTTTCCTTGGTGGTTCCCTGTCCCACTTACTCCTCATGTTAGTGAAAGTGGTTATTCCCCATTAACTATTGGCAATATCCAGGGTATGCCCTACTAGTAGTCCAAGAATCAAGAGTCCGCTATGTCTCTAATCATAAAGTAAATAGTGTTCCAGCGCTATTTAGCAGCATGTTTCCCCAGGGCAGACAGGCTCTAAATCAATATTACTCACACCTTGCAAGATCAGAGCGACTGGAGTTCTAGAGCGGGCCCTTTTCACGAGTGATGGAGCCTCAGCAGGGGATGCAGATGAGTTCGCCGAATATGGCCCCAAGCGGGCTGCTCTTAGCCTTCACTCACTGTTGTGCCTCTGCAGTGACCGTTTTTTGGTGGCTCCTCTTCAGCGGGTACGCTTTTGGTTGCTCCTGGGAGGTGGGTGGTGGTGGTATGTAGCCCCTTGTGTGAATCCTTTGTCCTTCACCTATGTCATGGTGCAATCTGTTTTTGCCTAAGACAGCAAAAATCAGCATTAGCGATCCAGACATCCGTACAGTTGGTCATTCAAGGCAGAAGTGCACTTCCATTACCATGCAGAGGACTTTTCTGTCCCAACAATTGGCATGCAACTGTGCTTGTGTTCTTCAATGTACATCTGTTTGCAAATAGTCTACAAAAGTCAAACCAGATGGCGTTTTTAATTGTTTCTTGACATTGAAACAGTGTTGAGTGGGTTAGTCTATTCTGTGTCTTGCCAGACATTGTTTGCATGACACTGTCTCTTGCACGTTTAAGCCCAACCTATCATTTTTTATTTTTACAGAGTTTTATTTAGCGCAAACTTGACCCGAATCAGGTATCAGACACTTTAAATAGCACCATTTGCATTACATGAGGTCATATTCTTTTTTGTTAGGCACGGGGAGAATAACTGGTTTTCCCAGAATCACAGGATGTTCAGCGTCATTGCCGAGACTCGAACCCAGTTCCCCAGATTCGAGGTCGACCGCCCTAGCCGTTAGGCCAACTCCTCTTATGATCTCTTCTCAACGTCTCTGCAAACTGGGATAGTCTCGTGGAAAAGGGTGAATGTCATTCCCCCCATAAAAAAAACAAATGCGGACCCTGAAATCCTCTCTAATTTCAGACCAATTTCTGTGCTCACAAGGGCCTCCAAGATCATTGAAAAAATCTGAAATACTCAACTAACTACATTCTTGGAAATGTTCAACCTCCTCCACCCCTCACAATCAGGCTTCAGGGCTCTCCACAGCATGGAGACAGTGCTTATGTAACTAACAGACTCCATTAAAAATTCACGCTCGACGCTGGCCAGAATGTGACATTCATTTTGGTAGACCTATCTTCAGCGTTTGACAAGATCTCACATGAAATCCTGTTACATCGATCTCCATCCATGGGGGTGAAGGGGACGGCCCTAGCCAAGCTGAGCTCCTTTCTGCAGCATAGAGAACAGGCAGTGTGGTTAAACTCTTTTTTTCTCAGTCAAAGATCCTCAAGTTTGGAATTCCTCAGGGCTTGTGCCTGAGCCCCACACTTTGTAATATTTACATGATGCCACTGACATACCTATACGAATCATTTGGTATCCAGGTGGTCTTCTATGGAGACGACACCCAGCTTCTGCTGACCTATGACAATAATGTGTTGGAAGACAAGGCTAAATTTTCAGCCTGCATAGTAGAAGTAATTGGAAGGCCTTAAGTCAACTCTCAGTGTAACCCAGAAAAAACTGAGTTCCTGTTATTTGGTGTCGACCCCCTGTCCGGATGGTTAGAGGCCTGGCCAGCCAGCAGCAATGTATCTCCTCCCCCTGCAGAGATGCCCAAGAACGTAGGGGTGCATGTTGACACATACCTACCCTTTACACCCCAGATCTCAGCTGTGGTTAGAACCTCATGCTGGATAATAAGGATGTATGGAAATATCTTAAACTCCTGCCTTGGTAAGCTCAGAAAACAGTAGTCCAGTCACTGATCCTCTCAAGGCTGGACTACGCTAACATTCTGTAGCTAGGAGTCCTAGTCTACCTTATTCTTGAGACTGCAAATGTTACCATATATAGCAATCTGCCTTCTGTTGAAACTTACCAAGCATGCCTCAATTTCCTATTACCGTAACCAGTTGCAGTGGCTACCAGTAAAACAAGCATAAAAAATGCAATAGGTCTCGCATTTTTTGGGGTAAAGCTATCCGCTAGCTCAACAGCTACCAGACAGAAATTGCCACTTTGCAGGTGCTGAACAGAGCACTGATTTGTGAAATGGCCTGAAAATATAAAACGATGTTGATAGCCTACAAAATAAAAAGGCAGATCTGGATGACCAGAAGGAACCGCAGACGTACTGGGATGGCCAACGCAAGCAATCAATGAGTTAAAATGCATGGGCGTGACCCAAGCATGAACAGGCGGGAGAATCAGACCCAATGCACCAATGAAAACCCTCTATTTCTAAATGGCACAACAACGAACAAATGGCAATTTATGGGCATGCCAAAAGACGATAGAGGAGATAACCACAGGTCTTGCAGACAGTGCATGCGCGCTGCCTAGGCTCGACCTGAAAAGGGTAATTTTTAAAGCCTTGAAGGTGGCAAACTCGGCCTTCTATAAGACAGGTCCTAAATACCTGCACAAACGGATGTTTGAATACTGCCATAAAATATCTCTGCACTCACGGTCTGCCCAGCTGCTGATCATTCCCCACACCAAAAGGAAGAAGTGGGGAGGTTCAGCCTGCTGGGTTCTGGCAGCAAAGTACCGGAACGATCTCCCACTCAGATGTATTTCAGGTACAAATGTGTTTTGAAAGCAACTGAAAACTCATCTATTTAAATTGTAGGGTGGTTGTTATCCTCCTTGTTGCCATCAGCCTCAGTGACAGGACACTCCTACGGTGGCTGAGCGCTCTAGACATCCCTGCATTCATTCATTCTCTTACAACATTAAAGATTTCATCAAACGTTCACAAAATGCACATTAGTTTTAGTAGCAACACCATTGTGATCTGGATGTTTCTCTCTAAAGCCCATATCAGTAACTTTAAGCAGAAATCAAGGATATCAGTGTTTCCACATGTGCCCTCCATTACCCATTCTTACTGTTCTTACTGTGGGGAAATGTGAAAATTGGTCATAACCAATCAGTTAATTTAATACATTTTCTAGAAAGCCTCCTATGTTTTGATCTCCAACCCCACTCCATAGAGTAGTCTAAACACTGTGCTAGATCTCTTCTGTAGCTGGCCCTCTCGACCCAATGCTCTGTTTTCTATCATGCTTGTTTTAGCTCTCAGCACATTCATCTGTGTTTTCCATGCATTCCCTGGGTCCTCAAGGTAAGAAACCTGCTTTCAGCCTCTGTTCTCCTATACAATGTGTTTTGTAAGTCTGGTCTGATGGGCATAAGTTCCATGCTGGATGCGACGATCACCTCAAGGAATTCTTTGATTTCTTGTTTTCAATAAACCACCGTTTCTCATCCCCTCACTCCTTACAAACATATACTTTTATTATTTTGTCAGCTCTGAAGCAGTCTATTCTGCTTTTCACCATGACTGCAGGTCATATGTATTCTCCGAAGGCCTAGACACCAGACATGTGGCCTGGAGTTAAACCTCCCTCATCTAGTGCACAACAAACTCAGTGATGTCACACTACAGCCTTCTCTCTTCCAGTGGCTTGTGTAGCAGGATAATGAGCCACTGTATACTTCCCTTATATGTTCTGTGTTCATTTCAGTCCATGCTGTATGTAGCATCGTCCACCTCTAGTAGCGTCTTTTTAGGGCTATCTTAGTCACCGTTCTTGCTCACACTACAAACCATATTTACTGCTGCAGGTGGCGACCCCTATACCTTGAGAGGGCATCCTTGTGTGTGTGTTCCTCCAGAGACCTTTGGATTCTGTTTGCCGCTGCAGCCTAGTCCCCCCATCACATTTATCACAGATCAGCCGAAGGGGTTAATGGCCATGCATCTTTCCAGGGCACCAGCACTTTTTCCACTAAGTTCCTCTTCTTCCAGTCTAGCGTCACTGTCCACCAAATTCTTTCTCAGCACCACATAGACCATCCACTTGATGTAGCTTGGCTGATGCCAACCAAAGGGCTGTGGAAAACACAGCGCTAAGCCCCAAATGCCTCTTGTAATGAGAATTTGTAGGCTGGAAGAAGAGGCTCAGAGGAGATCCGCAAATTCATATTCTCTGTCGTTGAGGCCGGTGTTTCCATATCCAAGGTAAGGCAGCAATCTTAGGATGTCACCCACTGGTGTCACCAAAGTGCTACAAAACACAACAATAATATACTTTTTTCAGTGCCCGAGACTGTTTAAACACGAAAAATGCCAGAATGACTAGAGCACCGCAGATCCTTGTCTGTTTCTGTCTGCTGTTCCCCGACCATGTCTCTTATGCCAGGTCAACCACTAAAAGCAAGCAGCGGGAGTCAAAGACAGTAAACATGTTTTTGGGGAAAAGATCACTAACAGAAACAGGATCCACCTTTCCAAGTAGTTTAATGAAGAGCAGTAAATCATGAAGATTCTGTGCATTTGGAGTGGACAGACCCGTGTTGGCCATTACAACCTATTTCATTGGGTATGCTGTGTGAATCACTTGCTGGTATTGGCTTGGGAGCCACTGTCCATAGCCTTACAATATTTTAATCAAGTTGTAGACAACGCGTTCATTAGAAGGTAATAACTAGACTTCACAAAGTGCTTCATCCTTAAATGTGTATTATTGACGAGCCTAACGTTAATAAATATATGCCATAGCACTTCAGCGTCTCATCGGGCATAGTAAGCACTATATAAATGCAAATGCAATTAGAATTTCAGTAAACAAGTTACCACAGGCTGTGGGATACAGGAGTATGGAGCGAATCTGTAAGGGAGGCTAGAGAGAAAATGTGGGTGTCACTTGAAAAAAGAAGGGAAGAGCAACCGTTTAAAAATGATGGGATACTGGCACATAGGGCAATTGTGCCATCGATGACAGACTGTTAAAAATCGATCTGGAAATATTGGAGAAGTAGCTCCACAAATGGGGTAGCACGTGAACCCTTTGCTACTGGGAAAGGGTACAGCTGGGATGGGTACTTTACCATAGAGGTGGGCGAGCCAATGAAAGTTCGAGCCAGGCTTGACTCGAGCCTTAAGCCTGGCTCTGAATCAGCTCGAGGTCCTGTTGGAACCTTAAGCCCATAATGAGCCAATCTTTCATGTGGCTGCTGTCTGCATAGTTCCCTGTTGCCTGGATGTGGCCTTACAACCAGAGATGTCAACTTTGATACTGGGGGTTCGAATCTGGGTGTCAGCTCATGTGATTCCGGGCAAATCACTTAATCTCCCAATGTAACTTTTGTAATGTAACTGGTTATTCGGGTCGACTTTAGCCATATAAGCCTGCAGAAAATTCACAATCAGGAAAAAACAAAACGTTGACATAAGGGAAGACAAAAAGCCATTTAGTGGCTGATTTGTACAAAGTGAAACCAGACAAAGCTGGATAAATAGCAACTTCTCCCAATTAAACTGTTCTTGCATCAAAACTCTTTTTCTTCATTATTGATTACGTTTTTGAATTTTTAGGAGCCTTGCTCATATCTTAAGTGATGTTTGCTATATGATCCATATAGGAAACTTTTTCAGGCAAGATGGCCGCCGAGGCGCTGTGGGAGTAAGTCGCACTCAGACCCCTCTCCTGCCGATAAGTAAAAACCTTGGGCGCTAATGGAGAACTGTAAGCAGTATGCAATCCGCAGCTTCGATGCACCACAGTGGAATTATTAACCTTGCAAGCATATTCAAGAAAGCGAAATTGTGGTACTCCAGACTCCTGAAAGTATTGATGGCAGAAATGGGCACTCGGGGAAAGGAGAAACAAACACCCATGCCTGGCGCTACAAGTAAGGAGACATCACAGAAGGAAGCGGGCAGATTGGGCGCTATCCCGAAAACAAAAATGCCACCTAACAGTAAAAAGACAACCCCCACGGTCTCCACCTTAACAAAAACACAGCTACGCAAATTGGAGAGAGCCGGCGAAAAGGAGAAATCGCTGAATCAAAACAAAAATGCGAGAGGCGCTAGTACTGCACCAACGGTCGGGGATGCAGCAGAAAAGAAGAGAAACGATACCGTATATCGGCAACCCTCAGTATCCGAGGTCTTCGGCGCCAAAACTCAAGCGGAGGCATCAGGAGCTTCAGGGCCATCAGGAACCCTGCAAAACACGGCAATCGTGCCGCCCGTAGGCTCTGCTCAGAGCGTCCTCGAGGACGCAAGCCAAAGCGTTGCTAAGCAACTGGGGGTTACGGAGCGCACGCTTCCCGCGGAGCATCTAGCGGAGCGTCAGACAGCGGCTCAGACCCAGGCAGACGGCGTCGCACTGGAACAAGAACAGACGCAGGGGTTACAGGATAGAAACCAAGAACCGGATAAAGAGGTGAGAGAGGCCAACGGTGGGGGTGTGATGTCGAATACAGGGCAAATGCTCGAGGCCCTTAAAGAGGTGGAAGCTGAAATACGGGAGGAACAGCTACAAACCAAGGATAAAGAGAATGTTGTGCTGGGGACACACAATGATAATCTGGCAGGGATGGCTTGCGCAGAAGGGGCTGAAGGGGTTGATGGAGATGGGTTCTTTTCTATCCCTGAGGAAACAGAGTCAGAATCAACATTGGCAAGCAGTGAGGAAGAGAGAGACTTCTCAGACTCACTCTCGAGCTCTGAAGCTAGCGATAGTTCTAGGGGGAGAGGCACGCAAAAAAAGCGCAAAACAACATCCAGAAGAACAGGCTCCCCCCAGAACATGCATAAGGGAACAAATAAAAGGCTAGTCTGGGACTATTCCGCTACCTCTAGTATATACAAAGAAGATGAAAAAGAGACACAAAATGATGGAGGGAAGCTGGATTTAATGTTTGCCACGCTGAAACAGATACAAATGGAGGCAAGGGTTGAAAGTCGGAGGGCCAGGCATGACACGAAAAAAATCCAAGCCTCAATCAGGAAAATAAATAAAAAGTTTGAAGAAGTGGAGGAAAAAATCACTGAAGTTGAAGAAAGAACTGGTCGTCTAGAAGACGAAGTAACTGAGTGGCAGTCATCTAGAGAGGGACAGTCTAAGATCATGGAAGATTTACAGTGGAAGGTGGAGGATTTGGAGAATCGCCAGAGGCGCAATAATGCCAGACTCCTTGGAATAGAGGAAGGGATTGAAGGCCAAGACCCCAGAGGCTTTGTCGTCAAGTTGCTAAAGGGAGCATTCCCAGAGGTACCATGGAACTGGGAACAAGAAGTGCAGAGAGCCCATAGATACCCAATTTTTGTAAGAAAAACTCACAAGGAAGGCTCAGGAACGCTACCCAGGGCTATGTTAGTTTTTTTCGGAAACTTTCTGGCAAGGCAAGAACTAATGGAGAGAGCCAGACCTGATGCCAAAAAAACGGTGGAAGGGATAACTTTTTTTGCGAGACCTGACTTTTGTCACATAACAGTGGAGAGGCGCTGGAGACTAAGACAGTTGATTAATGCGTTTCAGTCCCAAGGAGCAGAGGCATTTTTAATGTTTCCAGCAAAACTGAAGGTTATTGTAGCAGGTCGCACTAGAATGTTTTTCTCTGAAATAAAAGCGGGGGAATTTCTGACGGAACTAAAAGAGCAAGGGGGAGCTCGAAGGAAATAATCAAGGATAACTTACTAAGCCCGACAGGCTAAAGTAGTAGATGATAAGAGGGGAGGAGAGGGGGAGCGACGCGACAGCGTTAAGCGGACACGCATAGGTCAGGGATGACCTATTTGCCTGTCACAGGGGGGGAGCAATCAGGGTGAGGGGGGGTTAAAGGGGGGGGGAGAAGGAAGGGAAGAAGTCACGGGTGAAAGGTGGTGGTGTAAAATAATACAGATTTGTAAAGTTTGTAGTGAAGCAGATAAAGAATGCACAGAAAAAGATAAAAAAGTAGGTGTGGGGTCGGCAAATGCTAAACTAGAATTATGGCAGTTAGGATAATGACGATTAATATTTGTGGGCTAAATAACATGGAGAAAAGGCAGAAGCTCTCTTCACTGCTGCGATTCTGGAAAATCGATATAACTTGTCTACAGGAAACACACGTAGCAGCTGAAGATAAATTCTTGCTTGGCCAGATGAGATTTGAGGTTCTTGCTAGCACAGGTCAAGAGGGAAGAAATAAGGGGGTGGCAGTTCTGGCCAGAAAAGGCGTTGTCAAAATTAAAAAGAAAAAAGAGGATTCTGAAGGGAGATGGGTGATGCTAGACATAGAAACAGCTGCGGGAAGATGCACTCTGGTCTCACTATATGGCCCAAACGAAGATGAACCGGAATTATTAGATTTTATTGATAGTGAGTTAGCCTTGTGGCCAGAGCCTGTGATCTGCTGTGGGGATTTTAATATCAATGGATTGAATGGAGTAATAGATGCAAGTGGAGGCATATACCAAGGAAGGAAAAAAAAGGTGTATAAAGCAGTACAAAACCTTGCTAGACATAATGCGTTGGTGGATATATGGTTGGAATTTAATCCCCTAGGCGTTGGTAGCACTTTTTATTCAGCGCCACATCAAACAGTAGCCCGACTGGACTATTTCTTTATTTCTAGTTCATTAGTCAGCAGGGCCAAAATAGAATGTCTCCCAAGAATAATGTCGGACCACAACCCGCTGGTGTTAAGTCTAGCAATGACACAA
Source organism: Lissotriton helveticus (assembly GCF_964261635.1). Classification (NCBI taxonomy): domain Eukaryota; kingdom Metazoa; phylum Chordata; class Amphibia; order Caudata; family Salamandridae; genus Lissotriton; species Lissotriton helveticus. The sequence continues at coordinate 361,335,839 of NC_136065.1, read as the reverse complement.
AAAGCAGAAAAAATAAAGTCGACATGGACGTTTGAGAGAGGTTTGCTGAAGGAGGAGGAATATATTATAAGGATGCAAGAATGGATCGCCCAATTTTGGGACATAAATAGATACTCAGCCTCAGCAGATATGGTGTGGGACAGTTTCAAAGCAGGAGTAAGGGGGGAGACACTAAGCTATACCCTGGGAAGAAGTAAAAAGGAAAAGGAAAAGGTGGAAGAGGAGATTAGAAATCTGAATGCGCTGGAAAAAATGCTATTGGACGCAATAGAAAGACAAGATCCTATCGAACAGATTTTAGTGGCTATAGAGGTGCAGAAGTCGGAAACAGGGACCACCTTGGCACAATAAACAGCAAGAAGATACTTAGTAAATAAAGAAAAATGCTATGAATGTAACGAGAGGGTGGGACATCTGCTTGCAATTAGAACTAGGCAAATGCTAGCTGCAGGCGAGATTAAAGAAATTAAGGACTGCAATGGGATAATCGTCAATAAAGTGGAAGAGGTGCAGGAGGTGTTCAGAAGATTTTATGAGAGGCTATATGAGCAAGATAAAAATGATGAAGAGATAGAGACGAAAAGTCTGGAATACTTAAGGCAAGGCCTACAAGAGGGGTTGAGCATAGAAGAAAGGGATAAACTAGATATGCAGCTAACGGTACAGGAGATAAGGGATGCAATATTCAACTTACCATCTGGCAAAGCAACGGGACAAGACCAGATCCCGGTAGAATTCTACAAAACCTTTTGGGAGGTACTAGCTAAAGATATTTGGTCAATTTGCTGTTTGGCACAGGGAGGCAGAATAGTTCCTCAATCTTGGGCGGGCGCTGATATAATTGTGATCCTGAAAAAAGATAGACCCCCCACTGAGCCGGGTTCTTATAGACCCATTACATTGCTTAATGCTGATGCAAAGATATTTTCTAAGGCACTGGCCAACAGACTGAGTAAGGTGATAGAGAGGGTGGTCTCCCCTACACAACATGGATTTATACCAGGTAAAGGAACTACTGAACACACTAGACAGCTGATTACTATATTGGATGCTGCAGCGGTCTTAGGTGATCCTGTCGCGGCTATCTTTTTGGATGCCGAGAAGGCTTTCGACAGGGTCTCATGGGTGTACCTATGGAAGGCTATGGAGTGGGCTGGTATAGGGCAAGGATACATAACTGCAGTCCAGGCACTATATAAACATCCTAGCGCTAGGATACGTATTAACAGATCATATTCCAACGCAGTACAGATCAGACGGGGGACTAGGCAGGGATGCCCAGCTTCATCTCTACTATTCGCAATATATCTAGATCCCTACCTGAGAAGGCTTACAAAAAATAGGGGGATTAATCCAGTCTTATTACACGGAAAAGAGTATAAACTATTTGCCTATGCGGATGATGTGGCTGTTATAACACCGACACCAGAGGAGTCACTGGTTGAAATAGAACAGGAGGCAAGAAAATTTGGAGAGGTGTCTGGATATTTAATAAATAGGGGGAAAACACAGGTAGTTCAGAATAGACACACAACATTTGTAGATGTAAGAGTTGTCTCAGACACAAAATATTTGGGTGTTAAGGTGACGGCAGATTTAGAAAAATTAGTAGAGATAAATCTGGAACCATTGCTAGCCAAGGTCAAAAGTAACCTGGAGAGGGTCAATAACTTACACTTGACTCTTATGGGCATAATCAATTTTATTAAAATGGTTACTTTTCCGAAATTTTTATATTTGTTCAGGGCAATTCCACTCTTTATTGAAGGTATATGGTTTAACAAAATAGAATCAGTAATAAATAAATTAATTTGGGCACAGGGGAAGACACGTAGGGCGTACCGGTTTTTAACTCTTCCACAAGAGAGGGGAGGCTGGGGAGCACCTGATTTTAGATTCTATTACTGGGCAACAGCTCTACAATACTCCAAAGGATTATTAGGCGGAAGTGCTCAGGAGGAGGAGGGGAGAAAGTGTCCGGCGAATGTATATGAAGCCCTCCTAGGTAAAGCGGCAGAAAACGCTTTAGTAACAACTGTGGACTTCGTATACTTTAAACATACAAGATTTAAGACCCTGAGTGCGATTTATAAAGTTTGGAAAGCAATAAAGAAAAAACTGGGACTGGGAAGATATAATAGGTACTTAAGGCTCTATATGAATAATGATCTCCCCATGGAAATTTTCTGCGACACAGCTATGAAGGAATGGGATGAGAAAGGAATTAAGAAATTGGGGGACCTAATGGATGCAGGGGGAGTAATCTTAACGTTCCAAGACATACAGCATAGGTATAATATAGCTGGGAACAGCTTCTTTAAATATCTGCAAGTGAGGAGCTACTTTCATACAAAAACAGGGGGTGCAGGAGGGATGGAGAGCTGTAGGATAATGGATTACCTGGGAAGTAGCCTCTTATGTTCAATAAGACAGTTGTATGCAGAGCTACAAGTTTACAAAATAGATGACAGAGAGAAATATAGCAATAAATGGAGAGAACAGGTAAAGGCACGACCGGAAGACCTACAAAGTTCCTTAGATTTTGGTCGAACTATTTTATGCTCAGCTACACTCCAAACCCAACACTATAAAACAGTTTACTCACTATATTTCACACCGGCCAGAATAGCCAGCTGGGGAGGCTCTACTGGAATAACGTGTCCAAGGTGTAATTCAACACAGGCTAATATAACACATATGTTTGCAAATTGTCCGCAATTATACACTTTAAAATTGGCAATAGAAGAGTTTCTGGAGAAATCACTGGGAATAAAAACTAAATTAACTGAGGAGCTGATAATTCTTGGGGTAAGCTTAGAGGAAAATACAACTTATCCAGAATTCTTATTCATGGTTACAGCAATATATAGGATAGTTGTCGCAAAAGCGTGGAAGGAGAAGTCAGCACCGTCATTCCAGACTTGGGTAGCAAGACTATTATCTACATACAACTTAGAGAGGGCCATATATGACAGAAAAGGAAGGAAGGCAAAAGCTCTGGGGGGCAAGATATGGTTTCCCATTGGTGAAGTAGTGTGGCTCGGTGAAGTAGTGTGGCTCACTGGTTAGAGGCGGCAGACCCGAGAGCAGAGGACGGCCCGGGACCAGGGTTCGATTCCCGGCGCGGCAGGTTTCTGGACCAGGGTCAGCGGACTCGATAATTCTCTCGCCTCGGTGCCCACTCTGATCAGCGATCACACTCGGCAACTCTGGGCATTAGCTTGCCTCATCTTCACTAACGGCCCCACCAGACCGCCGGGGATGCCTGGTCTCACCCTGGAGATACCCATTAAGGGACCATCTCTCAGGGAAGCCAGGAAGGGTTTCGCAGCGGTCGAAGCGCCTTGGGACCCTACGGGTAAGTAGTGCGCTATATAAATGCCTATACATTTACATTGAGCAATGGAAAAGTAGGAAAATTATCTGTGGCAGTAATTGAGAAATTTGTTAGATCTATAAGATTAATAGATAGGATGTAGGATGTACTATACTTATGCCCAGTGTTTTTGTGTTTTAAATCTGCATTTTTTTTTTCTTTTTTTTATTTATTAATACAAATCTGTATTCGTTGTAAAAAACTGTGTAACGTTGTAAATACACCGGATGTAAAAGAAAAAAGTGGGGGGGGGGGGGAAAAAACTTTTGAATAAAGATATTTAAAAAAAAAAAAAAAGGAAACTTGTTCAGATCACGGCTCGTTCACGGGTTCTAAGAGATCCTAGCAAGACCCTTGGCTGGGCTCTCGCTCGGCTCTCCCTGTTAATTTGTTGGCTCATCACCCACCTCTACTTTACCAGTGACCAATATAGAGCTCCTTCATTCTCAACGTAAAGTTACAAGTACTCCATAAAAAAATATCAAAACCTTTTTATTAAAGAAGTCTTTAAATCGTTAGTTGAACATAGTGCGGCGGAGCTGTAACTTGCATTCTTTGCAGGTGGGGGGGGGGGAGGCTGGAGGGGGAAGTTATAATTTGAGGATGCTTCTCGGAATTGATTTAACTTATTTTCCCAAAAACAAAATCCGGACAACCAACCAGAAGCTTTGAAGCGGCGAGTCTTGGTAGCCCGAGACAGAAGAATGCTTGTAGGCACGACCCCCTAAGACGGGGGTCCATTTCTCATTTTTACTACCAAATATTTCGAGTGCGCCTTGGCATTATCTGGAGCGATAAACGCTGCGCATTGCGCGGTCCGGCTCCTGCTTGTCTGGGCACCTCGTCGTGGCGCAGTTCCTAATAATGACATTCGACGAACACGCCATGCTTTACTAACGAGCAGTGGAAGTGGGTAATCAAGGGCCATTTTACAAGGATACAAGCAGCCTCCGACTGGGAGTCTGAGAGAGAGGAAGATGACGTCTCCGAGACAGGCATTTCAGTTCCTGGACGCGAATTCGCACAGCAAGGAGGAACCTTAAATGCCTCTTCACGCACTCGGCGAGAGGCCGAATTCCCTGTTATATAACAGCAGAACAAACTACGCGAGGAACGGTGAAGTCATATAGTGCTGTTTCCACCATCACACAAAATGTATCTCTGTGACGACGGAAGAGCTGACTGTAACTTCCATTTCACGAGCAATTGTTTTCTGTGACACCTCTGGGGGTGTCTGTGAAAAATTGCCCAACTTTTGTGGTGGTCTCCTAATTTGCTATATTGAATTGCTGCTGGCTTTGGAACTCTGAACACTTTACCTCTGCTAATAAAGTATCTGTGCTCCCCCTCACAGCATGTGCTATACATTGAAACCCCCTATTTGACTTCTATATAAGTCCCTTTTGAATTGTGCCTTTTATGCACTTATAGCGTGGAAAATTAAAGGTCATATATGGGCAGAAGTGTGTATTTACACCACCCACATGTTTGATAAAAAAATGTTTCAGCTAGGAGCACCACTATGCTCTGATGTTTTGGAGAATAAAAAATATGTTTCTACGTAACATTATTTGGTGTTTACCATACCAAAACCTGCATATTCTGGTAAATACTGGACATTTTGTTCTTAATAAAGATTGGCAGGTTTTAACTGTAAACATTTATCACAAAACACATAATTGCAATACGTGCTGTGACAGCAGTTACCGCGCATATTGCAGTTAACCGGGGACTCTTAATGAGGGTCTTAGTGTGTTAGTAGCTTAGATCGCAGATGACATCTGTGTAATCTATGAGTACTATGTCCTGTAGAAACGTCTACAGTAAGGGAACAGCAAAAACTCTAGAACAGTGCTTCCCAACTTTATATTTATGGCATAGCCTAGTAGTCAATTTTGTAAAGGAAGAGTTGATCTGAGCATCAGGAGATGACAACTGATGACCCTGAATGTATAGGCTAATGGTGTTCTGACTACCTTGTTACCATAGCAACTGAAGTGTCCTGCAGGTAAAAAGCTCAGCGTCCACATAATCACTAGTTTAGATTCAGTTCTTATTGTCCCAAGCCACACCACCACATTTAGAATTCAGTCTATCAGCCTACTGCTTGACATAAAAGACACGGGATGCAGCACAAATATGATTAGAGGTGGGGATAAATGACCCGAGCTGGGCAAGGGTGTCCCAAAATACCAGCGGGCTGTTGTCTTTTATAAGGAAGGGGTTTGGGAGGTATTAGAACAGGTGGTGGTATGAATGTTAGTGTAAGCTGCAGGATTAGTGTTGCCCCTAATTGGTTATTGCGTGTCATCTTCGTGGTAGGTAGTGTGGGGTGCAAGAGCAGTTTGCAGTGCAATAAACTTATATATCCACCAGATGGTGTGATACATAGTGGATGGTGTATGGAAACTTCTACCTTTGACAGTATTAGCATTTGTAAGGAGCCGAACTTCCCGCTCATGAGTCTTCAGTGAGGTAAATGTAGATTTTCCACATAACAGTTGGAGGTAAATTTTGATTCCACGAATGGCCAAAGGTATATATTTTTAATAACTCCTTTATTGCCAGTTAACAGAGCGAAAAGTGATGAAGGGATTTAGAAAGTACAGCATTGAACTTCATCAAACCAAGCTGTCTTCTTCCAACGAATGCCGCTGAAGGAATACTGGAAAATGAGGCTTGAAAGCCTCTTCTTCAGGTGGAACTCTCATCGCCACATCAAGGGGAATGACAGAATAAAACGTTAAAAAAAATGTTGGGTTCTCTGTAGGGTGAGATACTAAACCCTATATCTTTAATAAAATCATGATTTTCTAGCACCCTGCTATGTAAAACCAGCACCGTATGCGAAGACATGGAGGATCAAGCAGTCTCAGGTGGGCTAAATTAAAAACTGACACACTCGCCTGGACTGCAGACTTGGAGATATGCAGCAATCCTCTGCTCACAGATGCAGGTTTAGGTATCCCCTTCACCTAGCTACGGAGCCCAAAAACACTGGGGTGTCACTGTCTGAGTTTGATTGCTGTCTTGAGCTTCTCCGAACATGTATGCATAAGTTGTTGGATCACCTCTAAGGAGTTCTCCCAATGTTAGGACATCCATTCTCGCAAGAGATTCTGCAGCTGGGAGGGCAAACCACTGGAGCAATCGATACTGTAGCATGTCATCCTTTTTACTAATCTAGACATGGCCCACACATCGTCAGAGTCTGCAATAGATGTTTTGCTGTTTACTTCAATTATTTTAAAAGGAGTTATAAACTAAAACTTTCCCTTCTTGACCAAACCATGCTTCTTCACGACAATTTCATCTCCCACTATCCATTCTCCTTTTTTGATTCAATTCTTCTCATGATACCAATTCCTTCACTGCAGCAGATAAGATCACCACTTTACAGAGTTTCCATCCTCTGTCTAGAAGCATACTTCAGCCACACAGCCTTAGGTTTAGGTCAAACATACAAAGAGAAACATTTGGGTCACATTGCTAGTTGTGTTCACAATGTCTCACAAAGCGCCTCCTTAAGAAGCTCACTCAACTCCATGACCGTCTTCACCAGTGGCGGCCAGCATGGCTTGCGAGTGGTAGGGCAGGTGCGGGGGGACCGCGGGTAGGGGTGGCGGGCGGTTGTGCATTGGGCAAATAGAATTTCAAAAAAAGATAAACTTACCTTGCAGTTGTCCGGGTCTCGCGTCTCTGCTCCTGCTCTTCTCTTGCACATCGAGGAACAAGAGGCAGGACCCACTGAAGAATCACAACGCTGCAGTGCAGCGTCGTGATTGGTAAGCACTCAGGCTCCCCTGACCAATCACAACGTTGTAATGGAGCATTGTGATTGGTTTTGAGTATCCTGGTTCGACATTCAACCAGGGAATTGGGGCCTGGGCATGTTCTCAATGCAGGCTGTAATGCAGCTTGCATGGAGAAGGGGGAAAATGTGCACGACTGGTTTGGGCGGCCCAAGATGGCCGACCAAATAGTCATTGCGCACTTAGGAGTGGGCAAACCATTCCTCCCCTGCCCTGCTCCAAGAGCCGAGCAGAGCAGCTCCGCCCACCCACCAGCCCACAAAGCAGCATGAAGCAGCATAAAATGTTATTAAACCAAAGTTATTATCATTTTATGTTTCTGCTTCGCACTGCTTAAAAGCAGTGGGGCGACGCTCCTCCGCCAATAGCAGAGGAGCCGCCACTGCTCTGTACACAGATCTTAACCATCCTGTTCATGCACTCTGCTAATTCATTGGCCTGGGGTGAATACAAAAAAATGTCTGATTGTTTATAGACAATCCATTCAAAAACTCATGCGTCTCATGTAACATCAACAGGAAACCATTGTTAGCGACAATCAACTTTGATATTCCTTGAAAGGTGAACTCATCCTTTAAAAAAGTTCAACACTACATCCATGTCCACTCCACCCACACATCTAGCGGTAACCCACTTGGATGTGTGATCCACTAACAATAAAACATAGCTCTTTGAGACTGTAAGAAGCCTGATAGGGCCTGTGATATTTAACCCCAAATTAAACAAGGGTTCATCGGGGATCTCGACAGGAGAAGGGGAGTCGATCTAACCACACATATTTTATAATTTCTTGCACTCAAATACAATTTTTCACCCCTCACATCAGTTAGGGATCTACCCAATTCCACCAATACGGTGTCTAACCTGAGCAATTGTAGCATTCATCCCCAAGTGCACCTTGTAGGCAAAGTTAATTGTTTTTAGGGGTGGGCGTAGTTCGAGAAGTAGCGCTATGCGTAGCTACGCGAAGTGCACTTCGCACTACGCGAACTACGCGTAGCACTTCGCGAACTGCGTAGTAGCATGTTCGCACCGTGCAGTATGTCGTTTTCAATGATTGCACAGTGCGGACAAGCATCCGGCACTGTGCAATCATTGAAAACAGCATCTTGCACAGTACGAGCTGTACTTTTCTGCCGCTCGAGTAGATTTTTACTCGAGCTGCAGCTTTCTCAACACGGACTGGTAGGCTCTCATTCCGAGCCTGCGTGCCGCTCGTGATGAGAAACCTGCCCTCCCTGCGTTGAGAATCTCACCGGGAGGTTTATTTTCCATGCTCGCGATCGTGAACAAGGAAAAAGTCTTGAGAGGATGTCATTTTGCTTGCTTGCGGTCGCCAACTTAACGTTGAGGACCGCGAGCAAGCAAAAAATGACCGCTGCACTATGCTACGCATGTTTGCACTGTGCTACGTGCAGTTCGCGTAGTGCAAAGTTGCGCAAACTCCGCAAACTACGCGAGCGTAGCGTAGTGCTTTGCCCAGGGTTAATTGTTTTCTCTCTCAGCCTCCAAGGAGGAGCCCGCCATTCACCCCTAATCCGCTTACCATCCTTGATGCATAATTCATCTTTCACACTCCCCAACCATTTCACATGTTCCTTCAGTTCACCAAGCCTCAACCAACCTTCGACAATCAGTTCCATGATTGCGTTGGAAACCTCATCATCTTTGCAGGCCATTTTCCAGTCTTTAGGATTTCAAGCATCCCCTCTCATCAACATCAAAGTCGTGGAGCCTTTCTCACTACCAAATTCCTCCAATGGCATGCATAACAATGTGCCACTTGGTTCCTTGATGCCTGAAAGATGCTTGACATGATAGATGAAGTAACACAGGCCCTCCTTCTATCGCTTTATTGTCAGGAAACTCTCTCCGCATAATTACTGGTGAAGAAGAAGGCCTCAATAGGAAACTACTTAAAATGCTGAATCGGCTATGCATAAGCCAACAATTTATCGCTGAATATTGATCCTCCTCTCTTCATTGAAGATAAAGCAAAAGCTGCCACCCTGTTTTCACCATTTACTATCTGAGGTGGCACAGGCTTGGGCCTTTTAAAGTTTCATGGTAGAACAGTTTTCTAATGTAGGTCAAAATGGCCGAAAGAGGGCATCCTTCCAACTTCCTCTTTCCCAGTCTGGAACTGCAGCTCACACTCATCTGATCATTCAAAAGGAACAGCTTTTTCACTAGTACTATGCTTGTCCCAGGAACAACCTAACAAGTTCTTTGTTAAGGAACAAGAGTCTTAGGTATGCCCACCAGCAGCGCCAACTTGTAGCTAATCCCGCCATCTGAAATCATATGTTTAAGATGCAACACAGGCACCACAGGAAGCTTACATTTTTCTCTCTTCAAGGCGCGCCCATTAAGCTCCAACCATCTTTAGAATCTTCTCATGAACTTCTTTATCCTTTCCGAACACAAGCATATTGTCTTGTAAGAACATTGCTTCCCACCCCTTGAAACACATACTTGATTTCTTCATTACACCTTGGAAACACGCTGAAGGAGAGGCAAGGCCAAAGAGAAGCATGTTAGACCACAGCGGTGTAAGAAACAATATCAGATGCCTCGAATCTCTATGCAATAATATCTGATGATGCCCAGATATTATAAGGTATAAAGTATGCCATACTGTGCATTATAAGGATATTGCAAGTTACTGAGTAGTTCCATTACCATATACAGAAATGAGACGAAGTTCCTTTATGAGGTCATCGAACTATGAGGTGACATGCAAAAACCTCATAATGTATGGCAGATTATATTTTATTCCATATGGTGCAGGTGTCGCCAACCTGTTGATTGCGAGTAACCAGAAGCTCGCATACACCTTCAGAGTAGCTTGTACCAATGGAAACAATTGTCAGACCCCCTGATTTTTGCAGAGTCTCATATATTTACCTCCAGGGGGTTTGAAAATGTTCCCTGTTTGCCTTCCTGCATGAAGAGTTTTTCTTCCCATTGTACGGTAATTTTAACCACATTGCAAGAAAATGTTTACTCTAACCGAACCCAGCCCCGAAGAGCTTTTCTATGCCTAGTTGCGTAGGGGAACACCAAGTCACTTCTACAAAGAATATCTTGCGTACAATTGTGTTAATGTTAAATAAGGACTTGTGCTCCATAAATCGCAGCAAAACTCAGGGGCATATTACCAACAACTAGCGATAATTATCGCTATGTTGGCTTAGCGGCAATAATTTTATCGCCGTGTTGCGGCGATTTTTATCGCTTAGGAGCCTTGCTATTATCAAGGTTTATCTCCTAAGCGATAAAAATCGGCCGAAATGCATGAATATCGCTGTAAAGTCAGCGATATTCATGCATTACCGAGCTAATGCTCTTAGCCTTGTTATCCACCTCCCATTGGATAACATGGCTAAGAACTGCTCAGGGCAGGTGTTAGCTTTTGGAGATATTCGCGCTTAGCGCGAATATCTCCAAAAGTTGGTAATAGGAGATAGCGATGTTAGCGACTGTTTCCAGTCGCTAACATCTTGGCACGCCCACTTTGCATGTCATTAGTGATAAATATCTCTGACATGCAAAGCGGGGCCCAAGATGGTCGATATCTCCTACTACCTGTCGCTAACTGGTGTTAGTGACAGCTAGGTAATAGGGAGATAATTTTATCTCCGCTTTCTTGGCTTTTAAAGCCAAAAAAGCGGAGATAAATCCCTTGATAATATGCCCCTCAGTTTTCAAACCGATGTGGCAAATCGAAAAGCACGGCCAATATTAGTTAGACCTCTCCAAAAGATTCATAAAAACTGTAAACACCCACGCTGAACATTAAATAGAGACTTTGACCTCTTTCATACAATTCAGCACACAAAGATATAGAGGGAAAGAAGATAAAGTGATTCGGCCAAGATCACACAATTCGGTCAAGTTGTTAAGAGAGAATTAGTACCCAAGTGTCCTGTTTCTACAGTCCACAATATAGCTCATACGAGACTACATTGTGCCTCCATTTCTTTTCCTATCCCTGTGTGCGGAGTTCCATTGAAGCAGAGGAGACAACACAGAGGCACGAAAAGATGTCAGAGATGGTTGCTTGTGGACACCTGAGCAGCTCTACCACGGATCTCTGTACACCACCAATCTTACCTTAATGTCTGTCTCTTCCCAGACAGATGATGTCATCATCTCCTCACCTTGACATTAAACAGGTGTCCCCATTACAAAACCACCGGGGTGTCTGGTAGTTTTGATATGAATTTGGCAGCCTGTGTTCAGCAGACGCCCCAGGCTGCGAGCATCAATATTGAGAGCTGTGCTGCAGGTGCAAGATGTGGGAGACACTTGGCCTAGCTCCTCGGAGTCGAGTCCAGGCACTTAAGTGGTTGCTAGACCATCCCCATATGCTTCCAGATCACGTTCAAGAGTTCACGAACATTAGAGAGAATGCTTCTGGGACTCCAAGGCGGAGATTAAAGAATTTGTGTTCTTTGACGAAAAAAAGACATTCTGAACCTTGTCGACTGACTGAATTAAGGGCTGACCTGCTGTTTCAGTGTTAAGGTCTGTACAGTCTGTACAGCTATGCGTCAACGTAGTGGCAGTTGCTCCCAAAAATAAAAACACTTACCTGCCTGCCTCTGCATCTTCTTCCTTCGTTCTCCTTAACAGGAACAGGAAGCACCCACCCAGGCTCCCATGACCAATCACAACGCTGCAATGCATTGTTGCGGCAATGCAGCGTTGGGATTGGTCTGAGCTCTGTGGTCCGGCGCTTATCCAGGAATGGGAGCCTGGGGCATGTTTTCCACCCAGGCTGTAATGCAGCTGGGATGGAGAACATGCAAAGTGTACATGACTGTTTGGCCAGCCCAAGAGCACCTTAGCAGCGAAGCCACCTCCTCGCCAGCGAGGCCTTTAGGAAACTGACACTGGTCTCAGTCTTCAAGAAAGCAAAATTGAAGCAGATTGTTGCAGCTTCAGGGATCTGTGGGTCACTCGCTTATAAAGACATATAAACCAGGAGTGCCCTAGTTGAGGGGCATTTGGGGTTTCATGCCAGAAGATCACATAAAGAGAGCCTGGTAGTAATATGGTGCCCTGAATATTGTTCACAAAAATGCCGTCCCATTAGGTTATTGTTTCTATTACTAACTGAACTTGTACTGACATTCGCATCATATTCAAATTATGCAGATTTTTTAAATGTATACACTGATGTGTAATAAATCTTTTTTAAAGCGTTTGGCAGTGACTTTTAAGTAATTATGTATGCTTAGTGCGCACATGGGATGCAGAAGTACTGAAACCTACCCTATTAGCAAGATTCAGGCTGTATGTATCAGTTTCAATTGTATGTCATATGCGTAATCTGAATTCCGCAGGATCAGCACTATTTGTGTCTAGGACGTAAGCCATAACGTATATGCCCATGAACGTATGTGTCTTCATAGAGCATGAACATAGCTACTAAGCAAAGCTGCGCTGTTCAATGGGGGGCCGTGCGTGTGTCAATGTCCAGCAGTTTAAATCAGGACTGATAGTCACTCGTTGAAAAAGTTGACAAAGTTGAAAATGTGTCAAGAGACGGTATTTACTGTTGGCAACAATACCCCGGTACCTCATGCAACAATAGGTTATTAGGCATCAGATCGTCTACTGAGCCTTTAGTGGCAGCTAGGACAATGCCTTGTTCAAATTCATCGCCTATGACAACCATTTGCAAACTCGCGCCATTTTAGATGGTCAGTTGTCTACCATTTTACATGTACTAATGCTTATAGAGTGCCTAGGTGATGTTCTCAAAGGCCTTTGGCACTGCCCAGCTAAATGTGCTGCTTGGTCATTACTGTTTGAACTTCATGATACATAGAAAAGACAGGATTTCGGCAATTGTTGTTTGGGAGATATTTGAAAATGCATAAGGTGTTTCCCATCCTGCCACCAAATTGTCTTTTTGATATGGGTTGTATGCAAGTATATCACTTTCCTAACTACATAATGTAATGTTATTCATGCTCTCCTTTTCAATCATGCAGATGTGAATGAATGCGAAGACAAGAATGGCGGCTGTGAAGCCCAGTGCTGCAATACCATTGGCAGCTTCTACTGCAAGTGCCCGGATGGAGAGGCCTTGAAGGAGGATGGGAAGACCTGCGAAGGTACGCCCATGGGTGATGAGATTTAGGGATGCAATAGCTTTATTGGAGGGAGTTAAAGTGGGGATTGCTAAATTCTCCATCCAAGATTGTCAAACACGCATTCCAATTTACATGCATTTGATTGTGATTGAGATGAACCCAACAGTAACCTTTTGTGTTGGAACGCCTATTGAACTTTCATTGCACAAGATTTATAAATTGACAAATGTGTTTATAATGTGCCAAAAAGTACTACTTCTAAAGAACAATAAAACTAGTTCAGCAGACAAGAGTTAGAGAAATTTGGCAAATGGGGAAGAACAGATATAGTATACCCAATAATTGTAATCTACATGCCAAATGGCCCCTTGGAACCTTTATCAAAGATTTTCATCCTAGGATGAGAACAAATATTTGGAATTATATCTTGACAGCAAAAAACCTTTTATTTTTTAAGCTTACGTACCTCCAGAAAAAATCTGCAAATAATGCCACATTCTAACGTAAGAGTTTGTTCAAATGGGTTCAAAATGGATGAAATTCTGGCCAAGAAGTGTACAAGAGAGAGTTTTATAGAGGTACAATGCCCTGCAGCGGCTACACCTCGCTCACCAGAAAGTCAAATAACATTAAATAAAATAGCAGTGCATGCTGCAGATCACATATTCTTCCTTCGGTCATGGCAAGTGTTTGCTTCACTGTGTTTTTTAAATATACGTATGGAATAAGCCGTTGTTTTCTCACCAAGAAGTGTTTGTAAGCTTTTTAGACCATATTTATTTAAAAAGAGGAGCTTGAGAAACCATCAGATTTTACAATTTAATAGTTGAGGGATAATGCACAGACAAAGAAGCAACCAAGTTAATGTGAGCATGTACAGCCCGATTAACAAAGCTTTTTCTGCGTTTAGTTGGTTAGTATAGACTTAGGTGTGACTCACTCTGTAATTTTCAACTCTAGAACACTTTCTCCAAATTCACTTTGCAGCGCTGGTAACTAGTTATGATTAGTTTGCGTAGTCTTTTTTTTTCTTTCTTTGTGCTACTTCTATCATTTTTTTTAATGTTAACTTACTTAGGGCCTTACTACGAGTTTGGCGGTCGACAGCCGTAGGACCTCATCTGCCCCCGCTAGCATCCCACAGCATTGGTGATTCTAAGACCACCATATTACGAGTTGACCACAGGGCCTGCAGTGTGGAGGTGGGGATCTTGCAGCTGTGGTGATTATGTTTCACAAATATATCGATGCCTGTGTGTGCACTTCGACTGCAGATGTGTCGCTTGCACACATATGCATGATATATGTGGGAACAAAACATATAACTATTACCAGGGTTCAACCCATATGTGGGCAGTCCTGGCAATATGGTATATGGGTTGAAGCGGACTCACCTGAAAATCGCTGCAAACAGGGTCGTAATCCTCAGGGTGAAAATCCTGCTGTGAAAGGGGGGGGGGGTGTGCCTGGAAGAAGAAGAAAGGGGTGAGTACGCACCCCAAATCCTTCATCACCACTACCTTGAAGCATGCGGTCAGACCACCGTGGTCCGCTCGTATAACCGGCAACTCGTAATACGGATGGCAGTGAGCTCCCCTATACCGACCCATTGCGGCTGTCTTTCCCTGACCGCAAACCCAACTGTTGGCGGTCTGCTGGTGGTCTCGCCAGTCCAGCGGTGGTATTTCCAGAGAAGATTCTCACAACTCGTAATACAGCGGTCAGGCCACCAAGCTCACCTCGCTCGGACCGCCTCTGCCTGAACGGCGGCCCAGAAGACCGCCAAACTCATAGTAAAGGTCCTAAAACTAAAATTAGCAGAGACCCGCTGTAGAAGCAGTATCCAAAACATACACGGAATAACTTGAAATAGCAAGGAATACAAATGTATCCACTAGGCCTAATTGTTAGAACTCATTTCTAGGGAATTGAGAAGTTTTCCAAAAGGCAGTTGCCACAAATAGCCACTAGGGGTGAGGCAGAGACAGTGCCATATTACTATGACATGTGACTTACTCTAAATCTTCTGGCCTTTCAAAGGATTCCAGGGTATCTCGGAAAGTTGATGATTCAGCATCCTCCCCTTAAAAACTTCTAGAACAGACATAGAGCCTTCTAGACTTCCAAGCAGCTGGAGTAAGCAGTCCAGCCAGCGGAAAGTTGGTGAAGACAGATATTAATATTATTGCCTAGTTTTTATGCTTATTTTTGCTACTTTATGGACTTTTCATCTTGAGCAACTCATTTTGGCTACCAGCAGGCCATACACATTGTTGCAAAAGCTGAACTGTCAGCGTGGCGATGACTGGTTTATGGATAAATCGGACATCTGGCCCATTCCGTTTATCAACAAGCCATGCCATTATCTCGTGCAGTACATGACTGGCATTTTTTCTCTCTCGAGTGAAATCATCGCGTGCTTTCGCTTCTGGAATGTACCATTCCCTCAGCTCTTGCTCGCAGCTGCTGCCCGTCTGTCAGAGGTGGCGCAACCGCCATTCTTGTGGTTTGGGAGCGTGCAGGGCTTGTTTAGGCAAAATATGCAAAAAACGAGATCTTTAATCTAGATATCCCGTGTAATGCAACGGAGAGAGGAATGGGTCGCGTGCGCGCGCGTCCTGGGATTGGGCTCTATTGGGCTGCACAAGGTCACACAGAACCTGTAGCTAATTCTTTGGACAGGCCAGGGAGGTCTGGGTAGTTTAACTATTCTTTTAAAGACGCGAAGGTTCTAGAAGGCCCTCTGGCAACATTTGCTATTTTCCAAATGGACGACTACTTTTCACTTCTGTTTACTTGAAATGTGCTTTAAACAGAATTCAGCATTTTCAATGCATTACAAAAAGTAATTACCACTATTACTAGCTCTGGTTTGACAGGACTACCCCATTGTTACTAATGGTTTAAAATATAGTTGGGGCGCCACTTAGAGGAGTGTTTTATCTCACCTCATGTGTATCATTCCACTTTCTTAAAAGAGATTCAATTGAAATGCTCGGGGGACTATTTTGCCAGTGAAAAGTACACTCTACCAACTCAGGATCATATTAATTTATTTTTCTTCCATATGCAACCTATAGGAATGCAACCCTTTTTTGGCAAATTGTCGGGCTTTAATGTGCTAAACAGCATTGGTATTTGTAACGCATGCAAACAGCATTTTTAAATGCATGTGATTACATGCATTATCACTATGAAGTCAGAAGATATAATGTTCTTTAAATCGGACTTTAAAATATGTTATTATCATTTTATTTTACACTATTCTCTGGTGCTGTAAAGGTGCGGGGGTGTGGGGGGGCAGTGCCAGCCACAGAGCAGGGAGAGGTGTGGTTTGCACACTCCAAAGTGGGCATGACGGCTTGGCAGGCCGCCATGCCCGGTCAAACAGTCATGTGCACTTTGCATGTTCCACACCAGACTGCATTACACAGCCTGGTGGAGAACATTCCCAGGCCCCCAGTCTCATCTGAGCACAGATTCACCGCACTCAGACCAAACACAATGCTGCAGTGCAGCTTTGTGATTGGCCATGGGGAGCCTTGGTGCCCCCTGTTCCTTCACGACTTGTGAATGAACAGGATGAAGGAGAGCCGGCCTCTGGGAAGGTAAGCTCGTTTTTATTCTTCTCTATTTTTTTTCTCACCTTTTCTTTTTTTAACTCTCCTACCAACCCCACTACTCCCTGGTAACAGCCGCCACTGCCTTTCCACAGTATCGGGAGTTAGCCCAGATACATGTCTTTCAGCCAATGAATTTACCTCCTCATCTCTAAAGTGGCCAAGGGTCTTGACACCATTCCCCCTAATGCATCTGAGTATAAACAGCCCAGCAAGGAACAGGAAGTTAGATCTGCATTTCACATACTTGGATGAAACACATCATCACCACTGGCATAGCACGAAATGATGGGGCCCGCAGTGAAATGTGACAAAGGGCCCCAAAGTCTCCAATATCTTGATGGTTGGGTGCCCACTGAAAGATTGGGCTTCCCCAATGCGCCACAGGGACACATTGAATGCCTCTGATCATCAGGTCATCTCAACCCAGTGAAGCTGCCAAGGTTAGTAGAATTCCTGAAAGCCAATGGTTTTACAGAGTTTTTTGATAGTTCTTCACAAAAGAGTTGAAAGTCTTTCTTTGCTCTGACACTGAAGAAACGTGCCAACAATTGGCCAAACGATGAAGTGGTTATTTAAATAAATGGGGGATTTTTTTTTACTCATTATAAATGCTTATTTTGCATGAAGGATTCTGTATTCTGATGTTATGATCTATAGTCTGCTGGTCTCTTATTTTTAGGGTCGAGCCGGCGAGAGCATGAGCTAGCTTACAACACTATTGTGTTCAATAAAGGACTTGCAGCCTACCCATTGATTACCATTTGGTGGCTCACGTTTCAGTCTTCTGTGGTGCCACATAACTGGACAGCGTAGGTCAAACGCAGGCCCATTTGCTCTATGCAGCCGGGACCAAGCACAGACTAATAAAACGTAATTAGTGCCCATCCGCTGCTCCTGACGTGATTGAGGTACTATTTCTCCACCCCACTGTCCCCTCTCCTGCCCTCATCTGGTTCCCCAGTTGTTGTTCTAAGCTGATGTCCTTTCCAGAGGGGGTGTTTGGACGAGAAAATCAGCCTGTGCAATGCACATACACATCACTCGAAATGTGCATGAATAAGGATACAAATAAGTGTCATGAGGCAATGTTGTACAGGGGTTGCCCTCCATCCACAGTCCGCACCTTCCCTCCCCGTGCCACCTGTCAGATCCCAGTAGCTTGTACATTCTGTTGCCAAGATTCCCACCTAGACAGGAATGTACCATTTCAACAATGTCATTTTATTGCAGCCATCAACAGTGGACTGCAGGGTGCCTTAATGTGCCTTATTCAAACATGGCTGTTTCAGTGCCCTCTTGCCAAAATTCTTTAACCTCTCAACACTCTCCTAAGGGATCTTAAGTTGATTTAGTCAGTCTCATTGCAGACGAAATGCTGTTATTCAGCTGAACATACACAGCACATCAAAGAACTGCACTGAACACGAAATCATAACTGCAGCTCCCCACCATGCTAAAATCACACTCTCTTTCGCAAAGATTCTCTTTAGTTGAATAATTGTATTTCATTAGAGATGTGGCATTGTGGTCAAAGCTGCCGCCTATGGTGCTGGGGAACACGGTTTGAGTCTCGGAGTCTGCTCAACATCTTGTGATTCTGGGAAAATCTCTTAAATACAACACTTATGAGTCGAGTTGGCACTATATAAATCTGCATACAAACAAAGACTTTGTTGTGATGCAGAAACCTCACTGATGAAACAAAGAACAGCCGTAAACTTACTCTGATGGTCGTCCTCAGAGCCTCGAGAAGCTGAGATAGAAAAGCACTCAAAAAGAAGTTCTACAAAACCAATTGCAGCTCTAATTTTTTTTATTGAAAGCCATGAAAAACTAGAGCTGTTAAAAATAATACATTGGACATCCACCATTAATATTTGTTGCCGTATTAACATTTATCAGTGAGACTGGCTCGATTTGTTTTCTCCCCTCCCCACACTGAGCTCTCTGTTATTCAAGCTGTTTGCCATTAGCTCACCCCCTCCTCATGCCCATTGCCACAGATATGGCAACTTTAGAAATGTAGTTTGTGAATAGCAATGGGCTTACGTTTTTGAGGCTGTGTGTTTATAGTACCCCGGGTCTCCATAAACCACTCCCTAAATTTCACCTACACCCCTGCTAGTTTGTATTAAAGTACTCCCTATTCTCTCCCCACTTTCCTTGACTCTCCCATCTTTACTACTAAAACATAGACATACGTGTGCAGAGCTATTAGCCACTGTGGCGGAGATTTCTGCATAGAAAAGAAATGGGAGGTGGATGTCGTTGTCAGGTTAGTGAATAGTGTTTTTTGATGTATATGAATAGTTCTACTGTAGCACTCAGGGGCGTAGCTTCAAGGGGGATGGATGTTTGGGGTGTAACACCCCCCTAAGAAATGTATTATTTAATAAATAGTTGGGTTCCCGTTCAGGAGCATTCACTCAGGTATAATAAAGTGTCTGTCGGAATTCACCTGGAATTTTAAATAAACAGACAAAGACACACACACACTCTCGTCTCTGTTTTGGAGGTCTTAAAACATGGTTATTTTCAGCAGCGGTCGGTAGTAGGTGTTCCTGCAGGGCGGTGACGTGGGGAGGGGTAGGGTGGGGCGTAGTAATCTATGGATTACGGACTTTAACAGGTAAGTAAACATAAATATAAATAAAACAAATTTCGTTGCTTGCACTGCATTACAAAATGCGATGCAGTGCACACAACGAAATTCGTTTTATTTATTTTGATGTTTACTTACCTGTTAAAGTCTGTAATCCATAGATTACTACCCCCACCCTGCCCCTCCCGCTCCCCACGTCACCGCCCTGCAGGAACACCTACTACCGACCGCTGCTGGTTATTTTACAAAGTACTGTGTTTTAAGTACCCCCTCACAATCTGCACCCCTTTTCCTTTCCCCTGCCCGTTATGCCATCACATGCTCTTCCTCTCATATAATAATTAACATAAATATCCAGTGTGATTGTCGGAGAAGCTGAAGCTCACGCCTCGCCCTCAGTCTTACTGACCAAGCTATGCCCTGTTAATCCTGTTTTATGTACTACAAGATGCAGTTTGTGAATAGCACCCCAAGGGGCATATGTATCAAACAATGGTTTTGCGATTCTCAAATAGCGATTTTTTGAGAATCGCTCTTTGAGAAGCGCAAAACGAGATGTAATTAAAAATACGCAAATATTTTGCGATTCCATGAAATTCCTTAATAGCGACTCGCAAATTGCGAGTCGCAATTAAGGAATGGCTTCCCATCCATTCATTTCTATGGGCCAAGATGCCCATAGGAATGACTGGGAATTGTGTGCGCAATTTGCGAGTACCCAATAGGTACTCGCAAATTGCGCACGCAATTTCAAGGGTGCAAACGTGCCTAAAGGACACCTTGTTGCACTCCTGAAATGTGCATTTGTGCACATGTGGCACACATACATGCCCTACGGGCATGTATGTGTGCCACATGGCACTTTGAAAAATTCAGAAAAGTGCATTTTTCACTGAAGTTGGTGGTAATTTGCGATTCCTTAAACTAAAATCGCACAACTTGGGTGCTTCCTACATTGCATTTAAGGAATCGCAATTTGCGATTCCTTAAATGCATTTGCAAAATAGGGAATCACAAATTTTGCAATCCCTATTTTGCGAGGGCCTTTTGGTATGATACATCCCAAAAGGCTTTTACACGTTCGCAAATAGGCCGATTCTGAAAATCAACCCGTTTGCAAACGGGAATGCGCTTGATACATATGCCCCCAAGCGTTTAATATCTCCCAAAGTGTCCCCAGTACATGTTTAGTTTTGTACACCAGTATTCACTAGCCCCCAGATTCATCAAAGTCCTCTTTTGCGAGTCCTTAATAGCGATTATTAAGGAATCGCTATTAAAGACTCGCAAAACGGGATGCATGTAGAAATCGCAATATTTTTTGCGATTTCTATTGCTTCCTTATTTGTGATTCGCTAATTGCTAATCGCAAATAAGGAATGGCTTTTCCATTCATTCCTATGGGCCTCAAGGCGATTAGCAATTAGCGAATCGCAAATAAGGAAGCGATTTCAAGGGTGCCAGGGTGTCCAAAGGACACGCTTCAGAAGATCGGCCCACATGCACCACTGCTATAAACTAATTGTAAGCGACAAAACGTCTCAAATAGAGGAATTAAATGAATGTTGTTTAAAAAGTGTCACGCATAAATTAAAGGTTGTTGCTTTTTGTGACTCTGTCCTGTAAGCCAGGCTCTCGCTTCTCACCAGTTTAAGCCACGTGACCTGGATATTACTGTCAATGGGGTATTTTCTCACTCCTTACCAGCAAAGCTTCAAACATCTTTTTACAAGTATTTCTGACAATGGTCTGACAAATTCAGCTCAGCAACCTGGTGATTTATGGCCTAGTCTGGGAAGCATGAAGAGTTTACTGTAGCAAGGGTAATCTGAGAGGGCTAACCTGAGTCACCCTCACTGTGCACCAGCAGGGGACAATAACATGAGTTACCTTTGAACAGAAATACCGAAAACCTCCTTTGACAGACGAAAACACCATAGACCATACATAGTTTATATTGTGAAAAAGATCATAATCCCCAAAAAGCGACTTTGAAGTGTCTGTGATTTTTTTTCCCCTGTCTTTTTAGGTTATGGGTTTTGACAGCGCAGTTGTACGACAGATATATTGCAAACAATATATTTTTAATATGTACTGGGTCTGCTCCTTTCAGCCCTTGGCTTTCTTTCAGCCTCTTTCAGCCATTGGCTTGGGACTTTGTCGAGCATGTCTTGCCTCAGCCCAGTGGAGCATTTACCTCTCATTTAATGCTATTGGATGCTTAGATGTATCTTCCACCTCCACTCCAGTGTTTGCATTGAACTGCATGAGGGGCTACTTTGTAACTTTATCCCTCTGTTTTCTTTTGGTATGATACATCCCAAAAGGCTTTTTCCCGTTCGCAAATAGGCCGATTCTGAAAATCAACCCGTTTGCAAACGGGAATGCGCTTGATACATATGCCCCCAAGCGTTTAATATCTCCCAAAGTGTCCCCAGTACATGTTTAGTTTTGTACACCAGTATTCACTAGCCCCCAGATTCATCAAAGTCCTCTTTTGCGAGTCCTTAATAGCGATTATTAAGGAATCGCTATTAAAGACTCGCAAAACGGGATGCATGTAGAAATCGCAATATTTTTTGCGATTTCTATTGCTTCCTTATTTGCGATTCGCTAATTGCTAATCGCAAATAAGGAATGGCTTTTCCATTCATTCCTATGGGCCTCAAGGCGATTAGCAATTAGCGAATCGCAAATAAGGAAGCGATTTCAAGGGTGCCAGGGTGTCCAAAGGACACGCTTCAGAAGATCGGCCCACATGCACCACTGCTATAAACTAATTGTAAGCGACAAAACTTCTCAAATAGAGGAATTAAATGAATGTTGTTTAAAAAGTGTCACGCATAAATTAAAGGTTGTTGCTTTTTGTGACTCTGTCCTGTAAGCCAGGCTCTCGCTTCTCACCAGTTTAAGCCACGTGACCTGGATATTACTGTCAATGGGGTATTTTCTCACTCCTTACCAGCAAAGCTTCAAACATCTTTTTACAAGTATTTCTGACAATGGTCTGACAAATTCAGCTCAGCAACCTGGTGATTTATGGCCTAGTCTGGGAAGCATGAAGAGTTTACTGTAGCAAGGGTAATCTGAGAGGGCTAACCTGAGTCACCCTCACTGTGCACCAGCAGGGGACAATAACATGAGTTACCTTTGAACAGAAATACCGAAAACCTCCTTTGACAGACGAAAACACCATAGACCATACATAGTTTATATTGTGAAAAAGATCATAATCCCCAAAAAGCGACTTTGAAGTGTCTGTGATTTTTTTTCCCCTGTCTTTTTAGGTTATGGGTTTTGACAGCGCAGTTGTACGACAGATATATTGCAAACAATATATTTTTAATATGTACTGGGTCTGCTCCTTTCAGCCCTTGGCTTTCTTTCAGCCTCTTTCAGCCATTGGCTTGGGACTTTGTCGAGCATGTCTTGCCTCAGCCCAGTGGAGCATTTACCTCTCATTTAATGCTATTGGATGCTTAGATGTATCTTCCACCTCCACTCCAGTGTTTGCATTGAACTGCATGAGGGGCTACTTTGTAACTTTATCCCTCTGTTTTCTTTTGGTATGATACATCCCAAAAGGCTTTTTCCCGTTCGCAAATAGGCCGATTCTGAAAATCAACCCGTTTGCAAACGGGAATGCGCTTGATACATATGCCCCCAAGCGTTTAATATCTCCCAAAGTGTCCCCAGTACATGTTTAGTTTTGTACACCAGTATTCACTAGCCCCCAGATTCATCAAAGTCCTCTTTTGCGAGTCCTTAATAGCGATTATTAAGGAATCGCTATTAAAGACTCGCAAAACGGGATGCATGTAGAAATCGCAATATTTTTTGCGATTTCTATTGCTTCCTTATTTGCGATTCGCTAATTGCTAATCGCAAATAAGGAATGGCTTTTCCATTCATTCCTATGGGCCTCAAGGCGATTAGCAATTAGCGAATCGCAAATAAGGAAGCGATTTCAAGGGTGCCAGGGTGTCCAAAGGACACGCTTCAGAAGATCGGCCCACATGCACCACTGCTATAAACTAATTGTAAGCGACAAAACTTCTCAAATAGAGGAATTAAATGAATGTTGTTTAAAAAGTGTCACGCATAAATTAAAGGTTGTTGCTTTTTGTGACTCTGTCCTGTAAGCCAGGCTCTCGCTTCTCACCAGTTTAAGCCACGTGACCTGGATATTACTGTCAATGGGGTATTTTCTCACTCCTTACCAGCAAAGCTTCAAACATCTTTTTACAAGTATTTCTGACAATGGTCTGACAAATTCAGCTCAGCAACCTGGTGATTTATGGCCTAGTCTGGGAAGCATGAAGAGTTTACTGTAGCAAGGGTAATCTGAGAGGGCTAACCTGAGTCACCCTCACTGTGCACCAGCAGGGGACAATAACATGAGTTACCTTTGAACAGAAATACCGAAAACCTCCTTTGACAGACGAAAACACCATAGACCATACATAGTTTATATTGTGAAAAAGATCATAATCCCCAAAAAGCGACTTTGAAGTGTCTGTGATTTTTTTCCCCCTGTCTTTTTAGGTTATGGGTTTTGACAGCGCAGTTGTACGACAGATATATTGCAAACAATATATTTTTAATATGTACTGGGTCTGCTCCTTTCAGCCCTTGGCTTTCTTTCAGCCTCTTTCAGCCATTGGCTTGGGACTTTGTCGAGCATGTCTTGCCTCAGCCCAGTGGAGCATTTACCTCTCATTTAATGCTATTGGATGCTTAGATGTATCTTCCACCTCCACTCCAGTGTTTGCATTGAACTGCATGAGGGGCTACTTTGTAACTTTATCCCTCTGTTTTCTCTCCTCCTAGTTTTTCGCTTGTGTCTCACTCTAATGTGCTAGCACTGCATGCTTTGGCGCATTATACCCATCGCTATTGGCTTTGCCGATGCATGCTTTGTAAAAGTCTGTGCAATTTCACCTTACATCTTGATGGTACAGTTTGTTAATGGATGTTTGGTTACTAGCTAGCAAAACCCATGCACATGACGTTACATTAATACTGTGTGATTCGGTTGCACAAGCTTTATGGTAGACACGTTAAAATAGGCTGGGTTGCCTTACCATATCAAAGGCCTCGTACATTAAACCTGCCCATGGGTGATTTCTGTTTCCTTGGCGTATTGTAGAACTCAGTAACCAAAAGGTAAATTGAACCTCATTTTTTTGGCTGTGGGAAGGGGTGGCGGGTGCGATAGAGGGTTATTTTTGTAGCCAACAATTCTCTACCAGTGGCAATAATGCATTTTTTTGTTACCAAGTCTGACTCGTAGGTCAGTCATGCTTTAGAATATTAAAGGGTGATGGAGCAAATTATGTGTCTTTTGGCAGGTAATGTCCACTGACGTCCCCATTGCATTCATTGCCTGATGTACAAGATGGCTGCCACATTCAACGCAATTCAAGGCAACAACTTGTAGGGAAATCAGATTTCTTTTTGTGCCACTCCACTTATGACAGGCATTTAATCGCAATGAACCACGGTGTAACCAGCAGGACAGATCTCGAGCTTAGGTGACAGTATATTCGATCTGCAGCTCGCGTGGCTTCAGGATTGAAGGAGCTTTAAGATTCAATTATAGATAAAAAGATGAACGATGACAGGCGGGATATCACAAAATACCAGATGATAAAGATGGCGAGCAATGCAGCTATATGTCAGCTGCAATGAAGGAGATGGGTGTGGGAGATGAGTTAATGAAACTGGATAAAGCAGAGATGAGCGGCAGACCCAGTGCTAGCATCTTTTACCTGACACAACTTTAAGCTGTATCTTGTATTATTTGAATTAAAAATAGTATGGACAGGAGAGATCTGAAGGTCACTGCCAGCAAGATCCAAGCCGAATTTGAGATGAAGAGGAGCCAATAAGATTCAACCTCAAGTCCAAATAACTAGCAAGAGTTGTCTGAATGGAAAAAAAGATAAAAGCCCTGCAGGACACTGGAATGGAATAAGAAGGGTGCCATTTTACATTTGTATGATTCATGCTCAAAGAATCTGATATTCACATAGATCACACTTAAATACACATACAGTGTAACAAAACAAGACAGTCACAGGCACATAGAACAAGACACCTCCTACAGACATTTGTGCCTACAGACAGAAACACAAAGCATCAGACCTATGAGCACCCATGCATAAAAACTACTGGACATACATCCACCTATACATAGGGCCACTGGAATGATGCAATTGTTCGGCGATTTTCGTATAGTTATAGAATTGCCACATTTGCCACTTAATCCATCATCTACTGCATAATCTGCAGATTGTAACCCAAAAAAACTGTTTCCAACTCAAACAGTTAAAAAGTTACTAAAAATGCAGCATTACACTTTGCCATGCAGTGGAAGCCCCTTTGTGAAGCTGAACTGGTCACCTTTCTGTTGCTTATTGGTATATTTGGGTGTTAAACATTAACCACTGAGGTGCAACCAATACCTAGACAGGGTTCACAAGTTTAAAAATGATGAAATAATGAAGTAATACTATTACAAAATGTTCAGGATAATGCGGCACTATTTGCCTTTTCTTGCCGCATAATTTCAGTGGCCCTGTCTATGCACAAAAACAGCACAGAGGATCACACACAAATATACAAAACAAACAAAAACATACCGCCTATAAACCATAACTGGACACCTCTAGCTGCATGTAAATGCTGTATGCAAAAAATGGAGGCCAGAAGCAAAAACACAGAGGCTGCTGCTTTTATTGGAGAAAATGATTGGTCTGAAGCCCTCTTATTGGAGTCCCATTTTTGGTTAGTGTCAGCACCAAAGGCATTTGATTTACTTTGTAACCCTGCTTGTGAGGTAGAAAAAGGTGCCAACCCATTAACAGTAAAACACAAACAATTGAAGAAGGGTCTGAGGGAAATTTAAAGACCTGCCCAGTTCGTATCCCCCTAACTGTAATCCTAACAACAAAAGAAGGCCTTCCACCAAGCTCGGGTCCTGCGATGAGACAACGCCGGACAGAGCGGGGCCTCCTTTTTCCTGAGCTGGGTTCCAGGAGAGGTGAGGTACACTCCCTGTACTATTCAGATGTAAGAGACACCGTTTGGTACAGAGGAACACGATTTTGGACTATTTATGTATATCCTTTACAGATTGTCGTTACGTTCACTTTATGTATGCAGTAGCTAATGCTTAGAACTCTGGCCCTGAAGAAAGCAATGGGATCTTGTCCCTACCGGCTGAAACATGTTGGCCTTGTAAATGCAGTTATATGTTTAGACTGCTTCCTCTGCATTGTTCTCGTTTGTTTGAGGGAAAGGACAAATTACATTAGAGTTTTTCGCCTATTGATCCTTTTACCCCTTGTTTTTAACTCACACATCTTTTGATTTTTGCACTGCACTCGATCCCATCTTTATCATTTGTTCATGGGTACCTTAGCGATTGATGGTGCGACCCAATTGAGTAAGGGCGATGGATGGGTCTCATTGATCAAGAGACATACCACCCCATTTTTGGATGACCAAATGAGAACACTTGATCTACATACCTATTTGATGGGAATCCAACACATCTCTGTACGGGTCTTACCAACAATCTCAGTAGGTCCTTCGACAGGTTTGTCCTGGCACACATTCTGATATAGAGACTTATGTAGCTCTATTAGCGCCTAACTCACTTATGTAGGAGTTTTGCAGCAGCTCGGAGTACTTGAAGCTCCATTATAGACCCCCGGTTCTTTTGTTGTTAGGCCAACCCATTAACACCTTCGCTGTGGGGTGTTTTCCCCCCGCTGTGCGGGGGGAGGGGGGTCGCGCGCGGTTCCGCTGCGCTTATGACGAGCTCAGCTCGTCATGAGCACAGTGGAGCTGCACACGTGACGAGCTGAGCTCGTCACGACTACACCCATTTTGGAACTTTCAGCACAGAAATTATCCCCGCGTGCGAACGTTCCAACGGCCGTGACGAGTTCAGCTCATCATGAGTGCAGCTCAACCGTGCCTCATGACGAGCTGAGCTCGTCATAAGCACACAACGGGTTAAGATAATTGTTTTATGAAATTCGTAAAAAGAGATGTGAAAGGGTAAGAGGATGGGAGGGTTTATCTCTGTGAGTCCTTTGAGACTCCTGGAATAAGTATGTCTACCCCACCCCAGCTGTGGCATGGCTTGAAGAGGTGGGAGGATGGAAGCATGCTCATATTCAGAGATTTCCGGAAACGGATTCTCTCCCCTCCGTTCCAGAGGAGGAGGTAGCCCAGTTGGGCATGGGGCAGTAAAGTGCCAGGCTACCTATGTGTCCCCCTGTGTTGGACGCAGACAGCTTCATACACACCTTTATTAGACAGGACTCAAACAAGCCTACAAAGAAGGCCAGACACATAGAGAGATAGAAGGATGGACAGACGGCTCGGTGCAGACTTGACGTACACTTAATCTTTAGCTTTTCTGTGGTTGAAATTATTTTCTGGATTTTGAAAGGTAAACAGCGTTTACAACGCAACTTTTACCACGCACTACCTTTACCATGCAACTTTTACAACGCAATTCGTTACAACGAATTGCGCTGGGGGGGCGCTGTAGGATAGGTAATAGTTTAATTTCCTATCCAACACCTTCCCTACTATCCACAGGGATTGGAGTTGGAATAGTAAATTAAACTATTCACTATCCAGCGCCCCCCAACGCAAGTCGTTGTAGCGACTTGTGTTGTAAAACCTGCGTTGTAAAGGCATGCGTGGAAAAAGCATGTGTTGTAAAGACATACATCCTTTTGAAAAGAATGGAATGTCATCATCCATTAAAATGTAAGCCTTGTGAACCTAATAGTTCAAAGACAACGTGGTGTTCCTCTTGGAAGTACAGGAAATAACCTTTTAAAAGGGCCAAACATTGTTTTGATTACTTCTAAGACGGACACCATGTTGCATCTATCTGCAATGCGAAGTCCATCTCGGAAGTATAGAAAATACCATTCCAAGATGTCTGGCTGCTGCTATGGGCTTTTCCAGTGCCACAACAATTTTACAAAAATTGGGAAAACCAACAGGCCAACAAACAAGCACTGACAAAGTGGAACTGATTGGCTTCTCTACTACTTGTTTAAAGTACAACCATGTAACAAGTAAAGAAGAATGGGAGAAATTCCCAAACCATGCTTTGTAAATTGCACTCTTCGTGCAGATCACCTTCTACATTTGCAGAATGCTCCTAAAGACAGTGCCCACTTAATACAGATGAATCCAGATTGCTCAGGATCACACTCTCACATACGGTGAAGGCCAAATGGATGTTATTTTTCAGATTTGTACCAACTCCTCAACCCTCCCCATTTACCCCCTCTTCCCAATGGGCAGTTTTTGGGGTGCTGGTTGGCTAAAGATGACAACAGAACCCTGTTGAATTTAAAAACTCCATCTTGCACTCACCGCAGCACCCCTTCAGAGCCTAGTCATCACTTCCAATGACGGAACCCCAACTGCTCAGTTGCTCTGCTGATCTGCCCCACGAGTATTCTAGTTATATAGATGTACTACACATAAGGAATTCCACTGACTCTGCATCATCAGATGCTACAAACATACACATTTTAATGCTCAAAACCACAAAGATGTATCACATAAATTGGGTCTTGATCTGTTGCTCCTGCTGCCAATATGCAGTGGGGGGTGGGGGGGTCAGGTCAGCAGCAGTGGCGGGGAAGGGGGGGTAGAATAAAAAAAGAAGAAAATTTACCTGATCCTGCGGCCACCTCGCGCTTCAGCGCTTCTCCGTTCTCCTGCTCCTCCCCACAGTCCCTGGGACAGACTTTCCAACCAGTCCAGACGCTGCCCTCATACTATGAGAGCAGCGCCAGGATTGGCCTGAGAGGACTGGTTTGATGCTCAACACAGGGAGTCTGTGCCCATTCTCCACCCGGCTGTAGAATACAGCCGGGTTAGAGAAACCTAACTGCTCATGTCTGTTTGGCCAGCCTAGGATGGCCGGCCAAACAGACATATCCCTGTGACCTCAGCCTCTTCCCCCCTATATACGCTGGCTCAGCCAGCACCTGAAAAATGAAACGATAATAAAATATTTTCTTTTTCAGCTGCTGGCTCTGAGCCAGTGGGACGATGCTCCTCCGCCATTGCGGAGGAGCCGCCCCCGATCTTCATGCGTAATTTTACAGTGTTTTACCAGAGTCAATTCGGGTTTCAAAGTATTTGTGTTCAGAAGCACTGGCAAAGCCAACAGGTCTTATAAGTTGGCTGACAGTGAAGGCCTGTTGGATTTGCCAGTGCTGTGTAGAATCAGCAAAAAGAGAAGAAAAGTGTGTCATGACACTGGGCCACCATGGCGTCATAACTCACCTTTTTGCTGCTTGTTTTTGTCACCATATGCACAAAAAAAAATTGATGGACGGAATGCTGGACAATGCAAACATTCACCCCCAGTCACAAGGGTCTGGGTTTAATCCATCATTCTTTTGCTCACCACACCAGTTTGGACCCAGCCATATGCAAAACAATCATGACCCTGTTCCTTGTGGGAACAGTACAGCCCGAACTGCCAAGCCAGGTCCTCCCTGGACTGGAAACAAGCATCCTGGGACCGGTTTCAGGGCATCACCCTTCATCAGCCAGGCTAGCTTGAAACCAGTGGTGTAGTGAGCACGGGACCCACATCTGGGCATACCCTTCCCACTTAGGGCAACATATGCAAAAGAAACAATTGAAGGACGGAATGCTGGACAATTCATGCGTGTGACTACAGCAGGGAAAGATCAACACTATGTGTTTTTTTTTTTTACTTACCATCCGTGATGTTGGTCGCTAATCTTGGAGGGGGTATATGAAAAAATATGGGAAATGTCTGCAAATGCGACTTTTTGTAAAAGGATGAAGCCAATAGCGTTAAACACAGACGTGCTTCAAGACAGGGGGATGCGAGACGGAAGCAGCTGACGGTGAGGAAGCAAGTGAATACCTGTAATCCCATGGAATGCTAAAGGGAAATGAAAAAAAAGGTTCCCTGAATGTGAGCAGTGGAAGGCTGCAAGCATTCAATCAAAGGTAAAGAAGCTACCCTTCATGGGGGAGACAAACTATAGATAAGAAAGGAAAGCCACTGAGAAGGAAGCAAGCAGTTGGGAATGGCAAGAAATCCAACCAATTGTAAACAATGTGCTAGGCTCAGGGCTTTAAGTGGAAGGAAAAAACTAGGAGGTCTCTAGAAGGGGTGTGGCCGATGTAATTAAGGGTGTGGCTTAAAACACTTATGCTGAAAATATGTACTTAGCAAAGTTTTCCACCCGAATGGTATGCTTCTTCTGTCATTGATTGCATCGAGATCCAGATAATACAAGTAAAATTACACTTACAAGAAGCCAGGACTATTGGCTTTGACAATGGTTGTAAGTTGCATAACATAAATAAACAACTCAGTTCTGAAACGATGACAGTGACATAACTACAATGAGTCTCTTTGAAGTTACATCAAAAGCAGTGAAGAGTGATACTGCTGCAGAGTTCAGATTATTTTTCTTCATCCTGAGGGTGAGGGTGAAAATGGAGAGCCCAATAGGGACTCATCTCAGCACCTGCTTTTTAGAACTGCTGGTGCTGAGCACTGGCAGAACCCGGCCCACTTGAAGCCCTGGCTGTCTGGCCTAAAGCCCACAGTAAGTATTAGTATTGTCAACAGTAGTTTTCTGCAACACACAGCTGGAAGATGTTTGTAGACGAAACCTGAAAAGGTGTTGTTGTTGGCCGTGCCAGTTTTCCAACCTGTCAGCTATGCACAGACCTCTGCAGCAGGCCCATAACCTACTGAGATATTGTATGGACATTCATGTATTAAATCTGCTTGCGCTATTTCCAGCTCTTGATTAGGGGTAGGCTGCAAATTGCAAAGCGAGTTGGTCTTTCTTGTGAAATGGGTGACTTTCACAATGCTTTAGTGTCAAATACTCCAGCGTTTTCAGCTATTTGTATATATATATTTTTGGGACTTTCATATAGCACGAACTCGACCCGAAGGTATCAGAGCGCTTTTCATGAGCACCAGTTTCATTACATTTATATTTTTGGGCACGAGGAGATTAAGTGATTTGCTCAGAATCACAGGATGTTCGAGCCTCCCACCAGACTCGAACCTGGTTCCCCAGCGTCAGTGGAGAGCTACATGAAACCTTACAGGGGGAGTAAAATCTTTTCCCTCCCCTTCTATTAATTTATTTCCTCCTAAACTTCGAAATCGTCCTCCCAAATCATGTCTTTCCAATACGATTATTCTTTGCCTGGGTACAAACAAGATTGAAAGTTGGTTGCCAAAGATTCCGTTAGAAAAACACACCAGAATGTGCTCCTATTGGAAGGTGCCCCTGATAATGGAACGAGAAGAGTGATTTATTAGCCAATGGGGAGGCCGCTGTGCTCAAGGCCTATTTGAAATGCGGTCAGCCGTTTCTGGCTACCTGCTGCTGCTGCTGCCGTCCATCACTGCTAGCGGGCTGGACGCGGCTGGATAGGATGTCTTTGGGAGCGCTGGAAGTTTGGAGTCCGTTTGATGTATGGCCCACAGACATTTACGAGAACAAGGCTCCACGTGCAGGAAGTGGTCAGAAAAGCGTGATTGGCCAAAGCTGTCTCTGCTTTTAATCTGTGGAGCGGCAGGCGGCCGAATGTTGTCCTGGGGCCTGCTTTGTGTTCCTTCTGCCCTGCTACCTATTTAGATGGTGCTCTTAGATACAGCATAATGAAGCCTGGCCCCGCGAGCCGGGGTCTGGCCATGAGGTAGTTAATTGGAACCAGGAGCTACCGCCAGGGACTTGAACCTGCCTGTAGGGTCCAGTAATTCACCAGCTCCTGCTGCCGGGCATTTATGGCCGGCTGGTCCCAGGACTCCGGCTAAATGACCCGTTGCACAGGGCTGGACATAAGATTTTTTACATTTTACTGCTTGATGCCATGTTGCTGGCATTACAGCAGCCACCCGGCACGGATCTCCTGTTATTTTTCTCATGAACCACTAAGAGGCATTTTTATAAACATATAAACGTATAAGTATAATTGAGAGAGACAGAAATGCAGTAGGATATTCGTAGAACAAAATGTTGGGCCGACAGAAATTCACATGTTCCAAAAATGTTGCAGGGCCCTTGCAAAACTCTTGAGACATGATTATGTCTAAAATGTTAGGGAACATATGTATGAACACATTTTCCCATAGAGACAGAATTTGTAAAGCCTTTCAATACACCTGGCCCTAGATCTTCTATAGTAAAATCAGACAGATGTGCATGGTGAAATGTGCAAAAACTGCATAGCAGCGCCTACTACGCAAATTGTTTCTAGGCGCTGACATTAGAGGCACATTGTTGTGTTCTTATTCCTTTAATGCTCGTGCATAGAATATGGAGTGTTGTAATAATAAGTTCCATGTGGAACATTAAGGTTACCGAGCTGTTGGAGAAGGACGTCGCTTCCCTGGCTCTCACCTGTTATTAATTATCTTGAATAAATATACTATATTCCACATCATATATGGTCTGCTACCATCACTTCAACTGGCGACGAGGGAAACTGGCGTTTATCTTTACGGACTATTACTGAGAAGTTTATGAGAAGAACTTCCAATTTGTACAAGAAAGAAGAAAAGAAGGAAAGCGTACCAAAACAGAAACTTTGTGAGTTACTATAAAAAAAATTTCTCTTCTCCCTTCGCATGGGGATCGCCGCCTACGACTGCGCTTTAATTTAAATAACTATCGGCAACATGCTCAAAGCTCAGTGACATTAACGGAGCAACCGTTATCGCCTACCTGCATTTTTCAAGAGCGCTCGCCATTCCACTACATGCGCTGACTGTCAAAGGGGCTGCGCGCGTCACTGTCAGCGCGTCTTCCACAATCCCCTCATCTACTGACGTCAGACGCAGGTCACGCAGCGTGACCCCAACGTGGCGGCCATTTTGTATACCTTGTTTATACCGATCGGAAAGTGTTAACATAGATCGGGAATAGATTACAAGATCGAGTTTAAGCATCTAAGGTCGTGTGGCGCATGGCGATATCTACATCTCCAAGGTACGCATTCCAAACAACACAGTAGGTGAAATCGAAATTTAAATAACAATAAAGGAAAAAAGTTGAATAATTTTTCTTTTTGTTTGTGATGTGGAACAATCAGTAACAGGTGAGAAAGTCGGGAGAAGGTTGTTACTAAATTAAATTGTACTTCACAGTGTATGGAAGAAGGGGATTCCAGTGTAAGTACTGTAGTTAGAGACAGAGACATGGCACAACAGAACTTTACGATTAGTCCTCCTGAACCGTTTTGGGTTAAAGGTACCCAACCCATTATAAAATGGATAGAATGGAAGGAATACTTCATTAATTATTTGGAAGCTGTTGATGAAACCAAGAAAATGAAAGCTGAACAAAAGAAGAGACTTTTATTACATTCTCTCGGTCCCATAGGATTAAAGACATTTTCAAGGATGAGTAAGTCTGATGACTCCAATTTAGATGAATTCGAAAATGCGATAAAAAATAAGGACAAATACTTTGCTCCTAAGGTGTGCATTGGGGTCATAAGACACAAGTTCTTCCAGAGAAAACAAACCAAAGAGGAAACCGTTGATGAATGGATGGATGATCTCAAGAAATTAGCCATAGATTGTAAATTTGACAATTTACATGACGATTTCATACGTGATCAATTGGTAATGCACAATAACAACTCTGCATTACAAGATCGTCTTTGGGTTAACGGTGACGCACCTCTTGACGACGTTGTTGCCATTATGAGAAAGTCAGAAATGTCAGGGAGGTGTGCAACGGTGGTGAAAGAGACAGAGAAAGATGTTTCCAAAACCTTTGGAACTGTGTGTAAAATTCAAGCTTCAAACAGAAATTTTCGTCAACAACAACAGCAAGGGAGATGGGCTGGTCAACCTGCAAAAGTCCAGAATAAAAACATGGAAGATAGGAGATGCTATAGATGTGACAGTAAAGAACATCTGGCATTTAGTAGACTATGTCCTGCGTTAAAAAAGAAATGTAGTAATTGTGGACTGTTAGGTCACTTTAGTAAGATGTGTCGTAGACGCACAAACGTAAAATATGTGTATGAAGATGAGAGTGAGAATGTGGATGAATTAGAAACCGAAGAAGAATGTTGCATAAAAAGTATAAGAGGGAACTACGTGATCAACATTTCAGAAGACTCATTGAAGGGAAAACCAATTTGTGATATATCCCTGGGTGGGGTAACCATAAGTGTGTATGCGGACTCTGGTTCCCCATACACGATCATAAATGAGGAAGTTTGGCAAAAGAAGTTCGTAAATAAGATTGGTGAGCAACTATACCCATCTGATGTCTGCCCAATCAGTTTTACAGGTAACAAGATAGGCATGATAGGTTTTAGGTGGCTTACCTTTGTATTTAAAGGCAGATCCACAAGAGCAAAGTTGTATGTGGCAAAGGTTGGGCCATCTGTATTAGGATGGTTCGATCAGAAGAAATTACACATTATCTTAGACCCTAATTCTAAGGACAAGGTTTTGATTTTGGATGACTGTAGTAGAATGGAGGAAAAGTTATCTGAAAGTTTTCCCAAAGTATTCAATAAGAAGTTGGGTGTTCTGAAGGGGTTTGAGCATAAGATAATTTTAAAGGCTGATGCACAACCCAAGGTTCATAAAGTGAGACCATTACCTATTCTTATAAGGGAGGAAGTGAAAAAGGAAATCCAGGGTCTACTTGCCAAAGGCATTATAGAAGAAGTGGAAACATCAGAGTGGATTTCTCCGATTGTGGTTGCCCGGAAACCCAACGGAAAAATCCGTCTATGCATTGATTTGCGCCATTTGAACAATAACATCGTGGTGGAAAAGTTTCCCCTTCCTAGAATAAATGAAATGGTTTCTTCCCTTAAAGGTGCTACATGGTTTTCCACGATAGATCTTTCTGCCGCCTACCACCAGGTGATGTTGGATCCTAACTCTAAGAACCTCACGGCGTTTATAACACCGTTTGGTTGTTATCAATTCAGGCGTATGCCCTTTGGGTTGGCCTCAGCCGCTGCTGTTTTTCAGCGGCTGATGCATAGACTGTTTGGAGATATGGAGAATATCTCATTTTTTCAAGATGATATTCTTGTGGCAGCTAAAGACAAGGAAAGTCATGATTCCAAATTGAAACAAGTTTTGGAAACCTTGCAGTCAGCTGGCCTGACTGTAGAGTTGTCCAAGTGCAAATTCAGCCAAAGAAGTGTTTCATATTTGGGGCATGTTATAAGTGAGGAAGGTGTCCACCCCAAACCTACCTTGGTGGAAAATATTGTTAAGTTCTCGGCACCTGTTTCGAAAGATGAAGTGAGAACGTTCCTCGGCATGGCTGAATACTGTGCCAAGTTCATAAAGAATTTCGCAACAAAAGTTCACAATATGCGTGCACTGTTGAAGAAGAACTCTAAGTTCTTTTGGAGTGAGTTATGTGAGGAAGAGTTTAATTTGATCAAGAAGGAGTTACAAAAAGTAAATGCTCTTGCCAGTTTTGACCCTAATGCTAACTGTTTGCTCACAACTGACGCAAGTGACAAGGGTTTGGGCGCTGTGTTATCACAGTATGATGACCGTGGTAAAGAAAAGGTAATTCTTTTTGCCTCTAGGGCTATTTCCCCTGCTGAAAGTAGGTACCCTATCATCGAGAGGGAGGCCCTTGCGTGTGCGTGGGCGCTGGAGCATTTCCGAGCGTTTGTTTGGGGCAAACCTGTGACCATTCGTACAGACCATAAACCATTGATCCGCATTTTATCAAGTGATGGCATCTCAGGTGCATCCGCAAGGTTAGCTAGATTATCTATGCGGATGAAAGAATATATCTATAATATGGTTTATCTGCCTGGTAGAGACAACCGCATTGCTGATTGTTTGTCGAGACTTCCACCCCCTTTGGAAGAGTGTGAAGATGACCCCTGGAGCGAATACTGTGTGGCTTTAATACATGATTGTGGTGAACCTGCGATAAGCAAAACGGAATGGTTGACGGAACAAGGGAAAGATTCTATATTGAAAAGTGTTTTAGAGTATATTTGTAAGGGCTGGCCCAAAGTGAGAAATATTCCTGGTTTGGATGCTTTTTGGCAAATCCGCACGGAGTTGTCCTCGGAAAATGATATGTTGTTTAGAGGTGACAGGATCGTCCCACCTATGTCTCTAAGAAAGAAAATTCTAAAATTGTGCCATGAGGGGCATTTTGGGATTATGAGAACCAAATCTATTGTCAAAGGCATGTTCTGGTGGCCTGGAGTTGATGGAGAGGTTGAGGAGTTTGTCAGAAAGTGTACAGTTTGCATGTCTGCTGACAAAACTCTTAGGACCTTTAAGCCCAAGATGAGTGATGGTTTAATTCCCAACTTTCCTTGGGACACCATCGCGGTGGATATATTTGGACCTGTAGGGGATTCTAGAGAATATGGTTTGGTAGCGATTGACCTTTTTTCCAAGTGGCCTATTGTCAAAATTGTGGAAAGGGTTGACACTCAGACAGTACTAAAATTTTTGGACAAAATATTCATAATGGAGGGTTTACCAGCTTGTGTGCTATCGGACAATGGTGTCCAATTTACGTCTAGACTAGCAAAAGAGTATTTCGACAGATGTGGTATTAAACACAAAACCACTGCTTTATATAATCCTAGCGGCAACGGCACTGTCGAAAGGTTTAACAGAGTGATCAAGGGTATCATTCAAGCCTCTGTGCACAGTGGACTTGATTGGAAGGTACAGGTACAGAAGGCAGTTTGGTCATATAGAGTTACTGTACAGAACAGCACTGGCATGTCCCCGTTCACCATGATGAGGGGCAGAACAGCTAGATGTAAGTTTAATCCCGGATGGCTGGTTGATGGAAAAGTGGCATGTTGGTCTCCGGTAGATGTCAAGGACAGATTAATGTCCAGTCACGAGAAGAGCAGAGAATTCTATGACTCTCACCATAATACTAAAGACGTCTCCATCAAGGTTGGAGACTGGGTGAGGGTGAAGAAGCCTTTTAAGGTTCCCAAGGGTATGAGCCGTTTCGAACCACCTTGTAAAATTGCTGAAGTTTTAAGGAATTCTGTAAGACTGGATGATGGTAGAGTATGGAATCTTAAAAATATTGCCTTTAACCCTGATCAAAATTGTGTAGATGTACTTCCTGATTTATGTATCAACAATTTTGATTGGGTAGAAGATCATTTTGATAATAGCCAAGTTCAGTCTCAACTGGGTAAGGATTTGACGGCCACTTCTGATGAACCCAGACAATCCTACTTTCCTTTGAGTATTGAGGGGGGAGTGGGTGAAGGTTGTAGTCATGAACATGAAGTTCAAACTAATGTCAATGCTTCAACAAGTTTGGACGCAAGTATTACACAGAATAAGACCAATGTGTTACTTGATAAAAGAACTAGAGTTATGCCCAGATGGCTGAAAGATTATGCTTTGTAATATTGTTCCTCCTGTTTATTTCAATCCTTTTTTGTTCCTCATCTTCCCTCCTTCCTTTGTTTTATTTCCCCCGATTTGCCTTTAATGTATGGGGGGGGGGATGTGTTGTGTTCTTATTCCTTTAATGCTCGTGCATAGAATATGGAGTGTTGTAATAATAAGTTCCATGTGGAACATTAAGGTTACCGAGCTGTTGGAGAAGGACGTCGCTTCCCTGGCTCTCACCTGTTATTAATTATCTTGAATAAATATACTATATTCCACATCATATATGGTCTGCTACCATCACTTCACACATCTATCAGTGATGCAGCAGGGCCAGTTTCCCTGCAGCCGGATTGGCTTAATTTTATTATTCAAACCTGCAAGTCAGGAGCCCCATTTCATTGTCTGCAGTAGGGCAGTTTGCAGCCTTTCCATGCCACTGCCTGATACCACATGTATTGTGATACAATGCAGCAGTGCAAGTTTTTTTCTGATAGAGAGTTTTAACCGCTGACTTCTCACTTTGTGAATTTCCTCAGGTGCCAGACTGGATCTGGAAACTTTCAAAACAATTTCCTTGTGCGTTGGTAGGTGGCGTAATGCAACTCCGGGTCGGATCTGTCCAACCCAGGATGTGACGCTGGGACCCCTATATCTGCTCCACCTCTGTGTGCGGACTTCAGTTCCTTTCTTTCCACACCACCGAAGGTGAATCCCGAGAATCTTAATTCGGTTAGTTAATATAATTTTCACCAAAATTTGTTTCAGCGTCCAGACACGGAAGCAATCTCGCTCCTGAGACTGATCCCGCAAGCGGTCATCATAGAAGTTGTGGGGGTTAGGTCTGTCCAAGAAGTCAAAGAAAGGTAAGAAATCCAAGCATGGGTCTCCGTCGCCCTGCCACTTCCATCCCTTGAATTTGCGCGACACCCGGAGTACTTCCAGTCAGTGGAGTTGTTCACCGCTTTAAGGACCACCAGCATTTGCAAATTCTTCTGAGAGGTTTCTGCCATAAATAGTGATAGCAACATCTAACTCACATACGTCATCTGCCAAAAACACTGTGCTAGGTACCGCAAATCGCCAAGAGATGCCAAGTAAAAAGGGCAGCTATAATTTCAGGAAGATACCTATGTCAAAAAATCCTGTGCTAACTTGAAGGGTCTTATGAGCTGTGTCAGTGTCGGCAATGTTGATTGTAGCAACAATAATGTGGCAACAGCTTTATTTCCTGGATATGCTGTTTCAAACTCTCTGGGAAGTCTGGAGTGGGAAAGAGCCTAATGGTAAAACATGCTTTATCTGCAATATCAATACCCTGCTCCCCAGGACTGGGCCTATTTGCTCACCAGGAGCCGTCCTGGCTGAACTTGCAGACTTAACTGCCAGAGATACTGATGGAGGAAGAAATCAACCACAATCAATATCAATTTGAAAGAAAAAGTATTGGAAAAATCAATTGAACGTTGATCTTTTACATAAAACTCCATAAAATGCGCTAAAAATCGAGAACTTTTTTGTTGAGGAAGCTGAATCAATCACCATTTAAGTCTAGAGGGGCCAATTAAAATTTCTGAAAAGATTCAGCAAAAGCTGACAAAATGACAAAGGACTCCTAGGTGTCTTTTCAGCTGGACTGGGACATGATGGTAGGCTGAATTACTAGTAGATATGGAAGGGGGGTGTTAGGCCGGATATTTATATTTTGCTTATGAACTTGGAAAGTTTATGATTTTTCTACTTTATGAAATTACAGAGTTGTTTTTTTTACCTTCTAACTAATTTAGGTTTCTTTTTACCCAATAATGTTTTTGGGTCGAGCATTCAAGACCTCTTGTATATACTTCAGTATATACTTATATGTGTATGTACTTTGTGGGCTCTGGTGATCATCCCTAGGACTTATCTGCTTCTGCTTAGGGACTTTTTTTCTGTTCAACTGCCATTACTTAACTGTCTTGATAGAAAACGACCAGTAGAGGTCAGTAAAATACCAGAATTGCTTTTAGCGGAGGGACTTTCTTTATTAATTTTTCTGGCAACTGCCTCTATTTAACTTTCTAGATAGAAAACGACCAGCAGAGGTCAGTAAAATACCAAAATTACTTTAGCATTCTCTAGATTCCAGTGCATAGAAATTGTCTTCCACAAGCACCAGTAGACAATAATATTTTTTTCAAATCTTGTATTTTCAGTGATATGACCACGAAAGGCCCTAATTTTATATTAATAATAGAGCTTTGGACTATACCATTTCCTGCTTAAATGCAATTTTTCTCTCCATGTGTTCTCATGCCTGGCATGTCACGCAGTTTGGTGCTTACTTTCCCCCCATGTTAAAGAACAGTAGATGTTTCAGCACCCAGGCTAATGTGCTGCATAGCTAAATACATATAAGGTCCCAAAGATAACACCGATTGCATTGCAAATGCTTGTTTATGTTACAACCCTCTTGCAAAAAGTGCATTTAGGATATTTATTATTTCAGCAAAATAACAAAAACATTATTTCAATAATTTTGCTGAAATACTTTTTAAGGTACGTTTCTCGCATGTTTAAAATCAATTATAGTATCCTTGTACACAAAATCTTTTGGTGCATGTGGTAGAGAAGTCCCACAGCTTTTACAAGATGTTTTCTCAACACAGATGGTTGGAACATGTGATGCAAGGAATAGGATCTTGTGGGTGTTTAGTTTTTCAACCTCATAATGCTCTAACTGAGGCAAAGCAGGAGAGGAAGTCAGACTGATCACATGTACACTAGATCCGTGGAGCTGCTTCATCCCAGTCCCACAGATGAAGCTCTAAAAATTTCAAGACCTAGATTATTATCCTACATGCAGTGGAGCGATACACGAAAAATTGATTTGGTACACTGTGTGAAAGATAAAACATTGTACAGCACTAAATATACAGATGTTTGCAGGTCAGTGACCTCAATTGGCCATCCTAACGCAGAAAACATCTATTTTGCATGATGCTCGGGATTCCTCTGTGTTGCAATGGCAAGTCAGTGGTGTATAACATAGGATTTCTTCTCAAAGTACACCATCTAATATAAATTCTGATATACACACACCAGCAGAACGGTTTGCCTTGTAATATGTGTGAAACTGAGCACATTCTTTTTTCTAAGCATACGTTTATCATGCGAAATCCATTTTTAGTTCTTGCCTCGGCAGCGCTTGCGCTGTCTCTTCAAGTCATTAAGTATCTAGGATATGGGCTTGAAAAAGCTCCCATCGTTTTCATTGGTTCCTTGTTGCTGTCCTCTAGAAATGCTGGCTTTTCAGTGGTGAATACACTTAGTAGTCTCTCCTTTTGAAATTTTGTATCCTCTCATGAGGATTGTCCCTTTTACATGTGTTCTTACTGTTCAAGTTATTTATACTTAGAGAGAAATCTTTTTTTAGTTGGCCTGCCTCTTTGCTCATTAACTGTTCTGTTTACTCGTACAGTGAAACTTCTGTCATATTGTTTGCTTGTTTGTAATTGTTTCCTGCCTCGGCCCTTGTTCTGATGTATGTGTTCTCCCCTACGCATTCACCTGATGGGAGTTTCCGAAAACAGTGTGTTTTATTTTGTGAATTTGTGTACAATGAAAGTCAGCCTTTACAGCGTGGTTTTGTAATTTATGAGTTTTTTTCTCTTTGAAACTGTTTCTTTATTTTAAATGGAGCATGTTGGTCAATTGTTTCTTAATTACTTTTCTGTACACTAGATGGTGATAGGTTTCTTTTTATTTTCTTGCGCTTGTGCGTTTTAAATATTTCTGTTTACTTTTTGTGCACTTGTGCGTTTAAAATACGTATTGTTACTGTTTCTTTCTGTTTAAATGGAACGTGCAGTGCCGCGCACAAGCCCCACCTATCCCGCCCACGAGTGGACGTCACAACCCCTCACTGCTCGCAGAGAATTGTCATAGGTGCAACATTTTAGAAAGATCCATGAGCCTGCTAACGCTGCCCCATTTGATGACTTGAATAGTCGATCCCCGGACACCATGATTGGTTCCTAATTGATGCATGCTGCTTCTGCACAAGCTCGTGTTCATCCGCTGCACTCAGTAAACAGACCGCCCGAATGGCCCCCTGCCCCTGCTCAGTATGTGCACACTTTAACGGGCTGGCCCAGCGAGACAAAGGGAGTGACACCCCTGCCTGTTGTAAAACGGAGGTAATGGGCGCCCATCTGCCTCTAGAAAGGCCACTCAGACATCCACTGGGCCGCTGGCTGTGTTCGAACAATAGAGACAGCGCCCAAATGCCCCCCCAGACTGCTAAAAAAAAAGCAGCCCACTACAGAACTCGGAAACCGCCCCCTCGGGCATTGCCTGAATGCCCGCGTTACCAATCCGACACTGCATGATGCTGACTACTATCCCTGCTGCCTCCCACTCCGCAAAAAACACACAAGTGGCCTGACATGCCGAGCACAGACTACTTTTTATCAGCCCACGCAGCTGTTGTCCATGTTGCCTCCTCACACGCCCACCCGCTGTGTTTCCTCCCGCTATCCCTCTAATCACCATTCATACCAAAAACACGA
Organism: Lissotriton helveticus; assembly: GCF_964261635.1. Classification (NCBI taxonomy): domain Eukaryota; kingdom Metazoa; phylum Chordata; class Amphibia; order Caudata; family Salamandridae; genus Lissotriton; species Lissotriton helveticus. The sequence continues at coordinate 361,293,315 of NC_136065.1, read as the reverse complement.
CTTTTCAAAACCAAAGGCATCCTACCTATAACTGTTGTTGAGAAAGCACAATAAGAGGCTACTGAGCTCTTAGTACCTGTAAATGTCGAAGCGTGCCCATGCCTGTTGAACAAAGGAAGGCACTTGCATGGAAATAATTATTCAAATATGCTACTAGTAGAAACATTTCTCAAAATCACTGGGATATTTACAATAAAACTGAAACCACTGACGCACACCACTGCTGTGCAAGCAGACTGGCATTCATTTCCGTAATCTATTTTTTAAAAGAACTTTCTTAATGTGCTTCTCCCTTGTTTAAATTATATACATTATGTACAAAATTGCTTTTTTTGGCGAATGTGGTCATGTGCCTACAAACAAAGGGCACACAATGTAACAGTTCAAGCACCGAGCTGGAACACATTCCTAATGACTTAACCTGTAGAAGTGAAAGGAACCAGAACTGTGATGAAGCCAACAGCACGAATCTCGATGTATTATTTGGCAACCTTATTAGCTCCTTTGATGTTTTGCCTTGCAGCCTCAATTAGTGTTCCACAGTTATTTAGTTACAGCACTTCTTCAAGCCACTAAATGCCACTGCTCACCAACCGACCCTACGCAAGTGCACCAGTACCAGAATATTCCCACAAATACACACCCTACGAGCACTCACTGCGCTCCATTTCACTCCTCAGAGTCGACATCTGTAAGTTTTAAATAAGAAATAGTGGTGCTGAATAACATGGAGGGAATTTTTTGTTTTCACAAATGCTGTATGTGGAAATGGTGTTTTCATGGATTCCAATATCCATTTTATCAAAGTTGAAAGAACGGACAAATTGAATTCTAGCTTTTCCTTCTGCAAAGCTTCTCTTAGGCTGAAGCTTGATGGGGCAACAACTTTTTAAAGTTTGTGCTCAGCGCCTTACTTTAGTGCACAGAAATTCTGGGCAGTGATCTGACTTTACGTATTACACCCAAACATTACAAAAATATTGACCTATAGTAGCAATTCATGTTAATTTTGAGTTTACACCACCTTCTAATTTTATGCTCTATTTGTGTATTGTTCTGCTAATGCTGTGCAGTAAAACGAAAACTGTAATCGCTTTTCTTACAGACCAATGAGAGTTCACATTGCCTCTCACTTTCCAGTATTATTAAGTTTAAACGAAGGACATTTGTAGTTTGAATGACTGCGGACAGACAGAGCAAGCCAGACAGCCCTGACATGACTTTTCAAAGGAGAGTGTAAAAGTTCCTAAAAAATTCAATTGATATCTGAAAGCTATAAAAGGAGATAGAATGTTTATAGTTCACGCAGTCACATGTTTCCAACCTATAGCAATTCAAAACCAAAGACACAATTTCATTGAAGTACTTGAATTGATCAAAGACTCTATTAAGACGTCTATTCAATCTTGCATTCATTTAATATGCAAGGTGAGCCGGTGTTCCTCAGATCAAGGGAGTAGTCAAAAAATTAAAATACCCTCAACTTTCAACCAGAGGTCTTATGGCACCAAACAGGCAAAACAGGTCATTGTAACCCTCTCCAGAAGAGCTTACATGTCTCTTCCACCCAATCATCTAACCATTCATCTTTTCATCCTTCCTACCACCTGCTGATATCCACCACTTCAATCAATCAATCAATCAATCAATCAATCAAGACATTTATAAAGCGCACTACATAGCCGTTAGGGTCTCAAGGAGCTGGGGGTGGTCGGAGGGGTGCTGCTACTGATCGAAGAGCCAGGTCTTGAGGAGTCTTCTGAAGGCCAGTAGGTCTTGGGTCTGCCCTAGTTTTGTGGGGAGGGTGCTCCAGGTCTTGGTGACGAGGTGGGAGAAGGATCTGCCGCCGCCGGTCGTTCTTTGGATGCGAGGAACTGTGGCGATGGCGAGGCCTGCGGAGCGGAGCTGGCGGGTAGGGGTGTAGAAGCTGAGTCGTCTGTTGAGGTATGCTGGGCCGGTGTTGTGGAGAGCGTTGTGCGCGTGGAGGAGGAGCTTGAAGGTGACCCTCTTGTTGACGGGGAGCCAGTGCAGGTCTCTCAGGTGGGGGGTGATGTGGCTGCGGCGGGGGATGTCATGGATCAGGCGTGCTGAGGCGTTCTGGATGCGTTGCAGCCGTGTTAGGAGCTTGGCCAACGTTCCTGCGTAGAGGGCGTTTCTGTAGTCCAGCCTGCTGGTGACGAGGGCCTGGGTGACTGTTTTTCTCGCTTGGGTGGAGATCCACTTGAAGATCCTGCGGAGCATTTGGAGGGTGTTGAAGCAGGATGAGGAGACGGCGTTGACCTGCTTAGTCATGGAGAGGGTGGTGTCGAGGATGACCCCTAGGTTGCGTGCGTGGTCGGTGGGTGTCGGTGCAGTTCCCAGTGTTATCAGCCACCAGGAGTCTTCCCAGGCTGAGGGTGTGGGGCCAAGGATGAGTGTGAGAAGTTGGCCTGATGTGCAGTGCTCACTATTCTAGTGATCACTATATATCAGTCCAAACAACCCTTATTGATGATTGGTTGTAAGTCAACCTTATAGACCAGCTATCCTAGTAGCATGGATACGAGCAGTCTAAGGCTAAGACTCTAGAGGGCGTGTTAAGCCAGCTGTTTTACCATCACATTACCCCTTGAACACCCAGTGAAAGGACACCACACAAGTGTTATGAAAATAAACAATGTATTTATTAGAATCACAACAACCCTGTACTCTTTATGAGGACAGGGTGCTAAGCACACAACAAAACTCTTACGAAAATACTTTTAAGTTAGCACGTTACACAAATGCCCGAGGGGCACGAAAAACCATATACGCTAAAAGTGGGATGCGAATTACTAGCAGGTAAGTAACAGTTCTAATAGGCTTTGGAATCGCTAGGACTTGACTAGGGAATCGTTAGATTACTACTAGGAGGCCCAGGGGACTCGGGTGCAGAGTGTGCACTCTCACGCGGGATGCGGGACAAAGTCTATGGAAGCTAGAATTCACAAAGTTAGTGTTCACGGGCGAACCCGACCTGGTAGGAAGAAAACGACAGTGGATCCTGACCCTAGGATAGTGAGGCTATGCTGGGACACCGAAGTGCCGAAGTTACCTAGCCCAGGGGCTGCAGCTGCATAGGTCTGAAAAGACGTCGGGGATCTCGTTGCCGGACCAGGAGCCTGGAAGAAGGAAGTTGCTGGCAGGCGACCAGTGAAGGAAAGTTCGATGGATCCAAGCCTGGATCAAGGAAGAAGAAACCTGAAAGCAGAGGGGACCAAGTTCTTGAATCACTAGCCAGTGATTAAGTGGGCACCAGGATGGCACCGGGCGAAGTCACCGCAGTCAGGTGAGTGGGCGCTGCTGGGCTCTGCAGTCTCTCGGACCAGGAGGCGTTGTCGGCGACCAGGATGGAGGTGCGAGCTGTCCCACGAAGGATGAAGTCGTTGGCGTCGAAGTTACCCAGGATTGGGCAACAAGCCTTGGCTAATTCAAGCCCACGCGGTGGACTCAAAATGGCGTCTTGAGTGGACCAGGAGGGTCCGGGGTGCTCCTCTTCTGGAAGGGAGCAAGGGCCAGTCTGGAGCAACCAGACCAGCAGCAGAAATGTCGTCGGGCGTCGTCGGGAAGGCCACAAGCCAACGGGCTAGTAGCCAAACAACGCGGTGAGCAGCAGAAGGCAGAAGGGCCCCACGCAGATCGTGGAGATGCTGGGGGGCTGCACTTCGGAGCTGGAGCTGCTCAGAGTCGGGGCTTCTCGGACCCCAAAGCACTCACCAGTAGATTACTCGGCGGGCTTGCTGGAAAGAAGTCGTGCAGTCTTGCAGATGGCCGGTCCCTTGAGGTCTCGTCGCACCCACGGTTCTCAGCTGGGCTGTAGAGGTGGGTAGAGGTCAGAGGTGCCAGGGAAGCCGGTTCTCGTCGAGCTGGGCAGTCGGATTCCGGAGGAAGGACTTACAGCAGACCGCAGTGTTCTTAGATGGTGCCTGCGGATGCAGGGTGACTACTCCTTAGTCACAAGGGAGAAATCTTAGGAAGAAGTCTTGAGTTCCTTTCGCAGAAAGTAGTTTCAGGATTCAAAGATGATCTGATTTTGAAGGGGGCCAGTCTCTACCTTTATCTGGGAAAAGGGGGCTGGCACGCGACTAGGTCCTGCCCTATGGGTGGGACCAGGAGGGGGGTGGTTACACCCACTTCCTTGGCGGGCTTTTCCCCAGCACAGGGTCTGGAGTGACCCTGGAACTGGTTCCAGCCAGCCTATGCACAGTGAGCACCGGGGTGCCACGTGCAGTCACCTTCCTCTAAAGCCCTGCCTACCTACAATACACAAAACCCTGTCTGGGACGGTCCTGGCACCGCCCCTGGCAGGAAACCCTTTGTCCTTATCTCCTGCTCTGGGAGGACTCCCAGCAGCAGGAGGGCAGACTTGTGTCTCGGTGGCAGCATCCATTTTGTGGATGCTAAGGCTCTGTCTGACTTTTAACCGGGTTATAGGTTACAGGCATGTCGTGTCCCTCTAGAAGGGTGGAATGCTAACCCCGTCGCCAGAATTGGCGAGGGGTTAGTATTCCAATTCGTATGACACCTTACTCGACATGTTTTGATAAAGCGATACCAGAGTTGGCATTTAACCGCGAGGATTATAATGCACTTAAGAGTATATGGTATGCGATATCATGGAAACGGCTAAGGGATGGGTCCCGAAAGCCGCAGACAGGCTCAGCTCATGCCAGAGCACCATCTCACACGATTCCAAGCACTCTGCCTTCAGGATTGTTAAGGCCTGCCATAGGAGTGACTGATAGGAGATCTGTGTGTCCATTTTAGGGTTAGATATAGGTATACTATATCTAAAGCAAAGGGTGAGTACACCACCTTGCCCCAGCTGTCGTGCAGCCAGTTGTGTCAGTTTTAGTTAGTCAATCCAGGGGTGGCATAATACATGCTTCAGCCCCTGGGAGACTTCTGGGTGCACCTCAGCCCTGGGTACAGGGACTTGGAGAGGGCCCAGTGCCAATTCAGTACCTGAGTACAATTTGGATAGAGAGAACAGCTAGGCTGTGGGTCTGATTAGCAGGCCCACAGCCAGGGAAAGTCGTAAACCAGTGCAGCAAAAAGCAAAAAAATCTGGGTGATCATAGGATTGCAGACCCTACTCTCCTACATGACCCCCCCCCAAACTTTGGGACAATAAACTAACCTTGACCAGGTGAGTCTTCTTGCTCTAAGTGGAAATACCTGGAGAGCCCATCAGCATTGCTGTGATCAGTCCCAGGTCTATGCTCCACTGTAAAATCCATCCCCTGTAGGGAAATGGACCACCTAAGCAGTTTGGGGTTTTCACCCTTCATCTGATTTAGCCACAAGAGGGGCTTATGGTCTGTCTGAATGGTGAAGTGAGTGCCAAACAAGTAGGCCCTCAGCTTCTTCAGGGCCCAGACCACAGCAAAGGCCTCCCTCTCAATAGCTGACCAATTTTTCTCTCTGGGTGTCAGCCTCCTACTAATGAAAGCAATAGGCTGATCATTACCATCAAAATTCAGTTGAGACAGAACAGCTCCCACACCCAACTCAGAAGCATCTGTTTGGACAATGAATGGCTTGGAGTAATCTGGACTCTTGAGGATAGGTGCTGTGCACATGGCCTGCTTTAGGTCATTGAATGCTTTCTGACAGCTTGCTGTCCACTGAACTTTCTTTGGCATCTTCTTGCTTGTCAGGTCATTAAGGGGGGTCACTATGGACCCATAATTTCTGACAAACTTCCTATAGTACCCAGTCAGGCCCAAGAAAGCTCGAACCTGAGTCTGGGTGATTGGAGGAGTCCAGTCCTTGATGGCCTGTATCTTACTCTCCAGTGGCTGAACCTGGCCTCCACCTACAAGGTGGCCCAGGTATACAACCTATGACTGCCCTATCTGGCACTTTGTGGCCTTGATAGTGAGGCCTGCCTTTTGCAGGGCCTCTAACACTTTCCTCAGGTGGACCAGGTGATCCTCCCAGGTGGAGCTAAAGACAGCAATATCGTCAAGATAAGCTGCACAGAAGTCATCCAGCCCAGTGAGGACTTGATTCACCAACCTTTGGAAGGTGGCAGGTGCATTTTTCAGTCCAAAGGGCATTACCACAAATTGATAATGCCCCCCAGGGGTAGAAAATGCTGTCTTAGGTTTGGCTTCCTCAGCTAACCTGATTTGCCAATACCCAGCTGTCAAATCAAATGTGCTTAAGAAGTTGGCAGAAGCCAATCTATCTATAAGCTCATCTGCTCTTGGTATTGGGTGGGCATCAGTCTTAGTGACTGCATTGAGGCCTCTGTAGTCTACGCAAAACCTCATCTCTCTCTTACCACCCTGGGTGTGAGGCTTTGGCACTAGAACTACTGGGCTAGCCCAAGGGCTATCTGAGGGCTCAATGACTCCCAGTTCCAACATTTTCTGCACTTCAGTTTTTATGCAGTCTCTAACATGATCAGGCTGTCTGTAGATTTTACTCTTGACAGGCAGACTGTCTCCAGTGTCAACATCATGGGTACACCAATCAGTTTGGCTGGGTGTCAGAGAGAACATATGTCGAAAGGATTGCAGAACTTGCCTGCAATCCTGTTGCTGATGTTCAGTGAGGCTGCCACAAAAGACAACACCATCAACTGACCCATCATCAGGATTCTGAGTGAGCAGGTCTGGGAGAGGGTCACTCTCTTCCTCCTGTCCCTCATCTGTGGCCATGAGCAAGCTCATGTCCTTCCTGTCAACATATGCTTTGAGCCTGTTAACATGGAGCACTCTGAGAGGGCTCCTGGGAGTTCCAAGGTCCACCAAGTAGGTAACCTCTCCCTTTTGCTCAATGATGGTGTGGGGCCCAGACCATTTGTCTTTCAGAGCTGCTGGGGCCACTGGCTCCAGCACCCACACCTTCTGTCCTGGCTGGTACACAGTCAGTACAGCCTTTTGGTCATGCCAAGCTTTTTGAAGTTCCTGGCTGGCCTCAAGGTTTTTAGATGCCTTTTCCATATACTCAGCCATCCTGGAGCGGAGACCAAGTACATAGTCCACTATGTTGGTTGCAGGCTTTTTGAGAGGTCTCTCCCATCCTTCCTTCATCAAACACAGGGGTCCTCTTACAGGATGCCCATACAGAAGCTCAAAAGGGCTGTAGCCAACCCCCTTCTGTGGGACCTCTCTGTAAGCAAACAAGAGGCAGGGGATCAGGACATCCCATCTTCTCCTAAGAGGTTCAGGTAGTCCATGAATCATCCCTTTCAGGGTCCTGTTGAATCTCTCAACAAGCCCATTGCATTGTGGATGATAGGGTGTGGTGAACTTGTAGTTCACACCACACTCTTTCCACATGGCAGTCAGATATCCTGACATGAAGTTTGTACCTCTGTCAGAAACGACCTCCTTAGGGAAACCCACTCTGGAGAACACTCCAACTAGGGCTCTTGCCACTACAGGGGCTGTAGTGGTCCTAAGGGGAATAGCCTCAGGATACCTGGTGGCATGGTCCACCACCACCAGTATAAACTTGTGTCCTGATGCTGTCTGGGGTTCCATTGGACCAACAATGTCAATCCCCACTCTTTCAAAGGGAACCCCCACCACAGGTAGTGGTATAAGGGGGGCCTTTGTTGTGCCACCTGACTTACCACTGGCTTGGCAAGTGACACATGAGCGACAAAACTCCTTGGTATTCTCATTCATATGGGGCCAGTGAAAGTGTGAGACAAGCCTGTCCCAAGTCTTTGTCTGACCTAAATGACCTGCAAGGGGAATCTCATGGGCCAAGGTGAGAAGGAAACCTCTCAGAGACAAGGGGATGACCAGCCTCCTGGTTGCACCAGGCTTGGGGTCTCTTGACTCAGAGTACAGGAGTCCATCTTCCCAGTATACCCTGTGGGCACCTGTGGCATTCCCTGCAGCCTCAGCAGCAGCCTGCTGTCTGAGGGGTTCAAGGGAAGGGCAGCTCAACTGTTCCTTCCCCAGGTCTGCTCTGGAGGGTCCCCCTGAGCCCAGAAACTCAACTTGATCAAGTTCAAGCTCTTTAGGCTCAGTTTCCCTCAGCTCTTCTAGATCAGCCTCCTCAGAGACTTGATCCTCAACCTGGGGCAAGGGGGAAGGCAAAGCCTTACCCTTACTGCTCTTCTTCTTGGGAGGTGTCTGGTCCATAATTTCAGGATCCAGCACCTGTTCAGTGGGGCATCTTCTGGCCTGTGACCTAGTCACAGCAAGCACATGTGCTGGCAAGCCTAACATCTCCATGTGAGTCCTCTGCTCCACTTCTGACCATTGTGATGACTCCAAATCATTGCCCAACAAACAATCAACTGGGAGGTCTGAACTGACTACAACTTTCTTTTGTCCCTTCACTCCACCCCAGGAGAAAGCTACAATTGCCACACTATGACTAGTAGTGACATTGCTGGCATTGGTCACCAGGAAATCAGTACCTGGCATGATCTGTCCAGGGTCCACAAAGTTAGGTGTCACCATGGTGACACTGGCACAAGTGTCCCTATAGGCCTGAGCCATTTTGCCATTAATCAAAGGTGTCTGCCTGTATTTGCCCAAAGTATTGGGACTTATTTCAGGGGACATATCCACATCCCCTGTACAGACAAGGACAGCCTGAGTGAGTGTGCCAACTAAGTTGTCAGACCCCTCAGTACCCAAGGTTAACCCAACTAATGCCTTGGGAGTGACACTACCACTACTGACTGTACTAGGGGGTGCAGTTGCTTTAGGAGCTGTAGTGGTAGGAGTTTGTCCTCCTCCTCTTTTGGTGCACTCACTAAACCAGTGAGATTTACTTTTGCAGTACTGGCACCACCTTTTGGACTGGCCTTCTTGAGCCTTCTTCTTCTGGGAAGCCTGACCCCCACCCTCTTTGGTTTGTTGGGGACCTGGTGAAGACTTCTGGTCATTTTGCTCATTCTTGACATTACCCTTCTGGTCTGCTTTCTTCTGACCACCCTGGTTCTGGTTCTGGTTCTGCTTGATCCTTGTCCTGACCCATTTGTCTGCCTTCTTTCCCAATTCTTGGGGAGAGGTCAGATCTGAATCAACAAGGTGCTGGTGCAGCAACTGGTTCTGACAATTGTTCAAAATTTGTTCTCTCATCATTAGATTATACAATCCTGTGTAATCTGTAACCTTGCTACCCAGCAACCAGCCCTCCAAAGCCTTAGTGGCACAATCCACAAAATCAGACCAGTCCTGAGACTGAGTTTTCTGGGTGTCTCTGAACAGCAACCTGTACTGCTCAGTGGTTAAACCAAACCCATCAACCAGTGTATTCTTCAGGACCTGGTAATTGTTAGCATCCTCCACTCTTGTAGTGAGGAGCTTATCTCTACCTTTACCATCAAAGGAGAGCCACAGTATAGCTGCCCACTGACTCTGGGGAATGTTCTGCACAGTGCAGGCCCTCTCCAGAGCAGCCATCCATTTCTGGATGTCATCCCCTTGCTTAAAGGGGGGCACTATTTTAGTCAGGTGTTTAGTATCTAAACCCTTCTCTCTATCTCTTGGGAGATTGCTGCCACCAGTGGGAGCTAGCCCACTCATCTGCTGCTCTCTTGCCAGGGCAAGCTTCTCTTTGGCCAGGGCAATTTCTTCCCTTTCAATCCTCAGTTCAGCTTGTCTCATCCTAGCTTCATGCTCCTTTCTCTGAGGGGAAGTAAACCTCCTCTGTGGAGGATTCCTTCTCCCCTGAGAAGAGGCATTAGAGTGCAGAGATCTATTGGAGTCCCTAGAAAGAGATCTATCTCTCCTAACTCCAAGGTTAGGCCCACTTCGGGTTAGTACTGGGGGGCCCCCAGATCCTAGCCCAAGTAAGTCTAAGTTGGTCCTAGTTAGCCTTCTGACTACCTCAAGACCCTTGTCTACCTCATCCCCAGAGAGTACCTCCTCATCCTCCTCCTCAACTGCTGAATCAGTGTTGGGGAGGTCTGGATCCCCAGAGGTTCCCTCTAAGGCTGGCATGCTCTCATGTAACTGAGAGAGCTTTCTGGCATCATATGTCTCTAAGAGACCTATCAGAAAGGGAAGGGTGGGGTTAGACCCCTGCTTCAGTTTCCTGGAGACACAGAGTTGTCTCATCTCCTGAAAATTGAGAGCTGCATATCTTGAAGTGACCTGTGGAGGGTCAACACTGACCAGGGGAGTCTCAGTAGAGTCCCCCTGAGTCGACATGCTTTTCTAGTGAGGTGTAAGTGGTGCACTTACCTACACTATATGTTTGCCTACTGATCCCTTGCTAGAGTTGTAGTTTAGGGTGTGCTAGGCCCTAGGAGCTACAACAGCTGGTTCAGTAGAACTCAGAGTATTCTAAGCTAAGTTATATGTACCTTTAGTACTTATGTGATCTTTCACAAGATATTCTTAGGGCATGTGTGGTAAAACAACAGCAAGCTCAAATCCCAACCGCTGCTCACCAATGTGAGAAGTTGGCCTGATGTGCAGTGCTCACTATTCTAGTGATCACTATATATCAGTCCAAACAACCCTTATTGATGATTGGTTGTAAGTCAACCTTATAGACCAGCTATCCTAGTAGCATGGATACGAGCAGTCTAAGGCTAAGACTCTAGAGGGCGTGTTAAGCCAGCTGTTTTACCATCACATTACCCCTTGAACACCCAGTGAAAGGACACCACACAAGTGTTATGAAAATAAACAATGTATTTATTAGAATCACAACAACCCTGTACTCTTTATGAGGACAGGGTGCTAAGCACACAACAAAACTCTTACGAAAATACTTTTAAGTTAGCACGTTACACAAATGCCCGAGGGGCACGAAAAACCATATACGCTAAAAGTGGGATGCGAATTACTAGCAGGTAAGTAACAGTTCTAATAGGCTTTGGAATCGCTAGGACTTGACTAGGGAATCGTTAGATTACTACTAGGAGGCCCAGGGGACTCGGGTGCAGAGTGTGCACTCTCACGCGGGATGCGGGACAAAGTCTATGGAAGCTAGAATTCACAAAGTTAGTGTTCACGGGCGAACCCGACCTGGTAGGAAGAAAACGACAGTGGATCCTGACCCTAGGATAGTGAGGCTATGCTGGGACACCGAAGTGCCGAAGTTACCTAGCCCAGGGGCTGCAGCTGCATAGGTCTGAAAAGACGTCGGGGATCTCGTTGCCGGACCAGGAGCCTGGAAGAAGGAAGTTGCTGGCAGGCGACCAGTGAAGGAAAGTTCGATGGATCCAAGCCTGGATCAAGGAAGAAGAAACCTGAAAGCAGAGGGGACCAAGTTCTTGAATCACTAGCCAGTGATTAAGTGGGCACCAGGATGGCACCGGGCGAAGTCACCGCAGTCAGGTGAGTGGGCGCTGCTGGGCTCTGCAGTCTCTCGGACCAGGAGGCGTTGTCGGCGACCAGGATGGAGGTGCGAGCTGTCCCACGAAGGATGAAGTCGTTGGCGTCGAAGTTACCCAGGATTGGGCAACAAGCCTTGGCTAATTCAAGCCCACGCGGTGGACTCAAAATGGCGTCTTGAGTGGACCAGGAGGGTCCGGGGTGCTCCTCTTCTGGAAGGGAGCAAGGGCCAGTCTGGAGCAACCAGACCAGCAGCAGAAATGTTGTCGGGCGTCGTCGGGAAGGCCACAAGCCAACGGGCTAGTAGCCAAACAACGCGGTGAGCAGCAGAAGGCAGAAGGGCCCCACGCAGATCGTGGAGATGCTGGGGGGCTGCACTTCGGAGCTGGAGCTGCTCAGAGTCGGGGCTTCTCGGACCCCAAAGCACTCACCAGTAGATTACTCGGCGGGCTTGCTGGAAAGAAGTCGTGCAGTCTTGCAGATGGCCGGTCCCTTGAGGTCTCGTCGCACCCACGGTTCTCAGCTGGGCTGTAGAGGTGGGTAGAGGTCAGAGGTGCCAGGGAAGCCGGTTCTCGTCGAGCTGGGCAGTCGGATTCCGGAGGAAGGACTTACAGCAGACCGCAGTGTTCTTAGATGGTGCCTGCGGATGCAGGGTGACTACTCCTTAGTCACAAGGGAGAAATCTTAGGAAGAAGTCTTGAGTTCCTTTCGCAGAAAGTAGTTTCAGGATTCAAAGATGATCTGATTTGGAAGGGGGCCAGTCTCTACCTTTATCTGGGAAAAGGGGGCTGGCACGCGACTAGGTCCTGCCCTATGGGTGGGACCAGGAGGGGGGTGGTTACACCCACTTCCTTGGCGGGCTTTCCCCAGCACAGGGTCTGGAGTGACCCTGGAACTGGTTCCAGCCAGCCTATGCACAGTGAGCACCGGGGTGCCACGTGCAGTCACCTTCCTCTAAAGCCCTGCCTACCTACAATACACAAAACCCTGTCTGGGACGGTGCTGGCACCGCCCCTGGCAGGAAACCCTTTGTCCTTATCTCCTGCTCTGGGAGGACTCCCAGCAGCAGGAGGGCAGACTTGTGTCTCGGTGGCAGCATCCATTTTGTGGATGCTAAGGCTCTGTCTGACTTTTAACCGGGTTATAGGTTACAGGCATGTCGTGTCCCTCTAGAAGGGTGGAATGCTAACCCCGTCGCCAGAATTGGCGAGGGGTTAGTATTCCAATTCGTATGACACCTTACTCGACATGTTTTGATAAAGCGATACCAGAGTTGGCATTTAACCGCGAGGATTATAATGCACTTAAGAGTATATGGTATGCGATATCATGGAAACGGCTAAGGGATGGGTCCCGAAAGCCGCAGACAGGCTCAGCTCATGCCAGAGCACCATCTCACACGATTCCAAGCACTCTGCCTTCAGGATTGTTAAGGCCTGCCATAGGAGTGACTGATAGGAGATCTGTGTGTCCATTTTAGGGTTAGATATAGGTATACTATATCTAAAGCAAAGGGTGAGTACACCACCTTGCCCCAGCTGTCGTGCAGCCAGTTGTGTCAGTTTTAGTTAGTCAATCCAGGGGTGGCATAATACATGCTTCAGCCCCTGGGAGACTTCTGGGTGCACCTCAGCCCTGGGTACAGGGACTTGGAGAGGGCCCAGTGCCAATTCAGTACCTGAGTACAATTTGGATAGAGAGAACAGCTAGGCTGTGGGTCTGATTAGCAGGCCCACAGCCAGGGAAAGTCGTAAACCAGTGCAGCAAAAAGCAAAAAAATCTGGGTGATCATAGGATTGCAGACCCTACTCTCCTACAATGAGGATCTCCGTCTTGTCTGAGTTCAGCTTCAGTCGGCTGTTCTCCATCCATTCAGTGACCTCCTTCTTTCCTTCGTGGAGGTGGTTTTGGTGGTGTGAGAGTCATTAGTGAGGGAGATGATCAGCGGTTCCATGATGAAATATCGATTACTAAAACATCGACCTACCAAAATATCGCCACAAATACATCGTCTACAAAAATATCGTCACCATATACTTAAACAAGGATTTACACAAATATCGATATTTTTTTATCGACTACTCTAATATCGTTAACAATTATATCGACTACATAAATATCGACTACTACATTATCGACAATATTTAAAATAACATTACCTTCTACACTAATATCGACAACACTAATATCGACTACCTTTCTACTTATATTAATATTAAAAAAATATTGTCATTTTCTTTATAACCTTATATACACATTACCTTTCTGTTATTCACTTTTTTATAGTTATTTAAATAAAAAAAAGCTTTTCTAACATATATGTATATACAATATGTATTATTTATTTATATATAATAAGAAAAAATACATTAGTAATATAAAGGATGTATGACGTTACAACGCATACTTTTACAACGCATACCTTTACAACGAAATTTTTACAACGCAAAAACCATTACAACGCATGAATTTACAATGCATGTTTTTACAACACAGGTACCTTTACAACGCATACCATTACAACGTAAGTATTAGTAAGTATATAATATTTTTTTTAATATAAATTAATTAAAATGAATAGATTTTAATAAAATTTAATTTCATTTAATTTAATTTCATTTAATTTATTTAATTAATATATTTTTTTTTTCACCCTGTACCCCTGTACCCCAAAAACACAAAACTGAGCCTGAACCCTAAAAATACCCCTTTACCCAAAAACTAAAAACTGACCCTGACCCCTTAAAATACCCCTTAACCCAAAAAGTAAAAACTGACCCTGAACCCTAAAAATACCCCTTTACCCAAAAACTGAAAACTGACCCTGAACCCTAAAAATTCCCCTTTAACCAAAAACTGAAAACTGACCCTGAACCCTAAAAAAACCCTTTACCCAAAAACTGAAAACTGACCCTGAACCCTAAAAATACCCCTTTACCCAAAAACTGAAAACTGACCCTGAACACTAAAAATACCCCTTTACCCAAAAACTGAAAACTGACCCTGAACCCTAAAAATACCCCTTTACCCAAAAACTGAAAACTGACCCTGAACCCTAAAAATACCCCTTTACCCAAAAACTGAAAACTGACCCTGAACTCTAGAAATTCCCCTTTACCCAAAAACTGAAAACTGACCCTGAACCCTAAAAATACCCCTTTACCCAAAAACTAAAAACTGACCCAGACCCCTTAAAATACCCCTTAACCCAAAAAGTAAAAACTGACCCTGAACCCTAAAAATACCCCTTTACCCAAAAACTGAAAACTGACCCTGAACCCTAAAAATTCCCCTTTAACCAAAAACTGAAAACTGACCCTGAACCCTAAAAAAAACCCTTTACCCAAAAACTGAAAACTGAACCTGAACCCTAAAAATACCCCTCTACCCAAAAACTGAAAACTGACCCTGAACCCTAAAAATACCCCTTTACCCAAAAACGTAAAACTGACCCTGAACCCTAAAAATACCCCTTTACCCAAAAACTGAAAACTGACCTTGAACCCTAAAAATACCCCTTTACCCTAAAAGCCAAAACTGACCCTGAACCCTAAAAATATCCCTTAAAAAACCCCAAACATATTACATTTTAAATATAATTATATACTTACCAATACTTACGTTGTAATGATATGCGTTGTAAAGGTACCTACGTTGTAAAAACATGCCTTGTAAATACATGCATTGTAATGGTTTTTGCGTTGTAAAAGTTTGGTTGTAATGGTAGTGCGTTGTAAAAGTTGTGTTGTAAAGGTTGTATACCAATATAAACATTACCAAACACTATCATACACTCTTATCGGATTACTTTAAATCACATTTAACTAATTTTAACATTGTAATAAATATTTACCATTAAAATAAAACACATATAATACATTTGGTAATAAAAATCTAAAACAATTATTGATGCTACAAACTCTTTACAAAATAACGGCTTTCAAATTCAAACTAATGTTGTCAGCCAATGAATTTAAAATATATTTAATTGAACCAATCAAATATAACCATTAATTAACTCACTACTATAAATACAATTACAAACTTAAATTACCATTTTTGGGCCAAACTGGAGGAAAACGGTTACCTTGCTGAAAAGAAGAGAATACACACCTACTACAACGACTACAACACAGCATACTACAACTCAAGTAAGTCAAGTCCCATTTCATTTATTTTAATATAATTTAAAAATTAATTTTCTAATTTCAAATTTCAAATTTAAATATTGAAATTTCAAATTTCGAATTTTTTATAAATTTTTACATAATTTTCACAATTTTATAATTTTTAACCCACACTTTGTTTTTTGTTTTTCGAATCATTCTTAGCATATATCAAAACAAATACACAAACATAAAATATTACACACTTGACTTATTTTAATATAATTTAAAAATCAATTATCTAATTTCAAATTTCAAATTTCAAATTTAAATATTGAAATTTCAAATTTCGTATTTTTTATAGCAATTTTATTTTTTATTAAACACTATATAAATAAAACCCACACTTAATTACAAAATTATTATATAATACATTCAATTTCAATTAAATATAATTTTTTTCGTATTTCAATTTATAATTTTTGTTAATTAAATTTAAATTTTATTAAACATATTTTAATATACTACCCACCCTTATCCCCTATATCACCAACAACCCGCTACTAAATCTTTTTAAAAACCCATTAAATAAATAATTCTGTTATTTAAATTAAATTTCAAATTTCGCCATTCAAAATAAAAAATGTATTAAAATTTTCAAATTTTTTACCATTCTATACATATTATTTACAC
Organism: Lissotriton helveticus; assembly: GCF_964261635.1. NCBI lineage: Eukaryota > Metazoa > Chordata > Amphibia > Caudata > Salamandridae > Lissotriton > Lissotriton helveticus. The sequence goes on along the minus strand of NC_136065.1, from coordinate 361,277,231 downwards.
TAATTTTTTAAATTACTACCCACCCTTATCCCCTATAATACCAATAACCCGCTCCTAAAATATTTACAAACATTTAATTTTTTTTTACATTTTGATCCCTATAATAATAAAAATAGACATTTAATTAATAATATTAAAACATAAAACTAATTTTTCTACACTTATATAACACATTCAATTATTTTGTCGATATTATATTCAACGATATTTCTCTAAACGATATTCTATACAACGATATTTTATTTTGACGATATTTTTGTCATTATACAAAATCGATATTTACAACAACGATATTTACTTCAACGATATTTTTTAAATTCGATATTCTCACCTCGATATTTATGCTAGTCGATATTATCCCGTCGATATTCCTGCTTTATACCATGATCAGCTGGGTGTCATCGGCGTAATAGATGATGTTGAGGTCGTGCTGTTGGGCGACGTGGGCGAGGGGTGCCATGTAGATGTTGAACAGGGTCGGGCTGAGGGAAGAGCCCTGGGGTACGCCACAGATGACCTCGGTGGCTTTGGAGCAGAAGGGAGGGAGGCCGACGCTCGGAGTTCTGCCGGAGAGGAACGATGTGGTCCAGTCGAGGGCCTTCTCTTGGATTCCGGCGTTGTGTAAGCGTGTTCATAGTGTGTTGTGGCAGACCGTGTCGAAGGCGGCTGACAGGTCTAGGAGGATGAGGGCCGCTATTTCTCCATTGTCAAGCAGGGTCCTGATGTCATCGGTGGCAACGATGAGGGTGGTTTCGGTGCTGTGGTTGCTGTGGAAACCGGACTGGGATGAGCCCAAGATGTTGTTCTCCTCAAGGTAGCGGGTCAGTTGTTTGTTGACGAATTTCTCGGTGACCTTCACCGGGAATGGAAGCAGGGAGATGGGTCGGAAGTTCTTGAGGTCCTTGGGGTCCGCCTTGGGTTTCTTGAGTAAGGCGTTGATCTCGGCATGCTTCCAGCTCTCCGGGAAGGTTGCTGTCTCGAAGGAGATGTTGAATATTCTCCGGAGATGGGGTGCGATGGCTGTGCTGGCTTTGTTGAATATGTGGTGAGGGCATGGGTCTAATAGTGATCCGGAGTGAATGGTGTTCATGATTTTGCTGGTGTCCTCGTCATTGACGCTGGTCCAGGATAGCAGGCGGTTGGTGCGGGTGGTGGTCGTGGGGGTGGTGATTGTCAGGTTGGTCGTGGCGTTGAAGCTGTCGTAGATGTCGGCGATCTTGCGGTGGAAGAAGGTGGCCAGTGAGTCGCACAGGTCTTGCGAAGGTGGGATGTCGTTGGTGTTGGAGCTGGGGTTGGAGGGTTCCTTCACGATGTTGAAGAGCTCTATGCTGTTGTGTGCATTGTTATCTAGGTGGTCCTTGAAGGAGGTCCTCTTGGCGGCTCTGATGAGTTGATGGTGTCTGCGGGTGGTGTTCTTGTGGGCTGTGTAGCTGTCCGGTGATCGTTCGCGGAGCCAGTACGTCTCCAATTTTCGGCATGTTCATTTGGAGGCCTGGAGGTCTTCGGTGAACCAGGTGGCTTTCTTGCTGGTGCGGCTGTTAGAGGGTGACTTGAGCGGGGCGAGGGTGTCAATCCATTGTCTGAGGTTGCGGGCAGTGCTGTTGGGATCGGTGGAGTCGGCGGGCGGGTTTTGCGTGAGGGTAGCGGTTAGCTGGTCTTCGGTGACTTTGCTCCAGCAGCGTCCTCCTTACATTCTGTCATCCATTCAGTCTTTCCTCCAACATTCAGTCTGTCACCATTCCATCTATCCATCCGCCCATCCATATCCAAACCTCCTCATCTATCTTTAAACCTATCCAAGATGGTCCCTTGGGTGGTATGACCGCATTTCACTCTATGCGGACAATATCTTGCTTTATCTGGCCTCCCCGTCGAAATCTCTCATGGTACTTCTGGACATCTTGGCAGTATTCGGCAGATTCTCGGGATTCACGGCTAACTAGGAAAATCCTTAGTGTTCGCCCTATGTGGAGATCCCCCTACTCCTCCTGGAAATTGTCCAATCCAGATCAACACAGCAGGCTTTAAAAACCTCGGCATTTACATCCCACATGACTCTTCAGTCCGATATGCTCAGAATCTGCTTCCGCCCCTGCTCAGACTCAAAAGAGACATCAAAAGATGGAAATCGCTTTCCCTCTCCCTCTTGGGTGGGCAGCCCTGTTTAAAATGATGTCTCCGCCACACCAGCTATATGCTTTGCAGTATGCTCTTGACCCGGTACCCCAAAAATACTTTAGAGACATAGAGGGCCTTCAGAGAGAATTACTCTGGGATGGCAAGCCACAAATTGCCCTAAATAAACAGACCCTAAAGTGGTACGATGGTGGCATAAGCCTGCCAGACATTAAAAAATATTACTGTGCTGCACACCTGGCCGGCATAAATCATGGTACCTATGGATGGGGCGACGATCCAGGCTATCCCATGGACAAATGGCTTCTCCCAGGAGGTGGCTACAACAGGGCGCTCTACTCACGGCCCAACAAATACACTCTGACGGGCCTCACCAAGCACTCAGTCCAGATTTGGCATGACGCGACCAACGCCCTTGGGTGGGGATGTAAACTGTCAATGGTGACCCCACTTTGGGTTTCTGAATCCTTAGACAGCCTATGGAGATCAAAAGGCTTTGATAAATGAGATCTCATCGGTATTGCGCAAATCAAAGACCTCTGACGGATGGGGGGAGTCAAACCCTTCGGCACACTACAAGCCGAGTATGACTTAGCGCCTGCTGAGTACTTCTGCTATGCCCAGATCCTACATTCACTTTGAACACTTTTACCAGCGGGCACGACCCCTCCTGATGCCTCGCTCTTAGAGGATAGAATCCTGGATGGCCACCTTCCTGAAAAGACGATTTCCCTAATCTATAAAAAACTGATAAAAATGATGCCCGATCCCCTTCAGGCATTAAGGGTGAAGTGGTCGGGAGATGGGATTGAGATTGATCATGAAGACTGGCAAGAGTCGTTCGCTTCCCCCAGAGTGGTCGCCATACCGGAGCGCCTCAGACTGATACAGCTACAAATCCTTCATCACGTATACATCACCGGGCCATGCTTGATCCACATGAGAGTCACCGATAGGGGGGATTGCAGGAGAGGTTGTTGTCTGCTAGGAACCTTTTTTCACATCATATGGGAATGCAAGTTCGTTAGCGCTTTTTGGCACAGAATACACAAGGTCTTATTCAATGTACTACGCACCCATCTTTTGGCGGAGGCGAGACGTTGCCTCCTCAACATATGGGAACCTACAGATCTTAACACTCATCAGACACAGTGGCCACCCTGTGATTCATGATAGCCAAACGAAACATAGCCCAATTGTGGGGAGCTGCTAAATCACCTACATTGGACACTTGGGAGAAAGATCTCGACCGGTGTATGTTTAGAGAGAAGACGGTATATGTCGCTAGGGGTTACCCTAAAAAATGGGCCCATGTCTGGGGACCCTGAAATAGCCACCGGGGAGAAATCTGTTCGTCAACTGATTGTTCCGAATCAAATGTCCCCCCTTCCCCGTGATGTCCCCCACTTATGTATAAGTGCAATTCTCATCCTCTGTATGTCCTTATTAGTTCTGTATTCTCTGCGACCTCTGTATCATTTATTTGAACCAATATTTGTTTTAATAAAAAGAAGTATAAAGAAAAATAATAATAAACCTATCCATAACACAATCCCATCCTTTCACTTATCCATCCACCCTTTCATCCATTCATCAATCCTTTCAGACATTCATCCATCCTTTCATTCATCCATCCACCCATTCACGTACTCAACCATCCACTTTATATACCCATCCATCCATCCTCTCACTTATCCATCCATCCTTTCGCTCATCCGTCCATCCTTTCACTCCGGGATCCATCCTCGAACTCAGCCATCACCCTTCGACCCATCCATCCATTTACCTTTTTACTCATCCATCCTTTCATTAACTAATCTGTCCACCCTTCCACTTATTTGCCCATCCATTCACCCTTCCACTCATCTACTAATTCATCCATCCACCCTTTCATCCAGCCATCTATCTACCCTGACAGGAAGCAAACGCAAATGAATGAGCAATGGTGAATAGTGAATAGCACTGTTTTTATAATGGTTAAGGCACCCAAACATCAAACATTTTCTAAAGAAAAAAGTTATAAATAAGCAATTAACCCCTTGTGTGCTCATGACGAGACCAGGCCTTCATGAGTCACAGTTGAGCTGTGCTCATGACGACCTGGCCTCGTCATAACGGCACCGCTCCGCCCACGCGCGGTTAATTCCCCGCCTGTGTGGGAGAATGAATCAGTGGGCGGGGTCGTGACGAGACCAGGCCGTCATGAGCACAGCTCCACCGTGACTCATGACGACCTAGTCTCGGCAGGAGCACCGCGCTCACGCCGCACCCGCACCCTGCAGGGAAAGGGTTAAACAGTTGTTGTGTCAGCCAAGTAAATATATTATAGAGCATACACTGGCTATAGCCTTACACAAAGAATACCATCCCAAAATCAGGACAATATAACCATCAACAAGACACCATTTCCTTAATGGATAGCCAATCTGAGTAATGGCAAACACATGGAAGGCAAGGATTGAAGGGGACTGACCCACTCTCTCTTTGTACAGCTTACGCTACTCTTTTGAAGGTTTGATGACATGAGGTCTAGGTAGCTGAAGCTGACTGCAGCCAGACTTAAAGATGGGGGGGAGTCAGGGTGTGAGTGAGAGTGCCACAGCTGGACGCTATTTGTGCGGTCTTGGAAATAACTACAGTCCCTTGGGAAGGTGGTCAAATTCCATATCCAAACAGTGACCTGTGACAAACTAACAAGCTGGAGCGCTGATCTCACCGGCAGGTAAGTGATTACAATATCAAAAAGCCAGATGCAGCCCTAGTGCTCTCTAGGGACCGATTACAGCTACCCATACATTTGACATTGTGCTGGTTTCTGAAAACGTGAGCAAGGAGGCCGCAGAAAAACTTATTACACTGAGATTAAATTGATGCGTTTTTCTTCCATTTTGTTAAGTTCGGTTTTGATAGGTTTCCTAAACTGTCCAACCCAGCTTCTGCAAACGGGCCAGAAATAGTTTTCTGCTTTTTCTTGTTGACAAATGCTAAACGACCACTTTTTCCAGAGATTAAGTATGTCTTGGAAATTCAGGATTAGGGGCCAGATGTATCAAAGGGTTTTACCCATTCTGTGTCTATGGGAAAATGTGTTCGTACATATGGCCCGAAGTCACACTTAAGTCATGAGTAAAACAGACTTGCGCAAAGAAAAAAATCTTTAGGAACAAGGTCCAAAATTAATGTTTTTATAAGGTCTGAGTCCCGGTGGGGAATCTCATTTGTAGTTTACCCTTTGCGTACTTGTTAATTGTGCACACATTTCCCAACTGACCAGCAGGGAAATGTTGAGGCTTCTTGAACGACCTGTCCCCCTGGAACCTGATAGGACAGGCACAAAGTCAGGCACTAAACCTGTTACATGACTAATGTTGCATCGGTCACTCCAGCTCCATCCTAAAGAAAAAGCTTAAACATGTTGACCCTTTAGTGCATAAAGAAATACAATTCCACACTTTCTTTCTTTTGACATTTTTGTAGCATGACAAATGTTTTTTTAAGTACATATAAAATGTGAAATTCAAGAACCTTTTACATCTAGTAGTCATCATGCAGACATGATACACTGGGTGCACCACCACCTCTTTGAAAAGTTTTGAACTTCTTTCAAGAGTTTTAAACCAGCAAGTTACTGCTTTTACCTTAAAAAGTGTTTATTGTGATCTCAAAGCTAGACAAAGAAGGACCTACTAATAGCCTATAAAGTTAGGAGGCGTATATAGACATTAGCAGCAGGTGTGAGCTGCTGGGAGCAAAACATGAAATAGATCACATTCGGCCCTTTGTGACATCTGTAATTTCGAGACATCTTTCTAGTTTAACCTTTGGTTGACCATGTCTTTTTCTAGCTCTCTGGATCTCTTTTGTCTCTTTGGCCAGGCTCCAAAATGGAGCCCACGAGGGTGCAAACTTTAGTGAGCCATGCTGTCAAAGAGGAAACCCCTCCCAGTCGTGCGAGTAACGCCCTCCGCTTCTGGCCTTCCTCAGGTCCAACCTACCCCCCCCCCCCCCCCCTCGGGTAATCAGGGTCAGAGTCTTAGCTAGTGCATACCGGCCGCAGTTTATTTGTAAACATAAAACATAAACAACACATTCTATTCATTATCCAAATGCTCCATGATTTGAAACAATATCACATCTATAAAACATCACATTCTGTTGTCTTGGTTCCCTGCTTCATCCAGAACTTCTAGCACAACCAGCGCCCCTTTGTGCGATGGCCCCTCCTTTTTAGGTTTTGCCTAGCGAAAGCTGCGCTCTGCGCAGCTTTTCGCGCAGGCGAAATCCTGTTGAGAACTGTAGGGTGCTTTGGGTCGGCCCTCGTCATTGATTGGCTGGCTCCGTAAACGGAGCCTTGCCATTGGACGAGGGGCCTGTCCGTCAATGCCGGACCAGACACGGGGGCGTTCCTGACATTCTTTGCCTTTTGCCGACGTCACGCGACGCCGGGAACGCCCCCGAGTCTGGTCCGGCATTGCCGGCACCTCCCTTGCTCTACTGTCATCACCACAACACTGCGCCCATTTTATCCCAAGCTAAACACTCGGAGAGGCGCAGTGACCGGGTCTTTGAAGGCCGCTCTCCCAATGAAAACAAGTTTTCTCTCCGAGTCAGCACGAGCAGGAAGACGAGCAGCGCGCCTCCCAGCTGGCCTCTCGCATCAGCATCCAGAGCTGCCCTGCGCGGTGTGTAGCTTCAGTGGAGCTTCAGAGTGCAGAGTGGAGCTTCAGAGTGGAGCTTCAGAGTGCAGAGTGGAGCTTCAGAGTGGAGCTTCAGAGTGCAGAGTGGAGCTTCAGAGTGGAGCTTCAGAGTGCAGAGTGGAGCTTCAGAGTGGAGCTTCAGAGTGCAGAGTGGAGCTTCAGAGTGGAGCTTCAGAGTGGAGCTTCAGAGTGGAGCTTCAGAGTGGAGCTTCAGAGTGGAGCTTCAGAGTGGAGCTTCAGAGTGGAGCTTCAGAGTGGAGCTTCAGAGTGCAGAGTGGAGCTTCAGAGTGGAGCTTCAGAGTGGAGCTTCAGAGTGGAGCTTCAGAGTGGAGCTTCAGAGTGGAGCTTCAGAGTGGAGCTTCAGAGTGGAGCTTCAGAGTGCAGAGTGGAGCTTCAGAGTGGAGCTTCAGAGTGGAGCTTCAGAGTGGAGCTTCAGAGTGCAGAGTGGAGCTTCAGAGTGGAGCTTCAGAGTGGAGCTTCAGAGTGGAGCTTCAGAGTGGAGCTTCAGAGTGGAGCTTCAGAGTGGAGAGTGGAGCTTCAGAGTGGAGCTTCAGAGTGGAGCTTCAGAGTGGAGCTTCAGAGTGGAGCTTCAGAGTGGAGCTTCAGAGTGGAGCTTCAGAGTGGAGCTTCAGAGTGGAGCTTCAGAGTGGAGCTTCAGAGTGCAGAGTGGAGCTTCAGAGTGGAGCTTCAGAGTGGAGCTTCAGAGTGGAGCTTCAGAGTGGAGCTTCAGAGTGCAGATTCAGAGTGGAGCTTCAGAGTGCAGAGTGGAGCTTCAGAGTGCAGATTCAGAGTGGAGCTTCAGAGTGCAGAGTGGAGCTTCAGAGTGCAGATTCAGAGTGGAGCTTCAGAGTGCAGAGTGGAGCTTCAGAGTGCAGATTCAGAGTGGAGCTTCAGAGTGCAGAGTGGAGCTTCAGAGTGGAGCTTCAGAGTGCAGCTTCAGAGTGCAGAGTGGAGCTTCAGAGTGGAGCTTCAGAGTGGAGCTTCAGAGTGGAGCTTCAGAGTGGAGCTTCAGAGTGGAGCTTCAGAGTGGAGCTTCAGAGTGCAGCTTCAGAGTGCAGCTTCAGAGTGGAGCTTCAGAGTGCAGAGTGGAGCTTCAGAGTGGAGCTTCAGAGTGGAGCTTCAGAGTGGAGCTTCAGAGTGGAGCTTCAGAGTGGAGCTTCAGAGTGCAGAGTGGAGCTTCAGAGTGCAGATTCAGAGTGGAGCTTCAGAGTGCAGAGTGGAGCTTCAGAGTGCAGATTCAGAGTGGAGCTTCAGAGTGCAGAGTGGAGCTTCAGAGTGGAGCTTCAGAGTGCAGAGTGGAGCTTCAGAGTGCAGAGTGGAGCTTCAGAGTGGAGCTTCAGAGTGCAGAGTGGAGCTTCAGAGTGCAGAGTGGAGCTTCAGAGTGGAGCTTCAGAGTGCAGAGTGGAGCTTCAGAGTGGAGCTTCAGAGTGCAGAGTGGAGCTTCAGAGTGCAGAGTGGAGCTTCAGAGTGCAGAGTGGAGCTTCAGAGTGGAGCTTCAGAGTGCAGAGTGGAGCTTCAGAGTGGAGCTTCAGAGTGCAGAGTGGAGCTTCAGAGTGGAGCTTCAGAGTGGAGCTTCAGAGTGGAGCTTCAGAGTGGAGCTTCAGAGTGGAGCTTCAGAGTGGAGCTTCAGAGTGGAGCTTCAGAGTGCAGAGTGGAGCTTCAGAGTGCAGAGTGGAGCTTCAGAGTGGAGCTTCAGAGTGGAGCTTCAGAGTGGAGCTTCAGAGTGGAGCTTCAGAGTGGAGCTTCAGAGTGGAGCTTCAGAGTGGAGCTTCAGAGTGCAGAGTGGAGCTTCAGAGTGGAGCTTCAGAGTGGAGCTTCAGAGTGGAGCTTCAGAGTGGAGCTTCAGAGTGGAGAGTGGAGCTTCAGAGTGGAGCTTCAGAGTGGAGCTTCAGAGTGGAGCTTCAGAGTGGAGCTTCAGAGTGGAGCTTCAGAGTGCAGAGTGGAGCTTCAGAGTGGAGCTTCAGAGTGCAGCTTCAGAGTGGAGCTTCAGAGTGGAGCTTCAGAGTGGAGCTTCAGAGTGGAGCTTCAGAGTGGAGCTTCAGAGTGGAGCTTCAGAGTGGAGCTTCAGAGTGGAGCTTCAGAGTGGAGCTTCAGAGTGGAGCTTCAGAGTGGAGCTTCAGAGTGCAGAGTGGAGCTTCAGAGTGCAGAGTGGAGCTTCAGAGTGCAGAGTGGAGCTTCAGAGTGGAGCTTCAGAGTGGAGCTTCAGAGTGGAGCTTCAGAGTGGAGCTTCAGAGTGGAGCTTCAGAGTGCAGAGTGGAGCTTCAGAGTGGAGCTTCAGAGTGGAGCTTCAGAGTGGAGCTTCAGAGTGCAGAGTGGAGCTTCAGAGTGGAGCTTCAGAGTGGAGCTTCAGAGTGGAGCTTCAGAGTGGAGCTTCAGAGTGCAGATTCAGAGTGGAGCTTCAGAGTGCAGAGTGGAGCTTCAGAGTGGAGCTTCAGAGTGCAGAGTGGAGCTTCAGAGTGCAGAGTGGAGCTTCAGAGTGGAGCTTCAGAGTGCAGAGTGGAGCTTCAGAGTGCAGAGTGGAGCTTCAGAGTGCAGAGTGGAGCTTCAGAGTGGAGCTTCAGAGTGGAGCTTCAGAGTGGAGCTTCAGAGTGGAGCTTCATAGTGGAGCTTCAGAGTGGAGCTTCAGAGTGGAGCTTCAGAGTGGAGCTTCAGAGTGGAGCTTCAGAGTGGAGCTTCAGAGTGGAGCTTCAGAGTGGAGCTTCAGAGTGGAGCATCAGAGTGCAGAGTGGAGCTTCAGAGTGGAGCATCAGAGTGCAGAGTGGAGCTTCAGAGTGGAGCTTCAGAGTGCAGAGTGGAGCTTCAGAGTGCAGAGTGGAGCTTCAGAGTGCAGAGTGGAGCTTCAGAGTGCAGATTCAGAGTGGAGCTTCAGAGTGCAGATTCAGAGTGGAGCTTCAGAGTGCAGAGTGGAGCTTCAGAGTGCAGAGTGGAGCTTCAGAGTGCAGAGTGGAGCTTCAGAGTGCAGAGTGGAGCTTCAGAGTGGAGCTTCAGAGTGGAGCTTCAGAGTGGAGCTTCAGAGTGGAGCTTCAGAGTGGAGCTTCAGAGTGGAGCTTCAGAGTGGAGCTTCAGAGTGGAGCTTCAGAGTGGAGCTTCAGAGTGCAGATTCAGAGTGGAGCTTCAGAGTGCAGATTCAGAGTGGAGCTTCAGAGTGCAGATTCAGAGTGGAGCTTCAGAGTGCAGATTCAGAGTGGAGCTTCAGAGTGGAGCTTCAGAGTGGAGCTTCAGAGTGGAGCTTCAGAGTGGAGCTTCAGAGTGGAGCTTCAGAGTGGAGCTTCAGAGTGGAGCTTCAGAGTGGAGCTTCAGAGTGGAGCTTCAGAGTGGAGCTTCAGAGTGGAGCTTCAGAGTGGAGCTTCAGAGTGCAGAGTGGAGCTTCAGAGTGGAGCTTCAGAGTGCAGAGTGGAGCTTCAGAGTGGAGCTTCAGAGTGGAGCTTCAGAGTGGAGATTCAGAGTGGAGCTTCAGAGTGCAGAGTGGAGCTGCAGATTCAGAGTGGAGCTGCAGAGTGCAGATTCAGAGTGCAGAGTGGAGCTTCAGAGTGCAGATTCAGAGTGCAGAGTGGAGCTTCAGAGTGCAGATTCAGAGTGCAGAGTGGAGCTTCAGAGTGCAGATTCAGAGTGGAGCATCAGAGTGCAGATTCAGAGTGGAGCTTCAGAGTGCAGAGTGGAGCTTCAGAGTGCAGATTCAGAGTGGAGCTTCAGATTGCAGAGTGCAGATTCAGAGTGGAGCTTCAGAGTGCAGAGTGGAGCTTCAGAGTGGAGCTTCAGAGTGCAGAGTGGAGCTTCAGAGTGCAGAGTGGAGCTTCAGAGTGGAGCTTCAGAGTGCAGAGTGGAGCTTCAGAGTGCAGAGTGGAGCTTCAGAGTGCAGAGTGGAGCTTCAGAGTGGAGCTTCAGAGTGGAGCTTCAGAGTGGAGCTTCAGAGTGGAGCTTCAGAGTGGAGCTTCAGAGTGGAGCTTCAGAGTGGAGCTTCAGAGTGGAGCTTCAGAGTGGAGCATCAGAGTGCAGAGTGGAGCTTCAGAGTGCAGAGTGGAGCTTCAGAGTGCAGATTCAGAGTGGAGCTTCAGAGTGCAGAGTGGAGCTTCAGAGTGCAGAGTGGAGCTTCAGAGTGCAGATTCAGAGTGGAGCTTCAGAGTGCAGAGTGGAGCTTCAGAGTGCAGAGTGGAGCTTCAGAGTGCAGAGTGGAGCTTCAGAGTGCAGAGTGGAGCTTCAGAGTGCAGAGTGGAGCTTCAGAGTGGAGCTTCAGAGTGGAGCTTCAGAGTGGAGCTTCAGAGTGGAGCTTCAGAGTGGAGCTTCAGAGTGGAGCTTCAGAGTGGAGCTTCAGAGTGGAGCTTCAGAGTGGAGCTTCAGAGTGGAGCTTCAGAGTGGAGCTTCAGAGTGGAGCTTCAGAGTGGAGCTTCAGAGTGGAGCTTCAGAGTGGAGCTTCAGAGTGCAGATTCAGAGTGGAGCTTCAGAGTGCAGATTCAGAGTGGAGCTTCAGAGTGCAGATTCAGAGTGGAGCTTCAGAGTGGAGCTTCAGAGTGGAGCTTCAGAGTGGAGCTTCAGAGTGGAGCTTCAGAGTGGAGCTTTAGAGTGGAGCTTCAGAGTGGAGCTTCAGAGTGGAGCTTCAGAGTGGAGCTTCAGAGTGGAGCTTCAGAGTGGAGCTTCAGAGTGGAGCTTCAGAGTGGAGCTTCAGAGTGGAGCTTCAGAGTGGAGCTTCAGAGTGGAGCTTCAGAGTGGAGCTTCAGAGTGCAGAGTGGAGCTTCAGAGTGCAGAGTGGAGCTTCAGAGTGCAGAGTGGAGCTTCAGAGTGGAGCTTCAGAGTGCAGAGTGGAGCTTCAGAGTGGAGCTTCAGAGTGGAGCTTCAGAGTGGAGCTGAGCTTCAGAGTGGAGCTTCAGAGTGGAGCTTCAGAGTGGAGCTTCAGAGTGGAGCTTCAGAGTGGAGCTTCAGAGTGGAGCTTCAGAGTGGAGCTTCAGAGTGGAGCTTCAGAGTGGAGCTTCAGAGTGGAGCTTCAGAGTGGAGCTTCAGAGTGGAGCTTCAGAGTGGAGCTTCAGAGTGGAGAGTGGAGCTTCAGAGTGGAGCTTCAGAGTGGAGCTTCAGAGTGGAGCTTCAGAGTGGAGCTTCAGAGTGCAGAGTGGAGCTTCAGAGTGCAGAGTGGAGCTTCAGAGTGCAGATTCAGAGTGGAGCTTCAGAGTGCAGAGTGGAGCTTCAGAGTGCAGATTCAGAGTGGAGCTTCAGAGTGCAGAGTGGAGCTTCAGAGTGGAGCTTCAGAGTGGAGCTTCAGAGTGCAGAGTGGAGCTTCAGAGTGGAGCTTCAGAGTGGAGCTTCAGAGTGCAGAGTGGAGCTTCAGAGTGCAGAGTGGAGCTTCAGAGTGGAGCTTCAGAGTGGAGCTTCAGAGTGGAGCTTCAGAGTGGAGCTTCAGAGTGGAGCTTCAGAGTGGAGCTTCAGAGTGGAGCTTCAGAGTGCAGAGTGGAGCTTCAGAGTGGAGCTTCAGAGTGCAGAGTGGAGCTTCAGAGTGGAGCTTCAGAGTGGAGCTTCAGAGTGGAGCTTCAGAGTGGAGCTTCAGAGTGCAGAGTGGAGCTTCAGAGTGCAGAGTGGAGCTTCAGAGTGCAGAGTGGATCTTCAGAGTGCAGAGTGGAGCTTCAGAGTGGAGCTTCAGAGTGCAGAGTGGAGCTTCAGAGTGCAGAGTGGAGCTTCAGAGTGCAGATTCAGAGTGGAGCTTCAGAGTGCAGAGTGGAGCTTCAGAGTGGAGCTTCAGAGTGGAGCTTCAGAGTGGAGCTTCAGAGTGGAGCTTCAGAGTGGAGCTTCAGAGTGGAGCTTCAGAGTGGAGCTTCAGAGTGGAGCTTCAGAGTGGAGCTTCAGAGTGGAGCTTCAGAGTGGAGCTTCAGAGTGGAGCTTCAGAGTGGAGCTTCAGAGTGGAGCTTCAGAGTGCAGATTCAGAGTGGAGCTTCAGAGTGCAGAGTGGAGCTTCAGAGTGCAGATTCAGAGTGGAGCTTCAGAGTGCAGAGTGGAGCTTCAGAGTGGAGCTTCAGAGTGCAGAGTGGAGCTTCAGAGTGGAGCTTCAGAGTGGAGCTTCAGAGTGGAGCTTCAGAGTGGAGCTTCAGAGTGGAGCTTCAGAGTGGAGCTTCAGAGTGGAGCTTCAGAGTGGAGCTTCAGAGTGGAGCTTCAGAGTGGAGCTTCAGAGTGGAGCTTCAGAGTGGAGCTTCAGAGTGGAGCTTCAGAGTGCAGAGTGGAGCTTCAGAGTGGAGCTTCAGAGTGCAGAGTGGAGCTTCAGAGTGGAGCTTCAGAGTGGAGCTTCAGAGTGGAGCTTCAGAGTGGAGCTTCAGAGTGGAGCTTCAGAGTGCAGAGTGGAGCTTCAGAGTGGAGCTTCAGAGTGCAGAGTGGAGCTTCAGAGTGGAGCTTCAGAGTGCAGAGTGGAGCTTCAGAGTGGAGCTTCAGAGTGGAGCTTCAGAGTGGAGCTTCAGAGTGGAGCTTCAGAGTGGAGCTTCAGAGTGGAGCTTCAGAGTGCAGAGTGGAGCTTCAGAGTGGAGCTTCAGAGTGCAGAGTGGAGCTTCAGAGTGCAGATTCAGAGTGGAGCTTCAGAGTGCAGAGTGGAGCTTCAGAGTGGAGCTTCAGAGTGCAGAGTGGAGCTTCAGAGTGGAGCTTCAGAGTGCAGAGTGGAGCTTCAGAGTGGAGCTTCAGAGTGCAGAGTGGAGCTTCAGAGTGGAGCTTCAGAGTGGAGCTTCAGAGTGGAGCTTCAGAGTGGAGCTTCAGAGTGGAGCTTCAGAGTGCAGCTTCAGAGTGCAGAGTGGAGCTTCAGAGTGCAGATTCAGAGTGCAGAGTGGAGCTTCAGAGTGCAGATTCAGAGTGCAGAGTGGAGCTTCAGAGTGCAGATTCAGAGTGGAGCTTCAGAGTGCAGAGTGGAGCTTCAGAGTGGAGCTTCAGAGTGCAGAGTGGAGCTTCAGAGTGCAGAGTGGAGCTTCAGAGTGGAGCTTCAGAGTGCAGAGTGGAGCTTCAGAGTGCAGATTCAGAGTGGAGCTTCAGAGTGGAGCTTCAGAGTGGAGCTTCAGAGTGGAGCTTCAGAGTGGAGCTTCAGAGTGGAGCTTCAGAGTGGAGCTTCAGAGTGGAGCTTCAGAGTGGAGCTTCAGAGTGGAGCTTCAGAGTGCAGATTCAGAGTGCAGAGTGGAGCTTCAGAGTGCAGAGTGGAGCTTCAGAGTGCAGAGTGGAGCTTCAGAGTGGAGCTTCAGAGTGGAGCTTCAGAGTGGAGCTTCAGAGTGGAGCTTCAGAGTGGAGCTTCAGAGTGGAGCTTCAGAGTGGAGATTCAGAGTGGAGCTTCAGAGTGGAGCTTCAGAGTGGAGCTTCAGAGTGCAGAGTGGAGCTGCAGATTCAGAGTGGAGCTGCAGAGTGCAGATTCAGAGTGCAGAGTGGAGCTTCAGAGTGCAGATTCAGAGTGGAGCATCAGAGTGCAGATTCAGAGTGGAGCTTCAGAGTGCAGAGTGGAGCTTCAGAGTGCAGATTCAGAGTGGAGCTTCAGAGTGCAGAGTGGAGCTTCAGAGTGCAGATTCAGAGTGGAGCTTCAGAGTGCAGAGTGGAGCTTCAGAGTGGAGCTTCAGAGTGCAGAGTGGAGCTTCAGAGTGCAGAGTGGAGCTTCAGAGTGCAGAGTGGAGCTTCAGAGTGGAGCTTCAGAGTGGAGCTTCAGAGTGGAGCTTCAGAGTGGAGCTTCAGAGTGGAGCATCAGAGTGGAGCATCAGAGTGGAGCATCAGAGTGGAGCATCAGAGTGGAGCATCAGAGTGGAGCATCAGAGTGGAGCTTCAGAGTGGAGCTTCAGAGTGGAGCTTCAGAGTGGAGCTTCAGAGTGCAGCTTCAGAGTGCAGAGTGGAGCTTCAGAGTGCAGCTTCAGAGTGCAGAGTGGAGCTTCAGAGTGCAGAGTGGAGCTTCAGAGTGCAGAGTGGAGCTTCAGAGTGCAGAGTGGAGCTTCAGAGTGCAGAGTGGAGCTTCAGAGTGCAGAGTGGAGCTTCAGAGTGGAGCTTCAGAGTGGAGCTTCAGAGTGGAGCTTCAGAGTGGAGCTTCAGAGTGGAGCTTCAGAGTGGAGCTTCAGAGTGGAGCTTCAGAGTGGAGCTTCAGAGTGGAGCTTCAGAGTGGAGCTTCAGAGTGCAGCTTCAGAGTGCAGAGTGGAGCTTCAGAGTGCAGCTTCAGAGTGCAGAGTGGAGCTTCAGAGTGCAGAGTGGAGCTTCAGAGTGCAGAGTGGAGCTTCAGAGTGCAGAGTGGAGCTTCAGAGTGCAGAGTGGAGCTTCAGAGTGCAGAGTGGAGCTTCAGAGTGGAGCTTCAGAGTGTCAAGAGCAATGCCAATAGCTCTAACTTTAACAAAGGCAAAACCATTGCATTGTAAATGCTTGTTGGTGTCTAGCGCTTGTGTCCTCCAGACTTTCCTTGCAATCGATAATTGAGAAGGTGGCCGTCAGCCTCGACCTAGGCTGCAAGTGCTGTGACCGTCTGCCAAGGACACCAAACTGACAAATTATCACAGGGGAAACCCACCAATAAGGCATCTGGGAGAATAAACTAAGCTAAATATAATGATGCCTATGGTATTCTTTATACAAACTAGTGTTAGGACCGATACCAAAAATTATCTATCCTCTGTGTTTTTAAATTACTACTTGACTAAATCTCTATTTCACTTCATTTTTATTCATCTAGTAGCTATCTAGACATTTAAATGAATCAACACAAACAAAAACGTGGTTTGCATAACTTTTTTAGTAGTAAACCAAGTCTCTATAGGGAAGAATTATTACTCCCTTTTCTCTTACTTATTTACCTTTTTACATTTTATACATATATATACATATTTATCTCTTTTGACATGTATATATTACACAATATTTACAATGTGCAAAAAAAAAAACGTAAATGTGAACAAAACAACAAAACTTTCTCCTGAACCCTTTTTATGGTTCAAATGCCCAGTAATTTCAACAAGGAAGTTTATGGTACTTTGTTATGTGACCTTAATTCCTTCATCCAGATCACCACATTCATAACTCGAGCCTTGAAAGCTGAAAATCACTTTATGCTTCTTTTCTTCAAGGTTCTCATCCAATTTTTCAAATTCAATTTCAATAATTCATTCATAAAAATGCAGTCAAAATTCGTTGTGTAATTTAAGTAAAGCAATCTCTGAATTACTCTGAAGTAATTCAGAGATTGCCGAAATAGAAGGTACTTTTTTGAACCTCTGGACCTCCTAGTCTGTGCTGAAATCTACATAGCACTGCCCCGGTTTGCGTGTAGGGTGTATCAGCCGTTTGAATGGATTTAACTTTATCGGGACGATTCTGAGCCACACTCTGCAACGACAAGAATATCGAATTTGGGACGTCTTTCCTGCACTGAGAACGTCCATTATTGGGCTGGGCAGGCACTGCTTTACTTAAATTACACAACGAATTTTGACTGCATTTTTATGCAGGTAATATGTGTATTTTTTGCCCAAAGTCCTGAAGAGGCCTTAATAATTTAGAGGCTGAAACGCGTCGACTGTTATTATAATCTGACACCGAAAATATTGAAATTGAATTTGAAAAATTGGATGAGAGCCTTGAAGAAAAGAAGCATAAAGTGATTTTAAGCTTTGAAGGCTCGAGTATTGAATGTGGTGATCTGGATGAAGGAATTAAGGTCACATAACAAAGTACCATAAACTTCCTTGTTGAAATTACTGGGCATTTGAACCATAAAAAGGGTTCAGGAGAATGTTTCGTTGTTTTGTTCACATTTACGTTTTTTTTTTTGCACATTGTAAATATTGTGTAATATATGCATGTCAAAAGAGATAAATATGTATATATATGTATAAAATGTAAAAAGGTAAATAAGTAAGAGAAAAGGGAGTAATAATTCTTCCCTATAGATACTTGGTTTATTACTAAAAAAGTTATGCAAACCACTTTTTTGTTTGTGTTGATTCATTTAAATGTCTAGATAGCTACTAGATGAATAAAAATGAAGTGAAATAGAGATTTAGTCAAGTAGTAATTTAAAAACACAGAGGATAGATAATTTTTGGTATCGGTCCTAACACTAGTTTGTATAAAGAATACCATTGGCATCATTATATTTAGCTTAAGGACACCAAACTGGCCATTCGCCTTTCCCCCTCCCCATTGCCCCTGCCAAAAGGCATCCCAAAGACACTGTTTGCATGGCTCACCATCCTGGGCCAGTGTGCTTTCTAGTATGTCCACCTCTCCCAACTTGCGGCTGTGATGTCCCATTCTTCGGTGTGGGTGAGTGGGCCAGGTAAGTTAAGAGGTGATATATAGCCTACCGTTGGCAGATGTACCTGTGTTAGAAGTGAACCCATATATATACATGTATATAATGTTAGCCTTTGACCATGTGTTCTCCTTCAGAGAAGCTGTTGCTACACCTTCTGCCTTGCATCACATATTACTGCCCACTACTCAGCCCACATTGTGAATTAATGATCTTTTTGATTGTATTTTTCACTTGTTAAAAATCAATAAAAAAATTTTTTTTAAAAGAGGTAAAAGGGCATGTGAGGGAGTCACATAACTTCTGACTTTAGGAATAGAGGGAAGAAAGGGAGAGAGTGAACAGTGAGAAAGATGGAGCCGTTTGAGGCAAACCCTTTCAGAGACAGGCTGGTTATTTCTGAAATGGGTTTTTGCCAGAGCCGCCAATACGCCAGTAGTATCATGGCAGGGGCAGTCACGCCCAGCTTACCTTCGATGGAACAGACTCTGTTCCAAGCCTACTGGTGATATACAATAGGAAAATGAAACGTTTTTCCAATAGACTTGTGGCTCTACAAGAAGGCTCTGTCATTTGCAGACCTTCTGGTCCAGAGTCCTTGTAGCTGTTATGTGAACGCTAGGCCTGGGCAATTTTTAAATTACCCCAGTGTAATTCAGGGATTTTGTGTTATGCTTGTTATGTGAAACTCCTGAAATGACCCCACTTTGCATAATCATGTGTTTCACCATCCGCAGTAAAGGTTACCATAAAGGCACAGGAACAAGAGAACCAGAGTGGCTGTTGCTCTTTGTGTTTTTTTCGTTGCATTATTCTGTAAGAGCCCGTTTGATCCTGCTTGCAGTCCCTAGGATCAAACGGGCTCGGACTGGAGGCCGGCGGTTTTCTTATAATGCAGCCAAATCTTGGAACCAGCTCCCAGATTTAATTTGTCTTGAATCTGACCATCTTAGATTCAGGAAGCAGCTGAAGACTTTTCTCTTTCCGTGGTCAGTGGTGATTGATTGGTGTCACAGGAAGCGCTGAGATGCCCTTGGGTAGCCATGCGCTCTACAAGTGCGTATTCATTCATTCATTTATAGTGTGAAATGCGTTCTCATGTCCAACATTGATGCAAGGATGCATTTCACGCTAAAATATAGATTTGCATTTCACGTAATTACATGTAATTTTGCTAAGGTTTGACATAATTATGAGAATGTTAATTGCACAAAGTTCACACACCCTAGTGAACAACTTGTGTAACAGCTTGACTGCACAGTGAAGCTTGGCATCAACTGCATTGGCTGACTACATAGTGACTGTAAGATCTCAAGTTAAATTTAATGGTAAGTCTATACATAGATTCAGCATGAATCAGAACCCTAGGCAGAGGCAAAAATCATGTTAACGCCCCTCGCTGGATTTTTCCCCATTCATTTCCAGCCAGGATAAGCTCAGACCATCATGCTTACTGGTTAATAGACACTGGAATGTGATAAATAGATCAGACTCTGCTCGGTCCCCCGGGGGCACGTCTCTCTACCCAGAGCCAACTTTGCAGCTAGCAGGTGCCGAGGCTTAAAAAAAGACTTTGGTGTTAGTCGGAGTGATGGCCAATGAAACATTCTCTTTTGGTTTGACTTGGGTGTCCAAAGCTTAGTAATGGTGCACAATACTCTGACTGTGCTTCAGAGGGGCTCATATCGGTGCCAGGTCATGAGGGATTAGGTGGATCAGATTCCATGAAATTGGAAGTCTGGGAAGCGTTAAGCCTGTTTTAATACTTGTAACCAAAGAGACAGCTAGGGTCAATAATCCTAGGAATCAAGGGGCAATGTTATTTTTGGGTAGTAGTCATGGCGACCACAGATAGTAATATAAAACACCCCAATAGGCAGGCTTCAAGCCGGTTATGGACGTGGGTGTATGGATTCCCGTACTGTTTTTAGAAAGAGGACTCTGTATACCTTTTTAAAGAATATATGTTTTTATTGACATTTACATGGCACCGAGGCATACAGCTGCTGGATGACATTTGTGTTATGGTCAATAAGTAGAGGTCATACAGTCAGAGAAACACAAGGATGGATCAGAGTTAACAAGGCATTCATAGGAGGAAAGAGAGACGGCCATCACAAGCCTCCCCCCACCCGAGTCTTACCACGAGAGGAGATCACAAGCAAATGGGCATTTAAGCTGGGATTTTTTCCATTGGTCTAGCTGTCAAGGGTAACAGTGTTCAGGGGAAGCATCAGGGGAAGGAGCAAGGTGTCAAGGGGCGGGCCAGGATTGGAAGGCGGACTGAGTGTTTCTGATTGGGAGGCTTAGTGGTTGGACGTCATCTTTGGCTTATTCTGTAAAGCCTTGCAGGGTCATGTCCCAGTAGGGCAACAGGGGGTGTTTCCGCAGGCCTTGTTTCTCTTCCCTATGGAAAGCTGTGCTCTCCGTCTGTGCCCACTCAATCGCTTCTGCCAACCACCACAGGGCTGAAGGGGACGAGGTCATGTTCCACCTATGGACAACAGCTGTTTGGCCTAGATCATTGTGAGACTAGTGAAGTAAGATTTGGCCTTTTTGTTTTTGGTGCAAGGTACAAGCCATGCAGTCAATGGTGTACCATAATAAGTCGCTCACGGCTCGTGTCCTGTTAGACGTCCGATAATACTGCTTCCCAATATTCTTGTAGCATCCTACAAGCCCAAAACATGTGGCGCATATTGGCAGAGTCTGACACGCAATGGGGCAAGTGTCCACGGCAGATGGACATATGAGGTGCAGGCGTCAGTAGGGGGTAGGTAGGCCCTGTGTAGGATACAGAGTTGTATACATTTAAAGCTGGCAATTCTGGAGACCATGGAACGGAATTCAAAGTCCCTGAGCCAGTCCGAGCCATCAAATGGTTGCCTCACGGTTTCCTCCCACTTGGTCCATAGGCCCTTCAGGGCAGTAGGGGGTCTTTTGCAAAGACTCAGTATAGCCAAGTCATCAACTGCCTGCTGTGACCCATGGAGTGTAATGCGTGAAGTAACATGTTCATCACAGACTCCGGGACCTGGACATTTCGGTGTTGGAATAATGTCCCTCTGAGTGCCCCATGTGTCAGGGAGCCCTCAGTATGCAAGCCCTAAGTGTCTTATATTTCTCGAAAGTTCATTAAAGTCCCGTCTTTGAAGAGGTCACCAAGCATGGTAATGCTAACCTCCTTCCACGGCTCCACGGAGGTGACCAGTTAAGGTGCAGCCCTCTGTAGAGAGTCCCAGAAAACGTAGAAGCAGAGAAAAGGTTAAACTACTCGAGCATGCTGGAAACTCAACCGAAGACACTCCCAAGCCATCCGCAATAAGACCGTAGGCCATTTTAAGTGAGAAATATTATAAAGGAATGACTAATCCCTTTCTAGAGACTCTTCTCTCCCCTATCTCTCCTTTTACTCATCCCAAACCTTACCACTATGATCTCCCATATAACACTTTCTAGACGTTCCCTCCTCTGTCCCTCCAATATCCTATTCAATCCAGCTAACAGACTTGCATGTCCAACGCTCAAATGAACTCATATTTCCCTATATTAATCCACCACTAATCCGTTTTGGATTCTGGAGTAGTGTGCTATTTGCCGAAAAGCTTGTTGATGCCTCGACAGGGGTAGTAGGTACTATATAAATACAATCACATCACTTCTTGTGACTTCACTTCCCTCATCGTCATTTGTGAAGTGCATATAATAATTAGTACCCCCACTATTGTCCTTAGGAGTTGCAACCTGATAGTATTTGATGCAAGTGTCACAGCAGTGAGGGCGTGATTTATGATTATAGAGTGAAAACTAGCAGAAATCTAAGATTTAAAAATTCTTCATGATGGAAGTGTCCCTCAGGCTGAACATTTTTCTGGGCCTTTAACCTCCCGTCATGCACCACCCTATTCTGTAATGTAGAATTGTGCTTTTATTTCAGCTACCCAAGATCGTTTTCGGCAGTTGCATGTCAGAGGTTCTTTAAATTACATTCGTACTCGGAAACAAACTTTTCACCCCACGACTACTGGCCTATGGAGAAATCAGGATATTTTGTAAAATGACAGCTTTCCTAAAAAGCTGTACACGCTAGGAAGCCACATATTCTCCATGGGACTGTTTTTGACCAAGGCCTAACAGTCTCTAGTTAGCACCATCTTGCCATTTGATAATCTGCAGAACCGGGTGATATCATACCACAGTTTCAGTATATTTTTTAAAAGTTACATTTGCATACAGTTAATTCAAATTGACATCATTTACATAGAATACATTTGCATACAGTTCATCTAATTTGAACTCATTTACATGGTCAGTGATTTCCCTTAAAATACAAAATACAAACAAATGATGGACGGAATGCAGAACAAAACAAAACTTTCACCCCCAGTCAAGAGATCTGGTTTAAATCCATCCTTCTTTTGCTCACCATGCCACACCAGTTTAGACCCAGCCATATGCAAATCAGTCTTGACCCTGTTCCTCATGGGAACAGCCCAGTCCGAACTGTCAAGCCAGGTCCTTCCTGGACCAGAAAGAGGCATCCTGGGACCGGTTTCCAGGTTACACTCCTCATCAGCCAGGCTTGCTTGAATCCAGTGGCACAGTGAGCCCGGGACTCAAGTCTAGGCATACCCGACACATTTAGGGTGAGAAAGCAAAAGACACACAAATGATGAACTGAATGCGGAACAAATCAAATATTCACCCCTGTCATGAGATCGGGGTGAAATCCATCATTCTTTTGCTCACCGTGCCACCCAGGTTTAGACCCAGCCATATGCAAATCAGTATTGACCCTGCTCCTCATGGGAACAGTCCTGCCATAACTGATGAGCCAGGGCCTCCCTGGACCAGAAACAAGCGTCCTGGAACCTGTCCATCAATTGTTGTTTTTGCATATGTCACCCCGAGTGGGAGAGGTATACCAGACATGGGTCCTGTCTTCTCTATGACATGGGAGTCGAGCTAGCCTGGCTGATGAGGGGTGAAATCCCGAAATCGGTCCCATGATGCTTGATTCCAGTCCAGGGAGGACCTGGCCTGGCAGTTGGGCTGGACGGTTCCCATGGGGAGCAGGGTCAAAGCCTGATTTGCATATGGCTAGGTTTAAACTGTAATGGCATGGGAAGAAAAAAAACGATGGATTTAGGCCCAGATCTCTGTACTGGGGTGAATGTCTGACATTGTATAATGTACATCAATTGTTCTTTTTGCATTTCCTTAAAATACACCATCGATCCAACCCTCATTTACTTGTGTGAACATCATTGAACTAAACAGGTTATCGTCCAAAAATTCCTTTTTTTGAAAGAAGGTTTCAGTTTGTTTTAGCTCTAAATGCAGCCTGGATGTGGTGCCCTCACTTCTGTCTGGCTGAAATCCATCTGCAGCCGTATATCCCACCAGGAACAGCGACTCCATAAACTGGTCCAACAAGGGCCACCGCTCGGCTTATTGCTGATTGGCTGAAGCCCATTCTTTCGGTGAACCATCACTGTCCCACTGTCAAAGTCATTGCTTCCCGACTGGTTTTGTTTTGCTGCAGAAAGAAGGAATGTTGTTTTTGTGGAAAGAAGTATTTTTATTGCCTTGATTGAAAAGTCCCTTCTAATGGTTTGCTGAAGTCCAGTTACATGAGCAGGATGGGGTGTCTCTCTGCTTGTATCCACAGCCCCACATCTGTGCCACACAGGCTGTCAGTGTGTCCCGCCGACCCTCAAGGCACCTTCTGTTGCGGAAGGGTATGTACTGTGGGGGAATGTTTGTGCTCAGCGTGTGATTGGATCTCTGACCCCTTTTTTGTCCCAGATCACAATGGTACATAGTATGTGTCTGCACAAAGAAGCGCCCGCATACTTTCTGCATTCAGAACTTCTTAGAAGTTGCTATTTTAGCTCAAGTCCGACTGTTTTACTGCACAACTCATAAAACATGAACATTCTGCAATTGGAATCACATTTTTCATGCCGAAAAGCGACTCTTTTTGCTGATTTGGCCCTTATGTCTTCATCTACAGCCCCCTTTCTACCTCACCTTGCTCTTACCCATGCATGTTAATGTTTACAGGATGACAGTGCTGTGTGTCATTGGCTTGCCATAAGATTTGAGTTTCCTTAAAGATGGACACATTTTCACTGATTTTCCTGCCAGTACTGAATAGAGGAACAGGTAACTCAAAGGCCAGCATGCTGCTTCAGGCAATGTTATATGCAACAACAAAAAACCTAGGGGCAGATTTATGTTAACTGGCGCATCCCCAGGGATGCGCCAGTTAATGTGCGCCACAGTGCGCCACAGCTCCGCCACCCATGGTGCGCCGCATTTACAATGCGGCGCACCATGGGGCAAAAACGGCACAGATGCGCCACGCATCTGAGCCGGTAAGGTGGCGCATTGCTGGAGTTGCGTTGCAAGCGCGACGCAGCTCCAGCAAGGCTCGGGGGTGCCCCATCTTCACAATGCTGCGTCAAGACCTACGCCTGCTTCAAGCAGACGCAGGGTTTTGACGCAGCATTGGCCTGAAAGTGACTGAGTGAAATCTTATAGATTTCACTCAGCCACTTTCAGGAGGCGTTCCTGCACAGGAACGCCCCCCCTGCGCAGGAAAGCCTCCTTATGGCGCAGGGCTTTACAACATGACGCATCTCCTAGATGCGTCACGTTGTAAATAGGGTGCATTGTTTGCGCTGCCGTTGCGTCAAATAAAATGACGCAATTGCGGCGCTAAGAGGCGCAAGGGCCTCATAAATCTGCCCCCTAGCATTCTTTTCAACGTGGGGCAGCCCTGTACCCCTTGCATTTTAACTTTGATTCTAGCTTTTTTCACCTTTAGCACATTACAGGACTCCATAATGTAGCATAACATAGCATATCAAGCAGAACACGGGATAACATACGATGTCGCATATCATAAAATAACATAACATATAGAATGGAATATCGAATGAGGACATAGAATTGTGTATTAGAACATGAAACAGAACATATTACATATGACCACAGGGAAATTCCAGCAATGCTCTCAGAATAGGACGATACAATCAAGACTAGCACCTTAACTCATTGTACATTCATATAACAAAAAGATCATAGTGGCCCAGCATTCTGAGTATTCTGCCATGACTGATAATCAGTGCAGGCTTGAGGGCAGTTGCACCCTTTCATTGGTGCCTAGTTGTCATGGTAATCCCCACAATCAGACAACAGCACTGTCGACTGTAATCAGAGCAGGCTCTATTACGGGCACATCCCATAGGCCACCCTGAAAATTGACTTCCAGATTGGCTGGGTATTACATTAAAAGGTCAAAACTGCAACAGGACACACTTATACCATCAGACAATCACCACAAACCACTTAAAACAATCAATCAGGCTACTTGTAAAGCTCGACTACTCACCTGTAAGGATCTCAAGGCGCTGGGGGGCGGGGAACAGCTGGTCTGCCAGAGGCGCTGTGGTTCAGTCGAAGTTCAACAAACCACTTCATACAGAGGATATGCACCCAGTGCTGCTAATAAATTATAAACGGAGTGTTTCCTATCTCTCACTTGTTCTTCCTTCTTCACCCTTCTATACGCTGTGTCCCAAGCATGTAAAACAGCTTCACTCACCAAAACACTTCCCACATAAGCTCACAGCAGGTACAACACCCTTTCAACCAAGGGCTTCTTCCCTGCTGTGTAGCGTTTTACCCATTTGATAATTAAGCTTGGCAAAATTGAAATTATGCCGTTATGCTACTTTGCAAAATTATGCGCCATTTGTGGTAAAAATGTACTGCAAGCGAGCCACTACTTCAATTGTATGGGAACAATAGTCAGATAATTGGTCAGATGTGTGGAACATGGACCAAGTACATATTCCTGTGGCCAGTGTCCTTCCACTGGTTCCAGGCTCAAGCAGGCACTCTTTTGTTACTTTTGGATATCAGCATGTTTCAGAATCACCTCAGCTTCATTCCACCTGTGTTCTCCCACCACCCCCGCCCTCCACTGTTTTTCACCCACCCCCACCTTCATCCCACTCTCTAATGTGTTGCTGCCCCCCAAATATCCCCACAGTACTTTTCAGGAGGAGAAAAGAAAGAACATGCATGAAAAGCAAGTGATTCCCTACTCCTCATAAAGAAGTACAGCAGTTGTAGTAGTAGTAAAATCTTTATTCGGGATTCGTTTTCCATGAATTACCATAAAAGCATTTTTACATTTCATTTACAAACATTTTGACAAGGTCGTTACAATTTATCATAAAATTGCTTAGACAAAACAATTTAGCTATTGTTGTTCTGGAAATTGACCCTTGACTTAAAAATACATTTTAGGAAGGTACTGACGACTTTACAGGTATATTCTGAGCTTAAAAATTGTAACCTCAGCATTGCGGGACGG
Source organism: Lissotriton helveticus (assembly GCF_964261635.1). Classification (NCBI taxonomy): domain Eukaryota; kingdom Metazoa; phylum Chordata; class Amphibia; order Caudata; family Salamandridae; genus Lissotriton; species Lissotriton helveticus. Next base: position 361,251,784 of record NC_136065.1, on the reverse strand, counting down.
CATTTTCGAAGTCCTAAGATTTTCAACAATGGGGTTAGGAAAAATCTTCGATGGACGGAATAATATTTACAAAACAAAACCGTATGCATTGTTGACTGTTCAGATAGTTCATCACATGGACAGGGAATTAAACTCTCTTCCCAACTGTTTCTATTTGGGAATGCTACTATCCTGTGAAAAATGTTCAGTCTGAATCTCGCTAGTAAGAATCGTTCGAACTGCGAGACAACATAGGTTAAGTATGGTTCCATTTCCATGGTCGTCATAACTGCCAGAGAATGCTGTACAGATGGTTTCTTAATCTCCTCAGTAATACGTAATTCTTCAAAGTGACTCAGCGCCTTTGCCTTGAGCTCTTTCTTAGGAATTCCGACTATAGTATCCGGATTATAGTAAAAGTCGGCCATTCCTAGATCAATGAGGAGATTTTTAACATAGGTTAACCAATCTATTTTATCTGCGTGGTCAAGTTTCATACAGTCCGCAACAATAGCTTTAGTTAAAGAGTTCTTTGTTGAGACCCATATTCTACGCCATAGGAGTACAGGTTCAATTTTGGCCAGGTCCTCAATATGTGGTAGTCCCAGTTCTGCGTGGGAGGCAAAGGTGGATACTCTTTTGGGTACCGACAATAAGAATCTTATGAAGGTGAACAGCAGTTGTAAAGAGAGAAACCGACCAACGAGGAACTTTGACTTTTTAAACTGATTACAATCTCTAGGAGAGCTTATTTAAAGTCTAAAAATGAATTTGCTTCTGCGGTACCTGCAGGCGGAAGACGCAGAGAGATTTTAGCATAGGTACTTATACCAAATGTACATTACTGGCCTTGTAGTAAAGTCCTGTGGTTTGTGCGTTTTTAATACCTTTCTATATTGTATTTAATCAAATTAGGCACGGTGGACCCCAGCCGTTGAATAATGAACGAAGGTACTGGTGATGGTAGTGATACAAGATGGATAGAGAAATGAGCCTTCTTGAGAATGTGATGTTAAAATATACTAGCAGTAAGATGTTAGCTTACTAAGAAAAGAGAATGGATGTGACGGGCAAGTTTGAAGCAACATTTGATTTTAAAGAAAATGTGATTAAAGCTATGGTGTATGTTGCAAAAGAGGGTGTGAATCTCCTGGGTTGGACAAACAAGGGGATTTGAACATGGTTTTTAGCCCAAACCTTTTGGAACAAGTCATTTCGAGGTCTAGAGTCACAGTTGTCAGACATGTTATGTTAGCTGGATGAATGATGACGAAGTGAAACTTTGAACATGACATTTTCTAAGAGTGTTTTTGTGATGAGGTAGGTAAAGTCAAACATTTCCAACCCAAAATTATGCTCAAGAAGTAGGTAGTGCATGGGGTGCAAAATCCACCTCAGTTTGACTCAGTATGTGAGTTGTGGAAATTGCTTGTTCCAAATGGTTGTATGATGTTACAACGAATTCCGTTGCAACGCATGCCTTTACCACACATGCGTTACAACGGAATTCCTTTCCCACGCATCTCCTTTACCACGAAAATGCCTTTAACACGCACGTTTTTACAACCTTTTTCGTTGTGAAAATATGCATGTTATTAGCATTTTTGTGTTAAAGGATATCTCCTATCACTCTAAATTATCCCTTATATTTTTCCCCTGTGAAACCACCCCCTCATTCCTCCTTACCTCTCCACGTCCTCTTCTTTCCAATCCCTGCCGCGGTGACGTTTCACGTCATTAAGAGGAAACGGAAATGTCTTTCCGTTTCCTCTAACGACGCCGATTGCCTCCACATTTCTACTTCTGAATCAGGTGAGTTTCTTTTTTTGGGGGGGAGACCCCCCAAGCCCCCCCTCTTTTCTTTATTACCTTTTGCACACATGCCTTTACTACGTATCTCGTAGTAAAGGAATGCGTGGTAAAGGCTTTTCGTGTAACCACGCATGCGTTGTAATGCTTGCGTGGTTATGGCCGCGTTGTAGTGGCCGTTTCCCGTTCCAAATGGTTGGTTCCTGTGATATTGGCCAGGACGGCAGATAAATCATTGCAGTTATGTGTCGACCTCTTGAATTTAAAACCCAGTATTTGTCTTGGTTACCAGCCTCCCAGAATATCAGTAAGGAGATGTGCACTCTAAAAGATGCCCACATTTTCACATCTTTCAATATATATGCTGCTTACCATCAGACCCCAGAAGGCGTGAATCGCTATAAATGAATGCGCTTTAGGTTGGCTTCTGTATCCTCTGTATTCCAGGGAGTAATTCATGTGTTGTTCAGGGACATGGCTTGAGTTGTGTGTTTATGGGATAACATCCTGGTTTATGAAAAATACATTGTCTTAGCATGGTGATAGACTGAGCAAGTCCTTGAAGATTCTCGAAAGTAGTGGTGTTTGTACAAGATGGAGATGATTATTTAGGGCATCGTGTGTCTAAGGAAGGAATAGCCTAGGATCAGAATATTGAAGGGTGTTGGGGACGCTCCTCCACCAGTTGCAGTCTTTCTTGGATTATTTTGGAGTACTACTCCCTGTCAGTCAGCCCCCAATTTTGCCGATAACACTGCGCCATTTTGCACATTTCTGAAAAAGAATAAATGGTATGTGTGTGATGCAAAGAATGAGAAGGCACTCGGGTTGATTAAGTTAGATACTGTTTCTGCAGCTCAACCTTTAACAGTTTAATAAGAAGGATTTTGGTGTGATCACGAGGGATGCCAGTAATAATTATCTGGGTCCGGTCCTATCACAAAAGAGGGCTTGTGTTAAGGAGGAGATTACTGCATTTGATTCTAGGGCATTAGAAAGTGCTGAATCTACTTATTCTACCATCGAAAGAGAAGCCCTAGGTTTGTGGTGGAGCATAACGTACTTTAAATCTTTCATTGGGGTGGAGACTTCATCCTGTGACCAGGGCACAAACCTTTGATTGATCTCTTTTTTACCCAGAGTGGAGGCAATGCTTCATTGCGTATTGCAAAATGGCAATATTGCCTACAAGAGTTTTCATATAAGCTAGAGTACATTGCGAAGTTAAAAACAGTCGCAGCCAAATATTTGTCCAGATTGCCTGTCCAATATGATGCAGGCACAATGGAATGCGATGACGAGTGTGCATGGTTTGTCAAATCGCAAGGGTACTTAATGGAGCGCTATCGGAGAGTGAATAAAGAGTTTGTATGGATGTGGACAAAATGTTGGGGGGAGGTTAAGAAATATGTAACAGATGGGTGGCTGCCCATCAAGGAGTTGTCTTCTGACCTAATACCATTTAGACGCATCTCTATTGGCTTTTCGCAAAGCTTTAAAAACCTGGCTGTTTACAGACTGATTTCACTTCGGCTTTTAGCCTTGGGTAGATTTCACATAGCGCCAGGACACCAGCGGGTAACAGCAGCGCTTAATAAATGTTATAAATAAATAAATGATCATGTATTGCATAGATGTGTTGGGTTCTTGGTGGTCCATGTTGGGATTCAAGTTCAAGTATTACCGTAGAGACATAAGGGCAATAAAACATAGAATTTTAATGGATTTTTGGTGGCCTTTTGTGGACAGGGCCACTGAAAGGTTTGAATTTAAGTGTGATCCTTGAATTGTGACTGACAAAACCCTACTTACCATTCAGTCTCCTGTTGAAAGAATTGAAGCACAATTAACCCCTTGGAGCAAGGTAGGTTTAGCCATTGCAGACCCATTTGGGGTGTTGGGTGAAGTTCCAAAGTAGTCATTTGTCATAATTGAATACAAATGCAAATTGCCATAAAATCAATGGGCCGATTTCTCATAAAGTTCAGTTGCTCTTGCGCCACCCAAGGAGCAAGGCAACTACTAAATCAGATTTATCAAGCCTCACTTGGGCACCTTGCGTGGCTTGGTAAATCTAGAGTAACACAATGCTGCACAAATCTCTGTGTTGCATTACTCTGCCCCAGGAAGGCGACCCATGGGTGGAGGGAGGGTGTTCCTACGCATCCACCCATGGATTTTGGTGGATTCCGAGATGCACTATTACTGACAGATCAGGGAATGTGTCAAAATGCTTTGCCTCCCCAGGTGAGGAGTAAGAAGAGAAATATCTTTATTTCTCCTTTGTTTTTAGTTCAAGCCTAGCTCAGCGCGCATGCGGTGCTCTAGGAGATGACTTCTTGGAATCGGTCTGCACTTTTCTGAAACTCGTGCGTGTGGCTTTTTTTTGTTGCAGTAATTGTATTGGCCTTTGCGTTTGTCTTTCAGAAAAGAAAGCACGCAATGTTAATGTAAATGTTAAAATAGTTTTATATAGCGCACGGCTACTCCAGGGAGTGTCCCGGTGCTTTAATAAAAACAGGAGGCAGAAATCTGGGGAAAGAGGGGACCGAGCAATTAACCTACTGGACGAAGAGCCAGGCCTTTAGCTCCCTCCTAAAACCCAATAGGCTCGCATTGAGTCTAATGGACACTGGCAGGGCGTTCCAAAGCTTGGGAGCCAGGTAGCGGAAAGAGCGTCCACCGATCCTGGCCCGTCTGATGGAGGGAACTTGGGCCAGAGCCAAGGAAGCTGACCTTAGCGTCCTCGTAGGCAAATAGAATGCCAAACGCTTTCTTATATATTTAGCTCCAGTGCCGTGAAGCGCTTTGAAGGTCAGTGAGAGAGCCTTAAAATTCACGCGTTTTTTAATAGGGAGCCAGTGAAGACTTTTCAATAAAAAAGTGGCACTAGTTCTGAGATGGAGCCCGTAAATGGCTCGAGCAGCAGCGTTCTGCACGACCTGCAGGCGGGAAAAAAGAAACTTCGGCAAGTAAAGAACATTGGAATAATCCAACCGTGACCCAATGAGTGCCTGGACCGTTACCTTCCGATGACCAAAAGCCAACAGAGGCAGAAATTTTCGCAGCATCTTGGCCTAGAGCTGGTACATGTCCCATCTTTTTCTCAAAATGTTGACTCCCATTACATCCACCTTACAGGAGCGAGCAGCGGCGCACTGGGGCCATCTGTTTCTAAATAGCGTAGCCGCGCTTGTTTGCATTTGCCTGTCTCGTGGTCGCTTTCACTATCGTGGCTGTGTCTTCTACATAAAAGCCCCTTATCATCCCTCCGAACATCACCATCCCCCGGCAGCTTTACTTCTTACGTGTCATGCGCCTGGCACCTGCGTGTGTTAGCCCATAGTATTGATTACATCACATTTGATCAAGGATGTGTGCACAACAGGACATAAACAGATACATATAACAAGCAGTCTCCGAGCATGCTTATTCCCCAGGTAAAGCAAGTGTGCTCTCTTAGGCAACCCCCAGAGAAAACTCCTCTTTTTTAAGGGTTTATTTGCTGCTGCTTAGAAGCAGGAACGCCGAGGCATCCAATGATTGTTGTAAAACTTTCAGAGGCGTCTTTTTTTTTGTTTCACAGTATTCCAGTGAGACCGTACCACTGGATTGCAACAGTAGGTTTCTAAACTGACTTATCTTTTTTGTTCAAAACGTGTTTATCAGCAGCTCCCGACTTGAATCTGGAGTCAAATACCTGATTAATCGCGGAGGAGGGCTTTACGGTACGTTATTTGGCTGTACTTTTCGACTGCATATCGGCTACTTTTTTGTAATGTCTACTTGAAATCTAAATCAATGAGGTCAGTAATGGGAAACATAAAAAAAAGGAATTGCACAACAAACTGCACATGAACTTGGCCAAATGTAAACCCCGGGAACCTACGTGTCAGCAGATGCCATTCCCGCCTACGAGCAGGCAGCCAGTAAGAAACGAGCCCTTGACCGTGTTAAAGGAATGCACAGTGTATGCAGAGAGAGGGGGCACACACCCAGAGCCCCTCTAAGATGCTCCGTTGAGTATGCAAGTTCACTAGAGTAGCCAGTACAGGGCGCCACACACAGACACACACACCACACCACACACCACTCTAATTCCTAGTGCCCCCAGTGGAACAGACTGCAATTCATAGGCACTCCCGTCACTCACGCACCCTGCACAACACAGGCCATGCTTCACTGGCACTCCCATCCCTTGTGCGCCCTGCACAACAGGCCACGCTGGGAAACATCCTTTACAACTAAACTTTTACAACGCAGTGCTTTTACAACGCAGGTTTTACAACGAAAACCATTACAATGCATTGCGCTGGGGGGCGCTCTAAGATAGGGAATAGATTTAATTTACTACCCAACACCTTCCCTAGTGTCAACGGGGACTTGAGTTGGAATAGTAAATTAAACTATTCACTATCCAGCACCCCAAAGCGCTATGCGTTGTAAAGGTTTGCGTTGTAAAACCGCGTTGTAACAGCATGCGTGGTAAAAGCATGCGTTGTAACGTCATACATCCGGCCATGCTTCACAGCCACTCCTAACCCTTGCGCGTCCTGCACAACAAGCCATGCAGATCCCAAACACTCCCCACTTCTCAGGGCAGAACTTGTTTTACAAAAAGCCTCAGGAAGCTTCGGTGCCAAACAAGTCGGGCAAGTTGTCAGGGAAATGTTAGCTGCAGAAAGAACGAGTGCAGCGTTGTGCAAGCGGGCTGCCAGAGGGTCTCGGGCGAAGTTTTCAAAGGCCCGCATGAAAGGCTATTTCTGTAATCCCTAGACCGATCGAGCGGGAGTGAACAAACACTTGGTACAACAGTCACCGCACTGCGCGCCGAGCAGCAAAACTGCACGAGTGCTCAGATGAACTCAACCGCAACGCAGGTCCCCTGCTCCCACGAACCACGCACCGGAAGCAAAAGCACACCTGGACTACAGTCATAACCGCCACAGAGAGAACGGAGGAGAAACGAGCGCTTTATAACACGTTGGGGTATTGTACTACTAAAGTGTTGGGGGGGAGGCATCAGGAAAAGAAGCAATCTCAGCATCAAAACATACCTTTCAACATTGCAAAAAGCAATTCAAAGCCACTAACAGCCTCCCATGAGCCTGCCTAGTACTATGGACTAGTCAATGCCGTGCTTGTTTCTTTCAGTCGATCCACTTCGAGCTCCGTTGCGGCATGCTATTTGTCTTTGCGTGTTGTGCAAACCTTTACCAAGCCTCGGTGATGCTTTTCTTTAAAGTCGAGTTGTAAAGGCGGTAGGTTACACCGGTGCAGTGTCACATCATTCGGCTGCCACTTTTATTATGCTCAAAAGAGTGAATTTGGGTGACAAAGGACAAAATAAAATTGCAGTTACCTTGCAGTTGAAAGAGGCTTTTTTTTAGATGGTGCAGCAGGTGTAGTGACACTGGAGCCCAAAGCTCTAGGAGCCCCTCTAACCACTAAATATTGCAATATTTTACTACTAAACAGGCAGTCACAAGTGCTCTACAACATAGCTTAAACACATTAACAAAGCCAATAGCTCTGGCAAAACACTTATATGGTCCCAAAGGCGAGACCTATTGGCTATGCCAATGCTTGTTTTCTCTTTCTATGTGTGCAGCATACATAGAAAGAGGAAAGTGCCTCAAGGATTATTTTTTTGTGCATGAAGGTTTCCCTTCCTGAACATAAACAATTCTTTCTGGAATGCAGTCACCCTTGCATCAGGGCGCATGGGGTCTGGGTTAGCCCTTGGCAGCACATAGTGCGCCAGCACAAGGAAAGGACAGGAATTCACTGTATCATGTTAAATACGGCACATTCTTGTCCTATCATGCAACACAGCATGGTGCCTTGCGCTGTGTGAAATAATGGCAAATCTGCCCCCTAGTTTTTGGAGAATCTGTGCACCATGAATGCCATTGAATACATGTGTGAAGTTTTTCTAAGAAAAAGATATCTAGATATCTTTGTAACCGATAATTGAACACAGTTAGACTTAAATCTTTGTGCATTTCATGTGAATCGAACATGTCAGACAGTAACTCTATCATCCAGTGAGTAATGGTTTGGTTGAGAGGGTGAACTGTGTTTAGAAAGACCAATTGCAACTCTGCTCAATAGAGTTGACTGGAAGTCCACCGTAGGATTTAGTTGTGGTCAATAAGAACAACTCTTATTGCTAGCACCCGGAATGTCCCTATTCACAAGGGGTAGTGTTGCAGATACAAACATGATCAGAAAATGCATAGACAGGAAACAAATTGATTTGCAGAAGTTAATTGTGGTGGTTGATGTTGGAAATGCCATGCAGGAAAAGAGGGCATGTGATCAGATGGGAAAACGAAGACTTGGAGTGAAATACATTGATAGGAGAGGATCAAAAAACGAGGCTATGCTGGCCCCATTGGACTTTCAAATGACTTTATCGGTCCTGTCACATCCAGGTCAGTCACTGCGGGCCATATCCGGCCAGAAAAGCTGAGCAGGCGCCATCGGCCTAAGTAGCTTGGCAAAAAGGGGCCACTGCTTTAAGGGCTAGGCTTCCAGATATCACAACCAGATGAGAAATGTAGGCAGCATTAAGTGGTCGGGATTAAATTATTGCTTTGGCTGTCGGTGACGAGTGGTGGGTGGGTCACGGCAAACATTTGTCAGTTGAGCCTGTGGGCACAGCTGTTGATTGCTGTCATTGGTTTTACTCCTGCAAAGGAATATTGTGTCCGTTGGAGGAGGCAGAAGGAAGCCATATTTAAGAAAACAATATAATGTTTCTCTAAGTTTGTTTGTGAGCTGTTCTAGGTGCCAGCTTAAACTGACTGCCATTTTGATGTCTCCTCTTAACTCCACAGACAGTTAAGTCAGTTTTGAAGGATTTCATCTGGAGGATGCAAGCAGCAGAGTTACCTCAGTAGTTTAAATGTGCTTTTGTACTGAGGTAGTCTTGTGACCTGCAAATCACAGTCGAATACCACCAGGGCCCACTCGACCCTTCTTCTTTCTGAGGTTGACGAAATGAGTATTTTTGAAGCCAGCAATAACAACGCTTCTGATTGAGGCTTCTGTGGAGCTGTGAGACTCCAGATCCCTGGCTGCTGTAGAAATGACAACAGGTGCTGAACAGGGGCCCTTTGATGCCACAGAGTCTAGTGACATCAGAGGGTGCTCCTGCGCCCAATGCTTTTCAGCAGTGCAAAAAAGGAAAAATAAAATGATGATAACACAATGTTAATTTTCCATGCTGAAGACAGTTTAGGGTGGGGTGGGGTGGGCTAGGGCTTGGCTTTCGTCACAGCCAGCAGGTGGAAGAGTGGTTGGTGCACTTAAATGTGCATAATTGTTTGGCAGGCCGTCTTGGGCAGCCAAACCGTCAGGCACACTTAGCATTTTCTCCACCCTGCTGCATTGCACAGCCAGGGTGGAGAACATGCACAGGCTCTCAGTCCCTGTCTAAGCACTGAACCAGGCCACTCAGTCCAATCACGACGCTGCTGTCATGCTGGCGACAGCAGCGTCGTGATTGGCTAGGGGAGTCTGGGAGAACAGGAAGCCTGTGTGCTTCCTGATGACAGGAGAGGACTAGGTAGAGGTGACATTTTCCTTTTTTTAAAATCTTTTTTTAATTCCCTCCCACAACCTCACCACTTTTTCCCCGGAGCAGCCACCCCTGAGTGACATGATAAACCACAATGCCAAGCAGTTCGAAAGTATATCCCAAACTGTGGCTCACAGGTCCATAATTCCTAGTGGAGTAGCAGATGTGCCGTGGACCCTAACGCAAGAAATTAAAATTACCCCATCACCTGGTTTGGCCGTAAGAACAGCTATAGTTCTGGTGAGTGGGGCCTACAGACAGACCCTTGGGCCTCGGTGCCACTGCACCCGCTGCACTGTTAATAGCTGCGCCTCTGATAAGACCTATTAGAAACTACAGGCAGAACAGGGCTAGGAAAGGGTTCCACAATTACTCTATGAAGTAAAGTCTACCAGTAATGTGGAAGTTTTTTTAGTCTTTAGGACACGTGGTAAATCAGGTCAGACTAGTACCCTCATTGGAACATACCTCTCACAGCAGCAAAGGCAATATATCATTGGCTGCTAGCTGGAAAAAGACTTAAGTCGGGCCTTCGGCAGAAAAATAAGCAAATGCCAAGTCTCCTGAAGCAAGGAATGTATTTCTTCGAGGGGAGGCATTCTTGTGCGCCCATCAGAGTGGACGGGGAGGTAGAAGGAAAAAAAACAGCCATGCTCAGAAATTAGTTTTTAATCTGTGCATGAGGCCCATGAGGGTCGTTCTCCTGCTCCCAGGGTGGCCGGCATCTGTTCAGCAAATGGTACGAGGGATGCTCGCGCACATAGTCACTTTCTCCTTTGACTTATTTTAACTGCCCATACCCCCTCGATTTTGAGATTGCTGTAAAGCCCGGATTCGGCTCTCAGGAGCTTACACTATACAGACGTTCCTTCCTGGTGCTATATCTCAGTGGGTTAATTCACCTGCTGCAGGTTAGACTTTCCAATGTTTTTTTGCCCAATCAATGTTTTGCTCATGTGAGACATCCATGGGGGTTATCATGAAGTCCGGATTCAGTAGTTCAGGCTGCAGAACTGTAATAACACAAGAAAATAGCAAGGACATCACCAGCAGCCTGCCCCGACAGAATGCAGGAAGCAACTAAGCTACAGAAAATCACAACCCCCTAGTTCTGAGAATGCAGTGATGAGGGATGTACTTTAAAGTGACACGTTAGCCATAACACACCCCCTTCACACACAAATATACACGTGTCCATATTTACAGAAAAAAACAGACCCATTCATGATACTTAATAAATTAGGAAAAACAGTGATGTGGGCGGGGGAAAGAATGCGAAACGAGACTCACAAGGTAAATAAGGATAACAGGAAATGCATCGTAAATAACCATTGCCTAGGAAAAACACATGCAAACTTACCTGTATTGAACGAAGTCCTTATATTTCAGAGGCACCTTCTTCAGTCTTCGTGGTCTTTCATCACCTTAAAGTACCCTATCATCTGCCTTCAGATTGTTTCTTTCCTAAGCACTGCCATCTGCCTTACTCAGTCTTGGCATACTTCATGCCTCCCAGTTCCTAGGAAACCCTAAGTTCTTCCTCACCTCCACAATTCTCAGTGGTTTACAGAAGCAGGTTTGTCCTTTGAGGCAACTGTACTACTGTACAGGCACGGCTGGCACAGGTAAAAATGGTGAGGCGGCGGGTTGGGGCAGGGTGGGGGAGAGAGTCAACGGGACATATAAAATTAAATTTAAAAAAGAAATACAACCACTTACCTTGTGCTCAACGCATCGCTGCGTTGGCGATGCAGCACGCTCAAGGTAAGTGGTTTTAATTTAATTTGACCTATCCTGTCGTCTGTCGACTTCCCCCCAACCCACCCTCGCCCCCGCTTACCGCTCTTACCGGTGCAAGCCGCACCTGCTACTGAGTAACGACACTAGCTAATTTTTATGGATTCCTAATATCGAGGACAAAATACTGAGCAACAAAATCAAAAGGTAGTGCATATAGGGAAGTAAAGATTTACTATTCCAACTCCACATCTGCGTACCTTGAAGATATATGTACCATGGGGCTACCTATATGTTGAGTTAGGTGTAGAAAATATAGATTACTTACCTGTTGATATTCTGGTCTTTGTATTCTGTCACATCAATATTGTTGATTCGATATTCAGGGACCACTCCCTTTGAAACCAATGCTTTGTTTCTTAATGAACACTAGCTCTCCACACATCATATCTTATTTTACACCCCATTGACAATGCTGAATTGTATAATCCATCTCAGTATCTGTTCAACATTCTTCACTACATTGCCGCTTAACCATAGAGGAAACACTTTGGACCCAGGTAATCTTCTTCTCAAACATTTAAATGGTGATATCCCAGTCATTGCATTGGGTGCTGTCCAACATCTTTTGAATACCAGATCTCGTTGGAAAGCTTGCAATAAGCCACCTCCACACATGACTTGACGAAAAAATTAATTCTTTCTACCAACTCATTGGCTTGATGCAGCTGTAATCAGGGCCACTGGAATTAGGGGAGGGTCAAATTATGCGGCAGGGTTGAGTAAATTATGCAGCAAGAAACTGCAAATTATGTGGCACATTTTGGGATACTATTACTACATTATTTTGTCATTTTTAAAGTTAAGATTGTCTGAGTATTAGTTGCAACTCATTAGTATCAGTTTAACACCCAAACACAGCAATAAGCTAAAGAAATGTGACCAGTCATCTTTTGCAAAGGGCCTTCTACCGTGGACCAAAACGAGCCACTGAGTTTTTAGTAACTTTTGAATTGTTTGAGCTAGAAACATCCTATTTTTGTTAAAAATCTGCAGATTATGCAAAAAATGATGGATTATTTGGCAAATGCTGTAAATTTATAATTATGCGAAAATCACTGCAGCCTCACGATCACATAATTCCAGTGGCCCTGGCTATAATGCAGTCATTTGATGTTCAACTGCCACCCACTTCCATAGTGTCTGATAGAATTTGCACACCATTGTCTATCACATTTGATTGAGAAATCCCTTTTTTGCAAACTTTACCTTGATAACTCAACCACTGGGGCTGTAGTCGCACTGCTCACACCTTTCAATAATACCCATTTAGAATAGTAATCCACTAAAAAGTTAGTTCGATTTTAACACTTTCAATGGACCCAAAGTGTCCCACCCTAAATTGCACAATTGACTGAAGTCCCAGGTACAGAAACAGGGCACAACGGAGCATCCTTCATCATCCTAACTTTATCTCTCATTGTGCATTGCAAATATTATCCATTCCTTGCCACCAACAGACTTCCCTCTCTTTTGACATTATTAGACTCCTGCTCTTATCTGCAAAATGTAGTCTTTTTTTCACATATTCACCCTGGTAGTAATAACCTACATCTATATCTTAGGTCATTTAAGAAAAATAGTCATTTTCCTTTTACATTGCAATATTCGCCTACCCTCTTTGGTACATTTCCCTTTATAGGACAATCTTCCACAGACAATTTTGTTTTAAAGTTTTTCAAAACCACATCATTCTGCATATCCTTATCCCACTCCACATAATTAATTGCTAACTCTTTTGCCCACTTAATGCTCTTTACCTCACCTTAAAGTCTCTTTACTTCTTCCCTTCCATCATTCTGTAACCTGGACAGACAGTTGGCCACTATATTTCTTAGTCCTGGGATATACTGCTTTGGAAAATTGTTCTCCATTACACTATCAGTCCTTCTTGCTATCCACAGTTTGACTCTTACAAAACCTGTACAGGAAAAAACGTGCGCTAAGGTCTTATCATTGATTCTTACCACCACTGGAATACAACTCAAGAAGTACCAAAAATTCTCAATAGCTCCGTTGTGCCCCAGAGCCTTTCTTTCAATTACCAAATAGGTCATCTCTACCCACTTGAGAGCCCTGGATGCAAAACCTATGTCATTCTCTTTACTGTCTACTTCTTATAAAAGAACAACCACATGACCCCTTAAAACTGGCGTCTTTGGTTACAATGGTTATTCTAATGCCATTGAGCTCAATTAGAACCGTATCTTTTCCATTGGTGACTCTACCAGCCTAAAATATCTCTAGACACTGTAGCGTTCGCTCAAAATTGTCTCCCTGAATTAAGGGGCAAAAAACCTCTTCAAAACCTTTAACAAACTTTGCATAATACTCAGCAGGCCGTAGGAAAGCGTGAATTTCACCCTTACTCCTTGATAAAAGCACACTTACATCTTCCTCCAATAATTTCATTCTAGATCCAATTCACTCGCTCAAATTTGTGTGACCATTGTATTAGACACTATTTACTCAAAATTGACGTTTTTCATGTTTTGCCATGAATGAAGAGGGGGGAAGATAGAAGCAGAAGAGGAGTTCACTCAGCTTCCAAATCCTATAGTACATAAAGCAAGAGAAGAGTGAACCACACCGGTTTTGGTACCAGAGTCTCACAAGTGTTGTCCCTGAATCCCTCAACTACTAATTACCACCAGGGGCATATATAATCTCCACTGGGGTGACATAGCAGGTAGCGTCATCATCGGGTTGTGCACTTGGATAATAGCATTTCCAGGTGAGTGACACCTCCATTTGGAGGGATAGTATCTGGAAGAAGATACTGGTGGGATCTGCGCATGAAAAATAAATGTACCTCCTATACCTGTAAAAAGTGGTTTTAATGTGAAAAGCGGGATGGGGTAAGATTAAAATGAGTAAGGTAATGTTGTTTGGATGTATTACCAATCCTTAGCATCAAACAAACTGGTCAACATGTTTCGGCTATGTATCAACCTTTGGGTCGGTTGGCTTTCATCAGGACCTTATTGATCAGATCCCTGTTGGTTCTTGTAAATCGGCACTGTGCTCGGGTAAGTGTAATAACTTACAGGTCTTTGTTATTTTTGTATAACGGTTCTCTTTTGTTACAGGTGTGGTTTTTAACTGTGACATTCAGGACAGGGAGGACATTACAGGCACCCTCGCAGTAGAATCTCAAGCAACCAAGTAGTCATGATCAGACCGTTTACCTTCACCCACAACCTATGAGGCAGTAGCCAATCTGCCGAAAGTTACAAAACCATGCCTGTAACAAATGTTTTTTTTTGCATTCACGTGACTTGCCTCTATTCTTCAACCCAGCACTGCTACTCATCTCACACAGTGAGTCAGGCCTTCCTTGAAAACGCAAAGACAGAGGATTTGCAAGGACAGCCTCTGCAGGGAGCATGCTCCTTAGAGTAATCACCTGCACTGTAAACAAAATCCTATGCATAAACAGTCTGTGTTTATGAAGTGTTGAGTAAATGTTGGTAAATATGTTTTAGAAATCTTTAGACAAATTGATTCAGGACCTCCAGCACCAGCTGGTGCCCATGCACTCTCTCAGTTGGATGAAAAATGTGAATTTACTGGTACTTGCAAAATCACATTAAGTGCTGTGACTGCAAATTTTGGACTCATCTCTAGCCAAAAGCAGAGGGTACAGCTTGATACATTCTTGAAGGATACAAAGTGGATACATGAATTGCCAGCTTGCACAAAGCCCACTTGTTTTCCTTCCCACACCTTGGGCAATCCTGCCAGCCCTTCTGTCTTGAATCCAAGAACACGCTGAACCCCTTGTACACAATAACAAGCCAGTCACCGAGGGGTCAAAGGCATTAAACCGCCAACACCTGAGGCCACCCTTGCTCCGTGTTTCATTTGTAAAGAAATAAGTGCCTGGGCCTTCGTCAGGGGACTGCCGTAGCTTGCACCAGCCATTGCCACTCCCAACACTGCCAACCAAAGTACCTACAACTACTAACCATCACACTTCTAGAAGTGTGACAATTCATGCTGTGTGAGGCCCCAGATCTATAAGACTGGTTTGAGAGGCATGTTTTGGTTGTTTTTAATGTATATTGAATTCATAAACAACTATTGTTCTGCTTATCTCTAATTTACACAAATAGCACCACCTTGTGGCAGCAGTCATAAGTGCCAGTGTTGACAATTAAGCGCAGGTGCTGAGCACCGGAAATTATCAGCTCAAATTAACCTCTGCTGAGAAAAGAAAAATGACTCAGGATTAAAGATCAGGCTCCGCAGGCCTGGGTCTCAGATGGACTCATTGTTGTCCTGTTGTAAAGAAAGGACACAATACACTGATTTATGAATGTAGGAAAACGGTAGGTTTGGAAATGATTGGATGACGTGGTAGTCTGCCCTCTTCGGCTTTCCTGTACCCTGTGGGAGGTCACAGTTGCTCACGTGCTTGAAGGATGCTGTCTGGGAATCATGGTGCTTGCTACAAGTCCTATTGAGTGTCGCTTCCGAACAATGGACATTCCCGGTGTACATAAGGTATTAGACTTCTGTTTCTATTCCATTCCTGTTCTTTGTGCATCTATTAACTGTTTACTGGATTGTTTTCAAAGCCTAGGGTTTCACAGGACCCCTGTTACTCCACATGCTGACCAGGGGTGATATTCAGGAACAAACACATTAGGACATTTCCCTAAAATAACTCTAAGTAGGAGAGAACTCATGTCCCCAATGACTGGCATCCGCTGCGCCACTGCTTAAGTTGTAAAAGAATAAGTGCTTGGGCCCAACGTTTTCTTAGAATTCTGTCCCCGATGCAGCTGAGCATCGGGATTGCTGAATACCGAGGTGGTATAGTCTTGATTCCACCCTTCACACCCTGCATCTTTATCTTTCTCCTGCAGCAGTCGTGGCTGCTACCTCCCACCCGCAGTGGGGCAGAGAACGGGCAAAAAAAAAATATTTAAAAATCACTTGCCTCCTGCGTCCTCTTCCTTCTGTGGAGAAGCAGGAATCATCAGGGCTCCCATGCTCCCAGCAGCCAATCACAACTCTACAATGGCAGCAGTGTGATTGGTCTGAGCACCGTGACACAGCGCTCAGCCTGAGGCTGGAGGGGTGGGTATGTTCTCCATGCAGGCTGTATTGCAGCCTGCATGGAGAACAGGTAAAGTGCACATGACTGTTTTGGGCGGCCCGAGAGCACCGACCAAACAGTCATTGTGCACTTAGAAGGGTTTTACCCTTCTCCCCAACTCTTCAGCCCGACCCCACCCCGCCGTCTCACGCCAGCTGCCACAGCAGGAGGCGTAGGGGCGTAGCCCTACTAAGCCCCATGGACCCACCGCGTCGTCATGAAAATTCAAATACAACAATCTTGCTCGCTACCTGCCGCCCGCCTGGGAATCCGGGAGACACCCGACTTTTCCGTGCGGGGGGGGGGGCGGATGGGCCTGCTGCATCTGCGCAAGTTGATTTATGGGCAGAATCATGTTCGCGCATGCGCAGATTGATTCCCTGTGCATTTCCCCTTAGAGAGAGGACCTGGGGGCGGGCCGCAGCCCCCGGGGTTACACAGGGGGACTGGGCGAGGAGTCATGGTGCCCCCCCAGCCAATCCTGACGGTTAGTGCGGCCGACTTTGGTGCTGGGAAACCAGGTTCGAGCCTCTTATTGTAAATAATCGTGAAATGGGAGGGGAATGTATAGATTTGTGTCAGAAGAATTGGCACATATTTAAACTCGAAGTCTTATTGTTTCATCGTGAAAAGTAGCATTCAATGGGATTAAAAATGTGGTCTGCAGTGAACTGCTTCAGAGAGCAAAGCAAGAAAAGAAGTTCAGGTGGAAATCAGACGTATGAATTGAGGCCGGTTATCACTGTCACGCTGTAGTCGGAAGGATGTTCACACTCTTGTCAAAGCCATTTTATTCATTCACCTTGTTACTCTTATTGGACTTTATAAGCAGGAGTCTGCCCGATTTACCAAGACAAATAGGGCTCAGTTTGAGCAAAGATTTACGCTTCAATAAATCAGGGAACTTAAAATAAAACAGAAAAAGAATGTGGGTTTTTGAGGAAATAGTAGCATTTACGTCACCCATCTGTATGCGTGTAACTACACGCATACAGATGGGTGGATGCATGAATGAATGATGGATGCAGGATGGATGAATGGATGGGTGAATGGATGCAGGAAAGGATGCAGGATGGATGGGTGGATGGATGGATGATGGATGCAGGATGGGTGGATGCCTGAATGAATGGTGGATGATGGATGGGTGGATGGATGGGTGGATGCATGAATGAATGATGGATGCAGGATGGATGGATGAATGGATGGGTGAATGGATGCAGGAAAGGATGCAGGATGGATGGGTGGATGGATGGATGATGGATGCAGGATGGGTGGATGGGTGGATGGGTGAATGCATGAATGAATGGTGGATGATGGATGGGTGGATGGATGGGTGGATGCATGAATGAATGATGGATGCAGGATGGATGGATGGATGGGTGAATGGATGCAGGAAAGGATGCAGGATGGATGGGTGGATGGATGGATGATGGATGCAGGATGGGTGGATGGGTGGATGGGTGGATGCATGAATGAATGGTGGATGATGGATGGGTGGATGGATGGGTGGATGCATGAATGAATGATGGATGCAGGATGGATGGGTGGATGGATGCATGCATGAATGATGGATGCAGGATGGATGGATGGATGAATGGATGGGTGAATGGATGAATGGATGCAGGATGGATGGTGGATGGGTGGATGCATGAATGAATGATGGATGCAGGATGGATGCATGAATGAATGATGGATGCAGGATGGATGGATGAATGGATGGGTGAATGGATGAATGGATGCAGGAATGGATGCAGGATGGGTGGATGGATGGGTGGATGCATGAATGAATGATGGATGCAGGATGGATGCAGGATGGATGGATGGGTGGATGCATGAATGAATGATGGATGCAGAATTGATGGATGGATGGGCGGATGAATGAATGATGTATGGATGCAGGATGGGTGGGTGGATGGATGGATGGGTGGATGCATGAATGATGTATGGATGGATGCAAGGTGGTTCGGGCTCGCTCGCTGCACTCGCTCGCTGCGCTCGCTCGCTGCGCTCGCTCGCTGCGGTGCAATATGCAAATTAGTTTACGCCCACCACTTTGAAATGTCACCAGCCGCCCCTGAAAATGATAAAAACATTAGGCTTTTATCATTTGATTTTTTACCTTTCTTTTGCTGCATCAAGGCAGTGGGGCAATGCTCATCAGCCTTAGCGGAGGAGCCGCCACTGTCCTGCATGTTCTTTCTCATCCATGCTTTCTCACTTTGTCACTCTTCTCTCTTCGTGCTCTTCCTCCTTCTGTACCTTTTTCTGCCTTCATCTTTCTTGTTCTGGATCAAAGTCTGATGATTAACAGTAAGTCCCAGTGTCCAGTAATGAGTACTGGTGGGCCCCACCTACAACCACCTGCTCAAATTAAGCACTGGGGTCGCATGTCCAGGCTGTGGTTTTTAGGTCTGTCTTGATAGACGACGTATTCTTAACACTTTTTTAAAGATATACATCACTACAGCCTTAGCTTCACCCAGCTGCCTTTTTGCTTTTGTCGCCCCATGATTCCTTCTTTCCATCCCTGCACCTGGAGTTTTGCCATCCTGGGTCTAGAATACAATCTTGTCATGCTGAGTGTGCCTTGAAGTCAGTTCAGTGACTTGGGGCTATAAACACAGGCTCCCTACCATCAACATGTGAAGGCCCTCATCCACAGCCTCTTCCTTTGCTTTTCAAAGGATTCAGAAGAGAGTGTTGGAAGCGAGAGGCCTCCCCCAGCCTCTGCTGCTCTCTTTGTCATGTCATGCAGTGAACAAGGATGCTGCAAGGGCCATCTTAACAGCATTATAGGCCCCCGCGCCAAGCAGTGCACTGGCCCTGCCTACACAACCACCCACAGGAATAAACATGTTTAATGGAAAATTAGTGTTCAATTCTGGTCTGCATGGGGCCCCTATTCCCCTGGGCAACTGACCAGCGTGCACGTGCATTAAGACGGCATTGGATGCTGCAGAGAGGTGTTCCCTCTGCATTTCCTGCCACTCACACTGGTCATTCAAATTGATGTAGCAAAGCATATTGGTGGAGCAGTGTGGAAACTTTGCCCTCCTTCCTTCAGTGACTTATGCTGTCAGTGAACGTTAGGTTTTTGTCCTCTGACCTGCTTGACCCGATCCAACGTAGATCCATAAATCAAATGAGAAAAAAGCGCCCGCATCATAGGTTTTTGGATTCCTCCTCAGCCATGACAGCATTGGGGAAGCTGTGGAGCATTGTTTAACAGCATTAGTAAAGCCAACAGGTCCCAAAAGAGAGAGACCCGTTGTCTTTGCCAATGTTTGTTACTCATTGGCATTTCATACGGCTCAGGCTTTGATGGGCTAGGAGGCAAGGAGTGAAATCTGTAATGTCACTGGGCATGAATGGGTGTGTTAGGTTATTTCTGCTGGCATTTTTGTGACTTGAAGTACATGCACAGGAGGTAAGAAGATAGTTTCACACCAAGTTTAATGGGCATTTTTTTTTTAAGTCAGGAGATGCTACCTCCCGTCAATACAAAAGGCTCTTGTAGCCCCCCACAGTGGCATACGTCTTGCTCGCTTGGTATTCACCTTGGGCCAAGGGCTAAACGGGTAGGTGTAGGCTTTTAATAGTCAAAATTGCACCTGAGGCATGGCCTCAGCTACACCAGGTAGTAGGTACCAACATTGTTTTTTTTACTATCACACGCTGACGTTTAACATCACCTTCAATTACACAAGTGTAAACCTAGATCCTACATGCCAACATTTTAGAACATGAAAGTCGGAGATATTCTGGAAAAAATGGAGGGAATGTATCTTCCCCATTTACATCCATTGAGGAAAAGGCGATTTTAGGGGGGAGACAGCTAAAATAAATCCATGTTGGATTTAAAACCCAGGAGTCTCGGGGGGCGTGGCCAAGACGGCGAGCATGGCGGACGTGGCTTGAGCGACCTCCGTCCCGCCGCTGGATATCCTTACATTATCCTGCGTTGCCCCGACCCGAATCTGCCCTACAGTGTGTGGATGTCCACGGGGGCTGAAGGGGACGACCCTATGGCGGATTAGGAGCCCTGGCGTACTGCCCTCTGCCTCTTTCGGCAGTGTGAAGCTGAGACGGCGGTGAGGCCTGCGCTGGGAACCGGAGCCGGGGCCTGGATTTGAGGGCAGCCCGCCCGGAAGTGAGGTGACGCCGGGGAGGCGAGAACAAGGAGTGCCGCCCACATCGTGAGACCGGCGGGGCCGTGGCCGGAGAGCAGCCGACTCCACAGGGAGCCTAGCGGCCAGTGAGGGAGCGGAATCGGCGGCCTGCGGGCGGTGCGACCAAAGCCCGGACAGCGCTCGACCTGGTAAGGGGTGGCGGCGTGGTGTGCGGCCTGGTGGGGGAGGGGTCGCTCCTGAGGCCGTTCCCGGCCCCGTTCGGCGGCTGGCTCGGACCGCGGGGCATGGGGGCCTTGGAGCACCAGGGGACGGCTGCCCTGCCGTCCCTCGTCTAAACCCCCCCCCCTCTCTGCATCGTCCAGTGGCCCTGAGCCGGCCCTCTGGGGCTTGGGTGCTGGAAGAGACCCATTGTTCGGCGGTTGTACCGGACCGCGGTGGGTGACACTAGCTGGGAGAGACAGCCCTTACGAGCGTCAGAAGGATATTTAGCGAGCGCCTTGGCCTCTCCTCCGGGTGGTGCGGTGAGAGGACTGAGCTGCAGCCGGTGACCTGTGGAAAAAGGGGCTTTGACACATTCTGCACACTGTCTCTAACACGTGGCCCTGCTGCGCTGGATTGACTCTTGGGTCTGTGGCGGCGAGGGGCACCTTCTTGGGCACAGTGACATTGGCGAGATCTCAGTGGTGCCGCGGACCGCGCCAAACTGGCTGGGGGTGCTAATCCTTGGCCTCTACGTGGACAGATGGGACCGCCGCTGGGTCCCGGTCTCCCTGGCGGACTGTCGAGGGCTCCGTGAGCACCATGACTAGAGGAGGCAACAGCGGAGGCTCTTCGAAGCAGGGCCCGATGGATAAATTCGCGGGGCCGAGTGGGGGCGCCGGGGCCCCGGGAGGACACCAGGGCTCCGGACCAGATAATGCGGCGTTGATGGCGGCGATTACGCAATCGAGGGACATGCTGGACGCAAAGATAGGGGCGGTCGGAGCCGATGTTACCCTGCTTCGACAGGATCTACGCAACGCGGTTGCCCGTATCACCGAAACTGAGACCAGGATCACGGAGGTGGAAGACGATGTAGTGATCCTCAAGAAGAAGGTAGCTGCCATGGAGGGGATCCAAAAGGGTCTGGCCCTGCGAGTGGAAGACGCGGAAGGGCGGGCCAGGAGGAATATTTACGCTTTGTAGGCTTTCCAGAGGACTGTGAGAAGGGAAACATGGAGGCATTCTTGACTCAGTGGCTAGAGAGTTGGCTTCCGCCGGACTCCCTTTCGCGCTGCTTCATCATAGAGCGGGCGCATCGTGCTCTTCTCCCGAAGCCGCCTACCGGGGCTCGTCCCCGCGCTGTGATAGCCAAACTGCTCAACTATCACGACAGAGACACTATCTTGCGACAGGCCCGTGCCAAGGACCCTCTCATGTTTGATAACCACAAAATCCTAATTTTCCCGGACTACACTAGACTGGTCCAACAGCAACGGCAATCCTTCACTGCAGCGAAAGCACGCCTACGAGAATTGAAAATCCCCTATGCCCTGCTCTATCCGGCCCGGTTGAGAGTGGTGTTTCAATCTCGCACTCAATTTTTTAACTCTCCGGAGGACGTCTTTGAGTGGACCGACGAAACAGTGCGTGTTAAGGTGCATACCCCTCCGAGACGGGGCTCGGACTCGTCATCCACGACGGAACCTAAGAAGACGCCTCGCAGATCACGCAGCAGGAGCAACTGGAGGTCGCGCTCCCAGAAGCGCCCGCCTCCCCAGGAGGAAACGGTGGAGGAAGCTGAAGCGACAGACTCTTCCCCCCCGAAGTCTTGAGACCCTGTGCCGCTATGTACTTAACTACTGTTACGGGCCTGAGGGGCTGAGGAAGCATCATGGCGGTGGGAGGGGGGTGGATGCTGATTACGGACATGCCACTTGAACTGTTACTACATGAATGTCTGTTTATGGGTGGAACATGGGTCGGGAGACGCTCGAGAGAGAGCGGGCCTTCTCCCGGAATTCGTTCCCACGCGTCGGGTGGGGGTTGTTTGACGCTTGGTGGGTAGTTGGGAGGGATCCATTGGCGTAGTGAGTCTCCAGCCTCCCGTTGGAGGTTTGGGATCGCCTGCGCCGCGACAGGTACTTCAATGTTGCTGAGGTATGGGGTGGGGGGTTGGAGGGGGGGTTGTTGGCATAGTTTGAGGTGGGGGGAGGTTAGCGGGGGGTAGGTTGGGGTGGGGGGGTTGGGGAGGTGTTGAGGGGGTGGGTAGGTTTAGTCTATGCACGCTGTATACGGGAGCCGGGAGGATGGTATGTGTATGTGTGTGGCCTCTGATGCCCGACAGATCGAAGCTCTGGCCTACTGATGGCGGCTGATGGACAGAGGGTGGAGCCCCCACGCGCTTCACTACGCATTTTAAGCTGGAATGTGAGAGGGGTGCTCGACAAAATTAAGAGGGGTGCGGTGTTACGAATGGGGAAGAAAGAAAAGGCGGATGTCTTGCTCCTTCAAGAAACGCACCTTATGGGCACCAAAACCCTTAGCTTGCGTAGATATGGATATGACCAGGTGTTCCACGCTGGGTTTGCGAGGGGGTCCAGAGGGGTTGCAATTTTGATACACCGCAGAGTACAATATACACACGAGACACAATGGCTGGATGCGCATGGTAGGTTTGCATTGGTCAAGGAAATGGTGGGTGATGAGCCCATGGTGTTCGGCAGTGTTTATGCTCCACCCCCGCTGCAAGAAGCCCTGATAGAACGACTGTTTGATGTCTGGGCTGAAATCCCACATGTGTTGACAATCGTGGGCGGTGACTGGAATGATGTGATGAATGGGAGGCTGGACCGTTGTAGGCCCGGGGGGGGTCAGCTGCCTGAGACAACCACGAAACTGAGCAGAATGGTGCAGGGGATGGGTTGGATAGATGCATGGCGCTACCAGCATGCATGTAGTCGCGAATTCACTGAAACCGGTGCTTCGCGGAGTGGACATTGCGTGGTGCGCAGCGGACCGTAAGGCCCGCAGGTTGGCCATTGCGGAAGCGGCGGGTCGGGTTTGTAGCCGAGAAGCGGAGAGCACTTCGGGAGCGGCGATGCAGTGGGGCAGTTACTCTATCATCAACAGCTATATACCTCATTATTATTAGACGAGGCCCGCCAAGTTTGGCTAGCTACGCAGAGTAGAATTTGTCAATGGGGGGACAAATCCAGCACAATGCTCTACAGGCTGTGCCGGGGTACCTTTCAGGCCCAGCCCCTGCCGGGACTCCAAGACGAACTGGGTGGCCCGGTAACGGCCCCGGAGGTCCTGGCCGAGACTTTTGCGCAATACTACGCGACACAATACGCCCCCTGGGAGTCCCTCCCGGCGGAAGAGATCGACAAATTCCTAGCGGATCTCCCGCCCCGGGCGCTCTCGGACGACGATTGTGCCCGACTAGACCTCCCGTTGTCGGCTGAGGAGCTGGGGGAGGCTCTGGGTGAGCTGAACGCTGGCAAGGCCCCTGGGCCTAACGGCTTCCCATGCGAATTTATGAAAACGTTTCATCTCCAACTAGGGATGCGCTACAGGAAGGCTCTGAAGGCGGCCAGGGACTGTGGGTGTCTGCCGGCGGACTGGCGACACGCAGAGGTGGTGGTCTTTTGCAAGCCGGGGAGGCCGCCGGATTGCCCTGAGTCGTATCGTCCGATCTCCTTGCTTAACTTTGAAGCGAAGGTTTTAGCTAAGGCCTTGGCGAAACGCCTTCTCCCCTACATTACGGACTTGGTCCATCCTGACCAGGCCGGCTTTATGCCCCATAGAGCGACAAGACATAACATCCGACGCGCATGGTTGGTGGTGGAGGCGGCGCGGGCGGCAGGCATCCCGGCGGCCCTTTTGCTAGCGGATATAGATAGGGCATTCGACTCCCTGAGCTGGCCGTATCTTCGGCACTCCTTCTCCGCCTCAACCTAGGCCCGCGTTTCCTGTCCTACATTCATTTACTTTATACAGATTTGACAGCGGCGGTGAGGGTAGCGGGGGCAGTGTCCGGCTCATTTCTGATAGGCAGAGGTACCCGGCAGGGATGCCTTTTTTTAACCCTACCTGTTTGCTCTGGCAATGGAGCCGCTGGCGGCTTGGGTGAGAATGGATGCACAGCTGCGTGGGGTGGAATGGGTTGGGGGTCCGTCCGACAGAATCGCGCTTAATGCGGATGATGTTCTTTTCTTTCTTACGGACCTGAACAGATCTGGTCCTAGGGTCCTGGATATAATGCGTATCTTCGGCGAGGTGTCCGGTCTCACGCTAAATGTGCAGAAATTGAAATTGTGGGTCCTAGGAGATGGTGAAGCCCTGGGTCCGTGGGCGTCGGCCCTACAGGAAGCGGCAGGAGGCCTGAAATATCTCGGGGTCTTTCTGACAGATATGCCGGGAGTCTCGTGGACCCGCAATGTGCTACCCGTGTGGGATAAAATACGGTCGGATATGCAAATATGGTCCAGGATGCCCCTTAATGTTTATGGACGCTCGGCCATATTTAAGATGGTAGCTCTGCCCCGTATCCTGTACCAACTTCAGAATCATCCGTATCCTATTTCACCGCAGTGGTTTAGACAGGTGAACTCGGCTTTGGGTCGGTTCTTGTGGACGGGGGGGGGGCAGTGAGGGTGGCACTCCGTACCTGCTTCCTCTCGACGTACTGTGTTGGGCTGGCTACATCGGACGTCCAGTCTTACTACCAAGCGTCACACCTGCTGGTCCTCAACGAATGGTGGTACGGGGATCGTGGCTATCCGACCTATGCCCTGGAGAGGTACCTGATGGACCCGCACACGCTCCATACAGTCTTATACTCGGCGGCCCTTCGGGAAAACCTCCCAGCGGTCACGCAGACAGTGTTCCGGGTGTGGCGCGAGGCGCTCCGACGCATGGGATGGTGGAACAGACTGACGGGGGAGACCTCGCTGTGGCGCAATGGGAGATTGCCGGCTCTGGCTTCCCTGCGTGGCTTCGATGGCTGGGATGCTATCGGCATCTCGGCGCTGGGCCACGTCATGAAGGGCTCGGTCCTTAAATCCTTTCAGGCTCTGCGGGACGAGTATGACATGCCCCAATCCCAATTTTTTCGATACCTACAGCTCCGACACGCCCTGACCCCCGCTATAGCGGACTTGACTTCTCTACCAGAGTTCAGCCCCCTGGAGGCAAAACTTTTTATGGGGGAATTAGAAACCAAGAAAATATCTCACATATATCAGACGCTAGTCACCCACTGTTCCCCTTCCCTTGATAAACTGCGGCTGGTCTGGGAGGGAGATTTGGGGAGTTTGGAGGAGGAGGACTGGAGAGAAGCCCTGGAGGCCCCCAGGGGTGCTGCGATTGCGGTGCGCTTGCGCTTTATTCAATTTAAGTACCTACACAGGGCGTACTTTACGAGGGAGCGACTGTGGAAGGCGGGGCTGATAGCCTCCCCGGAGTGCCTGAGATGTGGAAGTGAGATGGGCTCCTTTATTCATACGGTGTGGGAGTGTGTGAGACTGCAGAGATTCTGGACCGGAGTGTGGGATTGCCTGGAGGAGGTGCTGGGCTGGGAGCTTCCCCGCTCACCGAAGTTGGGCCTCCTGCATGTTATGGAACAAGTGGGGGGGAATGTATACAAACGTCATCTACTTACCTTGGGCCTCGTCGTGGCCAAAAGAGACATAGCCCGGGACTGGAAGGCTCCTAGAGCCCCGTTGCTGTAAGTGTGGAAACGGGGCTTGGACTATTTCATGGGACTGGAACGCCCGATATTTGAGGCCAGGGGGTGCCCTACAAAACATTTTAAGGTCTGGAAGAAATGGGCGGACTACAGGGGCCTTCTGCTGGACCCCCCGGCGCCTCGGGCCACCGACGTGAATCGCGACTTAACTGGCTCTGGGTGAATTGGTACACACGCAGTTATTATGATTGTTAGACTCCTCTTGATGGACACTGTAGACACCGTGCGGGGCGGGGGGAGGGTACCGGGTGGGATGTCGGAGGGTGGGACATGGGGGAAATGTTGACTGAATGTATTTGAACATGATACTTTTATGAGCACGCTGCCTCTCTGATTCTTAGGGAGCGGTGATTTACTTCCTGTATTCTGTCAGCTTACAAAATCTAATAAAAATTTTGTTCAGGAGTCTCCTCCCTGAATCGGGCCTGTTGGCGTGTATGCTAGATGCTCACATTTTCCCTTGGAAATGTCAATTCCTCAAACATAGCTTTCCTGATTCTCAGACTTCTATGTTGGCTCTAACCGCTTACCTTGCCATCTAGGATTGCCTCCTGGTTCTCTGCAAACACTTTTCGTGCCCCAAAATGGTGCTAAGATTCACCTGCTAAATAATTGATACATTTCACTCCTTGCCTATTTTGTTTATTTTAGCGTGTTATATTGCACCTCTGTCTTCGGTCGTCGAATTCTGAGTACTCGGAGACATTGGAGGGTAAGGGAGAGGCTGAAGAGAAGCAGATAAAAGTAAAGATGTAGGCGGGCACCGCAGAAAGGGATGGGAGCTAGCTTCAATGCACAGATATGGAAAGATGCAAGGGCCACTCATTACTGCTCCATGCGGCTTTATTGCTGATGGACACAAGTCCATCGGATCTTCTATTGATGACGATTGTGTGATTGCCAACAATATTTCTGTAAGTCTTGCGGATATTCCTCCACCTTCCTTGTGCAGTCCACAGATGCTCTCATAGGTGCATGCTGGGAGATGACTTGGGATCACTCGAGAGAGCTCTGAGCTTCTTTAAACAGTTTGGAACTAATTGTAGAAGTTTAGTCTGTTTGGCCTCATCCATCCTACTTGATGTCTGTGGTGGGAGAGTGGATGGGGATCACGGTGGATCCCAGTGACTAAATTACTGTGGCTACTGTGGGCGAGGCGGTGCAATGTGGAACTGTGGACTGCGCTCATAGACGGTCACCATGAACCAGTTTGCTCATGACAGGCTGTTTATTAGTGATTTGGGCGTACAGAGGAGAAGGTGTGGGCAAATCTTGTGATATTTAATAGTTTGATCTTAGCAGCCAAGGCGGTACGGCAGATGAGGACTCTAGCCTCAAGGAGGAATTAAACTGTACACTGAGGTTCCTTGCTGCAGGCAAGGATTGAGGAAGCTAGAGGAAAACTAAGGGGTGAGAGAAAAGAGCTGGGGCAGAGTCGTCTGGAAAGTAGAAAACTGTTGTCTAATAGGAGTTTAGCGAGTATTATCAGAGAGCTCCTCCAGTGCTGAATGTGTGGGAAGCAGTTTGCTTTGAAAAAGGGGTTTCAAAAGAGGGAAAGGAAACAATCACTTTGTGTCACCCATGCACAAGTGGTATCAAAAACAAAAGTAGCTGTGAAACATGCTGCACAGAGCGAATAGGAGACTCTGGATCGAATCCTGGTGGGGATACAACCTATAAGTGAGTTTTGTGGTGAGGGGATGAGCTTCTGGAGACATAAAAAGTGTGGATAGTGAGGTAGGAGGCAAACCAGTCAGGAGGCATACCTATCACCCCTAGCGTGGCAAGAGTTTCAAGCATAGCTTGGGGATCAGCTGAATTGATAACAGAGGATAGTGGGATGTGCATAGGGTAGACATATGAGGGGCTCATTTCCATTGAATGAAGTTGGCAAAACAAGAGCTTGTGCTGGATTATTAAGCTTGCAAGTGGACAGGAAGTGGATAAAAACAAGTTTCTGCAGAGTTTCTTTGGGTGGGGTACAATTTAGTTTGATGAAAGGAGAGGGCAGGAGCACCAGCTGTTCAGTATGGGTCTCAATTTCAATTTCAATCTTTATTCGGCACTTAAAAAGACACCATAAAAGTACATAGACAATTACACTTTTTTTATATAAAAAGATTTAAAATAAGTTAAAAACAAGCTAAAATTCATTATATGTGCAAAAAAGGAAGGGGAATTTTCCATGGAAGTCTCAGTTTATGGGGTTAAGCAATCGGTTATTTCTCTTGTGTTCCTTAACCTCATTGCCACCCTAATAAAACTTACTGTACAAAACAATGTGTGAGCATCAGAGGCTTCCTGCAGAAACTTTAGGGCTGCTTTTGCTTGTCTAAATTTAGTTTCTTTCAGGATCCCTACTAAAAATTTGCGTCTGGGCACAGAATAAAAGCGACATGGCAAATCAAAGTGAAGGGTATCCTGCGGAGACCTACCGTCGCAGCCGCAGGTACCCTTCGCCTCCAGTGTTAGAGTGAATCCAGAGGGGACAGAGAGTAGATGGTGTAACATGTTGAGTCTGAACCGAGTCATATAAAATCTGTCCTGGGCATTGTGCATCACAGTGAGGTATGGTTCCATTCCTTGTTTCTTTGTCAGTAAACAGTAGGATAAAACAGTAGGTTTGCACCTTTCCACGTCAGCCCTTTTCGTGAGTGTCCATTCTGTAAAAAGTTTTTTTACCATTGTTTTATTCTGACTGTTTAGCGATTCAGGTGCAATGTAGAAATTTTTGCAACCAATTGCCTCAAAAGAGTCCTTCACATATTTCAACCATGGAATGTGGTCCCCTCTGTCACGTTTCAGACAGTCTTTAAGGATTTGTCTGGAGAGTCCGCTTCGGGATTAATCCAGATTTTAATCCATGCGAGAAGTGGTCTAATTCTAATTCGATCTTCGATGTAGGGCTCCCCTAATTCCTCATGGATGATATAGGCTGAAGTACTCTGGGGCAATTTCAAAATTCTTTTGAAGAAAAAAGAAAAGGAGCGCCCCTTGGTTCTCACCTACCCTGAAATCTGAATTAAGTAGAGTAAGATCATTAGAGCGCAGATGGCGTAGAAATTATGAGGAAGACGCCTGTAGGATCTATAAAGTAGCACGTAGACAGTATCATGCCTCAATTAAATTAGCAAAAAAGGCTCACTTCCTAGAGGCTATTGCCTCCTCCGGAAACGGACAAAAAGAAATATTCAGGATTGTTAATAGCTTTACTAATCCTAGAGCACTGGCACAGGAAATCCCTCCCTCTCTGTCCCTTTGCAACTCCATCGCTGATTATTTTGAAAATAAAATTCAAGACATTGTCAAGGACTTCCCTCTACCAATCCTGACCTCTCTCGATAACGAAAGATTGGAATTAAATAGAGAGAAGAACCCTAACACTCTCCATCTCAACGTGTTCACACCTATCTCTTTAGAGGAATCACATCTGGCCATTCTGTCCAGCAAGTCAGGATCACCGCTCGATCCCTGTCCTCCCATGTTCTTAAGAGCCTTGGTCAATGAGGTAAATCCTACTGTTAATAGTATCATTAACTCATCCCTTGCGACTGCAAAGATCCCATCTGACTGGAAATTAGCCGCTGTCAAACCTCTCCAAAAAAAACCTCTAGCTGACCCCACGATTTTTTCCAATTTACGCCCTATCTCACTGCTGCCTGTGCTTTTCAAACTGACTGAATCTTTTGTCAATAAACAACTCACCATATTCTTGGAAGATAATAACATCCTCCATACCAATCAATCTGGCTTCAGGTCCAAGCACTCGACCGAAACTGCCCTCCTGTTCTCTGTTGAGTCCCTGTGTACCGCTATGGACCAAGGGAAGAAGGCCGTCTTGATATTACTCGATCTATCGGCGGCCTTCGACACGGTCTCACACACCATCTTGATTGACCGTTTACTCAATTCAGGGATAGGAGGTGTAGTGCTGGACTGGTTCAAAAACTTCCTCAGCCTAAGACGGCAAGTCACGGTGCTTGGCGAATTCAACTCCGAAGAAAAACACATCAGCACAGGGGTACCTCAGGGCTCCAGCTTGAGCCCTGTACTTTTCAATCTTTATATGGTACCCCTGATCGAGCTCATTTCTTCTTATCAGATCAGTACTATATCCTACGCTGAAGATACGCAGCTTATCCTGGTACTTGACAGGGAACTGCCCGGAGCTGAAGAAAACCTTAAAAAATGCCTGACTGCCACATTTGAATGGATGAAGACCAATCATCTCAAATGTAATTCTGGGAAAACAGAAATCCTACCGTTTGGCCCTCAAAATCTGTTCTCCCCCAAGCAGTGGTGGCCGTAAGATGCTGAAGCCTCCCCAAATACCATCCTTTCTGCCCGTAACCTGGGTGTCAAGTTTGATGACGCACTGTCATTCAAGCAACAAGCCATCGGGGTGGCCAGCACATGCTTCTATATCATCAGAATGCTCAGGAAATTCTTCGACCTCCTCCCACTGTCAACTAGGAAAACGGTAGCGGTGGCACTCATTACATCAAGACTGGACTACTGTAACAGCCTGTATGCAGGAGCCAATAAGACCGTGCTCCACAGGCTGCAGATGGTCCAGCATGCCACCGCTCGCCTGGTCCTTGGTTGGCCCAGGAAATCATCCGCTTCAGCTGCACTACACGCCCTTCATTGGCTTCCCATCCATAAACGTATCTTATTCAAAATTTGAATTATCACTTTCAGAGCTTATCACGCACAAGGACCCAGGTATCTCTCAAAGTATTTCAAACGCCACCTCCCCACTCGAAGTCTGAGATCTTCTAACCAGAATCTGTTAGTTGTTCCAAGATTCAGACTGGCCACCAAAGGGGGAAAATCCCTTGTGGTACTGGGTTCTAGAGCATGGAATAAATTGCCTCTCTCGCTTTGGCAAATCTCATCAGAATCCCTTTTCAGGAAAGCCCTGAAGACCTGGATCTTCACACTTACCGATGCTGCCTGTAGAGCCTTAGTGTAGAGGATATAAGTTCCTGGGAATTGCTCCAGCTAACCACCCTTCCATTCTAGGGTTGGTATTGAGCGCCAAGATGCTCCTTGGAGTGATAGAATGCGCTATAGAAAAGTTGTTTTACATTATATTACAATTTGTTTTCTTCCACCTGGATCTGCTGAAGGTGTTTATTTATAAAACCCCATACTTCTGCTCCATAAACTACTTTGGCACAGCAAACTGATCTGTACAGGTTTAGGATTTGTTCCGGGGACCATCTGCCAAGTCTTCTCCCGTAGCCCATTATGGCCCCTGATGACGCCACCAGTTTCGCCGCGTGTTTTTCCATCAAGGGTTTAAAATGTAAGTGTTCATCAAACAATACGCCTAAATACGAGAAAGTCTTGACCTGGCCTATCTTGTGTGGCCCGATTTTGTAGGTGAAGTTCCTTTTTTCCCTGCCTTCCGCTGTCATGACATAGGATTTTTCCAGGTTGGCAGATAGGTCAAGTTTAGCCATAAAGTTAACAAATCCATTAATCAGCTTCTGGAGCCCCAGCGGTGTTCTGGCTCACAACACCGCATCGTCCGCGTAAAGTAATACTGGCACCGCTCGATGCCCTATTTGGGGTGAATCCACACACAGTTTAAGGAGTTCTTTATCCAGGAGGTTGATATATATAGAAAATAAAAAAGGCGCTAAAATACAACCCTGCCTCACTCTGCTTGTACATAAAAAATGCTCAGTCCTGCTTCCCTCTTGATTATATCGAACTGATGCAGAAGTGTTCCAGTGTAAGGCTTTTAGGAGGTCCACTAGCTTTTGTTCCACTCCTAAATTTGACAATAGGGCCCATCATTTTTCTCTGTTTACACGGTCGAAGGCCGCGGAGAGGTCCATGAACCCCATGTATATAGCCCCCTTGGCGGCGATGGTGTATTTGGCTGTCAGGAGGTAAAGATTCAGGCATTGGTCGGTGGTAGATCTGCCCTCCCTGAACCCGTATTGTATGTCTGTGAGGACCTGGTTCTCCTCTGCCCATTCCTGTAAACAATATAAAATGACACGGCCCAGCACCTTGGCCGTCACATCTATGAGGGATATAGGACGGTAACATTGGTCAAACCACTCTTGAGCTGTGACTCTGCATAGGAATGAAAAGGGCCAGAGGTGGTTAGCAACCTGTTGAAAGTGACCTACAGGAGGGCATACCCAATGTTGCAACGGTCTATGAAAAAGTAGAAGGATAACAGTAGCAAGGAAAATATAGGTTTTACTGGTACATCTAGGTGGTGTCTAAAACTTGAACCAGCTAGCCGCAACTGAACTAGAGTGCTCTTGGAGCACAGTATGTAGAACGCAGTTAACATCCGCAGCTGAATGGATATGCAGAGAGAACACTCCAAATAAACAAATATAAAAAAGTAAACAATCTAGACAATATCCAAATAAGTGGACAACAAAGACAATTGATCATAAATATCTGAGGCAGTTATGCTGGCTAAGCCCAATCCCCTATAGAAGCTGCAGACGGTTAGCTTGAGTATTATGGAAAACATTATTAGCACTGCATTGCAACAGATTACCAGACACCATAATTGATCAATTGGGAATAATTTGTGAAACATTGAAGCATGAAGTTGGGTCATGTTAGCATGTATTGGACAGCGCTCGGTGTAATAAATCAGGTACTCTCTTCTGTAGTATAACAAGAAGGGTTACCAACACAAGCATATGGGGGGCACCAGCATATAAAAGGCATACCTAGCATGCAGGTCAAACCCAGCACGCCTGTAAACAGGGCATGGCCCATTGGTATCCAGTTCACCATCCTCCGTTCCTCTGAAAATTGACGCCCACATGGTAAACATATACAACTGGTGTTCTGATGTCCCAATCTGTTATGAAAGACAACTCCGGCTGTAATAGTGATCTGAAGTGACCGTGAGGCAATCTCTGTTGCTGAACAGACTTAATAAATAAATTACCATTTTATTAAATCTGTGATGATTGTTTTTCAAATATACAAGAGTGAATCACAAAAATTGTATTGTATTGTAATTGCATTTATATAGCATTTACTACCCCTGACTAGGCGTGGAAGTGCTTTTTCGGTGAGTAGCACGCTACACCGGAAGCTATAAAGGATTAGTGTTGAATTAGTATAGTGAAATATGAAAGTAATTTGAGTGATGGATATGTTAGTCAGTTATTTGGATTGAGAAGGATAGCGGAGGGATAGAAGATAGAAAAAGGTTTGCATTTATATAGTGCTTGTTACCCCTAATGGGGCGTTGAAGCGCTTTTTTGGCGAGTAGCACGCTACTCCGGAGCCCACAAATGCTACTCATATGTGGTACTCAGATCTGTGCCACAAAGTGAATGCCATAGTCTGATACTATCACATAATTAAAGCTGTCTGTAAACCATATTTCTGGTTTGTGGCTTCCTGAGCATCTTGTTGCGATCGCCCAATATATGCCATTGCCTGAGTAATGGAGTCTTGACTCTGCCCATTGTGTAATCTGTGCTCATGTTTTCACTTTCAACACATGACATAAGAAAGCTAACATTGTTGAATGAGTCCTGAGTCTCAGAAGTTCGGCTCTCCAAGTCCAAGTCATTAATATCCCTCACAGTTCAGCTGTTTCTCAATCAGAGCAATTAGCTAATGCCTGCTCAAGTAGGCCATCAAAGCGGCTTAGAGCAAGGGAAATAAATCAACGTATAATTAGACAGATGAAATAACAGCCATCGTCGACGGTAATTAGGAATGGAAGGGAGAAGAATGTTAGAGAACGTGGTCTGGTCAGGAATCCATGTCTAAGCATATTTCTATGAAGGATCCATGTGTCGGGGGCCTGGTCCCTATCCACGCTCTCAGTGGTGCAGAGCGGGACTTGGCAGGCGGAGACCTGGTTGATCCTGGGCCTCTCCGTCTTCAGGGAGAGCTGTCCGAGCTCTTAATTACTTGTACTCCAGCTACTTCCTGTCCGTCATTTTCAATATTGTTTTTACTCTAGTCTTTTTTCACTTTCTGGCCCGACGTGGAGATCAGGGCCGGCTTTAGGGCAGTGCGACTGGTGCGGCCCCACTAGGCTCTGACCTGTGGTAGGGGCGCTGTGTTTAGCAATAACTTATGATTGGAGAGATGAGGGGCACTTTTACCCGGTGGTAGTGACAGAATCAGAGGAGGCGGTAATGGGGTGTGCGGGTGCCAAAAATGATTGTCGCTCTGGGCGCCTCTGATGCTAAAGACAGCCCTGTTGGAGGTCAACTTGCTGCTCCACTCCCATTATGAAATGACGTAATTTCTTGGTAGCCCATGGTATGCCTTTGTGGGATTGATCAGTAAGCAGGGCTGGGTTTAGGACAGGACAGTACTACAAGGTGACCTATGGTGTCTGCAGGAGTGGGCTGAGGAGGGACAATGCAAGCAGCAAATGTGGCCTCACTACCAGGAGAGGAGGGTTGAAAATATAATTTCATACAATATGGGGGAAATTATTGCTGCTGTGAGGGACATGGCATGGCTTTAAAGCACGGTCTTGGTACATAGTGTCATGTCTCAAGGAGCCATATGGTCGTGACACAACACCTTCATATGAGTCCTAAGGTGGGCTTCATGTCCTTCGCCTGTTTGCTGTCCAACAATTATTGCCTATTTTGAAGTTCATTATGATGCTCTGTCTTGAGCACACAATCACAGAATCAAGCATCCTTTTTAACAGAAATAGGTTGCCCAACATTGCGTACTTTATTCCTTCCTATACTTTGACTGAGCCGGGTCCAGTTAATGAGATCCACTGATACAAAATTCTGAGTTTGTGTTCCATAATAGATTTCAAGGAGCAGAAGAAATATGAAGATTTGATGAATCATGCCTGGCTGTACACCTTTGGAAGTACCAGGCCTTGATGTGAGTAGCCAACCAAACCTGACATTTAAGAGAACCGAAGCACGGAAGAGGCATGAGCCCCTCATCTGGACACTGTCGGTACGACCTACCTCTAATGAGCGACAGGACCACCACAGGTTCCTTACACCCTTCCTAGAAGCGTAGCATTGAAGGTCCACAGCTGGGCTCTTCTCCCATGCTGATCGTCATCTACCAACAGCGGAGAAGACTCAAAAGATGGAACCAGAAACTATCAACTTGCTACATCAGTGGAGGAGCCTCTTGTCATAAGCAGGCTAGTGCTACACAAAACAATAAAAAAAATAATAAACCCTTGGTTGAGAAGCATGGTCAATTCTAAGTTGCTTAAAATGCTTGCTGTCACTGCTCTTTAAAATCTGAGGCACCGCATGGAATGCCTGCTCACAAATCACCTACCTGTCGAGCTCAATCTATAGCATCATTGCTGTATGGGATTGATTGAGGGGTTCAATTGCTTCTTCATTCCATAGCAAAGCATAAGTAAGTTAGGAGGATGCACACTGCAGATCCTCGTTTCGAAATGCAGCAAAACCAACTCATCTTCTCACCCTACTGCTGGTAAACTCAGTAGCACGCCATTCACTTTATAGAGTTTCTGTAAAAAATAATATTGAACAAAGCGCCTACACACTCAAGTGCTTTTAAGGCCCTATTTAAGTGCTCGCTAATTTAATAAGATTACAGACAACTATCTTGGCTTTGATGGATGCCTCAGCCAGAACCTTAGAGATCTGCATCAGCTTGAAATATGTGACATGATTAGGTATTGATTATTGCAAAAAGAAAAATTGATGGACAGAATGCAGAACAATGTCATACATTCCCCCAGTACAGAGATCTGGACCTAAATCCATTGTTTTGTTGCCCTCCATGCCATTCCAGTTTAAACCCAGTCATATGCAAATCAGTCTTGACCCTGCTCCCAATGGGAACTGTCCAGCCTGAACTGCCAAGCCATGTCCTCCCCGGACTGGAAACAAGCATCCTGGGACCGATTTCGGGGTTTCACCCCCATCAGCCAGGCTTTGACTCTACGGGATCCAATCTGGGCATACCCGGGGTAGTAAACTGCGGAATATGGCCACACAGCGGTAAGTACACAAACAAATAAATGAAACAAATTTTGTTGCGCGCGCTGCATTCGCAAATGCGATGCAGCATGCACAACGAAATTCATTGTATTTGTTTGTGTTCTTACCTCTGTGCGGTCATATTCCGCAGTTTACTACCCCCCACCCTACCCCTCCCCCGCCCCACGTCAGCGCCCGGCAGCACTCACACCACAGGCCACTACTGCCCTCTTCCCAATTGACTACTGACAACGCAGGGTGATGTATGTGGAGCAACATTCCTGCTGAAAACACTGGCACACTATCACCCACTTAGCCCCTGCCAAATCTGGCTGTTCCCCTGCTTGCGTCCCGCATGAGTCCCGCCCTTTGGGGCAGATTTATGAAGGCCTTGCGCCGCAATTGCGTCACTAAATATGACGCAACGGCGGCGCAAACAATGCGCCCTATTTACAACGTGACGCATCTAAGAGATGCGTCACGTTGGAAAGCCCTGCGCCATAAGGAGGCGTTCCTGCGCAGGGGGGGGCGTTCCTGCGCAGGAACGCCTCCTAAAAGTGGCTGAGTGATATCTATGAGATTTCACTCAGTCACTTTCTACGTCACTTCCTTACGCCTGCTTGAAGCAGGCGTAAGGGTGACGCACAATGCATAGAATAGGTGGCTCCTGTGCATTGCAGGAGTCATGTCGCACTTCCGACATGACTCCTGCAATGCGCCGCCCGTACGTCAAGAGATGCGTCACGCATCCTCACTTCCTTGCACCATGGTGCGCCGCATCATAAATGCGGCGCACCATGGGTGGCGTAGCAGTGGCGCACCGTGGCGCATGTTAACTGGCGCATCCCTGAGGATGCGCCAGTTAACATAAATCTGCCCCTTTATGTTTGCCCCGATCGCTGTGTTTTGGGTTGCAAGCTTTATATCCCACAAGGTCGCACATTTGCTTTTCATTGTACCTGATTCATGTCTTCCATAATATATAAACGTTTTAATAAAGAACAATTTAATAAATTAAAAAAGTATTTCAGTATGATTTTTTGGGGAAAATCTGAGGCTGGCCAGGCACCGAAAACTACCTCCAGGCAATAGCTTAAAATTATATTTTTTGTAGGAAATTTTTTGGGACTTGGATGAGAGTTTCTCTATAGAAAACACACGGGAAGAATTCAATCAAAATGGTCTCTATTTAACATTTGGCAAATGATACAGTGCACAGAATAGAGTTGTTTGCAAACTGGGCAACGCATGTTGAAACCTTCGAGCACACTTCATTGAACCACCCAAGGAATGCTGGAATGAAACGTTCCTGCAACCGAGCTCTATTTTATGAGTGTTACTGTGGAAAAAAAGGTGCATTCTTTGCTCGTTCGTTTGCGCTCACCCATAAAAATCTTTATTTGGTAACGTTATTACTTTCACATATTAATCCAATCAGTCTTTTTTTCACAAGCTGTTCAAACAGGATGTCAGTTTAGCTTTTGAAAATGTAATATGTAGATGAAAAAAGTCAGCAAACAGGTCGCCAGTGAATATTTTATTGCCTTTACATTGGTTTGATAAGTGTATATTAATGTTGGGCGCTGAAAGGTGTCTGCTCCCAAGCTGCGTGTTCTTGCAGCTGCGTCACGTGACATTTGAATTCCAGATCTAAGTGGTAACCGGGACATTCTAAGAACAGCATGGGTTAGGTCTTATGCATTATCATTTCCTTCTGTACAAGAAAGGCCAGGGCCTGCGATCTTTCAGGAACTTATTTCTTCTGCAGCGGAGATCACACAGATCCTTAGTTGGTTCGAGAACTTTCTGTGATTGTCTCACTATGGAAGTCTGCTTTGTGCATAATTGACTGCATTTTGCCCCGATGGAATCTTGCTCTTTTGGTACAGTCTACCCATTGCTTACCATCAGAGCAGGGGCATAACGCAGACTCCTGGAGACCATCGATCTGCTTTAGACCAATCAATATATAACTGTGAGATATGGGCAGTGCTTTAAGTGGGATGAAAAAACTGGCGGGTCTCTCAAAGGGGCGTGGTCAATGTGATTAAGGGCGTGGCTTAGAAACACGTAAGCTAAAAGTCTGTGTTTAGCACAGTGTCCCGCACAGTGTGCCGCCCGACTTGTATTTTGCTGTTCCTGTCATTGCGCCCAGATATATGAAACAAGTCACATCATACCTACAAGTCAGGACTATTGGCTTTGTCAATGGTTGCTAGTTGCATAAGATAAATAAGCAGCAACTATGGCTTGTATATAATATTGAAAAAAACTTCCACTTGAACCCTGGTGACACCACGACAATGTTGCTGCTTCTGAGTTTCAAAAAGAGAAGGGATATCCAGGGAGAAAATTACTCTTTTTAAAGGATTTCCCTTCCTCAGCAACGCTCACCTGGCATGACATCATGCCGTAACTTCTCCACCACTAAGAAGTGAGCAGTGTGAGCATGCGCACATGATGTGCCTGCTGTCATTGCAGTCCGGGACCGCCAGTGCCAGGGCACAAAACAGAGCCTGATAGAGACCAGTTTCGAGGCCCCCTTAAAAAAACTGCTTATGCTCAGACCCGGTGAGACGCGGCCCACTTGAAGCCCTACATATGGGAGATTTGCTGGCCCCTCATTGAGCCACGGCCCATGCAGGTAAGCGTTGTGGGGGCCGGGTGGGGGGGTTTCGACAAACGACAATGAGGGAAAGTTAATTATTTATTTGTAAAATCTAGCCCAGACGATGATGGTCAACTACTATGCACACTGGAATGCTATCTACTAATAATTACACAACTTCTTGATATTACTATTGATCACGCTCAACTTCTTAGTGGTTCATCGTCACCAACCACTCCTCACTAAATACACACACATGCAGAAGGAGCATTTTAGTATTTGAACAGGTTATTTGTGTCACATTCCCAAATCATATAAAAAAGTCCCAAAGAAAATCCTCCAGTAGAATGATGTGTAGTTTGTTTTCTTTATTCAGTTAATTCATCAAAGTCAGCCAACTCGACACAAAATTAGTACAATTAACAGCCGACGTGTTTCGTCCCCATCCGGGACATCATCAGGGCTCCAAATAATGTTTCTATGATTTGAGAATGTAACACAAATAACCTGTTGAAATACTAAAACACTCCTTCTCTATCTGTGTGTAATTATTTATTTAATTTTCCCTCCGGCTCCTTTGTCGAAAACCCTTCCCCCTCCCCCCCACCGGCCTCACTGCTTTTACCTACACGGGCACGGCTGCTTTCATCACATTCCGTATGGGGGCATTGTTCATTATGCAATACACCATTGCATCATAGCTGGGTTTCCCTTTTCTGCAAGCATCATGTCTCCAGGGTATTCACGTAGTAACTGATATGCTTCTTTTGCAGTTCTTCTGCACTTGAAAATATATTCTCATAGGGAATTCTGCAGTGCTTAATCTGAGCCGGTAGTTTCCGGTACCCACCACCTGCACTTAACCTCATCTCTGCAGCGCGAATTCCGCCGCAGTGCTGAGATTCCAATCGTGGGCGTGGTCATGACGGCTCCCGGCCGTCATCAGCACACGCTCACCGTAACTCATGACGGCCGGGAGCCGTCATGAGCATGGAAGAGGTTAATTGTCAACACCAGGGCTTGTAACAGTCTGCCACATGGCGGTGCTGTCTGTTTAATTTGAAGATGAGCATGACAACAGTTGTTTATTAATTCAATATATATTAAAAATTGCTATTGACTGCCGACCAAGCCATTCTTATAGCTTTGGGGGCCTGGAATAGGCTGAATTTCACACGTTCAAAGCAGTGCATAAGATTTCAGTGGATTAACTTTCATCAGTCAGTTATATACAAACATTAAGATTTTCACCATTTAAAACACGATTACAGTGTTAATTTCTCTACATTACACAAAATATCCTCTATCACTTCAATTTTCATGTAATTACATTACACATTCTAATAATACAATGTTTTCATGACACAAGAATAAAGGCAGGTGCAAACTACTCGTTATTATGATGCTCTCCTACTAATGAAAGAGCACACCCAAGATCTATCACTCGGTTCTTTCCAGCATAACACAGAAGGTCCACTCTTTGTAATGTGCAAGTTCCCTTGCATAATCCTGTTTGAA
The DNA here is from genome assembly GCF_964261635.1 of Lissotriton helveticus. Classification (NCBI taxonomy): domain Eukaryota; kingdom Metazoa; phylum Chordata; class Amphibia; order Caudata; family Salamandridae; genus Lissotriton; species Lissotriton helveticus. The sequence continues at coordinate 361,211,564 of NC_136065.1, read as the reverse complement.
AACTTAAATTGAATTGTATGGTACCCAATCATATTAATAGGCTCATAGTTGTACCCCACAGGATTTAGATTTATGGGAGCAAGAAGGGTGCTACCCAACTTCTTCTTTAAATTCCTCATACTTCCATACTTCTCTTGCCATTATTGTGCTGGGTGATCCTGAATCTGCCATGTTTTTGAACCACGCTCCTACAATTGACGTCGCAGGGTGTTGTTCCTTGTTGGGCCGGTGCTGCAATGCCCGACAGGCACCCACAAGTGGGCTCTTTGCTGGAGGTCTTTTGGACTGCCCTGTGATTAAGCATGACACCCATCTGGGTGTGCGAGGGCCCTTGCTCCTGATCATTCAGATGCCCCCATCTGGGTCCTCAGTTTTAAGCGCCAAGCTTTTATTGCTCTTTTTTCTATAGGGTCTGCACACCCCTCCTTGTCACCCATTCATCAGGTATGCCTTGCATTCGGAAAAAAAACAGTGTGAAAAGTTATGATATTTGAGGTCTTACTAAAATGTTTTTCAGTAGACACATGAAATAAAAACAGAGCATTACGAACTGCCTTAAACCTTGCAGTACAGAAAGAGTGTCAGTGGAAAAAAGAGGTAAGCTTCAAGAGGAAGGGATAAAGTAAATAACCAGAATAGACATTTTAAAAAATGAATATTTTTTATCAGAAGTTTGAAAAATGTGTTTTTATAAGACATTAACAGCTGCTGACAACAGACAATTACAGCTTGTGTAGTTTGGAACACTCAGTTGAACAGGGAGAAGGACAAACATTGGAATTCGGGAGCAACAATCAATACCAGCAATTATTGTCCCACTGCCACCCCATTGTCTTCAATCGAGTGGTAATATTCCAATGTTCTAATACAGATACATAGCACATATTGTCAGTCTCTGGTCGTCACATATATTTGCGATGTAATTTAGGAATTTACTCTATGCTAAGTGCATTTTTTTGTATTTTTCATACACTTCCGTGATTGTATCAACCCCCTTCTGATGCCTAGAACAAGTCATCAAGGCTCTCCTTCTCCCTATGAATTTCTTTATCCATGGTGAGGAATTTGCACATTTTGCCAAATTGGAAGAAATTTTTTTTTGCGGCCAATCACATTCTAGAAAAATTCTGATGCGATTGACAGAACGAACACATTTCCAGCTTGCCAGTTTAAACGACTAAGAAAACTTCAAATTTAATGCTTGATGCTCACTCAAGAAATGTATCAAATGCTGATATCTCAAAAACTGCTGAACAAATTTACAACAAATCAAACAAACATGACCTGTGCCCAACATTCTAACTGGTGGCTACCCTTGCTGCACCCAGCCTTCATCCATGCAGAGGGCCTGGTATTTGGCCAGGCCCGGTGCTATACCCACAGCAGGTGGTCAACATCCTGGGGCTTATTTACAAGCACCTCGCGCCCCTGGTGCGTCACGTTTAATATGGGAACAAGTTAATAAGTAAATAAGCCCTTCTCTGTTCATGGCCTAGCCATGGATCCTGGCCTTCGCATAGGGCCTGAACCCAACCTGTCATGGGCAGTCATGAAGGGCCTGACATTTAACAAAGACAGGCTCCTTCAAGCTGGCTTTCAAAATATCAGTTTTGTTTTTGGGGGGAGTTTGCGGGTTGTTTCGCTATTTTGTTTTAACAATTGTGGCAATGGCCCTACTTATAACTTTTTATACTTTTTTCCTACTGCTCGAATATTTGATAGTGGTCCTCCATAATCTAATTCACAATCCTAGGATTCTGCTCCCCAAAAATGATGCTCTTCTTTCACCATATGCAATAAAGAGGAAAGCGGCTCGGGTAAGTATTAATGTGCTTGGGGATGTTAGAGTTCTTTGCAAACTTGACAGATTATGCTATTCCCCCCTGTGCCTCTTGCAGCAAACTCTTTCTGATTCTTACTACAATTTGTGCCAATAAAGTTCGAGGTAGTGGCTTTATCTTATCATAACAACTCACTATTATAGCACTTGTAGGTTAGATCACTGCCTACATTGTTTTCAGCGTGCGAGTAGGCTGTTTGATAACTGAATGTGGTATTTAACTGTGGGAGAAATTTAGAGGGGCCTTCGGATTCAAAACTGTCTATGCATTCAGATTTCCTGCATTTTGCAGCTTGTGAAATCTTTACCCAATAGCTTTTCTGAGTTGTCTGATGAACACTAGACTTGATTATGGGGCAACTGTGGCTGTGTGTTTATTAGGTGTGTCTTGACGGAAGAGCTATCTATGGTTACCTGTTGTTATCAAGGTGTTAAAATATAAGCAATTAGGCTCATAGGATCATTTCTCTCTCACCTTATGGTATCAGCAGTTTGGTGCATCTTTCTGCCTCCTTTGCAGTGCATTTTTTTAATGTTGATATGTCTTTAATAGCATGCTATATATCACAGTAAGCGATCCACCTATGTATACAAATACGTATCAGCACTCAAGTTTCTACGACTATTATTGAACTTTGTGTGTGCATACAGTTCAGTGTATCCGTGTGGCTGAGAGGCATGTAGAGTCGGCATTCCATTGGTGTGGTGGCACAGTCTTTCGCTGACAACCTGTTTCATCCATTTATCGACAAAGGCATATAACCACATATGTAAAATTAAATCATGTAACGAAAACAACAAATAACTAATTCTGCTATATGGGGTGGCAACAGTTTGTGAGGAGATAAGGGTCTACAAAGATCATCAAGTAGAGTGGAGCTTGGCATATCAGAGGTGGGGCGGGGAGGGAACCAAGAAGTGAGTGTCAGGCGGGGTGTTGTGTGACCAGACATGGGCACAGCGGCAGCCGCAACATGCCCCTCGGCTAGGCACAGTCTCCATCAGTTGTGGCCCCCTAGTCTCTAGTAGTATTCAATATTCCATGGGGTCATCTAGTTTGTCCGCCAATTTGAGAACATATGTGTCCCAGAGCGTGGCAACTCCAGCCCCTCCTTATGTCGCAGGCCATGGAGTCCTCTTCCGCCACTACCCACTTATGCAACACCCGGAGCCAGTATGCATCAGATGGAGATTGAGCTGCCTTCCACACCATTGCTGCCTGTAATTTTTTTTACAGAGTTTTATATAGCGCAAACTTGACCCGAATCAGGTATCAGAGCACTTTACATAGCACCAGTGGCAGTACATGAGGACCCATTCATTTTTGTTAGGCACGGGGAGATTAAGTGATTTGCCCAGAATCACAGGATGTTCAGCATGATTGCGGAGACTCGAACCTAGTTCCCCAGATTCGAGGTTGACCGCCCTAGCCGTTAGGCCAACTCCTCTCCCCCATTTAAGGAGGACCACAGCCAAGTCTACTAGTTTCAGATAATGTTTAATGTGCTTAATCTGCTTTGTGATCTTCAATAACCACAGCTGAGGATCTGGGGGCAATTGCACGTCTATAACCTCCGAGAATTGTTTCATCGCTCATGCCCACACCTGTCCCAGAACCAGGCATTCCCAGATCATGGTTAGGAATGTTGCGTTCACATGTCTGCAGTGCGGGAACATTGGGATTACTCAAGGGAACATCTTATTGAGTCGGTGTGGCGTGAGGTACGTCAGGAGGAGGTCATTAAGTAGTATGAATTTCAAGGAGGCTTGCGTGAAACGCATTTGACATGCTCGAGGATCATCCCCCATTGCTTGTCCATCAGTCAACTCCTTTGCAGTGCATGAAGGACTATTTTAAATTTCTAAAGTACACTAAATTATCGTGTATTAGGTTCTTTATCGCATAGAGACATTTTTATACAGAAAGCGATCTGTATGTTTTTTACTGAAGAAGGCTTATACAAGTACATGCATCAAGGTAGACTTTTGCAATTCCGTAATTGCGGTTATTAAGGAATCGCAATTAAGGAATCGCAATAGCCTATGCAGGTAGAAATTGCTTAAAAAAATAGCGATTTCTAAACATTCCTTAATTGCGACTAACAAAGTGTGAGTCACAATTAAGTAATGTCTTCTCATTCATTCCTATGGATCTAGAGGCCCATAGGAATGAATGGGAATTGCATTCGCAATTTGCAAGTACCCAATAGGTACTCGCAAATTGCGCATGCAATTTCAAGGGTGCAAGGGTGTCAAAAGGACACCCTGTTGTACCCTTGAAATCTGCATATTAGTACATCTTGCACACACACATGCCCCAAGGACATGTGTGTGTGTAAAATGGAACTTTGAAAAATGCAATTTAGTGCATTTTTCAAAGTTTTTGCAAATTACCATCAAGTACAAATTGATGGTAATTTGCTACTCCTATTAGCGAAATCGCTAATGTGTTTACTTTAATGTATTGCATTTAAGGAATCTCAATTTGCGATTCCTTAAATGCAATCGCAATTTTAGTAATCGCAATTTTGAAATTACTTAAATTGCGATTTTTGCATGTGGGATGATGCATCCCAAATGCAAAAATACTGGTTGAAAAGGGGCAGATTCTGATAATCTGCCCCTTTGCGACCGTTTTTTCTTTTGATGCATGTGCCTGTTGATGTTTTAATCAGGATTAAATATGCAAGGGAGGCATATTGGCTTTGACAATGCTTGTTTTTTATACTGTGGTTATATTGTAAAAATGTAGCTACTTCTTACAGTTGCATAGTTGGTTGAAGTTGGATGTCTCTCAATGACTCTCCACAAATAGTGGTTGGTGTTGCTTTTTGGAAGGAGCCCACTTCTGGTTCTTTTACTGTGGCATTTAAACTATGCTTACATGGGGCCGGCACCTTCTTGTTTAGTGACGTTGTGGTGTGCGGTAAAAACCTTCTTGAAGAGATGCCGCTTTCTTTTGAAGATTGTCAGCCTTTATTTATTTACCAGAAATAGACTGAATATTTCTAGGAGTTGTGCACCGAAATAAAGATTGTTCTGTCCCAAGTGTCTTATGGTTGCATTTGGTGTGAGCAAAAGATGAATAATTAGTAATCCAACAATTTAAAAAATATGAGAGTGGTTTGGATTTGGTTCCCAAACACTAGGTCTAGCATGTGATCCACTGCGGTTGCAGGGCCTCTCCTTAATATGTAGAAACCCAAGAGGTAAATGTTCTTGACCAGCAGTGTTACTACTAGTCTGAACTGTTCACCTGCCATGTTCCAATTGCTATCGCCTTCTTCCTTTTCCAAAAGCTACTGCCATAAGTCACTGGCCTCTCCCAAGCCCTTAAGTCCTTCTCTTCTATGGCTCTGTCACCTCACCCCTTGACCAGGATCTGAAATTGGACATTAAAGCCCATGTTTGATTCATTGTGTGGCTCAGATCAAGGTTTTGTCTAGCAATTCCGGCACCAGTGGTTTGCCATACTGGCGTCAGCAACCCCATCTGCGCCAATTAGAAGTTTGTTGGATTATGTATCTATATCGATGAGGGGGAATGTCAATTATAAAGATTATAATTACAAGACAATTCTGGATGATGATGGAATCACAGCAATCCAATCACATGAAAGTAGTCTTGATGAGGTACCAGAAAGATGCGTACCGGAACCGAGATGGTTGCCGGCTCTCCTCTTGTACTCGTGCATCTGTAATTATTTCTTTTGGTTGCTGGTCTGTGCCTCCATCTACCAAAAACCAGGTAGGAGATTGTGTCTGAGCATATGGGTGTTGTGGAGGGCGTTGTAACTTAGACACAGATTTACTGTTTTTAGGTTTCACCTAGGCAGCGTTTGCGCTGTCTCTTCGAGACATGCTATAAAGGCCAAGTAACCTTAGGTATATGTGATTTAAATAGTTTGGCATGAAAAAAGCATTGAAAAGATTAAAAAGATTGGTAAATAAATAACCAACATTTCAGGTGATGAAAACCCTAAACCAAGGAAAGGAAAATGGTGTGGTAAATAATTCGGATGTATGACATTACAACGCATGCTTTTACCATGCATGCCTTTACAACGCTGTTTTTACAACGCATGCCTTTACAACGTATAGTGCTTTGGGGCGCTGGATAGTGAATAGTTTAATTTACTATTCCAACTCCAGTCCCCGCGGATAGTAGGAAAGGTGTTGGATAGTTAATTAAACCTATTCCCTATCTTAGAGCACCCCCCAGCGCAATGCGTTGTAATGGTTTGCGTTGTAAAAGTTGCATCGTAAAGGCACTGCGTGGTAAAAGTTGCGTTGTAAAGGATGTTTCCCAAATAATTCAAGCCAAGGCCTCACAGATGGTAAACAACGTTTATAACGAAACGTTGTCTCCGCGGGGATCACAACGCGGTTGTTATCACGACCGCGATGTGATTCCGCATGCCATTACTCCGCAAGTCGGAACAATGACTTGCGGAGGGGGGAGGTGTTGGATTTAAAATCCAACACCTTCCCTAGTGTTCGCATAGACTGGAGTTGGAATAGTAAATTATACTATTCCAACTTCCAGCGCCCCCCCTCCACAAGTCGTTGTTACGACTTGCGGAGTAAAGGTATGCCGAATCACAACACGGTCGTGATAACGACCGCATTGTGATTCCCCGCGGAGAAAAAGGCTGCGGGATTACATCATACATTCCTCACAGATATTATATTTGAATTAGGATATGGGCATTAGGCACTGCCTATGTTACACCCATGTTTTTAACCCAATCCTTTGACTGTCTTTTGTAAATGCTTATTTTTCATTGGTTAATTTCTTTGTAGTCCCTCCTTAGTCCCTCCTTTTCTACTGTTGCAATCTCCCATAAGGACTATTCCTTTTACACGTGACCTTACACAGGACATTTAGTTTACTGATTCACAGCACTCTTTTGCTAATCACATCTTTGTCATAGCTGCAGTCGCAGGCACAACAGCTACGTACTTTCCCAACCCCACTAACCCCATTCTTCTAATTTTGATTGTGTCTCGTTATGCTTTGAATTGCATTAGCAGGTGCTGCTCTGTAAAAGCACATGCAAGGCAACATTACATATATTTTTTTGCTTGATATTAATCAATGAAATGAAATGAAATGAAATGAAATGAATATAAATTTATATAGCGCTACCAAGCCCAAAGGGCATCAAGGCGCCTAACCAAAAAACTAGCTGGAGCAAATATGCACTATTACAGGTAGGCCTTGATGAAAAAACAAGTTTTGAGCGCTTTTTTAAAAAGAGACAGGGAAGGTTGGGCTTTAATCTCCAATGGGAGTGAGTTCCACAACCTAGGGGCCACAATAGAGAATGCTCTACTGCCCCAACGGACCTTCCTAATCCTAGGGACCACCAGCAGATTCATCTCCGATGATCTGAGGGTTCTACTGGGCACATGGCGGGTTAGCAGGGAGCCCAGGGGGCTTGAAGAATCAGACGCAAGAGCTCTAAAGGCCAAGCACAAGATCTTAAAAGAAATCCTCTGTTGTATGGGAAGCCAATGCAGGCTCTTTCTGGCCATAGTAACGGAGGATGCATTAGGTAAGGCCAGAACAAAGCGCGCAGCAGCGTTCTGAACAACCTGAAGGCGCTGAGTGAGTCCCTTGTTGGCATCTGCATAGAGAGCATTGCAGTAATCCAACCTGGAACCCACTAATGCGACCACTGTCTGCTTGCGTGCTTGGGGAGAGAGATAGTGCAGGATTTTTTTAAGAATCTTAATAACTCCCCAGCAAGTGGCCACTGTTCGATTGACCTGTAGAGTCATGGACAGAGATGTGTCAAATATAACGCCGAGATTTCTGGCCGATTGGGAGGGAGATGGACACGTTCCCAAAGATGAAGGCCACCACTCACTAGACCAGATATCCTGGTCTTTGCCAAAGACCAGGATCTCAGTTTTATCGCCGTTCAACTTTAGGGAGTTTTGAATCATCCACTCCGAGACTGTCTGCATACAAGTCCTAAAGTTGACGGCGGAAGTGGTAACAGAGTGGGCCAGGGACACCATGATTTGAGTGTCATCGGCGTATGACACAACCTCCATCCCCTGCGATTTTACTAGCCTGGCAAGGGGAGCCACATAGATGTTGAATAGGGTCGGACTCAATGCCGACCCCTGTGGCACCCCATACTGCAAGGATTTAGCAGGGGAGAGGAACTCTCCAAGCATGACTCTCTGCTCTCTCAGATGTAAAAAAGAGTGCAGAAGGCTCAAGGCCGAGCCCGCAATCCCCGCCTCCCTCAGACGCGATGTTAGCGTAGAGGGAGACAGGGTGTCAAACGCTGCTGTGAGGTCAAGCAATACCAACACAGTGGTTTGGCCCGAATCCACCTTCATCCGGATGTTATTCACAACCATAGTCAGTGCAGATTCCGTACTATGGGCCTTTCTGAATCCATGCTGGGAACTATCTAAGAACCCAGAGGAATCCATAAAGGCAGATAGATGTACGTTCAGGTGAGATTCGAGCATTTTTGCGGGGGCGGGTAACAGGGAAATAGGCCTAAAATTCTTAAGCTGTTTTGGGACCAGGGTGGGTTTCTTCAGGAGGGGCTTCACTATTGCCCTTTTCCACACCGAGGGGAAAGTGCCTTGAGCCATGGCCCCATTCATCACTTCAAAAAGAGGCGGCAAAAGCGTGTGCCTACAGTCTTTCAGAGTCTTCAAGGGGCATGGGTCCAAGGGTGAGGCCGATTTTGTCCGATCCAACAAGAGATCGAGCCCATCAAGGGAAAGTGGCGGGAAATGAGAGAAGATCCTGGTGGGATCTCTAGACCAGGATTCTAGGTTGGCTAGGGTTTGGCGGCCACGCGTCTTGTTGTGCCAGGCTCGCCCAACTCAACTTTTTCTTTACATCTTAAACAATGGCGGCAGCGCGTCTTCTTGTGAATGGATTGCCCAACTCAATTAAAAAATATTTTTTGTCAGCGCGGCACACCGCGCCCTATCTTTATTAATGACGGCCGCTCGTCCTTTCTTTTCATTCACGTGCCTCACCCAACTCAACACTTGTGGCTGGTTGCTAAAACTTTCCAAGCGCCATATGTTGTGAGCCTATCTGCTTATAAACCAGCCCCTGACACATAGTTACGCTTACCCATTACACACCCGGCACAGGTGCAGTGTTGCTGGTTGCTGATCTCCAAAATAAAAGTCTGGACAGGAAGAAGCAGGTAAGAGGTAGCCAATAGAAGGGGCAGCACAATATGCACTATCATCAAAAAGGGCCACCTCACATTGGGTGGATGTGTATCCAGATGTCATTGGAATACACCATCTTTGTTAAAATACCCCTCACACACCAAAAGGGCCCTTGGTGTCATGCTTCATCATCGGGGTCTTCCCGTCCCGCTGCGGGGCAGTGCTGCGACAAGCGGATACGCTGGAGCACCTTTAGATGGAGGTGCTATGTGTTAGGAGTGAGTGTCAGTGGGGTCAGGAGTGATATAAGTGTGAGTTGTTAAAAAATACCTGGCCTAGTGGAAAAAAGAATTTTATTAAACACTGGCTGGTATTATTAAAAGAAAAGTGAAGCGGAGAGATGGAGCAGGTTAATGGGCTCTCTCTCCTAAGTGGGTCAACATGTTTCGAGGCGCGGGGCCTCTTCGTCAGGACCTAGGGGAGATCCCCCTGTCACTCACTAGTGTTTCTCCACAGAGGTAGAAAAAGTGTATCCACGGAAGCCGCGGACGAAGGAGGAAGCACAAGCGTGCTAGGGGCACATTGAGACCCCACCATACCCTTCTGTCCTAAGCTGGCTCATGAGGCATTGACCCCCCCACTGATAAGCAAACTACATTATTAGTGTGGTAGCATATGTGTTGTAATTATTAATTGTAGTTACTCACATAGTCCTTTTTTTTCACTTTTTGTACACGTTGTGCACGTTGCGCACATGTGTTGAGGAGGTGTTTAGGTACATTGAGGAGGATCAACTGTATGAAAGGGTTTGGTTTGAATGGAGACTTAAGTAGTAAACGGACAGAATTGTGAAAAACACTTACCATGCGCTTGCCTCATCGCTGAGTCGGTGTTGTGTTGATAAGATATGGTCTTTAGACTTGCCATGAGTTTAGAATATCTGTTTGGAGGACTTAAGATTCCTATAAATGGCCTGAATCATCACTGTTGTTGTTGTATATGCATATTTATGATTTCCCTGTTTGATGGAGTTCACTGTTTTGTAAAGCTAATGGCCACAGTAGATATCAAAGGGGCATATTATCAAGGGGGTTTATCTCCGCTTTTTTGGCTTTAAAAGCCAAGAAAGCGGAGATAAAATGATCTCCCTATTACCTAGCTGTCGCTAACACCAGTTAGCGACAGCTAGTAGGAGATAGCGACCATCTTGGGCCCGCTTTGCATGTCAGTGATATTTATCACTAATGAAATGCTTAGTGGGCGTGCCAAGATGTTAGCGACTGGAAACAGTCGCTAACATCGCTATCTCCTATTACCAACTTTTGGAGATATTCGCGCTAAGCGCGAATATCTCCAAAAGCTAACACCTGCCCCTGAGCAGTTCTTAGCCAGGTTATCCAATGGTAGGTGGATAACATGGCTAAGAGCATTAGCTCGGTAATGCATGAATATCGCTGACTTATCAGCGATATTCATGCATTTCGGTCGATTTTTATCGCTTAGGAGATATACCTTGATAATAGCAAGGTTCCTAAGCGATAAAAATCGCCGCAGCTCGGCAATAAAAATATCGCCACTAAACCAACATAGCGATAATTATCGCTAGTTGTTGGTAATATGCCCCAAGGTTCTTTGCAATTGTGAGCTCACATGGAAACTGCTAGGAAGTGTAGAGTTGAATTGATAAAGCTAGTTTTTAGCTCAGTCATCAGTTGTTGCGCGACCCACATTACAGCAGTAACCATGATCAGCCCCTGCCTCTTCTCTTCAAAACACCTTGACTACCGCTCACAGTCAACGCAGGCAGTTGAGTCTCCCGAAAGGACAAACCAAGAAGATAGACCTTTCCAAAAGAAATGACAAGATGATGACATTCTCTGACGCTCAGGGTTGCCATTCCAGTTCTCTGGCATCCATTGGATCCTGGTGAAAGAAAGACAGAACCTGAAATTGAGGTGCTCGCGAGCCGGTGGCATGTGACATATTGCAAAGCAGAATCTCCATCGGGCACCTGATGGGATCACCCCGCTCCTTCGGAGTGGGACACTGGCCACAACTACCTGGAGGCCGAAAGTGCCAAAGTGACACTTCTTCAGTGAATCCCTGCCCACCTACCTTTGGGCGCCTAGCCAGTTTCTTTGCTATCAAACAGTCTGGTTGAACAAGGGGAACCACGGACACAGAGGCTTCTATGGGTTAGCCAGGGGTTGGAGTCTGTGCTACACCTGGTTTATTGCTTCACAAGGATGTATGACGTTACAACGCATACTTTTACAACGCCTACCTTTACAACGCATTTTTTACACCGCAACATCCATTACAACGTACACCATTACAACGCATGCCATTACAACAAATTCTTTGAAACTACCTTTACAACGCATTCCACTACAACGCATACTACATTTACAACGCATACCATTACAACGCATTACATTACATTGCATATAAGGTAAGTGTTGGATAGTGCAGGGGTAAAAATTACTATTCTAACTGCAGGGGGTGCAACAGTAGGGTAAGTGTTGGATAGTGTAGGGGTAAAAATTACTATTCTAACTCCAGGGGGTGCAACAGTAGGGTAAGTGTTGGATGGTAAGTTATGCGTTGTAATGGTATGCGTTGTAATGACTGAGTTGTAATGGCATGCGTTGTAGTGGTGTGCGTTGTAGTGTCATGCGTTGTAATGACTGCGTTGTAAATGCATGCGTTGTAATGGATTTTGCGTTGTAAAAGTTTCGTTGTAATGGTAGTGCGTTGTAAAAGTTGCGTTGTAAAGGTTGTATACTGCTTCACAAAGGTAAATGTAGGAACAAAATGCAATCAATTTTTATGAGTTCTGTCTTGTTTATATTTTCCACTGTTTGCCCTTTCCCTACCCTCTTCCCTTAGCCGCAATTAGGAGTTTGCCAAGGCACGAAAGTCAAGGCAGGGGGTCAACTATTTGAGCCAACAAAGGTCAAAGTTTGCAGAAAGTGATAACTGCTTCCCCTGGCACTGTGGTGTATCTACAATCATGACGAGCAGCGCAAGAACAGGTGCACTGTGGGTAGTAGCATCACTTGAACTGTTCTGTTCCCAGGGTGTTCAGACTGTATGCTCACCTCACCCCCCCTCCCACTTAGACGTTTTTGATTGGCAATTTAAACATAATCGTTCGCATTGTAACACACTTCTGGGACATTGTTCAGAAGCTTACTGCCACCTACGGCGAAAAGGAAGTATTCTAAGTGGATTAAAGCGGACAATTCCCAATTAAATATTTCCACGGAGTCCCCACCGCCCAGCTACAACCCCCTATTTTTATAAAACATTTGGTACTGGACTGGTGCCCTGGACACCGCTGTTTCATTCAGTGGGTTTAGTACAGCTATCTGGCGGGAAAACAGGTTCCTTTCATGCCCGGCTAAAGCGGCTAATGTTACCTGCATTCTTGTGTTGTGCGAACTAAAGTCAGGCGGGGCTTTGTCGGTCGCAAGCGGCCCGGTCTGCGGGCGCTAACTTCATAAGGCTTAGCTTTCAGCTCTGAATGGATGGCTGGGAGGCTTGGACGGGTCCATTGACTGGAAATGAGTTAAAGCAGAGGTTTAGAAATCAGGTGTCTTTTGAAGACAACACAGGGCGTTGATTCCAAATGTTCGCATAAGACAAACAGGCAGTAATTTGGCCACCACAAAAGTGTTGATCAGGATGGCTGAATGGACGATGCACTTGGCACATAGAAATGAGGCCCTTGTGATTTTTAATCTCCATCCAATTGTAACCCAGACTGGCAAAGGGTGGCTCTGGTGCTTAATGCTTGAGAGATTGTGTAAAATGTGTGTCTCATGTTTCAGATGAGTTCCAAATCTGGCAGCTGTCAACATTCGATGAAGACACTGACAGCTCGTCTGCTGCACAATACCAATGCAGTCTGACAGGGATAGAAATGTAGAAATGCTGTCTGCTACTTTGTCTCACATACATACGGGCAGAGTCACTATTTACACAGGAATAGTTTGACTCCGAGTCCAATGAACTTAATCATGAGCCTTTCCTTATTACTAATTGCATAACTATGGTTATATTATGACTTTTTCTGTACTGTTTTGGGAATGCTGAAGTTGATGTATGCAGTATCTTAAAAAGAAAACAAACCTAATGACGATGGGTAATGCTGCATTGCTAATTCTGGTTGACATGTCCTATTGACTTGCCCATCTTTTCCCACCATCATGTGATGTTGCTTGTAAACAGAACAAACTCTGAAGGTATGGACCAGAACACCAGTTGCAATACAGATGGACTTATTCATTGTTTTTAAGTCACAGAGAGATTAAGTGATTTACCCAGAATCACAGGATGTTGAGCCTCCCGCTGAGACTCGAACCCGGTTCCCCGGCTTCAAGTCATCCTCTCTAGTTGTTACACCATATCATCTCCCCTTCTTATACGAGTGCAAACCTTGATTAGTTTTATTTTTTTTGTGTCATAATTCTTTATTGAAAATAAAAAGGTATATAATTTCATAGAAGTATAATACAACATTATAGACCAACATGGGTCTAGCAAAATACACGAATTATATAAAACAAAAGTGGAAAAAGAAGGAAAATTATATATAAGAAAAGAGAGGAAGGAGAAAATGGGAATGGGATTAATGACAGAAAGCTAATAATGGAAATAAGAAAAATGTGCATAATATACCAGGAAATTCTTACTGATTGATTACAATCATGAAAAAAAGTTAGACAGAGTACATTATGAAACGAATACATGTATTTAGAACCACTAAATTAATACATGTATGAATATGTCTTAGGATGATGCAAGATAACGAAAATTAATAAATAAATAGATGAATAAATAGATAGATATATATAAATAGATAGGTAGATAAATAAATAGATAAATAGATAAATAAAAAGAGAAATAATTGGGGACATTGATGAGCAAAAAGATGGTCAAGAAACGGTAGAATGAATAATTAGCGAAGTGAGAAGAAAAGACAGGAACATCAAACCATCTCCTTACTTCGAAATAAGAAGGTTAGGATGGGAAAAAGTAAAGATGAGAGAAGACAAGGGGGAGAGGGAAAAGAGGAGGAAGGAAAAGGAGTAAAAGAAAAAAGAGAGGAAGAAAGGAAGGGAAGACAGTAAGATGAAAAGATTCAAAGATTGAGGAATCTCAGAGAAAGGAGTAAAGGGGTCCACACTTGTCCTTTCTTAGTTTTAACTTGCGTTTGATTGTTTTATTTGTCATGCACGGGTGATGTGCTGAGGATTGGTGGATGCACACTTTTTTCACCCCGTCTCCGCCCCCTCCCCAACTGCTCTCGATATTTCGTGTGTATGACTGCGTTTATTGGGAGAGGATGGTTAAGAAAGGGGGATCTCAAAAGGAAATAGATTCATTATATTAAGCTTTTAAATTACAGCGAGTCCAGTTTTTGTCTTTATTGCCTTTTTTGATGTGTTGTTGGAATGAATGTCATGTGGACGGCACCTGTAATTATTGCAACCTCACACGCTTAGGCGCCTATTATGATCGCAGGCGGATCGCCACCGCCCAACCGGCAGTGGTGATCCGCCCACCAGAACTCCCCGCCCAGTGGCCATTTACCCCCGCCACATTAGCATGGCGGGGGTACCGCAGCAGACAGAAAGACTGTCTGCTGCTTTTCTGCCAGCAGGCAATCTTGCCTGCTGGGCGGAAAAGGCCCAAAATATGGTGGCGGTGCCTTGCAGGCACCGCCATCCTTATTAGGATGGGTACGTGGTGCATGCTTTTCCTTGGCGGAGACTCTGCCATGGAAAGGCATGCAGAGAATGCCTTTGGGGGCCAGTTGCGGGCCCCTCGGGGGTCGGGGGTGGGGGTGGATGTCTGCAATTGGGGGGTACCCATGGTACCTCCCTTTATTTGCATGCACAGGATGGCAGGCACCACGCGGTGCCTGTCACGTTATGCATGCCAATGCACAACATACATATTTTGCATTGCGGCAGGTGCTGCTGACAGCACCGCCCGCCGCAATGCTTAATATGCAGGATGCGACCGCCAGGGTGGTAGGTGCATCCTAATTGGCATAGCGGGACTGCCGCACCTCTGGCGGTCGGTCCTGTTTACCGTTACAGTGGTGGGCGGGACAAAGTCTGCCCGCCATCGTAATGGGCCCATTAGTGTTTTCACTTTATGAAAACCAATGTTGCTATCTAAATAAGGATGCACTGCTGTCAAGACCTGTATTATGCGTACATTGCCTATTATAAATACCGGTTTCCTTTAATTTGTTTTCAATGTATGGAAGTCTATTACAGATATTTTTCAGAGACATTTATGATTTTCAACACCAAACAACATCCATTAAAGAGTATCTTTTAGATCAATACAGGACTTAACATATGACAAATGGGAGGTGGGCAAGAGGATTTTTTGCAATAATATTAGTGAGCTGTTGCTGTATTATAAAATTGAAAACACACAGAACTATCAATGAGTATTAGATATAAACACATTTAGAATTTGGATCAGCGTTCCTGCGCACTGTCAGTGACCTGGCCAAAGAGGGCATGGAAGAGCTGAAATTGGATCAAAGATGTTCTGAACAGGGGCCTCCCAAATACGTTTTGTCCAGGGCCCCAGAAACCCTTAAAATGTCCCTGGATGAAGTGGGTTGACTCTCTCTTGATTTGATACTGACACTGGGAAGGTGAATCAACCCTCAGATAAAGCTTCTCCCCTCCCTCATTGATGGCTTAATTGGTTTGGCTATCTCTTAAGTTTTGGGTGGACACAATCAAACCGAATTGGAATTGCTTTTTTCTGTGATCCTCAGCTTCAACCGAGTGTTGACCTTCCATACGGAAAGTTATTAAAAATTAGGTCTATTTTACAAAAACTTGTTACTTAGGGTTCACAAGCAAACACAAACCCAAGTTAACATGGGCCCTTCTGTACATGTCCAAACATAATTTTGTGCATGTGTGTGGTGTGTGTAGGAGGGAGAGAGTCTCCTTTGCTAACTTTCCCAGAGCTTCCATCACATAGCAGGAGTCTATGCTAACCTTTTTAAAAATGTGCCTTCTTGTACACTTTTATTTGTGCACCCTATGCCACCCACGGCCGGATTGGCTACCAGGCGGTTTGGCATGTTGCCGAGCTGGGGGCTGATGTCACTTCGGTGGGGGCTAATTTCGTTGATGAAGACCTATGTGTGCTTCGAAATAAACAAAGCAAAACGAATTTCGTTCAGCACACGCAGGTCCCCATCAACGAAATCAGGCCCCAGCTCGGCAGC
The DNA here is from genome assembly GCF_964261635.1 of Lissotriton helveticus. Lineage (NCBI taxonomy): Eukaryota > Metazoa > Chordata > Amphibia > Caudata > Salamandridae > Lissotriton > Lissotriton helveticus. The sequence continues at coordinate 361,195,291 of NC_136065.1, read as the reverse complement.
ATGCCAAAACGCCCGGTAGCCAGTCCGGCCCTGATGCAACCACTTCTTTTCTGGAAGGTTAAATATTATACAAAAATGGCAGAGCAAAGTTTTCCCATTCCTGTTAAGTGTGAAACTGTACTGAGGCCAACAAGTCAACCAGTTTTACACCAATAAGCATTGTCACATGATGTATAGCAGTCACTCCTCGCAGAGGCCTGAAATGTGGGGCTTCATTAAACTTCCTTCCCCGCACCTGCAATACTGATGCACCGTTTCCCCTGTAAATGTACTGCCATGGTACCGTTCCAAAATAAAATTAAAACAAGCACTGGCAAAGCCAATAGCTCTGGGCAGGTTGGTGGCCTTTTGGCTTTGTCATATTTTTTTACAAAACTCCAATTTTAGGGGGAGATTTATTAGGCCCTCGCTAATTTTTGAAATTAACAATATAGGTGGTATAAAAAACAATACCTAGCATTGAAGGGAACTTCTTTATGTGTGGAAGTGCTTGACTAAGTGAACTTAGTCAATGACTGAAGTTGACTGACACATTGGTCCAAGCTCAATGCTGCAGTGGGTGTAAGAAAAATGTGAATGTCACAATAATAAACTGATGGATTAAGAAGGCTGGGTGAAAGCCCGTTTAAGTATATTTATCAATTAATGTTAGTTGAATCTAAAGGACTTGACAAATGCCAGACCTAAAAAGACAGAGCCACACTTCAATGCAAGTTTACCACCAGCCTAAAAAATCGGGGAAACCCCAACAATGCATACTTATTATCATCTACTTTTCTAAATTGAATGATGTGGTTGATTACTGGTTCATGGCAGTAGGCATACACCCAGACTTTAAGCTTTCTAATCATAAATAGGGCTAACTATTTTCCATTTTAATGAATTTTTACAGATAAATACAGACAGAAAACAATGTGTTTTCTGTTTGCATTTATTTTTAAAAGTGGATAAATACAGGAAATTGTGCCTCTTTTAAGTGACTCTCCGTGCTGTCTTTCATGAATCATAACCCATCAGCTGAGCACATGGACAACATGTGAAATTAAAAAAGGATGACATTTCTTTAAATAACCGCATGTGTCAACATACATTTGTGGTATAACGCTAATATTTACCAGTGGATGTACTGTTATGTAATATTTGGCAGCTTAAATAGCTAAAACACGACAGACCACAAAGTATGAGTGCAGTCTATCAGTTAAAAAAAATGGAAATGTGCAGTTTTACAACTTCATTTATACGCAAAACACAAAATAAATATGGATAAATACAGATAAAACAGCCCAAAAATAAAAATGGATATATACAGATGGAAATGTTAAAAAAATAAATACCATAAAACCGGGAGTCCTAATCATAAATCCTTATATATGTGTATTAGCTGGAGGATGCTGTTACTGATTTCGTTCACCCTTGCAGTGACTTATGTGACACTTCAAGTTCACACCACCCCGTGAAATTCAGTTCATTTCTTTAAGAAACAACATATTGAATACATTAAAGGGAAAAAAGTATACAACAGGAGTTATGACATTAAACACCCCACCATATTTCAAATCTCTCCGAGAGCTGGAACACATTGCCAAGTCATTCACATGTTGGCTGCAAAGTGTCTTGTAGTTAAAGGTCATCTGGGCAGCATTGTGGGAGATCACAGACCCATGATCTAATACAGCTTTTTTTTGTCAATGTGTTTATTTGATTCATTTCAGTGTCAGGGAAATGTTGCTTGTCAGCATCTCTGATGGGACCTAGACAGGAAGCAGGAAGACAGGATTCCATTAAGATTCCATCGTGATGCAGTAGGTTGTAACAATAAACGCTGGATTTTCAGGATTTTCATACCACACATTTTTCGCTGTGTCAAGCTTGTTACCTTTCATGTTTCTCAGTGGAATGTTTAGTGAAGCAACTTTTGCCAAATTATTTTTCCTTTATTTGTGTTTATGACGTGTGGAGCAGAAACAATTGATAAGTTGAACATGGATCATTAATAAGGCAACATTATTATTTTTAAAAACAAAGTCAACTTCTTAAATGGATTGCAGCCCATAAAGAAATATAGAACTCATCTCTGAACAATAGATATTGCCGATCAGTACAGCTTGTTTGTCTATTTTCATGTAGAAACTATGCGGTCTCTCACTTGTCTGTGTCACAACCACATCAAAGAACCCTATATGTACTTGCATCTTTTTTTATTCCAACTTTATTTTGGCAATAATGTCACAGACAGCACTGATAGACCACACATCCTTCCACTAGAACATCAATTCTCTCTATAGACATCATTTCTCATCTAAAACACACCTTTCACCAGGCAACCTCTATTATCACAAGGAGGCCCCTGCTGCTAAAGTATACATCCTAGTAGAATGCACATCCACCTGATGGGCCACACCCTTCCTGCCGGTGAACACGTCCCCTGCTAGTCCACACTTTCACATCTGAGCAGCACAAGTTGCTGAATCGTGTCCGCTAACATTACACTATAGCTCCACCCATTCAGACAGACACCCTTCTTCTGGATCGCACCTCTTTCTTATAGATCACATCTCATCTTATTCGACCACCCTTTCTCTCGCTAGTTAACACCCCCCCTAGGCAATATCCCTCCTACTAAATGACATGTTCTGCCACTCGTAAAACCTGCTTCCCATTAGAGACCTCCTCTTGCTAGGACGTACCTTCTTTTCATAGACCATACCTCCCCCGGCCACACCACACCTGCCTAGTAGACCATACCTCTTCCACCGGTAGACCTTGGTTTCCTCTAAGTAACATCTAATATTAAACAACAATTCCCTGTTAGAATACAGTCCTTCCTGCCTAGAACACCAAACCTATTCTTGGTAGACCACAACTACCCCTACTAGAGCACCAATCTGTTGCTAGCCAACATAGTCTAATTCGAAGGACTTCCTAAATGCCACGTTCTCCAGCTGATCTGTACCTACCTCCTAGACAACACTTACCGACTACACAACCAGCTGAATGTCTTAACCATAGCATCATTAATGCTTGGCTGCTCCTCACTTACACCTGTAAGACATTTCTCCCAACCAACTGAACGCTTTGGCGTTCACTTGAAGATAAGCGGGCTGCCCACCAAGCTGAAGGATGCCCTGACATGTGGCTCCCTGGCATAGGACTTACTGACATATCTAGAGATCTCAGTCTGTTGAGCAGGGATCTCTGGTAAAAGTGCATATACTGGTGTGATAGACACGCTTTCATTACTGTTGGTTGCCAATCATTCTGCCATGTATGGTTGGCTCGCTCGGCATTCTCTTTGGTGTTTCAGTAACAAACCCTTAGTATGTGGGATTGCTGCTAAAGAGCAAAGGAAAAGGTCCCTAATGTGCATGGCATTTTCTCTCTGTGCCTCAGGGTCATTTTCATGTTTTCCTTCTTTAAGTCCAACATGCATCACTATGTGGTCCTAGGAAGGAAGGAACTGTGACAGGCAGTTGGGGTACAGCTGTCATCCCTGTGACATGATAGCTCAGTGAAGGACAGAGTAACACATCAACAATTTTCATCAACGAATCAGGCTGGAACTGAGTCAGTGAAAAACCTATGTTTTCTTGATTTCTTATGTTGTGGTGAAACCACAAGTATGGGCGACAGGAGCGCTGCCATCTTATGGCAGTGCTCCTGTTGATCTAAACTTTATATGATCCCCTTTTCCTCTTCTCATTCAATATCTTGATCATCAGCTATAACAATATACCACTCGAGTCCATCACCCAAGTATCCTTCTCACTAAATCAAGCAAACTCTCTTGTCTTTTCTCAGATCTGTGTTCCTGAGTTAATATCAATACTCCTAATATCCAACCCTTCGTGTGCACCCTCTGACCCATTCGGTCTCAAATTATGAAACTACTGGTCCCATCTTTTTGTGTCGTTTCATTGCTCATATCTCTATGTAATCACTCTCTTAGTATTTAAATCTGGGTGGGCTTTACTCCAACTCAATAAACCTACTACTAATAATAACATTAATTAAAAAACGTACCTGATGCTGTAGGACGCCTACCACGCTGCTTTGATTCTGCTGGCCTCTTCCTGGGTCCCAGCAGCCCCTGGGGCAGACTGCCAGCCAATCCCTGGGCTGCAGAGCAGCGCGGGATTGGTCTGAGCGGGTGGAAAAGACGCCCTTCTCAGACCAGAGTGTCTCTAGTGGCTTCTCCAGCCCGGCTGCTGAATGCAGCCGGGCTGGAGATACATAAGTGCGCATGTGTGTTTTGGTCGGGCAAAGACGCCAAGCCAAATACACATGAGCACTTAGGGAGTGCACAAGCACTCCTCCTACCCCTCCCATGCCCTGCCCCTCCATGCACAAGCTGGCAAACGAAAAATAAAACAATGCTAGGGCATCGGTTTATATTTTGTTTGCTGGCTCTGCGCCAGGCAGTGGGGCGACGCTCCTCCGCCATTGGGGAGGTGCCGCAACTTATAACTACAGAATATGTACACAATCCACCCACATATATTCTTCCATACAGTCAAACATTGGCATCCTCGCTTGTCCATAGACAAGATTTATTTTTTCAAAAAAGTTTGTACTTTTTTGTTTTGAAAATATTTTTTACATCTAAGTTCATTAAATCATTGGTAAAGGACAAAAGGAATACTATACAAACAAGATGGTGTTACTTTTTAAACATAACCCAAAACTGTGAACGGATCAATATTTACTCCCAGTGTATGTGTGTCATAATATTGTGTAGCACATTTTCATCTTGAACATGTGTTCCCTAGTCATTCATAACTCGAATCCATCACATATACCAATTCTAACGCAAGTTATAATGATGCCAAACCTCCGGCTCTTTTAACACTGCCCATTCTCTTCTCCCCAGCTCACCATTCCTGTAGTGTTATATGTCTCTTTATGGAGCCCATGTTTTGGCACATTCACATCCCTAATACATTGATTTTTCTAAGCCCATGCACCACTCCATTTCCCTTCTTCACACATCTGTGCTTGGGGTCAGGGTATTACCTGAGACGCTGGACTCAGGTGATCTATCTGAACAGCAGGATCTGGTCCAGGGCATATAAATTGTCCCTATATTCTGGTAGGTCAACAAGATTACGGGAATCAGTACATCGAGATTACTCTGTTACATATTCCAATTTGCCTTTGTATGAATCGAAGCGGACACACCTAACTCCCTATCTGTAAAAGTGCAAAAAGGGTGCAGAGACCTTAATCAGTAAAAGTGCAAAGAGGGTGCAGTCCTCTCTTTTTGTAAAAACTGTATTTTTAAAATTATATTTCAATAGTCCCTTAGTAGTCCCATTTTATTCCTATTTTATTTGTAAGAGCATGAAATGTATGTAATGGAGTACTACGTTGCGGTCTTGAAAACTACCCCATGGTTAGGTTTTGTGCCTTTCAGGGGTTCTCTGAACTCATCATTCAGAAAGACGATAAACACTGCTCCTTCTAAAGTTTTTTGTTACTAGGATCTTGCTTGTGAGTTTTACATCACCAAGAAGCCCTAGTGAACGTGCATGCGCAGTAGATATGCACTTACCATGCCATAGCACAATTTTTTTATTTAGTACAAAGAACTTGCAAATTTGAGGCAAAGTACTCATAATACATATAAATACATACATAAAATGCATATTTTGTCTATGATAAAACAAATGTGTCTGAGTACAGAAAACGTTGGTCATGGAAATGAACAAATCAGCTCTTATATCCCCATTAAGTCTGCACTGGAATTAGTTGTTCAAGGTCTCTTGCTTTATCACTGATGGGTTATTTCCACCTCGTCCATCTTCCTTGATGCAGTCCTTATACTAGAGATACTGCTCCCCTCTGGCAAAAAGAATTCCCTTGCTAAAGCTAAAACATTCCTTCAAGATGGCCCACATTATGCTGATGATGTGCTTTTATTTATTAGTGATCCTATATCCTCAGTTCCCTCCTTATTAGGAATTATTACAAAATATTCTATGTTTCTGGTTACAAACTTAATATTAATAAAACTGAACTTTTTCCCTTAAATATGTTTTGTACTCATGATGTGTTACCTAGGAATGATATTATTTGGCTAAAAGACAAATTAAAACATCTTGGTATTTTATTTTCGTCTTCCATTAAAGCAACATTATCATTGAATAGTACATTTATCTTAAATTATATTAAAGATAAAACTTCTAAGTGGTCCTCACTTCATCTCTCCTGGTGGGGTAGAATGGATTCCATTAAAATGGCTATTGCGCCAAAGATTTTTTATACCCTTGCTATGATCTCTACTCACTTTCCATTGAAATTTTATAAAGATATTGATAGGCTTCTCTCCAAATTTCTTTGGAACAATAAATCACCTCGTATTGGTTATAAAACATTAAAAATACCCAAATGTAATGCTGGCTTTGGCTTGCCTGACTTTTTTCTATATCACAAAGCATTTATTTTGAAACAAAGTTCTATATGGTTTAATCCTTTCTTTTTAAATAATCCTCCTATGTGGTTTCATATAGAGAGATCTATAGTAAATCCTTTTCCATTACCCACCTTGCTGACAATGTCTAATAAATCAACAATTTTGCAACAATCTGTTATTATTAAATCCACTAAACTAATTTTTAATGACTTGGATTCAAATGTTTTATCTCCCATGGTCGGTACTGAAGACTTGTCATTATGGCATAGTAATGTTATTAAATTGAATGGAAATGTTAATTTCTGGAAATCCAGGATTAAGGCTGGCATTTTTTTATCTTAAAGATATCTATTCCAACAATGCTTTCATATCCTTTGAAGCTTTACAAACAAAATTCAGTTTACCTCGATCTGATTTTATTAAATTTGAGTATTTATGTAATTCAATTTTAGATTCTTTCCCGCATGGTATTCCGTCTAATGTTAAAGCAGATTTAGTAGTATATATTTAAACTATCTCTATGTCACCACATACTGTTTCTCTTCTATATAAAAAATTATCTAATTCTATTGGAAACAATTTAAATATAATCTCAGTTTTTGGAATAATGAACTCTCACTTTCTTTATCTTATGATACTTGGAAGATTATTTGACTTAATAGTATTTCAGGCTGGCTACCTGTTTCGCTTTACCAAACCAATTCTTATATTTTATTAAATTGTTTATGTACACCAGTACGTTTATTTCGTGCTAAACTGATACAATCTGAAACTTGTTGGTATTGTAAATTGCATCCTGGATCGCTACAGCATATGCTTTTTGATTGTCCTTTAATTTTTTAATTTTGGTCTGATGTTTGGGATATTGTACAAAAGATATTTAATATCCATGATGTTGTGGAGAAGTGTGGCTCACTGGTTAGAGGAGGCAGACCCGGACGCTGAGATCAGACCCGGGACCAGGGTTCAATTCCCGACGCGGCAGGGTCTTGAGCCCAAAATGTCCACGGACTCGGTAATTCTCGCATCGGTGCCTACTTGAATCACAGGTTCACACTCTGCAACTCTGGGCAATAGCTTGCTTAACCTCCACTACGGCCCCCCGTGGCGGGATGCCTGGCTTTCACCTTGGGGATACCAAGTAGGGGCTATCTCACAGGGAAAAACCAGGACGGGTTCCCAATGCAAAGCGCTTTGAGACCTGGCGGTGATATTGCGCTATATAAAAACCCATCCATCCATCCATCCATTGTTTCCTACAAACTGATAATATGTAAATCTGTTGGTCTTTTGCAAAATCTAACTGAATTGGAAGGTACACTTTTTCATTTTCCAATAACTGCTGCTTTAAAATCCCTACCTTATTGCTGGAAAGATATCTTGTCACTGTCAGTTCATGCTTGGTGGTCATGGGTCATTTTTACAAGAAGAGGAGCTCAGTAATCCCTGATTGGGACTAATCATAACTCTAGCTTTTTTCAATCTTTTTGGTCACCTATTGATATATATTTGTCTTCATGATTGTATATTTATAACTGATATATTGTTTTACTGTCGTTATATTTCATTGCTTATATGATAATAGTAGCTCTATTTATAATAGATTGATAGTAATTATACATCGTTCCCCGCCCTCCTTTCGCTTTTTGTGTTCATCTTCCCTTCTTTAATGAATATTTATATTCCTTTACCTATTGTATTTCAACTATTGTTTTTTTAAATTCCATATTGCGAATAGGTATTTTCGCTTATTAATAATTTTTCTGTATTGTCTGTGTTTGTTAATTATTATGAAAATTCAATAAAATATTTTGAACTAAAATAAAAAAAAGATGGCCCGCATTACCCAGGAGCTATCACAAAAGAGATAAACTGGTAACGTCACATCCTGTTCTTTTTTTTTCTGGAGAAGAGACACTACGATTCTTTGGTAGGTAGGTGAAATTCTTTGTTTCCTTTTTCATTTTGGCCACTTAGTGGCAAACCTTATACTTATATGTTGTTGGCCTGTACATAAAACAGGAAGTTTTACCCAGTTTCCTTCCTCGTGTTTTTGGCTTCCGGAGAGGTCGGAGCAGTTCATTTTGTTAATTCCTGCTGCTAGAAGATTGTTATGGAGCCTTCTGAGGAGGAGGCTGAGCCTTCATCTCAACCCTCATTACAGTCCATACAGGCAATGATTGAAGCTGCAGTAGAGGCAGTTTTAAGGGCATTGAGAGGAGCAGTCCGCACCTAAAATACCCAGGCAAAATGAGGGGTAACCCGGAGTTAACCCTGATAAGGAATTTAGAAGGGGTCGATGTGTTCAAGTGTCTGACCTGGCTGATCTCCTGCAACACCTGAGAGATAACATGCGTCTACCTACTACAGATCCGTCAGGGGGTGAGAATAATTTTTTTGACCAAATTTCAGCAGGTAGATCTACAGACCGTGCCCTTGCATAATGCTATATGATGGGTCTTAGCCCATGAATGGACGGGAGTGGACAAATCATGTTTTCCTGGGTTCCTTTCACATTGTTATCCAGTGGATACATTTGCAGAGGAGTGTTTGTCAGTAGTAAAGGTGGACAATCTAATGGCGGGCATGTCAACTCAGGGTAATATGGTGTCAGAGGACACTTCTCCACCAGACTCAGTAGATAAGAAAGTAGATGGGACAGTCAAGTGTTGTTATGTTGTGGCTAACTTCTCCATTCATGCCAACATTTACATCACATATACCGTTCAGTCCCTTCTGAGGGACTTTCAGGCTTGTCCGCGGGAATGGGTCCTTCAGCTCTTTTATCTCTCATGGAGCAGCAGGTCCGTTTTCTTTCTGAGTTGTCATTTGACAATCTATGTGCATCAGCAGCTACTTTGGGGGCCGCGATAGCTGGCCGCTGGCATTTATGGATGTGTAACTGGAAGGCGGACGTTACTCAAAAGGATGTTCTAATGAAGCTGTCTTTTCAAGGTTCCAAACTTTTCAGCCAGCAGTTAGAAGAGTTGATTAAGAAGTCGGTGGAAAATAATAAATTGCTTGCTCTAGTTCATCCCAATCCTAAAGGCAGAGATTTTACTTACAAGAGGTTTTCCCTCCAGGCCCTGCTTAGGGTTCTACCCAGCTCTTTCAAGGTAGGGGTCATGGCCGGGGCACCCCAAATCTTGAAATATCCCAGTTCCAAACCTCCTTCACTATGAGCAACCTTCAGCCTCTCAAGGCAGGATTATCCCGGGTCCTTCCCAGTGGGGGGCACCTTTAGGAATTCCAGATCCAATGGCGACATGACATCTCAGATCTTGGGCAATTCATGTAGTCTCTGAGGGGTATCGTTTAGAGTTTTCTGAGACCCCAGGACAGTTTTTCAGGAACACTTCCCTTCCAAGAGATCCAGTTCACCGTCAGGCTCTATTGAACAGCATTCCACTACTTCTAGACAAGCGCAGCCTTGGCTCATGCAGGTAAGAGCAGTGGGGCCAGGTGGGGAGTATTTCAACAGACGACGAGGGGAAATTAAATAAATAATTGAATGTCCCTTATCGTCGTCTGTCGAAATCCCCCCACCCACCTGGCCCCACTGCTATTACCTGCACGGACCCCGGCTGGACAAGCGGGTGATTATTTCTGTATCTCAGTTGGAGCAGGGGCACACATTTTATTCCATTCACTTCATGGTGTAGAAGGTGTCAGGAGACTATAGGCCAGTATTGAATTTCAAAGCTTTGAACCGTTTCCTGCTTGCCAAACATTCAAGATGGTCACACTTCAAAGTATCTTTCCTTTGTTGTCCACGGGGCAGTTCCTGGCATCTTTAGACATATTGGATGCGTATTTGCATGGCCTGATTTTTCCTCTCCACCTGCAGTTTCTGAGGTTTTCCATGAACAACCAGCATTTTCAGTTCCTGTCTCTTCTATTTGGCCTCACTTCAGTGCCCGAATTTTCACAAAACTTCTAGTTTCATTGGTGGGTATTTTACATTTTCAAAGGTTTCTGGTATTTCCTTACCTCGATGACTGGCTAATTGCCTCTTCTTATCTCCCTAAGGTTTTCCAGGATGTTGAGGAGGTTTGTGGCCTATTGCTCAAACATGGTTTTCTGGTCAACTATGTCAAGTCCCACCTACAGCCTTCCCCTTTGCTTCAGTTTACCAGAAATCTGTCCAGGATGAACTTTCTGGCTCCCTCTTCGGAGAGACAGACTAAGATTGCACCTTTCAGCCTTTTGGCATTCCCAATGGCTCAAACAAGTCTGTGACTGAGAAGTCACGGGGAGATGGCTTCAACTCTGGCTCTGGTTCCTTGAAGCCACTTACACCTTTACCCCATATTTCTTCACATTCTACAGCACTGGGGTCCAGTGTCTCAGGACTTTGAGGTGCAAGTACCTATCATCCCCCCAAATTTGTTAGGACATGCAGTGATGGCTGAACCCTGTCAAGCTCAAGAGGGGTCTTCAGCTTAGTCAACTCTCCCTGTGTCTCCCCTTGTCCCCCAAGATCATTTCAACCAATGCCAGCGGTTTGCGTTAGGGGTTATTCATGGGGGTTCTCACCACTCTGGTGGTTTGGTGTAGAGGATAGACTGTTCATTCCTCCAACTGGAAAGAGTTAGCTGCAGTACGAGCTGCTCTGTTTCATTTTCTTCCATTAATCAAAGTTCAGGGAGTGTGTCCAGACAGACAGCCAACCAAGTGACAAGATCTTACTAATGTCAAGAAGGAGGGATGATTCCCTCCCTCTTTCTCCTTTCCTGGGAGATTGGACTATGGTTGGCGCAGAATCTTCTTTCTCTGATGGCAGTTTATCTTTCGAGGAAGGCGAATGGGCCTGCCAACCAACTCAGTTGGCTGTTTTCTTCTTCAATCTCTCTTTGCCTTTATCCCCTGGTGTTTTGTGAGATATCGCAAATGTTCAGGATCCCTTGGCTGGCCCTGTTTGCAACAGAGAGCAATTCCCTGCTTCCCTACTTCTGCTCCTTGGTTCCCTCTCCAAGAGCTGGGGCAATGGATGCTCTGTTGATCCCCTAGCCAGGGGGGTCTCCTCTATTGCTTCCCTCCCATTCCCTTGATACCCATGTTATTACAGAAAATGATGACTGCTCACACTCAAATTCTTCTTGTAGTTCCAGGGTGGTTCTGGAGGCTGTGGTTCCCTCTTCTCCTTCAGTTGCCTGTGTATTCCCCTTGGGGTTTTCCCCTGCAACCTTCTTCCTTGAGTTAGCTGATCCTAACACTAGACTCTCTACAGTGACACAATCTGGGGGTTTGGCTGCTGAACCGGTGACTCTATTGGCACAGGGATGTTCGGAGGCAACTGGGAAATATATACAATTTTCTCGTAAGCCCTCAACTCGGAAGTCATTTGATCGCCACTGGGGTCAAGCTTCGGGGTTTGAACCAGCTGCTTGTGCTTCAATGAGAATTTTGGATTTTGTACCAGATGGTTTCACTTTGGGGTTGTCATTTTCTACCATAAAAACCAGATAGATAAAAAAATCAATTTGTGATTTATTTCAACCTCCCAAATGGGTTACAATCTAAAATAAATTAAAAATATTTTAATTTATTTTAGATTGTAACCCATTTGGGAGGTTGAAATAAATCACAAATTGATTTTTTTATCTATTCGTACATGCTTATTACTTTATCACAGTTAAATGTTGTTGCTTACTGTTATTGGTTTATTGATGAGCTTGCCCCTCAAAAACATTCTCTGTAGAAACCCCTCAGGGATTATTTCCCTCAGTAATCTAAGGCTGCTACAAAATACAGGGATTTTTTGTGATAATTGTACGTTCAGGGAGACAGCTGGGTGAGATTGAGGTGTTGTTTCAGTTTCCCATGTTTATCCGTTTTTTCCAGGTGTGATTGCGCTTCGACCAGGCGCTGTTTTTTTGCAAGGGATTCCTTTGCAGTTCCACTGTTCAGGAGATATTTTTCTTCCAGTTTTCTTTACTAGCCCCTCTTTGGCTGAAGAGGTGGCTTTTCATCTTCGCATTCTCTTGATCTTTGCAGAGCTTTGACTGTTTATCTGGAACGGACCTCTTGCTTCTGGAAAGTGGACACACTGTTTGTCACTTTTGGTCTTCTTTAAACAGGGACCTCGCCCCTTCTATTATATCTAGGTGGATTAAGTCCACGACATTGAGGGCGTATCTGGTTTCGGGTCCCTTACCTCCTTCTCTGGTGCAAGATCTGGCTACTAGAGTGGTTTCAACCTCTTAGGCTGGATTTAGGAAAGCCTCCTTGTGGCATATGTGTACTGCTGCTACTTGGAAGTCCTATCACACCATTGTTTCCCACTATTGTTTGCATTTGGGTGGGAATTTCTCCTCTTCTTTTGGGGATCATGTTCTTTCAGCAGTTGCAGAAGCTTGTCCTACTGTTACATTTCCCTAATGGTCAACTGCATGATGTAATAAACCCAGTTTGTTTTGCAACTCTGTGGTGCTTTGTTTTTTATGTTTTGGCTGTACATAATCCATAGGACGCTTAGGTATTGCCTGAAGCATAAGGACTGCATCCTGGAGGACGGACAAGCAGGTAATAGCCCTGTTTCCTACCAGTAATCGTCATTACTCAGAGTCCTGGTCTTCCTTGATGCAGTCCTGAGTCCTGCCCCCACCCGGGGTGAAGGTTGATTATTTCCAGTTTGTCTGTCCTTTCCATGTTTCTTTTGTGAGGTATGTTACAGGATGTGGTGTTCTCAGTTCCACCCTTCTGTGAAGGCTCCTGTGTAATGGGGGCCATCTTGTAGGAACTTTTTAGCTTCAGCTAGGGAATTGGTTCTGCCAGAGGGGAGTGGTATCCCTACCATAAGGACTGCATCAAGGAAGGCCAGGTCTCAGAGTAATGAAGATTACCAGTGAGTAACCAGGGCATTATGCAGTACCCCTATGTCTTTCTCTGCCATTTTTAAATGCGTTTACATTTTATGATTCCATCACTTCTGCAGTGAGACGTGCATTCACTTGCTTTTGAGTAGCTGCCAAGTGCACTTGTGTCTTATGAGACACCTACAGCAAATTTCCGCTTTTAAATCAAATTTGCTTCCCATTGCGGAATCTGTTGTTTCCTTTTCCCAACAATAATCGTAGGCTAGAAGCCTTTGCCTAAAAGCCTTGGTAAAACAAAAAAAAAGCATTAGAAAATGCAATAGGTCTCGCGTTTTTTTTTAGTTTGAGCTATTGGCATCGCTCAACAGCTACCGGACAGAAATTGCCACTTTGCAGGTGCCGAACAGAGCATTGCTCCGTGAAACGGCCTGAAAGCCTACAACGATGTTGGCAAGAGAATCAGACCCAATGCACCAATAACAAGCATTAGAAATGCAATCGGGCTCGGATTTATTTGAGTTTGAGCTAATGGCATTGTAAATGCCAATGTATTGTTGCTATGTGTTATGGAGTGTGTTCATGTGGTGTGTACTGCCAGTGATCTCCTTGTGAGTGTGAGAATATTGCACCGTTACTGCCTGTGATGTCCTTCTTGTGAGTGTGAGAAGCTTGCACCTCTGCTGCCTGTGGTCTCCTTGTGAGTGTAAGAAGCTTGCACTGCTGCTGCCTGTGATGTCGTTCTTGTGAGTGGGAGAAGATTGCACCTCAGCTGCCTGTGGTCTCCTTGTGAGTGTAAGAAGCTTGCACAGCTGCTGCCTGTGATGTCCTACTCACTACTCTACTCTACTCACTACTCTACTCACTACTCTGCACTCACTACTCACTACTCTACTCACTACTCTACTCACTACTCTACTCACTACTCACTACTCTACTCACTACTCTGCACTCACTACTCACTACTCTACTCACTACTCACTACTCTGCACTCACTACGCACTACTCTGCACTCACTACTCACTACTCTACTCACTACTCACTACTCTACTCACTACTCTACTCACTACTCTACTCACTACTCTACTCACTACTCTACTCACTATTCACTACTCTGCACTCACTACTCACTACTCTGCTCACTACTCACTACTCTACTCACTACTCTCCACTCACTACTCTACTCACTACTCACTACTCTACTCACTACTTTCTACTCACTACCCTACTCACTACTCACTACTCTACTCACTACTCACTACTCACTACTCTACTCACTACTCACTACTCACTTCTCTACTCACTACTCTGCACTCACTACTTTACTCACTACTCTACTCACCTCACTACTCTACTCACTACTCACTACTCTACTCACTACTCACTACTCTACTCACTACTCACTACTCTGCACTCACTACTCACTTCACTACTCTACTCACTACTCACTACTCTACTCACTACTCTACTCACTACTCTACTCACTACTCTGCACTCACTACTCACTACTCTACTCACTACTCTACTCACTACTCACTACTCTACTCACTACTCACTACTCTACTCACTACTCTGCACTCACTACTCACTACTCTACTCACTACTCTGCACTCACTACTCTACTCACTACTCACTACTCTGCACTCACTACTCACTACTCTACTCACTACTCTACTCACTACTCTACTCACTACTCACTACTCTACTCACTCCTTACTACTCTACTCACTACTCTACTCACTACTCACTACCCACTACTCTACTCACTACTCGCTACTCTACTCACTACTCTACTCACTACTCTGCACTCACTACTCACTACTCTGTTCACTACGCACTACTCTACTCACTACTCACTACTCTCCACTCACTACTCTACTCACTACTCACTACTCTACTCACTACTTTCTACTCACTACTCTACTCACTACTCACTACTCTACTCACTACTCACTACTCTACTCACTACTCTGCACTCACTACTTTACTCACTACTCTACTCACTACTCTGCATTCACTACTTTACTCACTACTCTACTCACTACTCTACTCACTACTCTGCACTCACTACTCACTACTCTACTCACTACTCACTACTCTACTCACTACTCTGCACTCACTACTCACTACTCTACTCACTACTCTACTCGCTACTCACTGCGCTGCACTCACTACTCTACTCACTACTCACTACTCACTACTCACTACTCTGCACTCACTACTCACTACTCTGCACTCACTACTCACTACTCTACTCACTACTCACTACTCTGCACTCACTACTCACTACTCTGCACTCACTACTCACTACTCTACTCACTACTCTACTCACTACTCTGCACTCACTACTCACGAATCTGCACTCACTACTCTACTCACTACTCTACTCACTACTCTACTCACTACTCTGCACTCACTACTCTACTCACTACTCTACTCACTACTCTACTCACTACTCACTACTCTACTCACTACTCAACTCACTACTCACTACTCTGCACTCACTACTCACTACTCTACTCACTACTCACTACTCTACTCACTACTCTGCACTCACTACTCACTACTCTACTCACTACTCTACTCACTACTCACTACTCTACTCACTACTCTGCACTCACTACTCACTACTCTACTCACTACTCTACTCACTACTCACTACTCTACTCACTACTCACTACTCTACTCACTACTCTGCACTCACTACTCACTACTCTGCTCACTACTCACTACTCTACTCACTACTCTCCACTCACTACTCTACTCACTACTCACTACTCTACTCACTACTCACTACTCATTACTCTGCACTCACTACTCACTACTCTACTCACTACTAACTACTCTACTCACTACTCTACTCACTACTCTACTCACTACTCTACTCACTACTCTGCACTCACTACTCTACTCACTACTCACTACTCTACTCACTACTCACTACGCACTACTCTACTCACTACTCACTACTCTACTCTCTACTCACTACTCACTACTCTGCACTCACTACTCACTACTCTGCTCACTACTCACTACTCTACTCACTACTCTGCACTCACTACTCACTACTCTACTCACTACTCTGCACTCACTACTCACTACTCTACTCACTACTCTACTCACTACTCTACTCACTACTCACTACTCTACTCACTACTCTACTCACTACTCACTACTCTACTCACTACTCACTACTCTACTCACTACTCACAACTCACTACTCTGCACTCACTACTCACTACTCTACTCACTACTAACTACTCTACTCACTACTCTACTCACTACTCTACTCACTACTCTACTCACTACTCTACTCACTACTCACTACTCTGCACTCTCTACTCACTACTCTACTCACTACTCTACTCACTACTCTACTCTCTGCTCACTACTCACTACTCTACTCACTACTCTACTCACTACTCACTACTCTACTCACTACTCACTACTCTACTCTCTACTCACTACTCTGCACTCACTACTCACTACTCTACTCACTACTCTACTCACTACTCTCCACTCACTACTTTACTCACTACTCACTACTCTACTCACTACTTTCTACTCACTACTCTACTCACTACTCACTACTCTACTCACTACTCTACTCACTACTCACTACTCTACTCACTACTCTGCACTCACTACTCACTACTCTGCACTCACTACTCTACTCACTACTCTACTCATTACTCACTACTCTGCTCTCACTACTCACTAATCTGCACTCACTACTCTACTCACTACTCTACTCACTACTCACTACTCTGCACTCACTACTCACTACTCTACTCACTACTCTGCACTCACTACTCACTACTCTGCACTCACTACTCTGCACTCACTACTCACTACTCTGCACTCACTACTCTGCACTCACTACTCTGCACTCACTACTCACTACTCTGCACACTCACTCTGCACTCACTACTCACTACTCTGCACTCACTACTCACTACTCTACTCACTACTCTGCACTCACTACTCACTACTCTACTCACTACTCTACTCACTACTCTACTCACTACTCACTACTCTACTCACTACTCACTACTCTACTCACTACTCTGCACTCACTACTCACTACTCTACTCACTACTCTACTCACTACTCACTACTCTGCACTCACTACTCACTACTCTACTCACTACTCACTACTCTGCACTCACTACTCACTACTCTACTCACTACTCTACTCACTACTCTACTCACTACTCTGCACTCACTACTCTACTCACTACTCACTACTCTACTCACTACTCTACTCACTACTCACTACGCACTACTCTACTCACTACTCACTACTCTACTCTCTACTCACTACTCACTACTCTGCACTCACTACTCACTACTCTGCTCACTACTCACTAGTCTACTCACTACTCTGCACTCACTACTCACTACTCTACTCACTACTCTACTCACTACTCTACTCACTACTCACTACTCTACTCACTACTCTACTCACTACTCACTACTCTACTCACTACTCACTACTCTACTCACTACTCACAACTCACTACTCTGCACTCACTACTCACTACTCTACTCACTACGAACTACTCTACTCACTACTCTACTCACTACTCTACTCACTACTCTACTCACTACTCTACTCACTACTCACTACTCTGCACTCACTACTCTACTCACTACTCTACTCACTACTCTACTCTCTACTCACTACTCACTACTCTACTCACTACTCTACTCACTACTCACTACTCTACTCACTACTCACTACTCTACTCTCTACTCACTACTCTGCACTCACTACTCACTACTCTACTCACTACTCTACTCACTACTCTCCACTCACTACTTTACTCACTACTCACTACTCTACAAACTACTTTCTACTCACTACTCTACTCACTACTCTACTCACTACTCTACTCACTACTCACTACTCTACTCACTACTCTGCACTCACTACTCACTACTCTGCACTCACTACTCTACTCACTACTCTACTCATTACTCACTACTCTGCTCTCACTACTCACTAATCTGCACTCACTACTCTACTCACTACTCTACTCACTACTCACTACTCTGCACTCACTACTCACTACTCTACTCACTACTCTGCACTCACTACTCACTACTCTGCACTCACTACTCTGCACTCACTACTCACTACTCTGCACTCACTACTCTGCACTCACTACTCACTACTCTGCACTCACTACTCTGCACTCACTACTCACTACTCTGCACACTCACTCTGCACTCACTACTCACTACTCTGCACTCACTACTCACTACTCTACTCACTACTCTGCACTCACTACTCACTACTCTACTCACTACTCTACTCACTACTCTACTCACTACTCACTACTCTACTCACTACTCACTACTCTACTCACTACTCTGCACTCACTACTCACTACTCTACTCACTACTCTACTCACTACTCACTACTCTGCACTCACTACTCACTACTCTACTCACTACTCACTACTCTGCACTCACTACTCACTACTCTACTCACTACTCTACTCACTACTAACTACTCTACTCACTACTCACTACTCTGCACTCACTACTCACTACTCTACTCACTACTCACTACTCTACTCACTACTCTACTCACTACTCTGCACTCACTACTCTACTCACTACTCACTACTCTGCACTCACTACTCTACTCACTACTCTACTCACTACTCTACTCACTACTCTACTCACTACTCTACACTCACTACTCACTACTCTGCCTGCACTCGCTACTCACTACTCTGCACTCTCTACTCACTACTCTACTCACTACTCACTACTCACAGTACTGGTAGTACTGGTGGTGGTGGTGGTACTGGTAGTGGCAGTACTGGTGGTGGTGGTGGTACTGCTAGTACTGGTAGTGGTAGTACTGGTAGTGGTAGTACTGGTGGTGGTGGTACTGGTAGTACTGGTGGTGGTGGTAGTACTGGTGGCTGTAGTAGTGGTAGTACTGGTGGTTGTAGTAGTGGTAGTACTGGTGGTGGTAGTACTGGTAGTATTGATGGTAGTACTGGTATTACTGGTGGTAGTGGTGGTACTGGTAGTGGTAGTACTGGTTGCTGTAGTAGTGGTAGTACTGGTGGCTGTAGTAGTGGTAGTACTGGTGGTGGTAGAACTAGTAGTACTGATGGTGATAGTACTGGAAGTACTGGTGGTGGTGGTGGTACTGGTAGTGGTAGTACTGGTGGTGGTGTTACTGGTAGTACTGGTGGTGGTGGTGGTACTGGTAGTGGTAGTAGTGGTAGTACTGGAGGTGGTGGTACTGGTAGTGGTAGTACTGTGGTGATAGTACTGGTGGTGGTAGTACTGGTAGTGGTGGTACTGGTAGTGGTAGTACTGGTGGTGGTGGTACTGGTAGTGGTAGTACTGATGGTGGTACCGGTAGTGGTAGTGCTAGTGGTGGTGGTACTGCTGCCCGTAGTACTGGTAGTGGTAGTACTGGTGGTGGTGGTACTGGTGGTGGTAGTACTGGTAGTGGTAGTACTGGTGGTCGTGGTACTGTTAGTACTGGTGGTGGTGGTAGTTGTAGTACTGGTGGCTGTAGTACTGGTAGTACTGGTGGTGTTGGTGGTACTGGTAGTGGTAGTACTGGTGGTGGTGGTGGTACTGGTGGTGGTACTGGTAGTACTGGTGGTGGTAGTACTGGTGGTGGTGGTACTGGTGGTGGTGGTAGTGGTAATGGTAATGGTAGTACTGGTAGCGGTAGTACTGTTAGTGGTAGTACTGGTGGTGGTGGTACTGGTAGTACTGGTGGTGGTGTTAGTGGTAGTACTGGTGGTCGTGGTACTGTTAGTACTGGTGGTGGTGGTAGTGGTAGTACTGGGGGCTGTAGTAATGGTAGTACTGCTGGTGGTGGTGCATGTATCAATGAGTCTAATTTTTCCTAATGAAATAGCCATTGGCATTACGTGAGACACACAAGACATTTGTGAATTCCCATTGTAACCGCGGGAAGGCTCTGTTTTCCCTGATTATTGCGTATTCACGTTTTTTTCAAAAACTTTACAATAATGATGACTGCATATTAACTCTGCGAGTCAGGCTCGACAGCACGTGTCATGAAGGTCACTTTTAACCCTCATCATTTATTCAACCAGTAGTCTGCATGTCAGCACTTATTAAAATTCGGAAAACAAAGCTTACAGAACCAGAATCCAAATGTTTTATAATAAAACGGCTTTAAACCCCCTTTTTTGGTCAATTTCTCAGGCTCCGCAGAAATTGCACCGCGACCTCTGATTACCAACGGGAGGCGAACATCTTACAACACAAACTCCAGGAGAGGGGTTATCCGACGAGACTACTGAAACGATCGGCGAAGAGAGCTCTCAACAACAACAGAGAATCTCTCCTTGAAACCCACACAAAGGAGAAAGAGGATATCATTACCTGCGTAACACCTTTTACGAAAAATTCCTCTTTCATCAAGAAAACAGTGAACACTCACTGGGGCATTCTGAACTCTGTGAATTTAGACATCCCCCGTCCTCGATTCGCCTTCAGAAGAATCACCAATCTGAAGGACCAATTGGTCCACACCCGACCTAAGAAGACAAGCACTCGCCCACAGAACACTCTTTGGGATCTGCCCCCAGTCACGGGACATTACCGATGTGGCAATTGTGTGGTTTGTCCTCAAACTACACAAACAAAAACAGTCCAACTCTCAGACACCTTTACGTGGCACTTGAATAGACACACTAACTGCAACAGCAGCAAGTGCATCTATATGCTGACCTGTCCCTGTGGTCTGAAGTACATTGGAATGACGACACGCACGGTCAAGGTACGCATTATGGAACACAACAGCAATATCCGATGCACTAAAACTCATACCCGCCTTTATGAACATTGCAAGCAACAAGGTCACGCAGCTGAGGACATTCAGTGGGTTGTATTGGAATGGCATCCTTCATCAAACCAACAGGCCCTCTATAGAGTTGAACAGAGATGGGTACACCGTCTACATCTAGACACTGAGGGACTAAATGACTCCGTCCCCTGGAATATGCTAACTAGATAGACTGTAGCTAGGAAGACATATTTCCCTACTCCAATGTCGACCACTCTCCCATTCGGTGCACCCATACGGTATGAATTCTATATACTGAAAGTACATGCCGACATGTTCATACCCTAGTTGTTCAGATAAACCTTGTTATTCTGCCCTATTATGGGTTCCCACATCGTAGCTTTGATAAGTTGAGAGAAGGGCTTATAAATCTGCATTATACCTTTCAATACTTTTCGGCCCGCCCATGCCTTTTTGATCCATGACTCATCCGAGATAGTATTGTAATTATACACCAAGATTTGTTGTCCTACCTCCAATCCCGACATCGCAGCTATGCTGTATCTAGTGATGAACCTGCCACTTTACATACACGACCGCTATCACCGGGGGTCCCCACAAACATTTGTGTCCCCTATAGCTTCTCCGCCCCTGCGACAACAACGACCTTTATGATCGGGATTGTGATCATCATGGATGAATCTCCATACCATCATGCTACTGGTTCCAGTCCTGAACACCCACCGGGAGGGACAGTAAATCACAAATATATGCACCCTTAAGAGTCCCTTACCCCACTCTAAGATGGCGCGCTACCTTGAAACGTCGAAACCTACACGGCACCACCTACACCAGCCTAACATGGTTGCACAACAACCAATCCAAGTACAGGCCGCATAACCACGATCTGCTCTCACAGATCATTGTGATCGCCCCTGCCACCACTATGGACCAAACATTAAACTAATACGCTCCAATTTCCCTGCCTTGTACACCCGACATGAGGGATTTGACTACACATTACAGTTAGTCTATAGGCTGTGGGACCCTACTCAAAGATGGCGCGCGAATCTGATACCATGACGCATACACGTCATTTCCACGCACCAGGATTTTAGATCTGTTTGGCCGTGTTGCTAAGCAACCACAAACAGGACACGCCCCCGCATCACGCTATCGAGCCCGGCCATTTAACGGCGCTTGGAACCACACAACACCGACGGCTGCTCTACGTGCCGAGCCACGTCGGTGTGTGGGATTAGGTGTAGAGGTAACTCCTTCGCGCTAATGAGGTAAGGGGACCGCCGTGGTGGGCATGAACTCCTGACGCCAGTCGGGCTCAATGGACCTTCAGACGAAGCCCGCTGTGTCTTGTTGACCTGCCACCCAGGGGCTCTAGGGAACTGCCCTCTCCCGGGTTGATGGCGTGGGTGTGTGATCGGTGACACTCTCGGGTCCCCGACCGCCGCGGTGTCTATCCTCGGGGGTTGCTGCCGGTTGTCAACCCTGCACCTCCCATCCCGGGAAAAGGGGAAAAAATGGGGGGGAGCTTCTCACACGGAGCTTCTCACACTGGGTACATCGCTGCTAACGCATGAGGGTACGCTGTGGTGGCTGTGGTGGCCCGATTGATGCCTATTGGGTCCCCGCTCAGGCTGCGGCTTGACTTGAGTGGTATGTTTCCACTGGAGTCGACGGGTGGTAGGCGAGACCACAGTGGGACTAGCCAGTGGTGTCCACTCGCAGTACTGAACTGTCTGCCTTTGAGGAAAATGCCATTACTCCCCTCATAATCAACGTCCCTTTTAATTCAAAAGTACCCCCCTTTCCTACCTTTACAGATAATTACCTTACAGCGCAGGTCCCACGAGAGCAGCCTGGGGGTACTAGCACCAGTTATTGAGGGTAAGTCCATGAAAACCGATCACCTTCATTTCGCGTTCTTCCCTACCCCTGCCTAGAGCACGCTTTTGGCTCTATATTCCTCACAGCACCAACCAATGTACTCAACCATATGGTTGAGTCACTATATGTTTGTTGGAAACCTAACACGGTAATATTATACCTTGTTACCTTCCTTAGTTGTTAAGTATTCCTTCTCCTCTCTCCACTTTTTACACCTATATACAACATTGACTATTCAAAATGGATTAGTCCGCGGAGAACATTCATTATTCTATGTTTATCTTTCTCCCTTTAGGGTGGATTACGACGCAGGAACTCCTCCTGTTCCAGTCTCCAACCCCTCAGGTTGTATTTTCCACACTCCTCAGCCCAAACTGGGCTCACCATTAGTTTATGAGCACAACCTAGGTCCTGAAGAATTGCCGATAGGGCATGAAACATGTTGACCTGATCACAGACGAGGGTTGAACGGGACCAATCCCCATAGCCTGTTTGAGTCCCTGTACCCCTCTCATTTTAACAAGGTGGTTAGCTACATGAATAAATTGATCGGACTAGACTATACCAACCTTTTTTAACACACATCCCCTCACGCTCACTACTTCACAACTTGGGGCCCTCACACTCACTCGATCAACGGCCAGGAACAAAAGATCTCCACAAAAGTGTAGCACTGTGTGCTACCGGTCAGGCATTGCAGCGCCGGCTTGACGTTGGAGCAGGAAGCCGATGATGACACGAGACAACTAGCTGGCGATATGACAACAGCCGTTAAACCAGCCTGTTGTGTGAGGCATCCCTAGTTCCGAAAAGGGATACCTTTACCTTACCCATATATGTATATCTGCACTTAGAGAGAGGAAGAAAGACCACTTCACCATACTAACACTACTCCCTTGGGGAACTTTGTGCATCTTTTGATATAGATTGATGGGACACGCACACTGGACCCCTCTAAATATTGTCCTTCTTATGTCCCTCCCTGTTGTCTACCCCTTTTTTAAACCACAGACAAAAATAGTGCAGCGCAGCGTGCGAGGAAAAGAAGGAAATGGCGCCCTTTGGAAATGAGAGTATTCAGGAAACACAAGAACTACAGTGTGGACGAGCATGTATGAGTCATCTTCTGTGAGCCTTGCCTGCTGCCTCTCCTGTCATTTTACATTGAATGCACTCACCGCTCAGACCATCTGGATTGCATTACACGGGCACTCTGACAGCTCCTAATTAAGATTAATAGTCTGCCGTGCGCGTAACCGCACAGAAAATGCCAACATGGCCGCCTAACATTACATATGCCCTATGGCATCAAGACTACTACAAAAACAGCACCGTGCCGACCAATCACCATTCAGATAATAAAAAAAAGCTAGCGCACTAAGGAATGTTTCTTTCCCGAGCCCTAAAGAAACTTTTTTTTTTTCTTTAACAATAGGAGCTCGGAGCTCCGCCTCACTTCGTGGTGACGTAGGCCGAGCCTTAAAAACCCTGTATTTCTAAATGGCTCAACAACAAACACATGGAAATTCATGGGCATGCCAAAAGCTGATAAAGGAGATAACAATAGGTCTTGCAGACAGTGCATGCACTCTGCCTAAGCTCGACCTAACTAGACCTGGCTGGTGGTGTCAGGGAGCGATTGCTCCTGATTTTACTCTCATACTCTGCCCTTTGTCCTCATGTCATGTCCTTTTGTTTCAGAAACAAGCTTCCTTTGAAAAATGCAGCCTCCTCCAAACTTTTCAGAACAGAAATGCTTCTGATTCATCCCCTCGCTCTTCCTTTCTCCAAAGTATTCATGTTCAAATTCTTGTGCCTTGACTCATTCGACTTGTGGTTTAAACCAATGTACGGTTATGTCACTGCCATTTGAAAAAAACCAATGTGTATTGTAGTGTATTTAACACCATTAGAACTGCCGGGTGGCCGAGTCTCCCTACCAAATAATAAGAATCGACCCTTTTGGAACGACGACCGTCAAAAACAGTTCTGAACATTGAACCAGAAGGAGCGGCAGCCAGTGCTAAACAATCATTTGCAATGCAATAGGTCTCGTATTTGCGAAATTTTAAAGCTATTGTTATTGTAAATGACAATGCCTTTTATTTATCTGTTTTGATAAATAACATGAATAAAAGGCATTGCCATTTACAATGGCAATAGCGCAAATGTTGTAAATGCGAGACCTATTTCATTTCAAAGAAATGGCCAGCATTGTCCTGGGCTGCTTGGAAAGTAAAAGCACGCATGGCACGCTGAAGGTTTCAGGAAAGCATGTAGTGCCTCCAGTAAGAGAAACTTGTGAAAGGAAATAGTGATTACAGACTAAATAAGACATACAGTATATAAACAGAGAAAAAGGGCCAGTCCTCATCAGAGGTTGCAAATGAAGACAAGGAGGCACTATGGAGGGACTAACAAGGATATTAACGAATCAGAAACCAGCATTTACAAGGGACAGTGACAGAAGCCAATGAAAAATATGGGCGGAAAGTGGGAAGAGCTACCAGTCCATACTCGAATACAACATGCCTCGCAGAGCAGCGCATGCGCTGCCAGGGCTCGACCTAAAAAACATGCCACAGGCAACTCAGTGGTATACCATGAGCCACTTCTGTGCAGGCACTGCTTTGCAGAGCACCATCAGCGTTGGCACTTGCTGATATTGCCCGCCTACTCCAGCTGATTCGCCCCACACCGAATAAACTGAACGCATTCAGTTCAAAGAGAGCAGGGAGCGAGGCCCAGCTGGCCGCTTGATCAGACCCATGTCAACAACTGTAAAACCCACTAGTATGTTTTCACTAAAATGAAACTGTAGTTTTGTACATCAGTCCTGTGATGTTAACATTTGTAGACTGCCATGAAACTGTGTGTCTGGCCTCCTCAGGAGAACACCTTGGATTACTTAATGTCAGTGTCTAGACTGCAATGCCCTTCTGGAGTGTCCAATATAGACCCAGAAGTGCTTGCTCTATGTGAAAGGTTCAGGATAATCCCTCCCTAAACATCCTGAAAATATGGTATGAATCTGGCCCTCCTGGACCTATTTAGATACTTCCATGCTATAGGCATCTTTATACACAAAGCTGCATATATTACTAAAGATAGTTCTAAATATTGTCTCCTTGTTTTCTATCTTCTTACGTGTCTAAATACATTAACCCTGTGTCCTCAGCTACCCTCGGCATACAGTTCTATGTGAAGGGTGTCCAAAATGTGCACAAGATGGCCACGTCAAACATGCACACTGTCTATCATGCTGTATTCTGAAGATGGGTGTGATGAATGTGATGGATGCTGTCATATAGGAATGCCACAGAGCAGCACCACTGTGTCACTTCATTATTGGCGGACTTGGGTCAAATTTTTATGTAACTCTGGAACAAGCATTAATAATGGCATTTCTTTTTGTGCTTGGATCTAGATGTTTCTTTATCTTACAACAAGCAAGGTTGACTGGGGGATGTTCAATGCATTGGTGCATAATTTTAAAATGTGACATGTACATCGTGCTTAACTGCCACATCTTCGTAATCACAATAAACTCTCCTTCACAAGTGGCCTCTTTTGCTATAACTGTGACAATAAATCAAAGCACAGCTTAGGGAATTTTCTCTGTTCTATCCAGTGAAATGTGACAATTTTCTCGTGTTTCTCCTACCCTGCCTTGTTCTTCCTCTCACTCTTTCAACGTGTCCACCTCTATGGCTAGACAATTTTGACTCTGTTGCATAAGCGAAATGGTGAGTGGTGTGAGATAAGAGAACACGCATTTGCAATACAATAGGTCTCGCATTTGCCAGAATTTAAGCTAGTGGCATTGTAAATGACAATGGCTTTCATTGATCTGTTTTGATAAATAACATAAAAATAAAAGGCATTGTCACTTACAATGACAATAGCTCAAACTCTTGTAAATCTGGAACCTATTTCAGTTCAAAGTAGCAGCTGCCACTGTCCCGGGCTGCTTGGAAAGGGAAAGTGCAATGTTGCAGGAAAGCATGTTGTGCCTGCAGTAGGAGAAAGCCATTGAAGAAAATAGTGCTTAAGACATACCTTGTAACAACAGAAGTAAAAGCACCAGTCCTCATGGGAGGTTACAAATGAAGACAAGGCGGTACTAAGGAGGGACTAACAAGCATTTCAAGCCATCATTCAGCATTAAAAATGCTGCGGAGGTTTTTGCCTCTTTTGTCGGAGGAGCACAGGAGGCTGACTGTGCAGGCCCTGGTAGGCTCCAGGTTGGATTATGCCAATATTCTTTACCTGGGCCTACCAGAGTACCTGCTGCAGCGGCTTCAAGTTGCGCAGAATGCGGCGGCCAGGGCCATCTTTGGTCTAAGTAGACGTACTAGCGTCTCGGGGCTTTTGCTGACGCTGCACTGGCTACCCATCCGCAAACGGATTGCCTTTAAGGCTATGACCTTGGCCTACAAGGCACTCCACGCGGTGGGGGCAAAGCATCTCCAAAAGAGAGTGGCCTTTTACCATCCGGCTTGCTCTCTGAGGTCAGAATCTCTACTCCTGGCGGCTGTCCCTCGAGTTAAGAGAGCCCGCCTGGGCGGTCGTTCCTTCAGCCTGCTGGCCCCACAGATGTGGAACTCGCTTCCACTCCCACTTCGGGGGGCCACTACTCTTCTTGATTTTAGGAGAGGTCTTAAAACTTGGTTGTTTACCCAGTAGTCCTCCCAGCAGTCCTTTTTTATCTGTTTGTTGTGTACTCTTTTTACTGTGTTATGTTAGTCCGAATTCGTTCTCCTTACCCAAAGCGCCGGGACACTCTTTTGGAGTAACCGTTGCGCTATACAAAAGAATAAATAACATAACATAACATAACATAACAGAAGCCAGCATTTACAAAGGACAATGATATAAGCCATTGAAAAATATGGGCGGAGAGTGGGCGGATCTTCAAGGCCATACTGGAATACAGCATGCCTCGTAGAGCAGCGCATGCGCTGCCCAGACTCGACCTCATAATAGAAAGATGAGGAGAACAGTTAAACAAGAGAGGTGAAGTAGAGGGAGATGGACTGATGAAGATGAGATATATAGATACTTGAGGTGGAGAGAAATGTAATGGAAAAAGAGAAAGTGGAAGTAACCAGAAAGAAAGGTACCAGGTTCGTGGTAACAGAAAGAAGAACATAGAGAAAGATATGTACAGAGTTCGGAAATGCTTTAGAGAAAGGTAGGGAGAAGGAACTGTAAAGAAGGTGAGAAGGGTGGGAAATTGCTAATGGTGAGGTAGGGGCAGGGTTAAAAGAGAGGTGAGTTGAAAAGAAGTAGATACAGAGAGAGAGAGAAGTAGGGGGAAAGGTGGGTTAGTGGGAGGGGTATAAGGAGAGCAGTAAAGTGCAATTTTGTAAAAACATAGGGCGGCTGGTGAATGTTCTAACTGAAAGGGGTATAACAACCACACCGAAACATGGTTATTGGGGATGAACCCATGCTCCAAGGAGAAAAAGGTAACAAGTAGGTTCATTGATGGGACATTGGCACTAGCTAAAAGACAGGTGGCAATGAGATGGTAGCCGCAGATGGGACTCAGGGTGTCTGGACGGAACAGTGAGGTAGAAAAATGGGCGGAATACGAAGGTTTGGCACTGGACTCTGATGCTAAGTGGGACACGGTGACTACTCAAATGGCTAAAGCATGGGAACCGATTCTAATAGCCTTCAGAGACCCAAAGAAAGCTTACGTCGACCGGCCCTCACCAGTACATTAGTTTGTACCTCACCCGCAGTGTAAATGACTCTCACTGGCTACTTAACCTTTGTGGGACTGATTACGTAGGTAGCCCACAGAATGTCACAGATTAGGATGCTGCAGGGCTACTGTGGCCACAGTGCGCGCAACTGAACTGACCAATGCCTCGTGACATGCCTACCCTTGGTTAAGACTGGGTTTGGCTTCTGTTTGCCGAAAATCTTCTGTACACTGACTCGAAACGGAAACATACCATGCATAGATTAAAAGTTATATTGAATACTCCAACTGAATGGGTGGATATGACTGTGAAGCGATTACATCGGATATATCACCACTTGAAGCCCCCGCCTGGTTGCTATGGTGAGTTCATGTAAAAGCTGCACCCAATTGTAACACCTTTAAGTGGGCTCAAAGAAATGTTGTGAATGTTGTGAATGGTGCAACAGAAGACACAAACAATGGAAAAAGCACCTGTTGAAACCCTTTAAGAAATCTTTCACCCATGCCATTACCTGACCATGAGCACAGAGATCGGAGAGGCAACCTAACAGAATCGGATGATCTAAAGTGTCGGAAGCAGCCAAATAGCTGAGGATGACCAGAGCGCCAGTCCCAACATTTTTCAAATCCTCAAACACTGTCTGTGCTACAACCTGGGGGCTCACACATGTTCGACAACCTTCTTGAAATGGGTGAACTAAGCCAGGCGGGCAACTAGAGCCAAATTACGGGGGGCTGAAAAATAGTTCAGAGGGGCTAATTCTTCCAACCATAGACAGAGTGACGTGACTGTAAGAAGGGGTGAAAACAGAACAGAAGTCTCTTTTAAAGACCTGTTAAGTACTCGGGTGCGCGGCTGAAATTAGATGGTTGCCAGCTTGCGAAGCTGTCTCCGCCCGGGCTGACACACTCGAGGGGGGGGGGCTGAAGCCCCGTGGCCCAATGGTTGTTGCGCGCCTGAACTAAGCCTTTCATTATTACAAAAAACACTTTCTCAGGCACGTAAGATGGAAAGGAGAGTTTTAAAATTGGCAGCAATTGGCCAATTCCTCTGAAACCAGTAAATGTTTTTACAACAAAGATACCAACTTGCTCGTTTTATTAATAGAAAATCTACAGAGAATGTAATTAATATTCTGACATAAATCCACTTGGAGGACATTTTAAGGCACACAAGAAAGGAAAAAATCATAGTTGCGGACCCATTTAGGGCCTAGTTAAAGTGTAGCCACACCATGCCCAGCGGCCTGAGGGTCCCACTGAACCCTGATTATTGCTGCATTTTATCATTCAAACATCAGTCAGTGGGGCCATTAGCCCTCTGGACTACATATCAGTCAAAACTGTGTCTTGAGAAAATCACAGATCTCTTCACCAAGCGCATTAACCATTAGAGCTATCTTACCATTATTATTATTATTAGCCCCTAAAATGTGTTGCTCACTCAAAGATCCCTGCAGCAGGTCTGCTAACACCATAAGTTATTTTAGAATGCGCTACTTTGTGACTAATTAAGTGAGCTAAACAATAAAAATGTACTTGCACAGTGTTCGTATTGCCAATTTCTTAGAGGCAGTTTTTTTTAAAATAAATGTATAGTTGACTGTCAGACTACGGTTTTATGACCCCGCTTCTTGTGGCTCCACCTCCTTTCCGCTGACACACCTTGATGGCAATTGTGTGTGTTCCCAGACTATTGTTTTCCATTTCCAGCACTGGCGCTGCCAAGGGGCGGAACTGACCCAGGCTGTTGCCCTTTTAACGGGACAGGTGGGGCTGCCACACAGAGATGAAAATGCACAACCCAGTTGACGTATTTTGTTGGCAGGTGTCCCTTTACCGCTCCCTGCAAACCAGGCCTTAACCCGTGTTACCGTACTGTACCTACTAGAAGTGTCCACATGGGTGAAAATGATCCATTCTAGAGGATGTCTTACCGTTCTATAGCACCGCGCTTCTCGGCGCGCGCGCTTTGAGCCGCCCATGACATATGTCACGCATATCGCATGAAAGCTATCCCACTCTCCCAGCTGGGCCATTCCGAAATGTGGTGTTGATTTAAAGACTTCTCTGTTCCCATTCTCCGGCGAGCCCTGCCAATTACAGAAATCTAGCTTGGCCAGAGCCCAAAACCCCAAACAGTGCCCCGGAGGCACGGGCCAGGAATGCGCTCGGAGGAATGTGATGTCACGCACCACATCTGAGGCGCGGTGGCGGGGGTGAGGCGCGGAGGTTGCGTGGCCCATGTGGGGAAGGCTTGAAGGAGGCCGGGTTGGAAAGCCGGCCAGGACTTCCCTGGGCTCGGGGTTTACCTGCAGGGGGTGGGACGAAAGCTGAGATCCTTAAAGAGTGGGTGGACCTCCCGAAATCCCAGCTCTAAAACTACACACAGCGTGCGGCCGGGCCGGCAGTAGCTGCTAGCCGGAGCAGCTGTGTTGCTGGGTCCCGCGTGCACAGCTGCGCTGCTTATTTACTTTGCACCTTCCTCTCTGCATCACAAGGAGAAAAGGCCCCAAACAGCTCTTTTTATTAGATTGCTTTCTGCTTTTTGTGTGCCCGTTCTTGGCTCCTCCTTTCAACCATGGGCCACAAGGCGGCTTTTGTGACAGTACTGTTGCACTTTATCGTCTCGGGGCGCCTTGCAAGTGGCACTAGCACGCGCTATCACCACCCGTGGAAGAACTGCTTTTACCCATGCTATGTGGGTCACACTGGATACGGCGTGGGCCACGCAGAAAGGAGGCCAGGTATGTGCCAGGCTGCCACCGCGCGCGCTCTTTCACCCTCACCTGCATGTATTTGTGGTACTCTTCGAAACATGACATGTACAGAGTTTAGATGCCACCGATGTGTCGTTTGATAGTGCTACAGGCAACAGTTGGGAACAATTAATCCACTAAATAATGTTCATATTATCGGCCTCAGAGGGATGAAAATCTGAGACGGCCCTGTGAGGAATAGAATCTGTAGCCCAGTGAATACATCATTCGCTGGGGGAGGGGCGAGGGTGGCACAGGGGGGATGGTGGAGGTAGGCGGCCATGCACTAACTTATTCTGTTCTTGAGAGAGGAGTAGCTTCCAGTGACGTAATGCACTGCTTCGCGTCTCTTTGATGTTTACTATGAGATGCCACTGCACACAGTTGCAGCTATTTACTGATTTGGGAGAAGTTAATAACACGCAGTAGATGAGTGGGTGCAGCGCCTGCTGCAGAGATCCGTGACCTTGTCCGTCACATATTCGCACATCCCCCGGGCAAAGTCTGGCTTTCATCGTTTCTAGGTCGGTAAAAATGTGCAGTGGGTCAATTCAGGGCGGAGGAAGATGCAGAATAATAAACAGCCAGGTGACCACTACTTCGCCTTTCAGATCCTTACCCATCATGCTATCTCTACTCTAAACTCTACTAAACAAGCAAACATTTAAGAGCACAAACCCAGGATATAGTCTTATGGCTAGAGCGGTCGAGTCTCGGCAACGACGCTCTACAGTCTGTGAGAAAATCTCATAATATCCCCCTGCCTAACAAAAATGAATGTTTCCATCTTTAAAGATACTGGTGCTCACTGCTCATGTAAAGCGCTCTGATATCTTCGGGTCTAGTTTCGCGCTATTTAAAACGCTAACAAAAAAAAAATATTAAAAAATGCACAAAGGAATGAAAAAAATAGTATTCTACTATTAAACTTTTGTATTGGGCTCCAGATTGTCGTGCTAGTCACTGCAAAGCACTTCAACGCCTCGTCAAGGGTAGTACACGATATATAAATACAATTTACAACTACAATTTACAAAATGGGGTGACTTACAACTTGAAATTGCACATCCGGCTTGCATACGAAGCGATATATATACATTTTTGGTTTTTTTGTGGGAGTAATTTAACTAATAATGCGGTCTGTTCATGCCACTTAGTGCTACGTTTGCAGGTTGAAAGTGCTGTTTATAGCAGGTGTTATTTTCTCGTGGCAACAAGTGGTACTGTTTTCAAGAACATCAATTGATGAAAGGCGGAGTTTTCATGTGACTTGCTTTTGTACACAGGTGAGCAGCGACTGAGCTACTTTAACCCCTGCAATGCTGGGATTAACCCGTTATGTGCACTGCATTTTGCCTCGTACTCTTTATTGGGTGGGGGTTGGGGGTCTGC
This sequence comes from Lissotriton helveticus, assembly GCF_964261635.1. Taxonomy (NCBI): domain Eukaryota; kingdom Metazoa; phylum Chordata; class Amphibia; order Caudata; family Salamandridae; genus Lissotriton; species Lissotriton helveticus. The sequence continues at coordinate 361,162,497 of NC_136065.1, read as the reverse complement.
ACTGTTGTTATAGGCGCTTTAAACAGCCAGGCAAGTGCCAATCGCTGTAAAATGTGAATCTTTCAGCCTTTAATACAGTGTGCCAGATCGACATGGCTAAATATCATACAAAGTCAATCATTTGTATGTGCTCTTTTTACAGTTTTTTAAAAATGTGATTTGGAACAATTAGAGTAACTAATTTTAACAAGAATGTCAGTTGCTTGTTTACACCTATAAATGAAACATGTTGTAGTTGTGCTGATTTATTATAATAGTAACTACACGTGTTGGCTTATGCTGGGGTAGGCAGACCAAAACATGGCAGAAACGGCTGGCGCTGCGGGTATATTCCCCAAACTGGCACGCACAACCGCAATTAATGATACTCTTCACAACTGTGAGCATTAGAGTTTGAGAACATGAGTTTACGATAAGTGAAGGGCTAGGTGTTGCGCGAAGCTATATTTTCGAACGCAGAACGCTGCAAATGCATGCGTAATTACGCCGCTTGCGCGAAATATATTACGCCAGTCGTCTGGCTGGAAATTGTATGCAAGGGCATATACATCGCGTACTGAAGTAATGCCGAGCACAGGCTGAAGAACAGTGCAGGCAGGAAATAACTCTTGTCTGTGGCACGGAGCCGTTTCACGGTTCATGTAAAACAATTTCTGCTCAAGCTGGTACCTGTGGGCGAAAATGATGCGTAAAAGCGTAACTGGAGGGGGAGGGAGGAGAAAAAAATAGGCATAAAATATGTGAAATCCAGCAAACTGGAATTACACCCAATTTTGTCCTAGGGTGGATCTGAACTGGTCAGTACTGGGGCAGTTTGAGTGGAGTCTCGTTCTTGTGACTCACGAGAATGCGCCAGGGGCTTGCACGGTTATCCCTTTGTGGAGACCAGGGTGAGTCCACTGCGCGGGCTGCAGTAGCTACTTCATGTCTGGCATTTCTGAGGCACATATCCATGAGCACCACTGTCTATTAAAGTCTGCATGAACTATGTCAAGCCTTGGATAAACATATTTACACTATGTTGTTCAGTGGGAGACACGCAGGGCATATGTATCAAGCCCTTTTCCAGTTCGCAAACGGGCCGATTCTCAGAATTGACCCATTTGCAAACGGGAAAATGCCTTTTGGGATGTATTATCCCAAAAGGGTATCGCAAATTAGAGAATCGCAAAATTTGCGATTCTCTATTTTGCGATTGCATTTAAGGAATCTCAAATTGCAATTCCTTGAATGCAATGTATGAAGCACAGAAACAGTGTGATTTGGCCTTAAGAAGTCTCAAATTACCACCAACTTCAAGTTGGTGGTAATTTGCGATATCTTTGAAAAATTTACTTTTTTGCATTTTTCGAAGTGCCATGTGGCGCACATACATGCCCTTACAGCATGTATGTGCGCCACATGTGTACACATACATATTTCAGGGGTGCAACAGGGTGTCCTTTTGACACCCTGGCACCCTTGAAATTGCATTCTCAATTTGTGATTCTCAAATTGCGAATCGCAAATTGAGAAGGTCTTCCCATTCATTCCTATGGACCTCCTAGCCCATAGGAATGAATCGGAAGGTATTCCTTAATTGCGATTTGCAATTTGCTAATCGCAATTAAGGAATGCAAGGAATCGCAAAATATTTGTGAATTTTGTTTTACATCTCGTTTTGCGATTCTCAAATAGCGATTCTCTAAAAATCGCTCTTTGAGAATCGCAATAACGGAATTTGATACATATGCCCTATAGTGACGTAAAGCCTAATGATGGGGGTTCCCCTGCAGAACGTGACAAGGGGCCTCGAGTGTCCAATATTTCACAGATATTCCCTGGCCTTGGGCTGAATGAGGGTCCTCTGAAGCTTTGGGGGGCCTGAAGGGCTGGGCCCCCCCTACACCACAGGGGCTTGCGTTACGCCCCTGACTACACAGCAGATGTGATCTTTAGTTGACCTGTCCACACCTCTGATGCACTGTGAGCCTAGAGGAAGTGCAGAGATGGGTCAGTTTTACATAGTTGATCTAGCAGTTGCAAGAAGGTATAGGAGCTTTAACAGACAGTGGGGCATTGTTCATCACAGGTGTTCTGCTAAAGGAAACCCCGGTCTGCAGTGATTTAAGCAGCATAACACACGGGATTCCTTCACACCTGGTGTGAGTTGACCCCGCAGGCACTTAGGGGAGTCGATGAAATCCCGTAATGCCTTTGCATTGGTGTAGACATACCTTTAATGATTTCTTTTCCACGGTTGTTGACTTAACCCGAAGGGATTTGGTATCCATGGTGAAAGGAAATAAACTCAACAATTTGTGTGTTTTTTTTTAAATATCTCCATCACTTTCTCTCTCCTCTTGTTTTCTATGCACGGTTCATCTCTTAGGGAAAAACAAAACAAAAATCCTGCAAATGGGAAACAGACAAGCTTTAAATCGAATGATTTTATGTGAATCTTACTTTTTTGCTACCAATGCAGCTTAGTAACACAGCACGGAAGTGTTTTAGGCATTAAGTCACAGTTGCAGAATGTCTGGCTAGTCATTACAAAAATGAAAGTATTTTTAGATTCTGCAAAAAAAAACATGTGAAACCATCTGTTTCTGGCTGTTAGCTTTCTCAAGTATCTCAAAAGGCGCACTTTTCCCCGCACTTTATGGTAAATATTAGATATGTATAAAAGTGAGTCTTCCCACAAACACAAGTATTTTTGGAAAGTGTAAAAGGCAAGGGGAAGCCACAGTGGTTTCAACTAGTTTCATGCCATGTTTAAAGTAGTTTTGTTCTTTTCAGTGGCACTGTAAATATTTGAGTTAAAACAAATTTGGTGAAAAGTTTCAGGAGATTAGAAGTAAATTATTTGTTAGAAATGCAGTTGGCTAAGCGATCCCACCTCAAGATACACCATCACAGAGTCAGAGGAGCACAATCCATGTAAATTGGCAAACCGAAACGCTCTTTCAATACAACACCCTCCTCAAAAATACCAACACCGAGAAATGCAATAGAACATTTTGAATACCCATATGATAAAAAAACTCTCTCTCTCTCTCTCTCTCTCTCTCTCTCTCTCTCTCTCTCTCTCTCTCTCTCTCTCTCTCTCTCTCTCTCTCTCTCTCTCTCTCTCTCTCTCTCTCTCTCTCTCTCTCTCTCTCTCTCTCTCTCTCTCTCTCTCTCTCTCTCTCTCTCTCTCTCTCTCTCTCTCTCTCTCTCTCTCTCTCTCTCTCTCTCTCTCTCTCTCTCTCTCTCTCTCCCTCCCTCCCTCCCTCCCTCTCCTCTATCTGGCTCGTCTCACAATCAACCCTTACAGAGCTGACAGTACATGTTAGACCATCCCAAGCACTCGAATGTACATCACATCACTAACAATGTGGTACTCACCAACAAGGCAATGAAGTCCTCATGCATAAATAACAGCCGAACATTTTTGAGTGTTCTGTACTGTACCCCCATCCCCACAGAATGGCCCCATTGCCATCTAGCTGGCCGATTGATGCCACCTCAGCTGCACATTCTTCTCCATACACTACCACACCTTACAGAGCCAATAGACCAAGCTTGTTAGTGCACCTGGAATCCTGACCTCCACCACACAGCACCAAAGTCACATCTGTGGTAGTTGGAGGCCCCCTAACTGCACAACTAAAAACAATTCTCCGGGCAATGGGCAACTGTTCAAGCCTGTGGAAGGAGATAGGTGGCAAAGGCCTACTGTAAAGTCCCTGAAACAGACACACTTCTTAAAAACTCAATCATGGACCACAAACTGGTTGTTCCTTTAAATAGTTAGGAATTATTACCAAACACACATCTGAACAAATCCATAAAGACACAAACATCTTACAAAAACACCTTGTAAGAACTAGCATCAACGAAAAAACACCTAACCGTATGAAAGGGTGCCATTAGAATGCAGTGATCATTACTACGTCTAAGAAATATGAGAAACACCTGTAGAAGCAGTTCAGATGGTTAAAAACTCATATTTATGTTTAACAATGCTCATAATTATATACAGGCTAATGCGATGTGACAAGCTGACTGTGCTGTAATGTGTTTCTCACCCTACAGAAACTGTTAACAATAGTAATGTATCTCTAGCTTAGGGATAATGAAACAGGATTATTTATTATGTGAATACTCAAAATTAAAAATAATTTAGAGAAAAGAAACGTGAGAAACATAGCAAATTAATATCTGATGACATAGCGCACATTAAAATACTCATGGATCTAATATCTCTAAATGAAGACTTTGCTTGCTACTGGTTTGAAAGAAGATTGTAATTCCAGCAGTTTTAAAGGAAGTATGCAAAATCAAGCTGGTTTTATGAAGGCTGCAAATCATAATGGTCTGAATGAAAATGAATCCAGAGTGTTTTAGCGTAAACTATGAATTTAACTACTTAACTCAACACTGCATATCCAGGTGGTTTAAATGATGACTCTGAGTTCATTTGTTTCAAATGACGGACACAAATACAAGTGGTCTGAGTAAAGATTTTGGATCCAAATAGTTTAAGTGTTAACTCTGATGCCAGTAATTCTAAACAGCTAAAGAGATCTAAATAACGACCATGCCCTGGATTCATTAAAATGAAGATTGTGCTTTGGAGGCGTCTACATGAAGCCTGTGCCTTCTATTGGTCTAAATGAGCACATCTGCGGACGGTGCATCAATCTCATCTAAATGAAAACAGCATCACCCCCTTTTAAAATGATCCCTGTCGGCCAGCTGTCTCTGTGTAAAGAATGCACTTTGTGTGGTCCAAATGAGACTCTACTTTGATGTAGAAAAATATTAAGACTGTGGTTCTTTTTTTAATATATCTTTTTATTAATCTTGTCTTTATAAATGAAAATCCAAAGGACAAAACAACATTCAGTGAGCATTGCAGTGGAGCATAGGTTTGCACACCTTATGTAAATAGGCATAGTGACAGCCAATAACGTCTTCTGCAGTACATATAAACATAGGCCCACAAAACCACATAAAATACAACTTGAGACTGAATTTCCATTCCCTTTGCTGTTTGTCCAAAATGGCTCTCCAAGACCAGAAATGTGAGGATGATGTTTGCTACACCCTCTTGCTCTGTACACAGTCTCCTTCGCTATGGAGCATGGTCCATGCTGCTGAGCCATTCAGCCATTGTTGTGGGCCCTCTTCTCTCTCCTCCTAGGTCCAGTATCCCACTTAACTGATAGGAGGCCTATACCCAACAAGGAACAAGCAGCCCCGTCCCCCCATTCATCCATAACGCCCAGCAATGTAAGTCTAGGGTCCAACAACGCACTCCGTCCAAGTAATTACTCCGGGATTTCATGCATCTCTTCCCAGGACGGTTTGATAACAATGCAAGTCCAAATCATGTCAAAGAACATACCTTCTTTATCGCCCCACCTTATACAAGCAGTGCTGGGAACCATCTCCATCGTCCATAGCCTTGTAGGATTATAGTAGGATCAGTGGAGGAATTTGGATTGGATTAGCCCACGTTTTACAGTAATCATCAGGGTATGGGGAGGCATTGGAGCCGCTATCCAACCCTCATCATGCAACCCCCTGAGGTCTTTTTCCCTCTTCCCCTTCAACTGAGTGAACACGTCTGGCACATTTATGATTAAATGCTCTGTTGACCCTGAAAATGCTGTTCCTGCTTAGTGGTTTAGTAGTAAGCTTGACTTCCATGGAAGTGAAGACGGAGACTTGTGTCAGTTTTTCTCCGTACATGCTCAGTGCGCAATGAACCTGAAGATATTGAAAGAACTGGGTTTTTGCCAGGTCAAATTCTTCCTCAAGTTGCTTGAATGACTTAATGTAAGTTGAATCCCATATATTGCCCAAATCAATATCCTTATAAGAGCCCATTGTTTAAAACATTCCAGTTGTGTGATTTGATTCAACCATGTGCCCGTCCATCGAGGAGTTTCATACGTCAAGGATTGCCACCAGCTGATGTGCCAGAGAGCGTAACACCGGCAATGTAGTTGAAGTTTTGTGATCACTGCAGCGCATGGGGGATTGGGGATCCATAAAGGAGCAAATAGATTCCATATGGTCCAAAAGCTCCAGTTCTAGCCTTACCAATGGGTCCAGTCTGTCCTAAAAAGCCAGATATTGAGTGGGAGAGTCTGTGCAGTCCATCTGAGTCCCAAGCCTTCCATCCTATTGTAATTGTTCTCATTTACCAAAGGAGGTCCTTGGTGAGCCATAACCCCATAGAATCCGCCGCAGGAGTGGCAGCTGTGTGTAGACGTTTGTGGCTGTAAGCGGAAGGGGAAGTTCTGTAATGCATACGGCCACCTCTGTAGGGTAACAATTCTTAAAAGAGTGGTATGCCACTTTCAGTGGTAGGCAGACCCAATTATCAAGCTCTCTTCTGGTGTGTTGAAAAATTGGGTCAATATTGAGTGATCGGTCAGCCTCAGAGTTACTGGTCACCCACATCCCAAGTATGTAAAATGACCATCAGCAACTTTTATTGGGAGACGTCTCAAGCTTTCAGGGAAAGGAAGGCACACTGGGAATTAAATGGCTTTGTCCCAGTTTACTTTCAAGCCAGATGCATCACCATATAATTACAGGATCTTCATTATTCAAGACTGTATTTTCTTCCGGTTGGAAAGGAGGGCACCCTTCTAATTGCTGAAAGTGAAAACCAAGCTTCTGATGGATATCAACGAGGACATCCCTTCTACTTTGTTTAAATTAAGACAAAAAGCATACCAGCGGTTTAAAGAAAGACTGCGCTTCTGCTGCTGTGAGTTAAGACAGAGCTACCAAAAGGCAAAATGAGGATGTACTCTGTGAATGTTTAAATAAACTTTTTTGCTTTCAAGTGATATGCATGGAGACTGCGCTTCCAGTTGTCCAAATTTAGATGGTGCTTCCAAAAGGTCTTAGTAAATCCGTGTGTCTTACGAGCAGAAATAAGCACCATGGTTCTGAGTGGTCGATCTACATTCTATTTTCACTTTGGAGTGGCTCTTCTCAATGAACAATATACAGCCGCGGCTGGTGTCTGGGTAAAGTGGCAGGGGAAGGCGGGGTGGATACAAAACAAAAAACACCAAAACAACAAGCATTTACAATGCAATGGTTTCGCCTTTGGAAAAGTTAGAGCTATTGGCATTGTAAAGGACAAAATTTGTATTTATGTGTTGGTTTTGAAAACAGATAAATAAATGGCATTGTCATTTACATTGCCATTAGCCTCTGCAGTCACTCTGCAGTCCCTAGCACTCTATAGCACTCCCTAGTCACTCTGCACTCCATAGCACTCTGCACTCCCTAGCACTCCCTAGTCACTCTGCACTCCCTAGCACTCCCTAGTCACTCTGCACTCCCTAGTCACTCTGCACTCCCTCGCACTCCCTTGCACTCCCTTGCACTCCCTTGCACTCTGCACTCCCTTGCACTCTGCACTCCTTAGCACTCCCTAGCAGTCCCTAGTCACTCTGCACTCCCTTGCACTCTGCACTCCCTAGCACTCCCTAGTCACTCTGCACTCCCTAGAACTCCCTAGTCACTCTGCACTCCCTAGTCACTCTGCACTCCCTCGCACTCCCTTGCAGTCCCTAGTCACTTTGCACTCCCTTGCACTCTGCACTCCCTAGCACTCCCTAGTCACTCTGCATTCCCTAGTCACTTTGCACTCCCTAGCACTCCCTAGTCACTCTGCACTCCCTAGCACTCTCTAGCATTCTGCAGTCACTCTGCACTCCCTAGCACTCCCTAGCACTCTGCAGTCACTCTGCACTCCCTAGCACTCGGCAGTCACTCTCCACTCCCTAGCACTCCCTAGTCACTCTCCACTCCCTAGCACTCCCTAGTCACTCTGCACTCCCTAGCACTCCCTAGTCACTCTGCACTCCCTAGTCACTCCCTAGCACTCCCTAGCACTCCCTAGCACTCTGCACTCCCTAGCACTCCCTAGCACTCCCTAGTCACTCTGCACTCCCTAGTCCCTCTGCACTCTCTAGCAGCCGGCCCTCCTCACTCCTCAGCCCGCCCACGGGTAACAGGTCCCATTTGCAAAATAAAATCATGGCCACGCTGTAACTGTATTGGTGTGTCCGCTCCGGTCAGGCACCCATCCACGGGGAGGGGGCGGGCAAAATGGCGGGCACGGATGCGCTCTACTGCTGCAGAGTCAGACCTCATGTTGGAGACAGGGAGGTTGACCTGAGCTCAGAGCAGAAGCACCTAGCCGCAGATCATGCAGAATGGGCTGGTGAGGGCGAGCACGGCAGTAAGTTAAATCACTCAGAGAACTCTCCCAGTTGTAATCCTGGCTCACGTCTATTGGCCTGACTGGGCAAAAGCATCAGAACACACGGTTTGTGAGGGCAAAGCTCAGGAGTGGATGGGCACGTGGGAACTCGGAGGGCGGGGGGGGGGGGGTGAGGGGGGGGCGGGGCAAAGGATTCCGCTGGTAGTCAAAGCCCTAGGGTTTCAATAGAAGCCGCTCCAGTCCAGTCCATACGACGAGAGATGGAGGCCTGGGAGGAGAGAGGGGCAGATAAACAAAGATGCCAAACAGTGAATGTGCATAAGATTGACGGGCACATGGACAGCGGAGGGGGGGACGGGCACACGGACAGCGGGAGGGGGGACGGGCAAACGGACAGCGGGAGGGGGGGTGAAAACGGGCTCACGGACAGCGGGAGGGGGGCGGGAACGGACAGCGGGACATCGCGCAACCCACCCCTGCAAAGGACACTTCCGAAATGGCGAAAACAACTTGTAATGCAGTATTTTGTGTCTATGGTTCCCTGACACTAGCCTAGTTGCATAGAGCAATAATACCAGATAGTGTCCAAGAGGGTAGTGCCCAAATCCCGCTTCCATGCCACTCAAGCCCTCACCCCCCATAGGCTTCAATCCAATGGAGAAACTAAGTGGCTGTTATCGGGGGACGCAATCAGCAGGCAGAGCGGGGCTAACTCCCTTCTGTAGGCAGCACCGTCAGGAGCATGCTATGTAGACGTTGGAATGTTTACCTGTCCAAGATTAACAATCAGTCTATGTTGGCCATCGCATGAGGACTCCCTCATGAAACAGGTCACTCAGAGTTTGCAGGGCGCTATGACGGCAGTCACAGACAGTGAGTCACCCCATACTATGCGCTGTCCCTCTATTGCCTCCAGATCTTTCTCACATCTTTCCGGGCAATGCTGCACAGTAAGACCAGGTGAGACCCCGCACCACTGGTGCCCTTACTGTTCCTACTGGGGCAGCTGCCATATATCCTCTGCTGTCCACAATATCAGCAAAGCCTCCCGACTGCAGTCAGTGCTTCATAGGCAGCCGGTCCTCCTCACTCCTCAGCCCGCCCATGGGTAACCGGTCCCATTTGCAAAATAAAATCATGGCCGCGCTGTAACTGTATTGGTGTGTCCGCTCCGGTCAGGCAGCCATCCACGGAGAGGGGGCGGGCAAAATGGCTGGCACAGATGCGCTCTACTGCTGCAGAGTCAGACCTCATGTTGGAGACAGGGAGGTTGACCTGAGCTCAGAGCAGAAGCGCCTAGCCGCACATCATGCAGAATGGGCTGGTGACGGCGAGCACGGCAGTAAGTTAAATCACTCAGAGAACTCTCCCAGTTGTAATCCTGGCTCACGTCTATTGGCCTGACTGGGCAGAAGCATCAGAACATACGGTTTGTGAGGGGAAAGCTCAGGAGTGGATGGGCACGTGGGATCTCGGAGGGCGGCGGGAGGAGGGGGCAAAGGATTCCGCTGGTAATCAAAGCCCTTGGGTTTCAATAGAAGCCGCTCCAGTCCAGTCAATACGACGAGAGATGGAGGCCTGGGGAGGAGAGAGGGGCAGATAAACAAAGAGGCCAAACAGTGAATGTGCATAAGATTGACGGGCGCACGGACAGCGGGAGGGTGGGCGGGAATGGGCTCACGGACAGCGGGAGTGGGGCGGGAACGGACAGCGGGACATCGCGCAACCCACCCCTGCAAAGGACACTTCCGAAATGGCGAAAACAAAGCTAAAAAAAAAAATAAAAATACGCCCACAGCCGCATGACGTGGGCAAAAGCCTAAAATTCTCGGGAACGCCCACGAATCTGCTCCGGCATTGACGGACAGATCTCTGTTCCAATGGCTAGCCTCAATTTATGGAGCTAGCCAATGGAACAGAGGGGCGGGACTACACACACATACTCTAGACTAAAGATTTCGCCTGCGCGAAACGCTGCTTGCGCAGCTTTCGACAGGCGAAACCTAAAAACGTACCTGAAAGCCCATCGCATCGCCTCATCGCCGCTCTTCTGGCTCCCTCTGCAGGCATAGGCTCCCAGACTACCCTGCGACCAATCCTGAAGCTGCTGTCATGCATCAGAGCAGCTTTTGGATTGGCCTGAGTGGCCTGGGTTTGCGCTCCCATAGAGACTGGAAGCCTGTGTCTGATGTCGCCAACCCAGGCAACGCAGCTCGGGTTGGAGACAGATTTATTCGCATGTGGGTTTGGCAGGCCAAACCCGCATGCGCACTGACAACACTGCACCAACCACTCCCCCTCGAGCCTGTAATCCCCGTGCCCCCCCCTCGACTTGACACTATGTAGAAAAAAAAACGATAATAAACAGGCTTTATTATTGTTTTATTTTTAAAATTTTACAGCTGCTGCTGCTGACAGGTGGGCACCACAGCGGAGGAGCCGCCGCTGACACTATATCTCTAATTTGTCTGAATGAGGACTGGTGTTCCAACAACACCAGATACAAACTTTGCTTCCAACTGCTGAAAATGAAAGCTGTACTCCCAAAGACACACAGTTAAGACTGTGCTTCCAACCACTTTAAGTCAGGACTGTGCTGGAAATGGGTCCAAAGCAAACCCCTTCCGAGCTGTGCTTTCAGCTGCTCTAAAAGATGGATTTCATCGTTCAACTACTTCTATGAAGACGGTGTCTTCATATGGCTTAAACCAAGTAGGCTTGTGCAGAAGTCTAGCTGCCTTATCCAAATACCTGCATACCCAAATCAAAACACAGTGGCGGCCAGCACAGGTAAGAGTGGGTCGGGTAAGTCGACATACGACAGGAGAAGTAAAATTAAATTTAAAAAAAACACTTACCTTGCACTCGCCACATCGCCGAGTCAGTGACTTGACCCAGCTTTTAGCTACGCGACTCTCTCCGCCCACATGTAAAACAAACCTAATACAAGCAAACATCGCCTTCCATCCATAAAAAACAAAAATATTACATGGATAAATCATGACTTTAGGACAGAATATTCCCTGTCATTCCAGACGGAGGGAGTATCTCTAAATTCCACAGGTGCTAGTGCTAGAATGTAGTGAGGCAGGAAGATGGTTCTCGAATTATTGCTTGCCACTGCCAGGGACTTACAACCCAGGTGGGTGTTGTGCCCTTTTTTGTCACAAAATGTTTAGGGTCTGCATCTGAACACAACCTCCTTGCTCTGTTGTGGCTCTTTCCAAACAGTGTATAACACTCTAAATAGAAGCAGAGAACTTAGGAGTAATTGAAACGTTATCATGTTTCAGCAACTGAACCCTGTCCCCAGTGCTTTCTTTTGAACAGCCCGAACTTCTTCACAGGAGACTGCTGGACGTTGCTATACATTACTTTGCACTCCTGTATGAAAAGACAATGACTTGTACTAGTCTTCGTTCGAGTCCCAGCAAAGACAAATCTTTGAAGTATTGTATAAATAGAAATGCGTCATTTTGACACCTGATACTGAAATAATAGGGGCACGAAAATTAAGACAAGCACAGGAAAGCCAAAAGTAGGCCTTGCTTTTTTTAGCTTTGAATATACAAAAACATATCTGCAGCAGTGAAAAAACAAATGGAAACGATTACTTTCAACTTACATTGCACCTGAGATTTAAAGAATGTACTGTCTGATGATTCAGTATACATTTGAGATGTTAAATAGACCTTTCAGAATAACAAATTGTGCACTGCCTTAGATGTAGATTGATGCACCAAACAGCCAATAACATAAGGTGAGAGATAATACTACTTGTGATCGTGCCAAAGCCCACTCTCTCTCTCTCTCTCTCTCTCTCTCTCTCTCTCTCTCTATATATATATATATATATATATATATATATATATATATATATATATATATATATATATATATATATATATCGATATATATATATATATATAAAACCAAACACTTTGACGAAAATCAGCCCGCGCCACTTTTGATGGCGTGCCTCAGCGGTGCTTCGTCTCGCCCCGTTCAATCCACAGCACGGCCGTCCTAGTCTTTCGTTTAAAAGACAACAAGCTGAGGCCCAAAGTTGCATTCACGGTGAATATTTATTCAGTGATAACACCCAACGCGTTTCGCAGCCGCAGCCGCTTGTTCACGAGTGATTTCATGTTCAAACAATAAAGTTATATACAAAAGAAAACAAAAGTCATGTGATTTCTTAGTAAACAGTGAAAACATACTCTTATTCACTTTTAACGTTTTTCAATTTTACATTTAGGTACATGTAGAGTATCTGTACCTGTCAATTGTTAAATTATTTCTGGTCTGCATTTATAAATCATAACACTGCGATCATTGTTTGAGCTGCATGGCGTCGCGCATCAGTTGTACCGTCATTCATTGTCTATTACGTTTTCAAAACATGGAGCATTACGTCTCACTTCATTGGAGGACCGGGAATTTGATTCTTAGTGCATATAAGGAAACCATATGCAAAAAACGTAATCCAATAAATGATATTGCCCAAGTGGGCAAACTGAAATAGGTTATTTCACCAAGTAAAATAATTGATTTTAAAGCATTGGAATATTGTATCCTATATTCTAAACAATTTCTCCAGTCCGTATTACCGCCCAAGTGGGCAAAATAAATCCACCAGGTGGCCCTCGCCACCAACATCACTTCAAGCCCTTGTGGGCTTATTTAAATACATCTTCATCATATTTAAACGTAATCTGACTTGTCATTCAGGCGTCGCAGCTCATTCGCCCTAAACCCATACGAGTTTTAGAGGTCGTATATTTCAGTTGAACAGTTTGTTGAAATGCTTTGACCATTCACCATCTAAAAGTAAAAGAGTACACCCATTAAAATTTAAATCATGTTCCTTTCGGTAAAAGTTATAGCAAAGTTCATTTACACAGCATCAGTTTGAAACCACAATAATTCTAGCACCAATTTTAACCAAGATGTACTGCTAAAGCCTCATCTCCATTATGTCCAGATGGGTACAGTGTCTGGAATTTGATTATCATCCTTGATTCCAGTCTCCTTAACTCCTTAAGACGATCCCCCCCTCTCTCCCTTCTGGGTATGTAGTCTAATACTACAAATGAGAGTAGGCTTGTGTTCTGTTTGTGTTCTTTAAAAAAATGACGTGCAATGGGGTATTGTTTGTCATGGTGGTTAATTGCCCTCAGGTGCTCCAATACTCTCTTCTTGGCCTTATGGATCGTACTGCCGATATAATAAAGATTGCAGGGGCACCTGAGGGCATGTCACATGTCACATGCATCCGAATTTCATATGGACTACAGTTGGCTGATAGCTTCACTGATTTGCAATTGGAACTAAATTTGCAGGCCTTACATTTACCACAAATATAGAACCCTTGCACCGGTTTAGTTGTAGACTTTACCTGTTTTAACAGCATTGCTGGACTGACCATATCTTTAAATGATCGTCCTTTCCTGAAAGTAATCTGTGGTGTGTTACTGACTGCCTTCTCAAGGTCCTGATCTGTTCTCAATACATTCCAGTGTTTCTCTAAACACTTCCTCACCTCATATGCTTTATTGCTGTAGGTGGTCACAATTCTTATTTTCTCTACTGTAGTCTTTTCATCTTTTTCCCCCTTCAAAAGGTCTACTCTTTCTCTGGCCCTCACTTTGTTGCTTGCTGTTGCTATACATTGATCACTATAGCCCCTTTCTTTGAAACGTTTGAGCATGACACTGCGTTCTATTTCATATCCTTCCCTGGTACTGCAGTTCCTCTTTGCCCGTAATAGCTCTCCATACGGAATACTGCGGATCAAACTATTAGGGTGACAACTTTGGGCATGTAGCATGCTATTCCCTGCTGTGTTTTTCCGATGTAAGGATGTTTCAATTTTTCCATTTTTCACTTCCAACATTACATCTAGGAATTCCATTTTTTCCGAGTTCATTTGATGTGTGAACCCTAAATTCAAATCATTATTGTTCAGGTTTTCAACAAAAGTATCGGCCTCTTCTCTTGTGCCCTCCCATACACAAAAGATATCATCAATGAACCTTGCCCAACTTTTGACATGTTTATTGTATAGGTCTTGGGTCCGGACCACCTGCTCCTCCCACCAGCCAAGGTAGAGACACGCAAAGCTGGGGGCGAAGCAGGTGCCCATCGCCGTGCCCATTATCTGTCGATATACTTGGTTGTCAAAAATAAAATAGTTTTTCGTTAGGCATGTACATATCATTTCAATCAGTACTTCAGTATGCATGTAGTACGAAATTGATCTTTCCCCCAAATAATGTCTACAGGCATTTACCCCCAATTCGGTGGGTGTTGTGCCCTTTTTTGTCACAAAATGTTCAGGGTCTGCATCTGAACACAACCTCCTTGCTCTGTTGTGGCTCTTTCCAAACAGTGTATAACACTCTAAATAGAAGCAGAGAACTTAGGAGTAATTGAAACGTTATCATGTTTCAGCAACTGAACCCTTCCCCAGTGCTTTCTTTTGAACAGCCCGAACTTCTTCACAGGAGACTGCTGGACGTTGCTATACATTACTTTGCACTCCTGTATGAAAAGACAATGACTTGTACTAGTCTTCGTTCGAGTCCCAGCAAAGACAAATCTTTGAAGTATTGTATAAATAGAAATGCGTCATTTTGACACCTGATACTGAAAAAATTGGGGCACGAAAGTTAAGACAAGCACAGGAAAGCCAAAAGTAGGCCTTGCTTTTTTTAGCTTTGAATATACAAAAACATATCTGCAGCAGTGAAAAAACAAATGGAAACGATTACTTTCAACTTACATTGCACCTGAGATATAAAGAATGTACTGTCTGATGATTCAGTATACATTTGAGATGTTAAATAGTCCTTTTGGAATAACAAATTTTGCACTGCCTTAGATGTAGATTGATGCACCAAACAGCCAATAACATAAGGTGAGAGATAATACTACTTGTGATCGTGCCAAAGCCCACTCTCTCTCTGTCTCTCTCTATACATATATATATATATATATATATATATCAAACACACGAGCAGGTTCAGCCCCAAAGAGTTCCACCACAAGGAAATGCATAGTTTGCCACTTTTATTTGAAAACTTGCAAGCAGGCATCGTTACGAACAAAAGGCATCAGTTCAATTAAAGCGCCAGTTCAGTCAAAAACGCCAAACATGTTTCGGGATTCCAATCCTCCCTTCTTCGGTGGCGAAATGGCGATGCATGTGAGAAGTGAGCAGAGTTTCTCGAGCACTTAAATAATCATTATCACCTGCCCTCGTGGGCGTGGCCCTCCACAGAGCCTTCTGGTAAACGTAGTGCTACGAGGTATTTCCATGTAGGTGCGCTCAATTTCTCCATGCCATAGAAAACACAGTGTTACCCTTGTGGGCTCGTGCCAAGTCCGTAGGTTTGCCTGCCCTGCTTTTTAGAAATCAAACTGCAAACATCAGCTGGAACCCGTCCTGCACAGGCTCCAACAAAATCCTTTCCGCAATGTGAAACACCCTTTTGGGCGCTTACACGGACCTGCACTCAAGCAGTAGGCAGAACTCCACGGCTGGGCAACAGCCGTTTTTCAATCAAACACACGAGCAGGTTCAGCCCCAAAGAGTTCCACCACAAGGAAATGCATAGTTTGCCACTTTTATTTGAAAACTTGCAAGCAGGCATCGTTACGAACAAAAGGCATCAGTTCAATTAAAGCGCCAGTTCAGTCAAAAACGCCAAACATGTTTCGGGATTCCAATCCTCCCTTCTTCGGTGGCGAAATGGCAATGCATGTGAGAAGTGAGCAGAGTTTCTCGAGCACTTAAATAATCATTATCACCTGCCCTCATGGGCGTGGCCCTCCACAGAGCCTTCTGGTAAACGTAGTGCTACGAGGTATTTCCATGTAGGTGCGCTCAATTTCTCCATGCCATAGAAAACACAGTGTTACCCTTGTGGGCTCATGCCAAGTCCGTAGGTTTGCCTGCCCTGCTTTTTAGGTATTTCCATGTAGGTGCTCTGTGGAGGGCCACGCCCACGAGGGCAGGTGATAATGATTATTTAAGTGCTCGAGAAACTCTGCTCACTTCTCACATGCATCGCCATTTCGCCACCGAAGAAGGGAGGATTGGAATCCCGAAACATGTTTGGCGTTTTTGACTGAACTGGCGCTTTAATTGAACTGATGCCTTTTGTTCGTAACGATGCCTGCTTGCAAGTTTTCAAATAAAAGTGGCAAACTATGCATTTCCTTGTGGTGGAACTCTTTGGGGCTGAACCTGCTCGTGTGTTTGATTGAAAAACGGCTGTTGCCCAGCCGTGGAGTTCTGCCTACTGCTTGAGTGCAGGTCCGTGTAAGCGCCCAAAAGGGTGTTTCACATTGCGGAAAGGATTTTGTTGGAGCCTGTGCAGGACGGGTTCCAGCTGATGTTTGCAGTTTGATTTCTAAAAAGCAGGGCAGGCAAACCTACGGACTTGGCACGAGCCCACAAGGGTAACACTGTGTTTTCTATGGCATGGAGAAATTGAGCGCACCTACATGGAAATACCTCGTAGCACTACGTTTACCAGAAGGCTCTGTGGAGGGCCACGCCCACGAGGGCAGGTGATAATGATTATTTAAGTGCTCGAGAAACTCTGCTCACTTCTCACATGCATCGCCATTTCGCCACCGAAGAAGGGAGCCCAGCCGTGGAGTTCTGCCTACTGCTTGAGTGCAGGTCCGTGTAAGCGCCCAAAAGGGTGTTTCACATTGCGGAAAGGATTTTGTTGGAGCCTGTGCAGGACGGGTTCCAGCTGATGTTTGCAGTTTGATTTCTAAAAAGCAGGGCAGGCAAACCTACGGACTTGGCACGAGCCCACAAGGGTAACACTGTGTTTTCTATGGCATGGAGAAATTGAGCCCACCTACATGGAAATACCTCGTAGCACTACGTTTACCAGAAGGCTCTGTGGAGGGCCACGCCCACGAGGGCAGGTGATAATGATTATTTAAGTGCTCGAGAAACTCTGCTCACTTCTCACATGCATCGCCATTTCGCCACCGAAGAAGGGAGGATTGGAATCCCGAAACATGTTTGGCGTTTTTGACTGAACTGGCTCTTTAATTGAACTGATGCCTTTTGTTTGTAACGATGCCTGCTTGCAAGTTTTCAAATAAAAGTGGCAAACTATGCATTTCCTTGTGGTGGAACTCTTTGGGGCTGAACCTGCTCGTGTGTTTGATATATATATATATAATTATTATTTTTTAAATGGCAAAACAAGTTCTCTCAGACAAGTCAATGTCAAGCCAGACCTAAACATCACCCTGCGGTCAGCATTAAAGGGACAGATTGAAGGGAGCAGGCTCAACTCCACAGGCCAATCAAATATGCAGGTGGAGAGTCTGGTAGACGTCATAGGTCTATTTCCCCATCTTACCTGCATTAAGGGGCAGATACTTGTTGCCGATCTATTTTTAGATCTTGCGCTGCCTCTTCAAGACATGCTTAATCTATGATATTATCTTGAAAAAACGACCATCTTTTTCATTGTTTCCAGTTGGTATCCTTTAGAAATGCTGGCTTTTCATTGGGGAACACACTTAGTAGTCCCTCTATTTTGAATGTGGTATCCTCCCATGAGGACATGCCATGACTGCCTCTCTTACATGTATTCTTACTGTTAAGGTTATTTATACTCAGAGAGAATTACTTTTTTAGTTAGCCTGCCTTTTTGCTCATTAGCTGTTCTGTTTACTTGTGCATTGAATCTTCGTTTGCTTAATTTTCTTGCCATCCCTTTATCTCCCCATGCTCCCCTCTCACCCCTCCCACAACACTGCTCGCAGGCCCTAAATACCCCTCTGAGGCCACTGCTGTTTTGCTAGTTTTTTTTTTTTTTTTTTTACTTTACACATAAATTTGCATGTAGTGCCCTTGTTTACTATCTCTTTGCCGTGTACCCCCACCTTCCTGCACAACACTGCTTAGCTGCCCCGAGATCGCTGCATTTAATTCTTGCCAGGGGCACAATGGGTGCGTGCACCAGCTTTATGCAACCCCGGGGCACAGTGGTAGTACAGGGGCTGTATTACACACCATATCTTGGGACTGAACTGGCATGTGCATCCACTTTGTGTGCCCCTGGGGCACAATGGTGTTGCAGAGGGCGCCACAAACACTTGTGTGTCCCCTTTTGTAATACTGATAGAGCTGGCACACTTGTTGAACCAGTGCTATCATAAGAGGGTGTTCCCTCATTTGTATGGGGGTGTGATCCCATGAAAATGAGGGAATCACTTTGGCTCTGCACCAGTGCTGTATTGTGGACGCAGGCACAGAGGCCTTTAGGAGGATCACTGAACTGAAAGTGTGCCATAAAAAGGTGGCACACTTTCAGTGCACCTCCTAAAGACAGCCCTCTGTCTGGAAGGGAAAAGTGGGACCCATGGACCCACCAGACATCCCCCTGCAGGCGGGCCCAGTCATTCACTGCACCTGCCTGCTAGGCAGTGTTTTAAATGGTCCGGTACTGTCCGGTACTGAGTACCGGCACTTTTGTATTTTGAGCGGGAGAGTACCTGCACTTCTCACGGGAGACATAATACTTTTAATTAGAGAGTACAGGCACTTCTCACAAGCAAGCAGGTACTCTGGGACAGGGTATCTGCACTTCTATTTTTCCATTTCAAGCACTGCTGCAAGGGAATCTCTCTCCCCTCTTGAAAGTGCAGGCAGGTTATCACCTGTACTGTGAAACATGGAGCAGCTGTTAAAGAGAAGCTCCGTGTTTCACTTGAATGTGCTTCCCCCAGGAAAATGTGACTTTGCAGCTGCCCTGGGACAGCACATTCTTTGTAATATGGCGCACTATCCCTGTTTGTGTCCAGCGCACCGTTTGAAAAGTGTGCCATGAGGCAAATAGTGAAAGTGCGCCATCTCATAATATGTTCCCAGAGGGGGCTTCAGATGCTTGTGCATCCCCTTCTGTAATACTGAAAGTGCTGGGGCACATGTGGCGCCAGCACTATTTTTGGATGATGTTCCCTCATTTGCATGAGGGCGTGCCCCAAGCAAATGTGGCGAATACTTTGCCTTTGTACCCATGCCGCATTACCGACGTGGGCACAAAGGCAAACATGCCTTTCGGAGGCGCACTGGAAGCCCTCTAGGGAGGAGGAAAGTGTCCCATGGACCACCAAGACATCCCTGTGCAGGCTGGTGCAGTCACTCATTGCACCTGCCTGCAAGGGGATCTCTCTACCCTCTTTAAAGTGCAGGCGCCACTGTGAGACATGGAGTGACTTTGAAGCCGCCCTCTGTACTCCACTCGAATGTGCTGCTCCCGGGCAGCGCACTTTTCCTGTTTTCACCCGACGCACCTTTTGAAAGATGCGGAGTGGCGCAGACAGGAAAAGTGCTCATTATATATAATACTGCTCCTGGCAGTTAGTATGCTTGCCTGACATGCTGTGTTAGTTGTACCAAAGACTCAGTAGTTTCATCAGTCAGGACGCGCACGCGCCCACACAAGCGTATTACTTTACTGCAGCGTAATAGTGCTGTGCTTCGCAATATTTTTTGGACTGCTTTTTAGAAAAGTTCGGTGGTGTGGTGGTTGTTTCCTCTGGTTCCAGCCCTGTCCTTCCTTGCACACCCTATCCTGTGCAAGTTTTAATTTGCCCTTAGAACGAGCAAAATTGTGTTGGTCAGCACAAGCCCTTGCACAAAGATGGATAACTCCACCCGAAGAGATGGCCCTTCTGTGAAAAGCTTTACATGGATTTCTTCCTTTTATGTCCTTATACCGATGAACTTTCCAGGACGTGACAATATGGGCTCATCTTTCAGCACTCTGCGGCTGATGTTGCTACTGGTGAGAAAAAAAGCAAATCCTTAACGAGGACTGACTACTGTTATGACAGCAGACTGCACATATGCGACCCAGGGTCAGCCAATCAGGAAGCAAAGTGTCCTATTCGCAACACATGGTGTGAGATTTCGGAAGGCTTAATCCCCTCGTGAGAAATGCTGGGAGCGTTTGTGGGCTAAGCCTGCGGGATCATCACACAGTGTCAGGGAGTGTCTGCCACTTCCTGTCTGGAGGATATCACGTGACCCGATTCACGCTTTGGAATTAAGACAAAGAAGGCCCCCAGATGGGTGGAAAGTGTGCAGTCAGATGCAAACCCTTTTTTGCGGCAGGTTTTAGGCTCATTAAAGAAATAGTACAAAGAGTGTCCACTCCCACTTTTTGTTTGAGCATCTACCTGGGTCCCTATGTCCCACTCTGCAGATTGGAAAAGTGCGTCAAATCACATCAGATGCCCTGTTCCCTCTGTAGGCTTGAACACTTGGAACCGTGCATCAGTAAAAAGCGCACTGACTGTTTGAAGCGGGAAACAACATTTACAACGCAGTCATTACATTGCACTACGTTTTACATAGCAGTCATTACATCGCAACATCCTTTACATCGCATGTCATTACAATGCATGCCATTACATTGCATGTCACTACAACGCATGTCATTACAATGCATGTCACTACAATGCAGGCATTACATCGCAAGTCATTACAGCGCATACCATTACAACGCATAGTACCCTTAAACTGTCCGACACTTACCCTACTGTTGCACTCACTGGAGTTAGAATAGTAATTATTACCCCTATACTATCCAACACTTACCTTAAATGCAATGTAATGTTATGCATTGTAATGGTATGCTTTGTAAAGGTATAATGCGATGTAATGGAATGCGTTGTAAAGGTAGTTTCTGAAAATACGATGTAATGGCATGCCATGTAAAAGAATGTGTTGTAAAGGATTTCATGATGTAAAAACTGCGTTTTAACGTCATACATTTGTTTGAAGCTGCTGGTCCACCTTTCACTGTGCAGGGTGTAGCTCCGCCTGCTTTTCAAATTGGGAAAGAGATCCCCCTGTAGGCGGGTGCAGTGAATTACTGGGCCTACCTGAAGGGGAGTGCCTGGTGCTCCCTCGGCCACCTCTCCTAGCTTTTCAAAAGACACCCACAGTTACACACTAACAGTTGGTGCACTTCCCCCTGATGCCGTTCTTGGCTCTGCACCCACAACTGTAAAATGGCGCAACGGATTACCTCATTTGCATGAGTCCGCGGCCCGATACAAATGTGGGTAGCACCCTTGAGATTGCGCCTGCATACATTTGGTATGGACTGTTTTACAGAATGGCCCACACAGGGTCTGTGGCCCCTTCTGGAATATCAAAGTATCCTGGAGGCACAGAAAGCGGGCGCATATACGAATTGCATTGCATTTGCCTAGGGTGATGAGGAGCCATTTATTGTTAGGGTACTCGAAATGAGACATGCAGAAAAGTCTGACCAGTCTCTGCATGTATTAGTAATAGTAGGAACTCTAGGGGAGGCAGGATTTTCCCATTTGCCGTCTCTCATTAATGCATCAGGATACCCTCTCTAGGAGGGGTGAGATACTCTGAGGTGAAGAGCCATATCTGAGACTCTGCTTTTTCACCCCAGCAACCTGGAACTTGGATTCATCTCTCAAATTCTCCACTTTTTGTCTTTCATAGTTACATATTTTTGAGTCATTGTCATGCTGGGTGTTCCCAGTAAATTATTATATATTAGTAAACAGTATTACTATGCCTTCAGGCAAAGGCTAGTATTCTTTTAGTAGTACATTATCCTCGCTGCCAGCTGTCTGAACTTCAAGAAAGACTTGAATGTACTGAGGTAAATGTTTCCTCACACCATGTCAGATGTAGCTTCTGGGGGTGCTAAGACTGTAGAAGGCGTGCTTTTCCAACGTCTCTTCCCTTTTACCTAACACAATACCCTCTCTAGGAGACGTGAGGTGCTATGAGTCAACGCACCATGTTGGGCGCCTTACTTAATTTTTTAACCTGGGCAACCACCTATGTCTGCTATGTGGACCCCGCCTGAAGCAAGGAACCATAATAAGAGCCCACCGGTACAGAAACACAGCCTTTGAGACACAAAGGCACCAAACCTTCAGATACCTTACCTCCTCTTTTCGGAGTTCCCTCATGAACTTGTTAAAAAAACATTAGATGAATTATTTCAATGATTCTGGCTTTAAAACAGGCAGTTATTTCTTGTCATAGAGGCAGACCGCTCTATAGAAATATTGAAACATTTCCCACCAGGTCAATGCCACTTTCACTGGGGAAGAATCAGTCAGTTACCTGTGTCTCAGAGGAAGTTATGTCATTGGTTTTTGTGGGCCCAGGTCAACAATTTCACTGAGGCCAGCTATAAGGCGAGCACCTGTTTCTAAGTTTAATAAAAAAATAAAAAAATAAAAATATGACCAGCAGGAAAAAATCTGCAAGTACAGCATCTGGCACCAGCTTTCTCGTCATTATTCAACAGGGTTAATCTAAAATGTATGAATAAATGTTGCAGCACAAGTGTGGGGCCCTGAAAGATTGTAGGGCCTGCGGAGCGAAGGGGGGCTTCTGCCCTTCCTTTTGACGGCCCCGCTCGGTGGCACCCTCGTGCTGGAAAATATGGGTTCCCTAGAGGCCAGCCTCCTCTGGATAAAGGTCACAAGAGTGAACAGGAGAGCAGTCATCAAGACCCCAGGAAGGAATTCCACGCCAATTTGTTCTGCTCTAATCGAGAGGTGCTTGAACAATTCCGCTCTGCTTCGGCTAATTATCCCCAACGGAAGAGCCGGCCGTCCGGGATCGGTATGCACTAATGCATTCTGCGTCACAGCATCGCGATAAAGGGGGCGCGTGAGCGGTGCTGTCTGCGGAGAGTCGAGAGAGACAAATGAATTCTGGGTGTGCTGACAGAAGGGCACGGCCCTGGCCACCTTGATGCGTGTCATGCGACCCGGGGTGCTTACTTACATCAACAGTTATTTTTATTACTACCTAGTACTGGGGTATCCGGGGCAGATTTCTCTCCAATTTAGTCCAATTTCAAGTTTACGTAAATGTCTCCGATGCGGATATCCTGCCTTATTAGAGGTGGGTGAGCAACTGAAAGGTCGAGCAAGGCTCGCGCCTGAAGACTGAGTCTGGCTCAGCTTGAGGTCCTGTTGAGTGTTGAACCTCGAGCCCATAAAGAGCCAAACTTTCACGAGGCTTCTGCCTGCTACCCTCAATGCACTTAATATGTGGGGTTAAGGCAGACCTGCCACTTTGGCACTGAGGGACCGGGTTCGAATCTCTGGCTCAACATCAGGGCTCGAGTCGGGATACCACGCGGGTGGACGGCATCCCCCCACTTATTTTAATGGGAGCTCGATACCTGGAGCCACACATTCACTCTTTGGCCTCTCTGTAGCGGTATCGGAGCTCATTCAGAACTTTAGCTCACGCGCTGGCTTGTCTGATGTAATAGCATCGAAGGGGTGAGTGAGGGGAGGCAATGAGTCTGATGGTGCAAGCCACCTTTCGTGACGTTACTTCCTGTCGTGACGTCAGCGTCCCCCCACTTCTCTTTTTAGGACCTGTGCCCTGCTCAACATCCTGTGATTCAGGGCAAAACAGTTAATCTCTCCATGTCTAAAAGAATGAACAAATGAATTAATCATGGATTTATAAAGCACGGCTAATCACTCGGTAGGATATTCAGGTTCTTGCAGGTCCCGGCAGCTCATTCGAACAGCCAGGTCTTGAGGGCTCTTCAGACTTCCTGGAATGAGGTTATGGTCAGAAGTTGCGTAGGGAGGCTGTTCTAGGTCCTTGCTGCGATGTGGGAGAAGGAGCATCCTCCACTTCTGCTTTGGTAGATGCGGGGAGTGTGAGCCAAAGACAGGGAGGCGGAGCATAGTCTTCTCGCCGGTTAGTGTAAGTTCAGGCGGTGGTTAATGTAAGCGGGTACTTGGTTGTGTAGAGCCTTGTGCGCGTGGGTCAGCAGCTTGTATTGGCATCTCTTCTGTACGGGAAGTCAGTGGAGTTGCCTGAAGTGGGCTGTGAAGTGGGTTCATCAGGCAAGATCGAGGATGAGTCTGGCTTCGGTGTTCTGAGTGGTCTGAAGTCTCTGTAGGAGGTGTGCGGCGATTCCTACGTAGAGAGCGCTGCCGTAGTCCAGTCGACTGGTGATGAGGGATTGTGTCACGGTGCGTCTGATGTGCAGTGGTAACCACTTGAAGATCTTACATAGTATGCACAGAGTGAGGTTGCAGGTGGATGAGACAGCGTTGATATGTGATTTCATGGTGAGCATGTTGTTCATGATGATTCCAAGGTTTCTGGCGTGGATGAAGGGTGTGGGTGCGGGTCCTAGGTTTGGCGGCTCCCAGGAGTCATTCCACAGGTTGCTGTTGGTGCTGAAGATCAGTACCTCCGTCTCGTCCATGTTCAGCTGGAGGCAGTTGTTTTTCATCCTGTTGGCGACGCTTGTCATGCATCTGTAGAAGCTGGTCCTGGTGACATCATGGGTGAGTGAGAGAACGAGTTGGGTGTCGTCAGTGCATGAGATCATGTTGAGGCCATGGGATCTGACCATGTTTGCCAGTGGGGTCATATAAGCATTGAAAAGCGTGGGGCTGAGGGATGAGCTCTGAGGGACACAGCATGCAATCTCCTTGGAGGTGCAAGGTTGTGTTCTGCCGGTGAGGAAGGAGGTGACCCATCTGAGTGCTTCCCCCTGGATGCTGATTCGATATAGTCTTTCATTCAGCGTGTGGTGGATTACAATGTCGAAAGTGGTCGAAAGGTCGAGGAGAATCAGAGCTGCAGTTTCTCCTCGATCAAGGGGGGTTTGGATATCTTCAGTGGATGCGATCAGAGCGGTCTCGCTACTGTGATTGCTGTAGAAACTGGATTGGGAGGCGTTAAGTAGCTGATTATGCTCCAGGTATGTTGTGAGTTGTTGTTGATTACCTTTTCCAGTACCTTGGCTGGGAATGGGAGCAGGGAGAATGTGTCCTTGTGTAATGTAATTGGTGCTTGTGTAAAGCATCCAATACTTTTTGAGTCAAATTTGCACTATATAAGAACTTCAGAAAAATGCACCAAGAGGTGAAAACAAAGCATTGACATAAAAAAAGAGAGACAAATAGATACTAATTTGTTGGCTGGATTTGTACAAAGTGAAACCAGAAAACCTTGGTAGATCACAGCTTCCACTCTTAAATTGTGTATTCTCAAGCAAATGTGTTATTTCACCAAAACAGTTTTTTCTTCAGACTTGTGTATGAAAATACTGTCAAATATGTGAGTTCAAAATACCAGCTGGTCAAAAACCTATTGTGTTTGATTTAGTAGACTATGATGTTGCTCTATAACAATCTGGGCCACTTACAGGGTTCACTTGACAACTGTCTCGCCTGCTGGTTCACTACTGGCGCTGTGGCCAGTGTGAGAATGGGGCAGAAATGGTTCTAAATTCATATTTATAAAAACATCACTTTTAATAAGTACTACTCAGTGCTGTGCTATGATTTGACATATTAATGTGAAAGCTTCCACTTGTTAAAGAAATGCATTTTCTTGCATTTTGAAGAGCACTTATTATATTTTACATGATGGTTGTTGTATGGTTTATATAGCAAAATATTTCAGCCTTCGGCTCACGCAAAGGGTCTGAGAGCCAAGCCAGACACTTGACTTGGATCTGGCTCAGCACTTCCTGTTAGTTTGTTGGCTCGTCCACCTCTACTGCAGATCCAGCTATTTTAAGACTCAGTTACCATCCCCGAACACGTCTGACCTAATTCTGTTGGTCAGCCCATTATCGAGCCAGCCTTATGTGCCGATAAGGGCCGAAATTTAATATTGCACTTCCTGAGCCCGTCACTTAATCCTTATTGCACACTCCAGCAGAACTAATCACATTGTCTGATGCGAAATAACACCTCTTTCCTTGAGCAGGATCACCGAAGAGCTCTTCTACAACCTGGGCCACTGGAATTCAGCAGCAGGGTGGGGACCAGTGGTGGCTATCTTAAAACAACAAGCATTTGCAATGCAATACATCTCACATTACTGATAGTTTGAGGTATTTGCATTGCAAATAATAATGCAACGCAAATAGCTCATACTTTCAATAATGCAAGACCTACTGCTTTGCAAATGCTTGCGTAGTAAGGCAGGTACCAGCATTGCATGTCTAGGTGCAGTACTGCAAGCTGCTCCTAGAGGTCCCTAGTGAGCAAGGCACCGGCACTGCATGTCTAAAAAGTTGGAGTTAATGGCATTATAAATGGCAATTTTTTTACCATGTTGCAGGGTGCAGTACTATATGTGGCCAAAATGGGACCTTTTTTGGTCACATATGGTACTGCATCCTGCAGAAGATATGGTAAGTCCACCCTACTCATAACGCATTGCATGCAAGACAGTACTATGAGTACATTCAAATAGCTATGTCCATATATATACAATTAATAGCTTTGAAATGTGACAAAAGAATTATTACCTTCATTTCAGTTTAGGTTGTTCTCTATGTGGAACTGATGAAGGGAAATTTATAGACTGTCTCATATCAATGTGAGATGTTCTAGTGAGTGAAGTAACCACTACCAGCCTAGCTTAGGACCAAGTGTGTGTCCTTCCTGAAGCAATTTAAGAAAATAGTGCCTTGAGGCTGTAAATAAAACCTTGCGAGTACCAACACACATAACAGGGGGTGTCCTCATAGTAGGTTACAAGAAGAGACAAGGTGGTACTAAGGAGGGACTACTAAGCCTATTGACCAATGAAAAAACATCATTTACAAAGTACAGGGACAGGAGCCAATTAAAAAGATGGGCAGAAAGTGGATGGAGCTTTATGCCCATATCCTGAATACAGCATGTCACGAAGAGACAGCTCAAGCGCTGCCTAGGTGAGAACAAAAATGGT
The DNA here is from genome assembly GCF_964261635.1 of Lissotriton helveticus. Taxonomy (NCBI): domain Eukaryota; kingdom Metazoa; phylum Chordata; class Amphibia; order Caudata; family Salamandridae; genus Lissotriton; species Lissotriton helveticus. The sequence goes on along the minus strand of NC_136065.1, from coordinate 361,135,489 downwards.
GGAGTACGAAGGCGCACAACTCACAATTCATTTGGGAACTCCACCGGTGCAGCACTGTCCATGAGTAGGAAAAGGAAGGACTTCCTTCCTCCTCGTGGAAAGCAACTCCAACTAATCCTGATGCTGCTTTCATGCTGTGAAAGCAGCTCCAAGAGTGGTGCGAACAGGCTCACCCAGTGCTCATTTTGAGGCTGTGGGCCTGTGCCAGCAACCCCCAGGCTGTTATACAGCTTTGGATTGCTTGGTCTACAGAACGCATGTCAGGCTGGCCATCGCAAGATGGCTTGCCAACCTGTCATGCACACTATGCATTTGCAGGATTCAGCCCCACACCGTCCCTCGTGCTGTATACAGCGCGAGCTGGTGTGGTGGCAAATAAATATAATGGCATTTACATGACATTTTAAATATTTGTGTTTGCCTGCTGCACTCACAGCAGGTGGGTTGATGCTCCCCTGCTCCTGAGGAGGAGCTTCCCCTGGTGGGAACCAAATTATTTGGCATGCCTAACTAACTTATGCCACAAAAAAGGTACATTCTTCTGTGTAATGTGGCATATTTTGTGAAGGTATTGCTCAAATATTTTGTGTTTTGTACGTATGGTAACACTCTTAGGTCAAATATATTACCTAATTGGAGCCATTTTAGCATCCAAATACAGGTATAAGCAACTGAAAGATGACCAGTCAACCACTGCGCAGGGCCTTCCACTGCATAGGAACATGTTCAAGTTTATTAACTTTTGATCCGATTAAGCTAGAAAAGAGTTATTTTCTCAAATCTGCTGACTATGCAGCAGATGATGGTTTAAGTGGTAAATCCAGAATTTTGCGGAAAATGCTGCGGCCGCAGAATTGTATCCTTCCAGTGGCACTTTCTATAACCCTGCAGAGATACAGCCTCAAGTGAAACTTGGGCGGGATAGCTCAAGCTGCATGGACTGGAAGCCTGACAGTAGTTCTCCAAAGGAATAAGGGAACAAAAACTTGGTAAAAGTAGTAGACACTGTTTTCTGCTTCTTGAAACTAGGAATGTGCTCAGTTCCTTTAAAGTGATGCACAATGACAGCTTCTTGGTACGCCTAGCTTGTTCCAGATCAAGGATGTTAGGCTCACCTTGTGCGCCCCTGGCTGACCAGACTGGGACTTAATCTCATCTTTATTGAGCAATCAACTCCCATCAATTGGAGCAATTGGAGGACATTGTACCGCAGAACCAAAACCCATATCCATTCATCTCTCGCTTTGAGTGCTAGAACTGAAGTGACAGCTAGCATTAAAAAGTATGCATCATTCTATAAATCATCCAAAATAAATTAAATAAAGCAGACCTGATGCATTAAACCACTAATTTTCTCAGTATTTGACCCCTTTCTGTCGATTACCCACACTTCCTAGACTGGAACAAATTCTCCTCCTATCAAACACATCTTTTCCCACTTTATGAAGTATTTTCCCATTATTCCAGGCGTTTAATTCCAATAAACAATGTCCTATCCTAGTACTCCTCTGCCCCTCCCACTTTACGTCATCACTTTCATTAGTCCAGCTTTCATCCAGTCTTTCTCAGCCATGCCTCATCCCACAAAAGTTTGGCTCCTATCCTTAAACTACTCTTCCTCCTACTAAGTCAAAGCACCTAATACTGAACTATTGCTCTTCTTTCTGTATTGCGCCACCTAACTGGTAATCCAACTACCTTAAACCGTGCTCCTCATCACTAAACCACACCACTCATTAGTCTACCACATTTCTTCCCACTAAATGATGTATCCTACACTAAATCAATTTTCTCATGCTAAATCGTGTCTTTTTCCAGTGCAGCCTGTTTCCTCCCTCCCTACATTAACTCTTCCGCCTGTAACATGTCACCCACTTCTCCCCTTTGCTGCCTAACATGTGCATAGCATGTTTACCCCGTGGGACATCTTAGCATGGAATAACAGGTGTTTCTTGTTACCTTACTCATTGGTACTCATTTTATCATGAAGTCTAGCACAGATTCCTGAGGGGGGGGGGGGGGCGCTTTAGTCTCTGAGCCATTGAGCCACCAGACTCAACTAAATTGTGCCAATTATAACTGAACCATTACAATTAATCCACTAGGCTTTTTCGCACTAAATCATGTCATCACATGCTAATTCTCTTCCATTACCCATGTCTCGTCCTAGTAGACTAAATATATCTACTAAACCATGCATGTCCTCTTCTAGTGCACCATGTATCCTCAGACTGCATCCCAACTCATCCCACTGAATTTTGTCTCAGCCACTTCTCCATCATACCCCCTTGGAAAAAAGCATGATGGCTTCCATGAAAGAACACTTCTACTAAATGAAAACACCTCACTCATCTGTGGCTCTTCTTTCTAAACTAATCCACTCTTCTTTCGGCAAAACCATGCCCTTGTTGCCCATCTGTATTCTTACTACTAACCAGTATTGCACTACTTTTCACTAACTGACCATTCCTAGTTTCCCACTTCTTCCAGACCATTCCTCCTTTCAGGCAAACTCCACTTCTTTTGTACAGTTTGGGTGTTTAGGGAAAGTTCTCAATTCTGCCTAACTATAAGAAGCATTTATATTACTATGCTAATATCCATAACTGTGATTGGACACTTTCTGTTGAGAGGTAGTGGAAGGAATCATCGCTCATGTGTCAAGGTGAAATTTGACAAGCCTACCAGGCTCAAAAGGTGATCCCTCAAGGGCGGTCCACAAGCGCAATATTAGCGACGTGGACTGAGGCAGGTGGGACATCTGTGCAAGACATCTGTAGGGCCACAACGTGGTCTTCACATCACACCTGTGTAAAGTACTATAAACTAGATCTTGCTGATCAAGAGGATTATAATTTTGTTTCAATAGTATGGAGGTCAGTAATTAAGCAATGGCCGACCAAACAAATATGATTATGGCATTTCTGGTAAGTAAATGGATCGTTATATAAATGGTGCAAAAAATAGGCACTGCTGGCCATAACTAATGAAGTTGACCTCCAGCACAAGGGCTCTGGTACTACATTTAAAATGACCACAGCACACAGTAGGTCCATTGTTCATGTGCAGGTCATAGTTTTTTAAATAAAGCCTTGTGTGACATAGTCCAATTCTTACTGAGCTCTGTGGATAGTTAAAAGTACTCTCTAGCATGCATTTAATGTCTATGAAAAACCCAGTCAAAAACAAAGAAGGCCTATTTTTGCAAAAAAGCTAATCTATTTACAGCCTTTGAGACTCTAACAGCTGCCTGTCTACCCACAGTTCATTCAAACATGTCTTTCCAAGGACCCTTCTGCAGCTCTTGATGCTGTCTTCCCGACGCTGATGCCAAATTTCCGTAGGCTGAGTGAACATTTTTAAACTTTATAGTTTACTTTCTTGGGGAGTTGTCCAGCCGCCACTAAGTGGTGTGCTGTGATGTGTTTGTTTGCGTTCTTCTGCTGTGGTTGCTGGCATCTGTGGAATGGTATCGTGTTTGCAATAGTCGCTGTGGAAAACTTGTAAAATTAAGAATATTTGATTTTTTTTGTTCGTTTTCTTATTACTTTTGGCGTTCACGGTTGCAGTCATGGGTGGCTGCCGTGGGCTCGTGCTGACTCTCTTACTGAGTGCTTTGATTTTTATTATTTGCACTTTAGATGTTTGTAGAGCACCCAAATGCACAGACCAGGTCTCTTTTAGTGCACTTTAAGCAGGCCCACTGGAAGTATGGGGCAGGGGAGGACCAAATGATGCGGTTGGTGTAGTTTTGACTAAACCTTGCAGCAAGAACGAATAAACTGTGAGGCGCAAGGGAGCACATTTCGTAATAGTGTTATATTATTATTACTCCTGGTAACAGTTCCTGGACAAATATTTCAGCTCATTATCAATACTCCCAATTTAGTACAAACCATAGTGAAAAAGACTGCTTTGTCCATATATATATTATATAAACCGAGTTAAGGGTTTTTTTCTGGAGATATTTATGTTCTTTTTATGTGTCTAAACTTTGGCCTAGTTCTATGTGAAATATAATAGCTACTAATAGAGTAGATCGCTTTTTACTGGCACCAGGTGGTATCTAGTATACAGACATCTTTCAATCAATCAATCAAGGCATTTATGTAGCGCGCTACTCACCCAGAGGGTCTCAAGGCGCTTGGGGGGGGGGGGTCCGCTACTGCTCGAACAGCCAGGTCTTGAGCTGCTTCCTGAAGGAGAGGTGGTCCTGGGTGAGGCGACGGTGGGTGGGGAGGGAGTTCCATGTCTTGGTGGCCAGGTAGGAGAAGGACCTTCCTCCTGTGGTGGCTCTTCGGGTGCGGGGGACGGCGGTCGAGGGCGTGGTTGGTCGATTGAAGCTGGCGGATCGGAGTGTAGAAGTTGAGTCGGTTGTTGAGGTATTCTGGGCCTTGGTTGTGCAGGGCTTTGTGTGCGTGGGTGAGGAGTCGGAACGTGATTCTCTTGTTGATCGGGAGCCAGTGCAGGTCTCTCAGGTGTCCGGAGATGTGGCTGTGTCGGGGGATGTCCAGGATGAGTCTTGCTGAGGCGTTCTGGATCTGCTGGAGTCTCTTCTGGAGTTTGGCAGTGGTTCCGGCGTAGAGGGAGTTGCCGTAGTGCAGTCGGCTGGTGACGAGGGCCTGGGTGACCGTTCTCCTAGTCTCGGTGGGGATCCACCGGAAGATCTTTCGTTGCATGCGCAGGGTGTTGAAGCATGACGAGGAGACGGCGTTGACTTGTCTGGTCATGGAGAGGGAGGATTCCAGGATGAAGCCCAGGTTTCGTGCGTTGTCTGTTGGTTTGGGTGGGCTGCCCAGGGCAGGGGGCCACCAGGAGTCGTCCCAGGCGGAGGGCGAAGATCCCAGGATGAGGACTTCCGTCTTATCTGAGTTCAGTTTCAGGCGGCTGTTCATCATCCACTCGGCGACGTCTTTCATCCCTTCGTGTAGGTTGGCTCTGGCGGTGTCGGGGTCGTTGGTGAGGGAGAGGATCAGCTGGGTGTCGTCGGCGTAAGAGATGATGTTGAGGTTGTGTTGGCGTGTGATGGCCGCAAGGGGGCTCATGTAGACATTGAAGAGGGTGGGGCTGAGCGATGAGCCTTGGGGGACTCCGCAGATGACTTCGATGGCTTCTGATTTGAACGGGGGTAGGCGGACTCTCTGTGTCCTTCCGGCGAGGAAGGAGGTGATCCATTCTAGTGCCTTCTCTTGGATTCTGACATTGCTGAGGCGCTGTACTAGGGTGCGGTGGCAGACAGTGTCGAATGCTGCGGAGAGGTCCAGGAGGATGAGGGCCGCTGTTTCCCCGTTGTCGAGCAGGGCTCGGATGTCGTCAGTGGCGGCAACGAGGGCGGTCTCGGTGCTGTGGTTGGCCCGGAAGCCAGACTGCGAGGGGTTGAGGGATCCATTCGTCTCGAGGAAGGCGGCCAGCTGCTTGTTGGCGGTCTTCTCGATGACCTTGGCCGGAAACGGGAGGAGCGAGATGGGGCGGTAATTTTTGAGTTCGGTGTGGTCCGCTGATGGTTTCTTCAGTAGAGCGCTGAGTTCGGCATGCTTCCAGCTCTCCAGGAAGGTTGCGGTGGTGAAGGAGGTGTTGATGACATCCCGTAGGTGGGGTGCGATGACGGAGTCAGCTTTGTTGAAGACGTGGTGAGGGCAGGGGTCGGTTGGAGATCCGGAGTGGATGGAGTTCATCGTGCGTTGGGTTTCTTCGGTGTTGATCGGGGTCCAGGTGCAGAGGGTGGTGGTGGGGGGCACCGGTGCGGTCGTGGGGAGCGTTGACTGTGTGCTGAAGCTGTTGTGTATATCTGCGATCTTGTTGTGGAAGTAGGAGGCGAGGGAGTTGCAGAGGTCTTGCGATGGGGTGATGTCGTTGTTTCCGGCGCTGGGGTTGGAGAGCTCTTTGACGATTTTGAAGAGTTCTTTGCTGTTGTGTGCGTTGTTGTCTAGTCGCTCCTTGAATGCGGTTTTCTTGGTGGTGTGGATCAGTTGGTGGTGTTTTCGGGTGGCGAGCTTGAGGGTGGTCATGTTGTCTGGTGTTGGGTCTCTGCGCCAGGCTCTCTCGAGGGCTCGGCAGTTCTTCTTGGAGCTCTTGAGTTCGTCGGTGAACCATGGTGCTTTCTGACTGCCGGGTCTGTTGGGCGGGGTCCTCAGTGGGGCGAGGTCATCTGCGCAGTTGCTGATCCACCTCGTGAGGTTGTTGGCGGCCTGGCTGGGGTTCGCTGAGCTGGCGGGTGGGTCCTGGCTCAGGGATGCGACGAGCTGGTCAGCTGTGATCTTGTTCCAGCTTCTGCGAGCAACCTGAGGCTGGTGGTGGTGGATCGTGTTCTTTTTGAAGCTGAAGTGGACGCAGCTGTGGTCCGTCCAGTGGAGTCCGGTGGCGTGGCTGAAGGTGATGTCCTTGCTGGAGGAGAAGACGGGGTCGAGCGTGTGTCCGGCGTAGTGGGTGGGGGTGGTCACCAGCTGCTTGAGACCGAGGTTGGCGAGGTTGTCCAGTAAGGTGGTGGTGTTGCGGTCGTTGTTGTTCTCCAGGTGGAAGTTGAGGTCCCCGAGGAGGATGTAGTCAGCGGAGGGGAGGGCGTGCGGGCTGATGAAGTCCGCGATGTCTTCGCTAAATTGTGTGCGTGGTCCCGGGGGTCTGTAGATGAGGGTGCCTCTGAGGGTGGTCTTGGGGTCGGTGTGGATCTGGAAGTGCAGGTGATGGTCGTGACACGGATGGTGTTCCTGTGGATGATGGCGATGCCTCCTCCGGTCTGATTGACGCGGTCCCTCCGGGTGATCTTGTATCCGTCTGGGACGGCGATGGCGATGTCGGGTGCTGAGGAGGCGTTCATCCATGTTTCCGTGAGGAAGGCGACGTCTGGTGATGTTGTATCGAGCAGGTTCCAGAGTTCCACGGCGTTTCTGTGGACGTAGCGGGTGTTGAGGAGGATGCACTTGAGGTGGTTGCTGCCGGTTTTCGGGTTGGCGGGTGCGGGTGCCGTGCAGGTTCGGATCCAGGAGAACTTGCAGAAGTGGCAGCTGAAGGGTCCGTGTGTGCGTCTCGGGGTGGCTCGGTAGCATCCAGGGATCCGGCCGGTGTTGAGTGCGTTGAGGGCGGCGTCGTCGTAGGTCTGTCGGGGCGTCTTGCATCGGCGGGGGCCAGGGGTCCTGGCACTGGGCGCGGTCCTGGCGTGGACGGGCATTTTACACTTGTTGATATTATAAATTGTTTTTTTCCCCTGATCCACAAGTCATTGCATTAACCATAATATGCCTCCTGCCCTTTTTAAGACAAGACAGTCTTCTCATTGAAGCTTAACTTCCACAAAGCAATTCCTTATGCAAACAAGCATTAACAATGCAATAGGTCTCGCATTTACGGGAGATTGGGTTATTAACATTGTAAATGACAATGCCTTTTATTTATGCGTTGTTTTTAAAACAGATGAGTAAAATGCATTGTCATTTACAATGCCAAAGCTTAAACTCTCGCAAATACGAGACATATTGCATTGGAATTGCTTTTTTTCTAATAGTGCCACATGCCGCGCTTTCACTTTAATGGCTGCCACCCCCATTTCTTTAGACGCGGCTCGTCTTAAGAAAGGGATGCGGCCACCATTAAAGTGAAAGCTCAGTATAAACAAATGTTTTTTTTGTCAAAGTGCCCCAGGCCGTGTTTTCACTTTAATAGCGTCTGCACACCTTTCTTTAAATGCGGCTTGTCGACGGCTTGTCTAATGGCGCAGTCGCCATTAACATGAAAGGCTGGCGTTGGGCGCTTGTAAACAAAAAAAAAGTTAAGAAATAAAAAAAAACTTGTGGTCGCATTCGCCGTCGCAAATAAACCAAAGGCGTGGTCGCCATTGTATCAATGTGTCGTGCCGTGCTCTGAAATAAATAAAATAAAGAATTGTGGGAGAGCATGTCCTGCCTGCAACAGCAGGCAGGTGAAAACCATTTCACAAAATAGTGCTCAGAGGCTGTAATTAAACCCTACTGAGTAACAACACATGCAACAGAGGGTGTCCTCATGGGAGGTTACAGAATGAGACAAGGCAGTACTTAGAGGGACTACTAATCCTATTGACCAATACAAAGCCACAGTTTACAAAGGACAATGACACAAGCCTATTAAAAATATGGGCGGAGAGTGGGCAGAGCTTCAAGTCCATATCTGAATACAGCATGCCTCGCAGAGCAGCGCATGAGCTGCCTAGGTTCGACCTAAAAACACTATTGTTTTCTGCAATCTGCTCAGTTATCCTCCTGGCCAAAGGCTTGAGGTTCGTGTTAGGTCAGCCTAACCATACGATGCCCTTACGATGGACCCATATTATGTGAACCCTTGTAAGGACTATCCTCAATTCTTAAATTTGCAACATCCCTTGTACCAGGTCACAAGTTAGCGGTGGGTGGATTCAGAATTCAGCCACTGAAGTTAACAACTCTTGAATGTCATTATAGCAAGAAGTGTCCGTGCTTCGCACATCTTAACCTATTAAAAAGGCTTTTTTTTTATAGGCCTATTTCTAAAATTTTACCAACTTACTGAAGATCGCATAGCAGGTGAAGTTTTGAAAAAATAAACACTGAAAGTAGCTGTTGGCGAAGGTTAGCAACTTAATCCACCTCAAAGCGAAAGCCTTCGAGCCATTCACACTCTAGTCTAAGGGCTTCCTCATCAGAAACATACAGTGAGCCAAGTTTCCCTTCATTTCTGGCTTGTGAATCATAGCATTTGCTTCAGGGTGTAGCTGTTTCCCACAAAAGCCCTCTCACTAAAGCCTCACAATCCCTGTGTCAAGGTAGACACATTCTAGGATGCTGCTAGCTGCATCCTTCGCTTGGATCAAAAATCAAATTCTTACTGACAATAAATCTGTTGAACAATCCCATTGTACGTACTTGGTATGTGGTTTAGTAATCCAGGCAGGGCCAAAAGTGAAAACCATGAGAGTTATTGAGGCTTACAGCCTGTAATAGAAAGCCAAGTGGGATGAACAGCAAACATCTGTCCATTGGGGAGCGAGCATGCATCTCTGGTGAGTCACATCCGGTGTAATCACTGCCTGTTTAGAGGCATGCATGCATCTCTGGTGTACACTGTATCATAGCTTCCTGTTTAGGTGCATGCATGCATCTCTGGTGAGTCCCATCAGTATCATATCTGCCTGTTTAGATTAATGGGTGCATCTCTGTTGAGTCACATCCGGAATGCATCTCTGGTGAGTCGCATCAGTATCATATCTGCCTGTTTAGATGCAGGCATGCATCTCTGGTGAGTCACATCCGGTATCATCGCTGCCTGTTTAGATGCAGACATGCATCTCTGGTGAGTCACATCAGTATCATAGCTGCCTGTTTAGATGCAGGCATGCATCTCTGATGAGTCACATCCGGAATCATAGCTGCCTGTTTAGGTGCATGCATGCATCTCTGGTGAGTCACATCAGTATCATAGCTGCCTGTTTAGATGCAGGCATGCATCTCTGGTAAGTCACATCCGGTATCATCGCTGCCTGTTTAGATGCAGGCATGCATCTCTGGTGAGTCACATCAGTATCATAGCTGCCTATTTAGGTGCAGGCATGCATCTCTGATGAGTCACATCCGGAATCATAGCTGCCTGTTGACTTGCAGGCATGCATCTCTGGTGAGTCACATCCACAATTATAGCTGCCTATTTAGGTGCAGGCATGCATCTCTGGTGAGTCACATCCGGAATCATAGCTGCCTGTTTAGGTGCATGCATGCATCTCTGGTGAGTCACACCAGTATCATAGCTGCCTGTTTAGATGCAGGCATGCATCTCTGGTGAGTCACATCCGGTATCATCGCTGCCTGTTTAGATGCAGGCACGCATCTCTGGTGAGTCACATCCGGAATCATAGCTGCCTGTTTAGATGCATGCATGCATCTCTGGTGAGTCACATCAGTATCATAGCTGCCTGTTTAGATGCAGGCATGCATCTCTGGTAAGTCACATCCGGTATCATCGCTGCCTGTTTAGATGCAGGCATGCATCTCTGGTGAGTCACATCAGTATCATAGCTGCCTATTTAGGTGCAGGCATGCATCTCTGATGAGTAAACAACAGGGAGGGACATAGGGGGGGGACAATATTTATAGGGGTCCAATGTGCGTGTCCCATCAATCTGTATAACAAAAAGATGCACACAGTTCCCCTGGGGAATGGTAATAACGTAGTGAAGTGAACTATCTTCCTCTCTTCGTGAGGTACAAAGGTGTTATTGTACCAAAGTGAAACAGGGAAGGGTATCCCTTTTCGGAACTAGGGATGCCTCACACAACAGGCTGGCTTAATGGCTGTTGTCATATCACCAGCTAGTCGTCTCGTGTCATCATCGGCTTCCTGCTCCAACGTCAAGCCGGCGCTGCAATGCCTGACGGGTAGCACTCGGTGCTACACTCTTGTGGAGATCTTTTGTTCCTGGCCGTTGAGTGAGTGGGTGTGAGGGCCCCTAGGGTGAGAAGTAGTGAGCGTGAGGGAAATGTGGTAATAAAAAAGGTTGGTGTAGTCTACTCCATTCATTTTATTTGTGTACTTCACCACCTTGTTTAAAACAAGAGGGGCATTGGGACTTCAGCGGTTAAGGAGGATTAGTCCCGTTCGACCCTCATCAGTGAACAGGTCAACATGTTTCATGCCCTATTGGCAATTCTTCAGGACCTAGGGTGTGCTCATAAACTTAGTGGTATGCCCCGCGCAAGGCTGAGGCGTGTGAAGGATACAACCTGTGTGGTTGCCGACTCCTGCAAGGAGAGTTCCTGCGTCGTAGATATACCCTGTGAGGAGAAAGATAAACGTAAGCTCGTGATTAAACTCCCTCGACTTATCCAGAGTGGGGAGTCATCTCTGGTTAGTCACATCAGTATCATATCTGCCTGTTTAAATGCAGGCATGCATCTCTGCTGAGTCACATCCGGTATCATCGCTGCCTGTTTAGATGCAGGCATGCATCTCTGGTGAGTCACATCCGGTATCATCGCTGCCTGTTGACATGCAGGCATGCATCTCTGGTGAGTCACATCCGCAAATATAGCTGCCTATTTAGGTGCAGGCATGCATCTCTGGTGAGTCACATCCAGAATCATAGCTGCCGGTTTAGGTGCATGCATGCCTTCCTAGACAGTTATATCCAGTGTCACGTCTGTCTTTGTAGGTGCATGCATGTCTTCTTGGACAGTTATATCCAGTTTTGCATCTGAATGTGTAGGTGTATGCATGTCTTCAGGGACAGTTATAGTCAGCCTTGCATCTGTCTTTATAGATGCATGCATGCCTTCCTGGACAGTTCTATCCAGTATCACGTCTTTCTTTGGAGTTGCATGCATGCCTTCCTGGACAGTTCTATCCAGTATCACATCTGTCTTTGTAGGTGCATGCGTGCCTTTCAGGACAATTATATCCCATGTCACGTCTGTCTTTGTAGGTGCATACATGCCTTCCTAGACAGTTATATCCAGTGTCGCGTCTGCCTTTGTAGATTCATGCATGACTTCCTGGACAGGTATATCCTGTGTCACGTCCGTCTTTGTAGGTGCATGCGTGCCTTCCTGGACAGTTATATCCAGTGTCACGTCTGTCTTTGTAGGTGCATGCATGCCTTCCTAGACAGTTCTATCCAGTGTCATGTCTGTCTTTGGAGGTGCATGCATGCCTATCAGGACAGTTATATCCCATGTCACGTCTGTCTTTGTAGGTGCTTACTTGCCTTCCTAGACAGTTCTATCCAGTATAACGTCTGTCTTTGGAGGTGCATGCATGCCTTTCAGGACAGTTTTATCCAGTATTGCGTCTGTATGTGTAGGTCCATGCATGCTTTTCTGAGTCATTTGCACCCAGAATGCGATCTGTCTGTTTCGGTGCTTGTACATCTTTCTGAACCAGTCTTCACAAGAAGATGATCGACGGAGAACTGAAACTTTTCAGACACTCACCCCCAGTTACAGACTTCCCTAAGCCAATCATGACGCTGCTTTTACCAGTATGACAGCAGCGTGGTTCTCCACTCAGCTGTGCAACACAGCCAGGTGGGGGAATGCTAAGCGCTCATGTCATTTTGTCCGGCCCAAGACGACACCAACCACTCCTCTCTGTGACCCCAGCCCTGCCCCACTCTGCCCTAACCTTACCCCGTAGTCCATACTAAAAATAATATGATCATAACTTTGTGTTATTATCTATTATTTTTCCTTTTTTTCACTTCTCAGAGAGCAGTGAGGCGACGGTCCTCCACCTTAGCTGAGGCGCTGCCTACATCCAAAGAGGATTTCATATAATTTACACGTAAAATCATGCAATTGTCACATTGTTTTATGGAAAATCAAATTAAAATAATGATATGATTGTCTAATGCCCTTAATCAAGCTTGTGGCCGGCAGCCATCACAATTTGCATTGGATTGTAACCCAAAATAATGCAAAGCTACTAAATGTGCTGCCTTGTGTTGCTTTGTATTAGATGTCCAGCCGGACATATTTAATAATTAATATATTCAAATGTAGTGAAGTTGTTCAACAAATTCCAAGTGGGACAAAACCTGTGTCCAACTACCACTTGAATACAAACAGGGGAAACATTTAAATGTAAGGCAAAAGCAAAAAGTCTGTAAATTATTCAGAAATAAAACAGACAATTAAATTCACTTTTTGTGATTTCGTCATACACAAATTTACAAATCATCAAGTGCAAATTGACAATTTGCACTTGATGTCCGGCTGGACATCTAATATAGATTCCAATTTTGGTCTATAATTATTTCTGTTTGGTTATTTGATCTAAAGTTTGGGACCATTGTCTCTTGTAACATTACCTAATCCCAAGGTCCCAGACCTATTGCTACTTTGGGTTCCCTTGTCTTGTATAATATTGTGTTGCTTTGTGTCAATGGGGTGTACCATGGGTGGTGCATCGCCATACCCATGCAACTACCCGTGGATTTGTATGCAAATCTCTATCGACAAACATTGTAGTCAGAGATTTGCACCAAAATCCTGTGCATCCTAGAGGCAGGCGTAACAAGTAGAAATGTTTTCATTTCTCCTCTTTCTTCCCCACTATGCTTGTGCACTGCATTGTATAGCACATAAACAAAGTGGGAAATGCCTAAGCATAGCTTTCATAATTGAAGGGTCAGACTCGGGACCCCGTAGAGCACAAAACCTATGCTTCCCACAGGTCAGACACCCTTGTAATATGGGGTAAAGGAATTTGCGTTGAAGCTTGGCATCCAAACATGAACCAAAGGCAGGGAGAGATCAGAAAATCTTAGTAGATATGACGCTGTTCTGCCCCCCAACGTTCACACTATGCGCCACAACAATTTCCTTGGCTTCCCTGGGTTGTATGACATCTATGTAAATCTGGCTAAGGATATTCCTCAATACCAACGTATGTACATATACATAATAAAGCGCATTCATATTACATCTTCATTTTCTGCATCAAAAATGTAAGCATACCAAGGGAAATTTTTGAATAGCAATTGGGCATGATCTGTTTAGGGATTCCATCTGTCCCTGTGCTGTGTTTGAACTTTTTTCAGTGCTTCACAGAAGGAAAAATGTAAAATATTATATAGATCTGGTAGATACCATCCATCTGTCTGTGGAATGAGCCCATAGAAGATGGAATGTAATCGGCATACTGGCTCGTCTGAATGCCTCTCATGCTACATATGAGATAACAGTATGCTAGGAACGCTGCCGGAGTGATGATGTGCTTTTAGCTTCTTTTGATTGGAAGAGAGCTCTAATGAACAGCAAAATTCCTGCTCCTATCAGTGAGCAATGCTAGGCCTATTGTGTTGGGTGTACAGCAGTCATGCGGTCTTATGTATGGTCAGTTCCTGACTGTGTGTGCCTTACGTCAGGAAGATTGATCCCTCACGAAATGGGGTGATGTCATGCAAGGCCGATATCTCTAACTGGCCATTAAGGGCTGCAATAGAGGGATTCGACTAGTTAGATTTGGAAGATGAGTGAAAAAAATGGATTAGCCAGTAGAGAGGGGCAGATGGAACAATGGAAGAGAAAGCTCCACAGTGGTTAAGATTGTTTGAAGCATTTCCATCCATCAGTTTATCCAGCTAATTATAAAAGTTAATGCCTTATTTTATGTTTGGCAGACATGGTACTCAATCACGTTTGTGGAGTAATACCATGTCTACCAAATGTACAGTTCTCCTGCTCTAACTGACTGTGAAATTTCCAACCATGGAGCCACCTATAACTGTTCTGGTGGAAAACTTTGACCAAAGGTGCGACTGACATTGGGCCTTCAACCCCTTGCACGCTGATGACGGAACCGCTCCGTCATCAGCTGCGGGTGCGCTGTGCTGATGACGGAGCGGTTCCGTCATGGCCCGCTCGCCGCTCATGCGCGGCGCGAATTCCGCGCCTGCGCTGAGCATTCTATTGAGCGGGGCGGGCCATGACGGAACCGCTCTGTCACAAGCACAGCCCAACCGCGGCTGGTGACGGAGCGGTTCCGTCACCAGCATGCGGCCGTTGCGTGGCCGCCCCGCCCCCTTAGCACTGCGGCGGAATAGCCGCCGCAGTGAAGGTTTAATCAGAGTGCTTAGGACCCTCATCTTTTCTATTTAGGGTGGATGTTCAGGACTGCCCGTGAAAGCCTCACATACTACGACAAAAAGTCTAGCATATTTGGACCATTTGTTTTTCAGTAACAAACTCCTGCTCTGGAAGTTTCTTTTTGAAAAAGAAATGTTACTCTGCAGGCACATTAAACATAGCACTCATACAGCAAAGCGGGAACAGGGTCTGTACAAAAAGGGTAATTAAATATTTGTATATTTAGTCACATATACATTTAATACTAGACTTTTAGTTCTTTCGCTATTCACAGTAGCCTGGTGTAGTTACACCTATGTTTAGACTTCACTGTCTCCACCCCCTCAAATCAGGGGGTGAAGCATCATCCTGCAACAGGATTTAAGAGCATAATTCTGCCCATATAAGTGGTGTGCTCCATAAACCTGCAGGAGATCCCCTTTGGGAAAGTATATGGAAAATCATTGATGTTTATTATTCTTAAAATTAAAAAATATTTCAATGTAAATGCAAATGAATTCTAAATATAATTTTTTAACGTAAAACTAATACTATTAACTTGTCTGATTAACCTAAAGATAACATCACTTCAACCTTTAGGTCATTTAGTGAAATTCTAGATTTTGTTTTAATGTAAAGTAAGATTTTATTACCATACTTAACAATGCCATGGGTTTGTTTTATTTGCTACAGTTTTCTGGTGTGAATTCAGGATGAATGGCCCAGTTATATGGCACTGTTATAAGTGGACGCTGGGCTGAGTGAAGTGACAAAGTTTGTATTTGTATTTTTCCTTGTTTGTGACATGGACATCCTAATATTTCACTGCTTCTTTATTAAATTAACTAGCGTGCAGTTCACTCACTGTAGCGGCCCTCTACCCAGCCACTTATCCGAAAGATATTCTGTTTGTAATGTATTCACATCCGATTATACATCGCTCAGAAGTGAGTTCACGGCGAAGCTATGCGGACACTTTGTTCCAATTAGTTTATTCACCTACTGGCTCGCAGGAAGCCGCCGTTCGGTTACTTGGCGCTACATACGACAGGTCCCTGAAGAGAACAGACGCGCTGTGGTCAGTCCAGTTCACAGGTGCCTTTCTCAAATGTTAATTGGCGTCGCTCGTCAGATCACCAGAGGGGGCGCCAGATTGTTTTGATGGCTGCCACATCGTTTCAGATACAATTCTTGCGTCCTTGCACATGGCGTTGAAAAGTTAATGCGGCGGGTTTTGCTTTTTTTTCCCCCTGGGTCTTTTTTGTGCTGACTTAAAATAACCCAGACCTTCCCTTCGTGTCTTTGGTGTCGGTTTGCGAACCTTGCTAGGGGAAAAGGCCAAGTGCTAGGATGGTTTGCCTACTGGGCGTTGTAGCTGCCCTTGCGGACCAATGTGTTCTGGAGAGGACGTTGAAGGAAGGCCATGCTTTGAAAGTGCCCTTTCTAAAACCGTCTCTGTTTTCTAAGTCCTCAAAATTCTTAATTGTGCGACTATGTAAACTCGATAGTAATTAATTAATTAATTAATTAATTCACGAAGTAGCATGCTACTCACCGAAAAAGCATTTCAACCCCCATCAAGGGTAGCAAGAGCTATATAAATGCAAACCTTCCCCCCTGCTTCTATCCCTCCTCTATCCAAATAACTGAATGACATATCGACTACTCAAATTACTTTCATATTTTCACTACAGTAATTCACCACTAATCCTTTATGGGTTCCGGAGTAGCGTGCTACCCACAGAAAAAGCGCTTAACCACCCCATCTCGGGTAGCAACCGCTATAAAAATGCACACCTTTTTCCCTCTTCTATCCCTCCACTATCCTTCTCAATCCAAATAACTGACTAATATATCCACCACTCAAATTGCTTTCATATTTTCACTATACTAATTCACCACTAATCCTTTATGGGTTCCGAAGTAGTGTGCTACTCGCCGAAAAAGCGCTAAGATGCCTCATCAGGGGAAGTAAGTGCTATATAAATGCAAACACAATTAAATACAATACTCATGACAAGTGCTTCAAGGTATCAGATTAATTTTAGATGCCTGGAGAAAAAAATATGGGCTCGTTCTTCTGACTACTTTCTGTCAGAGGGATGAAATTAAAGTAGTTGAAAAAATCGCCGATGAAATTGTGCTCCTTGAGCAAAATGTCGCCACTGAAATCCATATATTTTAAGGTGGAACAAACACCTGCAGTTCTTTGCTAATTACCGTTCCGCCCAGCGGGTGGTCTCGTGATGTAAATGTGTCAGTAGCATTTTTATATATAACTGTAGGTCAGAGGCCACTGCTCTCAGCTCGTACATGTAAAAAGTATTTATTTCTTTGCCCGACTGTGCTTCTGAAATTATTCTCCCCTGTCAATATTACTCACATTCAAGCCCCAGTGAGAAAAAGAAAGATTGAGAAATACACCGAGTGCCGGTGTCATCTTGCCGGTAACTGCCCAGGCCTCGGCTCAGCTGTTACATCCGTTTCAGACAGGCGAGGAAATAATGCAAACAACTGTAACCGAGCATGTGCCTGGCAGGTGGAAGAGATTCCGGCCACTATTCCAAGCGTGAAGCAGGCGAGGGCTCCGGCGAACTCCCTGCGCGCGAGAACAGCTGCCAGAGCCACTTAACTCGATAACAATGAAAGGAGCTCCATTGCCCTGGCATCATTCTCATTATTTGAAGTGATGTTTATCCTTTGTCTCCGAATGACACAAGCCTGCATATGCACTTTACATATATGGAATGCTATATTTCAAGATGTACTTGACACCAGTGTCGGACTGGCCGTAGTGGGCACTGGGCATATCCCCGGTGGGCTAGAGGGGTGGGGGCTGGTTTTGTTACTGGGGCCTGGTTTTGCAGGTCTCTATAGGACCAATAACCCCCCTCCCCCTTTCCGAGGCCGGTTTGTGCAGCAATCTGCCAGGGTTGGGTGCTGTTCCCAGTCTGGCCGTGCTTGACGCATGTATCATGCTATAGTTGATGATGCTCCATCACTACTCACTATGGTCATTTGTGTACTTTATTTTGGTCCCCGAATTTACTTTTGTGAGGTCAGATTGCTTAGTCACTGTGCAGTGTAAAGCCTGTAGCCCTTCCCTACCATCTCCCCCTGTCCACCCTCTACCTTTTTAGTTGGGTACACCACATTGCTTGTTGGGAATCCTCAGACGCGACCCCTCCTAATATTATTGGGCAAGCCACGCCTGTGAGGATAGGAGCCTGCGGTGTGTCACACGACATTCCCAGTATCTCACCTTGAATCGTGTGCCTGGTGAAGTTTTCCAAGTAATTACTGGGAATGTTTTCGAATTGGAAAAAAATTGAAAGAATGTCCGGGCTGTACTTTCATTTCTTTTTTAGCAATTGGCCCAAGGTATTTTTCCTCATTTTCTAAAAATTAGGCAGAACTTAGAGGTGCATGGAAAACAAAGTGGTGACAATGATGATAGGAGAAAGAACACTTCCGAGCTACCTTCTTCAGGGATAGCATCAGCTCAGGCTGGAGGCGTGCCTGTTCTCGTGCCTCACCAGAGAGACTGACAAGCTATTAAAAGCTGACAGCCCACACAAGGCAGGGCAAGTGAAGCACAAATGACCCCGACGATGTGTGTGTCCTTACAGAAGTGCAGTTAATTGAAAAAGTTATGTCACACAACATGTTATGAGATGTTCAACGAGCCATGAGTCGGAGATTGGCATGTTGGTGACTCTGCATTGAGTGGATGAATGGCTGCCGTACAGTTTTCCATCCATTTCTGAAATGAGCCGTACGTTGTTGTCTTGACTGCATACCTTGCTCATTGTGAGTGTAGTAGGGTTTGCTGGTGCATCCATAGGGCAAGCTTTGTTGAATGACTGTGAAGAGACGCTCACAAATGACTGATGAGTTGACGTGACCCTTCAATAGCCTGAGGTAAGATCCTGCTCATCCAAGAGGATAGCTGTCCTCGCCTCCTTTCGAAGACTTGTCCGTAAACCAATAAGGTTTCACTAGAGACTTCCAATGGAAATACAGGTGAGCCTTCTTTGCTGGTCAGGTGTGTCAAGTCAAGTGCAGATGAGTGTTTCCGTTGAAGTAGGCAGGAATGCCAGGAAGGTGAAGCCTACTCCTGTTAGAAGCAATCTCCCAGCAACCACTCCTCCAGCTGCCTCCTTTTAGTGTACTTCAATACAAAAAGCTGTGGAGTTCTTTGGAAAACATGTTGGCTCTGGCTTACACTCACTTCCAAGGATTGGTTACACAGACTAAATTGTGGTGGTCAGCTGTTCACTGATTGGTTGTTGTAAAACGAATTCTGGTCTCAGGTGGTCATAGATTAAATGATCACACAGAGTGTGCAGTGGCACTCAGATGTGCAGAAATCAGATACGCAGCAGGATGTGGCTCTTAGCTGTTCACAAATTTGCTTCAAAGGCCAGGCTTTTGCTGTTTGTTTAATACAAACTGGTCAATGTGCAAAAAACAATGTACTTCTGGCCCTCAATGATATGAGGAAATTGAGTGGGACCATTGATTCTCATCTTAAACACTTCTCCTCAAAGATGAGAGCGTACTTTTCATATCGGAAACACCACAATCCATCCTGTCTTTGCTATTCGCTACAATTTATCTCGAAAACAGCAGTGTAGGAAAGTCAAAATGGAATTCTGCTAGTTTTTGTGAATCCCTGGTTATTTATGTCTCGTACCTCTGTGCCAAATTCTACTTGTCACGCGTTTCACTTATAAATGATTACACCAGATGGAGATTGGAAAAAGACAAACGCTTTTTGAGGAAAGTAAAACTATACAAAGACATTGATCATTGCAATGGTCCTAGTAAAGTACTGGGTGACGTGTGATCTGCTCAGGATAATGGTTTTTGACAGACCCCATGAATAAATCTAACCATGTGTTCTAATCAAATCTTTGGTCTTATCCCTGAGCTCTGTTTTCCTTTTCAATGCAATCTAGGTACCTTTTACTTTACAGTGTGTGTCACTTAGAGGACATGGCTTTTCCCCAAAACATGCAACTATTCCTTAGCATTAACTACTCCATTAGTTAAAGAAGCAGAAGACAGCAAATATAGAAGATCATCAATCCATTGGAGCAAGTGGGGGTGCAGCTGCACCTATTCTGCAAGCACTGAATCTGGGTAACACTGATCCAGTGGCTTTGTGTCACTAAATCTGTACATATATCTTTATTTAAAACGTTCGTAAAAAAGACCCTTATTGAAAAAGCCAGCTTTGCTGTACTCACAGGGATACCAGCTATACAAATGGCAAAGATGCCAATCTGTGATACTCTAAATAACTACCCGATCTATAAAAACACCCAGTGGTTCAGACAACAGAGGTAAACCAAACACAATAAACCCACCCTAAATACACCTTTGGTAGACTTGTCTGCCACGACAAAGCAATCTTCATCGAGGTTGCATATAGGCATTGTGTAACAAACCAACCAGTACCACACCATAGTGAGAAATTAAAAACGTCAATGTCTACACCAAAATTATGTGAAAATCTAAAAATGTTGAGAAAAGTTAAGCAAAATTTAAAAAAACATGGACATCTTCATTATGAAGATCTCCGAGTCACATGAGAATAATGAATAGGCTTATAGTGGCAGTATCCCCATTGACTGGTGGCCCCCAGACCAGCCAGCAGGTAACTGACTTCCCACAGTACACGACCCACGTGTCCGTTATGACATAACTTAGAAAACGTAATATGTTCACCTTCCATAATGCTATACACAGTAAAACACATCTAATTTCCTTCATATTATTAAACACTAAAATTGTAAAAACAGAATACTATTCCACAAGACATTAACTAGACTAAGTACAATGTTACTTGTCCATAAAGGTAAGACCTGACCCAGAGGTGGGTCGGTTTGATCGGGGGGATTGCCATACACACTCCCCTAGCCTGACAGGCACTCTGCTCATGGTGGTACATTCAGAACTCTTACATCATACAATTCTCAACACATCACCAACACCACTGCCCCTGGTTACACCCCTATCTCCCACTGACCACACCTAGCCGTCCCCTGCACTCCCTATAATTCATCAGCATTATACCTCCACAACCTTCTTCATGCAACCCAGCACCCTCACGCACACACCTTTCCTCTGATACATTGCTCCTCTTCTCAAGTTCCACCTGCAAACAGAAGTATTTTTTCCAAATAGCAGTATCAGCAAAAATCAGGATTTTAAGTTGTGCGGTAGCAACCGCACAAGGTAATTACCACGCAGCCTTATGCTCCAGCCTCAAGTGGTTGTCCCTAACTGGCACCACCTTATATGGCCCTCCGAGTTTCGACACTCTGAGACCCACATGTCCTACCCTCGCCTTAACCTAATGGCCTATCTTCACCCATTCCTGAGCGGTGTCTCACCCCCAATTTCCAGTTTTTTTTAAAGGAACTTCTCTCTTCCTGACCAATGTCTTTCCACACTTACTTTTCCATCACTTTCACATCATCTCATTTCCTGTTTCCGCCATCCCGTTTGCTTCAGAATGATATACTGCTGTCTTACAGTATTTCACTCCCACCTGTTCCAAACACTCATGACGCATGTCTTTAGATGTTAATTGTACCTCATCAATTGTTACCTAATACAATAAAGCACCTTCTTTCCCGAATATTGTTCTAAGAACTATAATGCTACTTGCCCTGGTAATTGCCACAACAAACTCTTCATCAAGTCATCTCTTGTCCGCATCTTTCATCAGCACCATCAATCGTTCTGTCTACAGCAGACTCATCATAAAACCTATAAAGTCTAAGCAGATCCTCTCCCAAGTAACTTCTGCATCCTCGATATGTTGGGCTTTCTTCCCTCCAACTTTCAACAGCAATCCTGGTCAACAAATTGCTGTAGGATCTCCAAGTCACATTGACCGGTATTCCTGAGGCCAGTCAGTTAGAAACTGACTTCCCGCAGAACACAACCCTCACATCCCAGATGATATAAGTTAGAACACTTGTAATACTCACATTTCATAAAGCTGTACACATCATAACATATTTCAAACTTTTTGGCAAAATTCTCTCAATAAAGATCAATGCAAAGAAGCACTGGCAAATCTAATAGGTCTGGAATTGGCCAGCGTGCGATATTATTTACTTGTTTTTTTCTTTTCAAACATGTAGTAGACATTAAAAGTATAAATATAACAAGAAGTAAAATGTCTAAAGGTGGTATGCGTATGTTAGCAAACAAAAAAAGTCTCATCCCAAAAATTTCCCACAGCAAAAATGAAATGTAATGAAAACAGAGATTGGTCTGGCAACAACGTGAACTAATTTCTAGGTAGATATGGACATGTTTAAGAGTGAAACACATCACTTACAGTGAAAAAAGCCAATCACTGAAGTGGGCTGGCTAATTGTTGTATTTGTGGGCTGTGGGTGGTAGAAGCAAAATGTGAGTGACACTTGAACAAAACACTGGATGAAGAGGTCCTACTGAAAGCTCCTCTATGTTTGTACATCTATATGTATGTTTTTTTTAATTAAGACTTTTTGGAAAGCATGAGGCTGACTAGACTTCTGAAGCTGTCTCTAGGCTAAATCTGAAAACTCAATGGGTAACTAAAAATAAGGAAAAAGCTCATAAATGCAAATCAGTAGAACATAAATGTTGCATAAAAAATTATAGGAAAACAAAAAAGCGTAAACAAGATAGCTGATTTACAAAACAATTATACATACTTAGGCATTCAATTTGCAAGACCTGCAAGCATTGTATCCGAAGAGGGACCAACCTGCAGGCTGTATCTAATTTGAGTTAAAAGTGTCTAGGTACCTCTAACTCCAAACTCTATTTAGACACACTAGCTTTCAGTCAAAGCATTTGGAGCAGCTCAAAGTAAAAACTTGGGCTGTTGCACAAAAATATGTACTCAGTCAGGAGACCACTATTGCTTCCTGCTGGTTCTTGTTTGTTGAGACTTAAAATAAATTATGAAGCTTAAAAATCTTCAACAGGGACAATATGGACGCTGTATTTTGGTTTGAGCTCCAAATTGGTGATATATGACTTGTGGTAACTAGCAGCCATGCCTGGGCATCAGGTCTAAACTGTTACAAGTAATACAAGGTAATGGGCAAGATCAATCATACTTATACACATATGACTTAACCCCTTGCATGCTGGTGACGGCTCCCGTCCGTCATGGCACACAGTGCTCATGTGCTGATGACGGCCGGGAGCCATCACGACCACGTCCGCGATCGGAATGTCCAGCACAGGAGCGGAATTCCGACCGCAGGCAAGGGGTTAAAGATACTGCTTGGCCCCAATCGGAATTGTTTACCGTGGGTTAATATTTTAAACCATAGCTCTTAACAAAGTCTCAGGACATCTCTTCTGTGACCCAGTTGTGGCCTCCCTTACCAAGGACACAATCCACGTGGTGCTGTTCAGTACACATAGCATTTTCCAATACTTTAAGAGAAATCCTGGCAAACCTTTGGATGAACACTTTTAGCTTACCCTAAAATATTTGCCATATCTAACTCGTCTTTTTTTTATGGCAAATGATGTAAAACAAGTACTGTGGGATTTACTTTCAGGGTGTCCAAATCCTACAGAGGCTTCTCTAGAAATGTCAAAAGGCAGGTGGATTCTTTCCTACAAAAGAGTTCTGTGTTTCCTGTGTAACCCTCCCACAGAATCCAATAATTCCCTTCACGTGTAGATGCCATTTTTATCCTATTATGAAATCATTAGGCAGCACCCTATGTAACTTTGCAACTAGCGAAACTGCTATGTTATTCCCAGCAGGCAGAACTTGAACAACTGGTTAATTCATAGTTTCAAGGCAGAGACATGTTAATCCCGACAGCTCTGCCTCCTCAGTGTCGGGGCATTTGCCACAGGAAGTCTTTTAATTTTCAGCGGTGACCAATCCCACAGCTGGGCCATTGGCATCAGTCTCCCAGTGAAGTTTCTTTCTCAGTTTTTGTAAGTTAATTATTCACAGTTATTAGCTTTGACTGGGAAAAATATGAACTTTTATATTTCTCGTAGCTCCTTAAACAAAGAGGATCATTATCGTCTGATTGCTTATTTTTTTTCAGTCAAAAGTACCATTTTACAGCCACATTCATATGATTCAGTGACACCAAGCCAGGAGGAAAAAATAATATATGCGCTGCATGAAAGCGAAAGGGCAGTAATCTGCCGTATTTATCGGATGTATGACATTACAACGCATGCTTTTACATCGCATGCTTTTACAACGCGGTTTTTACAACGCATACCATTACAACGCATAGTGCTTTTAGGCGCTGGATAGTGAATTGTTTAATTTACTATTCCAACTCCAGTCCCCGTAGATAGTAGGGAAGGTGTTGGATAGTACATTAAACACATTCCCTATCCTAGAGCGCCCCCCAGCGCAATGTGTTGTAATGGTTTGCGTTGTAAAAGTTGCGTCGTAAAGGCACTGCGTGGTAAAAGTTGCGTTGTAAAGGTTGTTCACCGTATTAATCATTATACGGCGCATTCCTGTCCTTTCTTTGCACTGGTGCACAATGTGCTGTCTATCGCCAATGCAGGCACCCTTGCGCTGTGGTGCAAGGGAGTCTGCATTTCAGGAAGGCCTGTTTTTATGCAGGAAGGGACACCTTCCTACACAAAAACAATCCTTGGAGGCATTTTCCTCTTTGTATGTGTGCTGCAGAACGCAGCACACGTAGAAAGAGGGAAAACACGAGAAGAAATAAAGATATTTCTCCCCGTTGCCCCTCACTTGGGGAGGCGCAGCATTTTTGACACATTCCCAGATCTACCATTAATGGTAAATCTGGGAATGCACCAAAATCCATGGGTGGATGCCTGGGAACGCTCCACCCATGGCATGCCTCCCTAGGTCAAAGTAACGCAACACAGTGATTTGCGCTGTACTGTGTTACTCTAGATAGGTGGTCTTGCGTGGTTTGATAAATCTAACTTAGTAGTTGCGTTAACATTGCACCCCTTGCGTGGTGCAAAGGAGATAAAACTATTTGATAACTATGCCTTCAGTAATTTTATAAAAACAACAGTTGATGGACAGAATGCAGAACAATGTCATACATTCACCCCAATACAGAGATCTGGGCCTAAATCCATCGTTTTGTTGCCCTCCATGCCATTCCAGTTTGAACCCAGCCATATGCAAATCAGTCTTGACCCTGTGCCTCATGGGAACAGTCCAGCCCGAACTGCCAAGCCAGGATGCTTGTTTCCGGTCCAGGGAAGACATGGCTTGGCAGTTCGGGCTGCACTGTTCCCATGATGCACAGGGTCAGACTGATTTGCATATGGCCATGTCTGCACTGGGGTGGTGGAGTGAGCTAAAGAATGATGATGGATTAAACCCAGATCAGTTGACTGGGGATGAGTGTTTGATTTTCTCAAACGCTCCGTCACACTCCGTCCATTATCCCCTTTGGTATCGCTTCAGTAATTTTACAGCACCCAATTGTCGTAAATTGTCTTTAACGGATATTTTCGAGCTAAGAATCCGTCAGTGAGCTGGGGGTGATGAGACTGCTGAAACTGAGACTTCTGAAACTGAAGACCAGCAGAACGCGTCATTCTAACTGAGGCCTTGACATTCCTCCCAAGCAGTGCATGGCTTGTGATTGTGGTACAACATGGAGGAGCCACACATTCCTCACTAATTAGACCTGAGCTCAAAGAACTAAATGCTAAACATTCTTTGGCCACGGAGCATTTAACTTGGCATCTTTCAGGAATGGTGCTGAGCAGATAAGAACAACATTAAACAAACCAGCCAGGTGAAGCCTGAGGTAACGGGGAGATGAAAAAGAGCGATATGCGGAAAAATATTTAATGGACGGTGCCTTTATTATGGGATGTTTCCTTCTCCATTTTTTAAACCATAACTTAAAGCTCCTTCACATGATGGTAACAACTTGCTCGTCTGTACCAAAAATACCATGGTGCATCTACTCTTTGAACAAGTGTTTTTTTAAATTAACCCTCAGAACCACGAAGGTGCTGTCTAACTCATGGATAATGTAAACAACAAATGGAGACGGGGTGAGGGCTTTTTTAACTCAGGTCCAGCATACATGCCCAAATACTGAGAACAAAGAAGGTAGTATGCAGTTCCTAAAGGGTAAAGAAGTGACTGTGAGGTAAAAGGCTACAGAGTGATTAATCCAGAAAGGGGATGGGGAATTCCTCCTTTCGGGTAGAGTGCCCTCACACACCAAGCCCGTTGGGTGTCATGCTTCATCATTGGGCATGCTCTTCGTTGGGGAGTCACTTCTTTAACTCATGGATAAACCATTCTAGCTCCTTAGTCTGAAACAATTGAGGTTTGTGTGCAAACATTTGCTCACAAATCAGGATTCCAGCTTATGCAGAAATGAATACATGTGGTAATTACTGCACACTTACATTTTACCAGAAAAATGTGCAAATGGCATAGGGGCAAGTGGTAAAAAAGAATTGAAAACATGCTCTATCTAGTGCTCAAAACATGAATAGCACATGTAATGCCACACTCTAGCATTGTGGTGTTTACAGGATGCAGTTATTACCAACTATTTACCCATTCATTTGTAATGAACCCCTTAAAGTTTGATTGATCTAAGAAGCTAGATTGACTTGCTATGAGTGGCTGGAAAGCTTTCTAGAAGACAGACAACAAGGTGTGAAACTAGGCTCCCATAAATCTGTCTGCAGGAAGCTTACCAAGGGTGTGCCACAGGGCTCATGTTTGAGCCCCACGTTATTTAACGTATATGTGGCCCCCTTGGCAGAGATTATAAGATCCCATGGGTTCTCACCAATCTCTTACGCTGACGATACTCAGCTGCTGTTTCCCTTTCAAACCATCACACCTGCAGTCATGCAATCTTTCCAAGACGGCATGAGAGCGGTGGCAGGCTGGATGGCCCAGAACTTCCTCCAATGCAACGTGGCCAAAACGGAGGTCATGTTGTTTGGAGGGGCCACCCTGCTCTGGTCCCCGGAATGGTGGCCACCTGAGCTTGGACCTGTCCCAGCGCCAAAACAAACTATCAAAAACTTGGGGGTATGCCTAGACCACACTCTGATTATGAAAGATCACGTTAACCAGGTCACGGGAACGTGTTTCCGTACAATTGGTCTCTTGCGGCGTATCTTCCCTTTCCTACCAAACATCTATAGGAAAACGCTGGTTCAGGCACTAGTTCTCGGACGGGTAGACTATTGTAACAGTCTACTCATTTCCGCCAACCAGGAACAACTGCGCAGACTGCAGGTGGTGCAGAATACCGCGGCAAGACTCATCCTGAATGCTCCTCCCCGTACCCCCTCCCGTCCTCTTCTTTCCCACCTTCACTGGCTTCCAGTGCAACAACGGGTAAATTTTAAACTCTGCTGCATTATGCACAAATGCATCTATGGATCTGGCCCCAAATATCTGAAAGACATTTTCTTTCTCTACTCTCCCGGACGCACTCTACGCTCCAGCAACACTATGCTGCTGTATGTACCAAAGGTCACCAGAGCGAGACAGGGTGGTCGGGCCCCCTCTCTTAAAGGTCCCTTGTTGTGGAATTCTCTCCCTCCCCAGCTAAGACAAATTCCCAACCTTCTCAATTTTAGAAAGAAATTAAAAACTTACTTGTTCACACAAGAATAGCTTAGCCTTCCCTTTGTTACTCCTCTACTACAGTTTGTCTAACTCTTACAGAAGCCACGCGCGGAGATACCCCTTCGGGGCTGATTCAGGCGCGCTATAAGACTATAAATAAATAAATAAATAAATAAATGAGGCAAACCTGTGACTCCCTCCTTACACAGTGATCTTCGCAGCTGACAATTTGAACTACAGGGAATTGAGAATTGTAGAAATAAGTGGAGCACATAAATTACTTTGTCTGCTGGGGATAGCGCATCCAATTGTTTTGAAGTGAAACTCACTATTCTCCCAACACAGGTAGTTTTTGTTGCATTGCAGGAGCAATCAGAATGAAAAGATCTTCCTTTCAAAATCTGTCACTTTTTGTCTTCAGAGTCTTACTTTTGAATGCCCTCTGGAGTCCTGCAAGCTGCCTATCAGAATGAATCTATTATGGTGTAAACTGAGCTGGGTGGTATCAGGGCCGGGCTGGGACAGAAAATTGGTCCTGCCACCAAAATAAAAGTGGCCCCCTATCAGCGAATCTGATAAGTAAAAAGGTAGCCCACGTTCTGCACATTTTGGCAGCTTTGAACTTGTAAAGACACACTCCATAGGTATTTTGCAGAGTATGGTAGACTGCATGCATTTGTGAGTGCTGCAGACAATGATTGTGGTAATACCACAAAAATCAACAGTAAAAATCGTCCCACCAAACCATAAAACAGCCAAAAACTTGACCTGTCCTTTCAGGCTCTGCCAGATTTACTTCAGTGTTAATTGAAATATCACATAATAAAAACAGACATATTAGACATATATCAGAACGTTCAAGCTCATAAAGAGCCTGTGACCGCTAACTAACTTACCACTGTGCCGCCCTCCACTAATTGAAAATAGAAAGAGCACTATAATGATTTAGGTAACATTGGAATTTTTCAATGATACACGATAGAGCGGGCAACTCGATGTAGGTTTGAAGATCAATTCTTTGGATCAATAGATGTCTTTGGTGCTTCTTTTGCAGATTGGTAATGGCTGAATTCTAAACTTTAATATTCTAGCGAACTCTAATGTTGGTCCATTCAGGACCACTCACAGAACCACGCGTTTTTAGGCATGCAGATTCTGAATTCTGATTTGGTCAGATACTATTTTTTACTAAGTTAAGCATTGTCCTTGGTTTGAATTGTTGTGCAAGTTAGTAGGATTTTACAATTCTATGTTATTTTACTTGCTGAATGGTAATTCCAAATTTTGTTTGAGCTGCAACAGTAATGATTCCCATCTTTGTCCATGCGCTCAACTTCATCCCTAATGTTTCTTAGAACTTTCATGATTTCAATCCCTAAGCAACCACTTTCAAATTACAAACGAGTTAAATAATTGGTGAACCTTCCTTGGAACTAACCGTTAACAAGGGCTCTCCTTTCAGTGGTGGCTACCTTGTACCGAGGGTGGAAAGGCGGATGACAATAAATAAATAAAATCAAACAGACTTACCTTCCGATACGATGTCCTCCTTCGGTCTTCTGGTAGGCTTCAACATGGGACCCAGCAGCAAACTCCCCTAACCAAGCCTTGCGCTGCTCTCATCAGCTTGAAAGCAGCGCCAGGATTGGTTGGGGCGGCCTCACTTAGTGCTCCTAAGAGCACCGGAGGCATGCGCTTTCTCTAACCTAGATGAGAAGTTTAAAATGCGCATGTCTGGATGGTCGTCGCAAGATGGCTGGCCACAGAGACATGCACTTTTTAAAGCACACAGCTCCCTGCTGCTCACCCAGCATGGCACAACTGGCCCCACCCCATCCTGTCACTCAGTTCAGGATGGGTTGGGTGCTGAAACAGGAATAAATAAACTTTATTACCATTTTATTTTTCAACTCTGGCCTTGGGCTTTCTTTGTGGTTTCTTTTGTGCTACAATACTCCTCCGCTCAAACGGAGGAGGCGCCCCTGTATGTGAGTGAAGACTTGTGCCGTCTGTCTTGTGCTGATGGACACTTCTCTCAACTCACAATATTTTAATGTTAAATGAAACCCATATGTCGTTGTTGCCACTTTGTCTCCAACACCAGTCTGTGGCTCCCAATCTCGATTTGCTTAACTGGTTTTTACCCCTCACAGAGTTAAAACCACATCTGGTTCCAAAATGAAATCAGTCTTAGTTCCCTCTATAAAGTAGTTAGGGTTAGAAGTAAATACATTTAGATTTTCGCTCCCCCAGCAGGAGACCTGCCGCTTAGCTCAGTCGTGCAGCACACAATATTTTGTGGGCTATTACTGGCAAAAAGCGCCGTGTAACAGTATCTTGCATATGTAATCAATAGGGCTTGATAGGGCAGGAGGAACCCTGGAGGTACTCCATGCACAAAGATGCAAACATGAGCTGTCAAAAGCACTTTTGTCCAACTCTTTAAAAAGACATACTCAACAAACTTGTTAGACCCAGAGATATCTATTTTTAAAGGATTAGGAAATAAAATGTTTCAAGTCTGTAGAGAAGCTTGTTCGGATTATGACACAGACTATACCATTAAAGTTCCTCAAGAACGGATTGACCTTGGAATGTATGTAGTAGTAATACAAGTCTCCTTTTAAAATTCTCTGATCTGCCAGGCTGCACATCCACTTTTATGTCTGTCATATGTAAAAAAAACAAGCTTCCATTGGAATCAAGCTTCATGGACAGAGGCTACAAAACATAAAATAATAAAAGGCAAGAACAACTGAAATCTGCAGATAAGTGTCTTTTTAAAACGAGCACATCATGGCGCTATACCAAACGCAATCGTGAATTAATCCACAAAAACCACTCCATCGCATTTATGAGTTAGAAATAAACCAAACATTACAGGAGTAAGCTGGCACAATAGCTGAGCAAGTTAAGAAGTCAAACCTGAAATCTACATGGCCTGCTATCCAGGGATTCTGTTTCTGGCAAGGTAAACTTAGCCCATCACCCCTCTGACATCAATTGCCGCCATTAAAGTTGACAGTAATAACTCATTATTTAACTGAACTTAGGTATGGCAAAAACCGTGGCATTATCCTCTTCACAACCAAGCATTGGCAATGCAAGTAAGTCTGGCTCATAACTGATAGTGCCTCTTTTGCAATTGATGAGTTAGACACATATTAAGTCATCATACATGCTCTCTGTCACTTATCCTTGACCCCAACCATCCACCCATTAACTCATTAGGATGATCACAGACTCACAAACTCAACAAGTATATGCAAGATAGATAAAATAATAGTAGATAGATGAAAATGTACCACCACCTAAACATGGTGAGCATATACCTGAAAGACAAAAATAAAATTATTTGTAGTAAACTATTTCTATTTTTAATTGTCTCGAGAGTGGTTGCCAAGTTATAATCTGATAGGGGGATACAAATGAATGACGGGCTAAGTGGTGTAAAAACAGAAATACGGCGAGGCAGCAATTTTGTTGAGCGAAACAAAGAAATACACAGATAATCAGTTTTTTATTTCTCCTTTGTTCACAAATAATTTTAAACATTAAGAAAAAGTTAACGAGTGATAAAACGAAATGCCAGGGAACTCTTGTCCAGGCTTCGAGTTCCCTCCAGGAAGATACTAAAAATCACTGTTCTCAAAGTATTGGCATTTTATTGCTCTATTTACTGGCACAAAAATATCTAGATCAACAGCCTATATTACAGAGCACGATTGTATTACTTAGGTCTGCACTATAAGTTAAGAACAAAGCTAACGTAACGGCTCCACATTACAAGTCTGACGTTTTCTTCCTTTTGTGCACTTCCATCTATGAATGAAGTCTTAACGTTATAAGACTAGAGGTTCAGCAGGAGAGTCCCCCGATGACATCCAAATCATAATGAAAGCGAATCCACAAAGTTGGAGGGTCCTTCTTCTTCCTCCTATTTTTAAGCAATGCTATATGTCCAGCACCTTCCCAAATTCATGACGAGGTGGTGGTATTCTCCGTCTTCACATAAAGGGCTCTCAGACCCTGTCTCAGAATTATTGATTAATAGCTCTCTGGGATACCAGTGGAACCCTGTTTTTAAGGTACCACTGGATGGAAACCTGTTCTCAAGGCCCTTCTTTGACATCATCGGGTGTGGTGTAGGTTACTGGAATGCAATACTCCTAAAACAATCTGATTTGCACACCCAACGCTCTGCATCTGCTGAAATATCTGTAGTTCATAACATTTAGGTTAAATATAGATTAAACCAATTTAAGCTGTTTTTATAGGTTTCACCACAGCATTTGATTGCACAATTTGGATAACTTAGACATCCCTGCAGAGTTATGAAGATGAATGAGTGCCCTGCTGTAAGGGCCTGAGTTTTACCAACTTTAGGCCCATGCCAACCTCGAACAATTACACTGGTAGCAAAGAGAAAATGAATACCTCCAATAGAACCCTGGGAACAACAGGGACATGGAGTGGGAGAAAATGATAGAAACTGGACTGGAGCTCACTCTTCAACATCACAGCACCTCTTTCGAGCCTTGGCACAATATGGAGTGGGAATTGATGGAATAGTTGCTATGGGTCTGGCTGCAGAGCAAACAGAGGTAAACCGGTAAGCACCCTTTACTAGTTGAGCAGACTGATGCAGGAGCAATAAGTAGAAAGGCTTTATGGGGTCAGCAGTGGGTACGGCATTGATGAACAGGAACTGGCCTGGAACCTAGAAAACCGTCCTAGGATGCTGCTGACAACTCACCAGTCTAAATCTAAGAGGGAAATGAGAAGACGACTCCCAGAATATTGGATGAGCAAAAGGTAGGAGAACTAACGGGGAGCCAAAGAAACAGAAAGGAATATGCAACAAATGCAAGGGCCGAAATATGGGTGTGAAAAAGCAATGGAACTACTTGCTGCCAGGCTATGGTGGTCCTAAGTAAGGCTGTACCGCTAATGACCCCGAAATGACCTCAGCCTATTAACTGAGTAATAGACTGATCTAAAGTTAGTGGTTTAGCGTTTTGAATAATCTTAATTTCCGTAGTCCTGTCTTTTACCTTCTCCAAACCCCTCTTTGTGTAATATTACTTCCATACACCAGGATCCTTAAGCTTTCACAGAGGTACCTGGTGCTGGGTACTAATGGAATGAGGTACTTGGAATGTCTACTTGCATTAACACACACGCCGGCACAGGTAAGAGCCGTGGGACGGTGGGGCGGGGTGGCAGGGAAGTCAACATACGATGGGATAGGTAAAATCGTGAGTTGCTTTATTTATTTTTTATTTAATTTTACCTATGTTATGTTATGGTATGTTATGTTATGTTAACCCAACTTGTATAGCGCTACAGCTGCCTTAGGGAAGCGGCGTCCCGGCGCTGCCAGCAACAAGTCATAGAGACTAAGGCTTAAGCCGGGGGGAAGAGATACGTTTTGATTTCCTTCCGAAACATCAAATAGTTGTCCAGACAGCAGATCTGGGAGGGAAGGGAGTTCCAAAGTTTAGCCGCTAGGCAGTGAAACAACCGTCCCCTGGCACGTGCACGTTTCACCCGAGGGACCGTTATCAGGCATTGCCCCAAGGAAAGCAGAAGGCGCAAAGGTGTGTAAGGCTCTAACAGGTTGGCCAAAATACCCAGAGAAGACGTCTTCAGAATTTTAAAGGGCAGGAAAAGGATCTTGAATTCGATACGCTTGGCCATAGGTAGCCAATGTAACCGTCGAATGGCAGTGGTTGTGGGTAGCTTCTAGGGAGCCCAAGCGGGGCTCTGGCTGCTGCATTTGGACCCTTTGCAGATGCATGACCTCAGCCTTATTTACCCCCAGGTAGAGTGAACTGGTGTCGTTCAGGCTTGACAAGATAGCCGCCTGGACAATCATTTGTCGGGTGGATGGATCAAAGTACCCCAGCAGGGGTTTCAATCCCCGTCGTGTGTCAAATTGACCCCCTCCCCGCCACACCTCATCGCCATTACCTGTGCCTGCAACACCTACACAGTGGAATAAAACACAGAAGTCTTCTGGCACTGTTTCTCTTCTCATTATACTTGTTTGATTTTCCTCAGATATTCCCTCGGACCGGAAAATTTCCACCATTTTTGAGTGATAGAGCATTCCATACTGTACTGTATGCAGATGGTGTTATCTTTTTTGATCGGTCTACAATGGCTTCCAGCAGTGTCATAATTTTCGGAAGTTCCCATGCATGAAGTCACTTTTTAAAAGTTAGCATCGTCAGAAGGAAGACAGTAATCTTTTCCTGGCATAAAAACATCTATAAAACGTAGCTGAAGGCTAGGTAATAAAACAAGCATTGTCAAGCTATTGGCGTTGGCAATCGGTGGGGGTGGCTAACGGAAGGGTGCAGACACGGGATGAATTTAAAAAGCGCTATGAAGCGGCTTCGTAGAGCTTTTTAGGTTGAGATCGAAGATACGGGGTGGAAAGGAAGGGGAGAAGAAAGAGGGGCAGGATGAAAAGAAACAGGGAGGGATGGGCATGGGTAAGCTAAATCATAAAAAAGAGACTCAAAATAATTCAGGTAACCAGCCGCAGAGTAAAAGTGGATACAGACTCTGTTGCTAGCACCAACTAGAGCAGGACAGCTAAAATAGCATCCACACATCCTGCATAGGCTCATGTGGACTATAGAGTCAATGAATACCTCGGAATTAAGTGCAGTTCACTTGGCTTGGCAGAGGGATAAGTTAAAACAAGCATCTGCAATGCATTAGGTCTCGCATTTACGCGAGTTTGAGCCATTGGCATTGTAAATGACAGTGCCTTTTATTTATGATTTGGTTTTTAAAACATAAATAAAAGGCATTGTCATTTACAATGCAAATAGCTTAAAGTCTCGCAAATGCGAGACCTATTGCATTCCAAATGCTTGAAGGCATCACTGAGTTTCCCCCTGCTGCCATAGCCCCTGAATAGCTACTCGTTTGCTATGAATTAAATAAACAAGCCGATGGTCACAACTGTGCATGAGAGACGCTCCTGCAGTAGGCGAAACTCATTAAAGAAAATAGTGCTTACCAGCTAAAGAAGACAGCCCTCACCGGAGGTTACAAATGATGACAAGGCGGTACTAAGTAGGGACTAACAAGCCTAATAACAAATCAGAAGCCAGCTTTTAAGATGGACAATGTCACAAGCCGATGACAAATATGGCCGGGGCTTAAAATACATACTGCAATACAGCATGACTCGCAGGCAGCGCATGTGCTGCCCAGGCCCAACCTAAAAAAGAGCTATGGCTGTCAGCATTGACGTGTCATAGCTCTGAAAAAATAGTACCTGAATTTCAGCACAAGCAGCAAATGGCCAGCGGAGGGAAACAAATCAAAAAGGTAAATCATCTGTACTTGGTCCGTGCGCCAAGCTCAGCAACAGAAGTGGGTATGGCATGCACTGCCAAACGAGAAAGGCATCAAAGATTGACAATGATGCCAACAAATAATTTTCTATGGGCGGGTTCCAAGCCCCTTATTTACTACATGAGTCTTGCAAGCGCTAGCGCAGGCTCTTGAAGGCCCGACCTAAAATCTCTACCTAGCTTTGTTCGGATCTTACGAAGAGCAACTCTCCAAACCTCCATATTCAGCAGCACTTTTTGCACTTGATTAAGATCAACCAGGTGTATAAATGATCTGTTAGATGTTCAACATTTGATTCAATGCCTTTTAGACTCCCCATTTCACTCTTGTTTCGATTATTGTTTTGAGTACTCGTTATTATTCCTGTATATGATTATTGTATGTACTCCCCTTATCTCTCTATGCTCCATCACATAGCCCTATCCTACTCGTGCACTCAGGTTATATTGAGCTGTTATGTTTGTACTAGTTGATTCAATGCCCATTAGATTCCCCATGTTAGACTAATGTTCTGATTTGTTACCTTTGCCTCAAATTGTAAAGCGCTCTGATATCCTTCGGGATCAAGTTTGCGCTATATAAAACTTTATAAATAAATAAATATATAACATTTATGAACGAAAGGTGCGGCTAACTCTCCTGTACGCAGTTGAGTTTTTGTCATGTTACAAAGAGTTTTTGAAAGTAAAATCCAAGTAACTGTCCTAAAAAAGACTGATGACCCCACATAAGAGGTTTCAAACTGGAGCATTGTTCCTAAAAGTTGGTCTAGCGAGCACCTAGCATGAAGCCCTTAGGGCAATAGCTTGTTGGTGCCTTCGTATCCTTAGGTCAGCCAATGATTCCTTATGTCAGGCATGAACTTTCAAATGGTTCAGGACACCTGTTCAGATTTTTGCAAACTTTAAGCAGGGCATCACTGATTTAAATAAGAAGAATGTGAAAACTATTTCGCAGAAGAAACACGAATTATGAATTCGGCAGCAAGAGCAAGCTATCGATCCGAGGTTGCAGATTGTACAAAAAGCTGAATTGGCAGATTTTAAAAGAAAACTGTGGTATTTAGCGTGTCTGTGGGGCAAGACCTATCACACTCATTATATGATCCTAACAAGTTATAATTTGCCATTAAAATGCATCACAGGTAGATTAGAGTTGAAACGACTGTGGGAATGTATCCCTCTTCTCTGCTACAGAAGTATAACAGATTTTAAAAATCCAATTTCGAATAGAGAGATTAGTCAATTCGGACATCTGTTTCCGGGTGGGGTCTTTATGGCGCTGGATGAATACAAATCACATGTCAAGTTCTACCTTTTCGATCTTTTCATGTACTTTAAACATGGACAGATGGCCAAGGCGACATTCCTCAAATTCCCACTTGCACCTGTGGAGTAGACCCCTTGACACAGATGTTGTCATCGGATAGCAATAAGAGATGGGTTTCAAAACTTTATAAACTGTGCTTTGACACTCTAGAACATTTTGATCTCACTGGACAGTCAATGTGGGAAACTGGCCGTGGCGTAACTATAGAAGATAAAGCCTGGACATATGTTTGTTCTCTATTCAGTTTAATTTCCATGAATCAAAGTCACAAGGAAACATTAACATTTCACTCAATTCAAAGTACCTAAAACAATTAGTCAAAAATCAGGAATAAGACAAGACAAAGAGACACTCATCTGTAGCCTGCTGGAGCAGTGAAGAAAGAGGGGGCTTAGAGGAAGACACAAACTAATATAGGACTTAGTGCACTCTGATTGGTTAAAGATTTACTGTTTACTTTCCCGGTGTTTCATGGGAAAGGTAGTTTTTAAAATGTTAAAGCTTCTGGAGATCGATAAAGTGGAAAAAGTTTGAGCATAATCCTCACCTTCTGTCCTGACGTAGAATCAAAGGCACAAATTGCTGAGGTTTAAATTCATTTCTATACTCCAGAATCATTTAACAGAATGGATCCCACAACCAGCACGGAATGACGGCGCTGCTCTCGTGAAGAACATACTTTGTGCACCTTGCCTGTGGAAGCCCTGCCATAGCTTCGTTTTGGTGCAAGGTGAAACTAATAATTCAAGGCATCATCAGAACCCCAATAGATCTGTCTCCTCTAAGTGCACTTCTGGGATATGTAGCTGATATTCC
This sequence comes from Lissotriton helveticus, assembly GCF_964261635.1. Lineage (NCBI taxonomy): Eukaryota > Metazoa > Chordata > Amphibia > Caudata > Salamandridae > Lissotriton > Lissotriton helveticus. Next base: position 361,098,793 of record NC_136065.1, on the reverse strand, counting down.
ACTACCTGTCATGTATTCCACTATCTGTCCGGGGGCTCACTGCTCTGCTATTATCGCCGGCGAAACGTGGCGTGGCGATGACATGTCTTACTTGGCCTCCATCAAACATATATAACTGTTTTTTGTCAATATGCAGCTTACCGCAGTGATACAGCTGATTTATTTGCTATGCTACAAGTAACCCATTACAGACAAAACGCAGACATATGGGGCTATCTGCGGAGATATCTAGAACGCAGTCTCAGGCAGATATAGGATGTATTGGAGGAATATATAGTGAAATGTTGCAAATGCATTTTGATAATCATATTTGTTAGAGTGCTTTTTTTTCCATAGGGCAAAGATGCCCACGCTCATTATGCCATAGTTACAAACCCATACTGTAGACCACTTGGTAGTTGAACTCACAGACTATAGCGGGGGGGGCAGATACCCATATCCATAATAAAAATCCCCACTGGCTTTTTTCAGAGCCAGTTCGACTCCTGCGTCCAGGAGGAGGGCACGGTTAACCGCCCACCTAGGATTCTGCCTACAACAAGGATACTGAAAAAGGATGTACGACATTACAACGCATGCTTTTACCACGCATGCTTTTACATCGCAAGTTTTACAACGCATACCATTACAACGCATAGTGCTTTGGGGCGCTGGATAGTGAATAGTTTAATTTACTATTCCAACTCCAGTCCCCGTGAATAGTAGGGAAGGTGTTAGATAGTACATTAAACCCATTCCCTATCCTAGAGCGCCCCCAGCGCAATGCGTTGTAATGGTTTGCGTTGTAAAATTGTTGTCGTAAAGGCACTGCGTGGTAAAAGTTGCGTTGTAAAGGATGTTTCCCCTGAAAAAGCATAGTCACAGCTGAATGATTGGAGATATGCCCTGGCAAGCAGTTGGCCTCTTTAACCTTGTCTGATATGGCACTATCTACAAAGAAATAGTAAAATCTCGAAGAATGGCCATTTTACTTATTGTGGAACGTGTACCCCCTAGTCTGATCCAATTGGTGATTCTGTAGCATGCTTCTTAGGGCCTGTCTCATCTTAGGTGTATGGACACAATCTATCCCATTCCCAGGTCGAAAGATGGGAAGGATCGTCATCATTCCGGCCACGTAAAATGGCACAGATGAATTCATAATTGGAACAAATCATACCTGCAAAGAACCATCTACCTAAATTATCAGTTTTATAAGACAACACTTCCACCCCTGCTCCTTTCCTCAAGAGAATTGCAACCCCTTTGCAATACTCTACCTGATCAGAGACTACATATTTGTCAATCCACCTATATTTAGAGCAGAGGGCTCTTCTCTCAATTGCTATTATGTGGACCTCCTGCAAGATCATTAGATGGGCCCTGCTCACTTCAAGTTACCAAAGCACCAATCTTTTCCTCCGTTTTGACCTAAGGCCATTGAAATTCCAAGTTAAAAAACATATCTCTTTGCCTATCCCCATTTAATTTTTAAGAATCTCCACCCCTTCTTCCTGCAGTGTAGTTTATATTGGTGCAAGCAATTAAAAAACAGCAGTTTGTATGTAATCAAAGTAAGAGATAGTATGCAGATTTCCTCTCAATTTGTATATATATATACTACTTTGATAAAAACGGTTATTACACAAAGATATGTATTTTCTGTTATTCTGCCCCACAAACACAAAATTACAACATGTTTCGTTGTTTCTTGAGGCTTTTCCTGTTTGCTATTAACAATATTCTGCCTAGAATTTCCAAGTTTTATCACTGGTGATTAACATTGGTTATAGGTTGTCATTAGAGTTTATGTAATGCTAAACTGTCTGCATTAGTACAAGAGAGTCTAGACTTCTGAAACTGGGACCAGGTGTCTTCTGTTTTTCTAAAGTACAGGCAGCTGGCTGTACTTCTTCATAGTTTGATTAGATCTCTTGAGGGCTCGTTTACCATTGTGCAGATACCATTATTATTCAAAAATAGCAATAAGTAGAATACAGCCTTGAACTGGAAGTCCATTCAGTCTAGTCCCTTGGAACAATGCAGTGCAACAAACTTAAAACTATACATCGAGCACTGCATTAACATGCGTAGAATTAAAATAAAAAAATATCAGCACAATCGCATCGGTGTTATCTAAGGCAAATAGGTAGTATTTTGCACAACCACTGATTGAACCATATCACACCTTATAGTCAGGGCCACTGGAATTATGCGATTATGGTATTTTTGCATAATTATGAAATTGCTGCATATTTATTTATTTCATTTATTTATTAAATTTATAGAGCGCACTATCACCTTGTAGGCATCCTGGCGCTAAGCAGCTCAAAGGCAGAGGTGAAACAGAGAACAGAGACCGGTCATCTAATTCTTGGGGAATAGCCAGGTTTTTACGCGCCTCCTGAAAGGGAGAAGCTCCCTGATTTGCCTGATCTCCCAGGGAAGACTGTTCCACAGTCTAGCTGCTGCCACTCCGAAGGATCTACCCCCTGACCTGACTTTCCTAAATCTAGGCACCTTCACCAGTCTAGCTGAAGACGAGCGGAGCGGCCTAGAAGGGGTGTACCAATCAAATTTTTTACGCAAGATCATAGGGCCAATCCCATGAAGGGCTTTGAAGACCAGGCAGAGAGATTTAAAATGCACTCTCTGTCTCAATGGGAGCCAGTGAAGTTTTGCCAGAGCTGCCGAGGCGGAGGACCTTCTAGGCAGCCCTAAAACTAGTCTGGCTGCTGCTGACTGGATCCTTTGTAGTCTATCCAACAAGAAGTTGGGGGAATCCAGCAGGAGGGCGTTGCAGTAGTCAAGCCTACTGAGGATGGTACATCTTGCCACTTGAGCGCGCGCCTGAGAAGGTAGTAACGGAATTTTTTTACGGAGGGACCTAATAATCGCGAAACAGAAAGCTGTTGTTTTTGTCACCTGGGCTTCCAAGGTAAGCTTGCTATCAATCATGATGCCCAGGTTACGGACAGTTTTTTGCGGCCGGACAGAGGTCTAGAATCCTGCAGAAATTGTCAGGCAGGAGATAATGGATCCTGTTTGCAGCACACACGATCACCTCTGTCTTGCCTGCGTTAAATTGTAAGGAATTGGCCTGAAGCCAGCGGGCCGTGTCCTGCAGGCAATTGTGAAAAGCCTCTACAGACGTTGAGTCCTCACCATCAAAGGAGAGGATCATCTGAGTATCGTCTGCGTAATTCACAATATCAATATTATGAGACTTAATGACCACAATCAGAGGTTTTATGTAAATATTAAATAAAATTGGACTGATTGCCGATCCCTGTGGTACACCATGCAACGCAGTAGAAAAGGCGGATTGGAACGGAGGAAGGGACACTGCCTGCTGTCTATCCTGCAGAAAAGAGCGGAACCAACGTAGGGCACAGCCTCTCACCCCGGCCTCACTAAGTCTCTCTAATAGGATTTCGTGGTTTACCGTATCAAAGGCGGCAGACAGGTCGAGTAGGATCAGAGCAGTTGCCTGCCCCCTGTTTGCCCACCTCTGAAGCTCGTCCATAACGGTAACCAAGGCAGTCTTCGTCCCATGAGCCGGCCGAAAGCCAAACGGAGTCTCTTCTAGCCAACTGTGTTTTTCTAGGTGCGAGGAAAGTGTGATGGCAATAGCATGTTCCACAATTTTAGATGGGAACGGCAGTAGGGAAATTGGTCTGTAGTTTATAGAACAATCAGGGTCAAGAGATGGTTTTTTCAATAAAGGGGACACTAGGGCTTGTTTCCATTGTCTGGGAACTACACCACTCACTAGAGACTGATTACAGATCAGGCGAAGGGTGGGGAAGAGTTCATCCTCATACTCCTTCCAGATCTTATGTGGTACTGGATCCAAGGTTGAACCGGAGGAGATACCCTGTGCCAGGCGACTGAAGTCCTCCGCCGATAACGGCAGGAACTCTGACAGAGTTTCAGAGTCCAGCCATCCCTGGCCATTATCCACACCCTTTGACTCCTCCCTCGCAGGAGCGCTCATGCTCCTAACCTCAGAACCGATATTCCCGGCTGCCAGCTGACCACTTGCAAGATCATCAATAATCCGCTGGATCTTTTCCTGGAAGAAACTAGCCAAATCCTCACAAAGTTCTTGGGAAGGAGCTATTACATTCCTGGAGCAGTCAGGGCTGGTAAGACTGTTCAGAATATTAAAGATGCACCTGAAACTATTAGATGCATTACAAATTGCGGAGGGGAAATAGTCAGCTTTGGCCCTTCTGATCTCATTTTTATACTCTACTATTTTTTGTTTCCACAGCAGCTTGTCTTTCTCCTTATACCCCCGCCTCCGTCTCCTCTCAGCCTGTTTGCATGCGAGTTTCAGGTTTTTTAATACGGAATTAAACCAAGGGGCAGAAACTTTACCTTTGCCACTATGTTTTTAGGTCTCGGCTGAACGCGCGGAAGCGCGTGTCCGGCGAGAACCTATTGTGGCCGTGTCTCCTTTCTAGGAGACACTCCTGGCCGCGCGCATCGCCTTGGAGGCGATTTCAAACGAGCATGCGCACGCGAACGCTCGCTGCATTCTCTCACACACACACACAGAAGCGCCCATGCATGCACGCACGCACGCACGCACATACAGCCTCCCCCACACACATACACACGCGCACGCACACAGACACACGAGTGCTGCCCCCCTCGCCCCCCCCCGCACCCCGCACCCCGCACCCCCCAGCCCTTTCTAACTTACCGGGGCAATCTCGGGGGACTCCGCCGCTGCAGCTCTTGCCAGCTCCTTTCACGGGGCTCCCTCTTGGTCAAGGGAGCCCCGCAACAGTCGCCTAACCTCCTGCTGGCGGGCCCGGGGCTCTCCACTGCTCACAGGAGCCCCGGGCCGCGATACGCATGCCTCCTCTTCCGGTCCTGACGCGGCCCCGCCCCCGTCACAGGCGACATTGCCTGACTTCCGGTGGGTGCGTAGATTTTTTTAAATGGTATGGTGAATTCAACTCAGTTGGGACTCTTCACCCGACTTTACATACACCGACAATTGTCTTACTCTACACACAGTGCCTCTAGGTGCATCTTTGAACTTTGAAACTTGAGTTGTTCCCAGATCATTTAACTTAGTCTATTGTCCCGGTCCATGAGAATCAGCCCGCCGTGACGCGGTTCCTCGCCAGCACTTAGCGGCTGCAAGCATTCGCGTGTCACACGCACGCGCTCATAAGCAGAGTTTCGGGACCGGCTTCTGTTCCTACGATTTATTCAGTGACTGGCAGCACCTTCCTCGAGGTAAGCCCATCTATAGCGCACGTTAGGCTGTGCATTTGTTTAAACTTTTCAATAGTGCCATCATGTTTCTGATGACAAATAGGTAACGCGCCCTTTTGTTTCAATGATAACATTTTAGATTCATGCACGGGGCTGCCAGCCTGAATATAACGGGACCGCAGAGGAGCGTTGAGTTACTGTTTCACTTTTGTAATGTATATACCATACCTTGCTGAATATCGGGATGGAAGAGTGATGCTTCCTTTCCTCTTTTTCCCTTAGATTGTGCGCCCTCGTGCTTTAACAGTGAACTTACATCAGATCGGGTATTATGCTGTCGGATATTAAACTCCTTGCCCTGCAATAGCGCCAATCGCTTTATTTGTTGGATTTACTATTTTCTGTCCTTATTAATTTACTCCCATCGCCGTTTTTAGATTTCTTAATTGAATGGCCAGTCTTTTAAATTACACGTGCCACTTTTCCCGGTGTTGCACTTTGAGCTATTGGCATTGTTAAATGACAACGCCTTTTATTTATGTTTTTAAAATCAAAACATGAATAAAAGGTATTGTCATTTAAAATGCCAATAGCTCAAAGGCGTAAATGCAAGACCTATTGCATTGCAGACTTTAGTGGTGCCTTTTGTTACTTTAACAACCTCAGCGTCCTGCTGTCCTTCATTTGCATGCCACAGATGCTGCAGACGAAAGATTACAATCTTTCTCACTCAGCTACTTCACCCTTAATTAGCCTGCCTGGTTTCCTTTCTCAAATGTAGGGATTTACACATAAAGTTACACTCCAGTAGACTTTCAGTCTGCGTTTTTCCCCCAAACAATTTGAGTTTAGTTGCAAACACGTAGCTTCAGCTTTCCTTTTAAGAAAAGAAGTGCTGGTGTTGTAAATAGACAGCAGCTTTACATTGTATATGTATTTTACAACAAACATGCATGTAACTCTACATTTGTTGTTTTGTTTCTTAAATAAAAACTTTTTTTGTGTGCTTCTTACTTTAAGGGAATAGCAGTACTTAGTAAAAAATGCACATGATCCAAAAATATCGCCTTTAGTGGAGCCACAATACCAATTCTATGTATGTGTACCTACAAACACTCGGCTACAGCCGCTGTCCTAGTACATAACTTGCAAGAAATAAAAGGCCGGTGCTTTTATGAGGCAGCACCTTTACACTGTATTTATTTTTTAATTAGCAGAACGAAGGGCATATAAGCTAAAAATGTAAACTATATTAATTGCAGTGTTTTTTCTACTGCGTAATTTGAAAGGAAACCTGTGCGAGGGCTATTATCAGAGGGCAACTGTCTGCTGCTGCTGAGCGCCACAACCCACCAGTTTATATGTAGCATTGCGCGATCTTTGTTTATTTTGAGACAGAAATGTGCTGTGGCTTTGGACATGCAGCAGCTTCACGCCAAGTATTTTTGCCTGTCTAGAAAGACGACCATAGATAGACCTGTTTTACCCCATCCTTGTTTCATGTTGGGTTAAGTCTTCACAAGGACATCAGGCTTAAACCCGTGCCCACTCTAACACAGCAAAGGCCGCATCTGTGGTTTCTAGAAATGGGTTCCATGTATAGGATTCATTGTCTGACTTCAGCATGCACCTTCTCACAACCCCTTCGAGCACTGTTATCTTAACATTTGTGTTTCTCTCTCTTACGATGTCTGCCCTGCCACTATTTACTTGGTACCCTCACACCTCCTCACCCTCACACACCCTCAAACCCTCTCACCCCCTCACTCACCCTCACACCCTCACTCACCTTCACCCCTCACACACCCTCACTCACCCTCACCCCCACACACCTTCACCCACCCTCACTCACCCCCTCACCCACCCTCACTCACCCTCACACATCCTCACACCCTCTCACCCTCTTACACCCTCACACACCCTCACCCACCCTCACCCTCACTCACCCTCACCCACCCTCACCATCACACATCCTCACACCCTCACTCACACCCTCACCCTCACCCACCCTCACACCCTCACTCACCTTCACAGCCCCTCACCCACCTTCACACCCCCTCACCCTCACACCCTCATACCCTCAACCCCTCATCCTCACACACCCTCACACCCGCACCATCCTCACAACCCTCACCCCTCACACCCTCACTCACCATCACACCCCCTCACACCCCCTCACTCACCATCACACCCCCTCACACACCCTCTCACCTCACACACCCTTTCACCCTCACACACCCTCACTCACCCTCACACACCCTCACTCACCCTCACACCCTCACTCACCTTCACCCCCTCACTCACCTTCACCCCTCATACACCCTCACCCTCACACACCCTCACTCACCCTCACTCACCCTCACCCACCCTCACTCACTCTCACTCACCCTCACTCACCCTCACACATCCTCACACCCTCACACACCCCCACCCACCCTAACACACCCTCACCCCCCTCACTCACCCTCACACCTCCTCACCATCACACACCCTCACATCCTCACACCCTCACTCACACCCTCACGCACCCTCACTCATTCTCACACCCTCACACCCCCTCTCACACCCTCACACACCCTTACCCTCACCCCCTCACCCCCTCACCCTCACACCCCCTCACCTGCACACACCCTCACCCTCACACACCCTCACTCACCCTCACCCTCACACCCCCTCACCTGCACACACCCTCACACACCCTCACTCACCCTCACACCCTCACCCTCACACCCCCTCACCCTCCCAACCCTCTCACCCCCTCACACACCCTCACTCACCCTCACTCACTCACCCTCATACACCCTCATCAGCATAGCATAACAAAACATAGCATGGCATAACAAAAAAAGCATAGGATACACAACCTCACAACCCTCTCACCCTCTCACCCTCACCCTCGCTCTAACACACTCACCCTCACTCACCCACCCACCCTCACCCACCCACCCTCACTCACTCACTCACCCTCACTCACTCACTCACCCTCACTCACTCACCCTAACTCACTCACTCGCCCACCCTCACCCACCCACCCTCACTCACCCTCACCAGCATAGCATAACAAAACATAGCATAGCATAACAAAACAAAGCATGGCATAACAAAAAAAGCATAGGATACACAACCTCACAACCCTCTCACCCTCTCACCCTCACCCTCGCTCTAACACACTCACCCTCACTCACCCACCCACCCTCACCCACCCACCCTCACTCACTCACTCACCCTCACTCACTCACTCACCCTCACTCACTCACCCTAACTCACTCACTCGCCCACCCTCACTCACCCACCCTCACTCACCCTCACCAGCATAGCATAACAAAACATAGCATAGCATAACAAAACAAAGCATAGGATAGGAAAACATAGCATAGCATAATAAAGCATAGCATAACAAAACACAACAAAACATACCATAGCATAACAAAACATAGCATAACAAAACAAAGCATAGCAAAACAAAACATAGAATAGTATAACAAAGCATAGCATTGCAAAACAAAACAAAGCATAGCATAACAAAGCATAGCATAACAAAGCATAGCATAACAAAGCATAGCATAACAAAACATAGCAAAACAAAACATAGCAAAACACAACAAACCATAGCATACATAACAAAACATAGCATAGCATAGCATAACACAACAAAGCATAGCATAGCATAACAAAACACAACATAGCATAGCATAACAAAACAAAGCTTAGCATAGCATAACAAAACATAGCATAACAAAACATAGCATAACAATGCATAGCATAACAAAACATAGCATACCAAAACAAAGCATAGCATAACAAAGCATAGCATAACAAAACACAACAAAACATAGCATGGCTTAACAAAACATAGCATGGCTTAACAAAACATATAATAGCATAGCAAAACACAGCATAGCATACCAAACACAGCCAAACATAGCATAGCATAACAAAACATAGCATAGCAAAACAAAGCATAGCATAGCATAACAAAGCATGGCATAGCATAACATAGCATAGTATAGCAAAACATAGCATATCATAGCATAACAAAACATAGCATAGCATACCAAAACAGCATAGCATAGCATAACAAAACAAAACATAGGATAGCAAAACATAGCATAGCATACAGCATCACTCAGCACCACCACAGCATCACTCTGTGCAACCATTCAACAACAACTGGTTCAAATATGTTATCTCAATGTTTCAAGCTTTATTACAAATGTAACAAAAAAATGTTAATATTTGACATATGTTCTTGGATTTTCGTCACAATAAAATACACTGAACATAATCTTCACAAATGTTATTTACAAAAGTTTATTGCCATTATACATTACAATAACTTTTATTTAAGTATTAATTATTTAAAAAAATTAAAAACCATTGTTATTTCTAATATCAATACATGTAAGTCACGTAAATACAACACATATTGCATTACAAATGCTATAGGTGTCACATTTGCGAAAGTTATAAATATTGGCATGGTAAATGACAAAGCTATTAATTTAGCTATTTTCAAAAACAAAACCTAAATAAAAAATTTGTCATTTACAATACCAATAGCTCAAACTTTCCTAATACGAGACCTATTGCATTGCAAATGCTTGTTTAAAAGGGGCACAGGAGTCCAAGATCGAAGTGATCCTTAGACACAGTGAGGCATAGTTCTCCTCAACCAACTTATCAGGGGAGAAACTTTCAGTGACTGTGAACATAGAACCACCGCTCCTTAGGCGTGCGAGAGCCTTCCATTTTCTATTACTGTATTCAGTCGCCGAGCGCGGGGCCTGGGTTTGAGTGATCTTAGATTTGACAGAGAATTTCACCAGAAAGTGGTCCGTCCAGTCCATTGGTAAAATTTCACCAATATGCAGAAGATGGATTTCGGAGAAAATTAGGTCAAAGAGGTGGCCGGCCTTATGGGTGGCCTTATAGACCTGCTGATAAAGGCCAAGACCTTCACAGAAATGGAGCAGGTTGTGAAGGCCTAAATCAAGAGAGCCATTACACCACAAGTTGAAGTCCCCCAGGAGAATCAGCCTATGGTGAGTGGCCGCCAGGGTAGTGAGGGTATCAAGCAGTGAGTGTTGTTGCTGAACGCTAAAAGCCCCAGGAGGCCTGTAGCAGATAATCCCTGTGCAAACGAGGCCCGACTCATTTTTTATAGTCACGCCAAGTAGTTCCAGGCCGATAACCGCATCAATGTTAAAAGCCCCAATCTTCCAGGAGTCTCTATGCCCAATACTACATCACCTGCTGCATAATCTGCAGATTTTAACAAAATAAATTGCTTCAAGCTCAAACGGATCAAAATTTACAAAAAATGCAGTGATACTCATTGCCGTACAGTGGAAGGCACTTTGCAAAGGTTGACTGGTCACCTTTCTGTTCCTTATTGCTATATTTGGGTATTAAGCTGGCACGAATGAGGTCCAACCAATGCCCAGATGGTGTTCATAAGTGTACAATGACAAAATAATTAACTAATACTATCACACAATGTGCCCCATTATTATGCCACATAATTTGCCTTTTCTTGCTGCATAATTTACTCAGCTTTGCCACATAATTTGGCCCTCCCCAGCCGCATAATCCCAGTGGTCCTGCTCATAGTAGGAGAAAAGGTACCACTAATGCAATGTAGGAGAAGGAGGATTGATTTCATGGTGCATCACACACAAATTAGTAGCACCCTCCAAATTCTCATGAAATACCGTTTTTAATTTGGACAGCATCCCTTACACCATATCCTCGGCTGTAGAGGACATCTCTCTAGAAATCCAGAAAAAAAACTGCTGTATCATCATTGATGGATTTGTTGTATTTATTGCCCTACCATGCCGTGACCACACAATTGCCCTGCCCCACATGGAATTTAACAACCTGAATTTAAGCTGATGATACATCAAATCTTTATGAAACATGTAGGAACATACACCAAGGTCCCCAAAGGCAAACTTCTGTTGATTCAGCACAATTTAAATTCTATCAAATTGCACACTTCATAGTAGGTGCAATGGGATGCATGTGCATCCATTTGGTGCCACCAAAGGCCAGGGAAGACGACATCTAACTGACTTTATAGGCCACGTATGGTACCAAGCCGACCTCTGCATCACATTTACACAAAAATACTGTATGATTATCTGACATTATGCAAAGCTATCACCCTAAGAGGACACCACTTCTTGGTCTATAGCACATATGCTACTGTATCTGATTTATACAGTCACATTGAGCTAGGAAAAACACATAAGCAGCCTTTTCATGTATCATTGTTTTGAAATATCCTAACTATAACGTCCCTGTAACCTTTGGTTTTTTCAGTGAATTTATAATACTTTTTTATTTTATTTCCTAACTAGTGGAGAAAGGTGGCGGGCCTCCCACGAGCTGTCAGCAATTCCACTTTGTGCAACTTACTGGAGGTAACAGGAGGAGTTATTGGACCCCAAGGGCTCTCAGCATCCATGGGGACCTCATCCCCCAACAAGTAGTGCGGCAGGAGGTGTGTTTGCAGAGTGATGGAGAAAGAGGGTGGGACCTCAGATGAGCTCTCAGCAATCCAGCTGTGTGGGGATTATTGGAGGTAACAGGAGGGGTTCTTGGTACCCAAGGCCCTCTGCATCAAAGGGGACTTCATCCCCCAACCAGTAGTGCTCCAACAGGCATGTTTTTAGAGTGGTGGAGAAAGGGTGTGGGGCCTCCCAGGAGCTCTCAGCAATCCCACTGTGTGCGACTTACTGGAGGTAACAGGAGGGGTTCTTACTCCACAAAGATCCTCAGCATCAAAGGGGACTATATCCCCCAACCAGTAGTGCGCCAGGAGGCACGCTTTTAGAGTGCTGGATAAATGGGTCGGGGCCTCGGATGAGCTCTCAGCAATCCAGCTGTGTGGGACTTACTGGAGGTAACAGGAGGGGCTCTGGGCCCCCAAGGACCCTCAGCATCTAAGGGGACTTCATCCCCAACCAGTGGTGCGCGAGGAGACGTGTTTGCAGAGTGGCGGAGAAAGGAGGCACGCCTCCGATGACTTCTCAGCAATCCTGCTGTGTTGGACTTAATGGAGGTAACAGGAAGGAGTTCTTGGCCCCCATGGACTCTCAGCAGCCAAGGGGACTTCATCCCCAAACCAATTGCGCGCCAGGAGGCTTCTTTGCAGACTGGCTGAGGAAAGGTGCGAGACCTCTGATGACTTCCCCAGGAGACCGCCATTTAAAAAAATATATTTTTGATAGGGGTGGGGGACCGGATTCGGCCTTGGAGACCCCATCCCCTGGGGCATGCCCTTTTTACAAATATTTATTTAGAATAGGGAAGGGGGGGTCAAACTGTGCCTCTCCCTACACCGGTTTTGGTCCCGTAGACCCCATCTCCCTTGGCCCAACCTTTTCTTTTTCTTATTTTATTCATAATAGCGGGGAGGGCCGTGCGCCCCCACCCTACTCCGGCCACTTTCGGCCTCGGGGACTCCAGGGCCCAGCATTTAGAAATGGGGGATGGGGTGCGCGGCCCTTACCTCCCCAGGCTAATTTTGGCCCCTGGAATCCCGTTTCAGCCATGGTTTTCTGGGTGCCCAGCACTGAGACTGCTGGGGGGAGCCTGAAGATCCCTGTGAACCCTGCCAGCTCTGCGCCTCCTAAGGGAGCTGGCATTGCTCTCAGATACAGTATGCTGCTGAACATGCAGCTCTCTGTGTCTGAAAGCAATTTGTCTGTTTACCTGCCCACTTGACAGCGGGTAGGGAAACAGACGATTGCTCCCCTTCCAGCAATCAAGAGCATGTTGTCAGCTCTTGCTTGCTGGAAGCGAAGTGTTTGCTGTGACTTGGCAGGATCGGTTACAGCTCCTGCCAAGCCACAGCAAATAGCTAGTTCCAGGGGGTGGACACCCAGCACAAAGTAGGAGCCCCCCTACTATTTTAAAACTGCCTTTGGCCCCAGGGAGGTGGTGATCCCCAGGGGGGTCCTTGAGGCCCCACATAACAAATAAATTAGCCCAAGGGAGGTGTTGGGCCCCAGGATACGGGCGACCGCAAGCCCCCCATTTCTGTTCTATTAGCTCCGGGCAGGTGGCGATCCCTAGGGCACATGGAGCGGGGCCCCATGCACCCCCTTCTTACTTTTCAGTTACCTGGCCCACCAAGGGGCTAAATATTAGAGAAGCGCAGTAGCCCACTCTTCTCTTTTTTTGTCAGCAGGAGTCACAGCTCCATCGTGGCTCTTGCCAAAATTCTTTTCAAAAACATATTATTTTTGCCCTGGCAGGGTCCATATGGGACACTCCCCCAAGAGGCCTGAGATGTCAAGGTATTCCTACCCTACTTCCTTCTCTTTTTTAAAAGTTTTTTGTAGGGCTCAGCTCAAGCCGAGTCCCAAGATGGCTGCCAACACTTCCTGGTTTGAAGTGTTGGCAGCCAATCAGATATGAGCACGAGCACTGCCAGATCATTGGAGGATCCGCTTCCCTATATATACAAATTAGGATTTTCCTTAATATTTCCAAAACTGCTGAAGGGATTTATGGCAATTTACAAAAAGGTCACTTTCTGGAGCAACAGCTACTTTTTTGCCAAATGTGGTGTAATTCCATTCAGCAGTTCAGGCTGTAGTTGTGGCTAAACTCTCTATCTGACCGTTCCTTCCAGGTTCACGCTCCCCCGTACTCATCCGGCAGTTTTCCATTAGGCTGTGGTGTTCCTCAAGGCTCTGCCCTCAGCCCCACGCTGTTTAATGTGTATGTCCGCCCCCTGGCCACATTGGCCAGGGAACGTAACATCGAATTAATATCTTATGCGGACGATACACAGCTGATCTTCACCTTTTCTAATAACATCGTGGGTGATCAAGCCAAATTCCAAGAGGATATCCTGGCCATTTCCAGCTGGCTAACGGAGAACTGTCTTCAGTTAAATTCATCCAAGACTGAAGTCCTCCTGGTTGGTCCGGACACTCAAAAGTGGGATGAGTGGTGGTGGCCCCCTACATTGGGCTCACCGCCTACGCCTAAGAAGGAAGTTAAGAATCTGGGTGTGATCTTAGATGATGCTCTCACCCTGGACTCCCATGCAAAGAGAATAGCTGGTACTTGCTATGGTCGCCTGCGCTCTCTGAAACCTATTCTTGGCTTCTTTGAACCTTCCATCCGTCAGACAATTGTCCAGGCTATGGTCTTATCCCATCTAGACTATTGCAATGTATTAATGCTTGGGTCCAATCTGACAGTCATCAATAGACTACAGAAAGCTCAGAACGCCGCAGCTCGCACCCTGTTCGGCCTGCCAAAACGTTGCCATACCTCTCAGGTCTTGCGAAGGCTCCATTGGCTGCCCGTTAAACAGCGCATTCAATTTAAAACCTTGTGTGTTATGCATAGAATGCTACATTGTTTAGGTCCTAAAATCTTGCAAGGAATCTGTTCCTTTTATGTTCCGCAGCGTGCACTCCGGTCTGCGGACCTTTTCCTTGCCTGTACTATCAAGATCCGGAGGTGCAGAGCTGGTGGCCGTTCCTTTAAGTTTCTGGCCCCAAAACTCTGGAACTCTATCCCTCTAGGTGTACGTTCCATCACAAACCACCTACATTTTCGAAAACAAGTAAAAACCTGGCTGTTTTCCTCTATTTAGGGTTCTGCGGTGAACAGATATCTTGCCGCATTCCTCCGGCTGTTATGTGATTGGACCTGTCTGCAAGCGCTGGGATGCCTCGTTGTTGGGGTAGCCATGCGCTATATAAGCGTTCTATAACATAACATATAGGAATTAACATGGGGAAAACGCTTTTTGGGGCCCTCTTTTTTCTCAGCCCCTGCTTTACGGATCACCATGAAATTTTCAAGACAGCAGCTGAAGTGAGCGTCATACTAGTTTTAGAAATGTCCAAAGGATTCGTCAAATAATGCCAATGTTATTGGCAAATGAAAAAACGCTCTTCCTATAGAAACTGCGTCCTGACTATAACTACCCACCGGCAACCGGGCAGCTTTTCTTTGGTAGGTGACTGGCACTGGTTGCGTTGGAACACTTCATGCTTTGACTGGAGTAGTATTGGGTTTAGTTTAGTTCACAGATGAGTCATTGTCACACTCATCTGTGTCACCTCTAGGGATATGAGAATAATGAGCAGAAAATGTGCGCATGGATGTAGGTCTACAAGTACAGTTGAACGAGTATGACGTTCTCTGCCCCAATCCCTCTATAAAGGCAGGGCCATTTTTATACCGAAGCCACACAGGGAGTGGCTTGTGATGGACCTTCCCTAGGGGCGCAACAAGCACCAGCAGCTTTTTAGCAATAGAATATTATATAACAGGTCTCCACAGTTCATAGTCGAAAATGTAGAGGAAGCGGCAAAATACGCCTTTGGTGCCAAAATATTGTGAAATGGCGATGTACAGTGGCAACGGATGTGTGGTGATTCCACCCATGAGTTGCTGCAACCTCATCTTGAGGATTTTCATCTGTTCTTCAACATGTCAATGTTTCTTTGGGAAGTGGATACAGCAGATACATCGATGAGTCTGGTATCTGGTATTGCTACCCAGATAGATGTATCTATGGACATTTCTGTGGCAATGGCATCTTACACCTCTTCTGAGAACTTTGTCTTTTTACTCTTTCCTTGCGTTGGCATATACTCTTCTACCTTTTTGAGGAGGAACTTGCTGTACTCCTGCAACATGCCTGGATGGGAACGCAGCATTTCCACAAAACATCTGCCACATTTCCAACAAAAATTGTGAATGCAGGCGGAAATTGAGTTGCATGATCAATAACAGAGTTATTGTAACTTGCCCACTGGTGTTCACAGTAGTGCCTGGCACGGATTGGGAGTGGTGGGGTGGGCGAGGGTGGTGGAGCTAGACAGTTGGAGAGGAAAGGTGAGGTTAAAAAAAAAAGTTAAAAAAATTACCTTCTCGCCTCTCTCCCACACGTGTCAGCCTCTCCTCTCCGGGGCCGGAACAGGCAGCAGCCAGGCTCCCTCCCCTAAGCCAATTTGGTCTGAGCGCTGTGGATCGGCGGTCAGCCAGGGAATGGCGACCTGGGCATGTTCTCCATGCAGACTGTAATGCAGCCTGCATGGAGAACATGTGAAGTGCGCATGACTGTTTTGGACGGACCCAGAGGGCCGGCCAGACATTCATTGCGCACTTGGAGTGGGCAGACCACTCCTCCCTTGCTCTGAGAGCAGAGCAGCCCAGCCCGCCCGCAAAGCTGCACAGCAAGAACAAATACAATGATAATAGCTTCGAGTTATTATCATTGTATTTGTTCTATCCTTCACTGCTTTGCACATTTTGTGATGCAGTGAGCGCAACGAAATTCATTTTATTTATTTAAATGTTTACTTACCTGTAAAACTCCGTAATCCATACATTACTACCCCCCACCCTGCCCCTCCCCCTGTCACCGCCCTACAGAAACACCTACTGCCGACCGCTACTGGCAGTGGGGCGACACTCCTTCGCAGAGGAGCTGCCACTGGATGTTTTTCAGTAATACTGCATATGCGGAGATTATCAAAGCCACCAACAGGCTTGGAAAAATGTTAAGATGTGACAGGCTCCCCTCCAGTGTCCAGGCAGAAACAGTGTGTGCATTTCAGCAAAAACCCTGCAAAAACTACAACATTCATTACGAGTAGAGAGGTAAATCCATTGAGGCCCAAATAGAGCTGAAATCTCCTAGTGAAACTCAATGGGATAATAAGAAATTACTAGGCGGAATCTGATCCGGAAGTACGGATTCTCCCAGTAGTACCTCATTTCGGATACCAAGCCTCATTCCTTGCACTGTGGTGGCACATCTTTGGGCATTTAAATGGGACGAGTTGTGTTTCCATGATTTACCTGTGGCTCACTTTTTGTATTAACATATTGGTTTAGTTGTGCAACTTATGAAAGATCCAAGGTAATCTTTTGTGGAGTAGCATATTCCTTGATTTTCTTGCCAGCCTCTAAGGTATGCATTACAGAATGTTCAAGCCTAGGTTGGGAGGTTCAGAGGCTAGCATGTCCAATCAGTACTTGGGCTCTCTAGTGCGACGCCAACCTTGGGGCAGCAGGGTGGCGCCTTGAGACCCTCACAGGTGAGTAGCGCGCTATATAAACCCCTGGTTGATTGATTGATTGATTGATAGAACATTTGCTGCTGAAACCTGCGGTGATTGGCAGGCTGATTCAGTGTTCCATCCTTCCGCCTGTTGGTAAATGAGTACAATAAGAGTTTGGTAATAGCAATTAATTTTGCTTCCACATGGCATACGTATGGCATGCAGTGCTATATTAAAAAACTCATTAGTATTATTGGTTGATTCATGGACTCTGTTTTTAGTGGAAAAAGATCCCAGCTAACAGAAGATAGAGCTTTAAAAGATCAGGCATGCGTAGCTCTGCCATTAGCCATAATAATTGGTGCATTTCAGGGGGATTACGTGGCCGTGCTTTGCTAATTGCTTTCAGATTTGCCGCATTAGTCCAGGAATCCCATACTCATGGAGATGGCAAGGTTACCATTTTGCAGCTTAGTGGTCCTGATCTCTGAGTCTGACGTTCTCCCTATGGATGCCCGGCTGCATTTATAATATTTGAGAATAATTGGGCATGACCGAAGAGTCAATCGGATACATCCCTTGAATGCACACTTTTTGCCATTTTGATTTTGGGGCAAACATTACAAGGGATGTGATCCATGGGCAGGAAATATCTAATTGGTTAACAGCTCAAGCATGACAGATAAAATGAGCACATGTTTCAGCTTTTTGGATCAGAAACGTCAGCTGTCGAAGATTCAGAGGTGAAGCACATTGTGGATGAATTTAGGGGTTCACAAAGAAAGGTGAAAGAAAGTCTACATTGAATGAACTACTATCATCATCGCTGAGAATATTAAATGTACATTAAAATTCTTGTTGAGGCACCCGTCTGTGACTACATCTACACCCTGCCCCACCGCACCGACGGCCCTAAGTTTTACCCGTTCACCGGGTTGGAATTATCACCGGTTCTTAGATTTACTTCACTCCCTTACAGCCCTGAAGAGATCTCTCCTGTTGACGAAACACGTGTCGGCTGGCGTTATATGTTTTGAAAAAAAAGAAAGAAAGAAAGAAATCTCCATAAAACAACGTACCTTTCACTCAACCGGTGTCGACCAAATTCTTATGTGTAAAACATTGTAGTATCTGTACTATTTACCTTACACGTGTGCCCAGTAACTGTTTAATACATTAAAATTCTTGTTGTAATTCGCACGTTTCATAGTTAACTATGGTTGCAACTTAAACATACCTGGAAGTACTCCCATTAGTAAAATAGCAGACCGGAAATCTGCACGTTTTTATTTTCAATATAGTTGTCGATAGGGAAGCTGAAACGTAGGATAGTGCCAGAGAGCGGAGTCCCTTGTAAGTTAGGGTTTAAGAAAAAATCCCGTAGTAGAAAAGCTGAAGTCTATGTAGTAGTGAAGACACCCAGGATAATGTAGGACTCAGTTAAGACTCCTCTAGGACCTGTGTTTCTTTTGCTGAAACTTTTCACCCAGTGTTGTCTCAAAACCAAACCTAGTCTAGAGTGTAAGCATCATGTAGAGGCTTTGGGAAGCAGAGAACACTTCTCTATGTGCCAGAAGGGATCCTTCTTTGGACTTTTATCTGTACCTCAACAGCGCCATCTTTGTGGCTACCTCAGATCCATTGACGTCATTTAGGGGTCGCCAGGGGTAGCAGCTGCGACTCCTGGCTTGCTCTATATTACCCTTAGGCCTGCTTTTGTGACCCCTGGCCTTAGAGGTGTCAAAACCAGTGTCTGCAACACAGGAGCAGCTCATTCTAATGGATGCTATTTGGAGCATCATTTTCCTTGTTTTGGTGTCAAATTCATTATTACACAAACAATGAATAATATTATTCACTATTAGAGAAATCCAAAATTGAGTATAATGAGCGGGAATATGACCGTTTCTGACAGCTACGGTACGTAAAATACTTTTTAATGTATGTTGAATGCAAGCCTGCAGGTACGTGTGTTTGAGAGGTAGTGCATGAATGTATGTGCATGTATAGTCATGTGTGCGTGTGAGTCAAAGTAAAGGCCAAATGGTGTGTGATGTTTCTTCAGCTACCCCTGGCATTTTGATGAATTTACCCCCATGCTCAGATCATGGCCATCACTTTGGTGTTCTGGAAATATCAAAACACTGCCCTCTTTGTAGTTATGTCAATGCCAGAACATTGCCATTGTTTAGCACCACAAAACACAGCTTCATGTGCCAACAAATAGGAAACAAGAAGCAATGACATAAAACTATGAACATTACATATAAAAATAGCTATACAGATTACAGTTCAAATCATGCATAACTATAAAACTAAAGGAAAATCCCTGAGGAAATAAAGATACATTTACAGTTCACATACACAAACAAATTGTAAAAAGAGATGTGTCCAGTATTCTTAGGCAGCATATTGCGTAGATTCCTAAACTTTCAGAAGCGTGCAGTCCTACTTGAGGTTGAGAGAACTGTAGAACTACAAGCTGGTGTCCATGCAATGGCATCTTAAAAATTATGAAGCCTTGGGCAAGCTATATATTTTGGGGCCCGCTGTTTGAAACACCTTTGAATGTATTACCCCTTTACGATTCATCCAAGCCTTCATGATGCCAACCAATATTGAATCATATATTACACCTTCAGAAATGGGGGCACTCAAAAACAGCTGAAAGCTCAACCTGATTGGTGTTCTGCCATTCAAAGAGTACCAGAATAAAGCTTGAGCAAGCATTGATGAAACCATTTCTTTTTGTGTTTTGAATTTGTTTTTTTTATTTGCATCACATACCTTTTATGTGGGATTCGGTGTCTAGAGAGCTAGCTACTCCCATGATAGCAAAAACACGCTAAGAGTGACTTGTTTGGTGTCTAGTGGACTAGTACCGAATATTTAGGCAAGACGTATGCACATAGTGCTTAAAATTGTAGATTTAGGGCCTGATTTATATCTTGGCCGTATAAATACTGTGTCGCAAGAGTGACAGAGTATCCATACTGCCAAAACCGTGGTCTGCCCCCGATTTAAATGCGGGAAACCTTAAGTTTAATCACGGCAGAGACAACTCTGTCTCTGCCGTGAGGTTCCTAGCAAAGCTGTTAGAAATTATCTATATAAACAACAGGATTCTATCAATGTGTAATAGTGACTAATTTTAATTTTTGTGATGATTATCTATTTAATAAGTGTGGAACTAGGCTCTCTCTTGAGATGACAAGACGAGGGCACTATGTGCTTTTAAAATACCCCTCACACACTAAGAATCCCTTAGTGTCATGCTTAATCAGAATCCTGTTGTTTATATAGATCAGTTAGGAGGGTGATTCTATCATTACCTCTACACTTCCTCTATTGTTGTTTTGGAGTTAGAAATGATCACCAGCTTTGCAGTAATTTCACAATTTGGCAGGCAGAGGTGCAGTCAAGGTAACAGAGTAAATTACTCCATCACCCTGACTGCCAAATCTCAATCCGCCAAATTTTAAATCATCCCCTAAATTGCCAAATATTTGTAATCACAAATATATCCCACTTGGAAACTGCCATTCTTGCTGCCATAGTGAAAATCAAAGCACTGCTCTGAGGAATTTCTCCATTCCATTGGTTAAAATCTAAAATCTTTCTCCTAAATTCTCTTACCTCCCCTGTCCCTCTTCGCCTCTTTATATGGATGGACCTCTCTGACTAGAAAGGTACCTGTGACCCAGGTGAGTAAGAATAATGGGATGAATTAGGATACACGTGATGGACAGAGACATAAAGAGGACAGTATAGTGAGAGACATTAAGCAGAAGGTGAAAGGGGTAGAGTAAGAGATGATGCAAAAAAGACATGTGTGGTAGGGCGAGAAGTAAAGTAAACAGAGAATGGCGGGGTACGCAGAAGAAAAGATCAATATAGGCAGAAAGAGACAGATGTGAGTAGAAAAGGGAGGTAATTAAATAACTAAGGATTTATCTGGTAGAGAAAGATAGAGATAGGGAGAAGGAAATGTGGAGAGAAGCAGAGAAAATCAGTACTCTAAGAGGTTAGCTAGAAATGTAACATAGAAAAAGAAGTGAATTTGAGAGGTACAAAGACAGTAAGAACCAGACAGAGACACTTTTGGAAAAACAAATAGATGCAAAGTAGAGAGGAAAAGAACAAAATGAGAAGAATAGAAAACCAGAACAGGTAAAGAGAGTGGTGTTGAAGAGAGAAAGGTAGGGAGAAGGCTAGTAAGTAAAATGTGGTTTGGAGCACACAGAGGAAGTCAAGAGACCTGAACACCAGAAGTAGAGAGTACAGAGCCAGAGAGTTGTTGAAGCTAGAGAGTAGAGAGGTAGAGAGTTGTTTAAAGCAATTAGTACAGAGGTAGAGAGTTGTGTGAGGACGAGGTGGTGAAGTTAAGAGAGATAGATGAGGTGGAGAAGGTGAGTTGAAATGGAGAAGAAGGTTGAGTAGGGATGTGCTTCTGTGAGTGAGTAGTAACGTATTTAGAGAGATGAATGAAAGGAAACATAGGTATATGAGATAAAGGAAAGGTGGAGAGATGATATAGTGAACCAATGGTGAAGTTACATCGAGAAGTTAGGTAGTGAGGTTGTTGTGGGGTAGAGAGAGGTGTAGTGAGGGAGATGTGAGGTAGAGAGAGAAACAAAAGGTGAGGGGGAGTAATAAGGTAGAGAAGGGGCTGAGAGAGAGGTAGAGTGAAATAAGGTAGTAGAGAAATGGAGAGAGTTGTAGAGATGTGTGGTAAAGGAGGATGGAGTTGTGTGAGAATAGTGTTCATTGGATGTAGGGGACATACAGTAAGGTCAGATTGTAAAAGAGGAGTGAGGTAAAGAGAGGGATGAGGTAGAGAGAGGTTAGGTAGAGAGGGTATTTGATAAGACTCCATGCAACAAAATACCCATCTGTATTCTATAATATAGAGTAATGAAATGTCACCCTGAAATGCCTATTGACTTTAACAAATGCTTTTTACAATCAATATAACAGGCCTACAGGTTTTATCATAACTTTTCATTTTAAACAATCAGGCCTTGTCACCATAACCAACTCAGACGTACTGTGTTCCCACAAGACAGCCATCAAATATACCATATTAAAATTATTAATACATACACAATTACAGCTGTCTAAACAATATAAAAGCCCTACTAATAGACCCTAATAATGATTATTATATAGCGCAAATCTTCTATCCCCATTGTTTGTTTGGGTGGGTCACCAGCACCAAAATCCTTGACTACTGCAAGATTCTGTGCAATAAAATACCTGCCTGCAAAGCTTAGCACAGTGTAGCAACGATCCACCCTCAAAAGCCTTCTGCTTTTAACACATGCTTGTCATAATAGGTAAATAAGGCCTATGTATTTGTCATAACATTTTTTTATAAACGTTCTCACACCTAAGGAATGGACCCTTTATCATTGGTTTGACACTATATCCAACAGAGACCTACAAAATTGCACATAAACTGGCAACCATAATGCATACAGGTATAACATTACAAATATCTAAATATTTGTAGTTTGCAAAACAATATACAACCCCTCTCAGTAAAACCTAGGAATCCTCATAGTGAGCGTCTTCTACTTTCAGGTTTTTCAGGGTGGGTAAACAAAATCGAAACACGTTCGTACTACTGTGAGATTGCATGTAACACAATACCTCTCCAAAGCCTGTAATATAGTGGGATACCAATTCACTGTAAGACGCCCTCTGGCTTAGACAAATGCTTTTCACAAAAAAGCCAGAACACTGCCTTTGTCATAACTTTTCAGACTTAGGACTTCATGCATAACCTTCCCCTGCGCACCAATCATTCCTATAGCTGTAATTATTAGCATGTCACCATAACCAATTCAGGCCTACTGTACTAAACACATCAATACACTAGTTGATGACAATTCCAAACATTATCGTTTGTGCACAGTAAAACTATGTCTGTGCACATGTAATGATCATTTCAGTTGAAAATGTATTGTCTGTAATTGCAGTGCACGGCCACACCATGCATCGGCTTAGCGTTACATTTTCCCTTCGGAGCCGTTGATGTCCAGCACGGTATACCATGTCTGTCAAACAATCATCAGTAGGCAGCCAATCAAGGTGTCCAACAGCAACTGTGACTTCCTCTAAGAAGTGGTAGTGTTTAGGATCACCAAACCATGGTCAACTCTCAGGGACATGCACCCTATAAGAGATTACTAGGGCTACATTGAATGTTTGTTCAGATAGGAAACAAGAAGAAGGTTGAAAAATGCACTGTCAGATCTAGGTAGTACAGGGAGTCAGACACAGCTGGCTGGCAGCGTATTGATGGAAGAGGCAGGTCTACTTTAAGGCAAAACAAATATGTTGTCACCGTACTAAAGCCAAACATATAGGAGGCAGGACACATAATCAAGGAGCCCCAATAGGACGTTACGGTACCCAAATCTCTTTAAGGTGTCCAACTCCCTTCAGGCAAGAGGTAGCAAGGTGAATCAAAGACATAAGAGGCATGTTTTCCAATATTCGAAAGTTGACGAGAGAGATATATGTTCAATAAATGCAGTCCTTAATTTGAGCCGGTGGTTTCCAGTGCTCGGCACCATTACTTAATTGTTAATACCGGCACTTATAACAGCTTACCCATGGTGGCGCTGTTTGTGTAATTTAAAGATGAGCAGAACAGTTTCAATATGCATTAAACCTGTTTGCCTCTTCTGTCGGCCAACGACCGTCGCGAGCACTATCTCCGTAGTGCTGCGCATGTCCGTTGGCCGACGAGGCCCCACCCTTTCTTTAAAGCCGCTGCATCGTGGCGGATTTTCGGCCGCGATAAACGGGCTAGAACAACTAATACCTGCTACGAAAGCCATTCCTATTGCTTTACTTGCCTTGAACAGTCTGAATTTTCAAACTTGTAGCAGTGAGATGGTTAGTAGTTGTGTAGGTGCTGTCATTGGCAGCGACGACAGTAGCAATGGGTGGTGCAAGCTGCGATGGCCTCCTGAGGAGGGCCCTGGTGCTTACTTTTCTCTTTTTATTTTTTTTACAAATTAAGCAATGAATAAAAGCTCAATCCTACTGTGCATGTAGGAGCTTTTAGCAGACGGACACACACAAAAATTACAAAAAGTATTAATTGTATATCCCATGAACAGGACCGTCCATCCTACATAGAAAGAGCTTTCAGAGGGAATAAATAAAGTGAAGTTTGGCACAAGTGACTTATGATACAAGATCAGGCAAGTTGTGACAAAGGCAAGTAGAAGCAAAATAAGGTGTGACGTACCACAGGAGGCAAATCTTCATTTGGGTTATTCTGACATAGAGGCAACCATTCAGGTATAAGACAGCACCTAATACCAGCTGTTGGTGCAATCAGAAAGCACTGGAAATGCAATGCGGGGGCAACAAGTTGGTACACAGGCTGGTACGTAGGCAGCACACATAACAGACACGTATGAGAACTAGAAATCGGAGATGATCTAAGTGGAGCAATTAGAAAGAGGCAAGCAGCATATATAAACACACATATAAATACAATATACATAACCATGAGGTACCAGGGCAAGAACAAAGCAAGGAGTCATGTGGTGAGCATGCAACAGGTCAGTGCACAAACGCTTCACAAGGCCAAGCTCGCCTGACATGAGATTGACGTCACACAACATTAACAAACTTTTACCTCAAAAGTTCTTCCAACTTTCATGGAGCTCAGTTTGCCTCTATAGCAACCTCATGGAACCTCAATGGTCCATCCCCCTCTCCACTGATGACACGTGCCACAATGCCTGTTCAGTGCCTCCATCATCATGAGTCTATATTCTTGTGCTAACCTCTCAGTCTTGGGATTGACATCAGCGTTGCATTCACAACAACCTGGAGCCCATTGAACCTGAAGGTGTCAGATCAGGGATGTGCCCTAAACACTGCTACTTGGCTTTCAGCAGAGTTGGGTTATTTTACCCTGGTACACCAACTGAACTTGCAGCGTTGGTTTACACGTTGATGTTTGTCTTGGAGCCACTGTATGCTTTTGTTGGAATTGACCCTGGTCCAGAGAAATATGTGCTTCATATGCCTTTGCAAGAGCCCTCTCTGTTGCAGAGCTGTTCCTCATCTCTCTGCCCTTTCTTAAATTCTAGATTAGATTCATAGTGTGTCTATTGTGCTGTGCCACATCTTTGTCATCAGGTCTTATAGCAGTAGTAATCAGGTTTTTTTACATTGGAAGGACTCCCCTCATTGCTGTCTAAGACTACCATTTTGGCTGGGGCGGCTCCTCCGTAATGGCGGAGGAGCGTCACCCCACTGGTCAGAGTCAGTCACAGAAAAATAAAAAAATATTAAAACAATGATATAATTTTATTTTTCTGTGAGGGGCTCTGTCAGATGGTGTTTGCATGACAGGCAGGAGTGGTGGTCACCTAGAAGTGCGCATGCAAGTTTGGCTGGCTGTCTTAGGCCGTACAAACAGACATGCGCACTTCTATTTCTCCAACCCACCTATGCTTACAGCCGGGATGGAGAAAAGCTGCAGGCTTCCAGGCAGTGTCTGAGCAGCAGACCAGGCCGCTCAGACCAATCCTGGTGCTGCTCTTATAGCATTAGAGCAGCGTCTGGATTTGGTGGGAGCCTGTGCCTTCCTAGAGACTGCAGGGAGTGAAGCACGAGGTGGCCGTCGGGGCAGCAAGAGGAAAGTTTTGGGGAAAAAAGGAGTATTCTGATTTTTGGACCAGCGCTAAAACAAATTGCCTCACAATATGTATTTGTAATTTGTCCGCTAGGATTTATCCACAAGGCACCAGCACCGATCTTTTCTGGCGTTCCACTGAACTTTGCTAGAAAGTACAGCATCAAAAACATGGCTTGAACATATTTAAAGTAAATGATTACATGTAACCTGATAATGCAGCCATCAAGAAGATTACAGCTGGTGACTGCAATTCTGGAAAAGAATCAAGATGAGTTATTATCATTTTTTATAGAACAAGCATTGGCATAGCCAATAGGTCTCGCTTTTGGGCCCTTATAAGTTTTAGTTATGCAGCACAATATCCTTGGTGCAACAACATCAACTGTTGAATGACTAAACACTTATAAGGTCCCAAAAGCGAGACCTATTGGCTATGCCAATGCTTGTTATTATCTGTTGTCTGAAATGTTTTTTTTTACTGGACACCAATGATTTCATGCAACAAATATTTGTAATAGGACATGAAAGAAAATGATAGGCTTTCTGAATATTCCTGGCTACCCAGGCAATGCATTACTTGAATGGAATGAATCCTGTAAAGTCAATGAAATAAGCTGATGCTTGTAAAAGAATACAAGGAAGCTTCTAAAACCCGTTCCTCAAGCAATGCCTTGACAGCTCAAACAACTGCCAAGCCAGGAATTCCACATACCAAAGCGAAAATCCATTTTTATTTTATTTTTTTTAAGGATTTGGCAATACAATGCCTGTTGTGTTTGTGCAACCAAACCTAAAACTTAGAAAAGGAAGAAAAAAAAGAAGAAATCGAGATTGGAACCCAGACCATATACAAATAAAATATAAAAGGTCTTAAGACCCCAAGTAACAAATAAGTATACATTGGACCTCACTTGCAAAACAAGTACATCCAGTTTCAACAACTTAGGGGGGTGAGGCCAGACACGAGATGCGATATAACACTGCTGCTGAAGCTCCGCCGTTAGGACCTGATCCTTTTGTGATCCTGGCGAGACAGGACCTTTAATGCTCCTCGGAGTGACCTGAGAGTTGCCCCTGCAATCAGCAGGCTGAACATAACCTCCCTTGGTGTAAAGACGGCGGATCCTGTTTCTGAAGGGCAATGACTTGCTACCTTGAAAAACAAAAGAGCAGCCACAAGTGACTGGTAATGAGACGGTTTCTCTGGGACATCTAATAAGAGGACTGAACCCCATTGGTGATTATGTGGCAGGGCCTTCGGGGATGGGGAGGGCACCACTGAAAAACAGCTTGAAGACGGGAAGATGTGCGGGGTCCTGGCCCAGCGTGAGCGAATGTGCAACATGCAGTGCGGCTGGAGCTGCCCCTGTTATGGCCAAGAGCTCGCCGGCCCCTGCAATATACGCTGCGGTGGTCGAGTGAACAGGCGCAGGAGTGCCGAGCATGTCCCAGAGAGGGCTCGGATTTACAACCAGCTGCTTTGGAAGAGAGCGAGCGAGTGAAGGAAGGGGGGACTGATGGCGAGAGAGGCAAAGACGGGCAATGCAAGGCTGCAATAAAGCGCGGAGTGGTGAAAGAGACGTGGAGCGGGAGAGAGAGGCAAAGAGTAACACAGAGAGAGAGAGGAAGAAGGAAGAAAACTGAGAGACACAAAGAAGGAAAGAAGAGCTGGGAGATCATGTCAAAGATAAAGAAGAACAGAGGGAGACAACATCGCAGAAAACAAGCAAAAGTGGCTGCCGCGTGTGAAAGTGAAACTGATCGCGATCAAGTGAACATGAATGAACAGGGGTGGGGGCGGGAAGAAGGGGAGGGGGTCGGGGAGGTGAGGGTATTCACGCGCAGCACGAAAGTGAAAATAAAGCTGATGAGGAGGGAGTGGGAGAAGGGAGGGGGTAGGGGAGAGGAAAGCCAGATGGCAGCTGTGCACGTCTCTGCAGGCTAGCGCATGCGCTGGCTCAGGCGAGACCTAAAAAAACAAGTTACTTGCAGATTCTGTTCCGAATTTATCACAAAAGTGTAATCTCATTTTGTGTTTTTTCAAATCTATAAATCTCACATTAAAACATTTGGGCCTTCCCAACTGCTAACAGGTTGCGTTTTGTGTGACATTTACATAAAAGTAATTATGATTAAGTAACTAAATATACATAGCTTTCACCCAGTAAAAGTACAATACATACATACCGTATTCGCGGATTACATTTCTAGTAGTGCTGTCAACACCTGTATTAGATATCAAAAGTTAATGTTAATCTATACTACTATTATAAAGAGAGAACAGAAACCTTTTGGCAAGGTAAACTCGGGAACCACAGCGCCAATCCACACACCCAATACATTGTTGTAATCCTCAGGGTGTGAAGATGGACATAGGCTGCACAAAATAAAAAAAAACGTAAATTAAAAAATTAAACTTTAAAAACAAAGTAGTCCCCTAAAAGTAGCGCCGGCCGCGACGTAGCGCTGTCCGCGACCTAGCGCTGCCCGCAACGTGCGTGATGACGACAGGCGGGGAGGAGCGGTGACGAGCAGCGAGGAGCGGCGGTGAAGTCCGGAGCGCGGGGAAGAGCGACGGCTCAGGTAAGGCAAAGGCAAAGGCGAGGCGGGAGGCGGTAGGCGGAGGCGGGAGGCGGAGGCGGGAGGGAGGCGGGAGGCGGTCTGAGCAATGTCGGGGCGGGCGGGGGCCGGGGCGGAAGTGCACCCAAGCCTGAAATGTTGCCCCCAGCCCCCTTCTGCCCCGGGCAACGCTGCCGCAATCCGGAAATGCTGCCCCCAGCCCCCTTCTGCCCCAGGCAACGCTGGGGCGGGCTGCTAGTATCACTGATGTGTGTAACTGGAGCAGGGTAAATTGTTATAGAAGAGCCCAATGTTAAGCCTCACTGCCTCACTGCTGCATTAATATGTTTAAATATCCGCTGAGGTTCCCATATCCTATGGATGGGATTAATGTTTCCATTGCATTCTCAGTTACTGTGCAAGGTTTGCTGGTAGCATCCCGGCTCGAATCCAACTATGACCTTGTGAGTACATGTTAATAATTAGTTACACTTTCTAATATGCTGCACTCAGGCTGCAAGTAGGAACTGTCACATTCCAAATGTAAACAAGCACTGGCAAAGCAGTGCATCTGGCTCTGGTTCGTAGTCCTTTGTCTATGCGCATTTTGTTTTGCCATGGATTTTGCAGAACTTTATTGTTGTGGGCGCTGCCAGACCTTTGTCAATGAATAATTCCAGATTTGTCAAGCACGACTCATCACCCCTAAGGGTATCCAGGCGCTGGTGGACGTTGGGAGATTAAGTGAGTTATTGCCCAGAGTCACATGATGCCGAACTGAGCTGCCGCCAGAGCCAGGGATCGAACAATGAGCTCTGCGCTCCGCTCAGGAGTCAGCCACTCTGCCCACTGCGCCACACCTCTCACCTCAATCTACAAACAAAAGGCTAAAAGCAAAAATATTTTTGGATCCCAAAAATCACACATTGCCATAGAAGCCCCTGGCACTGAGGTGAACATGTGTGTGTGTGTGTGTGTGTGTGTGTGTGTGTGCGTGCATGTGTGTGTGTGTGTGTGTGCGTGCGTGCATGCGTGTGGGTGTGTGTGTGTGTGTGTGTGTGCTCTCTTTGTGAAAGGTCATAATGCCATCACTCACTGTGACGTTATCCAATAGCTGAAGTGGCCTGACCCACTGCAGCATGCTGTATTTAGTAGTGGGCAATAGAAAAATGTGAATGATATAATAACAGACCAATGGAAGACAAAGATTCGCTGAAAGCCCTTATAAGTATATTATACATATCATTTTATTAAAATCTAAAATGTCTTGGCTAACATCAGAACTAAAAACTGGAATTGTCAGAAACATGCAGAAATATTTTTTATTTATAAATATTTGATCAGAAACCCGCCATTGATTCTCACAATCAAACTCAAGGCGATTCTTGAATATGCCACTGAATGTCCTGGTAAGGGCTATAGTAAACTTCTGCCTCTGCCATTGCCAGCTTATTTTTTTCTTATTAAACAAGGCATATAGGTTTATACATAACAATATAATACATACAATTATCAAAAATCCATATAAATCAATGTAGGCGGCACTTCAACCAATTTATTTTTCAAAACCTTATAAAAAGAGCTTCAATAAAGAGCAAATGTCACCTAAAGTGCATAGTTGAACACCTCAATGACCACTGCAACCTAATTGAATAACCTGTGGCCTGATATGATAAACTGGAAATTGTGCTGGTCAGTGCTTCACAAACAGGAACGCTGCCATGCCCCAGTACCATATGAACATCCAACCATATACCTCCTTAAAGAGCTCCACTAAAGTGCATATATCACCTAAAGTGCTTAATTCATGCACCCCAATAACAGCAGCTACATGATTAGATACCTTACAGTTTGGTATGATAAAGTGCCAATAATGCTTCTCCAAACTTAAGAAACTGGAATGGTACCCTACACCTATGCCGCATGGACATCCAACCCATAATACCCCAAGTGGTCATGTGTGACAGCATAGCAACTTTCTTACTCTGAGGCAAACATAACCCGTATTTTCATATAAGCCATTTTATTGATCTGATTATGATACCAAAGCTCCCTTTGGCTGACTATCTTTAACCTCCTACACCATTCAAAGAACGTAGATCCAGTAGTAGACTTCCAATATTTAGTAATAATCAAGCAAGCAACCACCATTGAGATACAAATCAAGTGTGCACCTTCTTACCTAAACAGGGAATCTGCAGCAGTGCCGCAGAGTGCCGAAAAGGGAGATGGTTCAACCTGTTGGCCTAGTCTAAGTGAAATCTGAACAAAGATGTTTCCAATAGTCTTCCAACACAGCACACAACAAAAAAACATGGTTCCAATCCCATCGTTGGTCACACCTGGGGCATTTCCCACTTACCGCCCAGACCATTTTATTAAGTCTTATAGGGGTGTGGTACATCGTCCAACCATTATAAAGCACCATCCTGTGAAAGTTGGCCCCTCTCACTGAGCTAAGGGTTTATTATTGTAAATCCAAGGACCATCTTTGGGGTATTGAGAGAGTATTGCATGGTGAAGGCTAATCAGCATCACCACATAATACTCCAGCTTCCTACAAAACCTGATTATCTGTGTGACCTTCAGCGCCTTACACTTCATTCATTTTTCACAGAACCCCAGTTTCTTGCAAACATACAATGCATAGAACCCATTTTCCCATCTCGGGGAACTCACCATGAGGTTTCAGTTAGAAAAATATTTATTTTACATTAAATCCTCTCAATTACGGGCCAACCTGTGTCTAAACACTGTTACTTCGTGAAGGCATCTGAATTGCAATGATGCACAGCTGTGTATGTGGACCTGGTGCTAATGTTTTCCCAGATGGCTAAGCAATATATTTCAAAAGATGAGCAGCAGACACAAGCAATATACATTTGATAAAAGAATGGAACACATTGTTGTGTTGTGAATGGGACAGCTGATGAGCCTACTCTATAGATATTGGACAGCTCAAGAACCGAGTACAACTTCTTGTAAACTCTGGCTAAGATTACAGGCAGAGCTGGGAGGGATATAAAGGTAGGAATTCAAGAATGTGTGCCATTAATGACCACAGGTCTGGGCAATATTATACCATTATAGACTGTTGGCAAGAGCAATGCCGACCCTTGGAGGGCGTTACTTGAGTGACTCAGGTTTATAACGAGGCAGAAAGGCTGTAATGCTTTTAGGATATCCCAATCGCTGATGGAAATGCAATGGAGTTGTGTCTGTGTAGCGATTCACAGAACCAGTGAAAGTACTTGGTTGTTAGAGCCTGTGATTGTTGTGGTATGTGGGGACCACAGCTGACTAATATTCTGTTAGTGCTGCTGGTTAAGGGTGTGTTCTAAAAAAAACTATACATTTTGATTATCGCTGCCAGTATCAATGCTGTGTGTGAATTTACTCACGTAGGGAAACGTAGGGTTGAGATTAATTTGTAAGGTATAAATAAATATTTGTCACCTGAAATCACAGCCCCCTGGCAGACCCTTTGTTAGAGACAACCCCTTTTGTAGAGCCCGGGCAAAGGTAAGGGGTACACATATTTTCTTTGAGGAACAGTCACTTCCTGGTTATACTAATTCCAAGCAAATGCCCTGAATAAAACATAATCTGACTAAAACATCACTATAAATGAGTTGGTCTCTCATAGAAGCCTAGCAAACACTGCCAGTTTTTGCTTGTACTGAAACAGCACTGTATTGAATGGAATTGCCACTAAATGGCTTGCTAATGTTGCTGTCCTAATGCCTGCATCATAATAAGTCCTTTACTTTCTTGTTCCCCAGATGTCGATGAATGCCAGGTTCACAACGGGGGCTGCCAGCAGAGATGTGTCAACACCCTGGGCTCCTACTACTGCGAGTGCAAGCCAGGCTTCCGACTGCACACGGACGGCAGAACCTGCATTAGTAAGTGGGGCCTTCTGACACTAGGAATAGAACGTAAACTGTACAGTGTCTGCTGGAGGCATGTGTTGGAAACACCCATGCGTAGCACGTACAGAACTGTCAGCCTCCCTGTTAGACTAACACAGTTTTAAATCTCGCCTAAGCAGCGCTTGCGCTGTCTCTTCGAGACATGCTGTATTCAGAATGCGGGCTATAAACCCTGCCCATATTCCATTTTTTTAATTGGCTCTTTTGACTGTCTTTTGGAAATGCTTTTCTTTCTTTGTCTAATACCTTTAGTAGCCCTTCTGTAGTCCCTCCTTTTCTACTGTTTTACACTCCCATGAGGAGGCCCCCTGTTACATGTGATTTTACTCTGTACATTTTATTTCCAGTTTCTGAGCACTCTTTTCAAGTTCAAAAATTTGTATAGCGCACTACTCACCCAGAGGGTCTCAAGGCGCTTGAGGGAGGGTGGGTGTGTTACTTATCGAAAAGCCAGGTTTTTAGCTGCTTTCTGAAGGAGAGGTGGTTCTGTGTAAGGCGGAGGTGAGTGGGGAGAGAATTCCAGGTTTTGGCCGCTAAGTAGGAGAAGGATCTTCCTCCCATGGTGGATCTGTGGATGCGCGGAACTGCGGCAAGGGCTTGATTGTATGATCGTAGTTGGCGGGTGGGTGTGTAGAAGGAAAGTCGTGTGTTGAGGCATTCGGGTCCTAGGTCGTGGAGGGCCTTGTGTGCGTGGGTGAGGAGACGGAACGTTATTCTCTTGTTGACGGGGAGCCAGTGGAGGTCTTTCAGGTGACCGGAGATGTGAGCTTGACGTGGGATGTCCAGTATGAGTCTGGCTGAGGCGTTTTGGATGCGTTGGAGTTTTTTCTGTAGTTTGGCTGTGTTTCTGGCGTAAAGGGTATTTCCATAATCCAGTCGGCTAGTAACCAGTGCGTGGGTGACTGTCTTTCTTGTTTCGGTGGGGATCCAACGGAAGATTTTTTTGAGCATGCGTAGGATGTTAAAGCATGAAGATGAGATGGCGTTGACTTGTCTGGTCATCGAGAGGGAGGAGTCAAGGATGAAGCCCAGGTTACGTGCGTGATCTGTAGGTATGGGTGCAGTACCCAGGGCCGTTGGCCACCATGAGTCGTCCCAGGCAGAGGGGGATGATCCTAAGATGAGGACTTCTGTTTTGTCAGAGTTTAGTTTTAAACGGCTGTTCTTCATCCATTCGGCTACTTCTTTCATTCCTTTGTGTAGATTGGTTTTGGCGGTGTTTGGGTCTTTGGTGAGGGAGAGGATCAGCTGGGTGTCGTCTGCGTAGGAGATGATGTTGAGGTTGTGTTGTCGCGCGATGGATGCGAGGGGACTCATGTAAACGTTGAAGAGGGTGGGACTGAGTGATGATCCTTGTGGTACGCCGCAGATGACTTCGGTGGCCTCTGATTTGAATGGGGGGAGGCGGACTCTCTGGGTTCTTCCGGCAAGGAATGAGATGATCCAGTCTAAAGCATTTCCTTGTATTCTGACGTTGCTGAGGCGTTATATGAGGGTGCTATGACAGACTGTGTCGAAGGCGGCTGAGAGGTCAAGTAGGATTAGGGCAACTGTTTCTCCGTTGTCCAGTAGCGTTCGGATGTCGTCTGTAGCAGCTATAAGGGCGGTTTCGGTGCTGTGTTTGGCTCGGAAGCCGGACTGTGAGGGTTCGAGGTAGTTGTTGGATTCAAGGAAGGCGGCGAGCTGATTATTGATGGCTTTCTCAATGACTTTAGCAGGGAATGGGAGGAGTGAGATGGGGCGGTAGTTCTTAAGTTCAGAGGGGTC
This sequence comes from Lissotriton helveticus, assembly GCF_964261635.1. NCBI lineage: Eukaryota > Metazoa > Chordata > Amphibia > Caudata > Salamandridae > Lissotriton > Lissotriton helveticus. Next base: position 361,064,603 of record NC_136065.1, on the reverse strand, counting down.
TGCTGTGGGTTTCTTCAGAAGGGCGTTGAGTTCGGCGTGTTTCCAGCTTTCCGGGAAGGTAGCGTAGTTGAGGGAACAGTTGATGACATCGCGGAGATGGGGTGCGATGATGGAGTCTGCTTTGTTGAAGATGTGGTGGGGACATGGGTCGGTTGGTGAACCTGAGTGGATGGAGTTCATCAGGCGGATGGTGTCTTCAGTAGTGATTGGGTTCCAGGCGCAAAGGTTGTGAGAGTGCTGTTTTGGTTCGGGGGTGGGTGGAGTGGTCTGTTCTTCGGACTGGTTTTCAAAGCTGTTATGTATGTCGGCGATTTTGTTGTGGAAGAAAGAGGATAAAGAGTCGCAGAGGTCTTGGGAGGGAGTGATGTCGTTGGTGCCGGCGGTGGGGTTGGTAAATTCTTTGACGATGTTGAATAATTCCTTGCTGTTGTGGGCGTTGTTGGTGAGTCGATCCTTGAGTGCTGATTTCTTAGTGGAACGGATCAATTGGTGGTGTTTGCGGGTGGCGTCCTTGAAGGCGGTCAGGTTATCAGTGGTTGGGTTTTTTCTCCAGGTTTTCTCGAGGGTACGACATACCTTCTTGGATTTCTTAAGGGCATCGTTGAACCAGGGGGCCTTTTTGTTACCTTGTTTGATCTGGTGGTTTTTCAAGGGTGCTAATTCATCAGCGCTGTGGGTGATCCATTGTGTGAGTTTGTTGGCAGCTTGGTTTGGGTCCGATGATATGGCAGGCGGGTTTTGGTTAAGCGATGTGAAGAGTTGGTCGGTGGTAATTTTGTTCCAGTTTCTTCGAGGAATGGGATGTGGGGGGTTGTGGGTCGTGGTCTTTTTGTAGCTGAAGTGGACGCAGCTGTGGTCCGTCCAATGGAGAGCTGTGGTGTGATCGAAGGAGATGTGTTTGCTGGAGGTGAAGATAGGGTCGAGCGTGTGTCCGGCTAAGTGGGTGGGGGTGTCAACAAGTTCTATGAGTCCGAGATTGGCCAGGTTGTCCAGAAGGGTGTTGGTGTTGCTGTCGTTTTTCTTTTCCAGGTGGAAGTTGAGGTCTCCCAGTAGAATGTAGTTCTCGGATGTGAGGGCATGTGGGCTGATGAAGTCAGTGATGTCTTCGTTGAATTGTGTGCGGGTTCCTGGTGGTCTGTAGATGAGGGTGCCTCTAAGTGTGGTCCTGGGGTCGGTGTGGATCTGGAAGTGAAGATGTTCGGCGGTCGCAAGGTTATCGTCGGAGCTGGTCGTGATTTGGATGGTGTTCTTATGGACGATGGCGATGCCTCCTCTTGTTTGGTTGGTGCGGTCTTTTCGGATGATCTTGTAAGCGTCCGGGATGGCTATGGCGATGTCGGGCGCGGATGAGGCGTTCATCCAGGTTTCTGTAATGAATCTCTTTTCTGAATGACTTTATGTAATGACTTTCTTTTCTGAATGACTTCTTCGTCGTAGCCGGAGTTGCAAGCACGACAGCTATGCACTACCCCCACCGCACTTACCCCACGGCACTTCCCCGACACGCTCTCTCTTCAGGCTGCAGCTGCCTTCTCCTCCTCCCTCCTGCTTGTTATTATTTATTTTCTGCTGGCTCTTTGGTGTGGTTTACCTTCGGCTCCCATCCGTGCCCCCAGCACCACCTCTCATCCATCATGTATTTTCGACAGTTTTTTTAATTAGTTTAGGTTTGTGTGTTTGAAATGCTGTTCTGCTGTCGTGCATAATATTAAAAAAATATTTTCCGAAACCTGAGACATACATTCTAGCCCCTCCACCTTGTGCCTGGTGCTGCTGTTCTCTACAGCAGGGCCACCGCAGCCACCATTCAGGGACAGGTTGGTAACGGCTGACTCTGTACCCGGCTTCCCTTCACCGGGATGCGGTGCACATAGTCTCTCTAGCAGGTATGTGTATTTTCCACAGTCGGAGTGAGTCCCACACACATTAGTGCCACTGAACAGAGTTTTCCAGTGAAGCTCTACTTTCGTTTTCTCATCTTTCTTTGAACAACATCGTTTTCCCTAGATGAGGAAGTGCACCATTCCTGGAGGTACTGAAATACCTGCTTGATGCTTAGCGTGGAAAACGTTTAATGTGATCCGGTCTGGTGGCTCAGTGGACTAATGCATCCACTACAGGGGCCTGTGTTCGACCTCATGGTCACAGGTTCAAATCCCGGTGGGTCCACTCAGCCTTTCATCCGTTTGAGGTCGATAAAGAGAGTACCATTGAGTTGGGTGACAATGTACATCTGTTATTTCAGCGCCAAGATACCCCGTTGCTGGGATGAACCTGCGCTTTACAAATACTTTTGTAAGGATATAAGCAATAGACATTAAAACAGTTCCCTTCCGGGCCCTGTAGTCATGCCCATAACTTTTCAGGCACAAACACTCATTGATTTCTGAATAATAAGTGTAAAAGCGTTAAGTTAACCATGTTGTTCTTGCTTGCATTTCAAATGCTTTAATTTTCCTTGCATTCTCTATGAGTGTTTGCTCTTTCCAGGATGGTTTTACTTTTTTTCCAGGCAGCAAATTACTATTGCCTCCCCTCCCTCATAGCAAATTTTCCATTTTCTGGTTCTCTAGAACCACATGGTCATCTGAATGATAATGGGACTATGCAAATTTGACTACTCCACTGCAAATAAAGAAAACAAAAGTAAAAACATTGTCACTTTCAATGCCAACACGTTCACAAATGAAAGACAGATTGTATTGCAAATGCTTGTTATTTTAGGTCTCAGTTTAGGCAGACTATTTCAGTGAAATGAGACTCAAAAAAAGGAACATTGTGAGAGGTGTGGTCTGGAATGTAAAAAGAGGAGTAAATGTGGGTTGACGAATAGAGATATGCTGTGTGCCACTTGGTCTTCAGTATGAAGATTAAAAAAATATTAGCAAAGACAAAGGATTTGGTTTCTTTCTGTTTATTTTTAAAACACATACAAAGAGACAATAAAAGTGTAAAAGCAATACAAAATAAAACTGCCTTTAAAAATTGACTTGCATATATTTACAAAGAAAAAGTCGGAAACAGCACATTGAGAAAAACAACAACAACAAAAAATGAAATGATGGCAGGATAGCAGAAATGAAAGCAGAGAAGGGGTTTCCACAACCAACACTAAAGTGAACTACTTTCTAAGTAGAGGTGCACATATACAAGAGCAAAATCCAGTCAATCACAGTGAAGAGAGCCAGAGGCTGAATTGGATGGACCCATTGTATACATGCCAACCCACTATACTCTGACGGGAGACTACTGATTTCAAGGCTAGTCTCCCATCTACCAATTCCTGCATTCAAAAAACTGATTCCTCTGCATGCTGCATCCGGGAATGGTCTAGTGAGGCTCAGAGTATTCACTGCCAGTAACCTGCTCCAGCAGGACAGTGCATAGCATTTTTGTCACTGACACTCTGGCTGCACTTCCTCCATGCTCCTGATAGGAAAGGGAAAAAAACATGTATCTGCATTTCTGATATCTGATCCTGCAGCAGCACACTAAGGGCCAGATGTAGGAGGCCATTTACCGACCAATAACGGCCGATTTCGGCCGTTACTGACCGGTAAATGGGTATTTGGGATGTAGGGGCATCATTTTACAGATTCGGTAAATTTACCGAATCGGTAAATTTACCGATTCTGTAAAATACCGAATCGGTATTTTTACCGATTCGGTAACGGCCAGATGTAGGTGGGACTCTTCAGAGTCCCTAAAGCCTTACAGATTCGGTATTTTACCACCCAATCCAATTGGGTGGTAAAATACCGAATCCAGGTGTGCATGCACATGTGTGCATGCACACCTAGCCATGTGACAGACAGACATGCCCTTAGGGCAAGTCTGTGTGCCACATGGCACACATGCCCGTCTTTGGGGTGCTAGAGGGTGTCAAAGTGACACCCCCTGCACCCTTGCTGAAATCGGTATTTACCGAATCGGTAAATACCGATTCGGTATTGCCCATTGATTCCTATGGGCTTCAAGGCCCATAGGAATCAATGGGCATTACCGAATCGGTATTTACAGAATCGGTAAATACCGAATCTTAACGATTCGGTATTTACCGATTCTGAAACACCTACATACCCCCCGCTCTATTTTACCACTTCTTAAATACCAAATCGGTAAAATTCGGTATTTAAGAAGTGGTAAAATAGAATTACCTACATCTAGCCCCAAGTCCTATACATGACAGTAGACCCGATTCAGGCCTCGATAAAAGTCAATGGGAGAAAAACAACCTCCCTATTATTTTTATAAAAAATCCCACTTCCCTCTTCTAAAATGTTGGCATGTATGCCATTGCTCAGTTTTGTAGGCCATGCTGGGTGGAAGCCAAATGTTACTGACGCTTGAACCGACCATTGGAGGAAAACATCTGACCAAAAGTGTGCATGTGTGTGCATGTGTGTGTGTGTGTGTGCATTCGCTCATGTGCAGGTCTATCTACATCCCTCATTTGCCCTCGACAGGTGGGGCCTCACATGAGCAGCCACCCTGCAACCTAAGGTCAGGCTTAAAGTGCAAGCAGACTAACCCAGGTCACACTTAGTTTACAAAGTCCAACGGCCTGTCCCTGAGTACCCCTTTGAGGACTTCTCCCTTTAACCTTTTGTTGCTGTCTAGCACCCACTTGGGCTCATAGGAAAATGATTGGATGTGCATACAGACGTCCTCCTCCTCTATAAAACGTATAAGGCAGAGGGAACCAACAAGGACTGTCCCTTTTGCCTTCTGTGTCGAGTTCTGCGAATACAGCAACACTAGTTACCAGGGAATACTTTGACGCTGAGACAGAAAACAGACACAAGTCATACACTGGCATGTGGAAACTGACATAAATACCAAAACCGAAACACCAGGCTCACTTGATGCAAGCCCCACCTCCCTGTTAGGCCCCCTCCTTTGGCATAACTAGTAGCTGGTAGACACTGGTCTGAAGACTGGGACATCCAGCTGTGCCACGGGGGTCACAGGAATGGCGAAAGCTACACTGTGCATATAGTTTGCTAAATACCCTAACATAAATAAAGATAACAGAAAATAACTGATGCACTCTGTCCTACATTTATCCAACTTAACCCTGTTTTGGGTGTACTGGAAAGAATCCATACCTGAGTTTCCATGACAATCAGGAGAGACGGGTGCCAATCAACTGATATGTATGCCTGCCCCAAAGAAGACATGGGTGTTGTGTGCATTAACCCACTGAGAGCTTTTCCATCTATTCCACTACTGGCCCATGAGTAACATGATAGAAATCTTAAGTTTGTCCTGTATGATGCAGGTTTCCCTGATGCCTCTGTGTCACTGAGAACACAATGCTTCAGACCTGTGCCTTCCTTTAACAAGCCATTGTAATCTGATAACCCAGTCCCTTTGGTTCAGTTGAAATGAAAGGAGGATTCACCTCCCAAGGTGGATTAGGTGTTAAATGAAGGTTCAGATCTGACGCTCTGGTTTCCTGGGGGCAAAGATTGATCTGGTAACTTTAGGATGGCACCAAATGGAGCATCCATTCTACTTCTCTATTTGAACAACAAATGCTGCCTCTCCAGCTCAGGACGTCTATTATTTCTGTTAAATAACAGAGCTAACCTGAAGATATGTGTACATTACTGTATAATTGCTAATATTGTCTGTTGTGACTAAAGTTGGCCACCTAGACCTGGAGGCTTCAGTGTAACATCAATAGATTTCAAGTGCTGTTGCTGACATTGGATTACTGATTCACCAGCACTTATGGGTGGACCCCACTAACCATTAACTCAGGTGTCTATAGATTTCCATGGGTTGCACTTTCACCAGGCCTTAGTGGACTCCATAGACCCTCAACTGAGCTCTCTTGTAGTGTCTGTGGCTTTCCTTGAATAAGAAATAGTAAAAATAAATAAAAAAGTTGAAATGATTATGCTGCAATATGTCATTGTTTTCCTGGTTTAATAGCCCAGAATGAAATGTGTTGTGAAATAGAAAGTAATACTATTTAGGTCGTGAGGGAGACATACTTTTTGTATTGTTTCCTTGAATAGTGACCACACTTCTATTGTAGTCCCAATGGAACCCTATACTGTGGCATTAGCTTACCCCCTCAGATCGCATCACCAGCCTGACGAGGAGAGGATAAGACACCCACCATGCGAATATTCTTCCAAAAGATACGTAGAATTAATTCTGCTGTTCCTGTCACATATTTTTATAAATGCTAGTATGCATAACTTAATATTACAAGTGTCTCTTAGTGAAAGAGAATCTATTCTCAAGTAACTTGTCTCATGTTTGCGATTACAAACTCTGCAATAAATCACAGAGTTTGTGGCTGCGCAAGGGCTTTTCTTTATGTACAAAAGCCCTTTTACCAGTCAGAAAATTCGTTTTGGCTCTTAAAAGAACTGTTGCAATCCTTTCCGAAATGTAGACAAGAAAGGCATGAAAGGCGTGCCCCTCCTACTTCTGATTCGGAAAGGAATATATCAGTGGTTTACAATTGCAGCCGATTGATATATATTTGAATGCGAAGTTGGGGTTTTAACTGATTCGCAAAGGGGAAGGTGTCTCCTTAGTACCCCTTCCCTTTTAGGAATTTTGTTGGCAGCCTTGCGGCGTGGCCCAGGAAACAACTTTTTATTTTTTTAAAACAGCAGTGGCTTCTTTAAGGAACGCCGACTATTTTTTTTCTTTATAGGGATCTTGTTCTGCTGACTCTTGGAGGCCACCATCTCATGATTGCAGCCAGTCACAGTGTATCACAATTTGCGACTGACCTATTGAATATTAATTAGGCAGGTAGGTCATTCGTCGACTCCCTGGTATTCGGTACTTTGTGCGGTCACAAAATACTCGCAATTTACCACCCTCTTCAAGAGGGTTGTAATGCATTCGCAACAGTGCCGTAACGATAATTGAGGGGACCCCCTGCCAGGTACGTGGAGGGGCCCCCTCTGGATTCTATTAGGAGCTTTCAGGCCAAAGTGCAGTGCTGAGGGGTCCCCCTTGAGCTGGAGGCCCCCCCGCACTGCGGGGGATGCGTGGGCCTGTGTTACGCCCCTGATTTGCAATCGGGAAGGGGACCCCTTCCCTACTGCAAATACAGGGGAAAATATTTTTTAGGAGCAAGCTGTGGTCCCTGGGACCACTACCTGCCGTTAAAAAATTAAACAAAAACGTTTCATTTTTTTTATTTAGATGCAGCCCGTTTCGGGCTGCTTTAAAAAAGAAAACTGCTTTATTTAAAAGTAGTCCCAGACATGGAGGTCTGCTGAACCCAGCATGCCATCATACCTGTGAGGACCGGCCATTCTCAATAGGGTCGCAAATTGCGAGGGCCTCATGAATATTGATGAGGCATGCAATTTGCGACCCCATTGAGCTTCGCTAACAGTGTTTCTGACACTGTTGTACATGTCATTTTACGAGTCGCAAATTGCGACTCGCAATTGAGCGCAATTTGCGACTCGCAAAATGACATGGTCGTACATCTGGCCCTAAATACTGTTCCATGCTCAAAAAGTTGTTGCACAATTTGCGACCACTTTTTGCGCTTGGGATAACAGTAAGAGAGTGAATTTTAAGTACACAGAATCACGGACTGTCTCTTGGCAACGGAGAACAGTGCAACAAAGCTCTGTGATGCTGGCGCATGCGGCTCAAGAAGTATGAGTTAATTTGTAACTTAAAATATTGTCTTGTTTTACAATGTAGTGTGAGAGGACCGTGAGCCAAATAGCGAAGAGGCTGCCAAAACATGAGCAAGAGATGTTTTTGTAAAAGCTAATTTCACAATATATTGCTGTGTCTTCAGCTGGTGACTGCTCTGGCATATCTCATTTTGGGTCTGTGCTGTTTGGCGTAAAGGAGGTTATTCTTATGGGTTATATCTTTCCATTTAATCGGTTGCTTGTTCCAAGTATGTAGACTGAGTTATGATACCGATTAAGAAGGTGGGAACTGCAGTGGTCATGTTGGTGGTAGAACAAAGTTCTCTTTGTGATTTTTGACTGCTGAATGTGGTACTTCATGCTTAGTGGGTGTTGTCAATTCTGTGTTTGAAGCACTGTTAATTTGAAAATAGTGTTTTCTGATTTCTGGTTGTGTGTGTCTTTCTTTTTTCGTGTAACTGCTATTCACACTATATTTAATTTTCTGAATAATCTGAAAGGAACCAACATACTTTGGGAGTCCTTGGCAATGGCAAGCTTGGCTCCTGTAATGTGTCATAACATATTATTGCTGAGTCCTATAAGTATTGACTGCCCTAAATTATTTTAGTTGAATGTTGATTGATGTACATCTCATTGATTTACCTTTCAGTCATGTCAAATATCAATCTCTGGATTTGGCTTTTGTTGGCATCTGAATGTAGATGTCTGACATGGGCAAAGTAGAGCCCACATAGTGGTTTTTCATTCTCTTGTGGCTAGATTAGGCCATACAGAGTTCTTTCTGGTGTATTCATAGCTTCTATCCTTTGGACCGCTTCCTTTGCTCTACTTCCCTGCAAATGAGTTGATGCACTTAACGTCTCCTGTGGAATTATGATGTTTTGGAAAAGCTCAGATTTTCTGGTATAGCCATGCATCTCCCACCAAGCAACAGGAGAGTATTAGGAAAACATGTAATGTATTTGTTAAAAAGGAGTAGTGCAGCATTGATCTTTTTTTCAAGAAAAAAGTCAAAAAGAGCTCTTGCTTTGGTTGGGAGCACTATCCTAGATGTAACAAGCTCTCAAAAGCTTGAGCGAAGACGTCTTTTGGTTCATGTGCATGTCAAACGCCAAGCGGGCTATCAAAATTCGGCACAGGACTTGAAGGAAGATGAGTATTTCTTTTATTTGCATTTCATCTCTTTGGACATTGGGTGCCAACTTCACCTTTTCTTTGTGTCCCTCCCTAGGAGGATGGCCCAAGTACAATTTCCTTACACATTGAATGCCCTTCTGCTGCTGTCATTTTCGGGCCGGGCTACTTTTTAGGTGGAGCATTCGAGACCTCTTGTATATACTTTAGTATATAGTTATTATATACTTATATGTGTATGTACTTTGTGGGCTCTGGAGATCAGCCCTAGGACTTGTCTGCTTCTGCCTAGGGATTTTATTTCTATTCACCTGCCTCTATTTAACTGTTTTGATAGGAAACGACCAGCAGAGGTCAGTAAAATACCAGAATGGCTTTCTGCTGCGGGACTTTAAAATAAAACAATTCTGGCAATTGCCTCTATTTAACTTGTTTGATAGAAAACGACCAGCAGAGGTCAGTAAAATTCCAGAATCACTTTGGCATTCTCTTGGTTCCAGTCTAAAGAAATTGTCTTCCACTAGCACCCGTAGACAATAATATTTTTGTTAATCTATTATTTTCAGGACATGATCAACGAAGGCCCTGATTTTATATTAAAAACAGAGCTTTGGACTATACCATTTCCCACTGAAAGGCAATATTTCTCTCCTTGTGTTCCCATACCTGATGTGTCAGACAGTTTGATGCTTACTTTCCCTCCATGTTAAAGAACAGTAGATGTTTCAGCACCCAGGCTAATGTGCTGCATAGCTAAATACATATAAGGTCCCAAAGGCGAGACCGATTGCATTGTAAATGCTTGTTTCTTTTAGTTGTAGCACTCCATAAGAGTGCATGTGATTGCAGGCTGTCTCCCTCCCATCCTGCTTCCCCACCCTCCCTCTTTGTGTCATTACTTGCCACTCCCACCATCCCACTCTATGTTTTTGCTTGCCACTCCCATCGTCCTGTCTCGCTCCATGTTGTCGGCTGCCCTGTACCACGCTCCTATCTCTTTTGGTGTGTGTGCCCGTTCCACCCTTTTGTCCCTCTCCATGTTGTGGCTTACCGCTCCCCTACTCTCAGTGTTGTTGCTTGTCCCCCCATCCCCCATTGTTGCTTGCCCTCTCCCACCTTCTACTGTTGTTGCTTGCCCTGCTCACCCTCCAGCATTGTTGCTTACCTCCTCCCACACTCTCGCCAGAAAAAAAACAAGCATTGACAGAGCCAATAAGTCTTGCAGCCGTGTGAGCTATTGGCTTTGTGAATGTTTTCTTTAGCTATTTTGTACAGCAACGTGGCTGCTGTGCAGCATGGCTAAAAGTAAAGAAAGAAAACTATGACACAGCTGGTGGCATAATCATGCTTTTTTCTTTACTTTCAGCCTTGCTGCATAGCAGCTATGCTACTGTACAACGTGGATAAACAAAACATTGATGGAGCCAATAGCTCTCGAGTTAGCGAGACATATTGGCTTTGCCAGTGCTTATTTGCATTGCAGAAACTTTGTCATGCTATCTGGAGTCAATCATCTTTTATTGGTCAGGGACTGGTGTTAGAAGGGGCAATCTCCGAGGGCCAGGGTGTGCTCACCCAGACACCCCAAGATCCACCTCTCCCACAGAACTTGCCGAGTCTTGATTGTGAGGTCCTCACCGGGGAGGCCTTTGGGTTTGGGATCGTACACACTGAGCTCACACCACACTACGAACAGACACCACACCGTTGGGTTTTAGGAGCAAGTTCTTTATATAAGCAAGTAAGGAAGGAAGCACTCTTATATACACAGTGGTCGAGGGACCACAAGGTCGTTGATGAATCGGGAAGGAGGCAGCGGGACAGTCTTTTAGTCTCTGGACAGTACGATGCGTACCCTACGCACAGCTCTCAATCCTCGAGCCGGGGGGTACGGGATGATGGTCGCACTGGCTGCTTCGCCCACGTCGAGTCGGCTCGGTCGTGATGGTGCTCTCGATGGTCCAGCCGGACCAGAGTACTCCCCGAGCCGCGATGAGGTCAGCAGGGCTCGATCTGGAGAAGTTCGTGAGGAGCCGCGACAGCGTCAGCAGGGCTCGGAGGGTCTTAGAGGTCGAGCCGCGACAGCGTCAGCAGGGCTCCGATGGTTCCGTTCAGCTTGAGCCGCGACAGCGTCAGCAGGGCTCCGATGGTTCCGTTCAGCTTGAGCCGCGACAGCGTCAGCAGGGCTCCGATGGTTGCAGGTTCAGCTCGAGCCGCGACAGCGTCAGCAGGGCTCAGAGGTTCAGGATGAGTCTTCTGAGGGTCAGCCGCGATCAGATCAGCAGGGCTTCGGGTCCAAGATACAACTGCCCGCTAGTTGTCAGGCGGGCCCAGTTATAGTCCTTCTGCTCTTTGATCTCCGGACTCGCGCAGGTGGAGGTCTCAAGCCCTGGGGGCTGGTCGTTGGCGAGGTCCGGCGGTTGGTTCTTTGATCCCTTTGAAAGATGGGTCCGGGAATTCCCAGACGCCCAGCGGGTCTGGAGCCAGCCCTCGGGGAGGCCAGAGGGGTGATCGAAACTGGGCCACAGGGGAGGCCCAAAGGTGTGACAGATACCAGTCTCTCAGGGGAGGCCGGAGGTGCAATCGAACTCCCTGGCTTATCTCACTCGGGGAGCCCTTTACCCCCTGGCTGGGACTGGCGCGCCTTTGGAGTCTGGGTTTCGCTGGGGCCGGGGTCACGCTAGGCCCAAGGAGACAGGGATGTCGGGAAGGGAAGATGGCGTCCGGGCTTTGGGGGGCATGCCAGGTCTAGGCGCTCGGAGCCGGGAGCGGGACGGGGACATGCGGCCTGGTCGTGGGTTTACGGGGGTTCGGGCTCATCGGGGGGTGAGACGACCAGGCTGCTGGGTGCTGGCTATTCTTACGGGGACGCTGCGCAGGGCTCAGGGTGCAGGCCTACGCTCGCAGGGTTCTGAGGGACAGAGACGGGCCACGCCACGAGGCCGGGTCCAACACGCGTCCCCCCCAGCTGAAGGCGGGGAGAACTACCCATCCTCTTGGGGGTTCTCTTCGCTGAGGCGGAAGAATCGGGACAGGCCGTCTGCGTTGGCGTGGTCCACACCAGGCCGGTGCTCCACAGTGAAGTCCATCCCCTGGAGTGAGATGGACCAGCGCAGCAATTTGGGATTCTACCCTCTCATCTGCATTAGCCACCGGAGGGGTCGGTGGTCGGTCTGGACCCGGAAGTGAGTACCGAACAGGTAGGGCCTCAGCTTCTTCAGGGCCCAAACCACCGCGAAGGCCTCCCGCTCGATGGTGCTCCACCTTTGTTCGCGAGGGAGTAGCCTCCGGCTAATGAATGCCACGGGTTGGTCTAGGCCGTTCTCATTCACCTGGGACAGGACGGCCCCGATGCCATGCTCGGACGCGTCCGTCTGGACTACAAACTCTTGTGAGTAGTCGGGGGCCTGCAGGATGGGGGCGGTGCACATAGCGTCTTTCAACGTCTCGAACGCCTCTTGGCAGGCGGAGGTCCAGCTGACTTTCCTCGGCTGGTTTTTGGAGGTTAACTCCGTGAGGGGGGCTACGATGCTGCCGTAACTCTTGATGAACCGGCGGTAGTACCCCGTGAGCCCTAGAAACGCCCGCTCTTCCGTCTGGGTCGTGGGGGCCTCCCAGGCCACGATTTCATCGATCTTGGGCTGGAGGGGGGCTACGAGGCCGCTGCCGACCTGGTGCCCGAGGTAGATTACGGACCCTTGTCCGATCTGGCACTTGCTTGCCTTAATGGTGAGACCAGCCCTTCTCAGGGCGGCCAGCACCGCCCAGAGGTGCTGGAGGTACTCGGGCCAGTGTGAACTGTACACTGCGATGTCGTCCAGATACGCAGCGCTGAACTCTTCCAACCCAGCCAGTACCTGGTTAACCAGCCTCTGGAAGGTGGCGGGGGCGTTCTTCATCCCGAAGGGCATCACCCGGAAATGGTAGTGACCATCCGGGGTGGAAAAAGCAGATCTTTCCTTAGCTCCCTCGGTGAGGGCGATCTGCCAGTATCCACTGGTCAGGTCGAACGTGCTTAGGAAGCGAGCAGCCCCGAGGCGATCGATAAGCTCGTCGGCTCGGGGGATGGGGTGAGCATCGGTTCTGGTGACTGCGTTGAGCCCGCGGTAGTCAACGCAGAACCTCAGCTCGGGAACAGCACCGGGGGCGGCTGCCTTCGGAACCAGGACCACGGGGCTAGCCCAGGGGCTGTCAGAGGCTTCGACCACCCCGAGAGCCAACATCTTCGATACCTCGGCCTTGATACAGGCCCGGACTCGGTCAGGGACGCGGTAGGCTCTGTGCCGTACCGGAGGGCTGTCCCCGGTGTCCACGTTGTGGACGCACCAGCTGGTGATGCCGGGGATGAGGGAGAAGAGGTCCGAGAACTGCCCCAGTAACTGGCGACAGTCCTCGCGCTGCTCGGGAGAGAGGGAGGAGGAGAGACTCACCCCCTCTACGGAGCCATCTTTCTCTTTCGTGGACAGAAGATCGGGGAGGGGCTCCGTTTCGTCCTCCTCCCCATCGTCCGTGGCGAGGAGCAAACTCAACTCGGTCCGGGCGAAGTGGGGCTTGAGGCGGTTCACGTGAAGGACCCGCAAGGGGTTCCTGGGGGACTCTACGTCGATGAGGTAGGTCACCTGACTTTTGCGTTCGACCACCTTGAAGGGCCCTGTCCACTTGTCTTGCAGGGCACAGGGCTCTACGGGGGCCATCACCCAGACCCGCTGTCCGGGCTGGAACTCGACCAGAGTGGCGTTTTGGTCATACCACCGTTTCATTTCTTCTTGACTGGCCTCGAGGTTCGCCTCGGCCAGTTCTCGGAACTTCCTTGTCTGGTTCCGGAGGGCCAGGATGTATCGAAACACATCGGGCGGGGGCTCTGGGGCCGCCGTCTCCCACCCTTCCTTGACCAGGGTGAGGGGTCCCCGGACGGGGTGCCCATAGAGCAGCTCGAAGGGGCTGAACCCCAGGGACTTCTGGGGGACTTTGCGGTACGCGAAGAGGAGGCAGGGAAGGAGGACGTTCCACTTACGCCTCAGGGGCTCCTCGAGACCCATGATCATCCCTTTGAGTGTCCGGTTGAAGCGTTCCACCAGACCGTTCCCCTGGGGGTGATATGGGGTGGTGAACTTGTAGGTCACCCCACATTGCTGCCAGAGGGACTTCTTGTATTTCGAGATGAAGTTGGTCCCTCGGTCGCTGACTACTTCTCGGGGGAATCCCACCCGGGAGAATATGGCCATAAGGGCCCGCCCCACTACCGGGGCGGTCACCGTCCGGAGGGGAATGGCTTCGAGGTAGCGGGTGGCATGGTCCACTAGCACTAGGATAAAGCGGTGCCCCAAGGAGGTCTGGGGGTCGATGGGGCCCACGATGTCGATTCCCACCCTCTCAAAGGGGGTACTGACCACGGAGAAGGGCTGGAGGGGGGCCTTGCGCCTCCCGCCGCTCTTCCCGCTGGACTGACACGTGGGGCAGGACTTACAGTGAGCCTCCACATCGGAGCGCATGCCCGGCCAGTAGAAGTGGGTGACCAGGCGATGGTACGTTTTGTCTTGTCCCAAGTGTCCCGCCAGGGGTACGTCATGGGCCAGGTTCAGGAGAAAGCCGCGGAAGCGTAGGGGGACCACCAGCACTCGGCCGGACCCTAGCTCGGCGGACTTTTGCTCGCTGTACAAGAGGCCGTTTTCCCAATATACCAAGTGGGAGCCGGACTGGTCACCGGCGGCCTGGGCGGCGGCCTGCTGCCGCGGCCCAACCAAGGATGGACAGGAGGTCTGCTCTAGGCAGAATTCTTCGCGGGACGGTCCTCCTTCCTGGTGCCACTGGGCCAGCTCAGGAAGGTCGTCCAGGCTCGGGGTCGAATCGACGCTAGGGCCGAGAGGACCGGCGTCCGGGGGGAAGCTCTCCCCGGGGGACAGTTCAGGGGCTTCGGAGGGTTCATGGACCTCGGGGTCCTCAGGGGTCCTTGGTGCCGCCTCTAAGGTCGCCCCTTCGGGGGTGACCCTTCGGGCGGTCATCGACCGGGTACTCACACAGGCCCATTCGGGCAGGCCCACCATCTCCAGGTGGGTCCTTTTCTCGACCCGCTGCCATGGGGAGCTCTCCAGATCGTTGCCGAGCAGGCAGTCCACAGGCATGTCGGAGCGGACCGCCACTCGTAACTCTCCAGAGACGCCCCCCCATTCGAACGGGACTTGAGCTATCCGGCAGGTGCGGACAGAGTTATCAGCTGCGATCACCCTGCAGGAGATGTGGGGAACAATCTGGGCTTCGGTTACTAGATGCCGTTTGACGGCGGTGATACTGGCCCCCGTGTCTCGGAGCGCCCCTATGTGACGGCCATTGACAGTCACCTGCTCTCGGTACTTCTCGGTATTGTCGGGTAGGGGGGCTCCTGGGACCATCTCTCTATCACCCAGGGAGACTAAAATCATGGCTGCGGGGTCAGCTCCCTCGAACTCCTCTTCTCCCTCCTCTTCTTCTAGGGCTACTGAGGCGAGGTGGCGCGCTGGGGGCCATGCAGCGGCAGGCTTCTTGAACAAAGGGCAGCGGGGGTCATTGGCATAGTGCCCGGGTTGCTGGCAATGGAAGCAGGCTTGGCTGACTCGGGGCCCTGGTTTGGCTGGGGGAAACCCTGCGCGCGCTGTGGGAGGCGAGGTGCTGGGCTGGTTTCTGGGGGGGACTGCGCGGGGACCCTCCCTGGGATCCCCTCTGTCTATTCTGGTTCCCCCCTCCTCTCTGGCGGGAAGACCCCTGTTCATTTCGGCCAGCATCCCCCCCGGGCCCTCGGGGGACTCGGGTGCTCACCCAGCGATCGGCCTCGACGGCCAGTTCCCGGGGGTCAGCCAACTTGCTGTCCAGGAGATGCTGTCGGAGTTCCACAAAGCAATTCAGGGACAAATGTTCATACGCAATCAGGTCAATGAGCCCCTCGAAGGTGGACACCTTGCTGCCCTTGATCCACCCCTCGAGGGCCCGGCTATAGAAATTGACATACTCCACCCAGGTGGTGCCGGGGATCTTCTTGCACTCTCGGAAGCGTTGGCGGTACATTTCTGGGGTGAGCCCGTACCTTGTGAGGAGGGCTTCTTTCATGGGGCTCTAGGAGGTCTGTTCAGCAGACGGAAGGTCGAGTAGGGTGTCTCTCCCCTCACTCAGGAATCGTCCCCACAGCCCGGCTCCCCAATCTTTCTGCGGAACTCTGTGAGAGGTCATGGCGACCTCGTAGGCCTTGAACCATTGCTGGATGTCATCGTTTTTGTAATATTCTTTGACCACGTCCTTGGGGATGTGGACCTTGGGTTCCACCGAGGGAACGGACTCTCGGGTCGCTGCTGTTCGGTTGTCTTCGTTCCGGGCCTTTAGTTCCATTTCCAATATGCTGCGCTCGTGCTCCAGCTGGAGCTTCTTTCCGTCATGTTCTCGCTGTTGTTTCTTCTCTTCCAGTTCTCCTTGCAGCCGCAGCTGCTCGATGGCTAGCTTTTTCTCGGCCAGCTTGAGTTCTACCTCCATCTTTAAACGGGCTAGTTCTAGCTCGTGGCTTCGGTTGCGTTCTCGATCGGTCATCTCCTCTTGAGACAGACCTTTCTCTGTGCTGTGAGTACGCGTCGGGGACTCTGCTCTTTCTTGCTCTGGGGCGTGGGGTTCGATCAGGGGTGCTCCCCATCCATCGGCTTCTGTCGGCGCTGGAGGTTGGGCTCCGGTCTCCACCCAGTCTGTTAGAGCTTGTTGGAAGTCCTCTTTGGTGTTTAATCCCGTTGACGGGATACGGAGATCTTTGCAGAATTGCTTGAGCTCACGGTGCGAATAGTCTCCCAGAAGCTCCATCTGGAAGGTGGTCTTGTCGGCCGTGACGCTCATGGCTGCTCTTCGTTCGGGTAGTGTGTCAGTACTGTGCGATCCCTAGACGTAGGTTCTTATCGCGACGCTGCCACCAATGTTAGAAGGGGCAATCTCCGAGGGCCAGGGTGTGCTCACCCAGACACCCCAAGATCCACCTCTCCCACAGAACTTGCCGAGTCTTGATTGTGAGGTCCTCACCGGGGAGGCCTTTGGGTTTGGGATCGTACACACTGAGCTCACACCACACTACGAACAGACACCACACCGTTGGGTTTTAGGAGCAAGTTCTTTATATAAGCAAGTAAGGAAGGAAGCACTCTTATATACACAGTGGTCGAGGGACCACAAGGTCGTTGATGAATCCGGAAGGGGGCAGCGGGACAGTCTTTTAGTCTCTGGACAGTACGATGCGTACCCTACGCACAGCTCTCAATCCTCGAGCCGGGGGGTACGGGATGATGGTCGCACTGGCTGCTTCGCCCACGTCGAGTCGGCTCGGTCGTGATGGTGCTCTCGATGGTCCAGCCGGACCAGAGTACTCCCCGAGCCGCGACGAGGTCAGCAGGGCTCGATCTGGAGAAGTTTGTGAGGAGCCGCGACAGCGTCAGCAGGGCTCGGATGGTCTTAGAGGTCGAGCCGCGACAGCGTCAGCAGGGCTCCGATGGTTCCGTTCAGCTTGAGCCGCGACAGCGTCAGCAGGGCTCCGATGGTTCCGTTCAGCTTGAGCCGCGACAGCGTCAGCAGGGCTCCGATGGTTGCAGGTTCAGCTCGAGCCGCGACAGCGTCAGCAGGGCTCAGAGGTTCAGGATGAGTCTTCTGAGGGTCAGCCGCGATCAGATCAGCAGGGCTTCGGGTCCAAGATACAACTGCCCGCTAGTTGTCAGGCGGGCCCAGTTATAGTCCTTCTGCTCTTTGATCTCCGGACTCGCGCAGGCGGAGGTCTCAAGCCCTGGGGGCTGGTCGTTGGCGAGGTCCGGCGGTTGGTTCTTTGATCCCTTTGAAAGATGGGTCCGGGAATTCCCAGACGCCCAGCGGGTCTGGAGCCAGCCCTCGGGGAGGCCAGAGGGGTGATCGAAACTGGGCCACAGGGGAGGCCCAAAGGTGTGACGGATACCAGTCTCTCAGGGGAGGCCGGAGGTGCCATCGAACTCCCTGGCTTATCTCACTCGGGGAGCCCTTTACCCCCCGGCTGGGACTGGCGTGCCTTTGGAGTCTGGGTTTCGCTGGGGCCGGGGTCACGCTAGGCCCAAGGAGACAGGGATGTCGGGAAGGGAAGATGGCGTCCGGGCTTTGGGGGGCATGCCAGGTCTAGGCGCTCGGAGCCGGGAGCGGGACGGGGACATGCGGCCTGGTCGTGGGTTTACGGGGGTTCGGGCTCATCGGGGGGTGAGACGACCAGGCTGCTGGGTGCTGGCTATTCTTACGGGGACGCTGCGCAGGGCTCAGGGTGCAGGCCTACGCTCGCAGGGTTCTGAGGGACAGAGACGGGCCACGCCACGTCACCCTCCAGCATTGTTGCTTACCTCCTCCCACACTCTCGCCAGAAAAAAAACAAGCATTGACAGAGCCAATAAGTCTTGCAGCCGTGTGAGCTATTGGCTTTGTGAATGTTTTCTTTAGCTATTTTGTACAGCAACGTGGCTGCTGTGCAGCATGGCTAAAAGTAAAGAAAGAAAACTATGACACAGCTGGTGGCATAATCATGCTTTTTTCTTTACTTTCAGCCTTGCTGCATAGCAGCTATGCTACTGTACAACGTGGATAAACAAAACATTGATGGAGCCAATAGCTCTCGAGTTAGCGAGACATATTGGCTTTGCCAGTGCTTATTTGCATTGCAGAAACTTTGTCATGCTATCTGGAGTCAATCATCTTTTATTGGTCAGGGACTGGTTTTATGAAGCTCCAGACATCTCCATTGATTACCAAGGAGATTAACTGGATGTTTTGAGGACCAGCCACGGATTGGCCTACATAGGCTTATGAATCAGTGCACTTTGCTGCTCCAGGGTGGGGTAAGCTCAGGAGCTATTGTGCCGATAGACAACATTTTGAGACACATTTGACTATAAAGTGTACCTGCTTTTTAATTTATGTTTCATGCAAACAAACGTGGTAGTGAAGCTAGAAGAATACGGAGGTGTGGCGTGAGTAAAGTATGTTCATAGGTCTCCTGTTTGGGGCAGTACTTAAGATCTAACTTGTCGATTAGCGGATGGGAAAAATATGTGTGTGAGCTGCTTAACTAATCAAGTGAACCTGCATACGTAATCGGAAAGAAGATAGCCTAATGTTCAAAGATGTGCATGTTTAAAGATGACTGGACATGTTTGAGTATCTTCATTAACTCCGTACAATTAGGTATGTACAAAACATGCCCATCAAAAACAATGATAACCTCACTGCTCATCATCCCTGGATCAACTGACCTGTCAGCAGCAGAAAATACACCGCTCAGGAACCTTCACGAGTCACGCCCTTCCACGCATTAGAGCACATATACTTACACAGCTCTGAACACAATACAAGGTACTCACTCATTTTGTGCTAACTTTAAGACTCCTAGCTCATACAAGAATCTAGGACAGGGTCATTCAAGAACACAGAGCTCTTCCTTCCACTTGGCCAAAGATGAAGTTCTGACATGGAATAAGACAAAGCTATAGATGTTAAACCTTGTTCATAATCAACTCTCAAGTTACTTGGCTGGATGTAACCTTGCCTTCCTTTGAGCATTGAAATTTACAATGAACAAAACTACTAGCTGGAGCCAAGATGACATTCTCGGAGTACTAGCAATAGCACTCCTTTCTTTCTAGGCACAAAGATCAAAAGTCATCTTGGGCCTCTATTGGTCTCTCTACCCTTCCAGTCCCAGAAGTGGAGGGGAGTACAAGACCATTGTAGAGACAGGGTTTCCTGACTCCACCAAAGGCATAAAGCTTCCAACCGTCCTTTCTATAGTTTATATATGTTAACCGGCCTGATCCCTGCTTGCAGGGCCAGCTTTAGCGCTGGTGGCACCTTGTGCAACAATGTTTGCTGCGGTCCCCCAATTACCTCCTTCTCCGTGAATTCCCTCATCACCACCCTTCAACAGTGCCCCTCCAGTCTCCATAACCACTCTCTCTCATGCATTTCTTTTATTTCATAGCGCCACTCATACCAGTGTAGGGTGTCATAGCACTTTACATTGTCACACACATTACACAGAGACAATGAATTATACGTGTGTTAATCAGTGTACAGGAAATGTTACATAAGACAGAGGACTACAAGGTGTAGGAGCCACATGTCATCCATACTGGTAGACAGTATAGTTTAAGAGTGCTTGGTGTGAAGAAGCATAAACTCAGAATTTAAAATGTAACACAACGGTTAGGGGTTGTCTTTACTAATAAGAATTGATTTCTACCCAAATTAACCCTTTTTACAACATTTGGATAATTGAAGACGGGCGACAACATCATAACTTTCTATCCCATACCTTGCAGTTTGAATGCAGCTCTTTGATGAGACTTTAGGATTTTAACCTATAAACTATAAGTAACAAAAGGATATTGCTGACAAAAACAGTAACCCACTGATCCAGCCACATTATATGCACTTTGTGATCTGCATGGTACACTTTCTGTACAGCAGGCATATTAACCCTCTGCGCTAACTTATGATGAGTCAAATCTGCCACTAGACAAAACTGGGATCCCTCTCCAGGAAGAACATTAATCACCAGAGTTATTTTGACACTTTTATTGTTGCCTGAAAATTGCTGAAGGCAAGAAACATAGCAGCAGGTGCTTTTAAATCCCTAATATACTTGAAAACTGCACCTCCTAAAGTCAGCGCCTGGTGCTGTGGCACTGGTCGCACAGCCCTAGAGCCAGCCTGCTTGCCACAACCCCCTGGCTCAGCAAGTGGTTGCCTAGAACTCTTTGCAGAATTTTAAAATCTTTTGGTTTTAGCACTGAGTTGTCCCTGAAAAATATAGGTACCTGGGCTTCTTCACTTTAGAGGTGGCAGCTGCATACGACCTGAAAGTGATGAATGTCTTTAACTTAAAAAATATATAAACTTGTCCAATGTGTCCCTTTTCTGATATCCTTCGAGGTGGGCGGTGGCATGTGTGCAGGAGACTTGAAAACAAACATCCACACGTCATGAACAACATCAGTTCCTCTGGTTTGTGGCAGAGGAACTTCTCTGGCAAGGAGAGTACCGGTACTCATGGGGCCTTACCTTGACACAGATGGTGCTCCTCTCATTTTCTCATGAATCTGCAGCACTTTTCATGCGACCCCCACTGATTCATTATGCAATCCAGGGCGGAGCTTACACAGGAGCTCCAGAACAGCAGCTCTTGTCACCAGGACACAGCAATGTTGTTGTGATACTCTGCAAGTGTTCTGGCAGCAGTGTGGCAGCAGGTTGGTTGGTTTACCTTTTGATCTTGCACAGTGGGAGTTGAGAGTCCACCATAAAACGGATGGACAAGGGTGTGGGACGCATTCTTCCGGGCAGTACAGCTTTTTAGCATGCCCATTGTTTTAAATGACTGATAATGTTAGTTCATCAGCAATTTAAATTAAGCATTTTTACTTGAATGGAAATCCCTGCCCTTGCCATCAATTTTATGATTACCCTCAAACAAAAAAAAGACCTTAAAGGCAACACAATTTTTATGGTTTGGTGCACTTAAACCCCTTGTTTTGTACGGGAAGCCATGCATAACACAAATGCGACAGGATGCTCCATGAAATTGTCTTGCACTTTCAGATAGTTCTGGGTTTTAGCTGGCAATTCTTTCGAATTCTGGGACTTGTAGTTCCTCTTTCTCATTATAATTAAGGGTTTCTAAAAATTCCAGCTTGCAAAGCTTTGATGGCAAAAAATCAGAGGCTGTTTTGAACATACCCTTATTAGTAAATGCTTTATCAATGGTGATTAGGGCCATAACTATTGGACAGATATTTCCGACTTTCTTACAAAGTACTTGGATTTCTTGCATATAATGCTTTGAAAGGTAGAAAACATAGTTCTGCCCTTAGGCCTGCCCCACACTCCACCCCCAGTCTACCACACGTTTTTGGTGAGTACCTGCACTTATTTCTTTCCATTTAAAGTACTGAATTTAGCCATAACCCTCCTGCCCCTCGAGTGTGAGATTTCTAATAGTGGTGAAAGGTAAGTATGCTAACACTGAAATGAACGCTGTTTGATTATTGTTGATCGCGATTGTGCGGTATAAGCAGAAGGAATCTACATTTGTGTACTCATGACAGCAGAAAGGATGAACTGACTGCAGAAGGATGTCGTGCAACAGACAGATAGCCTTCCAGGCCCGCTACCAGTGCATAAATTGAGTCAGTGGTATCCGGTGCACAGCACCAGCACTTTTTCATCGTATGGTATAAAAAACACAGCCAAAACAAATTATATAACACTGAGTTCATATGTAGCCAGGTCCTTGTTTGAAAACTAAACAAATCGTATGATTAATATACGTGGGGCTGGCATAATGCTAAGGAAACAGAACCTTAGTCCTTTTTTGAAATCATTTGATTGTCCCTTTTTTACTCACTTTCTCTTTTCCCTTCACTTGAGCACAAAATCCTTTGCACTTTCTACTGCGCCTGGCAGAATTCCCCCAACTTTTTGTTTTTTTTGTAAATATGTATATATGATTGTAAAATAAACTGCAAATTTATATTGATACATATAAACTCAGTGTTATATAATTTGCTTTGGGTATTTAGTTTAATACTGCCTAACGCATTTGGCTTGTTTTGTTATGTTACATATTCTTTGTTTCCTTCCTTTTCAGGATTAGGTCCGAAAAAGTTATAAGAAAAAATGGATAATTCATACATTTGTGTTTAAATAATTGTGCTTAGGACCACTGTGTTTTTTATACCATATGATACCCAGGTCCTTTGACTTTATCTGGGTCATACCCTATTTTTCTTAATAGCACTTATTCATCAACACTGGAGCTTTTCATGAGCACTAAATAAGGACCCATTCATTTATGGTTGGCACGGGGAGATTAAGTGATTTGCCCAGAATCACAGGATGTTGAGCCAAGGCTCAAACCTGGTTCCCCAGCTCCGAAGTCAGTAGCTCTGGCCATTATGCCACACTCTCTCCCCACTCTCATGGTTAATGGTTGGTTCTGTTTTAGGTGGTGCTAACAGGAAAAATGAGCTGGTGCAAACTGCCTCCTGACGAGAGCCCCGGTACTTATTTTGCTACAAATTAAATACTGCCCCCTACGGTGATTTAATACGAATGAAAGGCCTTGTTTGCAGCACCGTCCGATGTTTAATCATGAGGAGAATCTGAAGGTGACTCAAAGACATCCTGCAAGGGACCCCGGTGGGGCGTGCCTGCGCTCCCCATGATGACTGCATTCATCTCCTGCACCGGGTTCACAGGCGGGAAAGAAAGGCCTTGCTGTAACCAATCACGTCAACGGCCTTGGGCTGGCTGCCCGAGGTTTGAGCCCGTCAAAGGTACTTACATGGTTTGCGAGTGTCAGCCTTTCCTAAGCCCCCCGCGAGGCTTCAGTTTGTTTTTAAATGAAGGCCTTGATCCACACGCCTCAGTGCGAAGGACTACTTTTACTTTCTAATTAAATTGTCAGCGCACTTGTAGCCCGCAGCCCTGAACAGACATTCTTCTGTTCTGTACCTGCGGCTGTCAAGAGTCCGATGTGTGTTCTGGGTAGCAGTATTACAGGTTAGACCATGGCCTTCTAGTCCTCCCCATGGGATGACGTAGTCCTACTCCCAAAATCCATTATATGTTCACATGCCTTTGTGATGAAATGTAACAGATTGAATGGCAAAGGCAGTGAAACAGTGACTGGAAAAATACATTTCAAATCAAAAAAGACTTTCTAAGTTAGCGGTCAAAACTAGTATTCCATTGAGTACATTTGGAAATCCCATGACAGGTATTTGAATCTGTAAATTGTTGAGTCATTAAACAATAAATTAATACCACGGAAAAAGTAGGGCCTGATTCTTAAAAAAAAATGTAAACTCACAACTAAACTGTTTCAATGTGGCATGGTTGTAGATTTTCTCAAATTGGGAATTCTGCAATTTCCCCATATTATGAATGGAAACTAGGTTTCCAGGCATAATCCTAGAAAATATTTGTACATTTGCAATTGTGACTACGTGAGCTATTTTCCACCAACATGTGTAGTAAGAGCAATATTGTATATGGGGAAATGCATTGCATTTTTTTAGGACATTTTTTATGTGGGTGTGTTGTTGCCAGTAACTACTTGTTTAAAGGTCAGTCATGCACAGTTTTCAATTGAATTAGCATTTGAACCAGTCAACACACCAAAAACACGTATACAGTAATCAGATGTTCAATGTAGATAAACATCGACCCAAAATGTGCTAAGAAGAGCAAACGTTAAATATACATTTACATTAAGTGCTGCTGCCAGAAAAAAAACACCATAAATTATCTAGTTATCTAGGAGACTTTGATAGAACTACAATGTCATGTGTATGTGCCCCTTAAACATCAACCACAGCCAACTGCACAAATAAACAAAATGATCACAGCTGTGTTGAGGGCAAGCATTTTTTTTTGTAGAAGCACACAACTTCTGCCCGATCAAAACATGTACCCCTGGCTCCCAACATGTGGGAGGAACCTAAGCCCCTCTCTAATGATGCTTACATAATTGTCTGGCAACAGCTACACTGTCAAGACACACCATAATAAAAAATGATGACTGAGAAATGCAGTATTAATTTGAACTTATTATGATTGCTGATTGACACTTTTGAGGCCCATAGATATGGTAGCAGTGTGCTATACTTTTTAGGACCATACAGATGCCAGACGTGTGCTAGAAAATGCTGCTAAAATAACATAACCTATTTATTTTTTTATGGTCAATACAAAAATTAACTGGTTACACAAAATGGATTATATTAGATAGCTCAGTGAGTTAAGTGTTGGCTGCTGAGATGTGTGCACGCCATGAGTCTAAAAGTTGCTTGGTCTTAATTTTATCTTTCAAAGTATGAACACAGTGCCACATTGATTAGTAGTAAGACCTTTCACTCATAGTGCTTGAAATAACAGCATTTGCCGGTAGCATGCACAATATTCAAATCTCATTATTACGATATATTCAAGATGAGAACATGTTGTCTTCTTTTGATATGATGAAGAATTGTGACAGGTCCTGGGCACTGATATTGTTAGACTATAGAGCAGTGCTTGGCATCATTGACTGTGATGTTGTATACCCTTACATCTGGACAATGTCTGTAACTTATCTGGTCCTTACCCAGCCGCTTCTTTCATTTGTACTCCTCTCCTTGTGTTATACTGCAAAGCTACTCATTTTTTTATCCTCTTTTTTTATTCATACCCCTCGAAATGCCTTCCCTATTAATTTGTCTCTATTGGTTTGTCTATGTTCAGGTTGTTTCCATAGTCCCCTGTCTCTCACTTGGCACTCATTGCTATTTCTTCTTGCCTCTAATTCACTGTTTAGTAGATCAGTATATATACTCTGTTCCTTTTCCATCCACACGACTCCCCCTCCGTGCCTCCCTATCCTGTTTTATAAAGTGATTTCCTCTTGGCCGAGGTCCAGTTTAATATCTCCCCGTTGAAGTAATGTCTTCTTATTTGGTTGCTCTCTGTATCAGTCTTTTTCATGTGAAGCGCTCTATTACCATTTGGAGTAGTGGCTCTATATAAAAAATCGTAATAAATAATAAATCTTAATAAATGACCGAGGAAATCTGACAACATCACGCCTGCCCTGATGCCCAGGCACTTGTTATGTCCATTATGCATAGAGTCAATCAATCAATTGATGTTAATTAGTAGAGAGCAGCTAATCACCTGTGAGGGTATCCAGACACTAGGATCTTGCTGGGATCAGTGAAAGAGCAAGACATTGAGTCCCTTTCTGACCTCCTGTAGAGAGGATGATGTTCGGAGTTGAAAAGGAAGGTTGTTCCAGGGCGTGTCAGTGGGGTAGGAGAAGGATCGTCCTCCACTGTAGCTTCGGCGAATGCGGGTAGTGTGTGCGAGGGAGAAGGAGCGCAGGTGTCTGGAGGGTTGGTGGAAGTTCAGGTGGTGGTTGATGTATGCTGGTCTTTGGTTATGGAGGGCCTTCTAGGTATGTTCCAGCATCTTGAATTGGCATCTTTTCTGGATGGGGAAATAGTGGAGGGGGATGATGTGGGTCTATTTGGAGGCCGAGGATGAGATGGCAACTGAGTTCTATATTTTCTGAAGTCTCTTTAGGAGTTGGGTGGTAATTCCTTCAAAGAGGGTGCTGACATAGTCCAGCCGGCTTGCATGATGGATTACTGGTGCTGACTGGGAGCCTTCTGAAGATCTTTCGGAGCATGCCGAGGGTGTGGAAGCAAGCGGAGGAGACTGAGTTGATCTTAAGTTCTATGGTGAGCTTGCTTTCTAGGATGATGCCAAGATTGCAGGCATGAGCTATTGGTGTGGGTCCGAGTTTGGAGGCCCACCAGGTGTTGTTCCGTGGGGAGGTGTTGTTCCCAAAGATCAGCACCTTCATCTTGTCTGTATTGAGCTTCAGGCAGTTGGCCTCATCCAGTCTGCGACACTCATGATGCAGTTGTGGAAGTTGGTCCTGGTAGTGGAGGGGGCTTCTGAGAGCGAGAGGATGAGCTGGGAGTCGTCTGTGTAGGATATGTTGTTGAGGCCATGGACTCTGATGATGTTAGCCAGGGGCATCATGTAAGTTTTGAACAGGGTGGAGCTGAGGGATGAACCTTGAGGAACACCGCAGATGGTGCTCATTGGTTCAGAGGTGAAGGGTAGTAGTTGAATTTTCGGGGTTCTTCCTGTCTGGAAGGATGTGATCCATTAGAGGGCATCTCCCTGGATCCTGAAGAACTGAAATCTTCATTCTCCGGGGTCTCACTAATACAAAAGAACTTGGCACAGAAGCTGAAATATTGAAAGACATCTTTATTAAACTTAATAAGTGAGTCTACGTCACACAGAAGCCGTAGCAATTGAATGAGGTAGTCTAAAGAATACAGAACACAGAGGTCTTTTATATGCTTAGGATTTACAAACTCAGCATAAAAGAAAGGGGCAGTCCTAGCTTCTGCAAGCATACAAAATACCTAATATGGACATACAAGATCTGCAAAATATTAGCCAATAGAAAAAGATCATGTAACCAGAATGTCCCCCTTACGTCGTGTTTCTGCCCAACCCATAAGTCAATCAATTACAGCACTTATAGGTCAATCAGTAATGGCAGAACATGTCTGTATGCAGTTAGGCCAGCTAGTGTCTGAGATTACTTTCAAAGCAAGGACAGAGGGGGGTTTTCTACACGTTGCAGTCCAAAGGGCAGAAACACTAAATGAATAGAGCAGTCTGTGTAAAGGCAACACAAATTGATGACAAATGTAAGATGGAGTCAAAATTAAAGAACCTCAGACCCCCCTTTTGCCATTACACAGGCAAATCCTAAAATTATTTTGCAAACATTATGTATTTCAGTGACTATTGACAATGCTAATAAAACAACAAGAATCAGTCTCCAAACTCCAATTCTATGCAATCGCACGGGAAATACCCAGAGTCCGTCAAAGCCTCTTCTGGCAGGCTTCTATTGTCCATCAAATCCTGTTTCTGTTGTTTTCTTCCGCATGGGCCTCTTCATTCAAGCCTTTCGTGAAAATGATGTTACTCAGTATCCGTTGGAGTGCCTTCCTGGCAAACACTCACAGCTCACTTGAAAGTCTCAATGTCTCAATGCAGTGCACCAATATTTCCTGTCCTGCAGTCACTACAGATAGTGTGCTCTTCATGGATCAAGGGCACAGATCATCTCATGCAGACCCAAGTACTATTAATCGGGGAAGAGCAACAGACTGTCACTCTCAGCAACACTTTCAGGCTCCAACACTCTCTATTCAGTGTCAGAGGCTGCTCGGGCTGCTCTTTCATGGGCACCATAATGTAGTGCCTTTTGCCAATCTCAAATCCTCCAGTGCACTGCACTTCCGTTGGAGCAAAGGAAAAAGGGGTGTGTGGCCAAAACTTAGGCCAAGGGGCTCAAGGGACTGCACACTGTCAGAGGTTAACCAGCACATGACAGGTGGGTGGAAAACTGAAGCCTCAAACAACAAGAATCCTTCTCTTTCGCTCTTTGCACTGAAATTCTGGTTCTGTGGCAAAACCAGATCCTCCTTCTTTTCTGATGTTCAGCGCCTTCTGATGAAGCAGAAAAGGGGGTGGTGATGGACAGAGTGCCTGAATTAAGCAGACCACTCTTACCCAGTCCAAAGATCAGGGCTTGATCCATCACCGTTTTTTAGCTCACTGCACCATCCCAGCTCAGAACTTGGCTATATGCAAATTAGTCTGTTCCTGTCCCAGTGCATGATGGGAACAGGGCAAACCAAACTACCAAGCCAATTCTTATACTGGGAAGGAAACAAGCTTCCGGGGACCGGTTTCTGCCATTTCAGGCGTCGTCGGCCCGGCTTGCTTGAATCCTGATGGTGCAATGAGCAAGGGACTCACATCTGAGTATACCCTTCCACGCTTATGGTGGACAAAATGATTCAGAAAAGGGGGTGGTGATGAACAGAGTGCCTGAATTAAGCAGACCACTCTTACCCAGTCCAAAGATCAGGGCTTGATCCATCACCGTTTTTTAGCTCACTGCACCATCCCAGCTCAGAACTTGGCTGTATGCAAATTAGTCTGATGAAGCAAGCACAATAGTTGGAGATATCACTGATGGCACGCTGGCAATCGCTGTCCAATCTTGCTACTTTTCTGGGTGCTGGGACTTTTCATTTGTTAACTGTCACTGATGGGATTGTGGGTGAGTTCCGCAGGTTATCATGATTTAATCCCGCACAACCTAGTGACGTAGGAAATGTGACACAGTTGTTTCCTTCAATTAAGTACAAAAACAGTTCATTGTATAACAAGGGACTGCAAGCAAGTGGCCTGCAATCTTTAAAGGAGTGGCCATACGTCATGGGACATTTCTTGTCTAGAACACACTGTTATTCTGAAAGAATACAAAAACAAAGGCAATAAGCAAAACAGTGCCTCTGATTTCTTCAATTGGGTTTCCATATGAGAGCATATCCTCTACCATCTAAGGGTAGATAGTGACATGGGAATTCTATCTGAATGGATGTCCTCACACATAGTGGCATTGTTTAATGGGGCAAACACATTTTTTTCTCAATGATTACATATAGGTGTTTCTAAATTCCTTATCTAGAGCACCTCAAAAGAGAGATCACATCATACATATTATCAGGGACATGTAGATACCTCCCTTTAATAATTGTGCATCAGGTGGACTATACAATACAAAAGCTAATGATCAAAATGTGGAAACAAAAGACAAGAACTAGAGAGTCCTGGTATTTCCATTATTTAAAATACATCTGGTCCATCAAAAATTAAAGCAGCAGAAAAAAAGAACTAAAAACCAAATTAGAATAGGCATTGAATTTGTCATATTCAAAAAAACGTAAGGTGTCTCCTATTGAGGTGGAAAACTTATCTTACTATAGTATTGAGTCAGTTAACCAGTCCATCACTACCCTAACAGTCAGACTGAAAAACATCAGAGTAGGCCTAAAGAAAATTTTTGAAAACCAGTCTGGTCATACAAAAGGGAATTATACATAATATGGGGTCTCTGGTACATTACTGCAGTCTGGAAGTGTGAACCTGAGCAATACACCAACTGGTGAAAGGGATTTGGAAAAGGGAAATGGGACTAGGTAAAAAAATGAAGCCTTGTTTCCTTTATGGTACAAAGCCATACACTACTTAGGAAGCAGAACAAAACTGACTAAGGTAATATAGAAATTAGGTCACCATGTACAAGAGTCACAAATCTATAATTTATCCTTACGTCCAATCAAGGATACATAATTTTAGGGCTGCCTGTTCCTTAAAGGAAGAGGACAGTATCGTGACTAATTGCAGATGACACACTTTAATTCTGTATATCTCTTTTTTATTTTCCTTCAAATACCATTAAAGCCAAATTTGACATACACTGGTGAAGTGTTGTCTTGTTTTGTTCACAGCATGAAAAACCATATCTGTGAAATTTAGTATCAGCGCAAAAAAAACACCCCAAAAAACACACATACGCCAAGCCATCAGATATACGCGCTGTATATCAAGCACAAAAAGCATAGACAAAACAATAGCATATGTAAATAAGCGGTAACACACAACACTATTGCATGCACTTTTATGCACTGTGAACCTGCAGCCCAAAACAGAATATTCAGGCCTGCTTAATTTGTCAGGCTTAAAATCCTCACCAGGAACAATTCATAAAAGGATAAAATGCAAAAATATGTAAAACGCACGAACATTTCTGCACATAACACACAAAATATCAACTGTAACAACCATCTTTTGAAAACATGCTAAACCTTTTTAACTTTCCAAAAACTTTTTCACAGACACTCTGCGTGTCCCGTGCGCCAACACCATTTGAGGCCCTGCTTTTCCAAGCAATAATTTCTCCATCTGTTTACACTTACTCCTAACTCCCCCCTCACTCTAAGGCTGAAAAAGACAAAAAAAACCTTCCCAACTCTTTCTTACCTGCAATAACCAACCCTATTTAAAAACACATGATATATATATTACTCCTGTTAGGGGCTACAATTTATTTCTATACTTAGATTATTAAAACAGTTACTGTGAATAATTCGCAGAACATAATAACACACATACCAGTTTTTAGAACAAATGCGTGTTTGCAACTCATTTTATTTTCCTTAAATGGATGAAGGCTCAGTTAGGTCCAGCAAAAGTTAAAACCTTCCACCCTGATATTAAACTCAAACCTCTGCACCAGGCACATTGGCTCATTGACCTATTTAAAAGGAAACCCAAATGGGAATAACCTGCAAATTTGTATTATACCTAAATGTATGCATTTACTGAAGCCTAAAGCACTTTTAAAGCTATTGTAAATGGCAAAAATGCCCACATTTTACCCAAATTCGACTTTGATATTTGGGGCACTTAAAAATAAATATCCTATAATAATGTTACATATTAATCATCCTCAGAATGTTCTTTACAAATTGCAGGAATTGAACATTGGACATATCTTCTGCAAATCCTGAGAAAAATGAGTTTTTCACGCCTGGTCAAGTGAATATCTATATGCTAATGTCCTTATTATGCAGTATACCATACCTTAAATTAAATTATAATGCTAGGAGGTCACAGTATAAGTATTAAGCTTCATGAATAGTAAAAAACGAATTTTATAGCACTTATTTTTATAACCCAATCAGTTGTGATGATTCCACATATTAAGGCTCTGTAATTCCTTGAATCTGACTTCATTTTTATTTTTTTTTATTTTCTCTGTGCCACATAGGCCTGCAAAGAACAAAGTGGCCCGGCCTCCCCAGGTCATTTACACATTAACCAGATTAAACTGTAAGAAACTAACTTTCGTCACCCGAAACTGACCTGCAAAGCCAATTTCCCTAATTGATCTTTATCTGAGATTGCCAATCAATGTTCAAGACATCGTTAACTTTTTAGTTTCCTTGGACTTGCTCTATCTTGTTTCAGCATCTGTTACGGATTCTTTCTTTTTAAATGTTTCTTCACTACATGGGTTAATTATTACTTAGCAACTGAGCCAAGAATGTACTTAGAGAAATGCTTAAAGAAAGGAAAACCCTTAATTGAAATGTCTTCCTATAATACAAAATAATGAACCTTATTTTTGTAACCTTTTTAAAACACTATTCTGAAATGCAAAGGTTCACCTGTGTTTAACTGGGAAAGTCCTGACTGAGGAAACATTCCTGTCTATTCGTAATTGCTTCGTGTTGCTTACTTAGCGGCAGCAACAGCTGTTTCCTAGTGTTGAAAACGTGGGCACGGTGGCTGTCTATTTAAAACTGAAACTAAGACATTTCAAATTTCAAAATGCGTGTGCAATACAGCAAAATCCAATGTATTCAGATGATGTGTTTGCCTGTTAATATCTAATACAATGTATCTAAGGAAAATGCTGTAAGTTTATTTTTTGCAAAACCCACAATTTCGTTTTTGAGGGCTTTTTTATTCCTAGTGAATGTGAATTTTAATTTTTCTTTAAAGCATTGTACATGTGCATAATTGCTTACTCTATAAATTAAATAGCAACATATAGCTATTTTAGCATATCACATGGTTCATTTCTGGATTTTTATTTCATTTCTGATTAATATTAATTAACTAACGTTTTGCATAACAGACTGAAAACATCAAGAAAAAACCACAAACACACATTGAGCTCATTTCAGACAAACAGAAAGGGGTCAAACACTCAGGACACACAATACGGCGCGCTTTTAGACATGCATTTCGTGAATAGCGCCAACGCCATTCACTTACAGAAATTGCACTAATGGGAAAACCACATAGACATTTAAACACACATTTAACCCACATATCAATACTCAGGACAGAAATAAAGGACAGCCCACAGACTGTACTTAAACCAAACCATTTGTAAATACTAGTTGTAAGTCATATTTACAAGAAACGCTTCTCAATTGTGTTCCAAAAGACTGCAAAAACAACCCAACAGACTGATATATGTCCAAGAAGCGAAAATACACTCAATTCACTAGCTTTGACTAGCAGAACACCAACAATCGCTCTGCATATCTTCACTCATAAAATTACACAGAACAAAGGATCCTTGTATGTATTATGTCCATATTTTAATTCCCTGGGGATACAAAATCACCAAGGAAGAAATATGTTTTTAAATCTAAACCTATTTAAATATTCCCTTTAGGGGAAACCGGCTAATCCAAACGAATACAAAGTTGGCCAACACAAAGCTCCAAATTTGCTAAGATCAGGCATCTTATAGCTCACTAATCTAGCTTCAAACTTCAAGGGGCTATCTCTATCAATACACTCGTAAATATACAAGACCCTCGGTTTTTGAAAATTGCAATCTTCAAATAAGAACTAAGGACAAAACAAACTAAGAAGCAATCAAAACCAAAGAACCAAAGAACAAAGGATTGGGAGCGACCCACTTATACTTAACTCTTACTTTTACTAATCAAAAGGTTATCCAAATTCTAACTGTCAAGTTCTACATGACCTAACGGTCTTTTTAGAATACTCACGCCAAAAAGGTTCTCAGTCAGGAGTGACATCATGTGGAGGATCAAAATCAGGAAGATCAGAAATATACTGGGCTGCAGAGACGAAGAATCTCCAGAATCCCGGTGCACAGAGTACCTTCTTAGTAGAATCCTGTCTTGTCCTCCTCAGTAGCTTTCTGTCTCCTGACAAGATCACTCCCACAGAAAGTCACTTCTCTGATGAAGCCTGCGTTGGCCGCGCCATCTGAAGAACTGAAATCTTCATTCTCAGGGGTCTCACTAATACAAAAGAACTTGGCACAGAAGCTTAAATATTAAAAGACATCTTTATTAAACTTAATAAGTGAGACTACGTCACACAGAAGCCGTAGCAATTGAATGAGGTAGTCTAAAGAATACAGAACACAGAGGTCTTTTATATGCTTAGGATTTACAAACTCAGCATAAAAGAAAGGGGCAGTCCTAGCTTCTGCAAGCATACAAAATACCTAATATGGACATACAAGATCTGCAAAATATTAGCCAATAGAAAAACATCATGTAACCAGAATGTCCCCCTTACGTCGTGTTTCTGCCCAGCCCATAAGTCAATCAATTACAGCACTTATAGGTCAATCAGTAATGGCAGAACATGTCTGTATGCAGTTAGGCCAGCTAGTGTCTGAGATTACTTTCAAAGCAAGGACAGAGGGGGTTTTCTACACGTTGCAGTCCAAAGGGCAGAAACACTTCATGAATAGAGCAGTCTGTGTAAAGGCAACACAAATTGATGACAAATGTAAGATGGAGTCAAAATTAAAGAACCTCAATCCTGATGTGGTGGAGCCTCTTGATGAATGGGTGGTGGGGTACAGTATGGAACGCTGCTGAGAGGTCGAGGAGTATCTGGGCCGCTTTTTCACCCCGGTAGAGCAGAGTTCTGATGTCATCAGTGGCAGCAATCTGGGCGGTCTCGGTATGGACACTGGATTGGGAGATGTCCAGAAGATTGTTTCTCTCCAGGTATTCGGTGAGCTGGCTGTTAATGGCCTTCTCAAGGACTTTGGTGGGGAAGAAGAGAAGTAAGATGCGCCGGTAGTTCTTGAGTTAGCTGGTGTCAGTGGAGGGTTACTTAAAGAGGGGTCTGACTTATGCGTGCTTCCATCCATCGAGGAAGGCGGCGGTGGTGACGGATGGAGGTGAGTTTACAGCTGATTTCCTTGCTGCTGAGGCCGAAGAAGTGGTGGGGTCGAGGGTCAATGGATGCACTGGGGTGGATGGAGTTAATGTTGGCTGTGGTGGTCTGTGTGGTGAGGTGTTCTCATGCAGTGAGTGGGTGGTTGTGAGTGGCGTCCGTTGGTGTGAGGGGGTTGTAGAGATAGGGGTTCGTAGTTACTGTAAATTATGGATATCTTGTTGTGGAAATAGTCTGCCCAGGTGTCGCAGAGTTCCTGGGAATGGGAGATCATGTTCTCAGTGGCTAACGAGTAGGAGAACTCTCTGATAATGCTGAAAAGTTCCTTGCTGTGATTGGATCTTGTTTCGATGTGGACTACCAGGGCATCTCTTTTCGTGTCTTTAAGGCATTGGTGGCATTTGTTGAGGGCTGACTTGAAGGTGGCTCGGCCTGTGGGATCTCTGCTGGTGCCCCTTCTTCTTTCTAGTTGCTTGCAGTTGCATGTTTTTTGTCTTGGGGTCTGGTGCATACCAACTGGTTTATTTGGTGGATCTGCTAGTCTTGGCTGGCTTGATGGCAGTGACTCTGTCTGCACAATTAGTGATCCAAGTATGCAGCCTGTTCCAGGTTGGTTGCGGAGTCAGGTGGGTGGTGTTGAGGACGTTCGTTCATTGGGTCTCTGTCACTTTGTTCCAGATGCGGTGGGAGGAGCTGTGGATCCTGGTGTTGGTGCATGGGATTCTACAATGGTGAAGTGGACGGTGGCGTGGTCGGTCCAAGTGAGTTCAGTGACATGACTGTACCGTCATGTCACTGGCAGCGCAGTTAGAGTCAAGCTTGTTTCCTGCTCTGTGGGTGAGGCCAATGTTGCTCATGCTTTCCATGAGGTTGGCGGAGTTGGCATCTTTGGGGTCATCGAGGTGGTAGTTGAGGTCACCCAGGAGGGGGAGTACTTCATCACAAGAGTAACTTTTTCTTATTGATACATTTCAGGTTAAATCCCATGCGTCTGCTTAATCTTGAAGCCATTTTGTGTTTTCTATTGAGGAAGCAAAACAGAAAGGCTTGTGGAAGCCATCTTGGCTACTGCTGTTCACCACCCCCAGAGCCTAATTGAAGACTAAAACCTTCCTGCAGGTTATGCCACTTTTTGTGCTACGGATATAGCACTATTTTAAATGTATGCATCAAAATACAAACTATAAAAAAAAGATGCTGTGGCAAACCTCTACGATGCGTTTTCCACCGCCTGATTCTCACAAATTGTGAGTATTGTTTCCAAGCAGGGTGACCAGACGGCCTAAATCTCCTGGACAGTCTCAGTTTCCAAGGACTGTCCCGGAGGGACAGAATTTTCTTGTAAAGTAAGATTGTCGGGTGGATACATACATGACAGTGTAGTTTTTACATATTCACCAGCCCTCTTCTTACCCCAGGGTCTGAAGTGCTATGCTTGAAAGTGTTGCCTGCTGTGTCTCATCCATGCAGCACGGGAGGTCTTAATGAGTGGTGAAACAGCATGCACTGCATCACCAGCCTGCCCTGAGAAACATTCCAAGATGGGGGCAGTAAGGTCGTAATTGCAAAACTTAGTTCCACTCAGGCAGTTGTGGGGCTTGAGGGGATGGGGTGGTTGAGGTCCAAATATGGTGAATCTCAGCCTGACTATGGTGGAGTAGGGTGAACTGCTCATCTCACCCCCACCACCTCAGAATTGAAGCTAATCCAGTCCTGTATTTTGCACTTGCTTTCTGGCACTTATAGTCTTGAACAAGACTACAAGTCCCAGAATGCAAAGAAAATCGGACTGAATGTGAGCTAGTCTTAAATTTTTAAAATAGAACGAGGAGCACAACCTCTGAACCACGTTCTTTGTTCTAATATATTTAGGTGTTTTAATAGATTGTATTATACGCTGTTGGAGTCCTTTGTCTCGAGTGTTGTCATGGCGATACTTACACATCCATGTTAGGTGCTAACGTTTAGTCCTATGTCTATGTCCGTTCCGGTTTTTGGTTCTAAAAGTCTGTCTTCCTAATTTCAAGGGAAGCTAAGTGGGGATCAGAGCTGGTAGGAAGAGGGAAGGGGGGGAAATTGTACTTATGCATTGAATATCAACACAGGGCATTGGCATGACTACTATGTAAAAGGGTGCTGAATGGAGCAGTAATTCTTGTTAGAAATGGTGGAAATTAAAATTCAGTACACTACAGCACCTATGTACTGCAGGAAGTACTACAAGGTGCTGATGGTGGTGAGAGACCCCGTATCTGAGATGGATGGTCTGAAGAAATCAACAAATATATAAAATGGACTTCAGACAACACTGCTGTTAGTCAAACGAAGTTGACATTGAGGTCTTGTGCTTAAAGTGAAAATAGTATTTCTCAAAAGCGTGGGAGAAAGTTAATAAATGAGTCACTGAAGGCAACATACAAATTGTTGACCACAACATTTAATTCATGTGTAGATGTTGGCATGGATGGAGAGAGCTTGAAATGAAAGGCCGACAGGACCGCCAAGAGCTCGGTCTAGCATGTGAAAAGGATTTGTTCATTAATTGGACCGCTTCCTGCCTGCTTTCCTTCCTCATTCAGTTCCAAACTAAGGCTTAACCTAGCTTATCTCTGTGTTCTCAGGCACATTTATCCCATTCCCAAAAGGATCCATTCCCTAGTGCTCCACAAAGAGACGGATGGATATCTTACATCCTTAGGCCTGACTCCGCGAGGCAATCCTTTTCCCTGCCTGCTCTAATGCTACACATAATCCCACAGTTTTCCTTTTCTTTCCAACTCTTTGTATTCCACTCTGTCTGGATAAGCTTTTTCAACTTGTTTTACGGATTTTCCCCACTGCTTCAACTCCAAGGTATTTTCATAAATGTATCACTCTTCTTGTGTAGACATCTCTTGTGCAACACCCAAGCCACCATCCTCGATGGATCTAACCTCATGAACTACTGTTTGAGAACTTCAACATTTTCATCACCTCAGCAGACTGTTTCCTAAACTTAAGATGACTCTGTCATGTTTCCTATTTTTTCTATAGTTGGACTTTAAGTCATTTTATCTTGGGTTATCATTTTTTTAAATATTAAAATATGGTAATATCAAAAAAGCAATCAACTCCACATACGTAACATGATAACAAGCATAAGAGGGTCATACTACATACTGTTTTGTAAGTAAATATAGGAACTCATATGCAACTCATGCCAGTAAAATAAGAGAAAGTGAAGGAATAAAACAGAGGAGGTGAGGAAACATGAAAATTAATATGTGTAGGTCAGATTGAAAGGCAGAGAATTTACATGACTGAATAAAAGCCAAGAAAACTTTTCAAAGCACAAATTGTGAATATTAATTGCTTAAGTGGGAAATATTTCACATTTTAAAACTGAGATCTCTATGTTGGGGGAATCTTGCCCCTGGCTCTAGCCCTTACTATGAAAATAAAAGCCTTTGGCATGCTGCAGCCAATGTTGAGTTCCACCATTAGCTATCTTAACTTTGCAGGGCTTTCTTGTTAACTGCTCAGACACCCCAGGCGACTTTGAAGGAGGCAACATGACTTCCATGACGGGTCTGCTTTGAATCCCTAAGACATACTTTGTTTTTTAATGCGGGCAACTATAAAGAGTGGGGGCAGGCAGGGAAAGAAGAGTACATCGTGACACAAGGCAGATGGGATGAGGGATCATTTGTTGTCCAATTCATTAGAATTAAAATACTTTTAGTTCTATTGTTTGTGGATTGAATAGAGATGTGAGAATGCCTTGAGAAAGAGCAAATGACACTCAAATGTTTGCAAATTCCAGGCCCAAAGTATAGTAGATGGCCAAATGGTAGTAGAGCTACCCTATGTACAAACACTCAGGGCTTGCCCCCAAGTCCCAGAGATAGATTTCCAGTTTTCCAGTTTCTTGTCCAATGGCCGGAGGCTATTTTCTCTAGGCCATTATATTTCTTTACAGATGTTTGTTTCTGTGCCTTACATTGTTCTTTACTGATTTGCACACCAGTTAGAACATGTGATAAATCAAACATGTTCACGAATTTCAGATATTTTACAAGAAACTGCATATTTTGGGGAGTCACATTTACCAGTTGTCACCAACCTCCATTGTGGTATCCCATCCTCATCAAAACTCGTTCAGAACCAAAGGTTTCGGAGTAGGAGCCTGTCATAGATGAAAAAGCTGCATTTTCTGAAAGGCGGTTTTGGAACTGTTCATGTTACTGTTTGTATCCCAAGTGGGTGAGTTAAGGACAGACTGGCATCATCTGCGGTTTTTAAATTGATTGCATAACTTTATTGGTTCCATCTTTTCTGAGCAAAAAAAGATTCCATCCAGAATGAATCCCTTCTATCCTCCAAAGCCTCTGAGCTTGCCAAACCTTTAGTCTACAATGACTTCAGCCAGCTGAGATATTCAACCTGAATCATTGGCTCTTCTGTTGGAAGTGCTACCTCTGCCATATGGCCCTGGTCGGCTGCGGTACCCTGGATGCTAGCCATCCCCTGGTACCATCCCTTTCCAGCTCCGGCTGGATGTTAAAAGTCCACATGCATTCAGAAAGGGAGTCAACTGCCTGCACCCTCTGCTGTAAGTACTTAAATGTTGCTCTTTTTTTTAGTATCTCCAAGACTGTTTAATAAAGTCTTGATGTCCCGTCTGTTCAGTCATGGACTACATCATGGGTCATATTCTGAACAATGAATGGGAGAGGCTGAGCAGAGTCGTGCATCTAAGCAGCGAGTATCCAAAGTGGTGAATTGCCACAGATGTTTGAGCATTCCTGCTTTTATACATGATACAGGGAGTAAAGGCATCAGGACATGGCTCCAGCTTACTCGGTGATCTGAGGATTTTGGGTGGGGGTCACCTTTAATGATTATTGCAGCAATATGTCCCTAACTTTTGAGTTGAGTGTCTTTCTTGTGCAGTCCCCGAGTCAGATCTACACAAAGGAGCATGCATTGGTTCCTGATTTCCAAAATATTCAATTTTTTTCCTAAAAAGCACATTGTTTAACGAAGAATATAAGGACTAGCTGCTAGCACATACATTCTGATTTTAATCTGGGCCTTTCTAGTGTACTGAGAAATGTAAAAGTAATTGTTATTGCATTTATATAGTACTTACTAAACCTGACGAGGAGTCAAAACACTTTTTCGGCAAGTAGCACGCTACACGAGAACCCAAAGAGGATTAGTGGTGAATTGGTATAGGGAGATATAAAATTAGTTTGAGCAGCTGGCAAGTGGATTTGTTATTTGGATTGAAAAAGGATAGTGGAGGTTAGAGGAGGGAAGGGTGTACATTTTTATAATGCTTGTTACCACTGATGAGGTGTTGAAGCACTTTTTGGTAGTCGCACACTACTCCAGAACCCAAACAAGATCAGTGGGGTATTAGTATAGGGAAACATGGAATTAATGTGAGTGGTGGACTTGTTAGTCTGTTAGTTGGATTGACGTTACTCAAACTGAACACCCTTTCCAAAAAATGTATAAACAAATGTGGAAGCGTGCTTATTGAGACACCAAGGTGAGAGCGCCATCACAGCCTGGAAAACTATTTTTAATTGGCTTCCTTACCGCAGGAGGGGTTAACTCAATGGGTGCAGCATTGAGGGGAGAAGCAGCTGTCAGAAAATGTTACTTAAAGTAGAGCAGAAAAAATCCTTGCCCTGAAGTTATTTTGATTACAATGCTGTAACATTCAAAAAAATATTGGATGCATTTGGAAATATCAAGAGATAGAAAACAAAAACAAATATGGAGGTAATCTGTCTGGCTTTGCTGGTATAAAAGATCTTATAATTGTACTCCAAGTAATAGCTTAAGGGAGGTGCGAAGGATGTCCTCATGTCCGCTGCATGTTAACAAGGTAGATCCATGAGAACCACTTTGGGTAGCACCAAGACTTTCTTAGTCCTGCAGCTGCATGAGGTAGGTTCATACCAGTTACACTGGATAGTTCCATATCTGCATATCAGCTGCATCGGCGCGCTCCTGTTGGCTTCACAGCAAAAGTACATGCCAGTCTTATGCAATACATGTGTATCAGCTGCATGTGATAGCTTCATGGAGTACATTGACACAGATGGTATGGTTTAGCTCCATGTCTCTCCATAGAATAGGTAGGTAGGGTTATAGTTTATTGCATAATTTCAAATTAAAAATCTATTTGAGGAGACCAAGACAATCAATTGATAGGATACGACAAATCTTCTGCATCTTAGGGGAGTACTTGGGTACCGCTGGTGGGTGCCCCCCCCCCCCGAGCCTGACATCTAGGTGTGACATTCCTCTAGAAATGAAGGAGTTTAAATATCTAGGGGTCTATGTAACAAGAGATCCCCAATAGTTAAACAAGAGGAATTTAGCTAGAAAGATTCACAAGAGATGCCCAGCGAGTGGGCGCTGCCACTCATACTAATGGGCCATGCAGCCATATTCAAGATGATGACACTGCCACTCCTACTGCATTTTTTGCATAATACACCATATCATGTCCCATCGCTCTTCTTTCAAAAATTAGAGGCCAAACTACGGACCCTTCTCTGGAGTGGAGGTATGCAGCGCATAGCATTACATAAGTTGCAGAGAGAGGTTTACGAAGGGGGACTAGTGATTCCCAATGTTAAGCTATACTACTGGGTTTCCCAACTGGTC
The DNA here is from genome assembly GCF_964261635.1 of Lissotriton helveticus. Taxonomy (NCBI): domain Eukaryota; kingdom Metazoa; phylum Chordata; class Amphibia; order Caudata; family Salamandridae; genus Lissotriton; species Lissotriton helveticus. The sequence continues at coordinate 361,023,972 of NC_136065.1, read as the reverse complement.
ACAGTGAATGATTGGATTTTTAGCGATCAGGTGGAGTCTGCATATAGAGTTGACAGGTTGGTCATGGGGGCCAGAGGCTACCTCCCCTTGTTGTACAACAGGAAAGCGGAGAGGGGCCTCCAGACACATACTAGATCAGCAATAGGGGCATGGATGGCTGCTACGAAATATCTGGGCTGGGAAGGTAAACTAACAGAAGTGACCCCACTCTGGGATAGCGGCTGACTTATCAGGGTGGTTTGGCTACGCTGCTCTAGTATGTGGGAGCGTCTCGGACTGGAGACCTTGGGTGATATCTGAAGTGGGCAGGCATATGTTACCTTTGACACCTTTCAGCGGGAGTATAATATGGGGAAGGGTGAGAGGCTAAGATACATGCAACTGGGGCATGCACTACCAGTCTAGATCCGTGAAGGGGAGGGCCTGGCAGAATCATCCCTCCTAGAGGACTGGCTATTAACTGACCCATTAGAGGGTAAAGCAATATTGTTAATTGACAAAAAATGGTAAATAAAGCCCTAGACCCCTAGAGCTACTGAGAGCAGCTTGGGATATTGATGTGGGCACATTGAGGATGATGAGTGGGCAAAGGCTATACAGGACCCAAGGGAGGTAGCAAAACTCCCAATTCCACCTCATTCAATTGAAAATCTTCCATTGAATAAACTACCTCCGAACATTACTGCATCAACAAGGTCATGTGGAGAACGCCTTATGTCACAGAGGATGTGGGCAGAAGGGAACCTTCTACCACCCGTTGTGGGGCGATGTCTGGCAACACAGCAATTCTGGAATGGAATCAGGAGGATTCTGGCTCAGATTGGGGGGTGGAGGTACCAGTAGAGCCGAAGTGGTTCCTATTGCTGACCCAGGGAGATAGGCTTGGCATACATATACATAACTGTGGCTGGCTCTAGTTGCAGTAGTGTCAAAGCGCAATATTGAAAGGAACAGGGGGGCTCCCGCCCTGCCGAAAGTGGAGGACTGGAAAATGCTCTTGACTAGTGCTGGCAAGCAGAACACACAATATTTTTGAGAAGAGGGTGTCAGAAGAAATGGGTAAAGATCTGGTGGAACTGGCAGGGTTACAGAGATCTATAGGGGCTATAAGGGGAATAAGTGGAGACTGTTGCCTCAATATGTTGATTATCCATTTACTACCTTGTGAAATGCTGAATGTAAAAATCAAGGCATGTCAGAAGATACGCTGACATTGCATTTTTGTTGTATTGTTATTTGAGCGCTGTAGGAGAGTAGGGTCTGCAATCCTATGATCACCCAGTCCTGTACCCAGGGCTGAGGTGCACCCAGAAGTCTCCCAGGGGCTGAAGCATGTATTGTGCCACCCCTGGACTGTCTAACTAAACTGACACAACTGGCTGCACGACAGCTGGGGCAAGGTGGTGTACTCACCCTTTGCTTTAGATATAGTATACCTATATCTAACCCTAAAATGGACACACAGATCTCCTATCAGTCACTCCTATGGCAGGCCTTAACAATCCTGAAGGCAGAGTGCTTGGAATTGTGTGAGATGGTGCTCTGGCATGAGCTGAGCCTGTCTGCGGCTTTCGGGATCTATCCCTTAGCCGTTTCCATGATATCGCATACCATATACTCTTAAGTGCATTATAATCCTCGCGGTTATATGCCAACTCTGGTATCGCTTTATCAAAACATGTCGAGTAAGGTGTCATACGAATTGGAATACTAACCCCTCGCCAATTCTGGCGACGGGGTTAGCATTCCACACTTCTAGAGGGACACGACATGTATGTAACCCCTAACCCCGGTTAAAGTCAAACAGAGCCTCAGCTCCACAAAATGGATGCTGCCACCGAGACACAAGTCTGCCCTCCTGCTGCTGGGAGTCCTCCCAGAGCAGGAGATAAGGACAAAGGGTTTCCTGCCAGGGGCAGTGCCAGCACCGTCCCAGACAGGATTTTGTGTATCCTAGGTAGGCAGGGCTTCAGAGGAAGGTGACTGCAAGTGGCACCCCGGTGCTCACTATGCATAGGCCGGCTTGAACCAGTTCCAGGGACACTCCAGACCCTGAGCTGGGGAAAAGCCCGCAAAGGAAGTGGGTGTAACCACCCCCCTCCTGGTCCCACCCATAGGGCAGGACTTAGTCGCGTGCCAGCCCCCTTTTCCCAGATAAAGGTAGGAGCAGGCCCCCTTCCAAATTAGATCATCTTTGGAATCAAGACACGACTTTCTGCGAAAGAACTTCAAGATTTCCTTCTTCAAGATTCTCCCTTGTGACTAAGGAGTAGTCACCCTGCATCCGCAGGCACCATCGCAAGAACACTGCGGTCTGCTGTAAGTCCTTCCTCCGGAATCCGACTGCCCAGCTCGACAAGACCCGGCTTCCCTGGCACCTCTGACCTCTACTCACCTCTACAGCCAAGATGAGAACCGTGAGTGCGCCGAGACCTCAAGGGACCGACTATTGCCAAGACTGCACGACTTCTGCACAGCAAGCCCGCCGAGTAATTTCCTGGCGAGTGCTTTGGGGTCCGAGAAGCCCCGACCCTGAGCAGCTCCAGCACCGAAGAGCAGCCCCCCAGCATCTCCACGATCGGCGTGGGGCCCTTCTGCTTTTTGCTGCTCACCGCGTTGTTTGGCTACTAGCCTGCTGGCTTGTGGCCTTCTGAACGACGCCCGACGACATCACTGCTGCTAGTCTGGTTGCTCCAGACTGGCTCTTGCTCCCTTCCAGAAGAGGAGCACCCCGGACCCTCCTGGTCCACTCAAGACGCCATTTTGAGTCCACCGCGTGGGCTTGAATTAGCCAAGGCTTTGTTGCCCAATCCTGGGTTCTTCGACGCCGACAGCTTCATCCATCGTGGGACAGCTCGCCTCTCCATCCTGGTCGCCGACAACGCCTCCTGGTCCGTGAGATCTGCAGAGCACAGCGTCGCCCACTCACCTAGTCGAGGTGACTACCATCCGGTGCCCTCCTGGTGCCCACTGACTACTGGCTAGTAGTCACGAACTTGGTCCCCTCTGCTTTCAGGTGTCATCCATCTTCCAGATCCAGGCTTGGATCACTTCGAACTCTCTTCACTGGTCGCCTGCCAGCATCTTTCTTCCAGGCTCCTGGTCCGGCAACGAGGATTCCCGACGTCTTTTGAGACATATGCAGCTGCAGCCCCTGGGCTAGGTAACTTCGGCATTTCGGTGCCCCAGCATAGCCTCACTATCCAAGGGTCAGGATCCACTGTCGTTTTCTCCCTACCAGGTCGGGTTCGCCCGTGAACACTAACTTTAACGTTACTAGCTATCATAGACTTTGACCCGCATCCCGCGTGAGAGTGCCCACTCTGCACCCGAGTCCCCTAGGCCTCCTAGAAGTAATCTAACGATTCCATAGTCAAGTCCTAGCGATTCCAAAGCCTATTAGTACTGTACTTACCTGCTAGTAATTTCGCATTCCACTTTTAGAGTATATGGTTTTTCGTGCCCCTCGGGCATTTGTGTATACCGTGCTAACTTAAGTATTTTCGTAAGAGTTTTGTTGTGTGCCTAGCACCCTGTCCTCATAAAGAGTACAGGGCTGTTGTGATTCTAATAAATACATTGTTTATTTTCATAACACTTGTGTGGTGTCCTTTCACTGGGTGTTCAAGGGGTAATGTGATGGTAAAACAGCTGGCTTAACACGCCCTCTAGAGTCTTAGCCTTAGACTGCTCGTATCCATGCTACTAGGATAGCTGGTCTATAAGGTTGACTTACAACCAATCATCAATAAGGGTTGTTTGGACTGATATATAGTGATCACTAGAATAGTGAACACTGCACATCAGGCCAACTTCTCACATTGGTGAGCAGCGGTTGGGATTTGAGCTTGCTGTTGTTTTACCACACATATCCTAAGAATATCTTGTGAAAGATCACATAAGTACTAAAGGTACATATAACTTAGCTTAGAATTCTCTGAGTTCTACTGAACCAGCTGTTGTAGCTCCTAGGGCCTAGCACACCCTAAACTACAACTCTAGCAAGGGATCAGTAGGCAAACATATAGTGTAGGTAAGTGCACCACTTACACCTCACTAGAAAGAGCATGTCTACCCAAGGAGAATCTACTGAGACTCCCCTTGTGGATGTTGACCCTCCACAGGTCAAATCAAGATATGCAGCTCTCAGTTTTCAGGAGATGAGACAAGTGTGTACCTCCAGAAAACTGAAACAGGGGTCTAACCCCACCATTCCCTTTTTAATAGGTCTCTTAGAGACTTATGATGCGAGAAAGCTTTCTCAGCTAGATGGGAATATGCCAGCCTTAGAGGGTACCACTGGGGATCCAGACCTCCACAACACTGTAAATGCAGTTGGGGAGGAGGATCCTGAGGAACTCTCTGGGGATGAGGTAGACAAAGGTCTTGAGGTAGTCAGAAGGCTAACTAGGGCCAACATAGACTTACTTGGGCTAGGATCTGGGGGACCCCCAGTACTGACCCTAAGTAGGCCTAACCTTGGAGTTAGGAGAGATAGATCTCTTTCTAGGGACTCCAATAGATCTCTGCACTCTAATGCCTCTTCTCAGAGGAGAAGGAACTCTCCCCAGAGGAGATTGACTTCCCCTCAGAGAATGGAGCATGAAGCTAGGATGAGACAGGCTACTCTGAGGATTGAAAGGGAAGAAATTGCCCTGGCCAAAGAGAAGCTTGCCTTGGCTAGAGAGCAGCAGATGAGTGGGTTAGCTCCCACTGGTGGCAGCAATCTCCCAAGAGATAGAGAGAAGGGTTTAGATACTAAACACCTGACTAAGATAGTGCCCCCCTTTAAGCAAGGGGATGACATCCAGAAATGGATGGCTGCTTTGGAGAGAGCCTGCACTGTGCAGTGCATTCCCCGAAGTCAGTGGGCAGCTATACTGTGGCTCTCCTTTGATGGTAAAGGTAGAGATAAGCTCCTCACTACAAGAGTGGAGGATGCTAATGATTACCAGGTCCTGAAAAATGCACTGATTGATGGGTTTGGTTTAACCACTGAGCAGTACAGGTTGCTGTTCAGAGACACCCAGAAAACTCAGTCTCAGGACTGGTCTGACTTTGTGGATTGTGCCACTAAGGCTTTGGAGGGCTGGTTGCTGGGTAGCAAGGTTACAGATTACACAGGATTGTATAATCTTATGATGAGAGAACAAATTTTAAACAATTGTCAGAACCAGTTGTTGCACCAACACCTTGTTGATTCAGATCTGACCTCTCCCCAAGAATTGGGAAAGAAGGCAGACAAATGGGTCAGGACAAGGATCAAGCAGAACCAGAACCAGAACCAGGGTGGTCAGAAGAAAGCAGACCAGAAGGGTAATGTTAAGAGTGAACAAAATGACCAGAAGTCTTCACCAGGCCCCCAACAAACCAAAGAGGGTGGGGGTCAGGCTTCCCAGAAGAAGAAGACTCAAGAAGGCCAGTCAAAAAGGTGGTGCCAGTACTGCAAAAGTAAGTCTCACTGGTTTAGTGAGTGCACCAAAAGAGGAGGACAAACTCCTGCCACTACAGCCCCTAAGGCAACTGCACCCCCTAGTACAGTCAGTAGTGGTAGTGTACCTCCCAAGGCATTAGTTGGGTTAACCTTGGGTACTGAGGGGTCTGACAACTTAGTTGGCACACTCACTCAGGCTGTCCTTGTCTGTACAGGGGATATGGATATGTCCCCTGATATAAGTCCCAATACTTTGGGCAAATACAGGCAGACACCTTTGATTAATGGCAAAATGGCTCAGGCCTATAGGGACACTTGTGCCAGTGTCACCATGGTGACACCTAACTTTGTGGACCCTGGACAGATCATGCCAGGTACAGATTTCCTGGTGACCAATGCCAGCAACGTCACTACCAGTCATAGTATGGCGATTGTGGCTTTCTCCTGGGGTGGAGTGAAGGGTCAAAAGAAAGTTGTAGTCAGTTCAGACCTCCCAGTTGATTGTTTGTTGGGCAATGATTTGGAGTCATCATTATGGTCAGAAGTGGAGCAGAGGACTCACATGGAGATGTTAGGCTTGCCAGCACATGTGCTTGCTGTGACTAGGTCACAGGCCAGAAGATGCCCCACTGAACAGGTGCTGGATCCTGAAATTATGGACCAGACACCTTCCAAGAAGAAGAGCAGTAGGGTTAAGGCTTTGCCTTCCCCCTTTCCCCAGGTTGAGGATCAAGTCTCTGAGGAGGCTGATCTGAGAGAGCTGAGGGAAACTGAGCCTAAAGAGCTTGAACTTGATCAAGTTGAGTTTCTGGGCTCAGGGGGACCCTCCAGAGCAGACCTGGGGAAGGCACAGTTAGACTGCCCTTCCCTTGAACCCCTTAGACAGCAGGCTGCTGCTGAGGCTGCAGGGAATGCCACAGGTGCCCACAGGGTATACTGGGAAGATGGACTCCTGTACTCTGAGTCAAGAGATCCCAAGCCTGGTGCAACCAGGAGGCTGGTCATCCCCTTGTCTCTGAGAGGTTTCCTTCTCACCTTGGCCCATGAGATTCCCCTTGCAGGTCATTTAGGTCAGACAAAGACGTGGGACAGGCTTGTCTCACACTTTCACTGGCCCCACATGAATGAGAATACCAAGGAGTTTTGTCGCTCCTGTGTCACTTGCCAAGCCAGTGGTAAGTCAGGTGGCACAACAAAGGCCCCCCTCATACCACTACCTGTGGTGGGGGTCCCCTTTGAAAGAGTGGGGATTGACATTGTTGGTCCAATGGAACCCCAGACAGCATCAGGGCACAAGTTTATACTGGTGGTGGTGGATCATGCCACCAGGTATCCTGAAGCTATTCCACTTAGGACCACTACAGCACCTGTAGTGGCAAGGGCCCTAGTTGGAGTGTTCTCCAGAGTGGGCTTCCCTAAGGAGGTTGTTTCTGACAGAGGTACAAACTTCATGTCAGGATATCTGACTGCAATGTGGAAGGAGTGTGGTGTGAACTACAAGTTCACCACACCCTACCACCCACAATGCAATGGGCTTGTTGAGAGATTCAACAGGACCCTCAAAGGGATGATTCATGGGCTACCTGAACCTCTTAGGAGGAGATGGGATGTCCTGATCCCCTGCCTCTTGTTTGCTTACAGAGAGGTCCCACAGAAGGGGGTTGGCTACAGCCCTTTTGAACTTCTGTATGGGCATCCTGTAAGAGGACCCCTGTGTTTGGTGAAGGAAGGATGGGAGAGACCTCTCAAAAAGCCTGCAACCAACATAGTGGACTATGTACTTGGTCTCCGCTCCAGGATGGCTGAGTACATGGAAAAGGCATCCAAAAACCTGGAGGCCAGCCAAGAACTTCAAAAAGCTTGGCATGACCAAAAGGCTGTTCTGACTGTGTACCAGCCAGGACAGAAGGTGTGGGTGCTGGAGCCAGTGGCCCCAGCAGCTCTGAAAGACAAATGGTCTGGGCCCCACACCATCATTGAGCAAAAGGGAGAGGTTACCTACTTGGTGGACCTTGGAACTCCCAGGAGCCCTCTCAGAGTGCTCCATGTTAACAGGCTCAAGGCATATGTTGACAGGAAGGACATGAGCTTGCTCATGGCCACAGATGAGGGACAGGAGGAAGAGAGTGACCCTCTCCCAGACCTGCTCACTCAGAATCCTGATGATGGATCAGTTGATGGTGTTGTCTTTTGTGGCAGCCTCACTGAACATCAGCAACAGGATTGCAGGCAAGTTCTGCAATCCTTCAGACATATGTTCTCTCTGACACCCAGCCAAACTGATTGGTGTACCCATGATGTTGACACTGGGGACAGTCTGCCTGTCAAGAGTAAAATCTACAGACAGCCTGATCATGTTAGAGACTGCATCAAAACTGAAGTGCAGAAAATGTTGGAACTGGGAGTCATTGAGCCCTCAGATAGCCCTTGGGCTAGCCCAGTAGTTCTAGTGCCAAAGCCTCACACCCAGGGTGGTAAGAAAGAGATGAGGTTTTGCGTAGACTACAGAGGCCTCAATGCAGTCACTAAGACTGATGCCCACCCAATACCAAGAGCAGATGAACTTATAGATAAATTGGCTTCTGCCAACTTCTTAAGTACATTTGATTTGACAGCTGGGTATTGGCAAATCAGGTTAGCTGAGGAGGCCAAACCCAAGACAGCATTTTCTACCCCTGGTGGGCATTATCAATTTGTGGTAATGCCCTTTGGTTTGAAAAATGCACCTGCCACCTTCCAAAGGTTGGTGAATCAAGTCCTCACTGGGCTGGATGACTTCTGTGCAGCATATCTTGAAGATATTGCTGTCTTTAGCTCCACCTGGGAGGATCACCTGGTCCACCTGAGGAAAGTGTTAGAGGCTCTGCAAAAGGCAGGCCTCACTATCAAGGCCACTAAGTGCCAGATAGGGCAGACACAGGTTGTATACCTGGGCCACCTTGTAGGTGGAGGCCAGGTTCAGCCATTGGAGAGTAAAATACAGGCCATCCAGGACTGGGCTCCTCCAATCACCCAGACTCAGGTTCGAGCTTTCTTGGGCCTGACTGGTTACTATAGGAAGTTTGTCAGAAATTATGGGTCCATAGTGACCCCTCTTAATGACCTGACAAGCAAAAAGATGCCAAAGAAAGTTCAGTGGACAGCAAGCTGTCAGAAAGCATTCAATGACCTCAAGCAGGCCATGTGCACAGCACCTATCCTTAAAAGTCCAGATTACTCCAAGCCATTCATTGTCCAAACAGATGCTTCTGAGTTGGGTGTGGGAGCTGTTCTGTCTCAACTGAATTTTGATGGTAATGATCAGCCTATTGCTTTCATTAGTAGGAGGCTGACCCCCAGAGAGAAAAATTGGTCAGCTATTGAGAGGGAGGCCTTTGCTGTGGTTTGGGCCCTGAAGAAGCTGAGGGCCTACTTGTTTGGCACTCACTTCACCATTCAGACCGACCATAAGCCCCTCTTGTGGCTAAATCAGATGAAGGGTGAAAACCCCAAACTGCTTAGGTGGTCCATTTCCCTACAGGGGATGGATTTTACAGTGGAGCATAGACCTGGTACTGATCACAGCAATGCTGATGGGCTCTCCAGGTATTTCCACTTAGAGCAAGAAGACTCACCTGGTCAAGGTTAGTTTATTGTCCCAAAGTTTTGGGGGGGTCATGTAGGAGAGTAGGGTCTGCAATCCTATGATCACCCAGATTTTTGCTTTTTGCTGCACTGGTTTACGACTTTCCCTGGCTGTGGGCCTGCTAATCAGACCCACAGCCTAGCTGTTCTCTCTATCCAAATTGTACTCAGGTACTGAATTGGCACTGGGCCCTCTCCAAGTCCCTGTACCCAGGGCTGAGGTGCACCCAGAAGTCTCCCAGGGGCTGAAGCATGTATTGTGCCACCCCTGGACTGACTAACTAAACTGACACAACTGGCTGCACGACAGCTGGGGCAAGGTGGTGTACTCACCCTTTGCTTTAGATATAGTATACCTATATCTAACCCTAAAACGGACACACAGATCTCCTATCAGTCACTCCTATGGCAGGCCTTAACAATCCTGAAGGCAGAGTGCTTGGAATCGTGTGAGATGGTGCTCTGGCATGAGCTGAGCCTGTCTGCGGCTTTCGGGATCTATCCCTTAGCCGTTTCCATGATATCGCATACCATATACTCTTAAGTGCATTATAATCCTCGCGGTTATATGCCAACTCTGGTATCGCTTTATCAAAACATGTCGAGTAAGGTGTCATACGAATTGGAATACTAACCCCTCGCCAATTCTGGCGACGGGATTAGCATTCCACCCTTCTAGAGGGACACGACATGTATGTAACCCCTAACCCCGGTTAAAGTCAAACAGAGCCTCAGCTCCACAAAATGAATGCTGCCACCGAGACACAAGTCTGCCCTCCTGCTGCTGGGAGTCCTCCCAGAGCAGGAGATAAGGACAAAGGGTTTCCTGCCAGGGGCGGTGCCAGCACCGTCCCAGACAGGATTTTGTGTATCCTAGGTAGGCAGGGCTTCAGAGGAAGGTGACTGCAAGTGGCACCCCGGTGCTCACTATGCATAGGCCGGCTTGAACCAGTTCCAGGGACACTCCAGACCCTGAGCTGGGGAAAAGCCCGCCAAGGAAGTGGGTGTAACCACCCCCCTCCTGGTCCCACCCATAGGGCAGGACTTAGTCGCGTGCCAGCCCCCTTTTCCCAGATAAAGGTAGGAGCAGGCCCCCTTCCAAATTAGATCATCTTTGGAATCAAGACACGACTTTCTGCGAAAGGACTTCAAGATTTCCTTCTTCAAGATTCTCCCTTGTGACTAAGGAGTAGTCACCCTGCATCCGCAGGCACCATCGCAAGAACACTGCGGTCTGCTGTAAGTCCTTCCTCCGGAATCCGACTGCCCAGCTCAACAAGACCCGGCTTCCCTGGCACCTCCGACCTCTACTCACCTCTACAGCCAAGCTGAGAACCGTGAGTGCGACGAGACCTCAAGGGACCGACTATTGCCAAGACTGCACGACTTCTGCACAGCAAGCCCGCCGAGTAATTTCCTGGCGAGTGCTTTGGGGTCCGAGAAGCCCCGACCCTGAGCAGCTCCAGCACCGAAGAGCAGCCCCCCAGCATCTCCACGATCGGCATGGGGCCCTTCTGCTTTTTGCTGCTCACCGCGTTGTTTGGCTACTAGCCCGCTGGCTTGTGGCCTTCTGAACGACGCCCGACGACATCACTGCTGCTAGTCTGGTTGCTCCAGACTGGCTCTCGCTCCCTTCCAGAAGAGGAGCACCCCGGACCCTCCTGGTCCACTCAAGACGCCATTTTGAGTCCACCGCGTGGGCTTGAATTAGCCAAGGCTTTGTTGCCCAATCCTGGGTTCTTCGACGCCGACAGCTTCATCCATCGTGGGACAGCTCGCCTCTCCATCCTGGTCGCCGACAACGCCTCCTGGTCCGTGAGATCTGCAGAGCACAGCGTCGCCCACTCACCTAGTCGAGGTGACTACCATCCGGTGCCCTCCTGGTGCCCACTGACTACTGGCTAGTAGTCACGAACTTGGTCCCCTCTGCTTTCAGGTGTCATCCATCTTCCAGATCCAGGCTTGGATCACTTCGAACTCTCTTCACTGGTCGCCTGCCAGCATCTTTCTTCCAGGCTCCTGGTCCGGCAACGAGGATTCCGGACGTCTTTTGAGACATATGCAGCTGCAGCCCCTGGGCTAGGTAACTTCGGCATTTCGGTGCCCCAGCATAGCCTCACTATCCAAGGGTCAGGATCCACTGTCGTTTTCTCCCTACCAGGTCGGGTTCGCCCGTGAACACTAACTTTAACGTTACTAGCTATCATAGACTTTGTCCCGCATCCCGCGTGAGAGTGCCCACTCTGCACCCGAGTCCCCTAGGCCTCCTAGAAGTAATCTAACGATTCCATAGTAAAGTCCTAGCGATTCCAAAGCCTATTAGTACTGTACTTACCTGCTAGTAATTTCGCATTCCACTTTTAGAGTATATGGTTTTTCGTGCCCCTCGGGCATTTGTGTATACCGTGCTAACTTAAGTATTTTCGTAAGAGTTTTGTTGTGTGCCTAGCACCCTGTCCTCATAAAGAGTACAGGGCTGTTGTGATTCTAATAAATACATTGTTTATTTTCATAACACTTGTGTGGTGTCCTTTCACTGGGTGTTCAAGGGGTAATGTGATGGTAAAACAGCTGGCTTAACACGCCCTCTAGAGTCTTAGCCTTAGACTGCTCGTATCCATGCTACTAGGATAGCTGGTCTATAAGGTTGACTTACAACCAATCATCAATAAGGGTTGTTTGGACTGATATATAGTGATCACTAGAATAGTGAACACTGCACATCAGGCCAACTTCTCACAAGCGCACTGCAATAAAAAGAAGTTTTAAAAAATAATCAACAAATACCATAGATGATAAAACAAACTAAGGCTCAAAATCCGTATCTCTGGATGAAGTTATCATTGAAACTGGACTACCACCGTTATGAGATATAATATCTTCCCCTTTACCCCTTTACCTCATGGCATAAGATATTCAGAGCTGCTGCAATAGCTCCTGCTCACTGCACAAGATAGTTAAATGGCAGATGAGTGGGTTAGCTCCTCTCAACAACATGATAGGTGAATGACAACTGTATGTGATACCGCTGTGTCAGCAGCCCGGGAAAACATCTGTATCAGCTGCAGTGGATAACCCTATGTCAGCTCTATGAGTTAGCTCCAAATTAGATCCACAAGCCACATCCATGCTGGGATAATTCCATGTCAAGAACCAGACAAGCTCATCACCCTTGATATACTAAACAAGCTTCTGCAGGGATTTTCATAACCGCTGTAGAAATTATCGCGTGGTCTTGGAAGGATTCGTTTATGTCAGTTTGCTTCAAAATTTCTGTTTCCCTGGATATATCTTTCAGCACTGGATCTTCCTGCCTTGCTTCTGCTTTTCACTGGGCCGTCGCGCATGCATGTGTTTTTCATCGTAGTCTTGTAGTTGTGGTTTTTTTGAGGTTTTGCAGTCGCCTTGGTGTATTGGTGTGAATGCCAGTGGTGACTGGAGGCTGCCTTGGATAGCATACTATGAAATGTATCCTGCCTGGGTGAGCCACGCGATGTAATTTGCAGATCAGAAAATCCACTGGTATATATAGATATTTGACCACTAGAATCTAAATACAAAATGAAGCCCCTCTTATTCAAACTGGGATTGACAATTCATCGTATCTACCAGCCATCCAGAACCGGGATTGATCACAGTGTAAAATCTCAGTGGATACAGAGAAGAAAACATCAATTGGATATCCTTAACATCCTAAGGAAAAAAATTAATCATCTTGATTTGGATTCCGACACCCAAAATTTTCATGTGTAGATTGCACATCTGTTTATGTTTATGATACTGGCTGTCAGACCCTCAGCTGTGCGACGCAACATGCAGTATCATAAATCTCAACAGTACGGTGGTAGGAGGAGCCAGTGGCGTAATGATAATTGAGCGGGCCCCCCGGCCAGGTACGTGGGGGGCCCCCTCCGGACTCTATTAGGAGCTCTCAGGCCGAAGTGCAGTGCTGAGGGGGCCCCCTTGAGCTTGAGTCCCCCCCGCACTGCGGGGGATGCGTGGGCCTGTGTTAAGCCCCTGGGAGGAGCGTCACAGAATGGCAGCGGTGCTGAAGCCGTCGGAATTACGATATCCCTTTCTGACAGCCTTTTCATGGCGGGTATCCCTCCCCTCCATGAAATGGTTGTCGGAAAGGGTTCAGGGACCCAAACAGGGCCCCTGATCATCGTAGCCCACGGAAAAGTATCCATGGAGGGTCCACGTAGTGCCCCCCCTTCTATTGCACTTACCTCCATGCACAGTGTGCCATGCATGACATGGTGCATGGTACACAGACATGCCGGAAGTGCTGCACAGCAGAGGCAAGTGCTGCAGCCCTTTTCCATGGCCGCAGCATGCCCCCGCCGTAGTAGTGCCGACTTCAGACCGCCAACCCAGCGGTTCGATTGTAATACGCGGTCGGACCGCTGCTTGCTCATTTAGCGGTCTCCCGACCACCGCAAATGGCTGTCGGCGGTCCGACCGCCCAGTTTTGTAATCGGGCCCTAGATCAGGATCCGTGCTGAAATGGTCTTAGATGGATCATAGACAACAATCTGCACCAGAATGCCCTTTGCACACTAGCCTGTTGGACTAGTAGAATTTGTACCTTATGAAGACTACCCTTTTAAGTAGTGCTCAGTGGTGGGGACATTATCAGGAGACCTCAAGGGTTCAGAGGGCATTGTTTCCTCTGGGGGAGGCAGGCAGCACAGGAAAGGAGTAATGCTCTTTGTTGAGGAGGTCTTGCCGCCTGTGAAGGCAGGGGAAGGTTGATGAATTTACAGAACATGGTCATAAAGTAGGCCCATGAAACCCTTCTTTGCAAGTGGGACCCCGCCACTCAGGTAGCTACAATCATTTTGCACTATCCCACTTCTGTAGACCATCATAGACCTGGGCAAAGCTCTGTGGGTTTGGACTCATGCACAGAGGCTGAGCAGCAAAAATCTGCTCCGGAAGATGTATTTCTTTAACAATTACAAATATTCACGTTTACACCCTGTGAGGCAGCAGAAGGCATTTTTTGCAAAGATACACATTCCATTTTCACGCATAAAACGCACACAGTATTTTGTGGTTTTTGCATGGGTGATCCCTCGATGTCCCTTTTTACATCAGAGGTCTTTTTCAACAACGTTTAGATTCGCCTGAGAGAATATAACTAATTTAAACCATGAAGCTAATTGGAGGCCATTATATCCAACAGTAAAGGTTTACCTAGCAGGCTAAATTCCTCTATTAGAGATAAAAGGGTTTTTAGAAACCCATATAATTAAGAAAGACAGTTTCATCCATCCTCTTTTTTTCAGGAATCTACTCTGTATGATCTTTTCCCCAAATCTTTTACAAATCTAGGACTAAAATGAACACATATTGCCGTTAGGGTCCGGAAGACCGGATGACCCCACAAAACAGGAAGGATTTCTCCTGTTTCAGTTGGAAATCTGTCTATTTGTCAGCATTTATTGCCAGACAAAAAGAGGCATAGTGCCTTGTGTTTGTGTTGACGCACCCATCCCCATAAGGTGCTGCAGAAAAATATACTATTTTTCAGACAAAAAACAGCTATGTCACAATCTTTATCGAAAATTTAAATGAAATCAGAGCCCAAGCTACCGATTTTTGCATTTGAACACTGAAAAGTTTATGTTAGCTACAATGTATGTAAGAACTCAATACAGTGTCACATTGGTGCCTATGTCCCCTCCTTCTGTGTGAACTTTGTTTAATAAAATTCTTAGGAGTCTTAAGTGCCGGTGCCCTTCTTGGAAAGCTACCGCAGGCTGCACCTCCTACACCCTGCCAGCGCTGCCAGTGGCAGTACCAATGTAACACCCAACCATTGCACTCCTAAAAGTGTGACAATTCAGGCTATTTCTGGGCACACAAAGCTATTATAATGTCACGAGAGGCTGGTATTATTCATTTTCAGTGTATATTGACCTAATAAACACAGATGTTGTGCTCATCTCAAAAATAAAAAAGACAGCGCCACCATGTGGTGGACTATCACTAGAGCCGATCCTTACAATTAAACCGGTGCTGAGCACCGGAAACTACCGGCACAAATTAAGCACCGGTCCTCATTAAGGTTAGGGATGGCCGGACATGAATATGATGTCATGAGAAGGTCATTTTCAATTATTTTCCAAACTTTCAACGTTACCGGGGACGAGGAGACTGTATTTTTGTTATGCTGAACAATGTAATCATACCTCCATAAAGGGAAAGATTTCTCCAATTTCTTGTGCTCGTCAGAGTATGTAGCGATGTACCAATGCAGCAATACAATACAAATCAATTAACCCACCGTAGAGGGACTAGTTATCAGACCTTCATAATATGCGACCATCAGCTGATTAAATCTTCAGAGAATGACTTGCTACAAGTAACCTTTCACACGAGTTCATTAATGTCTTGAACTTTACACGATTGTAGTATCCATATGATATTTCACGGAGCAGACAGCCACAGTTTTGTTCCCCCAGTAAAAGCTGAAAGGGTGAGGGTAACCCAGTTGTTGTGGCATGAGTAGATTCTCTTACTAGTTCTGACTCGTACTGTAGTACTGACGCCCAGTACTATAGAATGATATTGGGGAAGGACCAGCCTAATAGATACTTTTGGAAGTGTAAGTTGTTTCAGGGCTCGTCTGGGTTGAGCATAAGCCCAGATAAATTGAGTAAAGATTTGCTGAAATTTGAGAAGGTAGTTTTTGCTGAATTCTAAGGGTATGCTACGGAAAAAGTAGAGTAGTTTCGGAAAGTACGTCATTTTGATAACGTTGCATCTGCCAACTAACGTTAAATGCAGGTTATTAATCTGCTTTAATGCTTCTTAGTCTGGGTGGCAAGGGGAACCAGGTTGTCTGTTTCTATTTCCTCCAATTTAGGTGAGACGAGCACCCCCAAGTATTTAGCTTTAGCACCACCCTGTCGTCGGTCCAAGTAGTTTTACTATTTAATAAGATCTGTGTTTTGTTTTTGTTCAGGTCGTATCCAGATAATCTCCCGAATTTCTGGTTCTCCCATTCTAGTGCTAATATGGTAGCAGCAGGATCTAGGGAGGTAATGGCGGGGTCGTCAGCATAAGCCAGGATTTTACAATTGTTATGATGATACCTGGTTGGGGAGATGTTATCGTTTTTCTCTATCTGCTTGATGAAGGGATCAAGATATAAAGCGAACAATAGAGGTGAGCAGGGGCAACCCTGCCTGGTGCCCCGAGAAATGTTAAAGGGGTCGGTCAGTTGTCCATTCATGGTAACACTAGCTGTTGGTTTGGAGTAGAGTGCCTGTGCTGCCTGGATAAGTTTGTCCCCGAACCCCATCCTGCTCATTACACTCCACAGGAATCGCCAGAAGACTCGCTCAAAGGCCTTTTCGGTGTAGAGTAACGTGAGTGACATCGGGTCTCCGGCAACGTGCGCAGCGTCAAACAGGGTAATCACCCTCCTGACGTGTTCAGTGGTCCCTTTCTTGGGAATGAAACCATGTTGCCACTGGGAGACAAGAGATTCCACTACTTGACTTTGGCATTGGTAGATTTAATTTTTACTCTCCCATAATTAACAACAATAACCTACCAGCTATCTTTGGCACATCTTATCTTTCCGCCTGGCACAGGGCCGTAAAAGTGAAACTCGGAGACCTGATCACAGCCGAGGGAATTGAATGTTTCACAAATCTACAGTCTAAATTTAACCTAAAAAACCAAGATACTTTTAAATATATGTCCATCCATGGTTATATTTCCAGGAAAGTTGGAGGAACCACCGGGATCGCAGAAGTTGAACTTCTACACGCTTTGCGTAACACCATAACGCCTCGTATCGGAGGCATATATAATATGCTCAATAGGCAAACCCCAGACGATTTAGAAGCCCTTTCTACCAAATGGCACATCAAACTCAACTCCTCCCAAAGTATTTTCTATAATTCCCTAACCTTATCACAACAGATTTTAATTTCCGCCAAATTACAAGCACACCACTTTTTTTTTTTCTGTATATGACACTGTCACGGGGTCCAATCCTGCCCCGTAACGGACTCTACGTCTCGCTTGCAGGAGGGGCGCGGGCCCTTTACCGACTGGGAGTCCTGCGAGGAGGAATTCCCTCCTCCTATGAGTGGAGTAGTGTGGCTCACTGGTTAGAGGCGGTAGACCCGAGAGCAGAAGTCGGCCCGGGACCAGGGTTCGATTCCCGACGCGGCAGGGTCGTGGACCAGGGTCAGCGGACTCGATAATTCTCGCTTCGGTGCTTACTCTAATCAGGGGTTCCACTCGGCAACTCTGGGCATTAGCTTGCCTCATCTCCACAACGGCCCCACCAATTCCGGGGATGCCTGGCTCCACCTTGGGGACTCCCAGCAGGGACCAACCCACAGGGAAAGCCAGGACGGGTTCCCCAGAGTTATACAGCGCCGGGACGCCCCGTTGCTGGGGCAGCTGTGCGCTTTACAAGTATACTACATGACGTGGACGCCGTCACGCCAATCAGAGAGCGGATCAGGGCAAGAAAAGGAAGAGCCGGAAGACGCCGAGGTGTGGATGGTGCGGAGCTCTTTGGCACCGAAGCCCCGTAGAGAAATCACCCACCGAGAGACCCGGACGGCGGAAGCAGGTCGAGACCGAGGAGCGTCGAAGGAGGAAGACGGCGCAGACACCAGCAATTGGCTTCCTGACCAAGGGGACGAAGACAACGCGAGGACGTCGGATAAGCCAGGAGGCCACCGTTCCCACGCACCGCCCAGCCACGCGCAGGAAGACGCGTGGCTGCCCCAGGTACGTGAGCGTTTGCGTACCCTGTTTCCTTTTAAGCGAGTTGGGAAGGGGCAGCAGTGGGAGGAGGGAGGTCAGAAGGGGCACGGAGACTCCTGAGCACTCACGTTCACTCTTTGGTTGGTCTGCTTCCCTGGTGACGGTAGTCTGTTCTCTCCTCACGCGTGTTGCCCTCACTCCCCTCCCTGAAGGTCCTTTTAGCGTTTAAGCTGTGAACTAACAGCCACCTGTTTTTCCTTTGTTTTGGGCTGGTGAGCGAGAGAAGGAAGAAGACGAAGGCGCCGCGCTGGGAAGACGTTTCACCCGTTCTACAGACATCCCGCCAAGCTACTACTGTTGAACTGTGCCTTGTGATAGTCACAGACTTTGTTCCAGTAATAAAAAGCCATAGACCCTCCCTTCAGTTTGGGCTCAGTTTCTTCTTGTACACCCCTAAGGTGACAAGTGGCGAGCCAGATAGGAGTATCCTTCTGTTAAGATGGAGGCCTTAATAACCCAGATGAGCGAAGGGCAGTCCAAACTGGAGTGGGCTATTGGACAATCTACTGAGCAGGCAGAAAGCGACCGTGCCACGTTTACAGCCGCTATTCAGCAACAGGCAGAACAGATAACGAAACTAGCGGAGGGTCAGACACAACTCCTGGCCACGTTGGGCCAACACCGAGCTGCCGCACCCCCCGGAGCTGTTGTTCCCCTGCAGAAATATGTGGCAGGTGATGACCCTATCTCATTTTTTTTTAACTTTGAACGAGCTGCCCGAGCTAGCGCATGGCCCGGGGAAAGATGGCCTTTCTATTTGGCCCCCCTGTTAACAGGGGAAGCGCAGGCTGCGTACCAACTTGCCAACAAAGATGGGACAGCTGCATATGGACATGTCAAACAGATCGTCCTGGAAAGGCTTGGGGTCGATGACGAGAGCCATAGGATACGGTTCCGCCAAGAAAGGGGGCAGCCTACTGATGTGCCAAAAACCCTCTTTTACAAGCTAAAGGATGCAGCCGATCGTTGGCTGAAACCTCAAGAAGGCAATTTAGCTGAGGTGATGAACAAGATCTATTTGGAACAATTTATAGAAGCCCTGCCCTTTGGGACTCAAAGGTGGCTTAGGCAGCATGCCGGACTCACGTTGGAACATGCCGTTGAAATGGCCAATTCCTATGCACGTGCTCAAAGCCGTCCTGTTGTACGAGAACCAGAAAAACTCAACAGCCTCAAACTTCCCGGAAAAACAGACAGAAAACCAAGTAAGAACCCGACAGAGCCCTTCATCAAAGCCCGGCCAGTAAGAATAGAAACTCCTCTTCCAACTACTCCTCAGTGCTACGTTGCGGAGAGTGGGGGCATATCTCCCGGTACTGTCGCAAAAAGAAGGAAAAGGACGAAGAACCCATGGAGGTTGGATACATGCCGCGTGCCATCATGTATGCACAGGAAACCGGCCCAGCCTTCTACGTAAGTGTTCAACTTGATCACAAGAAAATTAGAGCTTTATTGGACTCAGGGTGTCGTCATTCAGTGGTTAGAGCCGACTCCCTTTCTGACTCATCCACGATGTTAAAACGCTCAGTTAGGATCAAGTGTGTGCACGGGGACATACGGACGTATCCTTTAGCTAGCGTGACCATCGTCACTGAAAAGGGCACTCAAGTACGGTGTGAAGTAGGTGTGCTCCCGAAATTACCTGAAGCCCTCATTATAGGTACGGATAACAAATGGTTCACCACCCTTATGTCTGAAGTCCTAAGTAAGAGTACGACAGATCCAGAGAGCAAAAGCGGTCTCTTAGTAGAAGAACCCTGGGCCACAGATACGAACTTCCGTGCGGCCCAACTAAACGATGCCTCCTTGGCCTCAGCATGGAAAAACGCACAGGACAATCAGGGACGAGACCCGCTCCCATATCCCTGTTTCATAGAAAAGGAGGGACTCTTGTACCGAAAGGCAGACACACAGGCTACTGCCCAGTTGATAGTGCCCGCTTCATTTCGCGACCAAGTCATGTTTTTTGCCCATGCACACCTCCTTGCTGGTCACTCTGGGGCGGAGAAAACCACCCAATCCATTACCCAACATTTCTATTGGCCAGGGATTTACGCCCAAGTGAAGAAATACTGCCAGGAATGCAATATTTGCCAAAAGCGTAATCCTTATGTACCACCAAGGGTTCCTCTTGTCCCTCTTCCCATCATAGGAAGACCTTTTGAGCGAATAGGGGTAGATATCATCGGCCCTCTTCCTAAGTCTCATCGGGGATACCAGTATGTCATGGTTATTGTAGACTACGCCACCCGGTATCCCGAGGCCTTCCCTTTGCGGGCAGCTACGACGAATGCCATCTCCCAGAAACTTATCGAATTGTTTTCCCGAATGGGGTTCCCCAAAGATATCATAACCGATCAGGGGACCCCTTTTGTCTCTCGCCTAATGAAACAGGTCTGTTCTTTGTTACACCTGAAACACCTTCGTACCTCAGTTTATCATCCCCAAACTGATGGGTTGGTCGAACGATATAACGGCCTGATCAAGACAACCCTAAGAAAGTTGTTAACAGGAGACGGGAAGCAATGGGACCAGTTACTGCCCTTGGTCTTGTTCGTCCTACGGAGCCAGCATCAAAGTAGCATGGGGGCTTCACCCTTTGAACTCCTTTTCGGACGTAAACCACGCACTCTTTTAGAGATAACGAAAGAGAGCTGGGAAAAGGATGGTGCCCAGGATGCCCAAGATCTGTTGGATTATGCCCAACAATTACGGACTAGGTTACACAAACTACGTACCCTGTCCTATGACACTCTGGAGAAAGCCCAAACCAAACAAAAGACCTTTTATGACAGGGGAAAGAAGTGGAGAGAATTGTCTGTTGGAGATTGGGCTCTTGTTCTCCTCCCTACCTCTACCCACAAACTCCGGAAAGAATGGCAAGGACCCTTTCTTGTCACCCGGAAGATAGGGAGAACCACATATGCCCTGAAGTTGTCCCCTAATCGAACTCAGATTTACCACATCAATATACTTAAGAAGTGGTTGGGGCCTCCCCCTCGGACACCCCCCTCTGTGTCCCTAGTCAGGACGGCCCCGAATACCTTAGATCAGATTGTGGTAAACCCTGAACTCACCGAGACACAGAGAAAGGAATTGACGGACGTCCTCTTTGGACACCAGACGATATTCTCTGACCAACCAGGGAGAACGACGTTAGCTACACACCACATACCCACTCCAGAGGGAGTGGTAGTAAAACAAAAGCCATATAGAGTGCCAGAGGCCCGACGGTTGCTCCTCAAGACCGAGGTAGAGAAAATGCTGGAAGCTGGTATTATAGTTCCTTCCAACAGCAACTGGTCTTCCCCGGTGGTATTAGTCCCTAAACCCGACGGCAGTACCCGTTTTTGCATTGACTTTCGGGCCGTCAATAAAGTGTCCAAACAAGATGGGTACCCCCTGCCTAGGGTTGACGAGTTGATTGAACGCCTTGGTGAGGCTCAATTCATAACAACGATCGACCTCACCAAGGGCTATTGGCAGGTCCCTCTCTCTCCACAAGATCGAGAAAAGACGGCATTCACCACACCAGACGGGTTATTCCATTTCACGGTGTTGCCGTTTGGTTTACACGGCGCCCCCGCGACGTTTCAACGTCTCATGGACACCGTCCTTGCCCCCTATACCAAATTTGCGGCTGCTTATTTGGATGATATAGTGGTACATAGCCCTGATTGGGAGACACATCTGAAACACCTAGACCACGTGCTGTCGGCCCTCGAGAAATCGGGCCTACACGTAAATGCAAAGAAATCCCGCATAGCCTTTACTAGGGTCAAGTATCTTGGTTATGTCTTGGGTAACGGGCAGTTGTACCCACAAGAGGAGAAGGTAAAGGCCATACAAGCACAACCATTTCCTACTTCCCGAAGAAATCTCCGTGCTTTTCTAGGCCTTGTCGGTTACTACCGACGTTTCATTCCTCACTTTGCCTCTATGTCAGCTCCTCTAACGGATTTACTGAAGAAAACAGCTAGTTCGGTGCAATTTAGGAGCCCTTCTCCCCAGGTTGGTACGGCCTTCCAAGACCTGAAGAATGTCCTATCATCAGCCCCTGTCCTGACCACCCCAGATTTTGACAAACCCTTCCTTTTACAAACTGATGCATCTGGAGTTGGTATCGGGGCTGTCTTGTCACAGTTGGATAAGGAAGGTCGAGAGAAACCCATCTTGTACCTAAGCAGGAAATTCTTCCCTCGTGAGTTAGCATACCCCACAATAGAAAAAGAGTGCCTTGCTGTTAAGTGGAGCATAGAGAAGCTGAGGTACTACCTTGAGGGCCGTAGATTCACACTGGTCACTGACCACGCCCCTTTGACATGGCTCCACCAGAATAAAGGCCGGAATGACCGCATTCTACGATGGTTCCTTTCTCTCCAACCCTTTGATTTCGAGGTTCTGCATAGGAAGGGTTCCGAACACACAAATGCGGACTTCCTCTCCCGCTATCCACTTTCCCCCGAACGGGAAAAGTCTGGGGGGAGGATGTGTCACGGGGTCCAATCCTGCCCCGTAACGGACTCTACGTCTCGCTTGCAGGAGGGGCGCGGGCCCTTTAACGACTGGGAGTCCTGCGAGGAGGAATTCCCTCCTCCTATGACGTGGACGCCGTCACGCCAATCAGAGAGCGGATCAGGGCAAGAAAAGGAAGAGCCGGAAGACGCCGAGGTGTGGATGGTGCGGAGCTCTTTGGCACCGAAGCCCCGTAGAGAAATCACCCACCGAGAGACCCGGACGGCGGAAGCAGGTCGAGACCGAGGAGCGTCGAAGGAGGAAGACGGCGCAGACACCAGCAATTGGCTTCCTGACCAAGGGGACGAAGACGACGCGAGGACGCCGGATAAGCCAGGAGGCCACCGTTCCCACGCACCGCCCAGCCACGCGCAGGAAGACCCGTGGCTACCCCAGGTACGTGAGCGTTTGCGTACCCTGTTTCCTTTTAAGCGAGTTGGGAAGGGGCAGCAGCGGGAGGAGGGAGGTCGGAAGGGGCACGGAGACTCCTGAGCACTCACGTTCACTCTTTGGTTGGTCTGCTTCCCTGGTGACGGTAGTCTGTTCTCTCCTCACGCGTGTTGCCCTCACTCCCCTCCCTGAAGGTCCTTTTAGCGTTTAAGCTGTGAACTAACAGCCACCTGTTTTTCCTTTGTTTTGGGCTGGTGAGCGAGAGAAGGAAGAAGACGAAGGCGCCGCGCTGGGAAGACGTTTCACCCGTTCTATAGACATCCCGCCAAGCTACTACTGTTGAACTGTGCCTTGTGATAGTCGCAGACTTTGTTTCAGTAATAAAAAGCCATAGACCCTCCCTTCATTTTGGACTCAGTTTCTTCTTGTACACCCCTAAGGTGACAGACACCCAGTAAAATTATCAAATGTGGATCTGGCCAAGGAACACTATGTCCACGCTGCTCTGAAGTGGGGGCTGATTCGATACATATTTTTGCATCTTGCCCTAAACTAGCCCCGATACTACTCAAAGTACAGAACTTGCTCAGCGAAATAGCTAACCAACCAATCTCTCTAAATCCTACAACTATCCTTCTGGGGACCCAATCCGACTCACCAAGGATCAAGGAGGAAGGGCTGGTTTTTATTGCAATGGCAGTATGGAGGATTTGTGTTTCCTCCAGCTGGTTAGACTCTGACCCCCCTTCCTTCTCTCAATGGCTGGCCAGGCTGGTAGCCACCTTCCATTTAGAAAGAGCAGTATACGCTAAGAAAGGACCAAATAAAAGGAAGATAGGCTTGGAGGTCTGGGAAAAATGTTCCCTCTAGATTGAGCAACAGGGGCAACACGGCCAGGAAGCACTATAGGGGACCCCTTGGCATATACTGTACCTCTTTTGTTATTAAGTTATGCCCCTGTTCTCTTTTCTTTCCCTTTTCCTTTTTGACCACTGCCAATCATTATATTCTTTTCGCTCCTTCTTCATTTCTCTGCGTTTTCTAAAAAACCTTTTATTTTGCGTCTGTACAGCTGGTTCATTTGGTCTTGAGGGGTGGGGGGGTAGGGGGTAGTATTAATTATTCATTTTTGTATGGACATTTCATTGTTGTACCACAGTGAAAAATTAAAAAAATGTTTTTTTAAAAACAAGTAACCTCTCATGCCTGTAGGAGGAAAGCAGTAGCAGGCAAAGTCAAAGATTGTTCCTCTCACAATGATTGAAGGGCACTTCTACCAGAATGGAATCAGATTCACAGTCTCTTTTTCGTGATGAGTCAACATGATCTGTTATGATCGATCCCTTTAGAGTCGGTGAGAATTAGTGCCAAATATACTAAGAGACTGCAGCTACTCCTCCACTAAGAAAGAACAACGTCGCCCCACTGCTTTTAAACAGTGCAAAAAGAAAAATTAAATGATAATAACATTATGTTATTATCCTTTTATTTTTCAGTGCTGAAGCCAGTTTTGGGGTGGGGTGGGGTTTGGCTGCTGTCTCAGCCAGCAGGGGGAGGAGTGGTTGGTGCACTTAAGTGCGCATGACAGTTTGGCCGGCCGTCTTGGCTGGCTAAACAGTCATGCGCAGTAGCATTTTCTCCACCAGGCTGCTTTGCACATCCTGGGTGGAGAACATGCACAGTCTTACCCATTCCCTGTCAGAGTGCCGAACCAGGTGACAGCAGAGCCATGATTGGCATGGGGAGTCTGGAAGTCTGTGTGCTTCCGGTTGACAGAAGAGGGTGGAGGAGAGGTGCCGGCATGCCGGCAGGTAAGTGATATTTTTATTTTTTTAACCCCTCCCTTTACCGACACTCACCACTACAGACCCGGAACTGCCACCACTTCTAATTGACAAAATAAATGTGGCTGCAAAGAGAGGCGTAGACTTTTTGCAACCTGTTCTCTGATTTTTTGATGCGATCTATACATTAATAGGTCGCATCACAAAAATTTCCATTCACAAGGTGTCACAGACCAACCTACCAAATGAATATTAATAATGCAGGCCGTTCTTTGTGACCCCCTGTGATTGGCTGCAAGCACTGGGATGTTGGCCTGCAAGGAGCAGCAGACCAGCGTCCCTGTGGTCACATTCCCAAATGGGATATCTTCTTTGCGAATCAGTTACCACTTCTTTTGAGATGTTGATAACTGAACCATGTTTTGTTGCAACCCATTGGTACACACAATTGTGACTGACAGTTAAGAGTGGAAGCCTCTACCATGCCACCTCCCTATTACAATTCGAAATGGTTTGCAAATCCCCTTTTTAAGCCGGAACAACTTTTTAAACTCGCTAAAAGGGGGTAGTATATAGGAAAACAAAACACTCTGTGTTCACACACCCCGTGATTTCATGAATTACAGGAATTGTGATCGCAAAATGGCACATCTGTCCCAAGTTTTTTTACAGTTTTTTGATAACCCTCTCTTGGACATAAGGGTGAACATGTGAGACAACTCTTTTCAGAGAGCTAACAATTCCGATATCCCCAGTGTTAGATATTTTTTGGAGTTTAAAATTTAATCCGGATAATTGGTAAATCTTTGCTCTGATGTTCATAGGGGCGAAATTCCCTGCCAACATATCTCTTCTAATTGTCATAATGTAGTGTTTAAAGAGGTACTACTAATTGCAATTTCCCTGACCCTTTGTTAGCAAAAATCCTGATCAGATTAAGAGAATAAGAGAATGACATTGGCATGAGAAGTGTTGTGGCCATTGGATATTCTTTCCCCAGTCACCTCATTTCTTCTACAGTTCCATTGTCATCCCCCTTCTAAAAAAACCGGGGGCCGATCCTGCCTTCCCCTCTAACTATCGTCCCATCTCCCTCCTCCCTTTTCTGGCTAAAGCCCTGGAGGCCCATGTCACCCAGGTCCTAGGTGCCTTTGTGGAGGAGAGTGGGGGATTGTTTCCCGGCAGGCCGGCTTCCGCTCCCGGCACTCTACCGAGAAGGTGGTTATTTCTGTGATGGATGAACTTAGAGAGGGGCTAGACACCAACACTCCTCAGGCCCTCGTCCTCTTAGACCTTTCCGCCGCCTTTGACACGGTTGACCATTCCATTCTCCTCACCCGTGTCAAGGCGGCGGGCATCGAGGGTCCTGCCCTGACCTGGATCAGCTCCTTTCTTAGAGATCGTTCTCAGGCCGTCCATCTTGCTGAATTCACTGCCCCTCCTCACTTGGTCCGGTGTGGTGTCCCCCAGGGTTCCTCTCTCTCTCCTCTACTATTCAATCTTTACATTTTTCCACTCATTTTTGCACTTCAGCAAATGGAGATCACCGTGTATAATTATGCCGATGACCTCCAACTCATCTTCCATCTGTCACACTCCCCAACCATTATACTTAATTTTCAGTCTGTCATGCTGTTCATCAGTGATTGGATGAACAGCAACCATTTGAAATTAAACCCGGACAAGACTGAACTTGTTGTCACTGGTAGCACTCCTAGTCCCCTAACTTTTGCCCCCCCTCCCTGAGCACCTCCCCCACACCTTCTTCCTCTGTAAAAACCCTGGGGATTTCACTTAATAAACACCTCACTCCCCATTCTCAGATTAGGTCTGTTGTCTCTTCTAGTTTCTTTGCTCTCCGCACTATACGGAAAATTTCTCTGTTCTTCTCTGTTCCTGCCCTTAAATTAATTTTGATGGCGATGGTCCTGTCCCGGCTGGACTACGGGAACATCGTTTACAACGGCGCTCCTGCATATGCCTTTCGTCGCCTTCAGTTAGTCCAAAATCAGGCCGCTCGCCTGATTTATGGCCTGCCCAGATTCCATCACACCACCCCCCTACTCCAATCTTTACACTGGTTGCCCATCAAGGAGCTGGCTCTCTTTAAATTGGGTTGCACTACATTCCAGGCCTTGGCGGGAACTGCCCCTGATTTCATCTCCTCCGCCATTAGTCCTTACTACCCCAATAGAGAACTTCGCTCCTCCACTAATTTTTTTCTTTCTGTCCCCCGGTTCAAGAAAAAGAAGTCTGGGGAACTGAAATTCACTGTCCTCGCCCCTACTTTCTGGAATTCTCTCCCCCTTCACATTAGATCTATTTCCTCCTATCTCGAATTCCGTAGGGCTCTTAACACCTTTTTATTTTCTCACGCCTTTCCTCCTCAGTAACTCTGCCTCCTTTGCCACGGGTTTCAGCATCTTCCAAGCGCCAAGAAACCGCATGGTATATGTGCGCTATACAAATCGCTGTAAATTCAAAATTCAAATTCAAATTCAAATTCCTAAAAAACCACTAGTGACAATTGGTCTTCAAATGCCTACGGAGTGGATTTTCCTTCAGCGACACCGGCAAAAACAGGATATTGCATTCGATATTTGTAAGGAAACTGATTTCTCCAATTTCTAAAAGTGATTACTTCTCGTTTCAGACCTCTAGTAAACTTGAGTCCTACTTTGGTGTTATACAAAGAGTTACTATCGTAAATGAAAATAAGAATCCATTGTTTTCTTGAGGTAGATTTTGGGAGTCTTCGTCTGGCTTATAATGCAGTTACCTTGCCCTTTGGGAATGCCA
This sequence comes from Lissotriton helveticus, assembly GCF_964261635.1. Lineage (NCBI taxonomy): Eukaryota > Metazoa > Chordata > Amphibia > Caudata > Salamandridae > Lissotriton > Lissotriton helveticus. The sequence continues at coordinate 360,996,624 of NC_136065.1, read as the reverse complement.
TCTGGCCTTAGCACTTACACCGCCAGTATCCGAGTTCTTCAGAGTTGTGTTTTTCCCTAAGTAACAATGTATAGACGTTTTAGCCCATCACCCTACAAACATCAGTTTGAGATGCACCTGTGGTTGATCACTGGTTAGAAACCAAACCTGACAAGTCAACCCTTCTCCAGCTCTATCAAATTTTTGTAGCTCAATTTCAATATCTGAGTGTGGTGCTGAACTCCTGCATGCTGGGAAGGCCCAGCAAGGTTTGATGTTTTGGCACCCGCACAGTAGTATGGTCCAGGCAGGAGGGCTATTGGGAATGGGAACATGATATTGTAGCCTTGGAAATAGAGAAAATGAACGGACACTTTGAAGAAAACATGTTCTTGGTTACAACAGCTGTTCTGCGAGATTATATCATGCTGAGGACACGAATCCCCTTTACTGACCCTATTCGACTAAAAATGAAAAGCTTGGACAAGCACATTTCCTCTTAAGTTTTTCATCAGTCCTTCACTTTGCTGTCAGAGCAGCTGTTTCCCAAAGCGGATTCCAAAGGTCTGTTTTTTTTTCAGTTTGCTCAGCTCTCATCTGAAAATTGCTTTCCACTGGTGACTGCCTTTAGTTGATGCAACAAGCCGCTGTAGGTGATAAAGCCGTGTCAAATATGATTAATGGCGGCGTAACAGAGCTGTGGACAGTTTAATAAGATGGTTTCAAGGAAGTCCAAACCAAGAGTTTATTAAATGAATGGCACCGTCTGTTATAGTTATCCTACCTCACCATGCCAAATTGAGGTTTTCACACATCTGTGACTTTCTCTGTTCTGGGTTCTAAAACCACTACAGTTGTGTAGCGCATTGCTTGCATGCTGCTGAAAGACATTCAGCTTTCCTGTTAGAAAAGACTGTGCTAAAGACACCCACATATAAAAGCTCTCAACTTCCTTATAAAGTTGCAGGTGTTGCTTTGTTTTGTCAAAATTCATGTGAAAGCCAGACTAATAACTTCTGAGAATGTTTGCTTGAGGCCTATGTAGTGGTTTGTAAGAGTCTGTGATAGATCCAAGTTGTGTGGTACCCCGCATGTTATCGTTAGTCGAAGAGTTGATATGGGTCAAGTGTATGTGCATGTGGTCAGCGATGTGTTACATGAACCAGTGTAGACCCATACCAATAACAGAGTAGTACAATCAGCAACGTAGCATTAAGTTATCAATTGTGTCTTGGGCCACTGACATGTCATGCATTATCAAGGCACACATAAGGTCCTTGTCAGTGGCCAGTCAGTAACTCATCTATATTGTACATGTGTGTGGTGTCAGTACGACAATAAAATTAGAAGTCATATTGGTAATCTGGTGGTAGTTCATTTTTGCCAAACTAAGCAGCAAACGTTATACTGTTCACGAGCCTTCAGCTGCACACAAAGTTCATCAAGGGATCTTGGTCAAAAGTGGGCTTTTTGGAGAAGTGTAAATCATGACACTATGTTTAAGATTGAAAGACGTTACTGAGAGACATGTTGGTGAGTTGAGCAAGAATGGGATCTGTGAGCAATAAGTCAGCCTTGGCCACTGTGAACTTTTAGACATTATAGCTCAGTACAGGCAGGCGCCAAGCTCACGAGAGACTTGCCAAAATTAGGTGGCATTTAGAAGTCACCAGAGACAGAGGCCAAGGATGTTGAGCTCTTACTGGTGGACAAGTGAATGGATGATGTAATGTTGGCACATATGGATTTAATTGTTACAAAGTTGTAAGGAAATGACAGGGCAGGCTGGGCGGGCAATGAGAGTTCTGTGAGAAGTGCGGAATGGTTCATATGATGAACTGTCTCTGCATTAGAAAAAGACTGCTATAGTGCTCTGAACAAGATGCATATACCCTTCCTTACACATGCTGAAGGCTGTCTGATCTGGGGCTGTTTTCCTCCAGCACCTTTCACAAACATCTCCATTTTAGTTAGAGAGGAGAGATGTCTCCGTAAAACCTGTGTCAGTCTTTCTTTTGCTTTGGTTACAGTCTTTTAAAGGTGGCACAGTATGTAATGCTTCATAGGCTAATCCCCGGACGGTGTTGCTGCTCTATGCCAGCCACTATCAACAGTGATTTGTAACTGTGATATTGTATATTTTCTATCATGTCAGTGTTAACAAAGGTCACAATATTTTGTGGGTAAAACAAGCCACTTCCACTGCAATTAATTTTGTGATGATGACGATGCCACCACCTTTCCTTTACACCTCTACAACCCTCACTTAATGCACTTTAACCTTCCCTTTCCTTTCTCCCACCGCTGTGGTGCACTTGTGTAACATGTTTTGAATTATATGCTGACTGACCAGCACTTAGAACTGCTCAATGTGAATTAATAACATTAAACCTAATATTCTTGAATACATCAGTGGTATTTTGTTCAAATTGTTTAATCATTTGTAGTTGTCCTAGTTAACGCACGCTGGCACTGTTTTCCATTGTACTGTTTCATACCCAGGTCCCTGTGACTTATTTGGGTCTACCCTTCATTTATAACATAGTGCTCTGAACAACATGCATATACCCTTCATTACACATACTGAAGGCGGTCTGATCTGTGGCTGTTTTCCTCCAACACCTTTCTAGACATCTCCAATTTAATTAAAGAGTAGAGATATCGCCGTAAAACCATTGTCAGTCTTTCTTTTGCTTTGGTTACTGCCTTTTAAAGGTGGCACAGTATATATTGCTTCATAGGCTAATCCCTTTTTCAGGACGCCCAATAATATTAACAATGAAAATCCCAGAGGAATGTTAATGAGAACAACACATGGTAGAAAGCATTAAGATTTCCCTTACTAAGATCCAGGAAGTAAGAACAAGCCTCCTTTAGGTGCTTGGGGTCTTGTGCAGGATGGAATTTATTGGCTGTGTTAAAGAAGATGAAAGAATGATTGGACCATGAGAGAGGCGTGGAGCCGGTGATAATTATAGCAGCCTTCAATGAGAAGAGCAGATCATGTGGATGGCTTTGTGAGTGGGTTGCGGGATGAGCTCTGTGAAGTCCACAGAGTCTATGTCTGCAGCAATCCTTTCCCTATACGAATTCAAGGGCTCTCCAACTTGGACGTTGAGGTCCCTACTAACGTAGGAGCGATTGAGGATAAGAAGCATGTGCTATGCTGACCTGTTGAGCTATGCTCAGAAATCTGTTTTTTTCTATGGACGATGATAGATGATCACTCTCACACAGGGGGTGATAGATAAAATGGTACATTTGGCCAGGATCTGCTTTGTAGTGGCATAGAGTCACCCTCAAATTTAATTGCAGATGACAAAGTCTGAGACAATCAAAAGAACTCACATGCCCCTACCCAGGTCTCTCAATTAGCACATGATATTATTCTTTGATGGCAGTAAATCATTGAGGGAACTAGCATCTTCTTACGTGAACCACGTTTAGGGGTAGCCAGGATGAGAAGAGAATGATCCATCACGGGGTCATGAAGAAAGAAGACCTTTGTAAATGCTGGCTTTGCATGTAGCAATGTCCCAGAAAGTGTCCTGATCCTTTTTTTAAAGTGTAATAAAAAAAGAATGCCATTATACTTTTTGTTAAAGGAGTTTGAAATGAGGAGATGGCAAGTGAGGGATTGGCAGTAGAACTGCAAGTGCAGCTACTACTAATGCAGAGATGACCTGAGTGACACCTTTATACAGAATAACTTGAGGCCGCCTCTGCTTGGTCCAGGATCTAATATCCTGGAGGTATAAATAAGTGCCAAGCTGATCTGGATGATACTTACAGGGCAAAGGCGTGTAGACAGATCAGCAATTGTCCCCGTCACATTTACATTTACACATTTACACACATTTACACATGGACCTGAAATATTGTCGAGGTCAAGTGAAGCTGTTTTTGGCCAAATAGATCATCTGGAAGGCAAGCCCATTGACAATCGAGTGTTGAAGTGAAAATGGCAGCCTGGCTGTACTTGGATAAATACTCCAATGCTCCTGATCTGCTGAAACATGTTTGTAGCCTTCTAAGGAAAGAATTTCGGTGAAAACTGTCATTATTTAAACTCTCAATAAATTTTGCGAGTGTCATGTGCAATGTTTTTAATAGCAAAACCAAACGTTATATGGATTGGAACATTCGTTGTGCCCTGAAATTTGCATTTGCCTCACTTTGGGAAGCACTTCTACTCTGATCAAAAATGTCCTTTTTACTGCATAAAATTAAGTTTTCATGCTCCGATTTCCCCCTTGCTTGATGCTAGCATGAGTTATGAAACACTTCGTTGTGTATTGTGCATAGTCACTCACATTAACGTATACTTGTCACATTTTTGATTCCTCAAGCACTCACTCATTACACTTGACATGGCAGAGATCCTAAAAGGATTGTCTAACCCCTCTGTAATGGGCTAACCAAGCTTTCTATCGATCTGCATTGATTATAGTGGATATTTTGTCTGGTCCTAAAAGGAAGATTACTAAACATAAGTAATATCAGGTTTTGGCTCTCCTACAGAGAGTCATTTGAGGTATAAACCTACTCTATTCCTTGCACCGCTTCCCTCTTCAACTCACTTAACTTCCTCCAGATGCACTCCTTTCTTGTGCTCATCCCTCCCACATCCCACCCACTGTGTTCCTTCCTTATCTTTCAAACTACCTTTACAACTTGCGTACCTCACTGTACTCTCTCAGATAGCTCAATACGTGAATTCTTCCTCTTTTTCTACGACTCTCCTTCTGCACCCAAGGCTCCCTCCGTTACATCACTAACTCCTCTCCATCCCACAGTCGACTCATCTTTACATTCTATTTTCCTCCCCACATCAATCTTCCCTCATCTCCCACATTGCTATTGGATTACTCACATCACTCACTTATCCACCAATCGTCTCTTTCATGGCACCGCTGCCATCTTTCCACATCTAAGGCTGGAGTAGCACAAATATGGCACCAAACCATGGATCCGGGGAGAATCAATTACACTTAATGGAGCCTTTTTGCTTGGATATGTCCATCCAAATTTCAATGTAAACTTAATTTTTCAGTGCACTCTGCCAACACAGCTTTCCCCTGGTGGTATTCTTGAAACCGTTCGTGGCTCGAGCTCAGAAACCTGGCTTCTGCGTCATATTATTTGTGCAGACTTGGAACGAACCCGCCGGGCTCAGATAAATAAACTTAGCCTTGGAACTCCATTGCCAACAAATGGACTGAAAGATATTATAGAGCTCTGCGGAAAATATAAATGATATAAAAATGTGTGTTGTGCATACATAAATACCAAACTTGCCAAAAGCCTGATTGAGCTCCTAAAATAATCTCTTTGTATCTGGTGCATTAGAGACTAAAATGAGGGCTTCATTAAGGCAATCACCAACATTCCAATTTTACTAGGAACAGTCAGAACAAATAATCTTTGGCATAGGCGATGTCTCCACTTAGTTTTCCCACCCTGCAATATTCTAACAGTAAATCTAGTATTTCGTTCATACTTTGGCTTACTTTCAGAGTGTAGACCTGGCCTCATGATTGTTGATTCACAAGTGTGGAAATGGCAACCTGTGAAAATGGCACAATGCCACAAATGAAATTAACTCAAACAAAGCGGTTTTCCAAGGTTGACTTTGTTTACATGAGAACATCTGGCTCTTCTGATCATACCTCAATAGCTAGAGGTTATGGCTATGCATATGTCCGTGAAGGAAGTGCAATACGTTCATAAGCTGGAGCTGGTCCACCATGGTGGTGGTCAGTATCTTCATTGAGTCTAGATCCTTCTAGATTGGAACCGTATGCCAATATTGCCGGCGCACCAAAAAATGTTGCCTTCTAGAGGTTTCACATCTGTGTAGTGAGGAGAATCTCTTCCTCATTGCAAGCCTCTCTCCTGCTGATCGTCTGTATGGATTCTCAGATCTCTTGAAGGCTATTTAGACATTTAGCTGAATTTATGCATCAAAGATGCATACTCCCCCATCCGTATGTAAAGAGTCAATCAGTCCAATAAGTTTTAGTCATTCAAGAAAATGTCTTTTATTCGCCAAATGTACTTATATAGCACAAAACATACACCCACAGGCACCCTGGGACAAAGAATGACAGGAAAGCAGAACACACAGGTGAAAAATCAAAAGCGAAGTGTGAAAGGAAAACAGACACAGTAAGGGACTACAGGAAAAGTTGTGTTTTTACTGCTCAATGATTCACCAAATAGTAAGCGACTGACCGAGATCGAGAGCTTGACAGGGGGAAAACAAACGACATCCCTTCTTGTACCCCCCCCCTTAGGTAAAGAGCAGTAAGATGATGTTTCACATGCACTGGACAGTTTGGCGCCCACTTCTGCATGGAGGTCAAAGGTCTTTGAATGTTCTGGAGATCGATATAAATTACCAACTATGAAGCTATTTAAAACACAGATTTCCTGAAGGTCTCAAGTTTGTGTATATTATTAGGGACAGGGACAGCCCAAATACCACCTGGAAGTCAAGACTTAAAAAATACATCAATAACAAAGGTTCAGAGTGGAAAAATTAGAGGTTTCTTGCTTAATCAATCAAATACTAGAATTGATCATATGTATTGATAATAGCAGTAAAGGAAGAAAAGGTTGGACCCGTGCATACATTCAATGTACAATAACACATGCATTGGTAGTATGTTGCAAGAAACTATACTCTGTGTTTAGGTGATAAAACAGTGACAAGTACCACAGAAGCGTTCATCTATGAGTCCAAGAATTATGAGAATCAAACCATATTAAATGATTCCAATCAGTACAATTCCCCGGCCCCAAGGTGAAAACAGGATTTATTTGCGTTAAAACTCACTTTCTTTACTAGAACGTTGCTAGAAGCATATATGGAGAGGCCGCGTATGCATTTGAACCCATACCATGATAATTATGGGATAAGACATAAAGTTGTCCTGAAAAAAGCCCTGTTGGCATATTTCCGTGCCACTGTGTGCTAAAGACCCCTCTGTGATGCTGGCAATGACAGTATTTAAATAAAATATAACAAACTTTTTTATCCCTGTTTGTTCCGCTGTAAAACCCGATTGTAAGTGCTTCGAAGAGTCCTTGAAGTAACAACGCTTTCTAACGGGGTATAACCTGATGTAGTAGTTTGGTTGCAGTCAGAGTCAAGTCTAAGGGCGGAGGGAGAAATCGAGGAAGGACAAACACCGCCGCAGTGAAGCCTACTGGCCCATGATGGCTCACTGTAGTGCTCAATTTTAAAACCCCACATGGTAGACTTCTGCAGACTTTAGATGAAGGCGAAAAACACACTAGTCAGCATTATTCACAAGTCTCAACTCAAGACTCGGCGCTCCTGTCAAGAGGATTCTGAAAGGTTTGTCGAGGCCAGGCTATCCGGCCAAGGAAACTTTACCCAAAAGGTAAAATAACAAACCACATAAACCCACATCTGGGGAAAATATGTGGCGCAGTTATTCTCCTCTGTGTTGAAATTATTAAGTAGGAGCATTAATAACTCTGAGGGACCGGGTTTAAAAATAGCTGCCAGTGGCGCGCATGGAAGCCGACGTCTGCATTTTCCTAAGTGCCTGCTACAACATGTAGTTATCCAGTGTCAACAGCGAGGAACGAGCAGGCCGCGATAACCTATAGAAAACGAGCAGGCTGCGATAGCGCCCAGGAGTCGAGTTTTTGCACATTGGAAGATGCACCAAGAGGCAGCCGCGGCCGGCTGTAACTTTAAAAAAAAAAAAAAAACATCTGTGCTCACATAGTGTGGCAGCGCTCTAGTTGTTCCAAGGCGGAACAGGTAGTGACGACAGAGGAAGTGGAAGGCGGCCATACTGTTTCCCTGGCGCCGACCGCTAGGTAAGCCAGCCCCGGCGCTCCGAAATAAAGAGTATACAAACACCTAAACAGCGTCTGTACTCCATTACAATGGCGACGAGTCGGGACGAGTGAGGACCCGAACGCACACGCGACCCCTGCGGTGCGCACGCATCTCGCGTGAGGCGGAAAACGGCAACAGGAGCGCGGCAGAGGTGCCGGCAAGAAAAAAAAAAAAGCGCGAAAAGCACCAGGAGACCCACAAGCCAGTGAGGGGACACACACACACCATCTCCAGCACCCAGAACAGGCTACTGCTTACAGGAACAACATCAGGAGAAGGCAGAGACCTCAGAGAGGCAGCAGGAGACACCCACGAGGGGACAACAAGGTATCAAGCCCCATAGCACCACTGCAAGCCCTGGCAAGTGCTGTAGCTACAGCGAAAAAAGGCGCACGCTGGCGGATACTGCGGGCCCATCGGGTGAAAAGGCAGGAGGCAGCTCGGGGGCAGCGTCTCTCGCCACAGAGGGTGGATTGAGAGAGGACAGCGAAGGGGAACTCAGAGAAGACGAAGGAGGAGAGCAAGGCGCCCCAGGGAGTCCATCCAGGCGAACAGTCTCTGCACCACAGGCCAAGAGGACCGTCCAAGCCATGGCGAGCCAGAGCACATCACTCACCCAGCTAGTTCCATTTCTCACGAAGAGTGGAGAGCCGGAAAGAAAATGGGAGGACTGGAAGAGGTACTTCCTCAACTATCTGGAGGCGCTAGAGGAGGAAGGCGATACACCCTTCACGAGTAAGAGGAAAAAGAAGATCCTGCTCCATAACTTAGGTCCAGAAGGGCTCAGGATCTATGACACTATCGTGAAAGGGGAAAGAGCCGCAACGGATACGGAGGTGTTTGATCACGCCATCGAAGACTTAGACGCACATTACAGGCCTGTAGTGTGTGTCGCCATCGACAGATTTAACTTCTTTCAAAGGACACAGAAGAGCGGAGAGTCTGTTGACGAGTACGTCGTAGCACTGAGGAAGTTGGCTGTCACGTGCAAATTTGGTGGACTGCATGATGAACTCATCAGGGATCAAATTATTATGCATACCTCTAGTACCCACATACAAGAGAAATTGTGGGTGAATGGCGACGCTCCACTCAAGGAGATCTGGGCGATGGTAAAGAAAGCTGAGCTATCGAGAAGGTGTGCCCAAGCAGCGAAGAAGGACGCCCAGGAATCGCAAGCAGTGTGTAGAGTAATGGCGCCACACAGGAACGACCGTTGGAAGCAAACGGAGACGCGGAAGACCCAGGGAGGAAATAGAGCTGAATTCTCCACTAAATCACAGGCGGACAGCAAGACACACAGAACAGGAAAAAACCAGTGTTACAGGTGTGGTAGCAATAACCACATGGGAAATGACAAGGTGTGCCCCGCCTTCAAGGCCAGGTGTTCCTACTGCAACATCTTTGGACACTACGAGAAGGTGTGTCGTAGGAAACCGAAGAATGCCGTAGTGCGCTTGGTAGACCATGATCAGAGAGAGGATTCCAGTGATCAGGACGACAAAGGTGAGGAGGAAGAATTCCTGTACATTGATGTCCAGGTTCTGGAGATGGATGGTTCCAACACAGACAGGCCTCGTCTCGACATGCACATAGGGGGGATACCCTTGGAGATGATCGCGGACAGCGGAGCACCCATCTCAATTGTTCAGAGGCAGGTATGGGAAGACAACTTTGCGGCGAAGATCAAAGAAACACTCCTACCCATGGATGTGAGACCTGTAACGTACACTGGACAAAAGATCCCCATGTTGGGATACTGCCCGCTCTTGTTTGAATTTAGAGGTCGCCATGCGCAGTGCAAGCTGTATGTAGCGGAGAGAGGCCCGTCCGTTCTGAGTTGGAAGGACCAAGGAGCTTTGGGGATCCAGCTCAACCCGGGTGGCATAGAGAAAATCCTACTCATGGACATGGCGGTCAGGGAAGACGTGCAGCTGTGGAGGAAAACATATCCCAAAGTATTCAACGGGCAGATTGGCGAGTTGGGCAAGTACACGCACCTCATCAAACTGAAGGAAGGGGCAGTTCCAGTAGTGCACAGAGTGAGGAACATTCCGTTCCGCAGCAGAGAGGCAGTACAAATAGAGCTGGACAGGTTGGAAAAGGAGGGAGTCATCAGGGCGATAGAAAGCGCGGAGTGGCTGTCTCCCCTGGTTGTAGCCCAAAAGCCCAACGGCAAGGTACGTCTCTGCGTGGACTTAAGGGAGTTAAACAAAAACATTGTCATAGACAAATTCCCCTTGCCGCGCATCAGTGAAATGCTGGCAAAAACAAAGGACGTCACATGGTTTTCCACAGTGGACCTCTCGTCGGCCTATCATCAGGTTAAGCTTCATCCGTCGTGCACCCACCTCACGTCGTTTATCACACCCTTCGGGTGCTATGAGTTCGTGAGGATGCCCTTCGGCTTAGCTTCCGCCGCGGCCGTGTTCCAGAAAATCATGCATAAACTCCTGAAAGACCTTAAGGATGTTCTCTTCTTCCAGGATGACATTCTGGTAATGGGGAAGTCGAGGCAGGATCACAACGTGAAACTTCACAAGGTGCTACAGAAACTGCAAGACAGTGGATTGACTGCCGAGTGGACGAAATGCAATTTGGGAGTGCAGTCGGTCACATACCTCGGCCATGAGGTGAGTGGACAAGGCATAACTCAGAAGAAAACAAACATGAGAGCCATCATGGAAGCGCCCACTCCAGAACGGAAGGAAGATGTTCGGTCATTCCTAGGGATGGCCGAGTATTACAGCAAATTCATCCCTCATTTCGCAACAAAAACACACTACATACGACAACTGCTCAAGGAAAAGAACAGGTTTCAGTGGGGAAAAGAGGAGCAAGAAGAATTCGACGCACTCAAGCGAGAAATGGGTACAGCCATTCCCCTCAAGGGATTTGACCCCAGAGCTGAGTCTATTCGCACCACGGACGCCAGTGACCGAGGCCTAGGAGCGGTCCTGATGCAGAGAGAGGAGTCAGGAGAGATGTCGACCGTCAGCTTCGCCTCCCGCTCGTTGTCGCCCAATGAGGAGAAGTTCAGCGTGGTGGAGAAAGAGATGCTGGCGGTAGTCTGGGCAGTAGAAAAATTCAGGCAATACTTGTGGGGTGCCAAGTTTCTCGTGAAAACCGATCACAAGCCTTTAGTTCGCGTCCTGACATCAAGCGGACATGACCATGCCACACCCAGGATTGCCAAGATGACCCTACGGCTATTGGACTTTGTCTATGAAGTCGAGCACATTCCAGGGCCACAGAACAAAGTGGCCGACTTCCTAAGCAGGGCAGCTGCCATGGAAGAGGCAAAGAATGAAGAAAGGCAAGAGTGGGAAGGATACGTGGTAGCCACCATCCAGGACACTGAGGAGGTAATAAGTGCCCAGGACTGAGAAGAAGCCTACAGGGAAGACACAGACCTGGAGGCCGTAAAAGGATATGTCGTTCATGGCTGGCCAGAGAAGAGGCACTTAAAGGAGGAACTGAAGAGATACTGGGAAGTCCGAGAGGAACTGTCTTTGGCCGAAAACCCAATGTTCTTACTCCGTGGGGACAAAGTGGTACCGCCCAGGAACATATTGGAACGGTTGATGTACTTACTGCATGAAGGGCACCAGGGCATCACAAAAACGAAGGCCTTAGCCAGACAGGCATACTGGTGGCCAGCCATCGACGCGCAGGTAGAAAGACACGTGCGCTCTTGCGAGTCTTGCGCGAAATCGGACAAAGCCCAGAGCATGCTGAGGCCACCGCTGGGAAGATTTCCAATTCCAGAGGGCCCGTGGGAGATGTTGTCAGTGGACATAATGGGACCGGTCCTGAACAAGGAGGGCACTCAAAAATACATGGTGGTTGCCATTGATAGGTATTCCAAGTGGCCCGAGCTACAAGTCTTGGAACGAGTGGATACCGAGGCAGTGATAAAATTTTTGCGTACCACATTTGTCAGCGAAGGCATCCCGAGGACCATCACCTGCGACAATGGACCCCAGTTCACGTCAGAAAAGTGGATTGCCTTCACAAACAGAAACGGAATTGAAGTGAAACACACCCCGATCTACCACCCGGCGGGAAATGGCCAGGTGGAACGCTTTAATCGAGTGATTATGGGCACCATTCAGGCCGCCATTGAGGATGGTAAGGATTGGGAAATGGAGTTGGAGAAGATGATATGGGCATACCGAATCACACCGGGTAGCACAGGCTACAGCCCCTTCAAGATCTTAAGAGGCAGGGAGGCCTTCACCAAAGACAATGCAGCATGGAGGAAGCTGATTGTCCAGAGTAAGTGGTCACCGGCGGTGGTCAGGAAAAATTTGGAGAGAGCCCAAGAGGTCTACACGGCACACTACAACAGAAGACGGAACACTCAAAGTACAGAACTTGACAAAGGTGATTGGGTGAGGGTGAAGCTTGCCATCATGAAGAAGAAAGGAGAGAGCAAGTTCTCACCTCCCCTCAAGGTGGTGGAGCCATACGCTAGATCAGCTCTCCTGAGCGATGGTAAGATTTGGTCCATGGACAGAATGGCCAAATGCAGCAAGATACTGAAGTGGGAAGATGAGGCGGAAGAAGGAACAGAGGATGTCATAGAGGATGGAGAAAGTGTAGGTGGAGAAAGGCAAGGAGAGTACGTGAACGGAACGGAAGGACAAACGGCAGGTGAAGGAAGAGCGAGTAGAGAGAGCACGGAAGGAAGGAGCAGAGGCGAAGAAGAGAGTGAGAAGATGGCGAAGGACGGCAGAGCGGAGGGTGCGAGAGAGAGAAAGGAACAAGAGACCACAGGAGGAGAGAGAACGAGTGAGAGAAGAGAAACTCGAGCTGGACGGAGAATTAAGGTACCGGAGAGATTCAAGGACTATGAGATGGACTGGAAGTAAGACTTTTGTAAATTTGTTTATTGTGATTAAAGGGGGGAGATGTGGCAGCGCTCTAGTTGTTCCAAGGCGGAACAGGTAGTGACGACAGAGGAAGTGGAAGGCGGCCATACTGTTTCCCTGGCGCCGACCGCTAGGTAAGCCAGCCCCGGCGCTCCGAAATAAAGAGTATACAAACACCTAAACAGCGTCTGTACTCCATTACACATAGGTAATTACTGGCTTTCGCTTGCATTTTTGCAAGCAGCGGCTCCAGGATTTGGTCGGCTTTGCTGAGGGAGATATTCGTGTTAACCTCGTGGTTTTCCTCGATGCGAAACCAGTGTCTCGAAAACCACAAATAATTGAGCTAAAGGCAATTAAAATTCCCGGCCTAAGCGGCCCAGTAAGCCAAGGCTCTTTATGGGATACAGAAGGCCTTCCGTGGGGGACGGTATCATGTCTAAGTTGGGCCTAGCGTTATAAAACAGCTGTAATGTAAGCAGTGCGCGTAAACAAACGATGCTATCCTTCTGTTGCCGTACATACTAGTACTCGAAGTCAACTGATTGTGAAAATTCACAGCAACAACCTGAAACCGGCCTGTTTATGACCTAGAAGGCGCTCATATTGTGCGCAAGGGAGGCAAAGAAAACCCACCATCTTTCTCACAGAATATTAATAGTAAAAGGTTAAAAGACCGGTCTAAGTTTTTGAGCTATGTGCCTCCTTGAGGAAGAAACTTCGGTGCTGTTTGAAAAGGTAAGTTCTGCAATACCATATTTTTGATTGAATGTGCATTATATGGGTGCCAAAAAATAAGAATAATAAGTGGACATGCTGAAAATATAGTCTGCGAAGTTATACCCCTGGCCTAGGAGACCTCAGGATGTATGATAAACTGTTCTGGGATTTTATTGGAAAGTTGATTTGGCCGTAAAGTACGTGATGATAAATTTTAACTCCTAAACTATACAAACAGAAACTAAGCAACTGTCAGGAGTGCACATTGACAGTTTAGGTGATTTTAAGGACTCGTCTACAGATAAGTTTGAGCTTTCTGTTGTTGAGAGACCGAATGTGGTCACCAGTGGCCGCTCCTCCGCTAAGGCAGATGAGCGTCGCCCCCTGCTATGCCAGCAGTAGAAAGGAAAACAAAAATTATAAGAACCAGCGTTATTATCATTTTAGTTTTCCATTTCCTGGTGCGGGGCTGGACTAGACTGCCAGAGCAGGGACCAGGAGGAGTGGTTGCTCCACTCTGAAGTGCGCGTAACTGTTTGGCCTGCCCTCTCGGGCCGGCCAAACAGTTATGCGCACTTTGCTTGTTCTGCATTCAGGCTGCATTACAGCCTGGGTGAAGAACATGCCCAGGCTCCCATTCCCTGGCTGAGCACAGAAGCACGGCGCGCAGGCCAAGGACAGCGCTGCATTGCAGAGTTGTGATTGGCTAGAGGAGTCAAGAGCCTGGGTGCTTCCGAGGAGCAAGAAGACGCGGCGACCGGACTGAGAGGCGGCGGCTGGCCGGTTGGCTGTCCTGAAGTTATTTATTTATTTATTTTTTCATTTAAAAACCCCATCTACCTCCCCCTCCCCGCCACCCCCTGTAAATAGCAGCCGCCACTGGTCTATGCCAAAACTTGCAAGAGGCTTTGCGACATTAGACTGTGCTAATTGAAAACTTTGTTACCGATTTCCATTAAGAGGTTAATTCTAAATTTAGTAAAACCTTTACAATATATCTGAAAAAGAATAAATGTTTGTCACCAAGAAACTTGAAATTATTCTAGCAATTAAAGCCTTTAGATTTGTTAATTAATCAGTTGCACACACTAACATTTCTTTCATGTAAAAGGGCACCATGAAGAGAAAGTATAGGGCCGATTACGATGGCGGACGGACCTGCGTCCGTCCGCCACCCCCCGAGGTGGAAGGACCGTCCGCAGGGGCAGCGGCGGTCCCTCCGTTGGAATTAGGATGTGACCGCCACCCTGGCGGTCACATCCCGTATATTTAACAGGGCGGCGGGTGCTGCTTTAAGCAGCACCCGCCGCAAAGTTAAAAATGCACGCTATGCATTTGCATGCACAAAGCGGCAGGCACCGTGCCGTGCCTGCCGCATTGTGCATGCAACTGCAGGGGGGTACCATAGGTACCCCCCATGTGCACCGCCCACCCCCCTCTTCAACCTGGGGGCCCGCAACGGGCCCCCAAAGCAGGAACCGTATGCCTTTTCGGCATATCCCCCAGCTCATCCTAATATGTCTGGCGGTGTCTGATAGACACCGCCACCATATTAGAGCTTTTCTGCCGCGGTCGCAAGGCGACCGCGGCGGAAAAGCGGCAGACGGTCTTCCCCTCCACCACGGTCCTCCCCCCCCGCCATCGTAATATGGCGGGGCAAGAAAGGTGGCGGACGGGCAGGGATGGCGGATGGATCGCCACCGCCTGTATGGCGGTGGCGATCCGTCCGCCATCCTAATTGACCCCCTTGTTAGGTCTTGGCTAGCCAGCACACTCGCTGTCACTTCAAGACATTTTGTTTACAGTTAGTGGGCTTAGGCCCACCCACAGGCTTACCATTTGTTAGTTGCAACGTCATTCTCATATTTGTTTATTTATTTATGCATTTTTATATAGCGCGGACTTTACCCGAATGTGTCAGAGCGCTTCACAATAGGAACAGAACTGATACATGAGAACATTACAAGAGAACAAATACAAAAGCAAACGTTACATTACATGAGGCAAAAGTGACAATCACGAGCAAACAAAATACAAGAGGTAGCAAATGGTGCATTACAGGAGGAAAAAGTGACATGTGTGCAGGTTACAAAAGCGTACAAAGTATAAGTAGAGGAATAATACTGCAATAAATGGGGGAGACTCAAACACAAGAACAAACGTTACGTAGGCAATGGTGGCACTTGTGCAAGTATCGAAAGCAAACAAAATGTTAGAGGTAGCAAACAGTGATGTATGCAGGTTACAAAAGAGTACCAAACACAGGTAAAAGGGTAATGCTGCAATAAATGGCAGACTCTCAAACCACAAGAACACACTGGGAAGGCACTTCCATAGTCATGGAGAATAGAAATTTTCTATACTAAAAGGTCTTCCTCCAGATAATAGAGAGGGCATGAATTAACTTTGGAAGTGTCTTTGAAGGAGGAGAACTTTGAGGTCAGTTTCGAAGGCCTGGGAGGAGGTGGTGGTCCGGAGCTGAGGCAGAAGTGAGTTCGAGATTCTCACTGCGTTGCCTGAAAAGGATTGGGCCATCGATCTTTCCTTCTTGAAAGTGGGAGGTTCAAGCAGTAGATTTTCAGCATTTCGTGATGGTCTAGAGCCTCCAGAGAGTTTCAGTTTATTCGCCAGGTAGCGAGGAGAGGAGGATTGCAAGGCTTTGTGGGTGATGCAGGCAGTTTTGTACATAGATCTTGCCTCGATGGGAAGCCAGCGGAGGGTGGATAACATGGGTGTGATGTGGTCGCTTCTTTTGGCCCCATAAATGAAACAAGCTGCTGAATGGAGAACAGACTTAAGGGGGGACAGGTGGGATTTGGGGAGGCCAGTAAGAAGAGAATTGCAGTAGTCCAGTCTGGAGAGGACCAGCGATTGGACCATGGTTTTAAGGTCATGCTCCGGGAAGAAGCGACAAATCCACCAAAGAAGGCGCAGTTGGTATCGAGCAGACTTTGCAATTGAATTAATGTGGGAGAGTAGATTGAGTTTTGTGTTGAGTATTACACCAAGGGATTTTGCGCTGTCGACAATGATGGGTTTATTGTTCAGTAGATTCATCTGGTCCATCCATGATTGAACCGGGGGAGGAGAAGGTGAGGAGGAGAGCAGGAGGAATTCAGTTGTGGAGGGATTCAGAATCATTTGATGTGTTGACATCCAGTTTTGAATGGAGTCCAGAGTAGAGCTTAGGACGGAGAGATCGTGAGTGGAGGCAACCTTGAGGTAGATTTGAGTGTCGTCTGCGTAGAGATGATAGTGGACCCCGGATTTACTTAGGATATTTCCCAGTGGTTCCAAATAGAGATTGCACAGTGTGGGTGCAAGTATAGAGCCTTGAGGAACACCTTGACCCCCCGCCAAAGGAGATGAAAGACTGTCCGCTATTTTAATCATTTGGGATCTATCAGAGAGGAAGGAAGCAAACCATTTAAGCACAGTGCCCTCCATGCCCATTCTCTGTTGAAGTGTGTAAAGGAGGGTATTGTGATTGACAGTGTCAAAGGCTGCAGAAAGGTCAAGGAGAATTAGAAGACAGCGCGTCATCAATCACTTGCAGCAAGGCTGTTTCAGTGCTGCAGTTTTGGATGAAGCCGGAATGAAAATTGTCAAGAAGATCATTGTCCTTGATATGACGAGAGAGCTGTTTCGCAACACATCTTTCTGTGATCTTCGCAAGAAAGGGTAGGTTAGTGATGGGGCGGAAGTTGTTGAGGTCATTCGCATCAGCAGTGGGTTTTTTAAGCAGAGAGGTGACCTGCCCAGTTTTGAAGGGAACAGGAAGGGAGCCTTGACAGAGGGAGAGGTTGACCAGAGTCGTTCAATAGGGAAGAGAATGGGTATAGAAGTCAATGGCAATGGCACTAGGGATGGGGTCAAGAGAATGGTTGGAGGGCTTTGTTTTGAGGATGCACTTGAGGAGGACATCTTCAGAGATGGGGTCGAAGTTCTGCCAAATAGCTAGTGATTTGCGCTCCTCTGGAGGGGTAGGATGAGCGACCTGATCCACAAGTGATTTCACTTTTTCATCAAAGAATACTGCGAAATCCGCAGCTTTCTTTGTAGAATCCTCCAACTTGGAGGTTGGGGGAGAGCAGTTAGTATTCTTGATGAGATCAAATAGTTTTTTGGGTCTATTTTTGGCTGAGTCAAGGAGGGTTCTGAAGTGTGATGCCTTCCCAAGGAAGATGTGCTTGTGGTACTTGGATCTTGCTGAACGAAGCATGACCAAATTATCGGTGGAGGGCGCTTGCCTCCATTGTTTGTCCAGGAGTCTTAGGTGCTTCCTTTCTTCATAGAGGGATTTGTTGAACCAAGGTGCTGAGGGAATGGGCCTTTTCTTTTTGCTTTGGAGAGGAGCGCCGTTATTGGTTTCGACTGCAAGGACTGAGAGGCATTGGGAGGTGAGATCGTCAACATCTAGGTCCTTTGTTGCAGTTTGCCATAGCATGCATGTGTCGTGCCTCTTCTTGTGTTTGGACTTCCTTTAGAGCATGGACCAAGTACTTGTGTCTATCCACTGCTACAGTTTTTGGAGCTGTTTTATTATTGTTTATAAGCAGTCCATATGAGTGCTCGTGTTTTTAGTCGATCGTGTCTCCTTCCACCCGCCCCATTCGTGTTGCCTCTTTTCCGTTTCACCCCCTGCCCCATCTGTTTCTTCTTTAACAACCCCTCCTTCCCAAAACCACTCACTTGTATTCATCTTTTTTTTGTTGCTTGTTGACTCTACTCCCCTGCACTTCGCATCCGCTAACAAATCATGGCCTTCTTAGTTGGAGTCCTACTTTTATGTGCTTTAAATGGAGAGTAGTACTTTGCATGACTTTAAAACTAATGTGAGCGTGGGCTATGCAGAGCCTAAGGCAGCCTTGCCTCCCAGACTTCAGGACAGCAGTGAAGTCATGCTACAATTAGCAGCCTCCTCCAGCAGCTGCCGAACATTGAAGGGGGATTTGCTTCCAACAATTAAGTCCCACCGCTGCTTGCACTTTCATAGAAGGCCCGAGATACAAAAGTGTAAAGTGTAAATACAGGAGCCACCAAGAATGGGGACAACAAGGGTAAACAGACACAGCTCTGTAAAAAGTCTTTGTTTTATTTGGACGCCCCCTTTTCCGGTTTATTGATTGTTTCTTTCCCACTCATGTTTCTTCTTTTCATAGTTTGTTTCCCTTCGCTTGAGCACCTGGTTCAGGTTCACAGATAGTGATCAGGTGTATGTCCGCACACAGAGTTTTTAACTTTCAGGGATTCTTGCGTGAGTAGGTAATTGAGGCCTACTTTTTCCCCCTTTGCCGTCTTATTTGTAGTTTTTTTTTATAATTGAATAAAGAAAGAAATACAAGTCCCAAAATTCAAAGTAAAAAAAACCTGGACTGGAGGAACTACTCAAGGAGAGACATGGACATTTGGGATATTTGTGCTCCATTGCTTCCTCTGTTAACTTGACGGAACAGTAACAGACAATCAGGTTGCTTTGAATTGGGCCAATAAGCAATTAAATTAGCAGGAAACCAAGTTACATGAACTGCCAGAGGAGCGTCCTACTCATGTGTTCTTCAAACATAGAGTACTTCGCACTTTACATGCCTCTGTGCAATGTTAATGGGAGCGTATTTTTCTTGGGCTGTACCTCCCACCCTCCTGTTGTCTATGTTGCTTTTCCCATCATCTACCCTTCTCTTGATTGTGTGCCCCTGTCCCCCCACCTGCCATAAGAAGGACAACCATTGGCAAAGTTGATAGGTCTACTCAATGCGAGAGCTATTGGCTTTGTCAATGTCTTTTAGTAATGTTGTATAGCAGCATGGCTGCTGTTCAACATAACTGAGAGTCAGGGAAAAAAGCTCTATGACGCTGCTTTACAACATTGCTAAAAGACATTGACAAAGCCAACAACCCTTAAATTGCCGAGATCTATTGGCTTTGCCAATGCTTGTTTTTCTCTGGCAGTCTGTTGCTTCTTTCTGCTCATAGTGCAGAAACCCCCCTCCTTCCCTCTCAGCCTCATGGATTAACCATCCAGGAGCAATCCTGTTTTTAATAAAAGTGGGGACTGTTTAGTTGAAAATAGCTCGGAAAGTCTTTTCATTAGACCCTGCCCCCTTTAACCAGTGCATTTACTTGTCTGATGTAGGTGGGGCTTGTCATTCACTCATTACCATTAAGTACTTAATCATTTAAGCCCAGAATTACAAGCTAGGAAAATCATAATGCTGAAAAAACTAGTAATAGTAATTGGTCAGTTTAAAGTGATTGTATACAAAAATGGAACTCTTGCAAATATTACCAGAGAAGAACTTTTTTTATTAAAAAAAAGTTAAATAGAAAATTAGGAAGAAAAGAAAATCGCAGAAAACAGTGATTCTTGTAAGTTTGAGTCTTTATGCTCAAATCCTTCCAGGAAGGAAGTCCTCTGGTGTCTGTCCTCCTCTACTTTATTCACATCTCTAACATCTGTCCCGTTCCCTCCTAACATCACACCAGCATGATACCAGGAAGTGAACACAGAAAAAGATGACCATGCCTCTCTTTTCAAACCTCTAAAGCACTAATTCATTCAATAGTACTTAGCTAACTGAACCTCTACAGCTCTAATTAGTTCATAAGTATTTAGCAAACCGGACTTTTGTAATAGTCTTTTAGAGGGGGCTCAGTCAGTAGTTCTTTACCTCATGAGACAAGGTGCTTAACTTCTCAACCACATCATTCTTCAGCCTGCCCACCAATCACCGTTCATTATAAAGCTGGGAACTTCCCAGTTATAAACAGGCGTTCTACCAGTTTTTGACAGCTGTGTTCAAAGTGGTTCATGTACGTTCCAAACTACTTTGTGGACCTCGGGACCCGCTACCCTCACCCAGAAATCCCTGTTCCTTGTACCGAAACCATACGGATCACACTTGAACCACGACGTAAGGCCTTTAGTTTCCAGCCTGTTTATCTACTGTCAGTGGCCGCTCCTCTGCTATGGCGGAGGAGTGTCGCCCCCCTAATAAAATGTCAGGAAAGAAAAAATAAAACGATAAACACGTTTTATTATCATTTTATTTTTCCTTTACTGCTGAGTCTTGGGGGCGGGGCCAGGGGGATGACAGGAGGAGTGGTAGTGCATTGCCTTCAGTGCGCATGATGGTTTGGCCGACTGTCTTAGGCCTGCCAGACCATCATGCATGAGAGCAGCTTCAGGATTGGCCGCAGGGCAGACTGTGAGCCGGCTGAAGGTAAGTATAAAAAATATATTATTCTTTCTATTTTGCCCACACGCCATCCCTATGCCTCCATTCCCCGCCTGCCCCGCCACTGGTCCACAACACCGGCCGCTACTGTCTACTGCCACTAGCATGGGAACCCCCTGCCTCGAGACTTCCATACCTGCTCCTTATTGTCTTAAAATCAGTCTAAAGAGCCATCTCATTTATCTGGAGAGAAAACATACAGAGGATCACTTCACATTCAAAAAGTAACAACTCTATCTGGGGGTTGAACCATGTAACTTGCCTATTTTTTCTTTTCGCTGATCATCTTTGACTAATCAGTATCTATTTACCAATGCTTCAGTCAGCTTCTCCGATTTATGAGGTCTTGCCTGGCGAAAGCAGCGCATGCGCTACCCTCGCCAGAGAGGACCTTTTGGAATCAATTCTCCGCTTGGGCTCATGCACGCGCCTGCATGGATAAAGATGGCTGCTCTCGCCATCTGTCCAAAGAAGACAGCATGCGCGTGTCTTTATGGACAGTAGACAGTCCGACGCGATCTTGCGATGCTTTCGTTGTCATAGCAACAAAAAAGCAATCGCTTTCACTGCTGCTTGTTTCTGTTTGCCCTCCTCTGCCCTCGCTTGTCCTAGCTGATCCGTGGGGGGTTTCGCCCGCTCTACTTTGCCTCCTAGGGTCATGTTAAAGTGGTCTCGCGCCTCTCTCGGGCCCACACTTTTTTTGGGGAAGGTGTGTGGTGTGAGGGAAGAGAGTGTGTGATGAACGTGTTCTACCTCGTGTCTTTCTTATGGCCTCTCTTAATCGTAAGGGTTGATATATGGGTAAGTTATTTATGGCTGTTAAGATCTCGAAATGGCCTAAATTCCAGACACACTTCTCCCTCTGTCCTCGTCTCATTTTGCTCGCACACACATCAGTCTCTCTTTTTTTCATTACTTCTCTGTCTCACTCCCCTTTACTTACACATGTCTTCTTAACGCATTTCTCTCACTACCGTCTGTCCTTTCCCCTCACATTACCCATACTCAACCCCTTTTCTACGCCTCACAATGCAACCTTTCTTTCCTCTCCCTCCTGCCCCACACACCTCGATGCTCGTCCCCTTTCATGTCACTGACGTCCCCTCACACACTTCTCCGCTACCTTCTCTGCTTTTCCAACACATAGGTAATCAGGAATCATTGGTGCAGCCGATAAACTGGCCCCGGGGCCCAGGAGTGACACGAGCCCCTTGCTCCATAGTAAGGGCTATTTTTTAATACCCAACAATAGTGCCGGGAGTCCATTTTCTTTGCTTGCAGTAAGGCGCTGGCACCCTTGCTACTCCGTTGCGCGTCACTATCTACTTTGCTTTTGTCCTTACAGACACAATGTTTTCCCTTCTTTCATCCCTTTTGCTTGCTTTTCTTTCTCCTTAAATCCTCACCCTATCCCAACTTTCCTTTCCCACGCATATGGCTTTTTCTTTTTTCTTACTCTGCCATCTCTTCATCCCATCACATATTTGATTGTTTTGCACCTGACCCTCATTTCCCTTTTCAGCCTCAGCCTCCCTTTTCATTCACGAGATCCCCATTCTCTTGTCTACTTTTGTCCTCCTGCATCTCCCACCTTTTCCCTGATTCAGTTCCTCTCACATCCTTGTGCCCCTTCTCTCCAAACCCCACATTTCTCTCCATTTCCCTCCAAACATCCTTTTCTTCTATACTGCTTCCCTCTCACATTTCCATTGTTCCCTTCCAAAAAGGGCTCCCCACTTCCTTTCCATTGTTCCCTTCCAAAAAGGGCCCCTCACATCTTTTCTGATGCTCTCTTCAACAAGCTTTTGCAATGCAATAGGTCTCGCATTCACACGAGTGTGAGCTATTGGCATTGTAAATGACAATGCCTTTTATTTATGTTTTGGTTTTAAAAACTTAAATAAAAGGCATTGTCATTTACAATGCCAATAGCTTAAACTGGCGTAAATGCGAGATCTATTGTATTGCAAATGCCTGTGTTCTTCACTGTGCTACAGTGCTTTCAGTGTACTATTGCTGCTCTTACGTTTATTGCATTTCCATACAAAATGTCATCATGCTCTTGTCAAATAAACGTATATGTGTGAAATATTGACATCTTTCGATCATGAGAATTTTCTATTTGGTCTTCTTTTGAACTGAAAGATTAATAACTTTTTGGAGACTACATCTTCCTTGATAGTAGGCTTTTTTCAAAATATTAGAGTAACTATCCGCTCCTTTATCTGTCCCTGAGACAGTGCTCACCTTAGATTAAAGTATTTAATAACTAGTTACTGACGTGCTTAGGAAATTGTTACTGAAACCTCATGCTTTATTAAAGCCTCATATATAAAAAGACATTGATAATTCGAAAAGCAAACTTCAGGTATCATATATAGATTTTTTAATACAACAGTGGGCCATACATTAACGTGTGAATGAGTGAGAAAACGTGCTTGTGGGTCATAAGTGATTCACATAAAGTATTTAGAAAAATAGTGAAAGCAAGAGGAACGCTAGAAGAGCAAAAGTAATCTAATTATGGCGTTTTATAGAATCTTTGCAGGTTACAAACAATGTTATGTTTAGTTCTTCGACTAACACTTCAATTTAATGTCACAATAGATAGAGAGCCCTTCTTATTCTACTGTATCTTTGTACGTCTGTAGTATCTTACCTTAGCAGTCGCCTATGTGTGCAGTAATAACATTAGCTAAATATAGTATACTAATACGAAGTACAGCCACAGATGTAAGATGACATTGTGTGTATTGATACTTTTGCTCCGGCTTATGTAATTCTCTGTAAGGGACACTAAAACAAATAATGTGAGTGGGTTTATGTGAACAATTGCAAAGCAAAGCTTGGAACGCCAAAAAGCTTGAAAGATCATGCTGCAACTTAAAAAATCAAAAGTTCCTGTTGACATTTAGACGTGAAAAAAGAGTACATTTGAATTTCCTACGATATGAAAAAAAGATATATTTTTTTCATTTAACATTGTCATGGCTCTTCATATGGTTTCCTTTTGATGTTTTAGTGCCATGTTTTGTGTTTATTCTGCCACAATGAGCCTGAAGCATTTTCCTTTGTGTGGCTACTCAATTGTTGTTTGCAACTTTAGGGGCATGCTCCCCGCCCCTCCCTTTATGCGCAGAAACTAGCACTGTCTCTTTTCTTTGCTTTTACCACTTATTTCTGCAACGTTTTTGCTCTTCTCGGTTTCATTTTGTAATGTTAACCTGTAAGAAGACTGGAAGGCAAATTGTACTGGACTTGACTTTCCTAAATTTCCTTCCAGTATGAACCACTGACTAAGAACATTTTCACAACTGGTCCTTTGAAAAGGAAATTTTTACAACTGGTCCAGAAGCCATGCTGATCTAGTAATTACGCAGCTGATAGATATCGTTACTGTCCGGTGAAGTATTTTCCAATTGTACAATTACCGTACCATTCAGGGCCGGACTGGGAACCGAAACCGGCCCTGGTAAACTGCTCGGCCTGCTCCCCCTCCAGGGGGTAGGGGTGCGGTCGAGCTGTTTTCTAGGGTCGGTTTTGGCCGATTTTGTTACTGGGGGCAGATATTCCCAGCCCCGGTAACAAAAACAGCCCCCAGGGGCCCAAAACTGGCCCCCACCCTTGCGGCCAACTGGGGAAATGCCCGGTGCCCACTTGGGCCCGTCCAGCCCTGGTACCATTCAGAGTTTTCCTGCTTGGAATGAGGACTAACATGCACAATCCTGTGGGAGGGGGGCATAGCCCTAGCCCTGAGTGGATAAGGCCAAACCCTCTTCAAGATGGAGGGCACTGAAAAATGTGCTTCACTTCGCCCACAGCACCTGAGGGGTGGAGTTGACGAAGCGGGGCACACCTCCTGTTCTCACCTAGGTTTTCCCGCTGGTTCTCCCACCAAAAGTAGGGGTTGAACCAGGGGACCTGATTGGCAGGGACCCGGTGCACTTTCAATCAAAACCACATCATTTTCCAGGCAAAAAGAGGGTGGCTTACCATGTCAAAAGAGGCATTTTCTCTCGAGGTATAACAAAGCTCATGAAGATTCTCCGAAGGATGCACTTTCCTTCTGATGCTAGGGGCTTAGCTATCAATAGTGCAGTAGACACAGTGGCACGGAGACACCAAGAGTAAGAGAGGTACCTTGCACAATAATGTTGTCTATTATTATCCATTTAGTGGATTATGGGGCTCATTTTGTAAGCTTTCATTAGGGCCCATAACACCCTTTATAGGCACTGCATGATGCTAAACGTTTGGACAGTTTTGTAACCCTATAGATTACCAAATATTTCTAACTCCAGCTTTTTCTCAACCCTACCCTTACTTGTGTACCTGAATCTTTACCCATAGGTTTTTTTGTCATAATTCATGCCACCTCCCACCACCAAGAATACATTAGCATTTTCCTTCCTTCCTGCGCTGTAAATCATTTGTTGATATTTGGCTCAGAACCATTTGTCCTGCAACCCAATGCTACCTAATCACCTAGCGTGAAATCATACTGAGTATGTTTTCGAGCTGTTTCTCATTAGGCATGGCCGCTTATTTTATGCTTTAGATTAAGGGTGATTTTCACTAAGATATTTAATAATGAATGTTTGAATAGGAGCGCCCCTGGTTCAGCAAAGGAGACTTAACTACCTGTCTCCCATGTCACTAAGGGACTTTTTTAGAAATTGGCAGGCGGTATACTGAGTTTGGCATATGGGATACTCTGTCAAAATATGACTGATATTCTGTTCACTATATTACGAGTGCCGTAGGCTATAATGCACTTGTAATACCGGCAAACTCAAAATAAGGCAATATGCATTGAAATGTTATTGTGCCAATGTAAAGAATGTGAAACCATAAAGTTTCTTTACTTTTTTTTTTTTAACAGGCAAATGAGGATTTAGATATAGTGTATTTTGCCTAGCCATGCATGCTAGAAAACAGAGCAACACATATGGGGTCATTTCGATGGCGGTCGGACCTCATTCCAATGGCTCATCCACTATGGGGCTGTGCCCCCCCTAAGCATCCCTGCACCATGTGGCAGGCACCGCATGGTACCTGCCACACGGTGCAGGGATGTTTTTAAAGTAAATATTTTGTATTGCGGCGTGTGCTGCAGCCTGCAGCACAAGCCATAATAGAAAATATATACTTAACGGCCGCCGTGAAGGAGGTCACATTGTAATGAGGGCAGGGGTACTGTTGACTCCTTGTCGAGCGGTCCCTCATCCCCTAAGGTGGACCGGCATCATAATGATGCCTATAGTGGGGAAAAAAGGAGAAGTCTATTCTACCATTCCTCAAAAAATGTATTGCAATGCTTTTCTGGTGCTCAGATTTTCAAAACCCTTGTGAGAACATGCCAGTTAATGGACCATCATTGACTTATTGGACAGACCCAATGCTAATCTCCTAAGGTCCGTTAGAGGGAGCTGCCAGCAGAGGTGCACTATTTGTCTTTTCTTCTAATTGGTAGTGGTTGCCTATAACATGCGAACCTTTGCTCACATTTTAGCTAATGCCTCCCATTTTATTTAAAGCTAATGTGCAAATCAGACTTGATCCTTCTCAATTAGCAACAGTCCAGCCATTTTGTCCCCATTCCACCCTTGAATTTTTTAACTTGACTTTCATTAGCCAGGATGACAAACCCAACCTGCAGAATGCCCTTGATGAAGATCATGATTCTGTTTTACCTGCTCATCCTGAACCATCTTGTCTCTTCCCCATCTTTTGTCTAAGATAAGGATCTTTTTGGTTCCTCCTCCTCGTTTCATATTCCCTTTTCGTTTTAGGTCGAGCCTAGAGTCAGCGTGCATGCGCTGCTCTGCGAGACTTGTTGCAGTGGAGTTGGGAATAGAAGCCCCACCCACTCTCCACCTATATTTGCAATTGGCTTGTGTAATTTTCCTTCCTAAATGCTGGTTTCTGATTTGTAAATAGGCTTGTTAGTCCCACCTTAGTACCGCTTTGTCTTTATTTGTAACTTCCCATGGCGACTGACCCTTTTACTTCCGAATGTTACACAGTACGTGTTCTTAAGTCTGTAGGCACTATTTTATTTATCCAGTTTCTCTTACTGCAGAAATGACGTGCTTTGTTTACATTCAGTCTGTGGTGCCTTCTTTACAACCCGCCCTCCCTCCCATTGTCCATTCCTTCTTTACCCCCGCCCTTCCTCCCGTTGTCTGTGATGCCTACCTTACCCCCGCTCTACATCCCATTGTCCATGATGCCTAACTTACTACACCCTCCCTCCCATTGTCCGTGATGCCTAACTTACCCCCGCCCTCCCTCCTGTTGTCCGTGATGTCTACATTACCCTTGCCCTCCCTCCCGCTGTCTGTGGTGCCTACCTATTGGCTATGCCAATGCTTTAAAAAAAAAATGTATATGCAAAATAGTGGCAGCCACACGTCTCACTGAACGCGACTCACCCAACTTGTTTAAAAAATGTTTTTATTTACATGCTAAATAATGGCAGACGAGCGCAACGAGACGCACGGCTCACCCAACATGAAACAAGCATTTGCAATGCAGTGGGTCTAGCATTTACGTGAGTTTCAGCTTTTGGAATTGTAAATGACAATGCCTTTTATTTATGTTTGGGTTTTTAAAACATAAATAAAAGGCATTGTCTTTTACAATGCCAATAGCTTAAACTCGCGTAAATGTGCAAACTATTGCATTGCAAATGCTTGTTGTTTTTCCCCTAGAAAATTGAGGACCTCCCTCCTCCTCGACCACCAGTTTTTTTGCACTTTCTAAGACTGAGCCTATTTTCCCTTCACCCATTGCTTTTTGTGTACTATTTTATTTCCACTTTCAACTGTGACTCTTCCTCTGGTCCTTCATTTCCAGTATCGATAGATCTCGAAAATAGACTATTCTACATGTTTTTTTGTTTCCACTTTGTCTTTTTTTCTAGTCTTGTTTTATTTATTTATGTGTTGTTAAAATCCCTCTTATTTTATGAGTTGTAAGACGTTTTTAAAGTTTTTTTACATATATATATTCAATAAAAAAAAAATAGATTTTCCTCACATTGGCAATTATTTAAAATATAGATTCACCAGCCTGGGCTCATCAAAATGGTGTGCTCCATTCTAGAAATTCATTAAAATTAAGTAGTACCTCATGTACCTGCATGTTGGGGCATTCCTATGATGTGTCTCGTACCTAAGGCCCAAATTATTATTGTTAGATGAGGGAATCTGGAGCTTCCCTTTCTGGTCTGTAAAACGTCATCAGTCCTTTTGAGGCTGTAATCTTGTTCTTTTCGTTCCTTATTTAGCTGTGAACTCTTGCTCTGTCAGCAATGGAGGTTGTGAACATGACTGTGTCCAGCTCACATCTGCCCACTACCAGTGCCGGTGTAGGCAGAACTACCAACTACGGGGTGATGGCAAGCACTGCGATCGTAAGTAGTCACAGAAGTTTCCTGTCCATTTGGCTCTTTGCTACTTCTTGCTTGTTTATTATGTTGTTTTATGTTATGAGACATTTTGCTTTCAAACTGTATCTATGATTCCAAGCGCTCTGTGTAAGCAGTGTTCAATATAGCCTTAGAGGCCACCATAGCAGGCTCAAAGGAGCGGGCCTTTAATGGCCGATCGAGCGTACTACGGAGGGCTCTAAGCCTATTAGAGGGCAGAATGTTCTAATTTGTAAAACATATACCTCATGGAGCTCGAGGGGAGTTGAAATCCCCTTGGGCTCTGTGAGGCCTTTGTTCACAGCTTTTGCTGTGAACAAACATTGGAATGTTGATGATCTGGGCTACTACTGGCCATTAGTGGCCCAGAACACTCCGTTGTTTTCAATAGAGCACTCAACATTCCAGTGCTCTAATACAAATAATAGCCTTTGGATGAATGGTCGCAATAGTGTTTAATTTAAGCTGGTGGGTGCAGGTGGGCTCCACAGCCACTAATTTTGAGGCCCACTATTAATTTTTTTCTTGACAGACTCTTTACTAAAGACAGAGAGAAAAACAGAAAAAGGAGAACGAAGACAAAGAGAGAGATGGAAAAAACTGTGGGAAAAGTGTGAAAGCACCTATTAAAAAGAATCTGCAAGAGAGAGCAAAAGAGGCAGTGAGGGATAGTGGTGGAGCAATAGGCATGAGGTGCAATCAAGACTGTAGAGCCTCTGTATGTGACACTCTGACCTTCAACAGTATCTGCCACCGGCTTCTGAGCAAATTTTTGGGCCCGGTACTTTTTCTTTTACAAATTAATTACTGGATTGCAGCAGCAAAAAAGGCGAGCTCAAAAGCATAGACATCATTTGAGGGTAGTCAACGGTCTCAGCTGTGACTTCTAGCTTGCTCCCTGCTGCTCCTGGTACTTCATTTGTGACCCCTGGCTTCAGAGGATGCAAAACGTGTGCCCCCCACTGAGGGCAAGGGTCACAAAGGAAGTGCTGGGAGTAGCAGGGAGCAAGCTAGAGATCACAGCTGCGACCCCTGAGTTTCTGCAGATGACGTCCATGTAAACCAACCGGGTATAACCAGAGATATCGGCCTCAACCAGGGCTGGACTGGCTGATACGGACAACGGGTAATCCCCCAGTGCGCCACTAGGGTGGAGGCCGGTTTTGGGCCCCTGGGGTCCGTTTTTGTTACAGGGCCGTTTTTGCAGCATAGCTGCAAAACGGCCCTGTAACAAAATAGGCCGAAAACAGGCCTCTGCAAAGAGCTTGGTCACACCCCCAACCTCCCCCCCCTCCCAGGGGCCGGTCGAGCACTTTGCCAGGGCCGGTTTTGGTTCCCAGTCCGGCCCTGGCCTCTACAGGAGGATAGCAGGACTCCACTGATATGTGGGACTAGAGAGGTGCACTGGGGAGATAGGTCAGGTACATATCAAGCAGAGACTGGGGACAGACTGGATATGCAGGGACAGGGTGAGGAGAATAGTTTGTAGAAAAAAGGGGCAAGAGGAAAGACCCAACAAGTAGGAAATCGGCAGGGTTCGTGGGTAGGACACACCAGGGAATTCCTCCAGGTAAGAGGCAAGAATGTTTTTGGGCAAGGGAGAAAGGCGAGGGTGAGGAATGAGAGTCAACAGTTAAAACAAAGAAATGAGAGAGTAGTTGTGTGGGAACTAGTTAAAGTGGAAAGATAGGGCATGGAGGAAATGGTAAAGGAAAAATGGGAAAAGGATGGCGAGCGGGGAATTGGTGTGGGATAGTTGATAATCTGGTGAGGGAAAACTGGTGAGTGATTAGCAGCATTGTTGTTCATTGCCTTTATTTGGCTTATTTCAGTTAAAAAATACTGCTGCAGCAGAAAAGAGCAAATAAAGTACCCAAAATGAACCTCTTTGATTGGCTCACTGCACACACACCAAAATAATTATACAGTGGTTGAATCAGTGCTTTGTTCTCAATTCAGACAAGGCGATTGGCTCACTCCATTATTATTTTCTGAATGTTACAAAGTGACTGGCTCATTGTAGGTATAATGATGGTGTTAGGAAGTAAAACTGGTTGTTTTGGTTAGTAATGATATCCTTAGCAGCAGTTTGCAACGTTTAACCAGATTTGAGAACTATTTATCTATAACAGACAGTTCATACCTGGAACCTTTTCGGTGCTGATGCACACAGCGGTTTGGTGGTTTTGGTGCGTCACCACAGTAGTTGATGAGAGTCACGTGGGCTGACAAATACCTACAAATATGCAGTTTTCGTAATAAATACCACCATTCTAAACTATTCTCAAAAAAGCAAATAAGAATACAAGGCAGAAAAAAAATCCGATTTTTTTTTACGTAATGTGGGTGGCCTATAGGAAAGAAGCCTAAAAGTGGACTACAATGTCTAGGGTTATGGCCCAATGGCTGGGAGTTTCCGGTTATATGAAATGTAAATAAAATGTGTGCCTTTCAAAGATTTGACACAACAAAAAACTCTGAATGCCACCAATCATAAAATGTTTTCACCGTCAGTTGAGAAAAAAAATGCAGTCTGGTAAAATCATCATTTTGGCCCAAAATACATATTGAAAGGACGACCGGTTGGGAGGCCTGGAATGTCGATCTTCCCCCCCACCATGCCCCCAGGAGGCAGGCCGCCTCTGGCTGTGCGCGTGCTATTTGCTTCTAACCATCATTCGGGCCTCTCGGGGGCAGTAGCTCATCCGGGCCTGCCTCGCGCTCTGCAGAAAGGAAGTGAAAAATGCACCTCCCGCCGAGTGGGATTTAGTCCTAGCCTCTATTTTCATAACCTGCGTGAGCCTGAATAAATGACTGCATTGCTAATGTGAATAAATGACTGCATTACTAATAACTTCAGCAGCGCGTCCGATGACAAAGGGGATTTTGGAGGTTGAAGGCCAAGTACAAACAGCAATTAACACTGTGTGAAATGACTTCCTCTTGGCAGCGAAAGAGCTACCATACACGTGAAACTATAATGAGACTTTCTGTCCTCCGAGTGATAAAAAAATCCTTTTAATAAATGTATTAAGCTGGGACTATTGTCTAATTATAAAGACTAAGGGGTCTATTACAATGGCGCCCGACAGAATCTCCTGCCTGCCTCCCATTTACCCCCGCCATATTATGATCGCGGGGGGTACCATGGCGGACGGGGAGACCGTCCGCCGCTTTTTCGCCCGGTCGACCAGTCGACCGAGCGGAAAAGGGTTGAAGATGGTGGTGGTGTATGCTAGACAACGCCATCCATATTACAATGGCTGCGGGAACCAGCCTTTCCGTGGCGGAAAGACATGCGTTTTTGCAGTTGGGGGCCCGTTGCAGGCCCCCAGGATGTTGGGGGGTACCTATGGTAACCCCTACATTTGCATGCACGACCTGGCACGTGCCACGTTGTGCATGCAAATGCACAGATGCCTTTTTTGCATTGCGGCGGGTGCTGCTGACAGCACCGTCCGCCGCAATGCAAAAAATGCGGGATGCGCCCGTCAGTGTGAGTGACAATGCGGGGTCCGGCGGAAAGGTAGGTTTTTAATTTTTGAAAAAAAATTATGATTCCTCCTCCCCTCGTGACCCCCCCTCCCCACACCATGATCCCCCCCGCCCACCACATGTGAGCCATGCCGGCCGCTACTGTAAGTTACACATGTATGCTATGTATTCTTACACTTTTGAGTACGCTTAATATTTGTACCATTCAACATTAATGGGCATGATTCACGAACTGCATTTGGTGTATGCTTTGTAGTAGTACAATAGTACTACAAAACGAACTACTAAATGCTATTCACAAACTGCACTTGTAGTAAGTCCAGTACCACACATGGCCAACCACTGGTACTGCAACACCCTCCAATGGAGGTCAGGACTTAAAATAAAACCACATAGTAATTACGGTTAAATTAACTTTAATGGCTTTAAATAGTTAAAAATAGAAATAAACGTATTTTAATGTTAGAAAATATCTAAAAAATGCATATTCATTAATTAATTATAAGATATTAAACCTACCTTTTTCAATTTAAATATTAATGTAATGTTTTTTGTTTATGAAAAATTAAATTCAATTACGTTTAATTAATTCTATATATTACTTTTAATAATTATTAATTCATAATAAAGTATGTGCTTTTCTTTAGGTGGGGATTTAATACTTTACTTTAATTGAATTTACTTTAATTGATTAAAGAATAAACTTAATAGTTCTGTACCATTCTTTCTTCTTTTCTACATTTAAAAGAATACAAAATAATATTCATTAATATTCAGCATTAAATATTTTAAATATTTGTTTGAGTTAAATAAACTTTCCAAAATGATCCTAGACTTTACCAGAACGAGACTCAAAGTAAGGGTGGAGATTGCTGTATGGTAAAGTATAGGGAAAATGTTACCTTTTATTTAACTGACAACATTATTGTATATATTGTTATGTTCCATATTTATGTAATATAATTTTAAATATTTATTTTTAATGTAGAACAAAAGCACAACATGCTACATCACTATTATCTTTATTTTAAAAATATTCTTTAATGAATTGTTTTTTAATTAAGTTAAACATATTTTACTTGAATTAAAAAATGTGCCACCTGAAGAAACAAAATACATATTTACATATTACATTTAAATAATCACAAAAAATGATGTATAGAATTAATACAATGTATGTAATTATATTTTAATAAACAAAAAAGTTACATTAATGCTTACATTAAAAAAGACATTTAAAAATCTTTTATAATTAAGTAATGCATATGTTTTATTTTAAATGCTAACATTTATGTATATTTTTAACTATTTAAAATAATTTAATTTAACAAAATTTCCCATGTAGGTTTATTTAGAATCCCTACTTCCATTATTTTCTGTGGGAGAGTGTTGTAGAACCAGTGGTTAACCATGTGTGGTGTTGGACTTCCTACTGCTTTTTTTTTCTTATTTTTTTGCAGTACTTTAGAAGTGCCTTTCGTGAATAGCATTTTGTAGTATGTTTTGCACTACTACTGTAGTACTGCCAAAAGTACTACAAAATGCAGTTTGTGAATCAGGCCCTACAAGTTCAAAGTTACTCAAAAGTGTACAATTACCGCTGGAAAAAGGTAGGTGGAGCCAATTTTCTGAGTTTAAGTTATTACTACCAAAATTACGCAGTATCAAGTCCAGCTCCACATGTGGCCATCCAGTGGCACTGCAACAACCTCAGACAGAAAATAATTAAGGTAGGGCATTAAGAGTACCCTATAGAAAACAACATTAAAGTAAATACATTTATTTCGACTTTTTAAATATATTTCTCAAGTTAATGTATTGTTAAATAAGTTAAACCCAGTTAAAAACGAAATATCATCTTATGATAAAATATTTTAATAGCCTTTTCTTAAATAAAAATAAATATAACAATTAAAAAAAATATGCTATGTTAAATTATTTATTTGCATACTGTTTTGTAATTATATTAATATATGCAGAATAAATAAATAGCAACATTTTACTTTGGGTGGTGTACGTTTGAAAATACATTTTTCAAAAAGAATGCCTAGTTGAATACATTTAAATTAATTAAATGTTTAATTAGAAATTAATTTAATAGTGCAGTAGCATTTTGTATTTTGTTCTACATTTAAAATAAATATGCTAAATTAACTTTAATGTTTAACATAAAAATATTTTTGCTAATTAGTTTCAAGTGTGGTGGTACATTTCCCTACACCTTACAATAAGTAGATCTTTGCCCTGGTGGCAAATATGTTCTTTAATACATTTTTAACATTACATTACATTTATGTATACTTTTAAATAGTTTAAATAATTAGATTTCATTTAACATTATTTCCTATAGTGTTTTATTTTAAGTACCTACCTCCATTTTTAGGTCTCGGACAGACTGCGCATATGGTGTCTCTTTGAGGCATTTTGTTTACACACAGTGGGCTTACAGCCTGTCCATAGCTTTATCATTGGTTTGCTTCAGCATCACTCTAATTTCCTTCATTCTGGTTTGTGAAGGCATGCCTGTGTCATGTCCTATCCTTGTGTTTGGCCCTCTCCTGGAGCATGGACCTAGTACTTGTGTCCATCCTCTGCCTCCGTTTTTAGAGCTACTTTTTTCTCTGTGTTCAAGCACTCTAAGGGAGAGCTTGTGTTTTCACTTCGTCTCCCATATATCAATGCCACTAGTGCAGGCTGAATTTTACAGACAGCCTCACGCCCTGTCCCTTTTGCAAATCAAGGTATATTTCCTCTGCTGTCCTATCACACCAGAATTACAGGCTACACACTCTTTCCCAAGCATCCCAGCCATATATCACCTGGACTATTACCCCATGACCCCTGAAGCTCGGGTTTGCTACAATTGGGCACCTGCTCTGTTGCCCGTTTTCACTGCAGCGTGTTAGCGCATTAAACATGGAGCTGTCACCCACCTCAAACACGACTTCTTAGCCAAAGTCCGCAGACATTGCTCTCTGCCGTGCCAATCTGCTGTACATCAGGAAATGTAGTCGTGCAGAGCCCAGAATTTGAGCATCTGCAATCCTTGCATGTTGTACAGCTAAAAACGACATCTCCCAAAAGCACGCTGGGACCAGACTCTCTACTGCAGCACAGAATCCGTTGGTGGGACGCAGGAGCAGGTGGCTCAATGAGAAAATAATTGTCTCTGCTCCTTTGTTAGTGTGTCTTCCCTCCCCTTCCACAGACTGGTTGGTCTCTGCTCCACTGAGGGGCAGATCTTTGTATTATGGAATTAGAAAAGCATATCCTCTCCTTCTCCCCATGTGCTGTCCAGTAGGCGATTCCTTTTGCTTCGCTATTATTAAAGCTGTACATTGCCACCTACCCAGCATTTTTCCTTTCTCTAGGAGGAGGATACTTGTGGGCATCACAGAGTCCCCTTTGTCATGTTCCATCTGCTCTCCATTAGCGATGCATTGTAACAAGGACAGCGTCAGGGCCCCAATGCAAGTAGCAACAAAATGTGCACCTATTTCCTGCTTTAGCCGTAAAAACAGCTACAATTGATGTGTAATGTGTCCCTCAAACTCCACTGCTTCAGTGCCACTGGGCTTGTTTGATTTTTGCAGGTTTGCAGTGTTGCAGTTTGCGAACTTGACCCGAAGGCATCTGAGGGATTTATATGAGCACCAGTTACATTACACAAGCACACATTCATTTGTAGTGCTCGGCTTTAGTCACGGCTAAACAGCACAAGCGTTATCTCTTCGAGACAATTTGCTTACACACAGTGGGCGTACAGCCACCCATAGCTTTATCATTGGTTTGCTTCAGCGCCACTCTCATTTCCTCTATTCCGGGTTGTGAAGGCATGCCTATGATGCTGCTATACAACATTGCTTAAAGACATTAACATTGCCAAAGCTAATAGCCCTCACATTGCGAGAGCTATTGGCTATTCCAATGCTTGTTTTGTACGGGAGGGTGCTGCAGTACCAGTGGTAATGTCATGGTATGTTAAATGTTCTCGGTTGCTGTTCATGGTATGTTAAATGTAATCGGTTGTTCAGAACTGTGTACGATTCAGTCGGCAACAAGGGTTACGAATCGGATTCGGGTTTGCCGAATCCGATTCGGAGCCCTTCTGAACAAGATCGTAATCAGCCCCTAAGTAGTAAACTTAAATTTTTTAGGATCTCCCTTTGGAAAAGATGGACGAGGTGATGGTGGAGATTTACACTAGTAGGTTTGTTAATTGCATTTTCTAGTAAATAACAAGTACTACTATATTGCTACTTTATACACTGCAAAATGTAGGTTGTGAATCGGGCCCTTTATGAATAAAAAACACAAACATTATTTAAGCCTTTTTTGTATCAGAGTGCTTTTTATACTTCTTATGTTTTTTGTTATTTACATTTTAAACACTCCTGTTCTAATCCCATATTTATTCTATGTGGGAAACAGCCTTAATAACGAAGATTGAAAAACGACTGACCTGAACAACGAATCCCAAACAACGACCAATCTGTTAACCACGACATCCTTAAATACGATTTACACGAACAACGACTCTCATAAACAACAAAAAAAATGACCATGTGACTGGCCAATAGATGGCGCTATTGTAATTACAATGAGAAAATGTATATCTATAGCTCCCAAAATATAATGTAAATTTCTACAAACTCGAACCTTTTTTGCAGAAATATGAGAAGAATAAGAGTGTGCTTTTGAAGGCCCGTACACTGACTACGTCAGTTCTTAAAGGCCATCTCCCTTGTTACAGGCACTCACCTTCAACTCTGATGTAAAAGAGGGCTTTTAATGACCCGTATTGCCCTAAGCGTGGGCTCTAATGCTTTAGTATTGCCCAGAGAGAATTGCTAATCTTCATTTAAACCGTGTGATTCAAGAATAGCAATTTGCAGAGGTAAACTGTTATTTCTGTTCAAAATTGAAAGCTGTTTGATCTACAATTTATAAGTCATAGAAGCGTGCGGCTAGCTAGGTTTTTAAGATTATATGCACTTTTGAACAAAATAGCTACTAAAATATAACAGGAAAGCACTGCACATTTTTGAAGGGAAATTATATTGATCCGCATTAATTTACTTATGTCAGGGGCTGGGAAGATAACATAATTCAAAAATGGAAAATATAATATTACAAAACGTGCGGCTAGAAAATATAATAAAGACTTTAGGAAAAAATAGGTTCTGCCTCCCCGATGGGTTTGCCCTCTGCTCCGCCCTAAAGAAGAAAGGTATGTCTTCAAAGAAGGCAACTTCCCTCTCCAGGAAGCTTATTGAGGTGGCTGGGCTGGTACGATCACACATAGCTCGCATTTTTGCAAACACCCGCTTATTCAACTACAGTGGTGACTAAAACAAAATGATTTCACCTGGTTTCCGCTGCACTGCGGGCCACGGTACAGATAGTCTCCGAATTCAGATTAGAGAGGATTTGATTACATACACGTCATTATGTGTGTATTATATGTGCTGCTGCCAATAAAGGTCCTCTAAACGTGGTAGTAGGTAAGCTGCAAGAAAACATGGACGGGGCGGTATTTAAAGAGGAAAATGGAAGGAGAGGAGTCTCGAATGTAAATTTAAAATGTGCCACACACTTTTAACCTTTGTTTATTGATAGTATAAAAACAGTTGTTTTTTCATGTTTCAAAGATGCATATTTTAAAGAAAAAAGTGGTGTTATTGGTTAATGAGCAAATTGAAAATTTTTAGTGGTTCAGGAACTCGTTGTTAACAATGTAGTGGTTTGGCATTGCTCGTGGTTTAGCCTTCGTTGTTAAGGAATTCGTTTTTTAGGCAGTAGTTGTATAATCATACATCCATTCTATGTGTGTCTTTCTTTAATCAAAAAAAAGTATTTTCTATGTTTACTGGGGCAGGTGTGCACAATTGTAAATAAAATAGTGAACTTTCAACAGAAGTGAAATAATGACTTTGTACAAATGAAATTCATTTGATGGAATTGAATTAGAACATAGAAACCTGTAAAACAAGCATTGGCAAAGCCATTAGCTTTGTCTTGGGCAAGCGTACATGGTTTTTTATTTACTTATTTCACAAAATATATATTTCTTTTTAAGTAGTGCACCAGCGGTGAGTTACAACAGACAGCCCTAGCAGATTTCAAAGGGTTATAATGGTTCCATTAGCATCACTCACCAAACAAAAGGACAGATAGAAGAACCCCTGGACCAGATAAAAATAAGTTGGTCATGCGATTATCATTGAGTCTGGACAAAAGATGGAAAAGAATCCTTCTGTACATTGGCAACTGATGAGTAGAACATCAAGTTTCAAATGAAATGAGCAGTGCATTTACTCTATTTGAAATGTATTGAAAAAGGCCTAACTTAGGGCTGATTATGATGTCGAGCGGAAAGACTTCTCCCGACAGTCGGAATCTCCTAGACCTTGTCAGAACCATTCCAACCAACTCAGTTTGTTTACAATCCGATCAACCGATTATGATGTTCGGGGTCGGTTTGTAAACCGCACGGTCTTTCTGAATCAGTTCCGACTGGCTCCAGGAAAATCTGTGTCGGTCGGACACCCATCATACAGCTCTACGTTTCCTACAGAGCGATTATGATGTCGGTTTTCAACAGCATTTCTGAGTCGGCCTGTCCGACATGAAAAGATTGTTGTAAAGTGACTTTTGGGGCCCTAGCAGGGACCCCTTCATCCTGCGGTCTCCTGTTGGGGACCTTCGGTAAAACCCTGCACTGTATGGCAGACATCATGGGGTGCCTGCAACAGGGTGCATGGTTTTCCGCGCACCCACATTTCCCCATATGAGTCAATGGGAATCCGACCGAACATTGTAATCAGCCCCTTAGTTGGTTCAGGAAGTGCAATTCGTACTGAATAAATAAATAAATAAATAATATGTTTGTGCGCTTGATTTACAATGAGAATATTACCAATAGGTTGGCTTTCTTTGTGCCCGCAGTGAAGGACCCATGTGCTGATCGCAACGGTGGCTGCATGCACGAATGTCACAATGATCGTGGGGTAGTCCACTGTGTGTGCCATCCGGGATACAGGTTGACGTCGGATGGCAAATCCTGTGAAGGTAATGCAACTCTACTGCTTCCACATATAAAGGGCTCATTAATTTGGGTAAGCCTGACAGTAGTCTTTATTCCATATTCGACCCATTTCTTGAGAGGTAAGCACTCTGTGGTATGGGAAAGGTTAAACCTAAGGGCTGGGAGGGGAAGTATTATAATACAATGCCTCCTCTTGCCTTTTAGAGATTCATCCAGTCAGATACACCTTACGTAAGATGATCTATTGAAAATAAACTTCAAACCAGAAAGTAAATAAAAAAACTAGCCCTCTTTATTTTTATATTTTATTTATTTTGAAAGTTTTATAGAGCGCAAACAAGACCCTTGCAGATATCAGAGCGCTTTACATCAAAGTGAGGTTAATTATTTCAAGGTAGATGGTTATCCAATACATACAATACATCAATCAGGTATACAAAACAGCTTGTGCAAGGCGCGCAAAGTAGATGCTAGCGAGTAAGGTTACGTTGAGTCAAGGCCAAGGCAACTATAAGGACTAGGTAGTCGAGTGGGGATGTCATATGACAGATGTCAAAGGAGGAATAATATAGTGACTAGGTAGTCGAATGGACATTTGTCATAGGAGGAATACTGGTGAGGGTAAGAAAGAGCATCAGAGATTCATATGTCTATGTTCCTGTGAATTTAGCCATGAGGATAGTTTTTACTTCCTTTTTTTAAGAAACAGTGGAGGGAGTGCGTCTGGTTTCCGGCGGTAGAGCTTTCCAAATCCTGGGTGCCATCCCTGAGAAGGATCGTGTATATGTTTTGTTCCTGTTGAATCTTTGTGGCTTCAGGAGTAGATTTTCTGCGCTTCTTGTGGATCTTATACCACCAGAGATTGTGAGTTTCTGTGAGAGGTATTTTGGCGCATTGTGGTGTAAAGCCTTATGCGTCATGCACGCAATTTTCAGGTGGATTCTGGCTTCAAATGGTAGCCAGTTCAGGGATTTTAGGTCTGGTGAGATGTGGGCCCTTCTTTTAGAGCCTGTGATGAGTCTCGCTGCTGCATTGATGGAGGCTCTAAGGGGTGCTGTTGTTGCTTTAGGCAAGCCACATAGAGAGATATTTCCATAATCCACCCGCGGGATGACTAATGCTTGGACTGCCAACTTGAAGTCATTGTGGTGCAGGAAGGGTTTCAACTTCCTTAGAGTATTTATCCGGAAGTTTGCTCCCTTTGTTGCAGTGCTAATGTGTTTCTGCATATTGAGGTTACAGTCTAGGGTTATACCTAAAGATTTCGCTGAGTCAACCAAGGTAGGCTGAGTGTTGAATGCCGTGAGATGTTTGAGCCAGTCCTGAAAGAGGGGGACTTTGGCGGGTGGGGCTATTAGCAGGAATTCCGTTTTAAGAGCGTTCAATTTGAGTTGGTTCTCTGCCAACCAAGTCTGAGTTTTCCCCAGCATTGTATTAAGAAGTTTAATGTCTTCCAGGGTGTGTATCTTAAGGTAAAGTTGGGGGTCATCTGCGTACATGTGGTATTGCACGTTCGATGTTTGCAGCAGTTCTGTGAGTGGTTCCATGAATAAATTGAACAGTGTTGGTGATAGCGAGGACCCTTGCGGGACTCCCAGCGTTACTGGAACAGGTTTGGATAGGGTGTTATTGACCGTAAATTTTTGGGTCCTGTTCTGAAGAAAGGAGGTGAACCAGTTGAGCACTGAGCCTGATAAGCCCATTCTGTGAGTCAGCAGATCTATCAAGTTTTCGTGTTTGACCGTATCAAAGGCTGAGGATAGGTCTAGCAGGATGAGCAGGCAAGTACCGTTCTGATCAAGTATTTGTAGCGCATCATCAATTATGTGCGTCATAGCTGATTCCGTACTATGGCCTGCTCGGAAGCCCGATTGGTGTTTGTTAAGCAGGTCAAAGCGCTCAATAAGGCTGATCAGTCTGAAATGAAAAAAACATTGCTTCTTCTGATTGTTGTTCTTGCTTGACAGCAAATTCTGCTTTTGCTTCATAAACTGTTTATGAATCGATCTCGAGGGAGGCTCAGGCATGGGAAAGGTTAGGAGCCAGGAATGTTCCAATTGTTAGAGACAGCATTTCTTTTTTAAACAATTCAGTATGTATTATCCTATATTTACTTTAGTTACTCTTATCAGTATTTCTAAATGTTTGATTCTGAAAAAAGAAATGGAGCCACTGGGAATATATTTCCACGGTTATTTGTGCACTTACTTGTTCAAGAAAGGTGGATCACGACGGCAATATGTGTGTGCATTGCTGTGACATTGACTCCTTGCTTAAGTGCCCCTGTGTAGTGCTTGCACAATTAACCAGCTCTATTTGCTGAAAATCCTTTTTAGACCAAGACAGAAGAGTCCCCCAAATGAGCCAGTAGGAAGATTTTCGGTGGTATTCAGATCTTGGTGCTTGAGCTCCTGAGGGAGTATATTCCAAGGTTTTAGATTAGTTCGCTTGTATGATTCCTCAGGAATCATTTTTGTAAGTAAGGTACACAGAATCACGGGATATGTTACATTCTAAAAGTAAAATATTCCCGGCCCCAAGAGCAAATCCCACTGCTATGCTAAGTCCACAGCTGGTCTCCTAAGAATGAAGTACTGCATCAGATCAGAGGAAAATCATTCATGGAACAGAGAAGGGAGTGATTGAAGTGAGAGGTGTGGCGCAGTGGCAAGAGCGTCTGACTCTGACTCTGGAGCGGAAGGCTCACGATTCGATCCCCAGCGGCAGCTCAGCTCATCATCATGTGACTCTGGGCAACACCTCACTTAATCTCCCCCACGGGCCCCAACCCCTTGAAACCTTAAGAGGTGATATGTTTGTTATTTAAATTATGGATTACAAGTGTCTCCAAGTAGTCAAGGGATCTCTTGGGCTAGTCCAGTCATTCCATTCCACCGCATGGCCACCAAGTCCCTGAGTTGGCTCACTAGTCCTGAAATTCGGTAGCCCACTGATCATATTGGGGTAGCAAGCACTATATAAATGCAAACCTTTTTCGCTCTTCTATCCCTTCACTATCCTTCTCAATCTAAATATCTGACTAACATATCCCCCACTCAAATTACTTTCATATTTCACTATACTAATTCACCACTAATCCTTTATTGGTTCCAGAGTAGCGTGATACTCGCCGAAAAAGCACTTTGACGCCTCGTCAGGGGTAGTAAGCAATATATAAATACAATACAATGCAGTACAATACAATAATGTGCAGCACATCAATCCCTTTTCAGTGCCCCTCCTCTATGCCGGAAAGGCTCCGGAAGAATTATAGAGGAATTTTGTTCTCAAGTTGGCATAAGGTCAGACTGGCAGAAGTCCATCTCTCTCTCTCAGCCCTCTTGGCACCAGGAACCAGAATACTCCAGATATGTTTATTTTGGTCATTAACACATTGTTTCTTCTTTTTTCAGATATCAATGAATGCGCGATTGGCTTGGCCATGTGTTCGCACAGCTGTCTTAACACCAGAGGCTCCTTCCAGTGTGCCTGTAACCCTGGCTATGAACTAGGGTCTGACGGCAAGCAATGCTACAGTGAGTATCGCGCCAGATGGGCGGTGGTGGGAAAGATGGAGGTCGATACACGCAGTCGTGGAAGAGGTGTGGCGCAGCCGCCAGGGCGACTGACGCCGGATGCTGGGGATCCCGGTTCGATCCCCGGCACCGGCGGCAGGGGTCTGCCCAGCACCATGTGACTCTGGGCAATAGCTTGCTTAATCTTCCCGATGGCCCCCAGCGCCGGGAAACCTATGGGTAGCTGTGCGCTTTACAAATACAGGATTATTATTATTATTACTAGTACAAGATACCTGTCGAAAGGCCGGTAGGGGAGAGGCAGAGTCAGTCACATGTCAGGGAACTGATTCTCTACGCGCACTACAGACCATTCAGAGGCAGTGGCCTGAGATTCAATCTCCTTTTATTCCTACAAGGCCAGTGTGGGCCGGTGAGGGCTGGTGAATGATGAAGTCACAGCTAAGTTCACCTCAGTTTAGTTTTATAAATGAATTAGGGTCATGTCTAATATTGTAAAATTCTTTATGTAGAAATATACTGTAGTTTTAACAATGCGAACCCTGGGAGAGGAAGTCTGTTTCTTGTTCTGAGCTGACACTGCCAGGTACATTTTAACTCAGAGATTGGATAGATTTAAAGTCTGCTCCATAAAGAAAAATAAACGCTTCGCTCTTCTTGCTCTAGGTCTGGTTCTTGGATTTTAACACCTAGCCAGATCTGGAAAATATTTTGGTTCCAATGTAAGCAGCTTATAGGGTCATGCGATCTGCAGCAATTGCATCACACATATCTTTGCATAGACATAGTTGTCAAGACTGATTGCATCTTATGTATTCCACTCAGTGCAGTGAAGGCCATGTTAAATTTGTCATGTTCCTAAGTGACTGAGCCCTTCCTGTATGGCTCCCCGCATTCATATCGCCCTAAGGTGAGACAAACATTGCGTCAAAGTTATTCCTGGTCAAGACGATGCAGTAGGACTTGCTTGCTGTTCTATGCACTAGCTTCAGAAAAGACAGGGATGTCCTCTTTCCTATTCGAAGTGAAAACACAATTCTCTTCTCTCCATTTCAGACTTTGAACATGGAGATTGGGGAATGCAAAAGTGTTAGAGAATGCTTGAATTTATTCCAGCCCCTGGTCATCATTTGGGACGCATACCAGCTCTTTGATTTATGCTCCCCGTGCCACCTCAGATA
This sequence comes from Lissotriton helveticus, assembly GCF_964261635.1. NCBI lineage: Eukaryota > Metazoa > Chordata > Amphibia > Caudata > Salamandridae > Lissotriton > Lissotriton helveticus. Next base: position 360,953,242 of record NC_136065.1, on the reverse strand, counting down.
GTAACTAACCTACAGGGAAATTGGTATAATCCTGATGGATGGCTCCGGTCCAGATGGTACGGGGCTTTTTATAGAGTCGATCAGCTTGTGGCCCATCAGCACCAGTGGCTTCCACCTAATATACCCAACCCTAAATCCTAAAAATATCCTTACCAGCCAATACCCTTACTCACCTCTAAACCCTAAAAACACCCTTGCCTTAGTTCCTAATCTATCTATCTATTTATCTATCTATCTACCTGCCTACCCGTTCATTCGTCCGTCCATCGGTCCATCTGTCTGTCTAAAAGGTTTCCCTTACCTGATATATACTTACATTTTCAATGTAAAGGCAAGCATGGTAAAGGCACATGCGTGGTAAAGACTAGGCCTGGGCAGTGAAACTCTGCTCCATTTGCAGAGTTTGCGGGAAAACTCTGCTTCGCGTAGTGCAACGGAGCGGAGTTCACTGCCCAGGCCTAGTCTTTACCACACATATGCCTTTACCATGCTTGCCTTTACATTTTCCCCCTCCTACTCTCTGTTGCCCGACTTGCTTCTTCCCCTTCCACCCCCACCTTTGTCTGTGTTACTTCTTTCCTCCCACTCTTCCATTGTCCCCATTGCTTCTTCCCTCTCACCCCCTTGCCAGTCATTGTTTATGTTGCCCGTATACTCCCACAATCGCTCCCGTTGCCGTGTTGCCCACCCGCCATAAGAAAAAATGAAGAACTGTGAGTGGGACAGCGCTGGCCGCGCCATAGCTCGTTTATTTCTAACTCTCAGCCATGCTGCACAGCTGCGGGGCTGCTCATCAACATGGCTAAAAGACATTGGCAAAGCCAATAGCTCTCTCTTAGGCAAGCACTATTGGCTTTGTGAATACTTGTTTTTTTACAGGACCAAGCAGACCTTAGTTTAAGGGCTTTGCTGTTCTTGATTTGCTGTTCTTGATTTGCAGTTCCTTGATTAACAGACCATTAAGATTGACAGTTTACTGCTGGGCAAGAGCCAACAGAGATCTGTCTCTCCCTCAGCACACTTGTTTTGCTATCTGGAAGATACGCTGCTGTTGTGTTCCAAGGGATTATTGCAAGCACTGACCATGACATCTTGACTTGATGGTTACTGGAAGATCTGCCACATCGGGTTCCAAGTCAGTGAAGCATTCTTTAAACAGCATTCTCTGTAGTGCTACTAATTAGGCGATAACAAGAGCACCGATGTACAGGACCGTGGCAGTTCAGAAACAGTGGATCCAAGTGAAGCGTTCATGGCCGCCCAACGTTCCATTTCTGGGAAAGATGGCTGCTCTGGAAGTCCCCTAGGCCGTGCTGGAAAACCACACATAGGCCCAGATTCACATTGAAGTCATGCAATGCAGGGCAGTAAGTAAAGATGCTACACTGTGTTGCATGAACAGGAAGGAGCAGAACAGCGCCATGCCTAGTAAGATTATGACATTGTTCTGATCTCTCCGAGTGGCGGCTGGCATGTCCTGAGGGTGGTGTAGTGGGTGAGACATTAAAAAGAAACATTAAATTAAAAGAGCTTACCTGTGAGCGCGACATACTCCTCGATGGTCTTAGCTCCTCGAGGCAGGCAGGCTCGAAACTCCCAAGCCTAACCTGACGCCGCTCTCACCAGCATGAGAGCAGCGCCGGGATTGGTGGGAATGGCCTCTATCAGAGCAAAGAAGAGCACTGGAGGTTTTTGCTTTCTCCAAACCAGCTGTCTTAAGACAGCTGGGTTAGAGAGGTTTAAGGTGCACATGTGTGGCTGGCCATCGCAAGACATATGCACTTTAAACTAAAAGTGCTCTTCTCTCTCTCTGCGGCAGCCAGTCAGCAGCAGCCCGCCCCCGTCCTGACGCTCCATTCAGGACGAGGTGACGAAAAATAAAATGGTAATGAATTAACTTCATTGCCATTTAATTTTCATCTCTGGGGGCATTTCAATGGGGCGATGCTCTTCCGCTCAAACGGAGGAGCCGCCACTGACCCTGCGCCGGCACACTTTAGGCAGCTATGCTCCAACGTAGATACCCCTGTGTCATAACCAACTGCCTTTATTTTGGATTTGTGAAAGGTCTTTCATGAAACTGTCTCTTTTGAGTACATCCTAAGTGATAACTATTCTACTGGTAACGGAGCTGTTCCAGAAAACTGCATTGTCAAGTCAGATCTAAAAAAACATGACCTGATGACTTCTTATTGTTAAATGTATAGTTCTGTAATCTTTGTAATCTTCCTTCAATCAATCAATCAGTCATTTGTAAAGCGCTCTACTTACCAGTGAGGTTCTGAAGGCTCTAAGGGGGGAGGTACTGCTACTGCCAGGTCTTGAGAAGTCTGCTGAAGGTCAGCAGGTCCTGGGTCTGTCACAGGTGGATGGGAAGGGTGTTCCATGTCTTGGCGGCGAGGTGGGAGAATGATCTGCCGCCGGAGGTCATTCGGTGGATCCGTGGAACGGTGGCGAGGTCCTTCTACACTCCGGGGCTGGAGAAATGTGGCATACTGCTTCACAAAAAAAGTGTCAATAAATAAAATCTCTAAAGGATAAAGCTGTTGATTTTGATATTTAAGTATTTTGAAAAAACAAATAGCTCTTTCAGTCTCCTATTCTGTCCCCGATGCCATAGTGAAAGGGACAAGGGGGAGCTCTGGAACACCTACTTAATGTGTACATGTGTCTCATCTTGCAGGGATCGAGATGGAGATTGTCAACAGCTGTGAATCCAACAACGGTGGCTGTTCTCATCAGTGTCTCCACACCAGCTCAGGTCCCCGCTGCTCCTGCAACTCTGGGTACCAGCTGGACGAGGACCAGAAGACCTGCATAGGTGGGTGATGCATCCCCATACAAGGAAAAGCACGTTGCCTTGCTCCATGCTTTCAGCTAATGTCTTATGGAAAAAACATAGTTATAGGTTTTTTGTATATTGCTTTTGCTACCTAGATGTTGTTTCTTTAATTAGTGGCATCTCCCCCCAGCCCCCCCCCCCCCCCAGCTGCCTCAAAATGGCACAGGAAAGGAAAAATAAAACAATAGAAAACACGTTTTATTATTGTTTTACTTGTCCTTTCCTGGCAAGTCTTTGGAGGCCATGGGGGATGACAGGAGCCAGAGGAATGGTAGTGCGCTGTGATCAGTGCGCAGGACGGTTTGGCCGTCCGTCTCAGGCCGGCCAAACGGTCATGCGTGCTGAAGCTCTCGAAAACCCGAGTGTGTTGCTGGGTTGGAGGCAGCAGGCACAGGTTTCCAATCTCACTGGGAGTGCAAATTCGTGGTGCTCAGGCAAATGCCGACACTGCTTTCAGGCTGCCACCAGCAGCATGAGAGAAGTGTCAGGATAGGCCGCAGTGGAGTCTGGGATACTGTGCCTTGTGAGGAGAGGAGCAGAAGAGTTCGACGCGGCCGGCTGCAGGTACGTTTTTTTCTCATTATTTATTTTTTATTTTGTTATTCCGTGAACCCTTCCCTCCCTCTCCCGACTCCGCCCGCCACTCTTCCACAACACCAGCTGCTACTGTATTGAATAGTGCAGTGGGTGTCTTTCAAAAGCGTGGGTGTGCATGTGGAACCTCTTCATGGATGGCTAGTTCTGTTGGAAACGTGGGAGTTTTCCCAACTGGCCATTGCCTCTAAAATGTGAACAGGGTGTGGGTGGACCTTTCAAGTTGTCAGACAGTCTGATATTTGGCTCACTCTGTCTGAGCCTCAGTGCCAGTAGGTAGGTAGCTAAGATTTTATTGTATAATGTATATTAAAAATCAATACAATATCATTAATAATACAACAGCTTAATTGATCCTAGAGAATATAAAATACATTATCAATCCTTCATCAACCATCAGTTAAACATCCGGTGATAATATTATGTACAAAGTGCTAAAAACTGTTTATTTAAGCTGGGCCTTGCAGTGCAGCTCCACCAATGAGAGAAATTTGGTTAGACGCCCAATAGATTTATTGGAACTCCCACTAAAACAGAACTGCCTACTGACGAAATGGCAGTAGAAAAACACAATCCTTTCCCTATAGGTCAGTCCACCACCAGTAAAAATCTTTGGCCAAAAACATTTTCGCTTACTTTTTGACTCCCCAAATTTGCAGCCTGATGGGTTGTTTTTGGAGGCTATTTGCATGAAATCACAAAAATTCACAGGGATTTGCTACAGGAAAGAGCCAATGAGCTGAGGATGGAAGCACGAGTTTCAGAATTACCAACCGGCGCTTCTCTGATATAGGCATCAACCTAAAATTTAAAAGAGTAAATAAAGAGGCCTGCCTCGTGGAGCTAAATAGGTGACACTACTACCCATAGCTGCCAAGTTATAAATTGCTTATGTGTGACATTTCCATGGTTTCAATGTACTTAGGAGTGACATTCAACTGCCATATGTGTGACACTTGAGTGACACTTTCTCACGAGTAAAACCAAGCATAGAAAGAGATCAATGAGACGCTCTAAAACGATCTTGAAACTGCTGGAACATCCCTGGAATGTAAGATCACTAACTAACTGCCCCTATTTTAAAAAATAATGACTTTTCTATTCACAGTGCTTCGCAACACATTAACAACTGTACTTATGGTATTGACCTCGGTGGGATGAAGGCAGAAAATGCCTTGCAGTGATTCGAACCTAGGACATCTTGATTGCTGGCATCTCTCCACAGCAGAAGCTCAAACTGTTGAACAACCTCCTTATGATATGACCCCTCAAACTTCATCAAAGTGTCTGGCATTACAGCTGATATATCTAAAACTGGCGCTCCTTTATTGAGAATGGAGTTATCAGCATTTCCTAGGAGCGATGTTGCTTACCAACTGCGTTCTCATAAGGCGAGTTTCTTGTTTATTCGAGTGACTTTTGATATGTTACCTTTAAAAAGGAATACAGCCCATTGCTGTTCGAGTAACAGCGAGGTCAGGACTACTGAGGAAGGGCAGAAAATGCTTTCAATGTGTTTAAGATACCACACTCACAGCCAGTGCTCCTTTGCAGCCAGAGAAGGAACCGCAAAAAGCAGAAAAAACAGTGCCTCCTGAAATTACATGAGATATTCTAAGAGCCTAGTACCTTTTTATGGCCTGTTCTCGACTAAACCCTCTCCAGCCTCTTACACTGGGCAGCGGGTCGACGAACCACAGTCTGAATGCTCAAAACTCTGGAAGGCTTCCATCCAATCAGATCATTTTGATCACTATTCTGTGTACTTTATGCTAATGACCGGCAACAGTAATGTCACCTCATTTGTGTGATGGTCCATCACTATTGTGGTGTCGGCTGGGTGAGTCTCTGATTGCTGGACATGTGTCTATGTGTGCAGGACTAGTCTTCCCTCCTTTGTTTCATCGTGTCCATTTTCTCCTCCTTTGCTTTGCATAGCCGTCCTTCCTCCCTGCACAGGGCACATTTATCTGACCCTCATGTTCCTAGACACTCACCTATTGGCAAACAATCATCTTGGAAGGAGCTCTCAGCGCCAGGACAGGGTGAGGCTGCTGCTGAGTGACAGCACATGTCACCCAGCATGGAGGAGGGTGGGCTGGTTGTGCACTGTTTAAAGTGTGCATGTCTTTTTGGCTGGCTGGCTGTCTTGTGACGGCCAGCCACACGTGCGCACTTTAAACAGCTCTGGGTTAGAACAAGCCAAAGCCTCCATAGCAGTGTGGAGTGCCAAGTGAGGCTGCTCCCACCAATCCTAGTGCTGCTCTCATGCTGGTGAGAGCAGTGCCAGGATTGGCCAATGGAATTGATACATCCAATTCCAGTTCCTGCCAAAGTAGAGGTCTATTATATTATTTGCGACACCCCCCCCCCCCCCCCTCCCTGTAGATGCCAGCTATCACTGGCTCTCAGGTCACAATTTGTTTATTCCACAGCCATGCTGCAGGGTGCCACAGTTAGACACAACCCTGTTGACTCTTCAAAAAGCAGGTGGGGCTGGGTCTATATGCCACCACACAGATCCCGGGGCCGGTACTAGAGTCAACTGCCTGACCTTTCGAACTGTTCCCACAGGCACAAGTTCAGAGCGGTAGTAGAATCGCACAATTCATCTTCCTTGGGGGAGCCTCGTTTCACATCAAAGGCCTTTGCAAGTAATAATAGCAGATACTTACATTATTCGAGAACACTGCCTGGTACTGTCAATTGCGGGACAGGTTACACCAATGCGGGAATGCGGTAGTAGGAACCCATTAGCGTTACTCTAACCCCTGATGCGTGGCACATCAACTAAGCGATGCCCATTTTGCTGAGTTCGAAAGAAAATATGCTTAGAAGATTCTGCGCAGATTTGAGCTTGTGACTGATTATATACATTGAGGGATTAGTCAACTGAGGTGTCTTACCAGCTGCCTTTTGGTAACCCTTCGGGTGATGTTGTACCTTGTCATTGGGTGCGTTTGCATGAATATCTTTGGATACAGGCTTCGACCGCTACTCAAATGCTCTGCTGTTTGTATGTTTTTTCTTGGTTTGTTAGTGCTTCTAATCTGAAACTGATGGCGGTTCCAAGCGCAGAGGCATTTCCTCATTCGCTGGAGTGTTCGCGTCCTGCCTTTCGGCTGCTCAGGGTCCTGGCCCTTTTTTTCTGCCTAATAATCACTTGCATACTTTGGAATAATACACAGGTCTGCTGCAGGAATGTGGTTAAGAAGCCATTTCCCATGTGTGGTCCATCTGATCCAATCACCCCGCTGGTATTTCCGGGAGAATGAAAAATATCTTTTGTGGGGGCTGTTGGTAGGGGTCGAGAAGCAGGAAGGGGGAGACCTATCTGTATCCCAGGCCAGCAGTCAACAAACATGTTTACCTGGCGTTCTGCACATTTTGGGGTGTTGCTGGTTTATGTCCTTGCCAATGAGCGCGATGCCTGTGTTAGCAAGAGTGGAGGGCCAGATGTGTTGTTTTGAATTTGGAAGCATCCTCTTTACATTACAGCTCACATGTGTTTGTTGTTATGTTTTAAGCAGTTCACCTACTTTATTTTGCATATTTAGTTATACAGATAACTTCTATAAATTGGGTCTTGGAGTAGTCAGGGTTTAGAACATTGCGTCACCTCTAGTTGACTGTCCGCAACCGCTATTGGTTTCCTACTTACCTGGAAGCGCAGTATGAGGGCTGATTAGCTCGTGGACGACTCACCGCAGCTGCTCCTTTCACCTTGGGTATGAACATGGGTTTCAGACTTGGAATATGGTACCCTGAAAAGCCCTGGTATTCTGAAGAATACCAGGGACAAGGGATGACTTTGGGTAGGGGGGATGCTGAATAGAACGTTGGACATTGGCAGCAGCTGCAGAAACACAAAGTAGTAAAGGGCTACTAAAAATAAACGTACAAGCAGGGCTGTATCTGGCACTGGGCGTTTTCCCGGTGGGTGGGGTTTGGTTTTGGAGCAATGTGGCCAGTTTTGTTACTGCAGGCCGGTTTTGCAGCATGGTTTCCCACCAGAAACCCCCCCACCCTCTACCCTCTACCCCGAACCCCCCCTCGATCCCCCCCTGCTGGTCCGACTTAATTGCCAGGGCTGGTTTGTGTTCTCAGTCCGGCCCTGCCTACAAGGTACATAATCTGATAGGGTTGTTGTGTAATTGGATAGATAAGAGCTTGAAAGAAGACCCAGAAGCAATCTGCTCAGACTGAAGTGCAAAATAATAAATGGTGCAGACCTTCGAAGAAAAACTGGACATCTAGCCGAAAGGATTTTAGCACATCGTCTATAATGGGTTGGGTGCAGGTAGATCCAGAAGGTAGCAGATGTGTAATATATACTTCGAAACCCATATGGCGCATACAAGTGCCAACATTCTGATGAATCTAAGGTCTTTATCACTCTCTGACTTGGCATCACAGTTCTAACACTCGAGCTTTTACCCTATGGTGGGAATCTCGCAAACCACATACCAAACATTGTATGGGTTCTCATTTACGTATTACTCCACGTGCAGGTAGATATTAGCTGGCATATGTAGTCTTGATTCAAAGGTGACATCAAAGGCAAATTCGGGAGGAAGGCAAAGGTCAGTGGAGGGAAGTGGACGCTGTTGAAGAGCACATGCAAATGAGTCCAGTAAACCACAAGCTAACCAGCAACCCTATTGGACAACATTGGTCTGGGAAGGAATCCAGTCTTATGAAGACCCAAGGCCTACAGGCAGTAACTTTATTGGGCGTTCCTGCACCTGCGAGAGGAACTCTACAGTACATGCTGTGAAAGCCCACAACTTCTACTGGTTCAAGTGGGAACACACCATGGGCCTGATTCACAAAGGTAAACATTTGTGTAAGTTTACTACTTTTCGATATTCAGAAAGGTAAACACAGACCACAAAGTCTAACTTTACTAGTTTTCGGTATTCACAAAGGGAAACTTAGACCACAAGTCTAACTTTATTAGTAGTAACTTACCTTTGCGAATATAGAAAAGTAGAAAAGTTAGACTTTTGGTCTAACTTGACCTTTGTGAATACCGACAAGTAGTAAACTTACACCAAAGTGTAAGTTTACCTTTCTGAATCAAGTATGCACTGCACACAGAGAATCATCACAGATGTGCATACCTCTTTGGAGAGAACCACTGCCTTGCAGCGTCATTCTTGTGTGACCATGACTGCAAATGTCGTGGAGCATCCCTATGACCGTCTTACCAATGGGTGATGTGTTGTAACCTCCCTCTTTCTCCCAAACCTCCCCTCTCCCATCTCCCCTCCTGGTACAGTCCGCTCTGCCTTCTGAAGAGCGCGTTGGAATGTTCGTTGTGAGAGACTGCCGCCAAGCTGGGAGCACCTGTTATACTTATGACAAATAAACTAAATGTTGGAACCCTTATCAGAAGTGGCGTTATTACTACATTTCTGGCGACGAGGACGAGGAGCTGAGCCAGGGTCAGTAAGGTGCTTTCCCCCCTGGATATGTGATGCTTGTGCGGAACTTTGAATTGAAAAGGGAGACTCACCAGTTGATGATTGAAGATAACTGTTCAGCAGACGTATCGGCGATCCAGGCGGTAATCATTGAGGTGTTCCCTTGGGGGGACGTGTGAATCCCGATTCTGGAACATAAAAGGGAGTCGGGTGTGAGGCCTCAGAGAAGGTGAGCCGGTGCCGTGTGGAAAAGAGGAACGTTCTCTCCTCGTATAAGGTCTGACTGGCGACGGCGATCCGGTCCCTTGGCGGTATCCCGCGGTGGTGGAAGTAGCGTTCCAGGAGCAGCAGGAGGTATCGCCGGGACAGTTGGTTGGGACGCGACAGTGAAGAAGTTGTCCGGTAGCGGGAAACGGATCTGCTACCACGGAGAAAGAAGACGCTGGGGAAAGCGTGTGAGGAGTTATACCTGCTGTTGTTGCTGTGGAAGAACATTGCCGGACGACTAGGGCTGTATGGTTCGGGCACGGTCTTCTTTCAATGTCAGGGACTCCAACAGTAGCTGGGTTTTCTACCACTACCGACCTGGTGATAAACGTGAGGCAGTCTTCTACCAGAAGGGTTACTGATTGGATGCCAAGGCTGAGCTGATAAGCCGTCCCAACCAGGGAAGCAGTCGGCTGGATAACACACCCCGGAGGAAGTTGAGGTACGACATCTTGAGGTGGGTGCCTTTCATTAGAGAAACATATGAGACAACGGTCTTAAGGTGAAAAGCTGCGAAGGGTTTACGAGTCTCCTTGAACTGAGAGGTTACTTAATTATTCAAGTAATTTTCTGCATAACGAAGGAAGGACTAGTGTGGTAAACATTGGATGAAATATTACCCTGTCGTAAGCACAGTGACTTTTTGGCATAATTCAAGGGTGTGCACCTATTAAATTGATTTGGAGGAGAATTGGAGTGAGGCTAATTTTAAAGTTTGACAGGTGCGAGTGTCAGTTACCACAGCTTTTAAGCTGAGCGGGCGCTACGTCGCACTGCCACCTTGTGGGCCATATTCATCAACGCACGCTCGTTTCCATCCGGGATCGTAGATCTTAAATAACATTGTGAGGAGCGTGGAGTGTAGCACAGCGGGCTGTAATCTTATGAAATTGAACGGCAGCAGTGAACTGAGCTGGGCAAGGAAATATCAGAGGAACAGAGAGAGTTTAGCAAGCTTTCGTTCCAGTTAGTGAAGATTAGAGGTGGCAACACGTTTAGCTGTATAAATTAACTGAGTTGAGTAAGGGAGGGAGATAACCCCTGTGGCCACGAGTGAAACGGAACAGTGTTGTAATTCTATGAAAGGTACGGCAGCAGTGAACGGAGGTGTGAGGAAAAATCGGATGATCAGCAGTGAATTGAGCTGGGTGAGGAAATATCAGAGGAACAGAGAGAGTAGCGAGCTTTCGTTCCAGTTATTGAAGATTAACTGTGGCAGCACGTCCAGTTGGATAAATCATCTGAGGTGATCAAGGAAGGGAGTTAACCCTGGTGGCCACGTGTGAAACGGAACGGAGGCGGCGCTGGGAAGCGGTGTGAGAAAATTGCAAAGGGTCAGGGAGTCCAAGGAACCCTTGCAGTGGAGTCTCTACAGAGTTTAGGCAGCCCGCTTTGGAAGGGACACGTAACCTTTTGGCATCTGTGTTCGTGGATCTACAAGGGCCTTAAACCTACCAATGGCACGAGCAAGGCATATTTAGTGATTTTAGGGAGCCAAGAAGTGATAACAGTAGGTGGAGTAGGAATGCTTCCGCCCTGTTTAGAACACAAGTGCCCACGTCCTGCGCATTACTTTTAATCAGCTCAGGGAGACAGAGAACACTACAAAGCGCACCTGCACCGCCACCTTTCGGCGGTGGTGGATATCACCTCTTCACGTGAATTCCTAGAGCTAGCGGTGCATCCAACATGGAGTGGTGTCTAAGGTATAATTTTCCGCCACCAGTGCTGTCTATGGAGGTGGATGAAATTAACCCTACAGAATGGAGTGTGTGGAAAGAGTATATAACAGTCGTAGAGGAAGAGGAAGTATTCCTTATACCGGAGGAAAAGGCGGAAGTATTACTTCACAGCTTAGGTAATGAAGGACGGAAAAAGTACCACGAAATGGAAAAAATTTACATGAAAGGGTCCGTCAGAAATGTGAATGAAGACATCGTGAGTGCGTGGGAGGAATATAAGAAACAAGCCTCGTTGGTAAAGGTACAAAAGGTAGAAGTAAGCAAGGAAAGAATGGTTAGCCAAGAGAAAGATAATACTAGAAAAATAAACCCGGAGTTCACCATCCTCATAGGTGGAGTAGGGACGGATATGATCTTAGTTTCAGGATCACGCCATGAGTCGGTAAACAAGAGTGAACGGAATAGAGACTTTGCTAAAAATAAGAATGGAGATGGATTCAAAGAGGCCAACATATCCTTAAAAAGGTACACAGGGGAGGACATCAACGCTATAGGTTACAAAGTAATGGATTTAATGCACAAGGAAAACAATACGTGGAGTACCAGATATATAACGGAAAGAGGACTCACCAGGTCAGGGTGGAAGAAGCAAAAGAAATTGGAAGCATCAAGTTATGGAAGAAGAAAAGAACAAGTGAGTGAGCTGGCACAGATCCAAGGCATGCAGGGAACAAACAGTGAAGTATTGAAGACTCGTGCGTTGACATCAAAGGATTTGGGTGTTATTGAAGTAACTGCAAGTAATAAAGAGTATAGAAAAGAAGTTAATAAACATGTGAGAAAAAACAGTGAGAAAAAAAAGGAAGGAAAAGGAGAATTCGAGAGAAAGGGAGAAAGCAAAATTAGTACAGCTAAGGAGCGGCAGAGGATAAAATGTAGGAGTAACCAATTCAGTCACAAAGGGATGTTGAGGAGAACCACATCGTCTGAGCCCAAGACCAAAGTGATGGAGGAATATGATGACAAACGTGAACAGGAAAGAGATACAGATCTCCACAGACCGGGGCGTGAGGAAGCTCTTAAAGGGAGAGCAATTGGCACGGATGCAACCAAGGGCGAAACATGGGTTGCTCGCACGTTTCCGTATAGAGGATCGGTAGTTTTTCGAGAAGCTGCAAACAGTAAAGGACGAGAAAAAGAAATAGCAAAGGACAAAATAGGGAAGAAACTTGAAATGTACAAAAGTTGGGTGGATGAAAGAGAATTACGTAAGAAATGCGAGAGAAAAGCCAGAGGAAGTGAAGCTGTGAAAAACGGAGAATTCGAGAAAAAGGAGGAACGCATAGTAAACGCAAGAAATGAGCGAGAAAAAATGAAATGTAGGAGTAATCTCTTTAAGTGCAGGGAGACGAGGCAAAGCACCACACCGGTTGAGTTCAGGACTGAAACAGGGGAAGAATATGTGGACTATGGTGGGCAGAAAAGAGAAAGGGACTTAAGTTTGTCGGAGGATAAGAGTGAGGAGAAAGCTAAATACTTTCAAAGGCCTTACAGTGGTAAGATTGAGAGTGATAGTGGGGAAATGCTGAAAATGTCAAAAGGTCTCCCACTAAGAGGCCTGACAGGGAAGAAGGGTCCACTCGATAAATTCTTGGAGCAGGCAGGAGCGTCATGGCCCAAGAAACACTACGGAGTTCTTCCTGGGGAGTCAAGGAGGGGAGCAGAATGACAGACTATGGTCAGCAGAGACTGATGTTAATTTTCCGGAGCTGTTGATATGGAGTTCGAAAAGGTCTGGATTCTGCTCACGGCCAAGGTAGGAGGGTAGAAGAGGGACCAGACCAGTCATCGTGGACGACATTGAGAGAGAGTCGTATCTTGTCAGAGGGAGCAGGCGGGGTGTGTTCGGGCCCCAGCTACTGCCCAAGGAAGAAAACAGCGTTATTGCCTATACACCCCCCTGAGGGGTATGGAAAGAATAGTTTAAAACTGCTCAACTCCAGGGGGGAATAAACTGTATTTCTTGTTCACACTTAAGAAAATAAGTCAGGTTGCACTCTTTCTTGCCCCTTATCCATGCCTTGAGACTTACCATGCAGAGGATAGAAACGCTTTGGCAGGAGTGGACTTCTAAGGACCGGCATACCTGCTACACGCATGGTAGCACCCAGGGTGCTTATCTCTAGGGAGAAAGGCCAGGACTCATTACGGATCCTGCAGGACATGGGGAACTTAATGCTCAGGACTACCTCTTGTCAATCCCACACTGAGGTTAACGTGATGGTTTTATAGTTCAAGGTTTAATGTGTTCTTTGATGCAGCCCCAGCTTTCATGTTCCCTCTCATCCACTTCTTTTCCTGTCCCCTTGTTCCCTCTCCTCCCATTCCTTTCTTACCACTCTCGTCTCTTTTCCCTCCTTTCCCGCCAGCCTGGGGCGCCGTTTTCCTTTCCTTTTGTTCTCCTTAGAGGGGAAGGTGTGTTGTAACCTCCCTCTTTCTCCCAAACCTCCCCTCTCCCATCTCCCCTCCTGGTACAGTCCGCTCTGCCTTCTGAAGAGCGCGTTGGAATGTTCGTTGTGAGAGACTGCCGCCAAGCTGGGAGCACCTGTTATACTTATGACAAATAAACTAAATGTTGGAACCCTTATCAGAAGTGGCGTTATTACTACATGATGTCAATACAGTCGACCACTGTCCTCGAGGTGCTTGTGTCTAGCTGGCAGTGGTCTGGAGCATGCAGAACTTGTAGCCTGCTTTACAAGAAGGTTATGCTAATACTGTAGGAGGATGCTGTGAACAGAAGAAACTTCTGCAATTGAGAAAGAGTTGGAGTCACAGTATTTATTTTCCCAGAGAAATTCGGTGGCATCTTACTGGCAAAGGCCCTCAACCCCTTGGTGTTGTCTATCTTGTGTTCAGTCTGAAGGTACGTTTTTTTGTGGAGGGTGTTTACACAAACGCGTACCACTTCATGCCGTACTATGTTATAGCCAGTCTCCCTGTTTCTCTCTCCTGCAACTCTTATGTGCATGTTTCCTTGAAAGTGAAATTGTCTTCTAATAATACTTGTTGAGACAGTGTTTTTTGCTATACAAATGACCTACCCAGGTCTCAACTGAGTTTATGGGTATCCTCCTGTTGTTTGTTTCTAGTATGTTATGGCACCATGGATCTATTATAGATGCAAGTTCTTGGCATGCTCCTGCCACATGGTGGTTTGGCAGATGATAGCCATATACAAACCGTGTAACTATGTGACACTTGCCACGCTGCTAAGCCTGTGTGACAGGTAAGTAACTTCTTTGGCAGCACGGATCTGATATATATTCTGAAGCTTTGAGCAATTAACTCAGCTGTAGGACAGCTCAATTACAAGAATAGATAAAGCATGTGCATCTGTAATAGATACAAAGCTCCAAAACCAAGGTGATAGGTGAAAAATTAATCTTATTGATAATTGTCTTTTTAGTGGTGGATATTTCCGTGGCAGCATTGTTTTTCTGCACATTTGTCTACCCATTTTTTGTCTTTTCATAAGAATAATTCTGAAACCCACACTTCCACATTATCTAGATATCGTCTTTTGAGGTGTGGTGTGAAGCTCTACTTTCCTGTATTTTCTCTTCCAGATACTGACGAGTGCACAACCGGTGCCTCGTGCTGCCAGCAGGATTGTTACAACTATGCAGGTGGTTATGAGTGTGTGTGCTTCGCCGGCTACAGACTGAACGGGGATGGGTGCAGCTGCGATGGTAAGCACTGGCACTGGGATGCAATGCTCTAGTCAACACTTGATGGCATGCCATATGAACTCGTCTCACACACACAAATGACTTGATGTATAAGTGCAAGGTCACTCTCAGCGAGAGGGTGTGGCGCGGCGGCCAGAGCTGCTAACCAGGGCGCTGAGGATCCACGTTTGCATCTCAGGGTCGACTTAACATCCTGCGATTCTGGGCAAATCACGTAATCTCTCCCGTGCCCACGGACAGTGCCTGGATGCCCTCACGGGTGATAACCCGCACTATATAAATCTACAATTTTTTTTTTTTTTTACAAAATGTGAATTTGCACTTGTAAGCCCATTTACCAATGTGCCATATCACCCCAAATATTACACATGGGTAAATTGATTTGAGGGGGTCAGGAGAGACTGCTCCATGGTGGTGAAGATTTGAAAAGCTTTGCAGCACCTAAATAATCAAGGGTTTGTGAGTGTTTCCAAACCTTCTTTTAATCATTCCCACCCTGGAAATGGTCAGGGATTTAATCCTGTTAAGAACACGTAGAAACTCTTTGCGAGGAGGGGATTCGGTAGGGAGCACCTCCAAAATTTATATGAGTTACCAGAAGCGCTTGTGCCATAAAGAGAGCTATATTGCCCTTGGGGGTAAAAACAAAAAAAATGTGAAATTTTACAAATGTAGTGGTATTTATCCATGCATAATTGTATACTGTGTCAAATGGAGCACTGAGAGATCCTTTCACATGATCATAATGTCTGATTTACAAAGTTTTCCCTGGGAGTAAGTCTGAAAATATGTAACTGTTGCTGATTTCATTTGTAGACGTCTGATTTTCATAAAACTGCACCCACGTGCGAAATTGTGAGTGCAGACTTACAAACTTCTTGGAAAATTGTGAACACTGTCTCCTGTAGAATCCCTCAAATTATTGTACCTAAATTCTGCATTCTAAATGGATGCTGTCGGACAGCGTGCAGTGGCTGTGGAATGTCCGAAACAATATCCCTGAATAAGTGCTAGCAATAGTAGTGAAATAGGTCCTTTATTCTCCCCCTCGATGGCTTTCTCTATCACAGGTGAGGGCATATGGACTCAAGAACTTATCTGAAAACTTATTTTCCCAACCTGTGAAGTGAGGGAACACCTGCGCCTGGAAGAAGGATGCAAGAAACTCCTGTTTCTCCTTCCGCCTGGTTTAATGGCATCAGAACGGAAGTAGACGGGGACGAGGAGCAGGAATAAGGGGGGGGGGGGGGGAGGGGGGGACGATTGCACCTTGACTTTGTAAGAGCCCTCTAGGGAATTAACGCATTTTTGGTTGCTTCCTCACCTTATCCACACTGGCATGTCCATGAAAGCATTTGTCAGTAGTAATTGCCGAGACTTGGGTGAATGAGTTAAACTGCCAGCATTAGGACCCGGGATCCTGTTTACACACAGCTAATATATTAAGAGTATCACTGGAAATTGGAGATTCTAAAAAATCCTGTTATTATTTGTCCAAAAAAGTTAGTTTACAGTTTATGCCTTGAGGAATTCTGTTCACTTTATAAAATGACTGTGCTTTATTTCAAATAACTGTAGACATCTTTCCAAATAAGCCTCCACATTTATTTTAAGAATTTTGCACAGATTGAAAGAATTGTGGTTATATTGTTGACAGCTTTATGTGAAAAAATTATAACTAGAACAGTGTAAAATTCAAAAGACATTTAATATTCTGTAGTGACGGCAATCATGCGCTTTTGGAAAAAATCCAAAGTATTTTATATATTCTTTTGTATGAAATTTTGGGTTCTGCATGTTTCAACAATAAACATTCAATGCTAAAGCAAATGCCTGAAAAATCCCGGAGGACTTTGAGCTGTAGTAACTATGTTCCAAATGTTGTGCCCTAGTGACATTTAATTCAAGGGGGGGGGGTGTCTGGGATAAGAAGCTGCCTGTTTCTAGGCATACAGAGGCAAAGCATGGAGCGTTGAACATGACATGCCATTATTCTGATGGGTTACAGTTCTTACATAACATTGGTTTAATGTTTATCTACTATAATTGTTTTGAAGTTTGCTACAAGAGAGGTTTGGGGGCAGTTTGGGAGGGGGAGGGGTGGGGGAGGGGGAGGGGCAGCCTCACCGGCCATTTTGCGAATTTGGGCTGCTTGGGTATAGCCCAAAAGCAGCCCAATGGGTTTTGTAGCCCAAAGGCTATATAGGGTCCCCGGCACCTTTCCCAGCCACCATTTTAGATTCTGGTGACCTGGTGGCTGGGCTTGCAGATGCCCTAATTTTTTCAGATGCAGCAGGCAGCCAGGGTTTTGGCCTTTTCTGGCAGGGAAAGTGGTGCACAGAACAATGGCCTGGTGAATGGAGGGCGGGGGGCAGCTCTGTATGGATGTGGACCTGCACACCTGTTATAAACTCATGTATCAAATTTATAGCCTAAAGTAATCAAAGGCCGCGAGCTATTTCACTGAGGGATTGCCCAAATCCCTTATCTAATATGCCCTGAAGAGACCTGGAAACCAACCAGATCTGTGAAATGCTCAACAAGTGTCCATAAGGTTTCAATAATAATAATCAACTTTATCCCAAGTGAACAATGTAAATAATGAAATATTCCTCAGTTAAATTTTTTAATCAACCAAAATTATACTCCAATGGATTCAAACAATCCTTTGTGAGAACCAAAATGAACAAGCATTAATTATGCACAATAAAACACAATATGATATTTGAAATCCCCATATCCAATACTTTGACATTCGAAGAAAGCTAAAAATCCCAATGCATTTCGGGTTTATAAAAACCCTTCTTCAGGGGAAAGCGTCTTCAAATAAAAATCATTGCTTCTTTGAAGTCAAGTGATGTTCATCAAATTGGCACTACAACAGAAACATAATACAATGCTCATTGTTGTTGTCTGTACCCTCGTGGTTACAAATTAGAATTTGCACATGAGGGGAACATACTGACCTATGGGTCGTGTCAAGAACAGTAACTAACTAGAGTGAAGCGTGTGAAAGTCCCGAATAGTACCATCCAATGCTACAACTTTTGCAATAAAAATTCCCCGCAGTGATTTGAAAAAATCATTCTAAATATAACCAAAATTCAGGAGAGTGTCAGGCTCACCAACCGCCACCAAGTCGAAATACCCATTCAGCCTGCATGCAACATCAAATTAATCACAGGTATTTCCTGCCAAAAGCCAACATTCTGCAAAATAAAATGGAGTGAATTATAAGTCTCTATGCTATTTCCAGAGATTGCATGCGTAATGAAACTTCGTTAATCACAGCCCCTTCTTACCGGCTGTGACTGTTCCTCTCACGCTGATATCCCAACCGTCCTGAAAACGCCGTACCTTCCACCGAGACAATTAGTTTCCCGCACTCGTATTAACGGAAACCAAAGGCGCGAAGGCTGAAACCAAACTATATGGAATAGAGTGCTTAAGAACGCAACCCTGATTCGAAAACGATAGCCAATATCTTCTTTAAAGGTAAAACATACCTAAGAAAATTCCCGAAGTGTGCTGCGGTTGTCCTGCATCAATACGCGATCAAAACTGACGACGCCACGTTGGACCATGTGACATTTAAATAGCTTACTTCAGTGTATGTGTTCAAAAAAACTTTATGTGTACCTCTTCATAGGTCTCAAGGAGCACTTAAAGAGTGAAATTGATACTCATTATTATTATACGAGCTCCCGCTCTGACATGTTAAATTTATTGTACCCGCTGCGTGATCGCGGCGCCCATCCGCGTCAGGTACCCATTCCTCACAACAGAAGCATACCATCTGGAGCAATTACCACATTTAAAAAAAAACTTTCTGGAGGAAAAAAACGGGCCAAGGAACACCGTTTAATTGCGACGGACCAAAATGAAATATCCGGGTGAATAGACATTATGAAGGGCCAAAGATATTCATACCAAGAAAACCACATCATTCTAATATGAGTGCGCTGATGATGAATTAACCCAGGGTAAATAATAATAGTGCTCAAACTATTAGTGGCCAAATGGCACTGGTCATTGCGGGGATGACATGTCTGTGTGAATAGACAATGTTAGGGACCTAAAATTCAATACTGATGATAAGATGCGGCGTTGTGCTAATGTGAAAGCAAATGTGTTAAATGAACCTAGAGTGAGTTACAGGGATGATCTAACGATTAGTGACCAGAATCCTATGGGGGGCAGCAGCATAGCTTTCCTGGAATTTTTCCCCCTGGTAGTAGCAGTGACGCTGAGGGGGGAACAACTGGTTCACAAGAGAGTGACATTCTGGATTGACATTATGGCAGTAGTGGAGATTGTCAATAGGCAGTCCGCTAGGGACAAACAGGTATTGAAGCCGCTAAGGGTTTTTGTGTTGGGCTGCTTGCGCCATAACATAGTTTTTCGGGCAGTGCACGTGCCAGGTGTGGACAATGACATTGCAGATACTTTGTCTCGTTCACAGTGGGGGAGATTCTGTGGGCTAGCCAAGGATGCAGACAGGACCCCGACCCCCATGCCGAGACAGTTGTAGGCAACACCGGATGCTTCAGCTGGTGGTAGGTTTCCTCCACGAGGTCGGCATATAGCCTAGCCTGGCAGGATTTTTTGTCTTCAGGGGCACAATGGAGGGCTTTGCCAAATCACAGGAGAGAAGACGTGATACAGTTTATTTTACAGCTGATCGGTAAAGAACCATCTAGAGGTACCATTGCGGGGAAGCTGGCTGGGATTGCCTTTGTGGGAAAGTTTCTTTGGCGAGATGCTCAATCGGCGGGGGAGTTGGGGTCATGCATATTAGAGGGGTTGGCCAGGGAACAGGGCGCAACAGGGCGTGTCTGACAGCCTTTGTCATGGGACTTACTAACGAAAGTATTGGGAGCCTTGCCTGCAATATATGAGGACAATTTTGAGATGTGATTTTTTTTCACATTGATGGTGTGGATGTTTTTTGGGGCCTTCCCGGTTTCGGAATTGCTAGGTCAGAAACATGTTGGTGGGATTACTTGCCTTAAGTGCAGCATCTCCAGCATTAGAGATTCATGGATTCACATTCTTGAATCATTCTCCTTTGTCAAGCTGAGAATCCCTGGCAACTTTAAGTAGCAGTAGACAGTGTCAAAATGGCCCTATGCCCAACAAAAAGCTTCCAAAAAAGTGAACTGTTTTTAATGGATTTTCATATCTTTCATCTTATGGCCCAGAGAGACACTACCAATGTTACTATAGCAGAGAAAAAACATTAATCTCTCTTCAACCCCTGCTAAGACTGAGGACAAAAGAAAAGTTCTATAGAAGATTGGCACAGTCAGTGCATTGTTTGTCCTTTTCCTTCTCCAAAGGCATCACACTGTGACTTTTGTAAGTAATTTCCTCCAAAACTCTTAAGAACAGCGAAAGGAGGATAGCTCTTTATCTTCTAGAGAAAGGGGACGCCCACTCGTCTGATGATGATTTGATGAAAAGAGCTCCTCCTGGCACTTGCAAAAAGGCAGCGCAAAAATGGAAGCATGTGAAACTTCCTTAGCTAGAATTGACCTCTTAAGAACCTGCATTTATCTTTTCCAAGGACAAGATCAAACCTTTATCAGCGAAAGCATGAGAAAAGCTAGGGGAAACCTGCACTGAAAGGGTTCCGAAAATCCAGCTCCTTTGACACCTGTCATAAGTCTCATCTAAATCGCAACTCTTCTGTAGAAAAGCAATCATTGTCTAAAAAGAAGATTTAATCTAGTGATTAAGTAGCATTAAGTGTAGTAGCATGGCTGGGAAGCCTTACGATGTAATATTGACACGATACCCCAAAGTGGACCTCTGATTCACACCAGTAATCCTTCTGTCAGTCCTCGGAGAGTGACAAAGAGCAAACAGGTTTACTTAGAGGAACACGTGTAAAGCATTTTACAGTACCGACATTGACAATAAGTAATTGACACAACTCGAAAGAAATCTGATACCAATTTATAAAAATGTAGTTTGTGGAGTTTTACCAACTTCGCGCTCCATTGGGAACACGGAGTTGAGGCAAACTCCCACTCCATGGCAGAGTGCGCCCCTTAGCCCCTGTGCCATGGACCCAAAAAAAAAAAAGACAAAGAACCCACTTTCCTGCTCTCTGGCACCTGCTGGCCGCCCTCCTCCTCACCGAGGTGTCCCTCCTCCTCGCCACCATCCTTGTCCTCGCTGCAAACCAGTCCGCGCAAGACGCAAAACGTAGGGGTTTGTGACCGGCAATGAGGAGGAGGACGGCAGCAAGGAGGAGACACCATGGCGAGGAGGAGAGCGGCCCGCAGAGCCCTTTGCAGGTGAAGCTTGGAGGGGCTCCTGGACCAGTAGTCACCAGGCAGAACAGCTCTACCTAGCTCAGGCATCTCGGGTGCTGAGATGTACTTCGCTATCCATGGTGCTGAACGGAACTGCAGCAGCCGACTTTACCGGGGGTGCCAACGCAGATAGGTTTTGGATGCAAGTACTCAACCACTGCGCCACAGAGAGAGATGGTTTGTAGAGCAAAGGATTCCCTCTTCTTGGTGCATCAAGTAAAGTAATTAGTAGTCAGCAAGACCACCAACAAACCTTGGCCATGGCAAATGCAGTGATGAAGCAAATCTTCTTACACAAGTCTTGGGAACGCTGTAAAAGGCTGAAACTCGCTGATGTTGAGGCACCTGACCTATTACATTCAGGCTGGTCCTCGACGGAGTCCAGCAGACAGTCCTTCTTTGGTTTGTGGATGTGTGGTTTGTGCCTACCGTCTGCAGGGAGCTAGTACTACTAGTCCTAGGGAGTCCTGGTGAAGCCTTTGGGTCACAGATCGATTCACCGTTTGTTTGAAGCTGGTCTCTGGTCTGGATGAGTCATAGTCCAGCAGGTGCAGGGGGCTGCCATGGGTGCAGTACTTCAAACTCTTGTTTATGGAGTCCTGCCTTGTGCTGACATGGTCTCTTCTTTGTCCTCTTCTTCTTCAGAGCAGATCTGGAGTTCCGGTGCCAGGGGTGCCCCTAAAATTCTGGATTTAGGGTGGTGTTTAGTGATGTGAGGGCTAGTAGCCATCGGCTACTAGTTGAGTGGCTAATCTGCCCTTGAGGTGACAACATCTGAGGGTGTGTATCACCAAACTACCCAGAACCCACTATTCTCTGGACTTTTCAAGATGGCACGGGCCATCCTCGGTTGTACAGACCCACTAGCCCAACCTACAGGTGTAGGTTAGCCTTCGGGGGTGTAAGCTTCCTGAAAATCGAATTTTTCACCTGCTCACAGACAAGAGTACCTGTGGGTAGGGGGGCCTTTGACTCCACTTCGAGACAAGTCACTTACATATCAGAGGCGGTGAAGCCTTTGAGGCTCACTGCCCTGAAGGGTCTTTCACTAGCCATCCTTGGAGGGCAGAGGTGTGACCTTCTTCCTGCCCAGGACTTTTGTCTCATGTCCTCTGGGAGTGATAGCACTCACCAGCAGTAGATCAGATTTCTGTCTGTCAGCCTGTCAAGGCACGAGGGAACTCGGTATCTTGGTGAGTCCCCTCTGAGGATGCCACCTGGGTTCCTGCCAGCTTACCCTTGACACGAGAAGGGCAAAAAAGCACTGTGTTTGATATCAAACATGACTAGATTTGGTGGTACCATCGTGGAGCGGACTACCTCGGTTTTTTCCCTGTAACCAGTCCACATTAACCTATGGATAGCCTTTCACTTAAAGTAAACTTGAATGCAAGGTCACAGTCGAGGGATAGATGTCTGAACAAATATGCCTTTACCTTTGTATATAATGCACACTGCCTCCTGAGCTTTATGAGGCCTACCTTAGGGGGGACTTACATATACCAAGGCAGAGAGGGTACTCTGTCACCCATGGTGTGCGATGTCAAACTCGAGCAGGAAAACTGCTTATGCTGTCTGATATAGCAACCCTGCAGGCTTTACGTTTACTAAGGTCACTCAAGGTGGCACAAATAGTGCTGCAGCCCTGGTGCCCCCATTAACTCCCTTGCCCAAGGTACCACTGGTACCATATACTAGGGACTTATGGGGGTGGGCGGGTTAAAGGATCTGGCCAATTGAGAATACCAGTTTACATTACCCTCTGAGGGAAAGAGCCCTGGCACTGGGGCCTGTTTATCAGGCCCCAGTGCACTTTCAGTTCTAAAACCACAGCATCCGAGCAAAAAGTGGGGAGGGGTGACATCCAAATAGGGCACTTCCTACATGTATGCTTGCTAGAAGTCCTACAATACTGATTCACGCCTTTGACATTCTTTCGTGGCGCAACATTCTCTCAATCCTACAGAGTGGTCTGCAAACATTGTGGGGTCAAGGACTACAATATTCTAATCAGACCTTGACAAGTCATATGCAGTCCAGGCTACTCCTCGAACAGAGGTTAACATCAGGGAAGTAGGGGACGTTGCCAAATCACACTCCTTGGATAATCTCAAGCAAGTCTAACTTATCAACCATGCACGCTGGCTCCTTCCTGTAGAAAGTTGAACTTCCTTTTTTTGTTCCTACTTGGAAACAGATTGCCTCAGATCACTGGATGCTCCAAATAGTGCAGTACAGTCATTTCCAGAAAAGCCTTCCAATCATCCACCCAAGAAAGAGCATCACATGAATTTGTGTGAACTGAAATAAGAAATAATTCTCCTCCTGCTAAAAGGAGTGTTCAAGAAGGTACCATAATACTTAAGGAATCTCAACTTTTATTCCAGGTTCCTCCAGGTCAGAAAGACAACAGTGGAGTGGAGACCACCTCTAGACCTTCAAGAACGGAACACGTTTCTGAAGAAAAAATCCTTTTAGGGGACCATCTGCCGGAAGTTCTCCAATATCTCTGGTTCTTTGTGACATGTCAGAACTACCAATTCAAAAGACTTCCTTTTGGACCTATGGGGTAATTCAGCTCCCCATATATTCAGCAAGTACCTTGCCCCCATGACCATCTTCTTAACAAGGGCACCAATACTTGCACGACTGCTAATCAAGCCTTCATCAAGCCTTCATCAGAGGAAGAGGTTTGCACACTCATGGCCTCTGCCATCAACATTTTCCACCAGTTGTGTGGCAAAGTGAACGTACAAATATTGTCCAACTCTCCTGTAACAAAGCTTCAACTTCTAGTAGCTATTCTGGATACACAGCTCAGCAGAGCAAGTGGCAAAATTTCAAGCATTAGCAAAGACCTTCTGTTCCTTAATGGTGGCGCCACTCAGAGTCTACAAATCATTACTGGATTTAGGGGCCAAATTATATATCATTGGGTGGTCCCTTTCTCTGCCAGAGCAATGGAGTAAATTGCTCCTTAGCCCTGATGAAGATGCTGCCCGCCAAATTTTGAAATGACTGCCAAGCTGATGGCCATTTCTAAAGCATTGGCATGAACCAGTTCCTGTCAATGCTTTTTGCAGTTTGGTGCAGGGTTTCTTCACCCTGACGGAGCACTGCACCAAACTATTTTCTTTTTGAAAACAAAAATGATATTGCCCCCTCACCATTTTCTGTGTTTGACTGTCCCTTGCTGCCAGGGGGCACGGCAATGACAGACAGTAAAAAAAATGGCAATATATTCGCCCATCCGAATTGGGTAGACGGACATATTGCCAATTCTTAGATCGCCCTTACTCCATCGGGCTGTCAGAGAAGTTTGGCTATGGGAGTGACATTGTAGTCACCGTCCTAGCCAAACCTATGGTCCACCTGCCTTTAAAACAGGTAGGCGCACCACTGTGTTAGTGGGTGGGGAACACCGTTGCCATTGTGACGGAGATCCGTCTCCGCCAACATCTAAATCAACGCATTAATGTCATCATACATATATTGAATCCTCTTCTGCAAGTTAAGTTTGCAGCCAGTACAACAAAAGCAGTATTACCATTGGAGGTAAGCAATAGGAGGCTGGAACAATGCACCTTGGGTATTCAGAGGGCTCAAACAGGCTCTTCTCTGGTAGAGATTCTCAAGCAATCTCAATGCAGGCCTTCCATTCCAACCCATTACACACCAAATGACTATTAATGGAAGACTGGGAGCTCCCATGCAGGAACTCTCAACTAAGTTCTCTAGTCGGAAGAGAAAAAGTCACTCAGTATATACCCCTTGGAGAAAGAGGCTATCAGACAAGGCCTATGAGCATTCCTGAGAACTGAGAGGCCAAGCTGTGTTAATCAGGATAGAAAATACAACCTTGTCATCGGCCAACGGGGAGGCATGAGGTCTTATTTCCTCTCAGAGGAGATTCGGAAACTGTGGTAGTGGGCTATATCAAAGATCTAACAAGCAGACACCCTCAGCTGTGTTCAGTTAGACTGCTCTGACTAGGAGCTCGACCAGGATCAGCTACAGTATGTATTCAGAAAATTAGGTCTTTCTACTCTAGACCTATTTGCCACCCTTGGGAACAAGAAATGCAAATATTACTCCAGCAGGCACTGGCAACCTCTGCCCAAGGGTAGTGCCTTCTTGACAACATGGCCCCACGTCTTTGATTAAGTCTTTTGACTGCCCCTCCTTCATTTTCTGCGTGCTGAGCAAGGCCAAGGTGGAACCCTATACGACTTGTTGAGACTGTCAAATTGTCCACCGATAGAGTTCAATAACCATCCCAGGCTCTTATCCAGACACAATGGACAGGTTTGCCACCACAGCTTGAAATAATTCAACCTGACAGCTTGTTTGCTAAACTCTTACTGTTCAGTCATCTCTACATAGCAGCTGTTTTTAAAGAAATGGTGACACAAGCACATGAGGGAGGTGTTTGCCATAGGTATATACAAAGTATTTTGAGAATATGTGTGAAAGAGAGAAGTGTAGTTTGTGAATTGCTTCAACTCCTGGTGTTGTCTCCACCATGCGTGGTAGAGTCCCAGAGCCTTATTCTTAAACTGCATTTTGTAGTATGTTTAGTGGTACTAAATAGACTGAGTGTCAATGCTGTTATTGCTCTGTTCTTCTTTTAGAGTAATTGTTTATTTTGACCACAATTCTAATGAGTATTCATAGTTTAGCGACAGATGCTGAAAAAGCTTCTCTTATTCTCTTCTTGACAGACGTAGATGAATGCTCCTCCGGGAATGGCGGCTGTGAACACGTGTGCCTGAATGTGGTGGGGTCCTTCCACTGCAGCTGCGAGATTGGCCACAAGTTGGATGACGACAGGAGGAGTTGTATTCGTGAGTGACCTTGTCTTTTCTATTGATATTTGAACCCTCTCCATCTCACATGATTCTGTGTTCTATCGTCCAATTTTTAAAATGTCAGTACTCTTCTGAGACATCGCCAAACCATTTGACTTTTCAATCGCCATTTACATTTACTTCTAGGTCGCCAACACGCAGTCTGAGAAATTGAAGTACTATTATTATTAATAATTTAAAACCATCTGCCTGACGAATATTCATATTCACTTTTTCTGTTTCTCTTGGCTTTTTGCTTTATCTTGTATATTGTGTTAACAAAGCGTGTGATAGTTTAGCTTTTAACCTGTGAAAGTGTTAATTTATGTTCTAAAGAAGCTACTTCTTTGAAATGTTGTCATAAAATACATGTCTTCAGAAAGGCAGTACATCTTGATAGTTGTTAAGTCTAAGCAATAGCTTTTTTGCTGATTAAATTAATTTACAAACTGCTATTAGAAACGTTAGTTGTGTATTCATTTGCTCTGGCAAACATCAACAACGGGATGCTGCCTATAGGTGGGCACTACATGCTGGTCAGTTATCTTTATGAAACTGTCTGTTTGACTTAGAATATTTCTTAGAGTGCCTTCTTATTTCATATGCCCAGCTGGAGTTTGCAGATCCCCAAATGTGCTGTTATATTCTTTTAAAGTAGGACTATACTCCCCCAGACTGCAACAATATTCTCAAAAGAGTCATCATGTACTATGTACGTGTCATTTTAGCTGAACTATATCCTTTCAACTCCAGGGCCTGATTTGCAAAGATTTGTCTATGCTAGCTGTGACATTCTCCCAACGTACTCCTAAATTTATATGAGTCCTTGCCTACATTGACATATGCAGTCTCAAACCAGCTTTGATGTAGAGGTGGCTGCCCTTAGCGCACCTTACGCTCCACTTAAAATTGTGACCGGCATTTAAAATTGTTGAGGCATGTTTCATTGTGCAAAGCTTTAACAAATGCATTCAGAACTTGCCACGACCACAAACCTTTGACAGGCAGTGAAATGGAATATTTGATGGTCTGCAGTGAAATGGAACATTTGATGCTCTGCAATTGTCCTGCCTTTCAAATGAGGTTGGGAGAGGTCTGGTTTCCCACTCCTCAAGTAAGCATTGCCATAAAAGAAGGAAGAATACAATCTTAATTGCAGGTCGTATGGTCACCTGACCCTTATGAAACCATGATACGTTGATTTGGAGAAAAGTGTTGGAACTGTGAGACAGAGCTCCAAAAACTGGCACTGTCCTGGCAAATCCCACATACCTGCTCCATTCCCAATTACGCAGGAAACAAAACTGGGGTGACGTGGGTTAGGTATATGTTTAAATCTTGTGCAAAAATGCGTTATAACAATGGCCCCAGCATGTTACTCCTGGGATACTCTACTCTGTCCAAAGTGGATTTGCAACCCATTCATCAAGAAACAGACCTGGTGACTCACACTGTGTCCCAAGATTTTTGATGGATACATCAGAAGGCGCGTAAAGAAAAGATTTGACGTTAGTGAAGCAGAGTGGCACTTATATGCTTCTCTGCTCAGTCATTTCCAGGGCAGTGTGTAGCCAACACAGAGTCGCACACCACCATCTACCAGGATGCGGGACAACTGCTAAAAAATTCACCAGATCCAGTCTGGCACCTGTTGGATAGTCAAATGTGACAAATCTGCTGTTAAGTAGAGTATCCATCAGAAAGACTTACCAAATGTATGTAGCGTGTTCATAATGTATTTTGATGTGGTGAACAGCCGATATCAGATGGTGGGAGACAAAGTGAGCTGCAAATCCCTGCACAGCAGGGCAGATTTGCAAGCCCTATACAACACTTTTACACCACCGTTGCGTCACTTTTGTGACGCGGCGGCGGCGTAAACCATGTGCCACGTTGCGCCTTATTTACAACGTGACGCATCTAGGGAGACGCTTCATGTTGTAAAGCGCTGCGCCACATGAAACCTGCGTCAGGTTTCATGTGGGCGTTCCGGCGCAGGGTGGGCGTTCTGTCGCCGGAACGCCACGTAAAAGTGACACAGTGAAATCTACAAGATTTCACAGAGTCACTTTTATGGCCACGTTGCATCAACACCCTGCGCCTGCTTGAAGCAGGCGTAAGGGGTGACGCACCATGTTGTGGATAGGCCAGGTCGGAACAGTGCTGGAGTTGCGTTGCGCCCGCGACACAGCTCCAGCACAGAGCCAACCTTACGCCGGCAGATGCAAGATGCATCTGTTTATCCATGCGCCATGATGCGTCGCATTGTAAATGTGGCGCTTCTGTGGTGGCGCAAGGGTAAACTTGCAACACGCATCTTTCCTGCCACATCCATGCTGATTTGCAGGGATGCGCCACGAAACGTTAATCTGCCTCTGCGTTTCTAAAAATAATTTCTAGGCTCTGCACAGCTGATGCCCATCATCGGTTTTTCAACCTTCTCAGGACATTGATGGTCGCCTCAGAATATTTTACCTGTGTTTTTGGGGTGGAAGGTGGGTGAGGCTGTCTAGCAGTGCTAGTCATAAAGCGACCTCTCCATTGCCCTGCCCTTCTAAGGCCTCTCCATATTGAGTCAAACGGGAATAGGCTCAAGGCCATGTCTCCTTGCTGAGCCAGCCTTCCTATTCTATTCTATTCTATTCTAAGGTTTTGGTAAAGCGCAAACAGCTGCCCCAGCGAAGAGGCGTCCCGGCGCTAATGAAAATCACAGAATCCCACCTGAGCTAGGAGAGGAGAAAAGAGATGAACTAAGCAGAGGGGAACAGGAGGGTCTTAATAGCCTTTCGGAAAGTGGGGAGGCTATCCAGGGAGCGGATATTGAGAGGCAGAGCATTCCAAAGCTTGGCTCCCAAGACCCTAAAGGAGCGTCCTCCAATACGGCAAAGCTTTATGTGGGGAACGTTCAGTAAGTATTGGTTAGAGGAACGCAGATCACGTCGTGGAACGTAAGGAGTTAGGAGGGTTTGTAGGAGAGTAGGACTTCCCAGTTTAAAGATTTTGAAGATCATGATGAGGGCTTTGAAATAAATTCTGGAGTCAACGGGTAGCCAATGCAATTTGCGGAGCGTAGCTCTAACCGAGCATCTGCGGGGAAGGCCGACCAGAGCTCTTGCCGCCGCATTTTGCACGCGTTGCAGTCGTGCTATTTCACCTTTGTTGGCGCATAAGAGGAGGACATTAGCGTAATCCAAGCGAGAAAGGATTGTCGCTTGGATGATAAGTTGGCGGACCTTAGCGTCAAAGAAGCCAAGTATAGGGCTGAGACTCCTCAACAGACCAACACAAGTGGCAGCCACTCGCTTGGTGTGAGTCTGATAGCTGAGAGATGCATCCATCCAGACTCCTAGATTTTTTACTAGGGACTTGGGAGGGGGAGTGGGGCCTAGGGATGACGGCCACCAGTGCTCATTCCAGTGGCTGGTGTTCTTGCCAAGGAGCAGCACTTCCGTTTTTCCCGCGTTAAGCTGTAAATAGTTATCCGTCATCCATTGGGCCACTGCCGCAAGGCCATCCCTGAATTTAGATGCCGCGATGGAAGGGCCTTCTGTGAGGGTGATGGCCAGCTGGGTGTCGTCGGCATACAACACCAGCGTCAGCCCCCATTCTTTGGCCACTGCTGCAAGTGGCTGCACGTAAAGGTTAAAGAGGGAGGGGCTCAACGCAGAGCCCTGAGGGACTCCCTGTGCAGTGGGATGGGGTTTGGATAAGAATGGGGGAGCCATGTCAGGGCAAGGCCAGAAACTCCAGTCATCTCCAGACGTTTAAGAAGGATGTCGTGGGATACCGTGTCAAAGGCTGCGCTGAGGTCAAGAAGAATCAGCGCAGCACTTTGACCGGAATCTAAGACCGTCCGGAGGTATTCGAACGTAGCCAGGAGGGCGGACTCCGTACTGTGGCCCGGTCTGAACCCATTTTGGGATGGATCAAGGATGTTATTCTGGTTCATATGTTGGGACAGGATGCTATTTACATGGGCCTCTGCAAGTTTGGACAGCCATGGGAGCAGAGATATGGGCCGGAAGTTTTCTGGCTTAGATGGATCTAGAGTGGGTTTTTTATAATGGGTGAAACCCACGCTTGTTTCCAGGCTGTCGGAACACTAGCTGAGGAGAAGGAAAGATTGAGTATGACAGCCATGGAAGGCAAGAAGAAATCGAGCGAGTCCAAGAAGTGAGTAGGGCTCATAGGATCCGCAGGGGAGCCTGATTTCACCTTTCTGCACAGTTTAGTAAGGTCGTCAAGAGAAATGTCAGGGATTTGCGTTAGAGGAGTACAGTTAAAGGTGCAATCAGTAGGGTTGATAGGATTAATGGAGTGTTGAGAGAATGTTTTGTAAATATTTTGAACTTTCTCTATAAAGTACGTGGCGAGATCCTCACATTGTTGCGCAGACGAAATACTGGGGGAGGGTGACCTAGTGCTCTGAAGTTCTTGAACTAGTTTGAAAACTATTTTAGCAGGGTTGGGACTTGAATTAATTTTGTCTGCATAGAAAGCTGTGCGTGCCGTGCAGGTAGCTTTATGGTACAATTTTTGTTTAGATGTATAGTTAATTTTGTCCTCACTGTTAAATTCTCTTCTCCAGAGACGCTCTGCTTTTTTACAGTCCTTGCGCATGGATTTAAGGGTGTCATTGTACCAAGGGTTAGAGGGTGAGGTACGCCCTTTGGTCCATTTAGCTGGGATGAGAGCGTCTAGTCCACCCGTAATCCAGTCATTAAAAGCGCTATAGGTCTTGTTAATGTCCTGGTTAGCCCCCAGATGGAATTCACCAAAGGGTGGCGTGGAAATCACTGGTGGATAGTTTGTGCCATGGTCTTTTAAGGCAGCGGGTTGGTTTGATTTTATGTGCACGACCATTGACTAGTACAGTCAGTTTAATGAGGTAGTGGTCCGTCCATCCCATTGGTATAGGCATCTCTGTTATGACCTCCTGGATGTTGGAAAAAAACGGATCTAAGGTATGTCCGGCTAGATGTGTTGGGGCCTGAATTAGGGAATGAAGCTGTAGGGCAGACAGATCTGCAAGGAGGTTTTTAATAGTAGAGTCGCTAGACAGATCAAAATGAAGGTTGAGGTCACCTAGTATGGTGAAATTAGCAGATTTGTTCACTAGTGCGTTTGCTACCTCAAGAAGAGCTTCGATGAATCTAGAAGCAGATCCAGGTGGACGGTAGATGTAAAGGCCAGACAAGGCAAAGTGAGGGCTAGTTGTAATTTTAAAGCGAGCGCACTCACAGCCTGGGAGATCCTCTTTTGTGAATGAGCAAGAAAATTGCTTTTTGTAAATTACAGCGATGCCACCGCCTCTCGCGTCACGATTTAAAGTTGACATGTGATAGTCGTCTGGAAGCGCGAGGTTGGGTATGGCAGACGTGCCGTCCCGTAGCCAAGTTTCACAGAGGAAAAAAATTTCTGGGTTTTCATCAAGTATGAGGGAGTTAACCTCAAGATGATGTTTGGTGAGAGACCTGACATTGAGTTGAAGAATCGTGAGGGGGGTAGTTGTAGGTGAGTCTCGCTTTTCTAGAGTGCGGCGAGGGCTAGTAGCAGTAAAGTGGCAGGAATTACATTGGAGGCGCGTGTAACCAAGAGTACCTGTAATGTCAACACATCTCTGCCCAGAATTCAAGGCAAGGAGGTGTTCTCTATCGTAATGAAGGGGTACCTGAGGCAGAGTTCGACCAGGGGGACTGGCGAAAGGCGATGTCGTGGCGAGGACGGGCGCTGATGGGCTTGCCTTAGGCGCGCCTTTGTCGCGCAAACGGCGCGCCCGCTGCGCCCATCCGCTGCACGTCCGGCGGAAACACATGTTTATCAGGGAGTGAACGATGGGCGGGGGGCGTGGCCTAGGAGTGGGCGTGTCCTCACAGTACGCCGTCAATGGTGGCAAAATTGTTTCCAAATCGGCTATTCCGCTGCAGCACTAGATCTGCTGCGCGGTCAGCTCGAGGTTTCAAGTCCTAAGACAGCCAGGGACCAAGTAAGTGCAAAAGGTTTTAAAAAGCAGAGTATTCGTGACACACAAAGGTTAAAATAGATGGTACAGACTCCCGGCTTCCGCCTCAGGAGGAAAAGTGTTTCTGGGCAAGAACGCTCGCATTCAGCGTTATATACCGATAGGTGGGGGGCGTGGCCTAGGAGTGGGCGTGTCCTCACAGCACGCCGTCAATGGCGGCAAAATTGTTTCCAAATCGGCTATTTCGCTGCAGCGCTAGATCCGCTGGGCGGTCAGCTCGAGGTTTCAAGTACTAAGACAGCCAGGGACCAAGTAAGTGCAAAAGGTTTTAAAAAGCAGAGTATTCGTGACACACAAAGGTTAAAATAGATGGTACAGACTCCCGGCTTCCGCCTCAGGAGGAAAAGTGTTTCTGGGCAAGAACGCTCGCATTCAGCGTTATATACCGATAGGTGGGGGGCGTGGCCTAGGAATGGGCGTGTCCTCACAGCACGCCATCAATGGCGGCAAAATTGTTTCCAAATCGGCTATTCCGCTGCAGCGCTAGATCCGCTGCGCGGTCAGCTCGAGGTTTCAAGTCCTAAGACAGCCAGGGACCAAGTAAGTGCAAAAGGTTTTAAAAAGCAGAGTATTCGTGACACACAAAGGTTAAAATAGATGGTACAGACTCCCGGCTTCCGCCTCAGGAGGAAAAGTGTTTCTGGGCAAGAACGCTCGCATTCAGCGTTATATACCGATAGGTGGGGGGCGTGGCCTAGGAGTGGGCGTGTCCTCACAGCACGCCGTCAATGGCGGCAAAATTGTTTCCAAATCGGCTATTCCGCTGCAGCGCTAGATCCGCTGCGCGGTCAGCTCGAGGTTTCAAGTCCTAAGACAGCCAGGGACCAAGTAAGTGCAAAAGGTTTTAAAAAGCAGAGTATTCGTGACACACAAAGGTTAAAATAGATGGTACAGACTCCCGGCTTCCGCCTCAGGAGGAAAAGTGTTTCTGGGCAAGAACGCTCGCATTCAGCGTTATATACCAATAGGTGGGGGGCGTGGCCTAGGAGTGGGCGTGTCCTCACAGCACGCCGTCAATGGCGGCAAAATTGTTTCCAAATCGGCTATTCCGCTGCAGCGCTAGATCCGCTGCGCGGTCAGCTCGAGGTTTCAAGTCCTAAGACAGCCAGGGACCAAGTAAGTGCAAAAGGTTTTAAAAAGCAGAGTATTCGTGACACACAAAGGTTAAAATAGATGGTACAGACTCCCGGCTTCCGCCTCAGGAAGAAAAGTGTTTCTGGGCAAGAACGCTCGCATTCAGCGTTATATACCGATAGGTGGGGGGCGTGGCCTAGGAGTGGGCGTGTCCTCACAGCACGCCGTCAATGGCGGCAAAATTGTTTCCAAATCGGCTATTCCGCTGCAGCGCTAGATCCGCTGCGCGGTCAGCTCGAGGTTTCAAGTCCTAAGACAGCCAGGGACCAAGTAAGTGCAAAAGGTTTTAAAAAGCAGAGTATTCGTGACACACAAAGGTTAAAATAGATGGTACAGACTCCCGGCTTCCGCCTCAGGAGGAAAAGTGTTTCTGGGCAAGAACGCTCGCATTCAGCGTTATATACCGATAGGTGGGGGCGTGGCCTAGGAGTGGGCGTGTCCTCACAGCACGCCGTCAATGGCGGCAAAATTGTTTCCAAATCGGCTATTCTGCTGCAGCGCTAGATCCGCTGCGCGGTCAGCTCGAGGTTTCAAGTCCTAAGACAGCCAGGGACCAAGTAAGTGCAAAAGGTTTTAAAAAGCAGAGTATTCGTGACACACAAAGGTTAAAATAGATGGTACAGACTCCCGGCTTCCGCCTCAGGAGGAAAAGTGTTTCCTGCTCCTGTCACACACTGAGAATGATTTCAGTGTTAGCGAGTCTAACATATTGCTGCTTAAACTTGTTATGCTTGTGTTGTCTTTGCAAGATGTTTGAGCATTTTCAATTCCCCTCAAATCTGTGAATGTTTATTTGCTGCCCGTTAACTCTTTAACTTTTCCTTCTCAGCCCTTGATGACCCCCTGGAGACTCTGAATGGGAGGCTTCCCATTGTTCGCCCCCTTCCCCAAGTCACACTGTTGCACGATGAGTTCACACAGCTTTTTGATGATGATTACGACGAGGAGGAAGAGGCTGAAGTTAGGCGTGCCCACACGCTCGTCGAATCGTTTGGTAAGATATACTTATATTTCGATTTGCTATGCTTTTTTTTTACAGTGTTAGAAATCGAAAATATTGGTCCATAAACTGATAGGGGGTAGAGTCAAGAAGGGTGAAGTCACGAGTGGCGGAATCAGTGACCGACTCCTTATTGTTTGCCACTACATGTGCATCATTTTTAAAACTATGCCTCTAAAGAAAATAGCAAGAATGAATGTTCTAATAATAAATTGTATTTTCTATAGTCATTTTATACCTAACTTCTAACACCAATTAAAATTTTAAATAGCAGATGTTTCTGTTACCCAATTTAATGGTAACAATTTACAGATATGAGTCTTTTCAAAATGAAATGCGAATAATCTGTAAACACGATATACATGAGCCCTGATGAAGTTCAAAAGAGATGTTTTGAACGAAACACGTTGAATGGATGATTTATGTTTATTTATGGATTTCTTGTGAAGAGGAAAAAAGGAAAAACAGAAATAAAAAGGACGTTTTATAAATATTGCTTGAAAAATTATTTGGATGAGACCATTTTTCCCAGTGCACCGTTCCATTTGGAGTATTACTTTCTTTCTGCTGGACAAAGGTACTAAACAATTGCAGGTACAAGAACTGCAGTGTACAAGACTTCGATTTGTTGAAACGTGGAGTCAGGTGCAGTACTTATGGTCTGCCTTTGTGGTCTAGAATTTTATGACTTCTGAAGAGTAGAATGTTCCAAGTTACAAAGGGAGAAACAAAAAACAAACATTGGAATGTTGGAGCAGAAGGCTTATATCAGCCATTATACAGGGCTACTTCATTGTCTTCATTGGAGCTCTCAATGTGCCAATGTTCTAATAACAACTTATGAATGGATGTCTTTATTTTATGTCCTTTCAGTGTGTTTGGAATCCACCTTTGGCCATGACTGCACACTTACCTGTGAGGACTGTCGGAACGGGGGCACCTGCAACGAGGAGGAGGATGGCTGTGATTGCCCTGAAGGCTGGACTGGCATCATATGCAACCAGAGTGAGAAGAAGGCCTTTGATTGCATTTTCCACCATTCACATAGCACCACAATTTCAACACTTCAGAGCACCACAAGGCCATCAAGAATGAGGAAAAGCAAAGCAAAAGTAGTGTAATGCAAGTGCAGATGGAAAGATTGGCAGTAGAGGATGTGTGCTGGAAGTGAAAATGACTGGAATAGGTGAGGGGGCACAGGGTTGGAAATCAATACGTAGGAGTGAGCGAAAGGGCCAGAAATGTGTGAATGTACTTACAGCAGTCGGAAGATAAAAACAAGCATTTGCAATGCAATAGGTCTCACATTTGGAAGGGTTTTAGCTATTGGCGTTGTAAATGACAATGTCTTTTACCTAGGTGTTTTGGTTTGGAATGTAATGGATGTTTGTGTTGTGGAATGGAATTATGTGGGTTGTATTGGAATTGTTGTGGAACTGTGTGGGGTGGAATTGTGTGGTGTGGATTATATTTGTGTAGTATAATTGTGGCATGATGAATAGAATATGGTGAGAACTGCACAAGGAAGATAGAGAGGGATAGGTAGTTTGTGTAGGAAGTGGTGAATTAACTCGAGAAAGAGGAGCAGTACGAGTGTGCGAGAAACAGAGAAATAAGGGGCTAGCAGGCACAGATGCATAAAGAGGTAGGACCTGTGTGCGCACAACTTATATTAAGAAGAGAAGGACAGTGTGGGTTTGAGCACCGGAAACCTTGAAAAGCCACGGGAAAGAAACTGTGCTTAATATGGCTGAGCAGTTTGTATAGAGAGGAGATGGGGAGTGTGAGAAAAGGATGAGAGGGGCAGTGGGATTAGGAGATGAGAGGGGGTAGTGGCAGTGTTAGGGAGAGATGAGAGGGGCAGTGGGCGTATGGGGCAGAGGTGACAGGGTTGGTGGAAGTGCAAGGCGGAGATGTGTTGGATTGGAATTATTTGTTGTGGAATTGTGTGGCTTGGAATTGTGTGTTGTGGTGTTAAGTTGTGTAGTGGAAATATGTGTATGTCAGTGACATACCTTTGAACGTTGATGAGAATGTGCTTCTGGATGATGTTGGCTTTTCTTCTACACAAAACATTTAAAGGATGCTTTAAACAACAAAAATACACACTAAAAAGCGGTTGGTCAGTTGCAAGAATAACAAATCGCACATCTGTATCCCACCAGGAAGAGGTGAGGCACCCAATCACAGTGGTGGGTTCAGCTGTGCTTGTCACGCGTATCCTTTAGGGGTTCATCTGGCACGAGGGAAAAAAAAAAGAGATGCCTCTAGGAATGACACAAACTGCACTCAAAGGCAAGCCCTTGGACAGGTCTATGGTGAGAGAAAATGTCCACTGCCCCAGGCTCTGCTGGCAGTGTTCAGTGTATCTGAAAACTGGTGACTCTGCAGTTTAACTCTGTGCACATGTGTATAAAATAACACAAGTAAAGCATCACGGTAACCATATGAACAGTCAGCAACACTGATCAACATAGGAGCTTAGAGGGAGGAGCCTAGCTCGCGGCCGTAATGGTCGCCCTTTAGCTCGGCTCCCGCAGCCCTCCATCCTGATTGCTTATCCTGTCTTTTACCCTGTCCCGGGACGGCACATTTTTGGGGAATTGGAAACATACCGGCTTGTTTGTCCTTACCATCTGACCCCGGGGTCTCGGCGTGCAGTGGCTCCGGAGTTGTGTCCTCCGAAGGATCGGGGCCTCCGCGGGACTTGGACCGGGACCTGGTTGGTGGGATCCGACGGCTCTCAGCCCCGGCGAGAGCGAGAACCAGTGTTGGGAGCCGATGTGCGAAGATCCCGGCGATCCTGACCCGGGCCTGCCCTGGTGGCCGCGCGGCTGACGTGGGTGAGAAGCCCCGGGACCTGATTCTGAGAAGGGGTCTCCCCCCGCCACTGCTTTGTCCGGCGGCCCTGGTCCTCGGGGCCCGGACTCCGCTTGTTTGGGGCGCCGGTGCTGGTGCTGGCGGAGACCAGTTTTGGGCGGACATCCTTTTGCCATCGAGGCCGCCATTGCTGGGACCCCCGGCGCTTGTAAAGTCCTACATTTGAGAACTGTTATTTCCGGGGGTCCTCGTGGGCGGCGATTGGGCTGATTCACGAAATGGCGGCCGGCCCTCCGGAACGAGAGTCGCCCTGTGGCGGCGGGCTCGAGGTGCCTAATTGTGTGGGGATCGGATCTGGTGGGCGTGAGCCGACAGTCAGAGATATCCTGGAAGCCCTGAGATCCCTGCACGCTTCCTTGGCCCTGGGCGTCTCGATGGGTCCGCCACGATCTGCCGCCATTTTGGGCGGCCGTTTCTTCTTGTCGCCCTCTTGTTTCGATGACTTCCTTGCCTCACCCCCCTCGATTGACCTGAGTGTCTCTGCCACTGATCGAGGATCGTGTAGTGTGCTGGTGACTTTGGGGCGCCCTGCTTTTCAAGGTTCGGGCCCCGGGG
Source organism: Lissotriton helveticus (assembly GCF_964261635.1). NCBI lineage: Eukaryota > Metazoa > Chordata > Amphibia > Caudata > Salamandridae > Lissotriton > Lissotriton helveticus. The sequence goes on along the minus strand of NC_136065.1, from coordinate 360,915,921 downwards.
ACTTGGATGCTGTACTGCGACCCTGTTCGACATTGTTGCCTGAAACTATGGGTGGACTTCCTCCTGTGCCTGCTTCGATGACTTTGCCTGTGTCTATAATTGGGACCACCTCGCCCGCTCCAGTGGCGCAATTGAACTCCTGTTTTTCATGGCTCGTGCTTCGATTGTTGATGCATCGATACTTTCAGTTTGGACTACTGCTCACTTGTGGATCTATCTACCCCCCATGTAGCTATGCTAGTCACCATTCCACTCGATTATATGCTAATTTCGTATTTAGTATGTGGTTATACATTGCCATGTGGTGGGTGGGGTTTGTCGCTCGAAAGGGTTGGGGGTGAAATGTACGACTTCTGCTTGATTCCCGGTATATGATTCCGTTGCACAATTGTTTATGATCATAGGAAGGTGGGAGGTCCCCTTCTCCTAATATTTTGTGGCGCGTGATGGGGTGTCGTCCTGGTCTGTTTTTGATTGTGCTTGTCGGGTTGGGCGGGGGGCTGCGGCCGACCGTTAGGATTATAGTTATTCTGCTCCTCCCTCCTGTCCTTTTTTTTTCTCCGCTTTTGTTGCCTTTTTGTCTTGTTTTTCTTTCTTTCTTCTCGCTATATTTCGGGTTCTGGTTTAGGGCGACAGGCACGCTGTTTGAAGGGTAGGCCATAGCCTTCTACAGGGGTGCAGGGTGGGACGGGTGGGTTGGGTTCTATTTTTTGTTTGTCTTCTGGTTCTATGGCCCTTTTGTATCTCTTTTTCGTGAGGCCGCGTCTGTCCCGACCTCCTATGGTGTGTTTCGGGTGGGGGTATGGCGTCGTTACTCATCCTGCTATATTTCGGCTGTCTTTCTTCCCGATCGCCATGCCCCCACTTGGGCCGCTAATCCTTTTTGTCTCCTGTCTTCCCGTTGTGGGGGGCCTGTGTCGGCGTGTCTTCTGCCTTTCTTTTTCATATTTCCTTATTCCCTTTTTATTGTTTTGTTTTTCTTCCCTCCATTTTCCTTTCCCTTCCTCTCTCCCCCCCTCCCCGCTTAGTCCCCCCCCCTTTTTTCCTTTCTGTGTCCCAGACGGGTACTATGACGGGCGGGGTTTGCTGCATTATCTTTCCGATCCCTCTGTTCTGGCTTGGTAGTGTCTCGGGTGGCGGGCGTGTTACGAGGATAAGGCTCAGGGATTGACTGTGTCTCACATATCCTGATTTCTTGACTGCATTGTGTTGTCCCCCTGATATTTTGCCCCATGCCCCCTTCTTAATGTTGAGGTTGGTTACGGGATGTCGGATGCCTCCGTATTGCAAGTGAGCCTGTCATACGTCCTCTCCCCATATTATAAAATTAAGCCTTATTTACTCCTGTGTTTTAGCCCTTTAGTTTCTGTATCTCTTCTCCCCTATTGCGATTGTACGGCCTCTGCTTGTGCTGATTGATTATGTAATATTTGCCTGTTGACTCCTGATTGTTTTGTACACTGCGGCCGGCCGGCTTGGTTGTGGGCCTCGACCTGTCTTCTTTTGATATCAATAAAGGTTTTCAAAAAAAAAAAAAAAAACATAGGAGCTTAAATAAAGTTTAGTAGTTTCTAAGTGTACGGATGTAAACCGTAATAGCATGTATGTTTCAGGGTAGAAAGCCACATGTAAAGCATAGAGAAAGTTGCTTGCACTCAGTTGTCAAACAGTTGGCTCCCTAGGCTAACAATGTTAGACATTTTTTGTGTGGATTTTATTTCCTACTAATTTTGTGCTTCGTCGAACTTAGCTTAGTAGGCGAACAGTTTTTTTCTCACAAGTTTTCCTTATTACTTGCAAAAAAACGCAAAAGTTGCAAAGTTTTATTTAAGGTGGCCTTTTACCTGCACGTAAGGACTGTTTGCAATGCTTTTTGACCTGGGAATAATTTGCTATTCACTTCCCTGGTGAGTGTTGAGACAGTCATAAAAGCTCAGCAAGGTATGCGACCGTACAAAACACACGTTACGCATAACATGATTTTATGGTACTTACTATAAACACATCCAATGACAGTGCCAACTTACTCTTGCGAGAGGAAACTGCTGTCAGAGCCACGGGGAGGCTCCATGAACTGCATGAACGCCAGTACTCACGCACTGGTGACATGCTACACACCCCTAACTCTAAATTACCGGCATTGTATGACTTAGAATGAAAGGACTAAGCTCACAATCTTCTATTTGAAATTGGCTGCAATGTTAAACAAGCAGGGGGGAGGATGAGGCAGCCGCAGCCCGAAGAGAGGGAGCCAGCGGCAGTACCCGGTGAGCCAGAGAGAGTAAAGGAGAGCGTCTGTGAAAGTTAAAGGTTCTGAGCCAGGGAAACGCTCATTGAGATTAAAAACAACTATTTAAAAATGCCAATTGTCTCGGCAGGGAGTATGGAGTAACATCCTGAGCTGCCAACTTTGGAACTGGGTTCGAGTCTCGGCGTTGGCTCTCCCATGGTGCAGCTGTAGGTGGAATTGCAGCAGGGTGTGGTGTGAAATGCAGCAAGATGGGGTGTGAAACAGTGCCTTGAGCGTTTACCTTCACGCTGGATCCGCTGATGTGAGTGTGTGCCTCCATGCTCTCGCCTCGGTTCTTCTTGCACAAGGGGGCCTGCAACTTGTATGTGGAGGTGGGCTTTACCGGAGCTCCCAGGGCCTGGCAGCATTCTGTAACAACCATTATGGGCATTGTAGCAAATAAATATAAGGCCACGGCGATTGCTGCTTGTTACTCTTTGGGAGGTGTTGTATAACAAGCAGGAGGCGTGTAAATGCGCGGCAGCAGCTATACACGTGCACATCCACTGTCTTGCAAGTGAATCTAATGACGTGGTACGCGTTCACGGGCTCGTTCACAATTCTAGTCCGTCCTGCGCGTGCACATCTCCTGTCTCCCTTCCGAAGCAAGTCAGTAACAATAGATCTCGCTGGCGACAGCGCTTTCACGCTGTGGTGGCCAGGCGAGACCTAATGATGTGGTTGTGGTCTGTTTGAAAAGAGAAGGAGAATCAGGCAGAGTGGAAGTAGTTATGTTGAAAATGTAGGCGAAGCAGCAACAGTGGACAGATGAAACTAAAAACGCATTTATTTTATTGTATGTATATAACATAGGACTAACATGTAAGTGCAGGGAACTTGCAAGCACTGCAACAGTTTGTAATTATATAACTAATCAAAACCGTACCAGGCACCATGACAGCCTAGAGTCAGGCCTAGAGGTGTGGAAGTCTAGGACGGGCTTGCTCGGAGAGTTCATGGGCCTGTCCCTCAGTACCCATGGAGGACTTGTCCCTTGATCACACGACTGACAGGTTATGGAAATGAATAGGGTGAACACATGGAAGCTCACTAACCCTCCTTCCCTCCATCTATCCAGCATTACATATTTCAGGTAAATCTATTTATTAGATGAGCAATGAGGAAGGGGCTATTTGAAGACATAAAGGGAAAATGCATGCTGGCTACTTTTTTGGGATATCTGGGCATAGCTTCTCCCGCTCTCCATCCTCTTTATTTCTAACTCATGACAGGACTTGTTTTCACTCATTAGCATTTTTTATCCTACTCTATAGCTTTTAATATCTCCTTCATTGGACTCCTAAAGGACCATACCTAAAGACCAATCAGCTGATGGTATGCATGTCACATGTCTCAACATGTTGTGACATTCATCCTCCCTCATTCATTACAACACGTCTCATTTTTGCTTCTTCCACACTTTGGAACTACTTTGAAATTCTCTTCTCTAATCTCCATACACCGTCTTAGGTGAACTGCTGTGTTGTGTTTGCTGGGCCATATACTTTTACCTTGACTTGCTGCTCTGCCCCTAAACATTAATTTTAACCATTTGATGCGGCCATATTGATTTTATACTTGTATTGCTGAATTTGAATTTGTTTGCTGCTCACCTTGCCTTAGCGCTGAGTCTCTCAGTTCTTTTCCGGTCTACCGGTTCTTGGCTCGGAAGCCTTGCACTCTATTCCGAGAACGAATCATTGCAGAAGGGGGGAGGAGTTAACAGTGCACTTGGCATTTAAATAATAGTTGGAGCGCGGGAGCACTGATGGTGCACGGAAAGGCGCGCCAAAGGTAAGCCCGTCTGCGCCCATCTGCGTCTGGATGGTGCCAGGGGCCAGTCACCATGCCCAAACTTTGGGCTACTCCTCTAAAGAGTTGACCTCTTTGCGAGGCAGCAAGACTCCTGATAGTGCCACTTCCATCAAACTAGACAACTCAAGGATCCTGAAGTATAGAGAGCTCTTCCCCGAAATTTACTTGACGCCTCCCTGCCAGGAGCTCCACACCAGGCAACAGCCTGTTTGTGTCCCCTCAATCCGACAGGGTCATGAACAAGTTGAACTTACAGTCATATATCTGAACACCCGTTCTCTGGTCAAACATCAATTCGATTTTTTCAGCTCCTTGACTCTGATAAACCGGACATACTTCTCCTCACCGAAACCTGGCTCACTGAAGAGTCTACCCCCGATATATTAGCAGAGGTGCCCAACAGCTATTACATTCTTCAGGCTAACAGGTGTGTGGGGAAAGTAGTAGGAGGGGTCGCAGCCATTATACATCAAAAGTTACAGTTTATACCGTTAACGGTTGTTGGTAGCCCATCAGTAGACATTTTAATTTTAAAACTTGATTCCCCTCACTTCCCCCTTATTTGTGTATTGATCTACAGACCCCCATATCATATGCCACTATTTCCCCAGCTATTGGGTGAAATGATTTCCCAATTTGTCATTAACTACGAATTCTCTCCCCCTGGAGATTAGATCTCTGACCTCTTACGCACTTTTTAGGAAACAGTTAAAGACCTGGCTATTCTGACAAGCTTATGACTAACTCTCCCATGCTGCAGTTTTCCCTGGACTCCAGCGCCATGAAATCGCTTGGTGTGCATGCACTCTACCAGAATTTTTAACGTAATATAACATACTACCAAAAAAGCATAAGTCTCAATAGCCCTCCTGATAGACCAGTAATATTGTGTTTAAACTTGATCCATCAACCAGTTGCACGATTCCTAGATACATGTTTGCAACAAACAGTGGCAAAGAGTTCCTTGTATATCCAAGACACCAGAGACTTCTAAAGAAAATGAATGACCATTAAGTTGGGTTCTTCCACTTAAGTGTTGGTTTGCACCATAAATGTTAACTCATTTGCAATGGCACTGAGCTGTTGGACTAAGTATACTAGATGAAGGAATACCAGGAATTCAACTTTTTGGTCTTCAATTGTTCCAACATACTTTTTTTCATCACAGCTACTTTGAGTGGATGGGAAGGTATTTTTTACAGTTATCCAGGACTTTGAGTTTGAACTAAACCTCTGTCTAGGTGAACATGCTCCTGACTCAATATGAGAAATATTTAATTTGACCTAATTAGACATGGGAATACAAATTAACTAAACCGAAGTAGCCTAAAATATAGCCTTTGTGTGGAAAACCCATGTGCTGACAACATTTTAATCAATCCGGCTTCTCAATATTGTCGAATTAGTGAACATTCTGAAACTTCCTTGCCACTATTCCTATCATTGACCCATTCTGTTATAAAGTTTTCGGTTACACATTTCATTATTAAACGCCAATCTAGTATTCGGTCAACCCAGAATGGACCCTTTTGCAGTTTCATAGTTTAGCTAATTCATGAGGGCAGGCCCTATTTAAATTTATGTACATGGCATTTCTATAAGCTAATGATCATATTTAATTTACCTATAAAATCAGCGAAGTATTCATTTTCTGTATGTTAAAATGTTGTTCTGATAGTGACTTTTAGCAGCAAATTCCTCACCTTTTGAATATCCCCCAGCTGTGAGACTGGATCCAAAAAACATTTCTGCTGTACCTTGATGCTCCGGTAGGTGGCACTTAGTGGCTCTGCATTTGACTTGCTCCACTCTGGAAATGATGTGTGGGCCTATCTAGGCGTCACTCCCAAGTGATGACATTAGTTCCTTCCTTTCCATGCCTCCTGAAGCGGGTCTGACATCCCCTCTCATCTCCCAGTGATATTTGCTGACTTTTTCTCTAAAATTTTAGTGTGCAAGGGATATCGCCCTTAAAATGATTGGTTTTAAACCTTGTAGGAACTGTTGCAAACAAATGTCTGTGAAAGATCCCTATAAGATATGCCTGTGGTTCCTGGGTTCAATCCATGACTCCAAATCCTGTGGAGACTACGCCTCGATAAACCCGAAGGCCATAAGAGAATGAGAGGCGAAACTCTACGTCACAAAGGATAAGAAGACTCCAGGACGGGAACTATACAACTCCCCCTCTGAATCCAAACTTCACTCTCTGTCTTGTTCGTGTTCCCAGAGCCGATCCAGAGGTCAGTCTTCATCTCTTTCTAATTCTTCATGTAATGTTAAAAACCACAAGAAGTTGAAGTGGGATTCCGTTCCCTTGCGCCACTCAATCTCCCTCCTGAGGTCAGCCGACTTTGCAGCTGGTTTCAGCACAACACAAGCTTCTGGGGCCTTCAGCCACACTGCATCTGATCAAAGAGTTCCACGCAGCCATGCTACCAATATTTGGATCTCTGCCAACTCCCTCAGACATGCCTTCAGCCCAAAGGCAAGGAGAAGCATTCGACCTGGCATATTGCAGGTGGGTTCGCGCTCCACGCCAGCTGGACCCTCCACTCTTACTTTCCTCCCACTCTTATTCCAACTCCGTTGTCACCACCACAACCTACTCCAGCCCTGGACACGTTGATGCTGATACCAATTTTTCCACCTGAAGACTCAGCCCTGATTGTGCTTTCTGATGGAAACTCAACGCTGGGAGGACCTCGGCCGACATTGTGCCCAAATCCACCCAAGGCATTGATTCCCCTGCTTTCCATTCAGCCTAGGCAATATTTTCTCCAATCCCTCTTAGGCACTCACTCTGATAATGACCCGAGTGATGAGTTTGTTCAGCTCTACTAATATGACAATTGGTGGGAGGACTTACAGGAAGCCAGTGGCCTAATACCTCTCTGGAGACAAGTATGTTTTTTCCACCTGATCCAGCCACAGAAGAATCTGCCTCCTAGACGATTGTAATGTGTAGGTCGGCATATGTCCTTAACCGCAGCTCCCTACCTTGGAGGTGAAAACTAATTTCTTGACGGTAGTCGTCAAACTGGGGCAAACATCTTCCAAGACCCTTCTTCCCTTCAACAAGGCACTCTTGAATGCTTTATTGGGGTCGTGGGCTAAACCGTGCCCTAGCCCCCACATTCAATAGATAAATCGCAAGGCGTCATCACCCTGTTGTGGGTGACCTGATTTTTCTTTCACAGCGCCCCTCGCCAGAAAGCCTATTGCTTCAGCCTTCTACCAGGCGTTCTAATCCCAACATATTTCCCAGCACTCCTCCTGAAAGGGAATCTAAGAGGGTGGAAATGATTGTTAAACATGACTTTTTTCCCACCAATTTGGCCCTCTCTCTGATCTGATAATGCCAGTTGTTTGTTGGAATGATACTCACATGCCCTTTGGGACTAGGTGACACACGTCCTAGCCTGGTGTGCTTAAAGACCTTCGCCCTGTCTTTTCTCAGGCGATCCAAGATGCTGCCAAGTTCATGGTTCATTGTTCTTTGGACACCACCAATTCCATCAGGTGCACCATAGGCACCAGCGTTGCCATTCACCGCCATGCGCAGCTGCAATCGACTGCGTTCTCCGGTGCCATTTAGTCCTCCTTAATGGACATTCCCTTTGATGTGACAAGCCTGTTCATGGAGAAAGCAGATTTTGCTCTCGAGCACTTTAAGGTGAGCAGGACTACTGCTCGCTCGCTGTGCCTTTCCGCCAACCTCACCAACCACAACAGTTCCAATGTTCCTTTTGCAGCTTTTGCACCCTTTGCCGCCTGCCCATCCAGCCCCAAAGGGGACCCAGCAATTTCTCAGTAAGGGCCATAGTGCCCACCACTCCATGTGCACAGACAGCGCACTGCCCCTCATGGCCCCACCTGCCAAACATCTTCACTGTGCCCTTTCAGGGTCACTGCTACCTGGCGGGAGGTAGACTTCACCAGTTCTGATAGGACTGGCAGGTGAGCACATTGGGCTGGTGGGCTCTACAGATTGTTTGCAAGGAATATCCCTTGCCCTTTTTATTTCTACTCCTCCACACCTTCCAGTGTCCCCTCAGCGACTAACGGAGAACCATCTCTCTAATTTGTGCCATGGAGTGCAAGCCCTTGTGGCCAAAAAGGCTTTCGAGAGGGTGCCAATGTCAGAAGTAGAGCATGGTGCCCAAGAAGAATGGAGGTTGTCTGCCTATTCTAGACATGCATCCTCTCAACGCCTTCCTCCGTAAAGAGAAATTCACAATGCTCACGCTGTCCCAGTTCTTGCCTGCTCTCTGGGGACTGGATGGTGGTGTTGTACCTGCAGAATACCTATTTCCACATTTCCGTCCTGCAAGCGATGGTTTATGGTAGGAAATGATCATTTTCAGTTTGCTGTGCCCTCCTTTGGTCTCACCAGTTCTCCTAGGATGTTCACAGAACTGATGCTAGTGGTGGAAGCCCACCTTCGGAGGTCAGGGGTATCAGTCTTCCCCTACCTGGACGACTGGCTGTTGAATTAGGGCTCACCCCAGGCAGTTGTCAACAACCTCCAGACTTCTGCGAACACCTGTCATCTTTGAGGTTAACTATCATCATGCCGAAGTTGCACCTGACTCCTTCTCAGATGCCCCCCTTCATATCATCCATGCTGGATATGGTTTGGTATCATGACTTTGCTCAGAGAATGAGAGTTCAGGACATTCAGGCTATGATCCCGATCATTTCGCCTCTGTCCTGGATTTCAGTGAGGTTGACTCTGAGGCTACTGGATTTATGGCATCTTGCATTCTGCTGGTCTAGCAGGGCAGGTGGCATATGCGTGCTCTGCAGTGTGATCGGAAGTGATTGCACCCAACATCAAGGTGAACTTTCCAACCACATTTAGAATTTGGGGGAGACTGTGAAAGATCTGCAGTGGTGTTTACAGGACCGCAGTTGGGTCAAAGGCAGACCCCTTCCCCACCAAAATCTGATAGTGGTGACCAATGCAGTGCTTCTGAGTTGGGGAGGCCTCCTGGGAGAGGTGTAGATTAGAGGCCTTTTCTCTCTGGCAGAGTCCCAGCTCCACATCAACCCTCTGAAGCTGAGGGCCATCCACTTTCCATTCCAAGCGTCCTACTGTCCATCAAAGGGAGGCTGGTACAGGTGCTCACGGACAACATGACTGCCATGTGGCACTGCTAAAAACAGTGTGGGGTGGAGTCATAGACGCTGTATCAGGAGTCCCTGGACTCTGGAAATGGTTGGCCTATTAGAGAATGTTCGTGGTGGTGAACCACCTGGAAGGATCATTGAAAGTCACGGCAGACAAGCTCAGCCATCAACATCTAGCGGATCACGAAGGGAAACTACCCTGGAGGTGGCACGTTGTCTCTTCTTCAAATGGGGAGAACCTTGGCTCGATCTGTTCTCCACTGCTGAGAGCACACAATGTCAGCAACTTTGTGTGTTCGAGTCTCCAAGGCATCTCCCGCTCAGAGACGTGTTCTGCCTCAAGTGAAAACTGGGACTCCTGTATGCCTTTCCACTGATATCACTTCTGACCCAAGATCTCAAGAACATCAGGATAGTCTAGGCCCAAGTCATCATAGTGGCTCTGAACTGGGCACGGAGATTATGGGTTCCAGAAGTCCTGGGCTTGAGCATGTATCCTCTGATCTGGCCAGTGGCTGCTCCTCAGCTAAGGCGGAGGAGCGTTGACCTACAAGAAAAATAAAATCATAATAAAAACATGTTATTATCATTTTATTTTTCCCTACTGGCTCTGTAGGTGTGGGGTGGGCTGGGCAGAGCAGGGGGAAGAGTGGTGGGAACTTTCTAAGTGTGCATAACGGTTTGGCCAGGCAAAAGTCCTGCACACTTAGCATTCTCCACCCAGCTGTATTGAACAGCCTGGGTGGAGAATACACAGAGCCTCCCACTCCCTGTCTGAGTGCCAGACCACGGCGCTTTGACCAATCATGGTGCTGCTGTCATTCTGGTGGCAGCAGTGTTGTGATTAGCTAGGGAGTCTGAGAGCCTGTGTGCTTCCTGTTTAATACGTCAGCCGAACACGATGGAGGCTGGCAGGTAAGTTAATGTTTTGTTTTTTCCTTTTAATTTTTCTGTTTTTTTAAACCACCCCCCACCCCACCGCACCAGTGCTGCTCCGTAGAAGCTGCTACTGGATCAGGCTGCCCCTCCGGGAGGACTTGCTGTCACAGTAGCAGGGCTGAGTTCTGCACCCTGGCATTTGCAATCTCCACCTTTATGCATGAAGATTGAGTAGCGACAGCTGCACACCTTCAACCTTCCTTTAGAGGAGGTTGATATGGTCTCAAAGAAAACTGTATACGCCAGTCGTTGGGACAAATTAATGGCTTGGTGCTCACACGCCAGATTGACCCTCTATGTGGCCAAGTTATCTGATGTTCTGTTATTCATTCTGTCTCTTGTCTGGCATAATTTTGCTTTGGGCACAGTTCAGGGTTATGTACACTGACCTTTCAGCCTTCTTAAGGTTGCCAGATCAGCCCTCATTGTTTAAGGCAGTTTTTCAAAGACTACAATACTTATTTCCCCTTCTCCTTTTGTCATGCTCCTGAGGACCTCAATCTGGTCCTGACTTATCTTATGTGCACTCCGTTCAAAACACTTCACAGCTGTCTTTTTCAGCTCCTTACTATAAAGACTGTGATCCTCATTGCCATCACCTCGGCATGATGTGTGAGTGAGAGTCAGGCTCTTTGTGTCAATCTGTCATACACATCCTTCTTTCCAGACAAAATGGTTTCTGAGGACGTGGGCATCCTTCCTGCCGAAAATTGTGATGCAATTCCATGTTGGTCAAACCAACACCCTGCTGGTGTTCTATGCTCTACCTCATCCCTCTAAGGAGGAGGAGAGGCGTAATAGCTTGGACCGATAGAGAGCGCTGAGCTTGCTTCTACATAGATCATACCAAAGACTACCAGGTGGACAATCAGCTCTTTGCGGAGTTCTCTATAGTGAAAAAAGGCAAGGCAGGGCAGAAGAGTGCCATCTCCTGCTGGATCGTGCTCTGCATTAAGATCTGTTATGTATTGGCAAAGAAGCAGCCTCTGGAAGGACTGTGTACTCATTCCACCAGGAGCAGAGCTATTACCACTATGTTGGCACGTGGAGTCTTCAACCTTGACATTTGCCAGGTGGCTCATTGAATGTCCCTCCATACATTCATGCAGCATTATTATCTGGACAGTCAGGTTCGCTGAAAGGGGCATTTTGCCCCATCGGTCTAGGGGGACTTTTTGGTTTGAGTCTATCCACGGACCCACCTCTGAATCGGTATTGCATTGGTATGTATTCAAATGGTGAGTAATTTATGGTTAGACGTCTCTAATGGAAGAGCAAGTTACTTACTACAAGTTACTAACGCTCCTTCTGGTAAAGACTCTATTTAGCAGGAGATTTCTCACCTACCCACCCATCTTCTCTGTTCCATGGTTAAACTCTATCCTTTAATAAGATCCCAAGTCTAGAAATCCCACACTGTCTTTGATTTGCTTTTGGGGCCCTGCGTCTAGGAGAACGAACAATCTCAAAAACAACTAACGTCAATGCGCGGGAGTGGTGCATGTAATTTTCGGAGCAAAATGGTGACAGTGCAGAGCCACACGGTGCCACCTTTTGGCATGCAGAGGTATTGCAGAGGTACTGCAAAAAAGTTTCCATATCCAGTAAGACAACTGGGGAATATTCAAAAGGTGAGGAATGTGCGTCTAGATCGAGTCTCTACCAGAAAGAGCATTATCGAAGGTAGGGCATGTGCTCATTAGGAATAGCAGTTATCACACTATAGTTTTTACAAATAATACTGTTCACAATTGTTTGTTGCACTTCAGCTATTTCCATAGCGACAGCGTGAAAGAATACGTAGCGTATTCTGCACTGGTACACATCAAGCACATTACATTGGGTGAAGACAAATACATAACCAACAAAAGAATTCTTTCAGAATGTGAGAAGAAGGTCTATTTTGTATTGACAAAGCTGAACCTATGAAACAAACCATACAAAGATAGGATCTCTTGTCTGATAAACCATGTAAAAACAGAGGTTCCGTTATTTCAAAATCCTCGACTATAAGTCGGCATACAAGATGAATCATTACCAGGCATCATGACTTGATTGAGACTGACTGCGATTTACAAAATATTTTTAAGTATATTACTGTTGTCGCATATTAATAGATTAAAAGCTACAAAAAAGTTTTTATAAAGTTACATCGGTCAATCAAATTTGATGCACAACAAATACGAAAAAACAATCTTTTTTTTATGTCTCGGATGCTCAAATTGCAACAAATGGAAATATATATTTATAATGTACCAAATAGAATTATATTGCAGCCAATTAGAAGGAATACAAAAATAAAACTAGAGACTATGCCACGTACTACTCAATTTTTTGCATTTGAGTTGAAAGTATCCACGTGGACAACTTAATGTTGGCAAATTGGAGTGAAAATTTAAAACAAGGCTAAAAGAACGTAAAAGTACCAAATGAACTCTGAATAGTAAGTCAACAATGGCTACACTTTACCTCCAGGACTTGTAATCGTAACCAATCGAGTTTCTAGTGATAGAAGTAGCTTTTGTATTGAGCTTGAAGTTGCACTGCAGCCAGTTAGGTTAGGGCAGGGCTGGGTTCCGGTACCCAGAGGGAGGAGTGGCTGCTGCTGCACTTTAAGGGCACTTGACGGTTTGGCCGGCTGTCTCGGGCCAGCCAAACTGTCATGCGCACTTTGCATGTTCTCGAGCAGGCTGTATTGTACTGCCTGGGTGGAGATCATGCACAGCCTCCCAATCCCTCTCTGAGTGCCGAACCACAGCACTCAGACCAATCACAATGCTGATGTAATGCAGCCTTGGGATTGGCTAGGGGAGTCTTGGAGCCTATGTGCTTCCTGGTTCCTGCGTAGGAGGAGAGGTGGCAGCTGGCGATAGGAGTCCAGTGGGTAAGTTCTCTTTTTCTTCTTCTTAAGAACCTTCACCTTCCCCTGCATGCCCCCGTCTCATCCCCCCGCCACCACCATTCTTTACCAGCCGCCACTGGATGTAGTTTCTACTGTGACATCCAAGAGGCATTTTTTTTATAGAATCTGAATCACACCACATAATGAAATGGATCAATTAACTGAACTAGCAGACAGGAAAAATAATTATGTGTGTGTAAGCTGTGCCATAGATACACGTTCTTGAACTAAGATACAACATGTCGATCTTGTCCACGACAGGGCATCCAACAAGTGTAAAAGCAAGATAAATTGAATAAATACTTATTGACACCAAGTAAAACTTGATGTCCCCCTCATCGGAAAATCCACTCTCCAAGAGCCTTCGTTTCACTTTGCTCCCTCAGCTACTCACCACCTTGTTTATGTCCACCTCCAATCGTGTTACTCTGCTCACATCAGGCCCTCAAGGAGCTATGAAGTGCCCCACGCCATATCTGTGCACTAAAACCATCTGACCTCACTTTATCCACTCTGAAACTGGTCAAAGGTGATTCATGTCGGCTGGCAGGTTCCAGGGCAAGGCAAGTATCCTTCCACTTTTCTTTTCAAATTTTACACCCATATTTAAATGTTGCGCCCCTAAGAATGCTGCCCCTGGGACAACCGCCCCTGTGGCACGGCTCATGCTACGGCTCTGCTCCTGGGCACTACATAAACATATAAAATGAATACATGTCATTATGCTCATGCAGCAGTGTCACACACTGGCTCTTTTGTTAGTTTTCACTACGAATGCAACATGCAGGATTCATTCATGCCAAATACTTTGGAATTATAAAAATAAATGTCTCAAGTGTAGAATTACCTACTTTTCGAATTTAATGGACCTACCTATTGACTTCGATGTAACATCTGATATTTCATGTGTGCCACTGTTAAAAGGAGCCTTTCTTCATCAAAACCATTTGAGGAAAGCATTTTCCGGACACCACGTGCCACTTTATAATGCTTTGTACTGCAGTGCTTAGGGGGTAACAAGAACCCTTCATCTCACTTATGAAGTCTGTTTGCGTGCCGTGAAATGTAAACAAACTCAGGCTAGTGAAAATGTTTGATAGCTCCAACAGACGGAACAATTTTTCAGTTTAATCTACTTTATGCATAAGGAGAACACACATGTACCTCTGTGTAAACAGCAAAAAACAAGTGAACACATTGTGACCATCAAATACTGAACGCATGTTAGGTGTGATACCCGAAGCTTATCTTTTTCGCCAACTCAAGCTTGCATTTTGGGACTTTCAGCTGTACTCTTGCCAGTATGGGTTTAAAAATCTCTCCATGCAAAATGAGTTTGTCCAAAAATCCAGGAATGACTGAAGCTGTCATACAAAACGTGGGCCTTTTTGCATCTATGCTGGTGTACATGTATGCCTGTTGATGAACTGGGTATGACTATTAACATAACTGTCTGTATTTGGGTTGCCAGTGTGCGGTGTTGCTTGTAAGTGTGCCATCTGATTACATGGGTGCCTGTATAAATGTTGTCTGTGTACATTGGTGCCTGCATGGGTGTGGACCTTTGTGGACATGGAAGTCTGCAGCTTCTTAATATGTCTGCATGTCTACACTGCTCCCTAAATGTTGAGTGTCTTTGTGTACATACACTGCTTATAAGTCAAACTTAATGTCTTTGTCCATGGTTGTTTCACATTGCAGCCTGCCCTGAAGGGACATTTGGGAGAAACTGCAGTTCTGTGTGCAGCTGTCAAAATGGAGGAACTTGTGATCCAATAACTGGGAAGTGCCGCTGCCCACATGGGGTCGGTGGAGAGTCCTGTGAGGATGGTACTTTTAAGATTTTTTTTTAAACTACTTGTATTACAATTTCTACAGCTTGCTATTCTTTCTAAAAAAAGTCTTATTCTGTATTTCCAGGATGCCCCAAGGGATATTATGGGAAGTTCTGTAAAAAGAAATGTAATTGCGCCAACAAAGGGAGGTGCCATCGGATCTACGGCGCCTGCTTATGTGACCCAGGCTTGTACGGGCGCTTTTGCCATTTAGGTGAGATGATGCTTATTATCGGATGCCTGGGCATGTGGGGTGTGCAACTTTTGACGACAATGTATGGGGTCAGAAATCACACCCATCCATTTATATTGAATGTATTCTATTTTTACACGATTTTTGTAGGTCATTGTCATAAAACAAATTATTGCCCTGAAGAAGTGAGTTCTGTCGCGAAACATGCTAGCCTAGAAGTAACAGATGTAAAAATAATTTGATCAACAAAGATGTCATAAGTGATTATACTTTGGATCATAAAAGTATTAAAAAGACTACTATACGACTCTTAAATTACAGGTTAGTATGAATTAGATGTCACAATTAGTTTTTCAGATTGAGTTTTGACTAAAAAGTATTGCAACATCGACCTACAAAAAAGATGATAGCCCTCAGGCCTATCGGTGTGCCCATTTCACTGCCTGCTTTTGTCACAGACATGACCTAGTCTATAGTTTTGAAAAGTAATGTTGCACCAGTATAGTGAATAAAGCAAAAGCAGATGTAAAATTATGGCCAGAAAAATAATGGAAAAAGAGGACGGAATCATGCTTAGTGTACGTTAGGAAATACATATTCAACGTTATTATTTGTAGACTGCCCCTGCAGCCTTTTATGAAGAATTTCTGCCATAGAATCAGTAGAAATTTACATTTTCCATGAAGAGCTCGCACTTGTCATATTCCCGATTACAGGCTTTGGTTTAGATTGTTGCCGTTATCTGAAGGTCAATGTGATTTAAGTCGCAGTTTCTTGTTAAATGACTGATAGCAAAGAGAGCATGAAGCTGAGTAAATCGATTTTTAAGTTATTCCTTTATAGTTACAAAGTGAACTAATACCATAATCCATACCACTTTTCGAGGGGAAACTTGCAGGCTTGTGTTTGAAAATGAAAAAATTCAAGTTTAAGAATTCTCAACCAAAAAGTAGGAGTATGTGAAATCAGGTTTTGGTGCAAAATTGCAAATGAATTACAGGATATTTTGTAGAAAATTTAATTCGAGGGTCTATCTCACATATAAGAGTTTCGCAAAACACTAGCAGAACAGTGGCTGGAAAATAAATTATTTCCAGCAAGACATTTTCATCTTGAACTGAGACATTTTCTTCTCCTACGAGTGTCCAGTGGGAACAATTATGATGAAAGTCATTCCTTTTTTATTTGCCTAGTATGAATTAGTAAATTTCATGAAATTTTCATGGATGCAACAAAAATGTCCCCAGGGCCTACTAACAAGCCATAACTAGTTTAAGAGGCCAGCCACCCATAGCCGACTTGACACTGGGTAGAACGTGATGTATATTTATTGATCGGTGCACCGAACAGTCCTCCAGTGCAGATATTTCTGTGAAACCTGGCAGTATCTCAAATGGTTCTTTTACACAATAGAGAGTGAGAGAAGAACAGGTCAGTTGCAATCTCCTATTTATAGTCTTAACACATATAAGCAACCGCTGCCTTGAGAATTCTCCTTGGGAACTCTGGGTTTTTTGTTAAAAAGGACTCTGTCAGGATGTGGTAATCTCCCTCCGATTTATCTTAAAGGGTAAGGGCATCCCAAGGTATTGGAGTAGACGCCTCACTCACTTATCGTGACATGCTTCATCATCTGCGCCTATCCACACCTGAGTGAGATGATACCACCCGGGCGGACTCAACCATAGATGGAATGGGAGTTTTTAGATAAAGCAATACTGGACATGCAGGGATCCAGATGAGAGATGTTTAAAAATACCTCTAGGCATACCCAAACACTATGTTTTATTCAGAATCGAAACCAGTGGTGGCACTTCGTTATGGACTCCTTGTTTTCTGCAACATATTTGTTATACAAAGAGCAAATGTTAATCTTGTATTCACTCTTGGTATAATTTAAAAAATGCTTACCTACTTCGGGTCCGACAACAGCCTGAGGCAGCCGGGGACACTGTCGGATGGCTGGGGCAGGCGCATGTAGGAGCCTACACCAGCCATCACAGAAACTGACCTGGGCTGGTGAAACCCCAACCATAGCCTCAATGCCCTGTCACATCTCAGTGCCTCCACCATCTGTGAGGAGCTAAAACATCACTGCTAGAGTAGCCATGGGTGCTGCATGCTAAAGTCCTGCAGTGATCATGGCTACATGCCAATCACCCTGGCACCCAATCCTTCCCCTATACGTCACTGAGTTGGGAAATGGTGAGGTGAAAGAGCAGAGACGGAAACCTCGAATCAGCGATGGCACAGGGTGAAGGTCTCAGTTTCATGCCACTGTGCCAGATGAAGTGTAAAGGAGCTGCTTGGCTGCCCCGAGGTTACATGGAGAAGCAGCGGTGCAAGCAAGACCTCTGCTGGCAGCAAAGAAAGCAAGAACAAAGCTTTTAAATGGTATGGGGGTATGGATGAGAATATGTGTCTGTGAGGGAGAGTGTTTATATGTGTGAGTGTGTCTGTGTGCCTGTTAGCGAAATCGAGCGAGAGTGGAGGAGTCAGTCAGGGTGAGTGAGAAGGAGTTATAAGAAGAATGAGTATAAGTGTGAGTGAGTGGGTGTGGCAGTGAGTGTTACAGTGGATGAAAATGAGTGAGTCGGGATGGGACTGAGAGTCAGAGTTTAAGTGCGTTTGAATGAGTTAAAGAATGCGTGAGACTAAGAGTGAGAAACAGTGAGACTGAGTGAGGCAAAGTGAGACTGGGTGAGTCAAAGTGAATCAAAGTGAGACCTAGTGAGTCAGATTAAGTAAGACTGAGGGAGACTAAATGAGACTAGGTGGGAAAGTGTGAGACTGAATGAGGCTAGGTGAGTTAACATGAGATTGAGTGACTAAGAATGAGTACGGCTGAGGGAGACAGAGAGAGAGAGAGTGAGACAATGAGTGAGATTAAGTGGAACTGAGCAAGAACGAGTGATGCTGAGTTGAGACTAGGTGAGTTAGAGTGACATTGATTAAGTGGTACTGAGTGAGAGTGAGTGTCGTTAAATGAAACTGAGTGTGAATTAGTGAGGCTAAGTGACATTTAGATGGAGTGAGAATGAGTGAGTCAGTGAGATGAGTGTGTCAGCGAGCCTGAGTGAGATAGAGCTTGAGTGAGTCAGAATGAATGAGAATGAGCAAGAATAAGTGAGAATGAGGGGGTATGACAAAGTAAGAGTGAGATTGAGTTTGTCAGTGAGAATGAGTGAGACAGAGCTTGAGTGAGTCTGAATGAGTGAGAATGAGCGGCACTGAGTGAAAATGGTTGAGTATGAGCAAGTAAGGGTGTGATTGAGCGAATCAGAATGAGCCAGACTAGGTGAAACCTAGTGAATCAGAGTGAGCCTGAGTGAATTAGAATGAGTGAGAACGAGTGAGACTGTGTCAGAATTAGTGAGCATGTGTGAGTCAGAGTGAGACTGGGAGAGACAGAATGATGGGTCACAGTGAGGTTCAGTGAGTCAGAATGGGTGAGATGAGAGGTACTTAGCAAGAGTGAGTGAGATTCAGTTAGTTTGACTGAGATGGAGTGAATCAGAATGCATGGGATTGAGTGAACATGAGTGTGAATTAGTGAGACTACGAGGGTTAGAGTGAGAAGGCGTGTGACTGCATGTGTCAGTAAAACTGAGTGATTCATAGTGAGTAAAAGGGCAAGTGCAAATAAGAGTAAGTGAATGTGAGTAGAAAAGACTTAGTGAGACTGTGTAGGAGAGTAAGACTGAGTGCAAGCAAATGTGAGCGAACTCCCTGAACCCTCCAAGAAGAATCGCGGCTCGCTCAGTCGAATTCAAGCAAAGGATTACGCCTCACTACTTTTAAAGGTTACCAGCCAGCACTGCTCCAAACACGAGTATGCTTCTTCTCCTTCAGGCTTATTATTCATTTTGATCCAATGGCCAGCTAAATAGCCTTGTTCAGAGACACCACTTCTATTGTCACTTACACCAAGTTTCTAAACTTTAGGCTGAATTCCCAGCGTTCAGTGAAATTGACATGTAAAGAAAATACAAACGTGGTCTCTACTGACTAAACCTTCTCCAGAAGCTGTAACCCCACTTGTTCACCAACAGGTCATAGTCAGGTGTACATCCCTGATTTTGCAACCAGAACCAATCTATATTAATTCTATCTTTGAATGCGTAACCAGTATCTTTCGGAACACCATGGTATACAATTGAAGCACACACCACCCTCAAGACCTGCTCCATCCCCTTCAGAGTCATCCATCTGGGCCATCTCCAAAATTCTTTTCATATTAGATGGGCAAGTGATAAAAGAAGGAAATTATGGGAGATATTTAACAGACCCCATTCCCAAAGGGGAAAAAATCAGTAAAAGAAGCTTTTTCTTGCTTGAATTGCAATCTGTGAACCAATCTTCATGAAAAAACATAAATCTTCTTGTCTTTTCAGAAGCCTTTAAGACTCCTATTTTCCATTTTCCATTAAGAAATAAATTGAAAAGTTTGATTTGCTCCCTGTGGTGTATAATAGTCGATGCCTGGCCCATCAGAATGGGGCATAATGCAGTAATGTGCAAATCACAAAACTCGTAATTTGTCGTACTTTCCCAACACAAATTCCGCCAGATGAGATTTGCGCATGGAATAAAGAGTGATATTAGTCCACCAGCTGTAATACGGTTTCTGGAGCAAACTCCCTTGTAGCACAGGGCTCAGAATTACCCCTTAAATCTTTTAATGCTTGCACTACTCATTACTTTGCACTTTCTAATTATTTTTTATTGTGAATCTATTAATCTGAGTGTATATTGTGTGCCTTTTAGTGTTACATTTGACAGTGTAGAATACTTCTCGTCAGCCGCGGCCTGTGCATGGTGAGGGGGGATTTTGACGGACGATGACGAGGGAAAATTAAATAAATAATATTTTTTCTATTGTCATCGTCCATCGAAATGCCCCCCTCCACCCGGCCCTAATGCTCTTACCTACACCGGCCACGGTTGCTTTATCATTCTTTTACTCTCTCTCTCTCTCTCGCTCTCTCTCTCTCTCTCTCTTTCTGTTTCTCACACACTCATCCATCTTGTTTTTTTTTAATCTCAGCTTGTCCAAAGTGGGCCTATGGGCCTGGTTGTTCAGAAGAGTGTCAGTGCGTCCAGCAGAGCACACAGGAGTGTGACAAAAAGGAGGGCACCTGCGTCTGCAAAGCTGGGTACTACGGGAACAGGTGCCAGACAAGTGAGTGATTCTAAAACACAGACTGTGTGAAAGCTCTCCTCAGAGCATATTTTATATGTATTTTATTTTACTCTATGTTTGTATGACTTGTGGACAAATTTTTGATATTAGCAGTGCTTAATTTGTAAAATAGTAAGTGCCAGGGCCCTACCCGAAGGCAACTGCAGCTTGCACCACCCATTGCCATATCATCGCTGCCAATGACTCTACCAAAACAATTACTAACCATCTCTCTCACCTGCAAGTGCGATAGTTCAGATTATTCCAGGTCTGAATGGCTGGGGAGGTAGGTATTTGTATTTTTTAATGCATATTGTATGATGAGAAGCGCCACCATGTGGCCGAGTATCATAAGTATGGTGATGACAATTAATTGCCGGTGCCGAGCACCGGAAACCACAAGCTCAAATTAAGCACTGCCGAAGAAAGGAGACGCAGAAGTTAGGGTTACTAGGATGGAGTGCTGACTTGGATGCCACCAGCATCATACTCTGGAAGCACCCGTCCTTTGATCCTCGTGCAGCGGCCATCTCCACGCACCATGGTGAGGGAACCCATAACATAGCTGTGTGGATGGGAAGTGATACAGCACAGTGGGTGTCATTCAAAGTTCTTTCTTTATCGCTTCTGTCTTTTTTCCTGCAAGTAAAGCAGGACTTTCCTGCGGGGGGCATGGGCATTCATTAGGGTAGCCAGAGACACCACTGCCTCCCCTACTTTACCTGTTAATAAATAAATAAATAAATCCAGTACTTGTATAGCGCACAAATCACCCCCGAAGGGGTATCTCAGCACTTGGGGCCATAGGGAAAATTAAGCAAGCTATTGCCCAGAGTCGCATGGTGCTGGGCAGACCCCTGCTGCCGGAGCCAGGGATCGAACCGTGATCCCCATCGCCCAGCGTCTGTCCCCTGGCCGCAGCGCCACACCTCTCCCTTAGTTAGTAGCAGTCGCGTTTCCCCTGCTTCAACTGGATTCAGGCATCATGAAGGAGTAGAAAGAAGAGAACATGAAGAGTTTTGTGTACTTTCTGTAGATCTCAGTACATAACGTTCCTCGTGCCCTTCAGCAGCAAACAAGAGGCTGTTGAGGGTAGGAAGTTGGGACAAAGGGTTAACCTTTGATGTTTTGGAGGTCATAAATGCGCCGCCTCTACCCAGTACCTGGGTAGAGGAGACACACTGTCTCCATGTGTCTTTCTGGAGATCAGATTCCAGTTCAGGAATCCCCACGCATAACGTCTTGCGAAATCCGGCCACGAGCACACACCCTCTGAGGAATCTAATTGTTTGGAAGAAGGAGGGAGGGTTGTGGTGGCATGCAGTAATTACGCTTATATCATCAATTGACCAGCCCAGGATCCATTCATGCAGCTGGTCGATTGGACATGTGGCCTCTTTCGTTCATGGAGGGTGTAAGAAGGTCGAGGGTTGTGGGTAGGGGATCATTTCAGTAGCTTGGTGTGAATGTATATTTTGCTTACTTACATTGGGGCAGGAGTTCAGGAATTACGCAGGAGATGAGTCTAATTTAGAGGGAGTTGTTATCTCAAAGTCGGGGTCATAGATAGAGAAAACTTGATAGTAAGTCTTTTTTCTGTGCCATTGCTGAAATTCCCGAATGGCAGGTGCCTGACACCGGGTACTGTACTGATGTAGATAGTAGATAGTGTCTCATCATTACCTGAGGATTGTATATAATTAGTTGTTAAGGTGGGTCACTTGATTAATAATTCTGCTACACATCTATGTACAAGCTTCAGGCCGTGGTTCCAACTCTCCAAGTGACCAACTTCTTTGCCTCTCCAAGGTTGTTATAATGCTTGTCAAGTTTGTAATTGTATCATTTGTTATTCATAATGGTAGGAAATTCTGCAGCAGCAACAGCTTTATTAAGTAGGCATTGACAAAGCCAATAGTTTTATCTTTAAAACAGTGGAAAGTTATCACTGAACCTCCCTGAGACTCGCAGCACAGGTGCAGCAGCGATAAAGACATGCCCTCCTGTGCTGATGCACTGTCCATCCTTTTACCCAAATCCCCATCTGAAGGGGAAATCTCCCCATCATTACTGAGCTTGGTCCAGGTAGTGTCCTGAGGCACATCCCCTCTCCTGATGCTCTTCACAGCCCTCACTAGTGAGCTATTCTTCAGGCGGCCGTATGAGAAGAGGGGCCCACTACACAAAAAACACTCACAGGTGGTCCAATTGAAACAGAGAACGCGTGGTTGTCTTGAGCATAAGTGCCCACTAGAGGTAACAACTGTAATATAGAGGCCAATCTACTGTTGCCACTCATTTCAAACCCGATCTTAGAATAGAATTTAAACCAACGTACTGTACCTCATTGGCATGACTTTTGTCGAGCAGATATCTCCTCCTCCAGGCCACAATGACCTCGCAGTGCTAAGTGAAGAGTGCATGTTTGCTGAGATTCATCAGAATGAAGCAACCATTATTGGGCTTGCACGCATTAAAAACAAAAAATTGATATCCACGCTGGATGAATTATATACAACATATATAAGGTTACTGCTCAACTATTGTTGTCCATGCATAATGTTCCTCAGAGCCCAAACATCCAACTTCTAATGCCTTGTAGAACCCAACAGACCTTGTGTCCCCATATCCTCGTCATCAAGACCAGCCATGCTAGTCCACTCACCCCCTTTAGGCTGAAATGGAAAGTTTAGTACTTGCTGTCTCATCATAGGACTAGAAATGAGCCACCCAATGTCAAAGTCACATACGCCACTCCTAAATCAACCATGCCCAGTTAATCACTGCTTGTTCCCTACTCGCTAATTCAGGAGTAGCAGGCTTACAATCAATGAGATCAAATCAGAAAACACAAGAAGCAAGTTCAAGCACAATATCCTCACTTTTCATCTAGAAAATAGTAATGCTTGAAAAAGGATCCATCAAAATGGACCTGCTTTTCTACACACATAATAGGCTTTGCTGGGACCTCCTTCCCTTCAAATCAACCATCTCCATTTCAGTGGCTGGTGCAATTTCTGAAGGCGACCTTCATTAATAACGAGCGTATACTGTTAGCAAATGCAACTGTCTGACCAGAATCAATCAAACATCTAAGGTCCCTAAACTCGTCACATACTCACAGCAGAGCAGGTTACATTTAAAAAATGAGGCTCTGTACCACCTCTTCATGCTCAAAGATCTAAGAGTTGTCACGAAGACAGCGGTGTAGTCTCCAAACCAGTGCCATCCTTCTGCCACAATGGCTGTTTTCGTCTGGCAAAACCCTCAGAGGTTCCATCCCACATTTACTGCTTACATTGCCCACCACAAATTCCTGGAAAGACGACAAGGCAACACTTGACTCAGCAGAGTCCATCTCCCAGACTTTGCACCCTGCAGTCAGCACAAAGACCAGCAGCTGAACCTGCACCCGTTGCAGACAAAGGAACCTAATAGTCAGCCAAACATCAAAGCATCCAGAGGGCCCCAGAATGTAGAATCATAGACTTGGATCGTGTCAGACACAGTCAAATCACCGTGGATAGAACAACATTATGGGGACCACTCTCTGAACATACCCAAGTCCAGTTCCCCTGAACCACAGCCAACTCCGGTACCACAGACGATACTAGAATTGCCTCCAACACCCCGAGATCCCCCACACCCCCAACATGTGGCGGAGCATCCCGCTCCATGCGAAGTCCCCAACGAAAATATCCCCCACCCCCAATCATTGATGATCTGATCAAGGAAAATCACATCCCTCTCATGAGCATCACAGAGCCATGGTGGCCTCCGTCCATCCCCTCACTGACCTCCTACCAAATAATTATAACCCCAGTGTGGGAAAAAGCCAGAGGCTCGGCGGAAAAGATATTCACAGTCTGAGCTCAGCAGTTTTAAATGACTAATTAAGTGTGCTTCGTGGAATATCTAATTGAGCGGGTCTGTTCTGGGTCAGACACTTAACAGCTGCAGCAGTTACTGTTCGTGGCCAGAGAGAAAGCATGATGAAGTATGGAAACTTGTACTGCAGCTGAGGTATTCTAACTTAACTGTTTTTTAAATCCGCAAAAGGCAGAAAATAGAAAGTTTTAGGAAAGGGCAATATTTTCAGAGAATTTAGAAATATTTGCATAAAAAGAAACCAAGTCTGTCTCAACAAAGTTTAGGCCTTTACGCACAACAACTTTATTTATTATGCCGTGTGTAGCTCAGGGTTTAAAAAAATAATATTTAATTAATGAACACCATGGATAATTGGCCAATTAAATTGTAGCTAAATGATTTTGCCCTGGTAAATTCATGACAGTTAGCCTCAATATCCTGATTATTTTATTTTTATTTTATTTATTTTTAAAGTTTTATATAGCGCGGACAAGATCTTTGCAGATATCAGAGCGCTTTACAAAGAAGGGGTAAATGAGGGAGCATAGTCGAACAGGTAGTTCAGAAGAGTAAACAGTACAGTCATGTACATCAATAATACAATTAATACAGATAAGCAACGGGGTCAAATACAGGATATATATATATCTATATAGATATATGAGGTGGTAATCGGTGCGATACACAAATAGAAGCGCACAGTAAGTTACATGGAGGTGACACTAGTGAGCGGTCAAACATCATCAAAATATAGGAGGTAGCAAATGGTGCATTCCAGGGATAAAAGTAAAATGGGTGCAGCTTCCAAAAAAAGAAAAAAATGTATATATATAAATATAAAGGATAAAATATGAGGTAGTAATCGGTGCAATACAACAATAGAAAGTGAAATGCAGAGGAACAGATAATATGTAAATATATAAAACATGAGGTAGTGATCGGTGCAATACAGCAATAGAAGGTGAAATGGGTGCAACTTATAACAATTGTACAGTATACAAGTAGAGGTATAATGCTATTGATAAGCTGGAACCAAGTACAGGTGCAAACAAAGAGCTAAATGAGTCAAAAATGTGACTAAAGAGCAGCCAGAAATAGATGAGCTAATGATCGGTGCATTAAAATCAAGTAGAGGTATAATACTGCAATAAAAGGCAGACATTCGCTAGTTGAAAATAGACTAAATAAGGCCAGTTCTTAGAGGGTGGTCAAATCGTGAAAAAGACTAGTTCATGATGGCCGACAAAGAGAGAGAGAGAGACCAGTCTAAAATGGCAGCCAAATTGTAGTGATTGTTGAGTTTAGTTTCCCTTTCTACTCTGGGTAGGTCGAGTTAGTCCATCTTCCGTGTTGCTTAAAGGGGAGGGTAGAGTTCTGCTTCTATGCTGCTGGATGGTGAGGAGAGAGAGAGGCTTATCTCTGTCTTGCTGATCCCTGCCCTCGTTGGTATGTAGCCTCATGGTCATCTTGTGGGCAGGGAGGCGATTTATGGCTCCAGTTTATGGCCCCAGCCATATTAGCCAATGGAGAGTGTAACCATCGCAAAGCCCACGAAAAATACAAAGCACACAGATATCAGCTTGAAATTCCAGGCATAGGGTAGAAAACCGTTTATTTTCCATGCATAATTCCTGGCAGCAAGAGAGAAACCGACATGAGTAATTAAGGTGAAAGATTTGCGTGCAGTTACCTTCCGAGTCGTCCCTGCCGCTGCTCAAGTAGTTTTACGTGCAGTATGCAGAGTGAAAAATCGGCATGATTATTTAGAGTGGTAGCTATACGTGCAGTTACCTTCCGAGTCTTCACTGACGCTGCTGTCCAGATCAGGCACCTCTAAAGTTGCGTAATGGTTGCCCAACACACACAAATAGACAGGGTACACCGGAGCCTCTCCCGATGCCGGTTGCTCCGTTCTCGCCGATCCACTGGGAGGGGGGAGAGGGGGGGGGGGAAGCCTCCCACCTGCACTCTGCCCAAACCACACAGACAGGGCAAAAAACCGGGGCCGCTCCAGCTGCCCCATAACCCGAGCTTGTTGATCCACTGGGGGGGGGGGGGGGGAGGGGGGGAAGCCTCCCGCCGGAGCGCTGCTGCAGACAGGGCACACCGGAGATGCTTAGATGCCCATTGCTCCCTTCTCGTTGCTCCACAGTCTCCCCAGCATCCCGCCGGAAAACGCTGCCCAACGCACACAAACAGGGGGCACAGCCGTTCTGGGTGCCGAATGCACCGATATCTTTGATCCAATGGGAGGGGGGGGGGAAGCCTCCCGCCGGCGCGTCCTCTATCACCCGCTCCGGATCTGTAAGTACCCACTCCCGTCCGCTTGTTTCCCACCCCGGCGGCTTCAGTGACACTGATCACTTGCCGGCGGTGATTGCAGGCAAGCAGGGCACCTCCACACTCAAGAGGGCACTTGGATGCAGTCGTCTGTCCGGAGCCTCCTAGGCGTCCTCATCATCGTTCCGGTCTCAGTACCAATGCAAGCGTGGTGATCTTCAGGCGGGTTGGGTACAGGCGATGGTGATCTTCAGGCGGGTCGGGTACAGGCGGTGAACTTCAGGCGAGTCGGATTCTCAACTCGGCTCAATTCCAGCCGTCCTGGGTTTCGTCGAGGCTGCAGGGGTCCCAGTCGTCACTGCTGCAGGTCCGTGTTTTACGGCGATATTCCAGTTACTCTTAATCCAGTTACTTTTGTTCAATCCAGTTACTTGTTACGGTCCGCTTGCTCGTTTTTCTCGCCGACGGTGGTGCGTGCTATCAGGGATAATTCCAGGAAAGGGATCCCCAGCACTAGGAGCTCCGGACCGGAGCTCCTATCAGGCGGCCATCTTAGGCCTTGGTCGATGGAAGTGCTTTTATCGTTTACCTTCATCTGGAAACAAAACCTTCATGTTGAAATATATTTGAAATATAGTGGATAAAGCGATTAATTGTTTGTCCTGAACATGTATTCCGTTGTCGGTGCAAGTTCGTTTAGTTGTAGGTATTTCAAGAGAACATGCAGAATTTGTAAACATTTGAAACATTTCTCAAAGGTTTTTATTTTAAGGTGTAATTTGCTGAAATCTGAAGTGACTCCTAGTTACACACTGATATAATAAACTTTAAATGTATATAATATTGGTCCACATTCTGTCTGGTCTTGAAAAGTGGTGCCTAAGTCCACAATCCTTACTGAGGTAAAACAGAATAAACCAGGCACCAGGGTGCAGGAGGAAAACCTCCAACATAGCCGAGGGATGCACAGATGAGCGGGGCACACATTTTATTACAAGAACTGAGGCAATATAGTTTTGTGTTTGGCTGAATTTGACATTGCTTATGTTTTACTAAACGTTTTCCTCTGGGTGTATAAATGTCAGTGCCAATAAAAATTGCGTTTCCGAAATTCCAAGCAAGGAAAAGCCGTTTAATTGCAGGAGAATAACACTGAATAAGTGATGAATGGGTAGAATTTTCTTTCTTTGGAAACGCCTGCATTTTTTAAAGCACTGGAAATCATTTTCTTTGAAAACCCATGTCTATTACAAAATTCAGAAAATCTGGACTATAATGCCACCTAATTGGTTTTAATCACTTGCTATATCACAACCTGTGCCATTTCATTGTTCCATATGTCAGTAAGGTTGCTGCATAAATTGATCCTGCGTTGTAGATTAATTCCTGTGGCCTTAACTAAAAGATTTTCTTGCTTCCGCATTATGCTCTCATCTGGACTTTTATGCCAGAGTTGTGTAAACGTCATCCTGTATTGTGCTACGAAACCTATGTGTGCTGTTCTGTATAGCTCTCCCTTACCTATTAAGTTGTTTATTTTTCCATATGCCCTCACCTCTTCCCCTTGCCCCTCCAGTATACCCCCTCCTAGCAGCCTAGATCACACTATGAAAATTCCCCTACGAAAAATACGGTAATAGTGCCCACACCGCCATGCGCTCCCCCCGCTTGCAATACACACTTACATTTCCCAACAGAAACTCAGGAGGCATGTTTATGGGAAAGAACTGCTGCAGGTTTATTTCATACAACATAAGTATGGTATGACGTTCGTTATGGTGGGTCATCTTACAGGCGATCCAAAAGCAGCAGCCCCTCGCTGTCCCGCTTGCCTAAGGAGCCATCTTGCACGGCGAGACGATGCTCTGACGGTGCCTTTATTCCACTTTGTTAAACTCCCGCCCTGCCCCCCCTGTCAGGGCGGGGCGATGGGGCACACCCCCGATCGGTTCAGGCCCCCCGACCGCCCGAAGGACTAACGGGGCGCCGTCGCGGTTTCCCGGAACCTCCTTCGGCTCCAGGTCCCTGGCTCAGGCACCCTTACTGTGCCAGGCAGAGGTACCCTTACTGTACCATTCTGCCGCAGAGGTACCCTTACTGTCCGTCTGCTTCCAGATCGCCCTGTGACTCCGCCTGCAACACAAAACTAGACCATTAAAATATTCACCAATTCGCACCGCCGCTCTGCTGCTGGGTCAGGGTTCAGGGTGGGAACAGCGCAGAGCCGGGAGAGCCAAAAGGACGGGAGAGAGGCCGAGCACTAGCGCTGGGAACCTAAATACCAGAGGGGCGCACCTCCTCCCACTTGGGACCTCCCCTTGTTAGAATCTGGAGGCGGGCGCCAGGAGGGGCGTTGCCGAGCTGAGTTCGCGCGTCGTGTGGGACTAGGGCGCTGCCCCGTCCATGCTCCCCTGCGGGTCGCGCGGACAGCGGCATAGTGCCCTCACCGCCATGCGCTCCCCCCGCTTGCAATACACACTTACATTTCCCAACAGAAACTCAGGAGGCATGTTTATGGGAAAGAACTGCTGCAGGTTTATTTCATACAACATAAGTATGGTATGACGTTCGTTATGGTGGGTCATCTTACAGGCAATCCAAAAGCGGCAGCCCCTCGCTGTCCCGCTTGCCTAAGGAGCCATCTTGCACAGCGAGACGATGCTCTGACGGTGCCTTTATTCCACTTTGTTAAACTCCCGCCCCGCCCCCCCTGTCAGGGCGGGGCGATGGGGCACACCCCCGGTCGGTTCAGGCCCCCCGACCGCCCGAAGGACTAACGGGGCGCCGTCGCGGTTTCCCGGAACCTCCTTCGGCTCCAGGTCCTTGGCTCAGGCACCCTTACTGTGCCAGGCAGAGGTACCCTTACTGTACCATTCTGCCGCAGAGGTACCCTTACTGTCCGTCTGCTTCCAGATCGCCCTGTACTCCGCCACAGCTCTGGAGGAGGCCCCCGTCGATGACAGAGCCCCCCACCAAACATGCTACTTACAACCTGCCGCTGACAAAGCCTCTTGTACGTCTAGGAGGAAAACATCCATACCAACCCAGACAAGTGCACCCCATCGCTCTCGTAATAACCATCTGTTCTTACTTGTATGAGTGCGTGCCTAATAAACCCCAGCCCCCTTTTCTCCATGAACTTCTGCATGGACCTGTTGACTCTCCTGCGGGACTGTTCTATTGCCACCTGTGATCGTGCGCCCCCCCTGCTTTGCGGGGGACAATTACAGACCAGATTAGCTCAGTAGCTCCTAGCTTTTTCGTTATAGCGGCCACGCCCTTCTGCATGGCCTGGATCAGGGCCCTCCTCCCTACAGCGGCCAGATCGTTCCCTCCTAAGTGTATAATGAGAATATTGGGAGGGCCGGCCTGTACTACCAGGCATTGTTCAAGCTTCTTTTCCAGCTGGCCCCATCTCATACCCGGGAAACCCAGCCACCGAATTTGTGTCCTTGCAAAAGCCAAATTCCATCTTTTGGAAATCGCCCATCGTTCCAGCCTGGGAACGTAAGAATGGCCCCTCACCCACACGCAACAGTCCGCTGCAAAGGGACAAGGCAATTATTACCACCACGCTACAGGAGAGAGAGGACCAGAAACCGTCCAACTTATTTTGTTTATTGGGTACACGCTGGTACATAATACTTGTAATTAGTGAACACTGCACACTCCACTCAAGAAAGACGTGATGTGACAAAACATTGTCGATGACAGAGCCCCCCACCTCAGAGCTCCCTAGTCACATCTCACAGCTTCTAGTGCCTCCCGCACGTTAAGGAGAAACATGTCCTTCCTGACTTACACTTTCATAGTTATGTTCACGTTATCCTTGGTGTCCTGACAATGGGGTCACCACAAGAATGAAGGAATAAAGCACGGTGTCCCACCTCAGCCGTTGCACATTTCGTGGGGTGCAAACCTACCGATGGCGGGACCCTGTTATGCACCTGTGACCCTAGATACTTATACCAGTGCTGGTATCGACTACTAGAGTGGGTCACATGTCTAGCTATAGGCTTCCAGGATTCGCTGGGGACCCGTCATGTCCCTGCTATCAGCCCTAAGTAGTGGTTGTCCCTGACCTAGTGAGGCGCACAAAGGCCATCTCCCGCCTTGGGGACTCTCTCGCCATTCTGGCTTTGGGCTTGAGCATCCATTTCTTGGTGCATGCTTGCAACCTTATGTAATTACCTTCGTTGAGTGGGCCCCCCGACTGGCAGTAAGCTTGGCTAAGGCCCCACGAAATGACCTGCCTGTGCACACCAGTCCAGCTATTCCCTAGGCGTCCTGCCCCTAGCTACCAGGCTTACCACTCCAGGCATGTCACTAATTGTCCCCATCATGCGTTGAAGCCTCTTATGGAAACTACTTAGCCAATCTCCCTACACGTTCCCCGTGCGGAGTGGCTGGTATGTCCGTCACGTGACCCGTAGGTTTGAGGCAGCCTTTGTGAGATAACCCACTCTTGGAGTGTGCCCCCTGCGACACTTCACCTTGTGCCCTATGTTCCCCCAACATCACTGAAGGGTCACCTAGGATCAGGTAAAAACCTCCTCTATTCTAGCCGGTGGGACACTTCCTAATTTCCGTACCATTGGTGAGCTGCTGCTGTGTCGCAGCACAAAAACACATCACCCTCCCCTACTTGAATGCAAACCTATTTAGAATTGTGCTTGTCATGACTCTTGAAGCATGAGCATGAGAGGGGTGGCCTGTATCAAACCGAAACTGCTCCACCCAGGGGAGAGGGGGGGGGGCAACTAAGCCTTTACCTAGGGCAACTGATAGTCATACTGCCTGTGCTGTGATGCGCGAATGCATCCCTACCCTCAAATCTTACAAATAGCAGCGTAAGAACGCGCCAGCTCCGGCGCCGGACGGGAAAGAGGCCGAGCACTAGCGCTGGGAACCTAAATACCAGAGGGGCGCACCTCCTCCCACTTGGGACCTCCCCTTGTTAGAATCTGGAGGCGGGCGCCAGGAGGGGCGTTGCCGAGCTGAGTTTGCGCGTCGTGTGGGACTAGGGCGCTGCCCCGCCCATGCTCCCCTGCGGGTTGCGCGGACAGCGGCATATGTTATGTTATGTAGACTGCCCGTGAGGGTCTCCAGGCGATTGAGCAGGTGAGTGGCCGTACGAACCCCACAGATTTATTTGAAGAGCCTGGACTTCAGCTTCTTACAGAACTCAAGAAATGAGGAGGGGGGTCCTGATGTGCTGGGGGAGGTCGTTCCATGTTTTGGGTGTGATGTAGGAGAAGAGCGACCTCCTGCTTTCCTTTTGTGAATGCTGAAGGTGCATTCAAGCGAGAGGGAGCTAGATCGTAAATCTCTGGCTGGCTGGCGAAAGTGTGCATTGTTAAGTGTATGTTGTTCCAACATTGTGTAGGCAGGAGCGGTCGGTGGTGAGAGTAGCTGCCGGGTGGTGACGTGGGGAGGGGCAGGGTGGGGAGTAGTATTCAATGGATTATGGAGGATTACAGGTAAGTAAACATATAAATAAATAAAACGAATTCTGTTGCGGGCACTCCATTCCCAAATGCGATGCAGTGCATGCAACGAAATTCGTTTTCTTTATTGATATGTTTACTTACCTGTAATCCTTCGTAATCCATAGATTACTACCCTGCCCCTCCCCCTCCCCACGTCACCGCCCGACAGCTACTCCCACCACCGACCGCTACTGTGTGTAGGGCTTTGTATGTGTGAGTGAATAGTTTGAATTGGCTGAGTTTGTGGATGGGGAGCCATTATAATAATATGTCACAATATAACAAGTGCATTTGTAAAGCTCACGTTCACTCACATAGGTATCTCGGCGCTGGATAACCAATGTTTATTGCTACCCAACTCAATGGTACTTAGCAGTACATATTCAGTATCACATTTCTATTTGCAACAACTGGAAAATGGCTCTCTGAATATTTCACAAAATTAGAGCTAAAAGCACCCAACTATGAGATCTCAGGGCGTTTCCATTACTGCCGTTTTCCTATTCAAAGGGGCAGGGATCTGTTTCCCTTGATGGCGCTAGGGCCCGTCACATCCTTGCTACACCACTGGTTGCCATGTCCTCTCCAACTCCTGATCAGGCATATACAGGGAAGGTTTGAGGTCCTTGAGAGAAAATTATGAGGCCATGTGAAACTCTTTAAGGACCTCCGCTCTTCTTTGGCCTACTTTTTCGGGTGATCTGATTCACTCCGTCCCTTTGGACAATTAGCGGCTGCATGTGTTTATGGTTTTGATGGGAATGTGCTCAGTGTATCTCTGGGCTAGTCAGTAATCATGAAAAAATGAGGCGGACAGTGATTGAACTATGTCTGCAGGGAAGGGCTAGTCCATCATGTCTGTTGTTTCTATGCGTTGCCCAGCAGAGCCAGGTTTGGTTGTGCACTACCATACATGCTAAACAAAACTGATTCCTTCTATCAGGAGTCATGGACTAGTTCTCCCATCTGGAGACAGGTCTTTTCCTTGCTTACTTTGTAGATCGCCTCCAATATAATGTTGATTCTTCCTGATGCTGTATCCCACCCAAACTCAATCAACTTTGCAGCGGAGGATTTGAGTTCCATTCCCATCTCTACCTATGACTAATCTGTGTGATTCTATATGGCATTGTCATTTTACTGAAGTCATTCAGATAGTGCAAGCTACATCACACTTACTTTGTCATCACATGCACAACAAATGTAACAAAAAGCAGTATTACATGGCAGTTCAATACCAGCCTCAATGACATGCCTGATAGTTTCATCAGAGTCTTTAATCCTGATAAAATTACATGAAGGGAATGAAGATCCTGCAATACTGCACTACTGCAATAGTGCATCCTGTAATAGGGAGAGGATGTAGCCTAATGGTTAGGGCAGTGGACTTCAAATCGGGGGAAGCAGGTTCGAGTCTCGGCAATGACGCTCAACATCCTGTGATTCTGGGCAAATCACGTAATCTCCCCATGCCTATCAATAATTAATATGTCCTCATGTATAGCAACTAGTGCTCATGTAAAGCGATCTGATACCCGATTTTGGGTCAAGTTTGCGCTAAATAAAAGTTCGCGAAAAGAAAAAATACATCGTACATTACTAAAAGGAATTGCTTTTTGTTCTTGGGCCTAGAAAAGAGACCCATAAGGCAGTGGGTAGCAGTGGAAGTATCCATTCTCTCAGTGGCCTGTTCAGTGCCAGACAAGACAACCCTCCACAGTTGAGCTTATCCAGAACTCAAATGCCAAATCTAAATAAGACCCTTATTAGTTGAAAATCTGGGGCCGATTTGAAAGCACATTGCGCCGCCGGTGGGTCACTTTTTTTGGCGCAGCGGCGACGCAATGGGCTTGCCAATATTTACACGACCATGTAAAGTCACCCTGCTGACTTTTCATGGCCTTGTAAATATAGTTCCCTTTCATGCATTACTCTGCATGAAAGGGGCGTTCCATGGTGTAGCTGTAGGTGTCTCCACGCAACATCCATGGAACTTGACGCATTCCCATATTTACAACATTTGTAGAACTGGTAATGCGTCAGAATCCTACGCCTCCCCATAGTAGTCGTAGGAATGGCTCAACAAGGAGAAATACTTTTAGTTCTACTAGTTTCTTCCTTTTTCTATGCTTGCTGCTTTCTACAGCATGCATAGAAAGAGGAAAATGCCATTAATGGTTGTTTTTGTGCCTGACAACGTCCCTTCCTGCACAAAAACAATCATCCCCGCAGCGAAGACGCCTTTGCAAAATGACACATGGGGGGCTATGCTGGCATATGGCTGCCAATTGTGCACCAGTGCAGGGGAAAGCACAGGGACGTGTCATATTATGGTTAATACGACACATCCTTGTGCTCTGAAAATGCGGCAGCACGGCGCAGTTAAATGGCTTGCGGTGCTGCGCTGCGTCGTTTTCTTGTAGATGAGGCCCTGAGCCTGTCATATTTTCCAGTCATTTTCAACAAACTAGATAAAGGACATGTTTGGTCCACAGGTCGGTTCTTTTAACTCACATCATGTTTACTGCAGTGCAACCTTCACATGAGGCAATTACGAGTTATGTTACGATTCTGTCTCCACCAACTTGCAGTTCTAATCGTCCACCACCCAAATTGTAAAGAAAACGTACTTCGAAAAATTAGCAAGAAGCTGATTAATACAATTCATGGCTGAGAAAGAACAAAATAGCAATTTGCAGGAAGGGAGTTTAATAAAAGCAATAGAATTTCTCAGACAAAATGGAGTAAGGCACAGGATCCTTAGATAACAATCTGCAGAAACATGGAGAGCACTAATAGGAATCTAGAAGTCCTTGAGTATGCTTTACATATGCCGGTTTTGGCCAGTCTAGCAAAACACATGTTTCTAAGACCCTGGAGACATTAATCAAAAATATGTCACACATTAGCTATGCGGATAAGCCTGCCTGATGCAGTAGTTGGTGGTCCCAGTGCATGGGGCAGTTGTCCACATCACTTAAAGTTGCAGACCTGGGAGAACCAAGGTAATTGATTATTAACCAAGACATATGACTGTAGAGACCTATAATTTGCTATGGCACCAGAGGTCAGAGTAGTACAATAAGTGTGTTTCTCACTCTAAGTGGCCCTATGGGAGCGATAAATAACAGAGCTGTGGTTTATGAAGCGTTGGCACTCATGGAATTGGAGGTGTGGTCTTCCCTCTGTGCGGTGAAAATGGTATTATTGATTTTCAAGCAGTGCAATGATAACTTCTTGGGTTTGTTTTTCTCTTAGAATGTGAGGCGGGTTATTATGGCGTCGGCTGCAAGTTCAGATGTGATTGCCAGTCTGGCGTGTCCTGTCACCACGTGACCGGCGAGTGCCAGACAGAGTGTCCGAGTGGCTACCAGGGAGAGGCCTGCGACCAAGGTAAGGCATTACTGTGCAATGTGGGGACAAATAGAGTAGAGCTGTGTTGACTACCTATCAGCATTGTACCATTCCTTCTGGAACATACATGTAATCTTACACTCCTGCTTACACTCTTCAGGCAGGACTGATCAGTCAACCAAGTACTGGGTAAGAGCCTGAACTCTCAGTAAACACTGAACACATTACAAGGATCTCCTTGACCTACTGTTCCTATGCTGTCTTATCGCTTTGCTGGTTTCACCTTCATCAGTAATGTACTCTATTCATGAATTTCACACTATCCTGGTGGACCATTTATGAAAGTCACTGACCTCGTAGGGATTGCAAGATCCATGGTAATTGCAGGTCTGGTGTTTTTCACCTGGATAGTGAGCCTGCTTAAAAGATCAAAAATGTCCAGGCAAAACTCCAGGGAAAACTGGGATAGGTATGCAGGAATCTGGTCTGGTCATCAGTCTTTAGGAGACACTCAGGTCCAGCTTGTAAGAGAGGGTAATTCAACCCCCCTCACAGTGCCAGGTACTCCAGTGGTGGGAGAGCTCATCTTCTTTCAGAATTGGCCCTAGATGTTTAAACGTAAGAATGTTCATGACCTACAGACACAAGGTTACCAGATAACTCCAAGCCACTGGGACATCTTACAATTTCCTTTAACAAATCATCGTTTTCTGGGAGTTGTAGTGTTGGTTCATTTCTGTTTTACTAATTAAACTAACCCACTTAAAAGCAATGATATGAATATGTAAAGCCAAGGATGGGAAAAACTGTATCTTCTTGATATGTTAACTGGTAATCCTTCAAAAATATTTACCTTGTCAACTCGAATACTCTGTAAACATTTTATGGTGGTAATATTTTAAACTGTGATTTCACATAAATGCCTCACTGAATGTTTGTCAACCTTATTTTAAAAACCCGCCCTGCAATTCTATCTTAAATGCCAAATGTCAGATTACTTGCCATTTCATCCTTAACTGATGATCAGACATGTACTTGGATGGCTTGTGATTCGTGAGCGATTTGGGAAGCCATGTGTAAATCTTTAAGTACTACGGCTCTTCTTCGGCCTACTGTTCTGGTGTATCTGATTGGCTCTGTTTCTTTAGACAATTAGCCCCTACATGTGTTTATGGTTGTGCTGGGAATGCGCCAGTGCCCTCCAGGCTAGCTATTACTGATACTGAAAACAGTGGCAGGCAGACAGAGATTAAATTCTCTCTTCAGGAGAGCATGTTTAGGCTGCTTATAATACTTAGTATCTACCAAGTAGAATATTTGCCTTGCTGGAAACTATTTCTGCAGAACTAAAAAACTTGTGTGGTACATACAGGACACAAATTGTCAACTGTCATCTGTACACAGAGCTACTCTTCAATACAAAGATTTATAACATGTTCAATATCTCTACACACTTATGATGCATTAGAAACACATGCATTTTGTAAACACTTACACCCATTAGCTGGACACAGGCTGTACAAAATAAGGTAGAAAAGTAATACAATAATTGCCCACGACTATGTAAACTATAAAAGAAACTAACACACGCATTCAATGATGTCCTCAATGATGTCATTTAAGATGTCACCAGTGATGTCATAAATGATGTCATGGAACGTGTCACGAGCGATGTAATATGTGAGGTCATAAGCAGTGCATGGCAAAGGCACTAGTTATAGTTAACTCTGCTAACTATGTAGGGTTAACCATAATCCCCAGGGATCACATCCCTCCGGGGCTAAATACAATTAAAAAAAAGGGCGGTGAGGCCGAGCGGCCCTCTTCCCAAGCCTTCTTGGGCCTCCGGGAACCCCATTCACTAGACCAAAATTTAAAGGGAGGGGGTTGCGCAATGATATGCAATGATATTATCAATTATGTTATGGAAGATGTCATGAGTGATGTAATATTTGAGGCAATTAGCAGTGCATGGCGAGGGTGCAGGTTATAGCTATCTAGCCAGTCAATCTAGTCTTGGAATAAAGTCTATGGAATTAACAAAGATACCACAGTGAGGCTTGCAAAAAGGGTCTTCTTTTATATCCTCTTAATCACCCAGTCCCATATTTTCAACAGTAAGGAGACCAGATAAGGTCCATGTTGCCTCATCCTCT
Organism: Lissotriton helveticus; assembly: GCF_964261635.1. Classification (NCBI taxonomy): domain Eukaryota; kingdom Metazoa; phylum Chordata; class Amphibia; order Caudata; family Salamandridae; genus Lissotriton; species Lissotriton helveticus. Next base: position 360,878,483 of record NC_136065.1, on the reverse strand, counting down.
AAAGACCCAGAAACAGGCATCTGAGCTGCGCAATCACCGAGCAGCCCGCAAATAATTTAGTTTCCCTTCCTAGAGTGCTTGGAAGCAATTCAGAAGGAATTGTAGTTGAGAGGCAGTGTAATAATACTTCATGTCTGGGAAGCCAAAACCACCCATTTTATCTGGGAAGTTAAATGTATCAATTTGATTCTTGGTTGAGAATCTGCACATATGACGTTTGAAAGTATGCTCTCCATTTTAAAGGACGTTACTCTACCCAGCAGAGAAAACATCTCCTGGAATATATAAAGACATCTAGGTTGATCCACCATCTTTATCAGGGCTTTATTCACTGTCAAGAAAAGGAGCAGCCAAGACCAGAATTCCACAGATTTTCATATTTCGCATGATCCAAATGAGGCATAATATGATTTTTGAGTCAAGTATCTAGTAAACGTCTAGATAAATAAAATCAGTAGTTTGCCATTATAAACCCAGGTCTGGAAATACAGTGTCACCTGACCATGGGCACAGGCCCAATGGGAAAATCCATGACTTTGACTAATTTGTACATTCACCATTTCCATCATATTAAACAAACCAATGACTTTAAAGGATGTATTAGTACCCCACCATGTTAGTGACTACTATATTGCTCCCATTGTCTCTGTTCACTCCTACTGCCACTACCCTGTCTTTGTGAAGCGCTCTGATATCTGTAAGGATCTTGTTCGCGCTATATAAAACTCTGAATAAATAAATAAAATAAATAAAATAAATAAATAAATAAATGTGCTTATAACAGGAAACCACAAGTCCCAGAATGCAAAGTGGTCTCCTTCTAAAAGTGCCAACACTGACTGAAGGTGTCACCTGACTTGAAAACACTTGACAGCTCGTAAGGAATACAGACAACTGCAATACTTTATTCAGAGGCTCTGGGGAAGCACACAGACATACTCCGCAACCTCTAGGATGGAGAAGAACACGAGGATAGGGCCGTCGCTTTCAGGGTACTCATCCGCACGTGACCTGCTGCCTTGTTGGTTGAGCTTCTCAGCACCCCTCACCTCGGCCCGCTTGCATGCTGAGTTGTCTGGACTGAGTAGGCTGCCCAGCAGAATGAAGAACTGCTGCTGCTCCTCCATGGCTGCCTAAACCAAAGAGACTAGAGCAGGGGGAGAGATGGGGGACACTGGTGTGTCTGCCAAAACCTCTCATCGCACGCTTCCGATCCATTGGCCAGTGTCCATACGTCTTGGCCTGTTTATTGGCCGCATGTGGTAAAGGCTGCGGGCACCACTATTGGCAGAAGAATTAGTGTGAAGTAGGGGTGTGCGGAACTCCGCGGAATCTTGCAGAGTTTTTATGCAACTTCGCAGAATTCCAAAAAGTAAAACTCTGTGAGTTCCACTCACCCCTAGTTGCTACCATGTGCGTCTAGTCACCACAATTAAAGTGTAGCAGAAATATCATTACATGCTCCTCGACCCGCCGACTCCCCGCCACCCCCTTTGACATAGCAGAGTTGACTCTGCGTCTTTTGGCTTGACAACACCCTCTTTGTTTCTGAAAAGGGGCTAGCAGAAAGGCAAGGACGGTCCAATAGAGAGAGTAAGTGTGACATACTTTCTTTTCCAGTCACTGGGTTCATCACATGTAAGTCCAGGGATGACAAGGATTGTGCCAGTGGTGCCAAAAGTCAAGCAAGGGTTAGCACCTGGTACCCCTTGCCACCACCAATGAATGCCTAAGCATACTACAACATTTTTATTTGTTACTGCTTGGAATGAAGCCTTCTTGCTGAGGCGGAAAATGTGTACATCTGAATTCACCATAATTTCCAATGGGACCTTCTTAGTGTTTATTGCCACAATAAACCAAACATTTTTGGTTCAGATGACTTCTGAAGCTCAGATTTATGGTCAGAGGTATCCTCACTATGCTAACGCAGCTGTTCCTTGGGAAAACAGTTACATTACTGAAGCTGTCATGTTGTATTGAAATACAGACTGTGGATTTTGGAGCATTCATCTAATAAATAAACGTTTGGAGAAACTTTCAAGGAGAGACACTGTTGCTTAAAAATGTAGAGGGGGATTTGGTCCGCTTTGATGCGAATCCAATTTACGACAGCGAAAACAAATTGTGGCGTTGCATGTTCTCCTGATCAGCCTTGGCTCCCGCCACCTCCCGCTCTATAACCGCTAACATTTCTGACATTCTGAGCCTATTACGTTGTCAAAAATAGCCATGTACTCCACAGTGTCCGGCGAAGATGCTCACCCCCTACAGGTGCAAAATGGCCTTAGGTGAAATCACAGGTTCCACCAACAGCAGGTTGGTATAGACAGGGCACACAGATAATCACATTCTATGGATGCTAAATTTACTATCACGTGACTGGTTCTTTCCCAGCCTGCAGATCTTTTAACAAACCACCTTCTAGAATCTCATGATTTAAGTCTCTAATGCATATTCGATCTGAGATTCAATTTGCTTGACATCAATAAACTAATACTTGAACAATAACTTTATTGTGCAGTCTAAAATGTCATCAACTGACTTTGATGAAGTATTCTTCTATTGAAATACTCCTTGAATGAGATGAGGTTTGCACATTAGAGAAGCACCTGAAAGGGTCGTTGCTCTTATAAAAAGGTTAAAAGATTCTCAAAGAGATGAGGAAGAACTAGTTATAAAATGTGAACTATTTTTGTTGTCTGATGCCCCCTACTAGCCTCTATGTCGGTTGATGACATTTGCATTTAAAAAACACTACAATTGACCTACATGCTTTGGTCACATTGGAGATGCTGCATGTTATGGAGATGTTGGACCTAAGTCTCAAAGACATTTCCATGTGTATGTTCAATTTTTCGCATGCAGATGGCTAGATTTAGGAGTGCTAATTCAGGTTTTATGGTCACAAATGCCAATTTGCACTTGAAAATACACTTAATAATGCGTAATCTTATACCATAGGTGTTTAATGATATGTGTGAATAAGTCTGCTCCCCGGCAAGAATGTCCTAGAATGTATACATTTATTAGAATTCACCTACATTTTCCTGGCCAGTTATCCCCCTGAAAGCGGCTGAGATTTACTCCTGTTACCAACAGGGTGGGAATGGTGGTGCACAGCCACCAAATAGGTGCAGGAGTTGTTGGGTGCTTTTCTCGAATGGACAATCTTTTTTTTTTCATGGATGAAACAAATTATGGGTGTGTTCGTGAAAGATCTGCGATTAGTACCGGTCTATACTTGAAACAATATGGCGTCTCCAGGCATTCATTTAGTTTAAGTAGTGTAATCTGCATTCTGCTGCAGGACATGAACTTGCAGATTGACTACCTGTGGCTTGAAATAAATGTTGGCACCTTTAATTCAAAAGCATAGGTGCTGAAGGAAAATAAATAGGTTAGGTAAAAACACAGAAGAAGTAACCCACATAAGAAGGCAGAGAGCAGCTTTAAGGCCCCTGAACATTGATTTTGTTAAAGTACATTTTAGCAATACTGTTGCAGGCACTGTAGTCCCTGAGGGGACGTGTCACAGGAAATAACAGGAATATTTTTCATGGATTGAGGCAGCCGGTCGTGCCTGGAAACAATCAACTCACCAAGGCAGTCATCTGTCCCCACTTAACCAGGGCAGAAGCAGAGAGCTCTTGTGTTTGTCTCCAACCTCGAGTGGCTTTCATTCCCTTCTCATGCTTCCCCTGTGGACGCATTCTGCTTTTGCTCCCTTTCTGCTTCCTAAATCCTATTATATTAAAGCATCATTGATTCCCAAGTCAGTCTCAGACCTTGTGTCATCGCCACATAACATCTTCCCTGACCTCCGTCTTCGATCAAAACATCTGCTCAGGGGCTACCCTAACAACGATGCATTTGTACGGTGGAACTGGGCCCCAGTATCTAATGGGCCACTATACCTCATTTCCTTTTCATTAGGGTCCTTGAGTGTGGCTTAACGGCCAGAACGGCTGACTTCAAAGCTGAGGAACCTTGTTAGAGTCTGGTGGAAGACTCAAACATCCTGTGATTCTGGGCAAACCACTTAATCTCCCCGTGCCTAAAAATAAATGTGTCCGTCTGTAATGCAACTGGTGCTCTGATACCTTCAAGTCGAGTTCACGCTATATAAAACTGCAAAAAATAGAACCCTTGCGGCAACACTGCAGTTGCTGCCACAGCAGTCGGTGTTACACCTTAATCAGTTAGTACTGGCAAGCTACAGACTGTAAGGGCTGCTACCAGGGAGTAGTGGTGGGGCGGGCAGGGGAGGGGGGGGGGGAGGTGAGTGTGACTAAAAAATAGAAAAGGGGGGAAATAAGAAAAAAATGCTTACCTTCCCGGCGGCTGGCTCTCCAGCATCCTCTTCATCCACCTGCATGACACGACTCACATAGGAACAGGAAGCACCCACGCTCCCTCCCCTGAGCCTTATGCTGCAATGCAGCTTTGTGATTGGTCTGTGTGCCATGGTTCGGCACTCAGAAGTGGAATGGGGACCTGGGCATGTTACTCATCAGGCTGTGTAACCAGGGCCTGGCAGGGAACCAAAAACAGGCCCTGGCAAAGTGCTTGGCCTGCCCCTCTGGGGTTGAGGGGTGCGGCCCAGCTGTTTGCCAGTGCCGGTTTCGGCCGATTTTGTTACAGGGGCCGGTTTTGCAGCTATGCAGCAAAAACGGCCCTGTAACAAAAATAGCCCCCCAGGGGCCCAAATCCGGCCCCCACCCTTGCGGCCCACCGGGGGAATGCCCGGTGCCAGCTACGGCCAGTCCGGCCCTGTGTGTAACGCAGCTGGTGGGGAACATGCAAAGTGTGCATGGCTGTTTGACTGGCACAAAACGGCCGACCAAACTGTCATGCACAATTTAGAGTATGGTCTTCACTCCTTCCCCTGCTCCGTGGACGGCACAGCCCAGCCCCTCCTGCACCTTTAAAGCACACAACTATAGTGAAATATAAAGCGTTAATAACACTGTTCTTGTACATTCCTTGTGGGGCGATGCTCCTCTTCCTTAGCAGAGGAGCCGCCACTGCTACAGGTGTTACTGAGCTCCCGAGTCACAGGAGGGCAAGTAGTGGCATCACTTAAAGTGCGCATGATGGTGCACCGGCCGTCTCTGCATGTTCTCCACGCAGGCTGTATTACAGTCTGCGTGGAGAATATGCACAGCCTGCCAGCCTCTGTCTAAGGCAGCGTTGTGATTGGTCAGGGGATTCTGGAAGGCTGTGTCCTTCCTGCATAAGGAGGACGGAGGATAGAGGAACAAGAGGCGGCGGCTGATGGGCGGCGGTATTGGTAAGTGCTTTTTAATTTATTTTTATTATTTCCCACTCCCTCCCTCCGTCCCCCTCACCCTCCTGCCCCACTACCCCCCTGCATCACCACCCTTGTTGGGTAGCAGCCGCTACTGTGTCTACCACCCATCAGTATAGGGCCTTCCAGCATGTCCATGCCAAGCAGGTGATGGGCCACAGCAACAGCACTTCATACTGCGCACACAGGTGCTCCAATTCAAAGGGGTTCTGGTGATGGGACAGGAGCTACCAATCTCTCTATCAGGGAAGGACACATACAGGAAATGAGCAGGAAAGAATTTGCACTAACTGCCAAAGAGGACTCTGCCCAGCTAAGAACAAACATAACCCAATGAGAGGTGGGGTTTGGGTGGGCCTTTGGAATATGTCTTCCTGATATGACTTAATGGATGGCTCGCTGCATTGCTGTTACGACAAATGCAAAAGATTTCATCATCTTGAAAACCCATCAGCAGTTAACAAAGTGACCATGTCTTCAAAAATGAGTGATGGACACCAGCAACCGCCAGCACACATTATGCACTGAGCGGCATATTTATTAGAAAGCCACACAGCGCAGCAAGATGACTTGTTGTGCTGTGTTACAGGGAAAGGGCGGGAATGCACCGTATTTAAAAGAATACAGTGCATTCCTGCCTTTGTCCCTATGCTGGTGGTGTTTCGACTGCCTAGTGCCAGCTCAGGCATCCTTTCACTGTGGTGCAAGGGTGCCTCCGTTGATTGCAGGATTGCTTTTGTGCAGGAAGGTGCATTCCTCTTTCTATGTGTGTTGCAAAATGCAGCATACATAGAAAGAGGAAGTAACGAGGAGAAATGAATATATTTCTCCTCGTTATGGCTCCCCTGGAAGGCAACATTTTTTGGCACATTCTCAGGTTTAGTCCGCTAAATCTGGGAACGTGTCAAAATCCATGGTAGGTACGTGGCAACAAATAAACACAAAGGAAGGTCCCAGGGGAATTTTTAATGACCCTGACTGCTAAACCCCCTGACTATCAATAACACCAACAAAAATTAGCAGTGAGTCAAAAGTAACCAATCAAATTATGTACCCAGCTGACGAGGAATGGGAAAAGCTAAGAGTTCGAACGAGTTCCCATCAGTCCACCATTGAGACCGCCCTTCATCATTTGGGATCTCTTGTACCTTTCAAGATTGGGAATCCACAACAGACATGGCAGATTTAGGTAACCAAGTCAGGAGTGTCCCAAATGAAGTACCACAAATGTGAACAAGGTGTATCTAGTGTGGAACTGAATAGCAGTGCTGAAAAGTGTTAAGTGAAAGAAAAAGAGAAAAAGCTCTAAAATTAGGTAGTGATTGGGAAAAAAACTTTTAATATGCACCCTCACACTCCTAAATCAATAAAAACAGTGCAACTAGTAGTATAACAAATAACTACTGATAAAAGTATTAGGTCGACATGTTTCTGCAGTTACTGGAGCCTGTGGGTCTACATCTGCTTCCTCAGGACCATTAATGCTACTGCTATATATTAAAAAGGTAAGTAATATCACCTGATATGTGTAAATCTACTCGTCTTCCCAACTTTGAGTCCAGCCAGGATAGAAAGAGGAAATATATGGGTACATAAAAGAAAGGTAAAACAGAAAAACACAGTAAATAGTAGTATCACTGTGTCTTGATTGTAATGTAAACAATTTGACACAAGCCATTTGTTGAATATCGACAAGTGCTGGATAATCACAGTTTATCACAAGTGTATGAACTTGAATTCACTCACCCATTTGTTGGGAAGGAACAGCCCCACCTCACCTGGCACCAGCTCAGGTAGTAGGTGCACCGCGCTACAGTAAAAAGAGAGGTATTATTTTAGAAAGATACCTCATATTCCACATTCCACCGGTCTCTCACACGCCGCAAACGGCGCTGCACTCTCTCATTAATTAGATCTTAGTCATCCTATTGTGGAAACACAGCGCGATATAGTAAAAATCGCTGGCTCCATTCTCAGAATAAGTCATGCTCGCCAGTTCGATGGCCATATCTCTGAGGAGGCTCACATAACTGGTCACACACACCCCCCCTGACGATTGAATTAGGGTACGATATATACAATAACCCGCATTGTGCCGCTACAGCTCCTTAGTGTGTACGTGCCCCTTACCTCTCCGTGGGTACACCGGTCGTCCCTCTGATTCTGTACGTGCAACAGCCACACTACACCCATGGAATTCCTTCCCAGGGCAGATTAACGCAACACAGTGATTTGCATGACATTGATTTAGTACTGATTTATTAAGCCACGCAAGGTGGCCTTGCGTGGCTTTATAAATCGCATTCTGGACTTGCGTCGCTCTTGCCCCACATTGCGTGGTGCGAGAGAGACGCAACTCCTCTCATATATATGCCCCTGAATCTCTGGGACTTCTTGTCTCTATCAGACTATGGTTGCTTGAAGTGGCTTGTTGTGCTCAGTGAATGAAGAGTTAAGACATTGATTGATCCAGCCTCACTGGTTTTTCAAGTGTTCTATGCTGTCTAGTTACCTCCAAAATGCCAGACTGCCTCTGATCCAAGGTGGGTGCTGTTTCGTGTGCACCTGGTGATTACAGGGATCGCTTTCCCCTTGTTCAGTTATGTTCAACTTGGTGAGTGCCAGAATATCACTTGCTTCCAGTCGTTCTCTATTGAGTGATTATTGACTAGCACTGAGGCTGTCCCACCTCTTGTATAGCTTTATAGCACTCTGCCGATGGGCTTACCGGTTGTTAAACGCCCTGACCCCGAATTATAGGCCCGAGCTGCATGCTAGGGCCTCTAACGAGGGAGAGGGATTTTTATCAACTGGTATAGCCCAATGCAAACATTGGAATTTTGGAGCAGAAGGCTTATACCAGCCATTATAAGCCCAGAGCTACTACATTGTCTTCAATCGAGCTCTCAACATTTCAATGTTCTAATATAGCCTTATAGCCCGCCGTAGCGGTTTATACCAGCTATTAAATGCCTGCTCCAGCCTTTAACAAGGGAGCAGGACTTTAATAGCCTTATAGCCCAGCTACAAAGGGCTATAAGGCTATTAGAACATTCTGCCACTAGAGGGCAGAATGTTCTAACAAATAAAACAAAGGCCTCTCTGAGCCCGAGGGGGTTTAAATCCCCTCGGGCTCCGAAAAGCCTTTGTAAAACAACACTGGAATCTTGCTTTGCGGGCTTTTACCGGCCCATAAAGTTCGGAGCACTCCATTGTATTCAATGGAGTGCTACACATTCCAATTTTCTAATATAGCCTTATAGCCTGCCATAGCGGGCTATACCAGCCAATAAAAAGGTTGAATGCCTTTACTGGCCAGTATAGCCCAGCTAAGGCAAGATATATAAAGCTATTACAACATTCCGCCCCTAGAGAGCAGAATGTCCAAATTATAAAAACACTGGCATAGGAGCGCAAGGGAGTAGAAAAGTTGAAAATGCCTTTGATTCACAGCTGTTGCTGTGAATCTTCAACATCTAACAGCCACGCGCAGAGCCACGGCTGTTAGCTGTTGAACATTCACAGCAAGAGCTGTTTAACGTTCACAGCAAGAACTGTGAAGGGGAGTGAAGTCCGCCCTTGATTCTCCCCCGTTTGGCCCAAAAACATTTTTGGGTTCAGCTGAACCAGTAAGAACCAGAAACTGAGCAGCATTACCTCGCCAAACCCCTCCGAGGCTCCAGTGCCTTTGAGCTAGGGAGGAGGAAGTCAGCACAACCTCTGCCTTTCCCTATCCCTTTCCCCCTCCCCTGCCCACTCCATGTATTTTGGAAAGGCAAGGGAAAGAAAAAGGCAGAGGCTGTTTATTAGTACATTGAAATGGTGAGAGCAGCGGGCCATTACCAGTTTATAAAGGTCGCTGCTGCTCTATTGTCTTCAATAGACCCCAGCATAAACCACAGCAAGAGGCTCTTCACCATAATGAAGGAGTTCTCCAAACCCGCAGCCACCGGGAATGACATCACCCCCTCCCAAGAACTCTGTGACACCCTGGCAGACTTCTTCCACAATAAGATCTCAGCCATCTACTAGAACTTCAAACCCCATCCCCCAGCTGCAAACAGCATAAGCCTACTCAGACCCACGAACACTAATCCCCTAAAACCTGCTCACCCTTTGGGACCCCAGAAGAACTCAGAGAATCCGCCTCCCGCCATTCACCTCGGAACCCAAGGAGACCATCTGCGGTGACCCACAAGGATCGTCCCTCAGCCCCATCCTCTTCAACACGTGCAAGAGCCCTCTGGCCAACACTGTCAGATCGCACAGACTCAACATCATTTCCTATGCCGACTCCGCCCAGCTCATCCCCTGGCTGTCACAAGACCCCTCCACCACCAGAACCAGCTTCCACAGATGTATGATGAACATCGCCGACTGGATGAAGTACAACTGTCAAAGCTCTACTCGGACAAGATGGAAGTCCTAATCTTTGGGAACAACACCTAGCCATGGAATGACACTTGGTAGCCTGCTGAACTTAGTCCTTCCTCTGCCTGACAGACCAGGCTCACAACCTCGGTATCACCTTGGACAGCTAGTTATCTATGCAGAAACAGGTAAATATAGTCTCGTCTGCCTGCTTCCACACCCTTCGCCTGTGCAATAAGATCTTCAGTTGGCTCACAATCGACACCTGAAGGACCGTCATTCAAGAACTTGTCACCAGCAGGCCTGACTACGATAAAAAAAACAGCAACAATCAGCTCGCCAGACAGGAGGAAACTCCTAATCTGGCGGGTGGTCTGAGCACAGCTTAGGCGTTGCGGCGGTGGGGCGAACCCGGCACCGCACCTCCAAAATTGTAATGTGGTCCTTAGTGGACTCCCCTCAAGTACACTGTCTTACGTGACATGATGTCTCAAAAATCACAATTTTCCTTAACTGATACTTCTTGTATGCAGTTCACATTGAGGTATCTGTTTAATGATGTATTTATTTATTTGTTTATTTATTTCTGTTTTTGTGTAGGACTCCTTCACCTAGATGCATTAGTGCACTTTACAGAAAACTAGAATACGTAACAATAAAAACACTGGAACGTTAATAGGCCGAGTGAGAACACAAGAGTATATATGGATGTGTAAGTATGTGTGTCTGCTTACAGTAATCCATGATACAGATACTACAGTATTTACAGGTTGTGTGCCTGCATTAAGTACATGATGACCGAGGTAGCTTTCACAGTTCTTGTGTGACTGACATCTTTGAGATGCTCTGCCTCCTCCATACAGAACTCCCATCCTCGACCACTTAGGATGGATAATCCTTCCTGAAGTTTGTCCAAGGCCTAAAGTCTCACCTCTACTGCTTTGTATGGCTTTGACTCCTTAGACATCAGTTGGCCTCCTCTTTTATTCTTCGTTGCTGCTCCTCACCAGTCAGATGCCCAGTATTGGCCTGAAGACAGCTCTTCCACTTCAAGTCTTTTTCCACCTATGGGAACATTTTAACTCTTTGCCTATTACTTTGATTTATTGTTCATTTATGGTCACTCTTCCATCTCTTAATCTAACTGGTTAGTTAGGCTGTCTCCAAATCATCTTCATCAAATCCACAGCACCTTGAAGTGACATCTATGGTTCATAGCGCTTTACAAAACGCAAAAGATTAAAATAAATAGCGTGCTACAGATGGAGCAGTGTTTGCGGACTATGTGTGTCTTCTCCAGATGAGATAAATACTGCAGTGTTGCTATGCCTGTGTTTCTGTCTAACCACAATGGATGTGCTACAAGTAATACAGTGAGTGCACTATGTGTGCCTGGTTGCACTGAGTATTTGCTATTGACAGTGCTATATGTTCACCCCTCTGAATTCCCAAACTCCTCCTCACTTACAAAATTTGGCCACATTAGTGACTCTCCTAGAAAGCACATCTAGGGCCTGATTATCAGTACAGGTGGTATTTATCACACATGATAAATAGTGATACCACAAGGTGCGTTATTTATCGAGTGCGATAAATACCACCTTTTACGAGTTGTTGGTGAATGGTATGCGGATTTCAGAGTTTAATGCACAAAATCCGCATAATGTGGTAAATACCGGATGGTTTTTCCCCCCATTACATTTCGGCACATTGACCTGTCTAAATGTAATGAAGATTGAATTATTTAACAACTTCATAAATTGCCAGATTAGTTAAATACCGAAAATATCATAATTCCAATCCGTGCTTAAAGAGGGGTTTACGCACGGGACAGAATTTAATGAGCAACTCGTAATCAGGCCCTAACCCTCATCCAACACATTAGAAAAAAACCAACAAACTTTCATCCTAACCACCAGAAAGGTGTGCAGAATGAATCCTACTCACCGGTTTTGTAAGAACTTGTTTAGCTTGACCAGCAGCTATCTTCACTCTTATTGTGCGGTGAGACCTTGGGGCAGATTTACCAGAAAGAAACGCATCTGTAGAGATGTGTCACTTTCCCTGCGCCAACCTGAGAAACCCTTGCGCCACCATGGATGTGCCTTAATTACAATCCGGCGAACCGTGGTGCAAGGATTGACAGATGCATCACACATCTATTGTCATAAAGGCAATGCATTGGTGGAGTCATGTCGCAAGTGTGACGCAACTCCAGCAATGCTCAAGAATGCCTATTCCTATTGTGCTGCGTCACTGCGTACGCAGGGTATCTTGTAGATTCCCTGCGCCACTTTTACGAGGCCTTCCTGCGTGGAAACGCCCACCCTGCATACATTATACCTGACGCAGGGATAATGTGACGCAGGGCTTTACAACGTTACGCATCTCCCTAGATGTGTCACGTTGTAAATGTGTCGCAACATGGCGCATTGTTTACGACTCCGCTGCGGCATAAAAGTGTGGCAAGGGGCTTGTAAATCTGCCCCCTTGTTTGAGGCTAACAGGCCCTGCCTATAGGGTCCTAGAATCAAGATACATACCCCCACATGCATCATTGTGACATTTTGCACTTCTTAATTTGCGAAAAATAAGGAATCGCAAATTAAGAAGTGCAAAATGCTATGCATCATTATTTTCGGTATTCATTTGTGATTCGGTAAAAATCGCAATTTTTACCGAATCCCAAATAAATACCGAATTCTTAAGTACATTTTCGCAATTCCCATTGATTCCTATGGGCCAAAAGGCCCATAGGAGTCAATGGGAATTGCGAGTGGCACTTTGAAAATTTCATGGGTGCAGGGGGGGGGGTCCAAAGGACCCCCCCATGCACCCCTGAAATGTATTTTTCGCATCATGTTTCACACACACATGTCCTAAGGACATGTGTGTGTGAAACATGAATGTTGAAAAAAAAACATTTTAAGCATTTTAAACACTTTTTCCAAATTTACCGAGTGGTTCAACCACTCAGTAAATTTGGCACCCTAATTGCGAATTTACAGTTTTAAATTTAATGATGCATTGCTTTTAAGAAATCGCACATCTGCGACTTCTTAAAAGCACCCGCAATTTTAGAACTCGCAAACATGTTACGAATTCTAAAATTGCTTCATGCATCCCAAAAAGCACTTTTGCATTCGCAAACGGCCGATTTTAAGGAATCGCACCGTTTGCGACTACAAAAATGCTTGATGTATGTGGGGGTAAGAACAGACCTGATATTTGAAGGGACAAAGCACTTCCACTGGACTGGCAGACCATCCTGTTCCTCCCGCTCAAGCCCCATGGTGCAACCGCCGATGGGTATCCCAACCCTGCCCCAGGGACTTGCTATCGCGACAGGCACCACAGGTGCATACACGCTCCATCTGGCTGATCAGGGGACTGCTCTACAGCCAGAATGTTCTATTTCATGTACCTCAGGAGTGTTCACAGTTCATTAGTAGTTATTAAACAGCCCACACAGAAAATCGAGAACAGCTTGTTCCCCTCTGGGGAGTGCATTCCACTTCAGCCTCACTCACTGGTTGTACAGTTTCATTTATTCACACTCCTAAAAGGCTGGAGTTGTGCAAATTCTTAGAGCCGGGCAGTCATTTTGAATGTGCCTGGAATGTGTAACCCATAAAATGGGACCGACCATCTGGGATGAGGGAGACAGAGAGGAGGCGACAGAGACAGTGGTGCCTCATGCAGACCCAGGCCCTGCATAAGGTGCAGGGCCGGCTTTGGCGCTGGTGGCGCCCGGTGCCACAATCAGTTTTGGCACCCCCCACCCCCATTGACCTCCTCCTCGGATTTCCTGACAACCACTGGGCAAAAGTGCCCCTCATGTCTTCATAGCCCCTCTCTCACTAACATTTCATTTGTTTTAAAGCACTGGTAAAGACTGGTTCTACTAAGAATGTCTATCTACCCAAACAAACACTTTTTAGCAACATTAGGAATAGATAATTAAAGACTGGGGGAAAAATGTAACGTCCTGTTTTCTGCAGTTATCGTGCAGCTCTTTGATGATAGTCGGTAACAGTGGCTGTTGTATATTAGGGATGTATCTTATGCACTGCGGTAACACAAAGACCTCTGTGTCAGCTATCCACACATAATACAGATTTCTGATCTGTATGGTACGTGTTCTTTGCAGCAGGCATATTAACCCTCTACGGGAAACATTGTTTACAACGCGGTGTTTACATGCGTTGCCTTTACAACGATGCCATTACAACGCAAGTCATTACTACGACTTGCGCTGGATGGTGCTGTTGTATAAGGAATATTGTTATTTTATATTCCAACACCTTCCCTACTGTTACGTGGGCTGGTGTTAGAATATAAAATTATAATATTCCACAATCCACGCACACCAACGCAAGTCGTTGTAACGACTTGCGTTGTAATGGCAGCGTTGTAAAGTACCGCGATCTAAAAGATCGCGTTGTACTAACGTACATCCACCCTCTACACAACTGTATGCCACTAGACAAAACTCCGATCTCTCTCTCTTACAGGAAAATTAAACGCAAAAGTTATATTGACATTTTTATTGCTGCCTGAAAGCTGGCTGCACCAGGAACTCTGCAGAGCTGTGAGGTTTCATATTCCCAGGGGGATTGTTTTACTTTTGAAGAAAGTCTCGACCAAGTGATTGTTACATTTTCAATAACCTTCTTATTTTCTGTCCTATCATATTAATAAAAATCAAATGCGTATATCATTTTGTGGTATCATTCTTAATATGCTCAACAAATATGTCTCCATGCCATGTCACGGTGCTCGCAACACATGCAGACAGCCGTCTCTAATCGTAGAGAAGGTAACATTGCTTCCTTCAGTGCGGTGAGATCCCTACACTGTTCCTTTCAGGAAATTCAATTTGTGTTCCGGCCCGAGATTGTCTGAAGCAAATGACATTAGCATTTAAATACAGCTGAACATGTGGTACTCCCTTCATCAACTACCCCTTTCTACCAACCGGAAGTCAATCACATTCCCTGCTGCTGAGGTCACATTGAGGCCCCTGTCCCACACATCTTAAAACCATTACAAAATCCATTAGAAAATATACATTACCCAAAAGAATCTACACTACGCTAATTCCGGTACCCCTTGCTACATTTTAATATTTTCGCTACACAACATTACATCCTGCCCACACACCCCCACTTCACCATAAGGCTGTTGGATAAAAAGATCTCCGCCAAAGAGCCCCTCTTTGAGGTGAGCCCGTCGGGGATTGCACCGCCTCCCCGACGAGGAGCAAACGCCGATGATGAAGCATGACACCCTTCTGGGTGTGTGAGGCAACTAAATCCAACAAAATGGATGCCCTAGGGTGTCTCTTTTTACACCTTGGTCACGCCAGTCAAATCCCCCTAGTCTGTCTATAGGAACAGTTCAGCAACCCCTTTATTGCGCCTGTTCTTTGAGGGTGTCAGAGGAGACATGCTTTTTTTGATCAGGAGTCTGATAGAGGCTGCTATCAAATTGTTTGTAGAGCTTATGGACGAGCCCTTGAGCATCCATTCATCTAGGTATGCATAGACCTAATATCCTAAAAACATCGAAGGGGGCAGTGACCGGAGCCATGCATTTGGAAAAGATTCTGGCTGCAGATAGATAGAAGACCAAAAAAAGGACTCAGAGGTGTGACAACTGACTACCTCGAGTCTGAGGAATCTGCAATGTTTTGAATAAATGGGAAATGTAGAAATGTGCTGTTTGAGACCCAGTGATGCCATGTTCCTCATTAGAAGTGGTAGTGCTTGTAGGAGTGTTACCATTGGATGATGTTTGCACCCATTTCTATAGCTCTTTTTTGAGGCATGGGTTGAAATTCTGCTTTCAACAAGTGCAGGTCTTTGTGTTTATTCTGAATAAGCAGGGGCAGCAGCGAGCCCTCCTATTGGGAGCCTCTTTACTATGTCGAGGGGGATCTCTTTAACAAATGTGCGTCCACTGGTGAAAAAGATGCACTTTTGGCAAAACTGGATGCTGACTAGGCCCCCATTTATTATAGTTGTCTTGGAATTACTTTTTGATTTTCAGAAACAAACCCCAAATTAGGGATTTGTTTCTGAAAACACAAAACCCCTCCCAAAAACTATGTCCTCCACATACAGGGGCTTTTCTCCTTGCATGGGATAGCCGGCTTTGATTTACCTCTGTCTGACATGTCAGACTCTGGACTGAGTCAGTACCAGGAAGCTTGCCAGTAGACAATCTCCAGGTGAATTAACGGGGGGAAGGGGGGTGGGGAGGCGGGAAGAATAGGGGAATGGAGAATGGACCTACTGTCACCCTGGTGATTTGTCATTTCCACAGGTCTGACTTGTACCCGTTAACTCCGCCATGCAGAGTTGCCAGAATCACCAATATCTTTAACTCTGGGATTCAGAATTTCTAGGTACTACTCCAGGGTCCTCAGAAAGAGACCATATCTGGCCAGGGTTCGGTGGAGTGATAGTTTTACCAGTTTATGGCGGATCAGCCAGCTCCACCCCCCGTAAATGACCGCGTTAGATTTAGAATTTTATAGATGGGGAACATCACTTACAACGAATTTTTTACAACGCACTACCATTACATCGCAACCATTACAACGCAAACCATTACAACGCAATGCGCTGGGGGGCGCTCTAGGATAGGGAATGTATTTAATATACTATCCAACACCTTCCCTGCTATCCACGGGGACTGGAGTTGGAATAGTAAATTAAATAATTCACTATCCAGCGCCTAAAAGCATTATGCGTTGTAATGGTATGCGATGTAAAAACCGCGTTGTAAAGGCATGCGATGTAAAAGCATGCGTTGTAGTGACACCAATCCATAGATAGATGTAATTTGAACTGAACTGGAACATCTCTTGTAAACATGCCCCCTTATTAAAGCATCTGTGAGGGGCACATACAATAAACCCCTAAGCTTCAATTTTGTTTATTAAAAATATTAATAATAACCATTTTTATAATAAATATGAACACACCGCAGTTTACAATGTGCCTTGATACAGAGCATGCTGATCCCACATAGATATGTTTTCTCTTTGATGCTTAATGCACCACTGATACTCCTGTTGATGCCATGTGGGTGCGAGGTGAAATACTTTTATAGGGTGGGTAGTGGCTATGAGAGTCTGGGTATTTCAGGGAGCCCTGTCACCAATCCTTGCAGGGGGCACCACTGACTGGCCTCAGTTTTTACTTTAAATGATCAAAGCTAATCAAACTACTTTTATAAGTGCAATTAGAAATTGTTAGTCAGCTGAGTAAGAAACATTTGTTGGTAGTAATCACCATAGGTGGTATTTGCTTATTCTGAGAACCTCTTTGCAAATAGTACAGAATGTTTAGTTTGTAATTTAGAATGGCTCTGTAATTTAGAATAGGTCCAATATATTATTTGCATAAATCACAGATCCACACCTGTAGGACTTTTTGCTGATATGAGCTTCAAGTTCCAATTTGAAAATTTCCATTGTGAAGGCTTTGCACTTAGTATTCCTTTAGAGCAGTAGTTCTTAACCTGTTGTCCGCAGACCCCTGGAAGTCCATGAAACCTAATAAGGGGTCCATGACTCTTAGAAAATGTAACATTATTAAAAGATTAATTAAGTACGCATACATACAAAAGCAAAAATGAAAGTTTCAAATCATGTTGTAATGTGTTAGAATATGGAATTGGAAGCTAAAAAATTAAGTTGGTATCCTTTATTGACTCATGGGATCAGCAACCTGAATCTGGTATAGTCAACTGCTAGCCTTAGTAGAAGAAAGCAGCATTGGTACGCATTTAGTAACCCGGTAATATGCTAGAATTTAGGATATTGCTTTGCCTTTTGAATCAAAATCTACATTTTGAAGAGCTCCAAGTTTCTTATTTTAATTCAAATTTCAATTTTTCAATTTTTCGTTTATGAATTCAATAAGTATTTCTAATTTTGTGTATTTGCTTGATGTGCAGTTGTTTCTGTATTTTTGAGTATGGTTTTGAGTTTCAAATCTTAGAAATGTCTTAGGTGGGGGCCGCAGGTTTCAGTGATGATTCAGTAGGGGTCCACAGACATCAAAAGGTTAAGAACTGTTGCTTTAGAGGGTTACAGCACAAAACTATGATTAAGGCAACATTTAGAGTGAAGGCCTTCAAGTGAGGGTCGCTTTGACAACCATGATGGAAGTGTGGAAACGAACTGGGGGGCACTACCAACCAGAATATAAGATCCTTAATTATTGCCCGGCGGTGTCGCCTCTTGAACCCACAAAGAAGTTAAACTATTGAAGAGGCAGGCGCTGGAGACTGGAAGGCAGGAAACAAGGTTTTTATTCGCTCCGGAGGAGAACACAACGAAAACGGACAGAAGGTATCGTTCTGAGGTGCTCTAACTGCATCCCTGAGGCCTGGCCTCTTATACACACGTTTATCTGTTTATTGCATGTAACACATTCTCGTTGATACTTTGAAGTACGGAAAGACATCCTCAGAATCCCCCCTTTCCCAGCCCGTTCCCACGCAAGGTTACAGTGGAAGTCCCCGCCCCGTTCACAACAGGTGATGATCATCGCGCAGCTGGGTATTCCGCCGATCCACAGTGTGTGTGGGTTTCGATCGGATCTCGTGGGATGGGGGGGGGCTTTGATCATCTCGGGGGTCCTTAGAGGAGGAAAGCTTTCTATTGTACGGGGAGGGGCAAGGGATTGGTATCGGCAGAGCTGGGTGTCGGCCTGGGAACGGGGAAGACAAACGGGCACACGGGGAAATGGGGTTTGCATCAAAGGGCCGGGGATCATAAATGGGAAGAAGGGAGGTGTCGCGCTGGGAACAGGACGAGGGTCTGGGGCAGAGCAGCGCTGAAGAGGGGTTTTATGATTCGCGGCAGGTGCAGGCAGGGGGGTTGTCAGTGTGCGGGGGATGCCGGCGAAGTTAGGAATGGGAGAGAGGCGCGCTGGCTCTCGGCGGGAGCAGGGAAGCCATGGTGTTCAAAAATGGCGGCTGTTTTACGCGCACAAAAAGGTTAAGGAGAGCAAGAGGGCGCCGATAATGTTGACGGTTTCAGCCTAACTTTCAACAGTCCTCCCTTTTCAACATATCTAGCCAACTTGCTTACTCAATGTCAATTTTCATCAAATTCCTAACTTCGGTATCATACAATGCTCTCATATGTTCGCTTCCAATGTCCACAGTTTTGGGAAAAATGCAACTCGCACATAAAGAACACATAGGTGGCAAACATTGAATTCCTAAGCATAGGCCACATATTACAACTACGGGAATCAGGATAATGGTGAGCAGTCTCCAGCCCCAGCTTTTGACGGTGTCCCAGAACCAACCACCAAGCGACCATTCTTCTTGCTCTTGGTGAACTTCCGATGAGAGTCTGTGAAGATGTTCGATGGCTTTGTACACTGAGGGTGAGTTGTCCGGTATGTATGTACAACAGCTGGCCCCAATAATGCGGCATGCTCCTCCACGGTCCGCCAGAACCACATCTAGAACGAGGCGGTTCTGCAGAGCCACCAAACGGACCGCTTGGAGCTCGGCAGTGTTGTTGGCAAAGATGCCCGCTGTGATGTTCATGGTTGTCTCGACTGCCTGAGTCAAATGTCGGATGGCACGGCTGTTTGCCATCGGGCCCCAGAGGGGGACGAGTCCTTTCATAGCATCGAGGAACTGTGCCCCTGTTGAGTCGGCTTGCTCAACGTCTTTGGCTCGTTTTTGCCTGTGGTGATTCGCTGGAGCCACATAAGTTGGAGGAAGGACGAAGGAGATGTAGCAAGTGCCCCCCCAGCCTTTGGGGAGCCAGGTGTAGGCCTTCGTGCCGCAGATGAAATACATGTTTGGAGATGACACAAAGGAAGGTGGATCCGTGGAATCCAGAGTGCTGGTAAAACGGCAAGCGCTGCGACCCACCAGCTGTGTCCCAAGTCCTTCTACACACATGTGGCCTGTGACGTTGATGACCGTCAGGGCCACAGTCAGAGTGGCAGCCGTTCGTTTCCGCAGATAGGAGAAGGTGGGTCTGGTTGGATTGTTGAACACCTGCATTTCGATTCGTTCTTTGGCCGGGATGTCCATTTGGATCGAGTCGCTGGGGGTCAGCGGGCAGAAGTGTGTCTTTGTCTTGTTTCGCCCGGCCCCATGAGAAGAATGTGCTGCAGTTCTGCTGGAGGTGGCATTTCCCGTATAGCTCTCTTGTAGGAGGATCAGCCAGGCAAGGCAGGAGCCGTGGACAGAGAAGGGTGAAGGGATGAATGGTATTGAATGTCCAGTGGCATGGGGTAGCAACCCACAGATCCAGCAGTTGGTGGCGTTGGTGGCAAGATTGTGCTGGTAAAGTAGCTGCACGAAAGAGTTGTTCCAAAACTCCTTTCGCCTCTCTCTTAGTTGAGGAGAGAGCGAAATTAGATAATGTTCCTTCATGGTGGTAGGCTGAGCAGTGGTTAGGAATGTTTCGTGAGCAGGTGCGTGTTCTTCCATAATCCAGAGCGTAGTCATGAGGAGAAAACAGAGGAGGATTACGATGAAGAGTGCAATTGTCTTTGAGCTATGGAGTCTGTCTGTTCTCGGATTTCTGTAGTGGGTATTTCCTGCTGTCTCCGTCGGCTTCTTATTTGGCGCTTCCATCATCTTCTTATCTGGCGCTTCCATCATCTTCGTCTTCAAGGTGCTCGGTAGTGGGCAGGACCACAGACTTAGTTTCAGCCTCTCTCCAGGTAACCCTTGGTAGTTTGGGTCACCGTTCTGAGATCCTTTAACCTAGTCCGTGGCCTACTTAGCCGAAGCTCCCTCCTTTCGACGCAGGAAATACCCTTCTCGAGATGGCACAGTGGGGTCAGGATGTTTTGAAAGTTCAAGTGTCTCTGTGTCAGGATAGCAGTTCAACGATGGTCGGTCCTGGTTCAGGAGCTCTTCTTGGGTGTTGACGGTGTCTGTCGTGGCCAGGGTTGGAGAGACCTTTTTGCAGTGATGGGCGTGCAGCCAATGTTTCTTCCCCTCCACTCGAAGTGCGGTCCGAGTGGTGATCAGCACTTGCCAGGGGCCCGTCCACCGGGGTTCCAAACTCTTTGATCGCTGAAAATTTCGGATCAGCACGAAGTCCCCCGGCTGGATGGCGTGGCCCGGACCCCTGGAAGCATCGGGGATGGCCTGATGCACCTGCTGATGAAGGACAGACAAAGTTTCAGTCAATTTGTACAGATAATCGGACATTAGGACATCCGGAACGTCATGAATGGAAGTTGGTTTCGGGGCAGACCAGACGCTCATGGGTCGACCGAAGACAACTTCATAAGGGGTTAAGTGATGTCGGGTGGGGGTGGAGCGCATCGATAGCAATGCCAGTGGGAGGGCGTCTGGCCATTTCAGGCCCGTCGTAGCCACTATTTTGGCCAGTTTAAGCTTGAGTGTGGCATTGTGTCGTTCGACAAGCCCAGCAGATTGAGGGTGGAAGACTGCGTGGAATTTCTGTTTAATACCCAGCCCATTTAGGATGAGCTGGATAACGTTGGCTACAAAGTGGGGGCCATTATCACTCCACAAAACACGACAGAGGCCATAACGGGGGAAAAACTCCTTTAACAGGACCTTTGCAGTGGCCATAGCGGTGTTGTCACGGGTTGGATATGCTTCCACCCATTTGCTAAATGCGCACACCACGACAAGTACATATTTCAGGCCTTGGCATCTGTCTAGCTGGATGTAGTCCATCTGCAGGACTTCAAATGGGTGGTTTGGGACCCCAAATCCCCCCCGGGGTACTACAGTTCCTTTCCCGGGGTTGTGTTGCAGGCATATTAAGCATTGTTGGACCAGGCGTTTGGCGGAATCTGGGATCTTGTCATTGTGCCAAACCCTGGAGACAAGTTCGATCATGGGGGCTGATCCTATGTGGGCAGGGGAGTGTGCCATGGTTAATATGGGAATCAAGTACGAATCAGGTAGCAACCATTTGTTCGTGTCTTTCGTCCGCCAGCAGCCTTCATCGTCTTTCAATCCCACCTGTGTCCATTCAGTCAATTCGTGTTGTGTGCTGGTCGTTTGTATGTCTCTGATTGTGTCCTTGGCGTCAGTCCAGTTTTCTGCTTGTGACCTGGTCACGTACATATGTGTTGTCGTTCTATTTTCAGCTGTCGTTCGGGCGGTGATGTCAGCTAGTGCATTTCCCTGTCCGATAATGTCTGTCACTTTCTTGTGTGCCTGGCATTTGATAACGGCAAGTCTGTTGGGGAGGAGGACAGCTTCGATTAAGGCGGAGACTAAATCCCCGTGCAAAATGGGTGTGCCGTGTGAGGTCAAGTATCCTCTCTCCCTCCAGAGGAGCCCAAAATGGTGAACCACCCCGAAGGCATACTGGCTGTCAGTGTAAATGTTCGCTGTGGTTCCTGTTGCCAGGATGCAGGCTCGCGTCAAAGCAATCAGTTCCGCTGCCTGGGCAGATCGCTGGGTGATGCGGGCTGTTTCTACTACAGTTCGAGCCGTGGTGACTGCATAGGCAGCGGAAGTGGTACCATCGGAGAGTTTGATGCAAGAACCGTCCACCCACAACTCCCCGTCGGGGTCAGGGAAAGCTGTGTCTCTGAGGTCGACCCTACTCCTGGTCTGTTCGTCCGTAAGAGTCACGCAGTCATGTACGGGGTGCACATTGGGATCGTTCTCTGGCAAGGGTAACAGAGTTGCTGGGTTCAGTGTGGTGCATCTTTTCAGGGTGATATGGGGGGCAAGCAAGGTTAGTTCGTATCCAGTCAGTCGTGCACTCGTCAGATGTTGCGTCTTGGTTTGGTTCAGGAGGGTGTCGACTGCATGGGGTACCAGTACCGTGAGGGAATTCGAGAGTACAATCCCCTCACTCTGTCGGATAGAGACTGCAGCAGCAGCTACAGCTCGAAGGCAGGCAGGCAAGGCTCTGGCGACAGGGTCAAGAGTGGCAGAGAAGTAAGCGCACGGTCGTTGCTTAGGGCCGATGGCCTGGGTCAGGACAGATAAAGCGCACCCCTCCCTTTCGTGAGTGTAAAGGGAGAAGGGCTTTCTGTAATCAGGGGTACCCAGGACAGGGGCTGAGCAAAGGGCATCTCGTAGTTCCGTGAAGGAAGTTTGACACTCAGGAGTCCAAGGGAGTGGGAAAGGGACGTCTTTGTTTAGCAGAGAAAGCAGTGGTTTTACAACGAGGCTGAAGTTTGGCAACCATTGTCGGCAGAAGGAGGTGAGGCCTAATAGGGAGCGAACCTGCTTCTGGGTTTTAGGGACAGGGGTATCTAGAATGGTTTGGATTCGATCAGGGGTGAGTTTCCTTCCATCTTTGGACAGAAGGTGGCCCAGGTAAGTGACCTGGGGTAGGCAGAATTGCAACTTCTTCTTGGAGACCTTGTGGCCATTTTCCGCCAGGAAGTGCAAGAGTTGAATGGTGGCGGTAACCGCTAGAGGGGTGGTGTCGGCTGCCAAAAGGATGTCATCGACATATTGTACCAACACCACCCCGTCGGGTAACCGGACTTGGTCTAGTTGTCTTTTGAGGGCCTGGCTGTAGATGCTAGGGCTCTCCGTGTAGCCTTGAGGAGCTCGGCAAAACCTATATGAGCGGGACTTTAGGGTAAAGCCGAAGAGATATCGGCTGTCTGGGTGGATGGGGATGGAGAAGAATGCGTTCTTGAGGTCGATGACGGAAAAGGTGGTGGCAGTGGATGGAATCAAGGTCAGGATGGTGGTGATGTCTGAGACCACAGGGTACTGGGGTACCACCACTTTGTTGATCTCTCGGAGGTCGATGATGAAACGGTATGCTTTCTCATCTCCCTCTCCCTGCTTCTTGATAATGGGCAAGATAGGGCTGTTGCAAACGTTGCTAACCACTTCCTCTACCACTCCTGCGTCTATCAGTGACTGGATAATCATTACCAATGCCTTCTCGCCCTCTGGCGATATCCGATATTGTGGGAGTTTTGGGAGTGTTGCGTCTGGTCGGACAGTAATGTGCACTGGGTCAATTAACATACGCCCTACGTCCGAATCCGCTTTGGCCCACAGATACGGAGGTAGAGTGTCAAGCAGGGACGCGTCAACGTCGGTGATGGAAAACATGTGCCGGGGGGAACAATGTCTAAGCAGAACGGGGTTGTCGTAAAGAAACACTCGAACTCCATCTTGAGAACACCTAATCGTCGCTCGGAAGTGTTTCAGTAAGTCAAGTCCCATAATGGCGTCAGGGCTATTGGAGGAAAGCAAGAACGTGGTGTCGGTGGTGTTGTTTTCTACGTCAAAGAGAATCGGGGCAGACAAAGGGTTGGTGGAGGGCGTTCCATCGAAACCTGTCGATGTTATGAGTGAGCCAGACAAGGGTGCCCTTGGAATCAGTCGTTTAGATAACGCACTACGTGTTGCGCCAGTGTCTACCAGAAATGGAGACTTGGTACCCAGGACCTTAGCAGTGACATAAGGGCCCTGCTGGTCAACATAGAGCTCGACTGGATCCCTCCCTCGCCCTTGGCTGTCCTATGCAAAGGTGTGAGTGTCGTCATAGTCAGATTGTTGATATTGGTTCTGTCTGGGTCGATCGAACGTATTTGGTCTGCTTGATCTGTCGTTCGTTGCGTCATTTGGGGGCCCTCGTGGTGGTCCCTTAGGTCTCGGTCCGTTTGCTACATCCCTGGGGTCTCTGTTTCTGATCATTTCCAGAAGAACTGGGCACTGGGATTTCCAATGGCCAGTCCCTTTGCAGAAAGCGCACTGGTCTTCTCTAAGGTCTGTGCGTCCACTGTAGGGAGTCAGAGTGCGGTCCTGGGGAAATGCAGTCTTAGGGACGTTCGTCTGGTAGTTTCCTCGGTATTGGTCTCGTCCTATAGTCACCCCTTGCAGTTTGGCAATCATCACCCTCTCTTTTAAGTCTTTCTTCTCTTTCTCTGTCGCCCTATCGTTTTCATTTTTCTGATGCTCATAATATTGGGCCATTTGGAGAATCGCTGTAGGTTTGGAGGCTGCCCAACTACTCTCGCTGGCCTGTAGTTTCTGGGAGATTTCCAAAGATAGGCCCTTAACATAATTCTGGACAAACAGATGGTGTCCGGTTGCAGTGGTCATGTCCTGGCCGCTGTAATCGGAGAACACCGTTTCAAACCGGGAGAAGTACTCCGATACGTCCTCCTGGGGTTTTTGGCGACAGGCTGTTACTATCGACCAGTCCACTTTCTTTTCTGGGATTTGGGTTTTTAATTTCTCTACGATTTTATCTGGGAGGTCTAGAATGGATTTCAACGGCTTTTGTCCTGGTCCCCGTTGTTTGTCCAGTTCATCGAGTTGTGACCAGGTATGTCCGAACAGCTCAAGGTGGTCGACTTTCCGGATTTGCTTCCACACATCAGCTGGTAGACATAACCCGAAGAACAAGTCGATGTCAGCCAGGGTCATGATAGTTGAACCCAGGGCTGTCCCCAATTCAGTATAGAAGGCAGTGGGGTTTTTACGTAGGTCGGGTAGAGATTTCCGGAATGTCAGTATCTCTTGCCGGTCCCATGGCTGGTAGACCCAGTTGTATACTACCCTTCCCTTCGCATCTTGGTTGTTTGCATCATCGTGAGTCCCTGTACCCCGAGGAGGAACCCAGTAAGGGGCAGCCTCACGTATCGGCATCATGGTGTTAGATTGCTCGGTTGGTGGTTCGGTCACTACGGGGGCTGCGGATTTAGCTCCCGGCTTTCGTTCAGTGAGGTGGCGGAAAACCTCAAGCGTACGCGTAAGGAGGTCCGACACATCACACTCGCCCTCATCCCCGATATCGACCTTCCGGTACAGGGTCCTTAGGCTCTCGGGACCTTTGTCTCGATATCGGTCCTCGTATGCATTCAAGACATGATAACACAGTCGTACGGTAAAATGTCGTCTGTGACTCCCTGTATACGAGCTGAACATATCTGTGATGTACTCTTCATCATCCTTCCTTTCTACCAGTGTCCTTGCTATTTTGTCGATCCCCGCTCGCTCATCTTTGTCTAGCCTGTTTGTTCTTGCAGGGCCAGCCCCTCGAGTCTCATGGTCGTCTAACGTCGTTGTTGATGCGGGTTTTAATACAAGGGGTTCGGCCGGCACAGAGGCCATTGGGGCCGACGCTGTGGCGGTACCTTTGTTTGTACCTGGGGGTGGCGCGTGCTGCGCCAAGGGTTGAGAAGGGGCATATGGAGGGGGCATGTAGATGATAGGAGGACCTAACAGCAGGTCCTCATTGGTTTGTCGTTTCGAGGGTAAATCAGGGTAGAGCATGGAGGGGGTTCTAACCGGACACTGGCTTGGCGTTTCCCTTTCTAGTTTCTATTTAGCTTTCTCTCTTTCCTCTATCTCCTTTTTTAGTTTCTGAGCAGCTAGGTGGGCTGCTTTTTGCAGCTCTTTTTCCAACCTACTCTCAGTTTTCTTTTTACGCTGTTCAGTTTCTTTTCGCCACATGCCGAAGCTATCAAGCATAGTAGGTGTTGTCTTGTTTTTACCTAGGGCAGTTTCTAGCGTTTTTATTTTATCATCATCGAAGGATCCTATCAGGGGCCATTGACTTTCTTGACCCTGTTTTGTATATTTATGCCATAGTTTACTATAGGCAATAGCGGTCAATCCATGCTTCATGAACATGTCCTTATTAGGGGTGCCTTCCAGCGGGGCTGGATGGTCCATCTCTAATAAGCGGTCCGGGCTAAACAGGCTACCAATCAGTGGGGAGAAGACAGACATGACGGCTCGTAACGAGGGACTAAAAAGTCAGCACTGCCTATCTTATCACTAGGTGCAAAGACTGGACAGAATATTTCTATTCTACGTTGTTTGCAGGCAGTGAATACCTCATGGATCAAAAAACCAAAGACCAATAAATAACAATGGGGAGAATGAGCAGGTCCGCAAAGATTTGCGTTACCTACCCTTTTCACTATCTGCAAAAAGGGTGGTCTCTTCCCTGTTTGCAGACAGGGAATCTCCAGGAAACAATAGTTTGCGAACAACAGTTCAATTTCAAGAGATTATTGAGTGGGAGGGAAAAAATAAGCACGGCTGCTGCCCTACCTATCCTCCACTGTTTGCAAAGAGAGAGCCCGTTGTTTCTCCGTTTGCAGACAGTGAATCCCTCATAGATCAAGATAACAAAAGACCGATAAATAACAATGGGGAGAATGAGTAGGTCCGCAAAGATTTGCGTTACCTACCTTTTTCACTATCTGCAAAAAGGGTGGTCTCTTCCCTGTTTGCAGACAGGGAATCTCCAGGAAACAATAGTTTGTGAACAACAGTTCAGTTTCAGGTGATTATTGAGTGGGGGAGAAAATAAGCACGGCTGCTGGCCTACCTATCCTCCACTGCTTGCAAAGAGAGAGACCGTTGCTTCTCCGTTTGCAGACAGTGAATCTCCAAATAAACAAAAAAGAGCAATACTAGTATTTTTTAACAAACAGGCAATCAAACAAATTTCGCGACTTGTCGTGGTTACACGACCTTACCCGGACCGCATGGACAGTTTCCTGTCTTCCGAATCCAGCGCCCGATCGTCCTCTCTTCTCCGTTATCCTCGCGGCACTCCTGATGGATCCCAGTCAGGACCGTAGATCACTCGAGAGAGGTCTGTTCGGACCCAGTGAAGTTCGGATGATCGGCTGTCAGACGAGGGTCTATCGGACAGACGCGTTCCCGATCGTTGCAGTCGTTCACTTTGTCGTCAGGACCTCTCCCACTGGATCCATGGGTCGCTGATGGGCCCCATGTTGGGCGCCAATTGTGGAAACTAACTGGGGGGCACTACCAACCAGAATATAAGATCCTTAATTATTGCCCGGCGGTGTCGCCTCTTGAACCCACAAAGAAGTTAAACTATTGAAGAGGCAGGCGCTGGAGACTGGAAGGCAGGAAACAAGGTTTTTATTCGCTCCGGAGGAGAACACAACGAAAACGGACAGAAGGTATCGTTCTGAGGTGCTCTAACTGCATCCCTGAGGCCTGGCCTCTTATACACACGTTTATCTGTTTATTGCATGTAACACATTCTCGTTGATACTTTGAAGTACGGAAAGACATCCTCAGAATCCCCCCTTTCCCAGCCCGTTCCCACGCAAGGTTACAGTGGAAGTCCCCGCCCCGTTCACAACAGGTGATGATCATCGCGCAGCTGGGTATTCCGCCGATCCACAGTGTGTGTGGGTTTCGATCGGATCTCGTGGGATGGGGGGGGGCTTTGATCATCTCGGGGGTCCTTAGAGGAGGAAAGCTTTCTATTGTACGGGGAGGGGCAAGGGATTGGTATCGGCAGAGCTGGGTGTCGGCCTGGGAACGGGGAAGACAAACGGGCACACGGGGAAATGGGGTTTGCATCAAAGGGCCGGGGATCATAAATGGGAAGAAGGGAGGTGTCGCGCTGGGAACAGGACGAGGGTCTGGGGCAGAGCAGCGCTGAAGAGGGGTTTTATGATTCGCGGCAGGTGCAGGCAGGGGGGTTGTCAGTATGCGGGGGATGCCGGCGAAGTTAGGAATGGGAGAGAGGCGCGCTGGCTCTCGGCGGGAGCAGGGAAGCCATGGTGTTCAAAAATGGCGGCTGTTTTACGCGCACAAAAAGGTTAAGGAGAGCAAGAGGGCGCCGATAATGTTGACGGTTTCAGCCTAACTTTCAACAGAAGTATATTGAGGTGAAAAATATTGACCATAACAAATATCAGCTTCACAGTTATCAGCTACATCTCTATCGTCAAGTTTATTTATTTTTTATTTATTTTTATTTATAAAGTTTTATATAGCGCAAACTTGACCCAAGAGGGTATCAGAGCGCTTTACATTTAGGATCATTACGTTTCAAGACACATCAGATACAAGAGCATAGAAATGTACAGTACACATAAACAATGTTTCAATAATTTGTAGGAGGGAGGGGAGGAAGGAGTAAAAACGGGGAGACGAGGAGAAACAATGCTCAATGTCCAGCTGGGAAGGTGACGGTCAAGGGGGAAAACCAGGGCCAGACTCCTCAATAGCTGTCAAGCAGCTCCACCGGTCATCAGCCATGTTGCTCAGGAAAAAACAGTTTTAGTTTATTTGAATTTGCGAAGATTATATAGCGCTATCTAGACCCAGAGGTATCAGAGCGCATAACCAGGGGTACGTTGCATTAGAAGGTACATCAAAAGGATTGTAAAGCGCTGGCTAGAACCGTAGGTATCAGAGCACTATAGCAGAGGAACATTGCATTACAAATGACATCAGTTACAATAGCGTAGTAAGGTACATTAAACAAACAACAATGTTGAGAGAATTTATAGGAAAGGAGGGGAGGAAGGAGCCATAGCAGGGAGACGAGGAAGAACTGTGTCCAATGTCCGGAGAGACAAATAGAGAGGAAAAGGGGTAAGGTGGAGTGAGAAGGGAGAGTACGAGGGGGAAGACGGAAACGAGATAAAGGGAAAGTTAGTCCTTGGACCAAGGGGGTTGGTGACGGCCAGGGAGATAATCCAAGGCCAGTCTCCTCTATAGCTCTCTAGGAAGCTCCAACGAGCATCGGTCAGAAAAATGGAAAGAAAGGAAACAAGGAAAAGGCAGAACTGCAGAAATACGCAGGGGGGGGAGAGCTAGACAGGGAGAAGGGGAGAAACAGTGTCCAGTGTCCGGCTGGGCAGGTGGCGGTCAGTGGATAAACCAAGGCTGATCTCCTCAATTAGCTAAACAGAGCAGCTCCACCGGGCGTCGGACAAAATGCTCGAACTCCTCTGTCCAGGTAGGGGTCAAGTGTACTCAGGGGAATGTCAGAATAGTTCGGGTGTGGGGGGGGTGGAGCCTTGGTCGGAGGAAATTCCAAACGTCCTCTTGAGGTCAGGCACAGTCCTGGCAGGGTTTTGTAAGTAGAGGAAAAGGATCAGCAAGGGGAGAAAAAGGTCACCACTGTCGGCCATGTTGGGGTCGGGCATCCTGGGACCCTTTTCCACACCGTGAATGTGCTGAGAATGACAGAGGTTAACAGGGAAGGAAGGGCCAGACACCCAATAGTTCTTAAAAAAGACACTAGGTCTCATCATTGCCCTCAACAGGGGGTGGAAGGGGATTTGACGAGGTGGCATAGAGGCAGAGGAACGTATCTTCCTCCCCTGGATCACAAGCCACCCCCCTGATGAAAGTCTCCCAGGAACTGTTGAGACAAGTGGGTAGTGTGCTCCCAGGGAACCTGGCTTGTGAAATAGCTCACACTGTGGGCACCCTCTTAGGGTCAGGGGCCTGCAATATGTCTCTGTCTTTAAGCCCAAGAAGTCAGCGCACTAGCTTTGCTGGTCAGGATAGGTTCATTGAGGAGTGCGGCACAGCCCCAAGTGCTCCTTCATGCAGCATAATTCTATAGAGGACAGGCTAGATTGTATGGCAAGGAGAAGGGCCTTCAGGTCATCTGTGGACGTGGGTTGATTAGGGGTGCCGGTATGTTCTCCGTCCATTTCAGCCTGCGTTTTTGTGGACTTCCTGGTCTCGAAATTAAGTTTGGGCTGCTTGCCATCAGTCCTCCCCATGGTGACTCTACGGCCCAGCGGGGAGAAGGCGACGGGCGATCCTTTGGGGTAGTGATGCGGTGTAGCGAAAGGGTGGGTGTGGACCAGTTGAAGTGTGTGTGTGCCAGATGGGGTTTACAGTCACCCCCAAGTCATCTCGGGAGCCCAGCGGCACGCACGTGTAGAATATGGGGGGTCAGGGGACTTGTTAGGCGGTCGCAGGTCAACGGTCAGATGAGAATGGCTCCATGCATAGTGAGAGAGGCCTGGAGATGGGAGTTCCCCCAGACAGTGACCAGATCACAACATCAGTCTGAGCAAAGGCAGGTGGAGAGGCCAGTATCTGGAGTGGCAGGGAATACAGCTGGTCCCAGCAAGAGAATCCACAAGCATGATGAGGTCCCCAAAGATTTGAGGCACCCACCAGGAGGGGAGGCCGGTTTTCGAGGAGGAGGGCACAACCGACTTTGGAATCAACATTGTTGCAGGCCGATATCAACATCACAATATCGTTGGACTACACATATTTTGAACATTCTGTTCTGGAATGTTGGCACTACTGCTATTTATATTCTATGGGACGGTCGCAGCCTTACCCTCTGCGGATGAACTCAGACTATCCGACCATCATTCTGAAACTGATAAAAAGAAGTACCACTGAGGTATCAGACAATGCATGTGTTATTCCAGTGCTCAGAGACTACCCACATCGTTTTAAGCGGTACTATACAAGAATATGTTTATTTTAATATTTAACAAACGAAATCAGAGGGAAAATGTTATTGGATTACATATTTTCGGGTGTCAACATTATTTAGAACTTTTGGTATTTTAGATGACCCTAGGGGTATTGGCTACACACTTGGGCCCACATTTATCATAGTGTTGTTCACCCATGCCCTTAGCAAGGGGGCACGGGCGGCGCAACACTAAAGTCAGATTTATCAAGCCATGCAAGGCCACCTTGCATCGCTATGCTTGGCTTGATAAATCTGGAGTAACACAAAGCTGCACAAATCTCTGCGTGGCGTTACTCTGCCCTAGGGAGGCGTTCCATAGGTGGAGTGTGGGTGTTTTCACATACCCGCCCATGTTTTTGTAGCTCATTCCCAGATTTACCATTAGTGGTAGACCTGGAAATGCGTCAAAATGCAAGGCCTCCCCAGGGGAGGCGTAACGAAGAGAGATATCTCAATTAGCTATTAAAACATGGCCAGACAGACTATACATTTAAGAATTGGCCCTGTTGATTGATTTGAGACTTGGAAATGTGGAGCAAGACACAATGGAAGCATAATGGGCAAAAATCTTGGACATCATTTGGAAAAAAAGATCTATAAATGTTCTTTTAACTCTTGATGCCTGTAAAGTATTTGTGACTCTCTTTTGGGGAATGAACTGTGAATTGAGAGTCATTATTTAATGGTAGTATCCAGTTTTATGATTATACGTTACTGAGTTGGAAACTGTACAAAGGCGTAGCTAAATGAATAGATCAGAAGTGACTACCATTGTCATGTCATAGATTCAGGCTCTATCCGTTGTGCTAATCGTCGCTTCCTCTCTCCTTTTCTTCTTCGGTAGAGTGCCCAGAGGGAAAATTCGGTGTCAACTGTTTTGAGTCCTGCGCGTGTGGTGGGGCGCCCTGCGACAGAGTCAGTGGGATGTGCATTTGTCCCCCTGGCAAATCTGGACAAGATTGTGGCAAAAGTAAGAGACCAAAAATCAACGCGAATCCCTCTTGGTTGTTTCATAAATTACACCGCACTCCTTCTCACAAAATTAGAATGCTCTTTTAAAATTCAATCCATATCTCGGTCCCAGTGCATCTTCAACTGAAAACCGAAGTTCTAATTTTCAGAAGGATGCCAAAAGTCCACTTCTCTATGTAGTTTGCTTGGCTTATTCATATTGTGCTTCCTGCTGCTGCCACGTGCTCCAACCTAGGCCTGTTGGTTGGATACCTAAAACCAGCTGCTTGTCACCTGGGGCAACACGTGTCTCCATGGATTATTAGGCAGTGTCTTTCACCGCAAAATATTGTTTTATTTAAGTGACCAATTTTGTGTTTTTTACTGTACCCTTTCCAGACTGCCCAGATAGTCACTGGGGAGTGGGTTGCCAGGAAATCTGTCCTGTCTGTGAGAACGGTGGCAGCTGTGAGCCGGTGACTGGAGCCTGCATCTGTGCACCCGGATACAGCGGCAACCTCTGCCAAAATGGTAAGCACCACATTAAATCTCAGAAACCCGCACACACATGCTTCTAACTGGGCTTGTCATAACTGCCACGGCGCGCCCACGCGCAATTGAATCCCCGCCTGTGCGGGAGAATAAATCAATGGGCAGGGTTGTGATGAGCCCAGCTCGTCATGAGCACAGCTCTACTGTGACTCGTGACGAGTTGGGCTCGTCACGAGGACCGCGTCGCCGGGGCCCTTCCCCTCTACCCCATGCCGTGGGGGAGTTACCCCCGCGGCGAAGGGGTTAAATGTCTGGAACTACCTGACCCGTGACTGCTACATCTCTACCAGTGTATTAGAATGTATTGGTTTGTTAGAAAATATCCATCCAAACAGGACAATCCAGTAACGTGCGTGTGTGTACGTGAAAGCTAGTGTGCTGCCATGTTTCATTTTGAAGCCATCAGCTGCCGCATGACTGTCAGGTCTGTTTTCTAAATTCAGTCTCTGTTAAGTGATTTGTTGTCTCAGGAAAAGAGAAGGAAGAGTGAGCAGGCTCACTTCAAAATTGGGCTTGAAGATGACACCACCTTAGGCTAATTGTGATGTTGATTTATTTTAGGCTCAGATGTTTATGGCACTGAGGCATTAGCAAGGCAGAAAGCTTATTGTATTAATCTACATGCTTGGCAGGCTCAGTCTTTCATATATCCAATATCATACATTGAGTTCTATTGAGGTAGTTGATAGTAAAACTTGGTAACTTCACCAGT
This sequence comes from Lissotriton helveticus, assembly GCF_964261635.1. NCBI lineage: Eukaryota > Metazoa > Chordata > Amphibia > Caudata > Salamandridae > Lissotriton > Lissotriton helveticus. Next base: position 360,845,369 of record NC_136065.1, on the reverse strand, counting down.
GCTTAATTTGTAAAGAAATAAGTGGTAGGGCTCTCGTCAGGATGTCACTGCAGCTTGCACCACAGCGCTGCCAATGACAGAACAAACACAACTACTAACCATCACACTCCTACAAGTGTGATAATTCAAACTATTTATTTCAGGCCTACCAAAGCTATAAGAATGGCTAGGGCGGCAGGTATTAGTCATTTTTTATGTATATTGAATTAATAATGAACTTTTGTTGTGGTAATTTTTCAATTTGCCAGACAGCGCCACCTTGTGGCAGGCTATCACAAGTGCAGGTGCTGACAAATAAGTGCTGGTGCCAAACACCGTAAACCACTGGCTCAAATTAAACACTGAACTACACCTGAAAGCGGTTAAGTTGGCTGTATACGTAGTTAGGTTCTCACAAAGGCTAGGTCTGCTTAGTGTGCAAAATAAACTTTTAAGCTGATGTTTGGATTGATGCTCCCTTGCTACTTCCCAACAGTGTGTCCAGCAGGATGGTTCGGGCACGGCTGTCAGATGCGATGCTCATGTCAGAACGACGGCCATTGCGATGCAGTGACAGGCGAATGCCGCTGCTCACCAGGCTGGACCGGATACAACTGCCGTAGAGGTACGCAACAGCACCCTTGGGCTCCAGGTTAGGCCCTCAAACAGCCATGTTCTCCTAGTCTTGCAGTAGCATCACAGACTACACAGAAACTTTACGGAATTCAGCTACCTTTCCCAAATGTTCCTAAATTGGGCAAGAATATTGGGGTGGCCTGTTAAATTTCTCTTCATTATGTCTCTCGTTGTTAAACTTTTACTGATGTGAAGTTTACATTTTGGCACTGCTTTTACTTTCCATCGGTAGCAGGCAGTCCTTGCTTTTTCAATTATTAGTGTTTCGGTCAATAATTTTTGGAAGTTCCTACCAGTTACAAAAAAACCTGCTAGATGGAGAAGTGCATTCTGGGAGGAATTCTTTATGTAAAGACTCTTTAACTTTATGTTGTGAGGTCCATATTCAGTCTGGGGCTGTCCTAGGACCTGAATAGAAACATTGTCCCTGGAATAGTATATGCCTGACATTGAAGTAACTAGAAGATTTCTGGCACCTTATTTGAAAATTTGAAATGATCCCATTACTCCCCCGCTCAGCACCTTGGGACCCTCACGGGTGAGTAGTCGTTCTTTATAAGAAACCTGATTGATTGATTGATAGGGTCTTCAGAAGACCCATACACAGTCAACTGCTGCAGGCGAGAAGGAATATGTGTTCATAACGGCGAGCAGCTGGATTGCAAGTAGACTCAGACTTTTTACACGCTTATTGGCAGTTATGAGCACAGAATAATGCTTGTGGACTTATTCAGAAGGAAATAGCATTGATCTTTTAGATAAATCATTTGAAATTAATACATTAACCCGATTTCTAATTTGATTTGCAGTGTTTGTGATGTAACATTTTAGTGAATAAGAGAGACTTGTCATACTGTACAAGTTAGCCTTCAGGGCTAAAAGGTGGTTGCATATGACTTTGAAGGCAGATATAAAATACATATATATTGTATGTATGTGCACATATATAAAATACATATATACTGAATGTATGTGCAGTTATTATTATGCATTATTGAGGCTAATAAGCTCCAGTTTGTGCATGTTTGCATTTAACCATACATATCTGTTCTATTTCAGCCTGTGATGCTGGCCGCTGGGGCGCGGATTGCATCAATATTTGCAACTGCAGTAACAGCGACGGGAGCTGCAATCCAGTGACCGGGCAGTGTGTCTGTGAGGCGGGATACAGTGGAATCCGCTGCGACCAGAGTAAGTACCACTTGGAACTGTGTAAACTCCTCATGGATTGATTTTGATGAGATTAGCCAAGAAAATAGCAACTTCAAAACAGAAGATTTCATTCCTTCGCCATAACATTAAGAAAAATAGTCTGTTATTAGGGTTATGGAGACATTTTTTAATCTTGTAGGATACAGTTTGTGCATAGTGAATTCAAGCAGTACATTTTGTCATAGTGAATTAATAACATGCTATCTTGAATGTCTTTGAGCTATTTCTTTCTTCCATGGAACAGACTTATACCTGCTGTTGTGACTCTTAAATTAGTTTTTGGTTACAAGGTAACCTTTTACTTGACTGGGTTGATGACCACTTCTCTTAATGACCACGTGGCACAGCTTGAATCTAAAATGTAGAATGACCTGCACAGAAATATTATAACAATGACTAGGTGAAACAAAGGTGGCTATGCTAAACGCTTGTACATCTGATCAATTGTATAGGGTAGTCCGTAAAAATATCAAGTATCAAAAGAAAAACAAGGGGAAGTCCTTTCCAGTGGTGCTCACATGGTGATGGCACCCAGCCACCTGGGGTGCAAAATACCGTACTGTATACAGTCCAGAAAACTTGACCACAATGCACCGAAATACACACTCTGCTGTATACTCCTTGATAAAAAAGTAAATGTATGAGCAGAGAATTTTCAAAATCTTCCTTTTATTCATATCAAAATTCTTTTATATGGCATGAATAGTCTTCATCATGGAGGCAGCCGATACATGTTTTGTCCACAGAACATGTTCAAGGATAAAGCAATGTCCAACCACTAATATAGTGGATTGGTATACATGAGAAATCCACTGCATTTGGTACGTCCTTCCAACAAGAAGTCAATTTATGGTAGTTATCGAGTAATTAAACTAATCCTCAAAACCGTTTTGACAGCCATCCCATCTCGAATAAATACAGCTGTTGGCATCTTTGGGTCATTACTCGTGTCTGGCTTCTCATGGTCCTGTGTGGATAAAGTGCCTGATTTGGTTGTAGACTATTTACATTTCCCGTTTGACGATTACTGGTCGGCGTCTTTGGGTCATCACTGATTCGGGTATTTATTTGGGCTGGGATGGTTGTCAATACGATTTTGAATTTGGTTTGACTGCTTGGTGACTACCATAAATTGACTTAACGTTGGTAGGACCTTCCATGTGCAGCGGATTTCTGATTTATACCAGACCACTCTTCTGATGTTTAGACATTGCTTTGGCCTTGAAAAAGTCCTGTGAGCAAAACACGTGTCGACTGCCTCCATGGTGAAAACTATTCATGCCACATACAGAATTTTGATGCGACTAAACTGAAGGATTTGAAAATTATCTGTTCATACATTGACTTTCTTATTAAGGAGTCTACAGAAACAGCAGAGTGTGTGCTTCGGTGCTTTGTGGTCAACTGAAACATTTTAACAATTCCACCTGGATTTGCCTCTCTCTGTTGTTTGTTTTTTTGCCTGTTCAATTAATTTTACATTCAAAATGTTGATCTTTTTTATATTGAACCGGTCGCAAAGGAGTGTTTGTTTGTTCGTGCAGTGAAGCCCTGGGATAGCGCTGGTGAAGTGAAGAGAGACGCTCTGCTGAGACCGTAAGGGGGACGGGACTGCGAGGCCCAACAGGCTGTGCGCACTACACCAAGCACACCTGCCGCCTCTTCCCGGGACTCCTCCCCTCCATCACCGCCTACTTTACTCCTCGCGGCCCCCGCTCCGTGGGAGCCGCTCGCAAAGGAGTGTTTGTTTGTTCGTGCAGTGAAGCCCTGGGATAGCGCTGGTGAAGTGAAGAGAGACGCTCTGCTGAGACCGTAAGGGGGACGGGACTGCGAGGCCCAACAGGCTGTGCGCACTACACCAAGCACACCTGCCGCCTCTTCCCGGGACTCCTCCCCTCCATCACCGCCTACTTTACTCCTCGCGGCCCCCGCTCCGCGGGAGCCGCTCGCAAAGGAGTGTTTGTTTGTTCGTGCAGTGAAGCCCTGGGATAGCGCTGGTGAAGTGAAGAGAGACGCTCTGCTGAGACCGTAAGGGGGACGGGACTGCGAGGCCCAACAGGCTGTGCGCACTACACCAAGCACACCTGCCGCCTCTTCCCGGGACTCCTCCCCTCCATCACCGCCTACTTTACTCCTCGCGGCCCCCGCTCCGCGGGGGCCGCTCGCAAAGGAGTGTTTGTTTGTTCGTGCAGTGAAGCCCTGGGATAGCGCTGGTGAAGTGAAGAGAGATGCTCTGCTGAGACCGTAAGGGGGACGGGACTGCGAGGCCCAACAGGCTGTGCGCACTACACCAAGCACACCTGCCGCCTCTTCCCTGGACTCCTCCCCTTAAACTCCTTCCGGTATATGATCTGTCACCTGACACGCGTGAGCGGAACGCGTGTGCGGGACCAATCCCGGGACAAAGCCCGGACTAAGGGCGGACCCTCTGAGACCCTCAGAGACACGAGGAGCCGGGGCTGGGCATACCCCCTTGTTCAACAAGTACTGTTTGTTCCTTTCACTTCTTCTCAACACCGTCATTTGTTTTGGCATCTATCTCTTATTACCCATAGATGGCCACCACTAACATTGAGCAACCCACACAGGATAATCAGGGTCTGCTTCACAATGGGACTCTGGATAATTATTTTTCCAAACCATCACCGGATATTACTCGGGAGATTGCATTGGCGGAGCGGCGGGCTGATCGCCGCCGTTCCGTGGAAATTATAAAGAAGGGGTCTGTTTCACTACCTCTAACCCCCGCGACTGGTCCTCCTGATACTGTCACTGATATGATAGCCAATGAGTCGCCACATATATTGGATAGTTTGCTCCCGGAAGTAAACATGGTTGTACTCTCACCTGACATTGTATCTGGGTCGGACGCGACTGGCTTGCTTGGATCACCGATTGCGAGCAGTTTAACGCCACTAAAGGGTGATGTGTCGTTACAATTGCATGTAGCTCGCAATAAGGCAAAAAAATTGCCAGTCACGGGGAAAGTTTATGGTCCACCTCCGAACAAAAAACGACGGAAAAGGTGGGATCCGTTGCAACCCAAATTGAGCTGCTCAGACTTTGGGAAAAAATTGGCTATGGTTGTCAAGAATCCTTGTGTTGCACAAGTAGACTTAGAGGGGACACATATTGTATCTACACTCTCAGGTCAACTTAATACATCTGTAGACAAGGAGGATAGTATGGTCACCGATGTAACTGATGATGTTTATATTGAGAACAAGGGCCCTGTGTCCCTATTTGATATTGAGAATTTGATTAAATCATATTCTGCATCCATTTTGGAGAGGCTAATGGAGGTGGAGTGTAGACTGTCTAAAATTGAGAATGTACTGGTCAAACAAGATCTTGTAGGCCATACAGGTGCTATTAATGTCGCTAGCAAAACATCTAACACTGTACCTCAAATCCTGTCAACTACAGTCCAACCACCTCCACCTGCTTCCTCTTGTATTGTTCCTAGCCCCTCCCCAATTCCATCTGTCCCCAAACCTATGGGGAATACAGTAACAGCGATTGTCCACCATCATGTATCCCCTAGTTCATCTCAATTAAAAATTGCTGATCATTTGTTGGGTAATGCCATAACCAACACTAGTGACAATACATCTAAAAGTACTAGTAATTTATCTAATCTGGTTTTGTCAAACCCAACTAGGGAGACGAGGGAAACTAGTCACACCTGGGGGAAACCAAAAAGGGTTCCGCTGCCCGAACTTCCACCAGAGGCAGTACCCTATGTGGTAGTCCTAACAGGTGTGCCGGTCCTAGAAAAAAATAAGAGGGAGGGTTTCTTTCAATTAAAAAACAAGACAACGCATTGGCTGAGAATGCATAGGCCAATTGCAAACCATATCAATGGGGAAATAGTTCATGTTCGCCGCCTTGAATGGTTGGGGTGCAGAACCAAAGATATCGACGGGGACGTAGTGGTAGTAAACTTCAGGGATCCCATTGCGGTACATTACATATTGAACTGGCAGATGGGTAGTTCCAATAATATCATAACTCCAAGACCCCTAACGTACTTTTATCCTAGGTCAGTGGTGTTTCCATCCCAGTATCCCCTTTCACACTGCACAACTGTAACTCAGCCATCTAATTACCCTTTTGCACAGAATGTTGGGAATGTTGGGAGTAATCAATATGCTCAGTATCCTCCGATCCAACAGGGTATGGGAAGTACGTATTATCCCCCTTGTCATGTGAGAGCCCCTGACCCCCTGGGATGGAACTATGTTCCAGTTAGAAATCAAAACTTCCAAAACAGAAGGATGGACCATCTTAAACCCTTCACACCACTGGAAATGTCAAACCGTTTTGATGTTTTCAGTGGTCTCGATAACTGTGATTGAAGTTTTCGGAGAGGGGGGGATGAGGGAAGAGATATGAGTAATCCCATAGCTCCGGGAATTACAAATGAGTGTAACCCATTGTTAACTCTAGCACCCAGGCCTCCGGCTAAATTTGTAACTCATATTACAAATATTCCAGAGACACAGGTAGAACCAACTTGCCCTCCAAGGCACTTACTTTCCGAGGAAACAACCTCGGCAACTAAGTTGGTGCCTTATACTGGTGGCAAGACGCCAAGGGCTAATATCGTTATGCCCTTGGTACTTGGGGTGCCAGTTAACCTGGTTTGTTGGAACATAGCCGGGCTTGCTAGTAACCTGAGTGATCCTGAGTGGGCTGCTTTTATAGAATCTTTTGATTTTTGCTTACTCCAGGAAACATGGGCAGTTGATATTCCCCACAGGGTAGGCTACAAGACTTACGGTATTGGGGCAATACCCTCTAGAAGTGGAAGGTCGTCGGGGGGTCTCTTGATTTGGGCGAAAATAAATCTAAAGGTTAATATTGAGGTGATAGACGTGAACTCTGCAGATATCCTAGTATTAAAAATAACAACCTCCAATGGGAATAAATTATTCTTAATAAATATCTATAACAGGCCTACCCCCTCTTCAAAGGAATCTCCGACCGTTACCAAGCTGGATTCTTTTCTGAGAGGGTTGGATCCCAGGGAGGATCTTGTTATTTTGGCTGGGGATCTGAATTGTAACTATGAGCCAATTTCGGGCCTAAGCGAGATTTTTGAGGAAGAAGACCAGGTAAATAAGATCCCTTTTCTCGGGAATCTTAAATCGGTCAAGTGCTCCATTTTGGCCCTCCAGCTGATTAAATTATGCACAGAGCACTTCCTTAGGGCTTGTAATGGTCGGTTACCATCTGACATCTTAAAAAAACCAACCTTTAGTAGAAATACTTATAAGAGTAATTTGGATTTCGTGATAGTTTCCATCCCTCTTTGGTCGTATCTTATAGATCTTGACATTATGGAGAGGACTGAAAGCGATCATTTTCCCCTAAATTTGTCCTTAGATGCTGCACTGTTTAGTGATCCTCTATTATCACTCTCATCTGAGGAAGGCACTGGTGATAGAAATGAAATCCACATTAGTAATAACAGGAGATCGCTAAATTGGCCATTTATTTTGGATCATAGCGATATTCTTAGTGAGATATATTCACTTTTTGCTGGGACCTTTGCATCATATTTGAGTTTAACTCCCGAGGAGGAAGCAAAAACTCCCTTCTTGATCATACATCAGGAGTTCTTTCTCAAATTAAAATTATTGGTTACCAAAATGCCAAAAAAAACCAGCAGAAGACCCAGAATCTGTCACACAGTAAACCTTGGTACGATAGATCTTGTAGAGAGTCGAAGAGGGAATTGATAATTGCGATTAAATCCAAGTCACAACCAGATGTCCATAAAGCTAGATACAACTATAAAACTGTCCAAAGGACATCTAAAAGAGCGTGGGAGGAAGAGAAATGGGCAGATTTGTTGTCAGCCGCAAGGTCACGCAATACGGTGGCTTTTTGGAGGTTGATAGCAAACGGGAATAAAGTAGGCAGGGTGGCTAAGGATACCTTCTTAGACGAGCAAACCTGGGTAACTCATTTTACTAACTTGTATAAAAAATATGAAGATTCTCAAATAGTATCTAATACAACAAGTTATGTAACTCCAGTAGATCCGCTTGTTTTTACCTTGGGGAAACCGAGCTGGCTTTAAGCCAAGTTAAAAGTGGGAAAGCCCCTGGTTTGGATAAAATCCCCGGGGATCTCTATAAGCACGATTCAAAAGTATGGGTACCCTACATTAATTACCTGTGCAATAAATTATCATGTAGCTTAGAATTTCCTGAAAGCTGGAAGGGAGCCGAAATTGTTTTAATATATAAGAAAGGAGACAGGAAGGATCCCTGTAACTATCGGCCAATAAGCTTAATGGACATCCTACAGAAAATCTACTCACGCCATATTTTAGTACGTGTGAGTAATTGGCTAGATGAAAATTCATTTTTGACTAAATTTCAAGCCGGGTTTAGGACAAAAGTCAGCACGATAGATCAATGCTTCAGATTCTGCTGCCTCTACTGGAAGTACGTAATGATAAAAAAGGCCCATGTATATGTTGCCTTTGTTGATTTAAGGGCAGCATTCGATCTGGTGCCACGTGATCTTCTTTGGAAAACGTTGAGTGCAGCAGGCATGCCAGATAACATAGTAGCACAAATTATAAAATTACATGAAGGGAATTTTGCGAGAATTAGATGGGGTCCTAACGGCGAACTATCCGGGAAAATTCCAATTGAACAGGGAGTACGCCAAGGATGTGTTCTGGCCCCCACGCTTTTTTCTATTTTCGTAAACGATATTTCCTCATACTTAGAAAGATGTAATAACGATGCACCCAAATTGAATGGAGAAAGGGTTGCATCTCTACTATTTGCTGACGACACTATTCTGATATCCCAAACAAAAAACGGCTTGCAGATTTTATTGAACACTTTTAATGATTATTGTAGTCAAAAGGGACTAGAGATTAATGTCAAGAAAACAAAATACATGGCCCTGAACCCAACCAAACCTGATAAGGGGTGTTTAATGTTAAAAGGAGTGAAGTTGGAGTCAGTGCCTCACTTCTCATATTTAGGGGTGACACTAGACTCCAAATTCACCTGGAAAGCTCAGTTGGAAAAAAGCAAACTAATATTTGCTCAGAATGCCAAACCGATACTTAGAGAGCAAAGCTTAAGCACTAGTAAAGCGGTGTTTCCAGTAATGGAACTTTTTAAATTCAAAGTCCAATCTTCTGTGCTTTATGGTGCAGAATTGTGGGGGTCTGGGTCTAACGAGACCTTCAGTGTCCAAGACAATAACTTCATGCGAAGCTTGGTAAGGGTTCCGAGAGGAACTCCTTTAGTACCTCTGCAACTGGACCTTAATTTTAAAAGAACAGACCACCATGTTATTATCAAACCACTTATGCTATGGGTGAGATTGTGGCATGTCCCTGAACTACAAGCTTATAGAGAGGGGCTTGTAGAGATTATGGCGCTGGACAGCCATAAAAAAATCCCATGGCTTAGACATGTTAGTTTTTGGTTTAATAACAGAGGCCTGAAACATTTTTGGGAGAACCCTGACCATTTACCATCTAACCCAAAACTAGTCCTGAAAAGGGCCTTTTGGTCCTATGTAGCAAACATGACTGTGAATGCCATAACTAGTGGTTCATTAGTTTTAAAATTTCTAAATTTTAAGGATGAACCGTTTTATGAGACCTTTATGGACGAAATAGAGCCTCCACTTGCCAAAACGTTATTTTTAAAGTTTAGATACGGAAATCTTTTAATAAAATCAACTTTGGCTCGTTGGGTAAGGAACCGTGATCCATCTTCCGAGGCATTGGACGAAGTCTGCTCACTTTGTGAAAATAATCAAATAGAGAATGAGCAACATATTCTTTTCTTCTGTCCTTTGTATGGCCAAGAAAGAAGAAGATGGATCAAACCAATATGCCTATTATTAGGCTTGAGATCCTACCGTCAGGCTCTGAGAATTTTGTCTACAAACACCTCACAACAGATAACATTTAGTGTTAGTAGATTTTTACTTTCTGTTTGCTACCGCAGGAAAAAAATGGGTCATCAGCTGTAACCGAGCTCCCCGTATCTATGGACCTGAATTATGGACTTGAACTTGTTTTTATAGCACCTCTTAACTGAAATTGCTTATGTAATTACTGATGTGTCCTTCTGTCCCATACGATTTCTACTGTTATGCTCCAAGAGTCTTTCTACATGTGTTGCACAGTCATATAGAATGTTCTTAAATCTTTCTTTTTTTTAACCGAATGTCATTATTCTTTTATTGAACTGTAATGTTTAAATTGCTCTTTTATGGCGTCAAGCCGAAAATAAAGATTAAATGAATGAAAAATGAACCAAAGGGTATGGCAAAAAGTATATGGATTCACCAAGTGAGGCACCATTTCTCATGTAAAAACTTTTCAAATAAGCCTTGGCAAACACACCAGGTGTCGCCATTATGGAAAATTGGCTCAGTCAATAGTATTTAGCAATTAATTACAGCTTTGAGGATGCTATGTAGAATAGCTGGAGAAGAATTTAAAAAGAGCCTATGTGCAGCTGTCTGCATCATTTTCTAGACTTGTGATCTCCTCAGCATGGACCTGGGGAACATGAGAGCTCCAGATTTCTGGTAGGACTACGACATGTGTGACTAGTAAAGTACAAAGTTTGGTCTTTTCTTGTGAAAGGATATGTAACATAAAAATCATCCAGTCTTGTCTTGTTTTTTCGTTAAATTGTGGCACTTGTAATTTTGGGAATTGTAGTCAAGAGTTTTGGGGATGTAAAAACGACAAGCACCAGGAAGTAATATGTGCAAGAGGGCTGGACGATAAACTCACACTTACCTGGGAGAACTTGAGATTGCTTAATTAGCTGCAAACAGTGTGTCTTCCATAAGAGAACCAAGAGAAAAAGTTTGATGACTGCACGCCAAGAGTGTGTTCAAAGCTTCTTATAGTTAATTTTTCCATAAATGGCTCAATTTCGGCCATTAAGATACAATTCAGTGATAAACTAAATAATTTCATGACACACAAACACACACGAGCAGTTTCAGTGCAAAGATGATAATTATCAAGGCACACTAAAAAATATGTCGAACAGGAGCAACAAAGGGGTAATGTATAAAACAACATGAAATGGCAATTTCTATCCCACAGTGTGGCCTGTCTATTCCAAGAGCAGTTGAGGTCTGCCTAACATGTTGCATACTTTTGGCACCAATTTACCTTCAGGCCCTCAACCCTCAATCGATCGTACATGTTTCGGTATTCAAATGCTAATTGCTTAATTAGTTGTCTGTTCAGTGCTTAATTTTCAAATGAAAGAATGCCTGTGTCCAAATCCCTGCTCTGAAAACAGCAGCCGGTGCAATTAAATGTGTGCACATGTAATACAAAGGCTGCATAGTTCTAAATCCACCCCAGGCCTCCACAAACAGAGACTCCCTGCCCCTTCAGCGCACTCTTGCACGTTCCTGCTGTCTCCCTTTGTTATGGTTTCACCAACTTTCTCTTCCTCTGTCTTTCCCGTTTGTGTGTTTTTCTCTCTCTTGCTCTTAGTAAATGTCTGATGCAGAAAAATAAGTGCTGGTCCCTAAAAATAAGTGCTGGTGTCCCCCATCGGCAACCACCGGCTCAAATTAAGCACTGAGCCTGTATTTGCATTTAAGTTTGCAAAACCAGACGCATATTGCACAGGAATTCACGGACCTCAGTGATACTGTCAATTATTATTAGCCATCGAAAAATCCTTTCCAATGCGAATAGGTCAAGAAATCCTGGTCTATAGGTCATAAACAACAAGCAAAGAAAACTGTTAAACATGCTTTTCTGCGGGTAGTGTAAAGATTAAAAAAAGATTTTCACACACTTTGCTAGAAAACATAATCACTTTGGAACTGATAGATTTAACTGCGAGGTAGTTTAGCAACACATGAGGAATAAAAAGTTAAAATAACAGTGCTATGAGAAGTCCTGCACTGGCTTGTTATAGCACTTTTTAGCTTACGGGTGGTTTGGAGGGGGCAACACAGACAACTGGAGAGAATAAACAACAACACAAAAGGGGAACAACCAACAACAACAAAACAGGAGTAGAAGAAAGAAAAAATACTAGATCCATCACAGCACAAGCAGCGGAAGGACACTAATCAAAATGAGTACTTGATCCATGCTCTAGACAAAAGAAGAGGAAGTGAAGTGGGCATGGGCTGCTGAATTAGGAGTCATAAAACAAGAGTGACAATTAAACCAACGATGGTAAGAAATGGGTTGACTTCAAGCCCTTATAGTAAACAATATCTCTCGACATACAGTATAAAATTTCTGTCGGTGGTTGCAGGTCGTGGACACCAGCTCTAACCTCTAATTTTTGCAGAATGTGACTTATTTTTCAGTATCATACTTCGACCCAGAGCAAGAGAGAGAAAGGCTCGCGGGGGAGTACGAACAAGGAAGTGAAAGACAGGAAAACAATACCAATTGGGAAATCTGGAAGAAAGAGGGATGTGGTAGAATAAAAACTAAACAGCTTTGGTATTTTGCAACCCCAGTATTCACCGGCACCGATGGCTGGCTGCTAAACATTGCGCTTCTGCACTATTTTTGGGGTTTTTCAATTGCACTTGTGAGTTAAATCTTCTTCTTTCTCACTTGACATATTAAAGCAAAACTATAGTTACCAATAAGGAGCCTGTAGCAACAAAGAGATTAGATGGGAACATCGGAAGTGTGGTGTTCCTATCTAAAGACTTTGTTTCTACCAGCACCTTGTAGGTAACTATAGTTTTGCTTTAATATTTCAAAGAAGAAAGAAGAAGATTTCAGTTAAAATATGAATAGGGCTCCCGGTTTTGTGGTATTTATTTTCTAAACATTTCCGTCTGTATTTAGCCATATTTATTTTTTGGCCTTTTTATCTGTATTTATCCATATTTATTTAGTGTTTTGCAGATTAAGGAAGTTGTAAAACTGTACATTTCCATATTTATTTAACTGATAGACATGCAGTCATTCTTTGATGTCTGTCGTGTCTTAGCTATTTAAGCTGCCAAATATCACATAACAATACATCCACTGGTAAATATTAGCATTATAACACAAATGTATGTTGACATATACCCTTATTTTAAAAAATATCATCCTGTTTTTTAACTTCCCCTGCAGTCCATCTGCTCAGCTGTTGGGCTATAATTCATGATAGATAGCACCGAGGGTCACTTAAAAGAAGCCCAGTTTTCCCTATTTATCCACTTTTAACAATAAATGCAGACAGAAAACATGTTGCTTTCTGTCTGTATTTATCTGTAAAAATCCATAAAAACTGAAAACCGGGGACCTTAAATATGAAGCAGTAGGCAGGGATTTATTAAATGATGCATTGATAACACTATGGGCTTGATTGAAAGTATTTCAGACAGGGTACTCTGTTGTAAATGCGAAGGAGCACCCTGCCCATGAAACTGACGTTCAACACATTCTATTTAGAGTAGGGTGGACCATAAGTATTCTGTAACAGAGCCCTCATTGGCTCTCTTGACGGAATACCTTCTACGATAAACCAACAGAGTAGTGTCCGTTGGAGGTAGGGCCTTACACTGTCTGCGCTATTTAGGGTGGGCTGTGGGGAAAAAAAACCTCAGTCAGAAAAAACATAAAACAATAACCTCCCAGAATGTGGGGACATTAGATTGTTTGTTTTTCAAAAACAAACTCCCGATTGTTTTTAAAAACAAAAAAGTTTGATGACTGACCATCTTGACCATCAGTACCATTCATCAAACTTTTCATGCATTGACAGGATCCATCATTATGGATGTCTGTAACCGAAGCAATTGCTTTTTTGAGGGTCTTTGTCATCAGTCAATCATGTAACTTGGTTTCAAAGGCTGGCTTGAAAGGTCTTACACCGGGAGCCAAATTGCAGTGTTGGTCGTCAATACCACAGTTGCGGCATAGACAGTATTATAAAACACATAGAGCAGCCCCAACTCAACAGACTATATTTAACCAAACATAGTTTCTTTGGCATGATAGACATCCATTAACTAGAGCCGACATGATTTAAAAAAACAAGAACAATGATGGAACCTTTAATTTTTCTCTCATCTATTTTTCAGGGTGTCCAGCAGGATGGTTTGGGCCCAACTGCAGGAACCGCTGCCAGTGCGATAACGGGGCGGCTTGTGATCATGTGAGCGGAGCCTGCACGTGCACGGCAGGGTGGAGAGGGTCTTTCTGCGAGCGATGTGAGTACTAACATGATCTGCAATGATTTTGACACAGGCTCATCTTTATGTGGGTTGTCATTATAGTAATAAGCTGTCTGGGTTTATCTTCTGGTAGGAACATGCTGGAAGAGGTAAGTGGCCCTATTGTCAGCAACATTCTCAGCAGTCATTCCGATTTCTGAACAGCAATAGCTTTTGCGATGTAATCCATGTTTCAATTGATTTTTTTATTTTATTTGTATTTTTTATTTCTCTATTTCAAAACAGCAATGTGTAACATAATACCCTAGCAATGTATAAGAGATAAATAAAACAATGCATTCAGGGGCATCATGAGCTCCCGCTTTAGCAGCTTGAGCGGGGAGGTGGCAGTTCTGATTAACATAAAACATTAAACATTTTGCTTTAAGCTCCTTTTCCTATGATCGGTGAGTGATGGTTGCGAAAGAGAAGCTTCTACATACCACTGTGATAGGATAGTAAGATGCAGCTGTGGGGCAGAGGAGCAAATGAAAAGAGGTCATAAAAGGGATGGAGGTAGTGGTCAGTCAATCAATCAATCATTGAATTCAAGACGCTGAGGGGGGGGGGGGCTGCTACTGCTCGAAGAGCCAGGTCTTGAGGAGCTTCCTGAAGGTGAGTAGGTCCTGGGTCTGCCGCAGATGGGTGGGGAGGGTGTTCCAGGTCTTGGCGGCGAGGAAGGAGAAGGATCTGCCGCCGGTGGTTGTTCGTTGGATGCGCGGGACGGTGGCGAGGGCGAGGCTTGCAGAGCGGAGTTGGCGGGCGGGGGTGTAGAAGTTGAGTCTGTTGTTCAGGTAAGCTGGTCCGGTTTTGTGAAGTGCTTTGTGTGCGTGGGTGAGGAGCTTGAAGGTGATCCTCTTGTTGACGGGGAGCCAGTGCAGGTCTCTAAGGTGGGAGGTGATGTGGCTGCGTCGAGGGATATTAAGGATCAGGCGGGCGGAGGCGTTCTGGATGCATTGCAACCATTGTAGGTGTTCGTGCGTAGAGTGCGTTGCCGTAGTCCAGCCTGCTGCTGACGAGGGCTTGGGTCACCGTTCTTCTGGTGTCGGTCGGGATCCACTTGTAGATCCTGCGAAGCATGCGGAGGGTGTTGTAGCAGGAGGAGGAGACGGCGTTGACCTGCTTCGACATGGAGAGGGAGGTGTCGAGGATGAATCCTAGGTTGCGTGCATGGTTCGTGGGTGTTGGCGCTGTTCCCAGTGAGGTCGGCCACCAGGAGTTGTCCCAGGCGGAGGGGGTGGGGCCGAGGATGAGGACTTCCGTCTTGCCCGAGTTCAGTTTCAGGCGGCTGCTCCTCATCCACTCGGTGACGGCCTTCATTCCCTTGTGGAGGTCGGTTTTGGCGGTGTGCGTGTCCTTGGCGAGGGAGAAGATGAGCTGGGTGTCGTCGGCGTAGGAGATGATTTCCAGGTCGTGCTGTCAGGCCACTTGTGCAAGGGGGGTCATGTAGACGTTGAACAGGGTCGGGCTGAGGGATGAGCCCTGGGGTACGCCGCAGATGATGTCAGTGGCTTCGGATCGGAAGGGTGGGAGGCGGACTCTCTGGGTACTGTCAGAGAGGAAGGACGTGGTCCAGTCCAGGGCCTTCTCCTGGATGCTTCTTGAAGGCGTGTTCTTAGTGTGCGGTGACAGACCGTGTAGACGGTGGCTGACAGGTCCAGGAGGATGAGGGCTGAGGTTTCACTGTTGTCTAGTTGGTGCCGGATGTCGTCTGTGGCGTCGATGAGGGCTGTCTCGGTGCTGTGGTTTCGTCTGACATCTGACTGCGATGGGTCTAGGATGTTGTTTTCCTCGAGGTGGCGGGTCAGCTGCATGTTGGTGATTTTCTCGATGACCTCCGCCGGGAAGGGGAGCAGGGAGATGGGCCGGAAGTTCTTGAGGTCCTTGGGGTCCGCCTTGGGCTTCTTGAGGAGGGCGTTGATTTTGGCGTGCTTCCAGATTTCCTGTGAATGTCGCTGTGTAGTGGTGACACAAAAGTGGAATGATGGTGAGATGGATAAATAGATGGATGGATGCAGAGATATTTGAGCAGTGGATGGAGAGAAGGAATGAGGGAGAGAGTGGCTAAAGTGAAGAGCAGATAAATGGGGAGAATGAATGGAGGAGAGTGGATGAAGAGAGCATTGAATGGACCAAGAGAAGAGTGGATTGATTAAAAAAGGAAGGAAAGATGGTTGGATGTTCGGATCAATGAATGTATGGATGGAGGGAAGGGCGAACAGCAGCGTGTATGTATGGGTAGATGGAGAAAGGTAGAAAGGGAAAATACATAAAGAGAGATGCAGAGAAGGAAAGGTGGATGAAAGATGATGGGAGAGGATGTGGTCTCAAGGCTAGACTGCTGACCTTGGAGCTGAGAAACCAAGGTTCGAGCCTCGGGGTCGACTCCACATCCTGTGATTCTGGGCAAATCACTTAATCTCTCTGTGCCTACCAAAATATATATATATAATTAACGTGTCCTTTTGTAACGTAACATGTTCTCATTTAAAGCGCTCTAATACCTTTGGGTCGAGTTCGCACTATAAAAATCTGCAAGAAAAAAAAGAGGGATAATGCGATCGAAAGATGGAAGAGTGGATAAAGGGCAGAATGAAATATGAAAAGAGGAAGGAAATAGGAATAAAAGGCTGAATGAAGGTTGGAGGGCTGGAGGGCTGGAAGAACGTTTCAGAATTCCGTCACAGGGAGCAATCTCCTGAATGACTGCTGGACTTGTCGGTACGTTCCCCTCTTATTGTCATTTGAGATATGGTTCAAAGTGGACACAGACCTCAACTCAGATACAAGTTGATCTTGCTGAGATGTTTAGTGATCCGGATGGATCTGGTCTGAACCATTCTAAGCTATTGAATGAATAAGCAAAGGTGGGCCAGACAAACCAGATTACAATATTGCGCAGAAGCCTGGTGTGGGGACTAGCCGGGCAACAACCGCAAGTTAGGGGTTTTCTGCTTTGAGTGCAGTTCACACCTCTATCAGAGAGAATTATGTCCAGAATTTGTAAAGCACGAACAATTACCCGAAGGTGTCAAGGCGCTGGGGGCCGTCTGGAAGATTAAGCAAGCTAATGTTTCAGAGGAGTTGTCTGACCAGCATGTTCTTTACTTCCAGGGCTGGTTTCCCATAGCAAGAGGCTTATTAAGAGTTTTTAATTTGGGACTCCTCAAATTCTCAGATATCCTTCAACATCATTAGAGCACCATTATGCCGTTCGAAAGCGTTACACTTCCCACATATTACTTGCACTATTTCATATCAGGGCATTCACCAGGCTCCATAAAAAGAAGGCATAGGATAACATATTTGTGCAATATGCATAAGCATCATGACTCAGCTTGTCAAGTAGCACTAAAAAACTAGATATCTTTCTATACCCCTTGCTCTATTTAAGTCCTAATTGAGATTGTTTTCATGTGTGTATTTTAAATAAAAAAGAAGCAGAAATATGCAAGGTAATAAAAATAAGTAATCCGAAAATCACCAGACCATATCAGCACTACCTAGTCAGAAAGAATGGAGAGACTGTCCAGAATCATCATAGAGCAACAATGCTGCCCAATATTATAAAAATAGCTAATCTTCCCTAAATCATCAGACGTAGGATATGCACCCAAAATGGTCCAGACAGAACTGCTTCCTAATTTCATCAGCTAATTGCTGGACAGCCCAAAATCATCAAATTAGTCGCAGTGCTCTTCAAAATGATCAACCACTAGCTTGGGTGCTTTGAATCATCATTTACAGGGATGAATAAAAATAGTAGTACACCTTAATTGCAAAATAAAGAAGAAATCCAAGAACATCAAGCATGTTTAAAAATACATAATGCATTATTTAATTTAGAGTTGCAAAAAGCAATTAAATTAGCACCACTACCGTAAAGCCATTACAAATTAATTGGAATATCCAAAAATGTCAAATATTACAAAGGCTACGTATAATCACAAAGACGCAGGAGGGCTAAAACAAAATTATTCAGGGGCGACTCCTCCATTATGGTGGAGGGGTTTCACCCCCCTCCCGCACTCCCCACCCCCCACCAACAGATGCACATCTGAGAAAAATAAAATGATAATAAAACAGGTGTATTATAATTTTATTTTTCTTCATTGAGCCGTCTTGGGAGCGGGGTCATCCATCGTGACAACTGACGAGGGACACAGAGGAATGGTGGACACTGCTGTCAGTGTGCATGTTGGTTTAGCCGACCGTCTTAGGATGGCCAAACCGTCATGCGCACTGGGCTGTCTACAACACGAGCTGCATTTCGGGGTTGGAGACAGCAGGCACAGGCTCCCAGTCTCTCTGCGAGTGTGAATCCAAGGCGGTCAGGCCAATCCCGGCGCTTCTCTCATGCTGCCAGCAGCATGAGAGCAGCATCTGGATTGGCTGTAGGGGAGTCAGCATGTGCGGCAATGGAGCTGGAAGAGCAGCGAGGAGGCAGGTGAGTTTTTTTTTGTTGGTATTGTTACTGTTCACTTCCTCCAATGAGCTGCCGCTCTCATGTGCTGCCCTCCACCACACTGCCCCCCCATACTGCTCAACCATATTTCCCTGACACAGGCCGCTACTGAAATTATCAAAAGCGTAGAGTGATAAAGAGTCATCAGACATGGCAGAGATACCCAAAGGCCCCAAAAGAACAGTGCACCTAAAACAATCATGACAAAAGTCAGAGTGCACAAAGTCTTCCAAATAGAATCACTGCCCAAAACATCGAAGTGCAGCAGATGTTCTGAAAATAACAAAAATAAGTCTAGTTATCCAGAGTCTTTTAGGACATAGCTATCACATATAACACAGATATGACATGCTACATAGATGTAACAAACTACACAAAACACATTAAAGCTACCGGAAATCGCCATAAACAGCGGTGTTGCTGAAAGTTTATTGTAAAAGATTGAACGTTATCACAAATTATCCATAATAACAGTTAAACCCCAAATTCATCAGCATAAAGAAGGATTAACAAACACTATCAAACACCAGCAGCTCCTCACATGATAATCAAATGGAGCAGGAATATTAAAAAATTACAAAAAACTTTCAACAAGGGCTACTTTTTTATTTTTACTTATATCTATTTTAACTTTTTATGCATTTTCTAGAATCCATTTTCTGGTTTTTTTATTGTATTTTTTATACCAAAACCCCCTTGTCCCAGAAATATTTTGAACCATTGGTATCCTCAAAGCTACCTTAGCACCAGGTTCCACGTGCCCGATTCCCCTTAAGATCACATTGCTTCAGTTCCCTGTAGGAATTGCTCCTGGAAAACAGAATGCCTGCTCTCGACAGCCTTTTTAAACGTGGAAGATGCTCCAGTACTGAAGGAGCTGTGTCTCTCCCATAGGGCAGAGTCCATCTTTTAAAGATTAACTATTTACTGTAAGCATGTGTACTTTGTTTTAAGTTTAATTTACATTTCTATACATTGTTTATAGGGTCTAATTTTGTTCAGGTGGAGGTGTGAGGTTGGAAAAATAAAAAAAGCTTATTGCTTCTCCCTCCCCCACACTAGAGAAAAGATTAACAGAGCCCAAACCCCACACCCTCCTAGCTTGGCTCCTAAGCACCCAGTCCCCGAAAAGGTTATGCTGTACACATGCTCTGTGTATTCTCTGGCAAGGATTAGTGCATTCTCTTGCATGAATTCCCTAATACTGTTGATTGTATTTTGATTGTATTTTGCTTGGTGTATCCTCTTTAAGTGTTTTCTGTTTATTGTATTCTCTGGCACTGGTTAGTGTATTGTCTCTTGCATATTCTGCTTGGTGTATTTTCTCCCACATAATTAAGTGTATTATGCTGAGTGTACTCTCTGGCAGAGTTCAGCATATTTTTCTTGAATGTTTTCTCTAGCACAGGATGGCATTTGCTTTGAGTTATTAGGCAGTATTTCTACTCCAGTTGTGGGTAATTCATGACAGAGTTGTGTCTATTCTCTGATGTGTTCGGCATGTTTTCTGGCACACTCAGCCTGTACTCTCTGGCACAGTTGGCTTTTACTTTCAGGCACAGTTGAACATTTATTGTCCCTAAGCACCCTTAAAGTGGCAGCCTCATTCGGCAGCACACATATGCATGTATACAAAGATTGTACCCGGAACACACTCACAATATCAATGCATGCCTATACGTAATAGAATTCTCAATGCTAGTTTTGTCTTTTTAATAGATGGTTCGCACAGAATTGTTTAGCCTCATCATTATTACATTTAATGTCAAGTGCTTAACTGGAAGGAAAAGTGAATTGTTTCAGTAAAAAATATGTCACCAATTGGTCCCATCAAGCAAATAATTAAAACCCATAAATCTAAGATCAGAGGGGCATATTATCAAGAAGGGTGTTAAAATTATCGCCGCTTTTAAAGCGGCGATAATGGGTTTGATAATATGCCCTTGAGAATTCCCATAGCAGCCCAGGTTCACACCAGAACCTGGACTGCTATGGGAATTCACAAGGGTATATTATCAGGCCCCTTATTGCCGCTTTATCGGCAGTTTCCTGCCGCTAAAGCGGCGATAATTTTAACGCCCTTTCTTGATAATATGCCCCACAGTTCTATATCTAGACAAGGACCTTTGCAAATACCTCCCTCCCTCTGAATGCCGTCAATTTTACCTTTATATGGAAAAGACAGATTGGGACTCATTTAGTCATTGATAGGTTGCTGCCAGCTTGCCAGGGGTCTACAACCTTTACACCGCGGTCAAAACACCGCGGTGCCATTATGACGCGTCTTTTACAACGCAAGTCGTGGCGACTTGCGCAGGAGGGCGCTCTAGACTAAGGAATAGTAGATTTACTATTCCAACACCTTCCCTACTGTACGTAGGCTGGAGTTGGAATAGTAAATCTTACTATTCCTAAGTCCAGCACCCTACAGCGCAAGTCGTGGTAACGACTTGCGTTGTAAAAGATGCGTGATGTACCGCGATCATTTTGATCGCGTTGTAACATCGTACATCCACCCACAGGTATGGTGGATGCACTGAAGGCAGGACTGAATGTCGAGCGGGCACCATATTTCACCTGCTCTGAATTCATATTTTTTTCACACAAACTCCCAATGGAAAAAGGGTTCTCCCTGTATCTAAGAGCACATTTTCCCTGCAGTTTTCCAGACAGTGAAAATAAGTAACTCCTGTCACGCCTAAAATAGGGTGGTGCAACCATCACTGTGACCTGGTGAACAGGCTGGCAGGCAAAGGACTTCCATCGGCGGAGCCAATTGAGGCTCCTGAACTCTGCAAGTCCCCCACCTCAAAATGGTGGAGGGGGAGCAGGAGGTTGGCAGCAGGGTGGCCTGCAGAGCATCTAACATTTGCTGGTAGTTTACCCACATGCAACTATCTCTAAGTAATGCCCATAATCTGTCTGTCTCTTTGGATTGTGCTGTCACTTCTTGGCTAAAGTAGCTAAAGGAAAAGTATTTGTATTATCTCTCCATTGTTTTGATGTTGCTAGGGTTGTGCTTGTTCATTTGCTAATTCTGAATCTGTATTGCTCTTTCCACAGCCTGTCCTGAAGGCTTCTTTGGCATTGAATGTGGGAAACCCTGTGGCTGCATGAATGGTGCTCGATGTGACCATGTAACCGGGGCTTGCGTCTGTCCTCCTGGTTGGCTAGGCGTCCGTTGCAATGAGAGTAAGTGACCATCCATCTTTACCTTGATTTCAACTAGTTAATGTGTGCTATGTACCATGAGCTGTATCACTACCAAGCGTGAGGGGAAAACTAGTGCTTTTTCTATATACCCCATCCTTCACTGTATCATGTAATATTGCATGAAAACAACCATTTTTAGGGCTCGGCCTACGTCACGCCTGCGTAAGCAGGGGGGCGGAGCTCCGAGCTCCTATTGTTAAGGGGTTTCTGACTCGTGCAGGAAAAATTCCTTAGTACGCGAGATTTTTCAGTCCTTTTAGTTCCAATCTGAATGGTAATTGGTCCTCGCTGTGCCGTGTTTATAGTAGTCGTAATGCAATACGCCATATATTTTACTCGTGGGGCACTTCCTGCATATCGTCTGCGGTTATGCGCAGGACCGTCCATACCTTTTAATTAGGAGCTGTCAGAGAGCCGCTGTAATGGAATCCAGATGCTCTGGGCGCGTTCACCATTCTGCAGTGCGTTTGGAGGGCGCGCGTTCGTGTGCATCGTTTCATGTGTAAGTGTATACGGTATGGGCTACGGTATGGCAGAACACAATTTGATTTGTTATCAATTTTCACCTTTTGCAAATAAATGAAGGGTCTAGTGTTTTGACAACTCGTATAGAAGTAACCGTGTTTATGTATACATTTCTGGCAGAAGGCTAAAACGTGCAAACTGTCAGTCCTCTCTGGAAGCTTTTCCAAAATATGATTTTACAAAGAGGCAAATCAGCATCCGGCCATATCAGCAGTCGTGCATAAAAAAAAATTCAAAATGCAGCAGGAAAGCCACTCGTTCAGTACGGGGGAGAGATTAAATAAATGTTACTTGACTTTTCATCTACAGTGGCAGTTCCTTTACACAATAGCAAATTACAACTTGAGTAGGCAGCGGGAGTGAAGAAACAGTAAGTGGAGCTTGTGCAGTGGTAGTGTTGCTTAGCTATGATTGTGCAGCAGGTGCAGTGGCACCAGTGTGTGGCGTGGTTACCATTCGTGGAGCAGGTGAGGTGTTATCAGTGTTACTTAGCTATGAATGCGCAGCAGGTGCAGTGGCACCAGTGTGGTGTAGCTATCATTGGTGCAGCATGTGCAGTGGTACCGGTGAGTGGTAGCTACCATTGGTGGAGCTGGTGCAGTGGTAGTGTTGCTTAGCTATGATTGTGCAGCAGGTGCAGTGGCACCAGTGTGGCATAGCTATCATTGGTGCAGCATGTGCAGTGGTACCGGTGAGTGGTAGCTACCATTGGTGGAGCAGGTGCAGTGGTAGTGTTGCTTAGCTATGATTGTGCAGCAGGTGCAGTGGCACCAGTGTGTGGCGTAGTTACCATTCGTGGAGCAGGTGAGGTGTTATCAGTGTTATTTAGCTATGAATGCGCAGCAGGTGCAGTGGCACCAGTGTGGCGTAGCTATCATTGGTGCAGCATGTGCAGTGGTACCGGTGAGTGGTAGCTACCATTGGTGGAGCTGGTGCAGTGGTAGTGTTGCTTAGCTATGATGGTGCAGCAGGTGCCATGGCACCAATAGTCTACGCCACACTGGTGCCACTGCCCTGCTGCACAATCATAGCTAAGTAACACTGATAACACTACACCTGCTACACAACGCCAGTGTGGCGTAGCTATCATTGGTGCAGCATGTGCAGTGGTACCGGTGAGTGGTAGCTACCATTGGTGGAGCTGGTGCAGTGGTAGTGTTGCTTAGCTATGAATGTGCAGCAGGTGTAGTACCACCAGTGTGGCGTAGTTACCATTGTGCAGTAGGTGCAGTGGCACCAGTGTGACACAGCACCATAGGTGGAGCAGTTGCAGTGGTAGTATTGCTTAGCTATTATTGTGCAGCAGGTGCAGTGGCACCAGTGTGTGGTAGATGGCGTTGTGTAGCAGGTGTAGTGTTATCAGTGTTACTTAGCTATGATTGTGCAGCAGGTGCAGTGGCACCAGTGTGGCGTAGCTATCATTGGTGCAGCATGTGCAGTGGTACCGGTGAGTGGTAGCTACCATTGGTGGAGCAGGTGCAGTGGTAGTGTTGCTTAGCTATGATTGTGCAGCAGGTGCAGTGGCACCAGTGTGTGGCGTAGTTACCATTCTTGTAGCAGGTGAGGTGTTATCAGTGTTACTTAGCTATGATTGCGCAGCAGGTGTTGTACCACCAGTGTGGCGTAGCTACCATTGTGCAGTAGGTGCAGTGGCACCAGTGTGGCATAGCATTATAGGTGGAGAAGTTGCAGTGGTAGTGTTGCTTAGATATTATTGTGCAGCAGGTGCAGTGGCACAAGTGTGTGGTAGATGGCGTTGTGTAGCAGGTGTAGTGTTATCAGTGTTACTTAGCTATGATTGTGCAGCAGGGCAGTGGCACCAGTGTGGCGTAGACTATTGGTGCAGCATGTGCAGTGTTACCGGTGAGTGGTAGCTACCATTGGTGGAGCAGGTGCAGTGGTAATGTTGCTTAGCTATGATTGTGCAGCAGGTGCAGTGGCACCAGTGTGTGGCGTAGTTACCATTCGTGGAGCAGGTGAGGTGTTATCAGTGTTACTTAGCTATGAATGCGCAGCAGGTGCAGTGGCACCAGTGTGGCATACCTATCATTGGTGCAGCATGTGCAGTGGTACCGGTGAGTGGTAGCTACCATTGGTGGAGCTGGTGCAGTGGTAGTGTTGCCTAGCTATGATTGTGCAGCAGGTGCAGTGGCACCAGTGTGGCGTAGGTATCATTGGTGCAGCATGTGCAGTGGTACCGGTGAGTGGTAGGTACCATTGGTGGAGCTGGTGCAGTGGTAGTGTTGCTTACCTATGATTGTGCAGCAGGTGCAGTGGCACCAGTGTGGCGTAGCTATCATTGGTGCAGCATGTGCAGTGGTACCGGTGATTGGTAGCTACCATTGGTGGAGCTGGTGCAGTGGTAGTGTTGCTTAGCTATGATTGTGCAGCAGGTGCAGTGGCACCAGTGTGTGGCGTAGTTACCATTCGTGGAGCAGGTGAGGTGTTATCAGTGTTACTTAGCTATGATTGCGCAGCAGGTGTAGTACCACCAGTGTGGCGTAGCTACCATTGTGCAGCAGGTGCAGTGGCACCCGTGTGGCATAGTCACATACACCACCAGCCATCAGTGCACGCATCAATTGTTAACGCATCCACAATTAACTATTGTAGCAATCTCAGTATGGTACACTTTACTTTTAAACATATTCATGTAAAGCACAGCATGCCACCATTGCTACAATTCAAATCTAACCCACATAATTTCACTACACACCACATGCACACACTCCATAACACATGGCGAAAAGACATTGCCATTTACAATGCCATTAGCTCAAACTCAAATAAATCCGAGCCCGATTGCATTTCCAATGCTTGTTCCACTTTGAAATATTTAACAGCTTACAGGAAGCAGTGAAGACGCATCTGTCGCTTCAGCGTTATATCATCATTTGTTTAGGGTTGGCCGACTTCTCAGGTCTATATTGATCCTACAATATAGTGTAAAGGCACCTGCACTACAAGGCCATTGTGTAGAGGTTGTCAACCCTGGAGTAATTAAGACAGAGCCATTTGGCAAGCCTGCTTTTGTATCACTGAAAAAAAATGAACATTTACAATGTCATGTGTCTCAGAGAAGCAAATTGCACCCCCCCCTTTCGATGAATTTCAGTCAATGGTCATTCATATCCAGTGAGACATCACTTTACTCACCACCTTGCTTTTGTAGACAACAATTAGCCAGAACCTATGTAAGGCCAAGAGGGAAGAGCTACTCACAAGTTGCAGTTGCCATATTCCTTTCATTGTTCTGTAGCGCTGTGAACATTAAGCGATTGCCTTATAGGCCAGTTCAGTAAGGATCATGTTAAAACACCTAGGGGAAGATTTACTAAAATCTCACGCAAAACAATGCAGCGCAGCAGGCAAAAAAGCTGCTCTGCGTTGAACGAGAAGAAGAGATCAGGATTGCGCAATATTTACAGAAATATGTCACTTTTATCCCCTCTCCTTAGCGCCGGCACTGAAATCAGCTGCTGTGCACCATGTACACCCCTTTGCACCATAGTACAAGTGTGTCTGTGTGAGTCTAGCTTAGGTTTTGTACTAGGAGAGCCTCCCAGTACAAAATACTGCGCTCAGACTAACTTTAAACATTTTCCCACTTTGCATGCGTGCTGTACAGTGCAGCACACATACAAAGTCGGAAAAGGAAGGAGAAATGAAAGCATTTCTCCTTCATAGCGCCTATTTGAAATGGACACTATTTACTCACGCAAAACCCTGTCTACTTTTTTAAGTAAATAGGGATTAGCGTCAGAAACCTTGGGTGGTTGCAAGGGAACGGCCATGCATCACCCATGGTACGCCGCCTTGGCGCTAAGTAATGCAAAGCAGCGCATAGAGCTACTTTGCGCTACTTTCAAATGTTTTCCAGCTCTAAAGAAGTTTAGCACTGGAAAGTAAATTAGTAAAGAAGGATGTTGCTTTATTTTGCATCACTTATGTGACGCAAACATGCTGTTAAATCTTCGTAAATAGGCCCCCTAATCTCCTTTATCAGATGGATTAGTGAGTGTTCATTGATTTTTGGAAAACTTAAATATTTTAGTTTTAGTTCTAATATGCACTAATTTTGAGCTTAATATTTGTAAGCAATATGTAGGGCAATTGTTTCCCGGGACTTGGGTATCTCAGTACACAGACTGGTAACAGAATTTAACCCACGTGGAAATAGGCAGTTTAAATGAAACAACAAACTTGGAAAGTGGAATGAATCATAGGAAAAAAAGTCTCACTATTATGCCATTTAAACTGTCTGGCGGCTAAGGATTTGTGGGCGTCAGATTGCCTTTGAACAGAGGCATTTAAAGTTAGAAAAGGATGAGTGTGTAGTAATTAACATGATACTTGTCACGAGTTTCCGGTGATTTGAAAAAGAGGAAATGAGTTTGGCTCGAATACTTTGCATTGCACTTATATAACACTGCTGCATCACTGGGAGGAGGGGTTAGAGTGGGTATGCCAAATGGAGGTCAGGGAGGGCCTGAATCTTACCATATGTTCCAGATTGGTACATGAGATAAATTTAAATTTGATTAATTTAAATGAGAATAATTTATATAGTCTGAGGTCATCCTGCAAACCGGCCATGTCTGCAGCCATACTCACCTGCAATGGTCATGATGGGTTAGGTGATAGCATAGAGGGTGAAAAGGAGAGTAGTGGTTCACCAGGGGTTCCGGGCACTAGCTCCTCCTGGGGCATTGAGCCAGAGGTCTCTTCCTTGGTACTAAGAGAGAAGTTCCCAATCGCATCGAGTCTTAGGTCCCCTTAGAGTGCTGAGTCTTAGGTCCCCTGGGGGTACAGAGCAAAAGGTACACAGGGGGTATCAAGTCCTATGTCCCTCCTGCTTGACCACATTGTGTGACCCTGGGCATTTATTTTCTTTGCCACACAGTCTCCCTATTGGTCACCCCTTATCAGACCAGATGAGAGGTGATCATATTTTGGCTTTGGTAGCTACTTCCTTTAAAAAGTGTTGATTGCATAGCAAAAATAAAACATAAAGCAATGCTAAAGAAATATATTGTACGTTAGGGCATAGTCATATATGCGAAAAGTAAAGCCATGAACACAACAGTGACCAATAGGTGCACATGGCTGTTCCAGAAATAGTACTTCAGTAGGGTAGGCGGAGCTCCTCTGTTACGGCTGTGGTGGTTTAGCGCCAGGACACTCTATGTGAGTAGCCGCGTGCTTTACAAATAACTATTTTCATTTAATTTCATTTCAATTGCTAAAATGTAGAACTCTTTGTGATTGAATATGCACATTTCTAATAAGAAGCCTCAATCCACCCTTAAACTTCCCAGTAAAAGACATACAGCCTGATTCATGTACGGGCCGTTTTGCGTGGCCCTAATAGCGAATCATAGCGACTCGCTATTGAGGACACGCAAAACGGCATTCATGTAGGAATTGCTAAATCAATAGCGATTCCTACATGTTCTCTATTTGCGAGTAGCAATTTGCTACTCGCAAAAAAAGGAATGACTCCCCATTCATTCCTATGGGCCAAAAGGCCCATAGGAATGAATGGGGAGTATCCCTCATTTGCGAGTAGCAATTTGCTACTCGCAAATCAGATAGCGATTTGAAGGGTGCCAGGGGTGTCCAAAGGACACCCTGTAGCACCCCTAAAATGCACATTTGAACAGGTGTTGCGCAAAACACATGTCCAAAGGACATGTGTGTGTGCAACATGCAACTTAGAAAAATGCTTTTAAAAGCATTTTTCTGAGTTTTTGCTATTTACCGAGAGGTCTGACCTCTCGGTAAATAGCGGCCCAAAAGTGTAAAATCGCAATTTTTTTTTGTGTCATGAATAGCATTTGAGGAATCTCTATTAGAGATTCCTTAAATGCCATTCCTCGCAAATATGCGAATTCTTAAATAGCGATTTTTGCATTTGGGATTGTGAATACCAAATGCAAAAATCGCACTCGCAAAGGGCCAGATTCTCAGAATCTGGCCCTTTTGCGAGCGCTATTAGCTACATGAATCAGGCTGTAAGATCATAACCATTAGGCTGTAAGAGACTCTACTATGTTGCATCAAAACGTAAGTACGACATTTGAAACAAAAATACAAATCAATGAGGTGGAATAAGTGAATGTACACTATTAGTGTACACTTAACTATGGCAGCGCAATGACTTCTATTTGCAGATTGCGTTGGAGGGATGGCAATAAAATAAGAAGTTGCTTTTAACTTTGGGCATGATACGCTTAAAAAACAACTTTTTCTCTTAACCCGTTCCGTGCTCGCATTGGCCGTGCTGCGCACGACCGCTGCCCGACGCAGCCCCACCCACTCTTTAGAACTCCCGCACTGCGGCGAAATTGGCGCCGCGGTTAAGGAGTTAAAATGAAAAGAGAAATTAGTTGCCAATCAATGATGAAAATTAATTTGTCACTATATGCGTTTAAATTTGGAACTATTTGTAATTGACCAGGCACATCAGGCAATGACAGTTGGAAAAAGCCTTTATTTTCAGACTGAGAATCCAAGACCTTAACCTTTAATACTGACTCTTTACTATGTTTGATCAAAACATAACCATGATATTTACCTAAAAATACAAGTCAAAGCGGTGAAATAGGTTAGTGTACACTGTCAGTGCACAGATGGACTTCTATTTACAGAATGAAATTGAAACACTGGAGAGAGAGAGAAAGAATTAGATGTTAGCTTTGTGGCATGATATACTGAGAAAGAAATGTTTTCAGAAAACGTTGAAATAAAAATAAAAATGATGTGCCATTCAATAAGAAAAATGATCTTTCCCTATATTCTTTTAAAATGTGATTGTCTCATAATTGACTAGACACATGACAGTTGAGATACCAGGATCAAACCCTTAATCTTCAGAGCGATTAGGCCGCAAGAGACAATTCACAGTATAGGATTAAAACATAACGAAGTCATTCGAAACAAAAATAAAAGTCAACGTGGGGTCATAGGTCAGTGTAAGGTTTAGTGTACACTGACCTATGGCACCACACCTGTATTTACAGAATGAGATGGAATTTTGCAAATTCTTAAAAAGAGAAACTTTCAGTCAAAGTGACATGTAAAATTACTTACCAATCAAAAAATAATAATTTCTTTCACTAGATTCATAGCCACGTCTCCTCTTGTGTCCACCAGCCCCTCTATTATTTGTGCTTTGTGACTGTAACAAGGGGGGTGGAGCTGATCACATCACTCTCCTACCTGCAAAAATAATGGTCTGTTGGGACCCCCATCTCCACAAGGCACTGATGCAATGCCCCCTCCCCAGCCCCCATTAAATTACCTGCTGGGACCCCTTCCCCGGCAACCACTCATGCCCCGCCTTCCTTCCACAAAGGGGCGTGAAGTTCCGGTGGGCGGCTTTCTAGGTGTCCTGTCATGGTTCACTTCGGGTGGCAGAAGCAACCGAATGGAGGCGGCAGCAGAAGCACTGCTTTTATGGGCCGAGGGTACCCTTGACACACCTCTAGCTTCCTGCAGCCAGTGCCACCTACTGTGCTAAACTATAGCAGGTCTGGTAGCACTGCTGGGGGAAGTGGGGGCCCTCTAGTGGCATATTCCGGTGCTTTTTGGTTTCTACCTCGAATGACTGATTTTCTTCTAGTGGGTGTTTACCAGACAAATCGGTTGAAACTGAAAACTGGACTACTATTCAGTAGGCGTAGATTTTCGCTCCTCACCTAATGGTTGCCCGTGACAATCTCACAACAGAATCTACAGTCCCATCCCTCACCCTTACCATCTAAGAAAATGCTGTGTTTCAGGAAGTCTAATCAGCAGTCCCTTGCTAGCAAAGGCCTGAATTTTTAAAGGGAGCCCTCTCACCTCAGTATCTGAATTTCCTTCCCCGGGAAGGCTTGCAATACATTTCCACTGTCTGGTCAGATAGCCTCACCCCCCCATCTTGTGCCATGTCAAACAAGAAATTTCCTAAATGGATCTCACTGTGTTACATGAGTAATACTGTGAGCCATACTTCAGTACGAATATCAGTGGACATCGGCTTCAGCACTGCAGAATCTCTTTTCAGTGTTTATGTCCAGCTATTACTGTACGCTTCCAAGCTCTGAACTGATCCACTGTCCTTGCTGTAGCGGTGGTCTAGTGGTAGCCGAGCAGTGGACAGACAGTTCAAGGAATCTAGTGCCTATCACATGTACCTAACATAGCACTGTCTTCACAAGAAAATAGTGGTCTTTCTTTCTACAGTCTTGCAGCTCCAAATTGCATGCCATCTCAAAAAATGCTCTATAAATTCCCAAAATATGGCATGAAAAACTGAACTTCACTTAAAACATCATGTGACTCTCTCTTTCCCTTTTATCCCCTGCATGCCTCGTCTCTCACCTCATAACCGTCTCTAAATCACATGAATGTTTGCCTTAATCTCCTAATACATTTCTGCAAAATCCAACTATTTTTAAAGATCACAACCTCTCCTTTTTTTTTGGACCTTATACCTTATAGGGATTTCAATGGTCGATGACAAGGGAAAATTAAATAAATAAATAATTTTCCCTCGTCATTGTCCATCGAAATCCTCCGCCCCACCGCTCTTACCTGCATGGGCTGCGGCTGCTTTATACAACTGCAACCTACTACTACATAACCTCAGTGCTTAATTTGAGCCAGTGGTTGAAGGTGGGGCCCACCAGCATTTATTTTTGGAGACCAACACATATTTTTCATCATCATACTAGATAAGACTGAGAAAAACACAAACAGAGGAAAGGAGGAGAAGGAGAAAGACAGGAAAAGAGCGTCACAAAAAGAAAGACTTGATTGAAAAGAACCTGAGAGAATTAGATAAAGAGGCTGGGACTTTCTGGTGGTAGATTCTAGAGGCATGCGATGGGATAAAGACTACACAGCATTGGTATTTGGCACTCCCAAGTGCCAGTCGTAACCGTCTTAGTAAGACTGTGGGCCCCAGCATTTATTCTTTTACAAATTATACACTACATAATCTTCTCTAAACCCATCTATAACCCCATTAAACACCTGAATGACCTGAATCTTTCCCCACTAATGACCACACCTAACTTATATCACTTCAACTTGCCACAAAGACACTGAAGTGCATGGTTGGACTGCTTTGCTTGAGCATACAAAACTAAGCTCAGTAGCCAACAATAACCAATAACACTGGACTAACCACTAACCTGCGTCCCAGAGCAGCATGCTGCCCGGCATAAAACGCTTCAACGCCTCGTCATCGATAGTAAGGGCTCTATAAATTCTAATACATTACATTACATATTTTTGGCTCCTAGGAATGTGGTGAAGTGAGTTAATTTGAACTGAGCAATAGAGTGTACAGGGAACAAAATGGAACATCTAGGGCCCGATGTAGGTAATCCCAGATTACCGATTCTTAAATACCGAATCATACCGATTCGGTATTTAAGAACTGGCAATCGGGATGTAGGTAATTTTACCGATTTAATTACCGAATCGGTATGATTCGGTAATTACCGAATCGGTATTTACCGATTCGGTAATTGCCATTCATTCCTATGGGCCTAATTGGGGGAAACATTGATGGGTGGCAGGGTGTCACTTTGACACCCTGTTGCACCCCTCAATTGTGCATGGGTGCACATGTTGCAGACATACGTGCCCTTAGAGCATGTATGTCTGCAACATGGCACTGTTTAAAAAGCAAAAAAAATGCTTTTTAAGGGGTTTTCATTATTTACCACCAACTTCTAGTTGGTGGTAAATTGCGAATTCTTAAACCCCTGTAGCACTGATTACAGTGCTACCTACATGTCAAAATACAGATTCGGTAATTTTACCGAATCGTTATTTTAGCGAGTCGGTAAAATTACCGAATCTGTATTTTAACATGCCCCTACATCCCAAACTCCAAATACCGGTCGGTAACGGCCGAAATCGGCCGTTACCGACCGGTATTTGCCTTCCTACATCTGGCCCTTAGAGAGGCTAATATGAGGGTAGAGATTAAGATGGGTATTTCGAAAGAAGGGATTAGAGCAGGAGAGGGAGAGTGAAGATGTGTGTGGACATGGGGTTAGAGATTAAGAATTTGGATATTTGAAGAAGTAGGGATTGAAGAGGGAAAGAGTAAATTGAGATATTTTGATGATATGTGAAAGATGAGTAGAAGATGATTGTGAATATTTGAAAAGAGTAGCAAGGAAAGGAAAGTGCTTATGGGGGGTGTGTATAGAGGCAGAAATGGAGAAATGTTCAGTTGGGGATGTTTTGGAGTTGCTGCCATCATCAAAGTCATCAAAACGGAAGCACAAAAAGAAGACACCGCAACTTCGAGCGAGGTCACTCTTCTAAAAGTAAGTCTCCTGGATGCCCCGCCTCTCTGCAAGCATCAGTGTCAGAGATGGGACTCGTGGAGGATCCGGCGCATGCCACTTCCAATGATCCCAGCCTTGCTACCAGGGCCGGACTGGCCGTAGCGGACACCGGGCATTTCCCCAGTGGGCCGCCAGGGTGGGGGCCGGTTTTGGGCCCCTGGGGGCCGTTTTTGTTCCCAGGGGTCGTTGATATCGGCCCCCTGTAACAAAGTCGGCCAAAACAGGCCATCCCAAACAGCTCCGCTGCAACCCCTCTGACCCCAGGGATGCTGGCTGAGCAGTTTGCCAGGGCCTGTTTCAGTTCCCAATCCGGCCCTGCATTCTACCACTTGTGGCGCCAACCCGAGGCCCCAGTCCGATCATCTTTACCGAGAGATCCTGACTCCTGAGGTCATGTGCTGTTTCTAAGTGTTGTATATGATGTATTTTGAAGGTACTGTGTCCCCTCTGGTAATGCGCAAAACTGCTACCCCTCTCCAGTTGGGGCATAATGAGGAGAAATATGTTTATTTCTCCTCGTTTTTCATTGTTTATAGGTCTGCTGCATCCTGCAGCACACATAGAAAGAGGAAAATGCCTCAGGTGATTGTTGTGCAGAAAGATGCCCCTTCATGCACAAAAACAATCCTGCTAATAATGCACACACCCTTGCACCATAGTGCAAGGGTGCGTGCGTTGGCGCTAGGCAGCACTTTGTGCACCAGCACTGGGGAAAGGCGGAAATGCGCCGTGCAATGTTAAGTACATCCCATTCCTGTCCTTTCCCTATCACATAGTGCAGCAAGGTGACTTGCTGTACGGCATGATATAATGATAAATATGGGCCTAAATTTTGGGAAATACTCTAAAACATGTTATTGCTCGATATGGGAAGTAAGGGCTACATGAATGTCATTTAAGGGTCCTATTATTTTCTGGTAGCACTTGATGTCTTTTGTTGCCTGACTTATTTATCTGCACCTTTCAGCCTGTCCCACTAACACCTATGGCGAGAACTGTGGCGGGGTCTGCAGATGCCAGAACGGTGCCACATGTGATCACATCAGTGGGCTATGCGTGTGTGCCGCAGGCTGGAGAGGGGAGTTCTGCCAGCAAGGTAATGTACAATGGGTTCGGTCTCTGCTTTGTTGGGTACACTGGGCAAAGCCCAGATAGGCAGCTTGTGACATGATGCCCTTTCTTTGCTGCCCTTTTCCTGTGGCACATAGTGGATTTCATTCTTAATTTCTCTCAGTCTGTCAATGTTTATTGATTGCAGATTCACACTTGTCCCTAGGAACAGCTTAGTCTGTAGCATGCACAGAAATGTCTTTGTTCCTGCAAGCAGCAAACATGGCATTTAATGCAGATCAGTGCAATCTTTTAATAGCAGCAGATGGCTCCGTGGCCCTCAGACTTGCTAGCCATAGGCTGACGCCTGCAGCATTGCTGTTGCCAGAAGTGCATCTTGAGCCAAAAGACACACTCTGACTTTCCATGGAGCTCTAAATCTCCTAAAGCTCAGTTTTCTTTCAGTGCCACATATGACTGTACATTTTCCCTTCTTTACAATACTCTGCAGTACCAACAGTCTGGACTTCTGAAGTCTGAGAAAAGCCAGAACAGTGGAATGAACAGAAATGTGTAAGAATATTTAATATGCAAATCGTGGAGCGATTTGAGACAAATATATAGCTGTTTAATTAACACAAAACAAACATATTTTAAAATGTAACTAAGACATATTGATTGTCTCGCCTTGTCTGTGCACAAACTTGTGTTAATGGAATCCTGTCTGTGTGCAGGGAGAGCATTATGCTTTATGGAGCCTGGACTCCTGTGGGAGTCACAGCTACATTCTCCCTGTTTCAGTCCATTTACTTCCTGCTATACTCATTGTGAATAATACATTATTATTCATGTTTAGTATAGTAGAAAATAATGCTTACCCTTGCTGCGAGCGGGGGTTAAGTGGTTTGAGGTAGCAATCTTTTTCTGAAGGTGCCTGCCAGGCGCTGCTCCTCCGTTGAAGCGGAGGAGCATTGCCATACTTACTTAAATGCCCCCAAAGCCCTCCTAGGTGAAAAATAAAATGGTTATTCATTACCATTTTATTTTTCATTTTTCTGTCCTAAAGCAAGGGTCAGGATGGGGCGGGGCATGCTGAGTGACAGCACGGAGGAGTGGTGGGCAGAGGGCTGCCTTTGCACTGTTTAAATTGTGTGCATGTCTCTTTGGCTGGCAGTCTTGGGACGGCCAGCAGACATGCACACTTTAAACCTCTCAACCCAGCTGTCTTAAGACAGCTGGGCTAAGAGTAAGTGCAGGCCTCTAGTGCTGTGTGGAGTTCCGAGTGAGGCTTCTCCCTCCAATCAGGGTGCTGCTCACACACTGCATGTGAGCGGCAGCAGGATTGGTCAAGGGAGTTTGCTCATGACCGCAGCCCCGCACTCGAGAATGAAGAGATCCGGAGCGCAGGACGTGCAATGTAAGTGTTTCTTTTAAACAATATATGTATATTTTATTTGCCTCTGCCCGGTCCCCCTCCCCCCACGTGCCCGCCCCCTCTTTCCCATAGATGCCAGCCACCACTGATGGCGGCACCATCCGTCAGACATATTGTCCAGGTTGGCAAAGTCCCTGCCCTGGCTTTGGGCATGCCATGCCTCCTCTCCGCCCTGGCAGGGAAACAACCATTATGACGCGGTCATAACACCGCAGTACCATTACAACGCGGATTTTAGAACGCAAGTCGTTACCACGACTTGTGCTAAGGAATGGTGTGATTTACTATTCCAACACCTTCCCTACTGTACGTAGGCTGGAGTTGGAATAGTAAATCATACTATTCCTAAGTCCAGCACCCTACAGCACAAGTCGTGGTAACGACTTGCGTTGTAAAAGCTGCGTTGTGATGGTACTGCGGTGTTATGTACCGCGTTGTACCACCATACATCTTGACAACTCTGAGTCTCATGCTATGTGCACTGTGAAGGCTCCAGCTTTCAACTCTAGATGAGAGCTGTGTTCTTTCCAGGCAGCCGAGGAGCCAGAGCTGGTCCTGTGCAAGCAGCTGAGGGGTAAGTTCTGTGCACAGGGTGAGTGTGTGTAAGTGTAAATATAAGAGAGAGACTGTGTGAGACAGTGCGGTAGTCTGAGTGTGAGTGACTGAGTTTGAGCGAGTCAGTCAGTTACCATGTGAACTAGACAGTGTGAGCCTGTGTGCGAGATATTGTATTCGCCAGTGTATGAGCATGTGAGTGAGTGTGTGAGCCTTAAAGTAAAAAAGTGAAAGAAACAGTGTGAGCATTTGAGTGAAAGTTTGTAGCACAAGTTTAACTGTGTCAATTTGCAAGAGTGACTGTGTGGGCATGTAGAGTGAGCATGTGAGTGGCTGAATATGTGAGCATGTGAATGAGTGTAAGAATGCGAATGTGAGTGAACACGAGTGAGTGTGTGAGTGAGCATGTGAGTGACAGTGTGAAGACATTACGTGAGCACGTGAAGGAGAAAGTGTGAACATGCCAGTGAGTGACACCGTGTGAGCATGTGAATGAGATAATAAGTAGGACAGGGTGTGATCATGTGAGTGAGACAGTGAGTGTGTGTTAGGTGTCCAAATCTGCTGAAGGCCCTGGCATTCTAGAAGTGTTCCTCACTTATGGAGGCACCAGGCGACATGCTGTCGCTGGCCTATTCGAGTTGATTCTTAGCATAAGAGAAGGCATCAGTGCCAAAAAACGCCCTGGCATGCTAAGGTCATTCTTATTATATGGGACATCCATGGCAAAATGCTGCTTTTTGCATATTTTAGGTAAACCTTGGCATAAAGGATCTCACTCAGTCATTTTACGTAGTTGTGTAACACTACACACTCCCCCTGTATTAATATATTTTGCACACTTCCTTCTCATTTCACCAAATTTGGCTATTGAAAAACCAAAGAAAAATGTTGCGAGCAAAGAAGTAGCCAAAAAAAATAATTCCTTGCACTTTAAACAATTATCCTGAAAGACACGGAGTGAGGCAAACTTGCCAGCATTCACCAGAATTCTGAAAAGAATGTGACCATATGGTACCTGTCACACCACAGTTCTCAATTAATTCAATCATTCATCCAACCTTCTCTCTTTCCTTCCTTCTCTCCATCCTTCCTTCCCTTTCATCCGTTTTTCCATCCATACATCCATCCTCCACACCAGCTTTCGTTCTTTCACCATCATTGCTTCCTTATCTCCATCATCCACCCTACCTCATCTTCACCCTTCTCTCCACACACACATCCGTACTATTTTTCATGAATCCATTTTTCCATTAAACTGCCTCGCCATACATCCTCTCCATCAAACTATTCATCCATCGTACAAAGCTTCATGCCTTTTGTGCTTTCTTCTTTCATTTGTTCCCTACCACTCTGCTCCATCATACTGTTCTCCTGGGTTGACCTTCTTTTTAGAGATTAGTGATCAAAGTCAAAGAACACCTTAAAGTTGGTATGATTCTCATACTACCAAGTGACACCCAACCCTGCCCAAGCTTCTAAAGCACCCCTGGTTGCAAGGATGTCTGAAAGACTGAATACTGTGTTGAGGAAATATGGTCTGATGGAGAACAGTGCTGAATTTGAGCTGGTGGTTTCGGGTGCTCAGCACTGGCAAATATAAAAGTCTGCCACATGATGGCGCTGTTTCTCTTATTTAGAGAAGAGCCTAAGAAAAGTTGTTTATTAACTCAATATACATTAAAGCTACTAATATATATCACCCGAGCCATTCTATAGCTTTAGGGAACTGAAATAGTCTGAATTGTGACACTTGTAAGAGTATGATGCTTAGTAGGTTTTTTGTGCTGTCACTAAAAGCGCCGGCCTGGGGCAATGAGTGGTGCAAACTGCAGTGGCCTCATAAGAGGGCCCTGGCAATTATTATTATTATTTTTTACAAATTAAGCATGAATTGGGGAATGTAGTACATTGGCCACAGCTTTCAGTTAGTTTCTTAGAAATGTACACCGATATGGGCGTAGCTACAGGAGGTGTGGCCAAAATGTTTCTCTCTGCGCTCTGCACTGTGTTTGTTTTCATCACTGATTAGCGCCGGTCTGGTGGTGTTCTTTGAGGAGCCTGATCAGTACTGAGCAGGAGAACTGAACCTATTCCCTAGGCTTTGCAGCTTTGGGCACTGATCTGGCTCTGAGATTTTGACAGGTGAAACAACCTCCATTGGAGGCTGCCAGTGCCCTCCTGCAACAAGTGGTGTGGCACCTCAAGGGAAGACCCTTCTTAACTTGCTCTGCATGCTTGGACGTAACGATCTGATCTGCGCCATGATGGTTGGAACCAAGCACTTGCAGGAGATATCTTATCCCATTTTAACAGAGCGTTGACCACTTTGCTTGCCCTCTGTTAATACGAGTGGACCCAGAGAGACTGCAGATTGGTCACTCTGCAAGCCTATAACAGCGGTTTGTGGTATCTAATGGCCTCTAATGGCCTCTATTGATGGCTCCTCTGTAGAGAGTGGCCCCTCTTTACTCATTCATAATTTTTCACCAACCCAACACATTCAGAGAATTCATACTGCCCACTTCAGTCCCCCATCATGTACTGATATCCAGCACTGAGACTGAGGTTGTCACAGGCAAACATTGACCTCCACCGTACCCAAGGCATCCTCCAGTTCTGCTGAATGTGGAAGACATATGGAATGAAGGAACATAGATGTGTTATAAACATATGGGGGGCATATTTACACGGAACTGACTGCCCTGATTGCCCTGACATCCTACCTGCTGGGCTGCAGACATCCTTGCCGCACCTGGGGGGCCAACGCTGTGTGTCTCTCCTGCCGCCGCTTCCATCCACCTCGCGGCCACAGTTGGGGGAGACTACAGCTCCCAGGCTGCACAGCGGGCAACTTCCGGTCCCGCCGTGAATCCTGCCTGGAGGCGGGATAAGAGAGGAGAGGCTCCCTTGGTGGAGCGGGGGCATATTTACACGGAACTGACTGCTCTGATTGCCCTGACATCCTACCTGCTGGGCTGCAGACATCCTTGCCGCACCTGGGGGGCCAACGTTGTGCGTCTCCCCTGCCGCCGCTTCCATCCACCTCGCGGCCGCAGTTGGGGGAGACTACAGCTCCCAGGCTGCACAGCGGCCAACTTCCGGTCCCACCGTGAATCCCGCCCACAGGCGGCATAAGAGAGGAGATGCTCCCTCCGCGTCGCGGGATCGCGCGCGGGTCGGCGCCGGGAGAAGCCCGGGACAAGGGCGGGGCCATCTGTGGCCATCGGGGGCCAGAGAAGGCTGGGCTGGGCCACTCCCCTTGGTCCATCGAGCAGGTACTTTCTGAACTGACTAGTAGCCGTTTGCCAAAGAATACCCACCTCTGCAGACTTTTGACATTGTAAGACATGGGGCGGAGAAGACTGTATACTACCTATGAAGGGCTTGATTCGACCTAATATTCGAATAGTGGTGGGGCTTCCTTGTTGTTGTCACTCTATTGTTGACAGTGTGAGGTAGAACAGAGTGCAGACTGCACAATGAGCATGGCCACCAAACCAAAAACCCGCTCTACCAAGAGTAAACCCCGCACTCCAATTATACCCCCTAAATTACGCCCAATCCCCATCAACACAGCAGGTCAAATAGCAACGCCAATGGCAATTCACTTAATGCTGAGGAAGGTCATAGGCGTAGTTAATGGGGAGATTGAGCGCACGCAGAGGAGCTTATCCATGACACCTACAACCGTGTCCCCTACACCCAAACAAGTTTTAGACCCAAACTCATGTGAAACCTCA
Organism: Lissotriton helveticus; assembly: GCF_964261635.1. Lineage (NCBI taxonomy): Eukaryota > Metazoa > Chordata > Amphibia > Caudata > Salamandridae > Lissotriton > Lissotriton helveticus. The sequence goes on along the minus strand of NC_136065.1, from coordinate 360,805,994 downwards.
CTCAAGGGTAGTCAGGATAAATCTTCAGAATCTATTCCATGTGCCCAACTGGTAATAGATGAGGGCGGCCATTCAGACAGGGTTGGAAAGAGTATTGCCCAAAGTAGAGGGAAAAAAAGGACCCCAAAAATTCACGCACCAGGAAACAGAAACAAACCAGAAAAGACAGTAGGGCAAAAGAGATAGAGGATGAGGATGAGGTAGAGATAATAGAAGCCCCATGTCCCGTAACACCTCCAGGGTGGTTGGATCCTGTAATTGCAGAACTCCAAAAACATCTTGAGGCTTTTATAGTGAGCCAAATAAAACCACTAGTGAGTAAACTAGACAAGATAGTAAATGAACTCCACAAACAGGGCAAGATAAGGGAGGCCTTAAATACTGGCTCAACTGGAACCTCCACTGCAGTAGGGTCGTCTTCATCCAGGCAACCCCCACCTAAGAATAACTGTGTGAGCAAGAGCAATGCACCATCGTACAAGTTCACGCACTGCCCAAAGCCCCAGCTCAGTTGGGGGAAACAAGCACACAAAAAAGTGGGAATAAGGACAGAGTCAATACCTTGGGACACACAATTGTGACACAAAACCAAATAGGGAATCCTGTATCTCACAATCTGGCAGATAATTACCAAACAGGCCATGAGCAAAATGATAGAATGCATTTCCCGCTACCATGTATAAATGTACCCCCCGAAGCAAGTCCATATGTTGTTGTTTTCACCGGAGTACCGGAATTAAGGGTGGGTCAGAAGGAGTCACATATGGAACTTAAAAGTAAGATTGTTCATTGGTTGAACATCCATAGGCCACTGCAAGGGGAGGAATCTGGAGAAATCCTACATGTGAGAAGGGCAAAAGCAGGAGGAAAGACATTGAAGGGAATTGCATTATAGTAAATTTTAGGAATCCAAACCTAGTGGAGTACATATTGGGTAACCACACAGGAATGCCACGAGTACTATACAATCTATGCCATTAGGGTATTTCTATCCCAGAAAATGTGACATCTTCCCTCCAAATCAGGCTCAGGGTAGGAAGGGCAGAGTAACAGATGGGCACTGGGCAAGGAATCATGAATATCGTGGTGTCCCCACAGTAAACCAGGGCAGTGCTCAGTGGTCAAATAGATTCAGGCCTTTGCAGTCCCTGGATGAGAACGAATGACTATCCCATTCAAGGCACAGTCATGATGGGATGGTCGGTCAGTTGCCCAGTGATTGTATCGAACAAGGGGGTCAGGGAATACAACATGAGAAAGGGCCTCCAACCCCATTACTAACTCAGGAAGGGGGTGAACAGGGGGTCAGGCATATGAGGAATGACGAACTTAGGTTATGCAGGGCAGTAAGGTAGTAAAGGTGCCAGGGGGAAAGATGAACATTTTGTCCTGGAATGTTGCAGGTTTAGCTGGGAAATTTGAAAACACTGAGTGGAGAAAGCACATATGTGGTTTTCACATTCTAGCCTTTCAAGAAACGTGGGCAGTCAACTCCTCTCCCTATCAGTTAGAGGGCTATAAGTGCTGCTTCGTCCCAGCCCAAGAAAGTAGATCAGGAAGGGCTAAGGGTGGGCTAGCTATTTATGTTGACCTTAACTTAGAGGGGAAATGGACAACACCATTCTGGACATCACACACCCTTCAAGCAATAACATTTCAAGGGCAAGGGTTAAAACTACAGTTATTTAACATCTACAATTCAGGACCTATAAATGGTAATTATGAAATCCTGCAAGAATTAGAGGGTAGACTCACTTATGAAGCCGAACATAGGAAGGAGGGGGGAGAACCAATTGTGGTACTTTTGGGAGATTTAAATTGCCACCTTTGCCCAAACCTGATCCCTGTTACAGCTGAGTGGGATGCATGCCCAAGTAAGAAGGGGCCACACCTGGAGCATAGCAAGGAGGGAACGTTAATAACCAAGGTACTAGATACCCACACGTTGGCACACACGATTGACCTGACTGCCCCGGGTCCTGAGGGCACGCTTACCCCAACATTTAAAGGAAGGGGATGCTCCTCCATTATAGACTTCATAATGATATCCGCCTTTTCTAAAAACTGGATCTTGGAAGCTAGAACTGAATGGAGTATCTTCAGTGATCATAACCCCTTAATCTTAGAATTAATACACACGGGTCGGCTGGATAGGAACAAGCATGTAGATATAATCCTGAGGCCCACGGATCAGGGGAGGCGATTAAGATGGGCGAAAATTAATGCGCAGGAATTTTATAACAAACTACTAGAAAAAGGCAAAAATATGTCGAGGACTGCTTAGATCCCTCAATAGAGGGTTCTGAGCTAGTCGCGACATTTGGGTCGTTAACTAAACTGGCAGACTCCCTATTGACAGCAAAGGGCCCGAGAAAGATTAGTACACAGCCAAGATGGTTTGCCACCAATTGTTCTAGAGCTTTAAGGGACTTAAAAGCAACCCTCAAAGCTATACTCAGGGACAAGGTCGAAGTAGCTAAATGCAGACAATTGTACAAAATAAAGGTAAAAGAAAGAAAGACTACTCTTCAAGCAGAAGTCTGGGCTGACTTAAGAGAGGCAGGAGAAAACAGGGACTTCACAGAATTTTGGAGGATTGTAAACAGGCCCTGTTTTCAGGACTGTAATGCCCCGGTTATTAGCACTAATATCCTCCCTGAGCAACTTTGAAGGTCTCTATAACCATAGTAAGGAAACTACTCAAGAAGGGGGCTGGGATGGCACACGGTGCTCAGAAGTAGAGCTCTCACTAATAGAGGTAACCAAGGCAATTCAAGGGCTGACACCGAATAAAGCCCCAGGGCCCGATGGGACCCCCCCAGACCTATACAGAAGTAACACTGACCTGTGGGCGCCAATTTTGACAAGGGTTTTAAACGCGGCTATTAAATCAGGCCTCCCCGATCATGGTCTACAGCATTAATTGTCCCTATCTTCAAAAAAGGGAGTAGGGATAATCCGAAATGCTATAGACCTATATCGCTAATTGACATTTCAGCTAAGATATTAGGCCGGGTGGTACTGAACTGTCTTATGGCCTGGACGGAAGAGCAACACACCATAGCTGACACACAGTATGGGTTCAGAATGGGTAAATCGACCAGTGACCAGTGCCTTAATTTGTATTTGTTAACCGCTAAGTACACTAAAGCTAGCAATGGCACTGTTTATATGGGGTTTATGGACCTGGCAGCGGCTTTTGACAATGTTAACAGGAACAAGCTGTGGACCATGATGTTTGATTTGGGAATTGACCCGGGTCTCATAAATATTCTAAAAGAGTTGCACTGGAACACCACTGCTAGGGTCCGCTTTAGCACGGAGGGGGGACTGACTGACCCTTTCCCGTGCTCAAGTGGAGTAAGGCAAGGGTGCATTCTTGCACCCTTTCTATTCTCGCTGTACATCAATGAGCTTGAGAAAACCCTTAGTGCAATGGAGGTAGACTGTCCCAAAGTAGGAATGCGTCAAATCCCGGTACTGTTGTACGCAGATGACGCGGTCCTGCTTGCACGTACAGCCCGAAGTCTTCAATACCTTGTGGATGGATTTATTAAGTTCATGGAAAATCTGGATCTATCAGTGAACCTAAGCAAGTCCTTCGTCATGGTGGCAGGTAAAACTGGTGGCAGACATTTGTGTTTAAAATAGGGAATCACATATTGGACACTGTAAGCACTTTTCCCTATCTAGGCCTTTAGTTTGACGGTGAGATTCAGTTTAGTTCCCTAATTGAGGAACGCTGCACGAAGTTGGTTTCCGCATACGGCGCCATTTTAAATTTTGCACGAAGGCTGGGCCGCTGGTCTCCCGAACAAGTGATGTATTTACATGGCGCGATAAGCACGGCAAAGGCTATATATGGTGCCGAGGTTTGGGGTTTCAGGGACTCTAAAAAATTACAGCTGGAGGAAGATAAATTTCTCCGGAGAATCCTAAAGATCTCTCAGGCCATTCCAGCTGAGATTGCCCATAGGGAACTTGGTACCCCATACATCACAGATTTGATAAAGATGAGGCCAGTTATGGCATGGCTCAGAATCTGGATTAATCCAGAGGCGGGATTGAGTAGGGAAATTGTTGCAGATTGTATGCAAAGGGATAAGGGCCTGCATATTCCATGGCTAAATTTTGTCAAAAACACACTAGAGTCCATTGGCCAGCATACTCTTTTCAGTAATCCCTCCACGATTGCTACCAATTGTAAACCATTAGTCAGGAAACTGCTGCTGGAAAATTATAACATGATCAGAGTAGGCACTGAGTCATCAAAGAGTTCAGTAGTGGCCCAGTCTTTCATTAATAACGGGGAGGGTTTGGAACCCTATTTATGGCTGATTCATAATCAGCAGGATAGGTTTTTAATGTGCCGTTTTAGGCTCAATTTGTTACATAATATATTATCTCATCCCTCTGGTTTTACTGTAACGATTGAGCAGAAGGGTGCCTGCAGCTGCGACAATAGGTCTCCGCAGGACACCCTTCATTTTGTACTCCTTTGTTCATTTTATCAGATCCCTAGGCGTAGTTTCCTAGTCGACATTTTAAAAGAGAAAAAATTGCGTCATGCTAAAGCTGCATTACTCTTTTTACAAAGAGCAAATGATACTCGCACTTTATGTTCTGTGATAAGCTTTTCAAAAATCGCTGTCAGGCTACGGAACACACGGGATTACGCAATGATGTACATAAATCTGTATTCTCTCTATATGAATTTTATTAGCTATGTATATGTTTTTAAATTTACATAAAGTTCAGTATTGTAATGTAAATGAATGTTTATAACTTGTATTTTTATGATGGTTTTTATCATCGAAATAAAGATTTACTGAACTGAACTGAACATATGATAAGTGTCTAAGGAGTTTTATGACTATACAGTAGTACAAGGTTGAAGGACAACTGCCTTAGGAAAGCCATGGATCTGCGAAATTCCTGGCAACATCCGTTTGCCAGATGCTTTTTAATATTTAGTTATGTGGGTATACCTGGCTATTCTTATCCACACATTCACTGGTGTCTGAGCACCATTACCCCTATCTGAACAACAGAGTAAAATAACAGTAGGCACCAGGGTTCTGTGCTTTTGGAAAAAGTGTAGAAATGCCAGAAAGTGAAGTCTACTGACCCCCAGCCAACTTGGAACTGACTTGATTATTTTCAAGTTTGCATTATGCGCCAGCTCTTGCATACTGTTGCTGACAGCAGGTCCATTCACAGCTCAGTCCTTGGAACTGCCTCTTCTTATTATGTGTCAACTTTTTCTTCTAATGGGCATGTGATGTGTTCTCTGTTGCTCCTGGCTCTGATGGGCCTTCCTCGTGTGTTTCGGGCTGCCCTTCGCCTATAGATGTGCAGCCCCCCTTCCAACTCCCTGTGTGCACTTTCAGCTTCTGTGCTAATAATGGTAGATTTAAAGGTTACTGGTTTAATCCTGAAAGGACAGCTTAGGGTGCTATGGGCCCGATTCAAAAAAGTTATCTGAGACAAAATCCTAACTTTACGACTTTCGGTATTCACAAAAGTCATTTAGGAGTAGTAAAGTTAGGATTCCTAACTTTACCACTTTTAAACTGAGAAAAATCCTAACTTTACCACTTTCGGTATTCACAGAAGGCATTTAGGAGTAGTAAAGTTAAAATCCTAACTTTATGACTTTCGGAATTCACAAAAGGCTTTTAGGAGTACTAAAGTTATCCCAACTTTACTACTCCTAAATGCCTTTTATGGGAAAGTGAGTTCAGCTCATCATTTCTCCTTTTTTGAGTTGAGAAATTGGTACATTGACATGCTAAATGAATAACAGTTGTTTTCCGACTAAGACCCTAACAGTATTTAACCTGCTGCTCTAGTAATTAATATAAAATACAGAAGCATATTCCCTGCCTGACACCCTGAAAACGGTGCGCTGCTTCGTACTGTCTGGTTGTGCTCCCTTCGAATAACCAAAAAACGGATGAGCTGCGGATTACACTGTATACCAATCAGTGCTTAATTTGCGAAAAAATAAGAGCCAGGGCTCTCGTCAGGTGGCCACTGCAGCTTGTACCACACATTGCCCCTACCAGCGCTGACAATGATAGTAACAACACAAGTATTAACATTCATACTCCTACAAGTGTGACAACTCCTACTATTTCAGGCCCCCAAAGCTATAAGAATGACTTGGGTGGCAGCTAATAGTCATTTTTAATGTATATTTAGTTAATAACTCACTGTTGCTGTGGTCGTCTCCAAATTAGCCAGACAGCGCCACCTTCTGGCACACTGTCAAGGCCCAATGCTGACAATAAAGTACTGGTGCCAAGCACCGGAAACCACCAGCTCAAATTAAGCACTGATACCAATAGTTCCTGCTCTCCCCTCCCCATCAGAACAATACAATTTTGGTGGTGTATATCTATCTCTATCTAACCATTAATGTACATTAAATCCAAATAAATAATTCTTCTCTCCACTGCCGAGGGATTGTTCACTATAGAAACAGTAGGTGGATATCCCGCCCGCATATTAATGTGCCAGATGATGTAAAGCACTTGTAATAAGGTAGACGCGGTATATGTTACGTTGGTCACAAAGTAATCAATTCCTCTGCCCAGCTCTAGATCAGGCCCTAAGTGCCTTGAACGCTGGAGGGTTAGATGTGTCTAACCCCAAAGAGGTGCCATGAGTGTGTCAGCTCCCCTGTTGTAGTAATCTAAAGTGGCTGGCCCACGCTTTCATTGACAATCACTCCACTGCTCTGGTATTAGTAGTCATTCATATTATCAGCCTGAGTGAAGTTTCATTGAGGGAGCACTTGCTTAACCCTAGTGAATTATTTCTCTTTTCTCCTAGCATGTCCTGCTGGCTTCTACGGAATGAACTGCCAGCAGCATTGTCTCTGTAGGAATGGCGGATCATGTGACCACATCACGGGGCGCTGCACGTGCCCAGAAGGCTGGACTGGGCTGGCGTGCGAGCGTGGTAAGTAGAAAAAATACCGACATTCGCAAATTGTGGTTATTTCTGAACACCAAATGCAATGCTTATGACCAGGGCCAACAGAATTATGTGGCAGGAGAGAACCAAACTATATGGCAAGGAAGGCATATTTTGTGACCGGATTTATTTACTTATTTTGACTTTTTTACACAAGATTTTGTACAAAGATTTTCCCCATTAGTACCAGTTTACCGTACAAATACAACTATAAGAGACTTAGAGGGAGCTAGCCAACCTTTGCACAGGGCCTTCAAGTGTGCAGCAACACGCATCACGTCATTTTGAGTAACTTTTGAGCAGTTTGACTAGAAACCACTTTTTTGTTAAAGTCTGTAGATTATGTAGCAGATGATAGATTATGTGGCAAATCCATAATTATGCGGAAAATGCAGCAGCGCCTAAATCGCATAATATCAGTGGCCCTGCTTATAACTTCACACTTGGAGTGCAAAATTTGATTGCAAATGTCATAAATACTCTTACAGATAAGATTACATATCACACTACCCTAAACATCATGAAAGAGACTGCTTCATCCCCCAGGCTTTCCCACACTCGCCCTTACCTTCCCTTCTCTCCTTTTTGTGCTTCTCGGAGTACCTATGTGTCGGCTTAGGTATCTGACGTGCCATTGTTTTTCTCGTATATTGTATAAGTCTTATATGTACTGTGTGTAGAGTTGATTGACAAGTGCAAAACCATTATCAAATTGACTTTATTTTTCATTTGATCAAACAACGTACAAATTAAGTTTAAAAAAAACATAATGAAAGAGACAACTCTGAATGTAGTAGTATTTACTGGTTTAAGTATGTGTTGTTATTAAATTAAATTGTTCTTTTTGGTGTTGTTAATTACTGGTATGAACACTGTCAGGTCAAAAGCAATGCATTAGGTGATTGTGTAATGGTTTGAATGGCTGTCATGTTGTGCTGAAGGCCCAATCGCTTGCACATGACCCATGGAAACGTGGAGTAAATGGAGGCACTCAGAAGACAGGTGTTTCTTTGCAGGATAGGGGTAAAGGGATTTGACTGCTTTGAATGTAGGAATGTGGTGGTAGAAATACTGGTAGCCATGCATCTCAGCTAGAGTAGGTGTGATGCTGTCAGATCTCTGTACCCTCAGTAGATGGACGTGTGCTGACTTCTGGACTCCCTGGATTATGTAGTTGAGGTTAACTTCAGTTAAAAACCGTTCATATAATGAAGGGCCCGATTCACAGAACTAACTTAAGACAACATTCTAAACTTACTACCATTTTGGTATTCACAGAAGGCACTTACTGATTTTGGTATTCATCAACGAGTAAGTGCCTTCTGTGAATTCCAAAATGAGTAAGTTACTCAAAATGTGTAAGTTACTCAAAAATGAGTAAGTTACTAATTTTGGTATTCACAGAAGGCACTTACTCAGCAATGAGTAAGTGCCTTCTGTGGATACCAAAATGAGTAAGTGTCTTCTGTGAATGCCAAAATGGTAGTAAGTTTAGGATTTTGTCTTAAGTTAGTTCTGTGAATCGGGCCGAAGTCCAGATGAAATGAGAGCTTTGGTTGATGTCACCGTTTGAGGGGGCATCAGACATGCAATAATGTTTCTGAGGCTGCAGAAAAGGCTAGGTGCCAAGGCATGCAACCGCCTAACATGAGGTAGGCCATAGTTATAGTTCATATCATTAAAATATACTTTATTAATATAATATATCGTAGATTTTATTATTCTAAATTAATTTTATTTTCAATAAAATTTAACTGAATTCTTTGTGGCAAAATGTGTAAAACTACAAAACATATAATGATTTTCGGATATATTTTGGGACCCTCCACCCGATCCCTCTCAGTCATTTATGATTAATCTCATCTCCTCACTCATCTGCTTCTAAAATCTCGCTTTAAACTGGAGTAGCAGTTTTATGTATCAACGTTCGTGTTACATGATTACAACTCTGGAACACTTGTGTTTTTGGAACCAGAATGTACCCAAGGAAAGTACGGAGAGGATTGTCTTCACAGCTGCACTTGCCTGAATGGGGGTCTCTGCGAGCGTCAGACTGGACAGTGCATCTGCCGGGCAGGGTGGACTGGTGACAAGTGTCAGACTGGTAAGCAAATGCAATTGTTTTTTTTTATTTCTAAAAAAACTGTGTATTTATCTACAGTACAATGCCCTGTCAGTGTTAGCATTTTTTGGCCTTAAGATATCAGATTAGTTGCTCTGCTACACTTGGGAAAAACTCTTCCACCAAAGAGTGGAGCAAAAAAAAACTCTACTACAAGGGCTCAAGCTATAGTTTCTCATACTTGGCAGTATTGTTGTCTTACATCTTCCCAGGGCTTTTTCAGTGTCTTCTGGTGGAAGGATATTAAATGGTTATGCGCACAAGAAAGCTAGCCTCTTCTTCCTTGGGTGTTGTATGTAAGTACTTGTAAGATACATAAATAAACATTTTACCATGGCATATAAGTACTGCAATAGCTTATTGAAAGATTTAAATTTGTATCAAGTGTTGCTGTAGGTTACGTGCTGTGCACGCTCAGCCCTCTAGTGTTGGGTTCGGAATATTACACTTTGGGCTAGATGTACAACCTGCTAAAAAGCGACTCGCAAATTGAGTCGCTTTTGCGACTCGCTATTTGGCATGTACAACAGTGTCTTGGACAGTGTTTGCGATTCCCAATGGGTTGCAAAATGCGAGGCTCATGAAGCCACTCTCATTTTGTGACCCTGGAATGGCTGGCCCTCCCAGGGTTGGTGGCATGCTGGGCTCAGCAGACCACCATGTCTTCGACTGCTTTTAAATAAGAGTTTTTCTTTTTATTGGGATACATTAAAAAAATTAAAATGAAACGTTTTCGTTTCATTTTTGAAGGACAGGCCTGCACTTAAAAATTATTTTGAATGCATTTGCAAAGTAATACCACCTACTTGAAGTCGGTGGTAATTTTCGAGCGTTTCGCGACCGCAATTGTGGTCGCAAAACATCAGTAATTTGCAAGTCGCAATTTATTTGCAAGTCGCAAAATACTGCTCGTACATGGGCCCATGGTTTGTAGCATGCTCAAACGCGTCTACGACCCGTTTGCGCACGCTAAAAACCGTCGTACATCTGGCCCTTTGTTCCTCTTTTTTCTTCAAAGTCTTTGTTTTGATTTTTGCATCAAATGATTTGTGAGCACCCCACCCCTCCCAACATCCACAATGCACAAGGACACAGACTACACCTTAGATTTATTTGTTTTGCTAATATTTTATTTTCATCCTGGCCCTCCCAACTTTCTACCCTTCCAGTACTTTTTGTGTACCCTGGATCTAAAAGTGTTCATTGTTTGAAAAGTAGTACCATATTTCAACCGTGTCGTAAATAATTCCTTCTGCTCTTGTTTTCTTCCAGAACAGCCTGTCCTCATATGACTTTTGGTTTAAACCATCCACATTTTGCTAGTTCTCCTGGCACCTTCTTTATTCAGTCTTTATTTTCAGGAGATGTGCCTTTTGGAACTAGACACAACACTTCACTTAATGCCAAAGCTCAACTTTTCTAATCTCTTCTAAAGAGGATTGGCCAAAAACACCTTCGTAGACGTCATCTCCTGTCCCTCACTCAAGACACATACACACCCTGTCCTGAGTCACGTGCCTGGCTGCAAGTAAACAATCACATTCGTTTTCTGAACTTATCATGGTTTACGGTTTGACCTCAGTTTACCTCACACATCTCAAAATCATGTTTCTGTATTTCGGATGGCTCCTTCAGGTCTGCCTCTAGAGCCCTGCTTACCATCTGTTTATACAATGTTTATTGATGGTCATCCTCTTACCTTTTTGACACATATTTTGGGGAATATGTTAGCAGATCACAAATCTACTGTATAACATCTGGAAAGAATTTGAAAAATACTTAAATGTTTTCCTATGATTAATGCCAGTACCAGTGCTCATTGAGTTAAATGTTTAACACCGAACTCTGTGGTGATCTGTTGATTACAAATTAAATCCGGGAAAGGCTGACTCAACCATGCATCCTATTCCTAGACTTTTAATGTGCTTGATCGGTGGTATTGCTTTAATCAATGTCAAATTTTAAAAGCATCTGGGATTGGTAAAGCCAGTAGTAGATATCAAGTGCAAGAGAAAAGGGAGAGGGAGAAGGAGGGAAAGAGAGAGACAGAGAGAAAATAAGAAGAATATTAAGGGGATACATAGAGGCTCAGGCAAGTGCATAGGGAGAACATCCAAGTAATCACCAAGACCCCTATCAAGTGCTTGGTATGCCACGAGGGAGGGTGGGAAGGTGCAAGATGTGATAAATGAAGGGGGGGAGCAAGGGAAAAGTGCAAAGAAAATGTTAAAGACATGCCCTCCTACGGAGTTTTAAGCAACAAAGGAAGTTTAAACAAAAGTTACTTCAATTACATCAGCAGGTGCAAGGTACACCTTATCCAATCAAAAGAAAAGGTAAGCAAGCTATCCTTCAGGAGTAGGACAAACACAGGGTAGAGAGGAAAGCTATCTTGTAAATAACAATAACTGAGATAGGCAAGAGAGCTGTCTAATCATGAGGCTGGGCTCACACAAAGCCATTTCTGTGCAGAATTATATACAGTGCCACATATAACAGACAGTTGAAGATGTCTGTTGAGAGAATGCGAAATAAAGTAAATATTGTTTAGGCTCAACCAGAACTGCTGAAGGCTGAGAATCTCTCACCCACCTTTTACCCTATATAGATGTTAAAGTCAAAAGGAAACTCTGAAACTATAGTTCCGTTAAAATCTTAAGAGCCCAAATTTTGGGTGGCGCAGTTATAGTACTTATGAAGCAAGAAGTGAGAGGTTATTTTATAACCTAAGCAAGAATTAATGGCCAGAAGAATGGGAAAAAAACCATTAAGGGCCCTATCCACGAATTGCATGTTGTACTATGTTTAGTAGTACTATAAAAGCATTACTCATATGCTAACATTGCTATTCACAAACCTACTTATAGAGGTCTCCACCTCTGCCTATCCTGCCTTATCTAGCCCGGGTGTAGTAAATGTGGGAAGGGCAGGGTAAGGACCTTAAAAACAGCCGCGGCCCGTGGAGGGTGTTTCGGTGGGGCAGAGAGGCGGGGTGGGGGAGGGGCAGGGGGGGGTGCTAAAAACCGGAGTATGGATAATTGAAGGTAAGTAAACAATTTAATTAATAAAACGAATTTCGTAACGCGCCCTGCATTGCAAAATGCATCGCAAAATGTGATGCAGGGTGCGCTACGAAATTCGTTGTATTTATTAAATTGTTTACTTACCTTCAATTATCCATACTCCGGTTTTTAGCACCCCCCACCCCGCCTCTCCGTCCCACCGAAACTCCCTCCACGGGCCGTGGCTGCTTAAAAATTGTGAATACTTACAACAAAATTTGAGGAATGAGTGGAGTACTGAGGGGGTATGGGGAGTAAAGGAGGGACGGAAAAACACTTACAACAAAAGGTAAGCCTTTTGCTGTTCACAAACAGCACTTCTATAGTTACTACAGCCAATAAGAACCCAAAGATGTTGCAGATATACTCCAGTTCACAATTTGGGTAAGTCCAGCACCACACTGTGCCAATCACTGGTAGTGCAACGCACTAGAATAGAAAATAATAGAGGCAGGGACTTACATTATAACCCTTTAGGAAATACTGTTAAAATAAATTAAGTTTATTTAGACTTTCAAAAACGATATGCATTTAATTTAATTAAAAAAACTATATATAAACAAATAATAGCAATTATAGTATTATAACATATTTAACAATTTGTTTTATTGAAAACTAAATGCACTTTTATTTCCTAAACAAAATTTTTACATTAATTAAAATTAATTCTAGGCAAAAAATTTAGTAATTTTTAACATATAATAAATTAAATGATTATAAATAATTTACTAAAATATGAAATTCTTAAAAGGGGGTCAATAAGGGTTGGTTTAATGACCATGGAACCTCACAACCCTGGAGAACATGAATACAAAACAGGGAGGCACATAGTCAGAAGAGCAATGTGTGTATGTTGTGGATACAATAAGGGAACAGAAATAACACTGGGCTGAAACATTCCCATCAGCCCACCAAACGTGGCGGAGGCATCGTCATGTGGGAATTGGATAGGGTATTCCAAATCTCACCCACCCCATCAAAGATGGTGCAGAGATCGGAAACCTGTGATGACCTTCAAGCCACAGTGTTTTTCTGAGTGGTGCTAATGAATGTGCAGTGCTCAAAATAAGGTGAACAAAAAATGTTAAAAACAACTACTAGAGCAGAAAATATGTTTTTTGGATACTGTTCTAGTGTCGTGGTTAAGAACAGGTGCCTTGTAGTCTGAAAGTATGACTACCAATAGCTTAGCGCCTATTGGTAGTCATAATTTTTTGTTCACCTTATTTTGAGCACTGCATGACGATGCCTCCGCCACGTTTGGTGGGCTGATGGGAATATTTCAGCCCAGTGTTATTTCTGTTCCCTTATTGTATCCACAACATACACACATTGCTCTTCTGACTATGTGCCTCCCTGTTTTGTATTCATATAAAAAATTAACTTCCATTAGAAATTTTTAAACATAAAATGTTCAATAATAATTTGAATTTACATTAATATGTTTACTTTAATTACATATTTAGTTCAAAGTTAAGTTAATAGTGCTATATTATTTTTTTATTTTGTTTTACATTTAAAATTAATGTATACATTAATTTACATAAATATTTATCATAACAATATTTATACTATTTGTTTTTCAAAGTTTAATAAACTTTTAAAATTTCTCTATACTTTATCATATTGAGATCTTCAACTGTATGTAAAAAATACTAGTAGTAAGTCGCAAGTCGACCCCTTTTCTGGGGTTGGAGTCATGTCAGTATACACTCTGTAAAAAAAATATATGTAAAATGGTGAATAGCTGAAAATATTACATTTATTACAAAGTGTAAGAGTACTTTTACTAAAGTGGTTAAGGACATTAAAGCATTACTGGATGCCTTAAACATTATCAATCCATTGTTTTTATCATTTTCCTTCTGGAAAATATTCTGATTTTATTCTCTTACACATAATCAGCATTCTAGAATTGATTATTATTTTAGCAAGTTGAGTTCTTTCTAATAACTCAGATGTCAAATACCCTTCTAGTTGGACATCTGACCATTCTCCCCTCACAAATCCGTCTGAATGTCTGGAATCAGACTAAATCCCAACGGACATTTGACCGGTCTCTACTTCAAGATGGCACATTCAATCAACAACTTAAACACACATACATTTTTCCTTGATAGAAAATAATAAAACTGCCCCATACCATATAATATGGGATATGCCTATGGTATGAGTAACTGATGAAAGCCTCTACCCATGGATTTGGTAGAGAGTTTCAAACCAGGGTTCATAGAGTTAAAACAAAGAAATAGATTAATTAAGAAAGCAATTAGCTGCCAGGAGATGCAGCACAAAAGGGCCATTTGGACCAATAACAACAACCAAGTACATAAGGTAGAATAGGGACTGAACTGGCTTATGGTTGGTCTCAAATTAGGGCCTATTATGAGACTAAGCCCAGGCAATTCGTCATCAAGATATTTTTGCCATGAAAAGAACAAAAAGTGGGCAAGTTCTTAGCTTTTCATGGCTGAGATCCACAAATGTAACCATTGCTAAGGTTAACGATGTAGGAGCTAATAGTTGTATAACAACTTCCAAAATGTGTAATGCGTTATGAAGCTAATATTCTAAGCTTTATACTACTGAGAGGCTACAGAAAATAGCTGGACAGGAGTTTACCCAATATCTAGATCAGGTTGAGCTATTTACTCGTTTGTTTGCAGAGTACCAAAAGTTAGTATGAAAATTTAGACTAGAGGGGCTCCAAAAAGTGATTCATGCAATGTCCCTGGGAAAGGCTGCAGGGGTAGTCGCCTTACCTAGTGAAATTGATAAAATATTACTTACACGTTTTTTTCCACCTAATTAATGGAATATGTTCTGGAGCTAATATACCAGATACATGGAAATTAACATGTATTGTGGTCTTCCTGAAGAACAAAAAATCATAGGGCTAACTAGGGTCATACCAACCAATATCATTGTTGCGTACCGGCTATAAAGTCTATACACGAATAATTACTCAGCATATCAATGCAGATATCTACCATCTACTGACACCATGGCAGCATGGGTTTATCCCTGGAAAGATACAGCGGAACATACTAAAACAGTAGTATCACTGATATACCGGGCAGAAACAATGTATTAGCAGCTTTATTTTGTGGCGCTGGGGGCAGAAAAGGCCTTCAACAGCTTTGAGTGGCCTTTTCTATGGGCAGGGCTATTATTTGTAAATTAAAAACAGGAACTCCAGCTGTTTGTTACAGACGCCACCTATTGTCTGTCTGACAGTCATATTCATATGTTTGATGGCTGTCCCAGAGATCAAACGTTTGCCATGATCTCTAAAGTTGTCGGAAACAAAGTCATTTTTGATGTACAGTGAACTATATTCAGAGGCAAGGCTCAAGTTAGTTCTGAATTCATATTACTAGCAATCCTAGTAGCACAACTGGAAATAGCACAGCCTTTGAAAGGTCAGGCAATTCCAGCAGTGCAGGGTTGGGTGGGGGAGATGATATATATGGGATAAGTATGATACTCTATAGTGAATTATTTATGATGAAATGGGAACTAGTATCTCTATGAACTGTGTTTCGCCTACAAAAATTATTTTAAAAAGCGTAAGAGTAAATTTACAAATCTAGATATACTCATGTGTAAATTTACCTTTATGAATAGGCCCTTAAGTGGGATCAAGAGAGAAAAAGGTTTAAGAAACAGATACTTGGTCTTTCTAAAAGCAACTGGACACACTCTGTACGTCAGCTTGGCAAATGCTAGATAGCAGAATCAGTATTCAACACAAGGTGACAGTCATCATGATGTGAGAGCTGGTCATACCCACATGCAAACCAAGCAATAAAATCAAAGTACATCAACTACATCCAATGCTATCTGTGAGTGCTTCCATCCCAGAAATGTCAACCTACAAACAGGAGTCTTTTACCTGAAATTCCCAAGCTCCTGCCTTTGCTTCAAGCACAACAAAGGATACCTACATGGGCAATGGTGTGTGTGCAAGATGGTACATTTCATATCAATTTTGGTTTTCTTTTTTATTTATTTAAGTTTCCCTCGTCGTCGGATCTTGACTTACTCCCACTCCCGCCCCCCCCCCCGCGCCCCACTGCTCTTATCTGCACGGGCCACGCCTGAAAAGATATCTGTGTTGAAAGTAATAACCCACTTACCTATCAATATAAAATAAAAATAGATTATTTGCATGTTACCCTATGGACGTTGCAAGAGAGGATGTATGCTACCTTATGAGTCACAAATGTGACTAGGCCAACCACAAATCTGTCCAGAAAGTGCAATTATCACCAGAGTTATCTTACCTTTATTAATATTCCTTAAGTTTTACCTGGCACACAAAGCTGTCTGTAGCTGGTGCCTTAACTCCATAAGATCTTTTGCAATGCATCCTTTACAACCAATAAAGCCAGAACGGAATTCCTGATATGTTTATCCATCTTGCCAGCTTCTTTGTTGTAGAGTTTTGAAAAAGTTATATATATTAGTTGACCCCATTTTTGTTGCCACATACTAACCCCCAATTCATGGGTTCTTGGAGGAAAAGTTTCCAATTCCAGCACTGGGTGGAGTTTGTTGGTCTCAAGACCTGCAAAGATGAGTCCTACAGGCATCTATCTCTGCGGTGTTTCGTTTATATGTATGTGTCCTTTTTCGTGTCCGCCTGCTTCCTTCTCACACAGTCCCCACCTCACTGCATTGCGATGACTATTAAAGAACTCTCATCCTCTTCAGCATGTGCTCTTGCAAACACCCTACACTCATGCTATATCACATTGGCAAGGGTTGGCTAGCCAATTCCTCCTAAGCTAGCCAATTCCTCCATTTGATAGTTGGTTGCATCAGCCCCTGTACACTCGGTGGCAAGCAGCCATCAGCCATCCTCGAATGCCTTTTCTGGCACAGTTGGGTCTCTTTTGGTTCCAAATCTGGCCTGGGAGCGTGGGCTACACAGGAAAGAGGAGAATAAAAAAAGGTTTCAAAAGTCCTCTTACTAATGGATTGCATACTCCACTGTTCTGATGTCAACCTAACAACTGGCTGTCAGCCAGACAGTGCTCTTTCCAGCTTTGTTGGAAGTTCTCCAAAAGTCAGATTTCATTCCCTACTTGCTAGAGTATGAACTCAACGCGTAGCGACTCAAATATGGATCAGGCATCTGGAAATTAGTCAAGATGCCAGATCTTCATCTATTTCCCCTCTTACTTTTTCTGGCTGTGGCCCAGTTCCAAGTCACTGCTTTAACAGCTTTATTACCTTTGGCTTTGGATGCTGAGCCAGGTGTTCTCCTGGGAGCAGAAGTAAGAGCAGCCAAAATCATCACAGAAGTACACCAGAATGGGATCATGTGAATGTTTAAGGGGCTGATATATATTTTGGAGTGTTTTAGTTGTTTAATTCAACATTTTGGTCTATTGTTATAGTTGCTTTTGATACCGAGTGGTGCACCATAAAAGGTATTATAGTTCCTGTCCTCTTGATTAAAAGGTTACATTTTTCTGTTTAAGATTTACCATTGCCTGGATTTGCTGTTTTTTTTTTAACTGGTTTCATTGTTGTTGGTATGATAGGTTGATGTCAGCTATGTGCAGTAATGCTACAGGTATTGCTTTCCTGATATCAGTAACTCACTGACGTCACGGTATATCGTTCACACCCCCACCCCACGAAAAAAAACACTTCTCTCTTTGTAGGAACCTGTGTCGACTAGGTGTTTTAATATTAAAAACAATATCAACATTTTACAGTGTTTCATAAAATAGCATAACACAAGCAATGCCAAAAGAATCTATCTCTGTCATTAGTTGGATATTCAGTATTAACTAATACAGAGCTTATCATTTTAGGAGTGCTTCAAAAATGCTAACAGTTTATTGGTATTCATGCGACTAAACTCTGCAATTGGATTCCAAACTATTTTGCACACATATGAGACCTTTGTCCCTGGTCCTGTTGTGACCCACCTTCTTTTGTTGTCAGCTTTACCGGATGAGTATTTACCTAGGAAACTCTTGAGTCAATGAAGTCAAAGAAGGGGGCACACACTTTTCTGGGTGCCTAGCAGATAAGAGTTTCTAGACAGGAAGGAGACAGGACAATGCAGAAATGTTGATAAATCAGTCACCAATAAGTACTAGTGAGAGGGAAGGGATTGATAGAGGAGTGATTTGAGAAATGGCAGTAGGTCCTTCTCTACCGACAAGTCTATGTATCAGATATAGACTTCCAGCTGTAGATTCCTTATTTTAGGATAATTTCCAGCCATCTGACTGGATCTGGACTTTTTTTTAGCAGTATCCCTGTGCACAGATAGCTGGTGTCATTTCTCCCTGCGTTTTCCTTGCTGAAGTGACATGCGCGGCACCTAGATAGGAGTTACCCAAGTGGGTTTGATGCCAGTTCTTTCCTTTCCATGCCAGATAGCACTGGTCCGGTCAGAGCTACGCTTAATCATTTTTTGACTAACTTCTTCGACTTTTTGTCAACTCTTCTTGAGAGGTTTTTTTTCTCCTGGGGTGAGGATGTCACCTAAGAAACTGGCTGCTTTCAAACCATGTGGTGCCTGTCGCCTATGGTGCTGTAATCCAAGACTTGTGAGAACTGCTGTGTCATGCACCCCAAGGCGCTGAGGGAGTGATCCCTCAAGCTCCTCGTTGTCAGATGTCAGATGAGCCCGCAATGCTGAAGATCCCTGTCGCATGGATGTTTCCCTGGATGAATTATGGAGCCTCATCCAGCGATCGTTGACGTACTTGAAGTAATCGGGTAATTCCCACAAGCATAAGAAATCAAAAAAGTTGAAGAGGTCTTCCACTTCACCATGCCCGTTGAAGTATTCTGGAGAGGTGAAGCAGTGTGGACACTCTAAGCCTAGCGCTTCGGCAGGGCCTGAGTCAGAATCCGCTACACCCTTACATGACTTTCCAGGAGCCAGAGCATTCCCATCCAGGTTAAATAATTTTATGAGGCCATGCGCCTCATATTTTAGAGACCCAGCACCACTTGATTTCCGACCCCACAGGTTCGGGAGGTCCCCCCACTGGATATCTCTGGCAGGTTTGCTCTCAGTGCCAGTCGGCCCGTGGATGCCTTGTTGGATCCATAGCAGAGCTGCCACCGGGACAAAGACCTTATTCAGTGCCTGCTCCAGTGCTGATGCCCCACGGCTGCCCCATCCCCATCGTCATTTCCAACTCTGATGTGGAGCCGAATAGGTATCATCCCCCCCCCCTACTGGTTCCGACACCGACGGTGACTTTGATCTCGGGATCTGAGCCAGACCCTTTTTCTTTCGACAGGCCTGGAGAGGTAGATGAATGGGAGGGGTATGAGGACCCATATGGATGCCACCATCCCTTAGATGAGAATAAGGACAAATGTCATGAGTAACTGGTGAAGGCCAGTGGGTTAGACACCTTGCCTGACACTGTCTTGGTCTCTCCTCCTACCTTGGCTATGGAGGAGGGAGCCTCTTTTGCTATGGTGGTGCATAGTGCGGCTGAGGTCTCGGATCTTCATCTACCCTCAGGGGCAGTCAAGACAAACGTCTTGACAGAGCTGCTTCAGCTGGAATTTGCCCCCGCCGAACCTTTACTTCTCTTTAATAAAGCCCTTAACGATGTCCTACTCGAGGCCTGGTCCAAGTTCTGCACAAGGCTCAATCAGATGATCAAGTTACTTACCTTCGGGGCAACGCCCTATCTCATAGAGAGACTATCTAGCCACAGATTCCTTACCGACCCATCCATCCTCCCTGTTTTGCAAGCTGATTGCAGTATAAGGGACACTCTTCTCAGGGCCTTAGTTTTTCACACCAGTGTTCAGTTCTCATCCTTGTGTAGAAAGTCAAAAAAGTAACTGACATCAGTGCGCCAGGGTGGTACCTATATAGGTTCCATGCACACCACATCAGGCGTGCATGATGCCGACACAGAGCCGAACGGCACCATCTACCGGTGTGCAGGGGTACTGCTCAAAAAAGCGTCCAGATACAGCTTGACAACTGGTGATTATTCTAAGCTAAGGAATCTGTGGCTATATAGAGTGTCTACCAGATAAGGTGTTACCAAAGGTAAGTTAATTGTTCTTTAGGTTGCATTCAGATAGAAAAACACAAAGGAAAGCAACTGAAGGTGCTTCAAACATTCAGAAGATTCTGATGTTAAATGACCAGGTGGTAGTCGGTATGGGTTAGCTTTGGTATGATGAGCCATCATTAGACAATGAGGAGTAAAAAGGGCTGCTAGTTGTTGAGATAGTTAAAGAAGGCAGTTAGGGAAGGGAGCAACTTGAGCCAGGCTCCGTTGATCTGTGCAGTGGGAATAGATCCTGTTTGTTTGTGGAGAGCAAGTGTATTGCCTGGGAAGTAATTAAGGTGATACAGGGGCATTGTGGGTCAACTTTTGACAACTCTTACGATAGAATGAAAAAGCAAAGATGGATTTCAAAACACCTGGTAAGCTGCCCCTTATTTCATTTTGTCAGGTATGGGTACAATATCACATGCCATACCATACGTTTTAATTGCGCGTTTCATGCCTTCGGGCGCTTCAGTTATAGAACTCTCTTCTTCCCTTCTCTCCCAATTTTTCAAATCATTAACCCATTGCACGCCTTTGAGTATGTTTGCGGGCGTTTTCCATAAAATGTTGGCCAGTAAGAGTTCCTCTCCTAGTGGCTGCTGTGTTAAACATTTGTTCATGTTCGAACAGAGTGACCAATGGAAGACTGGATTTGAACAAAGTACTTCCGGGGGATGTATAACATTACAACGCATGCTTTTACCACGCATGCCTTTACATCGCAGTTTTTACAACACATGCTGTTACAACGCATAGCGTTAAGGGGTGCTGGATAGTGAATAGTTTAATTTACTATTCCAACTCCAGTCCCCGTGGATAGTAGGGAAGGTGTTGGATAGTAAATTAAATCCATTCCCTATCCTAGAGTGCCCCCCAGCGCAATGCGTTGTAATGACATGCGTTGTAATAGTTGCGTCGTAAAGGCACTGCGTGGTAAAAGTTGCATTGAAAAGGATGTTTCCCACTTCCGGGTCTCAGTTTGGACCAGGCAGACTTGCATCTTGTTCCAGAGAGGCAAAAAGAAATCTGATTACTCCCTCTCTTGTCCAACCTTCCTGTTCTTAGTGGGCCTGATTCACAAATATAAACTTAGACCAAAAGTCTAAGTGTAGACCTGAAGTCTTAGTTTAGACCTAAAGTCTAACTTTACTACTAGTAAAGTTAGACGTTTGGTCTACGTTTAGACCAAAAGTCTAACTTAGACCAAAAGTCTGGGGGCTTATTTATGAGCCCGTATGTCACTTTTGCACCGCCGGTGCGTCATTTTTTGTGACGCACCAGCAGTGTAAAAAATGCGCCTTGTTGCACCTTATTTACAAAGTGACACATCTAGGTAGATGCGTCACTTTGTAAACCCCTGCGCTACATTATACCTGCGCCAGGTATAATGTATGCAAGGGGGTGTTCCCACGCAAGAAAGGATCATAGAAGTGACGCAGTGAAATCTACCAGATTTCACTGCGCCACTTCTAGGATGCAAATGCGTCAATACCTCACGCCTGCCTCACAGCAGGTGTAAGACTGACGCAAGCCCTTTCACATGTGAAAGGACACATTGCTGGAGTTGCGTCACTTTTGTGACACACTCCAGCAATGCGTCACTTTTGAACCATACAGATACGTCAGAAATACTGACGTATCTGTAACTCCTTCCAACATGATGCGTCATATGGTAAATATGACGCATCAGTCATGTTGCAAGGCGGACGCACTAAGAAGTGACACATCGCTGCGTGAAATTAGCGATGCATCACTTCTCATAAATGAGGCCCTAAGTTTACTACCAGTAAAGTTAGACTTTTGTCTAAGTTTAGGCCAAAACTCTAACTTTAGTAGTAGTAAAGTTAGACTTTTGGTCTAAGTTAGACTTTTGGTCTAAACTTAGACCAAAAGTATAACTTGTAGTAAAGTTAGACTTTAGGTCTAAACTTAGACTTCAGGTCTAAACTTAGACTTTTGGTCTAAGTTTACCTTTGTGAATCTGGCCCAGAGTGATTACACTACTCTAAAAGCACTCTAAAACATGCATTAGTTCTGTTTCACGTGCTGAAGAGGTCTTCCACTGAAGTTTTCATTGCTTTACTCAATCAATTCTTTGCAGAAGTTTTTATCCAGCCAACAATCAATGAAAGTGTCTTAACTGCCTTTACAGGCGTTGTCAAGACATTAATGGTTTATTGCTTTATTACTGCTTGCCCAGGTAAAATGCTTAGAGTGTTAGTGGCCCCATGTGTTTTTGATCCACATGTGCATCCATTTTGGCGCCAGCTTGTTAATGAACCATGCCAAGAACATGTCTTGGGGCCACCAGACCTCTTGTTAACAAATTTTCTCTCTGAAACCAGAGGTGAAATGTGACGTGGAATGGAGAGCTCAGCCAACGCGGAGACTCGGCTAATCTGCTGTTATAGGTTTGTGTCTTGTCCCTACATTGACAATTCCGGTAGAGAACCTAGGGGCATATTATCAAGGGGGTTTATCTCCGCTTTTTTGGCTTTAAAAGCCAAGAAAGCGGAGATAAAATTATCTCCCTATTACCTAGCTGTCGCTAACACCAGTTAGCGACAGCTAGTAGGAGATAGCGACCATCTTGGGCCCCACTTTGCATGTCAGTGATATTTATCACTAATGACATGCAAAGTGGGCGTGCCAAGATGTTAGCGACTGGAAACAGTCGCTTACATCGCTATCTCCTATTACCAACTTTTGGAGATATTCGCGCTAAGCGCGAATATCTCCAAAAGCTAACACCTGCCCTGAGCAGTTCTTAGCCATGTTATTCAATGGGAGGTGGATAACATGGCTAAGAGCATTAGCTCGGTAATGCATGAATATCGCTGACTTTTCAGCGATGTTCATGCATTGCGGCCGTTTTTTATCGCATTTGCGATAAACCTTGGTAATACCAAGGTTTATCTGCGGTAAAAATCGCCGCAGCTCAGCGGTAAAATGTTGTCTCTAACCAAGCAATAGCGATAATTATCGCTATTGCTTGGTAATATGCCCCTCGTCTTCATTTTGGAGTATGAGGATCAATTGGGGTTTGAAAAGTTTGCCGGATTTGTCCCTTGTTACCAAAGAGCTTAAGACAAAGTCAAATTATGAAACCACAGAGTATATAAAGTTGGGCGGAGCAAAGGAGAATCTTTAAAAAAACTAAAACCTACCCTCCCTCTCCCCCTCCAAGAGGGTTAGGAATTCTGGATTGCACAATAGCGTTGGAGATTTATGAAAAGATGTAGGCGCTATATTTAGGTTGGGGAAGGGGCTGAGTAGAATGGGCTAGCAGCCTTTCTTCATGTTGTTTTGATTACTTGTGCATTGTTTTGGATGGATGATGTATCTGCTTCATGACTACTCACGGGCCAGGACTTGTCACTGTCTCCATAGCTTGCCCCCTAGGAACCTTTGGTGAGCGATGTGCAGAGACCTGCGACTGCGAGCAAGGCGCCATGTGTCACCACGCGACCGGAGCTTGCGACTGTCCGAGAGGCTGGAGGGGCAAGCACTGTGAGAAAGGTCAGTTCACCGCCTACTCAGGAACTTTCTTTTGGGGATAGAGAAGGAAGTCGGACTGATACAATTGTTCTTCACACCGCAGTTGAAGGGGCTTGTTTTAAGGTGAAAGCTTGTGCATGCCAAATTGCTGAGTTCATGTAAAATAAAGTGAAATAAAGAGCCGCGGGAGAATCCAGGCAGGAAGGAGAGAGAGAGGCCGCGCTATGGCGCTGCAGCGTTATAAGTACTGAGGGGGCGCCCCTCCTCCCCAGGTGAGCCCTCCCCTTTGGCCCGTGGGAGGTGAACGCAGGGAGGGGCGCCGATAGGTAGTTCGCTAGCTGGGTGGGACTAAAGCGCTGCCCCGCCCATGCTCCCCTGTGGGTCACGCGGTCAGCGGCATAGTGATCGCCCCCTGGTTTCAGGGCAGTGCTGTTTGCTGCAGAACCTGGACTAAGAGAGAGCTGCATTTTTTCAGTAACATCCTGAGCTTCAATGTTTGATGCTCAGTTTCCTTGGCGGCATGTAAATGTTCCTCCTGTTGGCACACATCTTTGAAACTCACCTGGCCCCCAGCTCTAGTGACCGACCTGATCACTGACAGCCTCTAAACAAAATGGGTACATTCTCTGAAAGTGTAGGGAGGAGGAACATTGTCAATGAAACATGAAGACATCCAACGCATAGTAATGTAACATTAAACAAAATTGGTACCCCGTTACATTGTGGTCCTTGTAGTCAAGGGTGGTCATAAGGGAGCTAAATAATTGTTATCTGCTTATGCCACGATCAACATGTGAATGGCACAAGTGGGGAATGGCACCTCTTTGTCAAATTGACATTTTGACTACAACAGCGAAAATCTTGATCCTGTTATGCTTTTAGTGCTGTTTTCCCCTTGATCTGCCAAATTTCACAATCTAATCTGCTGGCCGTTTAAAGGCTAAGGCCCAAATTTAGGTACCAGTCAAAAAACGCAGCACAGCACCCAAAGTTGCTGCATTGCGCTGGGTGACAGGGGGAGAGGAGGAAAATGCGATATCTACAGAGAGTCAAGTGCTGGTGCGGAATTTTGCTGCTAAGCACCACGCGCACGCCTTTGCACCATGGTGCAGAGGTGTCTGTGTGAGTCTAGCATAGGTTTTGTGCTGGAAGAAAACCAGGGCTGGACTGGGAACCAAAATCGGCCCTGGCAAACTGCTCGGCCAGCCCCCAAAAGGGGCGGGGGGGTGGGATGGGGTGCGGCGAGCTGTTTTCTAGGGCCGGTTTCACACGATTTTGCTACAGGGGGCTGATATTGCCGGCTCCCCGGTAACAAAAACAGTTCTCCAGAGACCCAAAACTGGCACCCACCCTAGCGGCCCACCGAGGAAATGCACCGTGCCCACTACGGCCAGTACGGCCCTGAAAACACCTTTGAGTATGCATATTATGCTTAGACTAAATTTAAAAAACTGTTTCTACTTTGTATGTGTGCTGTACAGTGCAGCACACAGGCAAAGTAGGAAAAGAAAGAAGAAATTAAAGCATTTCTCCTTTTAATCCGTGCTTTCAAGTGGTGATAATAATTTTTGCCACAAAACCCTGTCTACTGTTGTTAGTAGACAGGGTTTTGCATCAAAAACTATGGGTGGAACAACAGGAACACTCATGTGCCATCCATTGAATGTCCCCTTGACGCAGAGTAACGCAAAGCAGCCCTTCTGGCTGATTGGCGTTACTTTTTTTTACAAACTAACACAAATACCAATTTGCGTTGATTTGTAAATGACCAAAAAGATTTTATGTCGGGTCTCCGTTAAAAAGGTAACGGTGCAAGGGTGCCTGCATCGGTGCATGGCAGCAGTTTGTGCACCAGCGCAGGGGGAAGCACAGGGATGCAACATATTGTTTTAAATATGTTGCATCCTTGTGCTTCCAAACTAACGCAGTGTGCCATATCAAAATTACTTGCTGCACCGCACTGCGTTAGTTTATTGTAAATCTGGCGCTGCATCTTTGATTGCATGTTGATGTTTGGGCATCTTTCAGAAATCTTAAAATCTTGTATGAGAGTCTTATTTGGATGGACATTGCTAATGTCACTTCTAAAAATATGCAGTACTTGTTGGCTACTTTGCTAGTGCCAGTGGGTTATCCTATTGAGTCTATGGAGCATTAAAGGGAGGGGTTTAGTGCTTGTGTGGATAAAAGAGATGTTTAAAGTGGTAAGGTGAATAATATATCAAATTTCATATTGCATACTCATCTGGGTGTAGGAGGTAAAAATGTTGACCAAATTATCTAAGGACATTTTTTAGGAATGAGTGAAAGCCAATATTTTATTTTTGGCCTGTTTGATCTAAAGTGGGGATTCCACATACGACCTCAATAGCCTACAAAAGCGGATAGATGTAGCAAAACCAGAACAACTGTCTGAGAACTGTGCCTGCACTCCCACTGTGCACACTGTTGACCATCCACTGGGGAAGGGGTGATTGGCAACAGGGATCGTATTGATGTGATCAATGAAAAACCACTCAAAAGACAATGGTTCACAATCATTTTCAAAACCAATAGGTCTCGCCTATGAGAGCTATTGGCTTTGTACATTTTTTGTAGTTATGATGTACAGCAGTGTGGATGCTTTGCAATGAGGCTAAAGCTAACCCAAAGAAGCACTATGAGACAGACAGGGTTAATGTGCTTTTTTTTAAAAACTAAAACTAAGTGCATTAGCACTGGGTGCATCATAGTCCCTTTATATTATTAATTGTAGCCATCTGCACAGCAGCCACGCTGCTATACAGCATGACTATGAATCATTGCCAAACTCAGCAGTGCCCAAGATGTACATCATGAAGAAAAGCCTTTGGAAGAGGCAACGGTCTCAAAGGCGAGACCCATTGGCTTTGCCAATGCCTATTAGGTCTCAACACAACACCCTTTCACTTCTTAGCAAATCAATTTATATCCCCATTTGTGAATAATAATTTTTTTTGACAATTGGCACAGAATGCTAGCACACAAAGAAAGTAATTGCGCCCATGTCCACGTCTTAGTGAAAATACGCTTGGAAACATATAACATCTGTTGTCACAATAAAAGCAGATACCACAATAAGCTTCTAAAGGAGAAAAGGGCTACTTTTAAGAGCATGTGGAATAGTAAAGCACATCTACAAATGACAAAAGGTTCAACAAGAATGACGGGGAAGAAGAAAAAATAAAAGTAGTGCCTCAATCACAGCTTGAGCAGGACAGCCATCATACTGAAGCAATCAGTACATGGTCCATGGTCAAGCCGACAGAAGAGGAAGTGAAGCCAGCATGCGGTGGCCAATTAGAAGGCAGCAAATAAGAGTGACATGAAGCCAACAAATTTTAAGCAATGGGTGGGCTAAAAGCCTCTTGTTGTAGACAATATCTCTTGCAGGTGAGAGCACATGCAGCCATAAAATCATAATCTGTAACTCGCACAATGGCCATGCAAAACCATGCAGTAGTATGTACCAATTAATAACCAGGAGCAATTCTCTGCTTTGTGTCTGTCTGTAGCCTGTCTCCCTGGATCCTATGGAAAGAATTGTGCCGGACTCTGCCGGTGTCCTCCTGGCACACCCTGCAACCACATCACAGGGGAGTGTGGCTGTCCACCTGGATTCACGGGCAACGGATGTGACCAATGTAAGTGGTCAACAGTGATCTCCACAGTTGCTTTTGGTTGGCAGATGTGCAGCACATATATTTAGCTGGGGGGATAGACTATTTAAAAAAATAGTACTGTCATAAAGGAATGTTTGAATGCTAATTTGTTTGTGACACCAACAGCAACATTTGGATCGTTCCACCTACAAAGACGCTCAACCATTTTCTTAAATCTTCTAGTGTAGCCACCCTAAACCCCTGACTGAAAGTCATTTTCTTTTAGAAATACTGTGCATCATCTGGGCTTATGCATGTGTACTTGGAATAAATGGGCAACTCCTTAATTGTGCTCTGAAGTGTGCATGCGTTAAATTGCTTGGGAAGGGAGTAACACATGCCCCTGCAGCCCCTGCTGTGCAAGGTGGCCCAAACCCTTCAGAACCCCCACCCTCCCCCGAGCCCAATTCATCAGAGGGACTTCCACTAAGCCCAAGGAATAGTTTTATGATATGGGAGACACTGCTTCACATTCTACAGGGGCGGCCGTCATTTTGTTGACTGGGTATCGCAAATAATACCATGTGGGAATTATTCAATACATTCAGAACTTTCATTTGGCAGACAAATAAAGCTAGAGGAATCAAATAGAGAGGAGTTTTGAATAGGGACAAAAAATTCCAGTTCTTAGAATATCAATGATTTTGTGTTGTAAAATGCAATATCATTTAACAAAAAGTATATAAAAATGCATGAATGAATGTTTTGCTTATTGTTTGGGGTTATTACTGTTTCTCTTTTCTACAGCCTGTTTGCCAGGGACCTTTGGTGTGAATTGTGGACAGGCCTGCCAGTGTCCCGGAGAAAATCAAAACTGCCACCCAATCACTGGGGAGTGTGTCTGTGCACCTGGTTACCAAGGCCATCTCTGCCAGAAAAGTAAGTTGACTACTACAGAAGGAGGAAAATAACCATTTTGTTTCCAAGAAATTTTACTCAGGGAAAGTAAAAACATGTCGGTCTCTCTGAAGAATGCAGGGAGTATAACTCTGTTGAAACTGTAAAAGAGTGGAGAAAACAGAGTAGAACGAGGAGAAAATAAAACTGACAATTTATTAGCACTTTCGAGAGTCTCTTTGGCATATCATTTTTATTTGTACACTATTAATGTTTTTTGTTTTCAGAGGTAACTATTCATTGGGTTAGAGGGATATGAGCAAAAAGTGGTTGATGGTATGTTTTATATATTCTAATCCTTCTGTAAGTTCTTTAAATAAATTGTACAAAATGATCTCATTTTTTCTACCTCAATCTACCCCCTCCAATCTACCCCAATCTAAGCCAATCAGCCCACTCCATTGCACTCCTCCTCCACTCTACGCCAAACGACACCACTCCATTCTACCCTATTCTTCCCTATTCCACTCTACCCCACTCCAATCTATCCCACCGCAGCCCACTCCATGCTACACCAGTAACTTTTAGCCATGCTGAACAGCAGCCACAATGGTGTACAACAAGGCAAACACACATTGCCAAAGCCAATAGCTCTTGCATAGGTGAGACCTATTGGCATTGATGAATCTTGTTGTGAATAGTGAAACCCAATAATTCTACTACACAATATTGAGACTGGATTGGAATTTCATGTTATGGCCAAAAGTTGGTCTGTGCACGTGATTTATTTAGTGAGCCAGTACTTAATTTTAAACTTGAAAAATACTCTTCGGTGGGTTTGAAACTCACCCGTAATGTACTGGTTTTATCTTTAGGAAATCATTCTTTTTAAAACAGCACGCCTAAGGTACCCAACAATTATTAATTTAGTGTTCCGTGTACATTTTTCTAGCTTGGGAAAATGTAACACTATTCTGGGCATCCCACCTGATTTACCTGCCTCCTAGTGAATGGTTTGATGTTGATGGCAATATCATAACAGAATAGTTTAGTAACCCATGAGTTTCCTAAAGCTCATCTTCTTGTCAAGGTTTCTGAGTTTTTCTAATATTCACCTAGCATAGACACTCTTCACAAGGTGCATTTCTGCACAAGCCCAATCAGGATGCGGTCTGCGATCGATAACTTACGACCGCTTGGAGAGGTTGACTACAGCTGCAATACCTTAATTGAGACAAATACCAATAACAACTACAACAAAAATGTATTCTGCGGGATGCCATAGGGGAGTCATTATGCCTGTTTTTCTGAATAAGATGTGCATAACGTGTGCCAAACAATGAGTTGTGATAAATATGTGGGCATGTATGTCAGAAGTGGAGATTTCCAGGTAACTCCAAAATCTTTCTTGATCTCTTTTGTTTTCACGTTCCCAGGATGCTCTGCTGGACATTATGGTCCCAACTGCGATCGGATATGTACCTGCAAGAACGGCGGGCAGTGTGAGACCAATACAGGAACATGCCAGTGTCCAGAGGGCTACCTCGGAGCAGACTGTAGTGTGGGTGAGTCCTGTTCTTCCATGAAATGCAGCGTTGTTTGATGTTACCTAAACTGCAATCAACCAGTCATGGTCTTTAACCCGTTCGCTGCGGATGTCGGCCAACGGCCGTCGCGAGCACTACCTCCGTAGTGCTGCGCACATCCGTTGGCCGACGCGGCCCCGCCCGCTCAATGGAACGCTCCGCACTGGCGTGGAACGTTCAAAGCAGCAAACGGATTAAATTGAAGTCGAAATAAAAAAATACTTTCCTCATGATCATCAAGACACACATATAGCCCTAGAATAGACCTCCCTAGACTGTATGGACATTGAAATAGAAGAGTAGCAGTACATTGAGTTGGACGTAGTGCTTGAGGATGGCCGAGGACAAGTTGCAGACATACCCACTGATGGGGATGCAAGAGATTAATTTGTTTTTGGAAGATGAAAGACTGAAAAGGCTCCATCTAGCCACGAGCCAAGACCCAGAGGCAACATCTGCCTTATCGTCTGCACCTCAAAATGTCTTCCACCTTGTCATAATTTTATCTACCCTGGGACCAGGTAATATATAAATTCTATATGAAAAGAAAGGTAACAGTCGCATGAGGACAAAGAAGCTAGTACTCCGCAGTTAATTTTATCAAGATGGTGAGGTTATAGGGGAGTGCCTTGGTCAATGGGAAGTATTTTAATTTATATGTGTGTGGTCAGCGTTGCGACGGGCACAAAATGGCGGAGTGAGAAAATGGATGGTCAGCAATGGGAATGCATTGGATGCCTTTGCCTTAACATTGAGAACTGTGACTTGTTTTCTAAACAGAATTAAACACTAAAGACAGGCAGCGTGTCCTTCATCACTGGATAATAAACATAAGAACCATGCCCTGTGGCTAGGAAATGTCACTGGCACATTCTGAAATTCAGTGGCGAACAAGAAACAGTGTCTTCTGTGATTAGAGTGCCAAATACTAAAACAGCGACCATAAAAAAGATGAAAACATGCTTTCATTTTTTTTTCTTCATGTTTGCATCTTGAATAACGACCTTGTTCATGTTGAGGCAGTTTACATTTGGGAAGGCCATGGTGACCCAAGGGCCATACACTTCACTTAATTTATTGTCTCGTCTATCAGGGGAACTGCCATGTGCTCAAATGAGAGCTCAACTCACCTTTTTTTTATATAAATGCGCACATAATACATCTTACTTAGAAAAGAAATGCTCTCGCTAAATGCAGATGCTATTTATATGTTTGTGTTCCTGTGGAATTTAAATTGCAAGTGGTATTTTCATACTCATCTCCATAACACCACTAATCATACTTTCGCAATGATTTCTGCTGCCTCTTTCAATGTCTTTTCTTTCCGCAGCATGCCCCGCCGGTCGCTATGGTAAAGACTGTGCCCATGTCTGCTCCTGCAATGGAGCCCCATGCCACCCAGTGACTGGTGACTGCATCTGTTCGGCTGGAAGAACTGGACTGAATTGTGAACACGGTAAGCATTGTTCACAGCTATATAAAGCAAGCAAGGGGAGAGGATGTGGCCCAATGGCTAGAGTGGTCGACTTTGAGGCTGGGGAACTGGGTTCGAGCAGTCGCGGCTCGTCCCGCAAACAAGCAGTGGGACGGAGCGGTGAGGGCGGGAGAATGTTTTTCTTTAAAAAAATCACTTACTTGTCGGCCCGCTGGCCAGCCGGCCATCCGCAGCCTCTCTCAGTCCTCTTTCTGGCTTCTGCTGGAACAGGATAGGCTCTCCTGAGCCAATCACAATGCTGCGTTGTGATTGGTAAGCACCCAGGTTCCCCTAAGCCATTGGTCTGAGCCCCATGGTTTGGCGTTGAGATGGGAAATGGAAGCCTGGGCATGTTTCTCCACCTAGGCTATAATGCAGCCTTGGTGCACAACATGCTGATTGTGCATGAATGTTTGGCCGGCCCCAGAGGGCCGGCCAGACATTTATGCGCACTTACGAGGGTGTCACCATTCCTCCCCCCTGCTCAACCCAGCCCAGTCCCACAAAACTGTCTCAGTACAGAAAAATAAAATGATAATAACATCATGTTATTATCATTTTCTTTTTCCTTTTTCGCCGTGCTGAAAGGCAGTGGGGCGATGCTCCTCCGCCTTAGCTGAGGAGCCGCCCCTGGGTTCGAGCCTTGGCAGGGACCCTCAACATCCTGTGATTCTGGGCAAATCACTTAATATCCCCTTGCCTAACAAAATGAATGTGTCCCTCTGTAACGCAACTGGTGCTCATGTAAAGCACTCTGATACCTTCGGGTCGAGTTTGCGCTATATAAAACTTCCACACACAAAAAATAAAGCATTTACAAAGTCAACACATGTGGCTTGATCTATGTGAAGAGCTCTACCAAAAGTTAACCTGGGAGAGATGCCTTAACTGGGAAGAGGTTGAAAGTAGGGTCCAGAAAGGGAAAGGAGAGAGAAAAGGTAGCACTTCATGGTGTTGTATAGCCACTCCAAAGCACCATCGCTATAGGAGAGGACAGCAGATAATTTACTGACTTTAGTCCTTTTGTGCACCCCATGAGGAAAACCTGAGCCAGCCTTGTGCATACTCAAAGCTATGATTTCTGTTTTTTTTTTACTAACAGCTCTGCCGAAGGAGCTCCAAAAATGTGTACTGCTCTAGAGTGAGTTCTATGATAGTGAAAGGGCGAGATTTTGATCGATACCTTATATCTATTGATCCAAACCTCGATCTGGTCGACTGAACCTTTGTTGCCTGTCTGTAAGGAAAGAAAGTGCACCTATTTCCAAGTTAGTTCACCCAAGAAAGGACTCTACTCCCAAAGATCACAAACAACTTCTAGCTTTCAAAAGTTTATTGTAAAGAAATGATAAGCTGCAAATACAAGCATCTCAGAATGAGATTCACGAGATACACAGGTCCAATTACATACATGTGCTCTCGAAAAGCCCTCAGACGAGCAACAGAAATCACTAACACAAGTTCTAAGAATAATAAAGCTATCAGCATTGACGCATATCTCTCCTTCATTTAGGTTGGAGGAAAACGCAAAGGTTAGGCTGTCCCTACCCTGCTCTAGATGGTATCCCTACTTAACCAAATCCCCAACCTAATAAAGGTGTCAGCTGTGAATGACCCCCAAGGGAAGTCACTCACTCTAAGTCTCTTTGTGAAAACCTAAAGTTCTCCAGTCATGACCCCTCTCTGCCTACCCATCCGCTCTCTAAAGGGTCCTCAGGTCTCTGCTCTAACTCCACCCAGGGGTGCTGTCCCTAATACAAAACAGTCAACAACATTTGAGACGCCCCTTGCGGAACGCCCCTCACGTGGTGCAACTTCTGGCTTTTTCCATGATGCTTTGTCTTGGGCCTCATGCGTTAGAGTTGACCTTGCTTCACAGACTCTTCTCCGGCCCGCTGATACCCCTCAAACATTCCAGAACCCTCCTCCATGTCTGGGCCGTCTACTGAACAGGCCTCTATTCATTCATTTATAATTGTATCCCCCCTCTTCCTTTGCAGACAGATATCTGTAGCCAAGAACCCAACTCTCATATTCTTCCAAAAAGAATAAGGCTTGCAACATTTCTCAGCCCAGACATGTACGTGTAAATCAATGCTAAAACATTTCAGGCCTACAATATTTCTCATTATGATTATACCATTCAACTTCTTCATTTAATTAAAGCATGTTAATACTCTTATTCTATTATTCAACAAACATTTTATAAATCATGGCCTATTTAATGCAATGACCAAAAACTTTAATACAATCTGTGTCGTGAAAAGAACCACCTTCCCTTTCCCTCCAGCTCTGGCCCTGAGGCCTACCACGTTCTGCGTTTAACCACCTGCCATCTTACATTTTAACAGCTTCACGACATAGATTAAAAATAAACACATCTACTAAAATCATATAATGTCACACATTTCTGTATTAGTTCCACTTCTACTTAAATCTCTACATTTAGCTATACATTCAGAATATAATTGCAGATACTATTAGCACTCATGGCATTTCTCCTCATGATTTGTGCTTACTACAGGTAAGTGTGATGTACTCATACATTTAAGTCAGTTTGCGCTCTCTCAGTTCCCCCCTTTGATGACCTCTCGGGGTCATCATTAACAATTAAACTGCAGTTATTGCTGGCATTCTCTGCGCTTCCAGAGCCCTCAGACTCCTGTACTGATTATCTTGTATGGCAGCCAATCTCTGCAGCTGTTCTCTTTGGGCCCTTTCTGACCTTCTTGCTCTGTACCATTTGAATACTCTCACCAATCCCCACAATATTATCCCACAGATCAATATTATGATGATAGGCTTTAGAATATACCATACAAAGCTTTTGCCTAAGGTGGAAAACCACCCTCCAACTGTACTCATTCCGTGGCCCACCTTTTCCCAGACATTTTCTCTACTCAAGTCTTCGATCTCCTTGTGAATATTAGTTATGTTCTTAATAACTTTCTCAAGAGGCTTCGAATTGTCTGGAATGTAAGTGCAACATTCCTGAACCTTCAAAGCCTTACAGACTCCGCCCTCTTTTGCTAATAGGACATCTAAAGCAAGTCGGTTTTGAAGAACCATAGCCCTTATCGATTGCATCTCTCCTTCTACCAGCATTAAGGACTGAGCAGTGCTGGCAGACAACCTGTCGACAACTGTTGCCAGTCGTCTAATTTTAACATCATTAAGGATTACCCCCAAAAGAGGGAACATAGCTCCAAAGACATCTCCAACCATTTCTGCATCGCCTACATCTCTCCTTCCCCTCGAAGATGTCTTGCCCTCAATGATCACTAAGTCTTGTGCATGATATATTTTGGGGAAGACAATTGCTAAATAACATGATCCATACCAGTTGTCAGGTAATTTCACGTAAGCATTTCTTCCACATACAAAATACACATTTGGAATCACTTGCATTCCCTTTAGGAAATCCTTAGTGTAGTACTCTAAATTAAAAGCATGTTCACAGTCAACTTCACCCACGTATACATTTTCATAATACGTTTTGGCTCTGTGAAGACATAGCTTTCCTCTCTTCGCTTTATCTAAAGCTATTGGACCACTACTACCCTTTCTCTTGTGTGACTTCTCTTCCTCGGTCCAATCTGTTTTCCATTGTCCTGATTTTTTCAAAATCTTTTGTCTCCTGTAACGATCATCCACCTGCCCTATGAACTTCTTCTCGACTTCTGACACCTTACATGTCAGGTTATTTCTACGGGCATGTGAAGTATCTAAGGTAATCCAAGGAATGAAGAACTTGGCCAATCTGTCTTCACTCTTCCAGTAGTCCCATTTGTTCATCTGCTTATAATTTGGGACTTCTGGCAACACTGAATCATAATTGGAGAAATAGTATTCAAAACTATCTCTCTCATAAAATATACTAAGCAATAAGCTACATGTAATGCCATATGTCAGCGGGAGGTGATGGTATCTAATACCCTCGTCTACAGATGCCGGCAATTGCATGCAGACATAACAATCCTTAACCTCCATGGCATCCACGTATTCATATAAAAGTTTAGCATAAGCATTCGACCTAAAGTCTCCTTGGGACTCGTCTACATGTAACCTGCGGGCTTCTGCAGCCAATAACGCTTTCTCTTGAGTGTTTTCCCTTTTCTCACCAGCAACAGTAGGTGTAAGCGTCACTACAGAATTCGCATCAGTTACCTTTACCTCTTCTTCATGTCCCTTTACATAAGAAATTGTTACCACTAAAGCTATTAATATTATTACTCCTACTATTAGTGTACCTATTATACATTTAGCTCTGCGGTTCGGGGTGCCGGCCTCCATTTCGTCAGACAATATAGCTCTCTCTTCTCTTAGCAAAAAGTTCTTTTCCTCTCGTTCCTTTACAGTCTCTTTTCAATCCTTTTGTCTTTAGAATCCACACAACTGGAGGCTGACAACCTTCTTCGCAAAAGTTCTTTAACAGTTCAAAAAAGACAACCCTAGCCCTTCTCCATCAACTCAAGGGAAGTTCCCTAAAATTCTCTGCTTCCTGGGCGCTAGGTAATCTTCTTTTTCTGCTTGCTTTATTTACAAAGTCCTTTAACAGTCTACTATCAGATTTGTGGTTGCAGCTTCAATAGCATAGTTCAGTATTTCCAAACGAAGATTGTGCTCTTCATGTGCTGTTATCGTTGTACCAAAATCGGGGAATTGCAATTCTGAAAGGAACATGTGTTTTAACTTGCTGAGGCGGGGAGGTCTGGGGAGCATGAATGTTAGTGACCCTTCTTGTTCGACACCGGGTACCAACAGTCTTATTTCCACGGTGATAATGGGCTCAGAACTGGACACCACCACCGCTCGGATCCTCCCTGTCTCCGGTTTCACAGACATTTGTCGCCAGATATGTCCACTCAGGTGTGGAGTATCTTCTGTTAGGCACACGCACTCCTCTTGACCTTCTTCGGTCCGATGCTTCAGCGCCCTGAGCACCTTCTTCTGGGTCTGAGTCTTCTGATATCGGAGGAAGGGTTACCTCTGGAGTTGACCTCAGGCTAGAGCTCCGTCTTTGCGGCCAATTAGCTTCTCCACGTGCCCTTCTACTCCTTCTCCTTCTGGTCTGTTCTCGCTCTCTTTCAGACCTGTCAGGGTCAGACTCGTACTCCCAGCTGCTTTCTCCTTCTGTAGCGTCGTCTGTTTCGCTGTTGTACTGACCGTCCTCAGCTGGGTCAGACTCGTTCCCTGCTTCCGCTGGCACCTCTACAGCTTGGCTAGCCCCCTCTATGGCTTCTCGGTCCTCTGCTGGACGTCTATCCGAGAGAGGAGCTGTTCCTTCCAGAGGTGCTGGAACCCTTTGCGTATGTGACGCGTGGATCCAATTGGGCAGGCCTCCCACCTTCACAGCAGTGTTCGTGATCAGGATGACCTGGAAGGGTCCACGCCAACGAATATCCAAGCAGCTTCTTCTCACATGTTTCTTCACCAGGACCCAGTCCCCAGGATACAGGTCATGGCAAGGGCCCTGGCACGCTGGAACCTCGGCAGCCTGCACCTGAAGGGACACAGAACGCATGGCGTCAGACAGCCCCTTACAATAGTCCAGGATCATATCATCTGTGATATTTAACAGTGCAGTAGCTGGGACAGATGGCAGCCTCATTGCTCTCCCCATTAACACCTCATGTGGTGACAGCCCTGTCCTTCTGTCTGGGGTACTGCGAAGACTCATGAGAACTAATGGCAGGGCATCAGGCCAACTCAGGGTCGTTGAGGAACAAACTTTAGCTATTCTGGACTTGATCGTGCCATTGATCTGCTCCACAATTCCTGAGGCTT
Organism: Lissotriton helveticus; assembly: GCF_964261635.1. NCBI lineage: Eukaryota > Metazoa > Chordata > Amphibia > Caudata > Salamandridae > Lissotriton > Lissotriton helveticus. The sequence continues at coordinate 360,768,904 of NC_136065.1, read as the reverse complement.
CTGGTCGGTAACTGCAATGTAACTTTTGGTCGATACTTAACGCTACACAGACCATCTTCACAAGCTCGCTGTTAAAATGTGTTCCCCTATCTGATTCCAAAAAGGCCGGCACCCCGAAGCGAGGAATGATTTCCCTGAGCAGTAACTTGGCCACTGTGAGGGTGTCGCACCTACGTGTAGGGTATGCCTCAACCCATCTGGAGAACACACAAACAATCACCAGGACATAGCGGAGGCGGTTGCACCTTGGCATTTCAATGAAATCTATCTGCATTCGATTGAATGGACCTCCAGACCTTCCTATGTGACTTAGTGCAACTGGTGTTCTTTTTCCTACGTTCAGCTGCTGACAGGTCACACAACGCTGGCACACTGCTTCTGCTGCTATTCTAAACTTAGGATTGTACCAAGTCTGTCTAAACACTCTCAGCATAGCATCTCTCCCTAAGTGTACGGGACCATGTATGAGTCTAGCCATTGGACTCACCATCTCATTGGGCAACACTGCTCTGCCGTCTGCTGAGACCCAAAAATGGGTCTCACCCATTACACATCCTGCCCTCTCCCATGTTTCCTTTTCAGAATCTGGAGCATTTTCTTGCATGGTTGACAGTTCATCCCAAGTATCAACAGTTTCCAGTATCATGGCTAATTCAGTTCTTACATTTATTCCACCCACATCCACCTCTGTGAAAGAGTAACCTTGTTCCGCGCAATACCGCGCAACTTCATCAGCATATCTATTGCCTTTCGAAACAAAGTCCTCATTTCTGGTATGTGCGATGCACTTTACAACTGCGATACTTGCTGGGCACTGCAATGCCTCTAACAACAGGCGCACAAACTCTCCATTGCGAATGGGAGAGCCTGAAGAAGTCATGAACCCTCTTTGAGACCATAACTGCCCGTAATCATGAACTACCCCATACCCATACTGGCTGTCGGTGTATATGGTGACTCGAATTTGATTGCCTGCTAAGCAAGCACGTGTCAGGGCAATAATCTCGGCTACCTGAGCGGAGTGTACTCCTTCCAGGCACCCAGCTTCCACAACTCCTTCAATTGTACAAACAGCATAAGCTGCTCTCAACTGCCCAACTTCGTCTCTTACACATGAGCCATCGACAAAGAAAACTTCGTCTGGGTCAGTCAGTGGCTCATCTACGATGTCGGGTCTGGGTTTGGTGCATAGTTCAGTCACATCGAGACAGTCATGGTCTGTATATTCATCATCATCCTCAATATCATTTGGAAGTGGCATCAAGGTAGCAGGGTTCAAAACAGAGCATCTTTTGAGGGTCACATTCTCTGCAGCAAGAATAACTTGCTCATAGCGCGTGAGCCGGCTATTGGTCAGATGCTGTGTTTTGGTCCTGGTCATTAACAGTTCAACAGAATGTGGCACGCACACCTCTAACGGGTGCCCCATGACGATATTTTCACATCTCTCAATGCTGACACCCGTTGCAGCAACGGATTTGAGACATCCGGGCAACGCTGCGGCTACTGGGTCTAAAGTAGCCGAGAAATAAGCAACTGGTCTACGGGCATTCCCATGGATTTGGACCAACACAGACAACGCGCAACCTTCTCTCTCACAACAGTAAAGAAAAAATTGTTTATTGTAATCCGGCATTCCCAATGCCGGAGCACGACACAGGTCCTCTCGCAGCTGTAGGAACGCCATCAAACAGTCTTTGTCCCATGGTACCGGATCGCTCACCTCTTTGTGCGTCAGTTTTTGCAAGGGCTTTGCTTTCAGTGAAAAGTTCACGATCCACTGTCGGCAATAACCCACCATCCCTAGGAACATCCTGACCTCTCTCTGAGTCTTAGGCGCATTCATTTTCATGATCGCCTCTATCCTGTCTGGTGACACTTTTCGTTTGCCTTTCTCAATTCTGTGTCCCAAATACTGCACTTCTGTCAGGCAGTACTGCAATTTTCCCGGGGACACCTTATGCCCATTGGCAGCTAGGTGATTTAACAAAGCAATGGAGTCTTCCCTGCAAGCTTCTTCTGTTTCTGACGCCACAAGGAGGTCGTCTATGTACTGGACCAGAACTGACTTCTGGGGCAGCACTAGACTTTCAAGATTTTTCTTCAACAGCTGGTTAAAGATCGATGGGCTCTCTGTATACCCCTTAGGGATACGACACCATGTTAGGACGCGATTTTCCAGCTTAAATGCGAAAAGAAAATGGCTTTCTTCGTCCAGCGGGATCGAAAAGAAAGCCTGGCAAAGATCGATCACAGTGAACCACTCAGCTTGGAATGGAATCTGAAACAGTATCACTGATGGATTCGGTACCACTGGACAACATGAAACGACTATGTTATTAATCTTTCGCAGGTCCTGTACTATCCGAAATTTCCCATTTGGTTTCTGCAGACCCATAATCGGGGAGTTGCATGGACTACCCACGATTTCTTTCAGTATTCCCTGTTTAATCATGGACTCTATCACGGGTTTTATACCTGCAATTGTTTCTGGAGTCAATTTATATTGGGGTGTTCTTGGGAACTCAGCATGCGGTTTCACTACAATTTTCACTGGGTCCACCCCTTTGACCAATCCAATCTCTTCCCCAGTGAAATCCCATACTTCTGATGCCACTGTCTCTCTCAAGTCCCAGGGGAGCTCATCTACTGTCAAAGTAGGGTACAGTTCCACGCATATTCTTGAGTTTGCAACTTTGAAATCTGCGTCATCATCATTGGTCAATACCTCCACTCCCTGAGGTGTACAATATATAGTACAATTCAATTTACACAACAGGTCTCTTCCTAGCAGACACACAGGACTTGAATCGCAGACCACAAACTGGTGCTCATCGCTGTACTTCCCTATTTTCACCTGTACCGGTTCTGTCAATTGGCTGGTTATTCTCCTGTTTGCGACCCCTACCACCTGTATGGTCTCTCCAGACATGGGCAGGTCTGGAACTGCAGCTGATCTGATCGTGGATCTAGTGGCTCCTGTGTCCACCAGAAATGTCGTAGGGCACCCTGCTACTTCTGCTTCAACATAGGGTCCCCTCTGATCTACCTCCAAGGCTGCCCCGAGGGTGCAGTCTTCTCTTTCCACTCTCTGTCCGGTTAATGGGTCCACATAATAGCACTCTTCCCCTTCTACAAACAGGGGCATTTGTCTATAGGTCTTACCCATACTCCCTACTCGAGGAGGTTGCGGGAACTGGGCTCGGGGAGGAGCCCCCCCCCCTTTGAGCACCTTTCCTTGGTATGGCGTTACCCCTCTTGTAGGTGCGCTTTGGACCTCTTCCTCCTCTATCTCTTGTTCTCCTATCTCTACATTGTAGGGGCACTCGCGTTTCCAATGCCCCACCTCGTTGCACTGGTGGCACCTAGTCGTTTTCTTCAAGGCAGCTATATCTATTCTGGGTCTAAAGGTGGAACTCTCCTCATTGCCCTTGTTCTGACTGTACTGCTTCTTTCCTCCTGTACCTGTTCCCTGCTGCTGTTGCTGTTGTCCCCCCTTCCCTGCTGCCTGCATCTGTACCACCATCAACTTTTCTTTTAGTTTCTTAGCCTTGGAATCTATCTCATCACAGCAGTACCTGGCATATCTCAGTATTTCGTCTAGAGGTTTAGTTTGCCAACAAATCGAGTGTTGCTGAATCATTAAACTAATATCCGGTCTCAGTCCCAGGACGAACTTGGACACAAATTGCCCTATGTCTTTTGGATCCATTACATCCAAGCCGCTATACTGTTTAAACGCCTTCAGCAATCTCTCGTAATATTCGTGGACTGTCTCTTTGGGTTCCTGTCTTGTTCGATCTATTCTGACCCAATCTATGTCTTGCATTGGCACTTTCTCTTTCAGCCAAGTCATCACTCTCTCATATTTTGCCATCACAGTCTCGGACGGCCCATTAGTCTTGGCATCTCTCTCTGGCTCCGTTGTGGGCCACTCAGCGCTAACCTTGCATGCTGTCCACAGATCGCCTGGTACTACAATGTCAAACAGCGTGTTCAGATCTATCCAAAGGACCTTTGAGATTTTTACAAATCTCTCCACTTGCTTGTACCACTCCACTGGGCTTTCACGTAATTTGGGGAAAGAGGTGGTAAAAGCAGCTAAATCTCCCCTACTCCAAGGGACATGTACATAATTCCCATTTGCAACTTCACGCAAAGGGTATGCTTCTATTCCCTGCTGTCCTGGTGTCATACCAATCATGCTTCTCCTACCGGTCCCTTTCTTGGACCACCTCTCTTCCCACTTATCTAGTGCCCTCCATGTCCTTATTCCAGTAATCAGTTCCCTTATGTGTGTTTTCAGCCCAATCGTTCTCCTCTCATCTAGGTCTCGATCTGAGTAATGTAGCCTGTGGTTACCCTGTAATGCTTTGGTTCTTGACAAGTCCACCATATATTTGCCTGCTAGTTCGACTAACTTCTCATGGACTGCTCTCGCTTTTCGAGTAATGTCTTTTGCCATATACAGTATTTCATCCTGTTCATACATTTCCATTCTTTCTAAAGGCAGAGTACCATCTACCATGTCATCCAGGTCTGACCTTAAACTGGAGACATCGAGTCTCTTGGCTTTTATCTCAGCTCGCAATATGTCTTTCGAAGGGGGCTCACTGGTCTCCCTACCATCCCAACTTCGAGCTCTGCGTTTGGGCTCGGGAGAGTTAATGGGTGGTCTCCCTCGCTCCCATCTCTCCAGGTCCCATGCTCGGCCATCCGATCTAGGAAGGTGATGGAACACGGGCCTGTTACCCCCACTCTCTCTCTGCCCACTCTCTTCTTCTTCTCTCCTCTCACCACACACCTCTCTGTTATTTTCCCTCTGCTCGCTACTCTCCCTTTGCCTCGTATCGCTCAGTATCCGATACGATCCTTCCTGGTTCCCCATATTCCCTGGGCTGCGCTCATTTCCGTCATCACAGGGACTATGGTGCGACCTCTCACAACTCCCATTCAGTTCTCTGGTGCCAGGTACACAGTGTGGACATTTAAAGCTGTTTCTGTACTCTTGCGCTCTCCTCTCCCCTTCACTGAGTATTGGGCGCGCCACCCCTTCACTCCCGGGGCCCCTGTTTTCCAGGTCTGTTCTACCTCCACTCCGGGCCCAATGGGTGACTCCCCTACTCCCTCTACAGTCCCACTCCGGGCTGCTCTCCCCAGCCCCGCAGTGAGTCCGAGCTCGGCTATCCTGACTTTCCCTTTCAGCTTCCGCAGCATTGATGCTCTTTTGAGCCTTCACTGCCTCATCCCACTGCTTCATGTACTCATTTAGCTCTTGAAAGGATTTTCGTCCAGATCCCCTCAGATCCATTGGCCATCTAGGGCCCCCAGGATCCCCTCCTGGGTCCCCTGCTGTGTGCATCGGTGTACTCCACTCTCTGGGTATCGGCATCTGACTTGGAGAATTAGTGGTATCGTTCCTCCTTGCCTTCTCTGCTCTTTCTCTGTCTTTCCGTACCCGTTCTTCCCCTCTCGCTCTCTCTTGGTCATATATCGATATGATAGGACCTATGGTAACAGGTACCTGTAGTGCATCTGGTAATGGGTAGGATGTGGCGCTTTCCGTTTCCGGCGCTCTTTGTACCACAAACCTCCCGACTACCTGTTGCACCTGATTAGGCTGGGACAGCTCTTTCTTTGGCTCAGGATCCCACTCTGAACTGGGAAGCGGTCTATGCTCTCCTGCATTGCCCCCCTTGTCTCCTTCAGTATTCTCGACCTCTCCCCCTGCTCTATTATACGGGGGTGGCCTGTCTGTCAATAATCTGTTTATCAAGCTATCCTCTGTTTCGCTCTCCTCATCTTCTTCTAGGGGGCTTTTATTTACTGGCGCCTCTAACACTGGGTACAGTTTATTTACTTCCATGTTATGCACTCTCCATCTTTTAGCATCCGCATCCCACCTGGCATCTTGCACTGCCCTTACCGATCGTTTCACCCTTTCTTGTCGTCTGTTCATATTTTTTTCATGCGCTGCCCTAATCCATGCATCTAGAGCTTCAAACTGGGTTGGTCTAGGCAAGGGTCTCTTTGAGGTCATGACTGATTTCAATCGATGTAACACCTCTAATCTGAACGTCCCGTACTTCGGGAACGTCAGTTCCTCATTTCCTTCAGTAATCTTACTCCACTCTGATATCCAAAGGATCGTATGCAGCCCGACATTCACTGCCATATAACGAGCTGGCGTACCCTCCGGCGGGGCTTCTTCCCCTTCATACGATCCCCGCTTCTCTTTCTTAAACACCGCTTTCAGCCACTTAAAACACTTCATAATTATGCGCACAAAATCCAGCCTCGCTACTCTGTTTACTTCCTGATGACAATCCACCAATCCTGTCGCGGCTTTGCTAGCTTGGCCTATCACAGCGCGGTCTTTCTCCGGTCGGCCAATCACTGCGCGACACCACCTGACGTCACTTTTCTCCGCTTCGCAGCAGCACCCCTCCTTTCTCAACTCGTCTCCCGGTTATGCATGCGTCCCATTCATACACCGAAAAATGACTACTTCCGACCAAGCGGTCACTTCTCTCGACTGTACGTCCACAGTCTATCTGTAATTGTCAACACAACTGACGAGATGTCTATCGTCTCTCTGATAGGTTGCTTACACACACAGTAACTTCCGACCAGCGTCCGTTACTCACGCACTCACTCTTACGTTCCCCCTATCTCGGTCTCTCGGGTGATCAATGGTACCTCATGACCCCCTTCACACTAGTTGACAATTACTCTGGGTGTCCGATACACCCGAACCACTTAAGCTCTCCTTGAACTTAAGATTTCCACCGGTTGCGCGCGCTCACAACCTGTTCCACAGTCACTCTACAGACATTCAACTCCGCCAGACATTACAACATAGATACAATACAAAACACCGCAATCTAACACGCATAACCCTTTATACTCACTCTCGACCGATACTGCTGCTTTTTCTGTCTCACGTCATCCGGATCTTCTTCAGCGGGCTGTTCTTCCGATCATCGATCTCTAGGGGCCTTGGGGTAAGCTAACCTGGCCTAGGTCACCGTCCTCAAGAAGGCAACCATCCTCTGCTACCAACTGAAAGGGCGAGATTTTGATCGATACCTTATATCTATTGATCCAAACCTCGATCTGGTCGACTGAACCTTTGTTGCCTGTCTGTAAGGAAAGAAAGTGCACCTATTTCCAAGTTAGTTCACCCAAGAAAGGACTCTACTCCCAAAGATCACAAACAACTTCTAGCTTTCAAAAGTTTATTGTAAAGAAATGATAAGCTGCAAATACAAGCATCTCAGAATGAGATTCACGAGATACACAGGTCCAATTACATACATGTGCTCTCGAAAAGCCCTCAGACGAGCAACAGAAATCACTAACACAAGTTCTAAGAATAATAAAGCTATCAGCATTGACGCATATCTCTCCTTCATTTAGGTTGGAGGAAAACGCAAAGGTTAGGCTGTCCCTACCCTGCTCTAGATGGTATCCCTACTTAACCAAATCCCCAACCTAATAAAGGTGTCAGCTGTGAATGACCCCCAAGGGAAGTCACTCACTCTAAGTCTCTTTGTGAAAACCTAAAGTTCTCCAGTCATGACCCCTCTCTGCCTACCCATCCGCTCTCTAAAGGGTCCTCAGGTCTCTGCTCTAACTCCACCCAGGGGTGCTGTCCCTAATACAAAACAGTCAACAACATTTGAGACGCCCCTTGCGGAACGCCCCTCACGTGGTGCAACTTCTGGCTTTTTCCATGATGCTTTGTCTTGGGCCTCATGCGTTAGAGTTGACCTTGCTTCACAGACTCTTCTCCGGCCCGCTGATACCCCTCAAACATTCCAGAACCCTCCTCCATGTCTGGGCCGTCTACTGAACAGGCCTCTATTCATTCATTTATAATTGTATCCCCCCTCTTCCTTTGCAGACAGATATCTGTAGCCAAGAACCCAACTCTCATATTCTTCCAAAAAGAATAAGGCTTGCAACATTTCTCAGCCCAGACATGTACGTGTAAATCAATGCTAAAACATTTCAGGCCTACAATATTTCTCATTATGATTATACCATTCAACTTCTTCATTTAATTAAAGCATGTTAATACTCTTATTCTATTATTCAACAAACATTTTATAAATCATGGCCTATTTAATGCAATGACCAAAAACTTTAATACAATCTGTGTCGTGAAAAGAACCACCTTCCCTTTCCCTCCAGCTCTGGCCCTGAGGCCTACCACGTTCTGCGTTTAACCACCTGCCATCTTACATTTTAACAGCTTCACGACATAGATTAAAAATAAACACATCTACTAAAATCATATAATGTCACACATTTCTGTATTAGTTCCACTTCTACTTAAATCTCTACATTTAGCTATACATTCAGAATATAATTGCAGATACTATTAGCACTCATGGCATTTCTCCTCATGATTTGTGCTTACTACAGGTAAGTGTGATGTACTCATACATTTAAGTCAGTTTGCGCTCTCTCAGTTGCTCTCTCAATAGGACGACGGCCACTTTTTCCCTGATTGACCACGCCTGAATATCTAGGGTTTGGACAGCATGTTTTCTCCCGCACAGAGAGGGTGAGTGTGGATTGTTGCCAATTGGGAGCTTAGTGTCCATGTTCCATGCAGAAAAGAGTCCGTCTCTGGAACGGTCCATGGCTTTCATTGACACACAAGACAGAAGTTCCCTTGGCAAAGAGAGCTTTCCCGTTCCTTCCCACTAGGTTGCCAGCCATCTGTCGGCAGTCAATTCCAATAGCTGCAAGAGGTGACAGTCACCTCACCTCACCTTCTGCTCCGATTGCTGCATCTTAAATTACTTACATGTCATGTTTATTTTGTCTCACCGCTCTTTGAAAAACAGTTCTTCAAGCAGTAGCTGCAACAGCTAGTTGACCGCAATTAACTTCCACTTCTGCCAGAACCTGATCAATACCTCATCTCTGCACTATTCCAGCGCTCACCAACACTTACATTGACCTGTGTCTTTGTTGCCTGAATGTTTTTAGCGGCTCATATTAGTTATCATATTTCTGCAAAAATACATTCAGATGGTTGATTTGTGATGATTAATTTACCTTTCCAATATATCCTTATTGTATTTTTCATCTTCCTTCATCTCTCTGCCCTCCAGCTCTGCCAAGATGGATTTTCATTCTGTACCTTCTTTCCACTTCATCGGATGCATATAGGTGCACCCTGTGATCACCATATCACAGAAGCAGCATTTTGAGATTAGTGTATCTCCTGCTTATCCAGAGAAACCGCGTAGCATGACCTATGTCTATTTGTGTCCTTCTCACTCCATCTTCTAACAATCAAAGCCTGATTGTCTGCAGTGTTAGAGTCTGTGCCATTACCTAAGCCTTTTTATGCATGCACCCTCTTCTTTCAGTGTGCTCAAGCAACCAGTATGGCACCAATTGTCAGCAGATCTGTTCCTGCAGAAATGGAGGTGTCTGCAGTCCAGTGGACGGATCATGCTCATGTGGCCTGGGATGGACGGGACCAGCCTGTAACCTTGGTAAGCTAATTTTTCTGCTCTTTTAAACTTTGAGGTACTTTTGTTGTTTTGGTTTAGATGCCATGACTTTCTAACCAATACCTGGTAGACTTGCCTGCCTTAAGACAGCAACACACCTCCCACATCGCAATGTGTGTCACAGTCTCTCTTCATCATGAATCTCAGTGAATCCTCCATTACTTTTTCCGTGGTCATAGACAATCTAAAATAAGATAGAGATTACCAGTTCAGAAGTTGTTGGGACATTAACACAAGTTGTGATCCATCACATTTGCATGTAGTCAATAACTACCTAAATCATGAAGATTTAACCTCGAGTCTGCATAAACGTTTTGCCTTTTTGCCTGTTTATGTGATAATATTTGAGCACACTTTACCAGAGCATGGAAGGAAACCTTTGGTGTTAAACAATTTCCCTTACATGCCTATGATGGTGCATTCCATTCTAATTTGAGTTAATCTGAAAAGTGTAGCTGGTTATTAATGAGTATTTATGACCTCAATGGTAGGGAAATAAACACATGTACACAAGGCAGAAATGTATGTATTAAATCCATACAGAACAAAACACAATGTCTTAGGTCACTTACAACACAAGGTTATTATTATTGTTTTACGCCACTTAAGACAATACTATGCATTAGTATGTGAGTGATATGCAGCGCTGTCTCAAAGAATAGTCCTCTTCGAGTAGGGAACAGTCAGGACACTGCTTTGCCACAATATAATCTTGCAAGAAAGAGATATATTTAGAACTGAATCCCACAAACAAAACTGAGTTTATACTTATCAACAGAGGCAAGCTGCAACCATAGATTAAGAACAGGCTCAATAACATACAATCTGCATGTTTCTTACGCACCCTTCACAAATGTCCCATTCTTAGTCTTCCAAATTAAATTTACCTTTCAAGGATTAGCCGATGTAGCTGGGCTATCATAATAGCAGATCAGTCTCTTCTGCAAGATAAAAGCACTTACCTTCCATTGAAATGTGCACGCCCTGGTTCTCACACACTGATGGGGACATTCCTTGTTCACAAGGATCCTGTACCTCTACCCCATACAGCATTAAAAGCCATCATGCATTTAAAATTGGGGCAAAATTAGTTTTCACAGTACCCAATCTCTAAGAAATCTCCACGGTATACCCCTCTCATCTCACATAAAACTAAGATCTCTTTGCATCAACAAAAACAATACATACTAAAAAAACAAGTACTCAGATGAAAACCTCTAACTGGTCATATCTATCCCGCACTAAGCACCAATCCGATGATAATAGATAGTATTCTAGAAATTAGCATGAGAAGAAAAAGAGAAGGTACAAAGATACACCTTCTCCTCCTTTGTACCCTTATTATAGAATGAGATTCCCATCAATGTCATACTAGTGCTTTCAATCTTTAATATAACATTGGTGGCTTAGCTCTCCGCCACCTTGCTGATTCCACATCCATTTTCCCATGAAAATGCCTTCTTTGAATGTCGTAATACAATACACTACATTATCAATCCTGTTGCTTCACTCTTTTCATAATAGCTTCACCACTGCTCATCTTGTACTTTTCCTCACACGTAGTTCTTATATACATCCCTCCTGTTCCCTCTAACCTCCCTGGGATGGATCATACCATTCCCTGTAACCTACTTGGGCAGGACCATACCATTTCCTGTAATCTTCAAGGGCAGAAGCATGACTTACCCTGTAACCTGCTGCCCACAAATAAAACAAATACATTGTCTTGCTCTATGTACTTTGAGTAAATAGTATGTATTTCTCATAGAATGTCCTGCTGGAAAGTATGGTCCTGACTGCAAGCAGAAGTGTGCCTGCAACAATAATGCAAGTTGTGACCGAGTGACTGGAGCCTGCAACTGCACCCAAGGGTTTTATGGACCTTCTTGCCAACATGGTAAGTTTTCCCTTCACTCATTCTTAGTTAATAAAAGGCAGATTGGCAGTTTAGAAATGCATGTTCATTAAGGGACATTTATTTAGCATGCCATTCCAAAACAGCAGTTGCAGTATGCAACTGTAACATCCTTGTTTGTGTATAGAATGTAAATGCACTCCTTTAGAACATCGAACCTCAGTAACATTGGCAGGTAACATTGATGAAATTTGTAGTCTCTGCATATATCTTTTGATATATATATATATATATATATATATATATATATATATATATATATATATATATATATATATATATATATATATATATATATATATATATTCCTTAACACTCTTCCACCAACCGCCGCTCCACTTTGCCACGGGTGCCTCTTACCGCACGGTGGAGTGCGTTTTAATATCCACAACACTTGATCCCAATCCTCGGATCGTTTAGCAAAAAAGAGCACTCAAGCTGTATTGCGCAGTTTACATGCCATATTTATTCATAGCATTTTGCAGTTTTTCAAAAGGAGGGTTTAACAAACGCGTTTCGGCGTCCCCGCCTTCGTCAGTGTAAACCTGCTTGACATTTTGTATGCATCAAATAAAGTTTCATTACGACATTCAGTCACATGGTAAAAAAGAAATAAAAAACAGCACAACATATACAATTCAGTCATTGTGGTGGCCATCTTTAAGTGGTCAACATAACACTGATGTGCTATCTATATTGAAATTCATCAACAGTTCATTTGTCATCTATATCATTTTCATAAAGGATGTAACTGTTATATATAATCACAGTTTAATTATTATTATTTTTTTTCGTTTTATTAATTTATTGGCCTAGGTTTTTTTGTGCCATTGGTTAACATTGTACCCATTGTTATGTAGCCCTGAATGGGCGATGTCCATTGCTATTTTGAGGTACAATATAACTTGATTAAAAATCGGACAGTAGTGGGGAAGCTCAGCTGGAGGCAACTGGAATACATTTCGAGATGATGACAGCAGTGGTACCCTACCCTATGTGAGCCCACATCTCCTCTTCGTTGTTCAGGCCCCCTGGGGACTTAGTCTGGAGCATTATGATGAACCTTGATTCTAGGGTTCTGAGTTTTTTGACCCAGTCTCCCCCTCGTTCTGTTCCTATTAGCTGATCTAAGACAAAAAAGGTTAGTGTTTGATTCTATGACAGGGATGGATCTGGGGGCCATCATTACAGCTAACACCATCACCGATGAACTAAACACCACAAACGATTGGGAAGAACATCCGACACAAATGTTGGAAGAAACAGGAATTCGACCGCAAGGTTGCAAGAGCCAAATGACTATAAAGTCTAAATTAATTCCAAGAACCCCACACAATGCTATTGATACCTTCCAAGAGGTGATGATTGAGGAAATGAAAAGCCTGCAAAAAAAGAAATTTAATGGTGAAAAAAGAAATTTAAAAAAAGATGAATGGGATATAATCAAAAACCTCAAGGAAGATGAAAATATAATAATCAAGCCAAGTGACAAAGGGGGAAACGTGGTGATTTTGAATCGACAACAGTATGAGAACGAGGCACTCTCACAACTGGGGAGAAAGGACCACTATGTTGTCATCAAGAGAGAGACATACATGGAGAGCATTTTGAATTTCAATATCCTCATCACAAAATGGAGAGATGAGGGTATTTTGGACCATATTGACTGGCAAAATCTGAAATGCGACCATCCCCAACTAGCAACGTTCTACCATCTACCCAAAGTACACAAAAGTAAAATCTTGCCTCCAGGACGGCCTATTGTGTCGGCTAAAAACAGTTTGCTAGAGAACACTTCCACCTATATTGACAATTTTATCTCACCACTAGTAAAAGATCTAAGTTCCTATTTGAGAGACACTAAAGACTTCTTACAAATTATTCAAGGAGTACAATGGGATGACAACATGATCTTGATAACATTGGACATTTCAAGCTTATATACATCGATAAAACACGAGGATGGACTTAAAGCTATGACATTCTTTTTTGGAAAAAAGAGCTTTAAAATACAGGACCCACAATTGTATGTTGATTAAACTGACGAAATTTTGTTTGCAACATAATATCTTTTTGTTTGCAGGCCAGCTTTATCTACAACTCCAGGGTACCGCGATGGGCACGTGCTTCGCCCCCAGCTACGCGAATCTATTCGTGGGCTGGTGGGAGAAGCACGTGGCCTGGGCGGGAACCAATGAGAAATGGCTGAACAGAATTACGTCGTGGACACGCTACATAGATGACCTGTTCATCCTGTGGCGGGGTCCACAAAGTGAGGCTGAAGAGTATATCAGAGGTCTTAATGTAAACCAATTGAACCTTAGCTTCACGAGTACCATCAGTAAAAAAGAAGTCTTCTATCTGGATCTAAGGGTCTACGTGGAAGACAGTACAATCCAAAGAGCCCTCTATCGAAAACCCACGGCAGGAAATGCTATCCTGCATGCGGGGAGCTGCCATCCAAGAAGTGTGATAAACAATATCCCATTTGGGGAGTTCCTACGAATGAAGAGGAACTGCTCGACTGATTTGGAATATGAAAGATCCAGGAATGAGTTGAGAGAAAGATTTAAACAAAGTGGATATTGCGATGGGGTTTTGGATCAAGCTGAAGCTAGAAGCAATGCAACAAAAAGAAATGAGTTACTAATTGACAAACCTAAGAGTGGAGATTCTAAACTGAGATTAATTACCAATTTCTCAGAGAAATCTTCAGAGATGTTTCAAGCTCTTAAGAAAAATTGGAACATTCTCAAGTCAGACAATGTTGTGGGGAAAGCATTGTCCGACTACCCACTTGTGACATACAGGAAGGGAAACTCTCTCAAGGATCATCTGGTCAATAGCCATTATGACTGCAAAAGAAAGAACAAACCATCAGTGACAGGATTCTATCCTTGCATGAAATGCAAAGCATGCAAGAATTCACATAAAGTCAAAGATTACCAAATACCTAGGAAAACAGGCAGAGCAGTGATCTCTAAATTGCTGAATTGCAATTCGGAGTTCACTGTATACTGTCTTATGTGCCCATGTGGGAAAAAATATGTAGGGAGCACCACGAAACAAACAAAATTAAGAGTCTTAGAGCATATGAGAGCGATCACTACAAGGGACCAGAGCTATCCTGTTGCGCGCCATTTTGAATCATTACACAATAGCAACAGTAATCTACTAACCTTTTTTGTCTTAGATCAGCTAATAAGAACAGAACGAGGGGGAGACTGGGTCAAAAAACTCAGAACCCTAGAATCTAGGTTCATCATAATGCTCCAGACTAAGTCCCCAGGGGGCCTGAACAACGAAGAGGAGATGTGGGCTCACATAGGGTAGGTCCGGATACCACTGCTGTCATCATCTCGAAATGTATTCCAGTTGCCTCCAGCTGAACTTCCCCACTACTGTCCGATTTTTAATCAAGTTATATTGTACCTCAAAATAGCAATGGACATCGCCCATTCAGGGCTACATAACTATGGGTACAATGTTAACCAATGGCACAAAAAAACCTAGGCCAATAAGTTAACAAAACGAAAAAAAAATTGAAATAATTAAACTGTGATTATATATAACAGTTAAATCCTTTATGAAAATGATATAGATGAAAAATGAACTGTTGATGAATTTCAATATAGATATCACATCGGTGTTATGTTGACCACTTAAAGATGGCCGCCACAATGACTGAATTGTATATGTTGTGCCGTTTTTTATTTCTTTTTACCATGTGACTGAATGTCGTAATGAAACTTTATTTAATGCATACAAAATGTCAAGCAGGTTTACACTGACGAAGGCGGAGACGCCGAAACGCGTTTGTTAAACCCTCCTTTTGAAAAACTGCAAAATGCTATGAATAAATATGGCATGTAAACTGCGCAATACAGCTTGAGTGCCCTTTTTTTCGAAACGATCCGAGGATTGGGATCAAGTGTTGTGGATATATATATATATATATATATATATATATATACATACATATATATATAAATAGGTATACATTTATATTTAGGTATATATTTATATTCACTGAATAAAACAGTGAAGTTCAACAGTTATGGTTAGCTAAACTTACCTTAACTTATGCCCCCGCAATGCACTGCTTATGACCTCACATAGTACATCACTCATGACATGAGGGAGCTTAAATATACATATGATTTAAAGAGAGGGACCCCATCCCTCAGGGCCCAGTCATGTCTCCTGGGTGCCCTGGAGCTCACCCAGGAAACCCAGTGTACATAATCAGGACCGTGGGGGAGTTTCAAGGCCCCAGTGATCTGAGCCAGCTTGCTGCCTCCTGTGGGAACCGGCATTGTTATTGCACACAGGGAGCTGCTGCAAATGCAGCTCCTTGTGTGCAAGAGCAAAATTTCCATCTCTTTCCCCGCCCGCATGTCTGTGCGCATGGAAAAAAATGAAACATCTGCTTCCAGAAGGTGGGAGCACTTGGACAGCTCCCGCCCGCTGGAACCAAAATGTTTGCTTTTGCTTGGCGGGAGTTGTCACAACTCCTGCTATGCAGAAGCAAACAGCTATGTCCTGGGGTGGGCACCCCAGGACATAGCAGAACAGGCCCTGAGGGGTGGCGGTCCCCCTGGCCATGTATAGCTCCAGAAGGGGGGCTGCATCCTCCCCCTTCTTTAATTTTCAGAGCCGACCCCGGGGAGGTGGTGGTCCCTGGGGCCCTATGTGGCCCCTCTCCCATTGTTTAAGAAAATGTTTGGTCCCAGGGAGGTGGTGGTCCCTGGGGCCTGGGGTGATCTGTGGTCATGCCCCATTAGGTGTTTTTTAGCCCCGGGGGCTTGCGGTCCCCGTTGCTCGGGGGTGCATGCAGCCCCACCCCATCAATGTTGTGGTGGTCCCCAGGGCAAATAGAGCCTCAGGAGGGGGGGGGGGCTGTGAGCTCCCCTCCTTTCTTATAAATAAAGCCTCGGGGAGGTGCCCCTCGGGCCTAGCCCACCCGGGGCTTTTTTCCGAAACAAGCACAGGAGCCCACGCTTTATTTTGTTTACTTCCAGAGTCACGGGTCCACTGCAATTTTTGGTGAAATCTTTTTTTTTAAATGCTTTTTGCCCTGGGGGGGGGGCGCATTCCTCTAGGACCCCACAACCAGAGTTTAGAGGTCAGGGTATTCCTACCCTGGCCCCTTTACTTTAAAAAAATAGTTTTCTGTGATTGAGCTGAAGCCGCTTCCCAAGATGGCTGACAATACTTCCTGCTTGAAGTGTTGGCAGCCAATCAGATCTTGGCACAAGGCCAGAAAGGTTAGAGGAGCCTACACTTCCCTAGATATAAAACTTTTTCTTTCAATAAGTCAAAAACTACTGAATGGATTTACACCAAATACCAAAAAGCACTCTTTCTGGACCAGGAGCTAGCTTTCTGCCAAATGTACTATAATTCCATCCCGCGGTTTGAGCTGTAGTCGGGTTCAAAATACCAATGGGAACTAACATGGGAAACACACTTTTTTACCCCACTTTTTCTCGGCCCCCATATGACAGATTGCCCTCTAACGTCTCTGGGGCCTTTACGGGTTTAGGGAGGGGGGCCACATGTCTCCCCTTCCCCTTCAGTTAAATCTCTGGCCTAGGGGATGGGGTCCCAGAGCCCTCTTAGAAGCTTGGGTAGTGGGGGCCACGCAACCCATTCCATTTATCAACATGTCAGCTCCAGGAGATGGGGTCTCCAGGGCCTCTTAGAGACTTGGGAAGGTGGGCAGGCACTCCCCCTAAATTGAAAATTTGCCGGCCCCTGTGCCCTGGTATTTCTGTTTACACACACGGTAGGCCTAGTGGGTCGAGGCATCCCTACCCTGTCCCCAATGTCTTCTTTTTTGTAGCGTTTATTTAGGATTGGGGACTGAGTCCAAAGTCCTAAAATGGCTGCTGACACATTGGTTTTTTTTTTTCTTGTTTTTTTTTACAAAAACCTGCATAATGAGGGCCTAGCGCCCTCGCCAAACCTTACACATGGGAACACCTACGCTCCAATCATGGAATGCCTCCCTGGAGCAGAGTAACGCAAGGCAGCACCTTGCTCTGTCTTGCGTTATTCCACATTTACCAAGCACCGCAGGGCCATACAAGGTGGCCTTCGTTGCTTGGTAAATCTGATTTAGTGTTGGGTTGCCCTTGCGTTACCTTGCATGACTCGAAGGAAACACAACACTATGATAAATCTCACTCTGAATGTGAGTTTGAGTGGTATAATCTAGAGAGAGTGCAGAAATCAGAGCAAGTTATCATTTTGAAAGCCTATCGACTCCCAGAATAGTGCTACATGAAAGCAGCTGACCACACAGCATGTACAAACACTTGCTAATAGTGTTATCTTCTGGAATATTGTAATTCATATGTTATTACCTGAAGCTCTAACATAATGTAAGCTTCCTTCCGAATTGCTCTTCCTATCTTTTGTCTTACGTGGCTCCCTCTACTGCATGAAGTGCTAAACATCTTCTCCCATGTTGATCCATTTGTACTTCCCATCAATTAGATGTCGCATTCCTACCACCGGCAGGGATTTTTGTCGGGGGCGAATGGGGATTGATGGTTTAATGAATGGGCCAGGATTGGACATCACGTGGTGTACCCTGCAATTCCCCATTTGAGTTTTCTTGTTTACATTTTGGAGACCAGAGAATGGGCCTGACATGTATGAACGTGAGGGTTTATATAACAAAGAAAACATTTTTCCCTTTTCAGCATGAATCTCTAAAGATTCACTCCTATGATCTTGCTGTCTTCATTGCAAAATTCTCACTTCAAGAAGCAATGTATCATGATGGGTACTAGGCTTTCTAACGGGATCATGTTGTAATCACTGTAAAAAAAGAATAATTGCATTTCCATTATTTTGAGTGCCTAGTCTATTTTTACTGAATGCTCAATATCTGTATTTTTGTATATATTTTCCAGCATGCCCTTCAGGTTTCTATGGATTCAACTGTCAAGAGCAGTGTGACTGTGAAAATGGAGCAACATGTGACCATGTGACTGGCCAGTGCCTGTGTCCCTCTGGATTCTATGGGGAATACTGTGAAAAGGGTAACACATGAATAACCCCAATCCTATTGATAGAGTGCATTGAAGCAGCAGTTGATAGATGCATATAGAGATTGATGGATTATAATTTATAATATCATTAATATGTGTAGATATAATAGACATAATGATGGGAAGGGGAAATGAATGAAATGATGGATTTATGTTTTCATGATAGATAATAGAAGAATGGCCATGTTCACTGAAACAGACTGATAGCAAATTGGACATATGCTTAAATGCATGGATGACTCGATGTGTGGGATGATGGACCTATAGAAGCAAATATTGATTAACCAATAAAGTAACAGAGTGTCTTAACCGCTTTCGTGCGTCGGACGGCCTCCGGCCGCCTGACGTCACGGTGGACGTGTGCGGAGGACGTCCGGGGGCCGTCCGAACCGCGCACGCGTGGAATTCTCCAGCACCGCAGGGGAATTCCGGCAGCAGCGAAGCGGTTAAAGCTTGGCTTTCTTTCTGAGTAGCTCTCACCCCTTCCTGATAGTACCCATCCTTACAAAATAAGAAAAGCTTCATTTCTGTTGGAGTATGCATATGGGTGGCATAGATCTGTTCATTATATAGCTGGGTCTGGTGGCTCAGCGGACTAATGGATCCACTGCAGGGGCTGTGTTTTACCTCATGATCACAGGGTCAAATCCTGGCAGGTTCACTCAGCCTTTCACTTATCCGAGGTCAATAAAATGAGTGCCATTGGGTTGGGTAACAATCAACATCTGTTATGTTATTCAGCGCCAAGAGACCTCATTGGGGTTAACGTGCGCTTTACAAATACATGTTATGTTATTATTTGTGATTCTCAATGGTAACATTCATACACTAGTGGGAAATTTGGTCCTCTAATTTAGAGTTTGGCTGACAGGTTACTTCAGAACAAACGGGGCAGAATAACCCATCCAGCAAACTCTAAATCAAGCTTTAAGACTTTTGTAGTTTTTCTGATGTATGCCTCTCTACACTAACCCTTAGAAAAAAGATTATTCACTTAACCGAAAATCTGCACATGTAGGTTATGGCAGATTTTGAGTTGCACATTTTTCTCCTAGTTTCATGTGAAGAAATACCTTTCTCTACTTTCCCACATGTATTGCACTATTAAAATACAACAGTGTGTGGGTATTCCCCACACTTGCAAAGCACCTCCCACTCTATACTCACTGGAATAACATATTTTCGACCCCATCACACATATACAAAAGTAGAAACTGTGGTCACGCATCAGAGTTTGCCTAGGAGTAAATGCCATCTGGAACCTGAAAAATCCATGGCTCCTGAGTCTCTGAGCTAGAATCTTTAACTGATGATTGCATATAATCCTTTTTTGCCCACACAAGTGTGACTTGTGTAAGCAGAGAGGGCTGGGAATTGGACCATAAGAAACGCTGATGAATCTGAGCTTACATGTATAAATATCTTCATTAGATGTAAGGTAATAGTTTTATAGAAAAGGGTTATTTTGCCTGGGAGTTTCACTGTGACTTAGCAGGGGACTTGGGGAAAATGATTTAGAGTATTCTAATGTGCTTTGTAGTTTGTGATGAACTGTGAAATGGAGAGTGACTGTGCTCTCCTGGCAATGCAGTGACCTGGTGTGTCGTTGCCCACTAATATTGTAAATTTGGCACTGCACAGGCTGCCTCTACTGCATGTTAGGGAAGAAGACATGCATGTTCGAGTCTGATCCACTTCTAGCCTTCCTGAGGTACCTTTTTAAAACATCTCTAGAATGTATGTCTGGCAGGATGTTCATTCTGTGTTATTATGTCTACCACCTCTGAGGAAGCCATATGAGTTCGAGAGGGATACACCGACCTGTCTCTGAAAGTAGCATACTTAAGATTTGTATCAATATGCTTTTTATCATATCAGGATGTGAAGATGGGATGTTTGGGGAGAAGTGTCAGAAGTCATGTGACTGTGAAGGAGATGCCCCCTGCGACCCAATCTCAGGCGTATGCTTCTGTCCTCCTGGAAAAACTGGACTTAAATGCGACATTGGTAAATAATATGAATAGATCCATGTACTAAGAAAGAGCATGTGTAGGGCTGATGGTGGAAAAAAGTGATGTGCATGCATATTTAAAAAAGAAAGGTATTTCCATACCAGAAATATGTTGTGTTGCCATGGTTACATGTTCTAAATGGGAGACTGTTTCTAAATGGCGAATTCAGTATGGGGTACTAATGTAAAACCCCCTGGAGACCAATCCTACTTTATATTGCACAGAGTTCAAATGATGACTTGGCTTACCACTAAAATTCTAGGTTCTAAATTAAAAACTGTTGAACATTTGTCCGTGCTGCATGGTCGCCCTGGACTTTGCACATTTTAATGAACCCTATATTTTTGCTGATTTTAGAACTGTGTGTACTTTACCCCTGCTAATCAGTAGAAAGTGCCCATGCAAATTGAATGTAGGTTAAGAGCTATGTTGGGGTCGGAAATGAAAAAAAATATATATATATCGGGGCTACAAGCCATTGTTCTGGATTCTTTTTCTTTCTGAATGGTATTGTTTATTTCTCTTGTGTTTGTTACCCCAATAAAAAAAGAAAAAAAAAAGAAAGTGCCCGTGCTCCCCCTTTAAGCAAGGACACATTAGCAGGTTCTTCATTGGTATATTTTAAAATGTACCCAATTCCTGTGTGTTAAATGTCACTAGTGGACTGTTGCACCTATTGTGCCATCCACTACAATGGAAGTACGAACATGGCCTCAGGCATACCAGTGTAGCCTGACTGTAGCAGTGTAAAAGCTGCATTGCAATTTGTCAAAATAAACCCTTTTGAGAGGTCAATCCCTTTCTTTTAAATATTTAGAAGTCACACCTATTGACGCCTATTTGCCTATTTAGCAGGGAGCATAGTATTTAAAAGGAGTTGTAGGAATTTTATGTTAAACATGCCATTACAGAGAAAGAAACCTCAAAAGCTATTTTTACTGGAGCAAGCCTAGCTGTTCCATAGAAACACACTGGGCTACATTATTACATCTAATAATGGTAATATAGGTTAGTGAACAATTAGAAAATAATTAACTATTTTAATAGTTATTAAAAATCCAATTGAATGGTGAAGTCAGATTTTTGATAAATAATAATGACAGGGTACTTTTAGAAGATTTCTTTTTACCTACCTAGTCTCGGGAGACCCATTTGCATTTGCTGTCCGTTTTCTGCCAGCCAGTAAATAGCATTTGAATAGGTGTGAAAGGGTGTGAAATGCCTCTGAGGAGCAAACAAAAGGCTCACTTGAATGGCCAGAATTCACCCCTATGAACCTGATAGAATATGCAGGGTGGGGTCGTCCTGATTGACAGGTCTACTGAGGTTTTATGTATAACACTTAAGATGCATTTCAAAGAATAAAAAGAGGATGATATAACAATTCTTGTATATCTGCTGTCTAGTTGCTGGTAAACCCTGCTTTGTTCTACCAAACTTCAGTCTCTTAATTTATTGTGGGTACAATGACAGCCCCAAACTGGCTTTTAGTGCTATATGTAGGAGAACAAAAGGGTTACCATAGCACACTCTCTACACACACTCCAGACCTCATAGCTCATGCTAATGAGCCCACAGGAGCACTCCACATTTATGAGCCTGCAGGGGCTAGAGCAAAAGCAGTGTCCAGAGTACGGAGCAATATGTCCTTTTCCAGCTTGACCCAATTAGAGCTGGTGGACAGGCAGGAAGAGAGGGAGTTGAAGCTGAAACTGGTTACCCTAGCCTTTGAGAAAAAGAAGGCAACAGCATCCCTGGAGGAGAAAAATTTGACCGTGAAAGAAAAAGAATTTTGATGATACATGAGAGAAGCCATATAGAGCTGGACTTGAACGATAAGAGTTACTCTGAGTCCATTGATGATAGTGGCAGTGACAATGAAGTTCATAGGAGAGATACAATAGTCCACATACATAAAGATTGGTGCCTATCTATGTGCTGTGGGGTGGCATAGATAAATGGTGTGTAGCATATGTGGTGGCCTTACATATTCTTAGAGTCCAAGAGGAGGGCTAGTGGGCAAATCTGTGGAAACACATGCCAACTGGGGATAGGGTAGGAGGAATACCTTATTGGCCCTTGGAATATCTGACTGGATGAAGTATGCCCCCATGAGGAAAGTCCTTATTTTTAAGTTTGATTTGACCCCTGAGAAGTATTGCCTGGAGTTCAGCAATAGACAGAAGAGGTCGCATGGGGGGATTTTGAGGATTCTACTATGAAGGCACTGGATGGTTGGGTGAAAGCCTGTACTAATTTGTTTATTAAGGGGAACATTAATTGGTTTACAGAGTTGTGCCAGCAGCTGATAGACTTCAAACTCACTGAGCCTAGAGAAATTGTCAGAGAAGCTGGCCTCTGGATCAGAGTGTTTAAAAAGGTACCCGGGACAGGAAGGGTAGTACATGTTCTGCTTCGCAGAGTACCCCATATACTCTCCCTCTGTGTTGCTGCACACCCCGCATTGGTAAAGCTGGCTGCGTCATACCACTTTATTTTTTAATTTGTCAGTGTTTTAGCCATGTCATACAGCAGTGCAGCAACGTACCTGCTAGTAAAACAAAACACTATGAGGCAGCCAACAGGTCATGTGTTGCTTTAATTCAAGACATCTAATGTCCAAAAAGATGGTATGATCAGTGGTGTCAAAGGCTGCAGAGAAGTCGGGCAAAACAAGTGACCCGGCCTCTTTGTGGTGCAATATCTTGTGAAGATTATCCAAGACTGAGGTAATGACTGACTCAATACCATGGCAACACCTAAAGCTTACTTGAAGTGGTTAAAGGAGTTTTTCAATTTCTTCAAACATTTTGGGTTGCCAAACAGCCAAATGTTCCATTAATTGGCAAAAAAGGCCGTCCATCACTTTCCTCTACCAAGGGGAAATTCTTCAAAGGTCTTTTCCACGCATTTCCTCCTCAAACAAAAAGACTGAGACTTGGTGCCCCTAACGACAGTTGGAATACATTGCACTTCCAACTCATTAGCCAGTGTTTGTTTCACATATTAAGGTTGCTTAGCTTTAACGAGTCTATGGCTGTTTTCAATCTTGTTTTGCTGGACTCCGATATTGCGACATTGACATTGACTGCCAAGAGTTCCCAGTCTGAAAACAAGGAATAATTTAAGCATGTGAATCTATGAAAGATACGAGTGCTGACGAGCTGTTGGTACGGGTAAGTAGCTATTTCTTCGTATTAGTTAACAAAACACAATTTAGCAAGGGGTTTATATTTTCTGTGATTTTACTACTGCCTGCTTTCAAGGTGCTAGTCTAATGAATGGCCACTATAGCAAGAGGTGGCAGCCCACATTTTTACAACCATGTGATGCCTGTTTGGTTGAAGACAATTCAGTGGTATTAAGTTCCTATCGTTAAGCAATGGGGGAAAAATTAGATACACTTCTCAAAATGGACTACAGAGCTTTTGGTGACTTTCAGTGATGGCGTAGAGCTATCTGGAAATGTTCATGGGTCAAACTGACAGGGTGTTATTGAAATTCTTTTGTGTCTGAGTGGAACTGGGGCTTCAGATTGGATCACAAAATGAACACTTTGTGGTTTCCTTTCCTTGTGGTCTCAGTGGTGTAATTGCTCAGGGTAAGGTCTATATGGGAAGTCTCTCTCCATATTAACAGGTGATGGTTAAAAATCCTTTGCCAGTGGGTTCCTACAGACTGGGAGCTACTTTTCAGAGGTGAATGGGGACCCGGGGCAAAGGTATTTGAGCATTTATAAGGTGCCCTGATCCCTGAAAGAATTTAATATCAGGAAGCCCCTTGTGTCCACTGATAGCATCAAAGCCAACATAATCGGGGATGGACAATATTTTTGTCCATCGGTATAGCCACAGCTCAGGGAAGCTATAGAAAAGAATTGGGGAAGAAATATCAAATTATTTTCTGCTGTTAGAGAGACTAAGGAAGCCCGCCAGTATGAGTCTTAGTCTTGAAATGTTTCTCCACTATCGCTTAACCCTCCCACAAGAAGTGTCTCTAGTTTCTGTAGGAGGATGGACAAGCAGTCTTAGACTAATGCTGGCTCCTCTTGCTGGTGGGGCACTTTTATTACAGGTGGCTCTTAAGCTGTTGGGAAGTTAGGGGCATATTACCAAGCTATAGCGATAATTATCGCTAAGCTTGGTTAGCGGCCAAAATAATATCGCCGAGCTTCGCCTATTTTTATCGCTTAGGAGCCTTGATATTATCAAGGTTTGGCTCCTAACCGATAAAAATCGGCCGAAATGCATGAATATCTCTGAAAAGTCAGCGATATTCATGCATTACCGAGCAAATGCTCTTAGCCATGTTATCCACCTACCATTGGATAACATGGCTAAGAACTACGCTGGGCAGGCGTTAGCTTTTGGAGATAATCGCGCTTAGCGCGATTATTTCAAAAGTTGGTAATAGGGGATAGCGATGTTAGCGACTGTTTCCAGTCGCTAACATCTTGGCACGCCCACTTTGCACGTCATTAGCGATAATTATCGCTGACATGCAAAGTGGGCCCCTAAATGCCCGCTATCGCCTATTAGCTGTCGCTAACTGGTGTTAGCGACAGCTAGGTAATAGGGCGATAAAATTATCGCCGCTTTAGCGGGAAAAATTCCCGCTAAAGCGGCGATAAGGCCCTTGGTAATATGCCCCTTAGTCCTTTGGGCACACCTTCAATTACCTTGGTCTACGCTAGGAAGGGAATGAGGCATGGCGGTTTGGTCTCATGTTATGAAGATGTCACACAAAGATCCTACAGGTCAACTTATTGTCATCCGATTCCTGTTGCACCAGGCTCAGAGGTCCAGGATGTATTTGATTTCCTGAAACAGTACAGAGGCTTAGGCTTCATTCAGGGCCGGTGCTTTCTTTAAAATTTTTGGTAGGGTCAATAAAGGACAAAGCCAATTTACTGGCTTTTCCCTCAGCTTGGCAGAGAGGAATTAGTTTCTGATGGAGTGCAGGCTGAGAGAATTGTGTGTGTTTAATCACAGAACCTGGACAGTGAGAGCGCTGCTCTTACATGCAGTAGAATGGGAAGATGGACCCGGGCAACGAGGTCCAAAGGACTCTTTTGGATTTCTGAGGTAGCATTAATGATTTCAGTTCATAAAAAGAAGGTGTAGTGTAACCTTCAGAGATCACCCTCTCTCCTCTCATGCATACTCTCATAGCCATACGTCCACTTGGAGAACAGCACAAGAGTCTGCAACCTGGCTATACCAGCTCAGTAGAGCCACCAACAAGAATGATCGTCAAAACTTGCTAGCTATGTACAGCCTAGTATGTTGTAAAGAATAGTACCAGGGTTGCTCCCCAAACGGGTAGACCTTCTTTTTGCCTGGTAGCTCCATTGAACTGGCACCTGAATGGTCCCAGGTCAGTAATGCTAGACACAGAAAAAGTCAGAACTAGAAAAGGCAACATGTTGTAGCATATTACAACTGCGCCAGGACCATTATGCATTGACCACTACACTGACACCTTGACTCCTCATATTAAATCACATCAACAGTCAACATCTCCCTTCTAGCAAATTGAAATGGTTGGCTGTGGTAACTGTTATGTGAACAATAGACACATATAGTAAGACAATGTTTGCTTTATTATGGTAGAACTAAATAGAATGTTGATATCTTCTTAAATAAGTCATGTTGTTTTTCAAAGCATTCATGTTTTCATATTCCTCTAAAGTTTTGAGTACACTCTTGTGTCTTGTATAACAATCCGAAGATTTTTTTCTGTTGAAATTTGATATGTTCAGAGGTGAACTGGCCTATTAGGAAAATGTGATTTCTTGATCAAATTGTTTGCCCTGCTAGAATGGATTTTAATATTTATTTTATTCTTAATATGCCCTGATCAAAACCCGTACAGAGGTAGACAGGCGCATTATAAGTGTTAACAATAAACCGTTCATGTCAGAGGTACATGGTGGATGATCATATATTTCTGCAATTTCTTTTTATCAATTGCAAAAACTGTTTCTGGGAATTTTAAGACTGACAATTCAGCAAAGATTTCGGATTTCGATTGTAGTGCCAAGTTTTGTAATGTTAACGGTGACCAAAAGAGAATTGCTAATAAGAGTGCTATATTCAGGATCTCGTGAACACAACCCTCCAGCCTGTAAATGACAGTACAACAAAATTAATTATGCTTCTCTTTGAAAAAATGAAAGATTTTTTTTTATTGTGATCACTTAATTTTCTGAAGTAATTTTTTGATTTGCCCAACTCACCCAGACGCGTTTAGTGTTGTGTAACATCATTCACGCTCAATAGTGAATACCACATTTGCATGGCTTGTGACTGCTTCGTGTAGGAGAATAAAGTTCTTAAATATTTCATTCTCACTGCCTAATCACATAACTGCTTTCTAGACTGCAGAGTGAACCGCTACGGCCCCAACTGCACCCTCCGCTGCGACTGCCTTGGGAATTCTCAGTGTAACCCTCGGAATGGACAATGCACCTGCTTGGATGGACGCGTAGGAGCAACTTGTCAAGAAGGTAGGGTGCTCCAAGCGTCATGGTGTCATGTTCCTGAAGATCACCACATTTTGCAGCTACCTCCTGCTTCTAGAGCTTAGAAAGAGATCTGTATTTACTAACCTTTCATGTAACGCAGTGGATCAGGGGAACTGTCTTTGCTGCACTGCAGGAGAGAGAGAGAAAGAAAGAGAGAAAGAGAGAGAGAGAGAGAGAGAGAGAGAGTAGAAATGTGCCATATTTACAAAGAGATGGAACAGCTTGGCTCTCTTCTTGCACTGGTGCACTGGAGGCAGTCTTTGGTTGTGTGCTGTAGAACTCAGCACTCATGCAAACAGGAAGTTACCAGGAGAAACAACGGATTTCTCCTCATAACGCCATCCTCGGCGACGCACCATTTTGTTGCAATTTCAAGTTTACAGACTTTAGATAATCTGGGTTTGGGTCAAATCTATTGGAGGATGCACAGGAAAGTACATGCTATACCCATGTAACGCCTCCCTGAAGTAAGGTAATGTACGGCACTAACATTATTTGGCGTTTACGCTGCTTAGTAAAACCCAGAAGACATTTTGAGTTGGGCTGTGTCAAAAAAGTGTCAAAACCAGACACAAAATGCTAGTAGTGTTTGGTATCACCAAAAGGAAGGAGCATTAAGACTTGCTCTTGCTACATATAGAGCAGCTCATGATTCCTTTTGGATAAAGAAAATCACAATATTTCACAATGCTGACTCAGATCGTCTTCTTATCATTTCTGGCCAATGCACTTGTATAGTTTTAGGCTGATATGCAGCTGTGGTTACCCAACTCTTTGTGACTGCAAAGAAGCTGAGTCCTTCCTTCTTGGAACAGACCGGCACACATATTTGTGGCGCTGTATGCAGATGGTATGCAGATGTTTTTTGAGATGTCAGTGGCAACTAACTCCTAAGCCAGGAAATTGGACAGATGTCTGGTGTGAGTAATAGAAACTACACAAGAAGAGTGGCCTGGAGCTGAATCCAATCAAGATGGCGGAATCTGTAGATCGCCAGAAGACAAACTCAGAGGATAGCTACTGTTGCCCTGGACAATGTCAGGACTTAGATAGTTTAAAATTAATTAAGTAAAAATTATTGGATTCTGAAATATTCAAGGATTTGTATGCAACCCAGATATGTTAGTGTAAGTGCACACCGGTCGCAGACCTTTTTGCATCACCTAGGTGGTGTCTGGCTAAAATATAAACTTAAAGCAAATATTTGCTGGACATCCAGGTGAAAACTTTCGATTATAATCAGTTAGCGAAGAGAAAAGAATCACGGATTATTTAATATTGAACAAGGGAACATTCCGTAGGTAAATAGCAGCTATGTGAGAAAAAAAACTGTATTTATTAATTAATTAATGTATTTATGTAATGTATTCATTTATATAGCGCTGAGCGTTTTTTGATATGATGGGGACCCATCCCTAAGTCGTGTTGCTCCTACCACTCTGACAGTATTGGTATTACTGTCAAGGCCTAAGCATTACTTTACCAAGCATGGGAAACCACCAGTGGTATCATTACTGCTTTCATTTTAACTGTACCTCTTGTTGTAATCGCAGAACAGGCCAGAGTGGCAGCTCTCTAAAAGAGCCTGAAACATGCACCATTTAACCCCTTCCATGGGGGGCTAATTCCCCCGCGGTGCGGGGGAGGGAGGGCCGCGCACGGCACCGCGGTGCTCGTGACGAGTCCAGCTCGTCATGCTGCACAGTGGAGCTGTGCTCATGACGAGCTGAGCTCGTCATGACTCCGCCCACTCCAATGGAACGCCCGCACGGGAGGGAAATGAGCCCCGCGTGGGCGTTCCGCCTCAGTTATGACAAGCTCTGCTCGTCATGAGCACAGCTCCACTGTGCCTCATGACAAGCTGAGTTCGTCATAAGCGTCGAAGGGGTTAATAGTTTTTTACAGTGTTCTCGGCATAGGTAACTCTTCTAGCTCCTCTTAAAACATGTCTCTTAAATACTATGAAGGTGTACCAGACGCATTTAATTCTGATGGTCGTCCAAAAAACTCGGTGCTATATTTATGGTGGACGTTGTGTTGCAAGATCATCAAATCACAGCTGTACTGTGGCTGCTAATTTCACGGTGGTGTGGAAATCAGAGTTCACAATGCGGTCTGGGATCGTCAGTTCTAAATGGTGGCCGACAAAACACAAGCCACTTGCAGTCCACAGTAAACCACTAAATCCTACCAACACCTGTCGATCTTTGACCGGATATACCTTGAGATACCTGTACTCTGACACAACTACACTAGAATCATTACCTTGAAAAAACCCTTGGCCGACATCCTCAATAGAGTTAAACCCATGTTGGATGATTTAGCTCACATAAAGCAAAATAGCAGATTTAATCCATGTAAAGAAAGTTATGCGACATGATGCTGGAAGCAAGAGGCAAGGCACTGATACAACTAATATGTTTTGAAGGTTAATAAATCGGTTTTACCAAACTCTTTTTCCAAAATTTGAATCGTTGTTAGTTCATGCTCTATTGCAATGTTTTTCTAAATAAATTGTCTGACTTTCACTCTGACTCCAGGTACTTCACAATCTTCTATTTCCTAAATGCTTTTATCCCTATGGATAGTGGGCTCAACCTGTAATCAATGAGTGTGATGTGTACCACCCAATAATAGACTCTGATATCTTCTTGGCTAATTAGTTGAGTTTTGGGGCCATTATCATTTCCCTTAGCCTTTACGTTAATAAATATGAGCTCTCGGAAGGTTGTCCAAGGAGAGGATGGTTTTGCAACCAACATATCGGAAACAATAAGTAGTTAATAACTTCTTGCTCTTTTCGTTTGTAGGTGGACCACCTCAACTTTCCACCATTCAACGGCAAACTTTTGAGTCAAGTAAGAACCTTATCAATGAACATTCTGCTTTTTCTTATTGTTCTTAGATAATAGTTTATTCACTTTTCACCAGTCGATTGTTTTGGTCAAAAGTCTCAATAATCACTTGATTGGTGAAAAAACACTGCCACTGGCCTTTAATAGCACGTTAGGTCCTATAAGTTGCTTTCTTTTATATGCTCGGTATTTCTACTTTTAATCAAATCGAGGATGTTTAACTCTTTAGCTAGAAGACCCTTAATGTCTTTAGTCTAGAGCCCTTACAAAATGACCAGTGCTGGCTAAAGATTGTGGTCACTTTAATATTTCTGATTAGTGGCTTGTGATAATGTTATTTTTTTCTAGACGATAATGTGTTTTTCTAGATTTTAATCAACCAGGCAACAAACAGATTGTTGATATTTTCATATTTTAGACAATCCTAGCTACAAATGTATGGAAAGAAAAACCTCTACTTATTTTGAGTGGGTGCATTTGTCAGGCTACATCAGTGCAACTACACAAATCTGTTTGCTGGTTCTGGTGACCTTTGCCTGGCTTACCACCATTCAGAATGCAACTGTCCAGATATTACTCACTTTTCTGCAGCCCTGCCAGACTTTAGGGAACGATATCCTGTTTGTAAATGTTTCGAACTTTTCAGCAAGTGAGCCTGCCTCTGCCCAGTGTGGAGATGGCAGTCATTTTAAAGTGGTCACCCAGGATGTGAAATTCCCTACTGCTGGAAATCTAGTAGGTAGCATTTCTGTGGGCTACATAAATTGTCTCTTTCCCTTGCCACTTAAATCTGCACCTTCCAGTGCATACCTATTTTCACAGATTGCCCGTCTTATCAGTTATCACTCCAGATGTTAGACTAGTCTCTAAACATATCTCCTAGCAATAGTTCTCCGGCATTGCCTGGTGGTGCCATGCACCACCAGCAACTACTCTGCCTCCGGATGCCCCTACACCTTAGTATGTTAAGCACCATCTTGCTCACAGGTATCCATTCCCTATTTTTCCACTCCTCATAAGTGCACTTCTGGACCTGTCTCTTGGTGTCTCACAAATGTAATTCATCAGAATAAGAGAATGACTAGGTCAAATGTCTCCTCCAAAACTTTCAGGTTTCAAACCTTCTCACAGATGAGGCAGGAAGATATCTCTTTGGGATCCACGTAGCAGCTACATGTGATGTCTCAGATCAGAGCACATTGCTTTGAGTTGCAATTCTTGTGTCTTGATACATCCAAAGACGATCAGGAAGTGGGAGGTTAAATTATTTCTGGATAAACTCACAGGTAATGCCTACACAATATACTTCCCCGGCAAGTAAATCATCTGTGAGGGAAAAATCCCACAAAACCTATATCTATAAAAAGCGCAAAAGGGAAGAGAAATACTCTTCTCCCTTGACGAAATGGTGCTTTCCAGGGTGTCAGTTTGTCAGTGCAGCTGAATCCAACTTAGATGAAAATGGCGGTTATGGGCCCATCAGCTGGTCAAGCACTCTGGCTGCTTATGCTGGATCTCTTCTGTGCCTTCTAGGCCATCACCAAAAGGGGAGAATGCTTGTGCAGGCTTGACGACTCTGATGCCACTCGATGTCCCACCTCAACGGGTGCCAGCAGCGGTTACAAGAAAAAAATCACAGCCTGCCAAAATACTATTGCCCTGTTCAGTTAGAGACTTCCTTGGCCTGGACACCAATAACATTCCTTTGCCTGACACATTGTCCCTTTCCAAGGGTTGACTTGGGAAGACAATTTTGTGGCAAGCAACATAGTTATGGCAAACTTTAATGATGTTCCCTTGGCAGAACACATCCCTAAGTCCCAAATTTTCCAAATGGGGGATCTTTGGCTGCAACACCCTCATAGTGATTATGGCTCTGCATAGCCTTCCCCCGTGGAATCAAAGTCTAACAGTATGATCTTGCAACCCTCCTCTATCAGTGGGGATACCTTACATTTGCTTGCGTTTAGTTCAAGAAGGCCCTCTTGACCCACTCATGGCTACCTGGGATAAACCCATTTAGAACTCAGCAGTTCCACAACAGATGTCGAGACACCATAGGGCTGCTCCTGGTGACCCCCTCATTTGTTACCTCATCAGTCACAGGAAAGTCAGGTTACACAAAAACCATACTCGAATCTTGAATCTATAAGCCGTAAGACAGTTGCTTCGGGCAATCTGGCCCTCTGCATTGCAAATGCACCTGCCTTCCGAGCTGCTATGATAATGCCTTGAGGTAATTGGCAAAACTAGTGGTCATATTGTGTTACTACACTAAAAAAGCTCTTTCCAGACCTGGCTAATGACTGATTGGATGCATTCAAACAAATCTCAAAGTGCGGTCTCCAGTCCGCAAACACGATCTATGAACACAGTTGTTATGCTATGCCAACACGGTTGGATGAGCCAACGGGCTTCTCAGGACCTGATCACACTTTTAGCAGCCAAATGCATTTTGCACTTCTGCATTCAGAGTCTCCTCCAAGCTCTGGAGGATACTTTCCAGAAGACCTGTATTGACGGAATTGTAGTAGTTTAATTTGGGAATCATTGTTTACATCACATGCGATACTTAGAATGCCATTAGAACGCGGTCGTTACAACAACTGCGTTGTTACATTGCAAACCATTACAACGCAAGTCGTTACAATGTGCATGGTAGCCCACATCAAGTCCACAACGTAATCATCTAGTTGGCATTGGTACACAGTCGGAGGTCGAAGAGACCCTGATCTATAACTGTGTGTCATCAGTAAAGGAATGATGTGACTATCAACTCTCTTGCATGATCTTAAAAATAAATCGTAAATCGTAATTCATACGTTCTTATATAGCGCCTTTCACCGTAAGGTCTCAAAGCGCTTGGGAATTGGGAATTGAACCCTGGTCCCGGGTCTGACCTCTGCGTCCGGGTCTGCCTCCTCTAACCGGTGAGCCACACTTCTCCAAAAAAGGGCATCCATGCAGAAATTGGAATATCACTTGGGACAATGGCGAACCTGGGGTTCTCATGCTTTACAGCTTAGCTGCAAATCTGATTAAAAACGCCTTGTTTTACCCATTTACTCTTATTCCCAGCAAAGGAGTGGCATCTAGCATAGCCGGGTCAGACACGACCATGGATATTCAACGACAATAGCAGGGTAGTGCGCTCCAATTTAGGAAAGAGCTGAAGACATACCTCTTTAAACAACACTACATCATGATGCTGTAGCACTCCACTTCCCCCTAACCCTTCTCATTGACTGCAAGTTGCCTTTGACTCTTCACCTAACTAGATTTCGGCTGGGATCAGGCTATGTTAATGCCACATACATACATACAGAAAAAGCCATGGTTCCGCTAGGACGTCTCTTCTGCATTAACCATGTTTATGACAATGGAAGAATGTCTTAATTTCCCCCAAAAAATATATTCTGTATTTCATTAAGAAATATTCACATAAATTGCTGTACCTTCAGAAAATTGATATCTGCTATAATTATAGTTATTGTTTGATTTATTTCCAAGTTTGTTTCATGATGTCACTGTAAGAAATCTTGCAATGTTACAAAATAGGACTCTCTCGTTCAATGAGTTAATAGAAAGTGTACAAATTACAAGCCTACTGCCTGGAAGTTCCACATTAAAACAATTCTGGACAGTTTAGAGGCGCTCGTTTCTTAGGTGCCCTTTCTATTTTTTAAGGAAAATGTCCCTTGTGTGGATATCCACTTGTCACAATTTAACTGGGAGTAAGCTGTGTTTGAAACGTACAGAGATCATGAACACTGTAATTAGTAGTCAGCTCAATAATATCTTGCTGTGTCTAAGCCCTTTTTATAAACTTGTTCATACCATACTCTGCTGTACACCTATCCTACCAAAAGTATATTGCTATACGGAAACCTGAAAGCCTCTTTTTCTTCTCTTCTCTTTCTAGTCACTCGTACTCGGACACTTGCCCGATCCTCTACAAGGTTTGTCCTACAGGCGGTCCAGCGCTCACCGTAGTCCCTCTGTGGAATTGGCTGAACAAGAAGAGAAAACAGAAATAACATTCTCATCATACCACTGGTTTCTCCAAGAGCAGTTTACGGGTGGACATGCTCTTCACCAGTTGAACGTGATATTGGGATAGAGATTTGGAGAAAGAATCGCACTTTGCGTTTTGTACTTTCTGATTTTTACAAACCCTCCTACCGTCCCAGAAAGCTTGAATAACTTGGACTACAAATACAAGGAGGAAAGAAAGACGTCTTTGTTCTCGACAATGGAGCCCAGAAGATGCTGAAAAAGAAAACAATGAGTGAACATATTCACTTGACACAACCAACTCAACAGTACATGGACATCTGGTATCTCCATTTTCAGTGGACAACATGGTGCAAGCTTTGTTTTCTCCTAATGGGTTATTTAAGCTCTTAGGTAAAAGGAACATTTTATCTTCAGATTGTCCACCCCTAAGAGGGCTGGTCTTCACATGCTTATCCGAAAGTATAGTCCTAATTTCTGTTTATATCAACATGTGTGAGACTGCACAAATCCCATGGGCAACATACAGACAAGCCGGTCCTCAGGTCTGGTCACCATATGTGGTGCTGTAGGCGGCACGCAGGCATACTACTGCTTGAGAATTTTCTCAGTGTTTAGAATGGGATTGCCTTATTTCCCACGGGCCTCATGATTAAAGGAAAACAATTATTCCTGATCTCTTACTAAATATTTGCCTTGCTTCAATTCCAAGCTGCAGCAATGACCAAAATTACATGAACAAGAACTCGCAGGATAGGCCAGAATAAAACTTTCCTATTATATCTTAGCTCGAGGTTTTGATTTAGTTTTTGCAGTTTCACCCATACAAATAGTTCAGGGTGCTGCCATCCTGCTTATCATCAGAAACATGATCTAGGACATACCTTGGCACGTCATGTTCAATACAAAGACAATAGACCTCCCGCCTGGGGCATTAAATGAGATTTAAATCAATGGCTTTTACATTAACCCTACAACTCCCATTCAGAACAGTAGATGGGATTTCTGTTTCATTAATATCAGTACGCATGGGAGAATAGCCATAATAAACTGATATGAAGCAGATCATGGAAGGACGCCTTTGGCATGGTCCTAGTGAAAAATACATCGAAGATGTTGCATTGCTCTGGAAATGTGTCCTATCTTTAGCCAAGAATCAAATCAGCAAACTGCCCAAAATCAGAACAATATGTGTGTAGCGCATTTTATTTTTCTTAAGATTTGGAAAGAGAGAGGATGTTGTCTGGTGTATGACTGTATTCTAGATGTAGATTAGATCTGATTGTCTGTATATTACTTTTCATGCACAATATGCCAGAATAAGAAAAAAGATAATAGATTACCTAAAAAAGAAGTTATTCCCCTAAACAAATAATTTGTCAGCATGAGAACAGATATAGAGTCATTTGCTTTGAACCCCCTTATTATAAGGTGTAGCTCTCATTATTCTGTAGAATATTTTGAAAGTTCAACATCATTAAAGGGAGGAATCTTTGGAGTAGGAACTGATCACTACATTGAATCTTTCCAATTTCTTCTTTAGCATTGGATCCACTGAAAAGTCACATGCTAAGAATGGGGTATTAGATATTAAATAGAGTGAGAGAAACAACTATCTCACTTTCAAATCAAAATGCTTTTCATGCTAGACTGAAATAAAGTAGGGTCTGCCCTTGGATCAGAATCTAAGAATGTCTTCAGAAGATGTGCTCCAGTGACCATGTGACTGCCTTTAAAAAAAGAACAAGAACCTTATTAAGAAAGAATACTAGTTTTATTTGTTGGATTTGCTGTAAAAGAATGTTTGGCTTTTTGGTAACAACTTTACTAAAGAAGCTCTCCATTGTGAGGATGTTTTGCTTTCAAACAGATATCCATTTGACACCAGATTTGAAAATTATGTCCTTTTTTGTTTCTAGGTTCTCTACTAATATGTTGGCTATCTCTAGTTAGAAAATCAGTCTAGATATAAAGACTTGCAATTGGCCCTATTGAAGAGATTTCTGGGTTGCCACTTTTAAAGGTCTGACCCGTTCAACACATTTTTATGCCTGTCCCACTTGTTGACACAGAATATCAATGTTTCTATCTGTTCAGTAGTTGGGAAGTGTGCAATAACATGAAGCACTTTTAGGATCAAGGCTATGCATAATCTGCTCAGGAGGAGATTTAAGATGAAAAAGATACCCCTTTTTGCAGGATGGTCTCACTGGTTAGCCATCGGATTGGCTATCCATGATTTCTACCCCAGATCTGTATGTGTACAGTTGCTCATTGCCTATATGCCATGGAAGTGAAAGCCTGTGAACTGGAGACAAATTAAATAATTTGTAAGTGGTTTAAAGTGCCTAAGGACCATCTGAACCTTGCTAGCAAACCTATTTGTCAAACTTACACTGACATGAAATCAACCGAGGATCATAATTACAAGAGTATTCTTTCCATCCTCAAGTTGAGCCTGTTTTTTTTTTTGTCGAGATGGTCCAATTGTAATCAAGTTATCAGAGCACCATTTTTTAGCCTGAAAGTCAAACGCAAGTTTACAGCGTATACCTTTGGGCATGCTATGTTATCCTGAACAATTACGCTATTGCGGTCTCCCCCTTAAGCAAGGTGCTCCAGGAAATGCTGTTATAATGTAGTTGGTATCTGTAAGTAGATTACATTAATCCCATTTATATTTTCTTAGAATATGCAAAATTGGGATTTTTACAGAAGCAAAAATCCCAAAACAAATTTCAATAAATTCCATCCTGGCTCAAACTGTATGAATATTTCCTCAGCCTTAGATAACTTAATATCAAACACATTTTTAGGAAGAGAATTAGATGAAATCTGAATAGGAATGTAAACCTTGTTAACAGTTTGGTAACACTGGCCATATCCTCGATTGATGCCCCCTTATACTTTTGACAAGCCCTTTGGTTCTCGACAGTGAACTTGCAGCATGTATTAACTCAGGAGCGTGTGACCCACCTTAAATATCATAGGTTAGGCGTAGCTTTTAGCAAACTGGAAGTACTTTAAGAAATCAGGTTGTACGAAAAGTGGGATTTCTAAAAACAAAGGAGCATATTATCAAGAAACGGTGTTAAAATTATCCCCGCTTTAGCTGCAGGAAACTGCCGCTAAAGCAGCGATAATGGGCTTGATAATATGCCCTTGTGAATTCCCATAGAAGCCCATGTTCTGATGTGAACATGGGCTTCTATTGTAATTCTCAAGGGCATATTATCAAGCCTATTATCGCCGCTTTAGCGGCAGTTACCTACCACTAAATCGGGGGATAATTTTAACGCCGTCCTTGATAATATGCCCCATAATTCTTTCCAATAAATTCTTGTATTTTTTTTTAAATCCTTCCTGCAATGTAGCCATTTTTTACAGTGTCACATGGCTGTAGCAAACCGTTAGTCTCTTTGCTGTTAAATGTTCCTGTAAATAAAGTTCTTATATAGAGATGCTGAACAATGAAACCACTATTCAAGCCAGAAAAACAGGAAGGCAAATGTGTTGTGAAGCAAAATTAATACTCTGTAGAGCAAAGTGTTTGTTTCTTCCTTGTAGTGCACCCATGACACACATTTTCTGGGAGGCTAATGGTGAGGCTGTATACACACTTGTTAAATTCGCTGTACTGTTCCATGGTTCTGAATTTGGACCACAACCGTCTATGTTTGTACTGTATGTATAAAATTGTACTCAGTTAATTTATAAAGTTCCCTCTCATATTGTTTTGAATTGGTTGTTTGTTGGGGATCACATATTACAATGTTATTTTTAAAGAGAGAAGAGTTTGCTGTGGTTTCATCTTTTCCATTGGTATCTTTACTTATGATGCATCAGTAAGATGGTCACTAAGAGCTTTATAGATAAAGAAGTTTAGTTAAAAGCGAACACTTAAAAATAAATGAAAAATATTGAGTACTGATGGATGGCCCATCGTCATGCAACGTTTTCTACCAAATCAGGATGTTGAAAAAGCTATTTTCATTAATGCCCATCCTTCTGCCTGATCACAGCCATCATTACCAACAGGAGCCTCTTTGTTGACTCTGGAGGGACGTGATCCAGTAATGTTATTTTGTCCTCTAAGCATCGTAGAAGCAGCCCGTTTGCACTTGATGCAAGAAAGGGGCTGTTTAGAATCACATAGGTACAATTGGAGGAAACCTGGGGGCATATTATCAAGGGATTTATCTCTGCTTTTTTGGCTTTAAAAGCCAAGAAAGCGGAGATAAAATGATCTCCCTATCAGCAACAGGGTGCTAACACACAAATTCGCATGTTAGCACCCTTTTTCTCTACGCTTCCCCTTGCATCTCTAATGAGATGCAAAAGGAGCGTTCCAGAGAAAAATAATAGGAGAAATGTTGTTAAGCGACATTTCTCCTATTATCAAGAATATCGCTAACCCTGTTAGTGATAAAAAAAAAGCAGTGCTAACCGCGGTTAGCGCTGCTTTTTTTACACCTGGTATTTTCCTGACTTAGCCATGATATCCTATGGAAGGTGGATATCATGGATAAGTTTGTGAGACCCTATCATCAAGCTAACGCCAAACTTCGAGAGATTATCGCTGGTTTTCCAGCGATAATCTCTCATTTGCCAGTTAGCGTGAGGATTTGTATCACTTCTGA
Source organism: Lissotriton helveticus (assembly GCF_964261635.1). NCBI lineage: Eukaryota > Metazoa > Chordata > Amphibia > Caudata > Salamandridae > Lissotriton > Lissotriton helveticus. Next base: position 360,730,345 of record NC_136065.1, on the reverse strand, counting down.
GATAAGCGTTGCTGATAGCACGCTATCTCAGTGATAAAAATCCACGCTACCCGGCGATAATTATCCTAGCGCTAAGTGCGCTTAGCGATAATTATCGCTGGGGCTTGATAATATGCCCCCTAGATTTGAAAGATGGGGCACCCAGAATGAAATTTGCAATCAGCCATCAAACAATTTCCCAAGACTCGATAGTCAACAGTTTGCTGGAATTTCCTTTCAAAGGAACCATGATCACAAAGCAACTGGTTTGAGTGATGGTTGAAAACAGTCACGGACACCTTATTAGTGAGACAGGAAGAATGCATGATGGTGGGTAATCTCACATTATTAAAATGAAGAGACATACATCTGTCAAAAGCCACTGGAACTAAGCTGCAACCGGATAAAAATGCCCAATTAAGTCGAAACCAGTCTTGGGTTGCTTTTTCCCGGGTCGGAGATGGCTAGGCTTGGCAGTTCAAGCTGGACTATTCCTATTGGAACAGGACCAAGACTGATTTGCATATGGTTGGGTCTAGTCTAATCTAAGGTGGCATGTTGGGTAAAAGAACAATGGGCTGGAATGTTTCCCCAAGCGATAGCCAGTGGCAAAACAAATTGCAAACATTCCTCATATCAACTTATATGTGTTTGATGTAAAGACCTAAGTGGCCAGAGATATGCTCATATGTGGGCCCCTTGCCATAGAAACTAAGTTGCACATGACTGAAGAGGCCCAGTTAGGTCGAAACAGGTTATGGTTTGATTGCATTTCGGTTAATAAAAGGACCTAACTTGGAAGTAGGGGCTTAACTGTTCCTATTCGAGCAGGACCAAGGCTGATTTTTATATGCTGGGGTAATCTAAGGAGGCATGGTTACAAAAGAACAATGGGTTGGAATTCTTCCCCAAGTGATTGCCAGTGGTTAAACAAATTGCAAGCATTCCATCCCCCACCTTTTATGTGTTTGATATAACACCTTGAGTGCTACTGGATCCGAGCTGCAACAGATTGAAGAAGCCCAATTAGGCTGAAACAGATCTTGGCTTGCTTCTGTCCTGATTTTGAAGGCACCTGGCTAGGCAGTTCAAGCTGGGATGTTTCTATTGGAGCAGGACCAAGGCTGATTTGTATTCAGCTTGGTCTAATCTGAGGTGGCATGGCGTGCAAAAGAATGATGGGTTGTAATGATACCCCGAGCGATTGTCAGTAGCAAGAATTCCTCCCATCACGTTTTGTGTGTTCTAAAATAACAAGCATTTGCAGTGCAATAGGTCTCGCATTAGGAAAGTTGAGCTATTGGTATTGTAAATGACACATTTTTTATTTATGTTTTGTTTTTGAAAATAGCAAAATTAATAGCTTTGTCATTTACAATGCCAACAGTTATAATTTTCGAAAGTGTGACACCTATAGCATTTGTAATGCAATATATGTCGTATTTATGTGGCTTACATGTATTGATATTACAAATAACAATGGCTTTTAATTTTTTTAATTATTAATACTTAACCTCATCAGCGCGGCGCAGATTCCTGCGCTGTGCTGAACATTCTAATGAGCCAACGGGCTCATGACGGAACGGTTCCGTCATGAGCACAGCTCAACCGACGCTCATGACGGAACCGTTCCGTCATGAGCATCGAAGGGGTTAAATAAAAGTTATTGTCATTTATAATGGCAATAGCTTAAACTTTTGTAAATAACTGTTGTGAAGATTATGTTCAGTGTATTTTATTGTTACGAAAATCCAAGAACAGAAGTGACATATTAACATCTTTTTGTTACATTTGTAATAAAGCTTGAAACATTGAGAGAACATATTTGAACCAGTTGTTGTTGAATGGTTACACAGATTGATGCTGTGGTGGCGCTAAGTGATGTTGTGATGCTGTGGCGTTCAGTGATGCTGTGGTAGCACATCGTGATGTTGTGGTGCCCCTGAGTGATGCTGTGGTGGTGCTGAGTGATGCTGTATGCTATGCTATGTTTTGTTTTGCTATCCTATGCTTTTATTTGTTATGCTATGCTATGCTGTTTTTTGTTATGCTATGTTTTGCTATGCTTTGTTATGCTATGCTATGCTTTGTTATGCTATGCTATGCTTTGTTATGATATGCTATGTTTTGCTATGATATGCTATGTTTTGTTGTGTTTTATTATGCTATGCTTTGTTTTGCTCTGCTATGTTTTGTTATGCTATGCTATGTTTTGTTGTGTTTGGTATGCTGTGCTATGTTTTGCGATGCTACTATATGTTTTGTTTTTCTATGCTATGTTTTGTTGTGTTTTGTTAAGCTATGCTATGTTTTGTTGTGTTTTGCTATGTTTTGTTATGCTATGTGTTGTGTTTTGTTATGCTATGTTTTGTTATGTTATGCTGTTATGCTATGCAATTTTTTGTTATGCTATGTTTTGTTATGCTATGTTTTGTTTTGCTATCCTATGCTTTGTTATGCTATGTTTATTTTTTATATCCTATGCTTTGTTTTGTCATGCTATGCTTTGTTGTGTATTGTTATGCTATGCTATGTTTTGTTGTATTTTGCTATACTATGCTTTGTTATGCTATGCTATGTTTTGTTATCTTATGCTATGTTTTGTTCTGCTATGTTTTGTTGTGTTTTGTTATGGTATGCTATGTTTTGTTTTGCTATGCTTTGTTATGTTATGCTATGCTTTGTTTTGTTATGCTATATTTTGTTATGCTATGCTATGTTTTGTTGTGTTTTGGTATGCTATGCTATGCTTTGTTGTGTTTTGCTATGCTACGTTTTGTTTTGTTATGCTATGCTGTGTTTTGTTATGCTATGCTATGTTTTGTTATGCTATGCTGGTGAGGGTGTGTGAGAGTGTGAGTGAGGGTGTGTGAGGGTGTGTGAGGGGTGTGAGGGTGAGGGGATGTGAGGGTGAGGGGCTGTTAGGGTAAGGGAAGGTGAGGGTGAGAGGGTTATGGGGGTGAGGTGAGTGAGGGGGTGTGAGGGTGAGGCGGTGAGAGGGTGAGGGGTTTGTGAGGGTGTGTGAGGGTGAGAGGGTGTTTGAGGGTGTGTGAGGATGAGAGGGTGTGGGGGGTGAGGGTGAGAGGGTTGTGAGGGGTGTGAGGGTGAGTGAGGGTGAGGGGGTGTGAGAGTGAGGGGATGTGAAAGTGAGGGGGTGTGAGGGTGAGGGTGTGTGAGGGTGAGTGGGGGTGTGTGAGGGTGAGGGGTGTGTGGGTAAGGGTGTGTGAGGGTGTGTGAGGGTGAGGGTTGTGAGGGTGAGGGGGTTGAGGGTGTGTGAGGGGTGTGAGGGTGAGGGGTGAGGTGAGTGAGGGAGGTGAGGGGGGTGAGGGTGAGGGTGTTTGAGGGGGTGAGGGGGTGTGAGGGTGGGTGAGGGTGGGTGAGGGTATGTTAGGGTGAGGATGAGGGTGTGTGAGGGTGAGGGGGTGGGAGGTATGAGGGTGAAAGGTTGTGAGGGTGAGTGAGGGTGAGGGGGTTTGAGGGTGAGTGAGGGAGTGTAAGAGTGGGGGTGTGAGAGTGAGGGCGTGTGAGAGTGAGGGCATGGGAGAGTGAGGGTGAGAGGGTGTGTGAGAGTGAGGGGGTGTGAGGGTGTGTGAGGGTGTGTGAGGGTTGGGGGTGAGGGTGTGTGAGGGGTTGTGAGGTTGAGGGGGTATGTGGGTGAGTGAGGGTGTGTGAGGGTGAGGGTGTGTGAGGGTGAGGGGGTGTGATGGTGAGGGGGTGTGTGGGTGAGGGGGTGTGTGGGTGAGGGGGTGGGGTTGTGAGGGCGAGGGGGGTGAGAGGGTGTGAGGGAGATGGGGTGTGAGGGTGTGTGTGAGAGTGAGGGGGTTTGAGGCTGAGGGTGTGTGAGGGGGAGTGAGAGTGAGGGGGTGTGAGAGTGAGGGTGTATGTGGGTGAGGGGTTTGAGGGTGAGGGGGTGTGAGGGTGAGGGGGTGTGAGGGTGACGGGGGTGGGGTGGTGAGGGGGTGTGAGTGTGAGGGGGTGTGAGGGTGAGGGGGTGTGAGGGTGAGGGTGATGGGGTGTAGGTGACGGGGGTGATGGTGTGTGGGGGTGAGGGTGTGTGAGGGTGACAAGGTGTGTGAGGGTGTGTGAGGGTGAGAGGGTGAGTGAGGGTGAGGGTGAGTGAGGGTGAGCGGGTGTGAGGTGAGGGGGTGTGAGGGTGAGGGTGAGGGGGAGTGAGGGTGAGAGGGTGTGAGGGTGAGGGGTGTGTGAGAGTGAGGGGGTGTGTGGGTGAGCGGGTGTGTGGGTGAGGGGGTGGGGTTGTCAGGGCGAGGGTGATGAGAGGGTGTGAGGGAGAGGGTGTGTGAGGGTGTGTGTGAGAGTGAGGTGGTTTGAGGCTGAGGGTGTGTGAGGGGGAGTGAGAGGGTGTGAGAGTGAGTGTTTATGTGTGGGAGGGGTTGAGGGTGAGGGGGTGTGAGGGTGAGGGGGTGACGTGGGTGACGGGGGTGAGGGGGTGGGGTGGTGAGGGGGTGTGAGTGTGAGGGGGGGTGAGGGTGAGGGTGACGGGGTGTAGGTGACGGGGTGATGGTGGGTGAGGGGGGGTGAGGGGCTGTGAGGGTGTGCGGGTGAGGGGGTGTGGGGGTGAGGGTGTGTGAGGGTGACAAAGTGTGTGAGGGTGAGAGGGTGAGTGAGGGTAAGGGTGAGGGTGAGTGAGGGTGTGAGGGGGAGGGTGATGGGGTGTAGGTGACAGGGGTGAGGGGGTGTGAGGGTGAGGGGGTGTGAGGGGGGAGGGGATGTGAGGGTGTGGGGGTGAGGAGGTATGAGGGTGAGGGGATGTGAGGGTGAAAGGTTGTTTGAGGGGGTGTGGGGTTGAGGGGTGTGAGGGTGAGGGGGTGTGAGGGTGAGGGTGTGTGTGAGGGTGATTGAGGGTAAGGGTGTGTGAGGATGGGTGTGAGAGTGAGAGTGTGTGTGAGGGTGAGAGGGTGTGTGAGGGTGAGCGGGTGTGAGAGGGTGTGGGAGGGTGTGTGAGGGTGTGAGGGTGGATGAGGGTGTGTGTGAGGGTGAGGGGGTGTGAGGGTGAGGGGGTGTGAGGGTATGGGTGTGTGAAGGGGAAGGGGTGTTAGGGTGAGGGTGGGTGAGGGTGTGTGTGAGGGTGAGGGTGAGACTGTTTGTGAGGGTGAGAAAGTAGTATATCTGGAAGTAATCCATATGATGTTGTGAATTTGAAGACACCTATGCAAATGTAGGCAGAAATTCACATTGCCTAGACTGCCTCATTTACTAGTGAGCTGACCTCTCAGCGCCCATAATGACCAGTAGCTGGTGAGTTGTGATTTTGGAGCATTTATAGTGAAAGATGATTTCCTACCATGTTAAGATTTGATGTGGGCATTTCTTTTCCCCAAAGGCCAAAGTGTTGGGGCAGGATCCTTCGAACATCACTGAAAGCAGCATAGCACACCTCCCGACTAGCCATGACATGTGCAGCATGTACATTTTACAAACAATTGTGACGTATTTGCTAGCTCCGTAAGCATGCCTTCTGGCACCTGAAATTTGCCTTTCATGTACCAGCAGTCCACGGTGCCCATCAGGAGGCTCGGCTGCATTGTTAACTTTACTGATGTGAAGGCTAGACATATAACCCAGAACAGCTGCCTGGGTGGGTAATGGCCGCCTTGAGAAGAGGCCCTGCCGCATCAACAGGAAAACTGGTACGAGTGCACAGTGAGCAGCACAAAACACTTCACAGCTAAATAAAGACCGATTCAATTCTAACAAAATCGGAGAATGATAACTATTACATCGCTTGACAAGCAGGTGCAACCGGGATCCAGGGACAGCACTATCTATTATAAGTCCAAACTTAAAAAACATAAAATTAATGCATGTTTCACTTTATTGTTTCACACTAGTTGCCCCATTTCTGTTTTATTACGAAATACTCTGCAAAAGCCGTTGCTAACATTTTTCATTATAGTTTTTTGTAGCTACCAACCCCAGCACAAGCTGCTGTGAGTCTGCCTCCAGGTCACTTCCGGACAGTTCATCGGGCCCCAGCCCGGCTGCCACACTCTGCTGCTCGCCCTATGAAAACCGGCTGTTGGCCGGCGCCAGGACAGAGCTCAGCACCACCATGGGCAGGTTTAGGGCCCTACACGTCAGCCGTCAACCAGGGATATGCCAACTACCTGCCCTATGGCTCCGAGGCGCCCACACTGTACACGGCGCTGGAGAGTACTGCGTGAGTCTTATTCCCAGAGTGCATTTCTTCAGACAATGTGCGGGCTGAAAAGGGCCGGTCATATGAACAAATACACCGGGCAATGTAAGTTAGCTTTCACAGGTAGCGGAACTTGTTTCAGCGTCTAACAGGAAGTGGCATATTCATGCAGTTGTAATGTTACTTTACAAGTATTTTTAGACGTGTATCTATTAGTACTTGTAGGCCCCCGAGTAATGCTGAAAACTAGTGGTTTTGTAAAAAGGTACCTTGGGCAACAAATAACCCACAAGAACACACTTTGTTGCACTAAATGAAAAGTTGCTCTGTCCCGACTCCGCACACTGTAAGAAGTGAGCTCAAGCTGTGTGGGGCTGTGTCAAGGCGCTGCTTGAGCAGTGCTCCTAGCCCGGTTTATATAAACCATCAAAGGTGGCACACAGGGCTTGGCACCCCACGTACTGCGAGCTCCTTACTCTTGCACATAATCTTAAATTTCACATATTTATCGGGCTAATTAGGAACAGCTTACCGGAAGTTCGGGAGCGTCACGTCGTGAGTCGGGACTTCCGCTTTTTGCGGAAAGCCCGGCCCACGGAGAGCAGCGGTGACGCGGGGCTCCCAGACGTGAGGGAAGTCCCTCGTGTGGTGAGGCGACGGAGAAAGAGCCCGGTGAGTGGAGGGGGGATATGTGTGTGTATGTGTCTGTGTGCGTGTTTGTGTGCGTGTGCGTGCGCGTGTGTGTGAATGGTGGGGGGATGCGTGCGTGGCTGTGTGTGTGCTTGAGCCCGTAAATGGTGGTGGTGGGGGGGTGCGTGTGTGTAGCTGTGCGTGTGTGTGTGTGTGTCTCTGTGTGCGTGTGCACGCGATTTGGAAAGGGTGACTTGCTCTGAATGTGGGACAGGGGATGTGCACGGCGCCGTGCTGGACGTGCACGTACAGGCGATGAAATCGCTGAGGGAAAGCGTGTGCCCATCCCCTGTCCAACATTCCCGGCAAGCCGGCAACAATAGGTCTTTCGCTGACGCGAGACCTAAAAAGGGGGCTGAAATGAAGGCACGAAGATCTGAAAGAGTACAGTACATTGTAAATGAATTAACTGATCCTAAACCAGCACAGAGAATGTCATCAGCAATCCATTTTAGGTCGAAGCCTAAGTTGTCTGGTTTGTAAAGACTTCTTGGGGATATTCGGAAAGCTTCCTTAGGAATGCAGTCCACATATTGCTTATCATTGGCTTTGTGATTTTAAACTCACATTTTTTTTATTTTTTATTTCCTGGCTTTATTTGTTGTCCATGTCCAGCATGTCTTTGCCCCTCCCATGGAGCATACCACCTCCCTCACTTCCTTTTTTTATTCTTCCACAAGTGCGAGCTTTCTGTAAACAGGCCTTTATATTTTATTCTTATCTTGTCATTTGCTGTGCATTCAAAGACAGAGGTCAGATGTCAAGTAACCCTGGGCGTAGTGTGCGGAGTGGGGCTCCGCGGAGCTACGCGAAGTGGGCACACAACTACGCCCACCCGCGCACTCCGCGTTGCCCCACTCCGCGCCGCCCGCCTCCCTCCCGCCCTCCCTAAATTCATAAATAAAAGTATAAAAAGCTTTTAAAAACACTTACCTTGTCTGCCGCGTCCCCGGGGCTCCCTCTCGCCGTCCCGCGATTCGCGCCGCCACCGATTCGGATCCTAATGCACATGCGCGGGCGGCCGCGCATGCGCATTCCTCATGAGAAATGCGCATGCGCGGCCGCCCGCGCATGCGCATTAGGATCCGAAATGGCGGCGCGAATCGCGGGACGGCGAGAGGGAGCCCCGGGGACGCGGCAGACAAGGTAAGTGTTTTTAAAAGCTTTTTATACTTTTATTTATGTATTTAGGGAGGGCGAGAGGGAGGCGGGTGGCGGCCGGCTACGTACCGTCTGCGGAGCGCGCGTAGTGCCACCTGGCTACGCCCGCTACGCAAAATGCGTAGGAGACGGCACTCCGTGCACTCCGTGCACGGAGCGTAGCTGGACGCCCACCCTTAATGTCAAGCTCTTCCTTCTGAGGAAGCTCAGCCTTTACTTTTCTTTCTCTGACTTCAAAGTGAGCGGAGTTATGTGACAATGTTGCTGGGGACTGGGGGTGTGCTGGAGAAAAGGTTTAAGGCTGTTATTTTTTCTAGTACATAGCAACGTTTAAATGTCTGTAAATGAACTGTGCAAATAATTCAGAATATATCAGAATTAGGAAAGCACAAATTAAGCACTTTTTTTGTAATTCTGAAGTGTGGTGAAAACAACTATTTTAATGCGATCAAAACAAATCATTACATTAGGTGATGCCATTTCCACACGTTATTGTTTGTGCACTGTATAGTTTTAGCAGTAAAACTGAATGTCTGTGCAAAGGCAATGGTCATTTCAATTCAAAATGTCTTCTCTGTAATGGCAGTGCGCTACCACACCATGCATACTCCACTCTATGCATCTCCAAAACACCGTATGACACTCCACTTCCCTCTCTGCTATGCCACTTCACTCTACGTCACTCTACACCACTCCACTCTACACCACTCCACTCAATGCCACTCCGCTTCACTGTACTACACTCCATGCCAATTTACTCCACTCCACTCAATGCCACTCCATTCTACAACACTCCACTCTATGACATTCCACTCCACACCACTTCACTCTAGGCAACTTTACTCCAATCTACGCCACTACACTTAACTCTATGCCACTCCACTCTACGACACTCTACACAACCTCAATCTAGGCTGATCTAGACCACTCTATAAGGCAAATCCATAAATGAAAAATACTCTACAGTCACACATAGTGTGACTGTAGAGACTTTTTCATTTAGGGACTTACCTTGTTTTCTTTCTTACTACCCCGTCCCTATATATACTTTAGGGTATCTCCTTTTTTCGTTATTAATAGTCCCCTCTATGCCACTCCACGCCACACATTTTCAGCCATGCTGAGAAGCAGCTACTCTGTTGTACAACATGGCTAAAACACTTTAACAAAGGAAATAGCTCTTGCATAGGCGAGACCTATTGGCTTTGCAAAGGCTTGTTACAGCAAAGATAGTATGTGTCCAAGGTCTACAAAAGGACACATCAGTGACTCGCATGTTACTTCTGAAATCAACAAAAGAAAAACTATCTCTGCAGTCTAAGTTGTATGTGTGAAAAGGTTCCAGGCTTTTATTAATTTGTATTTGTTGCTGGGGGAAACAAAGTAAACATTATTTAAGCTCGAGCAAAGCATCATTAACATGAGTAAGTTTAAACATAACAACCTCTGCAGATAGAGAGTGATATTGCAGGGTAACATTAAGCAATACATATTTTAATGTCATTTTAGAAATAAGATTGTGACCCTCTCACGCTTTGTGCAAAGATTCGTTAGTGAAAGAATATCAAATGTGAAGGCTAATGCACACTTGTCCTCCTCAGTCCATGCTATCACAGGTTTCACATTCATTAAATCTATGGATATCAGTTTGTAAGATACTGGTACAAACACTTACTAGACATCCTCTAATAGAGGTTTCCCAATGAATAAAGTGTCCATCTGAATCAACTGTAAATGTCATTACTACAATAGCAGCAAATTCATGCGCTATTACAACCTTTGCCCTTGTGGAAGCTTTCTGACAAATTCATCTCAGAACAACCTGCATCCTTGCTGCAAGTCAACATATTTATCTAAGCATCTATACCTCCTGATATCGCCTGATGCAAATGATTTTTGTTGTAAAAAGTACACATTTTCAATCATTTGCCAAAACAATGACAATGAGTGAATACAAGACAAGTTCAAAATCATATTTGATGCATTCTGGCATACAAAATATTCCAAAAACATGTAAAAATGTGATATTGTCTTATAAGGTTTTGTAGAGGCTTGTATAATTAATTCTATGAATTGTGATTTTATATTCAATCAAACAATCAATAACACTTCATTTGGGCAAAAACAATCCTTTAAATCACAAACAAAGACAAATACACCCATTTCTTTATCAGTCAGATTAACACTGGACATTTACATTTACATTAAATAATTCAAGTCTTCTGACTTATGGGTTTGATATGGCATAACATATTTAAAATTGGGTACTCAATCACAGTAATTCAACATGCAACTATTAACATGCTCTTTGGTTCCTTTTTGGTGTTTTGTGTCATCCCATGAATCCTGATGTATGAAAGGAAAGAGTAATTCTAGCTTGTTCACCTCTCACATATGAACCATTAGTTTGTTCCTACTGATTTCGGTGAATTAAAAAGCCACTTTCAAGCAGGAGTTTTGTCATTGGCGGTCACCCTAAAGACAACGGCCTTCAAACTGTGCAATGCATGTCAGAAGCAGAAGTCGATTATGGATTCGAACTGTCACTACCTGTGGTGTCTTGGCACCAAGCAAGACTCCAGGTCCTGTGACAAGTGGAACCTCAATAGGAGCCAAGAGGGAAATACAAACAGGGTCGCCCTCCACTCAGAAGTTATAGAACAATCAAAAAGACCCTATCTGGGGCGTCAACAAGAGTCAGTGAGAAGAAAGAACAGCCATTTCGTACTGATAACTATTCCAAAGCCAACCCCAATTTGTGGAGTACTTGCACTGATCTGCGCCCGACTTTTCTAAAAACCGACTTTCCTTGGCAGAAACATAGAACACCCAATAGTGTGACCCACCTAGGTCTAGCACATCACTCCACCCTCAGGGTGTGGAAACACATTCTCATCAGAAAAAATGTGTGAGAAACAAGTGACACCTCACGGAAACACCACCATCGGGGTAGCTGGTATGTAATTTCCAGACAAGCCCCTGTCTCATCATCGGTAGTCACTTGATTCCCAAAGAAAACGAAGAAAGTGTCCAAACACAAACAACACAAATATGTGACGAACTGTGGATAGCAGAGACAGTCTGCTAGTGACAAACCTACAACATAAAAAAGTGCGTAAAAACACACAACACCCAGTTCCCTTAACCAACTTTATTCATAGGGACAAAGTTTGGGTGCTGTATCAATAAAAAGGCTGGTAGCTAGTCATGCATACCATTACCTAGTGCCAGTGCCGACATGTTTCACTGCCACATACTTTTAAGGCAGTTTCATCAGGGCTGCACTATATGCTGCCACTCCACTTTGGACACTCGTTCTTTTGTTTACTGCCAAGGAAAAAAGGTGAAGTTAAAAACATGTAAACCCTTGGGTCAAGGAGTAAAGTGTACTGACAAGTGCTACCTGATTGACCGTAAAGCTACCAGAGAGCATGAAGACATGCTGTAGCCCCAGCATTAAAAGTGACTTCGATCCCATGTGGTCAGTCGTAGTCCAGACTTCTCTCTTTAGATAAGTTGAAGTTGAGTGATAGATGGAAAAAGAAGCATGGGAAAAGCAAGCAAGGTTCCTCCATGTGAAGAGGGTCCCAAGATGAGATATCTTGCAGTCAGCCTTACCGAAACCCAACGCTACCTTTGATACTTTCTTTGCACCAAGTGCCAAACCCACAATTCCCCAGGCTATCTTTAACAACTCAGCAAGTTAAGGCAAATAGGCCACGCTGCAGATATTCAAAATAATTCTTGTTCCCTTTGGTGCACCTTCCCAGTCGCACAGGCCCAATAGGAGTTGTGGTCATATTGTGACTGACTAATCCCAGATGATAACTTCTATCCTGCAGCTCATCTGATCAAGAAATCCAAAATAGGCAATAAAACCTTTTCTTCCGCCTGGCACCAAGAATCGATTAAATTTGCCACAGAGGATCCTGCGCCTGTGACTTCATCTGACCTAGCACTGACCTTGGATATTCTACTGCCTATAGCGCCAACTCCAAGGCCCCAGCCTAGTAAGCCATATATGGATTTCTACACCCCAGGCATGGACCCAAGTGTCTTCCTGAACACAATGCACCTCATCTTCTGATGTTCTAGGGCCCCATCTAGAGCACTCGCTTGCTCCACTGGTCCTATGGCCTTTACTTTCAGAGGTTTGCCAACGGCATATCATTGAGCACCTTTCACACCATTCCTACCATTGCCACTGGCCACCTAAATTGTGTTGCTGACCACAGCCCCAACCCAACATTTCTTTTTTTTCATTTCTTTTTTTATTTATGACTCCACAGCAGCAAAATAACACATACAGAAGGGGAAATAAAACATAAAAACATTTACATGTAACTGATTTAGAATTCACAATAATCACAAAACAATCCCCAAATGCTGATACCTATCTGACATTTTTTAAACACTTTAACAGCAAATAAACTCCATTCTAACTTATAAAAATTATACATTTTAGCCCGCCATAACTCAAATACAGGAGAATCTTTCTGCAACCACTCACTGGCAATGCAAAGGCGAGCAACAGTCATAGAGAAAATATCAATTGTCGATGCTTATGTAATGCAGTCACTTGATTATTAGCAGGGAGCATCCCCAGTAGCATAGTAACGGGAGTAATTGTCTGCCGAGCATTCATAACAAAAGACAGAAATTTCTCTATATCTGAAATAAATGTAAGTAATTCACGACAGGTAAAAAAAATACGTAGACTATCTGCGTTATCATTCCCGCATCGAAAACACTTTCCATCAAACCCAGTTCCCCATTTAGACATTCGTGCGGGGGTATAATATAAATCAAATACTGTTTTAAAACATTGTACCTTCAGATTGGCTGACATTAATATCTCCCTAGAGCTTACTATAATCTTCTCAATAGAGATTTTTTGTTCTTCCAATGTCATAGAACATTTAGCGTTGAGTTTATCAAGATCATCTGGTTTATATGACAATAATAGCTGATATAACACACCTATTCTCTTCTGTCGTCTAACCATCTCTATAACAGAATGGGGTGCAAAATTAACTTTTGCCCGACCTAAAAAATCCCTAATCTGTTGGAATTAAAAAAACTGCAGTTTTGATAAATCATATTGTTTAACTAGTTCATCAAAAGATTTACACACACCCCCCAAAGAGAAAAAATACCTCAATTTAGTAATACCTTTCATTCTCCAGCCATGGACTATATTATCCCCAAATATAGAAGGTAGGATCTTTACAGCATTCAGGGGATATAATATGATATTTTCCCCAGTGGGTCAAGCTTTTTTATTCTTTTCCCTACTTTATATGCACTGTGCAATACTTTAAACCATGTGCGCTTAAAATAACTCCCATCAATTTCTCTAAATAGGCAATTGGGTCCATAAGTATTTCGAAAATCGTTGGGGCAGAAGCTCTAGTCATAGCACCCTCTCCCGTAAATAGAGCACGCATTTTTAGCAAAAAACATGTATAAAAATATAATGCAAAATCCGGTATGGCTAATCTCCCTCTCTGGACTGGAAGCGTCATAAAACGCATTGGCAGCTAGGCCTGCCTGGAGTCCATATGAACTTGCCACACATCGATTGAAGGTGTTGTAGCCTGGCGCTTCTCACTTCCAATGGAACTGAACGAAATAAATATAACACCTTGGGTAAAATATTCATTTTTATGATATTGCTAATTAACGTGAAGTGCAAGCGTCCCCATTTATCTAGTGGTTCTCTAACGCTCTGTAACAATGAATTCCAGTTCGCATCCATTAGCTCAGTCATGGAGGCTCGTATTTGAATGCCCAAGTAGATCACCTCCTTCACTACTCTAGCATCTGTCCATGCGATGTTATCTGAGCACAAAATTTGAGTTTTGGCCACATTCAGTTTATACCCGGAAGTTTGGCCAAACACTCCCGCTAATCGTTCTATCTCTGCTACTGCCAGAGACGGGTCTGCCGTAGTCACGGTAATATCATCCGCATAAGCGAAAACAGAGAATTGAAAATCGTGTACCACTAAAGGGGGTATACAAGAGTTATGAGCTAATTGTTCTACAAAAGGATTAATATAAAGGGCAAATAAAAGGGGGGAACAAGGGGACCCTTGTCTAGTACCCCTAGATATAAACACCGCCTCAGATAATAAACCCATAGCAGAGATTTTATGAGTGGGAGCAATATAAGTGCCTACAAAGCTGTTATAAATCGATTGCCAAATCCACTTTGATGCATCAATTGCCAAAGATAATTCCATTTCACATGATTGAACGCTTTCTCTGCATCTAGGAAAATCAAACCTAGGTCCTTCTTTTCAATACATGCAATACCAAATAATGTTATTACTTTAATAACATGAGTAACCGTTCCTCGCTGAGGTATGAAACCATGTTGGTTTAGGGAGACTAATGAAGTATTTACTTTAGATAACAGGTTTGCCAGAATCTTAGAGTAAATCTTACTGTCACAGTTTAGAAGCGAAATTGGACGATATGATCCCACTAGATCCAGGTCTTTACCCTTTTTACAGAAAACCACAATAGTGGCTTCTGCCCGCAATTTAGGAGGATGGCCCAATTGCGCTGCCCGGAACACCTTCAACATCTCGTCCTTTATTTGATGGAAAAAAAGCCTATAAACTTCCCCAGGAATCCTATCAGGCCCAGCAGCTTTCCCTAAGGCTAAACTATAAACAGCTTTTTCCAATTCCGCCATAGTAATCGGTATGTCAAATTGCTCCGCCACCAAAGGGTCTAACTGAGCAAATCGCTCCTGTAGGAATACACTTTCTTCCCCACCCATTCCTCCCTGTTGAGTGTATAGCCCAAACATGTCTGTTGACTCTCATATCATCTTTACCTTCGATTCTAGATCTCATCACCTCCACAGCACCGCAGTAGACTCCACAGCTGTTGCATATTACACTTCTGGCCATGCAGATGACGCTACTGGCACCGCAACCAATGCCAACAGCAACACAGCCTTATCTTCTGCTCCCGAACTGACTCCACTATTGTTGCAACCTTCAGAACACTAATAGTTAAGAGTGCTATAGTAATGTACAGATTATCGACGTTGGCAGAGCCATTACTGTACCTGAGATGAGGTGTTAAAGCCTTGAGAGAATCAAGGGAAGAGCCTCGGCTGGAAGGGCTGGTTTCACCAGTCAGGTCTGGCACAAGAGTGTTTAGTGGTCTAAGATAGCTTGCATGAGCCTTGCAAAAAAGATGGCTTTTACATTTCCTAAATCTCAAAAACTTGTTTCCATTCTTAAGCTAGGCGGGAGAGAGTTCCCGAGGGAGGATCCAAGTGTGTGAAGGGATAAGCTTCCAAACATCCTGAGGCAGAATTGAGAGCAGGTTCTGGTTCATACATCTTAAGCTTCTGAAGTGGGTGGTATGTCACAAAGGTCTTGGACAGATGAGCAAGCCGCCTTCCCTGTAAGATTTCATGGTGAGGCATAGCTCTTAGAAACTTGCCCTTTCCCTTACAGGGAGCCTGTGGAGGGCTCTTAGGGATGCTGTGATGTAGTCACAGTGGTTTAGTCCAAAGAGAAGACAGGCTGCATGGTTTTGAAGGCTTCGGAGTTTGACAACGGCTTGTTTGGCAGACTTGTGTACAGGCTATTTCAATAGTCCATGCAGGAGGTCAGGACTGCAAGGGAGATTTTTTGAGATAAGTGGAAAAGGGGAAGGACCCTTCACAACAGATGATGGTATTGGAAGGCGAACCTACTGATGGCATTACTCTGGGGTTGTCAGGAAATGTCATAGTCAAACAAAATGTCACGGTTGCGAGATTTGGATAATGGCTGTGGATGAGGACCAAGGAATTCAAGTCCGGGGAAGGGCAGGTAGTGAGGAGGGTCTCACTTTCAGAAGGATACACCTACCTATAGATTCCCAACCTCCTGGATATTCATCCAGGTGTTAGACTGATCCGGAAAACCTTTGCCACTGCTGTACCTTGATTGACAGGGGTGATGTCTTCCTTCTGGTACCAAAATGACTAGCTAAAGGCATTCATCACCTTGGACCCACATCAACATGTAAGACTACTGATCTGTCAGGATGGGCACAAGCATTCAGACTTTCCGATGCATGGTGTGCTTAAAGTGAAGAGAAGGGATTGACACATTAGGCAATGACACATAATACATTGAAGAATATTTTACGATAAATGTGCATTCAATGGACTCCACAGGGATGCTGTGGGAGTCTTTCAAAGTGGTGATCACGGGGAGGTCAATGGCAAATGTCAGGCTACAGCACCTGAAAAAAGAAGCCAGCATGGTTAGTCTGGAAAGTGGATTACTACAGCTGCAGCTAGAAGCACTCAAATCCTAGGATCCATCACTCTGGAGTAGGCTATAAACCACCCACGCCCTACTACGTGACACCATGGTAGACTCAGCCAGAGATACATGTTTTACCTCATAAAACAGAGTGTATAAATAGAAGGACAAATCAGGAAAATTGTTCTACTGGCTGACTTCTAATGACATGAGACCACACATTGTAGCACCTTTTTATGGTGACACAGGCAACCTAATCACTGAAAATGAAAAGTAGCAACCACCTTTGTTCTCTACTACAAAACACAATATGCCACTTGCACGCCATCTCAGAACGAAAAGTGATAACCTCTGGATAGCCCACCTCCCTTTGTAATGCTAAAACTAACGGATTGTGATGCTTTAGATTTGCCCATAACCCCACAAGAGATTACTGAGGCCATTGTGCATCTCCAGCCTGGGATGACGCCAGATCCTAATGGATTATCAGTGGAATAAAAAAGAAATTATAATCCACTATCAACCCACACTCGCACATCCTCTCCACGGAGCAGAGTGGATGCCTACCTTAAGACTTAAATGGAGCCACAATCGTGGTCCTCCCCAAAGCTGTCTGGCCCCCATGCCCAGCTCATGTTGGATTTTGACAAGGCCTTTGTTCATGTCTTAGGTCACATGAATGTGAGTTCAGGCTTTTTGTCTTATGTAGAAACTTAATACAACCGTGGGTGAGGGTAAGAGTACATGGGTTTCTTTCTGACTCATTTTCCACTGAATGGGGACATTAGGCAAGAATGTCTCCTCTCTCCCCTCCTTTGCATCCCGACTATTAAGACCCTAGCCAAATGGTTACGGAGAGATGCATTAATTTAAGGTATAAACTGGAGAAGTGTGACGGAAGATCAGGCTTCCTACTACGCAAACGAAATGCTGTTCTTGACCACTCTTCCCACCTATTAGGACCCCAAATGTAGCAGATATTGACATTATATGAACAGAGCAGTGCTAAAAGTAAACTAGAACAAATCTGCTTTGATACCCATTGCAGGCATTCTAGTGTGCCATGGCAACCACAACTCCACATTTTGAACACTGTCACATAAATTCCTAGATATCTGAAGCTAGAGGCTCCACAGTCAACCTGTACACAAATATTCCCCTACTCATGACTCAAACCATTAACTCTCTCTGAAAATGGAAGAACCTGCCATTATCAACTATTTGGAAAATAGCACTGATCTCTGACTGGGGTTGGGTGTTTGACATTGTTCAGCACTCTGTCCATCAATGGTTCTTTTTGCATTTGTCCCACAAAGTTGGACGGATTTGCCCAGACGTGGGTCCTGTGCTCGTCATGCCACTAGATTCAAGCTCTTCTGGCTGATGATGGGTTATACCCTGAAACTGATTCTAGGATGCTTGTTTACAGTCCAGGGAGGACCTGGCGAGGTAGTTCAGGCTGGACTGTTCCCATGGGAAGCAGGGTCAAGACTGATTTGCATGAGGTTGAGTCCAAACTGGAATGGCGTGGTAAGAAACAAACAATGGATTTAGGCCCAGATCTCTGACTCGGGGTGCGTGTTTGACATTGTTCAGTATTTCGTCCATCAATTGTTTTTTGCATTTGTCACCCCAAGTGAGACGGGTATACCCAGACATGGGTCCCATGCTCACCATGCCACTGAATTTAAGCTATCCTGGCAGATGTGGAGTGATACCCTTAAACTGGTCCTATAATGCTTGTTCCCGGACCAGGGAGGACCTGGCCTGGCAGCTCGGGCTGCATTGTTCCCATGGCGACCAGGATCAAGTCTGATTATCACATGGCTGGGTCCAAACTGGAAAGGTGTGGTGAGGAAAAAAAACAATGGGGTAGATTTATAAGCCTCTTGAGCCTCATTTACGCCGCCGTTGCATCACTTTTGTGCCGCAGCGGCGGCGCAAATCCTGCGCCATGGTGCAGGGGACTTACAACGTGATGCATCTGGGAGATGCGTCACTTTGTAAAACCCTGCACCATATTAAGGCGCTCCGGCGCAGGGGGGGGGCGTTCCGGCGAAGGAACATCTCCTAAAAGTAGCTGAGTGAAATCTACAAGATTTCACTCAGTCACTTTTAGGCCCATTCTGCGTCAAAACCCTGCGCCTGCTTGAAGCAGGCGTAAGGATTGACGCAGCATTAACAAGATAGGGCCCCCCAGAGCATTGCTGGAGCTGCGTCGTGCTTGTGACGCAACTCCAGCAATGCTCCACCTTTACGGCACAGATGCGTCACGCATCTGTGCCGTTTTTGCCCCATGGTGCGCTGCATTGTAAATGCGGCGCATCCAGGGTGGCGAAGCTGCGGCGCACAATAACTGGCGCATCCCTGCTAATATGCAGGGATGCGCCAGTTATTGTAAATCTCCCCAATGGATTTAGGCCCAGGTCTCTCACTGGGGGTGAGAGTTTGAAATTGTTCAGCATTCCGTCCATCGATTGTTCTTTTTGCATTTATCACCCCAAGTGGGACGGGTGTGCTTAGATGTGTGTCCATTGCTCATCATGGCACTGGATTTGAGCTTCCTGGCTCATATGGGGTGACACCTCGAAACCAGTCCTAGGATGTTTGTTTCTGGTCCAGGGAGGACCTGGACTGGCAGTTCAGGCTGGATTGTTCCCTTGGGGAACAGGGTCAAGATTAATTTGCAGATGGCTGGGTCCAAACTGGAGAGTTGTGGTGAGCAAAAAAGCAATGGATTTCGGCGTATATCTCTGACTGGGGGTGAGTGTTTGACATTATTCAACATTCCATCCATTAATTTTAGCCATTAGGTGTCTGCAACCTGTCTCTAGGTCACATGACTAGGTGTAGTTGACAGTTGGGCTTTGTGTATTCCTCCTAGACAGCCACAAACCCTGGGGGGCTTAGATATGCCTGGATGGGCCTTCACTGGCAGGATGGGAGGGAGGAATGGGCCCAGTCCTACAAACACTTCAATATGCTGTGTCCACAGAAAAGGGCTGCATACGCCCTGTGGTTAGTTTGGAGCAACCAGGGCATCTGGGTACTACAAACGTCTGCCTTTAGAAGCTTTTCCGCACTTCAAAGGCACAACTGAGTATATATCTACTGGACCTCAGTCACCACCACTTCAGTAGTTTTCTTGACATGTGGATACTCTTTCAGTAAGAAGGACTGCTGTGTTGCTGAAAGGACTGCCACTCTGCTGGACTGCTGACCTGAAGGGACTGCTGCCCTGCTGTGCTGACTTGATGCCTGCTGCCCTCGTGCCTGGGTGAGAAGGACTGGACCTGTTTCTCTTGAACCCAGAGTGACTCCAAGGGCTAGTCGAGTGGCACCCTGATCTAAAGCTTCATGAACAGAACAGGCTTCCAATAGCCTTGCACCTACACTCTGCCATCTGTGAGTCTACCCTGCCAAGTGATGCCACCGCAATCCTGGAGCCTTGAAAGTGGGCTTAAGGTGCTCTGCTAGCGTCTGTGAATCCAGCAGAATGGACACATCTTCCCTGCTGCGTGGTGCAAACCCGGCAGAATCGATTCATTGCTACTGCTGCTGCATGGACTGGACCTGTCACAATGATCCGGATCACCACTGTAACCTCATTGGAACCACCACTGCATGACGCATCCTCGGTGCAGATCCTGCCATCCCTCATCTGCGGCAGAATTGACGATAACATCGTCTTCCTCATCGCTCTGACTGAGCGCCAAATCCTCAACGCCACACTTAGCATCACAATCCCCATTGATGGGAACCTCTACAACAATTCAGGCCTCGCATCGCAGACTCACAGCAGCTCAGAACCAAGGCATCGCTTCCTCAACGCGGATCCTCGCATAGCTCCCCAAACCAGGATTTTGGTATTTGTTAAGTGGGCTTGACTTGGTTTTTCTAGCCGGCCGGCTCTTCATCATGATGGGTCCGAACTAGTAACGTTGTCCTTTTCAGTCACGACCAGATCTCCAAAGTTGGTGCTTTGTGCTTTTTGGCACTATTTTTCCCTAAAAATTTTAAATTATATATCTCTTGATCTACTGATTGGATTGGATTTTTATTGTTTCGATCTTGTTGTATTTATTCAAAATTACTCTGTGCCAGGCTATCAGAAGATTGAGCAAAGGTTTATTTAGGGTTGGCTTGTGGCTCACCCTGACAGGTATTGTGGTTGTAGCTTGACCATGGCTCACACCCTCAGTCAACCAACAAGCCAATTTCTTATAACAGACCCTCTACACCATCTTTAGCAGGTCAAGGCCCCTTTACAACTCCCTACGGTTACAACTTCGACATTGACCACCTGGTATGGAGCCCTGAGAGTAACCAGATGAAATCACAAGCTGAGAGGCTGTTCCTAGACCCTTTGGGCCTCTTCCCCGCTATTATTAGGAAGGCAGAATAAACATTAGGCTTATCTTTTAAACTTAGTTATTGCCTATGCCCCATTTGCCAGAACCCCTTCTTCCCTTTAATAAGGCCCATCTGAACCTAGTTCTTGCCACCTGGTCTGAACCCTCATCCACCAATAGAACGATAGCCAGTAGACATTGGCCAGCACCAGGTGACCCACAATTTCTATCTGAACATTCTTCCCCTATAAGCTGCTCTTTCAAATTTTCTTTAGGCACTTTCCCCTCAGCTCCAGGCGACAGGGAATCAAAAAGGCTTGAGGCATGGTCCTGGAAAATGTGTTTTCTGCTGGAAGTCTAACCCTTGAGGCTGTCAGTACCACTTGCCTCCTCGGCAGGCATGTCCATACTTTATGGGACAAGCCAAGTATTACTGTGCTCAAATAGCCAGATGAACTTTAGATGCACTTCTTGGACCTCGTGCGCAATGGTCATGCAGGTTTGCGGCATATCATCCAGTATCTTCTCTATATTGTGGACTCCGTATCTACTGTTCATAGAGGCAGTACTGGACACCACCTTGTTGTGAGAATTCCCACCTCCACAGAGAGTATAGGACATACAGGCACTGTTGCCATGTTTTCTGGAAACTGCTCATGTTGCAGTCCTGTTTGTCCTCCTGCTATGGCTGCTGACTTCTTGCATCTTGCTTCTTGCTGACTCACAAGCCCTTTGTAACACCAAGTCCCTCCATTGGTGCCTCCGCAGGTAGTGGTTCCAACGCGGTGGAGATCTGTCAGACTCTGTAACGATCACCCAGGACAATGTAGTGGAACTTGCCTGGTGGGGTGTGGAGAGGAAACTAGCCTATGTGATGTCCTTCAATCCCCCCAACCAGAGTGAAATAGTAACAGATGCTTTCACTTATCGGTGGGGATTTTATATGGAGGAACTGGAGCTCACAAGCCTATGGTCACCAGTAGTTGAACATAAATCTGCTCGAACTGAGGGTGATTTGCCTAGGGCACAAGGCATTCCTCGTTTCCCTTCACGGCAAAGGAGCCTAGATCTTGAAATACAATATGATTTTGGTATGATATATTAACTATCAAGGGGGAGAGGATCCTCAGCCTCTCTGTCTGGAGTTTCTTGCACTCTGGTCTAGGCGCACCTACATGGACTGTGAATGGTGGTGAATGATCTTGCTTCCTCTATGAACACCACAACAATGATCTAAGTTGGCATCATCTTGCCAATCACAAGCGGCATCTTCATCCGGAAGTTTTAACGCCTTAACCGTGGCGGTTTTTCCGCCGCAGTGCGGGCGTTCTAAAGGGTGGGCGGGCTGCGTCGGCCGTTGGTCATGCGCAGCACTGGGGAGGGAGTGCTCAATGGGGCGCCCACCATGTGGATGTCTTTGCCACTCATTCCAATTCTCATTGTCTGAAGTTCTGTGTCCTCCAGAATCCAAAACTGTGACCGCACATGAACTGAGGCTTTTTAGAACATACATCAAGACAGAAAGAAAAAGGGAGCAGATTTAATATTTTTTGCGCAGCAACTAAAGTTGCTGCACTATGTCGCACACTGGTAAGAAACAGCGGAGAGGCATTTATTAACAAGCATTGCCAAAGCAAATATGTCTCGCTTTATTGACCTATTTGCTTTGCAGTATGGGCGAAAGAAAGCCATAATGATGCAGATCCAAGAGGGTGGATGTCATTTAGATCGATACATTTTTGTTAAAATGCTGTTTATTTGCCTGAAAGCGCTTTTCAGATTGTGGTGCAGGCCAGCAGCAAATGGCAACTGTTATCCCACCCAAAAAAATAATAATATTTAAATGACTGTAAGGGGTGGGGGAGCAATGCAGGAGTGGGAAGCAACAGTGAGTGGGCCTGGAAGGTGCAAGAGAGCAATATAGGTCTCCGGAGGCCTTTCTTTATAAGGCAGAGTGGGCCAGCAGCAAATGGCAGCCGCTGAGCCTCCCTGCATCACCAAAAAAGTGACATAAATAAAATTAAAGAATTTATTTAAAGGACCACGAGGCATATGGGAGCAACGGAGGATTGGGTGAGGGACAGGTGCATTGGAAACCATACAGGGGCAGGTAATTGGCGGGTGCTAGGAAGCCCACTAGAGCAAGCAAGACAGAAATGGTTACTTACTTGAAGTCCTGTTTATGCATCGTAGGAATCTTCCTTGAAGTCATAAACATTAGTATAGCCCCCTGGTGATTTTGTGGACCCCAGAACACTTCATCTTAATATATTTGTCCACAGAATTATACACTCAGGGCCCAATTGTCTATGTACCAATTTAATAAGCAGAACTCTTCAAAAGCCTATCCAAGCAAAATCTTTTCTTATTGTAGACTACCAGACATCTGAAAAGACTAATTCAAGACTGTACTGTTGCACATGAGGTGCAACATGCTGCAAACCTAACTACCATTGAGGGAAAAGTGCAGTCTGATAGGTATATATATTGAAAAATGACTCCTGTCTCTTCACAGCTACATGAACTTCCACTACCCATGAGTCAGTTCATTTTTTTTGAGCGAGAGATAGAGGGAAAGGAGATGGTGCTAAACCATTGCTGTTTTGAATACCCAAGATAAGTATAGCTTGCGAAGCGGGCAATTCCTTTATGATTTAAATGAAAATTCCTATGATTGAGGTTAACAGGACAGTATGTTGCCTAATTAAGAGTAATATATGACAAACTACAAGATTTCTTAAAGTGGCTTGCACACTTTACAGTCGACCTTGGTATCTGAATCTAGACAGTAATGTCTATTGAATTTCTGCACTGGTCTCCCTCCCTCCACTTGGATGCTATAGAAATGTCTGCAAGTGGTACGTTCCTAGGCCAAGCTATGGTGGCCTGCTAACCCCTACTGGAATGAACTCACGGTCTTCCTTAGAGAGGTTCCTCCACAAAGATATGCATGCCACAATTCAGCAGGCAATAGACTGTTTGGATATGGCTACGCCTTGTTGAATATAGCCTTAATTATCAAACAACTGGTTAGATTTCCCAAGTGACTTTGGCCGATTTTCCTTTTGGCAGACCGGGTACTCCATCATAAACATTATAGAGTACTTCATGTGCTAAACCCTCAGTCCTCCCACCCTACAGAGAGTTGTGCAGCACCATCAGCTTTCTGTTGGTGGTACCCAAGTCAGATCTGTCGACAGAAAGCTTACTCCAATGGCCGTCAGAGTAATGACATCACACTGCCTGCCCTTTTTAGGGTGGACTGTCTGGTGTCCTTTTTTCTGTTCATCATTGCAATGGAAAATCTAATAGTGATATGCAAGCAAACTCTTGACTCAAAATGTTGACACCCCAAAATGTACCTAATTCGGTTCTCCCACAGTTTAATGGATTGGAGACAGTGTTAAACATCAATTTCATAAGGCAATGTGTCCACGTGTTCAGGCAACTCCCCAACCATTAATTAGCAGAGCAAATACAGCTCATAAAATAATGGGGTCCACTCAATCATTGAGTTCTAGATCAATTACAAAATAAAAGGGTTTCAATACAAAAATTCAAAATAAGCCCTACAGCGTCAATACGATGAAGGCTCCAAGATGAAAAGTTAAATAGAGTGCATAAGGAACACAAAAAGATTCCAATATTAATGGGCTGAAAAATGATAAGAAAATTAGGCAGCATCCCTAGCGGCATAGGAAAGCTTGAAAAAATCTGTGACTCATCCCTAAAATCAAGGGGTTCTTATATAAAATTCTTGCTTAACAAATGAGAGAAACTGAAAAACCATCACAGTGTGAGCAAAAGTATCATCCATTTGTAAATCAGAACACAACAAAAATATGCGTCATTGCCTAAAGACTTAAGCACCATATTATTTCTAAAAACACATATTCAACACCCTCTATGCTAATGCCATCCAGAGATGTTCGAACAAATATGACAAATTGAACAATAAAAACGTTCAGCGAATGAATAGACTAGCGATCACAGCAGAAGGCAGTGAAAGGGACCCTGGCAAATGTTACAACTTGTAAAACAGGGAAAAGTTAATTGAAAGCAATGGTATCATAATAGTGGAAATAAACTATTACATATCAGCTTGACTGCGCTCTTCAGAACCTGTGGGTAGAAGATGTGCACAGGGGGAGGAGGGTACAGGAGTGAGTGACAGAGATTGCAACCAACTTGTTTAAAATTGATATTTACACAGACGTAGTATAACTAAAACCTAAAACACATTAATAACTTCACTTCTATACAGCATATGAAATTCTTTTCAAGTGTGACTATATTAATTTGGTCTATATATGTAAGATCGTATGTAAAATTGCATTTATACGTCATTAATAGTGCACAAAAAAAATCTAAACTATAAACAATATCACAGTGACAAAAAGAAAAATTAAAATAACCCACAAACAATGGGAAAAAAGAGAGAGTGGGTACATTATTTGCTTGCTTTTCAAAAAAAACCTCCCGAATTAGGAGTTTCTTTTTGAAAAACAAAATGTTGGGTGGAACTGAAGGCGTCAAAAGTAAAGGTGGTTGCTTTGAAGGTACAGATATCACTGCTGAACCAGCAAGGATCTCTAAATATGGTGGTTCTCTGTCCCTCAGGGTGGTGGACGTACTGTCCTTCTCCACTATGATGGCCAGAGGTAAAACTTTTCAGGCCCTTAGTTTTGTTTAAATGAAAACAAAGTACTCTTCTTACATCTAAATAATGCAGGGAATGTTCTACTGGTGTTGGTTGATTGGAAAAAGACAGACAAGGTGATGGTGTTCTGATCAGAGGGAAGATCTTCAAGCTCCATGAAATCCTTGATTAGTAGAGGCTTGAAGAAGGACACTTAATTTGGAGCATTTCTATATGATCTAATTGCAGCAAGGTACAATTTAATAGACTAAAGTTGCAGTTTTGTATTAAGCCAAGATGATTAGGTCATGTCATTTATTTAGGCTCCAAATTCAGAATCTTTTCTGTTTTAGGACAAAGCGTGTCCTGGTGGATAGCCGCTAGGCCTCCTTCAGAATTTCCATAGCTGCTGTTGGAAAGTGCAAGTGCCCATACTGTCTGATCTCAAAAGCCGTTTTATCAAATTCAGTGATGCAAAGTTTGGATATTGGATTTGCCTCTGTAGTCTGATTAGCAGGGTTAGCCTGTATGGCAGCCTCTACTGCAGCCTGATGGATATTTACAGCAGGCCGAGATACAACCATTGCTTTGGCCAGTCTGGCGCTAATAGAATCATCTTTTCCTGAGATCTGCTTGGTTTCAACACCAGTTGAAATGAGTGGAATTGGTGGAAATGCATATAGTAATGTCCTTCAAAACTTCTCAAAAGGGCATTGCCCACGGAACCTGCCTCCTGAACTTTGAAATCAAACTCTCAATGTTTAATTTTTTTAAATTGTTGTGAAGAGGTTGTACAGAGGTTTAGAGATGGAGTTTCCCCACTCATGAAGATATTTTGCATGTCTTCATAACAGAGAAGCCACTTGTGGTTTTCCTCCTGGTAGCAACAGAGAAGCAACTGAGAAAGTCTGCTTGCTGGTTGTGCACTGCATTCAGGGTGCGATCTTTGGTTATCGCCCACAGCCAGTTTCCTGTGCTTTCAATGACAGTGGTCTCAACCTTGTGCCTCTCTGCTTAATATGACAGTGCATGGGCATGATACTGTCTGCCTGACTCAAGCTTGTTATAGAATCTGGTTTCTAGTCAGGATTCATAAATTCTGAGTCCTGCTGAGGTGGTCTATATTTCTTGAGGAGGCATTTGCCACGTTGGCTGTTGCTGGAATGATAATTTCTCCTTTGCAATCTCAAGAAGATTTGGCACTAAGAGTAAACTAAGTCTTGGTGTTGCTCTTGGTTGGAGAGTCTCGAATATAATTAAGACTATAGGTTGTGAAGCCTCTAGTGGTATGTTCAGTTTTGTGTACCCCATTGAGCATGTCTTGGAGGGTGTTAATGTCATCCAATGGCAAAAATCGAAGAGTTGCAGCAGGAGATGTTGGGTGTACAATATTAGAGTCATTCGCAACTGATAGTGAATGTGATTGAGACAATGAAGAGTGTCTGTGGCTATAGGGCCTTTCCGGGAAGTGTGGAGACTTTGCTGTTCCATGAGGAGCGTTTGGTGCAGGAGACTTAATTGAAGATTTTATTGGAGACTGTTGCTTAGGCAGATCTTTATACTTTCTGGGTGAACACAGGGAAGTAGGTCGTGACTATCATTGGTGGTGAAGGCTAGTTTCAAGGGCACCTGGAGAGTGTCCTCGGAAGAAATGACAAACCTTGTAAAGTGGTCTGGTTCTTGAGACAGAGGCTTGAATATCCTTCCTGGTGCAGATAACACTGGCGACGTTGAACACTTAGACGTAGATCTTGGCTATGTAAAGAAATAGCGTGATTGTGAGTCAAGCCTTAGGGGGTCTAGAGGTAACATGAAGTGGCCTAATTGCGCTGATGAAGAAGGAGATGTCATCTTGTCCTTGGTTTGCTTTGATGTCATGGGCCAAGGCAAAGCTGTCCGTTCGGTTGACTGTGATGGTGAATGCACTATTGATGTACGTGACCTCTTTGACGACGAGGGAGAGTGGGTTGCTGTTGTTCTGGAATGCCTTAACACTAAAGACTTAGATGACGTTTGATTTTGTCAGTGTGTTGGCATCCACGTTGAGCCTACCTACGAGGGCTCACAAGTTCAGGCTGAAGGCTTTCACATCAGCGTTGTAATCTTTGATGAAGACTTGTAATGTCTATGAGAATGATGGTGTCTATGCCTCTATTTCTAGTTACTCAACATTCTTTCTCTAGATCTCCCTCTGTGGGAGTCTTGACTAGTAGCTAAATCCTTATTTGAGGCAGGTAAGATAGAGGACTCCTCAGCTTTCTTCTTTTTCTTTCTTTTGTCTACAGGTCTTGTGTCCTGCAATTTGCCTCTGAGCGTGCTGCCTTTTTGGTCCTGCAATGCCCTTTTTGACATTTTCAGGCTGAATTTGTCATCTTCTGAACGCGTAGGTGAAGACACACCACAAAAACCTTGTGTGGGTTTAAAACAACCTTATGTCTCCCACCAGAGGAGTATTTGTTTACTGCTTAAAGCCCTGTTAATGGAGTTCCGGGCATTAGGCTGAATATCACTTAAAAAAGTGATTGGTTCTCCTTCACAAGAAACAGGATCAGAAGAGTGTCTGTGTCACTAATGTTACTCAATGTCTGAAGCGAATCACACCACCTAGTTTGAAAATTCCACTGTCTCTCTTCCTGGTCTGTGAACATGTACAATGCACATGACGTTTTGTCCCACTTAATTAGGGTCTCGTAGAATTCGTGGAGCCATTAGTCCATTTTTGGGTGGTGGATAAGAACACTAGGCTGCCTCAAAACACCTGCTAGAAAGGAGCTGAACGGAACTGATTGTCTTAATGGGTGAAACAGTTCTCAATATGTGTACATTTCCTATCACAAAGATTTGAGGCAATGCACATAATGGGGGGAAGGAATGTGATCTGGTGGACAATATTACAATAAAACAATTCTTCTAAGGAGCATCATGCGGTAGAGCAGGAAAAATCAGCTTAACAATCTAATGACAAAGCTGATCACTTGTTTTAGGCCTAAACATAAAAAGTGGACTTTTAAAATGTCACATAGACTAAGGTGATGAAAACACGAGGATTTTTTATTTGCAATGTCAGGCTTTACCTAGACCTTTCCCTTAATAAATAATGGGGTATATTACCAAGGGCCCTTTTCGCCGCTTTAGCTGGACTTTTTCCCGCTACAGCTGCGATAATTTGATCGCCCTATTACCAAGCTGTCGCTAGCACCAGTTAGCGACAGCTAATAGGCGATATCGAGCATCTTGGGGCCCGTTTTGCATGTCAGCGATATTTATCTCTAATGACATGCAAAGTGGGCGTGCCAAGATGTTAGCGACTGAAAACAGTCGCTAACATCGCTATCTCCTATTACCTACAAAGGCATAGTTTTGGAAATATTCGCGCTAAGCGCGAATATCTCCAAAAGCTAACATCTGCCCAGAGGTGATATGGGAGGTGGATAACATGGCTAAGAGCATTGCCACGATAATGTGTGAATATCGCTGTGTTTACAGTGATATTCACGCATTTCGAATTTTTATCGTTTCTGAGATAAACCTTGATGATAGCAAGGTATCTGAGCGATAAAAATCGTCGTAGCGCGGCGATAAAATTATTCCGGCTAACCCTGCTCAGCGATAAATATCGCTATTGCTAGGTAATATGCCCCAATGTTCTTTAAGAGATGCTGAAACATGCACAATTATATTTGATAGTTTGATCTTAAAGCAACTGGCTTAGATTTTGTCTTAACTGTATAATGTGCTTTTATATTAAAGTTGCAAAAAGTAAACATGTGCAGAAATAACGTGCAGTTTGTATTAAAATAATATGACTCTTTTAGGTGCAGAAAACATAGTACTTGTTAATGTAAATCTTGAATGACGTAGACAGCTTGCTAAAATAATGGTTTGGCTAGAAAAAGTGCAAGGACGGCACGCTTGAAACAGCTGACCTCAGCTTGGCTTTCAGATAACATAGGATTGTATGCTTCAAAAAAATTTACTGCTTTTGGCCGCCATAAGTGTGGCAGGGTATGCTCAGACGTGAGTCCCTTGCCAGCCGCGGGCCGTGGAGGGAGTTACGGTGGGGCAGGGAGGCGGGGAGGGGGAGGGGCAGGGTGGAGGGACCTAAAAACCGGCATATGGATAATTGCAGGTAAGTACACAATTTAATTAATAAAACGAAATTCGTAGCGCGCACAGCATCGCATTTTGCGATGCAGTGCAAGCTACGAAATTCGTTTTAATAATTAAATTGTGTACTTACCTGCAATTATCCATATGCCGGTTTTTAGGTCCCTCCACCCTGCCCCTCCCCCTCCCCGCCTCCCTGCCCCACCGTAACTCCCACCACGGCCCGCGGCTGTCCCTTGCTCACTTTGCCACTGGATTCAAGCAAGCCGGGCTGAAGACGGCTGGAATGCCAGAAACCGGTCCTCGGAAGCTTGTATCCGGTCCAGGGAAGACATGGCTTAGCAGTTCGGGCTGGACTGTTCCCATGAGGCACAGGGTCAGACTGATTTGCATATAGCCGTGTCTGAACTGGGGTGGCAGAGTGGGCTAAAGAACGGTGATGGATTAAACCCTGATCTTTTGACTGGGTGTGAGTGTTTGATTGATTCAGATGCTCCGTCCATCACCACCCCCTTTTGTACCGCTTTTGGCCGCCATAAGTGTGGCAGGGTATGCTCAGACGTGAGTCCCTTGCTCACTTTGCCACTGGATTCAAGCAAGCCGGGCTGAAGACGGCTGGAATGCCAGAAACCGGTCCTCGGAAGCTTGTATCCGGTCCAGGGAAGACATGGCTTGGCAGTTCGGGCTGGACTGTTCCCATGAGGCACAGGGTCAGACTGATTTGCATATAGCCGTGTCTGAACTGGGGTGGCAGAGTGGGCTAAAGAACGTTGATGGATTAAACCCTGATCTTTTGACTGGGTGTGAGTGTTTGATTGATTCAGATGCTCCGTCCATCACCACCCCCTTTTGTACCACATCAAAAAATTACAGCATGTAACTCTGAACTTTCCTCACTGAGATCGCATAATTTGATGTTGCTGAATGTTATCTGTTCCCATAGAAAGCCCTTCATAACCGAATAAGGGGCTTATTTATGAGCCCCTGAGACACTTTTGCACCACCGCTGCGTCACTTTTAGTGACGCAGCAGTGGCTTACATAATGTGCCATGTTGCGCCATATTTACGAAGTGACGCATCTAGGAAGATGCGGCAATTTGCAAACACCTGTGCTACATTATACCTGCGTCAGGTATAATGAATGCAGGGCATAACCCCACAAGAAACGGTCGTAGGAGTGGTGCAGTGAAATCTATAAGATTTCACTACGCCACTTCTAGGACGCCAATGCCTCAAAACCTTAAGCCTGCCTCATGGCAGGTGTAAGGGTGACATAGGCCCTTGCCCATGGGGCATGCCCCATGGGAAGGGAACATTGCTGGAGTTGCGACACGCTTCCGACACTACTCCAGCAATGCAATGCTTTTGCGCCAACAGATACGTCAGTAATACTGACGTACATATCACACCTTGCGACATGATGTGTCATGCAGTAAATATGATGCATCCTAAATGTCGCAAGGAGGGGGCACTGAGAAGTGTCACATCACTGCTTCCAGACAGCGATGTGACACTTTTCATAAATCCGGCCCTAAAGCTTTATTTTACTTGCAAAGAAAAGCAGAAAACACTGATTCTTTTAAAAAATGTCATGTTATGTTCTAATAAATTTCATGTTTAATAATCTTTTCTTGCAGCTAATGTAATGATTTTACACAGATTATTTGTTTAGTTATAATACATTTTTGCTTTATTAGAAGGTTAGGGAAGGGAATCCATGGAAAATAAAGGCTCAAGCTAAGAAATGTGCCATGCGGAGTAGAATTATTGTTGCAATGTAGAAGAAAGCTTACTCAGATGATAGAAGTTGTGTGCGAAATGGAAGAGAAATTTGCCCTCTTGAAGAATGCTGAATTCTTATTGGCTGAAGAACATGCCACATGTTTTGCAACATGAATTACTATCTTATTAAAGTGCTCCTAGTTTAGGAGTTTACAAGAGAGCAGAAGAAGAGGGGGAGTATGGGGCAGCAGCTCATGAGAGCAGAGCACAGGAGCAGCAGAGCAGGACAGAGAAGGGACAGGGGAGAGGAGAACAGGCTGAGCCCTTTTGAAATTAAACACGAGGCTTATTTGCTCTATGCTTTAGTTCTCTTTCTGGGAGGTTCATGCTCTCGTCTCACTCTTGCCTTTCACTTTTGAACTCTTCATGGGTTCTCACTGACTCTATGTTCTCCCCATTCATAGAATTGGGAAGGTTTCCTTTATGGGATGCACTGAATGTATTATTTTAATATGATCTGCTCTATCCATATTTCTTATTATCAATTCTGTAACCTGATTGATATCAGACTAACGAATAAAGAATCAGAAATAACTAAACTTTTCATTAAAAAATAAAACCCTTCAAAACTACTTGACTTAAATTTGGAATTGCATTTGAGATTTGTTGGTTATGATTAAATAGATTTTTTGACCAAAATACGGTGGCAAAGATCCATTTGCTTCAAGAAGAACATAGCACAGAGTTAGGGTCCACTTTGTAAGTTACAGGTAGAACTGATGAAATTCATTTGATTTCTGTGATCACAATGTGATGAAGACAGGCCAAGAGACTCTCAAAGAATGATAACAATAGATCGCCATATGTATGTCGATGGACGTTGGTGTATAACCCATTATAAATTCCCATCACATTCAAATCCCACTCACAATATCCCATCTCCTCCAAAATCACAAAGAGTCATCATAGTAATGCTGTTGGAGATACTAGGGAGGAAACCAGGAAGCCTCATCCTTTAACCATCTAATGCTCTAATAATGTATTTGTGCAAACACAAGCTTCCTGTCATAGGGACGTACACACTTTTAGAATGGTGTGATGGAAACTGGGAGCACAAGGAAAAGGCCTGAGCCATGCCCTATTTCAGGTTTGGCAGGTGGGGAATGTCCCACAAGCCTCCAATTCTTTTATAGGTACACCCATGCTAGTCGATAGAGGCTTAAACATCCTTGAACTGTTTGTTACCTGTGTCCCAGATAAATGTATTCATTAATCTGCTCGCAAGAGTTTCAAATTGAAAAGGAGGACAACATTAGAATTGGAAAACGGGCAAAGTAGCCCCAGTACTCTTCGTTCATAGACTCCTTTCCATTGCCAGTGACCTTCACCAGCCTGACTCAGTGACCACTATAGTAGTAGTACCACGTGATGTTCTGTTAGTTGAACTGAAGCACCTTCAGTGCAGTGTGTGGGTGGAAGAATGACAAGGTTAGAGGTGTACTTGAGATAAACTATGGGTGATGTCATATGTGACAAGGCCACAGGAGTACCTGGGGTTGAGTTTGTTCAGGACCATGAGGTGCACTATGTGCTAGGGACAAATGACAAACCCAGAGTGTAGTGATGAGTGTTCACAGGCAGTGGCTGAGCAGGTGGTGGAAAATACATTACAATACATAAGTAGGATACTACACAGAACTGCGCCTGAGTTGTACTATATGCAGGGATATTGGCATCTTTGTGCTGCGGAGCATGTATGGCATTGCCAGAGATGTACCACTTGCACTATGTGCGGTGATATAAATAGAAATGTATGTAATGCGTCTTTCCTAAGTGCAATAGCAGTGGCATGAGTGGCATGGCCAGAGATGCACTTGAGGCAGGATATGTGCAGGGACAACTTGTGGAGAGGTCAGTGAAATGCCTAAGATGCTCCATGTGTGGGGCACGAGTAATAAAGCCAGGATGCGCCCAAGAAGGTATATGCCTAGGTACTTGATGACAAGGCTAGAGAGGCACCTGCTATGGACTGCATGCACCATATACCGGGCATGTGTGGCAAGGCCAGAGATGCACCTGAGGTCCACTGTGTGCCGAGGTATGTCCAGTTACTGGAGTGGTAAGGTCAGGGATGCACCAGAGGTGCACTGTGTGCAGAGGTATGTCCAGTTACATGAGTGGTAAGGCCAGAGATGCACCAGAGCTGCACTATGTGCAGAGGTATGTCCAGTTACTGGATTGGTAAGGTCAGAGATGCACCAGAGGTGCACTCTGCAGAGGTATATCCAGTTACTGTAGTGGCAAGTTCTGGGAAGCACCAGAGGTGCACTGTGTGCAGAGGTATCTCCAGTTACTGGATTGGTAAGGCCAGAGATGCACCAGAGGTGCACTGTGTGCAGAGGTTTGTCCAGTTACATGAGTGATAAGGTCAGAGATGCACCAGAGGTGCACAATGTTGCAGAGGTATGTTTAGTGGTATGAGTTGTAAGGTCAGAAATGCACCAGAGGTGCACTATGTGTAGATGTATGCCCAGTTACTGGAGTGGTAAGGTCACAGATGTACCAGCGGTGCACTGTGTGCAGAGGTATGTCCAGTTACATCAGTAGTAAGGTTACAGATGTACCAGAGGTGCACTGTGTGCAGAGGTATGTCCAGTTACATCAGTAGTAAGGTCAGAGATGTACCTGAGGTGCACTATGTGCTGTGGCTTAATAGGCATGGCCAAAGACGCCTTTGAAGCTTGCTGTCTGTGGGGACCTGAGCGGCAAGGGCAGTGTGGAGAAGTGTGGCTCACTGGTTAGAAGCAGCAGACCCTGAAGCAGAGGTCGGCCCGGGACCAGGGTTCAATTCCCGTCGTGGCAGGGTCTTGGGTCAATGTTCGCGGACTCGATAATTCTCGCTTAGGTGCCTAAGCTAACTATGGGCCCCACTCTGCAACTCTGGGCAATAGCTTGCCTAATCTCCACAACGGCCCCATCAGCGCCGGTGATGCCTGGCTTCACCTTGGGGGTCCCAGAAGGGACCATCTCACAGGGAAAGCCAGGACGGGTTCCCCAGCGGTATACAGCGCCAGGACACTCCGAGATGGAGTAACAGTGCGCTTTACAAGTATACATTTACATAGTGATGCATCTTAGGAGGGCTATGCATGCAGACATGATGACAAGGCCCACATAGAAAGAGGAAAAAGCCTCTTGTGATCGTTTTTGAGCAGGGAGGTTTTCCTTCATGAACAAAAATAATCATCCCAGCATAGGAAGCACTCTTGCACCATGGTGCGCCCATTGTGCGCCGGAGCAGGGGAAAAGGACAGAAATTCGCCCGTTCGAACACGGCGCACTCCTGCTCTTTTCTTTAACCATGGCGCAGCACAGAAGCAAAGCCTGCTGCGCTGCCCTACGGCAAAAAAAAACATAAATGAAGGCCCCTAGGGCTTTTTCAGCACTTGACTGAACACATTTCCCATTAGCAGTTAACCGATTTGCTACAGGTGAAAAACTTATCTTTTTCTACACTTACAAGCAGAAGCCAATGCACACATTTTATCACATTTGGCTCAGTTTAGGCAGTCAAGGATTCTGACGGAAAGTGGATATGTGCGTGAGAGGAAAATCTGTTACTACCAACTTGAGCAACCACAAAATCTGAAGGAAAGAAAACCCTGCCACGAGGCATGATCATCAAAGTTTACAGTACATTTTCACCACTCAAGGTAGAGCAGCTCGGTTGACACATGCTCAGCCAGAATACACTGCTGGTTTGAGTTTAGGAAAAAGCTCATTGAAAACTTTGCTCTGATGAATACCACAAATTCCGAAGCACTGTAATTAAGTTAAATAAATGTGACATTCTAACAAGCAGTTTGCAGAAACCTTAGCTCTACTGAATGATTGTGTTTACTTTCAGTCAAACTCAAACTACAAGAAAAAAATACTAATGTCTAAAATTGGATGGCGGGTGCTGTTTTGCAGGATGAAATCTCAAAAGCCCAATTTTTATTTAGCTATGAATTATAAACACTTTTTACAATAAATGTCATCGAAATGCTCTCCATATTAGCGGAAAGAGAGAGCAGCCAAATTGTTGAAGCAAAATACGTGAGTTATAAACATGTATAAGGGTGTCTGAAGTGCATTATTATAAAGTGGTACCGTTTTAATCAGTTTATTGTGTTTATCCGTGTGTCTCTGGGAAGTAGAAACAAAAGATTTCTTGGTGCACGACCACATGTAGGGCCTTATTTACAAGGAATTAACGCAGCGCGTGCCGCAAGTCATGTGGCTGCGCCGCTCTGCGTTAATTCAGAAGCATAGGGATGCATCATATCTACAACACTATGACGGATCCCTTTCCTCTCCCCTGTGCTGCCGCACAACTAGCTGCCATGTATCGATGCAGGCACCCTTGCACCATGGTGCAAGGGTGCCTGCGTTGAGGGGAACTATTGTTTATGTGCAGGAGGGTGTCCCTTCCCGACATAAACAATCTGAAATGGAATTTTGAAACTTCTATATGTGCTGCTTAATGCAGTGCACATAGAAGTTGTAAAACATCAGTTTTTTTAATGATTATTTATGTGCAGGAAGGGGCGGAATGCAGAATGCAGCACGCATAGAAAGAAGACAAAAATTAAGAGAAATGAAACCACTTCTCCTTGTTGCACCTCCCAGGGAAGGCGTAGCATTTCCAGGTTTAGTATTTCTCACAAATCTGGAACTGTGGCAGAAGCTATGGTTGTTGTTTGGTAACACCCACAGCAACACCCATGGCACGCCCCTTTCACGTAGTGTTGCGAGTGAAAGGGACCATATTTACAAGGACATGAAAAGTCACGCAGAGTGACTTTATGTGTCCTTATAAATATGGGCCACAAAATGTAACTCATCATGGGCGCAAGGAGTTTGTAAATAAGACCCTCATTTATTTTACAAACGGGAAAGAGACCGCTGGCCACATCCCTGATCTGTCCCTAAGTTTTAACGCAGTAGTCGACTAACTAAAATGGTAGCCTTTTTTATATCAGGGTATCCATCTTAAATTACCCCTTGAAATATGAGACTGTATAAATATTTGTTAATCCTATTTTAAAAGGCAAGTTTCTGAATGTTACTTAGATACAGAAGAAGTAAAAACAAGAAAATAGAAGGAATGCAAAAAATTGTAGGATGTTGATTCTTTTAGTTAATGTGGGAGGCTATTGTAGAGCACTACAACTCGTGTACTTCTGTGTACCATATGAGATCATATGATATTCTTTCAACATTACTTATGTTCTAATTGGAGCAAGATCAAAACTTATTTACATATGTCTGGGTCTAATCTGAGGTGGCTTAGTGGGCAAAAACAATGGGTTGGAATACAATCTTGAGCGATTATTGCCAGTGGTTAGACTTCTTG
This sequence comes from Lissotriton helveticus, assembly GCF_964261635.1. Lineage (NCBI taxonomy): Eukaryota > Metazoa > Chordata > Amphibia > Caudata > Salamandridae > Lissotriton > Lissotriton helveticus. The sequence continues at coordinate 360,693,858 of NC_136065.1, read as the reverse complement.
CAAGCATTCCTCCCATCACCATTTGTGTGTTTGATGTTGCGCCCCGATTGGCAAAGGGTAGCCCAGACATGAGTCCCTTTCTCCCTCTTTTGCAGGATCCACGCTATATATGACTGGAGAGGCCCAAGCAGGCCGAAACCGATCTTGGGTTGCCTGTTGTCCAGGTCAAGAGGACCTAGCATGACAGTTTTGGAAGGACTGTTCCTATTGCAGCAGAGCCAAGACTGATTTGAATATAGTTGGGTCTAATCTGAGATGGCAGGGTGGGTAAAAGAACGATAAGCGTTACTCTATTTACCTTGTGTGTGCTTGGGGAGTGCTAGGATGCCAGAGTCTAGTGAGAATACAACCCACTCTGTCTCGCAAGAGGTCTAGTTCATAGCGGCATCCTTCGTATTTCCTCAGACTTTATTTATATTTAAAGAAGGGCCTCCTCCTGTCTCTGTAGAAACCACAACTCAGTAACAAACATGATAATAAAGTCTTCCACCCATTTGGGTATGTGCCATTACTATTCTGAAACTCACTCCTTGATCAGAACATGCCCAGTGGACCATGGTGCTGGCTCCCGGGTGTGTGAATTTATCTACAGAACTAGCCCTAATCCTTCTACATTGTGGGTTATGTAATAAACATACATCCCTCACTTGGGGAAAACACAGACATTACTTGCAGCCTGGCTCTAGAGGCCGCCTGACTCTCGGGAATGAGGCTTCATAGGGGATGGCTCATCAGGTGCTCATGGACTGGAGCACCTCCAACCTATCTGCCATATCTAGGGTGTCCTCCCACCCACCCTAATGAGCAGATTATTTACTAAGGGCCTGATGTAGGTGGCCCATTACCGGTCAGTAAACCTGAAATTCGGTAAATTTCAGGCTTACCGACCGGTATTGAGCCATTTCTGATGTAGGGGATGATTCGGTAAATACCGAATCGGTATTTACCGATTCGGTATTTACCAAATTATTATTTACCGAATCGGTAAATGGCATGTAGGAAGCACTTTTAAGAGTGCTTATGTGCTGTAAGGATTCTTTATTTACCACCAACTTTTAGTTTGTGGTAAATACCGAATACCTTTGAAAATGCAAATCTGTGCATTTTCAACAGTGCCATGTGGCAGACATCCAGCGATGGATGAACCTACATAAATGAACCTGTCCCTGGATGGTTCTAGGAGATCTGTCTTCTGGTTGATACAGTCAGCTGGCCCATCCAGCACTAAGGTCATCAAAGATCCAATCCAGTTTCTCGAGGAAGCATTCCCATCAGTGGCGGCACCTCCACTATGGCGGAAGAGCATCGCCCCACTGCTTTTAAGCAGTGCCCTGCACAGGAAACATAAAATGATATTAACTCAAAGTTATTATCACGTTATGTTTCCTGTTGCTGTGCAGGCAGAAGAGCAGGTGAAGCAGGGCAGGGGAGGAGTCGTTTGCCCACTCCTAAGTGTGCAATGACTGTTTGGTCAGCCCTCTTATACCACCCAACCCAGTCATGCACACTTTCCACGTTCTCCATGCAAGCTGCATTGCAGCCTGCTTGGAGAACAAGCCCAGGCTCCTATTCCCTGGTAGAGTGTCGAACCAGGACACTCAAAACCAATCACAACGCTACATTGCAGCATTTTAATTGGTCAGGGAAGCCTTTTCTGTGCTTCCTGTGCCTCGGAGAGCAGGAGCTGAGATGTGTGACAGGTGCTGCAAGGTAAGTGTTTCTTTTTTTTTACCACTCCCCCACTCCTCCTGGTGGACCTCGCAAGCGCACCCCACCACTGGCGAACCATGCTGCCCACCACTGCTTCCCATGATGCTATCTCTAGAAGAACAATCTTCCCTCATAACTTGACCTCACTCTTTGTTGCTCAGGTTTAGCGCCCTGCTCTGCAGATCGTTGCTACTCCTCGACTCCTCACAGTATCAAAACACTCAAATATTATGCGTACATTCTCAACTCAAATGTGCTCACCCACTCCTTGTGAATTACTCATCGGGTTGATCTCCTACAGATTTATTCATCACACCAGGCCCTGCCCTGCACGTGCAATGGACTCTGATCTTGGCACTCCAGGCCTCTACATCCCACTCTCCTTGGGCACCTTCATAAGGACTCATTAAGCTGGAGGCCTGGCACCCAAACACCCTCATATAGAGTACTCTAGAGAAGTGGGTCCGACTAGCTTATGCCCTCCTAATCGCACACAACACAATCAAAAACACACTCACAAGCGGATATTTACAACAAAATGTCAGAACGCGGTGTTACGTTAAAGTAGGTAACGCTATGCTTCAACATTTTTAAAATGCAGGGAAGCTCCATATTTACAAAAATACGGCGCATCCCTGTGTTTCATCTTGTGCTGGCGCGAATAAAGCTGCCTGGTGCCAACACAGGCACTCTTGTGCCATGTTGCAAGGGTGCCTGTGCTGCACATAAACAATCTTGAAAGGCGATTTGCTCTTTCTATGTATGCTGCATTTTGCAGCACCCATGGAAAGAACAAAAAACGAGAAATGAATAATTTCTCCTTGTATTGCCAGTATATGACCAGGTATTCCCTAAAAGTAACATTCTGTTGGTGATATCCTCTTGTAAATATGCCCCAAAGTTTCTTCTTCATATCCTTCCTACCGAACCAGGAAGACAGGTAACCTGTTCTAAGCATTCTGATTGGCTGATTCAGTCTAAAATTCAACGTGGACTTCTAATTAAGATTGGTTCCTTTGAAAACTCAGATGTACGTATGTGTCAGAAGTGGAATCTGCAGTTAAATAAATGACTTTCAGAATTTCTTACATTTCACACATACAAAGTAATTTCCATGATTCTTGAAATTATTATAATATGCAATACAATTGTGTCTTTCATCTCAGTGTTAAACAACAAGTAATAAAAGAATAACTTTAAATCTGAAATTGGCTTTGTTTCTTTACAACATTTTGTTGATTAAAGAAAAATATCCAGATTTTTGCACTTTCTGTTAAACTCACACTGCATTAAAATAGCACATGGCTTAATGAAAGTATTTAATATATGTCTAAAATGACTTACCTGAGCCTTCATTGTTTTAGATGGATGTTTTGCTCTCCATATCACATTTCCTAGGCAGCATGCTCAAGCTCAAGAAATGATCTTCTTTTAAGTGTGGTTGCCTCAGAGGTCAACAGCTTTAAATGTCATTTTAGGTCTCGGCAAGGAAAGTTATCATTCTTTCACCAGGCTCATCTATTAAAAAAAAATCATAAATAAAAAAAATGCATTCACATAAACATAAGAGGAGGGACTTTCGCTCAGTCTTGTTCATCCATTAGTTTGTTCTGCTCTCATTCACATTTTGCTTCGGATCACCACATCAGACTGCATCGCAACAGGTCAGCCCACTTCAGCTACTGACTCTTGCACTGTGAGTGAGGTTTGATCCTGTTGATATGTGCATATTCACCTACCTGTGCCAAGGATGGTGGGTCAATACTTTGCCAATAATTTTTTCCCCCATTTTATACAGTTCTTTTATTATTTTGTACTCATTCCTGTTTAAACGATGTCTTCATGCTTCCTTAATTCAAATCGAACTGCAGCCTTTCTTTCCACCAATAAGAATCCTAGTTCCCTTTCCCTAAGTACACATCCCAGTTATTTTTATCCCAAGCATACGGCTGCCACATTTAGGAGGAAGTATGTTTTCTTTTATTTTTCCTTCTTTTTTTTTGTAACATTTACTTGCAACCAATAGGTAAACTTCACACCAGCTCGATAAAGCCGGATCTAATGGCTTTGCCAATACTTTATATGATTGTGTGTCTAATCATTGTAGGGGCCAAATGTACTAATTTTTTTACTCATCACTGTCTAGAAACCACAGTAGCTGCGCTATGTTGTGAGAAAGGGGGAGAGAACAGAATGGGGTCATATGTAGTAAGATATAGTGCTGTTTCTCTCTTCCCCTGCGCTAGTGGACTTTATCTTGACTGGTGCCAAGTACACATCCTTGCAGCATTGTGTGTGAGTGAGAGAGTGTGTGTTTGTGTGTGCGCATGTGTGTGTAATCTAGCATAGGTTGTGTACTGGAAGGGTACCTTTTCAAGACATAATACTATTCATAAACCTACTTTAAAACGTTTCCAAATGTGTATGTATGCTGTATAATACATCACACATCAAAGTTGGAACGTTTTGGAGAAAAGAAAACATTTCTCCAGCATTTTGCCTTCTCAAGAAGAAGTACATTTCAGGCATGGCGCCAGTAAACTTTTTTGTTGTTGTTGTAGATAAGGCCTTGCATCAAAATTCAGGGATGGTTACATGGTAATGCCAACGTACCTGCAAGGTACCCCACCTCCTGAAGCCAAGTAGAGCAAATTGCTACTTTTCATTACTTTAGGGTTGTTTTCCAGAGCAAGTAAATGTGTGCCTTGTTTGTGTCCTTTTGTGGCACAAACCCAGAGCAAAGTGTTAATAAATCAGGTTTTTGGTCTTGAACACTATTTGTCAAAGTTAAGTGTTGGTCTTAATTTTGTTAATGATTTCATGATTTTTTTAAATCAAATATATATATCTGTTTGCTTATCGGTTTGTTTCCTCAGTGTGCAGTGCACCATATCACGTCATTCATGGCTCTCTAATTTGCTTTCACCACATTAAAAAACAGCAATTAGGCAATCACATTGCACAGTGAACAACAATAAATAACATCCTAACTTCCTTTCCTTATGCTACTTTCTGTAAAAAGATGAATTTTCATACCATTTTATGTACACCAGTTTTCTTTAAAATGGTTGCAGCATTTGATTTATTAAAGATCTAAGGTCAGATTAGGCAAAGAGAAAACAGGATTCATCTTCAACTCATTCTCAGCAATATAATTTTGAAGCTTTCACAAAACTATCCTATTTCCAAGTTATTATTTTCAGCAATAAATTCCAATTTAAGACCATTTGTGTCCGCCCTTGTTTTTGGCTAACTTCTTTCATAAGTAGTTGAAGAGTTAGAGCAGCGCTATTTTATCATCTTAGACACTGGTATGTGGTCGCTTGTCATGGGAGCTTTACTGGCTTACTATGCTTTGGAATGAAAATATACGGGAAACAACCTTTATAACGCAACTTTTACAACGCACTACCATTACAATGAATTTTTTACAACGCAAAAACCATTACAACGCATGTATTTACAACGCATGTTTTTACAACGCAGGTACCTTTACAACGCATACCATTAGAACGTAAGTATTGGTAAGTATATAATTATATTTAAAATGTTATATGGTTTTTTTTTTTAGGGGTATTTTTATAATTATATTTAAAATATTATATGTTTGGTTTTTTTTAGGGGTATTTTTAGGGTTCAGGGTCAGTTTTCAGTTTTTGGGTAAAAGGGTATTTTTAGGGTTCAGGGTCAGCTTTGGGTTTTTAGGTAAAAGGGTATTTTTAAGGGTTCAGGGTCAGTTTTCAGTTTTTGGGTAAAGGGGTATTTTTAGGGTTCAGGGTCAGTTTTCAGTTTTTGGGTAAAGGGGTATTTTTAGGGTTCAGGGTCAGTTTTGGGTTTTTGGGTAGAGGGGTATTTTTAAGGGTTCAGGGTCAGTTTTTAGTTTTTGGGTAAAGAGGTATTTTTAGGGTTCAGGGTCAGTTTTGGGTTTTTGGGTAAAAGGGTATTTTTAAGGGTTCAGGGTCAGTTTTCAGTTTTTGGGTAAAGGGGTATTTTTAGGATTCAGGGTCAGTTTTGGGTTTTTGGGTAAAGGGGTATTTTTAAGGGTTCAGGGTCAGTTTTTAGTTTTTGGGTAAAGGGGTATTTTTAGGGTTCAGGGACAGTTTTGGGTTTTTGGGCATTTTTAGGGTTCAGGGTCAGTTTTGGGTTTTTGGGTAAAGGGGTATTTTTAGGGTTCAGGGTCAGTTTTGGGTTTTTGGGATACAGGGGTATTTTTAGAGTTCAGGGTCAATTTTGGGTTTTTGGGGTACAGGGATACAAGGTAAAAATAAAATAAAATAAAATTAAATTTAAATTAAATAATTAAATAAATTACATTTAAATTAAATCAATTAAATGAAATAAAATTAAATTAAATTAAATTAAATAATATTAAATGTAATTAATTTAAATTAAAAAAATTAATATATACTAAATTAAATTAAATAATATATTTAATTAATATAATTTAATATAATTAATTTAAATTAAATTAAATTAAATTAAATTAAATTACATTAAATTAAATTAAATAATATTAATTTTAATTAATTTAAATAAAAAAATTATTATATACTTAGCAATACTTACGTTGTAATGGTATGCGTTGTAAAGGTACCTGCGTTGTAAAAACATGCGTTGTAAATACGTGCGTTGTAATGGTTTTTGCGTTGTAAAAATTTCGTTGTAATGGTATGCGTTGTAAAAGTATGCGTTGTAACGTCATACATCCAAATATACATTCTCAGTGTATCTGTTAACTCGTGTGCCATATTCTTCCGTATTATCGCCATTTTCATGGGGTGTGGCACTATGGGAACCAGATAATACTTTGCCTCTACACCTGTGCTGTATTACTGATGCAAGCATAGAAGCAAAATATCGTCTATTGTAAAAGGGCACACAGTCAGTTGGCCAAAGAGTGCAGCTGGGAGACCAACTATCCGAGGCCAGTGCTGTGACCTGGGGTGTCCCCCAGGGGTCTGCACTATCTCCCCTGTTATTTAACATCTATCTTCAACCCCTTATGGAGGAGCTAACGCACAGAAATTGCCAAGTTTTTAACTACGCCGATGACACCCAACTGCTGGTTCAGTTGGAGAATTCCAGGGAGGCACAGGACTCGGTAAAGAACTTGCTTAGATTCACTGTAAATTGGATGACCAGCAACCTCCTGAAAGTCAACGCTGAGAAAACGGAGGTGCTGGTTATTACCAATCAAGAAAATCCTTGGTGTGAGCTGTTCTGGCCTCCAGAATTAGGGACTATGCCAACCCCCGGAACAGTGGTAAAAAGTCTAGGCCTGAAGATTGACGCAGATCTATCTATGGCCCCCCAAGTCTCGGCGGTGGTAGGTTCCTGTGTGGGAGTGCTCAGGCAACTACGGAAGCTGGTACCCATTTTGTCCACCTCTACACTGCAATCCATAGTGTCCACCAATGTCATCTCTCGGCTGGACTATGGTAATGCTCTGTACCTGGGCCTCCCGCAGAAACTCCTGAGGAAACTGCAGGTTGTGCAGAACGATGCAGCCAGGTTGATCTTTTCTCTGCCAAGGAGCTCTCATGCGACCCCCCTTCTTCTGAAGCTGCACTGGCTGCCCATTAAACTTAGAGTGCAGTTCAAATGTCTTTGTATGGCCCATAAAGCCAGTTTTGGAAAGGCTCCTAATTATATCAAAGAGCGCTTGAGGAAGTACATCCCGGGTAGAGCTCTGCGCTCTGGTAAAGCCTGCAAATTAATTCAACCTAGATTTAAGTTGAAATCTAAAGGTGGCAGAGCTCTGTCAGTACTCCTTCCACAAATCTGGAACGAGCTACCTGCAACTTTGCAGGGAGACTCAACATTACTTTCCTTTAGAAAGAATTTAAAAAGATAACATCAACACCCTAATGGGGTCTGATGGCAGAATGGCGTCTTGGGCTACAGCAGGTTATGTACTTTTTCTGTGAAAGCGCTTAGAGACCAGTGGTGATTTGCGCTATACAAAAACATTGTAACATAACATAACATAACATAATAAACTTGGGAGACGTTTGCAGGGTTTAGGTTTCTAATGGAACACCCGGTTATTCTCCACTAGACAGAAGCAGTCACTATCTGCACCCACCTTGGGGACAGTTTATGCCCAGTTTGAACTGTAGGTCAGGTTGTTACTTGCAGAGTGAAAGACAGTTCATCAGTTTCAAACAGCCTTTCACTAGTGTGTGGCTCCCAGAGCAGGTGGGAACTGTAGCTGTTCCCAGGACAGTGCAACCATTGTGATAGAATGACTGCCACTGCATGTGCCAAGCGCACCCTGTTAAATTGGTGCTGTGGCGCTGACCATGGCAGTGTTCCCTAGCCTAATGGCTTGTGCATGTAAAATGACTAGATGGGTTCATTCAGCACTGGAACAGAACCCAGTTCTACCCGCTGAGCTGTCCAGCCTGACAGACAATGACCACACTTTAAAATGATGTGCTTGCATATTGTTTTAAAGTGCTGTCACTGGATGATCAACATCTGCGCACTCTCAGGGGCACAGTGCGTCACTTTTTCATATATTAAAAGTCACGCACATGCGGCACAAGGTTCTTGTAAATAAGCCCCTCAGTGTTCAGCCCAGCCCTCGGCCCCATGTTTCTCACTGTGACCAAGCACTGCAGCTGTGTGATAGACCTACAGCAGAGGTTGTTAACCCTTCGACTTCTGTGGACCCCCACTGAATAAATACTGGACACCTGGCACAGCCATCTATACACTTTTCAAACTCAAAATAATACACACAACTACAGAAACAATTATACATAAAAAATACATGCATTATGAAATAATTTGTGTAGTACACAGAGAAAAGATATTTAAAAAAATACATTTTTATGTTGATGGGAAGGTTGGAGTATTTAAATATGTGGATGTTTTTCTAAAAGACACAGCAGTATGAAAGGCTCTAGCATATTACTTTGGTTTCTTGCTCCTAATGTATGCTTTCTTTTTTGAAGATTCTACTAGTGCTTTGAGGTCACCAATTGTCAATGCTACTGTTTGCTGTGCTTGAGCTGCTCCCTTGAATCAAGCTAAGGTTACCAACTTAGGGCCAGATTTCTCAAAGGGTTTGTGTCACCCTTGTGACACGCAAAGGGACGCCGGGTGATGCAAAACCAAGAATGAGATTTACCTAGCCATACAAGGCTCCTGTGCGTGGCCATGTGTGGCTTGGAAGATCTGAAGTAAGGCAAGTTGCTGCCTTGCGCTACTCAGCCCCAGAGAGGTGTTCCATGGGTGGAATTTGGGTGTTTACAAGCATCTACCCATGGATTTTGGCGCATGCCCAGATTTACCATAAATGGTAGACGTGGAGGGCAGTAACGAGGGTAAATATGTGTATTGCTCCTTGTTTTTGCCTCTTTCTATGTGAGCTGCATTTTGCATGATTTTAAATTAAACTTAGAGAGCAACCTTTTTCCACAAGGCGACTGCAGGAAATAACCTTCTCCGTGTAAGCAGTTGCCACCCTAGTAACTTAATTCAGAGTATTCCCTTTGGAGAACTACTCAGAGCAAAACGTAATTGTTATTCTGAGCAGGCCTTTCAAAGGAAAAAGGGCATAATGACCATTAGATTTTTGGAACGAAGTTGCCCCAAGAAGACTATCTCACAAGCCTACAGTAAGGTAGAGCAAGTCAGAAGGGAGGATGTACTGACACCTAGAACAACCAGGGCACAATATCCACAATCACTCAGGTGCATTACTTAATTCAAAGGCCAGGCATGGGAACTCAAACATAGTCTAAAGAAGTTTTGGCCAGTGTTAAAGACAGATGAACATCTAGCTAGGCACATTACTGATTATCCAGAAGTCACTTTTAAGAAGAGTACCTCTCTTATCAAGATACTGTGAGTCACCGGCTGATAAAACTAAGGTGAACAATAGCAACATACAGGGTTTCTTTGTATGTGGGAGCTGCAAAACAGGCAAATTCACCCACAATCTCACTCAGGTACACCTGCCTAGTGATCATCGACTATATAGAATTTCAAAACACCTCACTTGCAATTCAGACTTCTGTGTATATGCCTTGTGCTGCCCGTGTAACAAATATTACATTGGGAGCACAATACACATAGCAAAAAAGAGAGAACATCTAAGGGCTATTGTAATGTATAGGATAATCCAGTATTATAAGGGCCAGGAAGTGGAACGCGAGAGAGACATATATATATATATATATATATATATATAGATATTGTGAGCAACAATTGGGGAGGTAACTGATTTTACTACAGTAACCAGGGTAGCAAGCACATGTGCATAAATAAATGGTTTAACTTTCCGGGGAGGAGTTGCCCACTTGGACATGATTGTTTCTAGGTGTAACTTAGTTTGACTTGTAGCAAATATCCTAATGAAAGGACACCACACCAGCCCATTGGGGCCGAATTTAGGGGTGGCTAAGGTGGAGGAGCGTCACACCACTACTTTCAGAGCAGGAAAAATAAAAAAGATAATAACCTCATTATTATCATTTTATTTTTCACTATGGAACTAGGTTAGGGTGGGACTGGGGTCACAGGGGGAGGAGTGGTGGGCACACTCTAAGTGTGCATGATGGTTCGGCCAGCCGTCTTGGGCTGGCCAAACAGTCATGCGCACTTCGCATGTTCTCCACCGGGCTGTAATACACAGCCTGGCAGGGAACATGCAGAGGCTCTCACTGCCTGTCTGAGCACAAAACTACCCGCTCAGACCAATCCCAACGCCAGGGTGTGATTGGCTTAGGGGAGCCTGTGTGTTCCCGGGACTGAAGCAGAGGAGAAGGTGGCGTGAGAAGGGACCGAAGCTGAGGAGAGACGGCGGCAGTGAAAAGGTAAGTGGGTTTTTTAGGGTGTTTTTTTGTCCCCGCCCTGAACACCTTCTCACCCACTGGCAACTCCTCACCACACAAGACACTATATCTATAATGAACTCTATGTACTCTGGAGCACCCACTGACCCATGCCCCCGCCACGTCTTCAATCTTGGAAGCAAGACAATCAGCGACGAGCTCAGGAAGGTCCTGAACACTTCCATCCCCACTGCCTCCTTCCCTGGTGACTGGAAACACCCTGAAGTGAGGCTCCTCCTGGAAAAACCCTCCACCCACCCAGGTAAATTGAAGAACTACCACCCCATCTCACTGCTCCCCTACTCAGCAAAAGTCCTCGAGAAAGCAATCAACCAGCAACTCACCCAACACCTAGAAGACCAAAACATCTTGGAACCCTTCCAATCTGGATTTTGAGCTAACCACAGCACTGCTTTCACACCTTTCGCATGCTCTGCAAGAACTTCAGGTGGCTTCCGGCAAACACCAGAAGGACCGTCACGCAGGCCCTAATCACCAGCAGATTGGACAACGGAAACACGTTCTACTTAGGAATCACTACACGCCTCCTGAAAAGACTCAAGACAACTCAGCGGCAAGACTCATACTTGACCTAGTTGAGGAGGATCCACATCACACCCAATCTCAAGAAGCTACACTGGCTCCCAATTCATAAGAGATGCCAGTTCAAGATGCTGACCCACGCTTCTTCTCACACCTGGAAGCCAAGGCTTGGAACAACCTCCCCCTGCACCCCAAGATCATACAATCACTCCAACAATTCAGAAGAGAACTTAAGGCCTAGATATTTGAATATTCAAACCCCGACGCAGCAGCTTACAGCTCCAGCACCTCTTGACCCTCATGTTATGGTATGTTAATTTCGATTTATATAGCGCCAAATCACCTTCAGGTCTCTTAGCGCTTGCTTTGGGAACCCGTCCTGGCTTTCCCTGCGAGATAGCCCCTACTGAGCATCCCCAAGTTGAAGACCAGGCATCCCATCGCAGTGGGGCCATAGTGGAGATTAAGCAAGCTATTGCCCAGAGTTGCAGAGTGTGAACCCATGATTTGAGTAGGCACCGAGGCGAGAATTATCGAGTCCGTGGACATTTTGAGCTCAAGACCCTGCCGCGTCGGGAATTGAACCCTGGTCCCAGGTCTGACCTCTGCATCAGGGTCTGCCTCCTCTAACCAGTGAGCCACACTTCTCCACTTGTGACTTGTTACACTCTATAATTATCTGATTGGATTGATTGGTGCCACAAAGGGCCACACATTATACACCTATTACATATAGCTTAACCACCAGTATTCATTGAGACTATAGAAACAAACAATTTGCCATGCATCAAACAAGACATAGCTTAGAAGTTGGAAATGGAATATTAAGTTTTTTAAATACACTTTAGGATCAGCCTCACAGGCAGAATCCAGATTGGATGCAATTATACTTTCAGGTGTAGCAGTACAAATTACAATACTAATAATGAATACATTAATATACTCCGTAGACGGTGTTCTAAAAGTGATTCAGAAGATAAACATGATGGTTAAGGACTAACCTATAAAATGTGTGTGAACTTAGAAAAAGTAACAGTGCTATGATTATTTTTCATGTGTGCACCACAAACACACCTTGGTACAAAGATAAACACCAAGTAGAACTTATGGTCTGTTGAATTGAAAAGAGTAATACTGAAAAGCCCATTGAAAATTTCTTTAAGCTTTAATGCCACATCCTTAGACATAGCCATTACCAATGTAAACATATAAATTCATGAAGACTTAAATATATTGTAATGCATTCAACTGCAGAAATGATGGCGGTAACAAAAGAATGTCAACCATGACAGTCCATATGTAAGACGGGGCGACACATTTAGCAAGTCTTCCATTCGTACTATTCAGGGGCGCAACTAGATCTTAATTTCGGGGGGGCTAACATGGCAAATGAAGGGGCGTGGCTAATGATAATCAATGGGGCGGAGCTAAAATGGCAGATAATCAGGATCGGTTAATGCTCAGGTCAAGCTGAGAAAAAATGTGGTGATTTTTGTTAATTTGATGCATTTATATGCTATTGTCTTATGAAAAAGGAACAGAATGTACTGAATTAAAAGGCCAATTTAATATATTTTACTACAAAGCACTTTAGGAACACAATATAACCAATTTTCACAGAAAAAATATTTAATTTATTAACTTCATACAGACTTATATTAGCATAGGCAGACAGTAACCGTTTACATGCTTTTCACACTACTCAACTGATACACATGTGTATTCATACATTTGTATCCAGCATTTTGAAAGCCTCACAGCTGCCATCTTGGGCTCTGGGGCCATACCCTAAGTATGCAGGAACAACTGCTTACAATACTGAGGCCAAGCTGCCGATATTTCTATGTGGTATTCACTTTACCTCCTATGCTCATACAGTATCACATACTATGAACATCGCTTACAAATCCCTTGCGTCATTCCATGCCATTGGTAGGAGGAACGCCTTAAGTATAGAAGTTTAACAACAACACAATATGATACATAGCAAACAATCAGCATTGGCATTTGAATCAGTATAAGCGTGCGTGCACATCGCATCTGACACGAGCAATCTAACACGCACCTCTTGCCTCTGTGATGGGGAAACCATTCCAGCAGTGGTGCCATACCTACACTCTATGGTTCAGTATAAGTGAATTACACAGATCCACAGTCTATGGTCTATGCTGGTGTGTGGCTACACAAATATTCTTCTAGCGGGACCCAAATATCACAGGGTCACGACTGCACTGGCACAAGTTCCCATTAGCTCGTAAGCTGCTCCTGGCAATAGCAGCATACTTAAGCCGTCTGTCGCCCGGGGCAGGGTGCTCAGCCCCCACTTCATGGCCACCTTTATAGCTAGCAACAACATGAGCGCAGCCAGTTTGCGCATGTCCGGGGGTATCCCCTTCACAAAGGCCAGCAGTGCCACCAGGGGTGAACACTCAAGCGGAAGTCCCAAAATGTCACACAGTCAAACAAAAATCTCCTCCCAATATGAGACAAAGCCCGGGAATGTCCAGACGAGGTGCAGAAAATCTGAGGCTAGAGCAGAGCACCTGCCATATCTAGAGTCGTCTCCCAGCCCCATTTTGTCCAACCCAACCGGGGTGCAGTACATGTGATGTAAAAAGTTTACGTGTAAGAGTCTAAGTCGGTAGTTTGGGGATTGTGCCCTTGACTGTGTGTAGCAGTGAGGAAAATTGAATTTTGCCTTATCATGTGTGCCTACGTGTTCCCCATCCTATGTTATATGTGCATGATTAATATGCATATGTTCCCCCTATGATCGAATAATGACGCACTTATAGTTGTGTCCAACGTTTAGTATGCCAGTTATCCAGTCCCCGTGAAAGCAACGTGAATCAGGCTTCTAGGCCTATGTTGACACCCTTTTACATTGTGCACGTTAATTCATCGAATTGTCCCCGTTTCTAGGCCTCATGAGGGCCCGGACACCAGATTCAAGCTCCAGTCTCCTGAACCAATCCGAGGAGCGATGCAGCCCCTCCCGCATCCCTGACCCTTCGCTTACTCCCTGCCGCGCAGCGAGGTGCCCGGCCTGGCTCTGTCTGCCTGCCTGCCAAGAATATGTTATGCCCACAGTTATCAGTTCAGCTCTCCGTCTTCACATTCCTAAGCTAACGAACCGCATAAACATCTTCAGCTATAGTCTAGTCTTTCTGTCTCTATGCAAGTGAATTACTGTATTAATATCCATAGAAGATTCATAGCACACGCAATATATGAAGAATATATGCATGCACCAGTCTTAGTGTCAAGTAGCCTCTGCCCTGATGACATTTAGATTCTATTAACATGTACTCCAAACACAAGATACCAGATATGCTATAGGTACATGTCGTCCTGACATCCCAGACTTTCGTCTCCTCTTCTAGTGTAGAAGTCAGAGCCCCCAGCTCTCCCCAGATACACGTCATAGCCCGTTTGCGCGCACCACTAGGTTAAAGGTTCCAGCTGCCCAGGTAGCCCCCTCCATGTATCCACCCATTCATGACACTTCTGTGACGTTCTCATCACATGTCTTTGTACACGCCTTCTTTTCACGCCCATGTGTTCTTATCTGCCGCTTGTCACTTGTTACGCCTACTGTATGCAATGCAATTATAATGTTTTACTATATATACCATGTACTGTTAATAGGACGTTGCAGCTGCCATTCCATTTCATGCCAGGCTATTCCGATCCTGTCCCTTCCCTTGTGCCTGATTAAAGCCTGTTCAACTCAGATACCACGGATCCTGCCTCTTATTTATTGAGCTATCTGTTTTATTTAATGCATAGAAAAATAGTACCGGTAATTAATTATTTATTTACCACATAATGGCGCCCGAATAGGGACGAGCCCTTTCCCCACGCGCCGGAGATGTAACGCAGGCCCCCTGACCCTTCTACAGCCGTGACGGAACTCTACCGTGCACGTGCAGATATTTCTGCTTCAAGTATCCCTCAGGCCCACGGAGGAGACGGAGACTGCGGTCCGGCATCCAGACGAGGCGGTGAGGAATGCGGTTCGTCCCGACCAGAGCCCAAGCCGAGAGAGCAAGGTCCGAGGTATCTGGAGGCCCACCTGTAACCGAAGCCCGAAGCTCGAAGCGCATGCGTAGCAGTAACCAGACGTCGTAGCAGTCCAGTCCAGTCCGAGGCCTTCAGTTTCTGCTTCCCGGTGAGTACCGTTGCGGGGGAAGTATCTAGACAGGTTCATTAGTTTGTCCCTGGTCCGATGGGTTTGGGTACACAGATCCAGTCCGAAGTATTCACCTAGGTGGATACGGTATGACGTGTCTCTTTATGAGACCGGTATGTTCTGTACTGTTTTAGCAGTGCATCTAGTATTTCTGTTATGTTTTCAGTGTATCAGGTAGTATTCTGTTAGTAACTGTAACTGTTATTGATGTATTTCTGTGTCGTGGTATGAGTGATTGTTTTGCTATTTCATTACTGTGTTTATTGTGTATTGTGTTTAAATTCAAGTACAAGTTCAAGATGCCGCTGTTTTCTAAGTTACGTCAGATAAAAACCAGAAAAGGGTTACTCGAAGAATCGGTTCCTGTCCCTCCTAGGGACAGTCCTGGTCACTTTATGTATCATAAGCATGGCTTAGATGCCATATTGTATCTAGATTTCTGGGTGGATTATACAAAGAATCTTGAAGAGAAATATAGATGGCCTGTTTCAGGTACATGGGATGCCGAGTGCATCATGCGAGTAGAAGAGGCATTATGGAAAAAGAAAGCCAGACAGTCCCAGAAAGATGCCATAGAGTTATGGCGCAAAGAATCTCATAAAAGATCCGAAAAAGAATTCAGAAAAGCAGAATTGAGTAGGGAATCCTCTGAAAAAGCCCAAGAAAGGGAACTTCTAGAAGAAGGTGAACGAGTTAGAGCAGAACAGTCAGATAGACAGAGAAATGCCCTTATTAAAGGTATGTATCCTCTTCTTGCCGAGGGCTTGCCTAAGGCAACCCCGGAAGCACCCTGTAAATTACCGCCACCCTTGGTCCCGACTAAGCTACGTCATAAACCGACTGCAGCTGAAATTTTCCTTTCGTCCTATTTGGACGATACAGTCCCAGAATATGCAAATCCTATTCCGCCTGCTCAACCTCAGCACCCTGTTAATAATGTAATTCCTGTTCCTCCAGTCACTGGTCCCGGGAACCCTGTCCATGTGCCAGTACCCCCGGACCAGTCCACACCACGTGTTTTACCAGTCACTTTACCAGCACATTCAGTATTAACTGACGACTCTAGTTCAGGAGGAGCGGGGGGAGGTGCTCCTACCACCCCGCCTCAAGTAAAACGACTGACGCTGAGAGACGCAGCGTTACAGCACACGCCAAAGGTGACTACATACGCAGACCTCAAGCGACACCTTACTGACTGCATATATGATTCAGTACCAGGTGAAGATCACATGATATTGTATTCAGTACGTTTAAGACGGGTTGCCAACTTTTTGGCCACCCTACCCGACATGAAGGAACATCTAGACAGAATATATCATTTTATCCGTACAGGGGAGAATTCAGAAAGTATTCACGAAGCTATGGCACACAGAAAGGTCGAGATTCAAAGTATGATTTTGCAATTCTTGATTAACTGTTTAATAAGAGAACAGGATTATCCTGATAAAGACAAAGACGAGATGAAAGCCCTGACAAGATGGAGTGACAATATAGCCGAGGGAAAACATAAGACACAAGGTAGTATAGAAAGTATGTACAGGAAAATTCGTAAGGAAATTATAAGTATACACCAGAAGAAGAAAGCAAAAAGAGCAACCGAGAAAGAGAATGACTCGTCAAGTGAAGAGATAGACAGCGAGAATCCCACTAGAATAGCGTATGTAGGTAGAACTAGATTTTCCGACCGACATTCACGCCTAGATTACAAGAAAGTTTTTCCTCCTCCCGTACCAGAACAGTGTTCTCTTGAACAAGTATTCCAGGCTACAGATAAGATTCTGAAATTACGAATAGGTTATAGTGAGCTTAGTACCATGCATGAACAAGAACTAGCCCGATCAGCAGTCCGATGGACTAGTGATTCTACCACGTTTTCAGATGAAATAGTGGCCCAAACGTTTCTGAAGCTGCCCCCAACCGAGCAGCGTCTGGTGGGTATGTATATGATCCAGCACCTCATTACACTGTATGAGGATCAGCATTCTGATCCAGGTCCTTTGTATGATGTCCTGAACGAGTTACTCCTAAACAGATGGAAAGGTCTAGGTACCGATTTAATTAGTGTCATTTTAGAACAGCGCCATAAATACAGAACGTTCCTGAATCCGCATTTTGTTCCTGTTCCACCCCCAGTAAGAAAATCATTCTACATAGACAGACAGAATCCGTTACGAGAAGTACATCCAGTTAAGGAAGCGGGGGGGGTGATCTAGAACGAGTATTTGTTTACACCCCTATCACAAAAATAGAGCTCTTAGAAATGAAAAAGTTAATACCCTGTCACGATAAAGATCCAGCAGGGTTCCACCGTGAATTAAAAGACATGCTCCGTATGGGAGAATACACGTATCCTGATATTATTAAAATGTTAAAGGTCCTGTTGCCTGCGGGCATATATGAAAAACTCAAGGAAAAAGAATGGGAGGTGGGAGAGAAAAAGATAGATTGGACCGCATTAGAGACTGAAGATAACACACGAGTTCCAGGTACTGGTCTTGGGGAAAAAGCTAAAGCATTGCCCGAGTTGCTAATACAAGTCTTGCCAAGATTACTAGCCACGAAAAAGGAAGACTGGGATGCTATCTCAGCCTGTAAACAGAAACAAGATGAAGACACTAGTGATTTTTATTCTAGATTTGAGAAATGTTTCATTATTAATAGCGGTCTGAAAACAAGTAGTGAGTCGTATCCACATCTTTTTGTTACCAAACTAGTTGAGAATTCTTCACCACAAGTTAAAAATCGAGTATTGAAAGTCGAGAGTACTTGGCAAGCTAATACTCCGTCACAAATGCTCCAGATGCTCCAGTACCACCAGAACAGAATCAGGGAGGAGCAAGAACATGAAAGGAGACGTATGAAAGACACGAAAATGAAAGTACTGGTTGCACAGTCTGTTCCACAAGACAGTCAGAAGAGGGGTCCGAGTCAAACCAGTCATCCTGCAGCTCCCGTTAAAGGGACATGCAATTACTGTAAACAGCCAGGTCATTATATAAACGAATGTGCAGTTCTGAAACACAACATAGCTACTAGTAAGACGAAAGAGAGACCACGTCCTCCTAGACAAGAACATGTTCCGCAGAATTCTCAGACACCGCAGAACGCACAACAGACAGTTACAGTACCGCAGCCTATAGCTGCCACACAACACGTTACACAGCAGATGTACCAGTATGCACAGTCAGAGTATCCAGAATATCAGCAGTATTCATGAAACAGCCTAGAGAGGGAGGTTGGCTTGCCTCTCATCGAGATTCCTGTAGATCAAGAGGGTCCCTATGTACACAGTCAAGTATTGGGGAAAGACAGAAAGTTTCTGATTGATACAGGGGCAAGTAGGACTACCATCAGTCATGACGAGGTTCCAGGGGCTCCACTCTCAGGCTCTAGAAATGTTTCCCTTGGATTTTCAGGAAAGCCTATTGTTAATGAAATATCGAAACCAGTTTCCCTAGAAGTTGGTCCATTGTCCCGAACTACTGACTTGTTACTTACGAAATCTTGTCCAGAAAATTTATTAGGTATTAAAACCCTGAAGGAATTAGGAGCAGTAATTTGTTGCTCCCCAGAAGGAGTGAGATTGTTTTTACGAGATTTTAAAGGTCATTATGTATTACGTGATTTTGATCCAAGATTACTGAATGTACCACAGCATTTATGGGCGCAAGGTCCAACTGATGTAGGTTGTATGCACATTACACCCTATCGTGTCACTCTGAAGCAAGGTGTTGTATTACCACGAATCAGACAGTACAAATTGCCACCTGAGGCTGTAGCAGCCTTATCCAAAATTATTGACGAGCTCATCGCTCAAGGAGTAGTTGTAGAAACTGACTCCAATGTATGTAATTCTCCTATCATTCCGATTCTTAAACGTACTGATCCAAATGCACCTCCAGTTTATCGATTAGTGATTGACCTTCAAGAACTTAATAAATGTATCATACCCCAGTACCCGGTGGTTCCAGATATTTCTTCCCTATTGAGTGCCATTGATTCCGAAGCTACGTTCTTTACTGTTATTGATCTCAAGAACGCATTCTTTAGTGTCCCCATTCATCCAGACAGCCAGTTTCTTTTCGGATTCTGTTTAAATGGAAGAAGCTATAAATTCACACGAGCTCCTCAAGGTTTCACAGAAAGTCCTAGTATTTACAGTCAAGCACTTAAAAGACAACTAGACAATTTACACATGCCAACTGACACTGCCCTACTCCAGTATGTCGATGATCTATTGATCACAGCCCGTTCTGAACGTGACTGCGAACGTGCGTCACTTACAGTCTTGTATTTCCTGGCCGAGATGGGGCACAAGGTGTCCCCTTCGAAACTGCAATTCTGTGTCCAGCAAGTGGTCTACCTTGGACACTTACTGTCCAAGAGGGGTAGGCAGTTGACACCAGACCGTATCCAGTTAATAGCACGTCTTCCACAGCCCAAGACTCAGAAGGAGGTACGAGCTTTTATCGGCCTCACCTCTTACTGCAGACAATGGATCCCTCAGTACGCATATCTAGCCAAGCCACTGATACAGTTAACGACACAGGAGGCAGCCACATTGACTGTCCTCCCTTGGACCCAAGAACATACACTTGTTTTCAATGAGTTAAAGAAAGCTTTATGCCAAGCACCTGTTCTAGCAACACCGAACTACAGTAAGCCTTTTACACTTTTTGTCACTGAACGTGATGGTACTGCATTATCTGTTCTCACACAAGATCAAGCAGGACAATACAAGCCCTGTGCTTATTTCTCTAGCACATTAGATCCGGTGGCCCAGGGTCTGCCTGTGTGCCTCAAGTCAGTTGCAGCCACAGCTCTAGCTATCAGACAAAGTGATTCCATAGTGTTAGGACACTCCCTGACAGTACAAGTTCCACACTCCGTGGAAGTTCTTTTAAACCGAACACAGACTCAGCACTTGACAATTGCACGTTTAACAGGATATGAACTGACACTGTTTCAGCCACACATAGAAATCAGACGCTGCAACATTTTAAATCCTGCTACACTGTTACCCTCAGTTACTTCAAACCCTGCCACACATGACTGTGTGGAAGTTGTTAACACCATGACAAAGCCAAGACAAGACTTGACAGACATTGCATTACCTGATCCCGACCTGACACTTTATGTGGATGGTTCATGTATGAGGACAAGTACAGGAGAGTTAGTAGCCGCGTATGCAGTGACTACTGAGACTGAAATTATAGAAACACATCGTATTGACACCCTGTCTGCTCAAGCAGCAGAGCTCGTCGCTCTGACCCAAGCCTGCATACGAGCCAAGAACCTGAAAGTAAACATATACACAGATTCACGTTATGCATTCGGAGTCGTACACGACTTTGGAGTACTCTGGCAAGAGAGAGGTTTCATGACTTCTCATGGAACCAAGATTCAGCATGGCCCCCTCATTCAAGCTCTGTTAGAAGCAATACATTTACCGACAGCTATCGCTGTCATGAAGTGCAAGGCACATACGAAAGTCACTGACATCATTTCCCAGGGTAACGACCTGGCAGATCGAACAGCCAAGCTTACAGCTCAGACTCCAGACATTCCAGTTAACACGACACAGACAGACGTTCCAGTTCAGACTACTTGTATGACAGTTAAGGACCCTACACAAGACATACTAGATATACAGTCACATGCTACCCCCGAGGAAATCAAGAAATGGTCTGAACAAGGAGGGGTCCAGACAGATCAAGGATGGTTGACGAAGGGAAAAGCCACATGGTTTCTCCCCGACTCTATGGTTCAAGTCATTATTAACACCGCACATAGTCCAGCACATTTAGGAGAAAAAGCCATGTTAGACAGTATTCAGAACCTCTGGTTTAACAAGCATTTACGAGCAGCAGCCAAGCAGAAAGTGCGTACCTGCATGATCTGTTGTCAGTTCAATCCAGGTAAAGGTGTCCCCGTGGAACAAGGTGGATTCCATCCTCCTGACCACCCTTTTGAAGTCCTCCAGATGGATTATATTCAGATGGAGCGATGTCGAGGTTTCAAGTATGTCCTCGTAGTTGTATGTGCTTTGTCCAGATGGACAGAAGCATATCCAGTCCCAGATTACACTGCCGCGACCACTGCCAGGCAGTTGGTTCGTGAGTATTTCCCCCGCTATGGATTACCGAGGGTCGTGTATTCAGATAACGGCCAGCCATTCTCATCCGAACTCATGAAACAAGTATCTCTTCTGTTAGGGTACCAGTGGAAGTTCCACTGTGTACGACATCCCGAAGCAGCAGGTCTCGTTGAGAGACATAATCAGACTTTAAAGATCCGCATTGCAAAGGTATGCGCAGAGAAAGGCGTAGATTGGTTGGTAGCACTGCCAGTCGCCCTTTTTTACATGAGAATGGTCGCTCACTCCCGTTCAGGTCTGTCCCCTTTCGAAGTCATTTTCGGTCGTCCCCCAAACATGTGGGGTACACCTAGGCCACGTAAAATAACTGATGTTGACAGTAATAAGCTGACAGATTACCTGGCTTCCTTGATGTCTGCACTACTCTCTTGTCGTTCACAGGTCGCTGCTGCCTTTCCAGACAACACTCAAGTGAAACCGCACGAGGTCGTTCCCGGCGATCTGGTGTTGATAAGAAATTTTGATCGTTCAAGTCCGCTGGAGCCCCGCTGGAAGGAGCCAAAACTCGTCCTGATGACCACAAAGACCGCTGTGAAGATCGAGGGCCGCAAAGGCTGGTTGCATTCCAGTCATGTGAAGCGATTTCATGGACTCTGTCCAAAGACTTTTTTCAAAGACTGCCCCGTTCTCAAGGACTGCCCAGATACTGACTCTAAACTTCCCCTGTTAGAGAAAACTCCGCAGCAGGAGTATAAAGACAAATTAAGGTCTAGTAAGTCAGCCAGTTTAATTGTCTAAGTCCCTCTCGGGTGAAGCGGTTAGACAGGTTCCTGACATGTATGAGATAGACCCCCATAGTGAGAGAGTTAGTCGAAACTCTAAGAAAATATGTTATCACAAAGCTCTCCGAAGTCGATGCATTGTTACTCTTTTAATTTTAATATTTCTGAGTTTTACGATTACAGGCATAAGTTATGTTTTATATATATATTTTCCTCCTACTGTTTCACATGTACATTTTTCCTCTAATGTTACAGTAGAGCACACTTTTAGTGAACTGCCTCCTCACGAGTTATCCTATCGTCTTGCCATGCGCAATAATACTTTTATCCGAATGTTACACTATTCACACCAGACAAGCAATGCCACAAATTGTTGGGTGTGTGGTCGACTCCCCCCTTTCCAGACACCGAAGGGAGTTCTGCCACTCTTTCCCTATCCGTTTTCACACAATGGTTCGTGTGGAGCATGGTCCACGTTAACGTCATCCTCAAACGATATGTCCCTTCTGAATAGAACATGTTTCCCAGACAAGGAAGGTCTTTCCCATAGAACAGGGTTAGATCTAGAAAATGAAGTATATGATCTAGGTAATTATTCCTCGAATTTCATGGTTTTGAATGTTCAGTCCGAGACTACTCCAGACTTGCCTGCTATTTCAGTTTTACCAGTAAAAGGCGAATTATGTGTCCGAAAGAATGGTTCTGTACATCTAGGACATAGTGATTGTACTACTGTGGTCAAGTATAGTGACAGTGGGAAATCTACTTTCAAAGCCTCACGTCATTCATATTTTGTGTGTGGTCAGACCGCATATGTACGTCTGCCCCAAGATTGGGATGGAACATGTTACATTGCCTTCCTACTGCCACCAGTTTTTCTAGCCCCATCCGATTATCACAGAAACACACATCTAGTACACGTTAGACATAGAAGGGAGATCGAGTCCCCAATTGTCGATCAAACTGAAACTGCCTTAGAACAGTATCAAGACTTCAATAAAGGTTTCTTTTTCTTCATAGGTCCTGTCCAGAATAGTAAGTTAATACGTAGACTAACTAGAACCCTTGAAGCAGTAGTGAATGAGACTACTTCCGCTCTAGGTAACTTAACTGAGGAGCAATCTGCTATGAGATTTGTCGTGCTTCAAAATCGTCTCGTCCTTGACGTCATACTGGCCGATAGGGGCGGAGCTTGTAGAGTCATCGGATCTAGTTGCTGCATTTTCATTCCTAATAACGCACCGTCTGTTTATTCAGCTATAACCAGACTTCATAAAATTGCCCATCAGTTACACCAGAATCCAGGCACCTGGACATGGTCCGGTTGGCTCTGGAGTATAATATCTGCCTGGGGATGGAAAGTATTGTCATTCCTGGGTATAGCAGTAATGATCATATTCAGTTGCTGTCTTTGTTTACAATGTGGCCCTGCGATTTGCGGCTTGTGCGCTACATCCTGTATTCCTAGTCCAAAGTCCCGTTCCAAGAAGATTCGAGACGAGCAAATGATACTGTATGAAATGATAGATGGTATCATGAATATTGATGTTTCCTGATGGAAACGTAGGGCACAAGGAGGGAATGAGGAAAATTGAATTTTGCCTTATCATGTGTGCCTACGTGTTCCCCATCCTATGTTATATGTGCATGATTAATATGCATATGTTCCCCCTATGATCGAATAATGACGCACTTATAGTTGTGTCCAACGTTTAGTATGCCAGTTATCCAGTCCCCGTGAAAGCAACGTGAATTAGGCTTCTAGGCCTATGTTGACACCCTTTTACATTGTGCACGTTAATTCATCGAATTGTCCCCGTTTCTAGGCCTCATGAGGGCCCGGACACCAGATTCAAGCTCCAGTCTCCTGAACCAATCCGAGGAGCGATGCAGCCCCTCCCGCATCCCTGACCCTTCGCTTACTCCCTGCCGCGCAGCGAGGTGCCCGGCCTGGCTCTGTCTGCCTGCCTGCCAAGAATATGTTATGCCCACAGTTATCAGTTCAGCTCTCCGTCTTCACATTCCTAAGCTAACGAACCGCATAAACATCTTCAGCTATAGTCTAGTCTTTCTGTCTCCATGCAAGTGAATTACTGTATTAATATCCATAGAAGATTCATAGCACACGCAATATATGAAGAATATATGCATGCACCAGTCTTAGTGTCAAGTAGCCTCTGCCCTGATGACATTTAGATTCTATCAACATGTACTCCAAACACAAGATACCAGATATGCTATAGGTACATGTCGTCCTGACATCCCAGACTTTCGTCTCCTCTTCTAGTGTAGAAGTCAGAGCCCCCAGTTCTCCCCAGATACACGTCATAGCCCGTTTGCGCGCACCACTAGGTTAAAGGTTCCAGCTGCCCAGGTAGCCCCCTCCATGTATCCACCCATTCATGACACTTCTGTGACGTTCTCATCACATGTCTTTGTACACGCCTTCTTTTCACGCCCATGTGTTCTTATCTTCCGCTTGTCACTTGTTACGCCTACTGTATGCAATGCAATTATAATGTTTTACTATATATACCATGTACTGTTAATAGGACGTTGCAGCTGCCATTCCATTTCATGCCAGGCTATTCCGATCCTGTCCCTTCCCTTGTGCCTGATTAAAGCCTGTTCAACTCAGATACCACGGATCCTGCCTCTTATTTATTGAGCTATCTGTTTTATTTAATGCATAGAAAAATAGTACCGGTAATTAATTATTTATTTACCACAGCAGTACTACCATTAATCATCTGTTAACAGACGTGACTGCTTTACTGTTAGGTATGCGTACTGGCTCGTGGTAAATCGGTGCTGCGAGGGAGTCTTGAAAAACATTTCTAATACCTGAAACGTCGGGGGGCATTCGGAAACTTTGCATTTCATGTACGCATAGCAGTGTGCACTTGGCAATATGTGTAGGTCCCTGGCACCCCAAAACCCATACCCACCCCAAACCCTAAAATTACCACCCTGGAGCCCCAAAACCCATACCCGCGCTGATCCCTAAAATTACACCCTTGCCCCCCAAAACCCGTACCCACCCTGAACCTTAAAATTACCCCAGGCACCCCATAACCCATACCCACCCTGATCCCTAAAATAACCCCCTGACATCCCAAAACCCACACCTGCCCTGAACTCTAAAATTACCCCTGGCACACCAA
Organism: Lissotriton helveticus; assembly: GCF_964261635.1. Classification (NCBI taxonomy): domain Eukaryota; kingdom Metazoa; phylum Chordata; class Amphibia; order Caudata; family Salamandridae; genus Lissotriton; species Lissotriton helveticus. The sequence continues at coordinate 360,668,527 of NC_136065.1, read as the reverse complement.
ACACATACCCACGCTGAACACTAAAATGAACCCTGTGGCACTCCAAAACCCATACCCACCCTGAACCTTAAAATTACCCCTGGCACCCCAAAACCCATACCCATGCTGAACAATAATTTCCCCTCTGGCACCCCATAACCCATACCCACCCTGAACCATAAATTCCCCCCTGGCACCCAATAACCCATACCCACCCTGAACCCTAAAATAGCCCCCTGTCACCCCAAAACCCATACCCACCCTGAACCTTAAAATTACCCCTGGCACCCCAAAACCCATACCCATGCTGAACCATAATTTCCCCTCTGGCACCCTATAACCCATACCCACCCTGAACCATAAATTCCCCCCTGGCACCCAATAACCCATACCCACCCTGAACCCTAAAATAGCCCCCTGACACCCCAAAACCCACACCTGCCCTGAACCCTAAAATTACCCCTGGCACACCAAACACATACCCACGCTGAACACTAAAATTAACCCTGTGGCACCCCAAAACCCATACCCACGCTGAACCTTAAAATTACCCCTGGCACCCCAAAACCCATACCCATGCTGAACCATAATTTCCCCCTGGCACCCCATAACCCATACCCACCCTGAACCCTAAAATTGCCCCCTGACACCCCAAAACCCACATCTGCCCTGAACCCTCAAATTACCCCTGGTACACCAAAACACATACCCACGCTGAACCCTAAAATTACTCCCTGGCACCCCAAAACCCATCCCCACCCTGAACCCTCAAATTGCCTCCCTGACACCCTAAAACCCACACCCACTCTGAACCCTAAAATTACCCCTGGTACCCAAAAACCCATACCGGCCATGATACCTAAAATTACCCCCCTGGAACCCCAAAACCCATACCCACTCAGAACCCTAAAATTACCCCCTGGCACCCCAATTCGTAACCCACCCTGAACCCTAAAATGTCTCCCTGGCACACTAAAACCCACACCCACCCTGAACCCTAAGTTACCCACTAGCACCCCAAAAAATGAACACTACATTTGCATATTCGGAGGGGACTGTCCTCTGACGTTTCCATGTGTGGGTGCTCTTGGATGCAAAAATAGAAAGATCCATGGCCCTGTTCACCATTCATCTAGTGAGCAGTGCAGTGGATGTGAATTCCATCCAAGTGCACAGACAGCAGGGGCAAAGGGATGGCAGTGCAGGTGACGCTTTTCCATTGTAAATTAATTTCTGCTGGCGTCATAGCCCAGGGTTTGCTGTCTGTGCACTTGTATGGAATACACATCTATACAAGCGCACAGACAGCACACCCTGGGCTATGATGCCAGCAGAAATTCCTTTACAAAGGAAAAGCGTCACCTGCACTGGCCAGCCCTTTCCCCCTGCTGTGCACATCACACCCCATGCTCACAATACATCAAGTGCTTAGTAAGGGTGGGCGGCCAGCTACGCTCCGTGCACGGAGTGCACGGAGTGCCGTCTTCTACGCATTATGCGTAGCGGGCGTAGCCAGGCGGCATTACGTGCGCTCCGCAGACGGAGCGTAGCCGGCCGCCACCCGCCTCCCTCCCGCCCTCCCTAAATACATTAATAAAAGTATGAAAAGCTATTAAAAACACTTACCTTGTCTGCCGCGTCCCCGGGGCTCCCTCTCGCCGTCCCGCGATTCTCACCGCCATTTCGGGTCCTAATGCGCATGCGCGGGCGGCCGCGCATGCGCATTTCTCATGAGGAATGCGCATGCGCGGCCGCCCGCGCATGCGCATTAGTATCCGGGTCGGTGGCGGCGCGAATCGCGGGACGGCGAGAGGGAGCCCCGGGGACGCGGCAGACAAGGTAAGTGTTTTTAATAGCTTTTTATACTTTTATTGATGTATTTAGGGAGGGCGGGAGGGAGGCGGGCGGCGCGGAGTGTGGCTACGCGGAGTGCACGGGTGGGCGTAGTTGTGTGCCCACTTCGCGTAGCTCCGCGGAGCCCCACTCCGCACACTACGCCCAGGGTTAGTGCTTAGGTGAAATCCCTGCCTTCAGGCAAGGATTTCACCTCAGTGCCACTCTAAAGGAAAACAAGAGGTGGGGGCAGGGGGGTTCACTCGCTGAAACTGTTCAGCGGCTGGCTGTCTGGCTCGGGCTGCCGGGCCTCTCAGAAAGGATAAGAAAATCACATTCTCGGATTGGATGCGTTCGTGAATCATTTCAGTGCATCTCATCTTAGCCCGGGCAGAGGAGGCGACGGGGGGGGGGGGGGGGGGGGGGGGGCTGAAGCCCGGCGAGCCCAATGGGTGTTGCGTGCCTGGTACTATTAATGTTACATAAAACATGCGTGGTTGTATGCTCACAAAGTCACTGGGTATTTTTAATTCTGAATAAACAGCACTGGTTCAGATCCTAGAAAGCAGGCTAATGCACACGAATGGGGCAGCTAATTAATGTGTGCGTAATTATGATGTTTTCTTAAAACCCATAGACAGAGCAGGAAAATTCTAATTTTTCATGCATGCACTGTTCATGTGCACAGCTGCCAGGCATCCTCGTGTGTGCCATCCCCTCTGTGAGAATCTATGTTGCCTGTTATCTCCCCTAACCTCTGGGCTACCAGGAGCATCCTGAGAGTCCCTGCAATGGCAGTAAGATGGGAGACCCTGGGCCTGCTGCCATTTTACCTGCTGCATGGGGAAGATAATCCTTTTGTGGGGAATCCATGGCAGGACTGCAGGAATGCTTAGCAACTTTACAAGGTCATGCAGAATTTTTTTTTTTTCTTGGGCTTAACTTAGAAAAGCCAAGGCACTTTTGTTTCTTGAGTCCAAAAGTCCTCAGGTATGTCGAGCAAGTTCTCCAACCCAATTCTACAGGTTTATGTTGCAGGAAAGCTGCTCACAACTCCACTTCAGGACCAACTCAGAATGCCAAGTTCCAGTTGGTTTCAGAATTTCTTTATAGAACCACCCACACCCCTTTGTTAACAGACACTTGTGCACGCTAAGGACAGGCAAGTGAAGTTTCAGAGGAGTAGGCAAAAGAAATGTCCAGATTAACTGGTCTACTGACTTTATTCTACTCTGTCACTGCTCCCTGTATGCCCAGGACAGCCTGCACTCTCCACCCACAGGAGAGAAGTTCCACATGGGTGATCAGGCTTCATTGACAGGACTGAAGTCCTGGTATGCAAAAGATTCTACACGTGATTGGCACCAGTGGTCCTGCAGCAACTTTCTGTTCTCTATGATTTGAGGCAGCGCTAGAGACAACTCTTCAGGTTGTCCTCAGTCATGCAGGCAGAAACTGCCCAGGATATAAAGCAATTAATCAATCAATCAGAGTACTTGTAGAGCGTGCTACTTACCCGTGAGGGTCCCAAGGCGCTGAGGGGAGGGGGGTTATGCTACTGCTCGAAGAGCCAGGTCTTGAGGAGTCTTCTGAATGCGAGTAGGTCTTGGGTAGGGAGGGTGTTCCAGGTATTGGTGGCGAGGTAGGAGAAGGATCTGCCGCCGGAGGTCATTCGTTGGATGCGGGGGACAGCGGCGAGTGCAAGCCTGGCGGAGCCGAGCTGGCAGGTGGGGGTGTAGAAGCTGAGTCTGCTGTTCAGGTAGGCTGGTCCGGCGTTGTGGAGTGCTTTGTGTGCATGGATGAGGAGCTTGAAGGTGATCCTCTTGTCGACGGGGAGCCAGTGTTCGTCTCTCAGGTGGGGGGTGATGTGGCTGCGGCGGGGGACGTTGACGATCAGTGGGGCGGAGGCGTTTTGGATGCGTTGTAGTCGTTGTAGGTGTTTGGCTGGGATTCCTGCATAGAGTGCGTTGCCGTAATCCAGTCTGCTGCTGACGAGGGCCTGTGTAACCGTTTTCCTTGTTTCAGTCGGGATCCACTTGTAGATCCTGCGGAGGGTGTTGAATCAGGAGGAGGAGACTCCGTTGACCTGCTTAGACATGGAGAGGGAGGATTCGAAGATGACTCCCAGGTTGCGTGCATGGTCGGTGGGTGTTTGTGCTGTTCCCAGTGTGGTCGGCCACCAGGAGTCGTCCCAGGCTGAGGGGGTGGGTCCGAGGATGAGGACCACCGTCTTGTCCGAGTTCAGCTTCAGACGGCTGCTCCTCATCCAGTCGGCGACGGCCTTCATTCCCTCGTGAAGGTTGGTTTTGGCAGTGTGTAGGTCCTTGGTGAGGGAGAGGATGAGCTGGGTGTCGTCGGCGTAGGAAATGTTGTTGAGGTCATGATGACGGGACTTCTTTTTTCTTCGTTTGTTTCAGGCAGTTTTGTAAGTGGCCAAGAGAAGATTTTAAAGGATAAAATAAGTCATAGGCTTAGGTGAAGTCTTCTGAGTGAATAGGTCTAAAATTCCCAGACTTCCTACCCACGTGTTGCCACAGTGTGGCCCAATTCCTGATCATCTGGAGATGTGCCTCCATGTATGGAAAAGCTACCCATTGGTGCCTTTCACCAGAGAAACTGTCAGTGCAGATATTTTGCTCGCTTGTGTTTCAAAGATCACAAATTCGAACCTTCACTACTTTAGGGATTCCTGCCTTGTACCTACAAGTTTTCATGTGCTCCAGATCCAATGTAGGTTTTGGCTCAACAGATGTACTTTTGTACCCCAGAAACGTAGAAGCTTATCAAAGACTGATGCATCTGGGAGGCCCGATTCTTGTTTCCCTACCTTCCCGGCCTACTGTGTTCTACTGAAAGAGGCAGCTTCTGACTTCCCCAGGCAGAGGAGGGATGATGTGTGTGAATGGTGGCTGCCACAAAGTAATGTAAGTATCATTTTGCTAATTTATCCAACTGAGATCAGGAAGAGTATATTTAATATTTCAAAATTGGATGGAAAAATCAGTTTAGGTAATTAAAGACTGACCAATCCAATGATATTTTCACACTGGATTGCATATACACAGTGATGAGTTTCATGGCTCTTTCCTATAAAGCCTTACTCTGTAAAAGTATTAATCCATATCTTCCACTGGAAATAGATTCTCCAGCAACTATTGCAGCAAATATGCACTTTCTAAAATCCCTTGTTACAGATAGGTGTGAGCGAGTGGGAAACATGTTTACTTCACTCCAACACCCAATATCTGCAAACAATTGCAAAAAATATTTGCATACAGATAGATTTTGTCGTCTATAAAAATGTTCACTAAAAATACACGTTAAACTGAGCACATGTTTTTTGAGACCCGATGAACTTGCTTGCTGGACTTGCTAGCTGCAGTAGACTTCACTCAAAATTAGGTTTAACTTTATTGGTGGTCTACTTACATTTTATGCCTATGTTCGTCCATGTTTTCTCTGAGTTGTAGTTTTCCCTAGTTGTTGTTACAAGGTAAGCAAGATAAGAACATACAATGGATTTATAACACAATTGCTTTTGATGATAACATGAATTTTCACTCTAACTCAAAATATGTTCGCAGGTCATTTAAGGACGTGAAAAACAACAACACACAAAAGATATATTGCTTCAAAGGCTTTGAAGATTAATCGAGCTTCAAAATGATGAACAATGTATCCAGGAGCACAACAATTTATAGGTGCTGCGCACGATTCAAAACAAATTGTAACTTCCTGAATCATTCGTGGCCCCGGCTTGTGTATATAAGAGACTTCTTTTTAGCATGTGCTGACATCTTGTGGTCAAGTTTAAAAATACTTCAACGAGAACAAACTCAATGCTCAAACTTGATCTGGGTGAGGACCATCTTCGGTGTACCATAAGATCTGGAAAATAACGAGAATTGGAAAAGCCAACAGGTCTTGCCTGTGTGAAATCTATTTGCATTGCCAATGTTTCTTAGCTTTGTTGAAACATGGCTGAAAGTAAAGAAAAAAAGCTATATGACAGCCAGGGTCGACCACGTCATATTGCTTTTTAATTTAAAAATTGTTTTTATTGTTTTTACAACATACAACATATAACATATAGTCATCACCGCTTGTAGTTGCAGGGTGGCCTCCCAGGTTGGCTGTGTAGCTGGCAGAACATTGTCACCATGTATATGCTAGGCTGCCCCCTATCCACTGTCTCTGTATTTTAATTTTAGTCTTGCTGCACTGAAGCCAGCGCTGCTGTACAATATGGCTAAAGAGACATTAACAAAGCCAATAGCTCTCGCATTTGCTAGACCTATTGGTTTTGCCAATGCTTGTTTTTAATGAGCGAGCACATCTATGCCATTGAACAGGCTTCCAACATGTAAACAAATAGGATCTTAGATATGCAGGCATTGGAGAGGTTTTGCTGGGTGCTTTGCTCAAAATAGCATTAGAGATCAACCTCTGAATAGTTCTAATGAAATTTAAAGCGTGACTGGATGGCTTTGTACATGCTATAGAAAGGGCCATCCTTAAGTGGTACATCTACATTCAGAATGCACAGCCCTGTTGCAGATAAATAAATAAAGGCATATATTTTACATTTTGCAGGGGATGTCTTTTTTTTAGTTTAGAAAGCTTTATTGAATAAAATATACAGAGTAGAACATCAGTACAAGAAAAGAATTCGTGATAAATTGCAAAACATAATATATGAGAGAGTAGCGTCCAAGCAAGAAAATAATGACTATACATACTACAAGAAGCATTCTTGGGGGGATTTTTGTTTGAAAGGTGATGTCTTTTAATCACAGCATACAGCGCACAACTCTGCAGGATTCCTTTTGGGGATCCTGCACATTTGCATTGATCTAAAAAACGTTACGTTAATCTGTATGAGTCCTCCACTCTCCACCCCTTTGCTGAAATGTGAGAGCTCTATGGCATATGCGATGGCGGTTGCCAAAGGTTCTGTAGCTTTGTCACTGTAAGGAGGCTAGAAGGAAATGGGTGAAATAAGGCGTCTTTGTGGACAGCCCTCAAACAAATCACTGTCTCTTGATGAACTCCTTTATGGAGAGGAAAACCTCTTGTGGAGACGCTGATGTGCCACTTTAAGACAGCTTTCTGTTGTATGCTCCAGCATCATGCTGTAAACCCAGCTGCAGTCTGCATAGATGTACTCAATGCCACTCTGGCACATAAACTGATCTGTGATTTGTAAAAAGGCCAAACGGGCTGGAGTGAGTCAGTCATATGTAATAAGTCTGAAACGGGACACCTATCGGCCTTTCAGAGGCACCAGCCCTGTTCATAAACGGACTAGTTTTCCATTATGCCACCATCTCTTTGAGTGCACCACATATAATTATATCTGTATTTTCTGCTCTCGCCAACAACCAAAATGGGGAAAACCTAATTTAGAAAATGCCGTAATCTTGGCATACAGTCCAATATGAATGCACGATTTAAATTAAACAATGACATAAACGTTTCAGAACACACAATGTAGCAAACAAAGCATAAACACAAACTGTAAAAATTCTCATGCTTCTGTGGCAAAAATAAAACCATACAGAGGGCTACAATGTACTAAAACAACTAAGGCTTTCCAACAGACACAGAGGTCTCTTAGAAACAAGAGGAGGAGGGTAAGTTTCAGTAAGAAGAGTACAAAGCATCCTCGTAAAACAGCTCCTGACATTTGACCTTGATCTTTGATTGCCCTGCAAATGTGACTAGACAAGAAGAAGATTTACAGGCATGTGTATTACAAAAAACAAGTTTGTCGAAGAATACTGTAAACACTGTTGTGTGGCATTTTAGGCACCAAGTGAATTTTCCCGCATCTTGCCCCTATATAGGTACAATTTTCATTGCTCTAATGTAGGCATACAAATCATACCCATATTTAGACATAGCCCATGCAGTCCAAATACAGGCATGGCTACTTCCACCCGTACCAAAAAGTCAAAACGATTTCTTGGAAAATCAGCTTAAGCAGTCAGGGACATCCCCTTGCTTGAATTTTGATTTGTCCAAGAACTCATGGGGGCAGATTTATGTCGGACTTGCGCCACGTTTACGCCGCCGTTGCGTCACGCAATGGCCCGGAAACGTGGCGCATCCCTGCGGCCTATTTACAACGTGACGCATCTAGGCAGATGTGTCACGTTGTAAAGCCCTGCGCCACATGAAACCTGTGTTAGGTTTCATGTGGGCGCTCTGTCGCAGGGTGGGCGTTCCCTCGTAGGAAAGCCCCGTAAAACTGACGCAGTGAAATCTACAAGATTTCACTGAGTCAGTTTTACGACGCTGCTGGGTCAAATCCTTACGCCTGCTTGAAGCAGGCGTAAGGAGTGACGCACCACATTATGTATGGGTGGCCTCTGTACATTGCAGGAGTTGCGTCACACTTGCGACGCTACTCCAGCAATGCGCCGCCCGTACACCACAAGATGCATCACGCATCTGCCATTCCTTGCATCATGGTGTGCCGCATTGTAAATGCGGCGCATCTGTGGTGCCGCAAGGAGGGAATTGCGTGACGCATCAGTTCTGGCGCATCCCTGCTGATTTGCAGAGATGCGCCAGAACTCATAAATCTGCCCCATGGAGTTTACAAAGAACTACCATTCCCTTGGGGTTCTTTACTGACGTTATCATGCCCGACTTTACGTCAAACTAGGCACCTTCAAGGTATAAATATGGCTTCACTTGCTCTAGCAAGGACACGGTGGTTCGGAGTAGTTCGATTATCTACTTGCCGGATGCAGCTCACTACAGCACGTGCCGAAGGAAGCCAACCCTCCAGCTGATGCACTGACCGAGAAGCTGTCTTTTCTCTCGCCGAGAATCCAGCTCCGGTGTTTCCAAGCTCCCCTTGTGGGGTGTTAGGAAATCGAGCCCAGAGACAGAGATACCAGATCTCCTTCATTCTAAACTAAGGTATGGAGCTGATTAGACCCTAAGAGAAATCTTGGATAGATTCTTGGCAAAGAAACTAAAACTATGCTACACCACACTTACTTCTTCCTGCGTACTAGACTCAGGTTAGGCACATTGGGGTAGGCATATTTTAGATTCACCAGTTGAGTACTTTTAGCCATTGTTATTTATGTATGCATTTTAGAAACCATACAATGCTTTTACAGTATTATTTTATAATACGAACCTCGCTGTACATATTCTACTTTGCAGTCTGCATTACGATTATAGCATTTCACTTCTCTTGCATGAGAAAGAAGACTGTTCAATAAAACCTTTTTTATTGAAAAAGCCCAACTCTCTATTTTTCTCTGCACCTCTGATGAAACGAAGCATGCACGATTGACTGAGTAAAATATCTATCTATTGTTACCATGACTCTGAAGATACGTTTATTCTTGGGGAAACAAAGTTGTCATGTTTATGCGGTTGTCAGAATCTAATCCCTTCTTGTGAATTCAAGAAAGTTTCTAGTGACCTCTGAGCTAGCTGGCACTCACAATTAAGTTTAATATATTCGATAGAGACCTAGTAGACATAAGTCCTACGTCAAATCTATAGGATATATTATTCCAATGCGCAGAGCCTATTGGGAATATAGGAACTACACTACATGTTGTGCTTTTCACAGAGACCCCTTTTCCCCTTAAAATACTCCAATAGACGTCTGGAGTGGGTAAAGGGATAATATCCGGCATAACAGAGTAGGACAAAAATCCTATGTATTAGTTTTTGGTTTGTTCAACGTTGAAGGATACAGTGTTCCAAAATATTGTGCACATTATCTTTGTTTCCTTGAAACTTGCTCTGCAAATTTTAAATAAACAATGTCGAATAACGACAGCAATAATGCAACCGGTGGAGCTGCAGCAACTGCAACCCAACCGGGCTTAGACGTTACAGGTTTTCAACAAGACGACCCGGATGCTATAATCATCCCCGAAAACTTAAGGAAAACCATCACTATAAAGCTTATAACAAATGACCTATCACCAAGAGGTGGTAGGGTAATTTTTGTCATAGAGGCACATGAATATCGGCAGACAGTGGTATTCTATTCATGGATTTTCTTCCCTGAAGCAAATCCAGTATCACATGTGTTTCACTTCTACAAAGTAGAGGAAGCTCCAACAGAATACACTCCTTTCGAGGATGTTAAATTCCACTAACTTACAAAGAGCATGCGCTCTGGTTTAAAGGTGCCCTACAACATCAAAATCACATCACCAGGCTCGTTCCACTAGGTAGACCAGGAGCAACATGGCCGGTACTAGCCAGCTATACACCACATCCTGACATTGAAGAAATGTCAGACGCAGAACTATTAGTTCAACTAAAACAACTAATCAAAATCCATAGACAATTGGTTCAATATGTCATGCGGACTCTAACAGTCCAACCTCCTATAAGGATTCCACAACAAACCCATTACCAGGGGAACACAAATAAAATCACACCACAGACTATACAATCAGTCATTGGTAAATTGCCCGCAAAAAGGGAACAAATTCCATTCTGGATAGCTAAACAAATTACTCAAATCGAGGCAGTATTTCCCGATACTACCCCTCATGAGAGACATAGGATTTTAACAATCTGTTTACCAATGGGGATAGCACCGCACCTGGAGGACTGTGACACTTGGGGTACAGTCTTTGCTGCAATCTACACAAAAACACAAGATGTTCTGTCTATGGCGGTAATACCAGATGTCCTGAAAGAGATTCAAAATGAATACGGGGCAGAGCCTGCTTTAAATATGGGTATGAAACTACTGTGAGATTTTAAACAGGTCCCAGCTATAATATTAGCTAATATTAAAGTTGAAGCAGCATCCGTGGCGATCCACCAAAAATTAAGAGAATTTGATGTAACTGAGCAACCATATGAACTGGCCAGAATAATTGAAAAATCCTATGAAGAACTAGGTAGAGATAGTTTGGGTGGGAAACCAGTTAAGCCCCAACCAGCACAGAGTCCTGAAAGGTCTTTATTAAAAACACTCTCACTGTTCCCAAAAAGAAGTGGGACAATACTAAACAAACTTCTAAAGACAAGCGTTCTCAGTCCCCAGGAAGGTCTCCTCAAAAGGAACCCTCTGAAAAGAGGTATAACCTAAGGAACAGGGATAATTTGAAAAAACCTGATAGATATCAAGATACTGATACAGGTTCCTCTCGTACCTTTCAGACTTCCTCACAGAAATCGAAAAGAAGAGGACAGTCAGAACACAAGGAAGAACGCGTGAAGTCCAAGGACGATCAACACGTTCCAAAAAATAAGAAAACACAATTCACCAAAAAGAAGGTAGCAGGTCTAAAAATCAGACATGCCGAGGATCTTGAGGACACAACTCAAGAACGGGGAGTGGGCCCAGACAATGTTGGACAGCGCAGCAGATGTCACCATAGCTCGCATCTGGAGACAGTGGACTTGAATGAGTACATCCAAATTGAAACTGCCAATACCAGGGTTAGTGTACCCCATAAGTTATCTGAAGTAACGCTCCCGATGGAGGGGGACATAACTAGGAAAATAAGAGCATTCTTTTGTGAGAAGCTCTCTAAGGGTTATGACATTCTTCTAGCCGAAAAAAACTGGCCACCAAAATTTGTCAGGGAGTGCCCACATGGTGAAGACATCATTATGCCAGCCTTCTCCAATGATATTCCAATTCACTTACAATAAACCTATGCCAGAAAATGGGCTGTAGCCCAGGTTCCAGTATTATATAAAAATCATGTAGGATGGGATGAGGATTACCCTCACCATATAATCCAATTAAAATCACAACCAACTGCACAAAGGCAGTATAAAGTTAAGCAAGAAGCACAAAAACAGGTCAGGGAGATATTAGATCAACTTGAATACCAAGGGGTGATTGAAACATGCACCTCGTCAATGAACAATCCTTTGTTTCCGGTCCCAAACCAGAAAATACATATCGTCTAGTTTTAGACTACAGACATTTAAACTCTTGTTGCAAAACCTTTGCAGTACAAAATGCACACAGTGCAGCACTAATGAATAACAAGTGTAAAAAATATAAAACCACATTAGATATTTCTAACGGTTTCTACTGTCAAAACATTGCACCTGAAAGCAGGTACTTGACCGCTTTCTCAATTATGTGGACACAGCGTCACTTCTGTCGTCTCCCCCAGGGATTCAAGAATAGTCCGGGGTTATTTTCAGCTAGGGTAACAGAGTCACTACAAACGTATAATGATGAGGCATTATCTTATGTCGATGACATCTATCTAACAGACGATGACTTGGACAGGCACTTGAACAGAGTGAATACCATTATACTTGGATTCGCCTCTGAAGGGTATAAATTCAACTTTAAGAAATCAAAAATTGCCCACCTCAACGTCCTTTTTCTAGGATATGAATTATCAAGTGAAGGCAAAAGCCTGGCAGCCAACTTTTTAGAAAAGTGTGCGCTGCTTCAACCTCCAAAAACGCTGAAAAACGTAGTCAATTCTAGGTTTCCTAAATTTCGGAAGAACATGCATTCTAAATTACGCAGAAAGAGTTAAACCTCTCTACGAATTAATCAAACGTGATTTCAAAATAACTAATTGGACTCAAAAACACACAGAAATTTAGCGTTCATGCAAACAGACATGTTAGCAACAACACATTTACAAACACGCATAAACGTACGCGACCCTGTAAACCGAATCAATCCAGGAAGATGTGGATTCACGTTTTTAACCTTTAATGAGGGAGAAAAAGCACCAATAGCTTATAAATCACACTTGTACACACAAGCTGAAATGAAATTCACTTCTACAGAAAAAATTCTGACAGTGGTTCAAACTGCGGTAGCAAAAGAGAGAGCCCTCGCACAGGAAAAACGCATAATGGTCATTACTCCTGTACCTGCCTTAGAGGCAGTGACAAAAGCAAGCATTCCAAATGCAAAGGCTTTACATCCGAGAGGGATACAATGGGTTAACTCTCTTGCTGCAACAGACGTTGAATACGTTTTTGACCCCTACTTGAAAACTCAAGAATTTCTACAATACGAACAAGAATGTCCTCTGCCCACTGAGATTCTGCCTCTAGAACAATACGAATGTATAATTTATGCAGACGGATCAGCACAGCCCGCAATTGGGGGTAAATAAGCTTATAGTGCTGCGTGTGCGATCGTTAAAGGTCGCTGGCACGATGGTAAATTCTGACCTATGGTCACAAAAACACAATCTCTCAGAGACAGTACAGCTCATTGAGCTGAACTACAAGCACTCAAGATGGTGCCTGAAAATACCGATCGCTAATTTCCCACACTCATAGTGTGCGATTCCTATTACTGCGTTCAATCTTACAATGAATACTTGCCGAACTGGATTCAAAACGGTTTCAAAGATGCAAAGGGTGGCACAATCAAGCATAAATTGCTTTGGGAACAAGTAGTTCAGCTACAAAAGAACTACAAAAGACTCACGTGATCCATACACTGAGTCATCAACTTGATGGCGTTCATGTTGCAGGGAATTTATTGACTGATGAAGCCGCGAAGGCAGCTGTGAAAACGGCTTCCGTAGCTGCAATCACTCGTTCAAAAACAAAAATAGACAGCGAAAAATGCTAGCTGTCAATGCCACAAGCAAAGGCAGCGGTGCAGCGTTACCTCTAAAATATCCACTCGAATATTTATACATAATTGATGCCAACTCCGTTCCTTCTGCTCGAATTCCTGGAGTGGGGGATAGAGTAATTCCCAACTGTAGAGTAGCTTTGATACACAAAGCACATTTGGGAGAGGGTCTGATACATCAAGGGATCTCTAAATCTATACTAGAATTAAAGGAGACGTACTGGTGTCCAGGGATGAATGCTAGCATTCAAGAATTTGCAATAAATTGCCATAACTGCAACAGAGATCGCAGTACAGAACGCCGTCAGATACCTGACTACAGTGTAGCCAGGACAGTACAGACAGCATTGTTAGACAGCATTAGACTATCTACACGCAGACGTCCCAATGGACAAATGCGTTCACACAAATATTAACACAAGATTCATTTGGATGTGGCCTCAGTGCTCGGCTGATGCCTGAACTGTTATAAAAGATTTGCGAGTCTTTATCGGCACATACGCAGTCGGCACGCTACATTCTGACCAGAGTCCTGCGTTTAGCTCCAAAGCTTACAAGGAGGCCATGGCCAATCAGGGCGTTGCATTGTGGTATTTTAGTCCATTCTATCCTGAGGGAAATTCTGTAGTGGAGAGGAAAAATCGGGACATAAAGCAATCGATAACAGCCAGGGTATTAGGCTCGAGTGACGGGTGGGTCAGACATCTAATAAGTGTCCAACATAGTCTAAATAGTCTGCCAAGAGGTTCGCTGGGTGGAATCACTCCATATGAAATACTTTTTGGTACTAGAATTATTTTCCGAGACCTTGATCGTCACACTTCAGTGGTAGAACAAAAACCTTTTGATATCAAAGACCGTATGGCCGTTTTTCTGGACCTAAATGAAACAAGGAGTCAAAGCAACACATTACAGAAGCCAACGACCACTGAATGGGATCCACCCGTCCAAGCAAGGCCTGCCAGGATTCTAAAGATTGGAGATCTAGTCAGAGAAAAGATTGCGGATAAGAAGGAATTGGAGCCTTCATACAGACAACGAGTACCTGTCTTAGCAATCCACGGATCAAGAACAGTGTTACTGCCGCCCCTTGCTGGAAGAAAGGAGAACAGGTTTGTGTCCATCGACCTGGTAAAACCACATCATGTGGCCAATCATAAGTAGTAGGCCAAGTGGACTCCAAAGATGTAGCAGACAACCAAATCTGGCTAATATCCAAGAGGTTTAAACTGAGAGACTCATCACCTGCAGTGCGAAAAGAAGGACTATGCAACAAAGCTGTTGGGATATAAATTCGATAAACACATGTTATTGGCCTAATATATACAATATAACCTTATAACTGTATGATTAGATTTCGTTGTGTCGATATAGTAACACATGATTTACTTTTAGCTCGCCTAAACCTATTGATATGACCGGAGCCATTTTGTTTAGTTTCTCTGTGTGCCAGTACTGTTTCCCTCAAATCACGTGATCACGCTTTCTGTATGAAACCGCGATGGCTGACTTAGCCATCTACTTCATTTGTTAGCTCGTAGCTCAGGGAAACCCAAGGTCACACCTGCCCTTCTTGTGGGATGCGCACATTCTAGCAGAGCCCGTTCCTGTACTCCCCGGGCTACAGATAGACAGGGAGGCACCTTACTGACCTGCCCCCGGAATAGCTAAGGCCTTGGCTATTTGCAATCAATTGTGCCTTATATGGGTATTCCTGTTGGCTCACTGACAAGTTGTATCTTTCCTAGTAAGGCGATTCTGTGGTGTGGGTAAAACGTATATATGCCTTGTACCTTTTGAATGTAGTCAGTCTCCTCTGCGCATCTCTGAGGGTTGTGCAGACTGAGGCTTCCCTGTCAGGGCTTGTATTTGTATTGAATAAACGATTGAACTTTCTCCATTGCCGACTGAATTCTTATTAATGATATTGGTATATGGGCTATTGGTGAGTATGGTCCATTAGAATAATTTTGAATCCCTCAGTTGGCGACTCCGCCGGGACTCCGCGATAGGGTCGTCCCCTCCTGTAAACAGGAGTGAAGGGACAAGGAGGAGTTCTGGCCGAGTGGGTGGACAGAAAGAGGATCCTGATTCGAAACACCCGTTTGGGGTACGAAAACAAGCCGTTCACTCTCGAGCCCAGTATCCCTCCCAGCTGCTGAAGACCCTACGCCGGAGTCCTACGGGCTTAACCCGAGAGAAGAACAGACTGTGTCGGTCTGTTTTAGCATCGGCAGTGGAGAATTCGCAATCAACCTGAGTGCACCAGGTGAGTGACTTCGTGATTGGGTTGGATAAGGAACACTCGGGGGAAGTGTTTTCCCTTTTGGTAACAGTTAACTGTTTTTGATGGTGGCCGGGGAAGCCGGACCACGAGGGAATCTGGGGTTCTGACGTGGCAGCGAAGTGGCTGTGCGGGTAGATACCTCACGGACTTGTTTTATGAAATTTTGAGACAACACCTGGTGCCTTAGCGGAGTACGGAGTTACTCGCTCGGCCGAATCCCCTTCGGGAAAGCCCTGGGAGCAACTGGGTAAGCTAGGGTTCTGGCGCCGCGTTCCCAGATGCCCGGCCCAACCAGAACAGGACCAATGGATGGCCTATAAGGGAGTTCGCGGTTCGCCTGCCAGGTGATCTCAGACCAGTCTGGTGACCGTTCCTTTTGTAGTGGAATTTTGTGGTCCGGAATTTTGTTGAATCGATTCCCCGAGCAAGATCCGACGGGCTCTGTTAGTTTCGTTCTGAAGACGTCATTTGTATTCACTGGGGGTTATTGCCTTACACTGTTTTACATAAGTAAAAGACAGCGGTCCTTGACAAGGAGGAATTAACACTTGCAATAATTATAGGCCACAATGTGCACTATAATGAACAGATAGTCCAGCCGGACTATAAAATTTATTCAATAATGGAATAATTTAAATTCAACAACCAACAATAAAGCAGTGGGACGCAGTCCTGCATCCACAGTGCCACATAGACAATACACATTACACTTAACTAAGGTTTTTCAGGCATTTACAAAGACAGGAGCACAAAACCTTGTAGTATAATTGCTTCACACATGTGGAAAACACATTAATTTTGGCACATCATAGTGAACTAGTGTTTAAACACATATTTAGTCGACGGCGTTTCGATCCAATCCTTAATAATGGATCATCATCAGGACATTTGGTTGATTGCCTGAATTAAAAAGCCTTGTAATTGAGGTGGGTGCGTAATGTATGGTAATTAGGCACCAGCATTGGGCGGAAATTAGGAGGGCTGGAGTAGACCTCAGTTTTACGATTGTATCGCAATTGGGTAACCCAAGAGATCAGGGACTTAGGCACATCGTGCTGCCGCTGTGTTAGCGGTCATCAGTTGGCCGTGTCGTTTAAATTGACAATCCAATTGTTAACCTAGGAACTACAGGCTGCCGAGTTCCTTGTGTTGAAGCGTAATAGCTGTCGTGCGAGCTCCTAAGGTTCACGATAGAACTCTCAGAACCGTCCCGGCCCTCCTAATTTCCGCCCAATGCTGGTGCCTAATTACCATACATTACGCACCCACCCCAATTACAAGGCTTTTTAATTCAGGCAATCAACCAAATGTCCTGATGATGATCCATTATTAAGGATTGGATCGAAACGCCGTCGACTAAATATGTGTTTAAACACTAGTTCACTATGATGTGCCAACATTTATGTGTTTTCCACATGTGTGAAGCAATTATACTACAAGGTTTTGTGCTCCTGTCTTTGTAAATGCCTGAAAAACCTTAGTTAAGTGTAATGTGTATTGTCTATGTGGCACTGTGGATGCAGGACTGCGTCCCACTGCTTTATTGTTGGTTGTTGAATTTAAATTATTCCATTATTGAATACATTTTATAGTCCGGCTGAACTATCTGTTCATTATAGTGCACATTGTGGCCTATAACTATTGCAAGTGTTAATTCCTCCTTGTCAAGGACCGCTGTCCTTTACTTAACTGATATCCCAGGTCCTTGCTTACTTAGTGGGTTTCCTTGTCTTTTGGTAACATTGCACTGTTTTACAGCACTTTCTGGTAAACGATTGGAAGAAAAGTGAGAGAGTGAATGATGAAAAGGACGCGTCCGAGTATGAATGGGTTTTGATGTCTGAAAATAAGATTGTGTGATTCTTATTATAATGTTTTGTTTTAGCAAAATATGCTTTGGGTGCTGCTGCCGACGAGGTGCACGGCTGGAAGAAAGACTGTCTGCCCCTCCCGAGGGCAGCCCCAGTTTTGATATGTATGTCAAACATGGTCTACATCCAATACTATTTAACACCTTGTGGCACAAATACACCAAAGATAATGCTGGTTTACAAAGGCCTCTTACGGGGTCTTTTGATGAGAAAAAGATTAATTATATTCAAAATAAATTGTTCATGAAGAAAAGCCGTCAGTCGATGTTTGATTCCTTGAACCTATGGTTGAAGGAAGCAAAAAGGCGACGTATTAGAGAAGAGAAGTTGGGAAAGATTAAATCAGGACAGACCGTCACTCAGAAGGCCGTGGCGTATGATAAGGGGAAGGTGGAAGAAAATCTTGAACGGATGGATAGACAGTTTCGTTTAGAAACAGACAAAAGTTATGTGGCTCGACCAGAGACAGGAGACGAGTTAGAAGATTTATTGGAGGCCCGACCACCTCCCCCTTATGCCCCACAGGGTTTGTACCCAGCCGTGCCCTTGGTACGAGCTGATCAATTGGGAGCCGCATCGATCGTTAAAGCATCGGTAGGACCGATCGCCACAGCCCCAAACGATGGATCAGGACATAATATTTTACTTTCCTCTCCCTCTCTTCGACAAACTACCTCACCCTTGATATCCCTCCAGCCGGACGCGGCTGTCCCTTCTCCTTTGTAACCCGTGTTTCTCTCCCCTTCGATTCAGACTGCTTTAGATCTCCGAAATGCAGTTGGTTTAGATATCACGCCCAAACGACCTTTATCTGACTTGAGTGATCAACGAGCTTATACTCGGTTGTTGTTGGGGACTGAAGAAAGGGGAGCCATAATAATTCAGGCATCCCAGTTGATGTGGAACGCTATTTACACTTTAGAGGACATTTGGAGCACCATGAAAGATTTCGAACCAGTTGCACAACAGCTGGCTTTAGAGAGCATGGCGATCCGATTGATTTCACTATGGGAACAGTGCTTTGAGGAAGGACTCCCTCCTCAGGTGCTGCGTGATATAAGGGATCGAGCTCATAAATTTCACTTACAAACTGATGAAGTGTATCAAAATGTAACAACGCTTTTGCATTATCGGGAACGCCTGCACCGAAGGAGTGCCGAGTGGGGAGCACAGCACCCCATGAGAGAGATGAGAGAGGTGCATCCTCTCTTTTTCCCGGAAGTCCCTGAACTAAGGGATAACGGGGGCAATGTTACAAGGGCCCGAGTGGACGCTAGGCTTCAGGAACAATGGGTTTATACCCCTTGGAAACGAAGCAAGGTCCTCACTTTAAAAGCTCAGCTCCCCGACCCCCGTAAAAATCCTACAGCTTACTATAAGGAATTGACAAAGGCCGCTGATCCCGCTATTATGACAATAGCTGATATTGAGTTATTTTTTGGTCTCTTGATCCCAGTAGATATTTGGAGACAGATATATGACACGGACCATGTTCCCGAACTAGGAGGAACATGGGATCAACTAAAAACTTGGGATAAGGAACGGAAGCCCGGAGAGAAACCTAGGGATGAAGTCTTAGCGGTACCAGATAAAATGAACCCCTCAACAACGCTAGTATACCCCCCCGATACCCTGCCTGCTCTCCAGCTCACTACTCAACCACTCACCAACGGCTCTCTCCACCAACACCTTCCCCAATGACCCTCCTGACCTGACTTTATCCACCCTCCAACAAGTCAAAGAGGAAATCTTACAAATCAAAAAAGACATCCACGCAATCAAAGACCTTCTCTCCTCACAGCCCAGTCTACCTCCCACCATCCCACTACCCTACAAACGACGCACCCTCCCTGCATACCCTCGCCCCCGACGACACCAGCAATGGCCTACTATCCCCGTTCGCAATAATTCCCACCGCCCCCGTCGTGTTCTCAACCCCTTGTCGGACCGCGACCTATGCTCTCTCCTACGCTCTTATGGCCCAGGTCCGGTAAAAGACTTTTCCAACTCACACATCCCCATACCCACAATTCTTACAAACCCTCTAAGGCCCCCAACACTCAACAACAGAGGCTCCGTCCCTAACAACCTCAGAAAAGTTCCCCTCACACTAGAAAGCTCGACCACCCTTCTCTCTCCCAAACTCAAATGCATCCTACTAAACTGCAGATCGGCCCAGAGACATTCCTCCGACATCGCGGATCTCGTCTCAGATAGGGATCTGGACCTAGCCATTCTAACGGAAACGTGGCTCACTGAAGCCTCTACCCCGATTATGGACATACTAGTCCCCCCCAATTATCACATCATTAGGCTGGACAGGTCTCCTGGCAAGACGGGCGGGGGAATTGCATGCATTTTTAGGAGCAACCTCTCCGTTACTCAAGTCACCTTCCCCTCCCTTTCCTCCTGTGAACTCCTCTGCCTCGACATCACCAGTGAGGGCAAACAAGTCTGTGCTCTACATCTCATCTATCACCCGCCTGGTGACAATCTCATATTCACCCAACAATTCATGGACCTGATCACTTCCAATGCCGGTCGGCAGACCACTCAAGTCTACCTGGGTGACTTCAATCTCCATTGGAACGATCAGAAAGACACCGTGGTGAATAGTCTCAAAACTTTCCTCAATGCGCTTGACCTCACCCAATTATGCGATAAACCAACACACGACAAAGGCGCGATACTCGATCTCATCATTGCCAAAGAGAACGCTATTCAACTGGAGGCGATTCTACCCTGCGATTGGTCAGATCACCACATTATCACCTTCTTTATCAACGAAAAAGTTAAACCTAACCCTACTCAACCAATCAAAACCAAAACATGGAAAAGGGATTTGAAGAACCTCAACCCCTCTACCCTACCTCCCCACATCGGCAACCTCCTCCTTCCCCCTTCAGGGGCCTCAGATGTTCAATCACTGACTAACCACTACCTTGACTCTATGAATACAATAGTCAATGAAGTCGCCCCTCTGCAACTGAAGAGAGTCTCCACCAAAATCTCTAACCCCTGGTATGATGACAGACTCAATGACGAAAGGCGTAATATGCGAATGGCAGAGCGCACCTGGAGATCGGACCCTTCAGCACTGCATCTCAAAAAGCTTAAGAACAAGAGAACTGCCTACTTTAGGAAAATAAAGCGCACAAAGTCGGACTTCTTCAGCCGCCAGTTGGACCAAGCGAAGAACAGGCCAAGAAAGCTGTTCGAGCTAATCAAGACCCAAACAAAGGCACAACCCACACAATCAAACAGCACAACAAACGACACCCCACACTGTGAAGCCTTCTCTGCTTTCTTTAAACTAAAGACTTACAACATAAGAAATGACCTCATCATGGATGTAAGCCGATACCCCAACCACACCAGAATGGCAGACACTCAACCTAAAAACAAGGCATCCTGGCAGTACTTCGATACCTATTCAGAAGAAGCAATACACAAACTGCTCTGCACCTTGAAGCCCTCTAATCACCTCACAGACCCTCTACCTGCTAATGCTGTAAAAGACTTTATCCCCTTGCTCTTCCCTCTCTGGACCAAGATCATCAACAGCTCTTTGCAACAAGGCCACATTCCAGACTCCCTTAAGGTGGGGCAAGTCACGCCTATACTCAAGAAACCTACAGCTGATCCGTCTGACCTAAACAACTATCGGCCCATCACCAATATCCCCACCCTGGCCAAACTGCTGGAGAAATGTGTCCAACTCCAACTAACAAAACACATTGATCAATTTGACCTCCTCAACCCTCATCAATCAGGCTTCAGAGCGAAACATAGCACGGAAACAGCTATGACACACATAATTGATGACGCACTCCAAATTCTGGATCGCAATGAGTCCTGCCTCCTCATCCTTCTTGACCTCTCGTCAGCATTTGACACGGTCAAACATGAGAACTTGCTGGAGCTGCTAAGCACTAGAATGGGGCTATCGGGAACTGTTCTCAAGTGGTTTTCGTCCTTCCTTCACAATCGGTCTCAGAGGTTCAGATCGACAATGTGCTATCTACACCTGTGCCTGCAGATCTAGGTGTCCCACAAGGATCCACCCTCTCCCCTACACTGTTCAACCTCGTTATGGAACCGCTCGCCACCTTGCTTCAAGCATCCAATGTTCAATTCCATATGTACGCCGATGACACACAACTCTATCTAAAGTTACAATCCCCGGAAGATACCAAACATCTGAATTCCACGCTTATTAACACCCAATCTTGGCTGGCCGATAATCACCTCAAACTAAATGCTCTGAAAACTGAGTTCCTACTCATCACACCCCCGGCGAAAATCTCCACCACCCAAACCTGGCTCAACAACCTAACAGCACTCAATGTCCAAACTACCATCGTGGACTCGGCGAAATCCCTAGGCATCACACTCGACGCCAAGCTCAACATGCAGCAGCACGTCAGCAAAGCCAAAAAAGCAGCTAATTTTCAAATTAACACGCTGAGGAAAATTAAACCCTTCCTCCCGGCCAAAGACTTCCAAACTGCTGTACAAGCTTTAGTCATCCCTCGAATAGACTATGGAATTGCGGCCCTCAGCGGTCTCCCGCTATCCACAACAGCACCCTTAAGAGCCTCCCTGAACGCTGCCGCGAGACTCATTACTGGCTCTAGAAAGCATTCGCACATATCCCCAGACTTAAAGTCTCTAAAATGGCTGCCTTTTGAAGCCAGAATACATCTAAAAATTGCAGTTATGACACACGCGGCCGTGCACCACAAGGCACCCAACTACCTCGCTCAAAAGCTGTCTATATCAGGAGGTTCGAGATCCAATAGGAGTACAAAAAATCTACTCCTGAAACCTCGTAGATTCCGGAAAGTGAAAACCTACAAGCGCTCCTTCTCAGGAATGGCACCCAGGATCTGGAATGCGCTCCCTCCTGAAACCAGGCTGATCTCCTCCACTGCACTCTTCAAGAAAGAGGTGAAAACAATCCTTCTGGCCAAGATCTCCTGATCGTTATAGATGTTGGTTCAGAGACTCTGCATTGCTTTATATCACTGCTCACCCTATCCCTTGGCACTATACTCTACTTGTTGGGGGCACTACTACGCTGCTCTCTTACTACCGACCAAGATATGATACATGTTGGTTTACTGATCCACCTGAACACCTCTGTAGTGGGATCAATGACTTGTGCTGTCCTATATTACTTCCTTACCTGATTGTATATGGATTGGTTTTATGTATGTTTTTATTATCCATGTTATTACCATGTTATTGACTATTATACTGTTCCCATTATCTATGTTGACTCCTACTGCCCCTACCCTGTCTTTGTGAAGCGCTCTGATATCTGTAAGGATCCTGTTCGCGCTATATAAAACTTTGAATAAATAAATAAATAAATAAAATAAAATTGTTACGTTCATGAAGACTCTTCTCCCACCTAGAAAAGTCGATTGGGATAAATTAACAGCGTGTACACAAAAGAAAGATGGAAGTGTGTCAGATTTCTTTACTAGGTTTGAAAAGATTTTCATAGATTTTAGTGGACAGGACCTGTCTACGGAAGGGAGAATACGGTTATTTGTGAATAGATTTGTTACGAACTTACTCCCTGAAGTTATGTCCCATCTCCAGTCGGCTGAGAGCACGTGGACTACAGCTGCCCCGTCTGTAATTCTTAGCATGGCTCAATATTACGAACATCGTGAAAATGAGAGCAAGGAAAAGTCGGAGAAAAAGACTAAGGATTTAAAAACTAGAGTGCTACTGCAGCAAGTCAGAAGAGGACAAAATTCAGGGCGAGGAGTGCGAGGCTCGTTTCAGAGAGGTGCAGTAGCAGGAAGAGGTAGAGGAGGTCCTCCGAACATTGGGATAAATCAATGTTCTTATTGTAAACAGGAAGGACATTGGAGGGTGGATTGCCCTCTGTTGCTGGCGAGGAATGGTCCTAGTAGAGGGCGAGGAAGTGGTCGAGGAAACATCTACCGAAATAGTATGCGCAGAAAGGATTTGCAACATGAGGGTTCTCGAAAAAATTATTTTGATGACCCCCAGAATAGACAGTACTACAACGAGACTTATAGGGATGATGGGTATGATGGACAGGATTATGCATGAGACAGCCATGGACAGAGCGGGGGCCATATTACAGTACCAATCGACCAGGAGGGACCCTATGTACAAGGAGAATTGTTGGGCACATCGGGGAAGTTTCTAGTGGATACTGGAGCAATGAATAGTTCAGTTGCCCATACACTGGTCCCAGGGGCTGCTCTGTCTGGCCAAAATAATGTATCAGTAGGATTCTCTGGAATACCGGTGGTAAGCCCCGTTTCGAAACCCCTGCCTTTTACCATAGGCCCCATTTCCATGCATACGCCTTTTCTTCTGACTTCTAATTGTGGCGAAAACCTTTTGGGTTTAGATATCTTGAAGAAATTAAATGCACACATTTATTGTTCCCCTGATGGTGTTTTTCTGACAATGCAGAAACCACCTGTGGCGATAGCTCAATACTTTGCCAAAAATGAAACCCTTCCCCCTGAATTCTCTACAATTCCTCGGATGCTGTGGGCTACGGGGGACACTGATGTTGGTCTGTTAAGAATAGCCCCCTTGTCAAATACCTTGAAACCAAATGCCCAGCTGCCCCGCATTCCTCAGTATAAGATTTCACCAGAAGGTGAACAGGCCTTGTTGCACATTATTATGGACCTCATTAAAAGAGGAGTGGTAGAAGAAACAGCTGCTAACATTTGTAACAGTCCGATTTTACCGATTCTGAAGAAGACACCGATTGATGGTGCTCCAGATTATAAGTCCACATATCGTTTTGTAATTGACCTTCGAGAGGTCAACAAAATAGTGGTCCCGCAATACCCAGTAGTACCAGATATTACAGCAATTCTCACAATGATTCCTCCTACGGCTAAATATTTTTCAGTAATTGACCTAAAAAATGCTTTCTTTAGCATTCCGATTCATCCTGATAGCAGACATATCTTCGGATTCTCATTAGGTGGTCGAAGCTTTAGATTTACACGTGCACCCTAAGGCTATACAGAAAGTCCTAGTATATATAGCCAGGCCTTAAAGGCAGTTCTTGATGAATTAATTTTGCCATCTGGAAATGTAATCATCCAGTATGTGGATGACATTTTGGTGGCCTCCGATACAGAGGAAGGCTGTAAAGAAGCAACGGTGAAATTGTTAAAACATTTGGCTGAAAAAGGGAATAAAGTCTCCCTTTCCAAATTTCAATATTGTCGAAAGGAAGTGACCTACCTTGGCCACTTACTGTCGAAAGCGGGGAGACTTTGACTCCAGAACGAATATCTGTGATTACTAACATATCTGTGCCTCGTACTCAACGTGATGTTCGTGCTTTTCTTGGCATAACCTCTTACTGTCCCCAGTGGATTCCTTACTATTCACTCCTCTCTAAACCCTTGTTGTATTTGACGACCAAAGATGTGCATGAACCCCTGCCCTGGACGGATGAATGTCAAGAAGCCTTTGACTCATTAAAATCTGCTCTCTGTTCTGCACCTGTCTTGGGTACTCCAGATTACCGGAAGCCTTTTTCACTCTATGTGCACGAGGTGGACGGTTGCTCGCTTTAAGTGTTAACACAGGGTTTCGGCGCAAAACAGAGACCCTGTGCATTCTTTTCATCCGTTTTGATTATTGGTGCACGGGCTCTCCCGAGTTGTCTGAGGGCCACTGCTGCAGTAGCGGTGGCCATCCGACAATCAGAGGGGATAGTCCTGAACACGGACCTCACATTTATGGTACCGCATGCGGATATTCTTTTAAATAGAACTAATACTCAGCACCTTACAAGTGCTCGATTAACGGGATATGAGTTAACATTGTTTGCACCATACATTACGATCAAAAGATGTGCTACTTTAAACCCAGCTACGTTATTGCCTCTCCCTTCAAATGAGGGAAAGGATGACACCCATGATTGTATTTCTAGAACTGAAGAAGAAACAAAAGGGCGTGTAGATCTCACTGACACCCCTTTATCAGAACCCCAAGGAGAGCTATACGTAGATGGTTCTTGTTTTAAGTTGCCAGATGGTACTGCAACAGCTGCATATGCTGTTATGACATTGAAGACGGTGGTGGAAACTGCTAGGATTTTCCATCACTCAGCTCAAGCAGCTGAACTAATAGCCTTGTTACGAGCATGTGAGTTGAGTAAAGGGCTGAGGGTAAATATTTTTACAGACAGCCAGTAGGCCTTTGGTGTTGCCCATAGCTTCGGGAGGCTGTGGAGGGAGAGGGGTTTCTTTACCACACAGGGCCAGAAAATTCAACATGGTCCTTTAATTGATCGACTGTTATTTGCTTTGACACTACCAGACAAAGTAGCCATCGTTAAATGCAGTGCGCACAAGAAAGTCATTGATTCTACTGTAAAGGGAAATGCTTTTGCTGATTCGGTGGCTAAAGAAACAGCACAAACTAAAATAACTCCCATGTTTCCTAGTGCTTCGGCTCGATGGGTGGCGGAAACATCTGTGTTTGATAACACCATTGAAAGTGTAAAGGAACTGCAAAAGGAAGCTACCATAGACGAGGCGCAGAGATGGGAACAGGAAGTAGGGACATTAGATAAAAATTAATGTTGGATAGATCGAACTGAGAAGCAGCGATGGTTACTCCCTAATGCATTGGTATATGCTGTAGTGACCATGGCTCATGGCCCAGCCGACATAGCAGCAAAAGGTATTTGTGCCATATTGGACCCAGTCTGGAATAACCCAAACATCCCCAAGACTGCAGCACACGTAGTTAAATATTGCCCTGTGTGTATGCGTTACAACCCTGGGGTAGAGAATCTGTCCTGAGTGGAAATTTCGCACCGCCATCTCTCCCCTTTGAAGTAATACAAATTGATTACATACAAATGGAGCGAGTCAATAATCTGAAATATGTGTTGGTGGTGGTTTGTGCTTTCAGTAAATGGGTTGAAGCCTACCCCACCAAAGAAGCCACTGCAGTTGCAACTGCCAAAGCCTTGGTTAAGGAATATTTCCCACGCTATTGTTTGCCCCGGATTATCTGGTCCGATAACGGGACCCATTTTAATTCTTTGTTGGTTCAAAGTGTTTGTGATGGTTTACAGATTAAACAAAAGTTCCATGCAGCCAGACATCCCCAGTCAGCTGGTCTGGTTGAAAAATAGAACGGCATTTTGAAATTGAAAATGGCCAAGATTTGCACAAGCACTGGATTAAAGTGGCCTGACGTACTCCCTTTAGCGTTATTGTCTCTGAGAACAACCCCCCACACTAGAACTGGTCTATCACCTTATGAAGTAATTTTTGGCCGTCCTGCCAATGTGTGGGGAGTCCCCAGATCTTTTAGAAATATTGATTATCCTTTGATGACAGATTATTTATATGCTTTGGCTAAAGATCTGCGTTCTATTCATCAACAGTTATCAGAAACATTGCGGCCGCTACCAGAGGGTCCTGGACATCGGTTGGAACCGGGTCAGTGGGTTCTGGTGAAAAACAGTAAACAACGTATACCACTAATTTTTTACTACGCTGTACCTTTACCACGCGGCCGTTACAACGCAAGTCGTTACCACGACTTGCGCTGGAGGGCGCTGTGGGATAAGGAATTTTATACATTTATATTCCAACACCTTCCCTAGTATCCACGGGGATGGGTGTTGGAATATAAAATTATAAAAATCCTAAATCCGCGCCCTCCAACGCAAGTCGTGGTACTGAGGTAACGGGTTTTTAGGAACCCGTTTGGTGCCAGGGGATAACACCCGAAGACCTCTGAGTTCTCCCTTGTTCCGGACCACAGAAACACTGAGTCATCTAGTCGAGTCAGAGATCAAGTTTTATTGGCAGCTACCAAGTAACAGGTGTCCTAGAAGCACGACAAACACGGGTCATGTGTTCTCAGGAGACTGTTCGTTTTTACAGAACCAGCCTTCTCCTTATATACAAAAATAATAGCTGCAAGCAAGAATTCTTGAGTTTATGATATGGCTATACACATATTTCTACAATAATAAAAAAAGAGCGAAGTCGTGTAGGCAAGCCCATATTTTAGATGTCCAATTCATGATAGATTACCCAGCCAAGCCCGGAACTTCCATCAGATATCGGTGAAGCCCCAATAAAAGAAGGCACCTCCTAGTCATAAAACTGGCCATAAACAGGGAACGCGGACAGGCGTGTGTGTAGAAAACATGGTCTGGATGTAGTGAATGGTTTGTGGTATGTTATGCATTGATGCTATCGTATTAGGCCACTGGGCGAGGAGCTGCCCAAACAGGTTTGGCTGGAGGCAAGGGAGTCAGTTGGGACAGGTCAGGGGGGAGTAAGGGAAGGTGGACGTGTCCTTTTAGATCAAGCTCGACCTTTAACCCCTTCGATGCTGATGACGGAGCGGTTCCGTCATCAGCATCGGTTGGGCTGTGCTGATGACGGAACCGCTCCGTCATCAGTACAGCCCTGGGGGAGAGCGCTGGCGCTCCCCCCCCCCCCCTGTGCGGCGATCTTTTTTTTTTTAGCAGGGGTGGCAGCGGAAGACTTTCCGCTGCCACCCCCTGGCCCCCCCACGCTTCCTGGTGACGTCAGCGCGCACAGCGCGCGCCGACGTCATCAGGAAGCGCTGGACGCGCTGGAAGCCATTTGCTTCCAGCGCGTCCAGGAAGAAGGTTGGTGTTTGCTGCTGCGGTGGGGCGAGGGGGCCATTTTTCGGTGCCTTGAGGCATCGGGGGGGAGGAAACTGTGTTTCCTCTCCCCTGATGTCCCAATGCACGGCATTCCTGGTGCACGATCGCGCACAGCGTCGCGATCGTGCACCAGGAATGCCCCACTAGACACCAGGGAATCATTTTGGGCAATATTTTACTGTGCAGGAAGCAACCCCTTGGGCAAGGGTCGCTTCCTTAGGGGGCCACATAATTTTTTAGACTTTTCTGCCCCCCTGGGGCAGATCGGCCGTTTTGTTTGGCCGATCTGCACCCAGGGGGGGCAGAAAAGCCCACTAGACACCAGGGAGTGCTTGTGTTTGTTTTTTTTTTGTAAAGGAAGCGACCCCTTGGGCAAGGGTCGCTTCCTTAGGGGGCCTGTTGGGCCCGGTCCTTTGGGCAGGTTCACCCCGTGACTTTTTGCTTTTTCCTAGCCTGTTTTTGGAACCTGGGTTGGTGATTTTTAGGCCTCTGCGCACTTTTTCACTGTGGTACAGTGTAAAGGGCGTGTGCTCTCTGTGTATGGATGGTGAGCGCCCTGCCCTCCCATAGGAATGAATGGGGAATATGTATGCCCATGGTAGATTCCTGATGCATGAGGAGTGCAGGGTCGAGTTTGATATGTATGAACTCGTGAGAATGAATGCTGCAGAATGGTGTATGTGGCATGGCTGTGTGTAGTCTAGAAGCACCACTTTTAGAAGTTGGCATATTTGTGTCGTGAGTCTGCTGGCACGTGATTGGCTGATGGGCCTGGCCCTGGATGCCTGGGCCTGCTGGTAGATGGACTGTCTGGAGGAGGGGGGTCTGAGTCAGCCGTAGATGAAAGACCCCCATCTGCTGTTAGGGAGGGGAGGAAAGAGCTCTGGTGGTGCCGTGCCGTGCCTGGCAGCCCACCCCTGATGGCTCTCCCTCCTGATGACCCACTGTCACCTCTGACCTGAGGCTGACAGGAGAGGGAAACCAGATACACCCCGGGCTTAGGGGCTCGCTGACACAAAGACTTCAAAAGACTTCAAAGCCTTTTCTGTGTATAAGAAGGGGCTATGTTCCCTTCCAATTTGTTCTTGTTTTCTGACTTGAATCTGCCAGGGGCGTGCTGATGCTTGGGCTCAGGGAATCCCTGAGTCCTGCCCAGCCCCTGGACTCCTGATGGACTTTCCTGGACTCCTGGGGGACCCCTCTGCCCTGCCTGGGCTGAGGGGTGGACTTGGCTTACCCCTGGGAAGCTCTGGGGCGGCTGCAGCATGGAGAAGCTGCATTTTTCTGTGGAGAGCTCTGGAACTGTGTTTCTAGCGCCTCGGAGGCGCTGAGCTTCCCCCTGAGCGCTCTGCCTGTTTGCTAGCGCTTTGGAGCGCTTGATTTCCCCCTAGCGCGTAGGAGCGCTTTATCCTTGGCCATAGCGCTCAGGAGCGCTTTATTGTGTCCTAGCGCTGGGGGGCACTTGGTGGGCTTTGGCCGGGGCCCCCCGGCATTTGCCTCCCAGTCACCGCCGCCGCCCGGGCTTGGAAGCGCCTGCAGAACCGAAGGCGCCGCGCTCTCATTGGCTGAGAGAGCCGAGCCCCCTCACCAACGCCGCGACGGGATAGGCCCGTGCGGCGCAGCGTCATGGCCCCTGTCGGGCCGTGATTGGAGGAGGAGAGGAGACTCGTCATCGGGGCCGCGACGGGATTGGCTGGTCGAGGCGGCCCCGAGAAGAAAGGAGAAGGCGCGGAAGATGGCGGCCGTTCGCGGGGCTCCTCTCGGCGGAGGGAGCCCCGAGGAGAAGAGGCGGCCGGTTGGCAGGGCTCCCGTGTGCCGAGGGAGCCCTGCAGAGAGGGAGAAGTCCGGCGCGGGAGTAGCGAGGCTCCCATGTGATCGGGAGAGCCCCGCCTTCACCCCCGCGAGAAGGGACTGCTGCCGGGAGCCTTGCTGGCTCCACCCTGAGTCCCGGTCCCGAGACGGGGGACCGGGCAAAGCGAGGAGAGTCTGCGTGGAGCAGGAGCTCCGCAGATGCCGCCGAAGCCCGCCCCCGCCGCACAGAAGCCCCGGTGAGTGAAGGGCTGCGGGGGGGAGATAGCTCCGTGTGGTGCCGGCCGAGGCACTGAGGAGAAGGGCGGCCCCGAATGGCAGTGGGTCGCCCCACCGTGATTACCGGGCCCGCGAGGGGTTCTTGAGGGCCTGCACTGCTGCATGTTGGTGCCGCTTCGAGGCACTGAGAAAGGGCGGCCCCGAATGGCAGTGGGTCGCCCCACCGTGGGTGCAGAGCCTGTGTGGCTACATGTGGGGCATGTGATGCCCAGAGCCTGTGTGGCTCCAACGTTGGGCGCGAGTAATGCCAGAGCCTGTGTGGCTCCAACGTGGACATAGGTCTGTGTAGAGCCTGTGTGGTTCCAGCGTGGCGCAGTTTGCGCCTGAGGGCCAGTGAGGGCCCTGGCGCAGTGTTGATGATTCTCCAGCTTCCCAGCAATTAGTGGGCAGCTGCACCGTTTAGGCGCAATTTCAGGAGAGAGTCCCTGCGTGGGACAGCGAGGGCACAGCGGTGCCCGGCCTTCACAGCTGCGCAGCACTTAGTGCCAGCTGCAGCGTTTAGGCCCTTGTGAGTGTTTCCAGGTGCCCAGCAAGTAGTGGGCCCCTGCATCGTTTAGGCCCCTGACATTGAGACTCAGGGCGTTCTAGCCCCAACAAGGCCAGTTGGCCTAGGGACTGCCACAGTTGGTGGCTTATGGAGGTTTTGCGCAATTGTATGGTTACTGCACCTCTGAATGTATTTTCTTGCATTATGTGTTATTCCTGCACCTCTGAATGTTTTAGACATCATGTGACGTTTGCGCTACTGTATTATTCTGGTACCTCTGAATGTAATTTTATTGCATCATGTGCTTTATTCTTTAACACCGCTGAATGTGTAGGTTCATACATTATGTGTTTCTCTTTACTACTCCTCTGAATGTATATCTATGTATCATGGGTAATGTGTTCTCTCTTAGACCCGTAAATGCTGTGTGATACTTAGGTGGTTTTCCTTTACTACTCCTCTGAATGTGTTTCATACATCATGGGTAATGTGTTCTTTCTTAGACCCCTAAATGCTGTGTGATACTTAGGTGGTTGTTCTTTTTAGTACAGGTGGTCCTAGTGAGGTCCTGGTCCCCTGCGTGACAGTCTCCTAAGGGGTTAGGGTTACGTAGGTGGTACTTACCTGTTCCCCGTAGTTACTGGATGTGATCTATAACTGTTACTTGGTGTTACAGTGAAGTTTATATACTTTTATTCTAATTTCTGACAAGTATTTCTATATCTGCAAAGTGTTGATTCAGACCGTGGCCCATGTGGCCCTGTCTTGTAAATAATCCCTTGTGAATATTGCTGTGCCAGTTGGCACAATGTACATGTGTAATTTCTATCTGATATGTTTTTACAATACAAAAGTTATTTTAATATAACCTTGTGTGGAGTCTCTTTTGTGGTGTACCTAGTATGTTGTTGCTGTTGTGCGCTGACGCAAATGCTTTACACATCGCCTCCGAGTTTAGCCTAGACTGCTCGCGCCATGCTACCTAGAGGGTGAGCAGGGGTTATCTTGGCGTGTGACTTCCTTGCCCTGACTGGAATGGTGGTTTCGCCTGGCTTTGGCGTCAGCCTTAGCCTACCCGAAATAGCCGGTTTCCAACAGGGCCTAATAATGTTATAGACTTTTCTGCCCCCCTGGGGCAGATCGGCCGTTTTGTTTGGCCGATCTGCACCCAGGGGGGGCAGAAAAGCCCACTAGACACCAGGGATTGTTATTATTTATAAAGGAAGCGACCCCTTGGGCAAGGGTCGCTACCTTAGGGGGTCAAATAATGTTTTTGAATTTTCTGCCCCCCCCTGGGGCAGATCGGCCGTTTTGTTTGGCCGATCTGCACCCAGGGGGGGCAGAAAAGCCCACTAGACACCAGGGATTGTTTGTTATTTATAAAGGAAGCGACCCCTTGGGCAAGGGTCGCTTCCTTAGGGGGATAAAATATTTTTCAGATTTTTCTGCCCCCCCTGGGGCAGATCGGCCGTTTTTTCAGCCGATCTGCACCCAGGGGGGGCAGAAAAGCCCACTAGTCACCAGGGATTTGTTTTTTATTTGAAAAGGAAGCGACCCCTTGGGGAAGGGTCACTTCCTAGTGGCCCTAATATTTTTTTAGACTTTTCTGGGGGGAATAGAAAAGCCCACTAGACTCCAGGGTTATTTTTTTTATAGGGAGCGACCCCTTGGCCAAGGGTTGCTTCCTTGGGCCCATTTGTTTTCAGTATGTTCTGCCGTGTCTTTATTTGGCCTCTCTGCCCTCCGTAGGGTTGCTTCCTGGGGGCCCACGTTTATAATGATTTATAATCTTCCCCCCTTGGGGACAGACACCCCATTTGTGACATACCCTGTGACATAGCCTGTGTAATGTGTGTTGTTTTTGTTTCTTCTAATGTGTATTGTTTTTTTTTCTCTTTAGATTGTTGCGGTGTGCGGTTCTCTTACTGGTGGTTCTGTTGTTCTGCTGTTTCTGTAGTTGCATGTGTTTGGTAAGAGACCTTTTTTTTGTTCAATTGTAATGTAATTGTTTATTTTGCAAAGTGTGTAGTAATACGAGTATGTGTTGTTGCTGTTTGTTGTGATTGTAAAACATGTTTTGCATTTGTTTTTGATGTGTCCTTCTGTAGATGTAAGGTTTTTTTTTTCTTCTTTCTAGTGGGATATTGTTGCCTATTTGCTGTGTCTTTGCAGAGTAGGTGCTGGTGAGTGTAGTTGTGTCTTGTAAAGTGAATTGTATATTTTTTCTAAATCTATTTTTGGGTGAAAAAGTCTTACATTTTTATCTTACTTTGCGCAGTGTTGGGGTTGTTGAGTTGTTTGTGCAGACTCCTTTATTTGTAAGGATAATGGCTAGCCGCCGGATTACTGCTCAGCAAGTTGTTGGAATGCTTTTTGATTCTTCCTCTGACCATGGTCCAGAGTCTGACTCTGATTCTGAGCCAGAGGTGGGAGGTGAAGATTCAGGTAGTGAGTTTTCTCTACGCATGGCTTCATCTGATGATGAAGACACTTTGAGTGCTGATGAAGCTACTTTTGGTGTGGATGATGTGCCTGTGGTTGGGGAGGACATTGCTGTGTTTACGGTTTTGGAGGACATGCTTGTGCCTGTGGTTGCGGAGGACAGTGATGTGCCAATTGTGCGGCAAGAGACATCTGGGCTGCAGCCTGGGGCTGCTAGACTTCCAGTTGGTGTTGTGAGACAAGGGTTAGCTGGGCGGCGGCCTGCGGCTGCAAGACTTGACGATGAAAGTTCTGACCTCTGGGTTGCACCAGGCATGGTGCAGCCGGCATTGCCTGAATTTACTGGTGTTCCAGGGTGTAGGGTGAACACTGAAAACTTTTTGCCTATTGATTTTTTCAAGTTGTTTATGGATGATGTGTTTTTGGCAGAGATTGAAGAGCAGACTAATTTGTATGCTGAAAATTTTTTGAGGGTGAACAGTGCCAGCCTTAAGCCCCACGCTAGAGCTACCCGGTGGACTCCCACAAATTTGGAGGAGATGAAAAAGTTTTTGGGTTTAACTTTTTTGATGGGCTTGCTTAGAAAACCATCAATGGCTTCATATTGGTCTACTAGTCCCTTGATGGCAACAGCTATATTTCCGGCAGTCATGAGTCGTGATAGGTATTTGCTTCTGCTGCGGATGATGCATTTTGTTGACAATAGTCTTGCTTTGCCACGAGATCACCCTGATTGTGACCGTCTTTTCAAGATTCGGCCTGTCCTTGATCATTTGGTTGATCGATTTTCTGAGATCCTTTATCCTGGGAAAGAAATTGCAGTGGATGAGTCTTTGCTGTTGTTCAAGGGCCGCTTGGTATTTCGGCAATACATTCCTAGTAAGAGGGCACGCTATGGAATCAAACTGTATATGCTGTGTGACAGTGAGACTGGATATGTCTCTAATTTCAGGGTGTACACTGGTAAGGAATCCAGGATTAACCCCCCTGGTTGTCCGTCGACTTTTGGAGTGACTGAGAAAATTGTGTGGGAACTTGGTCGTGGATTTTTTAACAAAGGCCATCATTTGTATGTCGATAACTTCTACACTGGTGTGCGGTTGTTTAGGGAATTGGCCAAAGTGGACACTGTTGCTTGTGGCACAATCCGCTCAAACCGTAAAGGTTTCCCAAAAGAACTTGTTTGTCGAAAGCTTGCTCGGGGACAGTGCAGTGCTTTGCGTTGTGAGGAGCTTCTAGCTGTGAAGTTTACAGACAGGAGAGATGTCTACATGTTGACTACAATACATGATGAAAGCACTGAACCGCGGAATGTTTGGGGTCAGGTTGCAGAAGTGCGCAAACCTGTGTGCATACTGGACTACAATAAGTACATGGGTGGTGTTGACAGAGTTGATCAGAGGTTGGAACCGTATGCTGCTCTTCGTAAGGCTTACATTTGGTACAAGAAGTTGGCTATCCATCTTTTCCACTTGGCAACCTTTAATGCTTTTATTGTGTTCCAGAAATCTTGTCCCCAGTCAAAGTTGACTTTTGTAAAGTTTCAGGAGTCTGTAATAGGCATCCTTGTTTTAGTGGAACAGGCAAGTGTTCCTAGAGTTGGAGTGGTGGAGGATGTTGCCAGATTGAAAGATCGCCACTTTGCTGATACAATTCCTCCTACAACCTCAAAAGACTTTCCCAGTCAGAGATGTAGAGTCTGTTGGCGAAGAGGTTTGCGGAAGGAGGTTCGCATGTATTGCCCCGACTGCCCTTCAAACCCCGGGCTGTGTGTACCTGCTTGTTTTAGATTGTACCACACGCAAAAGAATTTTTGGGAGTATCAATGAGTGGTAAAGTGAACTGGTTGGTCTTTATTCTGTAATAGTTATTGTTCAGTTTCAAAGTTTGTATTTGTGTAGTCTTTTTAGATTTAGTTGTCGAGTTAGTAGATTTGTATCAATTTGCAATTTGTTTTTGTTTCTCTTTTATTTTAAAAAAAAACTAATGTATGATGTTGGTTTGCGTGTAGTGTCCATTGTCTGACTGTGTGCATGGTTTGGCGCTTGACTGCCGGTGTCTGTGGACTGATGCTTGTCTGGCGTGTCTGCGGACTGGTGCTTGACTGGCGGTGTGCGTGGTCTGGTGTTTGGTTGGCGGTGTGCGTGCTCTTGCGCTTGCCTGGTGTTGTGTTTGGATTTGTCTTTGGCTGGTGGTGTTCGTGGAGTGGTGCTTGACTGGTGGTGTGTGTGGAGGGGCGCTTGGCTGGTGGTGTGCATGGAGTGGTACTTGGCTGTCTGTGCACGGAGTGGTGCTTGGCTGGCGGTGTGTGTGGAGTGGTGCTTGGCTGGGGGTGTGTGTGGAGTGGCGCTTGGCTGGACGGTGTGCGTGGAGTGGTACTTGGCTGTCTGTGCACGGAGTGGTGCTTGGCTGGTGTTGTGTTTGTTGAGTGGCTCTTGGCTGGTGGTGTGTGTGGAGGGGCGCTTGGCTGGTGGTGTGCATGGAGTGGTACTTGGCTGTCTGTGCACGGAGTGGTGCTTGGCTGGCGGTGTGTGTGGAGTTGTGCTTGGCTGGGGGTGTGTGTGGAGTGGCGCTTGGCTGGACGGTGTGCGTGGAGTGGTACTTTGCTGTCTGTGCACGGAGTGGTGCTTGGCTGGTGTTGTGTTTGTGGAGTGGCGCTTGGCTGGTGGTGTGTGTGGAGGGGCGCTTGGCTGGTGGTGTGCATGGAGTGGTACTTGGTTGTCTGTGCACGGAGTGGTGCTTGGCTGGCGGTGTGTGTGGAGTGGTGCTTGGCTGGCGGTGTGTGTGGAGTGGCGCTTGGCTGGACGGTGTGCGTGGAGTGGTACTTGGCTGTCTATGCACGGAGTGGTGCTTGGCTGGTGTTGTGTTTGTGGAGTGGCGCTTGGCTGGTGGTGTGTGTGGAGGGGCGCTTGGCTGGTGGTGTGCATGGAGTGGTACTTGGCTGTCTGTGCACGGAGTGGTGCTTGGCTGGCAGTGTGCATGGTCTGGTGCTTGGATGGTGGTGTGGGTGGACTGGCGCTCGGCAGGCGGTGTGTGAGTAGTTACTTTCTGTTGGTCACTACACACACTGCTAGTTGAGTGACACTCCACACAGTCCATCATTTTGTGTAGTTGCAGTGTCCGAAATGTCGGCGTGTGAAAGTGATGGGCCCTTGAATGGCGCTGTTTGCTGGTGTGAGTGTTGGAATGTGATGGGTCCGCGGCTGGCGGTGTGAATGTTTTGTATGTGTCACGCGTACGAAAGGTGTATGAATGGCCTGTAAAGAGGTTGGTGCCTTGACGTGGCTTTACAGCTCACGAGCTGTGAGTCAGTGGTTCAGTTTATCATACTTTCAATTATACACAGTGTATTTCATTTTTGTGAAATTACTTGCGTATACAATTGTATGTACTGAATCATCACTCACCCTCATGCCAAATCCAACCAGTATGTGTGTGTGCTTGTGGATTAGATGGGTGTGCAGTAATAATTGCTTTTTTTTCTCTTTCTGCAGTAGGGTGTACCTTGCCCCTTATTGTGATTGTTGTTATGTGTTGCTTTTCCATTCGGATGGTGTCAATGGTCTGGTTTGTATCAGGTATGAAAGGTGCGTGAATGGCCTGTAAAATGGTTGGTGCCTTGTCGTGGCTTTACAGCTCACGAGTTGCGAGTCACTGGTTCAGTTTTTATGCATTTATTTATTGACAGAGCATTTCATTTTTTTGAAATATCTTGTTAATAAAATTTTATGTACTGAACCATCACTCGCCCTCGTGCCAAATCCAACCTGTATGTGTGTGTCTTTGAGGAATAGATAGCCGTGCTTGAATGTTTGACTTTTGAGTAACTCTGTTAAGGTGTGGTATCCTTTTACTCGGGAGAACAAGGGGAACGCAGGGTGGTAGGACTTTTTTGCCGGCACGGCGATCCCACGCCAAAATGTTTGGAAAAGTGCTATTTTTACCTATTTTTAAGGTTTGCAAGGAGTTCTGGGTAGGAAAACATTGGTGGACCCACACATGCCATACCTGCCTGGACTCTCCCGGGTGTCTACTTTTCAGAACTGTTTGGGTTTGCTACTTTCAAAAGAATACCACCCACCCCGGGCCAAAAACTCAGGTGCCTCCCCCCCAAAAAATCAAAGTTATATTGCTTCAGGGTATTTTATATTCACCACCGTTAGATTTGGACCTTTTCCTGTTGCAGCCACTATGGCTACCCACGCAAGTGAGGTACAGTTTTTATCGGGAGACCTGGGGGAACGCTGGGTGGGAGGTAATTTGTGTGAGCCCAGTGATGCCACGCTTTCCCAGACTACAACGTGTGAAAAAATTGATTTTTTTCTGCTAAAATTGAGGTTTGCAAGGGATTCTGGGTAAAGGAACGTTGGCGGATCCACGCAAGCCATACCTCCTTGGAAGCCCCCGGGTGTCTACTTTTCAGAAATGTGTAGGTTTGGTAGGTTTCCATAGATGGCTGTCTCGCACGGGGCCAGAAACCCAGGTAACCCCTCTTGCAAAAGCTGGTGAATGTAACAATGGTGAAAATCTTAAGTCCACCAGCTTTTGCAAGAGGGGTTACCTGGGTTTTTGGCCCCATGCGAGACAGCCATGTAGGGAAACCTACCAATCCCACACATTTCTGAAAAGTAGACACCCGGGGGCTTCCAAGGAGGCATGGCTTGCGTGGATCCTCCAACGTTCCTTTACCCAGAATCCCTTGCAAACCTCATTTTTTGCATGGAAAAAAATCAGTTTTTTCACACGTTTTAGTGTGGGAAAGCATGGCATCACTGGGCTCACACAAATTACCTCCCACCCAGCGTTCCCCAAGGTCTCCCGATAAAAATGGTAACTCACTTGCGTGGGTAGGCATAGCGGCTGCTTTAGGAAAAGGCCCAATTCATACTGTGGAGACGAAAACATTACCTTTAGCCAAATAATCTTATTTTTTGAGGGGGTCACCTGTGCTTTTGGCCCGGGGCTTGGTAGGTATCTTTGGAAACTACCAAACCCAAACAGTTCTGAGAACTAGACACCCGGGGGAGTCCAGGGTGGTATGGCATGCGTGGGTCCCCCAATGTTTTCCTACCCAGAAACCCCTGCAAACCTGAAATTTTGGTCAAAAAACCCACTTTTCCATACTTTTTTGGGTGGGATCTCGCTGCCGGAACAAATGTCCTACCACCCAGCGTTTCCCTTGTTCTACCGAGTAAAATGATACCTCACTTGTGTGGGTGGGCCAAAGGCATGTGACTTAGGCTGGGGTGCTTAATTTGTAAAACGTAAATATGAGTAAAAACTACTTTTTTCAAAATTCATTTTTGGCGTGTTCTGCTTTGGGGCACCCACACAAGTGAGGTATCCTTTTACTCGGGAGAACAAGGGGAACGCAGGGTGGTACGACTTTTTTGCCGGCACGGCGATCCCACGCCAAAAAGTTTGGAAAAGTGCAATTTTTACCTAATTTTAAGGTTTGCAGAGAGTTCTGGGTAGGAAAACATTGGGGGACCCATGCATGCCATACCTCCCTGGACTCCCCCGGGTGTCTAGTTTTCAGAAATGTTTGGGTTTTCTACTTTGCAAAGAATACCACCGAGCCCCGGGCCACAAACTCAGATGCCCCCCACCCCAAAATCAAGGTAGTTTTGCAATAAGGTAATGTAAATTCACCACCGTACGATTTGAACCGTTTCCTGTTGCAGCCACTATGTCTACCCACGCAAGTGAGGTACCATTTTTTTCGGGAGACCTGGGGGCACGCTGGGAGGGTGGAAATTTGTTGATCCACGCAGATTCCAGAACTTTCCACCACAGAAATGTGAGGAAAATGTTTTTTTTTGGTCAAATTTTTATGTTTTCAAGGGATTCTGGGTAACAAAACCTGGGGGTAGGCAGACGAGTCACCCCATCCTGAATTGCCCTGGGTGTCTAGTTTTAAAAAATGTATAGGTTTGTTAGGTTTCCCTAGGTGCTGGCAGAGCTACGGCGCAAAAACAAAAGGTAGTCTTTTTGTCCGAATGGTGCTAAATTTCACGGGGAAATTGAGGTGCGACCATGCTGCGTTTTGCGCTGTTTCATGTCGCAGCCACTATGCCTACCCACGCAAGTGAGGTACCATTTGTTTTGGGAGACCTGGGGGCACGCTGGGTGAGTGGAAATGTGTTGATCCACGCAGATTCCAGAACTTTCCACCACAGAAATATGAGGAAAATGTGTTTTTTTGGTCAAATATTTATGTTTTCAAGGGATTCTGGGTAACAAAATCTGGGGGTAGGCAGGCGAGTCACCCCATCCTGAATTCCCCTGGTTGTCTAGTTTTCAAAAATGTATAGGTTTGCTAGGTTTCCCTAGGTGCTGGCAGAGCTACGGCGCAAAAACAAAAGGTAGTCTTTTTGTCCGAATCGTGCTAAATTTCACTGGGAAATTGAGTTGCGACCATGCTGCGTTTTGCGCTGTTTCATGCCGCAGCCACTATGCCTACCCACGCAAGTGAGGTACCATTTTTTTTGGGAGACCTGGGGGCACGCTGGGTGAGTGGAAATTTGTTGATCCACACAGATTCCAGAACTTTCCACCACAGAAATGTGAGGAAAATATGTTTTTTGGTCAAATTTTTATAATTTCAAGGGATTCTGGGTAACAAAACCTGGGGGTAGGCAGACGA
The DNA here is from genome assembly GCF_964261635.1 of Lissotriton helveticus. NCBI lineage: Eukaryota > Metazoa > Chordata > Amphibia > Caudata > Salamandridae > Lissotriton > Lissotriton helveticus. Next base: position 360,628,626 of record NC_136065.1, on the reverse strand, counting down.
GTCACCACATCCTGAATTCCCCTGGGTGTCTAGTTTTCAAAAATGTATAGGTTTGCTAGGTTTCCCTAGGTGCTGGCAGAGCTACGGCGCAAAAACAAAAGGTAGTCTTTTTGTCCGAATCGTGCTAAATTTCACTGGGAAATTGAGGTGCGACCATGCTGCGTTTTGCGCTGTTTCATGTCGCAGCCACTATGCCTACCCACGCAAGTGAGGTACCATTTTTTTCAGGACACCTGGGGGCACGCTGGGTGAGTGGAAATTTGTTGATCCACGCAGATTCCAGAACTTTCCACCACAGAAATGTGAGGAAAATGTGTTTTTTTTGGTCAAATTTTTATGTTTTCAAGGGATTCTGGGTAACAAAACCTGGGGGTAGGCAGACGAGTCACCCCATCCTGAATTTCCCTGGGTGTCTAGTTTTCAAAAATGTATAGGTTTGCTAGGTTTCCCTAGGTGCTGGCAGAGCTACGGCGCAAAAACAAAAGGTAGTCTTTTTGTCCGAATCGTGCTAAATTTCACTGGGAAATTGAGGTGCAACCATGCTGCGTTTTGCGCTGTTTCATGTCGCAGCCACTATGCCTACCCACGCAAGTGAGGTACCATTTTTTTCAGGAGACCTGGGGGCACGCTGGGTGAGTGGAAATTTCTTGATCCACGCAGATTCCAGAACTTTCCACCACAAAAATGTGAGGAAAATGTGTTTTTTTGGTCAAATTTTTATGTTTTCAAGGGATTCTGGGTAACAAAACCTGGGGGTAGGCAGACGAGTCACCCCATCCTGAATTCCCCTGGGTGTCTAGTTTTCAAAAATGTATAGGTTTGCTAGGTTTCCCTAGGTGCTGGCAGAGCTACGGCGCAAAAACAAACGGTAGTCTTTTTGTCAGAATCGTGCTAAATTTCACTGGGAAATTGAGGTGCAACCATGCTGCGTTTTGCGCTGTTTCATGTCGCAGCCACTATGCCTACCCACGCAAGTGAGGTACCATTTTTTTCGGGAGACCTGGGGGCACGCTGGGTGGGTGGAAATTTGTTGATCCACGCAGATTCCAGAACTTTCCACCACAGAAATGTGAGGAAAATGTGTTTTTTTGGTCACATTTTTATGTTTTCAAGGGATTCTGGGTAACAAAACCTGGGGGTAGGCAGACGAGTCACCCCATCCTGAATCGCCCTGGGTGTCTAGTTTTCAAAAATGTATAGGTTTGCTAGGTTTCCCTAGGTGCTGGCAGAGCTACGGCGCAAAAACAAAAGGTAGTCTTTTTGTCCGAATCGTGCTAAATTTCTCTGGGAAATTGAGGTGCGACCATGCTGCGTTTTGCGCTGTTTCATGTCGCAGCCACTATGCCTACCCACGCAAGTGAGGTACAATTTTTTTCGGGAGACCTGGGGGCACGCTGGGTGGGTGGAAATTTGTTGATCCACGCAGATTCCAGAACTTTCCACCACAGAAATGTGAGGAAAATGTGTTTTTTTGGTCAAATTTTTATGTTTTCAAGGGATTCTGGGTAACAAAACCTGGGGGTAGGCAGACGAGTCACCCCATCCTGAATTGCCCTGGGTGTCTAGTTTTCAAAAATTTATAGGTTTGCTAGGTTTCCCTAGGTGCTGGCAGAGCTACGGCGCAAAAACAAAAGGTAGTCTTTTTGTCCGAATCGTGCTAAATTTCACTGGGAAATTGAGGTGCGACCATGCTGCGTTTTGCGCTGTTTCATGTCGCAGCCACTATGCCTACCCACGCAAGTGAGGTACCATTTTTTTCGGGAGACCTGGGGGCATGCTGGGTGGGTGGAAATTTGTTGATCCACGCAGATTCCAGAACTTTCCACCACAGAAATGTGAGGAAAATGTGTTTGTTTGGTCAAATTTTTATGTTTGCAAGGGATTCTGGGTAACAAAACCTGGGGGTAGGCAGACGAGTCACCCCATCCTGAATTCCCCTGGGGGTCTAGTTTTTAAAAATGTATAGGTTTGCTAGGTTTCCCTAGGTGCTGGCAGAGCTACAGCTCAAAAACAAAAGGTAGTCTCTTTGTCCATAGAACGTAAAATTTCACTGGGAAATTGAGGTGCGACCACGTTGCATTTTGTGCCGTTTCCTGTCGTAGGCACAAGGCCGACCCACACAAGTGAGGTACTGTTTTTATCGGGAGACCTGGGGGAACGCTGGGTGGGTGGAAATTTGTTGATCCACGCAGATTCCAGAACTTTCCACCACAGAAATGTGAGGAAAATGTGTTTATTTTGTCAAAATCTTAGCTTTGCAAGGGATTCTGGGTAACAAAACCTGGTGGTAGGCAGTCGAGTAACCCCATCCTGAATTCCCCTGGGTGTCTACTTTTAAAAAATGTATAGGTTTGCTAGGTTTCCCTAGGTGCCGGCAGAGCTAGGGTGCAAAAACTACAGGTAGGCACTTTGCCAGAAAAGGGTCAATTTGTAACTGCTAAATTTAGGTGTGACCACGTTGCATTTTGCGCCGTTTCCTGTCGCAGGCACAAGGCCGACCCACACAAGTGAGGTACCGTTTTTATCGGGACACTTGGGGTAATTCAGATTTGTAAATCAACTGTTATTACCAATTGAGCTTTCATGCATTTCTCCCTTTCAATGAAGACATTGTGTAAAAAAAAAATCTTTATGAAAAATGACCAATAATTCTCATGCTAGTATGAGTATTCCCAACTTTGAAAATGTGCAATTATATACTGTTTCTGAACTCTATAGTTTGTACCCAATTCAGAAATACATAGGTGTCTTTCATACAGATTATTCCATGTATACATTTTCCAAGACAAAGTGCACTATACCCAGTAAATGAAAAAATACCATTGCAAGTTGCTGCTCAGTTTTTGGATCTGGGTTCGTCGGGTTCTTGGTGAAACTACAAGTCCTATATATCCCCACAACCAGAAAGGTCTAACGAATGTAACGGTATATTGCTTTCCAAGAGCTGTCAAAATTAGAAAAAGTTATAGGTGAAAACGTTGAGACAAAAGGCTGTTTTTTTCAACAACATTTCAAATATTCCAATATCTAACTGTTAGTTTCTATAACGAAACCTTCATGGATTTAGACAAATGACCCCTTTCTGAATTCAGAACTTTGTCTACCTTTTGAAAATGTGAAGCTTTCCAGGATCCATTATTGCTTTCAAACTCATTTCTACCATTAACTGGAAGGAGGTGGAAAGCTCTAAAAATAGCAAAAATAGGCTATGTCCCAGAAAAATGCCAAAACTGAGTGAAAACTTTCGGCTCTCTGACAAAAGTCTGTCATTCCCTGAAAGCTGAGAAAATGGAGATTTCAGCCCCACAAACCCTTTTGTGATACCATTTTCGGGGAAAAACCCAGAGGCTTTCATTTGCAGCCCGTTTTTCCCATTTTTCTGAAAAAAACAAAACAATCACTATATTTTGGTTAATTTCTGGGACCCCTCCAAGGAAATCCACAAACCCTGGGCGCCTTTAGAATCCCCATGATGTTGGAAGAAAAGGACGCAAATTTGGCGCGGATCCCTTATGTGGTCAAAAAGTTACAAGGGCCTAAGCGCGCACTACTCCAAAACGCCAAAAAAAGGCTTAGCACAGGAGGGGAAAAGGCCTAGCAGCGAAGGGGTTAATTGACTTATCATGAGGGCAAGACACAAGATGGATACCGTTTACAAAATGGAGTCTGAGGGGTCGGGACAGAAACTACGATTCAGGGGTGTTAGCATGCCTCGATCATGATGCAAATGCATAGGAATGATGTCCTAATCATTATCGGTTCGTCGACACCAAATTCGTCATGGTACGTTGATGTTTCGGGACACGGGTATCGGACCTCGATACCGGGACAACAGTAGGGTCCAGAATTTCAGAACCACAGACCCTCCTTTTGCCCTCATATAAGGCAATAATTCATGTTAATCCGAGTCTAAGTCTGTATGAAGGAATTCGTGGAGATGCTGCTGTAGCATCATTCTGTTGCTCAGTTCGTCCCTTGACACAGGCTTCCGTACACATGAGGTAGCACAGAGGCCACATAGTGCAGGAGCGCACTGTACACACAGGCAGAACATAAACAGAAGTGCTAAGATCATCCCAATGAAGATCAGTGTTTTCCATCCCCAGGTAGCGATCAGTTCCCAGAACCACCCTAGTAAGGACCAGTCCCCTTTTTCTACGTGAAGGGAACCAGATATCTCGTGTAGCTTAGAGATGGCCTGGTACACTGTCGGTGCGTTATCAGGGATGAAAATGCAACAACTGGATTGGATCACTCTACTCACACCACCACGATCGGCGAGTATGATATCTAGGGCAACTCGGTTCTGAAGGGTCATAAGTTCGGTCGTCAAATTGCCAAGTGCTCCGGCCGTTGTAATCACGGCGGATCCAACTATCCTCGATAACTGGCGAATATTCCTGCTGTTCACCATAGGCCCCCAAAATGGCAGAAAACCCTTTGCGAGGTCAGCGAATTCCTGACCCGCGGTGTCGTCTTTACTCACGACACCTCTAGCTGTCCTTGTCCGATGGTAATCTGCTCTGGCCGTGTAGGTGGGAGGCAGCAGAAATGAGATAAAACATGTACGTGAGAAGTCAGGGGGCAACCAGGTGTAGGCTTGGTCATGGCAGACGAAATACGTGCCTTTGGCTGCGAATAGTATAGGGGAAGTTCGGGAAGCGAACACATATGTTTCCGCGCATATACTCTTTCCTAATTGTGCTTTGGGATCCCTACCGATACCTTGTAAACATAAGTGACCTCTGCTGGGTACTATCCAAACTGGGCGGGATTTCTTTGCTGTCTGGCTCTTACTCAAGTAAACCCCATATTTAGTTACGTTCCAACGAGTGTACGGAGTGAGTTCATCTTTGGGAATCGTTAGATATGTGTCGAACTCTCTACTCATATTTCTTATCCCTGCTACTAGTGCCTTGTTACTGGAATCACTCTCAGTAGAACGGGTCGGGTATGGTTCTAGGGCGAATAGGAACATGGTCTGGAAAGCCCACAGAGAACCATAATAACTGAAAGGCAGGATGAAGTATGGGATACCCTTATCAGTCGTGTGCGGCATGAGTCCGCATACCCAACAGTTCGATGTGTTCATTATGGACTGGTGTTGGTGTAGAAGTTGAATGAATGAGTTATTTACAAATTCGAGTCTTCTGGCAGACTCGTGTTCAGGTAGAGGGTGAAAGGAGTGTGTGGAGAGAGTGAGAGGAGGAGTTGGCCGAGTGTCATTTGAGAACAAGGAAACTTGAAAGACGAATAGAGTATAACCAGTCAAGAACATTGCTATGCTACATAACATACAAATACATATTATCAAAAAACTTCTTTTGGCCAGTATCGGGCATAATTGTCTTTCAAAGTCCGTGAGTCTGGCAGGTCTCTTTACCCTAGGAAACTCCATCCTCTAGTTGCTGCCCGCGGTGGTAGGTTGGTTCTGCCAGGGAGTGCGCTCTGTTCAGTCCAGGGTGACTCCCTTGGACCAACCAGAACCGTTGACCTAAACGTCCCCAGTTGCACTCCCCAGACTTCAACCGCGACCCTAGCAGCAGAACCGGATGGTGGTTCGAAAATCAAAAATGAGCAAGTTCCCTGAGAGTGAGAGAGCTGAAAAATCAAAAATAGTTCTTAGGGGAAAAGAAAATCACATTTGTTTGCTTTTATTAGTCTCTTTGTTTAGACCTTAAATTGTACCGTCGTTTTCCTGGTACGGTGTGGTCTTCAAACAATGTCTCAGGTTCGGTAGTGTCCAACTGCATAGACGGTGGCACAAGTCCTTGTAAAATATGATCACTCTCCTTTTTGGTACCAGTTTCTTTAAAACGTGCATCGCTGAAAGGGATGAAGTGAGGTATGGATTCTGTCTCGGAGTCGGCAATTCCTTCGTTGACCCACCGGTCGTATGGAAGGGGCAGAGGGACCCGTTTACAATGGGTCCCGTGCACCCAGTTCTTTTTGCCTTCCACCCGAACAGCTGATCTCGTGGAAAGAAGTACCAGGTACGGTCCGGTCCACCTCGGCTGTCCGTTGTTTGTGCGCTGGAAATTCCGCACCAAGACCCACGTGCCGGGTTTGATGGAGTGACCTGGATCGTCAGAGGCTGGCGGAGAGGAGCTGTGAACCTGTTGGTGTAAAACACGCAATTTAGTTGTTAATTCGCACAAATAGTCAAGCAGTACGGGGTGCTCTATTTCGCTGAGTTTCTTTGGCCTTGGCACGCCCCAGACGTTGGCTGGGCGGCCATACACTATCTCATGAGGACTAAGTCCTAACCTGGAATGGACTGTCATTCTGGTTGACAAGAGTGCTAGGGGCAAGGCGTCAGGCCATTTAAGACCTGTACAGGCTTGGATATTGGCTAATTTGAGCTTTAAAGTGCCATTGTAGCACTCTACTTGTCAGATCTCGAACCCCCTCCCCCCTTCTTCCTCTCTGTCACCGTCTCCGTAGGTGCAGAAACCAGAATTACACGGAGTCCTGAAACGGCATGGAAAGAACCACACTTCCCGGCAAGCTGTGTTGCGCGGCGCACAGGTGACGCAGAGGCAGGCGCACACCCGGAAACAAAAAGACATCGGAGACCAGCGGCGGTGCCGATTATTCAGCTGAACACGGAGTCTTCGTTTCAGGCGTATGGGTAGCGGTAAGCCGTTCTGGGAGGTTCAAGTCCCTCATTGTGATTGAGGGAGTCTTATGCTTGGTATTGAACACGCAGGCAGCGTGTTGTTCTGTTCTTGATAAAGGCGTGTTGGAAAGGACGCGCAAGCAGCGTGTTGGAAAGTGCTGCGACTATCTTTGGTCTTGCTTTGTATTAACGCGCAGACAGCGTGTGAACTATTCTGTGACATTTATCTCTCAAGAGAGAGAAAGGACTTTTTGGGTTCACGAACATTTGGCTCTGTTGAACTATGATGTGGGTTGCAAGAATCATTGTCAACTAACGTGTATGCGGAGCCACAGACTGTTTGAACTATCGCATATTGACATTGAGAAATGGTGATGAAGTGCAAAGCAGAAATCGTTAAGGCGTAATTAACATTGACTGCTGTTTTTTCCTGTTTATTTCCACAACCTTGGTTTGCTTTATTTTCTGTGCAGGAGAATCAGAGAGAGGGATACATTAAGCAAGGGTTCTGTGCTGATAGGTGAGCCGTTTTGGAAACCACATACTAACTAGGTGTGAATGAGCATTGTTGTTGGTATTCAAGTGCAGGGGTTCATATTGGTTCCCTTTTTCCTTTCCTACAGCAAAACAGTAGCCCTGGTATTCCCTCAAGTCTCATCTCCTCGCATATAATCCCTAACCTTTCCCCTCTCCAGGTAGGAAAGAAGGATAAGCAAATACCATACATTCCTAGACAGAAGAGTGCGAAACAGTGGGTGAAAGGGGGGGGGGCTTCTCCTCTAATGGTTTGTTCCTTTATCGTTTCAGCTCTCCCTCCCCGCTGCTCCCTTCCTTTCCTTCCTTGGGGGAATTGCTTTTATGGTCTGTGTATATTTCAGACGTAGAGGTGGTTCTTCGAGAGAAGGTAGAGGTCTTGCAACACAGCTCCGAAGAGATAGAGGCGGAGCCTGACACTACTAATCCAGCTGATTGGGGGTGATTCGCAGAGTGAAACTTTTGTTGTATGCCTAAACACTCACACACTCTCTTCATCACGCTTCCTACGAATTCACTTCCATTATCACTCCAGACGATTCTAGGCATACCGAATCTCGGGAAGAACTCTTTGACAAGGGCTTTGGCAGTTGACAAGGCAGTATTGTCCTTAAGGGGGTACGCTTCCAACCACCTGGAGAAAGCGCAAACAACAACGAGCACATACTTCAGATTGTTGCATCTCTCCATGTGAATGAAATCGAGCTGCAAAACCTCGAACGTTGGAGGCGCAACATGACCAGCTGGAGTTGGGGTTCCCCTACCGGGATTGTACTTCAAACACACCATACAGTTTCTGACCACATTCTCTGCATATTTCGGGATATTACCATTTTGCCATACTGGGGCCAATACTTTACAGATTCCTCTCGAACTAATGTGCGCAACTCCATGAGCCATGGTTACTACTGCAAGTACATATGCGTTAGGTAATAGCCATCGCTGGTGTTCTGACAGTTCGACCCAACAACCATTCGTGTCTAGTCTACCTTTACTTTCTCTCCATTCATTCACCTCTTTCTCAGTTGCCTCGGCTTGTATAGATTTTACGCTTTCAATGGTGTCCTCACACATTCCCACATCCGTAATCCATCTAGCGGGACCTACAACATACAACCGACTCATTGTGTTCCTTGCAGTCTCTTTCGCAACCTCGTCTGCAAATGCATTCCCGCGGCCAACATCATCTTGAATCTTTTTGTGTGCACTGCATTTCACAATGGCAACTTGTAGTGGCAAGGTCAGTGACTCGAGGAGCTCATTAACTAGCTGACCATGTTGTATCTTTGCACCATGTGACGTCAGGAATCCACGTTCACGCCACAATCTCCCAAAACTGTGAGCCACACCAAAGGCGTATTGGCTGTCAGTGTACACATTCACTCGCTTTCCTTTCGCTAACACACATGCTCTGGTAAGCGCAATTAGCTCTGCAGCTTGTGCAGATTTATGGGAAATGCGCGCGGTCTCTATAATGGTGTGTAATGTCGTTACGGCATATGCTGCAGTCGTATCACCATTCGGCAGCTTGAAACATGAACCATCAACCCATAAAGTATCGTTGCATTCAGGAAGGGGAGTGTCCTGTAAGTCTACTCTCCCTTTTGTCTCTTCTTCTGTCCTAAAACAGCAGTCATGGTTATCAATCTTGTCTGTTTCTGTCGGAATGGGTAATAACGTTGCGGGGTTCAGTGTATCACACCTCTTTATGTGGATGTGACTTGCTAGCAGTGTAAGTTCGTAACTGGATAGTCGAGCGCTAGTAAGATGTTGTGTCTTCGTCCTGTTTAGTAAAATGTCTACTGCATGCGGAACCATAACGATCAGAGTATTATTCATGACTAATCCAGCGGATTGTCGAATGCAGACAGCTGCTGCGGTGGTAGCCCTCAGACAACTTGGTAGGGCTTTAGCCACAGGGTCTAGAGTTGCCGAAAAATACGCGCATGGGCGCTGTTTGTCCCCAAAGTGTTGTGTTAAAACTGATAATGCACAACCTTCCTTCTCATGGACATATAATGTAAAAGGCTTACTGTAGTTGGGGTTTCCCAACACAGGAGCCGAACATAATGCATCACGCAACTCGTGGAAACTCGTCTGACAATCTTCAGACCAGGGCATAGGATTTGGCGTGTCTTTACAGAGTAGTGCCAGCAAGGGTTTGGCTAGTAGTGAGAAATTCGGTATCCATTGTCTACAGTACGATGTAATGCCCAAGAAGGCTCGAACCTCTCTCTGTGTCCTTGGGGCACTCAGTTCTGCAATTGCCTGTATTCTTTCTGGTGTCAGTCTCCTTCCCTCCTTCGACAAGATGTGACCTAAGTAGGTAACTTCTTGTCGACAAAATTGTAGTTTGGAGAGAGAGACTTTGTGCTTCATGTTACATAAGTGATGCAATAATGACAGCGTAGCTCGTTTGCAAATTTCTTCTGTGTCTGCAGCGATCAGCAGATCGTCTACGTACTGAATCAGAGTTTAACCATTCTGTAGAATAATCGTGTCTAGTTGTGTTTTCAGGGCCTGACTGAATATTGATGGGCTTTCGCAGTAGCCTTGAGGAGCGCACTTGAAGCGGAAGCTTCGTCCTCCTAAATTGAATCCAAAAATATCTCTACTCTCCTCAGCAATCGGGATGCTGAAGAAAGCGTCCTTCAGGTCAATCACCGAGAACCAAGCTGCTGAAGCTGGAACCATTGTCAATAAAGCAGTAATGTCGGGGACAACTGGAAACTGTGGGATAACTATCTTGTTCACTTCTCTGAGGTCGATGACGAACCTATACACAGGCGGTTGTAAAGGATCAGTACGCTTTAAGACGGGCAGAACTGGACTGTTACAAACATTTCCTGTTGTTTCTTCGATGACGTCTTTATCAATCAAGTCATAAACAATCATCAATAACGCCTTTTCACATTCGCTAGATATTTTGTATTGGGGAATACGTGGCAACCTAACGTTGGCTTTCAATGTTATGACATACGGTGCTATCTCCAAATGACCTACATCATTGGAGCCATTAGCCCAAAGTATATCAGGAAGTGATGACAATTCAGTCGGAATATTGTCCTTTGACAAATACATTGGAGAAATGACTTTCTTACCTAAAGTAAGTTGTACTCCCAAGAGGGAACAGTACAAAGTCGCATATAACCTTTTTAGCAAATCCAAGCCTAACAAATTTTCACCGCAACCTGTTGTAAGAATGAGGGGTGCTTCTAATTCGCATTGGCCAATAGAAAGAGATGTAGGACTAGAGATCGGGTTTCTAACAGGGGCGCCAGAGAAACCTACTGAAACATTCATTTCGCCAGACAAAGGTGCGCCAGGAAGTTTCGAGTGCATGATAGAACTTTTTGTAGCACCAGTATCCAGCAGAAATGGCTCTGACACTCCTGAGGCAATTACCTCGACATAAGGTCCATTCTGATCTACTGGAACTGAAACAACTCCCTCTCTTTGTCCATGGCGGTCCTAGCAATCGTTACCCTCATTTTCGTGTTCGGTGTAATAGCCGTCAGCATAGTACTGAGCTGACCTAGACGATGCATTATTCTGTTGGTCAAAGCTGTTCATCGAATTCTGAGGCGGAAAAGAAGTTGTATTCTGGGTGAAATTTCCACGGCCCCTACCTCTAGGGGCATGTTGAACACCTCTTCCCCTTACACCTGAAGCACCGCTCAAACGTCGCGCAAGAGCCGGACAATTACCTTTAAAGTGACCCTCTTCCTTGCAATACGCACATTGATTCGGGCCATAAGCAATACGCTGATGGGAAAACTTGTTTCCTTGCGCGTTTCTCGAATACTGCTGTTGTGGTTGATAATTGGGCTGACTAGCCGTGCGAGGCGGATAGGCTTGCTGGAGAAGAACTTTAGTTTTTAAATCTTTTGTCTTTTTGTCGACTTTATCTAGCTCGTCTTTGCGCCTATTTTCATAGTACTGGGCTGTAGCTAAGATTTGCGCTGACGTAGAGACAGCCCAAGCACTCTCTGAATCTTTCAGTTTATTACACAGTTCAGGGATTAAATTATGTACGAATTTGTCTACAAACAATCTTTGACCACCCTCGGTAGCCATATCCTGACCACTATGATCGGTGAAAGTCTCCTCAAATCTGGTGAAAAAGTCAGACACATTCTCATCTTTCTTCTGCTTGCACGCAGATAGCTTGTCCCAGTTTACGCGTACTTCAGGCATTATGGTTTTCATGTACGCGATAATTCTACCGGGAAGTTCAGCTATTTACGGCTCAGGTTTAGAACCACCTATTTGTCTAGCATCTATAGCGGCAATGTTCGCCCATGAGTCACCTAGTTCTTGGTCATGGTTCGTATGACGTATTTTGCTCCATAAAGGATGTGGAACAACGTTCCCAAACAACATGTCTATATCCGCTAAATTCATTATACATGAGCTTGCAGTTTGCGATAACTCCTCATAATACCCAGTCGGGTTTTTACGGGGATCAGGCAGTGTCTGCTTGAGTGCTAAGACTTCGGATCTTTTCCAGGGGACATGTACCCATACACGCTGGAAATGAGGCAGAATTGGTGGATTCGCATTCGCATCACCTTCCCTCCAAACCGGAGGAACCTCTCTCATGGGGTACTGTCTCGCTCTTTTTCCACCTGGTGCATCGTCTTCGTGACATGATCTAGAGACGTTTCCCTTACTCCTATAAGAGAGCAATAACTCTATCGCTTTCTCAACATCTGCACCTATAATCATACCTTCATAGAACTTAAAGCGTGTACGCCATAGTTCGTTCATTGTGTATTTGGGATCATTCGTCTCCAAATCTTCGCCCAGATATACACACATCTCTTCGAATACGTATCTCTGAGTGGGTGCATTCCATTGACGGAAAACTTCCATAACAGACTGAACATCATATCTAACAGTATCCGTAATCCATTGGCGTGCTAGTTCATTCAGCACTTTTCTTTCCTCGTAATCAGGCAGTTGACTACGGGACTGTCTATGTTCTGTTTTAGGCGTTGTTTTAGGCGACCCAAAGAAAGGTGAAAATAGACTAGTGACGGTACCTGTCACTCTTTGTCTAATAGAAGGAGAACCTTGCGGAGAAGTAAGTGCCTCGGAAAAAACAAGCTGAGGCAAAGAAGAAGTAGAGGCAATAGCAGAGGAAGTCGAAGTAGTAGCAGACGTAGTATCATAGACAATAGCTGGAGCTGTAGGCAAGGTCGTAGAAGTAGACGGAGTATGTAGCAAAGATGGCGGCCCTTGAGAAGGCTGCGCCGGAGAAGTAGAAACCAGCTGAAGAGGAGCTGGCGTTCGTGCAAGAGCTGGGTTACGTGCGCCGGGGCGCGGTATAGTAAAATGCTTTGGCGTTGTAGTAGCGTCTAACGCATACGGTGGAGGTGAGCTTAATAAGTGGGACATTAATGGATCTTTCTCGGATCTCTCCTCTTGACCTTGTCCCTTATTTGGTAACATCGGGTAGCATTTATCTACTGCTAGTTTCTTGCTCCTAAGTATTTGTTCGTTTTCCTGCTCTTCCTCGTTATCCCTGTATGCAACGGCAGCTTGCACCATTGACATACCTCTTTTATTCTTTTTTGCTAATTTTATTTCTTTCTGTTTGGCTTCTTTGCGCCATAAGCGGAAAGAGTCAAACATCGCCGGCCGGGCTTTTCTCTTGAATAATTTGACCTCTAGGTTATCTAATATTTCTGAGTCGAAACTACCATATTGGGGCCATTTTAAAACACCATCCTTGCGGGTGTATTTTATCCACACTTCATTATATGTGATAGGACCTACGCCGTGTTTTACATAGAGCTCATATGTTGGAGTTCCAATCGGAGGAACCGGACAGGAATCCTCTAATCGGGAGTCCTTACTATAACCAAGACAAAACAAGTTTCCAAGTCTGCTAAAACCAGGCATCTTCGCTCACTAGTCTAGCTTCAAACTTCAAAGGATTATCTGTTACGATATTTCTCGTGAATACACAAGTCCTTCGGCTTTGGGGCTTGCAAGTACCAAATCAAAGCGTATCTCAAGGATACCAAAAACTAAGGACAAACTAAGGACTGGGAGACGCTCCACTTATACTTAACTGAAGTATTTGAAGATCGGTGACGTCACTAGAAGTCTCGTCTATCGTTTTGCTCTACCAAGGATCACTGGGTCCAAAACAAGGCGATAGTCAGGGCAGCAGTCCTTCGTAGCCGTCGGGACGCGGGGAACCTCGCAGCAAAGACCTTCGGAACCACGTCGACATACAGGGGTCGCTGAAGTGGCTGGCCGTCCTCTGGAATTTTCACACGAAGCTCCTCACGAACATCTGGCTTGGACCGCCGCCGCTTGATACCGCCCCGAGTTGGGCGCCAACTGAGGTAACGGGTTTTTAGGAACCCGTTTGGTGCCAGGGGATAACACCCGAAGACCTCTGAGTTCTCCCTTGTTCCGGACCACAGAAACACTGAGTCATCTAGTCGAGTCAGAGATCAAGTTTTATTGGCAGCTACCAAGTTACAGGTGTCCTAGAAGCACGACAAACACGGGTCATGTGTTCTCAGGAGACTGTTCGTTTTTACAGAACCAGCCTTCTCCTTATATACAAAAATAATAGCTGCAAGCAAGAATTCTTGAGTTTATGATATGGCTATACACATATTTCTACAATAATAAAAAAAGAGCGAAGTCGTGTAGGCAAGCCCATATTTTAGATGTCCAATTCGTGATAGATTACCCAGCCAAGCCCGGAACTTCCATCAGATATCGGTGAAGCCCCAATAAAAGAAGGCACGTCCTAGTCATAAAACTGGCCATAAACAGGGAACGCGGACAGGCGTGTGTGTAGAAAACATGGTCTGGATGTAGTGAATGGTTTGTGGTATGTTATGCATTGATGCTATCGTATTAGGCCACTGGGCGAGGAGCTGCCCAAACAGGTTTGGCTGGAGGCAAGGGAGTCAGTTGGGACAGGTCAGGGGGGAGTCAGGGAAGGTGGACGTGTCCTTTTAGATCAAGCTCGACCTTTAATTGACTTATCATGAGGGCAAGACACAAGATGGATACCGTTTACAAAATGGAGTCTGAGGGGTCGGGACGGAAACTACGATTCAGGGGTGTTAGCATGCCTCGATCATGACGCAAATGCATAGGAATGATGTCCTAATCATTATCGGTTCGTCGACACCAAATTCGTCATGGTACGTTGATGTTTCGGGACACGGGTATCGGACCACGATACCGGGACAACAGTAGGGTCCAGAATTTCAGAACCACAGTAACGACTTGCGTTGTAGCGGCCGCGTGGTAAAGGTATGCGTTGTTACAACCTGCGTTGTAACAACGTACATCCGTGAAAAACTATCAACGGGAATCGAGTTTGGAACCAAAGTGGTCAGACCCTTATCAAGTAATCCTGGCAACGAGGTCGGCGGTGAAAGTGCATGGGAGAAAACACTGGATCCACATCAGTCATCTGAAACGCCTGCCGCTACCTTTGCCCTTTGATTTGCAAAACTGCGAAGGAGTTCCGAGCCAAGAAGGAGAGTTGCTTGAAAGCTTTGTGCCCTTTTCAGACGCCCAGGAAAAGGGGCAGCCGAGTGAAGTGTTGTCCCCAAGTGAAAGGGCGTCGGCTCAACCAGCGGAGGCTACTGTTTCTGGTGCATCTCAAGGTTCGAATGCATCAGAGGTCCTTGCAACAGAGTTTTTTTCTGACCAGGAGCCGCCTGGTCGCAGTAAATACGACCTTTTGCCCAGAAAACAGCGCGGTACCCCAGGTTCTAATGGTAGGAGTTAGACAAAGACTTGAGTTGAGGAACATCGGATAGATCTACTGGGGTACTAAGCGAGACATTGGACTGAACCCGTTGAGAGCTTGGAACACTGTGTTAAATAGCTCTGTTCAGAAAGAAAGACTGAGTTAAGGGCTGCGGTCGTTCTCCTGGAGGAGGAAAGTTGTTTCCTTTTTGATGAATGATAAGAGTCTACCTGTGAGGCTCTAAATGGACACAGGGAAGAAGAACCCCTCTGGTGGCGTGCGTGCTTTGTGGATGCAAAGTTAGTTGTGGACTTATAGTAAGGGACCGAGTTAGATTTGGACTTTTAGAGAGCATGTTTCCTTTTGCTCGATTTGCAAGGGTGGATGTAAGGCCACTGGCTCCTCGACGATATATTGATAATATGCATTTGTTTTCCGGATGGTCCACCAGAGTGAAGGTGGCATTTGTTGCTTTCATTGTTATAATCACCGTGATTTTGATGTGTGTATTCGCATATTTAGAATTTCAGCACCCTGTACAAAAACTGTTAGGAACTACTGCTGCCCCGGAGGAACACCTCTTTTATTCTTTGCCCCCTCATAAGGCGAGACATAGAGAAACTTCTGTGAAAAATGCTTTCATTGAAATGTTGCATCAAACCCACAGTACTACAAACAAGACAAATTGTTGGGTCTGCGGTTTACTTCCCTCAGTAATGCATCAGCATGAACTATTCATTTCCCTACCGTTATCTTACTTAGTTAGTTGTGAAGCCTGGTTCCAATTATTATCATTGATGTATTCTCATTATGTAGCTGAACCTAAGATATATACTGAAAGAGATTATAAGGCCATTTTGAAGTATATTGAACAGCATCAAGGATTTGATGCCGAGGGAAATGGAGGAGAGGGATCCCTGGATCCAAATGCTTGCATGAATGTATATACAGATTATAAAAATATGACTTGGTTACAAAAGGAAATGCAGGATTTTGAACTTTTCAATTACACTATGTATTTTCAGCATTTTAAAGAACGAAATTTCACAAATGAAAAAGCTTTGCCGATCCCTATTATTAATACCACCTCCCCTTTTTGCATACAAGGACGGGGTCATGTTAAGGTAGGGAAAAGTAAATGTAATTACACGTACACCCTGCAGGTATATAGTACTCCACCTATGATTACCCCTCCCGATGTATATTTTGTGTGTGGTGAGAACGCGTACACTTGGCTCCCAAGGGGATGGGCAGGGCGCTGTTATCTCTCATTCCTCTATCCTCCAGTTTATATTGCCCCACCTAATTACCATAGAACACATCAATTGGTTCATAGGGAGGTAGTGGTTAACCGACACACTAGGAGTTTTGATACTGAGAGTACCGACCAGACAGATACCTCCCTGCAGCAATTCGAGGATTTTGCTAAAGGTCTCACTCCTTTTTGGGGACCTATATTCAATAGCCGTAGTATAAGACGTTTGTCTAGAATAGTGGAGAACGTGGTTCAGACCACAACTGGGATTCTAACCAACATTACTGTGGAGCTTCAGGCGATGAGGCTTGTTTAGCTTCAGAACCGGATGGTTCTTGACGTCATCCTCGCAGATAGGGGCGGAGCCTGTCGCGTGATCGGCAGCTCTTGCTGTGTGTTTATTCCTGATTCGGCCCCTACCATTCACCTTGCAATACAGAAATTACATTGATTAGCCAGCGAAGCACATGTGGGCAACGGTGCCTGGTCTCTTAGTAGTTGGTTTTGGGGTCTCTTAGCCACTTGGGGTTGGAAAATATTTATGGTGCTTGCTGGAGCTTTTGGAGTCATATTTACTTGCTGTCTGTGTCTCCAATGTGGCCCGGCTTGCTGTTCTTTCTGTGCTACAAGGATAACGTCTGCCTTAAACTTTTCTCGTCAGGCCAAAGCCGAAAAGCAGATGATTCAGAAGGAAGTTTCAGATCTTATGCAGATTGATGAGGGAGTATTCGTAGAATGAATCTAGTTATATTGGCTATAGTAGGCCAAAGGGCCGTCTGTTGGGATATAAATTCGATAAACACATGTTATTGGCCTAATATATACAATATAACCTTATAACTGTATAATTGTATGATTAGATTTCGTTGTGTCGATATAGTAACATATGATTTACTTTTAGCTCGCCTAAACCTATTGATATGACCGGAGCCATTTTGTTTTGTTTCTCTGTGTGCCAGTACTGTTTCCCTCAAATCACGTGATCACGCTTTCTGTATGAAACCGCGATGGCTGACTTAGCCATCTACTTCATTTGTTAGCTCGTAGCTCAGGGAAACCCAAGGTCACACCTGCCCTTCTTGTGGGATGCGCACATTCTAGCAGAGCCCGTTCCTGTACTCCCCGGGCTACAGATAGACAGGGAGGCACCTTACTGACCTGCCCCCGGAATAGCTACGGCCTAGGCTATTTGCAATCAATTGTGCCTTATATGGGTATTCCTGTTGGCTCACTGACAAGTTGTATCTTTCCTAGTAAGGCGACTCTGTGGTGTGGGTAAAACGTATATATGCCTTGTACCTTTTGAATGTAGTCAGTCTCCTCTGCGCACCTCCGAGGGTTGTGAAGACTGAGGCTCCCCTGTCAGGGCTTGTATTTGTATTGAATAAACGATTGAACTTTCTCCATTGCCGACTGAATTCTTATTAATAATATTGGTATATGGGCAATTGGTGAGTATGGTCCATTAGAATAATTTTGAATCCTTCAAAGCCATGGAACTTGTCCATCTTGAGACCCAAATAACAGTTCGTCAAGAAACGCCTGTCTACAATGAAATAGCATCTGACTTTACTAATATGACAAGTGTCAAGTACCTCCAGCGATTTCAAGTAATCCTGATGCAATACCTACCATTGACAGAATTGCCTCTGGCTATTTCATTAACTTTGATACGTTTTCCGAGGATCCCAGTGAGCCTGAAACGATGCCAACAAATAAAACCTTTAAAGAACAAGTAACAGAACTTTTTTATCAACTTGAAAAAACTAATCTGGTTTCACCATGGGTTGAACTTTGGATTGTGCTAGGCGTACTTTTTCTCCTACTTTGGCTAATTCTTGTATTAACTTTGGGAATGCTGATAAATGGAAGATATAGTAAAATGGACACAGAAAGTAAGAACATCAACTTAATCCTCAAGCCACACAAATCATCTCATTGTGAACAAAGAGACTTGACATCAGTGAACATCACAACCGTTCCTATACCGGGTGGTATAGCTTGGGACAGAACTGATTATGACATCTTTAGTCCTGCAGAGCTGTTAAAGATTTCACACCAATTCAAGGTTTCCTTGAGTGACTTTGTTTCACCCAGCACATTTTCTGATGATTGGGACTTGGAGACTGTTATTAATATGATGTCAGACTTAGAGATGTCTGCAAAATTTACAGAACATGAATACTTAGAAGGTTCATCAGATTATGAACAAATGTACTGTTATAATCACTATGGTCATCATTTTTTGCATAGATCTGCAATCCCTAGCAACATTTATACTTTCAATCAATGGGAACATTGTCCAACGCCACCAAAGGGTAGCTCAAAAACATTCTATGAAAAATTTCCATACTTCTCAGGTTTTAATGTCTCAAATCCAGAAACATTATACTTTAGAATATTAATAAGACAGGAATAAAGAGTATGTTGACTAATACTAAGCAAATTTATCCAGTGGCCTTTTATGCTCAGTTGTCCACATTAGGTTTTGACTTTTGGAAAGACAACATTGAGAAAAAAACTGTCTGGGGCACAAAAAACTGGCAGGTGCAGGGGACAGAAGCTTTATTTCGAGCCTGCATTATCCCTGAACAAATAATGTTTTTGAACGACACTGTCCAACAGACATCTTGTCTTGGCCTATCAAGATAAAAGATTTAAACAAACCGTCCATACCTACACCTACACCTGATAGTAAAAATACTACAGAATGAGGGGTCAATGTAAAAACTATTTTACTTAAAAACAGAACTGATCCTGATTGGAAGAAATGGTTAATCTGGCCCACAGACACAAAAAACTGTCAAAATAGATTACTGAATAAAACACAAGGGTTTACATTCAATAGGCCAGATCCAAGATATGTCCAGAGACAACATCCAGAGATAGTAACAACATGCAGTGTAGGAAAACTGTGCCTTGAGTGGCTACAAAAGTCCACATTAACAGAGGTAAAACAACACTCATCTTTACTTAAAGATGGCGTTGAATTGAGGAACTTCTTACAAGGGCCTCCTAAACAGCGTCCTAAACGTTTTATACATGCTGGTATATTTGCCATCTAAAATGAAGCTTGGAAAGCGACACAAGCAGAGACTGCAGAACGAATACGAGAAATTGATCGTATTAATTTAGAGAAATCTCTCTCTGTAGTTGACAATGGGTTAACAACTCTGTCATCCAGAATTTATTCTTTGGACAGCATAGTATCCACTGCCATAGACATAATGGAACAGGACTTGCTCATGCTACAGCATGGACAGTCACAATTATGTTCTATAATGCTTTTAGGCTGGACGTTACAAAATCTTCGTTCTGGATATGTGCCATGGCGTCTAATCAACACCACGTCATTGTTTTCTGTATTTAACCTTACAGATAAACAAATCAAGAGGAGCATACTATATGGTGCGGAGCATAGAAAAACTGTTTCGGAAAAACCTGCAACAGAATGGCTAATACACGGGACAATCACTCTGCCTGTCACAATTTTCCATTTTCAATATTATTTGAAACATATACCAGCTGGCATATATGAAAGGTTGGGCAAAGAATACATCAAGTCAACTTGGGATTTACCATACACACAAAGATGTTGGAATGGGGAAAAGAAGTATTTCATAGTGGTACAAACTGCAAAAGCGCACTAAGGGTATTAACTTACACGGAGCCTGTGACAGTTCTTCAACCAACTTATCCTGCCACCTGCAAGATTCTCCAGCTGCAGTGATAGATCCAATTTTTAGGCAGCTTTCTAACGGAAGCTATACTATGTTGAATGATCACAGCTGCTGTGGCATGTTGCCAGGAATAGCCTATCTCGTAACTGTGTCAGCCAGGGTCACTTGCTGTATGCAAGTATTGTTTCCTAAAACTAAGACAGACGGGAAGTCGCCGTTATGGCCTGCACTGAACATCTCTTCTATACGAACTGATGCTTTAAGCAGAATGAAAGCCATTCTTTTACAAAAAAACTGTGCCACTGAGTTCCATTTAGCTTGGATCTTGATTAGTCTGGTTTCTTTAAAAGCAAAAGGAATATTCTGGAATATAAATATTATTTTAGGTAACAGCATCATTTTTACAATGTTGATTCTTCCAATTAAGGTCAAAGGAAGAAATTACCAGCTTTTTAAAGATTCCGCCATTTCCTTCTCGATCTTTGCAAGATTTTTTTCTGCAAGTTGGTTTATATCCTGAGTAACTTGAATTCCCAGATATCTAATTTGGTGTTTCAAAATTGGAATAGCAGTTACCTGGGTTATATTCCAACACATACATTCTGATTTAGATTGGTTAATCAGATATCCAGAAACTTGGCCAAACTGCTCTGCGGCACTATATATAAGAGGAATTGATTTAATAGGGTCTGAGGTATGCAACATCAAATCATCCGCATATAGAGACTTTTTCACCCAGTTATAATATTTGAATGGTAGAATATTTTGATCTTGTCTGATCTTTTCTGCGAATGATTCCATGTACAAATCAAAGAGCAAGGGTGAAAGCGGACACCCTTGTCTTGTCCCTCTTTGGATTTTTATAAGAGGAGATAGGCTTCCATTTATTAGTAGTCTAGCTATCGGAGCTTGGTAAAAAGCTGCTATCACCCTACAATAGTTCCTACCCAAATTAACCTTTTCTAATACTTTAGCCAAGAATTCCCAATTAACGCGGTCAAAAGCCTTTGCGGCATCTAATGTAATAACCGCTAATGGAATTCTATATAGAGAGGCAACATCGATTGCTCCCACTAAAGCTTGTGTTAGATCTTGTATGGAGCAACCTCTTACAAAACCCTTTTGATCTAGGTGTAATAGGTGACCTGCTACCCCATTTAGTCTCTCCGCAAATATTTTTGCCATGAGCTTGTAATCTGAATTAAGAAGAGAAATTGGCCTGTATGAATCACACTGAGATGCCATCTTCGTTGGTTTTAAAATAACGACCACTATAGCATCATTCAAGGAAACGGGAATATTGCCTCCTTCCTCGTATATAAATGTAAATAGCAACTGCAGGACTGGTATGACTGTCGGTGCTAAAACTTTGTAGACCTCAGAAGGTAGCCCATCCGGGCCCAGGGCCTTACTTCTCTTAGCGGAATCTATCGCCGAGGCTATTTCAGTCGAGCTAATATTTCTATTAAGATTATCCGAGGGCTGGTCATCCAAAGCTTGAACTTGATATTGGTTAAGCCATGACTGAATTAATTCTTGATGTGGAACTAAACCCTCTTTGTAGACTTCATCAAAGTGATGGAAAAAAGCCTGTTCGATATCTGCTCTGTTCTCTGAGATCACATCCGTATTAGTCATCTGTACGTCTTTAATAATGCTCTTCTTTACTTCCTTTTTTTGTTTTCCAAGCTAAGAGCTTTCCACTAGCCTCTCCATATTCAAAGTGTGCCAGTGAGCTAGCCTGCCATCGTTTCCTCAGCCTTCCATCTAATACCTGCTCCAACTGTGATTTACAAGTTATCAGATTTTCTTTACTGTTATCTCCATCTGCAAGACTGGGGTCAAATACAGCTCGTTCAAGGGCCTTAATCCTTGCTTCGATCTGTGCGATTTGCGCCTTATATGCTCTATGTTTTGCAACCTGAAATGCTAATAGACGCCCTCTCAAAAAAGCTTTATATGTATCCCAGACAACCGAAAGTGTAGCTGTGCCTAAATTAAGTTTAAAGAACTCATTCGATTCCTCGAGCAATTTTTCTGTTACTTCTTCCTCCAACAGAATACTCCTATCTATAGTCCATCTCTTGACCAACTGTCGACCTGACAATTTTAAGGTTAGAGTAACCGCAGAGTGATCAGAAATGTGAGCACCAAGATGTTTTATCTCCCCCACTTGCTTGCAGTGTTCTGCAATTAAGACAAAATATAATCTAGATTTATGTCGTAATTTCTTGTTGTGGAATGTAAATTCTCTTTTTGTGGCATTTTTTTTCTCGCATTAAGTAGTACTGCTCTGGTTTTAGGGTTGTGAGAGAACCTTACAGTGGATGACTTATCCAACTGTGGGTCAAGTACTAAATTAAAATCCCCTGCAAAAAACACCGGGTCCTCAAAATCCAAAAGCTCAACGAAAAGTTCTTTAAGAGGAAGTTGTCATCCAAATTTGGACCGTAGTACCCTACGATCGTGAATTTATACGAATAGTACTTTATTTTTGCTATAACCCATCTCCCCTTTTTATCAGACTTTGACTGTAACAACGTAATCTCAGAATTTGCTTTAATCAATATAGCCACCCCCTTAGTAGAGGTTTGTTGCGAGGTAGTTATCACCTGCTGGATCCATTTTTTCTTAGTACAAATGTCTCTTAACTCTTGTTCGGTGGAGTGGGTCTCTTGTAAAATAAAAATGTTCTCAGGTGTATCCTTTAAATACTGAAGTATTCTCTCTCTTCTATGCTTAACCCGTAAACCATTTACATTCCACAACAAGATCTTGATGTATGATGTAAGAGCTATCCTACCTTGCGCAGTTTCTCCTTCCAAAAATATGAACAGCTAAATATCGAATATGGCGATTTAGACTTTTTTTGTGTTTTTTTTCCCCTGATGCTCCCCACCCAGTGCCCTTACCTACCCCCCCCTATCCTGACCGTCCCGTGCTCCCCCGGAGAAACCCCCTCCTTTTTCTTGGCCTAACTTAGAAACTCATTCATTTGGGCCTCAAAAGGCATAAGAATCTCATGGAAAAAGCTCCGCAGAAAGAAAGGCAAGGGTGGTCTGTGTGCACCAGATTTGAGAGTATATGCTTGGACCCTACTATTGAAGGCAGGAATAAGGTTATTTGATACCCTAGGGGGGACAGAAACAGACTTTATGTTTCAAACTATGCTATCTGAGATTCAGGGTGGGTCTCATGCATTTATGTTTAAGTTTGGCGACATGCGTTTTTTTTTAAAAGTGCGATTAAAGGTCCTTAGAGACATGGCATATGTGTGGGCCAGAGTCAGGAAGGCGCTGAACATTGCATATTATTCTGCTATGGCTCCAATTTGGGACTCGCCAGGCTCCCCAGAGTGGACTAAAGACCTATTATCCATAGCACTTCAGAGCGCAAATATCAGACTATGGGGCCAGTTAATGCCGGAAGGAAACCTTTTGTGCTGGGAGGACATCTCTGTTCTTACGGATAAAAACGTATCTAAATTTAAGTATTTACAAATTAAAAGCTTGGCCCAGGCTGTGACAGAGGATAAAGGCGTCAAGGCTGCTTTGGAGGAACTCTTATTAAAGAAAACAAGAAACCTCAAAACATCAGTGCTTTATTGGACAATTCTGGAGGGAGAAGATAGAGAGTTTGGTCTTCCGGAACAACTTTGGAGGGATCAAGTTTTGGATGCCGACTTGCAGAATTTATGGCAAGTATCCTTTGACTTACTACATCTTACGGTATCACCTGCCAATTTAAAGCGGAATCACCTATTTTCTCTCCATAGAGTATACTGGTCTCCAGCTAGGCTGGCTACATTTTCAAAGGGGCCTACTCCATGTTGTCCAAAGTGCAATTTGGAAAAAGCAGATGACCTCCATATGTTTATGACCTGTCCTGCGCTTAGAGAATTTTGGTTTGAAGTACAAGAAGGTATGAAAGCCCTCTTTGGGTATGATATACAGGTTAGTACGCAACAAGTTTTTTTTGGAATCCCTTTTAATTGTGAGGAAGTACCTCAAGACATTAATAAGTTATTTCTTTATCTAATTATTTTAGCTCGTAGGGAAATATGTAAATTGTGGGTGAGCACTAATGAACCGTCATATGTAGATTGGATTAGAGCAATTAGGCATACGCTTAGTTTGGATAAAGTGGTCTGGAAGAGTAGGAAACATTTTTGGATTCCTTGCATTAATTGGCTTGATGGGCTTTGAACAACTTTGTCCAATGATTATGCCTTTTTGCGGAATGGACAACCCTAAGATCAGTTTAAGGGTCTGGAAAATTGGGAAACTGAGCTGACTGTTTACATGGCGGTACCGTGAGATACATACTGGGTGTCTGCAAAAAGAGCAGCCATAAAGATTCTCGGTATAATTAATAGTGAAAATATCTTTTTTGGCGTATGAGGACAAAAAAAAAACTGTGCCACTGACCTCTTCCAAAGAGACGTATGAACTACAAGTTGCAAGGTCTTCTGCAGAGATACATGCCCTTTTATCCACAAACTGCCCAATACATTTTTCAGAAATGTTAGGTCGTATCTTAAACATGTCTGATACCAGTGGTATTGTACATGTATTTAAGATAGTTTTTTCGGGACTGTTAGCACTCTTTGAAGCAGTCCTCGGCATATTTCTAAACTTCGTGCACTTTGTGTTCAGCGGCCTGCCTCTTATTTTGGGACTCTTAGCAGGAATACTATTCTTGTTCCTTCTGCTCCGATATGGCAAATCCAGTCACCAGTGACACCCAGATTACCTTAGAGAACACTCTCCTGGCAGTAAAGTGTCGTGGGCGCATGATACAGATTCTGGGCTTGGCTCGTTTAGGAGATCTGAATACCACGTGGTTTCTATCATTGCGATCAATCTAGCAAGATTGCATCTTACCTGTTCTACGATACCTGCTATGTGGAGAAGAATGCGTGTTGCACATCTGTCTGACACTCCCATCAGTCCTCCCAATGGATGTTGATACTTTGCTTAGTTCGGTAACAGCCCATGCATTGTGTTGTCACCAGCGGCTACCAATCCTGATGACGGCATACATTGAGGTCTCACAGACGCAAACTGCTGAGGGTGAGACAGGTGGATCGACAGACACACAGGTACCATCTCCATCTCCTTCGAACATTGCTAATGCGTCTAACGCTGACGGCGATGTTTCACATTTTTTTGCAATCGGTCTACAACTTTCACCTACTGTGGTAGACGAATTCTTTACCAGCTTAGAAGATTTTATGTTTTCTCCAAACAATGAGACTGACTTTTGAAATGAGCACACAGTGTTCTATGGGATTCTGTATTCGACCTTCACTTTTCAAAACAAAACTTCTAACTTTAGAACTCTATTTTCTACGATTTGACTTTTTTCCAAAATTGAACTTTTTTTGGCACAGAGAAATCTGCTTAAAGTAGAACTATTCATAGAGAACAAGAATTCTGTGACAATATTTGACCTTGTCCACAACCTAAACATTTTATATATTCTGCCATGGAATGGTCTCGACTTTTTCTTCTGTATTTAAGAGCCATTTCATAAATGTATTTTTGTGATTTATTCGGATAGCATTTTTCAAGTGTCATCTATATGCTTTGAATGAAACGTTGCTTTTATATGCATATAGCACCAATGCTCTTTTTTTGTGTACAACCAAAAGCAATGCATTTTAATGTATTTTGGGGTGGGTTTTTAACACATCATGTTTAGATATGTTTTATATGTTTAGAACTTAGTAATGTCGTACATAATAAAGTGGAGCGGGTGCTGTGTGGCGTTTTAGGCACCAAGTAAATTTTCGCGATTCATGCCCTTATATAGGTACAATCACATTGTCCTAATATAGGCATAGAAATCATACCCATATTTAGACATAGCCCATGCAGTCCAAATACAGGCATGGCTACTTCCACCCGTACCAAAACATCACAATGATTTCTTGGAAAATCGGATTAAGCAGTCAGGGACATCCCCTTGCTTGAATTTTGATTTGTCCAAGAACTCATGGAGTTTACAAGAACTACCATTCCCTTGGGATTCTTTACTGACGTTATCATGCCCGACTTTACGTCAAACTAGGCACCTTCAAGGTATAAATATGCCTTCACTTGCTCTAGCAAGGACACAGTGGTTCAGAGCAGTTCGACTATCGACTTGCCCGACGCAGCTCGCTAGAGCAAGTGCCGAAGGAAGCCGACCCTCCAGCTTACGCACTGACCGAGAAGCTGTCTTTTCTCTCGTCGAGAATCCAGCTCCAGTGTTTCTTCCTGCGTACTAGACTCAGGTTAGGCACATTGGGGTAGGCGTATTTAAGAAGCATCAGTTGAGTACTTTTAGCCATTGTTATTTATGGTAAACAGACATAATATCGAATCAAAAATATCGACTGGACATCATACCGAGGTAAAAATATAGACTAGACAAAATATCGACCAGACATAATATAGACTACAAAAATATCGAGTAATATCGATATTAATAGCCAAAATATCGAATCAAAAATATAGACTAGACATAATATCGACTAGATAGAATATAGACAACAAAAAAATCGAAAATAAGGTAAGTTTTTAATAATTTGTAATAATTGTGTAATATAAATCTGTAGAGGGTTGTGGGTTTATAGAGGAATAGGGTGGGAAGTAATTTAATTATAATTAATTAAATCTGTAATATAATTGTAATTGTTAATTAATTATTAATTGTTAAATAATTAAAATATAATTGGTAATTAATAATAATTGATTAATTGATCAATAATAAATTTTTAGTACATTAATTTCGGTTGTGGGTTTATAGGGAATAGGGTGGGAAGTAATTTAAATATAATTAATTATGTAAAATAATTTTAATTGTTAATTAATTATTAATTCGTAAATAATTAAAAAATAATTGGTAAATAATTATAATTGAATAATTGATCAATCAATATTTTCTAGTAAATTATTTTCTGTAGCGGGTTGTGGGTTTATAGGGGAATAGGGTGGGAAGTAATTTAAATATAATTAATTAATTATGTAAATTAATAATAATTGTGAATTTATTATTAATTGGTAATTAATTAAAATATAATTGGTAATTAATTATAAATATTTAATTGATAAATAATTAATATTTAGTAAATTATTTTCTGTAGTGCGTTGTGAGTTTATAGGGGGATAGGGTGGGAAGTAATTTAATAATAATTAATTAATTATGTAAATTAATTAAAATAGATAATTAATTAATAATTGTCCATTAAATAAAATTTATTTGGTAAATACAAGTAATTGGTATTGGAAATTAAATTTAATTGGTAATAATATTTCTATTAATTATATTTATTTATGAAGTTTTTACTTTTTCTACTGTTGCACTGACTGGAGTGGGAATAGTAATTTTTACCCCTATGCTAAACATCGTTTTCTCTACTGTTGCACTCTTTGGAGTGGGAACAGTAAATGTTACCCCTACGCTATCCAACGCTTTCCCTACTGTTGCACCCACTGGAGTGGGAATAGTAATTTTAACCCCTACGCTATCCAACGCTTTCCCTACTGTTGCACCCACTGGAGTGGGAATAGTAATCTTTACCTCTACGCTATCCAGCGCTTTCCCTACTGTTGCACCCACTGGAGTGGGAATAGTAATTTTAACCCCTACGCTATCCAGCGCTTTTACTACTGTTGCACCCACTGGAGTGGGAATAGTAATTTTTACCCCTACGCTATCCAGTCCTTTCCCTACTGTTGCACCCATTGGAGTGGGAATAGTAATTTTAACCCCTACGCTATCCAGCGCTTTCCCTACTGTTGCACTCACTGGAGTGGGAATAGTAATTTTTACCCCTATGCTATCCATCGTTTTCTCTACTGTTGCACTCTTTGGAGTGGGAATAGTAAATTTTACCCCTACGCTATCCAACGCTTTCCCTACTGTTGCACCCACTGGAGTGGGAATAGTAATTTTAACCCCTACGCTATCCAACGCTTTCCCTACTGTTGCACCCACTGGAGTGGGAATAGTAATCTTTACCTCTACGCTATCCAGCGCTTTCCCTACTGTTGCACCCACTGGAGTGGGAATAGTAATTTTAACCCCTACGCTATCCAGCGCTTTCCCTACTGTTGCACCCATTGGAGTGGGAATAGTAATTTTAACCCCTACGCTATCCACCGCTTTCCCTACTGTTGCACCCACTGGAGTGGGAATAGTAATTTTTACCCCTACGCTATCCAGTGCTTTCCCTACTGTTGCACCCACTGGAGTGGGAATAGTAATTTTTACCTCTACGCTATCCAGCGCTTTCCCTACTGTTGCACCCACTGGAGTGGGAAGAGTAATTTTTACCCCTACGCTATCCAACGCTTTTCCCTACTGTTGCTCCCACTGGAGTGGGAATAGTAATTGTTACCTCTACAGTATCCAACACTTTCCCTACTGTTGCACCCACTGGAGTGGGTATAGTAATTTTTACCTCTACGCTATCCAGCGCTTTCCCTACTGTTGCACCCACTGGAGTGGGAATAGTAATTTTTACCCCTACGCTATCCAGCGCTTTTCCCTACTGTTGCTCCCACTGGAGTGGGAATAGTAATTGTTACCCCTACGCTATCCAACGCTTTCCCTACTGTTGCACTCTTTGGAGTTGGAATAGTAATTTTTACCCCTACGCTATCCAACGCTTTCCCTACTGTTGCACCCACTGGAGTGGGAATAGAAATTTTACCCCTACGCTATCCAACGCTTTTCCTACTGTTGCACTCTTTGGAGTGAGAATAGTAATTTTTACCCCTACGCTATCCAACGCTTTCCCTACTGTTGCACCCACTGGAGTGGGAACAGTAATTTTAACCCAAACGCTATCCAACGCTTTCCCTGCTGTTGCACCCACTGGAGTGGGAATAGTAATTTTAACCCCTACGCTATCCAGTGCTCTCCCTACTGTTGCACCCACTGGAGTGGGAATAGTATTTTTTACCCCTACGCTATCCAGCGCTTTCCCTACTGTTGCACTCACTGCAGTGGGAATATTAGTTTTAACTCCTACGCTATCCAGCGCTTTCCCTACTGTTGCCCCCACTGGAGTGGGAATAGTAATTTTTACCCCTACGCTATCCAGCGCTTTCCCTACTGTTGCACCCACTGGAGTGGGAATAGTAATTTTAACCCCTACGCTATCCAACGCTTTCCCTACTGTTGCACCCACTGGAGTGGGAATAGTAATTTTTACCTCTACGCTATCCAGCGGTTTCCCTACTGTTGCACCCACTGGAGTGGGAATAGTAATTTTAACTCCTACGCTATCCAGCGCTTTCCCTACTGTTGCACCCACTGGAATGGGAATAGTAATTTTTACCCCTACGCTATCCAGCGCTTTCCCTACTGTTGCACCCACTGGAGTGGGAATAGTCATTTTAACCCCTACGCTATCCAACGCTTTCCCTACTGTTGCACTCACTGGAGTGGGAATAGTAATTTTTACCTCTACGCTATCCAGCGCTTTCCCTACTGTTGCACCCACTGGAGTGGGAATAGTAATTTTTACCCCTACGCTATCCAACGCTTTCCCTACTGTTGCTCCCACTGGAGTGGGAATAGTAATTGTTACCCCTACGCTATCCAACGCTTTCCCTACTGTTGCACTCTTTGGAGTTGGAATAGTAATTTTTACCCCTACGCTATCAAACGCTTTCCCTACTGTTGCACCCACTGGAGTGGGAATAGTAAATTTTACCCTACGCTATCCAACGCTTTTGCTACTGTTGAACTCACTAGAGTTGTAACAATACATTTTAACCATTTTGCTATGCTACGGTAAAAATATTATATATGTTTATTTAATAATATGTTTATATATATATATATATATATGTATTATTTTTGTTATTTGTTTTAATTTACATTAATTATTTATTAATATTACATTTATTTAATAATTTTAACTAAGTTTATATTAAATATATGTATTATTATATTAGTTTTTACTTAATTTAAAGACATTTAAAAAAACGATATTTTGACAGTCTATATTTTTGTAACTCGATATTTTTGAGTCGATATTTTAGTACTTACCTGTTTGAAGATAGCCAGTCGATATTTTGGCCCTCCATATTTTATCCTCGATATTATTGTATCTCGATATTTTTGTGGTCGATATAATGTCAGTGATCCGTTATTTATGTATGTATTTTTATGGCTTAGAAACCATACAATGCTTTTACAGTATTATTTCAGAATACTATCCTCTCTGTACGCATTATGCTTTGCAGTCTGCATTACGATTGTAGCATTTCACTTCTCTTGCATGAGAAAGAAGACTGTTCAATAAAACCTTTTTTTATTGAAAACGCCCGTCTCTCTGTTTTTCTCTGCATCTCTGATGAAACGAAGCATGCACGATTGACTAGGTTAAAATATCTATTGTTTCCACGACTCTGAAACAAAGTTGTCATGTTTATGCAGTTGTCAGAAACTAATCCCTTCTTGTGAATTCGAGAAAGTTTCTAGTGACCTCTGAGCTAGCTGGCACTCGCAATTAAGTTTAATATATTTGATTGAGACCTAGTAGACATAAGTCCTACGTCAAATCTATAGGATATATTATTCCAATGCACAGAGCCTATTGGGAATATAGGAACTACGCTACAACACAGGTCTCGCAAGGTGAGGTACGAACCCAAGCTGGACAGTCTAAAGCAATCAAGGCCAGCAAAAGGACAGCAAGAAAACATGAGTTACAAACAACAAAGCCAATGGCAGGCAACAAATAGAATGCATTCCAAGGTCAGCTTTGAAACCACAAAATGCCTTTCACATACCACTCAGCTGCGCTGTTTGTTAGGCTGAGACATAAAAACAATGCACACACAGATCTTGCTCCTTAACAACTGTGTGCCGTAAAAAAAAAGTGGGATAGTTTGAGGAAGCTATTTTGGTCTGACTTGACAGCATTGTCACACCTTATGTGATAAACTTAAAAAAAGTGATTTCAAGAGAACTACAGAGAGGGTTTGAGGCTCTGCCCACTTGTAGGTTTTCCGAGTACAGCATTTATTTGGACATAAGTTTCCACTAGAAGATTGCTTGTTGTACTCTTACTTGTTCTTGGAGGGTTTTCACTCACTTTACATGGCAGCTACATTAATGTAAAGACAAGGCGGCATGCTAATGAAATCCTTGGCAATGTGCCAGTCCCTGACACTTGCAATCTCTTCCTGGCCTGGGCAATATCTGTGAAATCTGATGAGAGTGATACATTACTCAGTAAACAGTGCTGCACTTTCCTCATTTCCCATTGGACACAGTGGTGCCTCCAAACTTGATGTAGAGTGCAGTTGTGGTAACCAAGCACTCACTGTCAGGAGCCTGAATAAGCATCGGTAGATGTTGGAAAAGCTAGTGAGATACAGACTACCTCTTTTTTTAAATTTAATTTGGGGCAAATGGATTCAAAAATGGGACAAACTGTCAGAGTATTTGCATGTGCTAACCCAAAATCAAAAACTAGTATTGGCAGTGCCACTAGGACTGGTTTTAAAATCAATAGGCCACCTCACTCACCGATGAGCTTAGGCATCATAAATTTACTGTGTCAGTCATCTTCGTGCTCATGCATGCTTGAAGCACCACTTCCAGGACCACAATAAAGTTACACATATTTCAACAACATATGCAAGATAAATTAACAGATTAAAAGAAGAAAAAGAAAAAATGCTGCTGCATAAACATGGCAAGGACATTCTTGCAATAGCAAATTAAATTAAATAGAGCAGCAGGTGGCCAATTTATTATGAAATGCAATGAAAAAAGGAAATACCAGCATTTGTAAAGCTCACAGCTACCTCCAGAGAGGTGTACTGGCGCTGGGGGCCATCGGTAAGATTAAGCAAGCTATTGCCCAGAGTCACATGGTGCTGGGTTAATCTGCTGCCAGAGCCGGGGATCGAACCGTGAACCCTGTGGTCCGGAGTCAGTCACCCTGGCCACTATGCCACACCTCTTCCACCTCACGGTGATTCGCTGTTTTGAAGTTCCCTGCATGGCGTCCATGTTTAGAACCAATTAATTGGCCATCCTGGAATGGCAAAACAGTAAGACTATGGACAATACCATTCCAGGATGATTGCCTGGGCGAGAAACTATGGCCTAAGGGATGTGGTGCAGTGCAGATGAAATGAACAGCAAGTAAGCAGCCTGGTAGCACTGTCTGAGGACTTGTAGAATGCTTCAAAAATGATGAAAATACAAAAATGAGAAGGAAAGAAATGAGAGGAAAAAAAATAAAAAGTTGAAGGACTGGCCATCAAGTCCTGGCACTGAAGCACACTCATTTTCTGGTGGCTGTGCACTTGATCAGAAAGATGGCACTACTCATGGGCATGGTTCCCTCTAAGCTGTGCGCCTGGGTAACTGCTGGCCACACACATTGTCATTTTCACCACGTAGGGGGCCTTAAGGAGCGCGCAAAAAGATAGGCATCTCCTGCTGACAGGAGAAGTGCTCTTGATGGCTTGCTAAGGAGTATAGAGTAAGTGTGATCTTTTTCTTCCTGAAGGTGCGACTCCCTCGCCCCACTATCATCAGTCTCAGAAGAAAACCAAGTAACAGACAATATTTACACACTTTGCAAGTGTGAAAATAAGGAACATGTTTGTTTGGTTCTACAATTTTTATATTAAAAGCATAAGCTTTTATTTGCATGCTTGTATTTAAAAGATTCAACAGAGTTTTATATAGCGCAAACTTGACCTGAATCAGGTATCAGAGCGCTTTACATAGCACCAGTTGCATTACATGAGGACACATTGGGGAGATTAAGTGATTTGCCCAGAATCACAGGATGGTCATCGTCATTGCCGAGACTCGAACCCAGTTCCCCAGATTCGAGGTCGACCGCCTTAGCCATTCGACAAACTCCTCTCCCCATGTTATAGATGTTGCTACTTCCATAGCCTGGGCTGTTCCAAGAAAATAGTGTGATATTCAACCTTTAATTAGGGAGGTAAAGAGCTGGACAAAGATGACGCCAGTTGACAATTACTGCTATAAAATAATCTGCATCTCAGCTGTTCTCCACCTCTAGGAGGGACATTTGCTTACTTACATTTTTAAGGTAAATTAAATAAATCAACTGTGTTGAAAAGGTTTAGATATTATATTCTTCCGTGTGTACATTTGAAAGCTGCTTTCCTGTTCTTTTACACATATGTGATTACTCTTAATAATACAGTTCCTGTCAGGGACTGTCAGGCATGCAGCAGACCCACCTGCACTTAGATAGAGTAGATAACCCCTTGCAGGCAGGTGCAAGGAGTTACTGCACCCACCTACAGGAGGAGGTCTAGGGGGCTCAATGGAGACCCCTTTCCCCACCTAGAGGGCTGCCATTAGGGGCCGCACTGACAGTGCAGAACTTTTTTATGATGCACTTTCAGTCCACCTCCTAAGGGCATGTTTGCCTCTGCACCCGCAGTCATAATTCAGCACAGCGAAAGGGATTCCCTCATTTGAACACCCTCTGAAGACAGTAGAGGTGCTACCTGTGCGCAGCACTATCAGTATCACAGAAGGGGTTGCACAACTGTCAGTGGCCCCCTATGTAATACCATAGTGCCCGGGGTGCATAAAGTGGTCACGCATGCCCGCTGGGAACAATGTGTAATATGGCACCTGATGTTACACAGACTGGATGATGATCATAAAACAAGACAGGCGGACATCTACTAAAGCTATTTCTGCAAGGTGACCATGCTATTCCCACTTGCTGTGACAGCAGAGAAATCTGTCTGTGCCCAATGCAGCCAACTCTGATCTTAGTAAGCGTGGTTCTAGACTCAAAAGGCCCTGGAGCCCAGTCCACAAGACAACCTGCTTTGCTTAATCTTCTGGCAGACCATATGTTTCAAGTACAGAAGACACATACCCTGATATGTGCTCCATGTGATTATGGCATGTTGCTCACCAACAGGGTGCTAGAATCTGTTGAGGTTCTAGGAACCACTCAATGTTAACGTTTTTATTTTTTTGCATGGACTACTACCGTTCATATGCCAAGGTTATACAATCACTAAGGGTTGGTGGCAATTTATTTTAGTATAATGGCACAGACCTTTTTGTTAGATTCATTGAATATTATATTTAGGCTTTCCTGTTTTCAGTTTCTATTTTTGGGAAATTCTGGTGGTGTTTTTTCAGTGTTTTCCAGGGATTTCAATACCTCAAAAAAACAGTGCTTTTCAGTGGTTATTCACTTTCGCGCCATAAAAAACTACTGAAACAGTGTTTTAAAGGTGTTTATGGAACGCTTTGCTTTTATTATTGCTTTTTCCATTTTTCTTCAGAAATTATATACTGCTCTAATTTTCAGAAGCTTGATACAGTCATGAAATACTTTCCATTGTCCTTTGTAATGTAATGTAATGTAAGCACACATTTTTATAGCGCAACTATCGCTCCGAGGAGCATCTTGGCGCTCCGCATCCAGCCCTGATGAAATAGGTTGGTAGACAAAAGGCAGTAACACATTGTACAATCACTACACCAATGCTCTGCAAGCTACATCAGAGAGCGAGAAGATCCATGTTTTCAATGATCTCCTCTCTCCTTTGAGTCTGCAGCTCAGAATTAACAAGCATTTGCAATGCAATAGGTCTCGCATTTATGCAAGATTAAGCTATTCGCATTGTAATTGACAAAGCCTTTTATTTGTTTTAAAAACAAAAATACAAGGCATAGTTATTTGCAATGTCAATAGCTCAAACTCGCATAAATGCGAGACTTATTTCATTACAAATGCTTGTTTTAAATGAAAGCGCGAATAGGTCACTCAGCAAGTTGGAAGTTACGGTCTGTGTTCCAGAGTTGCTACCCCTCCCTCTCCTGCTCAGAGAGTGTTGCATTGCATTGTATCATCGATACAGTGCCCTCACACGTGTTGTGTGCACGAAGCACTGTTTGCCACTTCATTTGGTGTCTTTCAAAGGAATGGCTGACTGCGCATATATTGCATTTTCTGCTTTTTTCAATAATCTCCAATACAACATAGAGGATAGCTTATTGCTGTCAGAAACCTGTTTCAAATTACCCCCTGCAGTTTCGAGAAATAAACCACAAACTTAAAGGAAGGCACAGAAACACACACTTGGTCACAGCTATTATCATTCTTTTGACACTAAAGTGACAGTGGAAGTACATACCATATTGCATACTGCAGACATGCTGTTTTGAACATGTTCGATTTTTATCATGCTGTTGTGGAATTATGTGCCTTGGAATTGTGTGGTGTGGAGTGGAATTGTGTGGTGGAATTATGCGGCATGGAGTGCAGTGAAATCGTGTGGATAACAATTATGTGGTATTGAGTGTACTGGAATTATGTGCAGTTGGATTGTGTTTTATGGAGTGTAATTAAGTTGAATGGTATTTTGTGTTGTGGAGTGGTATGTAGCAGAGTTTAATTGTGTGGTGTGCTGTTGAATTTTGTGGCATGATGTGTAATTCTGTGGTGCAGATTGGATGTATGTGGTGCGATGTGTGATTGTGTTGTTGAGCTGAATTATGTGGCTTGGTGTCAAATTATGTGGTGCGGAAAGGAAATGTTTGGAGTTGAATTATGTGGCGTGGAACTGTGTTGCATTGAGTGAAAATATGCTGATTTGAAGTATGTGGCATGGTGTGGAGTGTATTTATGTGGATTACTGCTATGTGACAGAGTGGTTTATGTGGGGTGTATTTATGTGGTGTCGAGTAGAGGGTAATTATGTGAAGTTCAATTATGTTGTGTTGAGTGATATTATGTAGAGTGTAATTATGTCGGGTGGTGTTGAGCTGTGTGGTGGTGACATTGTGTAGTGTGGAATTGTGTGTCACACCAAACATCCAGGTTTGCTACAAAGAATAAAAAACTGTGAAGGCGCGCTCCTATACCATGGAGGTGGGCGAGTCACTGAGAGCTTGAAAGCAACTAAAAGCTCTAAAGCCACGGAAAAGCTTGAGCCGGTACCCGCTAGTGCTTCCTATTTAATGTCAAGCACAAAACAAGCTGATTTTTATGTGGCTTCTTCTGATATTCATGCCCTACCCTCACCGGAAAATAGTTCAAAGCAATACATTAGCATTTGAGATACAATGGTGAGGCACATAGCTACCCATTTAGTGAATGGCTTGTGCAGAGTTATACCAGGATAAGCCCTTTCTTCAACACAATATCTCTTGCAGGTGAGAGTGAATGTGCTGACGGAGGTGAGATCGAAAAATGTGCAAAATCAAATGGCAACTTAGTGTCTTGTGCCTTATTTTCCAGCAAAAACAACTAAACTGAAAACTAATGTCCAACATGATCAGGAAATTAACGGTGGGTTTTGCTAGTTAGTTTTGAAACAAGACCTTGAATGTTTATGAATACCTAAAAAGTTACAATGTTGCCCCAACAATTACATTCTTTTGCACCTTCGAGAACACCCATTTCATCAACCTTAAATTCAAAATGTGTCACTGTTAAACATCGTTCTTACTTTCAGAGTATGCAAAGTGTTGAGTTACATTTACAAATGCCAGTGTTTACAGAAACTGATGACTTGAATTGGATTATGTAATTTGCACATAGAGATCACTCATTTTGGGCTGCAAGATTAACCTTGGTGCAAATAAGATACAAATGGTTGAACTTAAAGGGCGATTTATGTGGAGATTCCATCAAGTTCTTTTATTTGGGCTGCTGGGCCACAGTTGCTGACTGGTCAAAGGAGAAGTAATGTGACCTTCTAAAGGCTAATTGTCTTCTCTCATTTTGCTTGCATTGTTTTTGGCCAGGTAATGCTTACTCCTGGCACTGCTAAGGAGTTCTTATTGGCAGTTTGTGCACCTTTGCTTGCCTGATTATCCCTCGTTCTTCAAATCTATTGTCCTCAGTTTTTAAAATATCTCTCGCATGTTTCCCCGGCTCCCTTTATCCTGCTACAGTAGGATTTTAATTTGGTCCTGGCATTTTTGTATTCTCCTTTCATGCCTCTTCGCATTGGTAATGTGTATTTGTTGACTTTGAAGACTAGGTTACTCGTTGCAATTACGGTATGGCATGTAGTCAGCACAGATCTCCCTCCGGCTGTGGTCCATGGATTGCAGCAGTTTATCTGCCTATGTTTGTCCCAGCATGCTATACTGCTCTCTCTGGCAGCCACTCATCAGTCTCTCTGTACATACGTCTAACTCTTTGAGTGATAAACATCACACTAACTGTTCTCTGACCACTAATACATTGTTTTTTTAATTTCCTTGTTAGCCCATGGCTGTAAAACCCTTCTTTCACAAGGTGGCTCCTATTGCAACTTTCCAGGAGAGGAGTTGGCCTAACGGAGGGCGCTCAACCTCGGAATCTGGGTTCGAGTCTCGGTAACGACGCCAAAACCTCCTGTGATTCTGGGCAAATCACTTAATCTCCCCGTGCCTAAAATGAAAGTGTGTCCTCATGTAACGTAACTGGAAAATATGTAAAGCGCTCTGATACCTGATTCGGTTCGGGTCTAGTTCGCGCTATATAAAACTCTGCAAAAAAAAATAGGAAGTGACACATTAGTTCTTACTAAGCCATCACCGTCGCCTCAGAAATCCATAATTTTGTCACATTTTATTATGTTGCCACTGACTTCCTGCTTCTTTTTAATACCATGCATCGCACATCTTCCAGTGAATGTTAAAGCGGGTTTCCCTTCTGTTTACCTGCTTCTGGTTTCCTGCGTTTTTCTCCTTCATCTCTCCCAGATTTCTGCTTCATCGCTTTTGTTCCTGGAATTCTGCTTCACCTCTCCTGCACTTGCTGAATCTGTTCATGTACTCCGGTCTGGGTTTTGTGAATGCTAGTGATTAGAGAAAGTCTTCAGGGGAAAATGCAGCGGGCGGGAGTGAACAGGCGAGCCCCAAGGGCATGCTGCCCCTCCCCCCCCCCACCCCCCCACCCCCAAGTCGTGTGTGTCAGCCCGGGTGACAGAGATTCCCGGGAACACACACAGCCGCCCGAGTTCTTTGCAGGTCTTTAAAAGACCATTTGCTTCTTAACGAGGCTTTGTTGTTTTTCACCTCGTCTTGGAGCCCCTGCAGCTCCACTCTGCCTATTTCTGGAAGCTAAAATGATGGCAGGCGCTCTGATCGAGTCAGCGAGTAGTGTGAGGCATAAGTGTTTTGAAGGAGACAACTGGAGGTGGATATTTTTAAGGAAAATAAGGAAAAGATAGAAACTTGTCTAACCCCTATATCTGACCCAGATTGTACAATTAAGAATTTTGAATTATTACTGGGAAATGTTGCTTTACACCTTGTAAAGTTAGGGGGGAGGAAACAAGATAAGGGGCCTAGATGGTTTGACGAGGAATGTTCTTCTGCTCAAACTCGTCTATCGAAGGCTTTACGCCAAGTTCCACGTGATAGGGATTTGGTTAGATCAGCTAGGAAAAGGTATAGTGATGCAGTCAGTAAAAGGAAAAATTACTTAAGGACTAAGGCATGGGAAGACCTGGATAGAGCGGTTGAATTAAGGGATAATAGGCTTTTTTGGGAGGTAATAAACCGGCCTTTTTTTAAAACAGGAGAAGAGAATACCATCCGAGTGCATATACCGGAAGACTCCTGGGTAGCTCATTATAGCAAATTTTTTAACCCAAATGAGGTACTGCTGACTGCTAGTACGGGAGAAGGCGATTTTAATATGGGGTCAGCGAAATTACTTAGTGATTCATTAACACTTTCAGAGGTAAAGACAGCCTTGACTAAGGGGGCTGCTTTAAAGGCCCCAGGTCCTGATGCAGTACCCTTGGATCTTTTTAAACATAACTTGGAGGTTTGGTGCCCATTACTTTTGAATGTGTTTAAGGCAATAACGCTGGGCCCCATTCCGACTTCTTGGAAAGAGGCAGCGGTGGTACCCATTTTTAAAAAGGGTGACAAGTCTGACCCATCCTGTTACAGGCCAATATCACTAATAGATGCGTCTTGTAAGTTAATGGGTAGAGTGATATTGGCCCGTCTTGAAACTTGGGCGGAGTCAGTAGGGGTTATTGTGGACTCCCAATATGGATTTAGAAGAGGGAAAGGAACCACCGAGCAGTGCTTAAATTTAGCACTAATTATGGGCAAGTACATGGGTGCCAGGAATAGTCCCATTCACTTGGCATTCACTTGGCATTCATGGACTTGTCCAGTGCTTTTGACACTGTATGTAGGGATAAGCTATGGCGGATGATGGAGTCTATGGGGTTTGAGGAGCCTTTGGTTACCTTGCTCCGCAGGCTCCATGCCGCCACTACAGTGAGAATCAGATATGGCCCTGGTGGGGAGAAGACTAGCCCTATATTATCCACTGAAGGTGTCCGTCAGGGATGTATTTTAGCTCCCTTTTTATTTTTGGTTTATACTAATGGATTAGAAAGTTTTCTGTTAGAAACTGGTGCTGACTTTCCACAGATTAATGGCAAAAGAATTCCAATGTTGTCTTATGCAGACGACACTGTTCTAATGACCCTTACTTCCAATAGCATGCAGATCTGTCTGAATGCTTTTGATACATTTATGGAAAATTTAGATCTTAGGGTCAATTTCACTAAATCATTTGCCATGACTTGCAGCCCGAAAAGTGTTAAAATCCGCAGGTATATGGTGAAGGACTCAATTATAGTGAAAGTTGATAACTTTAATTATTTGGGTAACCTTTTTAATAAAAAAATGAATTGGGAACCCTTGATATTAGCTCGGGTCCAAAAGGTTACACAATCAATTGAAGCTCTTTTTCGTTTTGCCAGTAAACTGGGACAACGGCGAATAGCAGAAATAATATCTTTGTATAAAGCAAAGTGTGTCTCTGTTATAATTTTTGGTGCTGGAGTTTGGGGGTCAGAAAATTGTGAAAAGTTACAGATTATGGAGAACACATT
The DNA here is from genome assembly GCF_964261635.1 of Lissotriton helveticus. NCBI lineage: Eukaryota > Metazoa > Chordata > Amphibia > Caudata > Salamandridae > Lissotriton > Lissotriton helveticus. The sequence continues at coordinate 360,588,908 of NC_136065.1, read as the reverse complement.
TATAAAACGTCTCCTATCTGTCCCATTGGGTACGTCGAACTGTCTCTGCCATGGGGAGGTTGGCATAGAGTTTGTTAGTGATATCATACATGTAGCACCATTACTATTATGGTCTAAAGTTTGGCAATCTGAGGATTTGAAACTGACAAAAGATATCTTACAAGATTGCCTTAAACTTGACCATTATAGGGAGATTCCATGGCTCCGATATGTTAGGGATACCCTTTATAAGATTGGCTTAGGTAGTATGTTTGAAAACCCTGACATGATCAGTGAGGATGCAAAGTTAATTATTAAAAATGCTTATGGTTCTAATTTGGGTACCTTAAGGAACAGTGAACATGTATTACGTGTCAGGGGCAAATTGCTGCGACCTTTTTATCTATCATATATCACCAATACGCAATGGCGTTTTTATTTGACAAGGTTTCGCATTAATACTCTGCACTTCCTTTTTGCCTTTCCAAAGCAAGGGGGGTGGTGTGAGAAATGACCTCTCTGCCCCTGTAACGATAAGGTTTCTCAAAATACTCTGCACCTTATTCTTTTTTGTGCTCTGTACAAGGTCCCAAGAAACACTTTTATTAGACCACTATTACTATCCTTTGGATCATGTTATTACAAAGAGGGTTATGAATATTTATTATCTTTGTCAACCCCAAACATTTGTAACGCTGTACTTAGTTTCATTAGATCAGCTCTTATGATTAGAAACCGATACTGAAATAGAATGTGGGTGGGAAATGTTTATAAAATGTTTTTATGTTGGTTTATTGATAAATTTGATTCAGTTTTTCATGACGAGATCTTAACGTATTGGAAAATATGAAATATGTAAAAATGTATCATGGTGTTTTGTCATAAATTGTATCTTTTATTGATGTATACTTTTATGATTCCTTTGTGGAACCGAAATAAAGTTCTTTGAATCGAATCGAATGAGACATGGATTAAAAAATATGGGCCTATTACTAAATGGTTGGTAAATGCCATCACAGAAAGATACAAAAAAATGAAAAGGAAGGAATTAATTAATCACACACAGTCGGTGGCTGCATTGCAGCACCATTCTCTCTCTCTCACTTCTCTGAGTTGCTGTAACTCGAGCTCGAGCCACCGCAGGAATTACCGATTGCCTCGTGCCTTCTGAGAGAGTCCTGCACTCAGAGGTTGCCGGAAAAAAATAATGCATGTCATCCACCTCGTTAAGTAAATGGTCTTTTTAAAGACCTATGAAGTACTCAGGTGCCGCCACAGTTAGACGGCAGACGACAACAGCTCCTTTCCCCTACGTGAGCCAGGCAGGGGGCTTGATGCTGCTCTGGCCCTTGGGCCATTCACACCTTGGCTCCCCATGAGAAGCCGTGTTTTCCCCTGACACCTCTGCGCCAGGCCACCACATGCAGGCCATTTGTAATTCTTAGGCTCCATCAAGTGGCCAAAATGCGCAACAACAATGAAAATCAGTGACACTCGGTTTCAACCAGGTCAGCTGATTCTCATCCGGTAGGGTACTCTCATTTACAGTCGGTTTAAACCGACTTCCGGACAGCCTAATTATATTTTGCATCTCTCCTTTGGAGTATATGTTTTCTGCGAGTGCTTGTGGGTGACGTATCGTTTCTAACCTGTCAGTGTAATTTTGCAGCTTAAAGGATTTTCTGGATTCACATGCTCTGCATTACTCCACCATCTAGTGGTTGTGTCCGGATTTCTCCTCAAAAACTTTAGGCCTTCTGCTCTTTTTGTTTTTTGCTGTTGGTGGGTGTCGACGTACCTAGATTTGGTGCTCCATGTAATGTCATTGTGCTTCCTCCGGAAGCTCCCACCTTTGGTCGCCATCCTCAGGTTCCTTTTTTTTGTTGCTGCTTTTTCCTTTCATCTTCTTGGCAGAGGAAATTGAGTTTGCTTATGAATTCCGAAAATTCTTCAAGCTGCAAAACTACACTGACCAGTAAGAATCTATACGTTTTTCAGCATGAATCTTTTCTTCATTCATATGCTGTGCATAGATTTTGTAGTGGTTTACTACAGTGGTAGTTGGGTTGAAGATGAGCATGGATTTGAAAACATACGTTGTAAGACCTTTTGTCCTACTTGTGCTTCCTTGTTCATTTGAATATCTACACATTAGTGTCTTGTGAACATATGTACCAATGACCATGTTGCTGCCACAGAAATATCTTGTAGTGGAACATTTGCTAAGAAAGCAATGGTTGCTCCCTTCTTTCTTGTTCAATACACACCTGGGGCTGTATCATGCACTGTCATTGTTTGCGCCCGGCATACCTTTATACCGGTGCTCAGAGCGCAAACAATGACAATGCGCCCTATAAGGAATTATCTGCGGCCCCTAGGGCAGCCCTAAACTCTCGCTGGCCTGGGGGCAGCGCATTCATGTGAAAACACTGAGCAGCTGCTCCGTGTTTTCACAGTGCAGGCGGCACCCGCCTGCACTTTTACAGGGGAATAGAGACCCCCTTGCAGGCGGGTGCAGGCAGTGATTGCACTCGTCTGCAAGGAGATGTCTGGGGGGTCTATGGGACTCCATTTACCCTCTGCAGAGGGCTTCTCTCAGGAGGTACACAGACAGTGTGCCACCTATTAAATGGCTCACTGACAGTGCGCCTTCTGAGGACTTCTTTGCCTCTGCACCCACGTCTGTAATATGGCGCGGGCACAGAGCAAAGGAATTCCCTCATTTGCATAGGACACGCACCTATGTAAATGAGGAAACACCCTCTGAAGGTGGCACTAGCACTTTAGGTGCGGCAGTGCTATCGGTGTTACTGAAGTGGATGCACAAGCATCTGAGCCCCCTTCTATAACACCAAAGTGCCCTGGGGGCGCACAAAGCAGGCACAAACACACTCTGGGCCCCCGTGGGCACTTATTGTAATACTGCATCAAGGGAGGTATGTAATGTTTGTCCAGCATTCTTGTGGCACAACTGATTAGTCTGTGCTTTCCATCATGCAATTGTGTTCTTGGTAACAGGCCTTCCTAGAGAAAAGACCTTTATGATAAAGAGCGGTTTTGTTTTCCTGTCAGTCTTCGTACTTTTGATGTAATACATTACTGCACAGCTTGAATCTAGACTGTGTAATGTCCTCTCTCTGTGTCTCTTCGCTCTTAAAAAGAAACTTGGCATCTGAATACTTAGGGTAAGGTGGAACTGTGAGATAGCGTTTGGCATGAATTGTGGGTTGATTCTCATGACAATTCTGTCTTTGTAAACTTGGAAAATAAGATTCATGTAAAGTGAGTGCTTGTAACTCGCTAATTCTGCATAGTGATGTTATGACCAATAAAAAAAGCAGTCCTTAGTGTGAACATTTATAATGTAGCCTTGTGTAACAGTTCGCAAAGTGCCTTCATCAATTGTGTGGGTGCAAGCACCTTCTTTGGAGGAACAATTATTTTTGCTCCTTCTAAGAACCTCTTAATGAATGGTGATGTGAAGAAACTTCTTTCAATCTGACCTCTTGTGTATGTCACTATTGCTGCTAAATGAACCTTTAAAGATGCATAGGCATCTTACAATCTAGGTGTGTTAAGAACTTTAACACTGTTTTATCTCTGGTAACCTTTTATAATAATCCTTCTTTAAGACATCAGTTTAGCATCTTTTCCATATAGCTAAATAATACTTTCTAGGTGTTAGTCTTCTTGCCTCTCTTAAGACTGCCATTGTCCTTTACAGTAACTGTAGGTGTCCAAACTTCAAGTCTTCAGGAGCCATGCTGCCAGGCTTAAAGACTCTGGTTCTGGGTGAAGCACCCTTCCTTCCTGCATTGACAACAGGTCTTGCCTGACAAGTAATGTGAAACTATTTCCCTGTGATAGTGCTATGACTTCTGAGAACCATATTTTTCTTGCCAACTGTGTTGCAATGAGAATCAGAGTCATGCTGCCGATCTTGCATTTTCTGAACATGCTGTGAAGTAGTGGTATCAGGGGAGGAATCTTAGCGTACGCAAACTTCCCTAACCAATTAGTCAATAGTACATTTCCCATGGACTGGTTGCAATGTTGTCTAGAGGCAGAGTCTATTTCTGGTGTTTCCCAATTTTGGGAAATTTTTGTAAGTACGGTTTGGTTCAGTTCCCATTCGCGAGACCATGAGGCTTGTCTGCTCAGTCTGTCTGCCTTGATATTGTCCTTAACTGGTAGATGGACAGCTAAGATCTCCATCTTCCATTGAATAGCCCAGTTCCACTTTTTTGCGCTAATCTTGACAGTGATAGAGACTGTGTCTCACCCCATTCATGAAAAACATGGTGGTTGTGTTGTCCTTTTGGATAAATATTGATTTTTCCCAGAGCTCTTATTAAAAGACTTTTAAAGCTAGGAATACTGTTTTTAGTTCCAGGATGTTGGTGTTTTACTGCATCCTGGTCCTTCTAGACTCCCCTTACTTTGAGATTGTTTATTTGTGCTTGCAATCCCATCTGTGAGGCGTCTGTTGTTATGGTCACAGTTGGAGTTGGTTTGTGTAAAGGTTCTTCCTTGTGTTATGTCACCTGTTCCATCCCCCCATCTCTTCTATCCTTTGCGTGACAACCACTAGTTCTTCCCAACTCTCCATTGCCTGTGACCATTTGTTTTGTAGACATTCCTGAAATGGTCTCATGTGAAGTATTGTATTTGATATCAGTGAGCTGCAAGAAGCCATCATTCCTAGTAGCTTCCCCATCGTCCTCCATGTCAGAGTTAGCCCCTTCTGTAACAGCTGTATCTCTTTGAAAAGTGCTACTGTTCTCTTCTCGCTGGGGAATACATTCCCTTGGATTGAATTTATTCTGGGTCCTAAGAAAATTTTCTCTAGTTCTGGTTCGGGTGATGACTTGTCCATGTGTACTGAGAACCTGAGCAGGTATAGCATTCTTATTAATTGCTGCATGTGCACCTTGCATCTTCCGTCTGAGTTTGCCCTTACCAACTAATCATCTAAGTAAGGATAAACATGTACGCCCTGCCAACACAGTTGCGTTGTTACTGTTGCCAAACACTTTGTTAATTCTCTTTGTGCTGATTTTATTACAAACACGAGCACTTTATATTGGTAGTGTTTTTGGTCCACCACAAACCTGAGGAATTTCTAGTGGCTTGTGTTCATGTGTGAATCATCCTTTAAATATATTGTAATACCATGCCATGCCATGCCATGTAATACCCTGCTTGTAGTTGAGGTATTAACTCTTGCAGGGTAGTCATTTTGAATTTTTGCATTTTTATAAATTTGTTTAATAACTTAAAATCTAGAATAGGCCTGAGTGACCCACCTACCTTTGTTATTAGGAAGTATGTTGAATAGTTTCCCATGTTTGTTTCTAGCCTTGGTACAAATTCTATAGCATCCTTTGTCTGCATTCCCACTACCTTCTTGAGTAGAAGGGAAGTTTCCTTCTTTGAATGTACCTTTTCTTTGGTCCTTTGCATCGAGGTTTCATGTGTAATTCTATGCGATATCCGAATTGTATTAGGTTTAAAATCCACTTATTTTTAGTGATTTTTCTCCACTCCTGGAGGAAATGTGCTTCCTACTGATGTCGAATGACAAAGTTCTTGATGTACTATTTTTGACTCTTTGTGTGTCTGTACTCTTACTGCTGCACTCTGTATTCTTGCACCCCATATCTACCGCTGCCTTCTTTATAACCTAGTTATAGTACTAGTATCAGGTTTACAGATCTTGCCATTGTGTTTCCTGGTATTCTGAAGCCTCAAAACCCTGGTAGATTTGTTCTTCCTCCTCTTTAAAGTAGATGTATTATTCTTGCTCTTCTTGAGGTTCAGCAGTTAAAGGTGTATCTATTTCCTCAAGACATTCATCCCCTTGATTGTTTGATGCTGAAAAATTATTTGGGATACAAAACTGTTTGAGATGTTCGTCAAAGTCTTTCTTCTTTTGAAAGACTGGCCCTTTAGGCTTTGAGCAGTTCCTTCATGGTCTCAATAGCAACTGTCTCTTGTTTGACACTGAGATTATCATGCTTTCTCTTCGACAATGAAGAGTCCTTCAAAGACAACGTGTTTGGCGAACCGTGTCTTTCTGTTTTCGACCACTTCTGTTTTGCCATCGATACGTCTTTTCCTCATAGTCCTTCAATGTCTTGGATTTTTCAGGGGTCTTTACCATTGCAGTATCATTTTCGAAGGATCCAAGGGAACTTCTCTCTCTGGTCATGCTTATGGTCGGCGACTGCTTAGACGCCGATGCTGTCTTTGAGGATTTAGAGTCAGATTTTCGTGACTCGAGGAAAATCTTCAAGGACGATGTGTCTCTTACCTCTGTTCGAGAAGCCTTCTTGGCCCCTTGACTGGCGTCCATGATCTGGATGTTGGCCTCCAGATTCCCTTATGGACCTTCGGCGATGTTCTCCTCTTCATCGCTAGAAAAGCCCATGTCTCGGGAGTGGGATGTTGGCCCTGCATGATGTGTTGGGCTGTTCTCCATCACTGTCTTACCCGCCGAGTCTTTGGGGTGAACACTGAACAGGTGTTGCAATGTTCACTGCGGTGATCTACAGGCAGGCTGAGGTTGCAGACCTGCTGCTGGTCCTTCTTAGCCAAGTTATGGTGTCAGTTTTTGTACAACTTAAATTGTGTCTTCTACATCACCATGTACAGGGAAACCACTGCACGTGCAATCTATAGAACAGGCATTGAGAAGATACCTTGTTCTGCTCCCAGGACTTCTCCAATATCTCCTTCTGATGTCTTCTTCACTTCGGTAGATTTTTGGCTTATTTTTCTTGATTTTCTGCAATTTTTTCCTTCTGATTGTTGTAGAGCCTTCTGCATGCATTCAGACCCAACAGAAGAAAAAAATAAACTGAAGCTGGCAACCAAAGGTAGAACTTTCTGGAGAAAGCACAATGATGTCACAAAGGGCATCAAATGGAGGCACATCAACGCCCACCAACAACAAAAAACAAAGAGTAGAAGGACACATTTGTGGGGGAGAATTCCAGACCCAACCAACAGATGGCAGAATAATGCACAGCATGTGAATTCAAAAAAGATGCACACTGCAAAAGTGAGGTTTTTGTCAGGTTGCAGGTCGTTCCCTGGATGTTTGAGGGCCATACAACAGTAGGGTGCTCCACAAGGTAAGTGGTATGCAGAAATACCTATCTCCCCTTTCCTGCAAGTACTGCATGCACTGCAACTGTAGATTGCCCTTCCTTCTCTTTGAATATATGCCACGTTCACTGTCCAGCTCCCACCACCCTATGCAATGAAGGACAATTTGTGTTTTGACTGAAACAATAAATAAATAAAAACAGGTCATAGTGTGATTTGGGCAAGATCAACATTTACACAGACACTCTGGCCTGGAAGATAGGCAAAAGCACACACTCCTTAGAAAAGACTAGACTTTTGAGCCCGCTCACATCCTGTGCTTTGGGTTTAAGGCCAGGACCATCTAATTGTATAAACATAGACCAAGTAGTGGTCACCCTCAATAATGATTGCAATGGAACAGTGGTCAACTCTGAAGAAATGCAATGTCAGGTTTGTTCTGTGACCAATTCCAGTGACTTCAACTTATGTTCTGGAGGGTTCGTTGTATGAGTGCAGAGGACAGAGTTCTTTACATATACCTTATTGCAGACTGTATTGTCTCAATATCTATCCCCTGAGACTTTAAGAGATCTTCTCGGTCCCCTACACCTGTACACCTGGGATTTGGTATCTTCATATGACGGTTACACTACAGGTGTGCAGACAGCTTGGATTTCATTCATTCCAGTGCCATTTTAAGTATCTGAGATTAGTGTGAAGGTGGCGGGAGATTAAGTTTAAAGGATGTGTTGCAGGCTTTGAAAAAAAAAAGACCAGAGAACTTCAGAGTTCATTAGAGGTTCATTCATGGCTAAATCACTTAGGTTTTCTGCAATGTGCTTTCTGTAGGATCCAAAAGCGTGAGTCCTTGAAAGACTCGAAAGCTCAACTTCAAAGGCAGGAAATAACTGGACCAATTTGTTCAGCTGGTTTGTCCAAGAGAAGATTCAGGTGGTGGTGAATGCTCTAAGTATGAAGATCACTGATTTCTTTTTATATTATACTTGATGTGATGTGAAGCATTACTTTGTTTTCAAATGAGTATATGAGTTGACATACCGCTGAAGTATTACATTTTTGCAAAATGTACATGCTTGCACACAACTGCTACAACTACGTTATGATATATTTCACTCTCTGGACAAAATTTCTTTCTGCGTACATTTTTATGTACATTCCTGTATTACAATCAAAGCTCAGATAGACGAGTGTATGCTCCATCTAAATTTCCCTAAAACATTTGTTGACAGATGATTTAGTTAACTAAAACAATTCGAACAATTACAGAATGTAAACTTGTATGCAAATTTTAGTAAAATTATTTTATAAAATTCTAAAAGATACTGAGCTAGTATCACCCAGATCTACATTTTGTACATCCTGGCTGTTTTTCCTTTAGAAGTAGCACGACATTGACAAAATTAAGGCCACCATTAGAATAACCATCACCGTACACATGTATCTTACAATTCACTAAACATTACAAAAGAACTGTACAATTTACAATGAGCGGGAGCATGCTTCTCATGTGCCGACAGGACGGACCCATCTATGCAACTATATTTAATTAACATCTGAAATATGGAGTATGTTAGGCTGTTTAGCCATTGGAAATGACTGGGAAACACATCAGGTCATCTTTGAGCGCGATCATTTCTTTAAGCCACGACTTCCTGAATTAATAATTTATAAAAATACGTCTTATACCCTTTCGCACTGATCAAATGGGCTGCTTGGTCATCCTTTTTTTACTGATCTGGAGCACAAATATATTGTCATAGTCAGTAAAACTGTGCAGCATGGATATGGCACTGTGAATGAAAAGCTGTCCTCACTTATCCTTTAGCACAGGGAGGACTGTTCGAAATAGAACAGGAACTAAGTGCTAGAAATGCACAGACTCATACTGGAACTCCAACGAACTACATGAAAGAGACAACAAGACTTGATACAAAAAAGACAGAAAAAAACAAAAAACACAGAACAACCTACTGTTCTCTCATGTTGCGTCTCAAAATCATCCGGTTTGGTGTAATGACCACAGTGGAGTTTGAATTCATAATCATGAACATACAAGTAGCGATAGCTAGTATTTTATAGTCGAAGGGACATTTTATATTCTGACCCCCAAGATATTATTCAAAATATTATCAGTAATTCACTGTAAAATAAAATGACACCATAGAAATCAAAATATGGGATGGCCGAGAAGAGTTAAAGGAATCTTAACCAGCAAACGTACTCTGCGAAGTGTGCCTCCACTCATTTACTTGATGAAAGTAAGTTCACAGAAAAGCAACACTTTGGCAATGTTAACGCAGTTAAAATACTTTAGTAAAGATCACCATATAGTGCATGCTCACTTCACAGTGCTACTGAATCCTTGGATTGTACCAAAGTGGTGGCTCGGTTTTCAAGACTATATTTATATTATCAATTCAGACGATATGGTAAAGGTGCAACCATTTACTAAACTGATACAAAGCAATGTAAGTTTAGTTAGTTAATAATGCCTCCAATAAGAAAGCACCTACTAAAATGTATTAAATAAGTAAAATTATAGTTACATCTTAAAAGAATAACAGTGGATAATTGTTATTTGTTTTATAAAAATATAAAACTCTGATGTTGTAAGCAGCTTTTGTCCTTTCCAATTGGAATCTCAGCCTCTTCATCAAGCAACAAAGAAAGTCGATGATATTGAGCCAACTGTTTGCAAATATGTACTAAAACTACCTTAAGGATATCTAACTTTTAGGTTTCATTCTTGTGTGTAGTCATCGGAGACAGCAAATAATATATTTTTGCAGATGGTTGGATCACACATCACATCCAGGAGCCAACATGTAGCAGAATGTCTCTTACCCTGATGGGCAGAGGCTTTTGCCATTGATGGTAGTGGCAGGTGTCAAGCAGCAGCATAACCGTCCACTGAACCAAGCAATACTTCCAAAGCAGTGATCCTTACTGCATGCAACCACCTAACCATAACTGCTCACCTTTACTAAATTCAAAGGTATGCTCCAAAGCACCTACAATTTGGTAATATCCATGGCCAATTCTAAGTCCTCTGAATAAATTAACGTCGCTTTAGATTTCCTCAGACGATTGCCAAACATTCTTTAGGGAAACAAACTGAGGATTTTCATTAGAGCGCTGTTGTAGGGTAAGCAAGACATACATTGAGACATGCAACACTTTCACTAGAAAACGTCAGCAATGACTTTTGTGGAAACACAAATAAAATATCTCCCATAAATCTATCTTTTGTGCAATCATGAGGAATGTCCCGTTTGTCTGCTGATATTCACTTGGTGCTCGCAAAGTGCATGCTGCATGCCACTATGGTTAGGCCATCTTTATCACAGCTCTTGCTTGCTTGGCGAAGGACAGTCGGCATCGTGTGGAGTGTGACAATGATCTCAAAGGAGGCAGACGAGTGATCATGATGTTTACAACAATTCCAAAATGTAAGAAGTCCGACACTGACGTGATCTAGCTCTGCAGCATCATCACAAAATACAGACAAAATGTCAATGTTCAAAATGACCACAAGCATAGTCCACATTACTGGCAAACACTCCTGAATTTCCAATATGGCACTTTGATATGATATCCGGCATCTTTCATATTTCCAAGACAATCCAAGACAAAAACTGGAGCCTTTTTCCTTGACCTCAAATCTCGTTTGTACAGTCTCAGAAGACCGAGGAAAATAATGGATGGGTAACCCTCTTCTCAGTCAGTAGCGTGGCGTATGGCAGTACATATAACCAGGCTCTGCAGAGTACAGCTGTATAAATTCAGCACTGAGCCAGGCCAACACCAAAAGATCTGACTTCCTTTCCATTTCAGTTCTAATGGACAATCCACGTACATATCTATACATCGGTTTCTATCCGCAGCCTTTCCATGCGCTGGACATTGCGCTGAACGACATTGTGGTTGGTGATCTCTTTCGCACATGCTTGAGGGAACCAACCCATCTCACTGTCTCGAATCCTTTCACCTTGGTACCAGCCTACAATAAAAAAAAAAGAAATATATATTAAACTTCAGAAGACTAAACTTAAATACAATTTCTTGGGAGACGTTCTTTGGACTATCACCGGAGATTAACAATGAAGCACTGAAGAATTGATAGTTACAAAAAGAGCAGTTCCTTTGGCACCCCCCTCCACATCAAATTCCCATATATTTTAAGGGGACTTATTCAGTTATGTTTTATTACTGGGCATTTGCATAGACTAGTGTTTGACAATTACTTTGCCTCTTGGTGCTTGTATAGACCCTGGCCTGTAACTGTGCTCATGACCAAGAAAACAGATCTCATTCCTACTTGGACCTAAGGCATTATGATCAAGCGACTGGAATTATGTCACAGGGAGGATCAAATTATGCAACAGGTCTGACAAAATTAAGCTGCAAGAAAAAGGAAATCATATGGGTTGAAACAGCACATTTTGTGATAACATGATTTCTTTAGTTTGACATTAGTTAAGACAGCGAGAGCAAAGGTTTCACCTTATTACTACTAAGTTCACACTCAAGTACAGCAATAAGCTGAAAGTTGACCTGTCAACCTTTGTGGAGTGCCGTCATTTGCAGGATAACACCTATCTCAGCATTTTTTGTAACTTTTGATCAGTTTGAGAAGGATTTTTTTTTTTAGTTATGCAAATGATGCGACAGAATGATGCATTAGGAGGCAAAGGCTGAAATCTATAATAATGCGGAAAATACTGTAGCACAGAATTACCATTCCATTGGCCGTGCATTATGCCTAGATGTTCTTCATTTTCCTTCTTTCCAAACCATGCCAATGGGAACCATGTAAACTCTCAGATAGCTACTGTTTTTTTTATTTATAGTGTGACTTTTCAATTATAACGAATATGCTACTTACCAGTATGCATCTGTTCTTGGCATGTAGGGCTGTTGACATTCATATCTATAGCATAGATCGCCGCCTAGTGTTGGGTCCGGATGATTGCACATTGTTGTCCTGGAAGAGTCTTCGAAGTATCAAGAGATAGGTGGCTCCCCCCCTGGACTACAGTGCGCATGGGCATCGACTCCATCCCCAGATTGTTTTTAGCCATTGTGGCGAAGATGGAGTGTAACAGTGTGAGTGATGACAATGCTAAGAGTATGTGTAAGTGCTGCAGCCGCTACAGGCGCCGGGGAGGAGGGCGGGCGATATGAATGTCAGCAGCCCTACATGCCAAGAACAGATGCATACTGGTAAGTAGCATATTCGGTTCGAGGCATGTGGGCTGCTGAATTCATATCTATAGCATAGAATATATAGCAGTCCCTCCATTAGCGGCGGCCGCCTGTGCCAGCTGCAGCAGTTTGAAAAAGTGTTTTTAGAACAGCCTGCCCTACAGCTGCTTGGTGCTTGGAGTGCACATCTACACAGTAGTGTTTTGTAAATGTGTGTGGGGTAGACCATGTGGCTGCTCTACAAATGTCTTCTAAAGGGATATTTCCAAGGAAAGCCATTGAGGCCCCCAGCTTGCGGGTGGAGTGGACTTTTGGGGGGATTGTTAAAGTGCGCTTAGCTTTTTGATAGCAAATCTGAATACACTTAACGATCCACCTGGCTATACCTGCTTTGGAAATGGGGTTGCCTTTGTGTTGTGCGGAAAAGGCAACAAAGAGTTGTTTCGTCTTCCTAAAATCTTTGGTCCTATCAATGTAATACATCAAAGCTGTGTGGAGCATTCTTTCTGCCACTGTCTCAGGATTTTGGAAGAACACAGGCAGTTCAATAGTCTGATTGATATGGAACTGTGAAACCACCTTTGGAAGAAATTTAGGGTTAGTGCGCAGCACCACCCGGTTGGAGTGAATTTGTATGAATGGCTCTTGTACAGTTAGTGCCTGGAGTTCACTAACACGTTGCAGTGACGTAGTGGCTATCAGGAAAGCCATTTTCCATGTTAAGAACTGAATCTCGCATGAATGTAGAGGCTCAAAAGGTGGACCCATTAGTCGGGTGAGGACCACATTAAGATTACATTCAGAAGCTGGTGGGGTCCTGGGAGGAATGACTCGTTTGAGTCTCTCCAGAAAGGCTTTAATTGCAGGCACTCTGAAAAGGGAGAGATGCTGCCTGTTTTGGAGATAAGCCGCTATGGCGATTAAATGTATTCGAATGGAAGCATATGCTAGATTGCATTTGTAAAGATGTAACAGATAACAAATGATGTTGTGCGTGGACGCGTCAAGCGGGTCTATGTTGTGGTCTACGCAATAAATGACAAACCGCTTCCATTTTGCCGGATAGCATGCTCTGGTGGTGGGCTTTCTTGCCTCCCGTATGATATCCATGCAGTCTGGAGGCAGTTGAGGTAGCCAAACTCTAAGACCTCAGGAGCCAGATCGCTAGGTTGAGCTGTTGCGGATCTGGGTGCTGAATGTCGCCATGGCTCTGCGTCAAAAGTCTGGGTGTGAGGTGCAGCCTTTGATGCGGTACCACGGAAAGTTCTAGAAACGTGATGTACCATGGTTGGCGTGCCCACGTTGCAGCAACCAGGATGAGCGTCATCGAGTGTTGCTTTAGCTTTCGTGCCACCAGCGGTATTAGAGGTGCTGGGGGAAAAGCGTACGCAAATTTGCCTGACCAGTTCATCCATATCGCATTGCCCTGCGACTGTGGGTGCGGGAACCTGGCGGCAAAGCTTTGGCATTTGGCGTTTTCCCTTGTGGCGAACAGGTCTATCTCTGGATGACCCCACTGCTGGAAGTACGGGTGGAGTACAGATGGATGTATCTCCCACTCGTGCATTTGGTGGCTGTACCTGCTGAGCAGATCCGCCATCTGATTGTCCTTTCCCGGGAGGTGTTCCGCCATGAGGAAGATGTTCCTTTGAATGGCCCACTTCCACATGCTCTGAACCAGATGAGACAACTGTGGAGAGTGTGTACCTCCCTGCTTCTGAATGTAGTACATGGCCGTCATGTTGTCCGTCCGGATCAACACGACCTTGTTGCACAGATGTACCTTGAATGCCTTCATTGCCATGAAGATTGCCATCAGCTCTAGGTGGTTGGTGTGCATCTTCTTTTGCTGCGTTGTCCATAGTCCCTGCACTGTGTAGTGGAGTACATGAGCTCCCCAACCCTGGAGAGATGCGTCCGTCGTTAGGATGATCTGTGGCACAGGCTCCTGGAACGGTCGGCCCTTGCAAAGGTTGTGTGGATTCCACCAATGCAGAGAGTTGTATGCACGACCGGTCACCAACACTAGGTCTTTTAACTGTCCGTGAGCCTGATTCCACTGACGTGCTAAGCACTCTTGAAGCGGACGCATATGTAGTCTCGCGTGCGGGACTATGGAGAAGCAGGAGGCCATCATGCCTATCAACTGCATGAACACTCGTGCTGGAAGCGAGTGTTGCGGTCTGAATTTCTGTATTAGCAATTGAATGCGGTTGATCCTCACTGAATTTGGCTGCGCTTTGGCTGCCAGAGTGTTTATTGTCGCGCCTAGATACTGCCGCACATGGGCGGGCTGAAGGTGTGACTTTGGATAATTCAGTGAGAATCCCAGATCGTGAAGAAGTTGAATGGTGTGGGACATGTTGGCAGCGCACTGCTGGGCCAACTTTGCTTGGACAAGCCAGTTGTCCAAATAAGGGTAGACGTGCACGTTTTGTCTCCTGAGGTGCGCAGCCACTGTCGCCAGGCACTTTGTGAACACCCTGGGCGCTGTGGTCGCTCCGAAAGGGAGGACTTTGAATTGGTAATGCTGATTCTGAATGGTGAATCTGAGGTATTTTCTGTGTGACGGATGTAGTGGAATGTGAAAATATGCGTCCTTTAGATCTAATGTTGCGAGGAAATCCCCCTGATTGAGCAATGGAAGAACCTGCTGCAGTGTGAGCATATGAAAGTGTTCTGATAGAATGTACTGGTTTAGGGGTCTGAGGTCCAGTATGGGTCTGAGGGACCCGTCTTTCTTTGGGATCAAGAAGTACAGGGAGTACACTCCTGTGCCTCTTTGTTCCACTGGTACAAGCTCGATTGCGCCTTTTTGCAGCATGTAGAGTACCTCTTGCTGCAATAAGTGCAAATGCTCTGTGGACATAGGACGGTGTTTTGGGGGTATGTTGGGTGGAGTGGATGTTAACTCCAGACAATAACCGTACTGGATAAGCTTTCTGACCCACCTGTCTGTGGTGATGGATTTCCAGACTGGCAGGAACTGTTGGAGTCTCCCCCCGACCGGTGTTGTATGGTCTGGGGGCAGTGACAAGGAGTCACTGTTTGTTGGCGGTGGAGGATCGGGAGCTGTTGTTTCCACGACCTCTGCCTTTGGCGGTGTTTCCGCGACAGCCACCTCTACTTTGTTTGTTGTATGAGGTTTGTGCGCCACTCTTAGTGTACTGTGTTTGCTGGGACAGCTGGCCTCTGGAAACACCTCTATTGCTTGAGCGACGAAAAGAACCACCCCTGAACTGCTGGGACTGGAGAGCCCCCATAGACTTTGCAGTCTCGGTGTCTTTTTTGATTTTTTCTAGGGTGGTGTCCACCTCAGGTCCAAATAAGTGATCAGGGTTTACAGGCTGATTTAGGATGGTGGTTTGTTCTCCGGCTTGAACCCGGAGTTCCTGAGCCAGGCTTGACGCCGCAACATCACACTGGTGTTAATGGCCCTGGCCGCGGTGTCTGCTGTGTCCAGTGCACACTTAATAGAAGCATTTGAGATGAGTTTCCCTTCTTGTATGAGCATCTCTGCTGCCTCTTTATATTCATCTGGCAAGTGTTGTAACAGGGTCTCAAGTGTATCGTAATGTGCCCTGTCATATCTGGCCAAGAGTGCCTGAGTGTTTGAAATGCGCCAGATATTGGCTGCTTGAGCGGCCACCCTTTTCCCTGATGCTTCTAGCACTTTAGATTCCTTGTCAGGGGAAGGAGCATCACCAGTAGTTTGTGAGTTTGCCCTCTTCCGGGCATTGGAAACTACTAAAGAGTCCAACGGCAACTGGCCCTTGATGTAGGTAGGGTCCCCAGGCGCCGGCTTGTACTTTTTTTCAATTCTGGGGTTTATAACCCTGGCTCTCGTGGGTTCTTTAAAAATGTCTGCAGCATGTTTTAAGACACCCTTTAGTATAGGCAGAGTCTTTACGGTCTTCTCAGAGGTGGAAAAGGTGTCAAACAAACAATCCACCTCAATAGGGTCAGCATGGAGCTGGACGTCATGATTTTTGGCAGCCCTCTCAATAAGCGCATTAAATGCCGCTGAGTCCTCAGTAGGTGATGTTTTGACATTATACACTTGAGTGTCTGGGGCAGTTTGTGGATCCCCTGGGTCCGCAGCATCTGACCATGTGTCATGTTGATCTTCAGGATCAGTGTCGGCAGGGTAGTTGTACTCATCATAGTCACCTTCCCCAGCCTCCACATCTGAGTAAGTGGGCGAGATTGGAGCAGTGTCCTGTCCACGTGGAGCTATTAGTTCAACAAGAACTGGTGAATCAGTGGAATCCTTCTTTTTCTTTAAAGGAAGTGTGTAGGACTCCATAGGCTGTGCTGGTGTGATCTTTCGTTTGTAAATCGAAAGTTTACCGGTGTCGGCGTCGATGAATTGTTCCGACTGCTCCTCCAGCAGGGGTTGTCGATGCTCTATGCCCACAACTGCAGGGGTAGGCTTCGGCCCCGTGGACACCTTCATGGACGCCTCGACAACATTCTTCGGCGCGAACGCCTTCGGCTCTACTTTCGGCGGCAGCGTAAACTGAATAGGCGCTGTCGACTTTTGCGGTTTGGTGGCAGGCTTCGGCGTGGAAGTATCCTTCGGATCAACAGCGGAAGCTTTGTCCTTAATGCGTTTCAATGATTCCGACACCTGCTTCGTGAAGGAGGTGGACGGCTGCGTCGACTCGACAGGTGCCTTTGAGCCACCAGCAGGTGCGGACTCGAGGGTTGTAGTACTTTTGGCCTTGTCCGGCCGACGCGCAAGATCAACAACTTTTGTAGCTCCGATTCCTTTGTCTGTGTCGACGGCCCTTTGCGCCGAAGTCTTCGGGTCGACGACCTTGACAAGTGCTATCGGTGTCCCAGTCTTCGGCTAGACGCCCTTGAGCGACTTCACCGGTTCGACAACCTTTTTTGGCTTTGTCTGCACCGACAGGTCTGAAGACGTGGAGCCGACCAAGGCGACACGCGCTTTCGGTTTCGACGGCGCCTCTAGCACTTTCGGTTTTGTAGACACCGAAGCTTTCTCTTTTGGTTTCGATTTCACCAATGGTGGCTCTCTAGAAGTGTCCGTAGCCGGGCCCGGAGGCGAGACTGTGGAACTCGGTGCAAGATCTTGGGTAAGGCCATGTGGCGATCCCTCGACCTGAGCCGTAGATATTGTTTGAACGGGGCATAGCTCCTCGCTTGAGCTATCTTCCGTGGCCCCATAGGCCTCATCGTCGTCTCCTACCTCGTCGACGATTTCTTCTGCATCGAGCATTTCTACGTCTGCGTCGTAGTTGGAGTCGATCTCTGCCGCTGGATTGGAAATCGGCTCTTGATCTTCCTGCTCGTCTGCCTCTTCTCCCTCGGTATCGAAAATGTTCACCGGGTCAGGTGCCGTCTGCTGGGCCTCCTGGCGCTCTACGCGCCGAAGTCGAATCGTCTTCTTGGAGCGGAAACGAGAACAAGCCATACAGTTGGCTTCATCGTGATACGGCGACAGGCACTTGTTGCACACTGGGTGGTCGTCGATGTGGGGATACTTCGAGTTGCACACGGGGCACCTCTTGAACGGGCTCCGTTCCATGATGGTTCGTCGAATAAGGCCTGTAGCGTCGACCGGGCTTCGAGCACTGAAGAGTCACGCGACTCCTCTGGATGTTCGACTCGGGAACTGAGCCGGAACAGAACTGGGCACTGATCGAAGACAATACCGACAATATAGGAAAGGCCTCTGGGCCAAAAGAAAGTTTCTATTGATTCCGAACTTGAGTGACCAAATATGCATCCAAACCCAATGGCGGAAAAAAACAATCTGGGTATGGAGTCGATGCCCATGCGCACTGTAGTCCAGGGGAGGAGCCACCTATCTCCTGATACTTCGAAGACTCTTCCAGGACAACAATGTGCAATCATCCGGACCCAACACTAGGCGGCGATCTATGCTATAGATATGAATTCAGAAGCCCACATGCCTCGAACATCATCTTCCGGAATCATGGCTCCTTTCCCTGTTCTTGCAGTCTGTTAGATTATGAATGCTACTAATAATTCCTTCACAAAGTCTATTTCCATTCTTAAAGATATATTCGCTTCAAAAAGTGTCCTTTCCGACACTGTGGCCTCTCTGTCATTGCTCTATGTCCCTAAGTGATGCAATTACCCAAGAAACCTTCTGCAAGCCCATTTTTGCTTCCACTAGCTCCACTTGTCTCTGGAATAATACTCAGCCTCTTTTACTCACAACTGAAGACAGGAGGAAGTTGTGTTATAACTAGTGCGAGGCTCGATAGAGTGAGGCATAATGAAGTGTTGGATAAGAGGCATGATGCAAAGTGTCGATATGCCGGTGGAAGGCTGTGCATTAAAGCATAAAACCAACATAATTACTGGATACTGTAGAAAAAGGTTAGAATTTTGTAGCTGAATACGTCCTACCTCAAACATTCATTTACTATTTTCATCCTTAAAGAGAACTTGGAGACAAATGAAAGGCTAGGGCTCTTGATGCTCTTGCTCTAAACAAAAGCAATACTTACACAATTTCACCTGACTGTCAGCAGATATGATTTCTAATACTTCTGCGCTGTACGGCAAAATAGTACCTACTATCTCCTTGGCCCCAAGATCACACAATACCTGGTCTCCCCTTGCCTCGTCAGCAGCAGATTCACAAGATTACCACCACATTTTATTACCACCCCACTCTTCTAACTTTAAAAATAAATGTTTTTATTATTTTTCCCATGAAAGACAAATATACATAAAACAGGCTTATGCATAAAGCATCATTGGGAAATCCAGTGCAGGGCCATTCTTATGACCGTTACAAAGACATACTGGAATCCAGTCAGTGAATGCAAACAAAAGAGAATGAACTTCGACAATTTCCATCTGACAAGAGTCGAAGAATGACATGTTTGTTCATTCATTCACCTCCATTCAGGGCTCCCCAGCCTTTGTGGGATTTCATATGACAGCCGTCGATCCCACTGCTGTAACTTTCACAGACAGTAAGGATGCTTTCGTGGATATTCCATACTTAGATGTGGAATATCCACTTCGGAGATGATAAACATTTTACTTATCAACATACTGTGTCCAAGCTGACACCAAGTTCACGATTTACTAGACCACAAATACCATCTTCGGGTACAAACGAGTTGAGTTGTGAAATATGTGAAGTATTTCTCGTGGAGCTCTGGGTCTCAAACAGACTCTCATGCAACTAACAGTTGAGCTCTGAAAGTTTCCCTAAAAACATAAAGATCAGATTTTGAAAACCCTAGTTACTGTTTCCTGAAGGTGGATTTATCCAATGGACTGAGCAAAAGGGGAGACAGAGTGTAGACAAACTTGCAGGTCTAGAAGGCTTAGAGTGGGAATGAATTGGAGAGAGGCACAAAAGCTTGACTAGATGCCAGGAAACAAGATGTTCAGAATTCTGCGCACTAGAGAATCACAACAGAGCAAATCATCTGCTCACACTGGCTGGAAAAAAACATCCTAAGGAATGTAAATGTGGTATTGTGAACTACTGATGAGGAATGAATATGTACAAGCAAACTGATGGATATGAGATTGGCCATTTCAAAGACAGCTCTAAGAGCTTCGAAGGCAGCCAGAGAAGAGGGGACAACATCCAAGGAGGGATCGATGGAAGATAGCGAACTGGTGAACCCAAAAAATTAATTTTAGAATAAAGAAGATGAGTGGTGCTGGCCCCATCACACGGTTTTCAGTCCCAAAAGAGCAGTGTGCACAGCAGGTGCGTAAAGTAGAAATGAAATCTGAATGTGCGATCTCATGACTTTCTGGAATCTGAATGACTGATTATGCAAACTTTCCAAACTTGCCAGAGTAACTACATTTGAGAGGTCCAGTCCTACTGCACTTTTAAGATGGAGTCAAATGAAATCTTATAATGTATTTTTAAATGAACAAGTGACTGACAAACACAGAAGCCAGATTCTTAGTTTCAAGTGAGGTGGGTGGTACTATGAAATATTTAGAGTGGGGCCTTGAGTGTAGCTTGCACCAGAACAGTGATGGGGTGCTCCGGTTAGTGTTGATCGCACACAGCAAGCCAATGGGAAGCTCATAAAAATGGAGGGGGATCAAATTCAGGGCACGAATGTGGTGCCTGGATTTTCAATCAGAGACAGATTCCTCATCAACACCAGTGGTAAGTGTGGCAAAGGCACTTGAACAGTCAGTATATTTTTCCTCAAAACAGACCTCAATAAGAAGGATTCACAACGTGTAGTTTTACCACTGAGGGATGTCTACATTGTTGTATTAGGAGAACAAAGGGTGGTCTGTTTATCATGGTCATCTACGGCACTGGAGTGTGTTTATTGGGGTCTCAGCGCATTTTAGAATAGACTGGCAGGATGATTCAGATATTTGCTTAGTAGTAGTCATGATTTCCTGGGAGTAGTGCAGCCAAGCCAAGAAGGTAAAATCCGACACTACATTTATTTCCTTGTAACCCGGAGCGAGATGGTACAATGCATGCAAAAATGTTGAAAATCCAAAAGCTAGTGCTGAGTGCCGTGATTGGCTGGATGCAAGAATGACCCTGGCGTTAGTAGGTAAATGGAGCAGCTTGCTCCAGTATGTGCACTGAGCTGCATAAGCAACACTGGGGCTTGCCCATCAATAACCAACAAATCCATGTGAGGACTTTACACATGCCTACATTTCCAGATAGTGCATAAACAGTGGTGTGCAGCAAACAAGAAGTGTGAGACATTCAGTGCATGCTGCAATAGCTATTTGCTCATGTGAATGTTTCAGGGATAAAAGTTTGTAAACCGGCAAAAAGAAATCCCGTCAAGGACATGTGGATACATCGTCATACTAACGATGATGTACCCACTTTTGAAAACATGCCGCATGCAATAAATAAACACAATCAGTATTGCAAAGAAGGGCCATGTCCCCTCCTTCTATAGTAGAGAAATGCAGCTCATTCAGGGCAAACTGCACTATCCACTATTTGCGCCGGGGGGGGGGCTGTTTCTGCAATGAGCCTCCAGGTGGGTCTCAGGTAGGGCAGACTGTGGAGAACAATGGGAAAGCAACTCTTGCAGAAAACCTGTATGGGGCGTGGAGTGGCAGCGGCAATTGGGACCGCCCATCTATGACCCAGGCTACACAACCTTAAGGGGAGGCCTCAAATTGTGCTGGGCACAGTGAGGTCAGTCCAGCCATATCACACAGCCTTGCAGCTCCAGCACTACAGGGAAGGGGGTGTATCGTCAGAAGACACTATGGAGCTCGGTCAGAGATAGAACAAGCGCACCAGACATGAGTAGCAACTAGAACTACACTGTTAATACAACTAAGGGTTTCTGGAAGTATCATGATGACAGGAGTTATGCTAGGGGTAGTAATGTAACGATTCAGTCTGGTTAAATCCCTAACACATGAGAAAGACTACATGTGGAACTTCATGCCGCCAGTGAGATTTTCTTTTCTTTTTACAGTGGGAACCTGTGAATGGTAAATACTGTAGCAATGAGTCATGAGCACACCCGCAACCTTCTGTAGAAATGCACAAGCAGTAAGCGACTTAATGCCTCTAATACTTAACCTCAATCATTCCTCCGAGCACAGCTCGTCCTCATCACAGTCCAAGTCTTGACCTGGATCCCTGAGATCCAACAGCACAAGGCGCTAGATACACTTTAGGATGAGGGTGGATAAAGATGCCTTTTATAGTGGTAGCAAGGTGAAGAGCCAACCACAGAGGAGAGATAAAGGACAGGAGGAGGATTATTTTATTTTAGGATTGGGTTATGCACCACTGCCTCCTGGGTGAGTCCGCATCTCACGTAGTAAGGACTGTGATGAAGTGGGGTAAGGAGAGAATGCTGGTGGGACGAGGAGAAAATGCTGGTGGGGTGTGCAGCGTCTAATAAGCCAATCACCAGTGCAGATCGACATACCTAGGGTGCAAAATCTACTGTACCAAAATTGTTGTGACTGCAACAAGAACATGCTTTAAACTGTATAAGTTTGAAATGCACTCACACAGATCCTTGTACCTTTGTGAGTAAATTAGTAAATATATGAGGAAAGTTCTTCCCCCAATACCCAAAGCAGAGGATTTACACAATAGTAACAGCACTTGGTGCAGTCAGAGAGAAAAAGTTATAAGAGGCACACATGCTTGCAAGTAGTAAATATACTGGGTGGACGTGCTTTGGCAGCAGGGCAGCCGATCTAGGTTTGAGGTTACAGTGTGGTTTTCTTTCTGCGGAGTTAATTGTCCCAGAGAAATTTAGTAGATTCTCATTCCTGGAAGGGAAGTTTGATCTAATCCCCTCAGAGGACCTTCCAGCGAAAATACTTGAGATTTCAAGCATGGGATTTTTGTGGATATTACTAACCGATGTGGCTCTGCAGCCGCCCCAGCCAGATTACTTCCAGAGAAAAGAGTTTGGGCTAGTGTTCAACCAAAAGCTTCAAGGAATGATTTTTTTATTTCAATGCAGATCCCACCCAGGGCGCAGCGCACGGACAGATGTTCATCTCGCCACTTAACCAAAGACACTTTGCAATTAATTGAAGAAAATGACAGTTTCCAAATGCTGAGTTCTCTCTGGATCAGACATGTTTTGACAATTAGCACCCCCCCTCCCACACACACACACAGAGCGGAGTGGTAGTATAAATACTACTTTCTTACAGGCAATTGAGTGTCATTCTTAAAGTTCATAGAGATTATAACAGCGTGGAAATATGAGGGTCTAAAAATGCAGCTGGACACAAAGGTCAAGTCTTGAAATTGATGGATTCTAGGGCCAGATGTAGGAGAGGAAATACCGGTCGGGAACGGCCGAATACGGCCGTTACCGACCGGTATTTAGGAATCGGCATGTAGGGGCCAGCATTTTACAGAATCGGTAAATTTACCGATTCGGTAAATTTACCGAATCTGTAAAATACCGAATCGGTAATTTTACCGATTCGGTTATTCCACATGTAGGTGACACTCCTGAGAGTGCCACAGGCCCTTTAGAGTCGGTATTTTACCACCCAATCCTATTGGGTGGTAAAATACCGAATGCAGGTGTGCATGCACATCTGTGCATGCACACCTGTGCCATGTGGCACACAGACATGCCCTTAGGGCATGTCTGTGTGCCACATGGCACACATGCCTGTATTTGGGGTGCTAGAGGGTGTCAAAGTGACACCCCCTGCACCCTTGCAGGATTCGGTATTTTCCGAATCGGTATTGCCCATTGATTCCTATGGAAGGCCCATAGGAATCAATGGGCAATACCGATTCGGTATTTACTGAATCGGTAAATACCGAATCTTACCGATTCGGTAAATGTGAAAAGAAAATTACCTACATCTGACTACTTCTATTTTACCGATTCATAAATACCGAATCGGTAAAATTCGGTATTTATGAATCGGTAAAATAGAATTACCTACATCTGGCCCCTAGTCTATTAGTTAAAATGGGAAGGTGGAAGAGAATGAAAAGCAGCTAGAATTCTCTTGAATAACGAGCACTGGTAAAGGCAGAAGGTCTCGTCTTTGCAAAATCGATTGGATTTGTCAATGTTTTCTTAGCCATGTGCTGCTGTGCTGCATGGAAATAAACAAAAAAAATTTTTTTTAAACGCGCTATGCCGTAGTCAATGCTGGCCGCGTTGTACTTTTTTATTATTATTTTTTTTAAAACATTAAACCATGCTGCACAGAAGCTGCGCTACTGTACAAGATGGCAAAAAATCATTGCTAAAGCCAAAAGATCTCGCAGAGGTGAGACCTATTAGCTTTGTCAATAGAGAGATAATATAAAGAAGAGCTGACTGTGTCATAGTGCTTTTTTTCCTGGTGTGAGTGGGTGGTGGAGGGAGGGGCAAGCAAAAATGGAGGGAGGGCAGGGTTGGGAGGATGGGGCAAGCAACAGTGGGGAGGGAAGGGGCAGGGGTACTAGTCAAGCTAAGACAGGGAGGGTGGCAGTGGGACGAGGCAAGCAACAAGATGTGGGGTACCGAGGGGACAGAGAAATGCAGTGCAGCGTTGTGATTGGTAGGCACCCAGGCTCCCCTGACCAATCACAACGCTGCAGTGCAGCGTTGTGATTGGTTTTGAGAGTCCTGGTTTGATTTTTAACCAGGGAATGGTTGCCTGGGCATGTTCTACACGTAGGCTGTAATGCAGCCTGCATGGAGAATGGGGAAATGGTGAACGACTGGTTTGGGCGGCCGAGAGGGCCGATCAAACAGTCATTGCGCACTTAGGAGTGGGCAAACCACTTTTCCCCTTCTCTCCTCCGATAGCAGAGCAGCCCCGCCCACCCGCTGGCACACAAAGCAGCACAAACATAAAATGATAACTGAAAGTTATCATAATTTTATGTTTCTACTTCTCGCACTGCTTGAAAGCAGTAGGGCGATGCTCCTCCACCATATTAGAGGAGCCGCCACTGCAAACGAAGGCTGATCCTATGGGGCCTGAGCATCGTCAACCAACTTACATGGTACAATTCACTGTAAAACTTGTGGACATTGGCTGCAAAAGAATAGTGAATCTCAAAATCCAGATCAGAGAGAGCGTATGGTTTCCAGAATTAGATGAGAAGGTGGAAGAGGAGTTTATAGTCCACTTCTTGTACCAAGTCACAAGGGCACATGAACAACCAGCAGTCAGTATATCCGACGGGCTGGACAACTCTACCTAAGCCCAGACTACTGAGGCTTCTTTTCATCAATATGCACTGAAGGTAAACAGAAGTAAACTAAAGTTTGTCAACTTCACAAATTCTGAAGCTGCACTAATGTAACTAGTGAAAAATCAAAAATTCCCGCTCTACCGACAGACATCAAGATGGATAATTAAGCACAATCTCAAGGATCCAAGTTTCAGAACTACCTGAAGCAGCTGACATTTATCACCAAGGAATACCAAACCAAAGATGAAGCAGAGTGCTTCACAAATACCCTCAAAATAATGATCGGCACAATTCCACAACAAAGTGGGGACCTGGATTTGGTCCTCTTTGACTTCTCCATGAATATTGTGTGTTGTCATATGCAATCACTTGAGAGGTCCTTGCCATGGTCCTAATAGACTGGGTAGTGAATGTCACAATCCCCAACATCTCATTGTGGGCTCTTAGGTGACCAACTCGGGCCTCATAAAAGACAAAAATAGAAAGCCAACCAGAAAATCAGCTACAAACAGGAGAGCACCTGTTACCCATCTTAGTAGGTAACTGCATCCTGCCACAAGACAGTTAGATAGAAGGCAAGCTCAGAATGACCTAGGTGCTGCAGTCACTGATTATACTCAGAGGAGTTAACAATGGCTTTTAATGATGACATATCGGTTTGCATTGCTTTGATTTTAGCGGTCTGGTATTAATTCTGCAATCCAAAAGTAGTAAGACAGTCAGGTGTTTTTTAATCCCTCTGATCCCACTCCTGGATCGCATTTTGCCTGCTTGCCACTTCCCGGTTGCTCCAAATTAATACTGCCATTGTGGTTGATGGTCTAGCTGCTCTCTTTAATTTGGAAGCAAGGCGGCTATTTAGAGATGCTGCTTGCATGTCTGTGCAGTTACTAAGAAATCTGACAAAATCTTTAGTAGGTCCTCATTTTTTTAGGTGGGTAAGGCCACAACAACTGTGCTTTGAGGAAGAGATATTTATATAAAATTGATGGCTCTTAATAATCGCTTTCCATTTGCATTGTTTCAATTTTAGCACTTTCAATTTTAATTCTTTTTTTTCAGAACTAGTAAGAGAATCAGGTGGCTTTTCATTGCTAATCCCACTCTCCAAATCCATTTTGCGTGTTTGTCACTTCCTGGTTGCTCCATTTTAATACTGCAATCCTGGGTGATGGTCTAGCTGCTTGCTTGACTGGGGGAGAATGTTTTGATTTGTTCTGCATTCCGTCCATCAATTGTGTGTCTTTTGCTTTCTCGCCCTAAGTGCACCGGGTATGCCAAGACGTGGGTCCCGGGCTCACTGTGCCACTGTATTCAAGCTATCATGGCTGAAGCGGAGTGAAACCCCGAAACCGGTCCTATGATGCTTGTTTCCGGTCCAGGGAGGACCTGACTTGGCAGTTCGGCTGGACTGTTCCCATGAGGCACAGGGTCAATACTGATTTGCATATGGCCAGGTCTAAGCTGGGGTGGCACGGTGAGCAAAAGAATGATGGATTTAACCCAGATCTCTTGACTGGGGGAGAATGTTTTGATTTCTTCTGCATTCCGTCCATCAATTGTGTGTCTTTTGCTTAAATTTGGAAGCAAGGCAGTTATTTAGCAAAGTGTCAATGGAGCGCCAAAGACAAGCCCGAATGCACCAGTTTGCGCCAGGCCACATCCAGCAGCTAGAGATGCTCCTATGCAGAGAGCAACTTATCAGTTAATCAAATATTAAAGTACACTATGTCAGAGAAGTCAAAGTTATGTTACTGGGCTAATGGGAAGGTCTCACTGGGAAACAATTCTGCAGTCTCGCTATGAGAACTGGGCATATTAACAAATGTTATGAACCACGCAGTTTCTCTCTTGGATAATTTGAAAAAGAAAGAGGAATTCAGTGATAACCGCTGTAGTCTCGATTCTAACACCGAAAGTATTAACTGGTCTTAAAGGAGCACTTCTGAATGACTGGTCAGTATACCAGGTTGTTGAACTAGATTGCTTTGCAAACAGAACTGTGACTTAAGGATGATAATTGGATGATTTTAAATGAATTAGACCTCTCAGACTATCAATTAATTTCGGCGTGTAAAGAAGAGGGGCAGTGGTCCTAGTAATGTTCATTAAACAAACCCTAAGAAGTGAGAAATTGATTATGGATGTTCAGACTGATTTGCCAATTTTAAAGGTAAAATTGATTTACCCTGTAAACGTTGTGTAGCATATTTCAGTTTTCTATTTATGGGCTAGAACACCTCCTGCCGTACATATAGGACTATAAGTGTACAAGGAGTTCCATACCCATATAGAGGAATGAAGCTGAAGGCCTAGTTCCTTTATAGGGTTAAGGAACTCCGAGGTGCCTTGTAATATCATTATCATGTATGGCAGTGAGTACTTTATTCCATATAATACATTGCCACACCATCACCTTTCCCACAAGCCACTTAAAACCTTGGTGCATAGGTCTTCCCTATGAAAGTGTTAGCATGTTTGCAAAGTTAAACACATTAAAAACCTATTATTTGTTGCAAACAGAAATGAGAAATAGTTCAATACAAGTCAGTTTAAAAAGAAAAAAGCTGCTGTAGCTCGGATGTGTAGAAACATGCTGAAAGAGTCTAATTTTTCTCAAACTATATGAGGAATGCAAAAAGTGAACATGTTCTCTCTGCTTGTCATTGTAAGCTAAAACGTAAAGCATAAGAAATAAAAACATTTTGGTTTCGTTGCTTTAAACAACTGTGTCAATTATGCTACCTTTTCCCAATGATCCTTTTAACAAGACAGGGTTGCAGGGGTTCAAATTAAAGGTTGTTAGAGGTCCCTTTCTGGTCTTGCAAGACATCTTAGAGAGAATATTAGTATTACTAAGAGCTGTTGCCTTATTTCTCTACAGCAAGCACACAACAGATGTTTTGGTATCTCCATCTAGTTTAATCTTGGAGATAAATGAAGGAGATACGTATTGGTGTGCAAACCAGAATAGAGCATTTGGATGTATACTGATTATACCATATGTCAATGGTATGTATAGCACATGAATTAGGTAGTGTAACCTATCCGTGTAGCACCAAAGCAAATTAAACTTACCAAGATATGAGTAACACCTGTCAAAAACGTTATGGTGCAATTAGTGGTAAAGTGGGTTACATATACCTTCTCAAGTCTTATTACCCTCAACCTCAATTTCCATTTGCAAAACACTTTTCAGTAGACAACTTACCATCTTCTTCTTGTAAAACAAGGACAACATCGGATTGCTGGAGGGAAATTTCATCTGTCTGTTTTGCAAAATAGGCCTTTGTGATCTCCACCTGACGCAGACCTAGAATTGAAAAAGAAGATTGGAATCTTGAGAAAAACTCTAGATCACAAAGAGGTTTTTACAAGTTGGATGTGGGTCAGAGGAAGGCAAGAAGATTGCAACTGAGAGACAGGCTAGATGCAAGAGCAGCGTTTGTACTATGGTGATGGTATCCATGCCACAACCCCTGTTAGTTGTCCCTTAATCAAACTTATGTATCCCCAATATAACACTCCATTCCTCTTTTAGGACATGATTTTACTACAGGAAAGTTACATTTTTGAACAATGCAGGGGACCATGAAGTATGCTTTTGGCCTTGTTAACTTGGTGTTGTCACGCTGGCCGGTACGCCTCAATGCAGCAGACACCTAATATTGACCTGGTCTACGGTTTATAAAACTGCAAATAAACACAATAAATGTATTGTAGGTGTCACGCAGTTAAATGGACAAACTACAAATGAACAATTTTGTATTTGTTCATGTTAGTCTATAATCGAAACTACTGCAACCTGAGACAGACTATGCTACAGAGACAGTGATTTGTTCAAGATAATTTTTAAACCTCCAATCCTTTAAATAATTTCCCATGAAAATACTTGTAAATACTAACAGTTTGCACTTCAACTAAACAAAAAACTGGTTTAACTTGTAACATTTTAGATTTGTGGTAATTGTACAAAAACCTGTTTCTCAAACTACTCTACACAGTATTATATTTGATTAGTTTGTGCGTGTGACCAGGAGTACTATGCATCCTCTATTTTGTCTTGGATACATCACTCAGACATAAGCATTATAGGGTCGAAAATCTCTAAGACCTCTGCACCAGCTACTGATTTCATTGTTCTCCCACACCCCTGGTTTGTGTCCTGACCAGGTGAGTCATATCCTGATTTAAATTGTCATTTAGGGTGAATTGTTTACAGCAGAGTACTAGAGCTGACTGTGTTACTCCTTTTTAGAGTGGGTCACTAATGTCACTATAGCACGTTCATGACATTAGTAATGACTGGTGGCATGCACTGGTGAAGATGTGGTTACAGGCCTTTTTACCTTCATCCCATTTCAGGAGTGAGGAACGTGCATCCTTTTGTATGAATCCCCAAATTTGTTGGCAGGAATAATTGACTCTGTCCATTTGGAGTTTTAATAAACTGCCACCCCAGTGCACAACATCAGGGCATCTTTTTAAGAACCCCTAACTGCTGTAAGATGAAGTTGCAGCCCACACATGGCAAAGGAAACCTGTTCACATGCTTAAAACCCTACATTAAACAAAGCAAACTTCTATAAAAGTAGCATTTTGAAGCACACAAGTCCTAAGAGCACAGCCCCTGGGGTACTATTCCCATTTTCAAACTAGGGATGTTCAATTTGCAAGCCGACTGAACTGCAAACCCAATTTGCAATATAACCTATGTACTAATAAGTTGCATCACAAATTATAAATTTGCAGGGGGCCGTAAAATATTCTGCCTAATGACTACTAAATAGGCAGGTCTCAGTTTCCAACCTACAGTAATTGGCTATTAAAGCAGGGATGGAGGCCTACAAAAGACATCATACCTGCGTCTCTGCATCTGAATTTCCAAACGGTAAATAAGGTACTTAGAAGCAACCTTTGCTGTGAGGAGAGCTTCCCCTTTATGAATGAGATACAAACACCTTTGCAATTTCAGAATCTGATCAATGTTTTGTGACCGCTAAACATTTCTTTCCGAATCACATTTAGCAGGGGGGACCCCCTTTCACACCGTCTTCTATTTGCAATTCGGACAGGGTTGCAAAAGCCCTTCTAGGAATTGTTACGATGTTTTAGACTCTCAACAGGGCCTATGTAAACAGGAAAAAAACATTTTGCTGTTACAAATCCCGTGTGGTTCACGAATTTGGGAACGTAACATACCTTCGAGCATAAGGTCTATAATATGTAAAAGTGTGGCATGTCAAAATTAGGACTGACTAGTCCTTAAGGTAACAAAACTGAAAGTGAAATGTCCGTGTAGGGTGCAGTGGTCATTCCTCATTGGAAAGGCCTTTTTAAGAGTCAAAGTTATATTTTTCATAAGTGGACTTAGAAAATGGCTAGAGAAATTATCGTCATGCCATTGTATTATTTATTACAAATCTAAATAATTGGTGAATGCGGACTTCTGGTCCACAGATTAACTTGAAAAACACCGTGTAATCACAACCCAGGCAGACCCCAGACACTTTCCTAGCTGCCAGATGGACTCCTAATACCCCAGGATCTGACCAAGGCTCAGAACCATCCTGGTTTTATTTTACAAGACTGCAAAGCCAAGCTGCTTTGTTATAACACAACAACCCCTGAAAGAGAATACAATATTCTACACAGTTTCCTCTTATTTTTCAACACCCCCAGTGTGAGCAATTTGGTTACTAGTTGTGCAGTATCAGAGTCCTGCGCAAGTAATAGGTCCACAATTGTCTCCCTACTAGGAACCAAGTACCCCATTGTAGCACTTGAAAAGTACATTTATTGTGCACACACTACTAAGTACTAAGCATTAATATATACATTAGGTAGATGAAAATTCCCTTGTTGAATTTCTCAATTCACATTTGACTGCTAGTGGGTCACGACAATCACAATACCCTAATCACAATACCCTTCCCCAAACCAGAGCATCACAATTTGTTTGAGAGTGCCATTTTAAATAAAGCAGGTATATACGCTTTGTCAAGGTACCACATCAATAAAGAAGGCAAGTCTATTGGGTTTGAAGTAGGGTAATCTTATTAATAGATTAGGCCAGCCTATAGTCTTTGTCAAGAGACCACAATATTAAAACATAAGGCAGTCCTATTGGTTTTGCAAAGGTGTCACCATATTAAAACAGCCATGGATTCACCCTTGAAGTCATCCATGTTTGGATTCATCCTTAAAATCAACTGCATCAATAACCAAACTTAAACATAAGCATTGATCGCTGTAAGTAAAGTATTTAAAATAAAGCATTTTCAGAGCAATCACAAACATGTGTCAGAATCTTCCATTAACCACTTCAGGCCATATAATGCAGCTATAGAACGTATGACTTGTGGTCCCTTTGGTAGTGTTTAAATACTAGCTAACCTATTTTGAGGGTTATCATTTGATTGCTCCTAGAAACTTATGGTGGGTTTTGCAAAATGTCCTGGGGGTTGGGAGCAGCCGTTGCAACTTTTGCAGGTCCTAAAAACACTTTTGTTACTTTTTGGTGCTGTTCCTGCCCTCCTTGGGGCACTACAGGGAAGTAAATCAGGTTAAAATGAAGCTCTCACAGGGCGTTATGGGGTGCTTCTCTCAGAAGCAGTCCATAACTAACGAGTGGCTTTGCTCCTTTCACTTGTGGTCTCCCTCGGTGGTGGTCCTTTTGTTTTTGGGTGCCCCATGATAATGAAAGCACCGCTCCTGCTTTTGTTACAGGGGGCGATATTGCAGTACTGTTTCTGAACCTGCCCCCACCCTTGCGGCCCACCGGGAAAACGTCCGATGCCCACTGCGGCCAGTCCAACCCTGCTTTTATAGTCTGTTGGAAACCCCTGCTGACCGTAAAGAACGTATTACAGCTGAGACTTGCACTCTTTTCTCTTTCTTCACCAAAGCAGCTGTGTGTTGTTTTTTTAGTTGCAGTTTATTGCACATCAGCTCCCACCACATGATATTGTGTGTCATTATTTTGTTCTCTTCTCCACAATACTGAGGTAATATGCACCTTGCTGAAATTACAGCCATTTATTTGATAGACATCTTTTCAAAAGGTCTAACCTTGATTATCGAGGAAATAACAATAAAACTGTTAAGTAAATATGTTTTATCTATTTACCTTTGTCAAACAATATCAGCAAAGGTATAAAGAGCAATGAGACAGTTATTTTAAAGTACAGTAACTTCCACATGCTCAACACAGTAAAACAATATTGACTAACTATAATTTATGTGCAAGACACTTATTTCTGCGAAATGAAAAGGACAGTGAGACTTCCAGACTCGATAAGTAGGAAAAAGAGGTGTTGGTCTTTGAAAATATGAATAGACTTGTTTATGCTATTCGTGCTTCATGCAGATCAAGCAACGATAAAGTGAAGGGCCATTGTCACTTGTTAAACCTGAGGTACCCTGGAGCGGCAAATTATTGTCGGGCCTAGAGTCTCCAGTGGGAACAGATATTAACCCCTTCCCCGCTCATGACGAGCTCAGCTCGTCATGAGTTGTGCCGCTCGCACGCTGATGACGAGCTGAGCTCGTCATGTAACGCGCGTTTTTAAAACACGCCGCGTACAGCGGGAAAAGCCGCCGCACGCATGCGGTTAATAAAAAACACCTAAGGTTAGTTGACTTTCTCAACATATCTACATCCTTTCTTTACATGTGTGTTTAGTTAAAGTTTATCTCAAAGATGACATGGTATTGCAGGTACAACAAAAAGCAGACATTTGGACAGGAAACCCCCAAATTAAGCACATAATATCAGCGTCCTACCATTTCACACAACATTAAAGACACAGGATCAACGAGGCGCCTGGAAGACTGGTGGAGCTACTGGGTCAAGGTACACTTCACCTATTTATTCAGAGTTTTTCTCGCCTCAGTTACATATTAACACATAATTGCTGCACCTGTCATTTTGAAAAGTACAAAGTACTCCGATCTCATGACTAAGAAAGTGACATATTCATAAAATAGCACGTGACCTGGGTGAATGTTTGTATTATTACCTCTGCGGTCTGCTTTTCCTGTTTCTTTGTTTTCTTCTTTATGTTCCAAGGCAGTGATCCAGCGCGCTCGATCGCTCCTGCAGTCAGGAAAGAGTTAAACAAGACTTACCAAGGGCAGATCAAGAGCAGGAAACTAGGCAGTCACTTTGGAGCTGCTGTTCATTAGCAATAAGCAAAATATAAGAATTTTCAAGAAAACAGGAAATCCAGTCAGTACACACGAACTTTGTGACACCTGTATGCAGAAGCAATGAACCTGAAATACCAACTGAAACTCCACATGACAAATCTGAATCCTCAGGAACCTGCTTAAAATCTGATATCAGAACTAAATAGGAGCAAACTGCACTTATGTTCATTTTTGCACTCAACAATTTAGAGCGGACTGCAAACTCTGCTTGCATGTTGTCCGAGTCCCGATTGTCCTAAGCAGTTAGCTTGTGGGAAGTGAGAATGAATATTGTCAACAACTGTGGGAATAACACAATAGTGAATAAAACCCCACTCTTTTTCCTAAATAAATGAATCAGACAAAAAATTGTGAATCTGCTGGGAGGTGCAAATGCAGTTGAGGAAGAGAGGGGAGTCTTTGTATACAGTTTTTGGAAGCAGTCAAATGATCACCGAGTGATCAAGTGATGGAGCGTGATTATTTGAGATAATCAGACTTGATCAAATCCTGCCTACTGGGTGTGATACTAATACTTACTTAAGAAACATGACTAACAGAAGTGTCTCGTGAATAAGTGGAAGGTAAAAGTACATCGTAAAAGCATGCAGAAGTGTCACAAACTGGTTTGAGAATAAATCATTTATGACAAAGAGAAAAATCTATTAATGCATTGTAATAATAACGTGAAAAACTGTTTATGCAAACTGTAGTTTAGCAATATGAAAGAGACAAACGTTAAAGTAGAAATTATTCCTGTTTAAAGTTTTCTTGATAACATAAAAACTAGAGAGACAATGGATGCTCTTATTATAATGAATCGTAAACAGACTATACTTATATGTTTAAAGAAAATGACATTTTTTATGCACCTTTATTCCTCTTCTCTTGTTTTCAATATTAGCGCGTTTATTCATTAGAAAAATGAAGCTTTTGTAGTTTTCCATGTAGGCCTCGAAATTCTAAATGTTTTTAGTTCAATGTTATTTCCTTCGTATGGCTTAGAAATGCTAACCTGATAGAATCTAGGTGTGTCGATCTGTCTGCAAGCGCCTTGAGACCTAACGGTGATATGCTGCGCTATACAAGACTTTTTGACTTTGACTTTATGTGTATTATCACTGAAATTTCTTTCCTACAATGATATTGTATATTCATAGAAATTAAATGAACAGTGGACAATGACATTAAGTATGTGTTCTGGACGATTTGGGATAGAAAGCGATCCCACCATGGTGGCACCACAGATCTTGACCAATGGAAATCATGCTAATTTGTAAAAAAAAAAGGATTCTGTGGGAAAAGGGATGTTAGAGAGAGCTGTGCATGAATCTTTTCCTGGCTATTGCAGTTCCAAGCCTGGCATGCTGTCAGTTTGAACTCCGATTTCCCTAAATTGAACTCTCCTGATTACCCTGTACTCGGCTGTTGAAGTCGATTGGGGTTAGCTATCGTTTGCTGTACTTTGGCTTTCTATTGGACTCATCTTGTGTCCTGCCTTTGAAAATCTACAACCTAGCTTTGGTTTGAATGATTCCTAACTGTATATGTATTTTACAATGATATGTTTTCTCTCTCTCATTCTCTGACACACAAATGTTATTTGATGGTGTATTCAGCTCCAAGCTGTGATGTATTGTGATTTACCTGTATTACTAAAGAAATTTCTGATTAATGAAACTGATTCTAATGTATTTTCTTATTTTGACCATTCATTATGAAGTTTAGATAAAGGTCTTTGATTACTATTTCATGTGTTTTGTTTCTTTATCGTTGATATTATTGATATTGTGTAGGTTTGTTATTATTTTGATACTTCTTTATTCCAGGTCCTTATGAAGGAGTGTCTTTCTGTCTCTAATTATCTGAGTCCCTATTAGTTGTTACAAAGATCTATCGTAGGACCTTATGAGTTTGTTTGCTATAGAGTTTTTATGAGCCAAACTCTGTGATTTTATGAATAGTGTTGTTGAGGATTTGTTTATGGTGTGTTAAGTAACACATGTCTGATAATTGTCGAGAACATTTTTTTACACACGCTTCTGCTGGATCAACAGGAAAAGAGACACTAAGAGTGGGGTGGACTGCAGAAGCACTCCAGCAGAATTCAAAATCCCGAATAAGGGCTTAACCCTCTCTGTCTGTTGATCATATGCAAACACTGATCAGTATTAACTGTTCTGGCCAAGTTGATAGACTAAATGGGGAATACCTCAGCCACCTTCAGGCCCAGAGTCAATTAAAAAACAAGCAAGAGAGAGCAATTACAAAGAAAGCATCAAAGACAAGTTATTAGAGGTGTATACTACAGTAGCTTCCATTTTATTTAGATTAAGTACCCCATGTTGCTTCATTTGGTGAACCATTTGGGAGCCAACACCTTAGATAATGAATAACTCTCGCAACAATGCAAGCAGGACCAGAGTACCTTGAAATGTGACCCTACCGTTCCAATTCCATATCATCCTAGTAGTGTCTATATCATTGACCCATTAGCATATCAAAATGATCTCTGTTTTTCCCCTTATAGATTTCTATTCATATCTAGTGGCTTTGTTCAAGCATGTAAGGTCTAACGCTTTTGCCTATCTATCCATCATGGTGCTAAGTCATTCTGCAGATACTTTTTTGTGTGGATATTCGGACCTCAGTTTTGGTTTAAAAAGATTCCCTCCTGGCTAATACATCAAACCCCATGTTTACTGTGTAATCATAAAGTAGAAACTGTGTTGGTGGTGCATCAGAAAATGGTTCTAAACCAGTGGGGATATTTAACATTAATTTTGTCTAATCTGTGCCATTACAAGAGGTGATCTATCTTAAAGGTTGCACATGGCTATACTGCATCCCCAGTACACAAGACAGCATACATCTCCAAACAGAGTGGGTACTGTCCAGACCCACTTGCCAAACCATTTCAATACCGAGCATTCAATTCTGGCCACTATGCTATACTAGCATATCATACACCAAAAGTATGTACACTATACACATCTCCTCACAGTCGGAGAGAGATCTGTGGTCCTTAATCCTTGGCTACTTTGTGGGCAAACATGGAATACAATAACATAGTTGTACCTCAACAGCCAGAAATAAACCATTCTTCCCATGTAACCGGAGACATTTCAGCTCTCCCATTCTCATGGCGTTATGCGATAGGCATCATTCTGAAGCACCCCCATGAAGCACATAACTTGGAGGTTATTTTTGATAGTGATATTCCCATGACTACCTCCATAGACTTAAACAAGGACATATTCCACCACAAACCCCAACTTTGAGGTTGATCCTCCAGTCTTGCAGCTCCCCATTAAAATCACACTAGTCCCTGACATCCAGGACTACTGCAATTCCTTTTACATGCACCTACCAACAAAGACCTCTCCAAGCTACAAAGAGCATATAGGCTAATTTTTACCCAATAACAGATTGCATCACACGAGAAAGGACGGAATTACATTAACTTTTGGCGAAAGACAGAACAAACTTTAAGACCCTAGTAGAGACGTGTAGACCATATACTTTATGGCTGAACACCAGGCTATCCATGTAATATCCTCCAGCAAACCTGACAACTGTGGTTGATATCCCCGCAACCAACTGGTCCTTCATCTCAGCAGGTAGGGAGAAGATTCCAAGCCCAAGGCTCAACACCTGGAATGCACTTACATCTTTTCTCAGATTTGTGGGCAATTTTACAGAAAACTGTCTCAAATATTCAGCCCTGCATGTGACTAAATGCTGTCCCTTTGTTTCAAGCCACATATGATAAGGTAATGTGCTAAAATATCTCTGTGGTTATTTTCTTGCATTTAGTGCATTTGTCTAATTAGTTTGGATCAGACTTATGTTTGTTTTATAACTAGCTAGATTTATAGGAGATTCACATTTCTAATTGAATAGATAAGCTTAAAAAGCACATAGTACTATTCGGGGCATTTACACCGGTTTGAGCATTCGCACCACCGCAAGCATCTTAAATCTTATATGTTGTGCACAGTGTGGTGGTGTATCGAGTCGATTAGGGTCCAGATTACAGAAAACAGAATGTGATGTAAAGCATGACCTGAACCCAAGTCTCTACATTCCAAGGGAGTAATTATTTAGTTTTCTCTGCGTTATAATTGCAGAATTGTTTAAAAACTCTAGGTCATTGAATCATAACACTCTGCATATAGAAGCGTAGTTTACTGAAACTCTCCTGGGTGTTTTTCTTGACCCCTGCTGCTAATAAATCAATCACTGCCATCCATAACACCCTTTCTGGAACACATCGGGTGCTCTAAAACACTGGCAAAATAACAATGTGTTCACTTACAGAGACTCTGTAGACAGCGTGATCTGCTCCATTTTCCCTTCGCTGTTCTTCCTCATGGTCACTTGGAAGAGATAAGGGCAGGACAAGCTGCGGCTCAGAGTACCTGTCCCAGACTTGACTGGGGGAGATGACTGAGGATCATTCGTGTCTATCTTGTCGACTGCCAGCTGATCCATTTTGGCGTAGTCCATCACCACATAGCTCTCATCGCTGCATAGGAAAGAATTTAAAGCACATGTTGAAAACGGCTCCTACAACCACCTGTTTATTGTTTTTAAAACATCTGCCCGCTACTTCATGCACAAAGGTTCCTCTTCAGTTGTTCACATGAAATAGTGTTGCACCAAAATGCCAATACATGATATGATTTAATACAACTGCAATTTAAGAATATGACTTTTACAAAACCCTTGCATTGAAATCACTTGCCAGGTCTCATCATTTAGGTCAAACATAATGTAATTACAACAACAGTGATTACAGAGCAAATGTTGACAGCAGTTTGAATTGCTGCAAGCAGAAGATCCATCAGCGTTCGAAAGCATGTGAAATCTTGACGACGAAACAGGTTCCGTTTGATAGCGCTTGAGGGTAAGCAGTGCTGTAGCTATGGCTTGCACCAGGAACACTAATACACTGGTGTTTTAAAGGACACCCATACTCCATCCTGCCCTTCATATTGTCACTGTACTGGACTTGCTGAACTAATGATATCTATGTTAAAGACACTAATAATAATAATAATCCTGTATTTGTAAAGCGCACAGCTACCCGTAGGTTTCCCGGCGCTGGGGGGCGTCGGGAAGATTAAGCAAGCTATTGCCCAGAGTCACATGGTGCTGGGCAGACCCCTGCCGCCGGTACCGGGGATTGAACCGTGATCCCCAGAGTCCGGCGTCAGTCACTCTGGCCGCTGCTCCACACCTCTTCCACACTAGGCGGATTAAGGGACAGATACAGGTTTATTGTTGGATGAAGAAGCAGCATACTGCTGGCCTACTTATAGTTGGAGATGATGAAGTGCAAGCTACTGTGTGCTAGGATTGGTGCTCACAGGGTAATTTATTTAGAGGTTTTATATAGCGCTGGCTGGACCCAGGGGTATCAGAGCGCTTTACATTTTTGAGACAAGAAGGTCAGTAAGACATGGGTCATACATAGCATAAATGAGTATAAACAACATATAAGTCTCCGCCAGACATATTTCAAAACGATAAATATGGGAAATAAGAACACCGAAAAGTGGGAGATGTGATAATCAAAAATAACCAGGCATACATTGAAAATTGCAGAGGAGGATAGGGAGGTTGGTGGTCAGAATTGGGTTTGTAAGGACGAGAGCTGTAGGGGCAGAAATGAGGGCAGACGGAGGACAAGGGAAGGGGGGGCTGCAGGGAGGAATGAAGGTGGTAAACAGGGAGGTGGAAGTGACGAGGAGGAAGGGCGAAGTAAGGCTGAAACGAAGGGAGGCAGATGTATCTGAGGTCGGACAGAAGTGGCCAGTGGAAAACCCAGTACTGAGGGGGGGAACAGCCTGAAAGTATTGATTCTAAAGACTGAGGCAAAAAATAAGTCGGATAATTAGTTCATTTTGATATACTGAACATGTTTCGGCCAGCCAAAAGAGGTTTCTAGTGCACATAAACAGTCTTCACTCGGAGATACAATCTAACACCTGTGTTTCTCTGGGCCTTATTTCACTATGCTTCAACAGTGTTATGTGAGAAAGCGGTGACAGAACCTTTTTATTATCACTTCAGCGACTAAATGCTACTGGAATTTTACCACTTTAATCATTGTTACAGTACTGTGCAGTAATAACAGAAACCATCAAGCTCACTCATGTAACTGAGAGAAGCGCCGGAGAAGGACCATGTTGAGACCCAACGAGAAATCATTCCTATACAAGTGTTTCTCAAGTGTCCCCATTTCAATACTGTACTCATTCTGAGGGATAAAGGTGTAGGTATGCACTCCAACTTATTTTAATAACTATCCCAAACAGAGAATTGTAGGTGTAAGCATCCCATAAGCTTGAATGACAACCCTGAATATATATTCATTGCTCAGGTCAATGGCCATTGTGTAGGTATGGTTCAGTCACACTTTCAATTGAAAATACTTGATTTCCCTATAACTTTTGACCTCTTGGACAAATTTACAACAAATTTGGCAATTGCTTGGTGTAGCCAGCTAAGGTCCAGTATGCCAATTTTTCATGCAGATCAATGCAGGGGGGTACGTTTTTTAAAAAGTGGGTTTATAGGCAATTCTGTTTTCACATTTTAACTCTCACAGTAAATTATGCTTTCACCTACAGCCCAAACTGATAAATTGATTTACCCCAGATTTTGCATGAAAGTAGCACTTTACTCGGAAATAATGTTTTTTTGTTGGTTTGGTGTTAATATACTCAATAGTTTTTGAGATACAAGTGCTTTAAAAAGTTGCCAAGTGGGCTTACACTAGCAAACAGTAGTCCGCTGCCAGCGTGCAAGAGCAAGAAAAATGCTCCTGCCCGCTGGGAGCAGACATTTCATCTGGGGCAGAGATACAGATGAAAAAATTCCTCCTGCATTACTTGATGTTCCCTGCATGCATAAACAATTTTGCCTCACGCTGGAGGTGGGGAGAACGGCCCCCAACGAAGAGGCAGTGGGTGCCCTGGGTGGGAGCCAGGGCACCCACCATTGACTGGCCAGACCAAGGGGATGAGGTCCCTGTGGCCAAAATCAGCCAGGGGAGGGGTGGCTGTGTTCCCCCTCCCCCTTTAATGACTGATCGGGCCCTGGGAGATGAGGTCCCTGGGACCGAAATTGACCCGGGGAGGGGGGCACAGCGGCCTTGCCTGCCATACTAATAGTTGCCTAGGCCCTGGGGGAGGAGTCCCTGGAACCAAATTGGCCTGGGGAGGTGGGCCACATGACCCCCTCCCCCTTATTTATGATGGCAGCGTGCCTGGAGAGGGGGTCCCGCGGCTGAAATCAGGGAGGGGGATGCATGTTTCATCCCCAATCACTATATGGATGTGCCCTGGTGGATGTGGTCGCAGCCAACACCGCACCCCCATGGGCACGGGGTTGGGTCCCTGTGGCC
The DNA here is from genome assembly GCF_964261635.1 of Lissotriton helveticus. Taxonomy (NCBI): domain Eukaryota; kingdom Metazoa; phylum Chordata; class Amphibia; order Caudata; family Salamandridae; genus Lissotriton; species Lissotriton helveticus. The sequence goes on along the minus strand of NC_136065.1, from coordinate 360,548,340 downwards.
AAACCCTTTGCTGAGCATGGCCAAGGCTCATGTCGGGCGCAGGGTTGGTCGCAGGGGCTGGCCTTTGGCCAGCCTTCGGAGCCAATCCACCCACATGCAGGCAACCCGGGAGAGGGGTTGTTCCCGCTGGCTGGGAGCAAATGTGTTTCTCTACCGGCGGGCAGGAAAACCACTGTGCCCCTTGGGTTGACTCTCTGAGACACAATGTAAGAGCCAGCCTTGGGGGATGGGGTCCCCGGGCCAATTACTGGCTCATGGCAGGTGGAGGAGGCATGCACACCCTCTCCTATTAACTAATCACCATGAAACTTCGCATCATCAGCCAATGTAGAAAATGGAATAGGTTTGAATGGAATAGGTCTGCAAAGTTCTGTGAAGATTCCTCAAACTGTGGCAAGGATTTATCTATCTAGGGTTCACGGGCCCAAAAAGGAAAAGCGGGTGCCTGGCCCAGGGCCTGCCTACTCTGGTGCCACTCTACTCTGGTCTGCACCATTCTACTCTATGACACTCCAAGCCACTTCAAAACACATTATGTCATGACACTACTCTGCAGCACTCTATTGCTACTGCGCCTACACCACTGCAAGCTACTATAATCTGCACCACTCTAAGCTATTTCATTGCACTCAACGCCCCTCTACTGTACTTTGCACCACTCTCCTCTAGGCCAGAGGACTCTACTCCACTGATCTGTACACCACTCTACACCACTGCACTATATCGTACTATGCACCACTCTGCTTCATATCACTCTATCCGAGTGCACAATATGCCACTCTACTGTACGCTACTGCACTCTACTCTACACGGCTGCACTCTACGTTACTCTATTCTATCCAACTTCAAGCCAAACTACTCGCATCCCATCTACGCCACTCTACTGCACTCTACCCCAGTGCACTATGCCATTCTACTATGCACCACTCTACACCACTGCATTATATGCCACTCTACTCCACAGCACTGCACTCCACTCTGTACCACTTTAGTGTACACCACTGCACTCTAGGCCAGTCCACTCTGGGTCACTGCACTCTACTCTGCACCACTCTGTCACTGTACTCTAATCTTGTCTGAACTGCTCTACGCCACTCAACACAGTGCTGCTCTACTGTACACCACTCTACTCTATGCCATTCTATTCTACACTACTGCACTTTATGCTCTCCACTGCAGTCTACCCCACTCTATTCCACTTTGTCCCACTCTATGCCACTGCGCTCTGTAACTGCCCAGTACACCGCTTTACCCCACTTCACTCTAGTCCACTCTACTGGATCACACTCTATCTCAGTGCACTATATGCCACCCTAATCTGCACCACTCAACGCCACTGCAGACTATGCCATTACACCCTGCTTTACGCCACTGCTCGCTATTCTGCACTATTCTACTCTGTGCTACTGTACTCTACGCCACTATATTCTACCCCACTTCACTCTACGCCGCTCTACTCCACACGGCACTCTATATACCACTCTACTATTCTACACTCTAAACTACTCCACTCTTCACCACTGTCCTCTACTCTGCACCACTCCAAGTCACTGCAGTCTACTGTGCACCACTCTTCAACACAGCACTCTTTATCACTCTACTCTATGCCATTCAAAGCCACCCTATTCCACTGTACACTAGTGTACTCAACGGTACTTTACTCCACACCACCGTTTGCCATGCCACCCCATTACAAATTCGAGAAAAATAAGAGAACATACAAAGTCAATGAAAAAATACTTATATTGAAGCAGACTATGTGAACTATAACACCCCACTTCACCATGCACAGCTTATATCTTTTCATAATAAATAACTTATACCACATTAAATTTTAGCATCCATAGCAATACGCATGACATATCAAATGACATCATTTCAAAGAACACTGTGCATCGTACAGGGGCAAGGTATAGTAATATTTTATTAGAATTCCTAACTAGAACGCCACTTTAACCTGTGCTTTCAGTAATTTGTTCTTTTTAATGTAATATCAGATGTCCATCACTGTGTTTGCAGCTTGGGGCTGTGGCCAGGCCATGCTACCACCCACTGCAGGCACCCTAAAGCCTGCAATACACAGCCTTCAGCCGTGAGGCTGGATTGGCCCGGCCTGGCCGTGTAACCCCCACCCTCCCCAATGGGTACATACTGATAACTATGTGATTTAACACTTTAAAGGGTGTCATTATAAATAAGGCAGACCAACTCACTTTCTCAAAGAGTCAGAAAAAAAAATTTGACGGCCACTTCCGCTCTTGCTTGCTTGTTGTGGTGATGCAATCATACATGCCCTGTGGGATCTACCGTCCCTTCACACATGTAGCCCGTGGCTCTCCTCAACTAAATGACTGCCACAGGCAAGGCTAGGAAGCTTTGGTCTCCTTTAGCAGAACTCCGTGTCAACTACTCTGCCACTGCCCTTTGACATGTCTGTCCCTTCTAGCCCTTGTCTCCTCTTGTCTTGTTCACTCTGTAGCCTGAGTTTACCTGTGGCCCATCTCCTACCTCTTCTGTCCCCTGCCACCTCTGGACCTCCTGTTCCGCTGTTCCTTGTCATCTTTGGCTCCTCCTGCCTCCCCATAATCCTGTCTCACCTCTGGCCCCCCTTACAATGTAGAATTGGGTCTCTTCTGGCCATACTCCCTCCTGCTGCCTAATGTCTCCTCTGGTACCAGTCCCCCTCGTCCACTGATTTTGCCCCAATCTCCTCTTATCACTAAACCCCTCTCGTCCCCCTTGTCTAAAAAGCTCCCTGTTTCTACTGGCCCCCTCCCTTCATGGCTCAATTTCTCTCTGCCACCTACTGCTTCTTAGCACTCTTTCATATCTGGCACTCATCCACCTGTAGTCCCATCTTGACACAGGCTCCTCTCTCCTCTGTTGTCCTATTAGTCTTTTGCCTCTTCATGGCCTCACCTCTGGCCCCTTTAGCCAGTGTCTCCTCTGGACCCCCAGTTCTCCATTTGCCCATGTCTCCGCAGGCCCTCTGACCACGTCACCCATAACTCTGTCTCTCTGCAGGAAAGCAGAATGTCTGGGGCCAGACAGCAAAGTTTTCGAACTGAAAATCTGCAGAGTTTTCAAATCTCTACTCTAGAACATTCAATGACATGAGGTGAGACAAAGGACCAATAAGCACCGCGAGTAAGGCAAACCATGAGTTTGCTGGATTTTATACTTCGCACCGGAATTAATTTCTGTTTCTGGACTTTTATACACAAAATCAAACAAGGTATGCTGAAAACCGAAAAACAGAGAAATATACATTGATTTTTGCCAAGTTCCCTAAATCTCACAACATGTTTCGGTACCTTTTCTTCTTAGTTATGATCAGGACATCATTGAACAGGAAGAGGTAGCAGCTCGGCCTTCCAAAACCTTTGCGGAAAATTCCTGCCTCCTCAATCAGCGTGAGCTCCCCTCGCTTCTGAAGCCAACGAGATGCTGATATCAGCGGGAAAGGCTGGAGGAAAGAAAATGTGACACTGATGCGATGTGTCTGATAAATTCATCCCTATCTCTGAATGTCAATTACACCTTATCAAGGACCCCCAAGTTCGGAGAAACAAGTCAGACTGCTGAACATGTCTGACACACTTTTGTCTATTGCTTGACAAAGGCAGGGTTAAAGAGACCAGGCTTTGAAATAAGGACATTTGCATGAAGTTTTTGAAATCACTGAAGATAAATGTGGAGTTCATCACTCCCTTACCCACCACTCAAAAACGAAATACATGGCCAACACTTAGCATAAGCAGGAAAGTCATGAACATGTACCAAATAAGAAAGGTAATCATTAAATGTAGTGTGCACAGTTCAGACCCAGCTATATGCAAATCATTCTTGACCCTGTGCCTCATGGGAACAGTCCCGCCTAAAATGCCAAGCCAGGTCTTCCCTGAACCGGAAACATGCATCCTGGTCGGTACTGGGGCAAATGTATGACATTGTTCTGCATTCTGTCCATCAATTGTTATTTTTGCATTTGTCACCCTGAGTGGGACGGGTATGCCCAGACGTGGGTCCCGTGCCCTCCATGTCACTGGAGTCAAGCTATCCGGGCTGAAAGCCCAAAACCATTCCTAGGAAGCTTGTTTCCAGTCCAGGGAGGACCTGTCTGGCAGTTCAGGCTGGACTGTTCCCACTGAGCGCAGGGTCAAGACTGATTTGCATATGGCTGAGTCCAAACTGGAATGGCATGGTGAGGAAAAGAACAATGGATTTAGGCCCAGATCTCTGTACTGTGGGGGAATATATGACATTGTTCTGCATTCTGTCCATCAATTGTTCTTTTTACAGACTAAATAAGGCATACCATGTAACAACAGAAGTAAAAGGGCCAGTCCTCATGAGAGGTTATAAATGAAGACAAGGCGGTACTAAGCCTATTAACAAATCAGAAGCCAGCATTTACAAAGGGCAATGACATAAGCCAATGAAAAATATGGGCGGAGCTTCAAATCCATACTCTAATAACGCATGCCTCGCCGAGCAGCACATGTGCCGTCCAGGCTCTATCTAAACATTTTGGATTATACCTCACTGGAAATGCCTAGTTAGCCCCCCTCACCAACTATGATTTATAGAGTAAACTATTAAAGAGGTGGCAGTGAAAAAACTGCTGTCACACATCCACATAAAGAAATATATTTTCCAAACAGCAAGGCCAAAGGGAACAGGTGGTGCTATATCATTCGGTGCATCACCACTAGAGGTGGAAGTACAAGATGGTCGAAAGCTTCCAAGAGCGACAGTTGAAATGACAGAACCACACACCTATATTCATATGCACAAACCTGCCGCTATAAGCCAGTTATTAGTGCATACAACAATAAATTCATCTCCATACAGATTTTTTTTTTAAATGGACAACAGAGCACCATGTCAAAGTCTAAATACATCAATGTGCAAAGGTGATATCATGTGAAAAGATTTACAGTTCATGCAACAGATAGCTTCAAAACAGCGTCCAGCCAATATGTGCTTAAACCCCTTAGTGACTCCTGTAAGGCAGTAGAACGTCTGTGCGTCAGTTGCACTTGAAGAACTATCCAGCCAACATGTGTTTTGCCCCATTAGTGACTTATGCAAGGTAGTAGAAAATCTGTGCGTCAGTTGGACTTGAAGAACTGTGCAAGTGAATGGTGGAGATGGGCACTCCACAGTAGAAGGTGAGATGGTTGTTGTAGTCAAAAGGTGATATGAGTGATTTATTATTATTATTATTATTATTATTATTATTATTATTATTATTATAAGGGGATTTATATCGCGCACTGCTACTCAAGAGTGTCCTGGCGCGGAGGGGAACAATGACAGAGAAGGGAAACAGAACTAAATCGACTGTTTAAACAGGTGAGTTTTAGGAGTTTTTTGAAGATAGTGAGTTCCTTCGTATGCCGAAGGTCATCTGGCAGAGCATTCCACAGGGTGGTTGCCTTTACCACAAAGGACTGCCCCCGATCCTCGCTCGTCGAAATCTGGGGACCACCAGCCGTCTTTGAAGGGCGGAGCGAAGAGGACGGCTAGGAAGGTAAAAGGCAATCCTTGAACTAATGTAGGCAGGGCATGGACCATGGAGTGCCTTATGCGTCATGGTCAGAACTTTAAAGCGCACTCTGTGGGCAACTGGGAGCCAGCGCAAATTGCTAAGCTGCTGGCGTACGCTCAGTCTCCTCGGGATGTTAAACAGGAGCATGACAGCTGCATTTTGAATAACCTGCAGCTTTCCCAGGAGATACCCCGGGATGCCGATGTAAAGGGCATTGGCGTAGTGCAGACGCGATAAGATGAGCGCCCTGGCCACCGTTTCCCTGGCGGGGCGGGGGAGCAGGGGAAAAAAACCTCCTCAAGGTTTTAAGCGTGCCAAAACAAACCCCTGAGAGTCTCTTGATCTGCTCATGGAAGCCTAAGTCACCCCCAAACCAAATTCATACAATTAGAAGATGTAGAAGGTCCTGACGTGTGATAAAGATTTTGATAATACTTAGCTATTGTCACAATGCAGTCTAGGAAGAAATGTAGTGCCTTGTAGTTTCCGGAAGTCTCAAAGGTAGTATAGTTTAATGAATTATTAGTGGTCAAAGTCCTGCAGAACTCTTCTTATACTATCATTGTGATTTATACACCACCTAACAGTTATTCTTTGAATCAGTCATATTGCATCTTGTGGAATCCTTAATATCCAAACTGGTAAAACTGTGATTGTAAAAGGCTTTCAGTGATGGTTCAAGGGATACCATTATGGAATTGCACTTAAAATGTGGGAAGGTTGTATGAACTTCAATTAAGTCAGTTGGCTTTATCCTCATAACATGTCAATAGTCAGAACATGAACTGGCTGCTCGCTTAGAACATCACCCATAAAATGTCCTCCTACTGTAGCAAGATTGGTCTGATCAAGTGCCAGACTACTTTAAGATACCAAGAGAGGCCACTAAGAGGGATAACCAGAGCAGCCAAAGCAAGTATTACCAAACTTTTATCAAAAGACTGGCAAGGTCTTATATTGTTCAAGTCTGGGAAAAGATCCAAATTCCATCTACTTTGGGTGAAACTGCAAAGGTTTATCATCCTTTGCTCTGAACAGCATCAGGTGAAATAGCTCCTTGGCAAGTTGTGGTCCTGAAATGTACAAAACTTTTAAGTGAATGCCATTCTCCAGTACAAAGGGCCAATAAATGCAACTTGCACACAAGGCAACAATTGAATACCAGAGCATATTTCTGCAATGCAGACCGCACGCCTAGGAGGGTACTAAATGCCTCACAACTAAAGAAAAACCTGAAAAATCAAGATACAGGGGCAAAACAACAAATGCACAATCAGAATATGGGCTCATGAGATTGCAATATGACCAGCGTGAGAAAATTCCAGTTTTATGTAATAAATTGAGAAAACAGAGCGATTTCAGACTCTACCTAGATAGATTATTGCATGGTAGAGCCCCAGTTTTAAAAATGTAAGACAAATCTAGCTTGTATGCACAGAGGAACATCCAATAGGTAATTTAGGACACATTCCTACCTTGATCTTGCCAAATTCCAGCTGCGTCTGCAAGGTGTACATCTGTTCCGTCCTCTCCATTCTGCGTGCCCCCTCGTTGCATTTCCTAACCAGCTATTACAACAGAAAACCAACCAATAAGAACTCCTTTGTGCAGACTTTGCCACGAAGAACATATTTTATAGAAATTTCTATGTTTTTGATCCTTCCCTTATCAGTAAAAAATGAATCTAGTGCAACAGAAAGAACAATCATAAGGTAACGTTTTTAAATGTAGTGCATGCAACCGCAGTTTTATTGTTTAGCTCTGCCGTTAACGAAAGGTGTTTTCATGAAACAACAACGTGCATTTAGTTGACCACAGAAAGGTGAAAAATCATCCTAACAAAAATTCCAACTTATAACCCACATATTACTCCCATGTGAGATACATGGACTTGTACTCCAACTACACATTACATTATTGAAGAGTTCCATGAACACATGGGCAGAAAACCGAATGCCCAATGCATCTATAAGGGCATGAAACTCAGAGGTGACATGCAGCATTCTTTAAAGTGTAGAGTTGTGCATATGCTATTCGATATATAGTAAGTGGCGTACCTCTCCCCTCCCCCTGCCTATGGGCTTTGTTTTGCATCTGTGTCAGGGAACAGAGGAAAGACATGGGGTTTTTTTAAGTGTGGGAAGGGTGTAGCTAATTGACCTGGGCCTGGTCGATATACAACTCCTTTTTTCTCTGATTGGCTGTTAAAGGAATGATGGCCTCTATTTCACTCATAGGCCTTGGGACGCCGCCTAGCCACCGCCTGAATGTACAGAGACAAGCTGTGGGACAAAATGGGGGTGGGATGGTGTACGTGGAATCTTCTCTTTTTTAATAGATTGCTTCGACTTTTGCACATAGGCCTAATATGGAGGAGGCAGAGACATGGGCAAGTGCGGAGAGCTACTCCTCATGTGTAATACGTTTTCTCAAGTGAGTAGTGAGATCATTCTCTCATTACAGGTGTGCCATGACTGTGCCTCTATTAAGAACAAAATGATCGGCAGTCCATGGAAAAAAGACATAACCCAAAAATAGTAGAGGACCTTTAGCACAACTTGATAGCATGAAATAATAAAAGAGGAGAGCTGGTGGCAAGAGGTACACGCTCATCGCAGGTATGGAAAGGAGCAGGGTCTTACCTTGCTGATTGCTTTTAAGCTTCTGGCAGTGGCTTCATACTCCGGAGAGCAAGGATCGGTTTTCTGACAAATTGTCTAGAAATAATTAATTAATAATTAATAAACAAACACGAATTTCTTGTACACTTAAATGCCTTGTTGGTAATCACAAAACGCAAATCTTTTCTGCAACCCTGTTTTCCTTAACTCCGGTCTGCAGCCTGCATACATGCATCATCTATCATCGCTCATATGGCTCTATTAAAATGCTGCACCCGACCCGTCCATCAAATGTACGTCACTGTGGAAACAGGAATGGGCTCAGCACAGATCAAGTCTACTAGAGTGAGTCCAAAGACTTAGCAAACCTGCTCAATGTTCTAGGTGGTGAGTGAATACTTCTTTGCACAACAATGTGGCACTTTTAAAATCGCATGGAGAGAAAAGTTCATCTCTTTCTAGCTGCCTTGTTTTTTTGATACTGCATTGGCTCGTGTCAGGTACAAGCTATACAGGATGCCTACATGCAGGAAATCAGAAAGACTCATTTAATAATACACCTTTTTGTGGTTGAAGATAACTTTACAATATTGTAATGAAATCTTTAACTTTTACTTCAGTCAGTCAGAAAACTTTATTTCGGTTTGTTCAAACCATAAAAGTACATGTACAATAATAACACAGTTAAAAATATATTTGTTATAGAAACACATCTGATAAAGTGCAGAAAAGTGCAAGAGTATACTATCTTCGTTACATAAAAAAGAGGATTAGAAAAATTCATTACAAGAGTCCACTACTGATCCAGACAATTTCTCAGTTTAACACTTAATTTTAAAAATTCAGTAATTTGGAGAATACTATCACTGTGCAAAAGTTGTAAATAAATTAACGCCGGTCTGATCTGAATAAAATTACGTTTTTTAAAAAGAGTCACCAGATAGCGCTTGCGGGGATATTCATAAAACCTACATAAAAAAATAAAATGCAGCATATCCTGCGGAGACTTCCCGTCGCAGCCGCAAGGTACTGCAGTCTTATTAAAATTAACAGTTTTTGGCCTAGCCAGCAGATGATGGAAAAGATTCAACCTGAACCTTGTTAGCAGGAACTTTTCATGAGAGGTCAGGGAGCCCAATAAATATGGCTCAGTGGTTAAACAAGTTTTCAACATGACAAATTTTCTCACACTTTGTTTCTGGAGCTCCACTCCTTCCCTCAAGAACTTCCTATCCAAAAGGAAGGCCCGTTTGATTACCTCCAGATCCCCCTTGACAATCCGGCTTGGATGTTCAAACAAATCAGGACGCCGCAGCCTGGCAAAGCTGGATTTCAAGTATTTTATCCATGGGATACCCAATGCCTTGTCCTGGGACAAACAGTCCCTCACAATCAAGTGTGTCAAAGGAATATCCGGATTCAGCCACAGTTTTATCCAGCAGGTCAGCGGGCGTAAGGAGAAAGTGTCACATAAATATTGCATCCCCAATTCTTCATGTACTGCAAGATTGGACGTGCCTGCGGGGACACACAGGAGACGCTTCATAAAAAATGTTTCAGCAATCTGCAGTTGTTCGCCACCGACATGCCCCCATATTTCGCTACCGTATGTAACCGTTGCCACAGATTTAGAGTTGTAAAGTTTCAGCATGGCACCGGTAGGTTTTTTCCCCAGTTTCGAGGCAAAGTTAAAAATGGAGGCATTCACCCTGACCAGTTTTCCTTTCTTTTTAGCAAGATGCGGACCCCAGTTTAGTTTAGTATCAAAAAGAACCCCAAGATAGGAGAACGTTTTTGATATCGGGATTGCTGCTTCATCAATTTTAAATAAGAAGTTCCTACTCGTTGTTGCCCAACTTGCATGACAAATGATTTCGAGTTGTTAATCATAAGGTCTCTATCTGTCATGAAAATTTTAAAAGCATTTAATAAAGTTTGAAGGCCCCTTTCAGTTCTGGATATTAAAACTGCATCATCTGCATATAAAAGTACTGGAATTCCCCGCCTGCCGACTCTAGGGCAGTCAGCCGGAACCTTCTGCAAGACACTATTAAGATCATTGATATAAAAGTTAAAAAGAAAGGGGGCCAAAATGCATCCTTGGCGAACACCCTTTCTAATATCAAAATTGTTTGTTACGCTCAGGTCTTGGGAGTATCTAACATTAGCTCTGGTACTGCTGTGAAGGTCTATAAGAAAATCAACAATACCACTGTCGGAGGAGCTTCGCGAGCGTCCAAGATGGTCGCGTGAGCACAGAGCTCCCAGGACCCTCGCCGCAATTATCCTGATATATATCCTGATTTCGGAGATGGGCTCTTAAAGACGGATTTTGGCTGATCTCAATACTCTTTCAAAAATCTAATTTGGACGTCGGGCCGCTTTTACACCGATTTGAACTTTTGCGGCCTGCCCGGGGAGTTGCCGGGGGCTCAGTTAGCCAGCAGGCAGTGGAGTAGTTGAACAACAACGGCTAATGGGGTTCTTCCTCTGACGGCCTCGTTTTAACTTTCAGTTTCGTTTTCCTATTCCGGGCCTTATCTGATCGGAAGACGGCTCGGATTTTCCCCTGAGCCGACTTGGCTTTGCCTCTTCGCCGTGCATCACTGTCTGTGAGCATTTCACATCCAGCTCTCCCGGCATCTATGTTATTTTGGGTCACTTTCATTGACTTTTGGCATCACTATCAACGGCCATTTTCACCAGGTCTCGTGGGCCCCTCTGGGGCACCTTTTCCAATATGGCCACCAGACTCGATAACGAGAAGCGCAAGACTAAGACGCCTATCCGAGGGGGACAGACTCAAACCAACGTCATGGATCGCTACACCCTTCCTAAGGGATCCCCCGGCGGTACTGGCCGTGCTCCTGAAGACCCTAAGGCTGACCCTGCCGCTTCTCCTGAACTATCCCTACAGGATGTTATGGGCGCCATTGCCAGTATGCAGGTTTCTATGGGGCAACAATACGAGGCTCTCGCTTCGAAGATCGACACGGTGGCCGTTGAAGTTACTTTGATCAGAGCGGACCTGGCGAAAACAAATGAGAAAGTCAAGTCGTTGGATATAAAGACCTCCAGCCTGACTGCCGACGTCTCTGAAATGCAGACCGAAGTCGGCAATTTGCGCTCCTCAAACGACCTGATGGCTCGCCGCCTTGAGGATTTTGAGAATAGGGCCCGGCGTAATAACGTACGCATCATTGGGGTCCCAGAGGGCCCCGAACACTCTGCTACCGACCTCCTGGTGGAGGATCTTGTTCTGAATCATCTCGCCCCCACCAGGCTCAGCAAAGTCCTTGCTGTGGAACATGCCCATCGAGTTCCGGGTGGGAAGGCAAAACCGGGTGCCCCCCCCGAGACCTATCATTGCAAAACTTTTTCACTTCTGTGACAGAGATGCCATCCTGCAGGCCTCTCGGGTGGGCGGCCCAGTAAAGTTCGAGAATGCATCTGTCCATTTCTACCTGGACTTTTCCCAGTTGGTTCAAAGGCAGAGAATGGTTTTCAGGGAGTGAAACGCCGGCTACGAGACTTGGGCCTTAAGTACCCCATGCTGTTTCCAACTAGAGTGCGGATCGAGTACGGAGATCGGACATTTTTCTTCGACCGTCCAGAAAATGTCAGTGACTGGGTTGACTCTTTGCCTAAGAGGGATGATCAAACTGAGCACCCTGGCGGAGCCGAGGGTGGTTTGCCGGAGCAGGAGTGATACTGTGGTTCCCGATGTCTGAACACTTCCTTTGTTTTTGCAGCTGAGTCCGAATACTTTAGTTTTCTTATGTCTTATCCTGGATTGGCCTGAGGGTGGCGGGGGTGAAATGGGACTCTTTCCTCCTCCTGGGTTTCTTTGTGTAGATTAGTTTAATGTCTGGGCGACAGGCACACTGCAAGTTGGGGTGGCTTTTGAGTCATATGCAGGGGTGCAGGGTGGGGGGAGTTGTAACGGGTTCAAGTTGGGGGGTGGAGGGGGCTGTTTATGTGTTTGTTTCTTCTTACAAGGCATCGTATTGTTTTCTTTCTCGCTCCGATCATTGTGTTCCGTGTGGGGTGTGCTCTACATTATTTCTGGACATGGGGGGTAGTGAGTTGAGACTACTGTCTTGGAATGTCAACGGGTTGGGTGATAGGATAAAACGAGAGGGTTGTTTTACAGTTTTTGAAATGTCATTCTCCTGATTTTGTTCTTCTGCAAGAAACGCCTTTAATTGGCAATGCATGTCAAGCCATGAATAGGCGTGGATATCGTCTGGTTGCTCACTCTGGATTTACATCTGGCTCCAGGGGGGTGGGTATTTTGGTTCGGTCTTCCCTCCCATTTGAAATCGATGATGTACTACTTGATGACAGAGGGCGCTACGCCGCGCTCACTGGTAGATGGGAAGGGAAGACGCTCTCCATACTCACAATCTATGTCCCCCCGGGCCTGCAGACTTCCACCTTTGCTGATATTGGACGGGTCATTTTAGGGCTTCCTGAAGGTCTTTTGATCCTGGGTGGAGACTTTAATTCGGTTGTTTCTGGCACTTCGGATCGCTACCCTCCTAGGGACTTAGCTAGATCTCAGTTGTGGTTGAGTGGGCTATTGGAAACCTTTGGGCTGATAGATAGTCCGTCCTAGGGACTTAGCTAGATCTCAGTTGTGGTTGAGTGGGCTATTGGAAACCTTTGGGCTGATAGATAGTCCGTTCTAGGGACTTAGCTAGATCTCAGTTGTGGTTGAGTGGGCGATTGGAAACCTTTGGGCTGATAGATAACAGGTTCCTCGCAGGAGCTGGAACAAGATCACCGCCGAGCAGCTCACCACCTCCCTCAGCCAGAACCCACCCGTCAGCACAACGGACCCCAACGAAGCAGCCCGCAACTTCACACAATGGCTGACCACCTGCGCCGATTACCTCGCGCCACTTAAGAACCCGCCCAGCAGACCCAATAGCAAGAAAGCCTCCTGGTTCACCGACGAACTCAAGAATTCCAAGAAGAACTGCTGCACCCTCGAGAAAGCCTGGCTCCGCGACCAGACCACAGACAATAGGACCGCCCTCAAAGACACCACCCGCAAGCACCACCAACTCATCCGCACCACCAAGAAGAAATCACTGAAGGAACGACTGGACAACAATGCCCACGACAGCAAGGAACTCTTCAACATCGTCAAGGAGTTCTCCAATCCCAGCACCAGCAACAACGACATCACTCCTTCACAAGATCTCTGCGACTCTCTCGCCTCGTACTTCCACCGCAAGATCGCCGACATCCACAACAGCTTCGGTGCACCTTCCACGCACCCTATCGTCGAACCAACGCCCCCCACCGCCACCCTCCGCACCTGGACCACGGTGACCACCGAAGAAACAGCCCGCACGATGAACACCATTCACTCCGGATCCCCAACCGACCCCTGCCCCCACCACGTCTTCAACAAGGCCGACTCCATCATCGCACCCCAACTCCATTGTTAAACCTGAGTCGGGTCGGGGACAATCGGTATTTGCCCGGCGGTATTGCCTCTGTGACCCTCTAGTTATTTAATCAATGAAGAGGCAGGCGCTGGAGACTGGAAGGCAGGAAACAAGGTTTTTATTCTCTCCGGAGGAGAACACAACAAAACGGGCAGAAGGTATCGTTCTGAGGTGCTCTAGCTACATTTCTGAGGCCTGGCCTCTTATACACTGTTTTATGACTTTATTGCAGATTACATACTCATGTTAAAGCTTTGATGTATGGAAAGACATTCCCGGAACTCCCCTTTGGGCCCGTTCCCACACACATTTACAGTTGAAGTCCCCACCCTAGTCACAACAGGGGATGAGTATCGCGCAGCTGGATATTCCGCCGATTCACGGAATGTGGGGGGTTTGATCGGATCTCATGGAGTGGGGGCTTTGATCAACCCGGGGATCCTTTGATGGGGGAAGCTTTCTATTGTACGGGGAGGGGCAAGGAATAGTATCGGCTGAGCTGGGTGTCGGCCTGGGAACGGGGAAGACAAACGGGCACACGGGGAAAAAGGGGGTTTGCATCTAAGGGCCGGGGATCATGAAAGGGAAGAAGGGAGGTGTCGCGCTGGGAACAGGATGAGGGCCTGGGGCAGAGCAGCGCCGAAGAGGGGTTTATGATTCAAGGCAGGTGCAAGCAGGGGGGCGGTCAGCGTGCAGGCTCAGTGAGGGCGAAGGGCTATGTCAGGGGCCAGCGGCATGCAAAAGGGTTCGTTCTGACCAGGGCATCTTAAAATGGCGGGTGCGCACGACAAAAGTGTGGCATCAGGGGAAGAGGCAAGATGGCGCAGATAATGTTCACCAAACCGTACTAATTTTCAACAGTCCTCCCTTTAACATATTCAAGACATCTTGCTGGTTCATTTTCTACTCGGTTCTATTGTGGTGGGCATGAGAAAGAAAACGGTAGGAACCCCAGATGAAAGAGTTGTAAACAATACATTTTGAGATTTCTAGTTTTTAGGAGGTGGACCTATTTGATAAACTTTGATAAACTTGTTCAGCAGGAAAGTCATAGAAATGCAATACAAAAACGATTCTGTAGCGAGAGCAGCAAGTACATTTCATAACGTGGACCGGTAGGTTATTACATATGTCAGATTCGGATTGGAGCATGATCAATACAATGGTGGCTGGGAGAGAAATGAGGCGCAGCAGAAACGGTGATTGAGGACGTCAAAATGTTCGTAGTTAACGAGTTCTCAGTATTCTTTGTTGTCTTTCGTTGGCGCTGTGGAGCACCGGCGATGGAGCTACGGGTCCAGCTCTATTCTAAGTCTCGCGTTGCAGGGCACGACCTTTCCCTCGTATTCCTGGTCGGAAAGGTCCTTTTCGCCCTGTGTCCTTTGAGGTGATTGTCAGAAAGTTCAGATGGAAGAAGAGCGTACAAAACAGTCCATAGGGTAGGTCGGAGAAAAAGGGGGATGGAGCAAGGCCAAATTAGGAACAAACTAGGGGAACGAGAGACTTCAGATGGGCGGGCTCATGACCGAGTCTAGAGAGCGGGGACCTTTCGGCACACATTCGAACATAGAGCGGGGGCATCAGGTTAGCCCTTTCTTCTCACTTTGCTGGAGGTAGTGCCTCGTCCTGTAGCTCTGTTCTGTCGCGGTCTCGCCTTGGCCCATGTCGCAGGTGTTCCATAGTCTGCAGTCAGGCCTCGTGCTCCCACATCCGGTCCTTCTCTCTCCTGACAGCCGTACCCTTAAACGAGTTTGAAAAGACAGTCTTTAGAGAATTTGCAGAGGAAGGTAATCACAAAAGTCTATTTCTCTCCCAGCTTCAGACAGAAATGAAAAACGTCCGTTATTTTCGGGTTCACAACTAACATATAAATGACCGATGACAGGCCTGTTGGATGTACTATGACTTTCCTTCATAATTAGTTATTACAGTTTCGACAGTTTATCTGATGGAGACCCACCTTCGTAAGACGGGCTTGACAAAGATATGCCGTTCTCTAGGGCTTTATATTCCCCAAGGGTACTGTGTGCTATCGATATGGTACTAAACAGGTATTTTGCTGAGGGACGAACATAGGCTAAACATTTCTTTTTATCAATGCGTCCTGCCTTTTTTAACTAAACATTTTTCACATTCGGCAGGGCTCATTTCAACGATTTCTTCACTTTGGTCTAGTGTTTTAACCTTGTAAAACATCATTCTGGTTCCTACGTAGCTTCCTACGGCCTGATTACTTAATCAGAAAAGACAGGGGTTTTATGGGAAACAACTAGGGACATAGAAAACTTATGGTAAGGGCGTAAATCGATCCATCTCTCACAACCGGGAATGAGGGGTAGTTTCATAACTCCAGTTGGGAGCGGCTGATACAGGGGATGTAACAGGGGTGATCATTTTTCCTGTTTGGGTATTGCGACAATTCGGGGCGGGGAGGGTCGCGTATTCTGAGGTCCTTTTTTATACCATAGGAGCCGTTGACATGTAGTTCCCTTATTACGGGTCAGATTAGGGAACCTCTGTCGTCTTACCTGTCCTTTCCCTTACGGCCCAACCTCGGTTCATTGACTTCTAGCGGAAAAGGAGAGGTAATGACACGGTCTCAGGGTGATTGTATTAAAGACAAGTTTTTGTGCAAATACTGACGGTATTTGAAGCCAATTAGGTGGTGTGCTAGGGGTGGCAGTCTGCCAATTTCGGGGCTAATCGCTCGGAAGAGTGGGAGTGCAAAAATAGAGGGAGAGAGAGAGAGAGAGAGAGAGAGAGAGAGAGAGAGAGAGAGAGAGAGAGAGAGAGAGAGAGAGAGAGAGAGAGAGAGAGAGAGAGAGAGAGAGAGAGAGAGAGAGAGAGAGAGTGCAACGGCAGGCTAAATAGTACACGTGCAACAGAGAGGGTGGCAGTGTATTCAAGAAAGGCTATTTAGTGCATTACACAGTAAAGGACATTCACGGGTCTGCGTTAGAATCTTGTAATCATGTAGTTTGAGCATTAGTCAGGGTAGAGGGGACGTGCTTTGAGAGAAAGGAAAGAAGAAAGGAGGTACCATTTTGTCGCACTTTCTCGCATTCTCGGTCCTTCGACCAGTTGGGTCAACGCCTCAGTCACACACACATTCTCTCATAGCTTCGCATCATACGTGACATGGGTTCATTCGTGTGGTCTAGTTTAAGGGTGATCACTTGTTATCAGGTCATGCTAATTTTACGGGTTTGTTCGATACGTGAGTAGTTAGTAGGCGTGCTTAGGCACCACCTTGCAGCGCTAGTCTGCTTTGTACATTAGACACGGCAAGGCTTCAGGTCTTCGCCACACCTCGGCTGTAATCTCTGATGTAACCTGCAGAGGGAGGAAAAAAGGGGGGGTGGGGGGAGACAGCATTCGCGCATATTCAAATACATGGATTCTTAAATCCTTTACTTACCTCTTACTCGTCTTTCCTCCTCGGGGCAAAGTCCCGGGGGTTTGGTTTCTGGGGTCGGGAGGGGAGAGGGGCAGTGTGCCCTTATAGGTCGTGTGTGGGGAAAACGTAAAAAGGAAACCAGAGGTGCCTAGTGCGAGGTATCTAGTCAAAAGATGTATCTCACTATCGGGATCCTTAAACCTCCTTCAACGCTGTGGCGTTCTAAGGTTCTTCGGTTCTTGGGTCAGCTCCGTTCCCTAATACCTTGGAACGTCGTACTTTATAACATTTACATCATTTCATTTCACCCTTCTTTTACATTCCCTCATTTACACCGTTCGTTTTACCCATCCTTGGAAGTCAAGGTCTTCCTCCACGCGAGAGTTCATGAGTCAGTCGCGTACTTTGAAGGCAGAGTGTCGTGTTGTCGATCCGATCCGTCCTCCAGGGCTGGGCAACCATCTTCTTTCAACCTTAAAGAGAGAGCAGAGTAGGGTGCACAGAAAAGAACTTTCCCACCGATCCCACATTTTTAAAATAAAGCATGCAATACCCGTCCATAGTTTCGAAAAAACTTTATGTTGCAAAATCATTTCAGCACGTGGATTATGAGGGTGCGGTCATATTTGGCCGGACGTGGCAATGGCTAAAGCGCGTACAGTGGGGGGTGTCGTTTGCAGCAATAAAAACATTGGAAAGTTTTATTCATTCATTTGTAAGAAACTAAAACGTCTATTAATTGGCTGGGGGTTCGGGGGCATTTATTTCATAATTTAGGAGCATAATCATAATAGTCGCAATCACATTTCCTATATGCATACCGTATGTGTGCGTCATAAATGGGGTTATACATCAGCTATAAAAATATAATACACCGTACATTTGTAATCAACATTTTTAACGGGATCCTTTCACACTGTTCGTCGAGTGAGCTCTCCTTGTCTTTTCTAGCCAAGTGTACAAAGGATCATATAAAGTCTCAGAACATCAAGTTTGTATTAGTGCGAAGGAACACCACGAGGTGTTCGCAAGTCCCTCTTGATACCGGCGCCATTTTGGGCGGGGCCGGCTCAGTCCGGAAGTAGCATCAGGGGGAAATGTTTCCCATTACTGGCAGTTGGACCAGAGTCCTTTTCGGCAGTTCTAGAATTCATGCTAACAGAAGGAGTGGCAATGTCATGTTTATTTCGTTGGCGATCAAGGCAGCCGTCCCTTACCGGAAGCCTGCAGGGGCCGAAGGCTCCGCCGGGGACCTTTGAACAGTCTTCAAGGCTGTGGAGATGCTGTCGGAGATGGGGGCTCGTGCCCCAGTGGGCAAGTGTCCGAGTCATATTGCTGGTCAAAGTTACTCTAGCGGCCGGGGCCCGCCTTCCAGTGGACCCAGACGCCATTTTGAGGCCCTACAGGGGCCACTCACGTCGAGTTTGCAAGAGTGGAAGAGATCCTTCGGAGTGAAAGGAAGAGGTCTCTGTTTTGTGAAGGCGGGACATTCGGCTGGGGTGCAGCTGTGATGCCCCCACCTGGGGGGGGGCGAGGGAGACTCGTTCGCGCCGTCTCCTTCTCCCGGTGCACTCCATGCTGCTCTTTTTCATCGCCCCGCATGAAGGTCTCTCCACATCCGGTGTTCCCCACGTCTTGTGCTCAGTGCTGTGGGAGTATGGCCACCTGTGGCCCGCATTCGGCGCGGCACGAGTATCGGTGCAGTCATTGCAGGTTCGGTGTTCCGAAAATATGGCCACCATTGCACGTTCGGTGCTGCGCAAATATTGGGGCACCATCGCCTGACTGGGGGTGTTCGGCGTTGGGTCGGGGGCTGGGAGACCTCCTATCGGTGGAGGTGGGAGAGGCTCGTCCGCGTCGCCTCTCCCTCCCAGCCCAACTTGGACAAATTGTTGTGGAGGTACGTGCAGGACATCCCGCCGTCCAGAGCTGCTGCGGCTGTTACGGAAGGGAAAAGGAAGAGGTGCCTCGTTCTTCTCTGGACATGTAGCGGGACTACTTAAGTCTATCCAGGCCCGTTGCGGCTGGCCGAGGAGACATGTGGCGGGACTACCTACAACTGCCCAGGCTGCTGGCTCCTGCCTCTCCTCCGGCTCCCCCATACGTTAAGATTTCCTGACCAAGAGTTGGCAGCCGGGCCCGCCTTATATGGGTTGCCGCCGGTTGGGCGTAGCCGTAACCCTACCCTCCTTTGGAAGGTTCCAGAAGGTGGGGGGGGGGGGGGTGAATGTTCTATTGACTTCCATGTTCTACAGTTTACCGTTCTTGTTTTTCTAGCGTTATTGTGTTTTTCCTTGTTTGTTATGTTAAAATAAAAGTTCAAGTTCATCAATGGTCTACGGATTTTGTTTTACCATTTCTTTCTTTCCTGGTTGCTTTTATGCTAAGTTTCTGCTAACAGAGGTTGAGTAACACGGAAACACGTGTAGAGGGATGACGCAGATTCGTACATTACATACACACAAACTCAGACGGGGGACAGTACAAGTACGACATACAAAGACCCAAGACGAATATAAAACAGTTATTGGTCATAATTTATCTCTTTCCATCTGTGAATTTAAAACGAGGCTGGGTTCCCGTCTTGACGTTGCCCGACCTAGGAGAACTTGAGCATGCCGCTGAAATTGTCCTGGCGAAATCTGTGCCATCGGGCATAATCAAACGTGGTGGTTCTATCTGATCTGTCTATGTAAGTCGGGTTCTTCTTTGTCTCGCGCTTTTTCTCATACTGCCGGTCTGTCGTTCCTGTCGGCCCTTTGCCTTTACTCACGCTCAGTAGAGTCGGGCATTGGGCTTTCCAGTGTCCGACATATCTACAAAAAGCGCATTGGTCTGGCCCTAAGTCTGGTCGTCTTTTGCGTAGTGTCGGGGGATAACTTTTGGGTAGCGGTGTCCCGGGGTTGTCCTGTCGGTATATTTCTCTACTTGGTTTGTCTCGTCTTTTCTCTGTCGTTGCATAGCCTCTCTGCGCCACATACCGAGACTGTCGAGCATAATAGGCGTTGTCTTATTATTTCGAAGGGCTATTTCTAACGTTTCTATTTTATCAAGGTCAAAGGATCCTGCCAGTGGCCACTGTTTGTCTTGACTTTCTTTGGTATACCTGTGCCACAATTTATTATAGGCTATGGTAACTAATCCATAGTTTATGAACATGTCCTTATTAGGGGTGCCTTCTAGTGGAGCTATATGGTCCACCTCTAATACACGGTCCGGGCTGAACCAATTATCAATCAATGGGGAGAAGACAGACATGACGGCTCGTAACGAGGGACTAATAAGTCAGCAGTGCCTATCTTATCACTAGGTGCAAAGACTAGACAGAATATTCCTATTCTACGTTGTTTGCAGGCAGTGAATACCTCATGAACAAAAATAAAAAAAAGAGAGTAACCAAGAACGCGGAACAATCAAGCAATTAATAAATAAATAAATAAGATAGAAAAAGGACAATGGGGAGAGTAAGTAGGGCGCAAAAGTCTGCGTCCTCTACCCTTTCACTAACCGCAAAGAGGAAGCTGTTGTTTCCGGTTTGCAGACAGAGAATCTCCAGAAGACAATCTGTGAACAGTAGTTCGGGGTTAAAGAACCCAGTTAATCAGTGAGGGAGAGGGAAGTCTCCCAAAAACCGTTAAGAAATAATAGAGTCAGTGGGGGAGAAAGATAGGCGCGACGGTTACGTTACCTATCCTTCACCGTTTGCAAAAGAGAAGGAGCCTACTGTTTCTCCGTGTGCAGACAGTGAATCTCCAAATAGGTCAAACAAAGAGTAATACTAGTATTTTATAAATAATCAAGCAATCAAGCAATCAAGCAATCATTTCGCAACTTGTCGTGATTACACGACCTTACCCGGACCGTGTGGACAGTTTCTTGTCTTCCGAATCCAGCGCCCGTTCGTCCTCTTTTTCTCGTATTTCTCACGGCACTCCTAATGGTTCCCAGTCAGGACCGTAGATCACTCGAGAGAGGTCTGTTCGGAACTAGTGAAGTTCGGATGATCGGCTGCCAGACGAGGGTCTATTGGGCAAGAGCTCTCCCGATCGTTGCAGTCGTTCACTCTGTCGTCGGGACCTCTCCCACTGGATCCACGAGTCGCTGATGGGCCCCACGCTTGGGACGCCAATTGTTAAACCTGAGTCGGGTCGGGGACAATCGGTATTTGCCCGGCGGTATTGCCTCTGTGACCCTCTAGTTATTTAATCAATGAAGAGGCAGGCGCTGGAGACTGGAAGGCAGGAAACAAGGTTTTTATTCTCTCCGGAGGAGAACACAACAAAACGGGCAGAAGGTATCGTTCTGAGGTGCTCTAGCTACATTTCTGAGGCCTGGCCTCTTATACACTGTTTTATGACTTTATTGCAGATTACATACTCATGTTAAAGCTTTGATGTATGGAAAGACATTCCCGGAACTCCCCTTTGGGCCCGTTCCCACACACATTTACAGTTGAAGTCCCCACCCTAGTCACAACAGGGGATGAGTATCGCGCAGCTGGATATTCCGCCGATTCACGGAATGTGGGGGGTTTGATCGGATCTCATGGAGTGGGGGCTTTGATCAACCCGGGGATCCTTTGATGGGGGAAGCTTTCTATTGTACGGGGAGGGGCAAGGAATAGTATCGGCTGAGCTGGGTGTCGGCCTGGGAACGGGGAAGACAAACGGGCACACGGGGAAAAAGGGGGTTTGCATCTAAGGGCCGGGGATCATGAAAGGGAAGAAGGGAGGTGTCGCGCTGGGAACAGGATGAGGGCCTGGGGCAGAGCAGCGCCGAAGAGGGGTTTATGATTCAAGGCAGGTGCAAGCAGGGGGGCGGTCAGCGTGCAGGCTCAGTGAGGGCGAAGGGCTATGTCAGGGGCCAGCGGCATGCAAAAGGGTTCGTTCTGACCAGGGCATCTTAAAATGGCGGGTGCGCACGACAAAAGTGTGGCATCAGGGGAAGAGGCAAGATGGCGCAGATAATGTTCACCAAACCGTACAAATTTTCAACACCGGGACGTCGTCAACTCATCCTTCAACACCGCCACCTTCCCAGAGAGCTGGAAGCATGCCGAGCTCAGCGCCCTACTGAAGAAACAAACAGCGGACCCACCGACCTCAAGAACTTCCGCCCCATCTCGCTCCTCCCTTTTCCTGCCAAAGTCATCGAGAAGACCGTCAACAGACAGCTTGCAGCCTTCCTCGAGACGAACGGATCCCTCGACCCCTCACAGTCCGGGTTCCGAGCCAACCACAGCACCGAGACCGCCCTCATCGCAGCCACCGACGACATCCGAGCCCTGCTCGACAACGGGGAAACAGCAGCCCTCATCCTCCTGGACCTCTCTGCAGAGTTTGACACCGTCTGCCACCGCACCCTAGTGCAATGCCTCAGCAACATCGGGATCCAAGAAAAGGCACTGGAGTGGATCATCTCATTCCTCGCCGGAAGAACACAAAGAGTCCGCCTCCCCCCGTTCCGATCCGAGGCCACCGAAGTCATCTGCGGCGTACCCCAAGGATCTTCGCTCAGCCCAACCCTCTTCAACGTCTACATGAGACCTCTTGCAACCATCGTACGCCAACACAACCTCAACATCATCTTCTACGCCGACGACACACAGCTGATCCTCTCTCACCCGAGACCCCGACACCGCCAGAACGAGCCTACACGAAGGGATGAAAGACGTCGCCGAATGGATGAAGAACAGCCGCCTGAAACTGAACTCAGACAAGACGGTAGTCCTCATCCTGGGACCATCGCCCTCCGCCTGGGATGACTCCTGGTGGCCTCCCGCCCTGGGCACTGCTCCCAAGCCAACAGACCACGCACGCAACCTGGGCTTCATCCTGGACTCTTCCCTCTCGATGACCAGACAAGTCAACGCCGTCTCCTCATTGTGCTTCAACACCCTGCGTATGCTCCGTAAGATCTTCCGATGGATCCCCACCGAGACCAGGAAGACCGTCACTCAGGCACTCGTCACCAGCCGACTGGACTACGGGAACACCCTCTACGCAGGAACCACAGCCAAACTACAGAAAAAACTCCAGCGCATACAGAACGCCTCCGCCCGACTCATCTTGGACATCCCCCGACGCAGCCACATCTCCGGACACCTGAGGGACCTGCACTGGCTCCCCGTCAGCAAAAGGATCACGTTCAGGCTTCTCACCCACGCACACAAGTCTCTCCACGACCTGGGCCCCAAGTACCTCAACGACCGCCTGACCTTCGACACACCCACCCGCCAGCTACGCTCTACAAGCCTCGCCCTCGCCGCCGTACCACGCATCCGAAGAACCACCGCCGGAGGAAGATCCTTCTCCTACCTGGCAGCCAAGACATGGAACTCCCTCCCCATCCACCTCCGGCTGACACAGGACCACCTCGCCTTCAGGAAACAACTCAAGACCTGGCTGTTCGAGCAGTAGCAACCCCCTCCCCCCAGCGCCTTCAGACCCTTCCGGGTGAGTAGCGCGTGATACAAATGCCATGATTGATTGATTGATTGATAGCTGGAGGTTGATGCACCCTAAGCAGTTACATGAACTGCCACAACTTCCCCCTGTTCACACAGTCGAAAGCTGAGGACAAGTCCATGAAGGCGAGGTGAACGGTGCCCCTGTGTGCCACTGTGTACTTGCTAAGGATTAAAAATAGGTTAAGACATTGGGTTATTGTTGAGCGACCACTGCAGAATCCGTACTGGGAGATGGACATGATGCTATTTTCCACCACCCAGTCTAAGAGTCTCTGCAGTAGTATCCTTCCTATTATTTTAACCATCGAGTCTATTAATGAAATAGGTCTGTAGCAGTGTGGACTACACTTGTCACACTTTTTAAAGACCGGGACAATTGTGGATACCCCCCACGATTGTGGGCAACCACTTTTCACTGCAGCGTTGAAAACAGACTCTAGTATAGGGGCCCAAAAGGTTGGTTCAGACTTGAATAAGTCAGGAGGGATCCCATCCAGGCCGGGTGCTTTCCCGGCTGTTAATACCATAATACCCTCAATGACTTCACCTTTATCAATACTAATTTGCTCCCCGGTAGTACAAGGCGGTGGGTTAGAAGTTTCATCCATCGGGCAACAATATAATTGCTTGACGTGCGCTTCCCACTCCCCCTTTGGCATGTAACATTCTAAGCCATCGCCGGGCTCATGAACCAGAAAAGGTTTTTTCATTACAGCCCAGAATTTTGAGCTGCACCTCAAAACAGTGGGATCAAGGATCTCATCCCAGGCCTCTTCCCTTAGGCGTTCCTTGCGTTTGGCAATAGTAGATTTATATTCTTTACGACAAAGTTGGACAGTCGCCTGTATTCTTGGTTTGGCTACTAGGGCCAGCCTAAGATTACTTGCTGCTTTGGAACAGTCATGGTTAAACCACTTTGGTCCCACATTGACTACATTTTTTGCTGGTGCCGACAGCAGCTTAGAGACCTTATCCGAGAATCCTTGGAATGCACAGAGTACCTTGCTCGGCTGTGCGTCTTCTTGAGTGCAGATAGTAATTTCATCTGCACAAAAGACTTTAATGTCTTTATACAGCAGGTCTGGGGTGATCTTAGACCATCTCAGTCGGCGTCTCCCATCATTGTGCTCACCCTACCCTGAGCATGATTCGGCCCTTCTTTCGCTATCCATGGTCCCGACAAGTGCACAGTGAGCGGATTGTGGTCACTGAATTCACTGTCTTCTATAGTAAAAGAGTCCACAAAGGACTGCATTGACAATGAGATTAATATATAGTCAATGAAGGTTCCCTTACCATGCCCCTTAAAAGTCGGGATCTCAAAGCACTTAACAGGATTCATTAGGGCCATGGTCGGTGTCACATCCAGATCATTCAATAAGTCATTAAAAAGTTCCCCCTCAATCGTATGTTCAAAATGTAGACCATTAGATCGTGCACAGTTCAGATCCAGAATACATTTAGAAAGGGGGTCACCACAGGGGGGGGACATTAAAGTCGCCCACAATCATAAGGTTATGAACGCACTGTTTCATTGATGTGCTAATGAAAACATTTAACGCAGATACATGGCTAGATTCTGAGCATAAATTAACAGAATTATAAAAATTAACCAGGCCAGCTATAGAGTTTTCTCCAGTTAAAATTAAACCGATAATACCATGGTTGGCAGATAGTACTCTACGTACATTACAAGTCAATGCAACCGAGATGTACGTGACCATCCCCCCCTTAGGTCTTCCCCTGGTGGTTGCAATGGCGGGACATAAAATGCCTTATAACCTTCTAAAAAATAATTGCATTCAATGGACCAGGTCTCCTGCAAACAAATTATGTGATACTGGTTTATGTACCTAATCCAATTACAATCCTGCATCTTAGCACCCAAACACCCAAACTCATATTCACCCAACAAGTCATGGACCTGATCACTTCCAACGCCGGTCGGCAGACCACTCAAGTCTACCTGGGTGACTTCAATCTCCACTGGAACGATCAGAAAGACACTGCGGTGAATAGTCTAAAAACTTTCCTCAATGCGCTTGACCTCACCCAATTATGCGATAAACCAACACACGACAAAGGCGCGATACTCGATCTCATCATTGCCAAAGAGAACGCTATTCAACTGGAAGCGATTCTACCCTGCGATTGGTCAGATCACCACATTATCACCTTCTTTATCAACGAAAAAGTGAAACCTAACCCTACTCAACCAATCAAATCCAAAACATGGAAAAGGGATTTGAAGAATCTTAACCCCTCCACCCTACCTCCCCACATCGGCAACCTCCTCCTTCCCCCTTCAGGTGCCTCAGATGTTCAATCACTGACTGACCACTACCTTGACTCTATGAATACAATAGTCAATGAAGTCGCCCCTCTGCAATTGAAGAGAGTCTCCACCAAAATTTCTAACCCCTGGTATGATGACAGTCTCAATGACGAAAGGCGTAATATGCGAATGGCAGAGCGCACCTGGAGATCGGACCCTTCAGCACTGCATCTCAAAAAGCTTAAGACCAAGAGAAATGCCTACTTTAGGAAAATAAAGCGCACAAAGTCGGACTTCTTCAGCCGCCAGTTGGACCAAGCGAAGAATAGGCCAAGAAAGCTGTTCGAGCTAATCAAGACCCAAACAAAGGCACAACCCACACAATCAAATAGCACAACAAATGACACCCCACACTGTGAAGCCTTCTCTGCTTTCTTTAAACATAAGACGGACAACATAAGAAATGACCTCATCATGGATGTAAATCGATACTCCAACTACACCAGAATGGCTGACACTCAACCTAAAAACAAGGCATCCTGGCAGTACTTCGACACCTACTCGGAAGAAGCTATACACAAACTGCTCTGCACTTTGAAGCCCTCTAATCACCTCACAGACCCTCTACCTGCTAATGCTGTAAAAGACTTTATCCCCTTGCTCCTCCCTCTCTGGACCAAGATCATCAACAGCTCTTTGCAACAAGGACACATTCCAGACTCCCTTAAGGTGGGGCAAGTCACGCCTATACTCAAGAAACCTACAGCTGATCCGTCTGACCTAAACAATTATCGGCCCATCACCAATATCCCCACCCTGGCCAAACTGTTGGAGAAATGTGTCCAACTCCAACTAACAAAACACATTGATCAATTTGACCTCCTCAACCCTCATCAATCAGGCTTCAGAGCGAAACATAGCACGGAAACAGCTATGACACACATAATTGATGACGCCCTCCAAATTCTGGATCGCAATGAGTCCTGCCTCCTCATCCTTCTTGATCTCTCGTCAGCATTTGACACGGTCAAACATGAGAACTTGTTGGAGCTGCTAAGTACTAGAATGGGGCTATCGGGAACTGTTCTCAAATGGTTTTCGTCTTTCCTTCACAACCGGTCTCAGAGGTTCAAGATCGACAATGTACTATCTACACCTGTGCCTGCAGATCTAGGGGTTCCACAAGGATCCACCCTCTCTCCTACACTGTTCAACCTCGTTATGGAACCCCTCGCCACCTTGCTTCAAGCATCCAATGTTCAATTCCATATGTACGCTGATGACACACAACTCTACCTAAAGTTACAATCCCCGGAAGATATCAAACAGCTGAATTCCACGCTTATTAACACCCAATCCTGGCTGGCCGATAATCACCTCAAACTAAATGCTCTGAAAACTGAGTTCCTACTCATCTCACCTCCGGCGAAAATCTCCACCACCCAAACCTGGCTCAACAACCTAACAGCACTCAATGTCCAACCTACCATCGTGGACTCGGCGAAATCCCTAGGCATCACACTCGACGCCAAGCTCGACATGCAGCAGCACGTCAGCAAAGCCACAAAAGCAGCTAATTTCCAAATTAACACGCTGAGGAAAATTAAACCCTTCCTCCCGGCCAAAGACTTCCAAACTGCTGTACAAGCTCTAGTCATCCCTCGAATAGACTACGGAATTGCGACCCTCAGCGGTCTCCCACTATCCACAACAGCACCCTTAAGAGCCTCCCTGAACGCTGCCGCGAGACTCATTACTGGCTCTAGAAAGCACTCGCACATATCCCCAGACTTAAAGTCTCTAAAATGGCTGCCTTTTGAAGCCAGATTACAGCTAAAAATTGCAACTATGACACACGCGGCCGTGCACCACAAGGCACCCAACTACCTCGCTCAAAAGCTGTCTATATCAGGAGGTTCGAGATCCAATAGGAGTACTAAAAATCTACTCCTGAAACCTCGTAGATTTCGGAAAGCGAAAACTTACAAACGCTCCTTCTCAGGAATGGCACCCAGGATCTGGAATGCGCTCCCTCCTGAAACAAGGCTAATCACCTCCACTGCACTCTTCAAGAAAGAGGTGAAAACAATCCTTCTGGCCAAGATCTCCTGATCGCTACAGATGTTGGGTCAGAGACTCTGCATTGCTCTGTACCGCTGCTCTGCCTATCCCCTGGCACTATACTCGACTTGTTGGGGGCACTATTACGATACTCTCTTACTACCGACCAAGATATGATACACGTTGGTTTACTGATCCACCTGTACACCATTGTAGTGGGATCAATGACTTGTGCTGCTCTATTCTACTCCCTTACCTGATCATATATGGATTGGTTTTATGTTTGTTTTTATCATCCATGTTATTACCATGTTACTGACTATTATACTGTTCCCATTATCTCTGTTTACTCCTATTGCCCCTTCCCTGTCTTTGTGAAGCGCTCTGATATCTGTAAGGATCCTGTTCGCGCTATATAAAACTTTGAATAAATAAATAAATAATAAATAAATAAATGTTCCATGAAATTACATTATTATGACTCTTCTTTACCCGTATGGCTTCTATGCCTTCCAAGTCAATCGGTATCTCCCTACCCTGTTCCACAGAGTTCTCACGTCAATCACACGCCTCTAGGCCAGAAAGTAAGTCAAATCTATTTTGCGTCACAACATTGAACCCATTCCTACAGTAGTTATCAGGATTGTAAAGTTGAGTTACTTCAGGGGTAAGACGGTGAATAGGAGTAAATGGTCTACTACTAGAATCAGGGAACGCTTTGATTAGATGAGTGTAGAAGTAGCCGAGTGGTCGTACACATATACTATTCACGTCATAAACTAGGGAGGCTGCTCTTAACAAGGTCGTTGCAACATGTTGCGGGTGTTTTAACTTTTACTTAAACTATAAAATTATACATTTACTAGGTAATATACATTTTCTAAAGCTTTATTTTATAATAGGTAATTCAATTTTGCCGAAATGCCTGTGAGGCCAAAGCTATGTCCTCTATTCTGCCACATTCAGACATTGGCATGTCAGATTCCTTTTAGTCAAGGTTTAGCAGAAAAGGCTTATTTATAGGCCAAGTCGGTATTTTTTCTCTACGAATTTACATGTGCACTTGCATTGAGTCCTGAAGAAGTTAGTGCTCACAGTAGCTAAACCAATTTTCTTCATGTTTCCTTAATTAGTATCCTTCAACATTTTTGTCGCGATTAGGTAATACATTTCTATTAAGTTTATGAAATTGCCTTAGAACCTTTTCGTGCAAATTCTATATTCTTTTAACGTTATTTCGGCTTTTAGTACTGTTTTCTTTTAACAATTGTTGACAATGTGTCTTGACCTCTGCCCCTGCTAATATGTCAGGGATATCGATCGTGGTACCAGAGTGTCAGAATAGGCAGACTATGTAAATCAGTTCCATGTAGATTAATTGAATTCTTATGCCTGGGGCACCGCTGTAGTACACAGTGAGAAAGTCATGCTTTTAAGTAGTATTTGGAAAGCCTTTGAAAGGTTTCTCTGGTCACAATATTGTATATGCTGCAGTACTTACCCGCTATAAGTGCTTTGTCTTCTGCCACTCTATAGGGTGTTTGCACATTCTCTTTTACTCTTGGCTTTTTCTAATACCCTCTAACGGACTGGGATCCCACCCACTCTTTTGCCCATCACATTTAATTATCATTTCCTGTGACACAAACACTGGGTTAGTAACACTGAGAAAAATGGGCTATTAAGTTGTTCAATAAAAACTTTTTAACCTTACAGTTTTTAATTCTCTAAGGCATTACAAAAAGCAATTGCTGTGTGTTAACCATTGAAGAAATTATCTAATTGTGTCGATTTGTATAGCTTATTCAAAATGTATAGAATGTGTAACATATAACAACGACAGCAGAGGATATGTTATTTGTGCTTTTCATTCTCATCTAACATTTCTAGAAGTGTTTTCATTCTCTTGCACCTATACAATGGCACTTAACCCACATTTGTAGTTTTTTTAGCATTATATGTTGCTGTATCCCTGTTAACACAGGGACTGTGTTCATATGTATTGGTTTGTTACAGTTGTTTTGTTTCAGTTTCTTGTCTTGTTTCATATATCAGTATACATTTAACACATTACAGCCCTGAAGAAGTCCAGATGTATGTGGACGAAACACATTGGCTGATTTTTTGATACACATTGACAATGCAACAATAGAGAGAAGATTTTCAACTACTTTCTGGAACTCTGTGGATATATTTGGAGTTCGAATTAAAATTGTAGAAATGGTGCACCTCTGTTTCCTTTGTTTACATGCTTCTAAGTAGTATTTGGAAAGCCTTTGAAAGGTTTCTCTGGTCACAATGTTGTATATGCTTTGCAATACCTCATAGGCTGCTGGTAGAATGTCCATATTGTTTAGGAGAAGCTGTGATTGGTACACAGGCTTACAACTTCCAAATAACTTGTCTTTTGCACTAGAGGAGGTTTTATACCATGTTATTATGCGACATGAAACTTAATCTGACCATTTTTATAGGGCTGCCAGTCCAGGAAATTAGGAATTTAGTAATCAGAATTTTAGGAATTGAGGGATGCTCCCTATGGCTCCAAGCTGGTGAAAAGGGAGCTATAGATGAGCCCGAGGGTCTGAGAATCAGCAAGTCGGGCCCAGGATCTCCTAAGAGATAATTTTTAACATTAGAACATTTCTCAAGAGTAGCACAAGGAGGTCCATGTTCACCTGAATGAATTCCAGACTCTCCATCCTTTTAAAAACCATTGTAAATTCAGCTATGTGTGCTCATCCTCACCCAAGAAGAATTTAAAAGGAGGAAATTGGTGATGAAAGAGATTAGTCTTTGAGGAGCTAAGACAACATGACTTCAAAGCACACGAAGACGTTGAACATCAAAAGAAAGACAAGTAAAAAGACAGGTAAAGCAGAAAAGGACTCTCAAGTACAGCCTATTAACTCTTCATCCAGACCTAGAAGGCAGTATGAGCTATTACCCAGCTTCCCCAGTCTAAGGTCTCAGATCCCTAAATTGACTTTGGAGAGTTTAGTGTTGAAGTGACTTTGGAGAGTTTAGTAATGAAGAATGCTTCAGATTTTTCAGTAAATAAATATATATATATATATATATATATATTACCTACTGGCGGTCGCCAGTAGGTATATATAGTTAGGATTTTTTCTCTATGGGATTTTTGAAAATTCTATGTCTAATAACTTTGGCGTTTGTGGACGGAATTGGCTGAAATTTTCAGGAAAATGGCACATTTTGTTTCTGAGCAGCCCTTGAAAATTTGGGGGGGGTTCGTCAAGGGGGGGCCGAGAAAAAAGGGGGGTCCCAAAACGTGTTTTTAACATTGAGTTTTCCATAGGGCGGTTGGACTCACTTTTAGCCCGAACGGCTGAATGGATTTGCACGAAACTTGGCAAAATTGTAGGGACTGGTAGCCCGATGTGCCTTTTGTAGGTCTCAATATATGTGCTCCAGTGGATTTTGAGAAATTAACGTTTAAAAAAAGATATATATCTGTAACAGCGGACCGGGCAGCGTCCCAGGACGCGTACTTTTCGCGCAACGGAGCTTTGTGAAGCGAAGCTGATTGGTTCTCTGGCGTCTGTCAACATTCCAAAAAGTCCGTAGCGGCCGCCATCTTGTCTCTCGGTAGGATCGAGAGACAAGAGGAGGCGAAAGCGAAGGGGCAAATGACCATAAGGGGGAATAGTAGATCCTCGCTGACCCCCTAGGTTTGATGTGGAGGTTTTAAAAGGGCCCCGCGGGGCAAAAAAAAAAAATAATAATAATAATCGAACGGCTGAATGGATTTGCACGAAACTTGGTAAAATATTAGGGACTGGTAGCCCGATGTGCCTTTGCTAGGTCTCAATATATGTGCTCCAGTGGATTTTGAGAAATTAACGTTCAAAAAAAGATATATATCTGTAACAGCGCTCCGCTTCGCGTAACGGAGGTTTGCGAAGCTGATTGGTCATTCTGTCACTGGGCTATAGTTGGGCTACATCTGGCTGATATTTGGGCTACATTTGTTTTTTTCCGTCTCTGGCGGCCATCTTTGGGCTACATTGGGCTACATTGGGCTTCATTGGGCTTCATTGGGCTACATTGGGCTACATTTGGCCTCCAACATATATATAGGCCAATGTAGCCCAATATATATTTTTCAAAGTTAATTTTCGTAAAAACCACTGGAGCATATATCTTGAGACATAGCAAAGGCACATCGGGCTACCAGTCCCTACAATTTTGCCAAGTTTCGTGGAAATCCATTCAGCCGTTCGAGCTAAAAGTGAGTCCAACCGCCCTATGGAAATGAAGGAAATGAATGGGTAATTTGTAATTAGCAAATAGCTCATCGCAAACTAGGAATGGTAAAGAATCGCTATTTATTCCTTAAAGTTCGCTATTTAGGAAATGCAAAAAACTTTGATGATACATATGGCGGTTCATCTCTAACAAGATAAGAAGCATAGGGATAGATTTATGATGACTGGCGCATCACCAGGGATGTGTTAGTCATTCTGTGCCGCTGTTCCGTCACCTATGGTGTGCTGCATTTACAATGCGGCGCATCATGGGGCAAAAACAGCACAGATGCGTGATGTATCTGTGCCGTAAAGGTGGCGCATTGCTGGAGTTGTATCGCAAGTGTGATGAAGCTCCAGCAAGGGTCGGGGGTGCCCCTGTCGCAGGGTTTCTGTTCTCACACAGAACTGTGGACAGAGGATTGGAACCTCGGCGAATTAGGGTGTCCCAAAACTCACGTTAGTAATCAAAAACCCCTTAGCAAGCTAGGTACAGTGTCACATTGGATATAACAAACTCTCAATGTTTAGACAATCCAGAATATGAACTTATAGTACCTCAGGATACGTGGAACTCATGAACAGTCGGTCGTTATATATTTCTTAGAAACCAGAACATGGAGTTAAGAAGAACACATGTGTATTTGAAATGTTTATTTACTAATGCCGTCTTCTCAGGCGTAGTATCTTAGATAATACAAGTACACATATTATCAGTAGCAAAATTACCAGCATAGTTACTAGTACATAAAAAGCGAATGGTGATAGTATGTTAACATGCTGTAAATGAATAAGAGTTAGCAACACTTATAAGCAGCCGCGGGCCGTGGAGGGAGTTACGGTGAGGCAGGGAGGCGGGGAGAGGGAGAAGCAGGGTGGAGAATACAAGTACACATATTATCAGTAGCAAAATTACCAGCATAGTTACTAGTACATAAAAAGCGAATGGTGATAGTATGTTAACATGCTGTAAATGAATAAGAGTTAGCAACACTTATAAGCAGCCGCGGGCCGTGGAGGGAGTTACGGTGGGGCAGGGAGGCGGGGAGGGGGAGGGGCAGGGTGGAGAGGGCTGCACCCTGCTTCTCCCCCTCCCCGCCTCCCTGCCTCACCGTAACTCCCTCCACGGCCCGCGGCTGCTTATATCTCACCCTCCCTAATACACATATTATATTATTTGCTAAGAAGGTCTGTTTGTGTTGGTTTAGGGCGTGCCCATACTTTAGTGTCTTAGATTTGAAGGAATCACATCAGCATACACCAGCTCTCTCTTCATCTGAACCGCATCAACTGTTGTGTATGTGTGTTCGGCAAAGCAATATAAAACCCGCCTCATGCCCAGAATTGGCAGAAGCTGCACTTATGTTATGAGTATGAAGTCGTGGAGATCAGACTTCATAACAATTCTGTATCGTGTTGTTCTTGAAACTTTAGCACTCGCTGTACAGATATAGTTTAACAAGCAAAGCAGATAGTAGAGCAATAACATATTATTCTCATGTAAACCACGATGAACTACTAGGTTGAAAGCTAAAGCAACAACTAAGTGTCGTGTGCAGAAGTTGCAAAAAAGGAAAAATGGCGTTTAAACCGGTAATGAGCCCATGCTAACTTAACACGGTGTAAAGATATGCAGGACCTAGATGACACCTCCCCATGATCCGGAAACGAACTGAATAAGATAATAGAACTGCCATCTCATGAGAGCAGATTGCAAGTTTATATGTGGACGGTCCGCAAGGTAAAGCATTAAAAACTAGGAAAATTTAATGCTAAAGAAAAATAAAACAGCCAAGTACTTTATCGAGTCTTAAGCCAATAGGCAAGGTAAATAATAAAAACTTGACAAATAAGTCAATGAATTGTCAATGAAATGCTAGTACTCAGCATATCAAACATGAAAAAGGTCTATGACATAACTGTGTATGCAAAATAAGCTGCAACAGCCTCCAATAGGAAGTCACCGTCTTCATCCGAAAACAGTTCAGCCATCCAATTTAAAAGCGGAAAAGAACATACGTGCTCTCCCAGCACCGGATCCTCTATCACCATCAGAGGACAGCTCGGTGGGTTTTCAAGAAAGCTCTGTTCCAAGAAAGACTGTGCTGCCGCCAGTAAATTCCAGGGACCAATTAGTCCATGCATCAATGCCACAGCCATAATCCTTTCGCCAGGACAAACCAACTCGTGAGTAATGATAGGAGTCATCAGCTGATTAAAGTCGACGTCAGGAGAAACCGGTCCGCAGAGACACAAATCAATGGCCCAATCGAAATCACAGGTCAGGCAGTGAAATACAGGCTGGACACAGGTGAAGTAGGAGAATCGAAAAGATAATCCATATGCCGTGCTTAATATCGCCAACGGCATTGTGCCATAATATTCTAGCATGCGATTGCGGAACAGTGTCAGCAGCTGCAGGGCGGGAGGTTGCATAGGAGGGACATCCATATTTAAAAATGTAAAAAAGCACAAGAGCGTCCGCTGGTAATGCAAGTAAAAATGGCAATCCACGAAGCAGAGTGGAGAAAATAGAATGAAAGAAAGCAGGGATGACTCCAAAGATTTTCTCAAATGAAGTCACGAGACCACTGGTAACAACTTTAAAAAAGTGCGCCAGGGCCTTTGTGGAGGATGCGTTAAAGATAGTCCGAACCATCTTGCTGAAATTGAAAGGCAAATCTGAATTGAAAAGGGTCTGCACCTCTGTACGGGTGTTCGCTATGTGAAGCACGAAAGTTTCACGGGCCGAACTCAAGGCCACCTCTCTCTGAGACAAAAGAGCTCTTATTCTTGCCATGCCGTTGAAATCTGCTCCCAAGGTTGGTATTTGTGGCGAGATTGAAAACTCCCTATGTTCATGTGTGGGAGGAAATAGAACATTTCTGCAGCAAATAACCCGTTCACTTACTGTTAAGATAAAAGGAATACTTTTAATTAACCCAGAACAATCTTCATTATTGAGCATCAAATAACTACCATTTTCCAACAACTTGAACGTGGGGATGATAGCAGGAACTGGCGTGCCTTGCAACACGCAAGCCATATTTGGTCGGTGTTTGTTGCATGAACCGTGTAACTGTATGTGCCTACACATTAGTGAATGGTCTGGCGTCTCAGTGCATTCCTCTCCATTCAGATAAACTTCTTGATCATCTTTGAAACATCTGTATGTGTATGGAAGCGACCAGACCTCATGAAGAAAAGCACTACCTAAAGGTTCATAACGACCTATTGGTATATATTTCATACAATTTGAAAACTTATATAAAGCAAAAGGCAGCGTTATTAAACCGTGGATAAGGCACGTTGCCAAAAAACCCGCAATCCTCTGCTGATGATGTCACTGAGCATGTCATGAATGATGTAATATGTGACATCATCAGCAGTGGATTACGGGTAATAGTATCTCTAGTTTACTCCCCTATAGCTGTCTTTCTTTTAACATAAGTGTCTGTTTCCTTCCCTTATACTTACTGTTTTTGGTTCGCTTCCGGTTCGCGTACCGGCGAGCGAACTGGGAAGCGAACTAAGAGAAATAGAGGTTGGCACAGTTCCAAATATTGTACCAATTTTTTAATAACGGGGAGGTAGTTCTGAAAAGAACTTTTTTTTTTATTGTTTTTGTTGTTTTACATTTTTTTTTATTATTTTTCGGAACATTTTTTTACTTTTTTTGAATTTTTCTGAACAGTTTTATATTTTTTTGGGTTTTTCTTGGAGGGGGCAATGAAAACGATTCATTGTAAAGGGCTCAACAGGAGCAACAAAACAAAAAAAAAGTATTTATTATTTTGGGCGTTTCGTACAAACTTGCATATGATAGTCAATAGCTCTGTTGATCAGAGTGATGCTTCTTTCTCCGTAGCAAATGAATCCATCGCAAAATACGCAGATGTGTTTTACTTCACCAAATCTCATTTGTATATTTGGCACCATCTCCCTGCCCTCTGGTCCCGTTACTTCCGGTACAACAGATCTTCTGGCCATAATAGGGAGATTATCTAGGTCGTTCCGAAACTGTGCAGCACTGTAGTTGTTAGGATGCCACCTAGTCATATGGCGATGCATTGTGTAGTTTCCGAAACTGTATTTTTTCTCGGTTCCTCTGGACAGTCTATCTTGACATATAAGGCAAGTTACGTATCTTGCATTTACTTTTTTCTGACCTTTGGGAATTTTAAAAAATTGCCAAATGAAGTTTTCTTTCCGGTGAGACGTCCTGGGCTCCTCAGGCAAAAACTGCCTCTCTTCCTGCTCTTCCTCGTCTTCTTCTTCTTCCTCTTCTTGCTGAATTATAACTTGAGCAGGTGGTCCACTCTTCCTTGGATGTGGTGGAGGTGGTGGGGAAGCACCAGCTGAAGCTACTAAAGAAGCCATTGCTCAGTGATCACAAAGGGTCTTTCTCTCACAATGATGAAAGTCAGAGTGAGGAAAGAAGGAGGGATTTTCATCATTTGGGAAAAACAAGAGTTCTCAACCAATGAAAAGTGTTCATTTTAGATTATATGACCTAGTCTTACATCATTAGGAAACCAAAAGTGAAATGAACCAATGAAAAGTGTTATTACCAAGTCACATGACCTGCTGTGTTTACGTTAAGCGCTTTGCAGGGCCTCCCGGTTTGCTTCCAGAAACCTGCGCTTTGCGACTCGCTTCGCGTACCAGTTCGCTAACGTAGCACGTCATATGACGTATCACGCGACAACGTGAAACGTCATGCGGACGGGAGGCGTCACGATGTTGTTTTCTAACGCGGCAGTTGCGGTAAAGAAACGTTTACCGGCTCGCGGTCTATTTCGCGGCATCAAGGTCAGCTAACGGGAAGCTTCCCGATTCGCGAAGCGGGAACGAAGAAAAAAAAATATTTTAAAAAAAAATTATTCATAAACATATAAAATATATTTTTGGATTTAAAGAAGAATACATTTTACAGCTATAGATATTAGCTGTTAAAAAACCAATGAAATTCACTGAAAAAACCATAGGTTATAGACCATATATAGTTAGGAATTAGCATTTACAAAACCTTGAAAATTCACTGAAAAAACCATAGGTTATAGACCATATATAGTTAGGAATTAGCATTTACAAAACCTTATTTTACTCACACAAAACCATTGAAATTCCATATATAGTTAGTTGCACTAACTATATATCGCGCACCCGCAATCCACTGCTGATGATGTCACATATTACATCATTCATGACATGGTCAGTGACATCACTGATGACATCACTGATGACATCTCAAATGACATCACTGATGACATCACTGATGACATCTCAAATGACATCACTGATGACATCATGACACACCAATACCAGTTACTACATACGCACTCACTGATTCCTACGTCTACACACACATTCACTCATTCACCCATACAATCACTCATACATACAGTCACTCATTATTACAACACTATCATATGCACTCATACACCTATGCAGACACTCACACACTGCCACTCATCCATGGAGTTACTCACACACCTAGTCAGTCCTGTAAAGAATCAATCACACTTCCATTTCCTCATCTATACAGTTAAACACAGAACACCATACTTCAGTGACATCACTGATGACATCACTGATGACACCTCAAATGACATCACTGATGACATCTCAAATGACATCACTGATGACATCATGACACACCAATACCAGTTACTACATACGCACTCACTGATTCCTACGTCTACACACACATTCACTCATTCACCCATACAATCACTCATACATACAGTCACTCATTATTACAACACTATCATATGCACTCATACACCTAGTCAGTCCTGTGAAGAATCAATCACACTTCGATTTCCTCATCTATACAGTTAAACACAGAACACCATACTTTTTCACACATATACTAACACATACTTACTCTCTTATACAATCACTGATACAAGTACACATTGATATGCACAGAGTCACACACCTCCCAGCCAGCCACACACACACTCAGTCTTCCATACATCCACTCATTCTTCAATATGTAAAACATATTTAAACTTTACAAAAACACACAGACACTAGATGATATCTTTTGAGATGTCATCAGTGATGTCATCAGTGATGTCATTTGAGATGTCATCAGTGATGTCATCAGTGATGTCACTGACCATGTCATGAATGATGTAATATGTGACATCATCAGCAGTGGATTGCGGGTGCGCGATATATAGTTAGTGCAACTAACTATATATGGAATTTCAATGGTTTTGTGTGAGTAAAATAAGGTTTTGTAAATGCTAATTCCTAACTATATATGGTCTATAACCTATGGTTTTTTCAGTGAATTTTCAAGGTTTTGTAAATGCTAATTCCTAACTATGTATGGTCTATAACCTATGGTTTTTTCAGTGAATATATATATATATATATATATATATATATATATATATATATATATATATATATATATATATATATATATATATATATATATGTGTGTGTGTGTGTGCTTTTTTAAGCAGATCAGATTGGAAATATTCAAATAAACAAGCAAAAAGAACAATACTACATCGTGGCCTTGCTGTAATTGAACAACGGGACATACACTCCATATCAACACATATTCCAAATATGAAGTATATATCTATCTCACAGGTGCACTTGGACCCAGATGGAGCTTTTAATGGCCAGATGTACATGCTTTTAGAATAGCAACTGCCAAATAGCGATGTATCTTTGAATGGCTATTTGGTAATTGCTATTCATGTATGAAAGCTTTGTTTTTTAATTAATGATTCATAGTGGGTCGCAAATCGGCCTACCTCATCAATATTGATAAGGTAGGTCACAATTTGCACTAGGAATAGTCACCATCACAGGGTTGGTGGCTTGCCTGAGTCAGCAGCGATTCACGTCTGTGATTGATTTTTTAATAAAGAAATCGCTATTTTTTGTATGCAGCCTGTTCCCCCCTAAAGGATACGGGACTGTGTTTATAAAGAAAAGTCTTTTTTTTGTCTACAAAGGCACAGTGGTCTTGTGGACCACTGCCTCCTCTTAAACTGTGTTTTTTACATTCAGAATGGGAAAGGGGTCCCAAAGGGACGTATTCCCATTTGCAAATGGGTTACCACCACATGCTTGTAGTCGGTAAAGTATTAACGTTTTGCAACTGGAATTCATTTGTAAAACTGGAAACCCCTTCTAAGTACTGAAACGGTATTTGGTCACAAACCCCAATTGAGAATCGGTAACGAGCGATTCAGACCACTTGTGAACACAAAAACGCTGCCCCCAGTTTCCTTCAGTACTCAATGACTGCTCCATTAAAACCAAATACTGATCAATTGACCTGCACTTTCATTTAGGAATTATGCCACATGCCCAGCCAGCCTCCAAAGCCCCTTTACCACATACATCCATTAGCAGTGGCATCCGAGTAACTCGCTGCATGGGAAGAATAAGGAAGGAGATCATGGGTAATCCGCCACATTCTGGTTTCATTTCAATTTGTTTCAGTGTCTCCTTAAACTTCTGGTTGGTATTTCTGAAATGACAAAAGTAATTTTCTTACAAATTAGAAACATATATTCAATCACATTATGAGCACCTTAGCTGGGACTCACCAATGATGGTGCTAGCTGCTCAACGGTGTGTCCCTTTCTGCTACAGTGGAGATTAGCTGAAAAGACACACGAGGCAGCACAGAGCACAACTGGGAAACTCATGCACAGATGAATGGGTAAGTGGCAGGCTGATGACTAATTTGTTCTATTAATCTCAAAAGATTTAGAATACTTGGGGCTACTTTCATATACTTTGAGAGTGGGTTGAACCATTCCAAGTCATAGGTCAAAACCCCTCCAAAAATGGTGCCATGCATAACGGTCACATTCCACTCAAAAGAACTTTACTCAAAGCAAGAACACTCCGTAAGAAAGCAGTTGCTGCTGATATACATGCAGATTGCGGAATTCACTCAAGGCCTACCAGGTTGTTTAGCGGCTAGAAAGGTTGGACAAAGAGGACATGGAGTGACTAAATCAGAGGAGAATTGTCAGAGAAATGGCTAAAAGTAGGAAAAGGGTGCTGACTTAGAAAGAATGGTGATGGAGTGCAGAATTACGGTCGGGCGCAGAAAATGTCTTGGATTACTGCACAAAGTTAAACATTCATCAAAACAAGTTGCAGTATACGGAGGATTGCTCAAGACCCAACAACATTTGTCTACATAGTTTTGCACAAAAGTCTACCGGAAACTGTTCATTGAAGGGGCAATGAAAAACTTGTTCGGTTACAGTCATGCACTTAACCGGTTGTATCGTCCGGCTAAACAGCTACCGTCATTATATTCTGGCTTATTCGCGCTAGTCCAGGCTTATGTGGAATGGTTTTTAGACAAAGAGGATATCTTAACTGTGAATAAAAAAAGGCTCTGGTGAGCCTAGTAAACCAATTGGGGATTCCAGAAGGAACAGGAAACACGAGAGCCTCACTGAGAGCAGGGCTATTCAACAGACAATCTTTAAAACAAATGAAGACATCGAGAACACGGACTGCTATCCCTCTTTCTTCAAAATAATTTATTAAAGCACGGGTTATTAACAAAAGTATTTGCATCACAATGATGGATGTAGCAGGATAGTGCTATTTTTTTTCTTAATTTTGCCATGTATTTCATTACTATTCGTGCATTACAAAAGTTTATTACAAAATAAGTAGAGCGCTTTAGAGAGAAATATACTACAGAGAATAAATAAAATGCATTAATTAAATAAACGAACTCTTTTTGTACCACTATTTTCGCCTGAAATGTAATCACGCAGCTAGCCACAAGGTGGCACAATTGACGAAACAGTGGAACATCCATTACTTCATGAAGGCAACAGACGTAACGGCACATGGAAAGATGGGTAAATAATCCCTTTTAAAGACTGATCAGTTAGACCTAATAATATGCATCTATGCACTCACACACACGTATATAAACGTCTATACAGATATATATGTCTATTTCTACAATTTCAACCAGAATACCGTTTGCAAATGTGTACGAGACAAAGAGTGTATGTATGCGTGTGTGTACACACACACACTCTCTCTCTCTCGCCCTCTCTCTCTCTGTCTCATATAAAAACACACACACACACACACTTAAAAACTGGGGTATGGGTCTAGCTCACTTCCCAGTGCACTTTACAATGGGTGTTTTCGCTTTCAATTTTAATGTGCTTTTATTGATACTTTCTTGCCACCTGCCGCAGCGCCCATGAACTAGGGACGAGGGCTTTGTGAATCTGCACCACCATACAGACAAGCATTTGCAATGGAATAGGTCTCGCATTTTAGGAACTTTGACCTATTGGTATTGTAAATGACAAAGCCTTTTATTATTGCAGATTTTTTAAACAAATAAATAAAATGCATTGTCATTTACAATGCCAGTTGCTCAAAGTCTCGCAATTGCGAAACCTATTCCATTGCAAATGCATTAGTAAAAATGTAAATAAAAGCGGGCGGCGTGCTGCGAGGTAGTGGGTGGAATAGGGGAAGAGTATTAACCCCTTTGCCGCGGCCGCGATTTCGCTGCAGTGCGGCACTTCCGCAAAATGGGCGGGCCGCGTCGGCCATTGGCCATCGGCAGCACCAGCGAGGTAGTGCTCCTGTCGGCCAACGGCAGCATGCAAGGAGTTAAACAAAATAGTGCTCACCGATTTATAAAGCAGGCTATGTAACAACACCAGTAAAAGGTCTAGTCGTTTTGGGAGGTAACAAATACAGACAAGGCTGGACCAAGGAGGGACTAACAAGCCTAGCAACGACTCGGAAGCCAGCATTTACCAAGGACAGTGGCACAAACCAGTTAAAAATAAGGGCTGACAGTGGGAGGGGCTTCAAAGCCGTACTCCACTACTGCCCAGGCTCGACATAAAAAACTAGCTCAAATCCTAGCTGTCACTACAGTTTCTGAAAGCAACAGAGCTCTAAATGATCACTTACAAGAAACAGCGGGTCCGAACCACAGAGCTATTTGCATCTCTACATCTTACTTCCATGTGACTTTTACCCCCCAAAAACTTACAGCTCAGTGGGTATTCTAACGTTTACCTACTTTGGAAGTGAAGAGAGCCTTCCCCATGTGCTTCCAGAAAGGTCTGTGAATGCTTAAAAGTAAATTTGCAACCACAAGACTCAGAAACCTGTAGGTGAAGATTTATAACTTATTTTAACTCTCGGACTGAAAGAGCCTTTACCCATTGAAACGTGTCAACAAATTTCTGACTACTACCCCAAGTCATCATTATGCAGACTGTGCCTGTAAAGTCAAGCCTTGGTTTATATTATGCGACCAATCAAAAGGACCCCACAACCTTCATTTTAGATATCCACTCAAAAGGGTAACACTTACGTACCATTTAAAGTACATGTAAAACATTGTTATAAAAAAGTCAGCTGAATAGGTTTAATTTCAATTAACAAAAACTATTTATGTTTTGTTTAGACATAGGGTTGCAGCTACCCTCATTCTAATACACTGACAAACACAGAATTTTAGGAAATTCCACTTTCTTAAATCTCTTTACAAAACACTAAAACCCAAAAGAGGCTAAACAAATACTGAACAATCACGAAATAATGATCTATTTATAGGGTAAGTTAGGATACCCATCAAAATATAATGTAACAACATAACAACGAGGAACCACAGATATAGGTTTTATCTGCAAATGTTTTGGATGCTGCAGTTTAGACCTTAGAACAAAGGTACAATTGAGGCTTAAGAAAGAAAGAGCGATTAAGTCACCGGGAGTTATATTTATTTTACTATGATTATGTCTATGTTATTGGAATCTGGATGCATACTGCTTCAGCTACTCTGTACTCCAGTTTAAAGGGATTGATTATGGAATTTGCATTCTCTTTTCTTTGTTTTTTCTTAATCCAATTATGAATCTTTACATTGAAATTGTTTAAATATTCGTATCACAACCACCTTACACTGCAAAGCTCTATGTACATATCTTTTTTAAAATGTTTTATTAATTTCACTATTTTAAAAGCCAACTGTAATAGAACAAATAATTAAAAACCAAGTCAGGGCCCATGGGCTATCAGCAGGAGTCCAGGACACATAGTTATGGATTACATATTAACAGACATTCACTCCCCTCTTTCCTCCTCTGGGCTCCAATACACCAA
This sequence comes from Lissotriton helveticus, assembly GCF_964261635.1. NCBI lineage: Eukaryota > Metazoa > Chordata > Amphibia > Caudata > Salamandridae > Lissotriton > Lissotriton helveticus. The sequence continues at coordinate 360,505,073 of NC_136065.1, read as the reverse complement.
AAATTCTAAATACACTGAATGGCATTCTCCTGTGTCATTACCAGGTTTGCCAGATCTCCCCCCACTTCCTAGGACAACCTCTTCAGTCATATGCGTGTTTCTCTGGCAATATGCACCAGTGCATGTCTTCTTTTTATGTATTTATATCCAGGGTATCAACCACTCCTCACCTCTTTCTAATATTTATTTTTTGTTACCATCAGCCCCAACACTGCAAACAGCTTAATGTACTAGGGTGGCCAGCCTCCCTCCCCAGACATTAAGCACCACTGTTTTAACTAAGTCTTACATTTGTTGTACGGTTACCACCTACAGGCATTCCTGTACCTCATCCCAACACCGTTTCACTTCTGTACAGGCCCATATTAGATGTGGAAATTTCCCGGTCAGCCTGCATCTGCTGCAACATGTGTCTGTCACAATTTTCCCCATTTCATGGAGTGACGTTTTGGTATAATATGACCTATTAAGGATATGTATTTGAATCCACTAAAACAAGAACTTATTGCTCCCTCATCCTTAGCTCTCAACATTTCCTCCCAATCCTACTATTTATCCAATATCATTTCCTGCGTCAGTCTTCAATTTGAACGATGCATCCAGAAAATAACACACTATTTTCCTATATATCAATGAGATGTCTTTCTTTAGCAGGGGCTCTTCCAGGACGGTGGAACGTCTCTGTACAAGTCAACTGGTATTCCTGCCTGAGTGTTTCCATCGAAACCCACCTGCTCTCTTCTTACGCATCCCCCATTTTTAGGTCGAACCTGGGCATCGCATGCGCTGCTCTGCGAGGGATACTGTATTAGAATATGGACTTGCAGCCCTGCCCACTCTCTGCCCATATTTTTATTGGCTTGTGTCACTGTCCTTTTGAAATGCTGGCTGCTGATTCGCTAATAGGCTTGTTAGTCCCTCCTTAGTACCACCTTGTCTTCATTAGTAGCTTCTCATGAGGACTATTCTTTTTACTTCTGTTGTTACACTGTATGTCTTCTTTAGTCTGTAAGAACTATTTTCTTTAATGAGTTTCTCCTACTGCTGACACACCATGCTATTCTGAAACATTCAGCCCGCCATGCGTGCTTTCACTGTCGAAGGACACTGGCGGCCGAGGTTTCGCATTTACAAGAGTTTGAGCTAATGGCATTGCAAATGACAATGCCTATTATTTATGTGTTGATTATCAAAACAGATAAATACCAGGCATTGTCATTTACAATGCCAATAGCTTAAACTCTCGCAAATGTGAGACCTATTGCATTGTAAATGCTTGTTGTTATTACGATTACAACCCACTTTAGAAACGCTTTAGGCTTCCCTACCTCAGCTAGGACACCACTATCCCACAGCAGTGTTTCAGCCTAGAAATTGAGAGGCCTCTCTCCAAACCCTTATGACAGACTGAGTTATGCAGCATATCTTGACAAATATGGTTTCAGTTGACTTCTAAGGGCACTTTATTGCACTCACAGTAGCCTTTGGAGTGTCCTCTGTTGGTAGACTTCGTTGGAGCAATAGATCACGTAAGGCTTGAAGTGGTTCACAGCATGATCCTCCATTATGTCACTGATATCATTAATCAAAGCATTCTCACTGTCTTTGTGCCTCTGCTCCAAGTCATCAAAAAACCTGAAAAGAAGAGAATGAAAAAATATCAATTAATTGCTTTCCCAATATGTCATCATATAAACAATTAAACCGACTTCAGAAGGGAACAAAAATACTTTCATTCATCCTTGATACAGGACAAAAAGAATGGAAACAAAGATGTATTGAGAATTATTCTCTGGTCATTTAACCAGAATGCATAGGAAGTTTAGCTACCTTCTGTATATTTCCTGGCACACAGATTAAGCAAGAAAATATATATTTATGCACACACATATATTTATATATATATATATATACACACACACACACACACATCTGCTGTTCAGCATGCCTGAAAGTCCAGGATCACATGAGGTTGAGCCGACGCAGAGTCTCTTTGCTCCCATGTTGAGTTTATTGTCCTGTACCTCCTAACCCAAAAAAGCGATATAATGTGGGGTGCGCTAGCTGCATCATGGGACTTTTTCAGTGACTTTCAGCCTCGCTGAACAGCGGATGAGCTGCTAGACAACATGGCTAAAAGATGCGCACATTGACAAGGCCAATAGCTTGGGCATTGCCGAGATCTAATGGCTTCGCCAATGCTTGTTTAGTGCAGCCGGGGCCTTGCTGAACATAAGTGGAAGTGATACTGAGAAACAGCTGAGCCTTAAAGTGAAGCGAGGGTGTGCCATAATGGCCAGAGTGGCAGACAGGGGAACTGGGGAGCAAGGTTTGAATCACTGGGTCGGCTGAATAAATTGCGATTCTGGGCAAATCACTTATGCTTACCCCTGCCTATGACAATAAATGGGTAACTGTGTAATGTAACTGGTGAGCACTTACAGCACTCTAATAGCATCAGCTGGTGTTAGCACTATGGCAAGGTGGAGGGCGGAATAAGCACTCCAATACCATTGGATCAGGGGTCGAAGGTGCTGTTTGTGTTTTAACAACTTTTTAAGAAATACATTAGTTTATGTACAAACCCAGGCTTTGTAGTGGTATGTGTGCATGTGTACAAGGGAGACGGCCTGAAAACACAAGTACTCCTATGGAGTGCTTGAAAACAGAGAAAAAAATAGCTCCACGAAAGGGAGCAGTGTAAGAAGCATTGTACTTTGCCCATGCTCTATGGGAGGACCAAATACAAGAATAGGGCATGACGCCCGCAAGCCATGACGATGGCATCAAAGAAAATGAGAAGGATGCTGAAGTTTACCAATGGTAAAAGATGGGCGGCATATAAGCCTCATCATTGGGGCCCTCCCAGTTCTCTACGAAAAGGGGCGTGCTGCGACTCACGGACTACGTAGGAGCACTTTAGTGTGAAATGACTATGTGTGGTGCAAAAAAGAATAAGTGGAGTGGGTGTGTGTGAGTATTAAAAATACCATACTTAGTGGGCCTAACTGTTTTATTGAGCTCCTATGTAGGTATATTAAAAGTGGGGTTAATGTCACTGTAGGGCAACCTATAATGTGGTTGACTCAGTGATCAATATGGTCGACATGTTTCATGCTACCCCCTAGCATTTCTTCAGGACCATGCAGGGACCAGCCCTGCATATGCCACTCCTAAATCCCAATAGTGGGGACAGTGAATAAATCAAAAAGATAAAGCAATATTATTTGCATGCATTTCTAGTAAAATACATACTTTTGTTCCTCTCAATTGGTAGGTGCTGTAAAATAAAGCACATTGTTAATGACAGACCTTCCCCTCAGGGAGGTACACATAGTACATTGCCAGCCACTCTCATTCTGTGTGTATAAAGAATGATTTGCGCCATATTGGCGCGTGCAGGCTTTCTTTAGTCAAAAAACGTCGTGAACCTTGTTCGTGAATTCACACAAATAAACAAGACAGGACTTATTGTGATCAAAACATATAACAAACCCAACATATACAAAGTACACAGATTAAGAGAAACTCCAATAGTTACTTTTTAAAGTGAGAAATGACACTTCCTGGTCACTCTGGGGGGTCGATTTCACTTATGGGATACACTGCTGGAAGGACGAGGTACACATTGAAAACAAGTCGTTATGTCGGAAATACCGCTTCCGTGAATAAACACGTTGTATTTTAAAGTGGCTTTAGTACTTACATCCTGTGTGGTGAAATCGCGTATTTCTACCTACTCAGTACACCTCCCCGGGACCGCATCTTGCCTTGTTCCCGCCCGGCGGTTGTATTTGTTTGTTCCGGTATTGGAAGAGGGAAGGTACGCCCTCAACCCCTAGACCGGTCTAACTATGGCGGCCATCTTAGAAGTATGCCTCAACCCGCGGGTGCCCAGAAAGAGAGGAGGGTTTTGTTTATCTGGGGATTTTACCAATTCCGGCTACGTCGGTTCGAGACTGGCCATAGTCTCGGTTATATCAATATGTTTTATATGTACAAAGGGCAAATATTATTAGCAGATTCACAGAAATTAAGTGAAAAATATCGCAACAGAATTAAATCGAGGCAAAGTTGAAATCATCGCTTGGTGTGTAAAGTTTAGTTCAGTGCAGACCCGAGGTGTGTTATAATAGTTCCTCCGTCTGGTTACTTAGCCTCATGTCAGTCAGGGGCATGTCTAATAGATTTTTAGGAAAAACAATATTTGGAAATAGAATTAATTGACGAGTGCTAATCGTAATAAAAGGTATAACTGGTGTTGGTGGCATGCCGTTTGATAGTGAAAGATATATCAGAAATATATTAAAGCGGCCAAAAAACTTGGCAAAGGGGTCTCATTTGGCTATGCTTCAGGTTGGTATTGCACTTATTCTGTAGAATTGCAGATGGAGAAAAAAACATAATCGTGAACCCTACATTATATAAATGCACCCCAGGGAATGTCATCGTTCAACCCGTGGGTGTCCGTACGTAATCTGTACACCCATCGTTGTTCGCGTTCATGTAGGAACCTCTCTTGGTTTTCTTTGGTTTTAGCTGTTTCCAATACCACCCACCTCATGTCATTGGGGGTGTGATTTGATTCGATGAAGTGATTTGTCATTCTTGTTGTAGTCCTTTTGCACCTGATGGTGCTGCGATGTTCCACTATCCTAGTGCTCACTTTGCGTGTAGTCATCCCGATGTAATGCAAATTGCAAATGCATGTAATCATATACACTACTCCGCTGGTATTGCAATTTGACATTTGTCTCAATTCCCATTTGCTTCCATCGTTGAAGATCACATTTTTCGTGTTGGTTGTCAGATGGCAGACGCTGCAATTGTTGCATGCATAATGGCCAGTGGGTAGGGTTTGTTGTCTAGCAGGAGGTTGGTTGGATCTTGGACGTGTGTGGACCAAATGGTCTTTGAGGCTCTTGGCACGTCGATGGCTGAACATTGGGGTTGGTATGGTTAATTCTCCACTGTTTACAATAGGCCAATGTTTTTTCACTATTTTAGTGACTTGGTCTGATACCTTTGTGAACGTGGTAATACAGATTGGTCTCTGATTCTCATTTGTGTTCCTCATCTTTGGTTCCAACAGTGCATCCCTGTGGTTATTGGATGCCCGTTTTTTTGCATTTCTTACTAACTTCTCTGGATAGTTGCGTTCATGCAATTTAACACTCAAGTCATCCGCCTGTTTTTTGTAATCATCTTTGCTCGAGCAATTTCTCCTCAACCTCAGAAACTGTCCGAATGGGAGGTTCTGTTTTAAATGCCTTGGATGAAAGCTGTCATACTTCAATAAACAGTTCCGGGCTGTAGCCTTGAAGTGTGTTGTGGTCTTAAGATGTCCCTCTTCTGCTATAATGTTGAGATCCAGGAACACTAGTTGGGATCTACTGAGGGTTATAGTGAATTTTAGGAATGTGTCCTGCTGGTTCAGCCATTCAAAAAAAGAATTTACTTCGTCTTCACTGCCATTCCATATTACTAGAACGTCGTCTATGTAACGTTTCCACAATGTGATATGGTTTCGGTATGGGTTGTTGTCATGCAGTATTTTTGTTTTTTCGAGGTGATGAACGTAAAGGCCCGCCAGGCTCGGCGCAAATGTGCTGCCCATACTCGTCCCATGTAGTTGACGGTACAATGTTTCTTCGAATCGAAAGAAATTTTCAGTGAGTGCCAAGCGGCAACATTCAAGCACCACATGTCTAGGAGTTTTGTAATCCCAATGGCAGTCAAATAGAACTTCCTCAAGGATTTCCAGGGTTTCTCTGTGGGGGAGGCTTGTATATAAGCTCTCAACATCCAGACTTATTAGTATGTTGGAGGAAGGTTCAAAGGCTTGATTTCAACTTTGCCTCGATTTAATTCTGTTGCGATATTTTTCACTTAATTTCTGTGAATCTGCTAATAATATTTGCCCTTTGTACATATAAAACATATTGATATAACCGAGACTATGGCCAGTCTCGAACTGACGTAGCCGGAATTGGTAAAATCCCCAGATAAACAAAACCCTCCTCTCTTTCTGGGCACCCGCGGGTTGAGGCATACTTCAAAGATGGCCGCCATAGTTAGACCGGTCTAGGGGTTGAGGGCGTACCTTCCCTCTTCCAATACCGGAACAAACAAATACAACCGCCGGGCGGGAACAAGGCAAGATGCGGTCCCGGGGAGGTGTACTGAGTAGGTAGAAATACGCGATTTCACCACACAGGATGTAAGTACTAAATCTCTTTTCCGACGGAAAAGCCACTTTAAAATACAACGTGTTTATTCACGGAAGCGGTATTTCCGACATAACGACTTGTTTTCAATGTGTACCTCGTCCTTCCAGCAGTGTATCCCATAAGTGAAATCGACCCCCCAGAGTGACCAGGAAGTGTCATTTCTCACTTTAAAAAGTAACTATTGGAGTTTCTCTTAATCTGTGTACTTTGTATATGTTGGGTTTGTTATATGTTTTGATCACAATAAGTCCAGTCTTGTTTATTTGTGTGAATTCACGAACAAGGTTCACGACATGACAACAACCCATACCGAAACCATATCACATTGTGGAAACGTTACATAGACGACGTTCTAGTAATATGGAATGGCAGTGAAGACGAAGTAAATTCTTTTTTTGAATGGCTGAACCAGCAGGACACATTCCTAAAATTCACTATAACCCTCAGTAGATCCCAACTAGTGTTCCTGGATCTCAACATTATAGCAGAAGAGGGACATCTTAAGACCACAACACACTTCAAGGCTACAGCCCGGAACTGTTTATTGAAGTATGACAGCTTTCATCCAAGGCATTTAAAACAGAACCACCCATTCGGACAGTTTCTGAGGTTGAGGAGAAATTGCTCGAGCAAAGATGATTACAAAAAACAGGCGGATGACTTGAGTGTTAAATTGCATGAACGCAACTATCCAGAGAAGTTAGTAAGAAATGCAAAAAAACGGGCATTCAATAACCACAGGGATGCACTGTTGGAACCAAAGATGAGGAACACAAATGAGAATCAGAGACCAATCTGTATTACCACGCTCACAAAGGTATCAGACCAAGTCACTAAAATAGTGAAAAAACATTGGCCTATTGTAAACAGTGGAGAATTAACCATACCAACCCCAATGTTCAGCCATCGACGTGCCAAGAGCCTCAAAGACCATTTGGTCCACACACACGTCCAAGATCCAACCAACCTCCTGCTAGACAACAAACCCTACCCACTGGCCATTATGCATGCAACAATTGCAGCGTCTGCCATCTGACAACCAACACGAAAAATGTGATCTTCAACGATGGAAGCAAATGGGAATTGAGACAAATGTCAAATTGCAATACCAGCGGAGTAGTGAATATGATTACATGCACTTGCAATTTGCATTACATCGGGATGACTACACGCAAATTGAGCACTAGGATAGTGGAACATCGCAGCACCATCAGGTGCAAAAGGACTACAACAAGAATGACAAATCACTTCATCGAATCAAATCACACCCCCAATGACATGAGGTGGGTGGTATTGGAAACAGCTAAAACCAAAGAAAACCAAGAGAGGTTCCTACATGAACGCGAACAACGATGGGTGTACAGATTACGTACGGACACCCACGGGTTGAACGATGACATTCCCTGGGGTGCATTTATATAATGTAGGGTTCACGATTATGTTTTTTTCTCCATCTGCAATTCTACAGAATAAGTGCAATACCAACCTGAAGCATAGCCAAATGAGACGCCTTTGCCAAGTTTTTTGGCCGCTTTAATATATTTCTGATATATCTTTCACTATCAAGCGGCATGCCACCAACACCAGTTATACCTTTTATTACGATTAGCAATCGTCAATTAATTCTATTTCCAAATATTGTTTTTCCTAAAAATCTATTAGACATGCCCCTGACTGACATGAGGCTAAGTAACCAGACGGAGGAACTATTATAACACACCTCGGGTCTGCACTGAACTAAACTTTACACACCAAGCGATGATTTCAACTTTGCCTCGATTTAATTCGGTTGCGATATTTTTCACTTAATTTCTGTGAATCTGCTAATAATATTTGCCCTTTGTACATATAAAACATATTGATATAACCGAGACTATGGCCAGTCTCGAACCGACGTAGCCGGAATTGGTAAAATCCCCAGATAAACAAAACCCTCCTCTCTTTCTGGGCACCCGCGGGTTGAGGCATACTTCTAAGATGGCCGCCATAGTTAGACCGGTCTAGGGGTTGAGGGCGTACCTTCCCTCTTCCAATACCGGAACAAACAAATACAACCGCCGGGCGGGAACAAGGCAAGATGCGGTCCCGGGGAGGTGTACTGAGTAGGTAGAAATACGCGATTTCACCACACAGGATGTAAGTACTAAATCTCTTTTCCGACGGAAAAGCCACTTTAAAATACAACGTGTTTATTCACGGAAGCGGTATTTCCGACATAACGACTTGTTTTCAATGTGTACCTCGTCCTTCCAGCAGTGTATCCCATAAGTGAAATCGACCCCCCAGAGTGACCAGGAAGTGTCATTTCTCACTTTAAAAAGTAACTATTGGAGTTTCTCTTAATCTGTGTACTTTGTATATGTTGGGTTTGTTATATGTTTTGATCACAATAAGTCCTGTCTTGTTTATTTGTGTGAATTCACGAACAAGGTTCACGACGTTTTTTGACTAAAGAAAGCCTGCACGCGCCAATATGGCGCAAATCATTCTTTATACACACAGAATGAGAGCGGCTGGCAATGTACTATGTGTACCTCCCTGAGGGGAAGGTCTGTCATTAACAATGTGCTTTATTTTACAGCACCTACCAATTGAGAGGAACAAAAGTATGTATTTTACTAGAAATGCATGCAAATAATATTGCTTTATCTTTTTGATTTATTCACTGTCCCCACTATTGGGATTTAGGAGTGGCATATGCAGGGCTGGTCCCTGCATGGTCCTGAAGAAATGCTAGGGGGTAGCATGAAACATGTCGACCATATTGATCACTGAGTCAACCACATTATAGGTTGCCCTACAGTGACATTAACCCCACTTTTAATATACCTACATAGGAGCTCAATAAAACAGTTAGGCCCACTAAGTATGGTATTTTTAATACTCACACACACCCACTCCACTTATTCTTTTTTGCACCACACGTAGTCATTTCACACTAAAGTGCTCCTACGTAGTCTGTGAGTCGCAGCACGCCCCTTTTCGTAGAGAACTGGGAGGGCCCCAATGATGAAGCATGTCACCGTGGGGAAACCCCGGTGAGTCAGGGGACACTAGAAAGAAATTTTTCTTTCTTTAAGGTATTATGATTTAACATAACCATACACCTGAACTGAGCTAGGTCTCAGGGTCCCATGACTGGGACCCGCTTTTGTTTCTTATTGACTCTTAGGAGGACGACCTAGTCTCTAATATCCTCCTCTCCCCCTGTTTGTTTACGGCATATAAGCCCACAGATAAAAAAGACACTCTCTTCGAGACAGTGCATGCTTTGTGAGCCAAGACCTAAAAATCTACAGATGTTCTCCATGAAACATTTGAATAATACTATGGGTGCGGTGCACAGCTTCTGAGTTAGATGTATATGTTTTTGGATGAAGTTGGTTTTTGGATTTTGTTTGTTTAAAGGTGCTCCTACAGGTGGCGTAACCGTCCGTTTACGCTAATGTAAATCTTAGGGTGAGTGTGTGCATAGGTTATGCATACATCCCTGCGGTGGGCACTCCGTTGGGGTTCGTGTAAAACAGACTCCACTAGATTCTGAAATGCGTTTTTTTAGGAGTTCATCACAATTTTATTTGAATATCTTTATCCATTGTTATTTCACAATGCGAGTTTTTGTTTCACAATACAAATTTTCTTTCGAAATAATGCTCCGATGCATTTCGGGCAACAATCGCCCTTTCTCAAGGAGCCCTGTAATTTTAAAAGTAGTATCAGTCTCCTTCATAGCCCATAGTCATAACTTAATATGCGCAACGATTAAATCAACATATATAACATTGCAGTGTATACAAACAAGTAGTCATGCATGGTCTTCAGTGTAAGTGTTCTAAACCGTGGACCGTTCTAACCCAGGTGAAAATTGAATTAAATGCAGGTGGCTGGGAAAGGTTTATCGTTCGTGCGTAGTGAGTGATAAACAAAATACACTTACATCGTCTTTGAATTCAATAAATTCAATGATGCTGTGGAAAAGATAAAACGTGAACAGCGTGGGTCAATTGATGCCTCTTAGAAGTTAAAGAAAGGTAAAGCGGGTTTGAATGGGAGACGGGCGCGCCCGACTTACTGAAATTGTCATGGATGTTCGTCTAATTTGGTTTGAGGTCCAGAGGCGTAGATAGGCTTCCGTGTGTTCGGTGCCGGTTTGGCGCGGTCGTATGAAACTGATGTATAAAAATAAATGAGGGACTCATGGCTTGATGATCGGTAAGGGTGGAAATAAAAGGTGGACTTACATGCACCCAAAAAAGGTGTCGGACATCTTAGAAGGGTGTTGAACGTGAGGGAATGTGGGACGATGCAGGTCATTTGAAAAAGTGTAATGCCAGATACACAGTGTGACAATGGTTTGCAATAAGTTATACATGCACAGTCGTATAATTAACAGTCATTACAATTGAACAATGTGTCCATATGTACCATCAGGGGTACTCATAGGAAGCAGCTTAATTCAATCCGGTCATTGAGCCCAGATGGCTTCATGGACTGCATACGGTATATCCAAGCGGTTTCTTTCTGCAACAGTATTTTGTTGTTGTCTCTGCCTTCTTTCTTTTCAATGATTTCCAGCACCATGAATTTTAGTTGCGCCACAGTATGTTTGTGTTCTAGAAAATGCATGGCAATGTTTGATCTTTCTTGCTTGGTCCGTATATTGGATTTATGTGGGTTTTTATTTTCCTCTCAGTTTTTCCAATATAAACTTTCCCGCATGGGCATTTCAACAGGTAAATTAAATTGGACGAATCACATGTTGCATTCACATTGATTTTAATTTCCGTCCCTTTCATTGGATGGTTGATTTTGTTGTCCTTGATAATATTATTCCAGTTGTTGCAACTAAGGCATGGTCTGGTTCCCTTATACACAATTTGTGGAGCACTGCCTTTGGATAGAATTTCTTTAAAGTTGCTTGCCCTGGTATATGCGAAGATAGGTAGACGTTCAAACAAATTTTATAAATCTGGTTCAGTTGCAAGGATCCGCCAATGGATGAGTATGTTTTTTTGTATCTGCCACTTAGTGTAGACTATTTTGACACTAGCACCATCCTGGTGTCTTCTTTTTTAGTCGATTGTGTTAGCGCCTTCTCACGAGTGATATTTGCAACTTTTTGGTGGCATCATCAATGATGGCTTGGGGGTATCCTCTTTCAATGAATCTGATGTGCATTTCATTCATGCGTTTATTGCAAAGTTCTTGATCTGAAACAATCCGTTTGACTCGCAACATGAAACATTCCCATCCTACCACATCCTTTACTAACACAACTCAATGCCCTCAACTTCCTCAAAGAAACTTGTAGTGTGGCAAACTATGTAATACACAATTTCCCAAGACATTTATTGTTTAAGAGTAAATAAAATGATATGCTTCCAAAAACAAAAACAGTTGATGGACAGAATCCAGAACAATGTCATACATTCACCCCAGTACATAGATCTGGGCCTAAATCCATTGTTTTTTTTGCTCACCAAGCCACCCCAGTTCAGACATGGTCATATGCAAATCAGCCTCGACCCTGTGCCTCATGGGAACAGTCCAGCCCGAACTTCCAAGCCATGTCTTCCCTGGACCGGAATCAAGCATCCTATGGCCATGTCTGAACTGGGGTGGCAGAGTGAGCTAAAGAATGGTGATGGATTAAACCCAGATCAGTTGACTGGGGGTGAGTATTTGATTTGCTCAAACGTTCCGTCCATCATCCCCTTTTGTAATGCTTACAAAAACAGCATGGAACTAATTCACATAGGCAGTTAAGCAGTAAATTTGGGACTAAAATGCCTACATTTTCTCTTGCCAGGAATTCACAAAAGGCATACTGGCAGGAGTAAATGATTTGTCTGCTGTAGATCTCTTCAGTAAATCTCTTCCAAGTGGTTGGAAGCGGGCATAACAAGGTGTTGTTTGCCTTGTAAGACAGGGAATGCCAGCAAATGTGTACATTTATGGGCATTCACAAACTCCTATCTGACCCTTTCCCACCCGGAAAATGGTTGGCAATTTGCCTTTCCACGACTGAAGAAACGGATCTCCCCCAGATTCCGAGGAAAAAAGGGAACGGATCACCGTCAGGTTCAGGGAAAATGTTTTCCCCACAGTTGAAAAAAAAGCATTTATTATGTAGCACTATATACAAGCAGAAAAGTGCAGCTCTCCAGGCATACTATTGGCAATGCTGGTGAATAGTAAAAAATAGTAACTCCACACCCCTATATAGGTGTATTTTACAGAAGCAAATGTGCTCCTTTTTTGTGAATTGGACTCCACTTGCCAAGCTATTTTTTCTCACTTCTTTTTTTTAAATTTTCTTTACCAATTTTGAAATTGGAATGGATTTCTCTATGGAACATGTAGAGAAACCTTATTTATTGTAGTACTTTAACAACAATACAAAATATTGACATCACAGTGTCAGTGATAGCAAATCTGTAGCTGTGGGTGAGTTGCTACTTACACAAGAAACTGATTTTTTGATTTGCTAATAACCTGTTGCTGCTTGACAACATCGGCACAAGGTACAAAATCTGTTACATACTTGGAACATTTCTCATTTTAAGTGCCAAATAATATTCTACTGTCTGCTACATCAAACACAGCAGACAGAAATTACACCAAAATTGGCAGGAAGACAGAACTTTAGTCAGACTATGCTCTAATTAAATTAGAAAAGAGTTCTGAGCAAGCCTTTGGAGTGGTAATTTTCTGCAAATTTACAGATTATTCATGAACACAAATGCGAGGCCGTCAATGGATTGAAAAGGTCTAAAACGTTGAAAAATAGGGGAATCTCCTTAGACAAGACAGAATTATTTCCAATGGATCAAACCTGACACTTTCAAACCACCTTTTGTGTGAACACCACTGATGGCCTCTGACTGACCTACCTAACTGAACCGTGGGTGGGCATTAATTGTACCCTAGATGTTTACGTGCTTCTCCCAATGAGTTATATTATCATACAGGTGGGTATGCAGGGTGGGATGGGCATGAGGGTTTCAGTAGTTCTTAAGTGGCCATTGACTCTTTTTGCGTTCCCACAGTTTCCTGCTACAATAATGTACAGTTCTGAGCTCTGCAGAAAAGTACAAACTGACCTATAAAATTATGATGGGAATTTACATGTTGTCTGGCACCCTACAATTTTATCTACGTTCTCAAGTGTCATAGGTTGATACTTTCCCCTTGTTTTGGTCCATGGTCAAAAGTAATATTATCCCATCCATTTATACCATTTGAGGCAATCTAACAATCTCTTCGATAAAGCCAGTGCAACAGGAAAATCTAAATAAATGGGTTATTTTCACACATGTTGTAACTTTTTCAAACATTTTAATTCTAAGATTTAGGTGTGTCTCACTGAAACTGATATTTAAACTGTTACTTATTGGCTTTAAGGTACATTCAGATGCACTGAATAAAACCATGTTGTATTTACTACTTCCTTTCATGTCTTGCAGTCGTAAATTTGTGGTTCCAGGGGATTGTAACCAGTAGTATAACAATCGGTCTGACAATGCCGCCTGCTGCTCATTCACAGGCTTAACACATCTCTCTCCTGCACCAACTCAAGCAGACTGTTGCAATAGCACACAATACATAGTCTGGGAAACTGCACACATTAGCCCGTAACTACATAAATCACTCTACAACAACTTTGTGATATAACCTGTGTGCTGCACCCAAGCGCCCCGAGCTTATTTTAGGGTAACATTTGGCACCTTTTGACACACGAGCATATTTCTCCCCCGTTCAAACAGCAATCTGGTTAACATCCCCTTTTCTAATGATCCTAACTCAGTTGTCAAATACTAGGAATTCCCTCTGGAGTTTGAGGCAACATTAAATGAATTAATCTCACTCCCTCCACATTGTTGAGGGTGTTGCTCCTTGAACTTTTAGCTTTCTTTGTTCACTTGATTCTTACTACAAGATTGTTTTCGGATTTCTTATGCTTGGTTGGTTGGGGGGGGGGGGTGGGGGGGGTTGGGTGGGGAGGGGGGAGTCCTCAGGTTAAAAAAAAAAGAAATATGTAATTTGACCCAATCTGCTGTGAAACTTTTCAGCCGCATTTTAATACATCTCTACTGAAGATGATTCTGGAGCAGGAAGATAAGGTTCAACTCCAGGTCATTTTTCATTGTTCGTTACGTGGAAGTATGCCTACATACCAAACAGATGTACAGAAACACGGCTTACAGAAGTACAGGACATTTTATAGGAGGGTCTCGAAGCAATATTATTAGTTTTAGATCTGGGCCGCTGTTGACACTCCTGTGCCAACTGCTTCCAATAATCTACAGTCACAGAGGTGTTGAAGGTTTTGGAGGTAGGTGATGTCTGGTCTTCTTCAATAGTAAATATGAAATGGCTTAAAGTTTGAATTGTCTGAATTCTCTCTATTTCAACTCAGGCAAATGTCATGTTGCTCCTGTTCTATTCTATTGTCCGCCCTCTTAGCATATTGAACAGCCTATTTACCACATTTTCCTGATTGATGGGGTATCCTTTAATGAATGAGCAATAACGGATTGAACCTCAACAAGTCCAAATCTGAGCTTCTGCTCCTTGGATCAGTAAAGCTATTTAACAACATAAGCCCTCAACATCTGAATGCAACTCATGACACATTCTCAAGAAGAGAACCATGTTAATTTTATGGTGGTCTCTTCCAACTATCGTATTTAGATGCTGCAGAGAATTTGTCCACTGTTGGTTGAGATGCACGAGGCCACCACTGGTAAAGACTGTTGGATCACAAATGGACCACTGAATCATACAGTTCTTTGGATCCCCTACAAAATATGATGCGCTTTAGATGGTTGCAGTCACCAGTGTTTGTAGACCACAACTTTCTCATCAACGAAACAGTGCAGTCTTCCTGTGGGCGCTAGAGTGAAAAGAGAGACCCATGCTCTTACCTACATGACTGTTTGGGAATTAACCTGAATACCTGTACACGAAGTGAAGCATAAGCCCCGCCATTCCAGGCCTCCAAAGGATCCTTCAGAGGGCCCGCAATATACCATGCGTGCTAGAAGGTAATAGATCTTTTGCATTCCACCCAAGCTGTCTTTGGTAGTTGTTCTGGAGCCTATATTTGTGTGGCTTTTCTTTTTCAGTCTGTGTTTTCACCTGCCACGCATCTGTTGCCTATATTATGCTCATTTCCCAGTCACTTTTGGTATGAGAGTACCTGAAGCCTTCTCAGCTGCAGCTACGAGTTCTTCTTTTTCTTGTTGATGGGTCTCGCTGCGCTTTTTGCAGTAGATCAACGAGACCCGCCTGTTGCACGAGCCCAGGCTAATTTTTCTGTATTAACCCTTTCTACGGCGGCTATTCCGCCGCAGTGCTAAGGGGCGGGGGGGCCGCGTGGCGCTCCGACGCTGATGACGGAACCGCTCCGTCACGGCCCTCGGGTGAGCTGTGCTTGTGACGGAACGGTTCCGTCACGGCCCCGCCCGCTCAATAGAACGCGCAGGCGCGAAATCAGTGCCGCGCAGGCGCAGCGAGCGGGCCGTGACGGAACCGTTCCGTCACCAGCACAGCCCACCCGAGGACCGTGATGGAGCGGTTCCGTCACCAGCGTGGGAGGGGTTAAAGAACTAGGGAGATTGTGCCAGCCTATGCTCCACTTATGGCAAATATCACACATTCCCAAAAAACACACACTACCTCCTGCTGTTCCTTGGGCTCAGTGGCCAGGTTCACGCCCTTGATAGAAGGTAACAGATATCATAATGGGGTTTGAAACACAGCGCGTACGAAAAGGCGAATGGGATCACTCATAGCCAGGGTGGTCTTCGCTAGACCAAAACTCAATAAAGAACAGGAAATATTACAATTCCCTCTCAGTTCCTCTCGTGACAGTAGTCACTCGCCTGAGGCAAGTTTAGGTAAACCTGCTGTGAAAAGGACATTCCTAAATATGTCTTAACAAAAAATAATCTGAATGAATACAGGTGGGTTACAAACAGGTCTCGACTTTTATTTTCTTGGAAAGAATAAACCTCTTCCTACTTTGGAGGTGCTAAAGTGAAGTATTATTATGACACAACTCCTTAAAAAAACAACAACAAAAAACAACTAACTTGCACGTAAATAATGCATTATTACCGATGTAGGTTTTGTTAGATAAAAACCCAAGACCTTTTTAAAGAACTGTATGAAGGTAGCGAGTAGTTCTTTATAAATGACAAGGCTACTGGCAGCAAGGCCTCCTGAACCTCATGTGTTCTTTCTGTGCTCTCACGTGCACTGGTGCCTGTGGTGTCATGTTCTCCAGGAGTCTTGACTGAAGGCAATACTGAGCAGGAGCTGAACAAGCACAGGCAGCCAGCCAGCAGCTCACCACCCGCAGTGCAAGAAAGTCGAGGTCATGTGACACAAACTAAGAGCTGCACTAAAATGTTATAGATGGCGTGTCTGGAGCACTCACCACTAAAGGTCTTATTAGGGGGTGTAGTATCTGAAAACAAGGCCCCATCTCGGCACCCTCCACCCCCGCGGATTCAGTGATATCCGGGGTATTGGTAACTTTAGGCTGTGGCAAAGGGTATTGTGTGTCAAACTCGGAGGGTCTCATGAAAAATTACCCTGGGACGGAAACGATAATTCCAATGCAGATTCCCCTGGTTATTTTTTATTCCACACCTGCTCTATGATCAGAAGATTCCATCTGCTTTTAACCTGCTCATGTGCGTCGGCCGGCCGGGGTCCGTCTGAACTGCGCATGCGTCAAATTCCACCGCACCGCGGCGGAATTTGCATCGCGTCGAAGAGGTTAATAGTTGAAACCTCTGAGTGAAACACATGCAGTCCGCAGTGTTTCCACTGACCATATAATGCTCATGGGGTAGGGAACTTGTGTTACTGGCCTAACTGGAATTTGGAAGGCACACATGATCGTGGCCCAAGGATTGAAATTGTATTTATATAGTGCTTACTACCCCTGACGAAGCCTTGAAGACCTTTTCTGGCAAGTACACCACTACCCCAGAACCCTAATTAGTATAGGCAAATCTAAGTTGTTAATTTACGAGGTGGACATGCGCGTATGTTAGTTGGATTGAATAGGATAAAAGAGGGATAGAGGAAGGAAGAATCTATAAAGTGTTATTTTGGAGATCCATAGTAGGGTAAATGAGGTTTGGGATGAGTCAAAAGAGGGATAGGAAGGAAGAGTCTATAAAGGGTTATTTTGGAGATCCATAGTAGGTAAATGAGGTTTGGGATGAGTCAAAAGAGGGATAGGAAGGAAGAGTCTATAAAGGGTAATTAGGAAGCTCATAGTAGTACAATGAAGTTTGGAAAAAGTCAGAGAGTGGAGGTAGAGTATATACTGAAAGAGGGGTCAGATGAGACAATAGTAAATTGGAGAGAGTTGAAGGTTTTTGTTATTATTTATTTGCTTCCACCGCTGTCAAAAATATCAAAGACTAACCAGAAATCACTACCCACGGCCATGAACACTAGTCTGTAAATACACAAAACAGCAAAAACAGTTTCTATCTCATGAAGCAGAAGGAAATACGACAAATGTACCCGTCCACAGTAATCAAGAGAGGGCAAGCATAGTCTAGAGGTTTAGGGACAGAAGACTTGCCAAAGTCAGCCCTCTAAGATACAGCATTTATTCTAGCTAAAAGTTTTATATGCTGCCCCATGCAAAGTATTAAGGCTTGTTTACGTAAACTCAAATGAACTTACAACAGATAACAGAACCATTGGTCAGTGTATACTGGAAAATGTCAGGTAATTAACTACATCTCAAACCTCTTTTGCATATGATCAGTACATCTGAGTCATTAAGCAAGTAGGTGTCTTACTAAATTGGAATGGGAAAGAGACTCAATGTAGATCAACAAGTGTGAAATGTAGAGGTGCCCCAGAAACAAAGCATACTACTCGTTGGCCCTGCCCATCACATGTGTTAAGAATCCTACTTTTCTCGTTTGGAAAGTAGGTTTTGTCGAATGGTTCTGACTAGTATTTACTGGTCTCGCTTCTCACTACAAGAAAGTTCATATGAATTTCAGATTTGAGAAAAAGTGGCATAAGAGCAAAAGAGCAGAGGGAGCTAGAGTCCACATACCACATTCACAGAAAGAGGTAAGTGACAGGACAGTTCTATATTCTTACTGACCGCTCCTCCTGTCAGCAACATCTCTCTATCATATCTCTTTCTATTTAAAGAGTAAGAAGGTACTGATAAGCTTGTAAGTTCACGGCTCTCTTAAGTGACATTGGCGGTCAGATGAACCTCACTGTAAATGCAGCTTCTCTTCTCCTTAAGTGAGGTTTCCAGGGCAGATGAGCTTAAGGAAAGGTACAGAAAAGAGTCCCAGGGTTCCTAGATGGAAGTGGACCACTGTCCTTGCGATTTAACTCGTGGATCAGTCTTTTAAACCTTCTCCATCAACAACCTTTCCTTCAAACAAAATGGTTGCAATTCTGTTCTCCATTCACAGTGCCCAGGAAGGGGTGGGCCGGTATTCTCTTGCAGCAAGACAGCAAATGCCGTACATTACATACCGGTACAAAAGGGGGTGGTGATGGACGGAGCATCTGAACCAATCAAACACTCACACCCAGTCAACAGATCTGGGTTTGATCCATCACCGTTCTTTAGCCCACTCTGCCACCCCAGTTCAGACACCCCCTTTTGTACATTACATACGGCATGTAATCTTCATTACTCCAAGGCTTGGGATGGGAGAGGTGTGGCGCCGCGGCCAGGGCGACTGACGCTGGAATCTGGGGATCAGGGTTCGATCCCCAGCGCTGGCGGCAGATTATTAGCCCAGCACCATGTGACTCCGGGCAATAGCTTGCTTAATCTTCCCGACGGCCCCCGGCGCCTGGAGACCCTTAAGGGTGATTGTTTGCGCTTTACAAATGTGGATTATTATAATTATTATTATAAGGCCTGGCCTCATTTTTCACAGTTCTTATACGATGAGGTTTCGCTCAATCAACAAACAGAAGGTACCTGTCCTCCACATGCAATAAATAACAAGGAGAGACTCTGAAGCTGATAGGCTGGGGAAAAAAAGAGTCCACAGTTACTTTGTGGCCAAGTTAGTTTTCTCATTATAGTGAGTGGTTTCCTCATCAATTATGAGTATTTTTCTATCATGAATTATTTCTTTATATCCGACTTTTTCACTATCACTATACATGGCCATACAGGTGTTCTCTTGCCTGTGACATCTTTGTTTCATGACCCTTAGTTTAGGAGAAAACCAAGGTGGATTCAGACTGTTTCTAAAAGATTTCATGTTTTTTATACCAGCACCATTTGGAAACTGCCACATTTATCCACTCAGTATATTTTGCAGCTGCTTCATTTGGATCTTCAGTAAGCAGCAACACTGAGGCTTCAAGACTTTCAACCAAGTCCTTATTTTTCATCGTATTCCAGTCCCAGCACTTTATATCCTTCCCTACAACATTAGCTGAAGGGGTTGAAGCCGATGAATCTAGACTGAAATGGAATGCCCTGTGATCGGACCAAATGATAGGTAGTACTGCTTCCAAATTAAGATTAGTATTATTGGAAAACATGCTATCCACAATATGGCCTGCCTTGTGTGTCGCGATCTTCACTAACTGATTCAAATTAAAACAGCTCAAGTTTTCGAACTTAAGTGTTGAGTCTTTGTTATCCAAATCTTCTAGGTGGAAATACGGTATTGATTGCTTACCTCAATGAAGTTGCTTAAGACATCTAAAAACTTAGCTTTGGGGCTAGGTGCCTATAGGTCAAGAGACCATTAAACACACAGGTCGCTTAGTCTGCAACTGAAAGAGATTGCCTCGCGTTCTGCTAAATTTGAAGGTTCCCAAGTTAGCTCTACCAGATTATGGTAAACTATCGATAATTCGCTGCTACGTTTACTAGCCCGGTCCAGCCTGCTAATTGCATAGCCTGCTAGAAGTGTTGCAGCTTGATTTGGGTTTGAGGTTTCCTCCTCCCAGGTTTAAATCAAAATTACCAGATGGGGGAGTGGGACCCTACAAACTCTACAAAAACGTACTTATGTGTAATGAGAGACCTAGAATTAATCTGAAAGCAACTGAAAGAACTTTTCTTTAACATCAAAACAGTGCCTTAACTTGTCAACAGGCAGTAATTTCTCCACCCTACAGCTAAAGTTGCAATTGCTGCAGTCACACCCTCACAAAAATTAAAAGGCTTAACGCTAACCTGCCTACCTGATGGATTAACCTGAAGCAGCGCTTCCCTAGTGCTCTGCAGTGGTAAAATGACATGGGGCACCTAATTCGTTTTTTATGATTAGGTAACTGACGGTCCATCCAGTTCCACAAACCACACTTGCACAGGGTAAAAACGTGGCAAACCACATCACCTCAGGTGCACTGCTCCTAAAGGAGAACGCAGGGGTTAGTGCTCCATTTAACACATGTGTCAGATCGGATGCACCATGGCCATATAATCATAGGATGCACTGCCCCTCTCTGTGCTGTGGCGCACCATTAACTGGGTACCTCAGGCGCAGACAGCACACTGTGCCCTTATACATTCATTGCGGTGTTTGGAGTGCAGCCGCAAACTCACGCCTGCATTGTAAACAGAGCATTAGTGAAAGGCAGACCTGCTATTTGAAGTCGCTGGTCTGTCTTTCATTGCAGGTGGGTGCCCAGTCTACATCTTAAAGGGGGGCTGATGTCCCCCTGCAGATTTGTGCACGGATGCCACCTGCCTGCAATCTGATGCCTGGTGTGCCCTGTAACCTTTTTGACCCTCTCACAGGGGGCGACTCTTCGCCTTTGTGCCTGTGGCTGCAACATGGCACTAGTGTTAAGGCAAAGGGTACCCTTATTTACATCTGGGGTGCCTTGGTGGGATCACTTTGGTTCACATTTAGTGCTGGCGAGATCTAATTTACAAAGGAGTCGCACAAGTGTCTGATGACCTTTCAGTAATCAGAGGTGGATGGTCCACTGAAAGCTCGAGCCAGAGGCCTGACTCTGGCACCCTTCGAAGTGCTCTTGGACCCTTGAACCCAAAACCCAAAATGAGCTCTGATCTTTGATGTTGCTTCTGTCTGCCACCACACTGACCTAAATCGCCAAGAATTAAAGACAAGCATTTACAATGCAACGGTTTCGCCTTTGGAAAATTTAGAGCTATTGGCAATGTAAATGACAATGCCATTTATTTATCTGTTTTCAAAACCAACACATAAATACAAATTTTGTCATTTACAATGCCAATAGCTCAAACCTTTCCAAAGGCGAAACCGTTGCATTGTAAATGCTTGTTCTAGTTTCTGAATGAAACGTTGTTCTCCTGTTTCCTTAATATGAAAGACTCCATGCAGTCCTTTTGTATCTAACTGCTTAAACTAAAGCCTGTGAGCTATCTATAATCTCACCTCTTCATGATCGTACCGCCCCTAGCCCTAAAATGTAACTACCCACAGCCCTGCTCCCCCACCCCCAATCAGACCTGGGCCGATATACAAAACCCTTGTGTGTAGTTTTGTATATCTGTCTCTCTGCTTTCTGTAATTGTCTTCACCTATGCCCCGTCTGTGGCGCGCTGCTGTTTTCCACCTTTGTGTTTTATATTTATTACATACACTGCCTCAACTCAGTTTGAAACTCCTTGCTCCCTTCCAGCCACCCTGCTCCCGATTCTCTGCACAGCTTAATAATCCATCAACCAGCCCTCCGTATGTTACTGATGTCCCTTCTTTTGAAGTAAAAGTAATTGCAACTTTTCTGAAACGGGGAACAAGTTTCTCGTGATTTGTTTCGTACTGCATTCTTTTGCCTAATACTGTTCTCTCTTTCGCAATAAGATAGTGTTTCTGTGAATTCTACAAAAGATACACAGTGCAATGGGAGGGCTTCCGCTTTTAGTCCAGAAAATAAAATGCTCAAATCACTGATGCTGATCCTTTTTTATTTTAATAACTGAACAAACACTGTGTGCCTCAGTCACAAAGGCCCAAAGTGTTTAGTTATTTCTTATGTAAACGTGCGTTTGTTTAAGTGTCTGCATTTACACCCTTACAAAAAAAAACCACAGGGGTGTCCTAGGGAATGAGGGCACGTACTCCCCTCCTCATATCTTGGGAAAGAGTTTAACTCACTATCGCACACCTCAACACCACACAAGCAGAACGCCTAGGAATACTGGCAGCCAGGAGCACTCAGCTGCTCTGGAGAGCGAGTAGGGAAATGTTATGCTAAATGCACTTGTACAGCGCTTAGTACCGCGTGCTCAATATCCGCAGCGCTTAAATAATTCGTAGACGCAGATAACAGCAAGCTCAGGGAAGACAGACGAAAAATTCACACTAGTTGCTAATCCTGATGGCAGAGCGCGTTTAGTGGAATGTGTAACATGGAGCGGTGCGGAGAACTGCGGGACCCATGAAGGATCTCTCGAGGTTTGTCCATGAAACATTTATGGGGGTGAATTTTTCGCATTCTTTAAAAAAATGTAATCCTACATTTCAAAGGCCCATGCTGTGTCATAGGAACAAAGACCAGCCCCTTATTCAAAACCTTTTCCTCGGCCTCTGATAATCCATAGACATGTTGACAAAACTTGAGGAATTCCTTGGGGACCCCCCAGCCTGCTGTGCCTTATTCTGGGAAAGTTGCTCAAGAAACAGGATCCTGTCTGCCTGGGCCCAACGTGTTTACTTCAAAATATCTCAACCCATAGGGGTTAGGTCTTCAGATTCCCTGTGATTGTGGCTGAGAGGAAACGTGTGATGTTCAGATCTAATCTTTGATTATTTAATGATGTAGTCAGATAATATATGAGCCGTTCTTGGTCGGACAGAGGTAGAATGCTGTAGCTCTCGGGGGGGAGAGTAGGATTATTTTCGGATACTTAAGCACCAGTCCTAACACAAGAGATGCCCAGCATGCAGGCCCTGAATGGGTAAAAACAGGCAGTTCTCAGGATAGCAAATGCTTTGGATATTTACATACCTATCTTGAAAGAAGGTTCATCCCGTTTCCTGGAGGGCAGGGGGTATTACCATGCAGCTCTCGGGATGACTTACGCTACTCAGATGATACATGGCCTGCTCCCAAGGCATCACGGGGGTAAACCTTAACCGGCACTCGGGCTAATGATGTTTACGGTATTTTATTCCCCTTTGCGAGACCGCCGTGCTTCCGAAGAAATGTGCGACAGTAGTACCAAAAATCCACATAGGGTTTATTGATGAGGAAACGTGATTTTCTTTAAATCCATAAATTCTTTTTAAGGATCTGGAGTTCTAAAAGGTGTATACTGAGATGGGGGAAGAAGGTTGCAGGCAGTTAGTGGAAAAGAGGTACCCCTTAGAAAGCCTATAGTTGTTGCTCTCAAATTGGCAAGTAAGAATAACAAGGAAACAAGGAAAAAAGGTAGGAGAGGGTGAATGGTGCAAGAAGCAGACACTTCAAGGAGAATATCAAAGCATTGGAGAGAGGCTTCATTTCCTAAGGAGGCCTAGAATAAACTCGTCATCACTTTTGTGCAAACAAAGGAGAGGAGAAATCACCTGCGAGCATATTGAAGAAGAAAAAAGACGCTGATAAACAATCTCTCCTGCCAAGACACGGCAAAGAATAGCTCCTTCGCCACGCGATAAAATGCATTATACATTCTCCTAGATCACCTTTAAAAAGAGAATTCAGGCAATAAGTGGGTCAACATGTACGAAGATGAATCCATGGTCCAAGCGCGTGCACAATTCTGCCGCTGTTGTAATGGAAGCAGTGCACGATTCCGATGATGGGCGAAAAGGACCCATGCTTCAAGCAGGAAATCAAACAGCGCGTAACTGCTTAGAGTTAACACTTAGCAAGGAAAACATTTCTGAACTAGCTCTGGACCCAGTAGAACTGAAACAGAGAAAATAAGCAAACGCAGCCGTCCCTGTGCTGATAGTTTTCACGGAGCGCCGAGCCCTGGGGTACTGGGGTGTTAGGTCCGCCTGCGATCGGCGCTTCAACAGCAGACGTGGGAGGATACTCTCCAGATACCTGGCGCGAGCCAGACACCTGGGGGGGAGCGGGACTTAGGAGAGCAGCGGGCGGGGGGAGGGAGGGGGGGGAGCGGGACTGAGGAGAGCTGCAGAGGGAGGGGGGGGGGAGCGGGACTGAGGAGAGCTGCGGAGGGAGGGGGGAGAGCGGGACTGAGGAGAGCTGCGGACGGAGGGAGGGGGGAGCGGGACTGGAACAGAGCAACAGGTCATTTCGCATTCGGGGGCGTGTTTGCGTGCTCTCCCCTTCCAGCCGTGTAGCTAGGGGGGGGGCGAGGGGGGGACCGCCCCAGGCGGCACTATATTGAGGGCGGCGGCCACCGTGCGGCACTGGCCCGTTGCGGCGGCCTTTATAATGTATTTGGGGTCAGAGTGTCCCCAAATATAATGTATTTGGGGACAGAGTGTCCCCAAATACATTATAAAGCCCGATGCAACGGGTCAGAGCCGCGCGGCCGCGGTTTGAACTGGGGCACGCAGCGGGGCTCTCAGTCATTGGACAAGCTGCATGTCAATTAGGCCGGCCCAGGTGCAGTGGTTGACGCAGTCTCAGATTGGTCCGGCCGTAGCGCCGCAGGAGGACGCATGACGTCATGTCCTGCTTCCAGAGAGCGCGAAGTAAATACTATTCGCACCTCACTAAGACCTGCTGAGCTGGGCCCATACCGCGCTGTAGGACAAGGCCATGTACTAAATGGTCATGACGCCGCCCGCCAGC
Source organism: Lissotriton helveticus (assembly GCF_964261635.1). Lineage (NCBI taxonomy): Eukaryota > Metazoa > Chordata > Amphibia > Caudata > Salamandridae > Lissotriton > Lissotriton helveticus. The sequence continues at coordinate 360,480,099 of NC_136065.1, read as the reverse complement.
AAATTATTTCCGGGAGCCCGGGAGGGCCGACTCAAGGCAACATGCAGTCAGTCAAGTGAGCGCGGTGAGAGTCTGAAGGCCATCGTCACCGGTCATGCACAGTTAGAGTCACGCTTCCTCAGCATGGGGGCAGAACATTAATGCCAGAACGAACGCTGTAAGTTAACCAGATACTAGTCACATTAACACAATGAATGAATCAAATAGTAATGTTAGCAGAGCGTGTGATGTATTATTCTAGTACTGCTGCTCCAGTAAGCGTGGTGCATTTAAAGTGGCTGCCTGACGCCTCGTCTGCCTGTGACCATACTGGGTCTGATTTGCCTGAGGCAGATACAGGAGGCGGCAGTTTTGTTTTTCCTTGCTGTGCACGCAGGCGTCAAAACGGCGTCTTTCTTCTAGCTGTCATCTTCTGTGAGCCGGGGCCTGTCCTGTCCCTTTTTCGAGCAAGAGCTTGCCCGTCGTCGGACCTCCTACTCCCACGTACTGGTCACCAGGTTGGTTGGCATCAAAAAGATCCATGCCCTGTTTGTTGCTAACACGGCCCTCCTATCCCTGACCCCAGGCAGTAATTCATCACAGGGCATGCTGTGTGGCTGGTGAGTACAGTGGAGCTGCTCATATCACACGAAACAATTGAGTTATTGAGTCAGGTGTGTGCATGTTGTTTGTGGTAGTATAGGCACCAAAATGTAAAACAAATGTATTGCTATTAGAAAAAGAAAAAGTTCCTGTGCTGATAAAAGGAGCGCACGTACAAGTCCATTTTTGTTTGAATCAAACTGCTGAAGTGCTGTCTATGTGAACGTGCACCTCTTTTGGAAGCACTAACTTGTTTGTTTCACTTTATTACGAAAAACTTAAACAGTGCTTCTCCCGAAGTAACCTGAATTGTGTAGTCTCCCTAAACTTTTTTTCTAGCCAAATGTACCAGTTTTGCAGAGTTTGTGTAGTTCCTTTTAATATGCCCACAGATGGAATCTATACTGAAAAAAACACAATTTTATTCCATATGGTGTCAAAATACAGTGTGGGCCTGTGATATTTTCTTCCAGTTAGTAGCGTACTCTACATGCAAATCTGTTTTTAACAGTGGTACTCCTGATCCTATAAAGGTTCACTTATCTACAAATATATTTAGTATTGAGGTGCATTCCGAGAGTCTGTGTAACCTCCAGACCCCATGAGTTGGTCTGCTGCAAGACTGTGGAGTAAGTACTACCAAATATGACTGTGGAAGAAAGGTTAATAAAGTTATTGGAATGAGTTCTGCTGTGAACCATAACTGAATCTGTTTAGTTTATGAAATATTGTTTTGCCCATAAAGTTTAGGTTACATTCAGAGTAGTAAATGTAGTTGGTGTTGATAGTCTGTGCAGCTGGATTGCAAGGAGTCGTCTCCAGTTAGTGCCCTTCCATTTTTGGTGCTTTGAAGCAATATTCAAGATCTCCTTAGAGTTTTGTATTGCTCATATGGGTGTCATTTCTGATATGTGTATGTTTCCCTTGTATTCATTGCTAAAATTTGATCGCAAGAAAGTGTCACTCATAGTCATTGAAATGTCACTCATAATTACACTTAAATTATGAAAATGTCACACAAGGCATTTTGAAACCTTGGCAGCTATGCAACACCAATATTGTTCTGACTTCTCAAACTATGCTCCTCGGGATACAGGAGGCAGGAATGGCTAGAGGGGGTGATTCCTTAATACATGTGGCCATGGCTGTTTTCGTATGAGCATCGCATCAGCGATCCACAGCCTCACACGTTTCACCAATGGCAGGGGGCTGGTTTTGTCTATCCTGAATTTACAAATCGCATTGTATGAGCACAAAGGAAGAAGGTCCAGGCAGAAGGGAAAAAGAATATGGGGGCCTCTGTCTGATTGGGTTTATGCTCTCTGGCTGGCCCCGGATCCTTGGGTAGGATGACCTGGTTTTGAGCCTAAATGCAGGCATGGTTTTTGCACTGTATGGATTTTTCGGCTTACACATGTACGAGTACAGCACTTTATGATCAGATTCGTTTTGATATTGGTTATATTATACGGGCAGGCTGCTCGAATCCTTTGCAAAGGTCTAATGGGGATTGTACTAATGTCTTTTTTTTAATATATTTTATTCATGTATGTAGTCTCAAAAGTCCATGGTTTGATAAATGAGTTCTAATGTCCCCTACAGTTTTTTATTACAGTATCAATTTCGCTCAGATGCTTTTTGTAGTTCTATTTTTGCTTAGTGAGTCTTTTGTGTGCTGTTTGATAATTGATTACTTACTGATTATGATTCGATTCTTGCTGAATGTGCACACTCTCTCTCCGTTTACTGATTGTATTGGTAAAGTATGTTGAAAAGCTTTAATAAAAATTATTGGAAAAAAAATATAAGGGTATTCAATTGAAAAAACAAGAGACCTACAAAGTTGAGGGAAAACAACTCAGGTAGGAGATGGTTCGAATAAAAAGTGATAATAGAATGGATAATTAAAGGAGTGCGGAGGCAAATCGGACAAGGAATTAATTAAAGATTTAAGGGATACTCTACCAGCCACACATTTTACTTCAGCTTGTTCAAATGTTTTAAACTGTTGATGTCACAAACAGGGTAGGTAGAACTGATGTAAGTTTTGGGTTTCCTTCTGCTTTTCCTTCAGGGGTGTAGCTAGGTGGGGGCGGTCTGCCCCAGGTGGCACTATTTTGGGGATGGGGGCTGTCTAGCCCTGGACCATGTCATGTATGTGCATGTAACTTGCATGATCACTGTAACTATTAGCGTCGATACTACGTGTCTCTCGGACCTCTTTCAGGTGCTCGACGTCCTTTTTCCCTAGCACCACCCCAGGGGGGGGCGGCAATCTGAAGGATGGCCCCGGGCGCCACAAGCTCTAGCTACGCCCCTGTCCCCTTCCCATTGGCTGGAAGGTAAAATTCCAGCCAATGGGAAGAGGAGAGGGCGTGACTTAAAAAAAGACACGGAAACGCCCCCGAATCGCGTCAAGGCGGGCCCTGAACTCAGTGACGCTCCTCTCCTCCAATGGCTGGCCAGCATTTACGAGGCCAGCCAATGGCGAAGAGGGGCGTGTTCAGGCCCCTATACTATTAACAAAAGATTTCGGCTCCGCCCACCCACTGCTTACGCAGTGGGACGGTAGCCGAAACCTAAAAAAACATTGACCTCAGAATAAGTACAGGAGGGGGAAATAGATGCCCATCTAGAGGCTGAATGGCACAATGTGAAATCAGAAAACCGAGGAATTTTCCTGGCTTCTTCACTTGACCAAACTGTTTGATCCTAGTCCAATATTTTATTTGACAGTGCTTCTTTTCCCCCCATTGCATTTGAGAACACTCTGAAATACAAGAATTCCGGTTGTGTATTATACAAGTATCTTTTGTGTCGCATTTATATAAACTACAATGCTGCTCCATGTAAGAATCTATGGCACATACAGCGTGCACATGACAACGGACTTGCCTGTTAATTTTCTAATTGCATGGAAGGGTTTAGACTAGAGGGACATCAATATTTTTTAAGTTCATTTTTTAAAACTGTCATTTTTAATACATTTCTCAAGGCAGTGATAAAATGTAATGTGCTAAACTGAAACACGTGTGCTTGTTGAAGAAAGGCACTTTTTAACAAGCATTTGCAATGCAATAGGTCTCGCATTAGGAAACTTTGAGCTATTGGTACTGTAAATGACATTTTTTTTAATTTATGTGTTGGTTTTGAAAATAGCGAAATTAATAGCTTTGTCATTTACAATGCCAATACTTTTAACTTTCGCAAATGTGACACCTATAGCATTTGTAATGCAATATGTGTTGTATTTACGTAACTTAGATGTATCGATATTACAAATAACAATTGCTTTTAATTTTTTTAAAATTATTAATACTTAAATAAAAGTTATTGTAATTTTTAAATGGCAATAGCTTAAACTTTTGTAAATAACTTTTGTGAAGATTATGTTCAGTGTATTTTATTGTGACGAAAATCCAATAACAGAAGTGTAATATTAACATCTTTTTGTGACATTTGTAATAAAGCTTGAAACATTGAGAGAACATATTTGAACCAGTTGTTGTTGAATGGTTGCACAGATTGGTGGTGTTGTGGTGCTGACTGATGCTGTGGCGTTCAGTGATGCTGTGGTACTGCATAGTGATGTTGTGGTGCCCCTGAGTGATACTGTGGTGCCCCTGAGTGATGCTGTGGTGATGCGATAGATACAGGGAGGTGAACGATAGATAGAGGGAGGGTGAAAGAGAGATAGAAGGAGGGAGGGCGAGAGATAGAGGGAGGGAGGGCGAGAGATAGAGCGAGGGAGGGCGAGAGATAGAGGGAGGGAGGACGAGAGATAGAGGGAGGGAGGGCGAGAGATAGAGGAAGGGAGGGCGAGAGATAGAGGGAGGGAGGGCGAGAGATAGAGGGAGGGAGGGCGAGAGATAGAGGGAGGGCGAGGGATAGAGGGAGGGCGAGGGATGGAGTGTGGGCGAGGGATGGAGTGTGGGCGAGGGATGGAGTGTGGGCGAGGGATGGAGTGTGGGGCGAGGGATGGAGTGGGGGGCGGGGGAGGGAGTGGATGGATGGATGGAGTGGGGGGGATGGATGGATGGAGTGGGGGGATGGATGGATGGAGTGGGGGGATGGATGGATGGAGTGGGGGATGGATGGATGGATGGAGTGGGGGATGGATGGATGGAGTGGGGGGAATGGATGGATGGAGTGGTGGGAATGGATGGATGGAGTGGTGGGAATGGATGGATGGAGTGGTGGGAATGGAAGGATGGAGTTGGATGGATGGATGGAGTGAGGTGGATGGATGGATGGAGTGGGGGGATGGATGGATGGATGGATGGGTGGATGATGGATGGATGGAGTGGGGGGATGGATGAAGTGGGGGGGATGAATGGATGGAGTGGGGGAATGGATGGATGGAGTGGGATGGATGGATGGAATGGGGGGATGGGTGGATGGAGTGGGGGATGGATGGATGGATGGAGTGGGGGATGGATGGATGGAGTGGGGGATGGATGGATGGATGGATGGATGGAGTGGGGGGGATGGATGGATGGAGTGGGGGGATGGATGGATGGAGTGGGGGGAATGGATGGATGGAGTGGTGGGAATGGATGGATGGAGTGGTGGGAATGGAAGGATGGAGTGGGATGGATGGATGGAGTGAGGTGGATGGATGGATGGAGTGGGGGGATGGATGGATGGATGGATGGATGGAGTGGGGGGATGGATGAAGTGGGGGGGATGAATGGATGGAGTGGGGGAATGGATGGATGGAGTGGGATGGATGGATGGAATGGGATGGATGGATGGATGGAGTGGGATGGATGGATGGATGGAGTGAGGTGGATGGATGGATGGAGGGGGGGGTGGATGGATGGATGGATGGAGTGGGGGTGGATGGATGGAGTGGGGGGGTGAATGGACGGGGTGGATGGATGGATGGAGTGGGGGGATGAATGGATGGAATGATGGAGTGGGAGTGGATGGAGTAGGGGGTGAATGGAAGGGGCGGATGGATAAATGGAGTGGAGGAGTGAATGGATGGATGGATGGAGTGGGGGGTGGATGGATGGATGGAGTAGGGGGATGGATGGATGGAGTGGGGGGATGGAGTGGGGGGATGGATCGATGGATGGAGTGGGATGGATGGAGTGGAGGGGATGAATGGATGGATGGATGGTAGGATGGATGGAGTGAGGTGGATGGATGGATGGATGGAGTGGGGGGGATGGATGGAGTGGGGGGATGGATGGAGTGGGGGGTGAATGGATGGATGGGGGAAGGAGTGGGGGATGGATGGATCATGGATGGTGGATGGAGTGGGGGGATGGATGGATGGGGTGGAGGGGATGAACTACTAGAAGCAAATTTATTTTCGGAAACGCAATGATTATGGGGGTTACGTTTTAAATTACGGGTGAAGTGTTCTGTAACATACACATTACGTGCACCCAGGATAACCATTTAAAGACAACCGTTCAAAAAACATTACCAAAAGTGAGATCGATGGCCTGGCAAAGGAGAGTTAAATAGACTGTTTTTGGTGGTAGGAGGGAGGGCACCCTACGGGGAGATGGAGCTTTGGAGCTGAATGCTCGGAGCTCATGAAATGTCCGCCGCGCTGAATTGTTCAAAGGTATTTTTACGCCCTGCAAAAGAAAATAAGCATGTCGTGTACACAGCGGGGGTGGAAGGACAGTTAAATAGACACTGTTTTTGGTGGTAGGAGGGAGGTTGCAAAAGATGGTATTTTCACCATAACTCCAGCAGATTCTGCTTACAAAATAAACAATGAGGCAGCCCCTTCCTCCCGCCCCCGGCACACACACAGACCCTATTCTTCAAACTGGTTTCAAGTCTTGGCAGGACAACATCCTTTAATTCTGGACAAATCACTTATCTTCTCCGTATGTGCCCATCTGTAATGCAACTCGATCCTCATGTAAAACACTCCGAAACCTTCAGGTCGAGTTCGCACCATATTAAAGTGCAAAATAAAACATAACAAACAGGCGACAGAGTTTAAAAGCACGCACTCATATGGAGTGTGTGGACAAAGTTAAAGGATGTGGCGTAACAGATGGAGTAGTCCTCTTTAAAGGCTGGGGAACCAGGTTTGAGTTTCGGTGGGAGGCTCAACATACACAGCTCCCAGTGTACGAACAAGCGCATGAATAAACTGAATTTGCAGCCCCCCCCCAAAAAAAGAAGTACGCGCTATAACAGGACGTGGTGAAAAGTACAGAGCTGCCGACTTTCGTACTTGGAAACCGGTTTCGAGTCTTGCCACTGCCATGCCTACAAAAAAAGATATCGAGCAGCACAAATTAAATAAACAGTGGGAATCAAAAAGAAAAAGAAAATTACAAAGGTAATCGTTAGAACTACTTAAGCCGGCAGCGGGGGGGGGGGGGGGGGGGGAGAGGCGTGTAAGGAGAGTTAAATAGACAGACTGTTTTTGGTGGTAGGAGGGAGGACACCCTACGGGGTGATGGAGCTTTGGAACTGAATGCTCGTAGCTCGTGAAATGTCCGCCGCGCTGTATTGTTAAAAGTTATTTAAACGGCCTGCAAAAGAAAATAAGCATGTCGTGTACATAGCGGGGGTGGAATGAGAGTTAAATAGACTGTTTTTGGTGGTAGGAGGGAGGGCACCCTACGGGGAGATGGAGCTTTGGAGCTGAATGATCGGAGCTCGTGAAATGTCCGCCGCGCTGAATTGTTCAAAGGTATTTTTACGCCCTGTAAAAGAAAATAAGCATGTCGTGTACACAGCGGGGGTGGAAGGACTTTAAATAGACACTGTGAAAAGTACAGAGCTGCCGACTTTCGTACTTGGAAACCGGTTTCGAGTTTTGCCTCTGCCATGCCTACAAAAAGATAGATATCGATCAGCACAAACTAAATAAACAGTGAGAATCAAAAATAAAAATAACAAGACGGAGGGAAGAGAGGGGAGGGGGGAGGAGAAATGCGACACGGCGGGAAGGGGCAGGCAGGATGACTCAGGGGAGGGGGCGGAGCGGGGCAGAGCGGCATGTGGGTGTGAAGAAGCCGGGCCTTTGAAGTGAAGCTAAGCTTCACTTCAAAGGTGTCGGAGGAATGCGGGCGGCTGTGCACGCGCTTTTAAGCTCAATGCACATGCGCATTGAGCTTAAAAGTCACGGGCACTGCAAGGAATCGCCACGATTCCTTGCAAGTTAGATAAAGAGTCGATGAGCCCCTATAGTCTCGCTTGCTCGATGCGCATGCGCATCGACAGGCGAGACCTAAAAATTGTTGGGAATCTTTTTCATGATTGTATGTTTGTTACGCAGTTTACTCGCCAAACATTGTCAGGGCTCGGCTCCGCTCGGTTCCCCTTGTTAATTTCTTGACTCGCCCACCTCTATCTGTAAATCCATATTGCCCCAGAGGTGCAAAAAGCTGGCCCCACATACGCTGTGCCCGGGAGCACTATAAATAGTGCAGCCCCAGGGGGCATGAACCAGCCTATGGGCGGGCGGGATTTTATCGGGGTTCTTGAAAGGGGTGCAATGTCTGCCGCCTTATGGCGAAAGGCAGACGAGCAGCTTCAAACAGCTGGCCACTGGTGTAAGGGCGGGTTTACATTTGTGCTAATATGGCGCTTTGTGGAAGTCCCTCCCTCCCCTGCGCACCCAGTAAAAGGTGGGCCGGTCAGAGCACTGCGCCGTTTATGTAATACCGCCCCTGTCGGTATATGTGCTCCTTATATTATATAGTTAATGAAATGACGTAGAACTGCTCTATTCATTTTTTGTCTGGGAGAACCAATGGAATCGCGCCTAAGAGCGTCTTTCTGCACGAGACACGTGGCCATTAAAACAAAGGTGCTCTAAAAATGGAGTTATCAGTAGAAATATTTATGCCACATACCAGTCACTAGTGGGTAAAAGTAAAACGCAGGGGGTGTACCGGCAATTTAGGAAAGGGGTATAGAAAGTAGTTTATATGAGTTAGCGTGCAGCCCTTAATGTCTCGATATTCCTCAGCAATGGCCGTCGGTGCACGGACATCTGTTTGATTATGCAGTTTTTTCTGCCAGCCAGATAGTGGTGTCGACGACACTACAGCACAATCTGTCTTTAAACCCCTGACACGGGGTTCCTACTCTTGGAATCCAGATAAGGTTAAACACCCCGAACCGATGCGAAGGAACGCCCACCACCATTCTATCCCAAACACGACTCGACGGGCCGTCCGACACGTCCCCGCAGGGGACACACATAAGAGGGCGGCCCCCATAGTGTCACAGGATGGCACACGGGGGGCAGCCCAGCTCTTTTAGGCTCGGAGGGTCCCGAGCGTCACATCCGGCCGTTGGGGGCGGGGGAGAGTATATATTCCTCCCCCGCCCACCTAGCGGCCTCTTTGGCCGCCATCCCCTCACCCTGACGCCGTTTGGGGTGCACTCCGTGCCTCGGCCTGCGGCCTTGTCTGGCGACGGGGGCTTTGTTTGGCGACGGTGTCTCGTTATTGGTGGTGAATCATCCCCCTCGGGATGGTTTCTGTGTTCTGTGTTTTCCTTTTGGGTGAGGGGACTAAGGAAGTGAATTGGCATAGCGGTTTGCGCTATGCCCGGCCACGGCTTGTTTGTTTTGGGATCACTCGGGTTGATCGCGTTTCATTAACCTTTTTCCTCGTAGTGAGCCATGGGGCTGCCGGTGGGTTCCTTTGCACTCTCAACTTTATGGTTTGCCCCGGCAGCTGGGGACGTTGCTCTTCAGCCTTGTCACAGTATTCCCTTTGTGTTGTTTTGTTCGGGGGCTGGGCAATGGGCAGTTAGAGGGTCGCGTGGCTACGCCCTGTCATGCACCCCGGGATGTTCTCTGGTGCGCGGCCTCTATAATGGTCGGGGGCAAGTCGGGTCTCTAGGGTTTTCTAGGTAGGGGCGTTGACGGATCTGGGGATTTGGCGTTGTCAAGTCGTTTCCGGGATGGAAATCCAAGAAGCTCTTACCATACGCCCCCCTTAGGGGCACCTAGACTGGGTGACTGAAGTTTCTTTTCTGCGCTACCGGTTGTAGCCACGCACGAACTGCTGCCACTAGATGGCAGTAGGCTCTTACCTTCAGGTACTGGCCAACAGCGTTGTTTTCTGCAAAAAAAAAAAGATCGATGCTTCACACGAGCATGTTTGGCTCGTTTTGGTTCACTGGGGGTTTTCAAAGGGAGTCGGGGTAGGCAGGTCATCCCGGCCTTTGGCTCGATGTATCCTCAGCGTTGGAGGCTTCAGGCTTTGCTACGTAGAATTGGGGGTGGTGGGGATCGTTAGTCCATGGTGGTGACCCGGTTTTCAGTTTGTACTGGCGACTATTTGTACAGCTGGTCTCCTATGGCCAGCGTCCGGGCAGGCAATAGCGCCTGCCATCTGGGCTGTGTTTCTCGGTGCCTAGAGGCTCGCTAACTCCTGGAGTTGTGCCCTCGGCCGGGGATCCTTTGTGTCATGGCGCCAGATGGGAGTGCTCTGGTCTTATAACTTTGGATGTGCCTTATCTCGGCTCGGCGGGGGTCTAGTAGGGGAGGGTTGGGGCGCTGCAAGGTATTAGTGTTCCCCATTGCTCTGGCGGCGCGGTGCTTCCGAATTTCGGCCAGCCTGAGGCCATGCTTGCAGCTCCTCTTCTAGCCATTAAGGAGTTCTTATGGGCCGTCAGCTTATCTGCCGACTCTGGTGCTGCTGACCAGGGTCCGAGCCTCAGGATCGCGCCCGTATTTTGTGGTTCTGGGTGAATCATTTTCCTCCCCGTGCCTGTATGTGTATTGGTATTAGAGTGTTTGTACAATGCGCTCCAACTTCCGTTCCCTGCTGGCTAGTCCGCTTTGGATGCTTTGTCTAGGTTACGACGGTGCCGGGGGGCTACGGCGCCATGTCGAACTAGCCCCGCGGGGGCTTGCTGCATCAGTAGTGGTCTAGTGGGTAAATGCAGTTATCGGTTTTACCTGGCACAGGGTTCGAGCCCCGGCAATGGCTAGCATCCTGAGTTTTGATATTTTCACCCGTGGTGTACTTTCCATGCGAGGCAGCGGGTCGCGGCTGAGCCCCTATCCCTTATCAGTGGGCGGAGGGGGGAGGTCTGCGCTTATCTCCCAGCCTGCGGGCACGATAGAGGAATGGCTTGGCTGCCCGCGATCCTTTTTACGCACTTCGGCAGCATAGCGGTGCCTCGGGACCCCCCCCCCCAATAGCCGCGTCTTGGGGTTGGCGGTGGCCATCTTTAGAGGCGCCATTGTCCGGCCGCGTGGGTCTGGGCGCCCATGCGGCCATTTTAGGGGGCAGCTGTCCCTTCGGGCTACGGGGTAGGGGCGTGGCCATCTTGGGCAGCGTTTGGCCATGCCCACCAGTATTGCAGGGCTGGCGTGGGACGGGGCTACACCGCTTTCGCAACGTTTTCCCTCTTTCTCTGTTTTACCATGGTGTTTCTCCCTGCATTTCTCACTATTCTTGCTTCCGCCGATATCACCTTTTGGTGGAGAAAGCTGTGTCGGGCCTGGTCATGAGTCGCACTGGCCCACGACCCCCCCCCCTCTAAGGGCTCTCGCCAGGTACGCGTGGGTGCGCTTCATGTCTGTTTGGCCGTATTGGGCATGTTCCATGCGTTAGAGGGGCAGGGTCGATTAGCCCTTGCAGTCCTTGGCGGGCTGTGTCAGGGAGCCAGGCAGTGTGGGTCCGCCATCTCCCTCCTCTCCTCCGGGTTCACGGTTTGCGGCTTGGGTTCGACTCCCGCCATCGCGAGGCGGGATGGTATTACAAGTCGCTGTATTACCTGATTATCTCTGTGTCCGATTTTCCCCTACGGGGAGAGGGGTTGAGCGGCCTGTGGGCTGCTCCTGTGCGTTTTGTATTTCAATCAGCATTTTTGGCTCGGTACATCTAGGTACACAGGTTCGCGACGGCGGGCCTTCTCTGTCGTTTTCTTCCGGTAGCCACAATTTCCACAGGAGGCACCCCTTGTTGCTCTGGCGCCTCCTAGTGACTTACCAGTCAGGGGAGTGCCGGGACTCTATGACGTTTTGGCCCTCCGGCGCCAGTTGGGAGGGCGGAGGACACGTGTGTGCCCCCTTTTGTTCAGCGGGGACTAGGCCAGGCTCGGCGGTGTTCAAGTCGGGTGTTTTGGGTGAAACACTGGGGAGCAGCAATTTATTGGAATTGCTTTTACGCTTGGTCAGTTTGCATCTTTTGTAAGGTTCTTGGTACTCGGGTAGCGCGTTTGCGGCCCGCAGTTAATGTACAGGTAGGGGTGACGGACTGCATTTCAGGGCAGTCACTAGCGCAAGAACAAATGTTATGCAGGCTGCTGGCGCTTGTTCAACTATCATATTGTACCGCTAGGTAATAGGTGGCAATCAGAGTGTGCTGAGTGGGACGTGAAGGGTGCGGGTCGAAATGGAGTGCCTAACTCAGCGAAGAGAGCATTCGGTATAGGGCAGACTCTCTAACCACTGAACACGCTGGATAGGCACTTCCATTGTCTAGGAATATAGAGGTTTCTATCAGACTAGGTCTTCCTTGATTTAATAGAGGGATATTAGAGAGTTCTCAATCTGGGGGTTCACTCTGAAGTTTGCCTTTAGATAGCGTGGACCTTACCAGAAGGTGTGGTAGCGCCTACCAACAAGAACTAAGCAGAGTCTTGAGGGCACTAGAAGGGATCAGTTACACGCTACTTGTTTTGTTTTATTTGCCGTATGTGATGCGGGAGACCGGGGTTTGAGCCTCGAGAGCGCGCACAGGCATATCCCTTTGCTCCCCGTGCCTCATTGTGTTATTTAAATACGGTGCTCGGTAAAGCGCTCCAATTCTTTTGGTCGAGTATAAAATAAAAATAAAAATAAAAAATAAAAACTGGCTCTACATATGCTTTGGCCGCATGGTGTGTGGTCTAGCTCGTACTGGCTTAATTTTCATTTGGCTTTTATTACAGATATGCACCGCCTTCAGATTGCATTTAAGATGTTTCGATCAACTTCCCCTATTAGAGCGGGTGCACAAAAAATGAAGGGGCTTACATGTCCTTATTTACTCCACCAATTGTTTGCTTCCTGCTGGCTAGACAGCTCGGAGGGTGCATCTCCTTCAGGGTATTGACCTGAGTTACGTGGTGTTCGAATGCCAGCACGGTCGAGCGGGTATGTAAGTAAAACTTGTGTTCATGTTAGGAATGCTTGTAATGGCAGTGCATGCCAATACAGCTCTTACGGACTTCAGGTGCTTAGACCTTCTAAGTACAAGACATTAGTAATGTGATCCAACTCATCACCAAGTTGATCTTTCTCTTCAGTGTGCAGACATTCATAGTCTTTCTCTAATACACTTGACAGTTCCCACATTGGTCATCGGTGTTCCGGGACAAATCCTTATCTCCCATGGTTTTAAGGGCGATGCAAGCTGCCGCACCATTACTGTCCTGTGCTCGTTTCGGCGAGGACAGTGCTGGGGTGACGCTTTGGGGAGCAGCTCATATGGAGAATGCAATTCTACAATTACTCATATCACATCATTTAAACTGTTCTTGGTCCACACGTAGCGCGCTAACCGGGACCGCGGTTAAAGTAGAAGTAACGTCCCGGAATCCAAGGCAGACTCTCAAACTCAAGAACATACGTTTGTAGGCAATGCTGGAGCTTGTACAAATAATGAAAGGAAAAACCATGCAAGAGGTAACAAACTGTTACTAGAAACAGGTGACGTGTGCATGTTACAGTGCCAAACACAGAGAAAGGGGTTATACTGCACCATAGAGGGTTCGCGCAGACAGCAGGGCTCTGCTACCTGTAACTTGGGGATGCCAGCAGGGAGCCAGTCACTAGGTTGCACTAGGGCAGATTAACTCCAGGCCTTATATGTACTGTCTGGTTCATACCTCTAGGCGGTTAAGTTGCCCAGGATAATGAATATAGGGCTTAATGTCCCACTTCTGCTTTCCAGCAGACACTTTGGCTCAGTGGGCTGGTTGGTTTTCTGGTGCACCGCTAGGAACAGCATAACCAGCCGGTGTACTTCTTCAGGCGGTCCCGAGATACCCCCCCAGCTTGGTTAGCTCCTGGTGTGGCCTTCTTTAGGTATTCGCGAATGTTTACAAATAGGCTAAAGGGTGAGTGTTGACGGCCAGCCAATCGGTTGCTGAGCTTTCAGCTGTTGTCCTTGCAAAACTTAGGTAGTGAAGTAACAAGGATTTATTTAGAGTATATTATGAGCTGCGGCTGTGCTACAAAGTGGAAACACAAGTCTCTATCCTTGCATCCTGTTACTTTAATCAGACTTTTTAGTTACAGCCACCGGATAGCACACAATTTTCGCCCAAGCTCACCAGGGAGCCTCACAACGTTGGTGGTATAGGACCTTTGACTTGTACGAAGGGTTTCTAACATGTATAGAAATGGCAATTTATCTCTAGAATGTTGCTTGCAGGCTGTGTGTTTGTATCCATGTATCCTCATCCATTGGTCATTTGGGACGTTCTTTGAGTAACAGCCTCCCGAATATCATTATACAGCAGATTTGCGTACGCACTTTTAAGGAACAAGCGACAGCTCTCCTTACCACTTTTACAGAGGGGGAAGGGTGTCCGGGTGCCTGCCAGAACAGTGATGCACGTTTTACTCTATCTGGAGCCTCTGCAAGGCTGATGGAAATGCTAACTGCTGTGTCTGGCAGGCAAGGGCATCTAGGGGCTGCATTCACCAGGGTCAGGCAGGGTGAATGGCATCTTTACCCACATCGCATAGGGGCGGTGGCGCCTCAGTGGACTCATTTCTTTTATTTCCCTATCTAGGTCAGGAGTGCAAACGCTACACAACACACACGCGGTTGGATGATCAGTGTCCTGGTGAGAAGACAAGTTGGGAAGTGTTACTGACAGTACCCGGGCTTACTCATTCTTCTCAGAATGTGTTTCCGTACTTTATCCGGGGATGGTTACATGTTTGCTACACAGTTCGCAGCAACTCGCTATAGAGTCATGGATATTTTCGGTGACTCTTCCAAACTCTTCCAAGAGACTAGGCTTGGTCGGCGTCTTTCTGATATTAGATTGGGTTGGCGTGCTCAAGTTGAGGCGTCTCTTCATACCTATACCTGATTTGGGGCTTACTCAGCTCCATTGTTCGATTGCTGGCACAAAAGTGTCATTCTGGTCCTTTTTTGTCACTCATAGTGCACTGTATTGATGGTAATGTCACACTTAGCAGTTGACACCTTGGTAGATATGGATGGGGGCGGCCTTTTCTTGTTTGGCTATGCAAGATAGCTATTACTGTGGCTTAGTTTCTCATGCACTTTGAAGCATAGACTATACACTGTGTTGGACTTGTAGTTTGGTAGCGCTCCTTTTCTAAGTAAGAATAGGGAGGCTTTGTCTTAGTTGCCTATCACCAAGCACTTCTCAGCACCTTTGCATGTGCAAGCTGGGTAGCCCATGTAGGCGATCGCTTTAGCTGTCTTTTGGTGTAGGGTCCGCAAGGGACAGGAATTTCCTCAGTATACGTCCCTCATCGGGGGTGGACTCGCAGTGGAGGGCCCTTGGATAGGTGCTTGGGTAAGCTTTTCACCCAGACAGTATCTATTTAGTGGTTTTCAGGGAAGATAGTCGGGTTTCCTTTGGCAGTGTTCACTTACCAGGTAGTAGGATGAGGATGTTTTAGTTCCATAGTGCCACAGGATGCACAGACAGTTGTAAAGGCTGCTTGTTAAGCGTCCTAGGGTACAACGAAGGCCAGGCACAGGGGGACGACTTACACAAGTGCCTAACACGAGGAGATCCCTACACAGTGTCTTAAGGGATGTTGCCCGTGCGAATCTCTCACTGGCCTCATACGCTTGATGGAGAAGCTTGCGACCAGCGGTGGGCTGCCCAACTAATGTATTATGTGATGGGGGCAGGCATGGACAAGGAGTTGATCCTCGAGATCTGTCAAGTCACTCACATTTTCTGGTCACTTCAATTAATGCAGGTCACACACACTGACTGGGGGTGCGGGGCCCTATGCCATTAACTTAAGCTGCGATGGGGCATCGGGCTCGCAGATGTCCTTGTGGGACGGAGATGGATATTAGGGGCCTAGTGCATAACGCAGTATTTGCAGGGACACATATGGGTCCCAGCGGATCCCCCAAAGGGATCTCAGCAAAGCAGGTGACACAAAACCTGATAGCCCGACACCGGCCTGGTGGAAGTATCAAAGCTCACACTTGTGGTTAACAGGGACCGGGTTTCTGTGTCCTGTCATTGGCTCAGCAAGCAGGTTAGACTGCACTAGTTGGCCCTTCATGGAGGTTTTCAGTGCCTAGCTACAGGCAACACACTCTCGTTCCCTCCATCTTGTTGTGACACCATGCTGGGTCGCCGGGGAGCTATGGAGAAGTATTGTTATTTGTCTGGGCTCTGGGGCTAGCATGCACCTTAGAGGAGGAACACAAGGGGATTGGTCAGATGAGTTCTGTGGTCGGATTTCTTATCCTGAACCCCAGTGGCATATTGCCCTGTCTGGGACAGTGAGGCAGCTGGCTTGCACGAGGTTTGCTGCGCCACGCGTAAATATTTTGAGCAGAGATTTGGCCTTTTATATGTGTGCTACAAGCCAAACTCACTTGGGGTTGCTGGACTCTTGGGTCAGCGATCCACGTTATGGACTGGTTTGTCCGAATAAGGAAGAGACACTAGTTATAGCAAGTAAGGAACAGCTAGGAGGAATGCCGGCCTTGGTGGGGGGCCCTGGCTGCGACGGGCGCCACACCCAGGGCTGTGGCGGAGTTACAGGGCGATCCAGAGGCGGAAAGGTACCCGGGAGTACCCTCTTCAGGAGCACAAAGGATGCTGAGGCCTAATATCCCCAGGTAGTCTGTGCGGTGGACCCTGGGGGTGCGACGGCGCCCCGCTATCCTACGGGCGGTTGGAAACCCGTACAACCGGGGGTTGCTTGAACGCTCCGCGACTCGTAGGGGGGGGGCGTGAGCAAGAGGGTGGACCATGGTTCACCGGATAATGGGAGGGGCTATCTCCTCCCATAACCGCGAAGCAACGTTTGGCTAAGGTCACGTTGCAAACTGGCCCATCAGGTGGTAGGTCGCGAGGGGCGGCTTGCCTTTGGATCGCCTGTAAGATAACCCACCTTGTTGGCATGTGTATATGCTAATAAACCTGCAGCTACTTTTTCCCAACAATAAGTTGTCTTGTCTATTTATTTCTGCGACATGCATGTTGCTGGGAGCGGGCGAGTGAGTGGGGCGATATTGACACTAGACGGGCTGTCCGACACGTCCCCGCAGGGGACACACATAAGAGGGCGGCCCCCATAGTGTCACAGGATGGCACACGGGGGGCAGCCCAGCTCTTTTAGGCTCGGAGGGTCCCGAGCGTCACATACGGCCGTTGGGGGCGGGGGAGAGTATATATTCCTCCCCCGCCCACCTAGCGGCCTCTTTGGCCGCCATCCCCTCACCCTGACGCCGTTTCCCTCCCTACCGCATACCCGGCGTTCTCAGGGTGGGGGGGTGTAATGTTTTCTAATCTTGTCTCATTTGTGTTGCAGGCGGAGTTACAGTGCGATCCAGAGGCGGAAAGGTACCCGGGAGTACCCTCTTCAGGAGCACAAAGGATGCTGAGGCCTAATATCCCCAGGTAGTCTGTGCGGTGGACCCTGGGGGTGCGACGGCGCCCAGCTATCCTACGGGCGGTTGGAAACCTGTACAACCGGGGGTTGCTTGAACACTCCGCCCCTCGTAGGGGGGGGCGTGAGCAAGAGGGTGGACCATGGTTCACCGGATAATGGGAGGGGCTATCTCCTCCCATAACCGCTAAGCAACGTTTGGCTAAGGTCACGTTGCAAACTGGCCCATCAGGTGGTAGGTCGCGAGGGGCGGCTTGCCTTTGGATCGTCTGTAAGATAACCCACCTTGTTGGCATGTGTATATGCTAATAAACCTGCAGCTACTTTTTCCCAACAACAAGTTGTCTTGTCTATTTATTTCTGCGACATGCATGTTGCTGGGAGCGGGCGAGTGAGTGGGCCGATATTGACACTATGTTTTTTGCAACAATGGGATGGTCCACCATGGAAATGGAAAGGATCCACACTATTTTCACACAAGTGTGCACCGCTAATGCAAGATCAGAAAAATTACACTTCCGTTTTATCTGTTTAATGGGCAATACAATCAGACTTGAAGATCACATCCAATAGTTGCAACAAATAAACTCAACATTCAAGTAGGATTTCTGCTGGCGGCACGCAGGATCGCGAATCAGAAAACTATTGTATTATTTAGAAAAAAAGGAAACGTGCCATGGAAGAAGGTAAAAGGGTTGAGAAACCCCCAAGAAAATCCCGTGATCATAATAACCGTAGTGAAATTAATAATTTCCGGTGGGGAGGCCGTACCTTCCTTTCAGATGTATGACGCAGAGGAAGGGGATAAGGGAGCAGCCCCATAGAGGTCAGGGTCGTGTTGGGGCAATCCTCTCGTGCGTGAGCCTGGGCCCCATTAACTCACTTGAAGTCTTCGACCACACACAGGGGAGCGGGCAGGGGTGGGCCTTGACGGATGCCACTGCCAATCAGCATCACTGTCAATCTTTCACCACAAGTGTGAGGGAGACAACCGCACGGCGCTACATAACCCTCCGCGGGTCACGGTGGCAATGGCACTATCCCATGGGAAAAGCATGGTGCAATGCTGATTTTTACAGCAGGGTGCCTTGTAAGATTAGTTTTAGAATTTGTATAATTGAAAGGTACACTGAAAGTCCAGCCATAGGCGACTTTCTGCTTTTACTATCTTTCAGAAAAACACAAGAATGAGGCCAGAATTTCCTGCCGAAGTGTTTCTTATCCAAGCGCGATTGACGAGAAAACTTTTGTCTCAAGTTTCTGGTTTGGCCAGAGCCTGCAATCCCTCGAGATTCCCTTTCAACTTCAATATGGACTCGAGGAGAGACCTCCTCCCCAAGGGGTTCTCAATCACCGGCTCTGTCCCGGACCTGCTTAGTTTATCCATCTCTAGGTAGATGCGCACATAGTTATTCCCGCCACAATTCAGAGTGGTAGACAGGCCTCGGGGCATTGGTGGGCAAAAGCCTTAATTTGTGAGGGAGTTACCCACAAACTGCGGGCGACCTGACAGGGCTGCATCAGCCTATTTCCAATGATTTAAACTGACACCACTCCTGGGATTTCACAGACTAGATTGCCCAAGCTTTTTGGGGTTTATCCAAACTACTTCAAAAGTGTCCAGGTTGGCTTGCCAACACTGGGCTTGGCATTTATTGCAATGTTTAATTACGCTGAGTTTCCGAAGCAGCATAAGTGCCCACGAATATAAAGAGGCTGGCACACGGTGGTAACACAAAACTATAGATATACTGTAAATAAGGCTCCCAGTTTCCATTAGCACTGATTTTTTTTAGATAAACATGGGCCGAAAACAATGATTTTCCACAGAAATGATTTTTTCCATGAGTCACCATGTTATCTTTCAAGACTTCTCTAACAATACATGTGAAAAGTGAAGTCACGGTACTATCATGCTAATATTTTCACAATAGTTTATTGTTATAGAATATATTTGACTGCTTAAGGTGCTAAAACTCTATAGAGTCACAGTACGAGTACACATTTATCATTTATATAAACATGGAAGTAAGCTAGGACCAACTCCATTTATTTGTGAAGCAAAAAACAAATTGACAAATAGTTGCAATAAAGACAAAAATAAATAGGGACACAAAACGGGGAGGTCTAATATCAAAGTACAATGTGTTAGTGAATAGCAGACCCCTCAGATTATCAGAGCAGTAAATCAGTAGAGAAATAACTTACAGTAGGAGGAGGTCATATTTAATGTTAGACAGAATAAAGGGTTTGTGTGAGAGTGGTCCACGCGTCATGTTTTTTCATTCATTCTTACAGTGGTCAAGGAGTGATTTCTCCCAAAGCAGGTAAGGTTTCAAGCACACATTCAAATATCCATAAAAGTTGAGTCTAACCAGTTGTGCAGAGTCTGTTTATGAATCAATGGCCTTTGAAGTGGGGTGAGTGCACTCAGGAAAGCTAAGGGTACATGGTATTCCTAGTCTAGAAGGAAGAGGCAGAAGAATAATGCAAAGTAGTAATACGGGTAGTTAGACTGGTTTTGAACTATGATTCTGAATTATGGTGTATCTCGTAGCTATTATATGCTGGGGTAGTCATTTATCGGTTGATAAATGAATTATATGTTATGGTTATTTACCACTGGCTTTATTTTTTTCTACAGTCATTGTGGACCATGATAATATTCCTGATCAACGACATGAAATAATAAAAAATAAATAAAACAAGAACAGAATCAGGTATAGTATTCGCAGAACAAAAAGGTCTAGTGGCTCAAATCAATTCTTCAAAACCCAAACGAAACAATGTTTTGTGGGCAGCAAGTTGGCACCCACACCTGCACGTATAACAGGAGAGATAGAATATCACATCAAATACAGTAATACAATTAAAAACTCTTCAAGTGTTGTACTGAAAGGCGGCCTGGGTGTTTCCATTACAGGTTTGCAGCACACTGACACGTTTCTGTGGCGCTGCATCTGTAAAGTCCCTTTCTCTGCAAGTTTTGGCCACAAAATGTCATTGACAGCTTATGGCTCACTAGAGGGCACACAGTATGCACCTTCACACGATCCTCGCTGGCAGAGAAAGTTCAGTTCTCGACAGAATGTGGCCTGCCACTGCACTGGGCATCAGCAGAATTGTGTGAAAGGCGAAGGGAAACCTGGGTGCCTGTAAATTACAGGATGGCGGGGAGGGACAGTCAGCGACCTATTGTTATGCTCTGATATTGACTTTACAACGTCCATGTTTGCTGAAACAGGCGTGGCACAGCGCGGGCCAAATAAAAACCAAGAAACCTAAAACCAGTCACTGCAGCTCAAAGGTAAGACATCTGAAATTGTCCCATTTAGAAGCGTTCCGACGTTTTTAATGTAGATTTGTATGTCTACAGCATTAGTATTTTCCGAGTAAATATCAGTTCAAACGGGGTCCTAGATGACTCACACTTTGTTGCAGTTTTATAAAGCGCGAACTCGACCCAAAGGCAAAGGTATGGAGCACTTTAGATGAGCACGAGTTTATTCATTTTAGGCACGAGGAGATTACGTGATTTGCCCAGAATCACAGGATGTTTGAGCCGACGCCGAGACTCGAACCTGGTTCCTTAGCTTCCAGGTCGGTCGCTCTAGCCGTCCAGCCACACCCTCTACTACTATTACTACTGTATTTAATTTGCACTTACTCCTGGATGAAGAATTAGCTGAGGTTACTGACGCACCAGCATTGATGGACAGAACAATAGGACACCCCCACCAGCTGCAGCCAAGAGCTGCAGACCTGCCATCACCAGAGTGGTTGAGCTAAGAGAGAACATTACATTCATAACGTTGCCTGTCTGCATTGTCAGGAAGGGTCGGATTGGTAAGGCGGGGGATGGGCGGTGTCTGAGTTGCAGCTGAGGGCCGCTTTTTTTTGGTCAAGGTCCTAGCTGATTTGGGCTGAGTATGTACTGTTCAGATGCCGCCAGCTGCCCAGTGGGGGCCTGAGTGGCCTTTCCAGAGGCAGTTGGGCCTCTATTACCTCCCTTTTACCAACGGGGAGGAAGTGTCATTCGCAGGACCTTCCCATTAATGTATGCAAATCAGGCAGGAGGCCTGAGCAGAAGTGGCCTCACTTATTTTCAGGTGTTGTTCACCACCGTGAACTAATCCGTGCACAATGAGTCCTAGCAACATTTGCATTTTTTTTGTCTCCGCGAAGTTGAGAAAACATGCTTCTTTCGGAGGACAACCCCCACCCTTTCATAATACTTTAAACACGGTAGCAGTGTTTTGCGAAAAGGTGCAATCCGCAAATATAGGCCACTTTTTAGGTCTCGGGACCTATAGGCTGCGAAGCAGCTTCCGGTCCGGAGATCTTATGTTGTATAGAAGGGCAGTTTAGACCCGCCTCTCAGCTCCGTTTGCTTCCATTGGCTGGCTTCCTAAACAGAGGCCAGCCATTGGAAGAGAAGGGAGCCACTTCAAACAAGCCCGGTCTTTTTCGGATTTGGGGGCGTAAGTTTTGCTGTTCTTTAGCTCGTGACGTCGTCCGTCACTCAGGACAGCAAAACCACGCCCCCGAATCCGAAAATTGTGTTCCCTTGAGGCCGCCATTTTGCTGCTCGAGCAGCGTCTAACGAGGACATGAGGTAAGCCTCTGCCCTACTGTTTGTGGCGTTCTTCGTGCCTTTTTCCTGCCCCCCCTGTTTGTGCCGTTGTTTATTGCCTCTAACTCCCTGTTTGTGCACTCCTTCCCTCCGCCCGCTACATGGCACAGATTTCCCGATTGCGGAGACTGTTTAACTTAAGTGCTGCTCGTTATGCTTTGTTTCTCGGTTTCATTCTTACAAGAACCCCCTCCTTTCCCCCCCTCTCTCTATGTATTTGGTTCTATGGCGGCCTTTTTAAACCTATTTGAACGGAGGGCTTCCACAAATGTCTTCCGACTAAAGAATGGTAATACTTCCATCTCTAAGTAAGGGAATGCAGCCCGTTCCAAGATGGCCCCCTTTGGCGAGACTAGCAGCTGTGACCTGAGCGTTAAATTTGTCACTGAGCGAGTGCACCGGCTTCTGGATAGTGTTTTCGGAATGATTTGCTGAGCGCGTCCCACCTATGCAGCTACGTTCGAGTCATGAACGTATTCTCTGTGTGTGATGGACTTTTCTTGTAGTGTTAAAACTTGATGAAAAACGGAACCCTTGTTTCCGGGGGATTGTTGTTTGAGTCGCACTGCTTCCTGTCCAAGCAGCCACATGTGTTAGGACTGGAGAAGGCAACAGTTTTGAGTGCTCATTAAAGAATACAAATCTACTTTTGTCAGTAAGCGGCGACTATTTGGAACGTCTTGCTGGTGCCATGGCAAAACAAGAACCCCCTCCTTTCCCCCCTCTCTCTATGTATTTGGTTCTCTTTCTCGCTCGCGCTCTCTTTCCTCCTCGCCACCCCAACCTCAAAGTATGCCTGCATTTGCCTCTCCCCTCTACATTGCCCACGTGCTCTTCCCTTGAGATTTGTTTCCGGTAAATCCTGCCTCGTTTGGTGCATTCCTGGAAGGATGCTGCGACCGGTCCTCGATCGTGTTCCACACAGAGCTGCCCGTCATACAATAACACACGAGCCCCTGCGGCCACACACCTACCTAACGCCGGGGAACCCCACCCTCGGGCAAGAAACGGGCCTGTTCACCGCATGACGTCACCAGCCTGGTGCTCACTGTGACGTCATCTGAGCATAAACTTCCAATAAAAACTACTGGACTCATTGGGTTAAAACTATGTGTGTTGCAGAATTGGAGCGACTGCGTCATCACCAAGAAAGAGGATTTCAGAATCAACAGGTGTGGCGCTTTAACTCCTTCACAACGAGGTTCCCAATATTGGAATTATGAGTCCGTCAGCACCTTCCGCAAGGAGGGTTCCTTAACTCACAACTGGCGGCCTTATAACTCCATTAACGAGTAGGAGCCCGCGGCCATCTCACCACAGGAGTCTGTCGAGCATTAGGGCCACCAAACAGTGAGGACCCGGGAATAGCGCCGCTATCACGCGAACAGTAAGTCCAGCATTTAGCCACAGTGACGGGCAGCAATTACCCAAGGGCATCAACGGGGGGGATGCATAGTCCGCAGAGAGCCCTGCCACCCCTCCCTCTGGCGGCTCTCGGGGGCACAGAGCCTCTGTGACAGAGGTTGTCTGTAGGGGGGGGGGCGTCTTGATGCCCTTCACTCTTGCAATTCCGCCGCCGGATCAGATGTCCGCATGCAGATGGTCTCCGAAAGCAGCCAGCCGCCCAGGGCTCAGGTAACAGGCTCTCTGCAGAGCGCTCCGGCCTCTAATTCCGCTCCACACGGAGGCCTTTCAAATAAACATCACCTGCCTCTAAAAGAAAGAACCGCGTGCCAGCCTCTTGATTCCGGGCCTTAAGGGCAATGGTCGCTCTTTTAAGTTCAAAATAGTCACATCGGAATGATAGTACTAATAATAACATTTAGCAGAATTAAAGTGTTCTGGCATTAGTCTTTCTCGGCATTGTTACCAGCTAAAGAATGTTATGCTAAATAATTAGGCTCACGCTGGTAGTACATTTATCTGTGCAAAACGTTGCAGTTGGCATCCTTATCTCCTTTCTTCTACCTCAGCAAGATGCTTTCTCGTCCTCCTTCCTTGCCTGTTTCTCCAATGTTTGCCTCTGTCTCTCTGCCTGTCCTGCTCACGATTCTCTAATTTCCCTTCCATTCGCTTTCACGCATTTGTTGTTTTTATTGTTGTCTGCTATTTGGCTTTTTCCTCTGCCTTTGTGACCGTCTTTCTCGCTCTATATCTATCACTTGGCTGTCTCTCGCTGTCACTCTGCTGCTCGCCTCTTTCTTTGTGCATCGCCTGTCTCTCCCCCTCATAAAGTTGGTATTAAAAATAGATTTGTAGGCCAGCCAGCAGGCTTGCAGTCACAGCCTTTGGTTTATGATGCAATTAGACTGAAAACTGTCGTTTTCGTGTTTTAGACATTATCTGCCACGAAACAGCCATACTAAAGGGGGTAAGGTTGGTGACAGGGTTAGAGTTTAACATATTTGTCTCGAAACAGCAGAAGCTTGGTTTTTTTAGTTACTAGTATTGTAGTTTACCTTCCATCGTGCAGTTAATGGTGCATTTCTTTCTACTGGTCACTCTAGTCACCTGGCCTGGGTGAAAGGGCTGTACATGCTTTTCTCCTGGGGAAGAGACTGGGCTCACTCTTGCATTATGCCTTACTTGTGTTGGGAACCGAAGCCACCTGTGCCTGTTCCCCCACCCTTCTTGCTCCACTCTCTCTGGGACCCAGCGCTCTGAAGTGCTGGCTCCTATTCAGTGTGGTCGTTTTCTTGCCTTCTGCCCACTGATTGCACTCATTTTTCTTGCCTTTGCTCCCCTGATTGTGCCATTTTTCTTGCCTCTGCCCCAGATTGTGCCATTTTTCTTGCCTTCTGCCCCCTGATTGTGCCATTTTTCTTGCCTCTGCCCCCCTGATTGTGCCATTTTCTTGCCTCTGCTCTGTCTGTGTGTGTGTGGCTCTGTCTGTGTGTGTGTGTGGCTCTGTCTGTGTGTGGCTCTGTCTGTGTGTGTGTGTGTGGCTCTGTCTGTGTGTGTGTGTGGCTCTGTCTGTGTGTGTGTGTGTGTGTGTGTGTGGCTCTGTCTCTGTGTGTGTGTGGCTCTGTCTGTGTGTGTAACTGCAAACACAACAATGATGGACAGAATGTGGATCAATGTCACACATTCAACCCAGTCCAAAGATCTGGGCCCAAATCCATCGTTTTTCCACTCCACACCACCCTGGGTTAGACAATGGCGATATGCAAATCAGCGCTGACCCTGTGCCCCATGGGAACAGTCCAGTCCGAACTACAAAAGCCATGTCCTTCCCAGAACGGAACCAAGCATCCGAGGACCGGCCCGGTTTCGAGTTAACACCTCTCTTCAGCCCGGCTAGCTGGATTCCAGTGGTGTGGAGTGCCTGGGACTCACGTCTGAGCATCCCCAGTACACTTAGAGCGGTAACTGCAAACACAACAATGATGGACAGAATGTGGATCAATGTCACACATTCACCCCAGTCCAAAGATCTGGGCCCAAATCCATCGTTTTTCCACTCCACACCACCCTGGGTTAGACAATGGCGATATGCAAATCAGCGCTGACCCTGTGCCCCATGGGAACAGTCCAGTCCGAACTACAAAAGCCATGTCCTTCCCAGAACGGAACCAAGGATCCGAGGACCGGCCCGGTTTCGAGGTAACACCTCTCTTCAGCCCGGCTAGCTGGATTCCAGTGGTGTGGAGTGCCTGGGACTCACGTCTGAGCATCCCCAGTACACTTAGAGCGGTAACTGCAAACACAACAATGATGGACAGAATGTGGATCAATGTCACACATTCACCCCAGTCCAAATATCTGGGCCCAAATCCATCGTTTTTCCACTCCACACCACCCTGGGTTAGACAATGGCGATATGCAAATCAGCGCTGACCCTGTGCCCCATGGGAACAGTCCAGTCCGAACTACAAAAGCCATGTCCTTCCCAGAACGGAACCAAGCATCCGAGGACCGGCCCGGTTTCGAGGTAACACCTCTCTTCAGCCCGGCTAGCTGGATTCCAGTGGTGTGGAGTGCCTGGGACTCACGTCTGAGCATCCCCAGTACACTTAGAGCGGTAACTGCAAACACAACAATGATGGACAGAATGTGGATCAATGTCACACATTCACCCCAGTCCAAAGATCTGGGCCCAAATCCATCGTTTTTCCACTCCACACCACCCTGGGTTAGACAATGGCGATATGCAAATCAGCGCTGACCCTGTGCCCCATGGGAACAGTCCAGTCCGAACTACAAAAGCCATGTCCTTCCCAGAACGGAACCAAGCATCCGAGGACCGGCCCGGTTTCGAGGTAACACCTCTCTTCAGCCCGGCTAGCTGGATTCCAGTGGTGTGGAGTGCCTGGGACTCACGTCTGAGCATCCCCAGTACACTTAGAGCGGTAACTGCAAACACAACAATGATGTGTGTGTGGCTCTGTCTGTCTGTGTGTGTGGCTCTGTCTGTCTGTGTGTGTGGCTCTGTCTGTCTGTGTGTGTGTGGCTCTGTCTGTCTGTGTGTGTGTGTGGCTCTGTGTGTGTGGCTCTGTCTGTCTGTCTGTGTGTGTGGCTCTGTCTGTCTGTGTGTGTGGCTCTGTCTGTCTGTGTGTGTGTGGCTCGCTCTGTGTGGGGCTCTGTGTGTGGGGCTCTGTGTGTGGGGCTCTGTGTGTGTGTGGCTCTGTGTGTGTGGCTGTGTCTGTGTGTGTGGCTGTGTCTGTGTGTGTAGCTGTGTCTGTGGCTGTGTCTGTGTGTGTGGCTGTGTCTGTGGCTGTGTCTGTGTGTGTGGCTGTGTCTGTGTGTGTGGCTGTGTCTGTGTGTGTGGCTGTGTCTGTGTGTGTGGCTGTTTCTGTGTGTGTGGCTGTGTCTGTGTGTGTGGCTGTGTCTGTGTGTGTGGCTGTGTCTGTGTGTGGCTGTGTCTGTGTGTGGCTGTGTCTGTGTGTGTGTGTGTGTGTGTGTGTGTGGCTGTGTCTGTGTGTGTGGCTGTGTCTGTGTGTGTGGCTGTGTCTGTGTGTGCGCGTGGCTGTGTCTGTGTGTGCGCGTGGCTGTGTCTGTGTGTGCGCGTGGCTGTGTCTGTGTGTGCGCGTGGCTGTGTCTGTGTGTGCGCGTGGCTCTGTCTGTGTGTGCGCGTGGCTCTGTCTGTGTGTGCGCGTGGCTCTGTCTGTGTGTGCGGCTCTGTCTGTCTGTGTGTGTTTGGCTCGCTCTGTGTGGGGCTCTGTGTGTGGAGCTCAGTCTGTGGGGCTCTGTCTGTGGGGCTCTGTCTGTGGGGCTCTGTCTGTGGGGCTCTGTCTGTGGGGCTCTGTGTGTGTGGGGCTCTGTCTGTGTGTGTGGGGCTCTGTCTGTGTGTGTGGGGCTCTGTCTGTGTGTGTGGGGCTCTGTCTGTGTGTGTGGCTGTGTCTGTGGCTGTGTCTGTGTGTGTGGCTGGCTCTGTCTGTGTGTGCGCGTGGCTCTGTCTGCGTGTGCGCGTGGCTCTGTCTGTGTGTGCGCGTGCACGGCTCTGTCTCTGTGTGTGTGTGTGTGTGGCTCCGTGTCCACAAATACTCTCTACTACTCTCTAATGCTCACCTATTGCCATTGTAAATGACAATACCATTTATTTATGTTTAAAAAAAAAATGAAAAAAAGTCATGAGCAATGCCAATAGCTCTACCTTTAATAATGCCGAGACCATTGCATTGTAAATGCTTGTTTTTTTGCGTGCCTGGATCTATTTTTGGCCCCAATCAACGCCTGTTGTCAGGGGCACTGGAACCGTGCTATAAATAGAAATAAACTACGATGCGAGAGACCAGAGCCGACTAACACCTAAAACGTAAATTGACATACGGTGTACTTCAATAAGATAATAATAGGTCTTTGCTGTGCATGAATGCATTTAATATGTAGCTTAAAACATGGTAATATAGTGTTTGTTTATTTAGAAAATTCGCAATTACGAGGAAAACTCCTTTAAATAGAGGGAGGCTAGTCACGTTCTCACGAAGACATGTAGGAATCGAGCATGTGTAGTACAGCCAACTACTGCAGTGGCTGGATGTGTACCATACAACTCCCCAATCCCAGCCCCTTTCCTCCCTCCTAAAGTCACGGCCTCACATGCAAGAAAGAGCTACATATCCTAAAAAAAACTCTTCTCTTGGCTTGCTTTCCTGTGACATCTCTGCCCTGGGACAGCTGGGGAGTCTCTTGGGAGTGTCATTGGCATTTCCTGTGTTCCTTTTAACCTTTCAGCTTCACGAGAATTCCAATGGACCACAGAAAAATGAATTCGAGTAAGTATTCAACAAGCATTTGCAATGCAATAGGTCTTGCATTTGCGAGTTAAGAGCTATTTAAGTTGTAAATGTTTTTACTTGCTTGTTTTGAATCCGAGTGGATGTATGTGGTGTGTAGTGGAATTATGTGGTATGGTGTGCATTGGAATTACGGGGACGGTAATTATGTGGTATTTAGTGTAAAGGAATTGCGTGTAGTTGGATTGTCTGTTATGGAGAGTAATTATGTGGTATGGTAATTTGTGTTGTTAAATAAATGTAAATGTAAATGTTGTAGTACTTGTATAGCGCCCGAATCACCCCACATGGGGTCTCTCCGGCGCTTGTACGAATACCGCTGTGGAACCCTCCCTGTTTTTTTCCCTGTGAGGCGCCCACTCCTGGGCACCCCCAAGGTGCAGCCAGGCATCCTAGCACTTTTGGGGCCGTTGTGGAGATTAAGCAAGCTATTGCCCAGAGTTGCAGAGTGGGACCCATGATTAGAATAGGCACCGAGGCGAGAATTATCAGGTCCGAGGAAATTGAGCCCAAGACCCACCGAGGCGGGAATTGAACCCTGGTCCCGGGCCAGACCTCTGCATCAGGGTCTGCCGCTCTTACCAATGAGCCACACTTCTCCACTGAGTGTTGAGTGTTATGTAGTGGACTTTAATAATGTGCTGTGCTGTTGAATTTTGTGGTGTGATGTGGAATTATGTGGTGTGGATTGCATGTATGTGGTGTGGTATGTAACTGTTGTTGATTTGTATTTTTGTTGTTGGTGAATTATGTGGTGTGTAATTGAAACATGCTGAGTTGTTTTGTGTGGCGTAGAACTGTGCTGATTGGAATCATATAGCATGGTGTGGAGTATATGTATGTGTACCGTTGCTAAGTGGGATCGATTGGTTTTAAGTGAGGTGTATTTATGTGGTAGTGAGTAGATTGTTATTATATGGAGTTGAATTGAGTTGTGCTGAGTGGTATTATATATAGTGTAAGTATGCTCAGTGGTTTTGAATTGTGTGGTGTGGAATTGTGTCATCAGCGTTAAATATAAAATATAAGCGCACACATTAATGCAAGCACAGAGTAATAGCTTAAATAGGAAGAGGGAAATGAAATGTCCATCTCACACTCACTGCATGGGTATATCCAACTTATAGTATCCATGTATTTTAAGTTTAAGAACAGAAGTCTTCAAATGTGTCTTCTTTCATGGTAATTGATTTTGGCAGGGCCTAAGGGATGGAAGCCTTTTTTGGGGGAAAGACATTAGTGCCATTTAGGAAACAAAATGAATTACCACTGTTTTCCCTAGGGAACTGGGTGATCCAGTGACTGGATAAAGCCGAGCATGTTTGCCTGAGACATTAACATATGGGATCCGGGAACATTCCATACATAGGAAAAAATCAAGCAATGACACAGCCAATGGTTTCCGAGTGGCCATAGTGCTGGACACGTTACCACAACTGAGAATATATGAGGGAGGGGAAGAGAGCAGAGAGGGATGCAGTTTCAAAATTGGAAAAGGGTCCAGAAGAAGAGGGGCTGGAAGAGGGAAGACTGGGTTTGAACTGATGGAGGATAAGCAGGTGCGGGCACAGGACCCCAAGCATAGAGTGGTCTTGGAATTTCGGTGGAGTTGGGACAGAGTCAGTCGCACGTGCAGCTGGCTACGTAGACGTTATTTGCACGATCGCATAATATAGATGGGCCTTACAATTGAACCTTCCTGTCTGTGTTATGGAGCAAAGGTCTTTTTGTGGTACTGGCTAGGGAGTTTTAAAATGCAGGTTGCCATAGTAAAACACGGTGCAGCGCAGCTATCCAAAAAGCTGCATTTTCAAGCTTAACTGCAGTGTTTTATTGAATCCACGTGCAGCAAATGAAGCACCATTTTTATTTGGGAGAACCAAATATATATATTTAGAAAACTATTCCCCGGAACCAACGTTTTTCAGTTTTGAAAGGGTGAAACATTTATCGGAGAAACGGTCAAAGAAAGAGTGATTGAGGCAGGAGCAATGCCAGTGTGGCGGCTTTAAGTGCCAGTAGTGTGGATTTTCAGAGGATGCATTTTGCACGGATGCTGGCTAAGGTGTTTTACTGCATAAAAGTTATCAGTGACAATTATTGGAGAAACACAGTTTCATTAGGGCAGTGGCATGCCTTCTGCAAGGGTAAATCCAGGCAAATTAACCTGATTTACCAGCGTCTTTTTACCTATATTTTAAGATACTTGACTGTCCAAGACTAAAAGCACTCTGTCCTACTCCGTACCACACAAGTTTTCAGAGTAAGTGGCTCTTTGCTGCTGGCATAAATCAATGTATAGTGGGCACACTATTAAAGTATTTTTTGTGCTGGTTTCTAGCAGGAAGGGAAATACGGGCCTTCAGTGTATAATGCGAGCTCATTCACCAAGGCGTGAACTGTTTGCATTTGGCACATACAATATGGGGATTGTCATGGTGTAAATGAAACGTTGAAGGTGTTTTTTCTGCGTGTTAGAAATAATTTGTCCTGTTTGCCTTTATTGGACTGCTGCTGCAAGTTCAATAGAAACATTGCCCAGGGCAGAATGACTCCGTGTGGTGTTTACAGAAGGCGGACTGGACTGCAAGTCTGGCTCATGACTGCAAGTTGCGCTTACCTAAGGCGGGTTCATGGTGTCATTTGGTGCCCGGTGAAGCAAGGCTCTCTGGTAAGGAGCACATAAACACTCTTTGTGTGCAAAAGAAAACTGTGTTTATCGGTTTTATCAAGAGTATTATATCATTTCGGGATTTTGGACGTTAAAACCTTTCTAAAGCAAATGCCGTAGTTGCATTTAATATTCCAAAGCAAGATGTTAAATACCACACCAATGATGGCCCCTGGGGGGAGGTGAAGGTCGCAGACCAGTCTTCCCCCAGGGCTATTCGCGCAATGGGCGGAAGGAAAAGGTGGGGAAGGATTAGAAGGTTAAGGGAAGGGGTGGGAGTTGGGAGGGTATAAAGATGTCAAGAGAGAAGGATATGTCATCCTCCTTACACCTTAGCACCACCAGGAGGATAGGCAGAAAAGTTAGTCCACCCACCCACCCTACAAGTTGTAGGCAGGAGACTTGGGGTTGGATTGGTCTTAGCGTGCCAGTTTAGGGCAGGTTGCAGAGTAGCATGGTTACAGTACTTTGGAGGGGTGGTGAATCACATACGGGCAGATACACCCTTCGGGGGGGGGGGGGAAGGTACACAGGTGACTGATAGCGGGGCGTGGGAGGCAATGAGCAACAAAGGAAATTCAACAGAGGATGCTTGGAGGGCAAGTGAAGGTGAGAATGGGGGGCGGAAGAAGGTCACCGAGTGAATGGGAAAGAGGAAAACAGGTGAGATGGTTTTGAGAAGGCTGAAGGGAGTATGAGTCAGTATGGGTTGGGAAAAGCATCTGGATTGCATTTACGTACTGTTAATAAAGTCTAAGTGATTGCAACCATTTCCTAATAAAATGGCCTTTTACGCTTCAAGTAACAGCGTGGAGTGTAGTTCTTGCGCGATCGAGAGCGAAGGCAACAAAACAGAGACAGAGATACAAAATGAAGGCAATGTAAATAGAGGAAATACACAACCATTTAGCGCCGGCGGGACTTGTTGAGGCGGTACAACTTCCACAGCCCTGCGCTGAAACCTAAAGCCCGGTGCCCCGCCGATGAGGAGCACAGTCAGCAGAGAGTTGAAAAGCGACCCGGCTGCAGGAATGCATGTTGTGTGAGCAATAGGAGAATGCCATTTAGGAAAGTAGTGCTCACAGACTGTAAATAAAACATACAGAGTAACAACACACAGTAAAAGGGTCAGTCCTCATGGGAGGTTACAAAAGGGGAAAAGGCGGTACTAAGGAGGGACTACTTAGCCTATTCACAAATCAAAAACAAACATTTGGAAACAACAGTAACGAGCCATTTGAAAAGATGGGCGGAAAATGGGCAGAGCTTCAAGTACATACCTGAATACAGCATGTCTTAAAGAGACAGCGCAAGCGCTGCCTAGGCTAGACCTAAAAAGATGGGTGGGAAATGGGCAGAGCTTCAAGTCCATACCAGAATACAGCATGTCTCCAAGAGACCGCGCAAGCGCTGCCTAGGCGAGACCTAAAAAGGAGCCTTGTTAAAGTTCGTAGTCTTTCTTCCCTTTCAGATGCAAGCTAAAATGTAATTGACACAGTGCTCCAGCTAACAAGGTTGCACAAATTTGCGGTGTGTGATATTAAAAAAATATAATTATCACCCACTGCAGTCAGGGTGAAAATTATACACCCTTTAGTTGACAACACCAGAAAACGTAGGGCAAATCCACAGAAGGGAGAGGTTGAGGGGGTGTGCCCTCCACAAACGAAAAGAATGGCTGTGAGATTATCCATTCAAATGCATTTGAATGAACAAAAAGTGAGATTAGACTCTAAACTGCAACATAGAAGAGGGACTGCAAAATTAGAACTACATTAACCACAAAGTAGTGGGACTGTGAGATATGCATTCAACATCAACAAGAGGAGTCTTGAAAGAATATGTTCAACCATCAAGAACACAGAGGGATTGTGGAAGTACACCGTCCAAAAGCTGCACAATAGAACGTTTGATATGAGACTATCAGCAGTGCAGAAGGATTACACCTTCAACAGCGGTGAAGAAGTGATGTGAAATTATACCATCAACAGCTGCAGAGCAGAGGGATTGTTATACCATTAACAGCTGCAGAGTAGAGGGATTGTAAGACACAACTATCTAAAGCAGCAAAACAATAGAAATGTGAGTTAAAGAACATAATAAAGCTAATGCACGATTATACTTCCAACAGTAGCAGAGGGATGGTGAGGTTAGGCATTCCACAGCAGGAGAGAAAAGGTACTGTGAGGTTATACCTTCAAATGCTACAGGATAAAGCCGTTGGCTAAGCAAATCTTCAAAAGGGAGGACATAGAGGGAATATAAAATTAAATGCACAGAAGTTGTAGCAAAGTGGAAATGTGAAATAATGCCTTTGACAAAAGCTCCATGGAGACTAACATTGAGGGTTTGGATTTAGAATTGGATGGTAATGGAAATGCCTCCAGTTTCTAATGGGAGAGCTAATTCCAAGGAAAATCCCAGGCAGAATTTCCTGCACCACCATATCCTGTGGATCTTCCTCAAGATTTAAGGATCCTGTAGAAATTTGTACCAGCAGTGTAGAGTAGCTGGCGGATTGCGACTCCAACCTCGAGCAATGAGTCTCACTGAAGTGGAGGCGAGTACGTCCAGTAACAATATAATAGAGAAATTATTGATTTTATAGATGGTGTGATTTAAACAGGAGAGTCGGCCTAGTTTGAAATTAGTAGTTCAACATTTGAAAAATAATAGGATCTTGAACGCTAACCCTCGACAGAGGTGAGCACTGACTACCAACACCTCTCTGGCTACATCAGTCATGGGTATATTTGCTAGATTTCCCGAGCTTGCTTGAACTTGCTCACACATCCCAGGAGTTGAAAATCAGGTTTCAGAATAAGTTCAGAGGACCTCCATTTTATAACCCGAAGTGCAAACAGTATCTGTTTTATTATCTATATTCTAAATGACTGAACCTTCCAAATCAAGTTTAAACCTGGCTATGGTAGCTATTTTGAGAGACTGAAACTCATCCCTGGGGGATGTAGTAGTCACCTGGGAACTGACGAGTCAAAAGGCAGGTGCAACAGACACCCTAGAGCTAGAGGCAAGGATTACTTCCTGCTGGAGTTGCACGTGTCACAGGAAGATGCAATGAACAGTACAGGAGTCACACTCTCACATTATGGTTGCATGTTCGGTGGGGTGTGCCCAATGCGGTTAGAGTGGAGTATCTTGAGTGAGGGCCAGAAATGTGCTGTAACTGTGTTGTAGTGAAGTTGGTGCTGCGACCAGGCATGCTGATCTCAGAGACAGGTCTATTAGCAAGCATAGGATATACAGTTTTACAAATACGATTTTTAGCTCTTTGAGGTCCATATTTGAAGCGAAGGCTGGGAATCCCCTTCAGATGAGTAACTGAGTTTGGAAGCACGCGGTTAGGTCAAATCAAAGGATTCTTGTTGGTACTAACCAGAGGTAGAGAATTACTCAGACCCTGGTGCCCTTGAGAAGGTGAAGATTCCCTGCCAGGTCAGCCTAAGAAAAAACAAGCATTGGCAAACCAATAGGTCTTGCCTATGCAAGAGCTATTGGCTTGCCAATACGTTTTAGCCATGTTGTACACTAGCATGGCAGCTGCTCAGCATGGCTAAAAGTTAGTGGTGTGAAGGAGATTGGCATGGCGTGGAGTGTTGTTAAGAAGAGTATCTTGGATTAGTGGGGTGTTATGGAGTGGCATAGAGAGTCATGGAGTGGGGTAGAGTTGAAGAGTGGAGTTAAGTGAAGCGAATGTCATTGAGTGGCGTAAAGTGGATTGGCATAGTGTTATGGAGGGAGCCGAGTGCCATAGAGTGGAAGTGCATTGAGTGGAGTAAAGTGTCATAGAACTGAGTGGAGTAAAGTGTCATAGAACTGTGTGGAGTAGAGTGTCAGAGTGGAGTGGCATAGAGAGTGTTGCATAGAGTGGAGTAAAGTGTAGCAGAGTAGAGCAGTGTAGATCATTATAGAGTGGAGTGGCCTAGAGGGTTGTAGAGTGGAGTGGCATTGTGTAAGAGTGGAGTAGTGTGTTGTATAATAGAGTGGAGAAAAGTGGCATGGAGTGGCGAAGAGGAAGTTACGTAGGGCGTCATAAAGAGGAATAGCGTCATAGAGTGGAGTGGAATTTAATAGAGTATAGTATTTTACAGGGGAGTGTTGTAGAGTGGGGATGTGTGGCATACTGTGAGGAAGAGTAAAGTACAGTGGTGCAGATTGATTGGCATAGAGTGCAGTGGTTTAGAGTGCCCTGAATTTGAGTAAAGTGGAGTAGTAGAGTAGAGCGCTGCACAGCAGAGTGATGCAGATTAGAGTGGAGTGTTGCAGCGCAGAGTGCAGTGGCATAGGATAGATTGTTTCAGAGTACAGTGAAGTGATGCAGGGCAAATGGAGTGGAGCAGGATAGAGTGCAGAGGAGTAGAGTGGTGTATAGTAGAGAGTCATAGAGTGCAGTGGCATAGTCACAGGGTGCAGTGGAGATTCGACTGACGTAGAGTGTAGTGGTGTACAGTGCATTAACACAGAGATGAGTGGTTCAGAGTAGAGTGCAATGACAGAGTAGTGTAGACTGGCACATAATAGTGTAGAGTTGCATAGAGTGCAGTGGTGAAGAGCAGACTGTTTCAGAGTAGAGTGAAGTGGCGTAGATTGGAGTGCAGCAGGGTAGAGTAGAGTGTTGCAGAGTAGAGTAGAGTGGCCTAGACTGGAGTAGTGTAGAGTGCAGTGGTGAAGAGTGCAGTGCTTCATACTAAAGTAGAGTGCATTGGTGTAGAGTGGTTCAGAGTAGAGTACAGAGGTGTAGAGTGAAATGACGTAGAGTGCAGTGACGCGCAGTAAATTAGTGTGGCATCAATTGGCATAGAGTGCAATGGCGCAGAGTTGAGCGGCAGCGAGTTCCGTGGCAGAGAGTGTAGTTTTGCAGAGTAGAGGGTCGCAGAATGCAGTGGTATAGAGTAGAGTGGCTTAGAGTGCAGTGGCTTAGAGTACAGTGGATCAGAGTAAAGTGCCATAGAGTACAGTGGTGCAAAGTAGAATAGAGTGGTATAGAGCAGAGTGTTGCAGAGTAGTGTATAGTGGTGCACAGTGCAGTGGCAGAGTGTAATCATTTGTGTAAAGTGGCTTACAGTGCATTGGCATAGAGTTCAGTGTCGTAGAGAGGAATAAAGCAGAGTGGAATACTGTGGCATAGAGTGCAGTGGCATACAATAGATGGTTTCACTGTAGAGTGAAGCGGAATACAGTACAGTGGCACAGAGTTGAGGGCAATAGAGTGCAGTATCATAGAATGCAGTGGTGTAGAGTGGATAGAGTGCAGCAGCATAGAGTACAGTGGATCAGAGTAAAGTGCCTTAGAGTACAGTGGTGCAAAGTAGAATAGAGTGGCATAGAGTACAGTGGCATAGAGCAGACTGTTGCAGAGTAATGTATAGTGGTGTACAGTGCAGTGGTGTAGAGTGTATTCATTTTGAGTAAAGTGGCTTACAGTGCACTGGCATAGAATGCAGGGTCGTAGAGAGGAATAGAGTGGAATACAGTGGCATGGAGTGCAGTGGCATACAATAGATGGTTTCAATGTAGAGTGAAGGGGCATACAGTACAGTGGCACAGAGTTGAGTGCAATAGAGTGCAGATTCTTAGAGTGCAGTGGCGCAGGTTAGAGAGGATTGCTGGAGAGTGGATTGGTGGAGAGTGCAGTGGCATAGAGTATAGTGATGCAGAGTAGAGTGGCATAGAGTGTCATACAGAAGAGTGGCGCATAGCAGATTGCACAGGCATAGAGTAGAGTGGTGTAGAGTTCAGTGCCAGTGTGCAGTGTTGAAGAGTAGACTGTTGCAGAGTACAGTGTAGAGTAGAGTGGCGGAGAGAGCAGTGAAGTACAGTAGTGCAGAGTAGAAGAAAGTGGTGTGGAGTGGTGCAGGTTAGAGTGGAGTGGGGTAAAGTGGAGCATGCATGGTGTGGTAGCGCACTGCCATTACAAAAAACACATCTTCAAATGAAATGACAATTACCATTTGCACAGGCATACAATTTTAATGATAGAAGTATACAGCACACAAACTATAATAGGTGGAAATCTCATCACCTAGTGTATCGATTTGTTTTGATGGTATTAAAATATTTGTTTCCACCACACTTCAGGATTACCCCCAGTAACCAGCATGATTGTCACATAAATCCTCTCACTTTGAACTCAGAGAAAGAAAAGTTAACACCAAGCTCTCTCGGAAGATGGAGCCAGACATTTGACATCTGTCTTTGAATGCACAGCAAATTTGACAAGGTAACTACAAGATTTAAAGGCTTTTTTAGATAAAGGGAGTTCTCAGGAGGATACCGTAAATAAGGTTTGGAAAAGGGATGGGACAAACTCAAGTTAGACAACCTAAAATAAATAAAACCAGCAAACAGGAAGCAAGAAAATGTGAGTAACAAACCACAAAGCCAATGGTAAGGAACGGGTGGAATGCACTACCAGGGAAGCTTTCTGAATGTCCTCAAGATGTCATTAGCAAATCAGAACATAGGTTTTGTCCTAAAAAGGATGTGCAGCAGGGACGTACAGAAGTGAAGGAGAGGCATCAACAAGATTATCCAGGCTTCCGAACCAAAGACATTCAAACAGATCCCTTGCAACATGGAGAATATAGGGCAGCATGGAGACATTCAGGTCACAACTGCGTATCGGTTTATACATCCAATTCCAGATCTAATCAGAAGAGAAAAGGGTGACTAGAATTGCTCAAACCCCAGTCCTTAGCCACGTTCATGCAGATGAAAAGATGTGAGGGTAGCTGAGAATTATTTCGCAACTCAAACCCTTGTTGGGAACTTCAGAGCAGAGCTGCTTTGATGAGAAAGCCTATAAACTATGAACACCCAAGACACATGTAGAAGCATATCTAATTTACTCAGTCCACTTATACCTAGATGAGAATGGGAGGACAACCTTATAATCAACTCAATGCAGAAATCACCTGATGACGCCCAGTCCTGAAAAATGTGGAAGATTCTAGGAAATACTCAGTCCTCACTTCACGTGCTGGTCGACTCAGATGAGGTGGGTGAGAGCCCACTGGGGATAACCAGTGATACAACTGCCCAGATGAGACACCAGCCAGCTGAAACTTAGCCAAAGTACCAAATGCAGCCATACAAAGTCGATATATCACTTTGACACTTTGAAAATGATTTTCACAAGTATTGCACAGAGACAACGTTATGGCATTTCAAAAGAAAATTGCAGGAACCCAATGCAGGTCCATGGTGCCAAAGAGATTGGGTTAGAGTGATATTGCCTTTCGGGCTGTACGACTGGCACCTCACAGGTGACAAGCAAAGGATAGACAAGACTGTAAAGGTGGCATGCTCCCATGCCCCTTAGCCATATCCTTAATTTATCAGGGAGTCAGACTCAATCTTGGTCTATAAACAAAATATTTATGGGAGGAAATAGCAACATGCTCCATTATTACCCATTCTGGCGAAACACACCTCACCTCTATCACCGAATCAAATGTCAAAGATGCCTTACAACATCAGTCACGTTCCTTATCAGGCTGGTTTTCCCAGCCCGCTTTATCGAGGTCAATGGACTCTATTTGTAAATCAAGTCAATGGTGGGAATTCTAAGAGTTTAACCTTTTCAGAAAGGTTTAGCCAGTGCTTTATATCGACCGGTACTGTCCGGTACAGAGTACGAGCACTTTTTTATTTAGAGATGGCGAGTACCAGCACTTCTCAAGAGAAATGTAATACTTTTAATTGGCGAGTACAGGCACTTCTCAGAAACAAGTAGGTACTCTGATACAGAGTACCTTCCACTTCTATTTTTACATTTCTAGCTCTGAAAGTGACACTCTTCGATCTCCAGTCAGTCGTGAAACTACTAGATGAAAGAATAATGCACAGCTTGAGAGAAAGCTTTTCAAACTGCAAAACTACTGTCACAGATAAGTAACTATTTTGTTTTCAGCAGTGATGCTGGCGAACCTTAAATTGATGAGCTGTAAATACGGACTGTGAATTGTTAAAGCAAAGAAGATGTACCCGACGCCTACAGAAAAGTTCATACGTTCATCACCCGAGAACATTTAATAACAAAACAAAATGACCAAATTATGCATTTTAAAATACAATTTTCATATAAATAAAACATAATACGTTTTTAAAGTGCACTCAGGAAAAATTACAATACAATACCGTATTAATGTACCAACTAAACCTGGTTGTCTCTGTGAGATGATCCATCCCAAGAAAACTTTGAACAAATATATAGCTATATGTATTACAGGCAGTACAAAAAATGTGGTTATACAACGTCAAATAACCTATAATTGTTTTAAAGGTAGCATCTTTCTTCACTTCATTTCTCAATTGTATGTCATGTGCTATGACTAAAATTGAGAACCTACTTGGAAGAGACCAGTTGTAAAAATCAATCGATACAAATCTCACAAACAACAATCACAAACTGTAGACAGAAGAGGTATGCATTCCTTACAATCTCATAGAAAAGCAAAGATATGTTTAGTTCCAAGGAGCTTAAAGACTTAGAATACAGGACAGAGCCTCGGACAGGAGTAGTGATAATGCGACAAAATCCTTATTAAAATAGGAGGAAATGAGTCAAAAAATTACAGTAACAGCAGCAAGTGGCCAATGACACCAGAGAAATGAAATCAGCATCATATATTTTGGAAATGTAGTAATCCAGTCTGCAAACAGCATGTCAGTAACTGGAAATACTCATTTTCTCTATCAACTACAGGTGTTTCCATACAAAATCTTGCAATTTCCATACAAAATGCAATTTTTGTCAAGAAAATCCCAGCTTTCCAGTTTTAGTAAAACACATTTAGCTTTTAAGTATCAGCGTGCCATTTTCAGCAAGTAGTAACATGTGATGTTGCCAAATATGGCAAGATTTGTTTCAACCTACATATTGTCATGAGGTGCTTGGCATGAACAGTCTATGCAGTGTTTTAACCTTTATGACAGGATGGCCAAAAGGGCATCAAGAATACCCATGTCAAGATTGGCTATTGTTAGGTTAGGGCATCCATTATGTGATGGATGGGACCCATAACAGCAAGAAGACCCATAATAGGCAAATAATTATCACCACTGGGCTAGGTCTACATATGAGGTCTCCTGCCAGGGCAGGAGTTGGTACCATCATATCAGGAATGCTCAAATATTGCAAGGTATGACCAACATTATGCTTAGGGTGACATAATGCTAATAGGGGGTGGCATCATGCCAAGGAAAGCCACATTATGCCATGATTTACCACCATTATGCTACAGGCCAGCATTAAACAAGCAATGGGTGCCATCATGCCAAGCATGACCAAACAATTCTACCCATAACATTCATTGTCACATTACCTGCATTATTTCCCAGGTTGCAGCCCCATGCCAAGGATTCCCACAATAGAAGCAGAAATATCACCATTATGAAAAAGCCGAAATTGCTCAAAGGATTGGCACCATCACACCAGCGAATATCTTGTAACATAGAGACCGTCAAAGGGCAGCCACAGGATTTCTGGAAACCATACTGCCAGAGCCAACATTATGCCAGGGGTGGGCACCCACATGTCAAGGATGGCCACTGTATGGCAGTTATTGCAACAAATATGCTTGGGGCAGGCCTCATGTCCCCGGTGATCCCTTGGCTTTAATTGCAATCCTGCTCAGGCCTCTGCAGCCCACCAGTCTAACTCCTAGAACCCACACTCTTGCATGGCCCCTACTGCACTAAGATACATTGTGGGTGACAGTAAATGGCCTGTAATAGAACCAATTCCATTGGGGCTAGATGGCCCTTGACTGTACGGCAGGCCCACTGTTGAAGGTAGGGGAATGAGAATTTTGGAAGGGAGTTTGTGGGTTAAATATGCACCAAGAACATAGTTTTGAAGTAAGAGACTTAACTGGTACCTCTCAATTAGATCAGTCTCTAGTCTTCTTGGTGAGCCTGATTTCCAGATACCCCCCATCTCCAACAAAATCTTTTTAACTCATGTCAACTCTACTTACACTAAACAAATTCAAACACCAACGCCTTGATGTTGCCATGGCCTTAGAAACCCCCAAAAGATAACCGAATTCACTTGGAACTAGGAAGCAGTTCAATGTGTACATTTTCTTCTTTCAGTCTGAGATGGGCTTTACCTCTTGCTGATCTCCAAGATGTCCCCAATGTTAGAGAAGAGGTGATGATGGTCGGTAGTGTTCATGGTCTCTTTGAGTTCCTCAGATTTACGGAAGAAGCGCACCAAGATGTCAAGGCTGTGTAGGTAGGAATACTCAGAGGTGATGATTTCAAAAATGGCCTTTGAAATAGGAGAAAGTTGTTAACTTGTTAGTAATGAAGGTTCATTTTAAAAGGGTACTTTAGTCCTGCCTTGTCTGAAGCATCTTTTTTCAAGCCTTTGGAAGGGATAAACTTCAAGAGAGTCCAGTCACAGACAGACTTCCTTTCCACATTCAATATGCAATTCTTTCTGCTTCAGATATAACAAAAGGAATGCTATCAAAGATGTTGAATTTGACCACAATAAGCAGCTTCACACACTAGGGTTCCTCGCGGTCTTGGTCACTGTTGGCATCCTGCCGTGGCTTCTTTAGAGCATTCCCCTTCAGATATCTCATACATAAAGAATGACCTACAGCTAGGCCTCAAGGCCTCCTATGCATATGTCCACTGAAACCCTCAGTAAAGCATATCCCATCCACCTCCTCATCACAAACTTATGTCTAGCTACTAAATTAAATGTCTAGTCCAGATGGGCCTAAATCTTGTGGAATACACAACCTTCCCCACATTCCCTGCAGTCGGAATCCTAAATAGTCTTATTTACCTAAGGAATGCAAAGATAGTATGATTCCAAAGAGACTAAGTCAATGTTGTGGAGTGATTAGCATCAGGCAATAAAGTGAATGTTTTTTTTTTAATGAAAGTGTCATCACTTCTGAAAGAGTGTCAGTGATGATGAACTCACCTGGACGAGAGACAATATCAGTTATTATCAATTTCAGAGCCTTTCCCTATGTGACATTATTCATTTGTATATTTTGAAGCAGACAAGAAAGCCTACTCTGTGGCTATGAACCCTGGTATTGTGCTCTTTAGGTGAGTGGAAAATGTGGTGTCATACGTTTACTATCTAACCCACTTCCCACAGACACTTTCCATTCCACAGCGCAATAAATTATTAAAAAGCACTGGATGTTTGGCATCTGTCCTGCTGTGGACACTGACCTGGAAACAGGTAAAATGCTAACAAGTAATTGTGGGGGGATAAATTGAGACACTTTAAAACATCAAAACACAACTAGATTAGTCTTAAACCATTCTTCACTAGGCTACCTGCTAAAATAAAGACACGTGGCATTAGACCCCTTAGGAAGATATCAAAAAGGGCACTCTCACCTGATGCTACAGGAAATTTAGCAACATTGTAGTGGGTGGGTTGGACAATGCTACCAAGCTCATGAAAATTTGAAACAAGGCACACCTACCATAACCATCTTTAAAATAAATCTACTGTTTGGAGCTGCTAAGTAAGCTTTTATTTGATGACTGTCAAATTAATTGTGTTGTGACTATCCTCCAGTTCACAGGAACAGCCAGATAACACAAAATGAAACAGTTCTGGAAGATCATGTAATGGGTACCTCTTGTCTTTTCCGTTCCACAGGAGCAATGATGTCCAGAAGGCCAGACTCCTGCACCTGAATGGGTATACAAATAACATTTGTGGTACATGATATGCAAAAATTGTTCTCAGACACTTAATACTTAGCCATAACGTTAGGAACATGTTTTTTAACACGATATAAAGAAAGTTAAGAAATAAAATGCAAACTCATCCAACTCGCCAACAGCGAAGCATTTTTTCTTATCAATGTATTTAAATACTGCACAAAATGCAGTTTTTTTTATTCAAACACAAAAAAATAAGTCGTCAAGTTGGATAAACACAAGACCACAACTCAACTTTAAATGACACCATCTCAATCATATGTAGATTCATGAAGCAGATTATTAACTATATTTTCCACTGTTCCACAGGTCGACAACTTATTTATAAATGTATAGTGACTTCCATTTTCCGTGCATGAGTGACTGGGCAAAACATTTGCAAATTTGGCATTTTCAATCATCGACAGAAGGGAAGCCAGGATATCCAAGCCTATGAGAGATCAGAACTTCCCTGTAATACACAATTAAACTCAAGTGATTTTATTTTCATCTTACTGTTCAGAAATCGGGTGTCTTGCACCAGGATGTACTACCCTAATCTCCTCTGATGAGCTGAGACCAAATGAGAGTGAACCTCGTGCCAGAAGTTGTGGACTTATGCACATGGGGCGTTTCACTGGAATGGCAAATTCGTATGTGATTTTCTGGTACAGCACGAATTACAATTTGCCAATCTAATTGCTTAATGACTCTGGGCTTTATTTACAGGTGGGCGGATCCGGGACAACAGCCATAAATTTGTGAATGTCTTGTCCACCATATTAAGGGTGCACTGATGTCAACCACACTCTAACATCTGCAGACGGGACATTCTGCCTCTTTGTGGTAAAATGTTAAGGTAAATCTAGTACTTGTATAGTGCACGAATCACCCCCGAAGGAGTATCTCGGCGCTGGGGGCGGTTGGGAAGATTAAGCGAGCTGCCGGAGCCAGGGATCGAACCATGATCCCCAGCGTCCAGCGTCAGTCGCCCTGGCCGCGGAGCCACACCTCTTCCCTAGAAGTCTCCTAGTCCACCAAACTCTAGATACGGTCTTTTTGTCAGTATAGTCAGCTTGTTATTTAGAAACCGATCGACACTGATGGGCTGATACATTAGACCCGCAATGTCTAATAAAAAAGGCAGTATCTCTTAAGTCCAGAACAGCAAATGTTGAAGTTTCTTTTTCTCGTTAGTGTTCTAACAGAAGTGGCACTGTAAGGAAATTATGGGCAAGGGAATACAGACATGTGGCATTCCTCCATAACTTATGTCCTGAGCATAATGAACATTAGTATGTATGGTATTTTGTCAATAATATACATGTACATTGCCGGAAGGCAATATGTCCGAGATGGGGACGGAGAAGAAATATACTAAAAAGTGGTCTCCATTACTAGACATAGTAGAGGCGGACAGATTTTAAAAGTGTTATGATCAGGGTCACTGGAATTATGCAGGACACCACCAAATTATGCAGCAGGGTTGATTAAATTATGCAGCAAGAAAAGAATACAATATGCCTCACAATGTGACACATTTTTTGATAGGATTACTTCTTTTTTTGAAAATTTTACACA
Source organism: Lissotriton helveticus (assembly GCF_964261635.1). NCBI lineage: Eukaryota > Metazoa > Chordata > Amphibia > Caudata > Salamandridae > Lissotriton > Lissotriton helveticus. The sequence goes on along the minus strand of NC_136065.1, from coordinate 360,436,117 downwards.
TGATTATGCAGCTTGGAGAAAAGATTTTACTCTCCAGATGCTTCGCAAGATCTTCAGGTGACTCCCAGTCAACACCAGAAGAACAGTCACACAGGCCCTCGTCAGAAGCAGGCTGGCCGACAGAAACGCACTTTACGTAGGTATAACAGCAAGCCTCCTGAAGAGACTTCAGACAATACCGAACGCAGCAGCAAGACTCATCCTCGACCTGCCCAGAAAGACCCATATCACACACCACCTCAGGACACTATACTGGCTCCTGATACAGAAGAGATGCCAGTTCAAGAGGCTAACCCATACTTACAAAGCCCTACAAAATGAAGCACCATCATACCTCATTAAATGACTGACCTTCCATCAACCAACCAGACACCAGTGGTCTGCTTCCAGCTTTTTCGCAAATACCCCCAGATCCGTCAAACCAACAGCGGAGGGCACTCCTTCTCGCACCAGGTAGCCAAGACATGGAACGTCCTTCCCCTGCACCTAAGGATGGGCCCATTGCTCCAGCAATTCTGGAGAGAACTCAAGACCTTGGCCTTCGAATGAAATACGACCATAACCTCGAGACCCTGATGGGTGATTTACAGAGTTCTATAAATGTCTGATGAATTGATTTAATTAGTACCAGTTTAACAACTAAAAACAGAAATTAGCAACTGAAGATGACCAGTTAACATTTGTGAAGACCCTTCCACTGTGGGTGAACAGGTCATCACAGTTTTAGTACCTGTAGATCAGTTTGCACTAGAAACTGTTGTTTTTTTTAATCCGAAAACTATGCAGCAGATGATGGATTATGGAGCATTTGCATAAAATCCACAACTATGCACAGAAAGCCACGTCCGCAGAATTGCAGAATTCCAGTAGCCATAGTTATGATGAAAGGCAGACACAACTGGAGTGGTTCTGAGTAGAGTATATTTGCATAAAGTGCAGTGACGCAGAGTGGAGTAACCCAAAATAGAGTGTAGCGGTGTGGTGCAGAGAAGAATGGAGTATGCATGGTGTAGTAGCGCACTGCCATTACAGACAACAAATTTTCAATTGAAATGACCTTTACATTTGCACAGACATACAGTTTAACTACTAAAAGTATGCAGAGCACAAACTATAATGTGTGGAAATTCATCACCTAGTGTATTGACTTGTTTTGAGGATATTCAAATATTTGTTTTCACCACACTTCAGAACTACAAAAAAAATGCGTTTTCGTTGTGCTTTCCTAATTCTGATATATTCTGAAATATCTACTGTTTTCATTTACAGGCATTTACATTTTGTTGTGCGCTAGAAAAAAGCCATTCCTTCCAAAGCAAGATTGTCACATAATTCCTCTCACTTTGAAGCAAACCTGGAGCTCCCTCAGAAGACTAGCCTAAAATTGGACCTCTGTCCTTGAATGCACAGCAAACGTGACAAGATAAGAACAAGATTTAAATTCCTGTTTACAGAAAGAGAGCACTGTGGAAGATACCGTAAACGGGGTACGCTCCACAGGAGGGGCAAACTCAAGGTGGTCAGCCTAAAATAAATAAAGCCAGCAAAACTGAAAGCAAGCAAATGGGAGTTACAAAGCCAATGGTGAGCAATGGGTTTAATGCATTCCGAGGGAAGCTTTCCGACTGTCCCCAAGATGTCTTCAGCAAACCAGACAGCTGCGTAGTCTGGTAGGCTTCAACCTAAATAAGGACTTTCCATTTTGGCTGTGCTAATCGCACAGTTAGAGCAGTCTTCCTGCACCCCTACATTGGTGGGAGCGGCTACTAAGTGCTTATGCAGCTTCTGAGCATTGAGCCACCATCCTGCTCTCACAAACTCTGTGGGCGGCAGGTATCAACCCATCTGTGGATTTAGCCGACAATCTTGAGGTTTCTAGTTGGCAAGAAAGATCCTAAATCAGCCTAGTCTCCCTACAGTTGGCATTTCATATAACATACATGTGTATTTGCAAAGCGTGCATTCACCCAAGGGTATCTTGGCGCAGAATAACAGATGTTTACTATTATCCAACTCAATAGTACTCAATCAAAAATCTTTATTTGACCAGTACACTGGCCATGAAAGCAAATGAAATACATTTTTAAAAAACACATTAAATGACAGCATATCAGCATCACAATAGATGTTAATGGCACTCATTTTAATGGCTTCAGAAGGATGAAAGGCTGAGTGGAATCGCTGGGATTTGAACCTGTGACCATGCGGCGAACAAAGGTCCCTGAGGTGGATGCATTAGTCCACTGAGCCACCAGACTGGGCTTCCAAGCAAATCACGGTCATCCATGCCAAAGGTTGCTGATGTTTTCAGTACTACTTCCAATGTCTGGAATTACATATACTATGTGTAGTGGATCAAACACCACCCGGAGTGCAGACTGTTATAGGCTAATCTCAGTACTTGCTTTACTGTGCCTCAGCAGACGTCCAGACACTACTATATAAAGGACGCAACGAGCATCAAGAGGCTACCAGAGAACCATCTGTCAATGATCATTGCTACCTTGTTGGTTCCCAGTAATCTGTCAGTAAACATCAAAGTCCACTGTGTTTTTAATGCTCTTTTAAGCATGGGAGAAACCTGGGGTATTAGGAAGGCGAAATAATTCTTACCTGCAAGGTGGATTTAAACATTTGCAGAATATAACTAGAAATACGTAACAGAAATGGGACTGATGGATGCAAACTTTGGCTTCAATTTGATTTTTTTTATGTCAATAACGCCCTGTTTAGTTGGTACAGCCACAGAGTAGATCTCCGATTTCTCACCTATTGACAAATTTCCAAACGTGGATGTCGGTTCACCAAAATGCCTGGGGTAGCGGACGCGACATCGCACACCCTTTGACCTTCACTTTCACCCACACACACATAAACACACACTCTCACATAAACACACACTCGCCCACAAGCACACACACAATATAAATTTGAAAGCTTTTTTTTACTTATCTCAGCTGCCACGGAAAGTCTTGTTCCAGATAACTGTATACACTAATAGTGAATGTGCTATTATTCACTATTAGTTTAATAAAAAGTTGACACAAAACAAAGAGTCGAGCCCAAACCATAAGGACGAGCCGCTGCTGTGTTCCTGGGACTGAATTTGTCACACTAGAGACAAGGGGTCAGAAAAGCAGTGCCAGGGGTAGCAATGGGCAAAGCAGGGGTTGTAGCTGCGACCTCTGGCGACTCCTAAATGTCATCTATGTTTCCAACTCTAACGATTAGAGAGTGTCTAAGCAGGTGAACGCCGTCTCCTCCTCCTGCTACAACACCCTACGCATGCTCCTCACGATCTACAAGTGAATCTCGACCGAAATAAGAGCCAGCATTTACAATGCAATGGTTTCGCCTTTTGAAAAGTTTGAGCTATTAGCATTGTAAATGACCATTTTTATTTATGTGTTGGTTTTGAAAATAAATAAATAAATGGCATTGCCATTTACAATGCCAATAGCTTAATCTCTCGCAAATGCGAGACCTATAGCATTTGCAATGCAATAGGTCGCGTATTTACGCGAGTTTGAGCTAATGATATTGCAGATAACAATGCGTTTTATTTATGTTTCAAAAACCAAAACATAAATAAAAGGTCTCTCACACTGCTGTCTCTCACACATTGCTGCCTCTCACACACCATGCTCTCCCACACACCCTGCTCTCCCTAGAAGACTCACACTGCTGTCTCTCTCACACTGCTGCGCTCTCACACTGCTGTCTCTCCCACACACACACATGCAGAGACCGACACACACAGCCACACACATACAGAGAGCCACACACACACAGCCACACACATACATACAGAGAGCCACACACACAGCCACACACATACATACAGAGAGCCACACACACACAGCCACACACACAGTAGCTAAACCCTGACCAGCAGCTAACCCCTGCACAGCAGCTGAGCTACCCCCTGCATACTAGAGCGAGGCAGGTGCAACGCAAGAGCGGAGCCTTTGTTTTCACCACCTCTGTTTCCACACAAGTCTGCAGAGCACGACTGGTGCCCTGATCACTTTAGCACAGTAGCTCAAATCTGCACAGCAGCTCTCCTCTGCATAGCAGCTAAACTCTGCACAGCAGGGCGAGGCAGGTGCAGCACAAGGCTACGGCACTCATTTCCACTCAAACACCCCATCTATTTCTACACAAGTGTGCCATGCACTGCCGTCTTCCTATCCCTATCTGACAGCAACATAGCATCACTCCACCATCAATAGTTCACCCCACATTCTGGAGGCAGCTGGCTGCAAGGCTGATTAGTGCTTTATGGTGGTCGACGCTAGCCCCACACAAAGACGCCTCCAATGTGTCCACGGACATACCCCAGCCCTTATGACAGTGCACGTCGCGGATGGGCGGGGAAAACTGCAGCTGGTGCAGAAATAGTTCATCAGAGTCCCAGGAGCTCTGGTGATAAGATGGTCCGTGCTTAATAGTGAGCATTGCTGCAAAGGACGGCATCCCGGGACCCTTAGAGTAGCAGTTAACCCCCTCAGTACACATGGAGGCTTGGATGGAGAGCCCGTGCTGGTACGTCAGTGCCTGGGGGTGGGTAAGGTGGGTTTAAGGTGATCGGCACTGTTTTCACACCAGCACGCACCTATAATGTATGGCTACCTCAGGACCACACACACAAGTTAACACCTTTAACACACAGCAAGGCTGTGCCGGAGAGCCCCTGCTGGTGCCTCACTAGTTTACCAGATCCCCAGGGGCCTGGAGACACGGTGGTCTGTGGCTGAGAGAGGCTGGCCATGTCTTCATAAACACTTGAAGGTGGATCGAAAAAGTGCAAGTTGAACAACTTGGGAAACTTTAAGAGTGAACATCAAAACACATTTACTCCAGCAGACTCTCCTTTTCGGTATTTGCATTCTTTACCATATATCATTATCATGAAGTTATAGTTTCCTTTGAGCGCAGCCTAAAGCTTTAATTTTTTTCCTATGTATGCATCCAGCCATTACTTTATGCTCAAACCCATGAGCCGATTAGCTGTCCATGTTGAAATGGTGGTTTACCTATTTTAGGGAATATCAGAATACCTAATTTACCCCACATGCAAATAACGCTTCTTTCTGCGTTTTGCATCCTCCACTGGCGTCCTATTTCAATATGACTCCTCTGTATGCCCCAATACCTGCATGAAAAACTACCTTTTTTTCCTTTATTTCAAATGGCCATCTCCTTTCTTCCGAAACTCTTCATACCTTCTCTCTAAACACAACATCCTTTAAGTAACATGCATCACTACTTTAATATTTAAAACTACATTTCTGCAAATTACCTTCACTTCATCCCAAATTTTAATCAGCTATTCTTTTTTTAAAGTAATACCTGCAACCTAACAATAGTCGATCTCTACCATGTCATCTATTAATCCCAACAACCATCTGAATGAACTCCCATACCCTCGGCTTCCACTCATGATCACACCTAACTGATATTAATTGAATTCACAAAGAAACTGAAGTAAATGCATGGAAAGGTTTTATTGAAAGCACAAGCCTAATCCCAATAGGCACTAAATTGCACCTGAGAGAACAAATAAGGAGTATAGAGGGAAAAGAAAACTAGGACGCCCTCCACTCAGTAAATCGCCAAATACAAATGTCCTAGTGTTCAAGGCAGTTCTCGTCAAATGATCTACAGACATCACTAGTTATAAGTTTGTTGATCAGAGTTGGGCTTCCTTTTTTTAATAACGGCAGTAGACTGAGACATCCCCTACTCTAAATCTTTGTAAGAAGAGAGGTTTGTTGTAATTCATGTACAACTAGTGATGTCTGTAGATCATTAGACGAGAACTGCCTTGAACACTAGGACATTTGTATTTTGGCGACTAAATTGCACCTAACTTTGGGCTTCAGAATAGCGTGTTGATCCAGTAAAGCGCTTCTTCGCCTCGTAAGGGATAGTAAGCGCGATGCAAATTCAATTATAATACAATCATGTTATGGATCGGCCCCCCATGAACGGAAATGCTGGCAGAGTTAAAACACGGGCCGGTATATGTAACAACCACAGAAACTACGTAAAACTGCACTGATCTTAATGCGACAGTACTCTTTTAAACACAAGTTAAAAAGATTACAGTTCTGCTCTGCCACATTATTACAATTTCGCTAAAATCCACAAACCTAAAATGAGTCTCTCCCCCACATCTACATCCATCCACCCATACTCACGCCGACGCTGAACAATGTAATCACTATGTGTTAATTCATCCATCTGTACATTCACTCCCATCCACCCAACTGCAACCGCATATTGATAACCCCGGATACATCCAATAATCCATCAGCCTATGTGCGATGTTTGTGGCGTATAGTAGCGGTGGCATTGGTTGAACGCGTTTGCACCGGCACATCTCCATACTGTTATGATTGCGCTTTCAACAATGATATGCACTATATGTCGGTCAGCGCGTACGGACCCTGCTAATGTTACCTCCTGTCTGGTACTTACACGGACGGTCCGTGGGTTCCACGCACTATCTGTTCCTGTGTTAGCACTTCCGCATCGCATCACAAACACCACCTCTGACCATACTCCAGGACTAGTCTGGAAATAGGAGGTACTGTTACTGTAAAGTGTGTAAGGTAACCTACCATTGGAACATTGGTTCTCAGCCAATCCTAGCTCACCGCACAGAATTCCGAAGCGTGGATTGGCTGTGGCGTGTATCTATACCTCTTAGTGTACTCTAGTCGTACTCACACAGTCGGCAAATTTCTCCAAGTAAGGGGGCCTGCTGTGCTTGGTGGGCGGGGGACGAGGAAGTGGAGCGGGGCAGAATTGACCCCCGGGGCCCGGGTGCTGAGCATGAGCGATGGTTGTATGTCCGTCAACAGTCTCCAGCTCCCCATGGTGGCCGCTCTGTAAGTAACTGACAGCCCCCCATGGTTATTAGGGCACACCTCTTACATAGCTGTAAAGGTTCCAAAGTCCGTGCCTAATAGTCCAGGTATTTGTGTGCATCGCTGCCCCCCCGCTTCTTTAATTACTGTCTGTGGCATTCCGGCCAGAAGAGGGGAAAGAAAGGCTCGGGCCCTGCGAGCTCCGCGCCCGGTGCTCAGCTCGAGTCGCACGCCATCCCCCGAACAGGAAAATGAAAACTTGAGCCGGCTTCCTTTAAAAAAATCTGAACATCGCACAGCGAGCCGGCCTCCCTGGGAGAGGCTCCAAGAGGAATTACCCACAGCAGCCGCCACCGGCATAGTTTTCGTGACGTCGTCCGGCTGGCGGAGCTGGACCAGGAGGACTGTCGGGAAAGCAAGGGATGTGGTTAGAGGATGCTACGAGGATGGGCCCCAGCGTCCCATGCTACTCATGCCCGCAGTGCGCACAGATCGGGGCCAGCAATGTCGAACTAATACTAATAACGACAAATAAATGTGACTTTTCACTTACACACAATGACCACTTCCATGTAGATCGACCCGCCCGCCCCAGCTCCACGAAAAAATGGCGGCCGCATTGCCGAGAAAAAAAATAATTACCAACCGCCCACCGCTGCATGACGTTTTCAAAAAATCGGCGGAACGCCCACCAATCGCCTCGGGAAATGACGGACAGTTCTCTCTTCCAATGGCTAGCCTCCATTTATGGAGCTAGCCAATGGAAGAGAGAGGCGGAACTAAGGCCACACTGTTCTAACATAAGATTTCGCCTGCGCGAAAGGCTGCTGCGCAGCTTTCGACAGGCGAAACCTAAAAACGGTTACACAGGCCCTCGTCAGCAGCAGAGTGGACTACGGCAACGCACTCTACGCAGGAATCCCAGCCAAACACCTACGACTACAACGCATCCAAAACGCCTCCGCCTGACTGATCGTCAACGTCCCCCGCCGTATCCACATCACCCCCCATCTGAGAGACCTACACTAGCTCCCTGTCGACAAGAGGATCACCTTCAAGCTCCTCACCCACGCACACAAAGCACTCCACAACGCCAGACCAGCCTACCTGAACAGCAGACTCAGCTTCCACACCCCCACTCGCCAGCTCCGCCCCGCCAGCCTCGCACTCGCCGCTGTCCCCCGCATCCAACAAACGACCTCTAGCAGCAGATCCTTCTCCTACCTCGCTGTCAAGACCTGGAACACCCTCCCTACCCACATACGACAGAACCAAGACCTACTCGCCTTCAGAAGACTCCTCAAGACCTGGCTCTTCAAGCAGTAGCAGCACCAACCCCCCCACCCCCTCCCCTCAGCGCCTTGGGACCTCACGGGTAAGTAGACCGCTCTACAAGTACTCAGATTGATTGATTGATTGATTGATTGATTGATTGATTAGTTTAGAGCTGCTCCTGGCAGCAGTTGATATTACCAGGGCTAATGCAAACTAACCTGACACACTGCCTGAATCAACTAGAATAAGACAGGTATCTCAAAAGAGACATATACACTGATAAGTTTGATTTGTGGTTTGAGCACATGCTGCTGAGATTGTTAACATGTTGCAATCTCCATTTGTCAAGCTGACCTTTCACATTCTGAAGCAAAAATAACTAATGGACAGAATGCTGAACATTTGAAAACAACCCCTCTCAGTCTCAGATTTGGGTTAATCCATTTTTTTTTGCTCACTATATCACCCCAGTTTCGACCCAGCCATGTGCAAATCAGTCTAGACCCTGCGCCCCACGTGAACAGTCCAGCCTAACTGCTGGTCCAGGTCCTCCCTGGGCCGGAAAGAAGGATTCTGGGACTGGTTTTGGGGTTTCACACTCTTACGACTAGTAGTGGAAGTCCGAATAACCAGCCATTAACTAGAAGTTATGGTGCAGCATATGCAAGTCAGGACAGCATGAGTGTGTACAGTAAGTAAGCTAGTTGGGTGATGTGTCTCTTATACACTGCAACTGTGAAAGCTACATGCCTAAATGGACGCTGCTGAATTTCAGTCCCTGCCCTTAATTATCCTACAAAGTGCCAGCGCAGTATCACACCGCTCAAATTAATTTCATATTTCCCTATACTAATGCCCCACTAATACTGTTTGAGTTTCAGAGTAGAGTGGCACCTGCCAAAAAGCACTTCAACACCTCAAAAGGGGTAGCAGGCTCCATATAAATGCAAACCTTTCCCTCTTCTATCCCTCCAATATACTTCTCAATACAAATAACAGACTAGCATATCCACTGCTTAAATTAGTTTCATATTTCGCTATACTAATTCACCACTAATTCTTATGGGTTCCAAAGTAGAGTGCTACTCGCCGAAAAAGCACTTTGACGCCTCGTCAGCGGTAGTAAGCGCTATATAAATGCAATTACAATACAATACGACTGGGTTGAGATGATAACGTCAGTTGTTACTGAACATAAAAAGAAATTGCCTGCCTGAAGTAGAAGGCATGATACATGTGAATGTAATTATCAGATGTGAGCGGGGTATGTACATGGACTTTTAAATAAAGAGTGTTACTCCTTCCAACACAAACATGTGTTCAAATGCAAAAAGTGCATGTATCTGCCCTTTCAAAAGGGCATAACAGAGCACAAAAGCGAGCGCAGCTCAGAAGGTACATCCTCAGTGGCTAACAAGGGCATAACTTGCATTTTGTTTTCCACCTCAAAGCCTGAATGAAAAGAGCACCAGCTAATTTCTTCATGCAGTGTATGAGAACTATAATCTTTCAAACTCTGAAAAGATTAGTGGTTTCTTTAAATTACATGTTACCAGCGTGCAGGATACAAGTAATTAGCATCCACTGTCTTTAATTGATGTCGGGCAAAGGTGGCACTTTGATGCGGTCTCCATTCATAAAATCTTAATATGAGTATCTGTAATTCAACACTATTTCTGGGCACCAAAAAAAATCACAATTAAAAACGATACTAATGTGTTTTATTGTGCTTACTTTAACAGGCGCACTGCACTGCCTTGACTGGCTGTAAATAAGCTGAATTATTATGCAACTCACTCGATATTCTGTATTTAACATCCCAAAGAAGGATGAAAATCGGAATCAGCCCTGCCGGATTTGAAACTGCAGGTTTCGTACCGATGTCTGTAGCAGGTTAATTTAGGTGTCTATAGAGAGTCGAGGATTCTGAAGTTCTAAATCTGTGCGTTAGGTTAATCGTTTTTTATTTGCACATGTTCACAGTTCTGGATGTTTGAAAATAAAACAATGTTAAATTAGTAAGAAGGAAAGATATCTCGGCGCCTTGACTGCCCATTGCTCTAATCAACCTGCAAATCACTAGCGTCCTAAAAAGCCAGCCTTACAAGTTAGAGAAAGTCGGTAAAGTTAAGTTTGGATAACTCGTAACCCAAAGATGCAACTTACAGCGCTTCGATGCCGCACACACCTAATAGTCTGCACTACATTAAAATACAGCTAGGGGATGTTTGAATCTCTGATGTCGGTACATTGTGTACACAACTGTTCCACCATCTGTGACACAGCTTTCAATGTGCATGACTTGTCACGCGCATGCGCTGTTGCAATTTACGAGCATGCTCGACTGCAGGCTATATTAAGAATCTAGGCTTCATATAGGAGACGGGTGGCTTGCCTCATACTTCAGTAATAGCATTGCCATCAGGTCGGGGGCAGGAATGTTTCTCGGTTCAAGTTTAAAAACTCTCACTTTTTTAATAGATACCTCTCAATGCAGATATAATCTGATGTGCTAAATTAAAACGCTTCCGACAGTTAAAGAAATACACTTTTTTTTAAGACACATTATCAAGTGTTTACACGTTTGTTGCATGCTTTTCGTACCAAACATGTTCAGGGCACTGGTCGTTCTCGGGCTCTTAGAGTCAGAGCTGACCCTTGGCTCCTGACCTTTGACTCTGCTCTCAATGCGTTGGCACGCCCGCTCAAACTGCAGCCAAGTAATTTGCATACATACAGTTGAGTTTTCCTGAAAACAAAACTGTAGTAGGCCTTAGGTGGTGATTATGATCAGGGTTGGATTTGGGCCACAATTAGGCCCGGGCAGCCCCCAAAAAGTGACCCACATTCGCTGATCGCAACATTTAGCGACACACTGCTTGGTTAGGATCATGGAGCTAAATATTGCCAAACATTTGCATTAATTAAAGTGTTTAAGGGCTTATAGCTCCAGTACTTTAATTGGAAATGAACATTCCAATGGAAAAATATACATTGGAAGCTCAGAGTCATGAAACATACTAGGCACTCAAAGTAAATTAGTTTTTTTAACATTTAAGTTTGCTGTAGGTGGTTTAATTAATGTCCGCTGGGAAACAGGACATTGCACAGACCTAAACGGCCTTCAACACTCACCCGTGGCTTTTCAGGTATTCATTCAAGAGGGGCCCTTCAATGCCCCGAGACTGGTGAAAGGTGTATTTTTTTCGTTTGTTTTGCCTGCTGCTAGCATCAGACGTAACTTCCGACCAATGGAATGATGCTAGTGTGTAAATGCAAAAATAAGGGGGGGGGGGGGGTGTCACTTTCCTTACATACTGCCAATTTTATATAGCACGAAATTGGCCCAGAGACATTGGAGTGCTTTCCACGAGTACCAGATAACATTACAGACAGCCAGATACATTTTTTGGGCTCAGAGATTGAGCGACGCTGGGCCTCAAACCCAGTTTCAAAGTGGGTTACGGCTACAACCTCTCCCTCTTGACTGCAGGAATTGATTTCTGGAAGGCAAAGCAAAAGAGCGGATACTAATGTATCTCTGCCTGCAGGGAAGGAGGCAAAAATAATTGAAGTGCGCCGCCCCCTGCCACCACTTGCTCCAGGCCTCCCCCTGCTGCAGGTCCCTGCAAAGCAAGTGAAGATGACTTCGCATCAGCAGCTCCTTGAGGCCTCTGTCACACCTGGAGGGAGGGGCACGCCTCATGCTGGGCGCAGCCCATTGTCTTGTCATTCTGCCGCTCACAGTGCGGCAGCGGGACTCTAATGTGCATCGCGTCAAGGTGCTTAGATGTATGTAATGGCTTTAACCGCCATTGATGTAGCGTCCTTTGCAGTAGACACTGAGGCGACGGGCACAAAAGCGGCCCACTAAAAGGCCTAAACCACAGGCCCATCAGCCAATTGCCCGCCTTGCCAATCCGAGGCCGATTAAGTTCAATAATAGGTTTCTGGGGCCTAGAGCGAGGATTTAATTCTGACACCATCTTTGGACTAGCTGGGGGCGAGAGGGAACCTATGCTGATGCGTGACAGCTTCCGGTCAGAGGCTCCATGGCTCTCTGCACATTTTCCCGCTTCGCGCTGCGGTGCAAGTCGCCTCGTCCTATCTCCCCCCCCCCTCCCAGTATTGGGACAAGTGCTTCAGATAGAGGGGCCCCCTTAAACAGTAGATAGCGCGGATCCGCGCGGCCCCCATCGCAGTCCACAGGAACCACCGATGTGCTGTGTGCGCGAGGGTGGTGCTATCATCTTACCTTGGTGGGCGACGGCGGTGCTGTTCACCGTCAGGTGCCAAGCGCTATATCGGTCGCAATCACCCACCAGATGCCCGGGATATGGTCCCGTCTCCCCCCGGGAAACAGTAAGCGCCCTACAACTGAAACACAGGAGAACAGACCATGTGAGGGCGGCAGAAGACATGTGTGAATGCATGTAACGTGGCCCTGCTCATGCATGCATCCTCAGTGTGGTAATGTTCCAGACCACGATGAATGAGGAAGCGAGAACTAGAGAAAAAGTTTGCCAGCCATGGCGCCCTCCTCTCCCACCGCAGCATGGCCGAACTCATTCCCGCATTGAAAAAGTCTATTGAGCGGGCGGCACAACCTAGGGCCCAGTTCCCCTCTCTCACCAAGGTACTGTAAGTCCTCCACATGTTACACTGTATTTCAAGACAGGACTGTGACCCAGGGATATGGGAAGATGGCAGACTTTAGGCGTGATGCCTCAAACACAGCCCCAAATCGGTAAAACCTCTCCCAAAACTTTTATTTTTTTTGAGGTCTTGCACAAGGGAAGCCCTCCTTAGATGTCTGCAGTGATCTCATTGTATATCGCAGCTTTCCAGGGCACATTCCTGTGCACTTACTGGTGTAAACAAAGAGAAGTGATCTTAAAACTGCAGGAGACACCCCCTTCGCCCCACACCTCCAGCATTTATATAAGGGGTGGCTGCACAAAGAATGCCGTGCCCAGGGGGGTTTCCTCCTTCAGTAGATGGGCCATTGCAGAGCTCACTCGAGGCGGCTCCTTGCATCTGTTAAAGAAAGGAAATAGTCCCAGCCCCCTCTTTAATTGCGGCCAATTCCTGCCTTTTGTCCACTGAGTGGGCGTTGGTAAAGACAGCTCAGTAGGACATCCACACCTCGGGCCAGGGATGGCTCTGAAATGGCACTACACCTCTGGGTCAAGAGATAAACCAACGTATGACATCATTCTAGATCTATTTAGAAAGAAAACATATTTAAAAATAACCGAAAAATATATAGTATGCCAACACCAGCTTTAGAAGGATAAAGAGGAATTATGATAAATCACGTCTTTGTTCTAAATTACAAATAGCAAGTATATCTAATGCTACATACTGCAGTATGTACGCAAATGTATTAACTCCAAAAAGGTAATAATGGCATTTTACTTTTTTTTTGCCATCTTTAAATGTCCGTCCCCTACTCAATGGCATTAATTTAATCAGTTTCTTAAGAAATACCGTTTTGATTCAGCGCAGCAGGGATTCGACCCGATGCCAATGCACGTTTTACAGGAGGCGCATTTCCCTTCTATTTCCTAAAATCTGAACTTGTGAGCTGCAATTTAAACCAGCTACCTGCACCAGCCGCAAGAACCCACAGAGCTATTTTATGAGAACTTAAACCTAAACGTGCAAGCTTAAGTGCAGCACTGTGCAGAACACACGTCAATAGTGCAACTTTATGAGACTATAGTGCCAAGCTTAATGAGGAACACAAAGCACACGTGTTTATGGACATTGGGGCGCACAGTTTGTCATAAAGGGATAAGACACTTTCCCAAAGCCAAGGCTTAAAGTGTAGATTTTGCTGCAAGGTACACTATGAACTGCAGATAAGCGAGGTGCCTGGCTACACAATCCATGAGTAGGGGGTGGGGGCTGCTAATGCGTCTCATGTATTTTTAAGGCCAAGAAATGAGCTCCTGGAGTTAGTGGAAGCACCGAAAGGCTCAGTGGCCACAGAGAGATTGGTTTATGGCGGATTAAGGACCGGTTGATAGCGTCTGAGGGGATTCTGGAGCCCAGAAGACTGGGTTTGATGGCCTAAGAGACGAAGGAGTAGATTATGTGAGCGAGGGCTCCGGAATGAGGATAGGCCGAGGGTTGGATGAGAGAGTCTCAGAATGGCAGGTGATTTCTGAGGTGACTGAGGGACATCTTTTTGGCTGAAGTCTGTGAGACCCTCTTAACAGTCAGCTAAAGATGGCTGTAGGGGATGACTGAGTGCAGTGAGGGACTCTGAAAAGCCACTTAAGTACATATATGGGGAAAGCCATCCGAGGCGCTCCAATGGGCAGTAAAGAGTTTTAAAGGAGGCGAGTAACATGCAAAGGGGCTTAGAGTCATTCTTCAACATGCCAAGCAGGCCCATGACCCCATTCTACATTCTGCACGAACATTTGTGGGCAGGTACACCCTGGAGTTTGCCCTTGTTCTCACCGTCTCGCAAACAGAGGCACAGAGGCCATACAGCATGTTCCCACCACCTACATGTGCAACTGCACTTCTGGGGCCAGGACTACCCTACTAGGTCCCACCCAGAGCCTTGGCTTTGTGCTGCACCCAGTCCAGTGGTACCTTGTGTCTGTGGTCTGTGAGGCAAGCTGGTGCTGCGGCTACCTCTGATGTATCTCTTCTATGTATGAGGACGGCCCTTATCCCACCTTGCCGCCAAATCCTGGAACACCCTTCCACTCCACCTTCAAACAGCACCCTCATAGGCAGACTCCACGAAGGGACTCAAGACCTGGCTTTTCGACTGAGACCCACAGCCAAGCGCCTGGATACCCTCACGGGTGAGAAGCTGCGCTATATAAGAACAGTTTGATTGATTGCGGCAAAAGCTGCACCACAGCTGCACTGCTCTCAACTTTGCGGTGCCTTTTCAGTGTTTGAAGTATTGCTGCACTGTTGTTGCTGCCTATGTTTTACACAACATAGAGCATGTTTGGAGGCCAGGAGTGAGGGATGTGCTACTGACTATCGGGTTTGCACTTTCTTCGATTGTAGCCCAAAACGCCTTTTAATTTAATGCTAGCAGTTTTCAACGTTCACCGATTTCATTGCTTTAATGATTGGCATGTCACCACTGCTGTCCAAGGGACAACTTACCTCGCTAAGCCATCTAGAGAACTGCCAAGTGTTACTTGATTGACAGTAATACTATCAGAATTACTACTGCTCTATACATTGTAAAACTTCTCTCAAATTTAGTGAGAGCTACTGCCCACAGCTTAGCACTCCTAGTAGCATTGTTATTACTAGCAAGATTGTCAGTACTACTACTACTGAGATTACCAGTGATTTTTTTGTTGACATTTCTTTAAAACTTTTGGGTTTAAACAATGGATGGGTAAGAGAACTGTACACATGCTTACATTACGACAGGTTATGTAATTCAGTCACTTTTGTACAATTACAGGGCAATTATGAAGCATATAGTAAAATGTACTAATTCTCTTATAGTAATTGTGAGATTTGGTCATACAGTGTGTGCATTTCGACAAATATTATTACTTGACGTATCCATTGTGTTTAACATAACTTTCAGAAGTTGATGGTGTTACCGTTGGATATGTCGCGTGGTCGGGAGTAGGTGGGTAAACTTTATTAACTTTGCCCAACTTTATTATGTTGTCGTCTCCCAGCACTTACAGTGCAGCACTACTGAGATTACGACTGATACTAGGATTCCTACCACTGGTAGATGCAGCACTACTAGAAACGGTACTATTTTTTACCAGGGTGATCAGCACAAATGCCACGGTCATCATTATGAACATTATTACTACAACTAACATTATAAGCAGCACACCTATTACAGATAGTGGTATTAACAACCCAAACTACTACCACTCTTGCTAGCATAAGAGGTGCTTATTTACCACTATTACTTCTTCTTTAAATAGTACTTGATATTACTACAACTAGTAGTAAACAATAAAACCTCAGGACCTCTGAAGGACTGAAAGGAGTCATTTTGAGTAGGTGTCCATGTGAAGCACCAGTACCTGGAAGAGTTAAGGAGATGAAAGTCATAATCCAATTGTTTGAAGTTTGTAAAAAGTGCCATTAAATTATGGATTGGCACGCCAGCCAAAGTGGTCTATTTAGAACACCCCACCCTGCAAGGTCTGACAAATATTCTCCAAAATAAAAAAAATAACTAGCAGTGGCAAAGCCGATAGATCTGACTTACATTTCTAATTAGAAGACAGACCTGTTGGGCTTTCATAAATCCGCTTTGAGCACAGAATTTGTATGTCAGCTGCGGCCGGCAGCAGGAGCAGGGGAGTCGCAAGGCAAACAGGATCTTATGAGCATCCCAAAATGAGCCACTTCCAAGTAAACAGAAAGATACATCCAAACAGCCTGAAGCAATGTTTCACAAACTTTTTAGAAACACGACCTACTTTTTAGAACGACAAACTGTGGACATGAGGCAGGCGATTTTGCAGAGTAACTAAGGCATTGTGTGGTAGGCAGCGCACTGTCATTTACAGACAGCACATTTTCCACTGAAATGGCCACTAACTTTGCACAGACATGTGTGTGTACTGTGTACAAATATGATTTCAGTGAATATTTATTATTTGTGCATCACCAAGTAAAGGATCGTGAATTTGTTTTGGTCCTATTAAAATCTTTGTTCCCGTCACACTTCAGAATTAGAAAAAATATCTTCATTTTTGTATTCCTAATTGTTGAATGTGATTGGTTCAATTACAGGAATTTATATTTTTTTCTGCGTTACAAAAAATGACATCCTACAGCCTTTCCTTTCACGCTCCCTGCACACCAGCAAGACCGTCCCATAATTCACTTTATTTTTCTTTCCCTGACTACAAAGTGAAGGGTTTTTAAACACCAATCCCCGTTTAAAAAACGCAAGCAGCAATCTGTCAAAAGACATAGTCTGACATTTAACCTCTGTCTTTGAAGCAGCAGCAAGTGTGACCGGATAAATACAGAATTTAAGGCGTCTTTATTTATTGCTAGGGCTTTCGCAACCCGCCAAAAATCGTCTCGACACAGCTTGGTAAGCACTGGCCTGAAGCATGACGACCCGAATACAATCTCCAGGCACATTGTTTCATTGTGTAATATTCTGGGCCGTGCCCTGGTCTCGGTCGGATTGCACTAACCGTGACCCCACACACACCATTAGCTTCATAGCTGTGACAGGGCAGAGCTACAAAAGGCAAACAACTATGTCAACAAACGGGCCTGTTTGTACAAGCGACAGCAGCGGGAGCTTCTCACAAGCCCTGGTACTGCAGGGGCGCAAACACTGAACATGTGGAAGGGGAAGCGCTCCCAGGAAATCAGCACACGAGAGTGGAACAAGCACAGGGTATGGTGGTGTAAGCCCCCTTACGATCAGGCCAGACCACAACACACCAGGAAATACATGGGTTTCGCTTGAAGCCAGCATTTAACCAGAATAAAGATTTCTCCAGACTTGTGCAAAACCTACTTTGCTGAGGTAGAGGTTTCCCCTCTAACCTCAACCGATTTGTCAAAAACCCGAACTTTTCATATCAGGACGGTCACTAGTGATAAATGCTCGAAATGTTGTTAGGCCTCCTGTGTTACGCTAAGTTACCAAATGAACAGAGGTTCGCGCGACTTGCACACAATTAAAATAGTTTATTTCTATTTAAACCTTAAAAAGGCATGCATTTAAACCGTACACTCCCAAAAAAAGAATGCTAAAATGAAACACCTAAAAAGTCACAATAAGTATCGTATATGGCTAATCACGAATGATGGCGGCCACACCTGATTCACGCTTCCGGGTGGGCTGCCCAGTCTGTCACTCTGCGGGGGCGCGGTCTTAACCATACTGCTGTTGCTGCATGTTAAGTCGCCCGTCGCTGCCTGGTTGCTGGACCCTGCTTCTGCTCCTGGACAACGAGTCTTGTATGCTCCAGTGCAGGGTTTAGCAGTGGCCCCTTGGGGCCTTTGATTGGAGTGGCTACCACCCTACCTCAGCCAGGACCTTTGTGGCTTGCAGTGGCGGCTCACCCTCGAAGGCGGAGGAGCGTTGCCCCACTGTGCAAAAAGAAAACTAAAATGACAATAAAGTATCATTAGTGTCATTTTATTTTTCCGATTGCATGCAGTCAGTAACTGTGATGAAACTCCTTTGGACCTTTAATTTCGCTGATCTTCACAAACTGACCCTCTCATAATCATTGAGAGCTCACTTTCGGCCCCCCAGTTGAAAACCCCAAGGGCACACTCTATCGGACAGGACCCTGCTCCATTCCCCGCTTAGCGTGATGCACTTGATTTTGATGCTTTTGGTTAACTCCCTCAAGGCCTTTGGACCATGGTCAGATAACCCTAGTTGTTTCTGCCCTCTGCTGTTACCCTCCTGAGACTGCTTCTTGGGCTAGGGCTTAAATAGCAGCAGGCGGGCATTGGCAAACGGTCACTTCAATTCAGGCTTTTCCAATGATTAGCTCATGAGCTACAAGTAGCTCTCAAGCGACCTATAAGTAGCTCTCCTGTGTGTAGCCCAGCGTAATACATTTAGAAGCTTTTCCTTGGTTGCATTAATAAAGAGATACCAAAATTGAGACCATTTATTTGGGATAAAAATGTGTTTATTTTCGAACTCATAAGCTGATATTTGGAGAACAATTGCGGAATTTCCAAAACACATTTAAAGCTATTTGAGTGATCTATCAAGTGGCATTGTGATTTTTCTTTTTTTCTTTTACAAATGTTACAACCCTGCTGCTAGAGGCATTTCCACTGTGCCTGTTATGTATTAACCATGTCAAGGTATTCTGTATTGACAAAGCCATTTTTCATTTCTGCTGGAAAACAAGCCTGATCACTGGTAGAAATCTTGAATATGGTCGCCGCTGATGTAATCTTGTCTGATGTGGTCACTATTACAACACTAATAATATTAGTAGCTCTTAATAACTTTTATCGAACATAAGGAGCTCTTATTACAGAAACGTTGGTGACCCCTGCTCCACACTCATCTGCAGCCTGGATTCACTGGACAATGTGTCTGGCTTCTTGTTGTGACACTATAGGTCCGCTCTTCCTCTTACTACCCAGGCCGTTACAACACCTGGGTGTGTCCCATGGCCTGCGCTCCTTCCCCTCCTGCTTATTGCTTGCCCTAGCAGCGAGTTGTAGCACAAACATCTCATAACGGTCCCATGGGGAAGCCAACAAGCCCAGAAAAAAATGCCGACACTACCCAGCTAAAAATGTCAAACTTATTGGATTGGCCTCCCCTCCCTGAGCCCTCTTCCTCATTGGCTAAACTCCCAAAAATCCTGGGTGCTATAGAGGTAGCAGTAATGCTTTGGAAACTAAAACTGAATTTGTGGCCATTGACATTAACCAAAACCGTAAAAATCAGTGCAAAATTGCAGGAAGAGGCACAGACAACGAATTGCTATTAAAGGACCATCACCCTGCACATAAGACCTCAGCAAGCAGCTGGAAGAACAAACACAACCAGCTCCTTCTAGGGTATGGTAGAAGACTCCACAGCCTGCTCAAACAATATCCGGATTGCAGGGCTACCAGAGGGCAGGGAGGACCCTAATGCCACACTTTTTGAGGACAGTGGCTGTAGGCAAAGGTTGCACTGTCCAGTTTTTCCAGCATATTCACCATGTAGACAGCAGACAGTCCACACTCACTGCATTACTGAAATGGGAAGCATTCACAGTGGTAATCCGCAGCTTTTGTACACACAGTAAAGCAGGGAGCCGCAGGATGTTGAATGGCGAATTGAGAGAACTGGAGGCTTCATTGAGACAGTTTGAGGTCAATGCACTTGCTGGGGTTGATGCTAAATAAACCCTCCAGGCCGCTTGGGAGACATATACCACTCTTATTGAAACGCTTTGCTACCTCTACTTCCACGCACACACTGCCAAAACTCATTCTGAGACTGACAAGTTTGGCACAGACATAGCTCGTCCCACGCAGCAGGAGAATTTGCTCACCTCCCTTACTGCTATATGTTCAGCCACAGGCGTCTATAAGAAATGCAAAATCCATACCTCTTTCAATGATTATTACAAGACCCTTTTACAGCCCAATCACGTCACCCCCCCCCCATCTCTAGCGATCATGTTTCTAGACCATATACTTGTGCCTAAGTTCCTATTACATTGAATTGATGCCAAGGAATTGTCCACCTCTGACGAGGAAGTCCAAGGAGCGATAAGGAATTTTACAACTAGAAAGATTCCATGTTGTGACGGCCTGCCATTTGAGTTTTATAGCACTTACTTCAAACCCTTTGCCTCTAGACTAACCAAACTCTACAACAATCCTTACGAGAGCCACTGATTGTATCGCTTCCCAAGCAGGGAATGGACCCTTTGAAAGTCTCTTCCTATAGACACCCGCTAATACTCATTTCAGACTATAGAATACTTTGCAAAATCCTCGTGGGCCAGGTATTTGCTTGCCTTTCAGAAATGATTCAGGGTGAACTTAATAGTGTCATACCAGGTATATTGAACTTCCTCAAAATAACGTGGTTATCCTGCATTATGGAGGTGGTTCCTGTCTGTGGCCCTACTCTGCTTATTTAGTTCTGGACATGGAGAAGGCGTTTGGCTCCCTACAGTGGCCCTATCAATTTGCAGAGCTGAACAAATTCACCCAGTGCAACAAGCCCTGGCCTAATGGCTAGAGCGGTTGACCTCAAAGCTGGGGAGGAGTTAGAGTCTAGGTAGGGCGCTCAACATCCTGTGATTCTGGGCAAATCAGGTAATCACCCACTGCCTAACAAAATTAATGCGTTAGTCTGTAACGCAATTGTGGCTCATGTAAAGTGCTCCGATACATCTGAGTCGAGTTTGCGCTTTTTAAAACTCTTGGATCAACCTGTTGTACAACGGTCTACTGCAACAGCCTAGATTGGCATGCTAATTTATTAAATAGTTCTGTTCCATAGGAGCATGTCGCAGGGGTTCTCGCTTCCACCTTGCTGTTCACCTTTGCCATGGATCCACTGGTTATGGTAATGTATGCCATGGCTCGGGACAAGGGGACCCATTTCCAATGCCACACATGCGGCCTAACTTTACGCCGATTGCTTGCTCGTATACGTTAGAGACATATGCACTGATCTCTCCCGGATATCTCAACTCCTTATAGAATTTAAAGCAGTGCCAGTCGTGAGTGTTAAATAGGGCTAAGTGCACTCTGTTCCCGCTATCTCACAATAACTCACCAGCATGCAGTGGACATTGGCAGTGGTGGAGGTTTTGTATCGTCATCGACATAGTTTTTGTATCTTATCATCACACACCACAGTTGCAGCAATCAGAAATCAATCTTCATAGAATGGCTGCAGCTCTGTGTGCATGGGGGGGGGATTTTGGAAATCACACCCCATCTCTGCCATTGGCAGAATCGCTCTAGTGAAGATGACTATATTGCCTCGGCTACTTTATTATTTCTGAGATATCCCTCTTCTGTGGCCTAGAATTTTTAGTAAATCACGGAACAAGTTGCTGGGAGAACTAGTCTGGGGTTCAGGCAGGCCCTGAGTCTCCCTGGCCAAACTGAAAATTCCACCCAGCAGGGGAGACCAAGGAGCACGAGAATCCAAACTTTCCTATCTAGCAGCTCGGTTACAATAGGTCTCCCACTCATTGACTATTCGAGGAGATTCCAATCCCCTTTAGAGAGCTTCAAAGACTGTTCTTGCTCAGCACCACTAACTGCCCACTTCGTATTTTACTGTGCTGCCATTCCCGCTGCTTGTTTATCTATCTCCGTATGCTTTGTGGATACCCTTTTGTTGCATCCCTGACTCGGATGCTGATCAAGATCCTGACATAACCCATAGTGTAGTGAGCTTGCATGACAAATTGTTCAGGTGGCTCAGTGTTTGGGATCGCCCATAGTGCCAGAAGAGCAAACATCAGTTGCATGTGTGCTTACAAAAAAGTGCCCACTGTTGAGTCTATATACCTCCATGAATGATGTGAAGGGGATCCCTCTTGGAAGAGATCACCCATTGTACACAAGCCCAGGTCCTCCCAGGAGGCAAAGGTAGCCCCAGGGATGTCCTCCTCTGAGTCAGGGATGCACCACGGGGAATCCACAAAGCATAGGGAGATAGATAAACAAGCAGAGGGAATGGCAAGGCAGTGCAATACATTCCATTGGAAACCTAATAAAAATGCTTAAAAAAGAGGATACTATAAATAAAATCAAAAGTAAGATTAAGAAAAGTATGCCTTAATTTTTTTTTTAATGCAATGATGTAGCCATTGCTGCCGGCAGCATCATCCTGTAAGTGCACGTAAGCGTGAAGATATATGTGCACGCTTACAAATGACGGCTCTATTTTTTTTAATTAAATGATCTGAGGTGGCTGACATCAATCAGATTAATAAATAATATGTGAAAGTGTTTTTTGGATAGACCAGCGGCCCACAACAAATACCAGCATCCCTCACGATGACCAAGCAAGTCAACGCCATCTCATCCTCATGCTTCAACACCCTGCGCATGCTCCGAAAGATCTTCCGATGGATCCCTACTGAAACCAGAAAGACGTTCACCCAGGCCCTCGTCACCAGCCGACTGGACTACGGGAACGCCCTCTACGCAGGAACCACAGCCAAACTTCAGAAAAGGCTCCAGCGCATACAGAATGCATCCGCACGACTCATCCTGGACATCCCACGCCACAGCCACATATCTACCCACCTGAAAGACCTGCACTGGCTGCCCGTCAGCAAAAGGATTACCTTACGGCTCCCGGGGCCGGTACTAGCCATGGGCGGTATGGGCAGCTGCCCAGGGCCTCGCGCTTAGGAGGGCCCCGCAGTTGCGGGAATAAATAAATGATGAGGGGGGAAAGCGCTGCCAGTGCAGTGAGCACAGCACTCGCGCAGGGGCCGGGCCGCAGGCCCGCAGGCAGTAACTAACTAAGGCAGGGAAGGAGGCCTGGGAGAAGTCAATGTTCTGGTTATGAAGGCAGTGGGACCGGAGAACAGTGATCCGAGGTGCTAGGAGGCGTGTCCAGCTCTGGTATTAAAGATAGGGGCATAGAATGCAAGGCCCCTAGGGCAGGCTAGTCCAGTCTTTATGAACGATGGCTGGAGCTGAAGGTAGAGAGGGCCGGCTGCTTCAGCTCTGGTATCAAAGGTTCAGATTTATTTCTACATGAATGCATTCTTCCGTTCAATAATATCGAGTGTGTTTATTTTGCAGTTACCAGGCCTCGTTCTCCACACTCTGTTGCACGTGGCCGGGAGACCCGGGTGTGCCTACAATCGGCATTTCTGTGGTGTCTGCTGGCTGCAAAGAAAGTGCGAGAGTAGACTTCTAAGAGCTCTGTATTCATTCAGCCATTATTCATTAGGCATCACTGCCCCCTGGGCCCCCTCTTCTCTCTTACTTCACCTAGGGTCTCTGCATCGCATCTTTGAGCAGAGCCTGCTGCTACTTTTAAGTCAGCACCTCCTGCACAATACAGGGAACAACACTGTCTGTGCACGCACGCAAAGATGCCTGCACGCACACCCCACCACCTAGCTTGGTTGGTGGTGGTGGTGCGTGCCCTGGTGGTGACGTGACGCCGGCGTCGCCGGCCTTGAATCTTCCTCATGCCTAGTCTAAGGCCTAAACACCAGCTATATCATTTGTAATGTCTAAGGCATGAGAAAGTTGGCATTAGACTAAAGAGTACAAATCTTCTGTATAGTGAGACAAGACAAATTCTACAGCTGCAGCAATAATGAAAATGAAATAATAACTTAGCTATTATAATTTTATTTTGAATTAAGTGATACTTCTTAAAATCAGTGGGGCAACCCTCCTGCGCCACTGGATGTCGGTTTTCTATGATGTCACTTCTTGTGATGTCACATGCAAATTAGAGGGGCCTCGCATCTTCCATTTCGCCCAGGGCCCCACAATTCCTAGGACCGGCCCTGCCGGCTCCTCACCCACGCACACAAAGTGCTCCACAACACAGGCCCCGAATACCTCAACAACCGCCTCACGTTCCACACTCCGACCCGCCAGCTCCGATCCTCCAGCCTCGCCCTCGTACCACGGATTCGCAGAACCACCTCCGGAGGAAGATCTTTCTCTTACCTGGCTGTCAAGACGTGGAACTCCCTACCCACCCACCTACGACTGACCCAGGACCAGCTCACCTTCAGGAAACACCTCAAGACCTGGCTCTTCGAGCAGTAGCAGCACCCCCCCTCCCTCCAGCACCTTGGGACCCTCACGGGTGAGTAGCGCACTTTATAAATGTATTGATTGATTTATGGACTCCCCTAAAATGTAATTAAAAAAATATTCAACTGACCATGAGGGAGCAACAGAGTGGCAAGTGGGAGGTTGGGAGTAAAGCAACAGACAAGACCTGTTATGCCTCACACTGGTTTCGAATAGCTAGCGCCAAGATGCCCATGAGAGCGCTTTACAAAATATATAACATAACAAGTGGATGGAGGGGAGGTAGCAACAGAGGTGCATAAAAATCCTGGAAGGTGGAGCAGCCCGGAAGCAAATGGCAGCTGCAGCACCCTCCAAGAAAAGTAAAAATAAATACAAATATGTGTTTTGAGGACCGCAAGGGGGTAAAGGAGCAACACGCCAGCTAATGAGAGTGACAAAGCCAATCACTGGTAAACAATGTGCTGGCTCTAAGCCCACTGTAAATTCACAATAGATCTTTCGCAACTAGACAGCTTGCTCTGTCTAGCAGGCTACACCTAAAAATACTAGCTAAAACCAGAACAATCAATTTGTTGTTCTCAAAAAATGCACATTGTAATTGTAGTCGCTGGCACTGAAGGAACTACTTTGTGTGCTCCTGCTTCTACATGCGGCGACGGCTTCAGAAGATTATTCAAGTGGATCCCAACTGAGTCCAGGAAATCAGTCACCCATGCACTCGTCAGCCCTAGACTCGGCTACAGCAATGCACTCTAAGCTGGCACTACTCAAAAACTCCTTAAGAAACTGCAGAACATACAGAATGCCTCTTCCAGACTCATCCTGAATATCCATCGCCACAGCCACATCACCAGTCACCTGAGAGACCTCCACTGGCCCCCGATCAACAAAGAAATTACCTTCAAGCTCCTCACACACCTACAAAGCCCTCAACAACGCCAGACCTGCATACCTCAACCACTGCCTCTCCTTCTACACACCCACCAGACATCTCCGCTCCCCCTAACTGGCCCTGGCCACCATCCCACGGATCTGCAAGACCACAGCTGGAGTAAGATCCTTCTCCTACTTCGCTGCGAAGACCTAGAACTTACCGCCTCTGCACTTCAGGCAATCACCATTACTGTCGCAATTCAGGAAGGACCCCAAGACCGGCTCTTCGACTGAACCGCAGATCTCCCTCCCTCAGTGCCTTGAGACCCTAACGGGAGAGTAGTTGTGCTTTACAAGAAACCTGATTGTGTGGGGATGTGCTCTTCGTGAGAAAGCAGAATGCTATAAATCTCAGTGAAGTTAGCCAGTAGCTAAAGTGGGCTGACCCACTGCCTGAGGGATGTATAACGTAACAATGCAAGTCAGTACAACGTGTGTCGTTACATCGCGGTCGTTACAACGCCTGCGAAGTTACCACGCTATGCTATTACAACACAAGTCTTTACATCGACTTGCACTAGATGGCGTGCTAACATAAGAAAAGTGTAATTTACTATTCCAAATCCAGTCCACTTAACAGTAGGGAAGGTGTTGGGATAGTAAACTACACTATTTGAAATGTTAGCATGCCATCTAGCGCAAGTCGATGTAAAGACTTGCGTTGTAATGGCATAGCGTGGTTACATCACGGTCGTTGTAACGACCGCCATGTAACTGCATCGCGGTGTAATGACCGCGATGTTCAGGATGGTTTCCCTGTCCGACGCTGTATGCTGTAGTGGGGAGAATAAATGTGAATGACAGTACAGACCAATGGATAAGGAGGGCTGGCATTCCCTACAAGTATAAGGAATAATTTTTGTAAAATCAGACCCTTCGGATAGCATAAGTGAGCTTCTCTGCTTACTCCCAACAACAGATATACAAGGGAAGAAAATGATGTATTCTTTGCAGCACATTTCCTAGACCAGACTCCACTCAAAAGGATATACTTTCTCCCATAATTTGAACCTGTTAACAACATCGAATATTGCTGAGAAGTCCGTAAATGTGAAACAAATCCCCACTTTCTTGATCTTCACTCACTTGGCAAACAGAAGCTAAAAGATGAATATATTGCTCTCTGGAATACTTATTCATAAACGAAAACCCAGCTGAACCTTTGACATGGGTCTGAACCACCCCTGAATCTATTCAAAACTATGCTTCCCAAAATGTTAAAAGATGAATCCAAGAGTGGTATTAGCCGGTAACAGCTAGGGGTTGGCACCATCGCTTTTCTTGAATACGGAAATATGTCTTGAATTGGCTCAGTTGTCCAGGAGATGCCAAGACTTACAAGCTTCATTAAACACCCTGGTCTGTAATGGTACCCAAAATACTGGATCGTACTTCGATAAATTGACAGGTACCAGGAAGTGTTATCACCTTTCCAGTATGGGTTTAGGGGAGGGCGGGGGACAATTGAGCAGGGGCTAAATCTTTCCCTAATTGTCTCCAAATATATACATGCAAAGAAAACCAACCTATATGTGACATTTGTGGACCTCAGCTCTGCATTCGATTGCGTCTTGCATGACAATCTTTGGCAGACTTTAAGGGACATTGGCTTGGACAACCAAATAATTGTTTACATCAGAGAACTTTATGCTGGGGCAGGTGCACGTGTAAGGTACGGCCAGAGGGGGGAATGTACTGACCTTTTTAAGATTAATAGAGGGGTAAGGCAGGGTTGCATATTAGCTCCCCTGCTATTTAACCTCTATATCAATGGGGTGGGTTCTTGCTTAAGACAACAGTATTATGATTATCCTGTAATCAAAGGCAAACCCATCCCCATTCTATTGTACGCTGACGATGCGGCTATCCTCTTGCAGACAATGGTGGGCCTTCAGAAAGCCGTACAGACCTTCTCAAATTTTATGAAGTCCAGGGGACTACGTGTAAATGTCTCCAAGACATTTACCATGTCGTGCGGCCCAAATAAACAAAGAACACCATGTCCAATTATTTTAGATGAAAGGCGGGTGGAGTTAGCCGACATCTTTTGTTATTTGGGGGTTCAATTTGACAGGCAAGGCACGTGGAAGCCCGCTGTGAACGCAAGGGCCCTAGCATTTACTAGAGCATCTGGTGCTCTTATGAGATTCGCAAAAAAAATAGGGAATAGACCAGTCAGGGAGCTCCTCCAAATATTTAAAGCTAAATGTGTGGCCACTGGTACGTATGGGGCGGGCATTTGGGGCTGGCAGCAAGTGGAGGCAATACAGCGAATCGAGAACAGGTTCCTGCGATTTTTAATAGCTACATCGAAGAACACTGCTATATATGCCTTACACGCCGAAGTTGCCCTCCTTCACATCACGGATATTATAAAACTAGCCCCTGTTTTACTTTGGCACAATGTTTGGACCAATACTGCCACAGAACTGAATAGAACCATTATAGAGGACTGTTTAAGCTGTGATGGGGCAAAAAATATTAAATGGTTTAGTTACATCAAGAACTTTGTTAGTGAGATTGGTCATCCTGAATATTTTACCGACCCGGCCTCACTGGAACAGCTCTCGCGATCCACGCTAAAAAAGACTCTCCTAGAACATTTGGAATTGCAAAGATGGAAGGGCGAAAGGTCTAAAAAATCTGTCATGAGCCACGATGAGGTGACATCCCAAAGGGGCATTCAGCTGTATCTTGTATTAGATCAACCCCTGCAGCATCGCAGACTCCTGACATACTTTCGCCTGAAACTTTTTATAGACTTGTGTCATTTCCGAATTGTAAAGACTGGGCGAGAGAAAAAAGACGCTGTCCTTGTGATGATAAATCATATCAATCAAACATACATTGCACTCTTTTCTGTACTTTATATAGCCACCCTAGGCGACACATTTTAAAACCTCTCTTGTTAGTCTGGGGCTTAAGAAAAGCTAGAGATGCCTATAATAAACTAAGGTCCTTAGACGATTGCCTTACCATTAGTACAGTGAGCCTCTACTTGAATACAATCTTAAAAGTGAGAAGGACTATAATTATGGGATAGCAATAGCCAATTAATTATAATTAATTAACATGTATTTCACCTGATTGCACTGTCTTATATCTCTTTTTAACTTCTTTTTAATAATTTAAAAAAATTGTTTTTAGTAATGTTTAATTTTGAGCGAATAAGATGGAATTTTAACTTTGATTTTATTTGTATACTTTCATGAATTGTAAATTCAATTCAAATAAAGTTTTTTGAACTGAACTGACTGGTACCCTATCAGGGCCTATGCTACGGTTAGCTGCTCAAGCTTTTATTGTAATGATTTGACGTTGTAGAGCACTTTCTACCCCCGGCGAGGCCTGACACGCTTTTTAGTTCCAATCAATCTACATATGGACCTATACGTGAGTAATCAACTGGTCGCATGTGACTTCCGGGTCGAGGTCTACATTTAGCTTGCTGCAATGTTATGCCATTCTGCCTCTCGTACAATGGCACCCAGGGTAAGTTCTGCCCTGACTTAGGAGTAGCTTTCAAAAAGACTACTATCCCTACATGCATCTGTCTTGTATACAATCACATAATGCTTCTTAACCCCTCTCATGCTCGTGACGGAACCGTTCCGTCACGAGCCTCGGGTGGGCTGTGCTGGTGACGGAACGGTTCCGTCACGGCCCCGCCGCCGCGCCTGCGCGGCGCTGATTTTGCGCCTGCGCGGCGTGTTCTATTGAGCGGGCGGGTCGTGACGGAACCGTTCCGTCACAAGCACAGCTCACCCGTGTGCCGTGACGGAGCGGTTCCGTCACGAGCACGGGACCGCCACGGCGCCGTCACCCCGCCCCCTTAGCGCTGCAGCGGAATAGCCGCCGCAGCAAAGGGGTTAAGGACTACTGTAATTGCACGCTAGTGTCTGTACTAGCCAACTCCCCCAGCTCCACCCCACAAGCCCAATAGCAAGGGACGGGGGGGGGGGGTGTTGCACAGGTTATGTATCTAGACGCCATGTTGGGAGGTCACAAATCCTGCGTTCCACCCCTCCCCTCAATAGCAACGGGCAGGGGACGTTACACAGGTTAAGTATCCAGGCGCCATGTTGGGAGGTTACAAATCTCGCATTCCACCCCCTTGCCCGGGAAATACTGCACGAGCAGGCAGGTGTCCAATAGAAACGGGGTCATAAAACTGCTGGACCTTTGCGCACGACGCACCAGCGAGAGGCGGCCTCGCCTGCAATCACACACAGCCGGCCGCGCGTGTTTATTTGTAAAGGCCAACTCCCCGACTGTCCCGGTTACTCGGGTTATTAGCCTCACTCCACAGCACATGGGCGCAGCCACAAAGTAAACAGATCGGATGACACCAACAGGGTCAACAAAACACCAACCGGTCCAAGAAAGGGCAAACTGAAAGCGCAGGAATCTGCAGAGCATTTTTATGTACACTTCCGTCTTCTTCAGTGGAACAAACGGAATTCAGTGACCACAAACTAGAAAGAGGTAAAACGCTTGGCTGGTACTATACTTCAATCAGTCAATCAATGGCCACTTTATGCGCACAGCTACCTCAGAGAAGGTGTCCAGGCGCTAGCATACTTCAGTAAATTAATGAGTTTGCTGCGGGAATATGTCCGCAGCCTTCAAAGACTAACTTTAAAACTCTAGTGGGGCCTACTGGGCTTTCCATGCTCCCGGAATGGATAAAAACTTGTACAAATGAGTAGGATGGTAAGAGCGCTGGTAATCCGAGAACGAAAGACAAAACCGTGTGTGCGCTTTTCTAATGATCAAAATCAACAGTACGTAATCCACCCGTCAAAAGCCCTTTAATAAAACAGAGCTCTGTGGTGGCTTTTGGTACCAGTGACCCGCAAATATCACACTACTGAATAGTCACGCACTGACAATTTGTAATGTCCTGCAAACCCCTTGTTTACACTCCACATCAACCAGATTCAAATAAGAAGCTGCCTGCCCCTCTACTGAAGCGGCCTTCTAGGGCGAACAGGATTCTGCAGTATCTCTTCATTGGTAGATGTGGATGAGCACACATGGCTTAGCGCATGGGTTGGCTTCTACATAATGGTACACGATACAATGTGACACACCTTGCAACTCAATCTATAATAACTATCAATATCCGCTCACATGTAATGCTTTCAACATGGCTCACTCACCCTAGCTTCATTTCCCTACAAGTGTTTGAACTGAAAACACTTGACACTGGGTACCCAAACATTGGGGGTCAATGTGTGGCAAGAAAAAGGGGATGGCGTCAAGAAGGCAGCAAACATATATTTATTGATTTTTTTAGAAATTGGCAACAAGGAGAAACGTGAAAGTAAATCTGCCATGGCTTAGTTGGTTCCAACGGTTACATTTTAAAATATTATATAAGGCTAATGCACTTACTGCTAAGAGCTTTGTGTGCCTAGTAAATCTCAGGGGATATTAATGACGGTAACATGACTGGTGGTAAATGCACTTGGTAGTGAGGTCTGTGTTTTTCTAGTCACAGTTTTGACTCCTAAAGTAGATGTGAGGGTTAATGTGTCTCCTGAGAAGCACATCGAGTGACAAGCAGATGACAGTTGTTTATTTTATGTAGATAGGTATATGTCTTACTGACTTTTGAAATAGATGCTTTTATTACATGCAGTTCATAAATTACAATCCTTCTGCTACAACACAGTGAGCTATGAACTGGCATCAATGGCCTACAAGCAAACTAAAAGGCATGGGTTTGAACCTTATTATTTTTTCTCAATCTGTTATTGTAAGGCTGTTCAAAAAGGGTTTCTTTTGGTAGTAATAAAGTCTTATGAGTTCAGACAACCTCAAGCCCGGTGTGAAGTTTTAAATCCTGACTTTACTTTCTACCACCGATGCACTGTTAACATAGACCCTAGTAAAGTCGATATGTGACTCCTTCACCTTGAAACCCTCATTGTTTTGTGTAATATCCTGCACATTAATTGGCATACTTGTTTGATCTATTGTCAATGTATCATGTGTGTATGTGATGTATAGCGCTCTGACGCCCTACACTGGGATGAGTAGCGCTACAAGACAAACGGAAGATCGTGTTCTCTCGGAGTTAAGAGCATACAACAGGTGCACATCAGTGAAACAGAGTCTAGTAGCATGTAAAGTGTAAACCAACTGCCCGAGTTTTTCTGAAAGACCCCCCTCCATTCCTTCGGGGTCGAGTCCCTGGAAGTATGCACCCACCCTCATCGAGGCCCTGAGGGCCCCATTCAGAGGCAGCGAGGCACAGCGCGACTACAATGCCCGCACCCCGGGCCAGCGTTGGGGGAGGAAGATTCAGACTCTCACAAAGGCCTTGTGGCGTGGAGGCGGCTCTGTGCTGGCCTTAAACTCGTCTGCGGACCCTTCGCAAGAGAAACTAGCAGAGCCTGCAAGCCATCTATTACAACATGCGGATTTGGCGTCCCAGGGACACTTGAACTTCTGTAACATGAACG
This sequence comes from Lissotriton helveticus, assembly GCF_964261635.1. Lineage (NCBI taxonomy): Eukaryota > Metazoa > Chordata > Amphibia > Caudata > Salamandridae > Lissotriton > Lissotriton helveticus. Next base: position 360,404,328 of record NC_136065.1, on the reverse strand, counting down.
CCAAGTGCTTGCACAGAACTTCCAGAAGTGTGTGTGTGTGTAGAGCAGGTGCAGCGCTGCACTTTCCTAAAGTGCACCGGTGCTTTGCACTCTGTGGGCATGCAAGCTTCGGTTCATAAAAAGATCATCATAAAAACACACAGCGAGCATCATAAGTCACGCAGCCCCATCATAAGTCCTGCATCCCCCTCGCCCCCCTTGCCCCTCGTCCTACCTGCGGGAGCTGGCTCCAGATCTGCTGCGCCGGCCGGTAGTTCTTCACCACGATGCTGTCGTCGGGCTCCGGCCGCTCCGCCCGCACCGGGCTGTCGTCCAGCAGGTCGTCGTCGGACTCCTGGGTGTTGGAGCTGAGGCCTCGCTCGCGGAGCTCCTGGTACAGCCGGGGGTCTGGGGAGAGAAGGCGGGCCAGGAAGTTAAAGACGGTCTCGGAGAGGTCGCTGCTGCCCGCGCGGCCCGGGCCCTCTTCCCCCGCACCCTCGAGCGGCGGCAGGCCGAGGCCCTCCCTCGAGGCCCAGGCCGACCCCGAGACCGAGAAGCGGCGCAGGGCCCCCAGGAAGAGGCTCCCGGCGGCCGGGCTGGCCTCCATGGCGCGCGGCTGCTCGTCACCCCCGGGCTCGGGCAGCTCTGGGGTCCGGGCTCGGCGGGGGGAAGGTGCCTTCGATGTGTTGAATTCAACACATGCACTACAGGGGCCCGGCAGCGCCACTCCGCCAGTGAGAGCCCTCCAGCCCGCCCCTGGGGGGAGCAGAGGGCGCCTGGAAAGACAATATTTACAGGTCCCGCGTCAAAGTGCAGCCCCTGTGGAATGAGCTGGGACACGAGGGGAATCTGGTGAGTGTCAAGGGCCCTGCACGCACTGAGCAACACCAGCCGGGACTTAAAAGGGCTGCAGCCACCGTGCACCGGTGCTGGGGCAGCAGGTGCAGTGGCACCGAGTCACAAGGGTCCTCTTAAGTCCAATATTATCCCCTCTATCGGCACTTTTCCTAGTACAACAGTGGAGACAAAGTTTTCCTGAATAAGAGGGAGTATTAAAAAAAATAATGACACAAGCTTCCCAGATTTTTATGGAATGATTCGTTATTAACATTCCCAAATTGTACATTTTAACAGTGTTTATTTGATAGTTTAAGATTAATAATGTGGAGCCTAGGGCCAGATCCATGTGTAGGTTGGAAGACAATTCTCCACACGGGGAAATGCAGTAACAGCGAGCATGTAAGACTCACAGAAGAAATTGTCACCAAAAGGCATGATATATACATACACTATAAAATCAGTGACGAAAATAATCGCGAAGTTCTGTATTATTCTCAAACAGTATCAACCAAGTAAATCGGGTTGGGTGATTAAGATTTTGAGCTCCCCCAAAAGACAAAAAGTGGGGGTCCTGGTTAGGGTGAGGCACATTTAGCCAGACTTTAAGTTCAGCAGGTAACAGGTGGTTGAAAATAAATACAGAACTACTGTGTGAAGAGAAAGAGGTCTCATACTTTGGCCCTGTCCGGTCTCTGCTGCTCCTGTTCAGGGTACAAGTCCTGCAAAAAGAAGCCAGGGAACTGACCAATTTGACAGTATGCAACTGACATCATGGCGTGTGACATCACTGCGCATGACATCAGCAGTGGCAATACAGGAAGTGGCATTACAACCCATAACCTCAAATGGAGTGACATCACAATAAGTGACATCAGGTCTTAAAACCTCACACGTTTAGGTCTATAAGGAGTACATTTGAGCACATTACCAGATTTCACAAATTACATTTGGCATCGGGGTTGTGCTAAAAAAGAGACAACCCAGATGCAAAATTTGGTCCTCAATCTATACATTATTTTTTTTAACCCTGCCACAAACTAATTGACATAACAAAATACATGGCAATAATTCTGTTCTGTTTAATTGGTTGCAAATGCAAAGTCAACATATAAAAATATCTTACGGGGTTAAGGCACCTGCTGCTGAGAGTTCTGAGTGCCCTGTAAATCTCAGGGAATAATACAATTTGTAAAATAACTCTGGTGGTTAATGCATATGCAGCAGAGATCTGTGTTTTGTCTAATCACAGTTTCAAATCAATATAGCATAGCGGGTTAATGCGTCCCCTGCAAAGCACGTCATGTAACATGCAGTTGACGTGTCTTTCTTTTATGTAGATAGGAAAGTGGGCTACTGCTTTTAACACAGAGATCCTTTTGTTACTTGCAGTTCATAAATTGTAAACATGAAGGCCCTGTGACCCCTAAACATCGTAACCCTCACTGTCCTATGTAACGGGAAACATCCTTTACGACGCAACTTTTACCACGCAGTGCCTTTACAATGCAGGTTTTTCAACGCAAGTCATTACAACGAATTGCGTTGGAGGGCGCTCTAGGATAGGTAATAGTTTAATTTACTATCCAACACCTTCCCTACTATCCACGGGGACTGGAGTTGGAATAGTAAATTAAACTATTCACTATCCAGCACCCCCAACGCAAGTCGTTGTAACGACTTGCGTTGAAAAACCTGCGTTGTAAAGGCATGCGTAGTAAAAGCATGCGTTGTAACAACGTACATCCTATGTAACACATTTTGTACATAGCTCCATACACTATTATGAGTTATTCGGAATGTATAAAGTGTACATGTGATGTAAAGCGCTCCGAAACCCTTGATTTGGGTAAGTAGCACTATAAAGACATGAAACAAAATAGTGATATTTAAATTATTTGTGTAAATGTTGTAACAGATCAGTACTTCTGACAGTGCATGCATACCTCTTATTTACAGGGTCTCAACAAAGTCAAAACCAGGTCTCTCTTCAGAACCTTTAAAGTGACAATAAGCTGTGTGCCTTTGTTTCCCCTCCATTGCATTTGCACTTAGGTGTGAGACTCCAGATTGCCCCAGCCAAGATACTCAAACAAAAAAATGGCCTGAGGGCCCCTTAACTTCGGCCATTGGTTAATGCGCAGCTCGAATTTAAAATACCAAAACTCTCTCCCCACTACCTGCACAGTGCTGCTCAGAACAAAAGCAGAGCATCTGCAGGCTCTGCTGAATGTGTACCTGTGTGTGAACATTACACCAGGACGAGTTCAGCATATTTCAGTGGTGCACAACTTCTTGACAGTCTGGACGGTGTCCACCCTGGACTTTATGCCGCTCTCTTTACATGAGTTTTGGTCTCATCTCTCAGGATTCTACACAAATCAGGAGGAGACCACTGAATTTAGATTCAGAAGATGATTGGCCAACAGAGAAGTCTGGCACCAGCTGATTGGACTCTATATCAAAGAAGCAGCAGCAATTTAATGCAAGCCGGGTTACGGGACGGCTGCCATGTCACTGACATCTGAGGCTATATTATTCTGCTTGTAATTCAGACCAGAACCATCTCTTTGGTATTTGGAAAAGCGTGAACTATAAAGAAGCGCGCCATTAGGACGCGGCCCCCCGGGAACCCGACCACGCCCTCGTGGTTCCTCTTCAAAGGATTGGGCGTGACTACAGCTTGAAGCACTTCCGGGGCAACATCGTGATGTCACTTCCGGTCGGGCAGGCAACTGCGAGGGGAGGAGTGGGCATGGGCCTATAGGTGATGTGATCAAGGCCAGCAACAGCCGAAATGCGTTATAGCGGACTAACTCCAATAAAGAAGAAAAGTTATGCATACCGTGGTCCGGGCTAATTTCTTTCCACCAGGAAGTATATGCGATGAGGATTTTCGATATATAAGGTCTGGGGCTCCTTGCGAGGCAACGTGGTGTTGGTGATATATATATATATATATATATATATATATGTACACACACACACATATATATATATATATATATATATATATATATATATATATATATATATATATATCACCAACACCACGTTGCCTCGCAAGGAGCCCCAGACCTTATATATCGAAAATCCTCATCGCATATATATATATATATATATATATATATATATATATATATATATATATATATATATATAAATTGCCTTATGAATGAATACGGTGCTATGGGGGTTTGACTAGGCAACAATCAGTAGCAGTCCTGCAAAAACAATTTAAGTGGTTCATGAATTTTGAAGCCTGAATCTAACTTCTAGTTGACTGGTGGCCTGAATCATAAGTGATTGAAAGGGAGTTGAACTTTGGAAGTAACTTCAGTGAGAAAGATAAGTGTTAAATTCACTGAGCAGGATTAGGGTACCTCTTCATAAGTGAGCTCTGCATCCACTGATGAGAAGTCAAACTACATAACCTGGTCACTTATGAATTAAATAAGAAGACAAGGTCATTCATTATGTCACCTATTCTAAACTAAGCCTTATGCCACAAGATACCACAGCAACCTGGAACAAGCTCCAGGACAGAAGCATGTAAGCAAGCAATGGGCATCAATGACATTTACCTACAAAAACTCCTTGCTCCATGCCATGGACTCGTCCATTTTTAAGGGACTGATCATGTAGGGGAGAGAATGTGGCCTAACGGCTAGGGTGGTCGACCTTGGAGCTGAGGAACCGGGATCGAGTCTCAACAGAGACACTCAACATTCTGTGATTCTGGGCAAATCACTTAATCTCCCCGTGCCCAACAAAAATAAATGTGTCCATCCTTAACATAACTGGTGCTCATATAAAGCGCTCTGATGCCTTCGGGTCTAGTTTGCGCTATATAAAGCTCCACAAAAAAAAGAAAGTGCAGGGGGTGTTTGTCAATAGATCTCAGCAGTATAAATGAACCTGCAAAGACCCCTCTTTAAGCATATTTTATTTAAATCCGGCAAACCTCAAGTACAGGAGGCCTCAGAAAACATGTTCAGAATAGGTTTAGGGCACATGATGGTTCATTATGCGGTTCAGTGCCCTAGTTACTGTAGCAGGGAAGTGTACTTTGCTGTTTGGGAAGTTAGAAAGATAAGTCTGAAACATATCTCCTAAAGGCACATATGAACTTAAAAAAATTATAATAAGCAACTACATCGTGAGTCCATTTAACAATCTTTGTGTTTGAGTTGCCACATCAGAAACTTACCTGGAAATGTATTGTAGATTCAGAGTTGGACATTTTTACACCACACATAGCTAGCCAAGAGCTGTATTTTCTAGGGCAGAACTTTCTATTTGGAAACTGCTTCCAAGCACCCAAGGCATACAATTCTACGTTTATGTGTTATAGTCGAGGACGGGGTTAATGCCAGGTAAAATAATATATTAACTTGACATTCCCATGATGGCTAATTTCTCAGTCGTGCCTTAAGTATCGGCATCAATTTTTTTAAACATTATTTTATTTAATGCAGTTTACAGCTATGATCCTCCAAATGATCTTTTCATACCACTGCATTTAACGGAATGTTCAAGTAGGGCCAGAACTTTGATGTCCAATGAAAGGACCCCAAAGGACTTGGAAAAGAAAAGAGCTGTGTGACTGGGAGGGACATGCAACATTGGTGGAGAAAGTGATATGGAGAGTTTCATTGGGGTACTCTAGTGTAAGGTACATGCCTGGCCCGGGCTACTGAAGTGATGGGTATTCTGTAAGCCGAGCTGTATTTTATTTCTAAAGAGCTATTATGCATATCCCTTGCTACATTTATTATTACAAATTGCCCTGGACAAGAATGCACTGTGCATGTTAAACACTAACTTGTTACTTTGCTTGGTTCAGTTGTTCTTTCTATATAAGTTTATATTCAATTAGTATTTTTTTTAAAGACATACAATATCCTTCTACATCACTTGCATCCCTCCATCTCGTACAAGGCCACATAATCCACTAACAAACAAAACACTTCACAAGTCTTTACTGACCATTCAAACCACCACACGCAACCCATAGATAAAAATTCCAGAGCTGCATGAAAAGGGCACCCAGTTCAATATCACGCCTTGGTGAGATACTTCTGCACAGTACAAATGTCCAATAACAGAATATAATAGCAACAAAAAAGACCATGCTGCTAAGCGTGAAAATCCTCAGAGGAGTGCCAGTTGGCGGGTGTTGCAGTTTACAAGTTTCTCACACTCCTGTTCCTTTAACTGGTTTCCCATGGGTCACTTTTCAAGCTTCTCCTAGACACTTACCATCCTTAAAGGAGCCCGCATGTCGCTGCATCTTCTTCTTTCCAAAGGTTCTCTGAAAAAAATGAAATAAATGAATGGTTTGTGTTCTAACAGCTTTAATGTGAAAAAGAGAAATTATGTTTCTCACAGTTTTGAGGTCCATATCAGGGGACAGACAGCCAGATTCATGAAGCCAAAATCGGCTCGCAAAGGGCCAGATTCTGCGAATCTGGCCCTTTGCGAGCGCTTTTTTTGCATTTGGGATTCATCATCCCAAATGCAAAAATCGCAAATTTTGAAATCGCTAAATTGCGAGGAATTGCATTTAAGGAATCTCTATTTGAGATTCCTTAAATGCAATTCATGAACCATTTTAGAATTGCAAATTCGCAATCTTGGGCCGCTATTTACAGCGAAGTGTGACTTCGTGGTAAATAGCGAAAACTTAGAAAAATGCACTAAAGTGCATTTTTCTAAGTTGGATGTTACACACACACACGTCCTTGGGACATGTGTGTGCGCAACACCAGTGTAAATCACCATTTCAGGGGTGCTACAGGGTGTCCTTTGGACACCCTGGCACCCTTGAAATCGCTTCCTTATTTGCGATTCACTAATTGCTAATCGCAAATAAGGAATGACTCCCCATTCCCCATTCATTCCTATGGGCCTGCCATAGGAATGAATGGGGAGTCATTGCTTATTTGCGATTAGCAACTAGCGAATCGCAAATAAGGAAGCAGTAGAAATCGCTATAAATTTTGCGATTTCTACATGCATCCCGTTTTGCGAGTCTTTAATAGCGATTCCTTAATAATCGCTATTAAGGACTCGCAAAAGAGGAGCATGATGGATCTGGGGGAGAGTTTCCTAGCGGCTACTCAGTCACACTTAATACAACCAATACAGAAAGAATTGAGACAAAGCACATACTGTGTCACTGGGGTTATCAGAACCTAGAACCCAGTTCTCCTACTAGGGTCCTAGTTAGTCAAGGCTTGGATTCAGGCCTGGCCATGCCCCAGTTGTAGGCTCCAGTGACAATATGAGTTTGTGTTTGTTCACATAAGGCAAAGCCACTGGAATTACGGGGCAGCGGAGAGCAACTTATGCGACAGGCTTGAGTAAACTATGCAGTGCATAATGTGGCTTTCTCGTCCACTTTGTTTTAGCATTTTAACCCACGCTGATGCCAAAAGAATCCAAACTATAAGTATGCAAAATACATAGGGTTCTTAAGAAGAAGAAAAACCTACTTCCATTCAGCAGTTCCTATTGAAAAAGTTATTTACCATAAAGTAATTATTTTGTCGTTCACCAAAGCACAATAACACCATTATATTAACACTGTCCTTGCTGCCTCGCAAGGTTAAATAATGTGTGCAAAACACAGCCTGTGTCGTGCAAAATACTAGCAACAAGTACACATTATTGTAATAAGAGGTGTATCCCTTATTTCTTGCCTATGCTAAATGGAAGCGTTTCTTTGAAACAAGAAACATCCCTGCACAACTGCACTGCACATTTCATATTTATTGTCCAAGTGTGTCATTAAAGGGCAATTTAATATTCAAGATGACAGAACACAAAATAGATGAAAGCATTTGAGATTCTTCTAAACTCCGAAGCCTTGAAATAATCGCCGCTTTGAGATGTCTGTGAAGAAAACATGAATTTACATGGAAGGTGAAACAAAACATTTTTATGGCTATGAAGCAGTTGGATTTTCCACATGGTTTGATTTACATTTTAAAATTCTGGGCTTCATTTCCTGCTGCAGAAAAAAAACCTTCCTCGAGTAATCTATTGTGGATATTAACACTATCTTGGCTAAGGGCTTACCTCTTTACTTTCTAAAGTGAGCAATCAAGTGATGAAAGAGGACTAGTTAACTTTTACAAAGTGTGGGTAGCTGTGAGACACTCACTGAACACTATTAACATATTTTGATTTAATACAGACAGTAATCAAAATACCATACTACTTTTAGGCTGCACCTTGAATCAACCCTGTACAAACCATGCATTACTATCCAGGCAGGTTCTTATATGACCATCCAAAAAGCACTTTGGTGCATTGTCGGGAGTAAGAAAGCGCTATACAAATTATACGTTTTCTTTTGTTGAAATCTACAAGTAACACAGCAAATGAAGATTTTTGTTACACATGTAGCAAACAGGTAGTTACACAAAAAACGACTACGGTCACAGAAACACCGTCTGCATATAGGCTACATTATGCAGAAAGGCACCGTCAATTAAGCAGCATATTTGCCTGCATTACGAGGAATGGCAAAGACTGTAGCATAGAATGCAAGTTAAAAAAGTTTTCAAAATGTTCTATGCATGCTACCCAAGTTTTATTGTATTTTAACATGGACATTGATAAAAAAAACACTGTACAAAACTTTAGTGTTTTAAGCCACTGTGCCTCAGATGATATAGAAACACCTTTTTAGGTCGCTCCCGGCTCCCCTCCTGCTGCCCCCTACAAACACCTTTCCATATTTTACGACAAGCTTATGTGACACCGCAAGCTGTATGGTTGCAAAATACCTATCGAGGGTTAGAGCCTGTCCATTGCTTTACATTGGTTGGCTGTACTTTCACTCTCTTTTGCTTCTTAAACAACTGCTTTCTTTGTCCATCTTGTGTTTGTCAGGCCACTAGAGCATAGCCTGTTTACCATCCTCTTGAGGGCTTGTGTACATCCACTGCACACTTTAGGCAACAATTTATTTTCTTTTGGGTTAAGCACTCAATTAGAGTGCATGTGTTTTCCAGCTATCTCACTCTTGTATGTTTGTCTTCTCCCTCCCTCACCCTGTGTTTGTTTTCTCTCTCTCTTGCAGCAGCTTTCTCTCGTGTTCTTCTCCCTCAGTCGCCCCAATGTTTGTCTCAATTCTGTGTTTCTCGCCACTCCCACATGTTGCTTTCTCCCTCTTGCTGCCCTCCCATTGCCTAATCCATAGAGCAGTCACCCTGCACCCTCTCCTCCTTTCCCTCCCAGCCGTTCTTTTTAGAAAGAAAGATATATACATATTTATGAAGGGCTAGGTGGCAAATTGCTGCCAGCACTCCACAAAACCGCTTTCATATTGGCCGATCTATGTGATGCCTGCCATCTCAAATGTTCAAGTAAAAAAATGTAACAAAAAGAAGAAGAAAATGGCACCTTGAGAATGGCTCGACCACCAACAGATGCTGCTTTATCATGCTTTATGTTTTTTAACGATACTAAACTGCATCAGCAAATAGCATTGGCAAAAGCCAATAGGTCTAAAAGGTGAGGCCGATTGGCTTGGGCAGTGCTTGTTGTACATTACTGCCAAGAGCAGGCCTGGGCGGAGTCTGCGGGACTCTGCAAACTGACCCAAAAACTCCATCGGACTACGTGGAGTTCCGCAAGCGACGAAGTGTATTAGGTCACGCCAATTTTTAGCGATGGGTGTTTGTCCTACGCTGGAAAATCAGCGTGAATCAGCATGCATTGCGCACGAGGGCGCTGCTTCTTTCTGCCACTCAAGTAGATGTTCTACTCGAGTGGCAGCTTCCTCAACGTGAATTGAAGGTTTCTCATTGCAAGAGGTAGCGGGCACCTGTGACCGCCCGCATTTTAAAATCTCGCAAGGAGGTGGTCTGGAGTAAGATTTTCCTCGCTCGCGCTCGTCAACTTAACGTTGGCGAGCAAGGAAAAAACTCCTCTCCTCGGAACTCGCACGCTATGTGGAAGGCGGAGTGGGAAAACCTCTTTGTGTGATTGCTTCTGGCACATAACGTTTTTTTTTTAGAATCTGTGGAATGATCCAGGGCAGATGTTTGTTTTCTTTTTCTGTCTGCTCGTTATTTTTTACATTGTAATTGGATATTGTGAATGTTTTTATTATTCAAACAATACATGGTCTTCTTCTAGAAGTTTCTGGACTGTGATTTTTTTGATCAGTCCTACAAGCTACTTCTGTGGGCTCTTTTTGGCATGTGTTATAAATGTGACATAGGGCCCAAACTGACCGGTCCTGAATGGTAGGTATCTGCACCTTCTTTAACCAGCCCGTCCAACTCACTGGGCTCCATTTAATAGTACTACATCCCTATGCACTGGCTGCTTTAATGAGTCTGACACGCTCACTGCACCCTCTCTCACCAATCCTATAAACTATGCGACTGGGCTGTCAATGACCAGTTGTATACCCTATTAGGCTTGACACTCTCTGGCCAATCCTATAAGCTAGGATGGTGGGTCTTGTTTGATCGCACCTATAACCTCTGAGACTGGGTCCTCTTGAACCAGCCCTATAAGTTGTATCAAGCCCTCTTTGATCCTTTCTGTAAACTATGATGTTGGGTCCTGTGTGATCACTCTTATAGGCTGTACTAAAGTGCTTGCTTTGACCACTCCGACAAGACACGCCAGTGGTTTGGTGTCCTTTTAACCAGGCTGCGGAGTTGAGACGTGTCCTGCTACACAGGCTGTGGCATTTATCAAAGACATGCATTCTTACATCTATTTTGCAAATGGCGCTACACACGAGGCCGGTTCTGCCACAAATCTGGGGCCAAGGCTGCACATCAATTTTTTTCCCTGTTAGTATAACAGGTATCTCTACAATTATTTCCGGTTTCTTTGCCTTGAAAATCTCACCTCTGGCCGCTTTCCAGCTTTGTGAGACGGCTGATTTAACAACTGCAGCAAACTCAGAAGATGTCGGCAATCATATTTGTCAACACATTTGTTAAACTGTGTGTTGTTTTTTTAGGATAGAAGATTTTTTTGTTCTCTTTCTCTCATACGTCTCTATGACTTTTTTTGTACAGGTTGCAAGCGATTCATCTGCAGTGATGACCTAGTGTAACAACTGACGCTTTGAGTGTGAAGGAGAGGACTTATTTTTATGTGCGGTAAAGTCACCAATTTACACATACTCATTGAGCTACTGATAAAGGATCCGATTTTTTAATATAACCTATTTCACTGTAGTGGTTTTCTTTTCATAAACAACCAACAAACCTCACAACATAGTTAATAAAATAAAATTTAAAACACACAAAACTCAGCGCATCAGCATGCTGCCCTAAATATGTCCTCAACTTTAATTGTACTGGAAATGCTCAAGATAATGTCTACACCCCAAAAAACATCCTAAATGGGAGCCTCTAGAAGGGCTTTCCTCAGGACTACAACGCACCTATGAAAGGCCAGAGACCTTCATCCATGTGGGCCACACTTCTTTGGCTGCCTTTGGTACCGTTTACCACTCTCTCAACTGCTTTTCAAACATCCATGCCACTGCAATATATTTTCACATCTGAGGCCTCCTGGCTACCTCAATTGTGCACGATGTCCTTACCCACAACCAATAAATGCAATGTTGTCAATGGCTTGAGGTGTCTTGGCTGCACTTGGAGACCCAACATGGCCACTCTTGGCAATGAAGTCAAATCCTACTTCAAACATTTTAAAGCACGCCTGTGACCCCAATAAAAAAGTATGCATCATTGTGCGGCCTTTGTCATATGTAGCATTCTTGTACAGCTCCAAAACACTGAAGGCAGGGTGCTCTTCCTGCTGCGTAGAGTTTGGGTGGGTTGAAGAATATCCTCTGGACAAGCCAGAAGTAGGCCTTAATAACTACTGCTCTCGGGTGCATAATGGCCTTTTCCCAATAATGTCACAGTGTTGGTGCTTTATCACACCATTAGCACCACAACCACCTCTGGTTTGATGCTGAGGGCTAGTAGGAAGGGCAAGGAGTGTAAAATACAGAAAGTAAGTTAATTTTTAGTATCTGCTTTTGCATTTGTGATCCCGGAGAGGCGAAAACCTGGACTAGCAATGGCGGTGCAAGAGGTATACAACTGCAAGCCAAGGGTAGCAATAGCCACTGCTAATTTACATCAATGTCTCTGTGCAATGGTCACACCTGCAGTCAGTCAAAGGTGCAAATCTCAAGGCATAAGAGCAAGGTCTAGGGGTAAGCTTCAAAGTCATGTTTGGTTATGCACTTACGGCACAGTAATTCTGAGTAGCAGCACAAGATGGAAGGTAAGGCCAAAAGGCATGGAATGAGAGGGATTATCAAGGATCTTATAGACAGTAACTTAAGGTATATAAAAATTTTGACAAAATAGGCATGCTTATATTTCAACACCATTTCAACACAAGAACTGCTAAAGATAACATTTCACTGACCGATGACCGTTTTAAACCCAAAACATTGTATTAACTTATTATAATCTTACAATACATATATCCCACATGTGTTTTATATGTTTGATCCTAGCTCCAGCAAACTCCATTATGCAAAATTGCATATTTCTATGCCACCTTGGAACCTATGTATACGTGGTGGTCTGCTCACCATTGGGTCTGGTATCATCTACATAAAACCGGAAAAATAAAGAAATAAAGAAGTGAGCAAGTGATAAGAATGTCAGAATGCCTCGGAGCATATTAAAGAGAAGAACAATGGATTGTGTGTTGCTATAAACGTTCTTGCCAGGAAAATATGAAGTACTACTCGAATATCCAGAAAGGTAAAGATATGCGTCACCTGCAGTAAGTGGAAATCATCTGCTCTCTTGCAATTGTAACACTGACAAACAATACAAAGAACATAACCCTACACTTCAACAAATAACGTAGTGAACTATGTTTTTTGTGCTTCGTGTAATAATTTCTGTATTTTTTTTATAATCATGACGTCATTTTACCTTCTAGGACCTCTAGACTGATTCTCGGTGCTAGCCGAGCTTACCTTTCAGTTGGCAAGTTTACATCGACCCTAAAGTGTCTCCTGCAAGTGGAATTCCTACTGCCCCTCACTGACCCATGTTGAATATTTACATTTTAGTTGAGTTTGTTGTTAGAGCTAAGTGGTACAAATATTGTTTGTTTTCAGTGTTAATCAATCACTTTATGCCTTACCTTAATTACTGTAGTACACTTGGACTTTAACCATCTAATCGTTCATGCTATGTGGGGTTACTGTCCCTGTGGACACTATTTCTGTTTGAAATGTTGTTGCCGTTAAATACATAACTAAGTGAATAAACGTTTGAAACTTTTTGGGGTTTTACAAGTTTCAAAGATTTAGTTCTTTGTTTACCTTGTATGTGTTCTAATCTCCTTCAGAAAGCATAATAGTAAAGTATCTCTCCCTGTACTGAAAAAGTGAGATACATCAAAATTTTACCAACGTATTTACACACTTACACTATGCTCTGGGCCAGATCCCTCAGGAACTCGGATGGCGAGGGTTCTAGCGGGGCATTACCAAGAGGAGATTGCATCCAGAAAAAAACATAAGGGTTGCTCCCATGAGAGGAAGTGACCAATAGCCTCTCAAAAATCCTTATCCCCAATTTCGGTTGACCAAGGAACGCTTCTCCACAAATAGGACAAAGGGTGGATGAAGATGATATTAAATCCCTCACTGCTCGGCCAGACCGCTGTTCCTGCGAGGCACTTGTGAATGAGGCATAGCTACTAGAAGAGTGTGGCCACCAAGCATGCATGGTTGACTGAAGGTAACAGAGGTAGTGCTGTGTTAAGATTATGGCCACATGGTATGCTTGGAATCTTCAAGAGTGAATGAAACACGGCCAAGTCTTTCTGGGGGTTAGAAAGGTGGGTGAGTCTCCAAAAGGGATATGGTCAAAGAGTAACCAGGAATCCTTTCCAAGCAGTGTAGCCTATATACCTAAGGGATTAGCTTAAAACACAAACTAAAATCCTATGCTTCCCACAGTGAGCCACCCAGGCAGTATTTTTTAGGCATGAGCATGAGCTTTCTGTTATTGCATCAAGACATATCACACAATAACAGACGTGCCTAAAACAAGCCAGAGGGATTGGCTTTGCCAATGCTTGTTAGCAGGTGTCAGATAAAGAAACAACAATAGTTTTGTTGTGAATAATATAAAATGAAAATGTTTCAATTCTGAAAATATGATACAGCGAATTAAACATTACTACGGTCTGTGGAAGGAATTGAGGTAATCAGAGGCCCTCAATCTCTCTTGTTCTCCCCTTCACAACACATTTTCCTCTGCAGTGTTTCTGTTAGATACTTATTATATCCTTTTCTACCCACATCTTTATGCAATACTCCATCTCCACATCTCACACCTCATCAGCACCCTCTTTTCACTCACTCCTTCTCTAGTTATTTTCTTGCATCTCATTCACGTCACCATCCCCCTCACTAAGGGGCACATTACGATCGTGGTTTTCCCGCATCCTCCGGGCCGGCAGAAGCCACCGCCGGCCCGGAGGATGCGGGAAAACCGCTGGGGAGGCACAAAAGACCCACTGCCAAATTAAGATGGCGGTGGGTCTCAAAATCGGTCCGCAGCTTTTCCGCCGCGGTCGCCTTCCGACCGCGGCGGAAAAGCTCTAACATGGCTGGCGGTGTCTATCAGACACCGCCAGCCATATTAGGATGGCGGAAAACAGATGCCTTTCCGCAGTGGATTTTCCGCCGTGGAAAGGCATACGGTGATTTATTTGGGGGCCCGTTGCGGGCCCCTAGGGTGATTGGGGGGGGGGATGCACATGGGGGGTACCTATGGTACCCCCCCTGCATTTGCGTGCACGAAGCGGCAGGCACCACGCGGTGCCTGCCGCTTTGTGCATGCAAATGCTAAGCATGCATATTCAACCTTGCGGCGGGTGCTGCTTCAAGCAGCACCCACCGCAATGTTAAATATTGAGGATGTGACCACCAGGCTGGCGGTCACATCCTAATTGCACTGGAGGGACCGCCGCTGCCCCTGCGGACGGTCCCTCCTCCTCTAGGGTGGCGGACGGACGCAGGTCCGTCCGCCATCCTAATGAGCCCCTAAGGGCGTAGCCAGAAAATTAAATACCCCCCAGTTTTGTGATGTATTTACTATGGGTACTGTATCGATCCCCCTATTTCTGACCCTTGTCTGGTTAATAATTAACTAGCAGCCATTCAACTGCACAAAAACCCGTTATCTGATTAGCCATACAACGGCACAGAAGCCCGTTATCTGATTAGGTCATAGCGCATGCCATCTCATTAGGCAAGCACTATTTCTCCAGCCCCCTAATAGGCATACGGAGTTCTCAAAACAAATCAAACCTACAGCGACCTGGGAAATCCCCGCAGCCATTGTTTTGATTTAGCCGAGAACTTCAGTAAAGAATGTGCGAACGAGCAGTTCTTATGACATCCTTATTGACGTATTTATGTCCATCCTTACGTCAATCTCGGCACCTTTCAGGTATAAATAATACCGACATTGCCTTAAGCAAACACACGAGGTGGTGACAAGATTGGAGCAGCGAGACTTGCCGAGGAGCCCAGCAGACAGCGAAGCCCACAGACGCTGCCCCTCCTTTCTGACGCGCTGAGAAAGAGACGCTGCCTTTTCTCCTGCCGAGAAATCCAGCTCCGGCGCTTCCAGCCGCCCTTGCAGGCAGCTGGGATATCAAGCCCTGAGATAGAGATACCAGCCCTCCAGCCTTCTAAATCCCAGGTACTGAACTGAATAACCCCTTGCAGAGAATTCTTGAAGCAGATCCTTGGCAAAGCAAACTTAACTTAAACTGCTACTTATCTACTCCCGCCCACGTATTAGGCTTAGGTCAGGTACATTGGGGTAGGCGTAGTTAGAAGCACCAGTTGAGTACGATTAGTCAATGTATATATGTATGTATCTATTTTATCCATTTTAAGTATCATATGGCTAAGAAACCATATCAATGCTTTTACAGTATTATTTTATAATTCTGTTTTTACTGTATGCACTTTACTTAACAATAAGTATTGCAATAATAGCGATTAATTTCTCTTGTATGAGAAAAGAGACTGATCAATAAATAACATCTTTTATTGAACACGCCCATCTCTTCATTTTCTCTACAATCTGGTGAAACTAAGAATGCACTGAACTGACTGAGTAAAATAAGTTGTCTTTTGTTTTCACACGACTCTAGAGATATACTCTTGATTAGGGGAGAGCAAAGTTGTCATGTTCTATGGTTGTCAGAAACTAAATCCCTTCTTGTCTATCCATGGAGGTTAAACTCCTCCTTGTCTATTCGAGAAAGTTTCTAGTGAACTCTGAGCTAGCTGGCAAACACTAAACTTTAAGTCTAATATCGTCAGTAGAAGACCTAGTTAACCTCTGTCCTACGTCTATACTATTGAAGATATTATTCCAATGCGCAGAGCCTATTGGGATAATAGGAACTACACTACATGGCGCCCAACGGTTTGGTTAGGCGATAAATCTAACGTAAGACATTAGAGTAACTCAGTCGTGCTTTTTCACACAGACCCCTTTTTCCCCATAATACTCCAAAGACGTCTGGAGTGGGTGAAAGGTTATATCCGCCAAACTTCGTAGGAGGAGACTCCTATGTATGGTTCTTGGTTTATTCAACGTTGAAGGATACACTGTTCCAAAATATTGTGCATCTAATCTTTGTTTCCATAGAAACCTGATCTGCAAATAAACAAAATCTTCTTGTCAGTAAAATGTCAGACAATGAAGTAGAAAGAGAGACAGCTAGAATAGCAGCTCAACTCCTAGCGGATGACAATAGTCTCCTACACCAAGACCCGGATGCAATACTCATCCCGGTCAACATAAGAAAATCTATAACTTTAAAACTTATAGAAAATGGGCTGACACCGAGAGGTGGTACAGTCATATTCGTAATTGAGGCACACGAATATCGGCAGACAGAGGTATTCTATTCATGGATAAACTTTCCAGCAGCAAACGCTGTAACAAAGGACTTCCACTATTATAAAATAGAGGAACCTCCTAATGAGTACACTCCTTTCGAGGAGGTGGAAATACCACTCAAATACCAAGAGCACCTGCTCTGGTTTAATGCCGCCCTAAAACTTAATAATCACATCACCAGGCTCGGTCCACTAGGTAGACCAGGAGCAACGTGGCCGGTCCTGGCCGGATACACACCACATCCAGAAATTGAAGAAATGCCTGCACCAGATCTTTTAGCACAGCTGAAACAATTAATTAAAATACATAGACAATTAGTCCAATATGTAATGCGGACTTCAACAGTCCAACCATCGATTAAATTTCCACAGCTGATCCCTCATCAGGGGAACACAAATAAAATTACACCACAGAACATACAGTCCTGTCTAGGTAAAGTACCCGCAAAACGGGAACAAATTCCATTCTGGTTAGCACAAAAAATCACTCAAATAGAGGCAGTGTTCCCTGATACCACCTCTGTTGAGAAACACAGAATTCTGACTATCTGTCTTCCAATGGGAATCGCACCACATGTGGAGGACTGTGACACTTGGGGTACAGTCTTTGCTTCCATTTACACAAAAACAGATGGTGTCCCATCCATGTCAGTAATACCAGATATGCTAAAACAAATTCAAGATGAATACGGTCCAGAACCTGCTTTAACTCTTGGTATGAAACTACTAAAATACTTCAAGCGTGGAATACCTGTAAAACCCCAACTTATTGAAAGTCCTGAAAAGGTGTTTATTAAAAATAATCTAAACGATCAAAAGAAGATCTGGGATGGAAATAAACAATCCACTCCCAAAGAAAAAAGATTCCAGTCCAGAGGAAGGTCTCCTCGGCGGAGAGAAAGATCTCCGGACCAAGGACGCAAGTCTCCCCAAGGGAGCCCTCTGTGAAAAAATACAACCTTAGAAATAGGGATAATATAAAAAAACCTGATAGATATCAAGATATTGATACACGTCCCTCTCGATCTTTTCAGACTTCCTCGCAGAAATCGGAAAGAAGAGGACGGTCAGAACACAGGGAAGAGCACGTCAAGTCCAAAGACAAGGAACCTGCTCATCAAAATAAAAAATTACAGTTTCCAAAAAAGAAGGTAGCCAGTATTAAAGTAAAGTAATCAACCATGCCGAGAATACTGAGGACACAGCTGAAAAACGGAGAATGGGCTCAGACAATGCTAGACAGCGCAGCAGAAGTGAGCATAGCTCGCAAGATCCTTATGAATCATCTGGAGACAGTGGACACGAATGAATACATTCAGGTGGAAACTGCAGATACCAGAGTTAGCAAACCTCATAAAATATATGAAATAACATTGCGTATAGAGGGGGATAAGACTAGGAAAATAAGGGGTCTCTTTTGGGATAATCTCTCCAAGGGCTATGACATCCTTCTAGCTGAAAGAGACTGGCCACCAGAGTTTGTCAGGGAGTGCCCTCATGGCGAAGAAATAATTATGCCTGCCTTCTCAAATCAGATTCCAATTCATAAAAAATATACACTTGCAAAAAAGTGGGCAGTAGCCCAAGCTCCTGCATTATATAAAAACCATGTGGGATGGGATGAGGACTCTCCTCCTCACAAAATCCAGTTAAAATCACAACCTACTGCACAGAGGCAGTACCCAATTAAGCAAGAAGCTAAAAAACAGGTAAAAGAGATCCTAGATCAACTTGAATACCAGGGGGTGATTGAAACTTGCACCTCACAAATGAATAATCCTTTGTTTCCTGTCTCCAAACCAGATAATTCATATCGTCTTGTTTTGGACTACAGACACCTTAACTCATGTTGCAAAACCTTTGCAGTACAAAACTCGCATAGTGCTGCACTAATGAATAACATAGTGCGCAAAAAATACAAAACAACATTAGACATCTCTAATGGATTCTTCTGTCAAAATATAGCACCAGAGAGCAGATATTTGACCGCGTTCTCAATAAATGGCGCGCAAAAAAATTTCTGTCGTTTGCCCCAGGGGTTCAAGAACAGCCCAGGATTATTCTCAGCAAGAGTAACAGAGTTACTACAAATATATGATGATGAAGCATTATCTTATGTCGATGACATCTATCTAACAGATGATGACTTGGATACTCACTTGAAGAGAGTGAACACCATAATACTTGGGTTCGCAGTAGAGGGTTACAAATTCAACTTTAAAAAGTCAAGAATTGCCCATCTAACTGTCCTGTTTTTAGGATATGAACTATCAAGTGAAGGCAAAAGCCTGGCTGACAATTTCCTAGAGAAATGTGCTGTAATCCAAGCACCTAGAACACTAAAAAACTTACAATCAATTCTAGGTTTCCTAAATTTCGGAAGAACTTACATTATAAATTATGCAGAGAGAGTTAAACCTCTCTATGATCTTATAAAACCAGATTTTAAAAGAATCAATTGGACTCAAAAACACACAGAGATTTTGAGATCTTTACAAACAGATATGTTAGTTAAAACAAAATTACAAACACGTGATAACACACGCAACCTTGTGATTCGAGTCATCCCAGGAAGATGCGGATTCACGTACCTAACCTCTAATGAGGGAGAGAAGGTACCAATTGCATACAAATCACACTTGTACACAAAAGCTGAAATGAAATTTAGCCCAACGGAAAAAATTCTAACCGCGGTACAGACTGCTGTAGCAAAAGAACGAGCCCTAGCACAAGGTAAACGAATAATCATCGTGACACCGATACCAGCCCTGGAGGCGGTAACAAAGGCAAGCATTCCGAATGCTAAAACACTCCATCCGAGATGGATACAATGGGCTAATTCTCTTGCTGCAACAGACGTGGCATACGAATTTGATCCCAACTTAAAAACACAAGAGTTTCTCCAATATGAATTCGAATGTCCTCCGCTGACCGAAATTCTGCCTCTAGAACACTACGGCTGTATAATATATACAGACGGATCAGCACAACCCGCAGTAGGGGGTAAACAAGCTTACAGTGCTGCATGCGCGATTGTTAAGGGTCAATGGCACGAAGGGAAATTTAAACCAGTGGTCACTAAAACGCAATCTCTAGGAGACTGTACAGCTCAAAGAGCAGAACTACTGGCATTCAAGATGGCGCTTGAAAATACTGATCGAGAATTCCCCACACTCATAGTGTGCGATTCATATTACTGCGTCCAATCTTACAATGAATACTTGCAGATCTGGGTTCAGAATGGTTTTAAAGACGCAAAAAGTAACACAATCAAGCATAAAATGCTTTGGGAACAAGTAGTTCTTTTGCAAAAGGAACTACAAAAGACTCACGTGATACATATACTGAGTCATCAACGCGATGGCGTTCACGTTGCAGGGAATTCATTGGCTGATGAGGCCGCGAAGGCAGCTGTGCAAACGGCTTCCGTAGCTGCCATCACTCGGTCAAAAACAAAAATAGACAGCGAAATATTACAGGCTGTCAGCGCTACAGTAAAAGATGCGATAGAAACACTCCCGAAAGGCTTTCCAGTAAAGTACTCATACATACCTGATGCAAATAATGTTCCGTTTGCTCGAATCCCTGGAGTGGGGGATAGGGCAATTCCAAACATGGAACATAGGTTAGGACTAATCATAGCGGCACACGAAGGGCTTGCTTCTGTACATGCTGGCGTTTCAGCCACAGTATCATTATTAAAACAGAGATACTGGTGGCCACAAATGAGACGACAGACAAGGAACTATGTTCTAGAATGTGAAATATGTCAGAGAATGAAGGTATCAACAGTGAGGCGACCAGCACAGACGCCCCTTCTAATCTCAGATAAACCATTGGCCTGTGTTTACCTGGACCACTGTGGTCCCTTACAAAGGGATGGTAACTATAAATATATCTTGGTCGCAGTGGATTCATGCACGAGATTCATATGGATGTGGCCCCAGCGATCGGCTGACGCCAGAACTGTTATAAAAGATTTACGAGTCTTTATCGGCACATACGCAATTGGCATGCTACATTCTGACCAGGGTCCTGCTTTTAGCTCTCGAGCTTATAGGGAGGCCATGACCAGCATGGGCATTGCATTGCGGTACTCTTGTCCATTTCATCCTGAGGGAAACGGAATCGTAGAAAGAAAAAAACGTGACATAAAGCAATCTATAACAGCAAAGGTATTAGGTTCAGGAGCTGGGTGGGTCAAACATTTAATAAGTGTCCAACGTAGTCTAAATAACCTGCCAAGAAATTCTCTGAAAGGACTCAGTCCGTACGAACTATTGTTTGGGACTAGAATGTTGATCCAGGACCTTGATAGTCAGACTTCAGTGGTTAAAGATAAATGCTTTGATATCAAAGATCGTTTGGCTATTTTACAGGACTTAAATGAAACAAGAAAAGACCTGAGCAACATAAAGTTTAAACAGCAGCCAACAACCACTGAAGAAAAACCACCTGTCCCAGCAAGGCCTGTCTGGATTCCAAAAGTCGGGGATCTGGTCAGAGAGAAGATCGCGGTAAAGAAGGAATTTGGGCCTTCTTACAGAAAAGCAGTTCCTGTCTTGTCTATCAACGGGACAAGATCAGTAGTACTACCGCCCCTTGCTGGTAAAAAGGAGAACCGAGTCATATCCATCGACCTGGTTAAACCACAATCATGTGGCCGATAACAAATAGTAGGCCAAGTGGACTCCCATGAAGTAGCAGAACACCAAAGTTTGCTACATCCACAGAGGTTCAAACTGGAAGACTGATCACATTTGAAAAGGACTATGCAACAAAGCAATGGAACTTAAACCTCTTAAACCCCAAATCAAAGCTTTTCATCAAGAAACACCGACCTACGATGATGTAACTACAGACTTTTCTGATGAAACAAAGCAAAATCCAAAAGCAAAAAGTAATCCAGAAGCAATTGGAACAATTGACAGAACGGCATCCGGCTACTTCATCAACTTCGATGATTTTTCTGAAGATCCAAGTGAACCGGAAGTACAGCCATCAACAAAAACTTTTAAAGACAAAGCAAAGGAACTTTTTCATCAACTAAAGGGAACCTATCTGATTTCTCCATGGATTGAAAATTTGGGTGACATTAGGTGCATTTGTCCTCATACTTTGGCTCATCATGGTACTATGGTTGGGACATTTCATTGAGGGAAAATATGCTAAAATGGACACAGCAAGCCAGAAAATCAACTTGGTCCTTAAACCACACACATCTTCACATGTCGAGAAAAGAGAACTTCACAGCCAATCCTATACCAGGCGGTGTAGCATGGGACAATACTGATTATGAAATCTATGGCCCGGTTGAAATCCTGAAGTATCCACATCAATTTAAGATCTCGTTAAGTGACTTTGTAAAACCAAGCACATTTTCTGATGATTGGGACTTTGAAAGTATTAATGATATGATGTCTGACCTAGTAATGTCTGCTAAATTTACAGAACATGATTATTTGCAGGGTTCGTCTAATTATGATCAAATGTTCTGCTACAACCACTATGGTAACCATTATCTCCATAAATCTGCACAACCTAGAAATGTTTTAAATTATAACCAGTGGGAACATTGTGCTACTCCTCCAAAGGGTAGTTCTAAAACATTTTATGATAAATATTCATATTTTTCAGGGTTTAACACAAGTAATGCAGAAACATTTTATTTCAAATTGTTGAATAAGACAGGTATGAAGACCATGCTTACAAACACGAAATTGATATATTCAGATTCATTTTTTGAGCAAATGAATACATTTGGTTTTGATTTCTGGAACAATAACATTGAAGCAAAAACTGTTTGGGGTACAAAAGATTGGCAAGTACAAGGTATAGAATCATTGTTCAGAGCTTGCATGATCCCAGAACAAATTATATTTTTGAATGACACTATTCAACAAACTACCTGTCTTGGCTTAGCCAAAATCAAAGACTTAAACAAACCGTCTATTCCAAAGCCAACAACGAACAGTAATAGCTCTATAGATGTTGAGATAGATGTGAACCATATTTTAAACCAAAACAGAACACATCCTGATTGGAAACAATGGTTGATCTGGCCCACAGACACAAATAACTGTCAAGACAGATTCCTGAACAAAATACAGGGGTTCAAATTGACCAGGCCAGACCCTAGATATTCCCAAAGACAACATCCAGGGATAGTAACTACTTACAGTGTGGGCAAGTTCTGCCTTCAATGGCTACAAACATCCACACTGGCAGAAATTAAGCAACACCTAACTTTACTTCAAGAGGGTGCTGACTTGCGTGATTTAATTATGGGACAACGCAAACAGCGTCAAAAACGTTTCATAGCGGCCTCTATATATGCAGCTTACAATGAAGCTTGGAAAGAAACTCAAATTGAGACAGCAGAAAAACTACGGGAAATTGACCGTATTAATTTGGAAAAATCACTTTCTGTTGTGGACAATGGGTTAATGACTCTGTCCTCCAGAATATATTCACTGGACAGTATTGTGTCTTCAGCAATCGATATAATATCGCAAGACTTACTGATGTTACAACACGGTCAGTCCCAATTGCGTTCTATTGTACAACTTGGCTGGACGTTACAAAATCTGCGTTCAGGCTATGTGCCTTGGCGTTTAATCAACACAACGTCACTGTTTAATATCTTTAACCTTACTGATAAACAAATCAGTTTGGCACAGAAGGGTGCTGACTATACAATTCTGAGCATTGAAAAACTTGAGAGATTACCATTGACAATGTCAGAACGACCTGTCATTGAATGGATAATACATGGGATAATTAATATCCCGATAACAACTTTCCAGTTTCAATACTGCCAAAAATATATACAGGCAGGCCAGTATGAAAGGTTGGGTAAAGGGTACATTAAGTCAACATGGAACTTGCCCTATACACACACGTGTTAGTAATAAAGGCCAGAATGTGTTTCTTAGTGGCAATAATTGTGCAAGGTCACTAAGCGGTACACTTCTGTGTCAGGGTATTAGTTTGCATGGAGCCTGTGAAGGGACTGCAAATAACCTTTCATGTCACCAGCTAGGCACACCTGCAACACAAATAGAACCATTCTTTAGGAGACTCTCGAACGGGAGTTACATTCTAATTGTAGATCGCAGATGTTGCAGTCTGCTGCCCGGAAAACCTTATCTCATAACCGTGACTACGAAGGTCATGTGCTGTGAACGAGTATTGTTCCCAAACGATGCTCGAGACAGGGAGGCAAGGTTATGGCCCAGTTTGAAAATTTCTTCTATT
Organism: Lissotriton helveticus; assembly: GCF_964261635.1. Taxonomy (NCBI): domain Eukaryota; kingdom Metazoa; phylum Chordata; class Amphibia; order Caudata; family Salamandridae; genus Lissotriton; species Lissotriton helveticus. Next base: position 360,380,294 of record NC_136065.1, on the reverse strand, counting down.
CGAATTGATACTTTAAGCAGAATGAAGACTGTGCTCCTACAGACGTCAACCCGGTTAACGTCATCAAAAGAAACGTATGATCTCCAAGTTGCAAGGACAACTGCAGAGATTCATTCACTGTTATCAACCAATTCCCCCATACATTTCGCAGAAATACTGAGCGAAATCTTAAATATTTCTGATACAAGCGGAATCTCGAGTATATTTAAGACAGTGTTTTCGGGAGCTTTAACCCCATTCAAAGCCATCCTGGGTATTTTTCCTGATTTTGTCCATTCCATCTTTGGCGGACTTCCTCTCCTTTTGGGACTAGTGGCAGGCATCCTATTTTTGATCCTGTTACTTCGCTATGGCAAACCACGTCACAGACAAGACACCAGCGACAATGGAAGAAACGATCCTAGCCATACGCTACAGGGACCGCATAACTAAAGTCCTTGGAATTGCCCGGCTTAGAGACCTGAACATGACTTGGTTTCTTTCATTTAGACCGATGTGGCAAAGTTGTGTTATGCCTGTATTAAGGTGCTTGCTATGCGGCGAAGAATGCGTGTTGGACACCTGTCTGACACTACGATCGGATGTGCCAATGGACGCAGAGACTTTGTTGGGTCCGGTAACGGCTCATGCATTGTACTGTCCCCAGCGGCTACCAATCCTGATGACGGCATTCGTGGAGACTTCACCACTACGATTGAAGAGTAGTGAAGTACAAGATGAAAGCAGCATCGATCAGGTACGACCTTCTGTCAGCTATGCTGATCGAAACATCAATGAAGGCAATCATGCTCATGAATGCATGTTAATAAATTTTTCCGAGTTAGTGGAACTTTCGCAAGAAGCAGTTGACAGTTTTTTCGAAAGTCTCAACAATATGATGTTTTCACCAGAGCAGAAAGAATGACTTTGAGCAAACTAGCACACGGCGTTCCCTACACCCTGAATTTGGCCTTCAACTTTGAAAAAAAACCAATAAGAAATGTTCTCACCAGTTTTTACGGAGAGCGGGACATTTTTTTTTTCCTTCCATTTCCAAAAATATTTACGATTTTTTGGGACACTTATCTTCTGCTTAAAGTAAAACTATTCTTAGAGAACAACATTTCTATTTTTAGCTACTCTAGAGACATTAGCTACCCTCTACCATGTTCACAAGTATTTATGATTTTGTGATGAGATGGTCTCGAATTTTTTTCTTCTGTATTAAGAGCCATTTCATGTGTAATTTCCGCATTTCATTCATGCAGATTTCAAAATATGCGTATTAGATTTTGCATTATTATACTGCTTGAAGTGCATATAGTAACTATACTCATCTTTTCGTGTATTTCGCATTCCCAATTTTCAAAATGCATTTGATTGTATTTTGGGGTGGTTCGGTATACACATGCACTACTAGTTTTGTTTACTATGCCTAGATTTGTAAATATGGACATAGATTACGTGGAGTGGGTGTGATGTATTTACTATGGGTACTGTATCGATCCCCCTATTTCTGACCCTTGTCTGGTTAATAATTAACTAGCAGCCATTCAACTGCACAAAAACCCGTTATCTGATTAGCCATATAACGGCACAGAAGCCCGTTATCTGATTAGGTCATAGCGCATGCCATCTCATTAGGCAAGCACTATTTCTCCAGCCCCCTAATAGGCATACGGAGTTCTCAAAACAAATCAAACCTACAGCGACCTGGGAAATCCCCGCAGCCATTGTTTTGATTTAGCCGAGAACTTCAGTAAAGAATGTGCGAACGAGCAGTTCTTATGACATCCTTATTGACATATTTATGTCCATCCTTACGTCAATCTCGGCACCTTTCAGGTATAAATAATACCGACATTGCCTTAAGCAAACACACGAGGTGGTGACAAGATTGGAGCAGCGAGACTTGCCGAGGAGCCCAGCAGACAGCGAAGCCCACAGACGCTGCCCCTCCTTTCTGACGCGCTCAGAAAGAGACGCTGCCTTTTCTCCTGCCGAGAAATCCAGCTCCGGCGCTTCCAGCCGCCCTTGCAGGCAGCTGGGATATCAAGCCCTGAGATAGATATACCAGCCCTCCAGCCTTCTAAATCCCAGGTACTGAACTGAATAACCCCTTGCAGAGAATTCTTGAAGCAGATCCTTGGCAAAGCAAACTTAACTTAAACTGCTACTTATCTACTCCCGCCCACGTATTAGGCTTAGGTCAGGTACATTGGGGTAGGCGTAGTTAGAAGCACCAGTTGAGTACGATTAGTCAATGTATATATGTATGTATCTATTTTATCCATTTTAAGTATCATATGGCTAAGAAACCATATCAATGCTTTTACAGTATTATTTTATAATTCTGTTTTTACTGTATGCACTTTACTTAATAAGTATTGCAATAATAGCGATTAATTTCTCTTGTATGAGAAAAGAGACTGATCAATAAATAACATCTTTTATTGAACACGCCCGTCTCTTCCTTTTCTCTACAATCTGGTGAAACTAAGAATGCACTGAACTGACTGAGTAAAATAAGTTGTCTTTTGTTTTCACACGACTCTAGAGATATACTCTTGATTAGGGGAGAGCAAAGTTGTCATGTTCTATGGTTGTCAGAAACTAAATCCCTTCTTGTCTATCAGGGGAGGTTAAACTCCTCCTTGTCTATTCGAGAAAGTTTCGAGTGAACTCTGAGCTAGCTGGCAAACACTAAACTTTAAGTCTAATATCGTCAGTAGAAGACCTAGTTAACCTCTGTCCTACGTCTATACTATTGAAGATATTATTCCAATGCGCAGAGCCTATTGGGATAATAGGAACTACACTACAGTTTGAACCACGTCTCTAAAGGCACCAAGTAAGTAAAGCATGTGAGCCCTATCTCCCTAAAAGAGCCCCCTTATCTCTTCTCTCTAAGTATCTATCCATTCATCCTTGCACCCTTCCATCTACCCACTGATATCTGCCATATCACCTTTACATTCTGTCATCCATTCATTCATTATTCAATCTTTCACTATTTCATCCATAACTCCATTATCTATGCATGCATTCATCCATACATCCACCCCTTACATCTGTCATATGACTTACCCATCAATAAAGTCTTTCATCCATTAATTGATCCTTTTGCTTATCCTTTCACTCACCCACCCGCTCAGATATCTATTTACCCCATAGTATCACCCACTGATCCATCCATCCCCTCAAATTTCCATTTAGTCGTCCATCCTTCCACCCACCCACTCATCCATCCTCTCAAATTTCCATGTAATCTGCCATAATTTCATTAACCCATCCTCTCACCTGCCCATCCTTTTACCTGCATACATCCATACTTTCACCCACTCATCCATCAATCCTTCTGCCATCCATCCTTTTTCCTCCTCATCCATCAGTACTTTCATCCATTCATCTATTATTATTATTTTAAGATTTGTAAAGCGCATAGCTGCCCCAGTGATGGGGCGTCCTAGCGCTACCTAAGCAAGGTCTAAGGCCACTCGGAAGATGGAGGGCAGCCTACGCTGGAAAGAGCCAGGTCTTTAAAGCCTTTCGAAAAGCCAGATGGTTCTGAAGTCCTCTAATAGGGATTGGAAGAGAGTTCCAGAGGTGAGCTGCCAGAACTTTCAAGGAGCGACCGCCTGCTCTGGCTTTGTGAAAACGAGGAGTGCAAACCGAACCAGTGTTAGCCGATCGCAAAGGGTGATTTGGCACATATTGGACCAGCAGATCCGCTAAAACCGGCGGTCCTTGATGTGTAAAAATTTTATGGGCCTCACACAGAGACTTAAAATGAATTATTTTCGCTGTCGGCAGTCAATGCAGCTTAGGCAACAGGTGCGCAACCGAACACGATTTGGCCAGTGCTAGCAGGGCGTGAGCCACTGCATTCTGGATTCTTTGGAGGCGAGCAATACAGGATTTGTTGGAACCTAGATAGAGGGAGTTGCCATAGTCCAACCTCGATAAAATTGTGGCCTGAAGAATGGTTTGGCGGACTTTTGGTGCAAAATAGCCAAGTAAAGGTCTCAGCCCTCTTAGGAGGCCAAAGCAGGATCCCACGAAGGCCTTGGATTGTGCATCAAATGACAGTTCACTGTCAATCCAAAAACCTAGGTTTTTTACTGTCTTTTTAGGCAGGGGCACACGTTTTAGTTTGTCAGGCCACCACTGTCCGGACCAAAGGGCACTATCTCTCTCATCACTAGAATTTCTGACTTGGCCGCATTCAGTTGTAAACAATTTGCTGCCATCCAGTCTACACACCCATCCTTTCGCCCACCCATCTATCCTTTCACCCAAACATCCTTTCACCCACTCATCCATCCTTTCATCCACCCATCCTTTCACCCACACATATATCCATCCATTAACCTATTTATGCATCCACTAGTCCATCCTTCTTTACCTTTTCAGTCTATCCCTCTTTATTCCTTTTAACATTAATTAGGATCTTTTATCTGCCAAGTTGCAGATAAGAGAGGCCCATAAAGAACCTTATGCCAGCTTTAACTGCTAAAGCGGGTGGGGGGAGGAATTCAGGTCTCCTTTGACCCTCATACATAGAACACACCTGCAAGTGCTGCATTTTTTTTTACTTCACACACTTTTCAATAGAATCAGAATAGCAATTGGAACATGTCACCTATGTTCCCCATAAGCTGTGCATATGGGTGCGCGCGCAGCATCCATGTTCCATCGCCCAATGCCATTCCAGGAGCCAACATATCCCTAGATCTGAAACGGGGGTCGAAGTGGATGTTTTGAAAGGTGCCTCCTAAAAAAGATCACACTGTCAGTAGTAAGTCTGCAGAAATATGTGTGTAGTTAAATCTTGGATAAGATTTAAACATGCGTGTTTCCTTCTATTTGGAAAAGGGCAATAATTTTGTCCTTGCTGAAAAAATACTAGCCTCGATCCCACTGAACTGAACAACTACAGGCCTATCTCTCGTCTTCCTCTCCCAGCTAAACTGATGGAAAAAATTATGAATGAACAGCTAACTCTCTATCTACACAATAACACCTGCTTAGATGACACCCAGTTTGGTTTCAGGGCAGAGGACAGCACCGAATTTGCCCCGATTAAAGCCACAGACGAAATTAGAGCAGTCCTGGTTGTAGGAGGCGCTGCTGCTCTGATTCTCCTCGACCTGTCGGCGGCATTCGACATAGTCGGCCATAACCTGCTACTTAATCGTCTGAATTCTATCTGCATTTTCGATAATGCTCTTACACGGGTCTCTTATTTTCTGTCAGGGAGAACACAATAAGTTGCCCTAGGTAGCTACGATTCTCCTTCCTTTGTTCTTCCATGTGGGGTTCCACAGGTCGCTTATTTGAGTCCCACTCTTTTTAATGTCTATGTGTCTGAATTAGCGGTACTTATTAGATCCTTCAGTTTGGCATTAACATCCTATGCAGACGACACACAAATCGTCTTGTCTGTTTTTAAAACCAATCTGCCACTGATGCAAAGATTTAGGGAGTGTATGCTGGCAGTCAGTTCCTTGATTGAGCTCACACTGTCTCAGGTTAAACTCAGGAAAAACTGAGATAGTCATCTCCCCAAACTGGTCACAGAACTGGTGAATAAATAAACAAGAAGAATCCTACTACCAAAGTGTAAATAAAGGGGGAGAAAGGGGGAACACTCAGTGTTGTGTAAAATACCCCTCACACACCAACAGGCCCCTTGGTGTCATGCTTCATCATCGGGGTCTTCGCACCCCGCTAAGGGGATGCGGCACGCTACGACCTGCGACTACGCGGGAGCGTTGACAAATCAGACTATGTGTGGTGTGTGTTGAGTGTAGGTGAAGGGGATTAGATGTGAGTGGGAGGTGTAGTGAGAAATTAAAAAGTACCTGGCTAGTGGGTAAAATGAAAAAAACTTTATTTCGTACCCCTGGCTGGTGCTGTTAAAAAAGTGCAAAAGAACGAGTTTTTCTTGTCTTAATTAGGGACAAAAAACTCTGGTGTGCGTCGACATGTTTCGGTACTGGTGTACCTTCTTCAGGACGGGGCACAACTCCCAACCCTACTCACGTTTTTCTAAGGAAAATGGGTTTATTTTAATTATTCTAAAAAGTGATTACACTCATTAAAGACGGCTACAATGTGCCTACAGCGGTTCTCTGGATCATGTAATTACATGTCCTGAAAAAAGAAAAAAACCATTAGGTTTGGTTACCATATAGGACTGGCTCAGACAGGTGCAGTCACCTGGAGCCCCAAACAGTTAATTAAACCTGTAAAGTAAAACAGACATACAAACACACAACAACATATAAGACACATTTAGGGTTTTTTACATATTGTCCTTGGACATACTCATGGTCTTTGCTGTCTATTGCCTCATGAGCAAGTCCTGAGCATCAAGGTAGGTAGGTGGATCCACAATCTATAAGGATAGAGAAGTGGATTCAGTGTTGTTGCTTTTACTCACTTTTACACTCCGCCATACACCTAGATAGGCTGGACTTTGTTTGAAAAATACTCACGAAATCCGCCTATATCGGCCTCCTTCTACCACCCTGTGCTGCTCCGCCTTGAGTGAAGTACGGATGAGCTAGGCGGTATTTAAAGGAGGAATGGATGTGTTTCCATTGGTTGATTGGCGGAAATGGCAAGTGACCATGTACGGAGAATACCTGTGTTGCCGCCCCCTCCACGCGTGTGGTCTAGTCACATGTAGCATGTAACCCTCTGTTATTCGTTCATTGCCGGGTTTGGGCATGTCCAAACATGGACTTTCCGCTCGTCAGCCACTCACTGGCTGTTTCTGTGACTCGCGTTGATCGAGAGCCCATGGGATGCAGCTGCCGCGCGTCTGTCTATCGTACGCGCATGCGCACAAACGAATTTTTCGGCGCATTCTGTGAGCATGCGCGAAAGCGATTATCGACAGAGCATGCGCGATGATGTTATGTTATTAGCGCTAGTCACTGAGGATGCTTTGTTTCTAGTTTACCAAAATACATCATCATTCAGGGTGCATCTGGTTGTTGAATGCCAGTTAGTTATCTAAACAAAAAGGGGGGCATTGGTTTAAGTATGAAATGACCATGTCTCTTTCCGTGCCTACTTTTTTGCAGAATATTTTCAGGGATTTGGTGCACTATGTTGGTTGTCTGGAGGGAGTTGTCATTCAGATATACTCAATTCTGTGGCGACTTATTACCTGTACATAGGGTTGTACTTTTAATGACCCAATGATTAACTCTTTGGCCACTGGTAAAGGTTCCCAGGCTCACACTTAAATCAGAGATTGTTGTCATTCCTGTTGCATTCCAGGTGTGATCAGGTGATTTGGCTCCACGGTATATCATCATTGAGTCCTGTGATATGAGTTACCAGGCGGAACACCCAACGTTGTTCCTTTTGGAACAAACCTACTTCCGAAGGTAGTCGTTCGATGACAGTCCAGCGTAGATCGTTGATGCAATGCTGGTGTGACAGAAAATGTGATGCCATCTTGGTTGTTGTTTTTTTGCAGCGTATATTGCTTTTATGCTCCCCTATCCTTATTTTGACGGGTCGAGTGGTCATGCCTACATATTCCAGTCCACATGGGCAAAATATTATGTAGACCACATTTTTCGTATTGCAGTTGGAAAACTGGCGTTGTTCCCATGTTGTGCCATTTCTGAAGGTAAGGTTTTTGCTTTTCTGGGTTTGGTGACAGCAACTGCAATCTCCACAAGGGAAATGACCCTGTACACCAGTTACATTGAGTCTCGCCGTCTGGTTTTCCCGTGGTCTAGTGTGGACCACGATGTCCTTTATGTTTTTGCCCCTCCGATGTGCATGCATCGGTTTCTCAAAACTTAGGTCTCCACAATTCAATATACCCCAGTGCTTATTGATGACCTTTGATACCTGGTTTGATATGGTAGAGTAAGTTGTCACACAGACCGGCCTCTTATTTGTTCCTTTTTCTTGGAGATTTTCTTCTATGAGTGCCTCCCTGTGATTGTTCTTTGCGCGTTTCATCGCTTTTTCGATGGTTCTGGTGGGGTACTGCCTTTGCATTAGTTTAGTTTTTAGGTCTTTTGCTTGTCGATTGAATTCGCTCAATTCTGTGCAGTTCCTCCGTAGTCTCAGAAACTGCCCGTACGGCAGATTTTCCCTTAGATGTCTGGGGTGAAAACTGTCGTAACGTAACAGACAATTCCTGGAGGTGGGCTTAAAGTGGGTAGTGCTTTTCAATCTCCCGTCCTCACTGTAAATGTTTAGATCCAAGAAAACCATCAATGTGTTTGAAACTGTGCTGGTGAATTTTAGATACTCGTTCTGGTTATTTAGCCAGGTTACAAAATTCATGGCGCTGTTGACGTCACCGTTCCAGATGATGAAAATGTCATCTATGTACCGTTTCCAGGTGTCAATCTGGGAACGGTAAGGGTTGCTTTCATGTAGAATTTTTTGTGCCTCTAAGTGGTAGACGTATAGTCCCGCTAAGCTTGGAGCAAAAGTACTACCCATGCTCGTTCCGTGGGTTTGTAGGTATAATGTCTCTTTGTACTGGAAGAAATTGTCTTTCAGGGCCATGGTGATACACTCTAAGACCAGGTTTCTTGGTGTCTGGTATTTCCAAGTGTGGCTGAAAAGTACTTCTTCAATGATCTCTAGTGTCTCTTCATGGGGCAGGCTTGTATACAAGCTCTCCACGTCGAGGCTTACTAAGAGCTGTGTGGTTGGATCAAAAGTTTTATCTTCCAGAAGTTGTAGGACCGATTTGGTGTCCTTCAGGTACGTATCTGTTGCTTGTACCATTGGTCTGAGGAAAGCGTCAGAGAATTTTGATAGAGGCTCCAGGATAGATCCAATCCCAGAAACAATGGGTCTTCCAGGTGGGTTGTCGATGTTCTTATGTATCTTGGGGATACAATAAAAGTATGGTATCCTAGGTGTGGGTTGTTGTAGGAAATCAGCTTCCTTCTTACTGATCCAGTCATGGGCTAGTCCTTCCTCCACCATGCCACCGATCCGTGTTCGAAGTCTTTCTGTTGGATCACTCTCCAACATTTTGTAGTTCCGTTCGTCGGACAAAAGACGTTGGCATTCTTTGTCATATGTCTCAAGGGTTTGTAACACTATTGCTCCCCCTTTGTCTGCTGGTTTGATAACGAGCTCCTTATTGGCCGTTAATTCTCGAAGGGCTTGCTGTTCCTCTCCACTTGTATTGTAGAAGACATTCCTCCCTTGTGTGTTCAGCTTGTTGACCTCTGTGGTCACTGCCTTCTCAAAGGTTAGAATCTCTATGGGGACGCCTGAGTCGGGAGGGGTGAAGGTTGACTTCAGCCTCAGACCCGTGTCTGTCTTCTCTTCTGGCAAAGGTTTATCCTTGAAAAAAGCCTGCAGTTTCAGTTTTCTGAAGAAGTCCTTGAGTTCCACATTGAGTTTGAAAACATCAGGTTTCTGAGTGGGTACGTACCCCAATCCTTTGTTTAGGATATTCTTCTGCATCACTGTTAATGTGATGGGTGTGAGGTTCACCACTAAGTCCCCCTCTTGCTGGTTGATGGTTGATTGGGTAGTGATCCCGTCATGCTCCGAGTTGTTCGGGCATTGGGCTGATCCTGGTCTTCCCACCCTACATTGTTCCCTTTCCGGTTCTTCCCCCGTGCGTTCTGGCGCGCCCCTAAAAAAGGCTGCTGTTGCCCTCCATAGGGTTGTTGTTGTCCGTAATAGCCATTATTGTATTCCTGGTTCCACATCGGTCCGAACTGGAAGGGGTTAAATTGTGGTGGACCCATAAATTGTTGGAAATCGTTTGGTGGTTGGTATCCCCGCCATCCTCTTTGTCTAGGGAACTGTTGGCGTCTCTGTCTCCATCCTCCTCTGCGTTGTCTGTTTCCCTTGTTTCCGCTCGAATTGGAACCTGACGAGCCAGCATCTGAAGTGTCGCTGTCCGCGTCGCTGTAGTTGTTTTTCGAGACATAGTCCACTTTTGTGTACGGATATGCACTCTCAGGAGTGAACTTTGCCACATCTTTAGTCAGTTTGTTGGTTTTGCTCTGTTTTAAATTGAACTCGAAGTCGGTCATCTGTTGGTTTAGTTCCTCGAGTCTAGTTTTCAGTTCTTCAGGTGACATATATGTTTTCAATTGGACCTCAATTTTATTTATTTCAATTTTGAGTTCCTGTGTGATCCTGGCAGCTGTTTTGATTATAAGGACTAACCAATCTCTCGAGCAGTGCCAAGAGATTAGTGACCACTCCTTTTTGAAAATCATATCGTGCTGGAAAATTAGTGGTTCGTTTTTCACAATCAGGCCAGGTGGTGCCATTTTGTTACGCAGGTACTGGGTCATGAACAGCCCATGCAATGCTGCTTTTATTTGGTTACGCCTGAGGTTCAGCAGTTCATTCCAGTCGTTGGTTTGTGGGCCTGTATCCTGATTGCATAAGTGTTGGACCCGGTCCTTTGGGCAGGTTTACCCCGTGACTTTTTGCTTTTTCCTAGCCTGTTTTGGGAACCTGGGTTGGTGATTTTTAGGCCTCTGCGCACTTTTTCACTGTGGTACAGTGTAAAGTGCGTGTGCTTTCTGTGTATGGATGGTGAGTGACCTGCCCTCCCATAGGAATGAATGGGGAATATGTATGCCCATGGTAGATTCCTGATGCATGGGGAGTGCAGGGTCGAGTTTGATATGTATGAACTCGTGAGAATGAATGCTGCAGAATGGTATATGCGGCATGGCTGTATCTAGTCCAGAAGCGCCACTTTTAGAAGTTGGCATAATTGTGTAGTGAGTCTGCTAGCACGTGATTGGCTGATCGGCCTGGCCCAGGCATGCCTGGGCCTGTTGGTAGATGGACTGTCTGGTTTGAGTAGAACAGGGTCTGCAGGGTCTGCAAGGCCCCGGAGGAGGGGGTAGATGAAAGGCCCCTCTGCTGTCAGGGATGGGAGGAAAGAGCGTCTGGTGGTGCCGGGCTGTGCCTGCCGCCCACCCTGCTGGCTCTCCATCCTGGCGGCCCACTGTCACCTCTGGCCCTGAAGCTGTCAGGGAGACGTAAACCAGAAACATTCCAGTACTCAGGGCCCCTTGCACGAAAGCTTCAAAGTACTTCAAAGGCATTTCTGTGTATAAGAAGGGACGGTGTCTCCTTCCAAAGGGTTCTTGTCTTTGCTCTTGTGGCTGACTGGGATCTACCAGGGGTGGGCGCTGCCCAGCCCCTGGACACCTGGATTCCTGGACTCCTGGGGGACCCTTCTGCCTGCCTGGGCTGAAGGGGGGACTTGGCTTTGCCCCTGGGGAAGTTCTGGGACCATGGCAGCATGGAGAAGCTGCCCTTTTCCTGTGGAGAGCGCTGGAGTTGGTTTCTAGCGCCTAGAGGCGCTGGGCTTCGCCTTGAGCGCCTGGGAGCGCTCTGCCTGCTGTCTAGCGCTTTGGAGCGCTTCATTTCCCCCAAGCGCATGAGAGCGCTGTCGCTGGACTTTCTAGTGCTTAGGAGCGCTTTTGGTGCTCGCTTATAGCGCTGGAGGCGCTGAGGATTCCTGGCCGTATTTACTTAATCAATTACGAGTGCCCACCTCGATCTGCCGCGGTGAAAACAAACCACGAAGGGGCCGCGACCGGATTGGACGAGACCCGAGGAGGGACGCGCTCTGGTTGGCCGGTGGATAGTCGCGTCATCGGCGAGGCCGCGCTGCCATTGGTTGGCGGCCTCGCGTCATGAGGGGCTCGTCGCAGGAGCCGCGACGCGATTGGCTGGGCCGCCCCTGAGGCCGTGGAAGAATGGGGAAGACGAGAAAGGTGGCGGCCGGTTAACAGGGCTCCCGTGTGCCGAGGGAGCCCTGCAGCGAGAGGAGAGCGGCCGCGAGCGGCTGAGCGGCCCGGCGGGGCTCCGTGGTGGAAGAGGAGCCCCGCGCTGGCCAGACGAAGAGAGCCGCCGCCCGGAGGAGCCGCCCCTGAGGCCCGGTGAGTTGAAGGGCTGGGGGGCTCCGTGTGGACCGGGTGAGACGGGGGCTCCGTGATGCTGCTGCTCCGTGAGGGAGCAGATGGGTTCTCGTGGTGCCGGTAGAGGCACCAAGGACGGGCGGCCCCGAATGGCAGTGGGTCGCCCCACCGTGAGCAAAGAGCCCGCGAGGGGCTCTTGAGGGCCCGCATTGCTTCGTGTTGGTGCCGGGTTAGAGGCACTGCTTCAGGGCGGCCCCGGATGGCAGCGGGCCGCCCCAACGGTGTGTAGAGCCCGTTTGGCTCCAGAGAGGGCCATATTCGAGAGGGGGGGGCTTCGGGGCATATTGTCGGTGCTCGTCCCCTCCTGCCCCCGAGTGTGAGGGCTAGAGTCCGGTGAGGCTCCTGGGGGCATCATTGTTTTAAGAGCCTGTGTGGCTCCAACGGTTGGTATGGTGCTTTAGAGCCTTTGTGGCTCCAACGTCTGGGGCATGTGTGATATGCCCAGAGCCTGTGTGGCTCCAGCAGTGGCGCAGTTGGCGCCTAAGGGCCAGTGAGGGCCCTGGCGCACGTTTGTTGTTCTCCAGGTGCCCAGCACTTTGTGGGCACCTGCCACGTTTAGGCTTTTTGTACTTTGAGACTGGCACCCTGACTTTGGACTCAGGGCGTCTGAGCCCCAACAAGGCCGTTGGCCTAGGGACTGCCACAGGTAGTGGCTCATGTGATAGTACTTGCCTAATGTGAGTTTTGCGCATTGTGATGTGGTGCTAGGAAATGTAATGCATTTAGTATGATTACGCACCTTGATCTTACACCTCTGAATGTTTTTAGGCATCATGTGATTCTTGCGCTATTGCTCTACTCTTGACACCTCTGAACGTGTAGGTTTATGCATAATGTGTCTTACTTTTCCTGCGCTGCACCTCTGAATGTTTAGTCATCATGTGTCTTCTTGCGCTGCACCCCTGAATGTATTTTATTGCATCATGTGCTTTATCCTTAACACCTCTGAAGGCTTTAGGCATCCTGTGTTTCTCTTTATTACTCCTCTGAATGTAGGTTATTGCATCATGGGTAATGTGTTCTTTTCTTAGACCCCTAAATGCTGTGTGATACTTAGGGGGTTGTTCTTTTAGTACAGGTGGTCCTAGTGAGGTCCTGGTCCCCTGCGTGACAGTCTCCCAAGGAGTTTAGGGTTGCGTAGGTGGTACTTACCTGTTCCCAGTAGTTACTGGATGTGATCTATAACTGTTACTTTGTGTTACAGTGAAGTTTATATACTTTTATTCTAATTTCTGACAAGTATTTCTATATCTGCAAAGTGTTGACTCAGACAGTGGCCCATGTGGCCCTGTCTTGTAAATAATCCCTTGTGAATATTGCCGTGCCAGTTGGCACAATGTACATGTGTGATTTCTATCTGATATGTTTTGACAATACAAAAGTTATTTTAATATAACCTTGTGTGGAGTCTCTTTTGTGGTGTGCCTAGTATGTTGTTGCTGTCGTGCGCTGACGCAAATGCTTTACACATCGCCTCCGAGTTTAGCCTAGACTGCTCGCGCCATGCTACCTAGAGGGTGAGCAGGGGTTATCTTGGCGTGTGACTTCCTTGCCCTGACTGGAATGGTGGTTTCTGCCTGGCTTTGGCATAAGCCTTAGCCTACCAGAAATAGCCGGTTTCCAACAATAAGCCTTCAAAAAGGTTGCTGTCTGCTAGAATTTTATCAATCCCGTCCTCTGCAAAAGTGAGGCCATGTTCATCTTCCATTATGGGTGGACCGCTGGCTTCTTTTGTTATACCTAAGTGTGTGTCTTTCAATGTGTGTGATATGGTATGTCTGTAGGGAAAACTCCCGCAGCTGCGCGCTGCCTAGAAACTATACTTAACAAAGAAGGGAGGTAGAGTACAACGTAGGATTCCTACTCCACGGGCACTGATAAATAAACAAGAAGAATCCTACTACCAAAGTGTAAATAAAGGGGGAGAAAGTGGGAACACTCAGTGTTGTGTAAAATACCCCTCACACACCAACAGGCCCCTTGGTGTCATGCTTCATCATCGGGGTCTTCGCACCCCGCTAAGGGGATGCGGCACGCTACGACCTGCGACTACGCGGGAGCGTTGACAAATCAGACTATGTGTGGTCAGAACTGGTGGCCAGATGAACTGGGAACGACACCCATCCCAGCCGCTAAGGCCAAGAACCTAAGGGTGATTATAGACAAAAAACTAAATTTTGAGGCACATGTTAATGCCGTCTCTTCATCGAGCTTCTTCTTACTTAAGGTAATCAAGAAAATGTTACCTTTCATCCAGGGCACAAGTCCTAAAAAAAGAAGTGGGGGGACGCTAACATCATGACAGGAAGTGACATCACAAAAGGTGGCTTGCACCTTCAGACTCATTGCCTCCCCTCGCTCACCCCTTAGATGCGATGGCATCAGAGAAGCCAGCGCGTGAGCAGCATTCTGAATGGGCGCCGATCTCGCCCCAGAGAGGCCAGAGGGTGAATGTGTTGCTCCATTTGCTCCAGTTATCGCGCTCCCAGTGAAATAAGTTGGGGGACGCCGTCCACCCGCGTGGTACCCCGACTCGAGCCCTGCTTTCATCCCTATGGACAGCAAGAAAATGGTAGTTACTTCGCTGGTCCTTGCCAAACTAGACTACTGCAACGGGCTCTATCTTGGTATGCCTGAGAAACAGTTATGTAAGTTGTAAATGATTTAGAATGATGCTGCTAGGCTTTTGTTAGGAATTCCAAAACTTCAATCAGTTGGAAAAAATCCTCAGAAGCTGCATTGGCTCCCGGTTAGGAGCCGTATTATCTTTAAGGCCCTTTGCATTACTTATAGGGCACTTCATGGTACTGGTCCTTACTTCCTTAGACGCTCTCTAAATTGGTATGTCCCTAGACATCTCCGCTCAGAAGGAGCAAAACTGATATCCACTCCCAGAGTTCACAAAGCTAGCTGGGGTGGTAGGAGCTTCATGGTAGCACTCACTAAGCTCTGGAACAGTCTCCCCATTCCCATTACAACACTATCCACCCTGTCTGCTTTTCGGAAAACCCTGAAAAATTGGTTGTTTGATTAATAGGGGTCCTTGCTCACTCCGGACTACCAGCGGCAAGACAACGTTTGGTATTCATGCACTTAACAAATTTATTTACATAACAATCTCTATAATGAATTCCATACACTTGGGAGCACCCACGGACCCTGTCCGAACCAAACAATCCTCAGAAGCAAGACGATTGGCGACGAGCTCCAGAAAGTCCTGAATGCCTGCATCATCTCTGCCTCCTTCCCTGAGGACGGGAAACATACTGAAGTGAGGCCCCTCCCGACAAAACCATCTGCTGACCCAGCAGAACTGAAGAGATGGTGGCAAAGTTGGCATACCATGCGGCCGCCATGTTTAAAGGCACACTGCCCAAAAATCCTGAGAATGTTGTTAAACTAAATAAATAGAGGTGGGGGAGCTGCGCAGATCAAAACAAAGGAGTTCGGCAGAAACAAATGACTGTACCCGTGAGGCAACAGGAGGAACAAATGACCATGTCCGCAGAGCCCAAGAGGAAGCAAGGGAGCGGAATTAGAATAAAATAAAATAATGCGGGGCGTGGCTTGCGCGCCGCTACGTGATGGAGGGTCGCGCTTGAGCTCCAGGGAGACGAAGACTGTCGGGATGATTTTAGGATCCTCTTCACCGGCACTTCAGTGAGCGGCCGCCATCTTGTTTTTGCGGTGGCGTCGCTCGTTTCTTTTGCACCAGACCCATGTCTTCACGCGCGACATGATAAACAGCAATTTTGAGGTGATATTTATTACTTTTTGGTCTTGTTGGTCCTGTACAGTTGATTCTATGCATAACAGGCGCAATATTTGCTAATTGACTTCTGTGCATCTCTGACTGCCGATTTTCACCTCATGCGTCTCGCTCATGTTGATTTCCTGCCTTACCTGAGGGGTTAGTGCTATGTAACCTGACTGCTAGGTTGCTTGCTATTTGGCAGAATCTATTTTTAGCGCTTTTGGGTCCTTCTGACTTCCTTTTCTTACCTCAACTGCTCTTGTCCGCCATTTTGTGCGCTGATGTCCCGGGCATAGTCTGCGCCTACAGAGCTACAGAGCTTCTGGTCAGTGGCAGTTGGTGAGTTTTTGCTTTTTTGTGTAACTCTTGGCCCTTGCTCATTTACTCTACGTCAAATTCTTTTTGAACTGCCTACTGTAGTCTGTTCTTATGGCGGACACCATGGGGCCCTCCCCTACTGCAAAGGATTCTAAAGGGACTTTAAAACGCTCTAAACAACAGTCCCCCTCTCCTGAATCCTCTCAGAAAGATACTAATTCCACTTTAGATGCTATTTTGGCGCGCTTAAATACTGTCCATGATATTGCGCAGCCTACTAAAACTAACACAGACTTACTACAAGTTGAGATGGCTGCTATCAGGAGTGACTTTAGAGCTTTATCTGTTAGGGTTACGAATACTGAATCTCGTATCAGCGTGGTCGAGGATACTACGCACCAACAGTCGAGGTCTCTTCTTCAGATGGAACGTTCAATGGCGGCGTTGCGCAGAGACCTTACGGAGCAGGAAGATCGTAATCGGAGGTCTAACCTGCGTATTTTTGGTCTTCCTGAAGATGCAGAACAGTCAGCCTCCTCCATGATTGATTTCCTCTCCAAATGGATACCTTCTACTCTACAAATCTCCTTTCAGAGTGACTTTGAAATTGAGAGAGCTCATCGAGTTCCTGCGTTTAAACCTAAAAACTCCACTTATCCGAGAGCAGTAATCCTCAAACCGCTGCGTCATCAGCATTCAGAACAGATTTTGGCTCACATGAGGAAAGTTAAGTCGATATCTTGGGATGGTCACCGGATTACTATCTCCCAGGATTTTGCCAACGACACTGTAATCCGGAGGAAAGGATTTCTCAACCTGCGAAAACATCTGTTGGACATGCATATTCCTTTTTCCTTTGCTGGTCCATCCAAGTTTCGTATAACTTTCAAAGGTCGCTATCGGATTTTTGATGAACCTGCTGATCTTTCCTCTTTTTTGGATAACCAACTGGAATCTCAGATGGATTCTTCTCCGACTCCTGGCTCTTCTGGGACTTGAGTTTCTCTCTTTGTTGTACCTTGTGGTTTAGTGCGTCTTGCTGTTTCACATCTGTCATTGTTTTGTCGTAGCTTATGTGGGTCGTTAGTTGCTATTCGTTCTCCGGATGATTTGTCCGTACCTTGTCAGCTTTATGTTGACTAGTATTGTTCTTATTCTTTCTCCGTCTCAGATGGATTCTTCTTCAGCTCCTGGCTTTTCTGGGACTTGAATTTTTGTCTTTGTTGTTTCTCGTGGTTTCGTGAGTCTTGCCGTTTCGCATATGCCTTTGTTTTTTCGTTCCATATGTTGATTATTGGTTGCTACTCGTTCTTCACATGAGTTGTTTGTCACTTGTCTGTTTTATTTTCACTTGTTACTGATATTTATCCACTTTTTCTGATATTTGTCTGGGACCTTTTTGACTTTCTTGCTTGTTCTCCTTGTTGTGGGCACTCTTTGGTTCTTCGCTCATGTGTCTCACATCTTCTGATACCTGTTTCACATGTTGTTTACTGGTTGATATTCGATTTCCAATTAATTTGTCTGTCTCTTGTCAGCTTTAGCTTGTCTTATTATTGATATTTATCTACTTTCTCCCGGTATTTGTCTGTGGCCATTTTGTCTTTCTTGATTATTCTCTTTGTGATGGGTGATTTTTGGCGCCTTGTTCATGTATCCCATATCTGCTGATCTTTGTTTTAGGTTGTCCTTTTATTTTTCTTTACTTTTCTTATCTTTCGATTCTGTACTTTGCCGTGCAATGATCTTCTCTTTTCTTACGTAGGTTACGATGTTTGTTTTTGTCAAGCCGTTCGAGCCGCTGTGTCAGTTTTCCTCTTTATGTTCATTCATATGGTCTCTTTTTCTATATTTGCCTTTATTGTTCCTATTTTATGTCTCCCGGGCTAGTATTTCTTGTTGGCACGTGGTGGTATTCTGTCTATATTTTCGCTATGTGCTTTTCACCCTGTAAATTTTGTTCCTGGTCATATCTAATATTGCTTCTCATTTTAGCTGCTTGATTTTACAATGTACATAGTTCTTGTCTTTTTTACCTCTATCTACAGACCATGTATTACTGCCTTTTTATTATATTTGGATAGTTTCTTGTTTTGCACCATCTTCTGCTTTTTATATTTTGGTTTTTTCTGGCTTTTTGTATTGCATTCATGGTTTTTTTGCCATTTAATTGTTGCCATATACCTAAGATCCTGTTATCTCAATTTAGCTTTTATTCAAGTGCTTGTTATTGACTATGCTTCAGTATCATATTGTATTTTTCTGTCATTTGTTTTCGCTCATTGCTCGGATTTGATTATTCTGGGCCTCTTTTGTATATCTTTCATTTTCCGATTTCAAGTTTGTTATTGGGTTCACTTATATTGTTCTAAGCTCATTGCTTGCTGTTTCCTTTTCTCCAGTTTGGGATCTATTGCTTTCTCTCCTGTTCTTTTTCCTGACGCTCTTTTGTTTCCCTCTCCATGTTCCCCCTGGTATGAGTCGGGTCTCCCATAGACCTACCCGGGCGGGTCTCTTTTTCTCTCTTTTTCCATTCTTTTTTCTCCTTTTCTTTTCTTCTCTTTCTTTCTCTTCTCCTCTTTCTTTTTTCTTTTTTCTCTTGGATCTCCTGGTGGCGTTTCTCTATTGTGTGTCAGATGGTGATGTTCTATTTTTCCGTCCACCTGTCTCCCTTATGTGGTGTCTTTTTTCTGTGCATTTATGCCTGGCTTAAATGTAGTTTCCCGTAACGTTAAGGGTTTGAATCATCCGGTTAAGAGGGTTAAAATTTTAGATTATTGCAAATCTTTGTCTTCGGATCTGGTCTTTTTGCAAGAGTCGAAGTTATCCCATAAAGAGGCTTTGTGGTTGCGGAATGGCTGGGTTGTGGATGTCGCATGCTCTGATGCTCTTGGTAAACGTAATGGTGTGATCACCATTATTTCTAAAACTTCTGGCTTATCGATCCTTTCTTCTGACCATGACTCTGAAGGTCGTTGGATTTTATCTAGAATGTCTGATGGTATTCATGATCTTTATGCTTTGAATATTTATGCTCCAAATACTGATGATCCTCTTTTCTGGCAAAATATCACTAAATTACTTTCCCGAACGCCTCATAATGGTAATAGTTGGTGGTGACTTTAATTTACCGTTGGATCCTCTGTTGGATAGTAACTCTGCTTTTTCTTTTCGTCCTCCTAGAGCTCACAAACACTTATTACACATGTGTTCTTCCGCTAATCTTCATGATTTCTGGCGTCTTCATAACCCTACTGGCAGTGATTTCTCTTTCTTTTCCTCTCCTCATTCTAGTTTCTCTCGTATTGATTACCTCTTGGTTCATTCGTCTTTGCTACAATCTTCTTCTTCACCGTACATTCATCCTATTCTTGTCTCAGACCATGCTTATTGTTTTCCAGCACATATGGGTTCAGTGGGTTTCAAATGGCAATCTAAACAGCTTAAATACTTAGGGGTCTGGTTTTGTAGTACTTTATCGGATACCGTGGCTTATAATGAGACACAGAACTTAATTAAAGTCTGTCATCTTTTAGAGACTTGGTCTCCTAAACACATTTCTTGGTGGGGCCGAATCCAAACTTTAAAAATGATGGTCACTCCTATTGTTAACTTTATTTCGTCTATGCTCCTGTTGAATCTCTCTTCTTCTTTTTTTCGTGAGATTGATTCCATCACTTCCTCATTTCTTTGGAATGACAAGAGAGCTCGAATTGCATATAAATCCTTGAGAAAACCCTACGATATGGGTGGCTGTAATTTCCCAGATTGGGGAAAGTATCAGATCGCTTTTTTAGCCTCTCAAGGAGCGTTGTGGTTTTCTTCACTTCCGGGCCATACCCCTTCTTGGATGTGCATTGAACAGGCCCTCTCTTCTCCTCTTCCGGTCTCCTCATTTTTAACCACAACTTCATTATCTATTCTTTTTTCTCGTGCTATTATATTGGACACCATTGCAGCTGTTAAATTGGTTGATCGGAGATTGGCAACTCCGATTCATAAATCTAGGTGGTCGTCTTTGTGGCGTAATCCCCGCATAAAGGTTCTTATTGACCCCCCACTCATTCAATATTGGTCTGCCAAAGGTATCACATTGGTACGACATCTCTATAATTCCAACGATGACCCGTTACCCTTTTCTTCTTTAGCTCGGCAATTTTCACTCTCTAATCTGGATTTTTATACTTTCTTGAAACTTAAAGTCGCTCTTGCCAAAGTGCGTCTTGTTCCTAACTCCCCTTTAGTTTCTTTATTATCTTTGTGGCTCAAGTCTGGTCACATTGCTTCACGCATCTATACATTTTTGTCCTCAACATCTTCAGACTCATGCACTATTGCGCAGCAAAAATGGTCCCGTCACTTTGGTACGGAGATAACGGAGCACATGTCGTCGGACACCTGGCAATTGATAGGTATGTTCTCTCTGCGCAATAAAATTGCGCCTTCTTTATTTCAATCCAAATTTTTCTCCATCAACCTTCTTCATTGGACTCCTAAGCGGCTTTGTTCTCTTCATTTAAAGGATAATGATTTATGTTGGAGTTGCGGACTGGAGGTTGGTGACTATCCACATACCGTATTTTCTGGCGTATAAGACGACTTTTTAACCCTTGAACATCTTTTCAAAAGTTGGGGGTCGTCTTATACGCCGGTGTCATTTAATAAGCAAGTGAATATAGCCCAAACTCTATATTTTAAAAGGAAAAGTAGGGGGCCGTCTTATACGCCCAGTCGTCTTATACGCCAGAAAATACGGTATGTTCTTTCATTGTTCACTTCTCCAGCCCTTTTGGGATCTTATTCATAAACATCTCATGTTAATCTTTCAAATTAAATTTCCTCTTTCTTTTCCTATGGTCTTATTGGGACCCTGGGCTTCCCAGGTACCTCTGCCATTAGATACCTTGGATATGTAATTGTTAGATCTTTTATTGACTGTGGCTGTTAAGGTGATTCTTATGGAGTGGAAGTCTTTTGCTTCCGTTTCTTACCACACGTGGTGGGCATGGGTATCCTTCTTGAGAAGTGCACACACTTCTGTGGATAGGGCTCATCTCACTTCCACTATTTCTTTTAATGTTTGGAGAACTTTAGATACCTATATGGATTTGGCCTCAAGGGGGTTGGTCGATCAATATCCCTTTGTGACGTCTGACTGACTGGTGTCTGTAGTGTTTTGCTTTATTGCGCCATCCAGTGAGATCCTTCCTTTTCCTTTTTCTCTTCTTTCTTCGTTCTTCTTTCTTCTTCCTTCTTTCTTCTTTTCTGTCTTCTGTCCTCTTTCCTTTTCTTTTTCTCCTTTATCTTTCTGTTTTCTTAATAATGATGCCACTCATGGGTTCCTATGATTCAATAATGCCACTCTATTTCTTGATTTTTATTCTTGCTCTACGTGATATGAGTTGGGGCAATTTATTGGCTATTATTGTCATATTCTGATGAACTTGTGGATCTTTCCTTATTCTTGATATTGGTATCATTATGAACAGTACCTAACTGTTTTTATCTTTTTAAAATCTTAATAAAATTATTGAACAGAAAAAAAAGAATAAAATAGTGCACTAAACCACATAAATGCCGATAAGGGGAGGCCCACATGTAATGTAATTTAATGTAATGCCGCTATGGGGACAAACCACAAGGTGAACAAATAAAACAGATGGGCCTATTAAAAGCACGGATTTATGCACAGCATGAAAGGGGACCAATCAAAAGTGATGGTCTAGGTTGAAGCCCATAGACTAGATTAAAGCATATTGAGAGACAGCACATGCCTAAAACAGCTGTCGGGGATTAGCAGCATGACTTCTCACGCCTTCTTCAGAATTAATGGGGCAAATGTAACTGAACTTTTTAATCCAAATCCTAAAAGTCGCATGCGCGGTTTTCTCGTATGCTGCGCGCATGGCAGAATATCAAGTACGTAGAAAAATAGGAGCACATGCATTAAGATGTACACATCCCTGTAATCTGGGGTTTATCACAGCAGCATATTCACATCTGTAAAATTGCAGACACCGAGGGGTGACATCCGAATGCTGCACCCTTTTATTTTTCCATGCTTGTATTGGTATAAACTACCTTGGAACAGCCGCATTATCCAAGGAACTCCCTGGGCCATAGGACCTTGTGTGGAGATGTGCAACTTTTATTGGACACGCAACTAACTTCCCAACAACATCACATAGTTCCAGAATAGTCCTAAAATAGCCCACTTTTCAGAACATTGAAGTCAAACACTTTCCCCCAAGTTTTCCTTGGTCTAAATTATGTCAGTAGGTGAGAGCAATCAGTTCAACCACCATACATCCTCCCATGAGCTAGACCTGTACTGTTCGACCTTGCTTGCAAAGGAGACTGACGGAAGCTTTAGGGGCGCTACTTTCCATATGAGACCCAGGACTCAGGTAAATAAAGGACACGTTCAGTTGCCCGCAATACCCTGCAGTGGGCCTGATAAAAGTAAAGCAAGTAATAATGGAAAGAGAAGAAAGCTTGGGGAAAGAGAAGCAAATTTAAGGGGCGGGCCTCCGTCATCCTTTTAAGTTCTGAGGAGGGGATAAGCCAGTACTGTTCTTGACACTATATATATGGGAAACGTGCTCTGACCAATGGCTTCTTGCAAATTACGCAGTCCCACCTAGGGGCTACAAGTCATGTTGTCTTGTGCGCAAATAGTTTTGCCATCTTTACGAGATGAACATGTTTGAAAGCCTTGCTGTTTGACAGGTACCTAAATGGTAGACCCATGTGCTGCTCACACAACCAGCAGAAACTGCAAATAAAACAAAAAAACACTTCAGCTTTAACTTCTTTGTTTTAATTTTAATGAAGAGGCGTTGGAAATTTAAATGGAAATGCAAGTTTGTATACGGTTTTGAATTAAAA
Source organism: Lissotriton helveticus (assembly GCF_964261635.1). Taxonomy (NCBI): domain Eukaryota; kingdom Metazoa; phylum Chordata; class Amphibia; order Caudata; family Salamandridae; genus Lissotriton; species Lissotriton helveticus. Next base: position 360,357,389 of record NC_136065.1, on the reverse strand, counting down.
GTCAAGAAGGCAACAGATGAGTCGCAGGAAGGCCCTATTGACAGGTTACCGACGGATGTATGACATTACAACGCATGCTTTTACCACGCATGCCTTTACAACGGGGTTTTTACAACGCATGCCTTTACAACGCATAGCGTTTTGGGGTGCTGGATAGTGAATAGTTTAATTTACTATTCCAACTCCAGTCCCCGTGGATAATAGGGAAGGTGTTGGATAGTAAATTAAATCTATTCCCTATCCTAGAGCGCCCCCCTGTGCAATGCGTTGTAATGGTTTGCGTTGTAAAAGTTGCGTCGTAAAGGCACTGTATGGTAAAAGTTGCGTTGTAAAGGATGTCTCCCTTACCAACTTTGTCCATCCCCTACAGGCCTTCAAAGGTAACCGCAAGCCCCAGAAACTCCCAGTTGTAGCAGGAGGTTAGCTTGCCTTTGCCCTAGCTTAAACCCTATAACTGGCCTCCCCTCCCCCCCCCCCCCCCGGCCTGTCCATCACTGCGCGGAACCCTCTGTGCCAATGGCTCCTGGGACCGTAAGAGTTCAAAGTCACTGAGTGCGCATTAATCTGCCTCACCAGAGAAACCTCCAGCAAAGGAAAAGTTCTTTGGGGCAGAGGAGTCGTGTTTGCCAGAAGTTGGCTGCTGGCCAGCGGAATGACGGCTCGCAAGCCCTGTCAGCCGGTGGCAACGTGCGGGCGGTTCGTGGGCATGCTGCATCTTGGCAGAGTTCCACGTCAGGTGTGAGCGGGTCAGCTGGGCATGGCCTTTCTTTGCACAGAGAGGCACTTGCTGGGTTACATTACGCAAAGTAAAAATAAAAAAAATAATAATCTACAAGGACAAGAAGCTGGACAAAATATGGATTTGGCAAGCCACGTAAACTTGACGTTGGACATCTTTTCCAATTGTGAATGCAGTTTAAGTACCGGAAGTGGCACGCTGGGTAACTTGGAAATACAGACACCAGTCTGAGACGACACCTGGCACTAATGGCAAAACCAGGGTGAACCTGACAAACATGGCAACATTTGGAAACAGGAAAGAGGGAGATTAAAACAAATTATCGGGGATTATTTTCACATGGAAGTGGTGGTAAAAACGTTCTTTGAGAATGTATGCCCCTTCATTCCTATGGGCCTCTTGGCCCATAGGAATGAATGGGACACTCATTCCTTAATTGCGATTCGCAATTTGCTAATCGCAATTAAGGAATATTAGGTAATCGCAAAAAAATTGCGAATTATTACCTACATTCCATTTTGCGATTCTCAAATAGCGATTCCTTAAAAATCGCTATTTCAGAATCGCAAAATGGAGATTACCTACATATGCCCCTAAGTCGAGAAGATCTATGCAACCTTCACACAAACAACAGGCACTACTGGTGCAGATAGGCCAGGTGCGAGCGCACATCAGACCCCAGATGAGATACACAGTAACAATGAGTATTGGAGATTAGTCACACATTCTGTCTGCATCAGATGGTGGAGCTGCCCATAGCATGTACTCCACAGCTGTGCCTATTGGGCACTGTAGCTAATATCAAGGCGTCTTATAGGAAATTTGTAGCTATATCATTGCTATTCGCTAAACGCAGAGCCTCCATGGCGGGGGAAGGTCTGCGCCCTCCACTAAACAATGGCTGCAGGACTTGGCATGCCCACGACATCGAAGCCTAGTGATATCGGGGTCCACTCACTGCTTATCTGCTAACAGCAACCAATGTTTGATGTCCGATCTATTTACAATAATGTTTTGTCTTTCCTATCATACAATGCATTTTAACCCCTTGGCCGCGGTGGTAATTCCGCCGCGGCGCTGGGGGGAAGAGGGCCAACCGGCGCCGCCATGCTCGTGACGGAACCACTCCGTCACGATCCACGGGCGCGCTGTGCTTGTGACGGAGTGGTTCCGTCACGGTCCCGCCCGCTCAATAGAACGCACCGCGCAGGCGCGGAATTCCTACAGCATGGGCGGGGCGGCCGCGCCGTGACGGAACTACTCCGTCACCAGCACGTCCGTGGCACGTGACGGAGTGGTTCCGTCACGAGCACGGAAGGCGCTAACTTGCTGTCATGTCTATGTATATTTGTTATGCCAAATTGTGCAATGTTGTGTTCTGCCAAATGACTTCTACATTATGCAAATACCTTACCAAAGCTCTGATTTGAATAACTGTACTTTGTCCTTTGTTCTTTTTCTTTTTGAAAATGTACAAATAAAATCAATTAAAAAGATACACAGTAACAGATCTGAGGCTGAAAACCCCTGATAAGAATTTCACACTCAGTGCTGGTAGTTGAAGCCACTGCATGGTATTCACAACAATCAAGTGTTATTGCGCTAGCAATTTTCTATCAAGCAGTTGTGATGTATGAATATAGGTGTAGTGTCATTGCGAGACAAACTAAGTTGATGTAATACATTATGTCTTTAATTTCTATGAAAAATTTAAAAAATTAAATTAAAAATCTATGCAACCCGAGGGACAGCTTCTCTTTCAGACGTCTGCACCTTAAATATCTCTGAAAACTGAGAAATAGCCAGTCTGTCAAATGTCTGAAAATCTTGAGTCTGCGCAACCCGGGCTGCATCTTTGCTGTTTGATGTTTGAGCCTGTATGCTCTCCGTACCCTGAAGGATCATTCTGCTGCCACAGGACAGGCCTGAGCCTGTATAATCCGTATCACCAAGAGGACAGTTTTTCTCTCAGATTCATAAACATATCAGATCTCTGTAACCACAGGGGTACCTCTGCTGTCAGACCCCTGAGTTTGTAAGATCTAGATAACTTAAAAAGTAAACTTGGTTGTCAGATGCCTCAACCTGTAAGGGCTCTGTAACTGCTAGATGGGTTGTCGTTGGCTGATGTCTGTCAGACAGATGTAACCTTAGTAACACATTTGCTTCCAAATTCCTGAACCTGTAGGATTTCTATAAACTGAACTAAAACTTTACTGTCAGATGCCAGAGGTGTTATGGTCTCTGTAATCAGATTATATTGTGTTAGTATATGCTTTGCCATTAAGATCAATGCAACAAACACAGTAGCTTGCGGTCGGATGTCTGAGCCTGTAAGGTGACTAACTGGAGTGACGGCTCTGGTGGTCGTAGGCTTTCACCTGTAACATATGTGTGCAAGAAAGGGCTACATTGCCTATCCAAAGCCCCTGCTTGGGAGACGGACCTCAAGGATAATTTATTATTTACGATACCTCTGAAGCAAAGCTGTGCTGTTCAGAATGAGCGAGTCTTCTAACATATGGGGTAGCTCTACTAAAGTCTGAGCTGTTCCTCAGATTAAGGAGGAAGGACAAGCGCAAAGCCTTTCAAATTCCTATAAACTAAGGGATTGCTACCGTCACCTGTAAAATAGGTGAAATCTAAGGGACAGCTGCCCAAAACCTGAGCCTCTTAGATCTATAGATTTGCATCCAGTTGGATTGTTCGGAGTTTTGGGCCTTTACAACATCTGTACCCAAATGAACAGGCCGAAGTTGAAGCCACCTAGATCTCTGAAACCGTAGCGATTTCCACTCAAGCCTTTAAAATGTGTAACCCAAGAAACTGCTTTCCTCATGAAGAACGAGTCTGTATAAAGTTCTCTTTACACTACAAGAATACTTATTTGAATAAACCTAAAATGTTTATAAATTGTACAACCAGGGTGCTACCTATGTTTTGCAAAAACACCACCAGCGATATTTATCTTGACCCAAACAAACTCCTACCTCTGTTTTAACCTTAATCCTTACCCTCCCCTCACTTGGAGACTTCCGCCCCAGGTCAGAGATGTGGGAAAATAGGACAGGCACTATTAAGGCTACTACTTTATTTTTCACTGTTAACCACTCACCGTCATGTCTGTACAGCTTTCCTTCAGTCATTGCGTCAATTGTGATAGAGTCGCAATAATCATGTCTCTATTCATTTCTATATCCATTAATTACCGAAGACCAATTGTATCCAAGAACAGTCTCACTACTGCATTGTAACCAAGATACCTCAGCCCACAGCAATTCAGTTTCGAAGGTGCTGCTTTACAAATGTATAAACAACTCTCTCTATATTGTATGTGTTTGTAAAGTTTATAGATACATTAAACGTCCTTGATGGACCCAATATATACCCCACATTTTCCTATAATGAAATTTGTCGGTATCATTTCTAGAATGTGTTAAGTATAACTGTTCCCAACAGAAAGAGGTCTGTCTCCAGACCCCATAAGTACTTCAGATTGGTGTGGATAAACCCTAGTTGAGACTTAAACAAATATTAGATGTCCTGAGATTCGTACAGTTCAAAAAATAAAAATATCAATCTTCTCAAACGTTTTACTAATTTTACAGTTTACTAATAGAATGAATCCTTGTCACCTTGATACAAAAGTTGCTCCCACAGAGTTAATTCTTGTCTTAAACATCTGTAGGCTTCATCCTTAACTGCATAACAAAATTAGCACTCTGCTAATTAACGCATTTTAAATCATCAGAAACCTGCCTGTTCAGCAGAGGTCACTACCACACCTTTATTGAGAGAACAACATGAACATGACATTGCCGGAAGAATCCTTGACTGGATCTGCGACAGATGAAGCATCGTCTTGCTTTCAGATTCAAATCTTCGTCTTTCAACATCAGGGCAGGTGTGCTTCAAGGATCCATCATCACTCCATTCTTCTTTAATGTCTATCTGAGCCCACAAGTGAAACTCACCAGACCGTTCAACTTGATATGTTACTACTACATTGATAGCCATGACATTGATAAAACTGGAAAATCCAAGGGATTTTGATTGACCACGATCATATCACCGTCTCGGAGCCTTCGATCAAAGGATGTGGATTAAACACCTAAACGTAATTAATCCAAAACACAGATCCTGACATTCGAAGATTGGAAGAACCACTATCCCTAGCCAATCTGGCCACATGAACCTGAAGTACCAATAACAAAATTTAAAGAAGTGAGAAACCTGAAAGTAAACATGAATTCCAGCCAACCAGTGGTTTCCTGAGTAAGCCAAGTCATAAGAAGTGCCATTATACTCAGCATACTCCAATGTCTCACATTTAGGATTCCCACAAAAGTTCCAGGTGACCACTTCCATCGGTCTGACTGACACATCTTTAATATGCAAACACACTCTACCAGGGGGTCTCACTTTCATTATTGTAACAACCGCAAAGAATCCTGAACAAGGTGGCAAGGCAACAGCAACACGTTCATCAAAATGACCACATCATGCCAGACACAGGACACCTCATTGGCTTCCCATTTCCTAACGGTAAGGACCCAACTTTCAAAGCACACTTGAAGAAGAGAACACTACCTTCAAAGCTAGCACCAGAGTGGACCATCCCTGCGTATTAGAAGAAACACATTGGCGGGACTTTCTTCTCCAAACAAGCAGCTAAACGCTGGAACTCTTTCAGCGAACTCCGAATCTTTCTTGAATTCCAGGTAGCTTTCAATGGTGTTAAGATCTGGTTCTTCCCTAGATGATGCAGTTGTTGATAGACTTGGGCAGCTTCTAAACGAGAATGGAGAAACAACGATGCCCCATGGCATTCTGAAAGGACTCTCCAGAGCATATGCTACGGCTGCATTATAAACCCTGAAGCCCGCAGTGATCTTCAGGCGGTTTCCACTTCCTTTCCATTGCCACACAAGGAGTTGAGCGCTGCCATGATGCTTTGGCAGATACAGAACCACTCTGTTTATCCTTCAGGCTATATTTCCAAACAATGTGCCGGTGCTCTGAAATATGATGCCTAGACTATTTAACAATACAATTTATTCCATGACTCATGATAGGGTCTAGTGTCAGACTGAATGGATATCGTGCAGTCCAAGACTCCCTTACATAAAAAGAGTTTCTCCAGTTGATCACCCTAATTATTTTAAATGTGACCCTATACTTTGTTGGACATTCCATATAATATTATCGTGTGTCAACCCTATCACAACTACCGCCACACTTAGCTTGAAATGGCCAGTCATTATATGGCTTTCTGAAATCGATGCAGCTAGAGAAAGAGAAATGCACCTTGGGGTGAATGCATTGTGCATTGTAGGTAGGAAGCTGTTGGTACAGCCAGCACCACAAAACTATCCCATTACACTAGCTCCAGGCAAAAAGAAGACCGAGATTCTGGAACACTTCCTTCTATTGCTGAGATCGGAGCTGGCGATAGGTGATTGCAGTGAGGACAAATAAATACATCAGTCTTAGGACACTTTGTACTCTTGATCAGCACAAATGAAATTACAGGATCCGCAGCCACACCGTTCTCCATGCAATTATGGATATGCCACACTTGCCACATAATCCATCTGCATAAATTGCAGATTGCGCTCAAAAAAGTGTCTATCTGAATTAACAATTATTAAAAAGTTGCACAAGGGAAAAATCAAACACCAGACTCGCTGCAAAGGTTACATCGTCAACTTCTTGCTGTTGTTTTCTGTATTCGGGCTTACAAAAATGAGGAGGGCGCTGTCAGTATCCTTAAATGATAGGATGGACTAGCAGAAGGGCTTTTATCTGCTGCGGCAGCCAAAAACTTAACATAGTTAAACGCAAACCAAAGAGTGTTAAGAATGATTTTTTTTTCAAAAAAATCCAAAAAAACATTTCACTTCACAAGGCATCTCTATTCAAGCTTACATCATGGACACTGTTCGAAAAGCAAAAATTATCTCAAAAATGGCATTAGGAATCTGAAACATTTACATCACTTTTTCAGGTGTGACTTCTTAAGTCTTAAACGTCTTCTAGTTTGAGACACTAAAGTATGTAACCTAAGGAGGTGTGTTTGTTAAAGACAAAACATAACTGGGATCTAAAAAATAAAATACAGTCTCAGTTTATTAGAAGAAATGTGTAGTGAAGAGCGGTTGTTTTTCCTCAGTGTAAAATGTTTTACACAAAATGTTGTACAACAAAATACAAAAATGTTGTACAACAAAATGAACTGTTGTTAAAACAGAGTTCTTGCACCTTCTCGAAAGAGCACTGTTTTATCAAGTCTTTTCTACCTCCCATAATAAAACAGTATGTGTAAAACATGTTACAATGAGGTGATTGACTAAAGTTAATACCATTTTGAAAAAAATCTGCTTATTAAATATATGTAATTTTAATTAACCTATGCATATTCTAAAGCATTTGGCTCCTGCGTTAAAAAGCTGAAATAGCTATGCAAAACGGTGCAGAATGACATCCATAATTAGCGTTTAACCACATAATATGTCACATACTATTTCTTCTTTTCATTTTGTCTGAGTAAACCCTACAGTGTCCGTTAGTTCTCAACTGCTCCATAACCCCTGTGGCCTCGAACATAAGGTGCACACTGATCACACACAGAGGCATAGGCATGTTTGACACGCTGCCTCTTTTCACTGCTACTCTGCAGAGACCCATCCAGAGTAGTTCAGACGCCATACCCATTCACTCTTTGACACCTTTGCCGAAACTGCCAACAGTAATGGCAATAAGTGCCTGTCTCGTGGTTTCTTATTTGGTCATCAATCACCTGACACTAAATTATCTCTTTATCACAGAAACGTATAGTTGTTGTGTGCAACCTAGAGATAGAGGTGTCCCAAGCGCTAGGCCACGCTGCCTATGGGATTGCTTGTAGCCCAAGGCAAAACAAGATGGTTGCCCACGTGGGACCCCTCCAGCAGGCACCACGTTGGCCATACAAGAAAGACACGTTGCTTCTGTTTGAGGCAAAGGAGGGCTGATAGGCCAGATATAAAAGAGTGAGAGGAAGGGAGGTGGAGGGGGGTCAGTATGACAGGGAGGGAGAAAAGGACGTGAGTGGTAGTATTATAGTAAGTAATTGTAACAGCATAAGACCAGCATAATTGTGATTGTAGTGACTGAGCAAGACGTTAAAGGAGTAGGGGTGTGAGAAAGAGAGAAAGGGGGGAGAAAATCATTGTGTACGACTAAGTGGGATTTTGAGATTAAGAAACAACACACAACTGTGACACTTGCACCAAGTGAGCACCGAGCGAAAAACACGTGATTTTATCTCGGGCAGCACTTCTACTCTCGCACTCAGCCACAAGGTGGCGATATAGGGTCAGGGTTTACTACACGATGGAGTAGAGGCATTCATGCAAGCGGGGCACCTTATGATTTACATATAATTGTCTGGAGTTTAGGAGTCCGCCTGAATTTTCGCCTAAACCTCAAGGAAGACTTTCAAAGGACCTCGGCTGCTGGACAGAGTAGACAGAAACTGGTGTAGCAAAAACGCCTGGCGACCCATTTGAACAGAGAATGCCAGGGAACTCGCCTAAATCCTAGAATTCTTGCTACCTTCCACCAGGGAGGCAGTCTCTTCCGGATACGGAAGCGGGATACGAACACTCCCCATATCTATGATATTGCCAATGAGTTCGGAGATTGCAGTGTAGCAATAGTCCTGAGGAGGGTGAACATGATTGGACCAGATGGCAGAAAACAGGATAGCTGGTAGAAAAGAAAACAGAATTGTGAATGGTCTTACCTTGGATCTCAGGGGGCTGCGGGGAGGTTGTGCCGATGGGTCCTCCATCACAGGCTTTAAGGTAGAGAACGAGATCGGTTTCATTTGATCAGCCTCATCGCTGTCCTTAAAACCCTTCATGGCCGCCCTATAAGACTGGTTCCTCAGGTTCCGTTGTAGCGTCCCCCCAATATCCTCTTCATCATCAAGGTCATCCAGGGAAATGTTGGGTGCGGAGATCCGCTTTGGGTCATTCCGGGCTAGGTCTTTAGTCAACGTGGCCACCTGGAAGGTGTGGTGTCGCTGCACCTTGGTTTTAGTGGCCACGGCCAAGCCTTTGGGGATGAGCTGTTGGGTGCCCACTTTGAGGGCTGCAGGGCTCTCTGTGCTGAGGACGATTCGGCGACCATTGCTGGTAGTCACTACGGAGTCCGGACCGAAGGCGGCATTGGTCACAGACTCCACGGTCTTAGGACTGGAAGGTTGGCTGGCATTGATGTTCAGCTGCAGCTCTGAGCAAAACTTGCGGTCCAAAAGAAACGAGGAATCATCCGCAAGGGAGGAATCAGAATGTCTGTTCGACATTTTAGAAACTTGCAATGGACCTAAAAGAAGCAGAATGACATAGATAAAGTAGCGCTCTACAAAACAGATGCCCCAGCATTATACAAGAGGATACAGTGTCATGAGTGTTCATCCAGAGCTGCATAAAAAACATACATCAATAATACAAGTGTACACATCTTATGCACAGGCATTGACAGGGCAGAGCAGATTTAAAATATAGTTTTCAATTCTGAACATCACAATGGGGTGACAAAGAGTCTTCGGCACGCCACTGTGATGTGATTGATATGGAATTATTAACTAAACTGATAATATGAACCATTCATTTTTAAAATGTCGGATTGCCTCTCGCATTATTAACAGAAATATTTTGGTATTCTGCGTTATGGGATCGTTAACCCATGGAGGTGGGTACCCGTAAGAGGAATGATATTGGATGTGTCAGTGTTGACCACAAACATCTTTTGATTTGGTGTCACATCAGTCAACATTGGCTACAAGGGAACATCCAATTTAGATAATCTTTAAAAAAAAAAAAACTACAACAAAAATGATTCCACATTTTATACTTCGCTATTTATAAATCTATGCACATGTATGTAGCTGTTGACATAACACATGCAACAATACACAAAACAGAGCAGTAGTGCACAAAACATAGCAACAATACAGAATTGATCACTAGTCAACGTAGAATAGCAATTGCTTTCATTCCCAAAGACTTGTTTTGATGGGAAGCAGGATTTTGAAGAGTGTGGATGTCCACTTATGATGAGGTTGAGATGGGTTAGGTTCATCAGAAGGTATATATGCAATGTGCAATATTCAAAAAGCTAGTCATGCCATCACATTATTTTGCATAGTGCGTATTTATCATGAAACAAGTCTATCTCTGTGTTGTACCAGCACTCAGTTAAACACAAGGCCAGTGTTCTGCAAATATTACAATAATTTTATAGGCCCAGAAATGTTGTAGGGATACGTCTACCAAACGCATCTGAAACACATGCCAGAGTCATCAAATGAGAAGAAACCAGGGTCTTACCAGAGCTGCAAGTTAGACTGAACACATGATCACTTCAGGTCCAGTCTAGCAGGTGACTGACTGTCAACCCCTAAGGGCAAGCCTTCAGCACCTCGTCCTGATGCTTCTCATCTGTTGGACTGAGAATATGTCCGGTCGACTCCTTATAGCATTGTGCAAGTTAAGTTAGCATTTGCGGCACCATTTTGAATTCAGCTGCCATTTTGTACTATGATCGAAAGTAAGCTTCTGTCCCATAATGTTTGCCTCAGCAGAAAACAGGCTTGATTGTTTCTCCTTATCTTATTCCAGGTTGAGCTTCACTACACTAATGAATAGATTGTTCTGTTTTTGCATGTCTTTTCTCCTAGGTAGCCCTGCTCCTACTCTCAGAGAGACTGGCACGGGCAGAGTAACTGTGAAGCTAAGATAGCATGTACCCGTTCTCAAGATGGTAGCTTGTCATACTGTACCTCCTCTGTCTCATCAGTGCCCAGGCTGGAAAATTCCAGTCTAGGTGGGTCTTTAGAGATGTTGGAAATGTATATTTTGTTTAACCATGAGGGCGGGAGTTAGTCCCTCTACCGCATTCTAAAGAGGCTGGTCAGATTGGACTCAGCTCGAGTGTATTACTAGTAAATAACTTTGGTTTGTATTCTTTACTGTCTGACCGACTCTTCATTTGTACAGAAGGCGGAGAGGTGGTACGAGTGACCCAGGTGGCCCTAATCGGGTCACTTCCTTCACATCTTCGAGAAGACAAGCACTTGAGGAAATGATAATCCCCTATCCATTCTTTCCTCCAATTTAAGCTTAAGCTGCTGACCACTGGATAAAGGATTCTGAAAGGGGTGATGGTATGTGAGGGGTGTGACTGCAGACTCGGAGGGTAAGAAGGCAGCCTACTTCCTCCTAGAGTCACGCTCTGTCTTGCCCTAGCATACATTGAACTGAAAAACACTGATCATTTTTAGGTCTCGCCTAAGACATCAAATGCGCTGCTGTTGCAAGCCATGTTGTTAGCTAGCTATGGGCTTACAGCTCACTCATTGTCTACAATTGGTTGGCTTTATTGTCACTCTCATTTGATTGATTCATATTTGTCATCTTCTCTGGGCTTTCTTTTCTCGTCTGGTGTTTGTACTGCCCCCTGGAGCACGGACTCATTACTCGTATCCTTCCACTGCTCCCTATTCAGGCGCTACTTTTCTTTTTGGGAAGAGCTCTACAAGAGTGCATATATTTTTCAGCTGTCTTACTAGTGTACTTTGTGTTCCTCTTTCTTGCCTGTGAATTTCTCCTCTATCCCTCCCCTCCCTCATCTCCCATTCTTGCTTCCTCCCCACCCCATTAGCTTCCATTGCTTTTCATACTTACCAACTCCAAAATCGATGTTCATGTGCCTCACTTTCCCTGCCCTCCTCTGTCCATGTGCTTCCCCATCTGCACCCACCCACTCTCCATTGTCAATGTGTGTCTCCATCGTCAGGCCTCCGTGGTCTGTGTGCCTTCCCGTGGTCTGTGTGCCTTCCCGTGGTCTGTGTGCCTTCCCGTGGTCTGTGTGCCTTCCCGTTGTCTGTGTGCCTCCCCATGATCTGTGTGCCTCCCCGTGGTCTATGTGCCTCCCAACCCCCCACCTTCGCTGTCTGTTTGCTTTCCCATTGTTCTCTGTCATTTGTCCAGCATCATTCTCTCCCACACTCCCTCCCCTCCATCTGTCTTGACTGTCTCCCCAACCTAACCCATTCCCTTGTTTTTTGTTTTAAAAAAAACACACACATTTCACACAACTTATTTACTAATCCATCACTCATTGGCAAATAAAAAAAAATGCTCGCCACATTTTGTAGGAGAGTGCATCTGTACCGGCACAAGCCTACAAAATGACACAATGGCAAAGTCACAGTGCAATTTCTTCATTTACTTTTCAGGTATGCTTCTGCACAGTACAGCATGGCTAAAAAAAATGTGCCAAAGCCAGTAGGTCTTATCAGTTTGATCTATTGACTTTGCCAATGCTTTTTACAATCCATGCCATCAACGTACAGCTCTCCCGTTCCCTCCTGCAATCGACAAGTCACAATGCACTATCACACCATCAAAATGAATGAACTGAAATGAAAATATCCTTTCTAAAGCGCAATATTACCCAGGGGTATCTAGGCGCTAAGCCGACTCAATGAGACTTTAAAGGAACACAGCAATAATATAGGATCTACTTGTTAAATAACCAAGTTTTAGACTTTTCCTGAATTCTAATAGGTTTCATTTGCTCTTAAGTTCTAGGGGGAGCAGGTTCCACAACCTAGCTGCACAGGCTGCGAAACTTCTCCTGCCCCAATTGGCTTTTTAAAATTTAGGGACACAACATTTCCACTAAGAGAAGAGCGAAGAGGTCCTATAGAAGTGAAGCATTGAAAACGTTGTGCAAGAGAGGCTGGGCCAGAGCTGTGTAAAGACTTGAAGGCTATGCAGAGAGCCTTGAACTGAATGCGCTTGGTGTGGAATTTTCTACACAAGGCTAAGAAATGAATAAGCAGCATTATTTTGAGTCCCATTATACAATTCTGAAATATTAGGCGCTCTTCCTAGTTTCTCTTGAACGAGAAGAAAAGCAAAACCACAAGACGTGTTGTCTTCCTCCTGGCAGAAGCTAGACGCGATAGGAAAGTTGGCACTTGGCCCCTACACAGAGAACAGTCCTTCACCGGAAATGGAGGGCTGAGAAAGAGGAGACCCTCTCATAATTCCTTCTGTGCAGTGCTGGCAAACAGAGGGTCTACGACAGAAGCAGCTGTACCACAACAGAATGAGGCTCTGTTTCGCAGTCTGGCGGGGTGGGGGGGAGGGGAGGGGAGGGGCAATCCCAGCCTGGCATCCCCCCACCGAACACTGCTTGTTCTACCCATGATGAAGATCAGTGGCTCATATGTTGGTCAGAATGTACTTCTTTAGGCTCACATACTTTCAAGTTCACAAGAAAAAAACTTTAAAAAATGGGGTGACCAACTAAGACAGTATGCAAGTGATCATGGCATGTGACATTGCATGTGGCATCAAAGGAAGAGGCATCTGCAAAATAATTACTTTTAAAATATGGGTATTTAAATGGCTATCCATTTAAATACTCACAGTCCAAAACAGCTGACATTCTTACAGGGCACGCTTTATTTATGTATAGAGACTGAACAAAGCTTGCTAATAAATCATAGTTTCTCTTAAATGCTTGTGACGTGATAATACGCTGTGTGCCTTTGTTTCCTTCCACTGCTCTTGCACCTACATGCATAGCTGAAGACAGCTCCCTAGACAGGATTGCACTCGCACAAAAGGAGAGTTGATGGCCTTGAAATAAGCCCTTTGTCTTGGGCCCAACTGGAGAGGGAAATAAAACAAGCATTGGTGATGCATCGGTTTTGCCTATTTAATGACTAAAGAGCTGTTTTCATCAATCATCGTTCGAAAGAAGCAAAGAGCTCCCTGACAGATAACACGGGAGTGGAGAGGATGTGGCGCAGTGGCCAGAGATTCTGACTCGAGAGCTGGGGATCCCAGTTCGAGTCTCACAACATCCTGTGATTCTATGCAAATCACTTAATCTCTCTGGGTGAGAAATGGTTATATAAATATGCTTCAAGAGTAAAAGGCAAAACTTTATGAAAATATAGTTTCACCAAAGCAGATGTTAACAGTATTTCGGCGGCAGGAAACTGAAAAGAGAAGACAAGGAACAGCATTGGTAAATGCAGGAAAATATGCTACAGCCAATAGAAATGAAGGAAATGTAAGTGGCATGCACAGGAACCAATGAAAAGCCAAGAAATTGAGGAGGCGGGATGCAAGTCCATTTTCCCTTTTAAGTTTATATTAAAAGCAATAGATTTCTCAAGCACTGCTAGAGCTGTGCAGGTGAAATCGAAATAAGCCCCTTCACCGCCTGCAGGTTGTTGCTTGCTGGAAAGCAGTCATCAGTGCAGGTACTAATGAACGTTTCTCGGTGTCATAAAATTACACTGGGACAAATTCAGCCCAACTTCTTAGCAAGGGGGCAGTGTACACCCGGTGAAAATAGTGGTAGGACGCTGTCTACCTGCATGTACCCCCGACTCGAGCTCTGAATACTCTCCTTTGAAAACAAGGGCTCTGGGATCCAAAAACCTCTCTGTTTAATACCTATGAAGCCACTAGTGGAAACATTTTTATATCAGGACAGGAGTGGTTTCAAGAGCTGAACAGTTAGGCTAAATCAATCACTGCACCTAGAGTCTTACACCACAAAGGTCACAAATCAACAAATCAGACTGAAATCTGGTGGACTCCCTGGAATTCTTTTTCCAGCTCCTCTGAATTCAGACAGGTTAAATTTTGCAGAAGAGGAGACCAAAACGTCTTTATTATAGAACGTTTGAAACGCTGACCCAGTGGCCAGATTAGTCACCTGGTGCAATGGTTCAGGAGGAACACCGGTCCCTCAACAATGCGATAATACTGCAGGAAGCTTTATTAGGTCACTTTCACAGATCTGGGCACACTTCATGCTTAATTAGGAATGTAAACACCATTTACACCACATTTGACAATAGCCATGGAAGTCAGAAAGTTCATGTCAATCTCCATACTTAAAACTGAAGTCCTAAGAGTAGGTGTCAGATTAAACGAATCACCCTATGGAGCTGCATTACTGTAGTAACCCACCATTGCCATGTTTTTCAGTCCATGCTAACTCTGTTAACTGGAAGTGCCCATCTTCGAGCCCAAGCTTGAAGTACTCTTGGCACTCAAGGCAAGGATTTCAAAATGTTGCTGGTTCTGTAAAAGCAGTGCTACGGGCTGATACTTTCTGAAGGCCACTCGCTCTCATGGGCTCAACCCTACACCTGCCTCTAAAATGGGGAAAATTGTTAGACAAGGGACGGATTATAAAAACGTCGGCATTAGGGTACAAATGCGCCTCTCACACTTTCCTTGCCTCCACTGCAAATGCGTGAGCATTCCCTTGTTCCATTACTATGAGATTTCGTTTTTTTTTTATAAATGCTTTCCAATCTCTCAACCTCTTCCACACGCTGACCATTGTATACTCAGTTGAGGGGGTCTTTGTTCACTGTTTGGGTGTCCAGAGGCCAATGTGCTCACATATTTCTCCTCTCTGATCAACTGTGGTTTATTGGGCAGCTTCTCTAAGGCTTGGGTCGAATATTTTACATTATTATTTTTTTCCACATGTAATGGTTACCTGTACCGCTAGTCTGCTGGTAGTTGAAATGTGACCTGCTATGTCTTCTTTTTTCAAATCAATAACACGTTTAATCATGTGCAACCATGGGCAAAACATTTTTCAAGCCTTCTGGAATTAATGTACCTTGGCACACTAGATGCTTCTTACCTGTAGAAATTGAAAGCATGTTGGAGGCTGCCCCGGCGGCATGGACATCCTAAGTTACTTCCTTCTGAAAGTGCTACCCAGTGATATACGTGGGTTACTCTTACACAGGTTTAGAAGAAAGCTGTATCTTGGCCTAGAAATCCATTCCAAATCAAGGTCTCATATAGGATCAAGATAAGATCATTCTTACCTTGGGACTATGTGAGATCTTGATCATTTCTGAAGAAGTTAACCTAACACGGTCCTATTGGCTTGTGCTTCTGAAGGGATTACACTCACAAAGACCTTATACTTTTCTTCCTTCGGGTGGTGGGGAGAGGGGTTTGACTTTGTGTCTTGATCTGTTCTGAAAGGGGACCTCCTAGGGGCCTCTCTTGAGTGGGTTAACCTGGTCAGTGGCGTAGCATGTGGGGGCAGAGGGGGCAGATGCCCAGGGTGCATTTTTCTTAGAAGCATTCTGTTGTATATAAAAGTCCTTGAGCCAAGAGTATAAATAGATAATATTTATTCAAGTTGAGTGGAAGGTCCAGATCTTAAGATGTAACATGGAAACCCCACCAGGAGTGACCTCCCTGTCACTCAGCCTGCCTGCCACCAACTGCCAGTCAACACACAGGCCAAGCCCCCAACATTCCACGATGTCACCAAGCATTCCAATAGTGACATCATGTGAGCCAGAGGGAAATCCCAACCAGGGGAAAAGAGACAAAAAGGTCCCATACAACACATTCTTAGGAGTGCAAAATTTTTAAGGAAAAATTGAAGGATACTTGCCTTCCCCAGGCATTGGCAAACCACGCTGGGCCACTGAACCTGGCATCAAATCTCGCCTCAGTAGCTTTTTATGAGAAGAAGAGGGATTTAAACATTCATGGATCTTGTTCCGTTATGACATGTGAAGGAGGGGCTTGACTGGACATCCTATCTTTGGCCCTTCTCCAGTGTGTCACACTGCTAATTAAATTTGTTTCTTGGTCACTTCAGGAGGAGGCTTCCCATGTTCCATTTCTTCTTGGTCCAACCCAATCAGTATTTACCCTGACATGAACCTACCGCATCAAACCCTTCTGTAGATCACGTTTGCATGAACACCTCTCTTGGTTGCATGGCAAGGGGTTTCACTGGTATGTATCTCTTATTTTCCCTTTTCTGTACTGAGTTAGCACAGCTGAGCCCCTTGTCCTGGACACATCTCTGGTTATTTACACAAGGAGTACAAGACTGTTCCTATTCTCACTAAGGAACCAGTGGGTGAGTGGCATATTTGCATCAGGCATTCAAGCGTGGCATCTCTGTTGTTTTGTTCCATTTCACTGCAGACGTGGCCTTGGCCACTGAAAGCAAAGAAGGGTTGGTGATTCTTTATTGACTGTTGGAACAAACGCGTCAAGCCACCACTGCCAGGGAAGAATGAAAAACACAGTTTTGTGCTTCTGCATATTGCAGTTTTGAAAAGTGACAAGTCGAGACAAGCAAGTATCTAAGAGTCAAGGTATCAAACCCCTCCAACATTCAAACTGTACCTTTTTCTAAACCACTTGACAAAAACTCCAGCTAATATGACTGCTTACAGGAACCCGAATCAGTAAACATAAGAAATACTCCTTAACTCTCCTCTCTCTCCACAAAAACAAAGGTGTGATGCAACACTTGCAAAACAAATTCTGAATTGCCGGAACACTTGGCCTGTTTTGCGGAAATCTCTTCAATTGTTGTCCTAATTTTTTAATAAAGTTTCTATTTTTTTTCCAGTAAAACGTTCTTAGTACCTCGATGTTCCATTTAAATCTCATTGGTTGCAATTTTCACAGTTTGGGATTTTTTGTAAGTTTGTGTAACAAGGAGAGAGGTAGGGAGAGTAGATTGACACTCTTGTTCCCCGGTCAATAATCAATAATCAAAGGAAGAGTGTCTTCAGGAAAAGCTAGGCCGTTATTGGAAGCACAGAAACAACCACACTGGGATGTTGAAGGAAAGCCCTCACTCACCACCTAGTGATGACATGCTTCATCATCGGGCCCCACCAAAGAGACCGAGTGTCTCTTTGGTGTGCTGCAACGCCAGGACTACTGCGGAGCGGGATGGTGATTTCAGGGCGTGTTGAGTGCAGTTTAGATTAGTGAGTGGTGGAAGTATTAAAATAGTCAGTAGTGTATCTGAGGTAATAATTTTATTCTATGATCACTAAAGACAGAGATATTAAAATATGTGAGGAAACAGTCCACTATAATTGAGTGGTGGGTTCCTATAAGTTTGTCAACATGTTTCTTGCCATCAAAACGGTGTTAATTTACCCGGCAATTCTTCAGGACTGTGTGTGATAAACCCTGGCGGTATGGGCACGCTAAGGCCCACCCTTACCTAGGGGCGTGAGAGTGAAAATTAAATAAAAGTGAAAAAAGTGCAAAAAAATTAGGAATGAACAAACTCTTCCTAATTACTCCTGGTTTAAGAGGCTTCTACTTATCGGTTTCTGCACTTTATAGGTGTTGGAATCAAACACCGTGGGTCTCGATCGTCGGGGTCCGGTACGAGGGCGACGTAGGCAGACTGAGGGTGCTAAGCGTCAAGGGCGGTGTGCCGAATACGCTTCCACCCCCCTCCTGAGACCCATGGTGTTTCCCTCTCACGCCCCTAGGTAAGGGTGGGCCTTAGCGTGCCCATACCGCCAGGGTTTATCACACACAGTCCTGAAGAATTGCCAGGTAAATTAACACCGTTTCGATGGCAAGAAACATGTTGACAAACTTATAGGAACCCACCACTCAATTATAGTGGACTGTTTCCTCACATATTTTAATATCTCTGTCTTTAGTGATCATAGAATAAAATTATTACCTCAGATACACTACTGACTATTTTAATACTTCCACCACTCACTAATCTAAACTGCACTCAACACGCCCTGAAATCACCATCCCGCTCCGCAGTAGTCCTGGCGTTGCAGCACACCAAAGAGACACTCGGTCTCTTTGGTGGGGCCCGATGATGAAGCATGTCATCACTAGGTGGTGAGTGAGGGCTCTCCTTCAACATCCCAGTGTGGTTGTTTCTGTGCTTCCAATAACGGCCTAGCTTTTCCTGAAGACACTCTTCCTTTGATTATTGATTTTTTGTAAGTTGCCAGTTACAAAATATGAATCTTATGCCATAGACTGATCTCTTGGGTATTCAATGAGAAACCATTGGAGGGTCTTTCCTGGAGATCCAGACCTTCCCTTTGGCTATACTTTCTGATACCAAATGGGGGATTGCATTGGGTTCCATTCCAAAACATGAACCGAATACAATGAATTTCAACTCTAACGGTAGACTATTGAGTGTGCTGTGGTTATTGAGAAGGAGGGTGGAAGGAAAGAGTTGGGCGGGAGATCTCCCGCTGCAGGATAGAGTGCCATGATATAGACATTGTGCCGGAGACAGATAGTGGCTACAGCTATTTCTTCTCCCAAGAGAGGAGGAATGTGTGGTGTAAGAATACATTATATAAATACACACACGCATCCAAACCATAAACAAGGTCCACTGGAATGATAAGATTTTGCGGTGGCGGTGTTTACTACATTATTATGTATTTGCCACATAATCCATCATCTGCTTCATGGTCTGAAGGTTATACCCAAAAAGTGTTTCTAATTCAAACGGATCAAAAGTTACTAAAAATCTGCAGACACATGATGCTGTGCTGAGGAATACCCTTTGGAAACGTTGACTAGCCCCTGCTGTATTTGGGTGAACTGGTACTAATGAGATGAAACCTTTGCTCACACACCGTTAACCAGTGTAAAAATGTCAATAAGGAAGTCAATCACAAAATGTACTGCATTATATTTTGCCTTTTCTTTCCGCATATTTCAGTGAACCCTGCTGTATAGATCTGATCCTCCGCAACTGCATAATTCCAGCGGCCCTGCCGTAAATAAAGCAGCAACAAAACTTTAAGTGAGCAAAACTTGGAGCAACGTGAAATGAAAACTGCAGCAGGAGTGTGGCTGCATGTAGAAACGTGAACACCATGAAGGGGGTGATGAAGGGAGAAAAAAACACACTCTTGATGAACAGATACAGGACTCCATGACCAGAAAGAGCTGTGTCACAACACAAGGAGGACATGGACCCCATAAAACTAAGGCTCACACTCACTCTACAACTCGAATCAAATATCTCTCAAGGACGGTTTGCACGGGCACTTGAACAAATATCTCGCACTCTCCTCAGCTCCACTCCAAAGGGCACCTTCACAGCAACACAGTGTGAGCAGCTTAGCCCATCATGTAAAACAGTAGCCCATGTAGGCCCCTCTCCACTCTCCACAAGGACCAGCTGCGGTCCAGCCTTGGTTCTGTTATCCAGACATGCACCATCCAGGCATGGGCATCTTGTTAGCCTAGAATGGACCTCTTGTTACCCAGACATGCACTTTCTGTAACCCTCGGTATGGGCATCTTGCCATCCAGGCATGAGCATCTTGTTAGCCTAGAATGGACCTCTTGTTACCCAGACATGCACCTTCTGTAACCCACGGTATGGGCATCTTGCCATCCAGGCATGAGCATCTTGTTAGCCTAGAATGGACCTCTTGTTACCCAGACATGCACTTTCTGTAACCCTCGGTATGGGCATCTTGCCATCCAGGCATGAGCATCTTGTTAGCCTAGAATGGACCTCTTGTTACCCAGACATGCACCTTCTGTAACCCACGGTATGGGCATCTTTTCATGGGTGGGCATATTGTTAACCTAGCATGGATCTCTTGTTACCCAGAAGGGCACCTTCTGTTACCCAGGCATGAACATATTGTTACCCAGGCATGAACATCTTGTTACACTGTGACCCAGGCATGGCCCCGTTACCAATGGATACCCCTTCCAACCCACTGCAACGAACAGCAAAGCTTAGGCACAAACAGCCGTACAACAAAAAATTACTGTAGTTATTATACGTTACATTAAAAGGAAGATGATGTCTTGTTAGTAGATTAATGGGCATCCTTTCTCCGAAGTTTGGTACTGTTATCCAGGCACTGACAACGTTAATGGTTGATAAATTACCTGTAACCTTGGCATGGGCTTCTGATACCACCCATACGTGTACCCGCTGTTACCTTGGCATGGACTTCAGGTTACCCTTTCATGACTCTCAGGGCACAAGTCCTAAAAAAAGAAGTGTGGGGGGGGCTGATGTCACGACAGGAAGTGACGTCACGCAAGGTGGCTTGCACCATCAGACTCATTGCCTCCCCTCGCTCACCCCTTAGATGTGATTGCATCAGAGAAGCCAGCGCGTGAGCAGCGTTCTGAATGGCTTCAATCTCGCCCCAGAGAGGCCAAAGAGCGAATGTGTGGCTCCATTTGCTCCAGTTACTGAGCTCCCGGTAAAATAAGTGGGGGGACGCCGTCCACCCGCGTGGTACCCCGACTCGAGCCCTGAATTTGACCCTGCCCTATCTTACAGATGCATGCCCAGCACGCTCTATAAGCCGAGCATGCACATAACCCCCACACACACACGGCCCTGGGCATTCCTTTACACACGTATTACACTATTTTCCAGGCACGGGCACAGTTCACCTATTATCCTCATGTTCCACAAGCACGGACATGGCGTTAACCAGGCGCGCACCTGCTGTTAGCTTGGCACAGACCACCGGCTTCCCTTCCCTGTTCCTGCTTTTACACATGCAATAACCTTCAAGGTTGGTTGCTCCATCATAAACAAACGGCGGCTACCTTGGGTTGGCGCGATGCTCCGTTTCTTCACTGTGAATTTCCAGATGGGGTCCATGGAACGGCTCTGGCCTCGGCTCATGGCTGTCTCTGGGGCGCAGAGCGCGCTGCGCGGTCCCGCAGCCCTGCACCCTCCAGTCAGTGCTTGAAGATTGGGGGGAGCGGGAGGAGGTCGGTTTCTTTCCCTGCTGAGTGCCCCCTGTTTCTCCTCAGCCGTGCCAGAAGCGCCGCATTAAACGTGTTGAAGTGCTGCTGAGAAGTGCCAGCGTCCCTTCAAACGAAGTGTCGCCACTGAGCGTCCAGCAGCGCCTGTCTATTGAAAGAACCGGTTTGCGCAAGAGTAAGCGCTCGGTGCCCGCCCACAACTCTCGAAGCTGGTGGGTCCCTCTCTCGCACAGGCACGAGCTGAACCGTCAGGGCCTGGAAAAACTGGACGGGCCGCTTTTTCAGAACAGAAAAGGAGTGGCGGCAAGTTGGAGGGCGGAACCGTGGCGCGCAGGTAACTGTGAAAACAGTCCCTCTCGGGTTCTGGGAACACAACACCTTTCACTGCAAGGGCTTTGGTTTCAGTTTGATTTCCGAACCGTGATTGGTTCGTGTAACGGCCACACTGAGCTTCTTCGCAGAATTGCGAAGTCGTAGCCCTGACAGAATTCTTCCCACGTCTATTGAGGGTGGGGGAGGGGACCTTTAAGCCGGTGCAGTTTTATTTTTCACCCAGTGGGACTTAACATGTTAGCGCTTGCAGTTAAATTCTCGCCTTTCAAGTGCTGACCTGCGAGTTCCATCACGCTCTCCCCAATTTGATGACAAAATCAGTGCACGATAAAGTTACTGTGATAAGGGCCTAGCTGACAGTTATTCAAGTTAAGAGGTCACAAAACTTTTCGTCATAAAAAAAAACACATAGGGCAACGCCAAATATTTTGGTGTTTGTAAAAGTACAAAGGTGTACACAAGCACCACCAGCAACATAGAGTCCAGTATAGCATGCATAAGCACACCCTCTTCTCCATACATATGTCCCCTATTTAGCCCTCCTCTGCTCCACGCATAGTATGTGGGTAACAGCAGTGCAGTGTTCCTTGCCGAACACAATGCACATGCGGCGAGGCATGACATAGGCAGCAGCAATGTGAGTTCCTCGCGCACAACATGTACGTCATTGGGAATTCATTCACGCTTCCCTCACATCCAGCACAACCTCCCGCACGTGCAGGTCACGCGCAGCCCAGAAAGTAGCATTCCAAGGTTTGCTCACAGAGGGAGGACATCTCGAGCACACGTGCATTGGCAGCGCCAGCTTCCCGCACCACTGCCAGCTGGAGTGGAACGTTCCCACAGACACACTCAAAGATGCAAGGGACAACATGGGTGGCAACAGCACTGCAAGTGTCTCGACCTGAGGCATGCTGGATTTCCATGTCAAGAGGATGTCGAAGTGGGTAAGCATATGATAAGGCCACGGGAAAGGCATTTTAGGGTGTAGAGGGAGAGATATATTCAGAAGAAAACAGACTTTCTATTACCACTGCGCACATGAGCTGTCTCACTCTGCGCCAATTGGACGAGAGATTGAAGGACAATTTAACAAATTAAAGGGACCATTCACCAGCTATAAGCACAGGCTGGTCAATGCACTGCTCCCACCAGTAACCATTCCACGGAAGCAGACGCGGGGTAATCTAGCTGGCCCTGGGCCCACTGTGTGTTGGGTGAGGGCCCACTCAGGAAGCAGGCATGCAGGGGTCTTGATGAATGCTCATGGCGCTGTGCGCACCATAGAGCAGGAAATCATCTATGAGTTACATCTGAAGTAGCTTGAGGGACAATGAGGTGGTGGGAGGAATTTAGTCTGGGGTCCCTTGATGGCTGAGTGGAGGCCTCTCTCCTTCGAGATGCTGCTGCACTTGTCTTCTGCCCTGTGGTCCTGCTCCAGTTCATACATGCGCTGTGAACGGTCCTCCATCATTAGAGCGCTTGCTGCCTTCATAGTCACTGGGAGATACGCAGATCCTTGCGGATGGCAGGGCTGAGATCTTGGAACGGCGGAGCAGCTGCCAAAATCATCTTCAAGGTGGCTGGAGTGAGTGAGCGTTTCCAAGATCCTGAGGGGTCAGGACTGGGGATGCCTCAGTACAGCCCCTGTACCCCATTTTCACTTGGACTGTTCTTGTGTTTGAGCACTATGTTTTACACCGCAGCGCAACCCATGCCCAAAGCAGTGATAATCACTCTACAATGTTCCAACGTGGGGCGCTGCAATGCCTCCTCCTCTGCAGTGACTGCTGCTCCTCTGCAGTGACTGCTCCTCTGCAGTGACTGCTCCTCTGCAGTGACTGCCCCTCTGCAGTAAGACTGCTCTTCTGGAATTATTGCTCATCTGCAGGAGGGCCGGACACAGCAAGGAAGGATACTGTAATTCATTGTTCACGTAAAGAAACCTCCTTAGTTGCTCGATACATTCCACTTATCCTTCATCGTATCCTTTTGTTTTACTTCTTTCTAATGTTTTTATGCCTTTCATGTTTTCTGATTACCGTGTTTTCTTTTTTACCCAGATTTCTTTTATTATAATGCTTACATTTGTATGCTCGTATTATTCTGCTCAGAATCTTTGCCTTGATATCACATTGTACTCTGTCTTGACACCTGGTTTTCTCTCTTGTTATTATCAAATAAAATTTTCTTGAACTTAAAAAAAAAAAAGAACTCATTTGTCCTCTGTATGAGACACCATTGAATCATACCTCTAGTGTCTGGTGGTTATGCAACCAGATGCAAAACGTAAAAAAAAGAAACAAATAAAACATAAAATGACAACCATTGACAAATCAAATAGGTGGATCACTGTATAGATACAGTTTGTTTCTTAATGTTTAGCCTCTAGATTATGTTATACCAGCATGGTATTGTGAGGTCATTTTTTTGGTTGTTTACAGTTCAACAAACTTCAACTCAGGCACAGAGAGCCGAATAAACAGCAAATTATTATAGTTATTACACATTACATGAGAAGGAACATCACATCTGAATAGCAGATTGCACAAAGAGACATTCTACTAGCCAGATTATATGTGTCTGTGAAGAGATATCTGGAGATAGAGTGGAGCGTGTGGTCCCGCTTCTCAGCATTCTCCTATTACTACACATTATTAACATAAGGAACTCCCATATATATGTGGCCTTCGTCGACCTAAGAGCAGCCTTTGATCTTGTTCCTAGGGGGAAACTTTGGAGAACGCTAAATGATATGGGTGTCCCTTGGAACATTCTCCAACAACTGATCAGGCTGCACGAAAATAGTTTTGCAAGAGTCAGATGGGGGCCCAATGGGGAGTTGAGTGAGAAAATAGATATAGTGAAAGGAGTTAGGCAAGGATGTGTTATGACGCCTACTTTATTTTCCCTTTATGTTAATGACATCCCTGACACCCTCTTGGGCTGCGAGCATGACTCTCCCAAGTTGTGTGGTCAAGCCGTTCCGGCATTATTATTTGCGGATGATACTATTTTAATTTCCCAAACCCCCAAAGGACTCCAGAACCTTCTTAATAAATTCAGGTTGTATTGTCAGGACAAGAAGCTTGAAATCAATTCGTCCAAAACCAAGGTCATGACAATCAACCCACATAAAGGTTTTAATAAAACTTTCTCCATAAACAATGAAAAAATTGAAGAAGTCCAAAGTTTTAAGTACCTGGGTATCACTTTAGATAGTAAAATATCTTGGAAATCTCAATTAGAAACCTCAAAGATCAGACTAGTCCAGAATCAAGCTCCTATTTTAAGGAAACACAAAAATAGCTATTATAAATCAGTCACTCCAGCAATCAGTTTGTTCAAATACAAAGCACAATCTGCTTCCCTTTATGGTGCAGAGCTTTGGGGACATGTTTCGAAAGGCACGCTCTTAGTTCAGGAAAACAAATTCATCAGACAGCTGTTAGGTGTACCTGCCTCCACTCCCCTCACTCCGGTTGTATGGGATCTTAATTTTCGCCGATCAGATGACCACGCTGCATTGCGCCCATTGTTATACTGGGTTCGTCTTTGGTCCACTGACGAGTTAGTGGACTATAGAGAGGCGTTAAAAGAGATAATGGTAATAAAAAACTCCACGTCTAATATGGTTGGCCTATATCGAAAAGTAGTTTACAAAGCTGGGGTTAAGTAGCTTTTGGTCAGACCCGGATTCGATTACCAATAATTCTAAGAAATTGCTAAAGAATAGGTATTGGGAATATATCAAAGATTCTATGTTGGGAAATCCCAATTTGAGGACTCTGACCCTCAGGTTCTTTGAACTAAAAATGGACATGAAACTAGAATCCTTTATGGATGAAATCTACCCACCTATGGCCAAATCGTTATACTTAAAATTTCGCTATAGTGCCCTTCAAATTAAATCTAGGACCTCGAAGTGGCACTGCAATAAAAGACCAAGAGGTAGTATTGGATCTGATTTATGTGAATTATGTGAAATGGGCCTGAGGGAAGATGAGTCCCATGTGCTATTTATATGCCCCGCTTACCTACAGGCGAGGAAAAAATGGTTAAAACCCATATGCCAACTCTTGGATCTTCGCCACATTAAAGATGGCGAAAGAGTGTTTAAAGGAGATACTGCACGCCCAATAGTATTCAGTTTGAGTCGCTTCCTCCTATCAGTAGCGATAG
This sequence comes from Lissotriton helveticus, assembly GCF_964261635.1. Classification (NCBI taxonomy): domain Eukaryota; kingdom Metazoa; phylum Chordata; class Amphibia; order Caudata; family Salamandridae; genus Lissotriton; species Lissotriton helveticus. The sequence continues at coordinate 360,331,502 of NC_136065.1, read as the reverse complement.
TTAGGAAGAGAAATGGCTATAAAATGTAAGCAGATAGCCGGCATGATAGGAGTCTAGCAACTGAAATGCACTCTAAACTGTACCCTACTGTACCTGAACTAATTGTATATATGTAATCCCTATTGGAACGTGTGTGCAATATGTAATTATAAATGCAACTGAACTGATAACATCACTATCAAGTGGTGCATGTAATCGAATTTGATTTAGATTTATACTTCAATTTAAACTAGAATAATGACAATAGGAATTGGCCTGATCCTAGTGTTTCCTGGTGCCTTGTTTTTATTGTTCTATAGTATTATTTTAAATTTAATGAACTGTTATTTATTAAGCGTTCCTCGAATATGTGTGTTAATTTAACTGAGAAGGACCTTGCTGCTAGTTTTCTTTTAATCTTAACCCGGTACTGTGTAGACATATATATTGTATTGTAATGTTTAAAATTGTATTGTACTGCATTCTTTTAAGGTTGTTTAACCGAAATAAAGAATAATGAATTGATTGAAACGTAAACAAAATAAACAAATAAAAAATAAAATGACAACCATTGACAAATCAAATAGGCGGATCACTGTATAGATACAGTTTTTTTCTTAATGTTTAGCCTCTAGATTATGTTATACCAGCATGGTATTGTGAGGTCATTTTTTTTGGTTGTTTACAGTTCAACAAACTTCAACTCAGGCACAGAGAGCCGAATAAACAGCAAATTATTATAGTTATTACACATTACATGAGAAGGAACATCACGTCTGAATAGCAGATTGCACAAAGAGACATTCTACTAGCCAGATTATATGTGTCTGTGAAGAGATATCTGGAGATAGAGTGGAGCGTGTGGTCCCGCTTCTCAGCATTCTCCTATTACTACACTATTACTACACATTGTCGGGTTTGTTCCAAACTTGACAATGTCGGAGTAAGGGAATGCTGGCCGTAGACAAATCTGAGTCCAAAATCCAACCTGATGCTAATATGGATGTGTTCATTGAACAAGTTTAACTCTTGGATTGTGGGAGCTTTTGGCACAGTACTGCTACTTTAAAAGCAGGGTTTTTAAATAGTAAAACACATTAGCTCGCTAGTGTGCTCAAAAGTTAGCACAGGCCAAATGGAAATGTAAAAGGCTTGAAAGGGACCGGAGACAAGACTAATCTGAAGTCGGAAGAGAGGCCTATAAAGCAGGACTTCATAAATATAAAAGCTTCTGAAAATGAGGAAACTACTTCCATAACATAACAGTGTGTGCCAACAACCCTACTAAAGATATTTTTTCAGTCTATATGTCTTTAGCTAAAAGAAAAATACCAACAGAAGAGTGCTACTTAATACAAACGAGAAGGTAGCTGAGCACAAGAAGTCAACAACACCCATTAGGTGTATTTAGAAAGCCCTCACTCACCGACCTGGTCGGTGACATGCTTCATCATCGGGCCCCACTGGGTGTGACCGAATGTCACCCCAGTGTGCTACAACGCCAGATTTACTGCGGAGCGGGTAATGTGAAGATGTGAAGGCTAAGTGAAGGATTTACGTGAATAGTGTGAGGTGGTGACTTAAAAATGGCTTGGGTGTATCAAAAATTCATTTAATGGTTGATCACCAAAGGCATACTAAAATATGTGTTTGGAAAACAAGGTCAACTAAATTGAATGGCCTGTCTCCAATAACATTACGTGAGCGGTCAACATGTTTCAGCCAATGTTGGTATGATTAACCTGGCATTCGTCAGGACCTAGTGTGACTGAACCCCGGCGGTATGGACACGCTAAGGCCCACCCTACCAAGGGACGTGAAAGTAAAAAAGAGAGATCTGTCAAAGTGCAATGGGAAGGTAGCATCACCGATCAAAAAACGGGAGGCACAGCCCTTCTAGTCTCAAATTTGGAGACTCAAAAATTAAATGCACCTGTAAAGATAAAAGGGTACAGACAGACATAGACAGACAAATAGACAATTAGTTATTGTTCTGTAGGCCACCGAGAATACAGTGGTGACTAGTGCTCATGTGTACAGGCAAGTGCACAACACACTACTAGGTCGCAGAGGTGTGTGATTCTGCCTGTGGCTATCTGATATCATACTGCATAATAGTATTATCAGTGAAATATAATTATCACGTAGTGCCAGTGTTGATGGGCGAATAACATAAATGCCCACCAGTGAGCATGTGTTGCTTCATGCGGCGCATCTAAACTGCATGCCATGGTAAGGGCGTAAAACTACAGATACCAGTCTATACCGCGTTTGTGGGTAGGGAACTATTCGATCAATAGGCCAAAGGCCAGTGACCAATATCACCAGAGAAGCGAAAATGCTCGTTTTAGTGATTCTCACTTGCAAGGAGAGAAAATTAATCCCCATAGACTGCGGGAGGGGGGTGACGGCGTATTTGGCACATCCTATGAAAATTGGGAAGACACACAAACACATGACAAACATTAGTGAGGAGACCTCGCAAAGTACTTAGCTCGAGTCGGAGAATAGGGGCAGCCGCTAGCGCACTTACGCCCACGACACCAGGCACCCGTTTGTGAACCTGATCAACCCTCGCGACCGCGTCTCGACGATCAAGGGGCGGGCGGGTCAGGCAGTGTATGAAGCCCAGGCTCCGTCATCAGCGTGCGCACACTTCCGGGAAAGGGCGTAGCCTCAGGCGTGATTGCGTACAGGCGACCAATGGGGGAATGAGTACGCAGTAAACACTCAGTGATAGACGTAAAAAGACTAGAACGTCTCAAAAACTATCTTTAGACTGTCATAGCGATCTGGATGGAACACAGTGCCGATGAAAAACGTAGGAGAAGGAATGGTGCCTTCAACTTTAAACTGTCAGCTGGAAAAATACACGTTCGTTGGCACAACTGCTGACATTGCTATAGTGATTGTAAATATGAGAAGGCAGTATTACCTATATGATAAACATCACAGGGGATAGCGATATTAAAAGCTCAAGGTTGCAAAAGTTAACGCTAAACATAGCCGATATTAGGGCTGGAGAGACAGGATCACAGCAAGGAGTTCACATGTTCCGATTGGAGGAGCTAATAGGGTACAACAGGTAGCTAAACTAAACCCCCGATGGTGATGTGAGGGAGCCTATATAACTTAAATGATAACAAGGAGGACTGGTGTTAACTCTTGACCGATAGTTAGAGGTCAATCGGAGAGCAATCCCACAGAGGGGGTTATTTTCTAATAGCCCCCCATGGAATGTCATCATTCAGACCCCTGAGGTGGGTGCCAAGCCGATACACCCATCGCTGTTCCTTTTCAAACAGTCTTTCAACAGTATTGGGGCCTTCAGTGAGCTGTTCAATCACAGTCCATCTTAGATCATTGGTGGTATGGTTCGCTTGTAAGAAATGGTCGCTCATCTTGGTGGTGGTCTTCTTACATCTTATGTTACTTCTGTGTTCACATATCCTCTGTTTGACTTTCCTCGTGGTCATGCCCACGTATCGGTATGAACAGGGGCATGTGATAAGATAGACAACGTAAATTGAATTGCAATTAGTGTGCGATCTTTGCCACCAGATTTTATCCGGTTCCAGAGAAAGCGATTTGGTGGCCGTTGTCAGGTGGCACACGGAGCAATTGGAGCATGGATAGTGTCCGGTGACCCTTGGTAGATTCCAAGCATCAGTGATGCTACGTATAGGCAAGGCAGCTGGTTCTTTTGGTCTAGTATGCACCAGGGAGTCTCTTAGACTGCGACCTTTTCTAAATGAGATAAGGGGTTTTGGCCAGTCCTTCCTGGTGCTGGAGATGATTTTCCAGTTTTTATTAATGGATTTTTTCATCAGGTTAGACAAAGTGCTATGGGTAGTAACACATGTGAGGGGAGGATCCTCCACAGTTCTCATTAGTGGTTCCAACAGGGCTTCTCGGGGTTGGTTCCGTGCCCGTTTGAATCCTTTATTCAGGATATGATCGGGGTAGCCTCTTTGTTGTAACTTTGCAGTCAGTTCAGTAGATTGTTGTTTAAAATCGTCCGTGCTACTACAGTTCCTCCGAATCCGTAGATATTGCCCATAGGGCAAGTTTTCTTTCAGTGGGCGTGGGTGAAAGCTGGAGAATTGCAATAAGTTTTTCTTTGCAGTCGCTTTATAGTGAGTTTTAGTGGTTAATGTAGTTCCACTGTTCGTTATCACTATGTCAAGGAATACCACCTCCGTGGTACTGACAGTGTGAGTGAATCTCAGATATCTATTGATGGTATTGATCCAACTTAGGAATTCCAAAAGACGTTCCATACTCCCTTTCCAAATGAGTAGCACATCATCTATATAGCGCTTCCAAAAGGATATGTTACTGATGAATGGGTTTGTGATGGATTGAATATTTTTTGCTTCAAAGTCAGACACATACAACCCCGCCACACTAGGGGCAAATGTGCTGCCCATCGATGTACCAGAGCATTGGAGGAACAGTTGTCCCTTATATGCAAAAAAGTTCTCTTTAAGTGCAATAGTCGCACAGTCTATTATAAATTCTTTGGGGGTAGTGTACTACCAAGAAACTGAGTTAAGAGCTGAGCTTAGAACTTTGATCGTCTCATCTTGTGGAATACTCGTATACAGACTCTCTATGTCTAGGGTAGCCAGTATTATCGAGTTAGGCTCAAAGGTTAAAGACTGTAGTTGGTGGAGTAAGCTCTTAGTATCCTTCAAATATGTGGGTGTATTTTGATCAATGGGTTTCAAGAACTGATCACAAAAGGTGGACAAGGGTTCTAATAGAGACCCAATTCCTGAGACTATAGGTCTTCCCGGGGGTGGCAATTTATTTTTATGAGTCTTTGGAAGTGTGTAAAAGTAAGGGACTATACCTTTACTGATAGACAAGAAATCTGCCTCATTTTTCGACAAATGGCCATTCTGTTCAGCTTCCTTGACCATGGTGGTGATTCGGTTTTGGAGATCAACCGACGGGTCATGAGTGAGAGGAACATAGTTGTTGGTATCATTGAGCAAACCTTCACATACTTTCTCATAATCAACGGTATTCTGGATGACTATACCACCGCCCTTGTCGGCGGGTTTTATGGTGATTAAGGTGTTATTCTTCAGTGTCTCAAGTGCTTGGTACTCTTCAGTCTTGAAATTCCCATATACCTCAGGATTTTGACAAGTTTCCAAATCCTGGAACACTGCTTGTTCAAATGCTGTGATGGCTGCTGGTACTGTATGGGGGGGCGGTGTGAATGTAGATTTCAATCTAAGACCCGTATCGCCATTCCGAAGATCTTTATTCGGGTCTTCCTTTCCTTCAAAGAAGGCCTTTAGTTTCAATTTACGAAAAAAGTCATTTAGTTCGCAATGAAGCCTGAATTTGTCTGGGCGGGCTGTGGGCACGAAGCCCAGACCTTTTTCAAGGACTTGTTGTTCAGTGCTTGTGAGTTGTAGATCCGAAAGATTGGTGATTAGACTTGTTGGTTGCTTGTTCCTGCTTGTGGTGTCTTGCTCCTGGTATGGTTGCCGACTGGATCGTCTGTTTGCCAGGATACTTGATTGGTTGTCCGTCTGCTTTTGCCTCTCCCTCACCAGCCCCTCTCTAAAAAAGGCTGCTGGTATTGATTCTGAGGGGGTGGTGGTTGGTGCCAGCCTGGGTTCCAACCCATCATAGGGAGCTGGGGGTGGGGAAAAGGAAAAAGTGGTGGTCCATACCCGGCAGGTGGTGCTCCTGGCCAATTTGGTGCCTGGTTGAAGGGGCGCTGATTCCCTCGGTTCCCTCTATTTCCTCGTCTCCTTCCCTGTCTGTTGGAGTTGGTACTGGATCCGCTACTGTTGGAGGAGTTGTCATCTGTGAGGTCTGAATCGTTATTACTTCTAGTTGGGACCACAAAGTTTGGGTCAGCATAAGGATAAGTTTTGTTAAATTCAAACTTTTTTAAGTCCTTTTGAAATTTTGTTATTTTGATCTGCAACAAATTTTCTTTATACTCATTGAGATCCCGATTGATCTCATCGAGTTTCTTCTTATAACCGGTCACTGTCGTTCTGAATTGTGATTCAGTTTCTTGGATCTCTATTAGTAGAGCCTCTGAGAGACGTAGGGCAGTTTTTATTATCAAGACGAGCCAATCCCGCGTGCAATGCCAAGCGATCATGGCCCATTCTCTGCGAAACGTGGCATCATTCAAAAAGATCCGCGGTGCGTTGGTCACTAGAAGGCCTTTCGGTGCAGAGTCTGATGACAGGTATTGTTTCATAATCGTCCCATGTAATATAGTTCTGATGCGATCCCGTTTTTGTTCGGTCAACTTCTCCCAGTCTGAGGTATGTGCTATGGCCTGCGAGATTGCTGGGTCTGCGAAGAGGGTGGAGTCGGCTATAATTGCTTCAATTTCGGACTCTGAGTAAGTAAGTCCCAAGTTTGCCATGGTTACAATGTGTTTAAGACGGGAAATCAGGATGGAAGTCCTGAGCCCTGCATACAACAAGGCTCTCACAGCTGTGCGCTGCAAATTATGAATCAACAAGAAGAGAGGTAGGGTAGAACGGGCACTCTTACTCCCCACTTAGATTAGAAAAATACCAACAGAAGAGTGCTACTTAATACAAAACGAGAAGGTAGCTGAGCACAAGAAGTCAACAACACCCATTAGGTGTGTTTAGAAAGCCCTCACTCACCGACCTGGTCGGTGACATGCTTCATCATCGGGCCCCACTGGGTGTGACCGAATGTCACCCCAGTGTGCTACAACGCCAGATTTACTGCGGAGCGTGTAATGTGAAGATGTTGGTATTTTTCTAATCTAAGTGGGGAGTAAGAGTGCCCGTTCTACCCTACCTCTCTTCTTGTTGATTCATCTTTAGCTAAAAGAACCCATCATCTGCCTTCTACTTAAAGGTGTTGCTCTGATTTGGCTGGCTTTTTTTTCAGATGATCATGGTCTCTATTTTATTAACATTCACACCTACAGGGACTTTGATGGAAGGCTCAGAGCCTGACGTCATCTTGCAAAAGGACTGGCCTAAGTTCTGTCCCATTACTGAGGAGGAGGTGATATCTAAAATCTTTCTGATAAATCAAACTATTCTCTTGACCCTTGTCCTTATTAGGGTCTTCAAGGAGATGGCACATTTATTTCTCCCTTGATCACCATAATGTGTAACAACTCTTTAAAAAGATTTCTGAAACGGCCTTTGTTACGCCACCATTGTAAAAGGAAACACTGGATCCAAACGTGCCTTCATATTATAGTCCTATTTCTTTACTCCCACAATTCGCCAAAATCTTGTAAAATTGGGTCAATATACAGTTAGCCTCTTAACGTGAGGGAAATGAGGTGTAAAATAATTATCAATCATGCTTTCTTTCTTGCTTTAGCATGGAAACGGGCTTACGGCTGCCACTAATGATATACGGATGATTCTGGATGCTGGTAGCTCTGCAGCACTTACGCTTCTTGACCTGTCAGCTACGTTTCACACAGTCTCTCATGCTACATACCTGAAAAGTCTTACCACTATTGGTCTGAGACTAGCCTTTCACATGGTTCAATTTTTCCCCTGAGAATAGAAAGCAGGGAGTGCAGACGGCAACCTTTCATTCAGCCTTTAAAGATATCACCTGTTGTGTCCTACAGGGGCCAGCCCATAGTCCTACTCTTTTATATGTGGCCCCCACTGGCAGATTTATTTACTTCTTTCTGATTGCAATTCTGCAGGTATGCGGAGGATACTCAAATTATCATCTGCATGGAGGTTGATATCATAAAACTTCAGGAACAATTCAGAGGCTGCATGATTAAGGTGGTCAGTTGGGTGAGTGATAATTCTCTCTGCCTCAATTCAATAAGACAGAAGTTTTGATTTTTGGGAATCCTTCAATCCCGTCCAAATGTGGTGGCCTCATTCTCTGGGCAAATGCCCGGTATCAGCAACTCTGCTCAGATTCTAGGAGCTTTATTAGACAGCAGACTCTGATTTGAGTTGCACATCAATAAGTGGATGTCTAAGTGCTTCCTGCTTCTGAGACAACTCAAGAAGATTACTCACCTTACTTCTCACATTCTAGGCAGATAGATGTTGGTGCAAACCTTGGTGCTAAAAAGACTGGACTACTGCCGTGCCCTATATATTGGGCTCCCCGAGGGCCTCATTATGCGGTTGCAACGTATACAAAATGCAGCAGCCAAGCTGAATTTTGTAGAGAGAAACTTTAACAGTGCCTCCCCTCTTCTCAAACAGCTTCACTCTCTATCTGTTCAGGGAGATGCCAGCTCAAAGCCCCATAAAGCTCTGTAGCCAGTAATTCAAGGTTCCACATTTCTGATATGTTTAAAAGATACTGTCCTAGGCTGTTTCACTCATCCTCTGCTGGTTTGATTACTCTACCGAAGTTTTGCACAGCATGCCAAGGGGTTAACGCTTCCTCTGGGGTCACTGCACAGGCCTGGAATAGACTGTCTTTAGACCTCCACCTAGAGCCTGATCTTCTAAAATTTCACAGAGAACTCAAAACATATCTATTTCGTTAATTTAGGTTTCTATCTTATGCTCCTGTTGGCATACAGGAGGTACTGTGTGGCTAGGGCCAGGACACCAATTGGGTAATCACACGCTTAATATAGACAAATAATCAAGAATAATATGGGGTGTAGGTGGCCTGTGTTGAAGGTCATGAAGGGCGTGGGTGGAGTGCAAGATGTACGTAATTTTGTAGGAAACAGATGATATGTCGAAAACAGATAATACTGTTTGGAGAAGGATGTAGTAGGTTCAACCGTGTGTAGCTGGTAGTTGCCATTCTGCTGAAGGCGGTGGCATGAATATAGGGTAATAATTTCCAAAGGGAACAAAAGCATGAAGCTATAAAAGCATAGAATAGTTAAAACAAAAACAGAAATAGAAGGGCTTGCATTAGATACAATTAAAGAAGTAAATTGCTGTCCTTGTGTCAAAACACCTACATGGTCAAAGAATAAAATAAAAGCAGAAAACCGGTCTTGAGTCATTTAAAGGGAAGATCTTTTGTTTATTATATTCACAAATACAGCTTGCTTGTACGATTTTTTATATTTAGGAAGTTGATCTTTTATCTTTAGATCTGATCAAGAGACCACTTTAGCACTCTGCTCAGCTTCCTTTTAACAACAAAACAATAAGCTAAAAAAAAAGTAGCTATAATATATGCATATTCACTGAAGAAAAGTTAAAGGTCATATATTGTTCAGCTAACACAAAACCAGCTAAAGCCCTAAAATTCACAAGTTATGGCATGCAACACACTAACGATGCACACATAAGTCAGGCCTGCCATGTTTTGTTCTTTGTAGACAGCTTTTTAAAAATCTTTTAATGTCCCCACCTGTTAACGGGGTTACAGAGCACTGCTTGAGGCGTGAGTTATGGTGTCCATTGTGCATTGTACGTTTTAATTGATGAATCTCAGGGCTTTTTCGTTTTTCTGTTTACTTTACCAGAACTGACTGTTAGATGTTTTTTTCAGAATTTCATGCTTATGATTTACTGCATTCACCTGCCATGTACGCTGTCTGCCATACGCACAACTCTCGGCCAAACCATGCCCGTACCGGTTATGGATATTCCCGATGCAGAACTGTCGCAGGGACTGCCTGCCCTGGTACCATACTTAATTTGCTACATTCATAGTGCTGTTTCATGAATCTGCAGCAAAGTTGGCAGCTACTAAATTAAGCCCACTAGAAGTCCAGACATGTCGTGGGACCAAACCCCGCTGCGCACGGCCAAAGTGGTACGGAAGCAGGCATGGCCAAAGGCATGCACAATGCAATAGGAGTACATTGCAGGTGAATGTGGCACATTATAAAAAAAATGAAAGTTACTGGGAACCCCCCCCCCCCCACAAATAAAGTTCTTTTTATGGTACAATGAACACAAAGCTAGAAAAGACCTGAAATTCACCACAACCTAAGCCCCAGCCCTTAGCCAATAGTATGTTAATTAAAAGAAATTGCCTACAGAGGGCAAAACATGATTGGGGATGTGCTATTGTGTTCATTTTCAATGGCAATGAGTTTTGTGTCTGGTGAACCAAATCCTGACCTTTAATTGTAGTTGGTTCAGCTCACCACAGTGTAGGGTACCCGCAGTAACTACAGCAGGCACTCAGGACACTGTAGTTAATGGTTCTTTTGCACTGTGAGAGATGGCCTTTCTTTCCTGCACTTCCGCCTTTAAAAAACCACTTCAGGGCTGAAGGGCTACTACTTTACTTTCTATTCTTCATGCTTTTTATTATTCATGTTTTTAGCCTACATTTCAAGGTATAATAAAGCTATTAGTACAATTTCTGTCCACTAAAAATAATTTTTTGCCAGTTAAGTGAATTAAAACTATGCCGGTTTGAAGTATACCTGCATGCTTGGAAACATTCATAATATTCTGTTAAAATTATATATAAAGGTTGATTTACTTTACATTTTTACTGCAGGAATATTATGAAATGGACAGCATGTTTTATTCTTTCTTTCTTTTTTTGTGAGATATGCTCCCAATTAAAATAAAAAAAATAACCAATGCACCAGATTGCCAAAACCTACCTATTGAATTTGCCAACACATGTTTTATTTGATGTTTTCTATAGCGCCTCAAGTCAAGATGATGTCAAAGCACTTGGAAGTTTAGTCCACAGTGAACGGATACACTGCATAGATTCTACTGAAACAATTAACATTATTTAGGATGCAAACAGTCCAGGCTGTTTTACATATACACAAACCGGAAATTATACGATCCCTGCCAACGAGCCAGAAGAGAGCAAAACAATTTACCTTCGTTTTTGCTCCTCGAGGCATGTGTCGATAGTATCAACATTGTTTGAATGCTTTCCTTACACTTTAAGCACGTGCCATTAATTTATATTATTATAATGAGCTTTACAGGAAGTCGTCATAATGTGTGGTTATTGTATTGATAATTAGCAGTTGTATTGCTCTAATGCTTGGAGTGTGAATCGGAGGTGTGCAACTATAGGTGCTGAGACAAGGTTTTTTTTCCTTGTAGTGTAAATTCTTCCACACAGAAAAGATGCGCCGAAACGGGGCAGACCCTGCTGATCTCAAGCCATACATACTGGTTTGTATCCACTGCCGATCTATACTTCACTGTCCCTTCACATTCCGCTTCTTGCGTAAGTTAATGAGTGAGGGAGTCCCTGCTATACGCCAACACTTAAAATCTTAACACTAATTAGATCTCTGCAGCAACACCGTTCCCTTACCCACGCCCTGGAAGATGGGTAACCACTCCACAAGTCGGAGGGCACTCTATATAGCTTTATTAAGGGGTTGAAAATGCTATAGAAATGCCATAATATAATAAAAAGCTATACGTTTTTTCATGGGTAAATTAGAGTTTAACACACGCTCGTTGGTCAAACTGTTGGATGATGGGCATATGCAGCTGAACCCTTCCTGAAAGAATAACTTTCCTTAGGGGTGGGCGAAGAATTCAGCTCCCCCGGTGTAGCACGTGGAGTTCCGAAAAACTCTGCGAAGTGATGCCGAAAAACTCTGCGAAGTGATGCAGAGCGGAGTTTTTCCTCTTGAGCGACTAACCAGCGGTAAGTTGGCGAGCACTCGCAAGAAAAAAATTGCACGCAAGATTTCTCAAAGCGGGCAGTCGTGGCAGGTCGCGGCCACTCACATTGAGAAATCTGCTGCTCGAATAGAATGTCTTCTCGAGTGTCAGAAAGCAGCACACCCTCTGGCGCGACACGTAGTCCTGTGCGCCAAACTCTGGGCGCTAAATTCAGTGCGAGCAGCGCGACTTAACAGACTCCACCACGGGCAGAACTCCACGATGCTCGGCAGAGTTTTCCCGGCACTTCGCAAAGTTCAGTGGAGTAAAACCCTGTGAGCTCCGCCCAGGCCAAATTTTCCTTCAAGAATTCTAGACCAAATCTCTTCATTTTTATTTTTTAATGCTATTTTGCATAAACGAATAGCATTGCACAAGCCTACCAATTTCAAACACTCTATTTGTTATCAATACTTTTATTGGTTTTAAACCCAAATGACATGGGTACATCAAATATGTCACCATGGAGAAGAATGCTTTATGAAGGAGGAACATTTGAAGCTTCATTTAATTTTCTGCGTACACACTTGTAAATCTAATTCATTACATCCACCTGGTGCCACAAAGATGAATGAGCTTAAAAAAAAAAAGAAAAGCTTTGACAACTGGGTGGAATTGGTAACATGGGCCGGGTGGAGGTGGATAACACGAGGGTTAAAGAAAAGATAGTTGACCTCAAACTCAACAACATATATTCTGGCACTTTGGCACAGGACAGATCACAACACACCTAAAGGCACTCTTGTACATAGGCTACAGATATATAAGCTTCCATGTATAAAGCCAATAAAAAGGACAGGGGCTTAGGAGACACCATTTCTGGGGGTCTGGGACAGCCTGGGGGACTTTCAATTGACCCCATACACAACGCCCTTGCATGGTGATCCACAGACTCCGATAAACGTATGCAATTGCAGAGGGTTGAAGTGAAATGGAAAGGCAGACTTATAGTCACAGTATGCTTTATTGTTATTGACATTCTGCAAAGTATTTATATCAAATGTGTTTAGGGTTCAGGGGTGGGTAGAGCTTAAGGGATGTAAGGGGTTCTAGGGTACAGGGATGTGTAGAGATAAAGGAAGGTAAGGGGTTTTTAGGGCACAGGGGAGGAAAGAGGTAAATAGGAGGACCAGGTTTAAAACAAACACTAGCAAAGCCAATAGGTCTCACCTATGAGCGAGCTAGTAGCTTTAGCAATTGGGTGGAAATGGAATGAGACGAGTAATGTGGGGCGGGTGGCGGTGGATAACGGTAGCGTTAAAGAAAGCACTATGAAGTGACAACTACTGGCCGCTTCACAGCGCTTCTTTTCTCTTTAGTCAGGCAGGAGATCTGCTGGGAAGGGCAGGTATAGAGATTCATCAGGAAGTGTCCAGCACTGAAAGCTGAGCAGTATCTGGTCTATCACTCCCCTGCGATGGAATGAAGGAAACTGTGGGAGTGAGCTGTAATTCAAAGAATATTTGCACAGGTGTCTCGTGTGGGTGCTACAAGAATTTTTATTGTTCTTTTTTTTCCAACCTGAAAGCTATAAACAAGCTGTGAATCCGTTGGACAATGGGGAAAATACTACTTTAAAGTTCCATCTAAGAGCTGGGGAAGAGGACACCAGGAAGGTGGTTTCTCAAGAGGCCATAATGAAGGATGGGCAAAAAGTGTCCTTGACTAAAGTGCAATCTTCAGATACAATTGAGGAAACAGCAGGGCACAAGTCCTAAAAAAAGAAGTGGGGGGACGCTGACGTCACGACAGGAAGTGACTTCACGAAAGGTGGCTTGCACCATCAGACTTATTGCCTCCCTTCGCCCACCCCTTAGATGCGATTGCATCAGAGAAGCCAGCGCGTGAGCAGTGTTCTGAATTAGCTCCGATCTCGCCCCAGAGAGACCAAAGAGTGAATGTGTGGTGGCTCCATTTGCTCCAGTTATTGAGCTCCCGGTAAAATAAGTGGGGGGACGCCGTCCACGCGCGTGGTACCCCGACTCGCTCCCTGGGAAACACCGCTGCTGCATCTCACCGCTCCACGGTGGCTACGAGCAGGCCCACAACACCCATTGGACTCACCGAGCTTCAGCCCTCCCCCCCCCCCCCCGTTGTGCGTGGCAGCCCAGGATGTGACAGATCCCGGCACACACACAGCCACACCCGAACGTTTCACAGGTCTTTGAAAGGCCATTTGAATGTTAATTAGGTCTTACTGTTGTTTCACCCCTTGTTGGAGGCCCTGCAGCTCCACTCTGCCTACTGATTAAAGGTTCTACCCCCCCCCCCCGAAATTTGTTCTTAGCCCCCCCGAAATTTGGCTCTAGTTGCGCCTCTGGCTACGAGCATTAAGCATTTCATACATTACTATCTGCCTCCCGAAAGACTGCAGGCTATACTCGCAGAGGGAAACGTTTACTGGTGCACCTCACAAACCACAGACACTCAATTCATGGAACTCCCGGACACGCACTAATGAGCGCCGAGATTAAGAAAGCGCCCCTGTGCTGTGGTAATGTTAGTAAACGCTACACAAATAACACATTAGCATGCTAGGAAAGGTCAGTGCTCATAACACGTCCGCGAGGCAGACATAAAATTGTCAACTCATGCTTCTACTAGAGGAGCGAAAGATGTCTAATCTGAAATGTGACCGACTCATCCCCAGCTCTGCTGGCTGTACTAAGACCCCACATTTCCCCCGAAGAGCATAAAGAAGGGGATGGGGCAAAACTACGTATAAAAGCTTGTGACACGACAAAAGAAAAGCAGTTAATTTTCTTAACTTTAAAACTGCAATCGTTTTGGTGGGCAAAAACATTCCAATATTAACTAGTGAAAATGCAGCACTGACTGTATTAGATTCTCAATTTTATACAGATCGAATGTACAACTTTACACAGTAACTGCACTAACCATTCTGACTCATCCCCCCTAACAGAGGCACACACTTCTAGGGAGCTAGGAATAATTATGGACTCCATTTAGCTAGAACATACCTCAAATTAAATTGTCTTCATGTGGTCAAATAAAAGGCTTTGTGATTGCTCAACTCAAGGGCACCCTTTAAAAAATATTTTTACTGTTTTGCAAAAATAACATGCAATAAAAACAAATCCATGTATGCAATAATCTCACAGCACATCCACAGTTGTATTGCAGTATACATATTGAACCATTCAGAGTTCGCCCAGTGCATAGGGTCAAACCCAGTATTCCAGGCCTATTTCCAGGCGCCGGTCACACAACCCCCTCTCCACAATCGTTGCTTGGTATGGTGAGGGCCTCAACCCCGGGGCTTCCCCAGAGTCATCCGTCAGGCCATGTATGACCTTTACTTTCCCCATACGTTCTGCTCCCAAATTTATTAGGGCATTCTCCAACATTCGTACTCTACTGTCTCCATCGCTGTTGATAGGTTTTGCATTTCCCGCCCCTCAATTTACATAACATGATGATGTATAAGTTAGCATAGTGTGTCTAACCGAAAGATGTGTTGTACGTGCATTCAGGACTAATTGGGTATTCTAGTGTTCCAGTTGGCAATTTATTAGTTTAGCTGCTGTGCCACCATCTTGGAAACAGGCCTCCGCGACCCGACTGCAATGCCCCCTCCCTTATGAGCGGAAAATCACTGGTTTCAGCATTTCTCGTCTTGAGTTAGCATTTGCAGAAAACTAATAACGAAAATGTGTTTCTTTGCTATCAGTAATGTTCCCATGCCCGGGAGGAGCAGAGTCTCGGCTCTGTGGCCTTGGGGGTGACAACAAAGCCATCCTCCCGCAGGTGCAGGGGCCTCATGTGTGCGCTCATTGTTCACCATTTCTCTAGTCTTGTACTTTTCCATTAGGGGCGTGACTAATGTTGCTGTAACGTGTTATAATGTATTGTCGTTTTGAGAACCGTTAGTCCTCTCGGTGCACTTCTTGGAGTGCAGTCCTGACTGGGCCTCTCCATAGAGAAACTAATGGCCTAATAAATATTTTCTAATTCTTCTCCACTGTCTGGCTGGCTTATTTTATGGGAATGATATCTGAGTGAGGTAAGTTTGCTCAGGTGGATTTGAGCCACACTTATCAGCTGTGAATTGACTCATTCCCTCCCACCACTAAATCATGGTGGGTGCTGCAGTCCCCCATCCCCCTCCCACAACCTGGCCATGTCTTACTTGGCAACAACAAAACCCAACATTCAAAACAATTGATTGCTTCCTGGAGAGGTCCACATCAATCCAAGGATAACCCAACTGTGGTGTTCTCGGAATGGGAGACTCCAGAACCGATTCCAGCTCACCAGTGACCCCCCTCACCGTATTCCGATAATTCCTGGCATTTTCCCAGCATTGTGCCTTCAACTGTGCAACAGTGGAGGCACATCGGAGTGTTCACTTTTCCCATTTTATAGAGCCAGGATCTGTTATAGTGAAGGTGGGCTCTAATGGCCATTTCTTTGGGATGCATCAACGCCGACTCTCAGTCCACATCTTCCGGGGCATCGTCATCCCTTTCCCATTTCTCTCACAGCTCTCCCAGATGTTTCAGCACATTGTTAAGTATAGTGCGGTAGAAGCGCAAAACTACCATGTGGACCAGTGCCTCCCCCAACACCCATGTCTCCAGCGGGAAGGTCCAGACCCAGAACTCGGTCGCCCCTGAGGGCAAGTGCAAGCTGCATGCATTTGACCTGCTGGGTCTCTGCAAGATCATAGTCCCCTTGTAGGTCCACATAGGCTTTTACCTCTACCATCCTCCCAAACATGTTCCAGGGCCTCAATCACATTGCGATCCCACTGGCCGAAAGGCTGAAACTGGCTAACCTCCCTATCTCCAGTAACACCATACCCCTCCACACGAGGGCAGCTAGAGTAACCCTGCCTTTTCAATCCATGGTATTTGTGGCCGCCTCCCAGGCTATCAGGGTAGTCTTAGTTGGCTCGGGCAGGTGCAGCCGGTCCCTCCTCCCATTAACGTAGTGAAAGTATGTCTGCCCCTCAACAGCTGTGCGTTCGATCCGGTATGCCGAGTCATTGTACGGGCAGTGAATCCAGTCAATGAGAAAATACAGTTGCGCCATCCTATAATAGGCCCTAATATCCGGGAGAGCCAGACCCCTGTTGTACACAGATCTGTATAAAGTCTTCAGAGCTATTGTTGGGCTAGCGCCATCCCACAATAGAGTACCAAGCGCCTTATTAGTACTGTCTAAATACTGGCCAAGGACGGGGTACTGGGTATTCTGCAGGACGTAAAGCAGTTTAGGCAGAGTGATCATTTTGTACAGGACTGCCCAGCTCATGATCGTCAGAGGGAGTGTGCACCAGCTATCCACATCCGAGTGAAACTCCTTCACAACCCATTGGAGATTTAACTCTCGAAATCATGTGCGATCCAAGGTAATCTCAATACCCAGGTATCGAAATCTGTGTTGCGACCCGAAGCCTCCATGCCGCAGGGTCCAGATCTTCCCAGCAACCTAGCTGAAAGACAATAGATTTATCATGGCTATTACAAAACCCTAAATAAGTCTCAAAGGAGAAGAGCACCAACAGCAAAGCTGGGATCAACCAGTCATCATCAGTCAACTACACCAGGGTATCGTCCACATGCAATGATATTTTGTCCGGCTCCGCTAACCCTGGGAAGAACCCTAGAATATCCAACCAACTGCGCACCCAGCATGCCAGCGGCTCCATGCACAAGGCAAAAAGGAGAAGGGACAGCGGACAGCCATGCCTTGTTCCCCTCCCAACTCCAAACGGTCAAAAACCATGCCATTGACCTTCACCACCTCCGTGGGTGCCCTGTACAGGATGCCACCCACCTGCAAAACTTTAGGCCAAAGCCAAGACATTCCAGCGTCTTAAACAAGTACCACCAATCAATGGAGTTGAAAGTTTTTTCTGTGTTCAATGATAGGAGTGCATGTGAGGGTGGGCTCTGTCTTGCACCTATCCATCCAGAGGAGCAAAATGTGATGGTTGAGCCTCATGGACCAATGGGGCATAAAGCCAGTTTGGTATGCATGGACCAGATCGTAGATCAATCCCTTCATTCTAGACGCAATTATATTTGCCAGTATCTTACTTTCGGAGTCGAGTAAGGAGATGAGTCGATAGGAAAAGCAACAAGCGTGGGGCTTGCCCTTCTTCGGGATAACAATAGAGTGGTTAAGTTCTGGAGGCAGGGCCCTTCCGTGTTTGCCACCTCAAAGAGGTTCAAGAGTTTGGGGTTAGCAGGGCCACAAAGCGTTTGTAAAGCTCTTCAGGGAGGCCATTAGCGTTTTCCCAGAGTGCGTTACCTGGACCGCTTTGTTTTATTCTGTGACCGTAAAGTCAGCTGCCAGTACAGCCCTGGCTGCATTGTTCAGGCCCCGCAGAGGCATCTCCATCAAAAATTGAATGAGCTCATAATGTGCATGGTCGCGCCGGGTCATATATATAAGCCCTTGTAGTGGCCACAAAGGCTTGGGTGATCTCCACGTCAGAGCGCACCAGGTCCCCAGAGCTGGTCATTATCTCAGCCACCCAACATGCCTCCTTCTACGACAGAAGGTGCCGGTTTTGCCACCCGTGTCGTATAGACAATGTTGTACCCCCAGTAGTGTTGCCACAACACCTGTGTCACGTGATCTCGGTACCAGGTCTTCATTGCCTGTAACAGCACATGGGTGGGCTCGTCGCTTGCGGCCACCCATGTCCGTTCCAGGTGCAGGAGATGCTGCTCCAAGAGCAACATCTCCTCCTCCCTGCGACGTTTCTGCAATACTATATTTTGGGACCGTCTTGAAACACAGTTTTTTAGGCCTCCCACAACATCACGGGGAAGATACCGTCCCAACATTCTCGTCACGATATTACTGGGAGGCCACTCTAAGGCACTCCACCATCTCTACATCCCTCAAAACCCTGGGATCCAGTCTCTATGAATATAGGTTACTGCTCACAGCGTAACCCCCAAAGTGACCAGGATGGTGAATGGCCCAATATCCCTTTTGGCAGGCGTTCTGCCTTCTACATCCGTGGACCCTCCAACCGTGGGATGAAGATGTAAGCCAGTCTCGAAAGGAAGCCATGTGCCCAAGAGAAAAATGAAAACTGTGGCTCATGGTGATGGAAATGACATCAGGCATCTCTGAGACCGAGTGCATGGGTATAGCAGAACAGATCCAGAGGAGGCTTCTGGCGGGGCGAGCCTCTGTCCAGATGCCAGTCTGTGACATCATTAAAGCCCCCCACCATGTGAATGTTGCATTGCGCATCTATAAAAATGGGACCCACAGACACCAGCGTTCTTCCCTGTATCGGCGGGGTAGCATATACATTCATGACCAACACTTCCTGCCTGCACCATGTCCCTTGATGCCACGAAGCAGCACTCTGGATCAACACAGGATTTATTTACTTGAAATGGGGGGGGGGCATTTACAAGTATTCACTAGTAGATGTGTCTCATGCAGGAGTACCAAATCACAGGAGTAACAACAGAGATACTGGGCTCTTTTTATTTTACAACCCAGCCCATTCACGTTCCACGAGAGGATCGTGAGGGGGTCAACCTGCATCGCCATCCATGAGGCTAATGAGTCAGAACGATTCATGCCCCCTGTCCGGCACCCGCCGGGCCCAAGTCAAACCAGGCTGGGTGGGAGCACGTGATATGCAAACCATGCAAACAAAGTGAAACCATAACTGAGCTTCCCAACCCCATGTTCCGCAGACATGGGCCTAAAAACTACCCAGCATCCCAACTCGAGAAATTTATGTCACCCACACCAATTAACAACCCACCACACTCTGTTCGCATGTAACTAAGAACAAGCTCTCCCCCACTGCTCCCACATTAGGGCGCTGATCAATCGGTGTCTGAGGCCCCCTATGGGGTTGATGCCCAGGAGATGGCACTGGCCGCCAATGTTAGTGTCTGAAGAGCGGCAACGAGGACCCTTCTCTAGAAACCGGTCTCTTTAACCATCTGTCCATGGCAGTCTGGCCCTCAGCATCTCCTCCTCGTCCCCCTCCCAGTTTCCCCAGCAGGCATATCCATATGGGCGTCCGCCACCGCCCCACATCCGACCTAGCTGGTGTTCATCTAGCCATTCACAGGCTGGCTCCGGAGTGTCAAAGAAATGGGCCCTACCCTGGAACAGCACTTTAAGTTTAACTGGGTAAAGCATGATGTACTTAATACTCAGTGCCCTAAGCTTTTGTTTTACAGACTAAAAAGTTTTCCTCCGTTGTTGGAACAATTTTGTAAAATCCAGGAATATCAAAATCTGTGTAGATTTGTAATCAACCTCACCCATGTTTCTGATGGCTCGTAGCACCAGGTCTCTGTCCCCGTAGTTCAAGAATCATGCTATCAACTGACTTGGTTCTGGGTGGCAGCTTCCACACCAGGACCCTGGGAGCCCACTCAATAAGAAAGCTGTGGGACAACTGGTCCATCAGGAGGAAGGGCCGCAACCACTCCTATAGGAAGATCTCTGGCCGTGGACCCTCCAACTCCTCTGGGAACCCCAGAAATCATATATTGTTACACCTGGAACACCCCTCGGTGTCCTCCACGTGGGTTACCAGCACCCCAGAGTGGACCCGGATTTTTTTTAAACAGTCTGGGTCAATTCCCACACTTTACCCTCCCGCATCGTGATCAGTGTTTCTGCCTAAGTTAACTGTCCTGTAGTCTGTTTTAGGTCTTGCTAAAGTAGGACCATGTCAGCCCCCACCACTGCGATCTGAGTCTCCAATGCGTAGCACGAGGACTCAATCGACTGTAGGATGGCTTCTGTACCTGGATGGGGGTGCCCCCGTCCATCTCAGAGGACCCCACAACGCCAACCCCCTATGAAAGCAGCAGCAAAGGCCCGGTGAATTTGTCTACCTTCCCATGTCTGGGTGGAGGATTCTACCTCACAACATTGGTCGCGTCATAGCCACCTCCGTAAGACAGCTTGTGGAGAAGCGGCCCACCAAGCCCCAGTACCCCAGCAAGGGTGGGCAGCACGAGAAGCCGCATTCCATCCCCTAAACACCAACCTTCAGGCTACTGGCAGCCGGGCAGTAAAGAAGATCCCCTGCGACACAGGCCTGGCCGGCCGGTGCAACTGTCACTATTAGTGGGACAACATGGATCCTGGTGTCTGGCCCAGAGGAGCCTGTAAGACCACCAGGAGGCCCACCAGACCCCACCAATGGGGCGGGCTGCATGAGGGTCTTTGCTGTGATTTACACATCTGACATGGACAATCCATTGAGATCTTTAAAGCAGAAGGCACCGACCCCACTTAGCTTTTTCTACTGCCAGAGCAACCCTTTCTGCAGCTGGTTTCTCATCTGCAGACTGGTATTGAAATGTGGGAAATCCACTAAGTGCAGCGAAAAGGACAAACTATAATCTGTATAATAAGCTGAAAGATATAAAATACTTTGCTGGGAAGGATATAAAAGGCTTTGAGGATTCCCTCCCACAGGGGCCTATACAGTTTACGTTTCAAACTCACTTTGGTATCACACAGTGTGTGAACGCTGAGGTACGAAATGACATTTTAAGTAAAAAAGCACACAAATGTATACATTTCCACAAAAACCTTTGTCACAGTTTTATTAAAGTGTCTAGAACCTGATGCAAAATGTTCTGAACCAGGGTAGTCGCTGGCTCTCAGTACTCACACTAGCAGTACATGGGGTAAAGAGGGCTACTGGCTTTACAATTCTGTTTCCAGATAGGGCACATTTCCAAAATCTGGGCTTCGGATAGCCAGGGAAAGTTTGCATCTATGTCAGAATCTAAGAAAGCACAACTGCAGCTGCGTTTCAGAAACGGATCGTAGGCTGCAGCTTCCATGATAGGATGGCCACAGAAGTGAAAACTGTGGCATCTTATTGCGCGCTTATACTCAAAGTATTATTGTCAGTAGCAAGATCCCAGAAGGCCAAGCAGTGATTGTGGAGGACTTCCTGCTCGTCGCTTCCTTCAAGGGTCTCACTCTGTGCACTCCCTCGTGGACTACATTTGCCTCCCAAGATGGAGCCATAGAAAGTATCATACTTATTCACTGACCGAAAGCAGTCCCAGACCCCTTGCTTGGAGGGGCTCCAGGGGCTGATGTCTAGGTCCCTATGACTAAAATGCACAAAGTTTGGGGTCCAGTGGCAGAAGACAAACAAGCATTAGAAATGCAATTGGGCTCGGATTTGAGTTTTAGCTAATGGCATTGTAAATGCCAATGTCTTTTTGCCATGTGTTATGGAGTGTGTGCATGTGGTGTGTAGTGGAAGTATGTTGGTTGAATTGTAATTTTACCAATGGTGGCATGCTGTGCTTTATATGAATATGTTTAAAAGTAAAGTGTACCATACTGCGATTGCTTGGTGGAAAAGTGCACTGCCGGCTGGAGGTGTGTGTGCCTGGTGGAAGGGTGCACTGACGGCTGGTGGGTGTGTGCTTGGTAAAAGCGTGCACAGATGGATGATGGTTGTTGGTGTTTGTGCATGGTGAAAGCATTCATTGACGGCTGGGGGTGTGTTGTTGTGTGTGTTGTTTTCTATGTGCTGGTGAGTGTGTGGTGGTGAGTGTGTGGGGGTGAGCCTGGGGAGTGAGTGTGGTGGTGAGTGTGTTGTGTTGAGTGGTGACAAGTGTGTTGTGTTGAGAGACTGAGGTGTGTGGTTTGTGTGTGCGTTATGTGTGTGTGGTGTATGTGTGTGTGGTGTTTTCTGCACACTCACACACTGCCCCTACACATTCACACACTGCTCACCCGCACACTCCCAATGTCACCCTGCATAGTCACACACTGTTTACCCTGCACACTCATTCTGCACACTCACACAATGTGCACCCTGACACACTGTCTCTGCAGTCACTCTGCACGCACTGCCACTCTGCACGCACTGCCACTCTGCACGCACTGCCACTCTGCACGCACTGCCACTCTGCACGCACTGCCACTCTGCACTCACTCTGCACTCACTCTGCACTCACTCTGCACTCACTCTACTGTCACTCTGCACTCACTGTCACTCTGCACTCACGGTCACTCTGCACTCACTGTCACTCTGCACTCACTGTCACTCTGCAATCACTGTCACTCTGCACTCACTGTCACTCTGCACTCACTGTCACTCTGCACTCACTGTCACTCTGCACTCACTGTCACTCTGCACTCACTGTCACTCTGCACTCAGTCTGCACTCACTGTCACTCTGCACTCAGTCTGCACTCACTGTCACTCTGCACTCAGTCTGCACTCACTGCCACTCTGCACTCTCAAACTGCACTCTCAATCTGCACTCTAAATCTGCACTCTCAATCTGCACTCTCAATCTGCACTCTCCACTCTCAATCTGCACTCTCCACTCTCAAACTGCACTCTCCACTCTCAAACTGCACTCTGCACTCTCAAACTGCACTCTCAAACTGCAATTTGCACTCTGCACTCTCATTCTGCACTCTCAATCTGCACTCTCAATCTGCACTCTCAATCTGCACTCTCAACTCTCATACTGCACTCTCAACTCTCAAACTGCACTCTCAAACTGCACTCTCAAACTGCACTCTCAACCTGCACTCTCAATCTGCACTCTCAATCTGCACTCTCAATCTGCACTCTCAATCTGCACTCTCAATCTGCACTCTCAAACTGCACTCTCAAACTGCACTCTCAAACTACACTCTCAATCTGCACTCTCAAACTGCACTCTCAATCTGCACTCTCAAACTGCACTCTCAATCTGCACTCTCAATCTGCACTCTCAATCTGCACTCTCCACTCTCAAACTGCACTCTGCACTCTCAATCTGCACTCTCCACTCTCAAACTGCACTCTGCACTCTCAAACTGCACTCTCAAACTGCAATCTGCACTCTGCACTCTCAATCTGCACTCTCAAACTGCACTCTCAACTCTCATACTGCACTCTCAACTCTCAAACTGCACTCTCAAACTGCACTCTCAAACTGCACTCTCAAACTGCACTCTCAAACTGCACTCTCAAACTGCACTCTCAATCTGCACTCTCAATCTGCACTCTCAATCTGCACTCTCAATCTGCACTCTCAATCTGCACTCTCAATCTGCACTCTTGAACTGCACTCTCGATCTGCACTCTCGAACTGCACTCTCGATCTGCACTCTCGATCTGCACTCTCGATCTGCACTCTCGATCTGCACTCTCGATCTGCACTCTCAAACTGCACTCTCAAACTGCACTCTCAAACTGCACTCTCAAACTGCACTCTCAAACTGCACTCTCAAACTGCACTCTCAATCTGCACTCTCAATCTGCACTCTCAAACTGCACTCTCAATCTGCACTCTCAATCTGCACTCTCAACTCTCAAACTGCACTCTGCACTCTCAAACTGCACTCTGCACTCTCAAACTGCACTCTGCACTCTCAAACTGCACTCTCAAACTGCACTCTCAAACTGCACTCTCAACTCTCAAACTGCACTCACAACTCTCGTGCTGCACTCTGAAACTGCACTCTCAACTCTGAAACTGCACTCTCAACTCTCAAACTGCACTCTCAACTCTCAAACTGCACTCTCAACTCTCAAACTGCACTCTCAACTCTCAAACTGCACTCTCAACTCTCAATGTGCTCCTGACCACGCGATCCCAGGAGCACACACTCGAAACACTTACCACAACCAATCCTACAGGGGCAAGGGAATCACATATTACTAATCTACCTATTTGCATCTAACATTGGGTTTTGGAGTAGCGTGGTACTTGTTGGAAAGCGCTTTAAGGCCTCGTCAGGGGTAGTAAGTGCTATATAAATACAATTTACAAATAAAAACAGTATACATGCAAACGGGGAGTGTCTGTTGTTGAACACAGGGAGAGAATAAAGTTTTGCCATAAAAAAAATATGAGACAAACTAGTGAGAACACAGACTCTCGTATTATAAATATATATATATATATGATCAAAAAAGCAGATAAAAACATACACTTGTTACATTCAATTAATAAAGAGATAGCGCGCCTCCTTTACACAGACCACTGTCCATAAAATCGTCAACAGACCACTAACCAATGTTTTTTCAGAAGCTTAGGGGTGGGAAGGTAACCGCTACCCCCCCGTCCCCCCGCCCCCCCTTCACCTCTCCCAAGTGGCCCGATGCTCCACAAATCAATCTTAAAGCTGTCGTTAAATATTGATAAAAAAGGGGGGTGTAAATGATTGCCCACACAGTGAAGGTGATCTTTACAGTTAAACTGCATCAATGCCCTTAATGTATAGAATGGCTGTTATTACCACCAAACGTTTCCCATTAAAAAGATTTAGAGGGGGAAAGACCGAGGCTGTGACCTCCTCGGCGCAAGGTGCCCCTGGGAGAGGAGCAGGAAGTGAACTCCGTTCTCAGAGGGCCCGAGCCCGCCGACATGTACCAAGTGTGTCCCCATTCCCAAGGTGCCACTAGAGTGTTGATTTGTGAGTTGTACGAGGCGCTGAGGGTCATCCAGGCCCAGTCTAGTAACTATTGATCTGAGGGGGGAGGTTTCTGAACCAAGACGGCGTCTCGTGCGCTGGAACGTGTTTGTTTGCACAGCGCCACACGTGTGCATACTACTGGGCACAGCGAGGCAGCCTGATCAAAGAACTGCACACGTATGAACACTACGTCAGCTAGTGTGGGTAAAACATTCCAGAGGAGAGTGAGACACTCGAGATCCACCGAAGAGAAACTTCACTGGGCCAGAACAAATCCACCACTTTCTTAAGAATCTGTTCCCCTGGGCAGAAAATGAAAATGGATGCGATTGGATGAATACATCGGCGAACGTGTATTTGGGAAACCTGACACTCTCAGCAAAAAATAAAAAACACTATTCCTATAAAATATGTTAGTTACTATAGGCAGCATCGTTTCAACAGCTCTACGTACACATTGCACATTACACGCAAGGCATTTTCTCTCAGCGCCTGAATAACAAGTGTTGATCTTACCTAACTCTTTGGTTCTCATTTTACCGATTCTGTAAAGATGAGATGCTGATTATTCCCTGCCAGATTCAACCTCGTCCCCTGTAGCCCAGGAGGCGCGCCTGCGCCTACTGCTTTATCTTGGAATTTTCTCACTAGCCCCAAAGAAAACGTGTACTTTACCACTATACAACGTCTAGTCTCAAGGTCAGGTGATTGTATTTAATAATTGGGGACAGCAGGGAGTTATTTCAACTTTGTATAAAGGTTTATAACGGAAAAAATCCTTGCACTGCTACGTTATAAACTCTGTCGAACAAGAATACAACTGACTCAGGCAGTTACGGAAAACTGAGGGGAAGGGGGGGCTGTATTTCCACTCAATCTATAGAACTCTGTGCCACAATACGTTAGTGGGGTATGTATAGGGAAAACATCTACCGCTGCCGTGGCCTCTTAGTGCTTTGTCGTGTCTGGAATGTGTCTCCCTGTGCAGCGCTGGTCTATCTGCAATTTCGAATGTCTCGAGGGAAAGCGCCTTGGCACCCGGCCCCTGGGAGCACGCATGCTGGGGTCAGGCGAGGTGACCGCTGGTCTGCGATGTGTGGATGTAATGTTGATGTGTGCAGGGTACGTGCGCCCACAGGCATCCAAGTGACTCATGTATTTGTGTGTTTTCAATAGAGCGGACAAGGCCCTGACTGGCATCAGAGCGCCTCGCAGACTGGGTAACAGAGCGCATATATCACTTTTTCACAAATGAGTGTTTCGCTCGTCCATCTCTCTTGGCAGATCTAGTGCTTCGAAACGTTCTAATGGTATTAAGTGCTAAACAAACGAGCGACAAAACACACATTAATGGGGACAGTAATGGGGAAACACATTTAGTACTTGGAGTGCGAAACAAAGCTATCGGACAGAACTGCTCTTTATTGGGAAAAGGCTGGTGAAGAACCAGAGAAGTTTTGTTTAGCAGTGGCTACCGCCAGCGTGGGGGCTGCAAGCCTCTCATGCACCGCTGAACTGCCCCTCCCAACGAAAGCGCTCTGATTTCTCTCAGAAAGGAATGTCAATTCCACGCGCCCTGCAAAGAGTTTCATTTTGGTAATCTTGCCCGTGCTGAGCGCTGCTGAATGGTGAACGCGCCCGGCCATCTGGATTCACTTACGGAGGCACCCTGACGTCTCCTAATTATAATTAATGTACTTCTTTGCGCGCACACGAACGAAAAATGCCAAACATGGCCGACCAAAACGACATTTAGCCTATCACTTCAAGGCTATTAAAAAGACACCACAGCGAAGACGAATCACTGGCCAGATGACATAACACACTAAGGAATGTGTGGAATGTGTCTCGCCAAAGCCCTAGGAGATACTTTTTTTTTCTCTTCAACATTAGGAGCTCGAAACTCCTCCCACTTTCGTGGGCGGAGGCCGAGCCCTAAAAAGCGGTAGTTTGTCTACCCGCGGATCTCTCGCACTGATGATGATGCGCTCTGCGACGGAGTTAGTTAGCCGTTCTGCTCTAATCACAAGACCAACAAGATCAGCCATCAACAACAAGGAGGAACTGATGACGGGGGATGCACGCATTTGCAATGCTATAGGTCTCGTATTTAAGAGAGTTTGCGCTATTGCCATTGTAAATGACAATGCCTTTTATTTAGGTGTTGGTTTTAAAACAGATAAATAAAAGGCATGGTCATATGTAATGCCAATAGCTTAAACTCTCGCAAATGAGAGACCTATTGCATTGCAAATGCATGCTATAACATTTTTTAGAAAGGGTCAGGAGAGAGCGTGTCCTGCCTACAGCAGCAGGCAGGACACAGTTATTTGGGAAAATAGTGCTCAAAGGCTTTAATTAAAATCTACCGTGCCACAACTTACGTAACAGGGGGTGTCGCCATGGGATGTTACATAATGAGACAAGGCGGTACTAAGGAGGGACTACTAAGCCTTTTGGGCAACGAACAGCCACTGTTTATAGTGGACAATGACATGACCCAAAGAAAAATGTGGGCGGAGCTTCAAGACCCTACCTCAATACAGCATGCCTCGCAGAGCAGCGCATACGCTGCCCAGGCGCGACCTAAAAAAAATATAAAGAAAAAAAGAAGTGTTATGGATTCAGCAGCAGGCATTGAAGTGGGGGGCGGTGGGAATAGTACCTCAATTCAAATCGGGAGCAGCAGACTGGCACTGGTTAAGTTGAATCACTCTGTGCTTAGTTTTTTGCGAAACAAAGGACTGGAAATTACTTTGGCCTGCACGGCCAATTAAGGAGGCTGCAAAGAAGAGCGACACTGGGGCAAACCAATGGTAAGAAATGGGTGAGATCCAAGCCCTTTTAGTAAATAATAGTGCCTCACAAACTAGAGCAAACACGCTAGCACATTCTCTCGCAGGCTCGATCCTTAAAAAAGGGGGCGGTTTGGAGGCTTACATCCAAAGCAGAAAAAAAGTTAAAGAAATATAATAGTGAAGTGTTTCTGGTTTATGTTTGCATCCTGAAAAGAACACGATCCAAAATATTTTGCTTTGAACTTTTTTAACAAGCGTTAGATATAAAAAAAAAAGAATAAATAACTGCAGCAGCAAGGCTACGTTTTACGTTTGGACAGTGAAAGCAGTGGGAGATGTAGTGCCCAAGAACTGCTGGACATTTGTTTTAGATTAAATACTTGCATTTCAATGCAGGTATTTGCAAAACAGGAAACGACCTGGGTAATCACAGCAGCCAGATGGAAAACAGGCCTACAGTAGCATGACCGCATGTTGTCTTCCATAAATTGTTACCAGACACCCATTTTAAAAACCCTTAATTTGTGCGAGACCCGTGGTTGACCCAATTGTTTTGCAATTTATGTTTTTTTTATACAACTGAATAGGGTTGCCTCCTGGCTGGTTTTTGACTATCATTACCAATATTTTAAGGTCCCAGACTGAACAAAAGTCAGGAAAATCCCCTAAATTTGGTATCCACCCGCCCACCCCAATCAGTACATCCTTTAATTAGTAAATATAAGAAGACAATTTAAAATGTTTTCTAGAGCAGACTTGATGATCCCTGATCAATAATTAAAGCAAGCAAGCACAGAAAGGACATTTTAGTGATGATTACAAAATCTTATAAAGAATCATGTTCGGGCCTTTGATGAATCCTAAAAATGAGAACAAATTACTGGTATTTATCTGTGGGAACCATGGCAACTAGGGTTTGCCACTTTTATACTGGCATGGGCAGTATTTTAATGCCCCTGCCAGTATAAAAGTTCGGAAAATCACCTAAAGCTTGTGTTTTATGCCCTTATTGGGATATTCTTAAAACAGTGATTATAAGGAGAAAACACTGTTCTAGAGATACCTTAACGACCCCTGTCTAATAATGAAAATAGATAAAGTCAGTAAAGGCAAGTTAAAAATGAAAACAGTTAATTTTATTTAAATTTCCGTTTAAATATCATGTCTGGTCCTTGCAGAAACTTAAAACATAAATAAATGGCTGGTATTGCAACCTTCGCACCAAAGTGCTGACAGTGAGAAATGTGGCCCCCACCAACACAGCCAGCCCCCAACTCTCAGCCTAATGGCATCCTCACCGCCTTCTATTTAAAACATTTTTTTAACTTGCCACTGTGAGCTGGAGGCAGTTAGATGATGGGGAATGAGGGCTCGGTCAGTGCTGAACAGGTGACTGCTGGTACTGGGTTGGAGAGTGGGTCAGTAAACAGACAATATGAGACCACACAAGCCAGGCGGCGAGGCCAACAGGAACATGACTGGTCAGTACGAAGGAATCCTTCGGGTCAGGGTGGTCCGGCTCAGGGCAGGGGTGGCCTCAGTGATGTTAGCTTCACTCCGTGGTCCAGGGAAGACCTGGCTTGGCAGCTCGGGCTGGACTCTTCTCCTGAGGAGCAGGGTCAAGACTGATTTGCATAGGGCTGGGTCTGAACTGGGGTCGCGAAGGGAGCTAAAGAACGATGATGGATTAACCCAGACCTGTGACTGTGGGGGGGGGGGGGGGGGAGTGTCTGAAAAGTTTCAGCACTCCGTCCATCATCTCCTTGTGATTGCCTAGGCCCTAGCTTTCCTCTGTGACCATCAGATTGGTCACAAATAATGGCTGCAGTTCAGTAGGTCAAGAGCATTACCATTATAGGTAGTGCTTTAGTGGGCTAATGGCCCTGCAAACCTTGGCGGTGCCCAGAAAAATGATGTTGTCTCCTTGTCCGCCACCGCCCTTGTTCCCCAAGTCTCTTTCTCCAAAATCTAGGAGGGGGTATATTGCCTGAGCCTCTCACATTTCCTATGCCCATGACGAAGGGGTAGACGTAGACAAAGAGAAGCACGCATCGCTACCAAGAGATGCATGCCGTGGTTGACAACTTCAGCAACACCTGAGTTTTTAGAAAAAAATTATTTTGCCTGCTGGAATATGAAGTCCTTATTTACACATGTAAACTCAAACTCAGCAGTTCCAGAAGGTAATGTTTTGTTTGGTAAAAAGTATGCATTGGCGTTTGGCAACTATGCCCTTGTATAAAAGCATCGGTTAATTTGAACTGGTGGCTGAAGGGTGGTTTCCACTGGCACTAATTTATGGGAATTAGCACTTGTTTTTTCCTCATCAGACTTTGGCAGAGAACAAGAGAGAGAGAAACACAAAAGAGGGAAAGAGGGTGGTGGACAAAGACTGAAAAACAGAGACAAGGAAACAGTGATGAAAAATAACCTCGTCTAGTGACATAAAGTGGCAGGGAGTGTCTGGCAGTAAATGAAGAGGCATGAGGTGGAATCAAAACTACACAGTATTGGTATTATGCACCCCTGAGTTTCGTTAGCATTAGCCGTGGGGTTCTGAGCAAAACTTTGAGCATTGTTAAATAATCGTTCACAAATCAACCATTGCATAAAAGCTATCATAGATGAATCACTGGAAAGATTAAAAAAAAATAGTTGGGACCATATTACTAAAATGTGTTAATGGCTGTTTGCTCTGCGGTACATAGTTTTTGGGTTCACTGGAGGATACAGGTTGTGTGTGCCCAATTATCAAAGAAAAGCTTTGCCTCCTGATAAATAAAAACTGGGGCCCAAAGTCCAACATAGGAGCCAGTCACATGCTTCGATGAATGGTGGGGTTCCTGAATGCTTAAGCAGTCCACTCATGGTTCTACCTCATGCATTTTCCATCACCAAACACTTCTCTGCATCTTATTCTTGCTATTCCTGCTTTCTCTCTTTGTCACTGTTTTCCTAGCTTTCTCTTTTGCCTCCCATCTCCCTTTTCTGGGTTAAAGCCTGATGATGAAAAATAAGTCAACCAGATTTAGGGGGTTTCTGTGTGTACCAGGTAGTGGACCATACCATCAAACACATTATGGAATACACAGTCCGTCCCTTTTTTGGTGAAAGACTTTAATGGCTTACAAGAGTCACTGAAGACCTGAAAATTGATTCCAGAAGGAGCTTGAATATAACTTGTCTGATCCCCTGGGCTAATGGGACTCTTCGGTTCCCTGTTGTAGTCAAGGGAATGTCTTGTCTGCTGGAAGCTAAATACCTAAAAGAGCAGTTCTCAATAGTGGAGACGACCAAACCCTCCCACTATGCGAGAGGAAGAAGATGCAAACTCATCAAAAGTAAGGATGATCAGTGGCTAATCTCCAAGAGATTCCAACAATTACCCTGCGACACTATGGGGTAGACACAGCAGTGTCAGTTTGCATACAGCTTGTTGGTGATGGAATGGGTAGCGTGCAGAATATCATCAAGTGGCGCTCAAACCAAAAATAGTTTGTAAAAAATCTGTAAAGAAACAGGATGGAAACTCATAAAATCTAATCAATGACAGAGCAACTTTTTCAGATATATTTGGCAATTCCCCCATTATGAAGCTCTCTCCGCACCCACAAAGAACCTAAAGCAGAGAGTGCTGCATGATCAGATTTCTACCCTCCAAGCAAGTGATGAGCTGATCCAAGGCTGGGGAACTTTCTTAGGACACTGCCTGCACCTACTTGCAAGAATTGTGCTATAGAAAGTGACCATTAGACAATCAAACAGGAAAAAGCATGCATTTATTTGATTATCCCACAGTCCGTTTTTTGTCCTCTGTCATTAACTACTGCAGCCTAAGCCTTTTTATGGAAAACAAAAAAAAAATATTAATGATTGCTTTGCCAAGAGCCACAATCAATCTAACCTGAGATCCCGGAACTTAGTTCAAGCTTCACCTGCTGACTCCTCCCACTTTGGTAAACTGAGCTTTAGAATGTATTCTGATTCCAAAGATAACATAAGTCTTTGGTTCAACCCTCCGCTGTATGCCGACCAGGTTATTATATGCCCTGCCCTGGATTCTACCAAGATCGCCCTAAAAACAGCGAAACATTTCTGAACAACCCATATCCAACAAAGCTATTAGGGCTACACATTCATAAATCTCTATTAAATACTAACTGCAACCCAAAGAAGCCTTGAGCTTGCCCTCACCACCCAAAGGAGAGACAAGGAATTTCATGAAAAAGACTTTATCCAGATTCCATTTGGGAACAATTAGATTTGGATTCTCTGAAGTTCAGGTATAGCACAATAAATTTCAGCTTCTCTTGCACCTATGTCGTTCAAATAATTTGCTTACAAAAGTAAAAACAATGCATTAACAAATGCCAGTGATTAGAGATGAAGGGCTTGCATTAGAAAGGGAAGTGGCTCAATCCTGCATTATAATTCTCAACAGAGTTTATACATGGCATGATCTACACCTATTTAATTTCACACCCTTTCCGGTGTTTAATTGCAGGTTGCTTAGATGATATGGATAATCGGACTTAAATAGTAAAAGGGTGTCTGCGCTCTACCGTACACTGTGGAAATACCAACAAAGATATACCCTGAAATGCACTGGCTAGGATTTTGAAGAATATTTCATATCTTTTAAGTGATCCTGGATTGTAACTGGATAAGGATTGCCCCCTTCAGGGCCAGTTCCTTGTATTCACCTAGACTTTGGAAAAATCTCAGCAGCATAGATAGAGACATCTGACAAGAACACAACCCTATGTTATTTGCTCTCTAGGCTGGAGCAAGCCTAAATCTTTGAAAAAAGCCATGATGATGTGGTAAGCAGAGAAGAAATAGAGCTCACTGCTCCTCGGAGCAATAAGAAAGCCCGGCTGTCTCAGTCATAATGGAGGATGCATTTAGGAAGAGAGCCTCTTCCGAGCAAGCTGGCAGGGACCAAACCTAATGAGAACTGCTCATATCATTACCTAGGACGTACTTGGACCATTGAAACTCGTGGAGGTGAGCAGGCAGTGCATAATACCCCCCGCGACTATGCAAGATCTGTTATTACTCCATTTCCCAAGATGTGAGGGACACAGGATTTATTTTTCACTTTTGCTCTTAGTCTAAGTCCTATGGGTAACCTTCATACCAGAACAATTAGAACTATCAATCTACAGGATGGCTATGGTTTAGAAGACAGCATCGTTTAGAGGTGAGGTAGAATCCCAACCTTAAATTCTAGCATTTCCAGATTGCTTGTGGGACACAGTGGGTAAACTGAGTCCCAAGGCAATTTGGGTGTTTATCACTACTAAACAAATTCAGCTGTTGCTACCTGTTTACAAGATATGGGCCAATAATTATTTGGCACCTCATTGAAAGGTTGATTTTTGAGACAATTAGTATCTGAGCTTCTCATGCAGCTGTCCACTCTTAACTAGCCAACCCTCTATAACTGACCAGAGATCCCAGTCCAATCCTCTTAAAATGACACTGGAACTTTGACTTTGGAATGTTTTTTTTTGCAATCAGGTCCCAAGGGCAAAGTTTCAGTGTCCTGTTAACTGGGGCAGCCAGCGATCTGGTAGAAATTTAATGTGGACTACCAGAGAATTTGTGGTCGCTGACAAACAAATCACTGGTTATATTTAAAGGGAAGACGTGTTGCAATCTAACAAGGCTTGAATGCCAAGCTACCATTTAGTGGGCTGGGGATCCCAGGGTAGTGGTTATAGGTGTTTGAAGATCTTTGGCTAATTCTCAGCTGCATGAACTCAAACCTGCTAAGCTGCCTATCCTTGCTCCGTGCGAAGCTGCACAGCTATTTGCAAACATACCATTACACGTCACAAAATTGCATTCTGCCTCGTGCATTTGTTGAAAACATTTCTCAGAGTGAGCAGCTGAAACCCAGAGGATTCCCGAGACAGGCAAGGACTTGAAACCTAGAGCCCATGTGATAACATTGTACATGGACCTCAATTATTTTGATTACAACACCTCACCACCCAAGTGCTATAAAACTGGTTTCGGCTATACTTTGACTTTAGAGGGTGCCATAACTTTTGTTTGTACCTTTAATATTATCTGCACCATAAATATATCTTACAAAGTAAATAAATAACAAAATGCTGAAGCATGATTAGGGTTTCAAACTGTATCCAGGGTCCAACTCTTCGACCACCTCCTGTTGGGAGTCTTGTTTGCTCAATTTACTTATAACTGGAGAGCAGTGATTAATTTGTAAAAAAAAAAAATGTAATGTGCCAGGCGCCTCTCCTTAGGAGGCCACCACAGCTTGCACCATCCACTGCCACTGCCAGCGCTGCCAGTGACCACCTACACAACTACTAACCATCACACTGCTACAAGTGTGACAATTCCCCACCATTGCTGTATTCCCTGACTTCCCCAGGCCAAACGAAAACGCCTCATGCGAAGGAGCTGAAATAGAAAGAGATAAAGGGGTATATAGCAAGGTGGTACTGTGTGTAAGGAGTGAAGCAAAGATTGACAAGAACTGGCAAAGTCTACAAATCTGGTTTTGGCACCAGCCTTTTGGCTGTCACTGCTTGTTTTGTCTTGTCATAATTGTTCTAACTATTGTTGGGGAAGTTGCTGGGTCCTCATCAATTTATTTTTAAAAAATGGCTAAAAAGAAACAGATTTTGGTCTCTGAAAGTACACATTGCCGTAACGGTCCACAGCACTTAAGGGAAAACCTTTGCATGGGGGCGCGATCCTTGTGAAATAGTAGATACAGTCACTCATAGGGGAATTAACCAATGGCTAAAGTGGGCTGACCTACTGGCCCACAATGTATGCTGTAGTGGGCGGAGGAAAACGTAAACAAAAGACCAATGGATGAACATGGCTGGCTAAAAGTCAGTAGAAGCACATTATACATCTAAATTTAGTAAAATCAAACGGTCTTGGTTAATGTTAGAGCTGAAAACAAGATAGTCCCTGTAGTAGCCAGAATGTTTACTTTGTTTAGCACCAAAATGAAGGTTTTACTTAATCAACCTGCAAAATATCATAGCTAAATTATCAAGTGTCTAAGTATTGTGAAGGTAAGTATATACTCGTAGATATGTATACATTTATAATACCTAAGTTCATGTACACTTAACTTGATGATGCAGAAATCTTGCAGGGAGATGTGAAATTAAGAAAAGTAAATCTATACATACCTATATGTCCTTAGGTTGATGATATTCTCGGAGATGATATTTTGGCAAGCTAATATTTTAGTTTTCCGCATCATGACATGCATCTCTGTTTGCAACTTTTGGAATATTCTTTTGTCTACCAGGAAGTCTATGTGGCGGGGCGAGCAAGGGGGAGGTTGTTACTAAGGGGCAGATGTATCATTTTTGCAGTTTGTGGGACTTATTAGCGAATTTTAACGATTCGCTATTAAGGACTTGCAAAATGCAATGTATGTAGGGTTCACAATAATAATTGCAATTCCTACATATTCCTTGATTGCGAATCGCAAATTGTGATTTGCAATTAAGGAATACCTTCCCATTCATTCCTAGAGGTCCATAGGAATGAATGGGAAGACATTCGCAATTAGGTACTCGCAAATTGAGAATGCAATTTCAAGGGTGCCAGGAGGACACCCTGTTCTACCCCTTAAATAAGCATGTGTGTACATGTGGTGCACATACATGCCTAAGGGCATGTGTGAGCGCCACATGGCACTTTGAAAAATGCAAAAAAGGGAATTTTTCAAAGAAATCGCAAATTACCACCACTTGAACTTGGTGGTAATTTGTGATTTCTAAAGGCAAAATTGCACAACTTGGGTGCTTCCAGAATTGCATTTAAGGAATTGCAATTTGCGATTCCTTAAATGCATTCGCAAATTAGGGAATCACAAATTTTGTGATTCCCTATTTTGCGAAGGCCTTTTGGGATGATGCATCCCAAAAGGCTTTTGCCTGTCTGCAAACGGGAAAAAGGCTTCATACATATGCCCCTAACAGGCTAATTTTGCGACTAGGGAGCCTCGATGTAAAAAACCTGAATCTATTTGAAAAGGGGATAAAGCTGTTTGTGGAGTAAGTGATGAATATTCTCCTACATGAAACTCAGCTACACTTATGATCTTAATTTAGGGTTAATGAAAGAAATCAGAAATTTCTATCAAAGATGCACACATCTTTTTGAGACGATCAGTGAATGGATTGCTGAAATGTGTTCAAGAAGTGCAAATTGCACTGAATTAAGACGAAATGTAAAATTCGATAATATCCCTGATGAGAAGCATCCAAGCATTTTTTAACAGTGTTGGGGCATATTAGTTGACATATTAAACCAAATTAAAGTACTTCCTAAATACATTCGTTTTTTTTTTAAACCCTCATACATATGAATACAATGGGCATTGTTTATATGCAAAATCCTGATTGTTCTACAGGAGTACTATTTGCCATTTCGGTACAGTTTGTGATTTGTGAAAACCTTTAATAGAATAAATAAAATGTCCATTTAGGTCCAACTCTGGACTATACATTTTTTTTATTTTACTGACTTTATTTAAACATTATTGAATCGTTTCTTCCGCAATAAAGAAACGCCCGTACCTTGTTTTATAAATCTTCTATAAATTAAACAAAACCATAAGTACATTTTCTAAACAGCTGCTTTACTGATAACAGTCCAGCTATTTCTGCCATGTGTTAATGAAATTCTCAGCAGCCTTAGTACTAGAATAAGGATAGGAAATTAGGCAGAGGACATCAGAGAACAGAAGGCGCAGACAAAAATGAAAGCACGTTATACCTCACCACGTTGGTAAGTCAGACGTCATGCACCTCAATCCTAAATCAGCATTCCTCATTTTAATCCTGGCTCATACAGAACATTGAGTACCAGAAAAATATGTGCCCACATACTCCTTGCTCTTACAAATATGTAAACCAAACAGTGCTGCAATGAATACCGGTCGTACCATCCTTTTCCACACACACTACTTAAATACTCGTGGTTGGCTGTTCGTGGGCCTGTTTTATGGTACAGTGTCCTGGTTTTTTATTGTTAATTTTCATGATAATATCACAAACCTTACTGGCATGAAGCACAAATGCATGCAGTTTCTGATACTTTGCAAAACACCTAGACAGCGTGTCTTTACACGTTCAAAACTGGCCTGATCTGCAGATGTGAGCCACTCTTCTTAGCTATCTGATTCGCTCATGGGTGTCATTTTTAGGTCTCGCCTAGGCAACGCTTGCGCTGTCTCTGCGAGCCATGCTGTGTTCAGAATATGTGCTTTAAGCTCCGCCCATTGCCCACCCATGTTTTCAATTGGCTCTTGTGACTGTCCTTTGTAAATGCTTTATTGTTATTGGTTACTTTGCTTTACTAGTCCCTCCTTAGTCCCTACTTTTCTACTCTTGCAACCTCCCATAAGGACTGCCTCTATTATATGTGTTGTTACTCTGTACGTTTTATTTATAGTTTTGAGCAATCTTTTGTTAATGATTTCTTCAGCGTGGCTGCCGTTGCAGGCACAACAGCTACGATCTGCCTGAGCCACACTTCCCTGACATGTTCTTGAATTTATTTCTTGTAAGGTTTAGGTATGTTTTTCAATGGTTTCTGTTGCATTAGTATGCAAGGTAAGATATTTTTTTTTGCAGTGCGTCTTTTGTTTTGCTGTGCGCAGCCCGCCCAAAAACGTGTTATTTTTTGGGGGGAATCACAGCATACAGCACTTCATCTTTACCAATGGCGGATGTGTGTCTTTTCTTTTGCAGTGTGCGGCTCACCAACGTTTTGGTTTCTTTTTGTAGTGCGGCATGCTGCATTTCATCTTTATGAACTATGGGCGCGCGACTTTTCTTTTGTTGTGCACGGCTCCCCCAACAAAGTATTTTGCGCTGCATTCCGCACTTCATCTTTACCAATGGCGACCAGCAAGAGGACACCAGCATTCTGGCACTACAGAACCGCTGATCTCCTAAACCAGACCACGGCCCGTAATTACACTCATGCATTTGACACCTGGTGCAGGCACACTATTGTTGCTTGCAATTTTATAACAGAATAAAAGTCTGTCCCGGCAGGAAGCAGTGGCAACACAGTAAAGGGAGAGCAGCTCAACTCTTATTTTAGCTGACCATGAACAGGCATCTATTTCTTAAGTAGCAATTATAAAAAATATATTTTTCTTGATCTTTAACTATGAGACTTAATACAATTTACTGTCAGTGAAAACATTTTGGCTGCTGCCTTTGGATTGTAGTACCCCGTGGTTCGGTGAATATGACCTAACTGGAGCTCTACACAGATTGTGACTAAATGCCTGTACCTCTAACCTCGTTTTAGATAAATTGTGGTGTGGTCTAGAGAGATTACGAATGTTTGGTAATGTCTCCTGAGCCAGTTCCTGGTCCATAGTGGGCATTTCTTCATGCTCTTTGGCCAAACTGATGACCTCAACTGCTGTACAACTTAGTGGTGTATCTTGGGCAAGTGCGACAAGTATCAAATCTGTATGACGTATTTGGGTTTGGTGTCAGTGTGGTATTTGAACACTGCTGTGTGATGTGGGACAGACTACATTTTCTAAATTGAAATAGGTTTATCTTGGCGATTTCGATTGTGTTCTTTGGGCATTGGGGTTGTGTACTTTTTGTCCCATTTTGCCTAAAAGCAGAAAAGGTGCCTGGCAAGGCTGCTTTGGTAACTTTAATGAATCGTCATGGGTAATTGTACTGTCTGCTAGTTTGACTTTTCATCCTCTAAAATAGCATTAAATGCTGGTGTAAATGGATACAGCAATTCTACAAAGAGTATTGATATAAAAATGTAATGTTATTTGCGAAGTGGTCTAGCAGCAACAGTAGTCTGCTTTATCTAAGTAGCCAATGCAGGTACAAGAACTGGACAAGCCCTTTGACTATTAGATTTTTTTGGGCCAAGCTTAACTAGATTATTTCCTTAAACGCATGCAATGGATTAAATTGCTTTTAAACCCCCCAAATAAAATTGCTTAAGCACTGAAGGTTTTTTCTGGTTTCTGCCATTTCCAAGGTTTTAAAGTGTAATGGTGATGGTCTGATATCGTTGGTAAATTATCCCCGATTTCCATCGCTTGTCTGGCATCTCCAATTTCACATTTCGTTTTCATGCACTAGTTTTTGAGCTGTCGCTCTCATCTACTTCTCTCCAGACATTGTAGTGCCTATCCCTGCCCTTTCCGTGTTTCACCCGACCTGTACCCTCCTCTCCCCTACTGCATACCCCCAACATTTGTGCTTCCACACCCCTACTAAATGTTATGTTATGTTAAGTTATATATGGGTCTTGTATAGCGCAACGGCTACTCCAAAGGAGTGTCCCGGCGCTTTTATGCTCCAGACCCAGAAAAGGAAGCTAAAAAACATAACAACAGACAGGAAGCACAGAGGAAGGAGACAGAAGAAATCTAGTTCAAGAATAACCAGGTCTTAAGATCCTTTCTAAAGGCCAACAGATTGGACGTGGACCGCAACGACAAGGGAAGGGAGTTCCACAACTGAGGGGCCAGGTATCTAAAAGATCGCCCTCCCAGGCGTGCCCTCTTTATACGCGGGATCGCGGCCAGGGCCAAAGACTCCGATCTTAAAGATCGCGTCGGCCGGTAAAAAGCCAACCTTTTCTGTAAGTATTTAGCACCCGTGGCATGCAGTGCCTTGTGAGCTAATGTCAGAGCCTTGAACTTTATCCTCTTCCGTATGGGAAGCCAATGGAGGGATTGCAGCAGGTTTGAGGCACTGGCGCGACGATGCAATCCAAAAATTGCTCGTGCTGCCGCGTTCTGGGTCACCTGCAGGCGCTGTAGAAGGTATTCTGGGAGGCCCAAGTACAGAATGTTGGCGTAATCCAATCTGGATCCGATGAGGGCCTGTACAATTATTCTCCGGTGTTCCTGGGACAAAAGAGGAAAAAACTTTCGAAGCATCCGGAGGATGCCGAAACAGGTTCCAGTAAGGGTAGCCACCTGGGAATTAAGCGTTAGCCCATTGTCAATTTTAATTCCCAGGTTCTTAGCCCAGATGGACGCCTGAGCCGGAGGGAACATGTCAACAGGCCACCAATCATGCCAGTTCGGTTCCAGAGGACATCCAAAGAAAAGTATCTCAGATTTATCCGAGTTACACTTGAGGCTGTTCAGATGGAACCAATTAAAAACAGCCCCAAGGCACTCACGGATACTTTCCCCATCGAATTCTTCGCTCTTACGGCAGGTGAAAAGAAGCTGGGTGTCGTCAGCATATGAGACGATCTGGGCCCCGAAGGACTCCACCAAAGTCGCCAGAGGGGTCATGAGGATGTTAAATAGAGTTGGGCTCAGCACTGAGCCCTGAGGAACTCCGACTCCCAATGGCGGCATTTCGGCAGATCCAGGAGGGACCCAGACCGTTTGCCGGCGGTTGGCTAAGAAGGAACAAAACCAGTTCAGCACCGTCCCCCCAAGACCGATGTCATGAAGTCTTATGAGGAGATCCTCATGGGGGACGGTGTCGAAAGCCGCCGACAAGTCTAACATGACTAACATCACATGTTGCTTTTGCGTTCATTTTTTGGTGTCCCCTGTCTACCCGTGTTGATTACGCCCCCACAGCTTTAGTTCCCACCCCCTTATTAAAATCTTATGGGCAGCAACGGACTGTTGCCTCTACGTTTTTCTCAAGATTCGCAGCAAGTTTGTGTCCTTTATGGACCAATACTCTCAGGAAAGATGGAATAGTAAGCAGCACTATGTCTGGAATAGCACATTAATGTCTCGGCGCATCACAATCCACTAAAAAGAAATGCTTCCAAACTACTGTTCTGTAAGCAGGTAACACATGTCCACACTAATTCATGCAATGGTTGCAGAGAATTTTGAAGCACCAAGTTTAATGAGACTACCACCATAGAGGAACAAATGGTTGTCAGAAAGCTGCATTTGTAGGTCTTACCTGGCTGGTGAAGACCTGATGTAAACTTGCAGCGGGCCCAGCCCCTGCCTATCGCTTACGTCTTTATTGTCACATCTTGGCTTGTTTTTTATTCCTTGCCTGGTGTAGGCTTTACTTCCTCTTCCACCCTCGCTCCCTGGGTGCAAAGTCTTCTACGCTGTGCTGCAGCGGCTTCTTTGGTCCTGTCCCCGTTCTACATTTTCAAGGCAGTGCTGCAACTGTGTCTCTGTTCATACATCCACTACACTCCCCAAACCAAAACACATAGGTACAAGACATTATCATTTCCAACGCCAATAGCTCTAACTCTGACAAATGCAAGACCAATTGCATTGCAAATGCTTGTTATTTTGGTGCCCAGGCCTATTTTGTATCCCTGTCCCCCCATACAAATGCAACACTATAACACATTTACAAAACACAGAGTGAAGTATAAATTAGATACAAATTATCCTGGCCGTTTACTTGTTTAGATGTAGCATCCGAAAGAGCCCCTGCCTCGTCACTTCCTCCCGTGTGCTCAATTTTTACCTTACCTATGACCTGCTGGGTTCATCTAAAATCTGCATTGGTTACTAAACTCCCAGCTTCTACATTTGATTCTCTGCTGAAAACAGAATTCGATGCGCCACCCTGTGTCTATTTTGTGTATTACAACTAAACCAGGCATGATGGGTTTCCCAGTGCTTGATTAGGTATTCAGTGCTTGTGTGCCTTCAGGCATTGTAATGCTTTTTAATAAGCTTGGATTTGGATGACATTCTGTCCCCTACCTCATTAAACCATGACCCAGAAACGCCCTTATCGCCATTTTCAGCATTATGAGAGCAGTGTCCTTGTGGAATCCACTCTGTCCCTCATGAAACATAAATCGCTAAGACCCAAGAATTCTGCACAATTCATCAACAATCAACTATATCTGGTATTTAAAGGAACTCATAAAAACAATCCACAACCGAGAAACGAGAAGTGCGTGAAACAATTCTTCTCAATGAAAGCTTCCAAGAATGTGGTCCAACGTCTTGCTACAAATCAGACTCACTCCCACTGTCCTATATTTTCAGAAGATAACCAAGATGATTAGCAAAACCAATAGGTCTTGCTTATGCAAGAGCTACTGGCTTTGTCATTGTTTTTTAGCCATGTCATACAGCAGCATAACTGACGTTCAGCATGGTTGCGTAAAGGAGAGTGGAATACAGTATATTGGAGTGGAGTTGTATGGAATGGAGTTAGTGGTGTAGAGTGGATTGAGTGGCACAAAGTACAGTGAGTGGCAATGAGTGGAGTGGCAAGTATGGTAGAGTGGAGTGGCAAGTGGCGGAGAGCAGAGTGACGAAGATTAGAGTTGAGTGTAGTGAGTGGTGTGGAGTGGCATAGAGTGAAGTTGCCTAGATTGGAGTGAGTGGCATGGAGAGAGCGGCCTAGAGTGGGGTGAGTGGCGTGGTATGGAGTGGGTTAGAGTGGCACAGAATGGCAGGGAGTAAAGTGGCATAGAATGATGTAGAGTGGAATGGCTTTCAGTGACTGTAGAGTGGTGTGGAGTGGAGTGATGTAGAGTGGAATGGCGTAGAGAGCAGAACAGTTGTCGATGTAAGTAACAAATACGGAGCCAAACTTAAAATCATTGCAAATGTATGAGGCATAATGGAAATGAAGGGCTGAAAGGCAACTAAAAAAGGTGTGTGACAGCAAGCATCATAAAGGTGTAAATCTGTTGTTAATGTGGTATTTATACATTAGAATGGTTTAATCCAACCCATGTAAAATGTAATTATGAGTAAGCCAAAAGATGCAAGAGTAGAAAAACAATGTCCAAAAATACGTTTGAAAACAGAAAGAAAGAAAGGAAGGAGAAAGCAACATGAGAAATGGAAACAGAGGTAGTGATCTGAAACGCATATATAAATATGTAACAAAAAAACGCATATAAAAAGTGTAGCAGTGAAAGAAATAGTACCTGAATCACAGGCAAGCAGCAAACGAATACCAATTAAGATGAATCAATATGTGGTTGGTCCATGCTCCACAGAAAGAACAGGAAATGACACCTGGAACGTGATTGGCGCTAAGGTGCAGCAAAGAAGAGTGACAATGAGGTCCACGAATATTACAAATGTGCAGGCGCCAGGCCCTTCATAGGAAACAATTCCCCTACCAGCGAACATCGCATGTGCTTTTTGCAGCCAAGACCTAAAAATGCATCTCTTTAAGAAATGTGTTCTCCGCCAAATGTAAGACTTACTTTTTCACCATTATGAAAATGTAGGTGTCCAGTACCTCGATCTCCAAGGACTCCATCCGATACTTCAACGGCATCAACTCCATGCCTGCCTAAAGCCAGGCCTTCATCATTTTCTAAACTCAGTCCATAGACCCTACATGGTGTGGGAATGTCCTGTAGAGGTCTGGTTTTGAAAGGACTTTCAGACCTCCTGTTGGAAGGACGAAAGGATCTGTACATCACGGAGGACTTCATTCTTGGCCACTTCCGATGCCCAAAAGAGCAGGCACCAAGAATTATAGACCTGGCTATTTCTCTGTCAAGAGAGCGCTTTCCATGTCATCTACATCTGTAGAGGACCCATCCTTATGTAGATTACAACAATGAGTACTGACACATGCCAATGAGAACACCAACAGTGAGAGCAAGGCCTTTCAGTGGGAAGAAAGAAGGGGTGTAATTAGGCATCCACTTGCAGAATTATGGGATGAGTTGCTGTTTCGCCATGGCCGGCCGGGGGAAGGAATGCGGGATTATAATGGACCGACCAACTCAAGCAAAGGGCCCCACTCAAAATACTACACAGCATCTTGGCACACAAACTTCAGCCGCAAGAGTAATT
The DNA here is from genome assembly GCF_964261635.1 of Lissotriton helveticus. Classification (NCBI taxonomy): domain Eukaryota; kingdom Metazoa; phylum Chordata; class Amphibia; order Caudata; family Salamandridae; genus Lissotriton; species Lissotriton helveticus. Next base: position 360,287,908 of record NC_136065.1, on the reverse strand, counting down.
CGACCGTAAAACAAGAGCAATTTGTAAAGCTTACAAAAGTTTTCAAAATACACAAGAACTGTAACTTTTTGAAATACCAATAAAATGAGTTGAAAAATAACAATCAGTGGTCCCTGGTCAGGGCTGGAGGGATTATTCCGGCTCTCTGACATTTTCCCAGTACCCTATAGGCTAGGAAGGTGCTCTCAATGCATTGTGGGCTGCTGATCACAGGCGCCAGAGGCTAGACTGGACATCTTTACCAGGGATTGTGATGGCCAGTACAGCACAGATCAGGATTCTCCACCAACAATTGTGATTCCTACTCTAGATAAAGCGCCCAATGCTTCTCAACATGAGGCTCACAGTGGACTCCATAGAACCATTGCGGACCCTACCCACTACAACAGAGTTGAGACAAATTTTCATTGGTGCACATTCTGTCGCCATCCCACTAAATTGTTAGTCTCAGCCACTGGGCTAGTTTCCGCTCTTCATCACAGAAGAAGGTCCTTACAGCAGAGAAGTATCCAGGTATCAGGTGTAGCATAAAAAGGTCAAGAGGGACCAGCATAGAACTACGTAGGTCTGTAACTCTGCCACGTGTCTGTTTTATGTCCACTACAGAGATCCCTCTGCGGCTTGCATTGCCCATTCAGCCTTTCATGCTTCAGAGGCCTTAAATAAATTCAACCGAACTGAGTGAAAACAAATAACTAGTATAAAAGCACCAGGAGACAAACTATAGGTCATGTGCTACATAAATAGTCAATATTAATGCATATTCTGACTTCTGATGAGGATCCGTAGCTGGTTACTCAGGTAAGGGCCCAGCCCTGGAAGAAGGAGTGGACAGCTGAGAAACGCGTTGGCAAGCAAGATGAAATGACGGACGTTAATTCACCCTCGATATGCAAATAAACGAAGGTAGTACCTTGATGCTGTGGAGTGCTTTTTTTGCTGCAGAGCCATTGATTAAAAAAAAAAATATATATATATATGTATTATATATATATATATATATATATATAAAAGGGGATGTTATAAGCAGGCCCGCAATAGAATTTTAGGAGGCATTGACCAGAAATTCGCAATTGGTTATTGATATCTTTACAAAAAGAAAATTCCAGGGCGCAATCTTTTCTCAGCCACAGCTGGGCCCTTGCCAGACAGTAAAATTGCAGTTTATACAAAGGTCTCAGCTGCCATCACAAGACTTTTGGTAGTTTCAAAGAAAATACAGAGAGAGAACTTGGTGCTCTAAATGTTGTGCTTGTAACCCCCTATCTTGCCTAGCAATCACATCGAAAGCATTCCTGGTTTGCACAATCCTCTCAGTAAAGTCCCTTAATAGCTCCCAGGAGAGCCTGAGCCTGGTGGGAGGCTTGAAGCAGGACTGATGGATTCCTGCAGTTTCCGAAAGAAAAGTATTTTCCATGATTGATTACGCGCGGATCTCTTATGGACAGCTTTACAAAAAAAAAATCTTCCTTACTTAAAAAATAACGTGGTGAGATATTGTAACAGAAATATTGTGAAGCACTAAAATAGGATCTGTCTCTGGTGTTTGTCTAACACTTACCAAAATCATACAGGGCGGTATTCTGCTCTACAAAAGGAGCACCTCTGCACACAAAGTAGTTGCCTTTGGTGCCAGGAACTACCATGGCAATGTATGGGTTTTCTTGACCAAAAATGTTTTTTTTCCCTTTTACCCACTTTATTTTTCTATTATATTGGCAAGTGCCTGGCAGCTCACAACAAAAGCATTTTACAAAAACTATTACAAGACAAGCAGAAGCCAAGGATTGGCAGCCAATGCCACAATTTAGCTTTGCCAGTGCTCGTTTTTTAATTGTATTGGCAGTGCTGCCTCTCTACACTGTGGATCCAAATGCACAACTGTATAACTAACAAGCAGAAAGGTAAGATTGTTGATCAGATTAACAAGTTGAACAGTCCCTGTCGCGATTTAAATGCCATTTGCAGATCACGGTGTGGATGTCGATACAACGCCCATCTCCAAGTACGGTAACAAGAGCAATTCTGCTTAGATTGCAGTGTATGATGCACATAAGATATCTTCATTCTGTTAATTAAAAAAGGCTGCAATATTAAGTTAGTTGCTTACTGTATGAAAGAGCTGGCGTAAAGCTTTCCACCAGGTTGCAACCCCGATTAGGAAGTACAAGGATTGATAGCCGAGCTTAGTAAAAGTGTAGCCAAGTGTGGAATCAAAGAATTTAGGGGCAAGCAAATGTATCTCAGCTCTCTCTGTTGAAAGAGGATTTACAGAGAGGAAATAGAGGACTCTTCTTGCTCGCCTCTCAGACTCTTCGCTTCAATAGTTCTCCTACCGTACTTGAACCTTCTGTCTCCAACAGTATGGCCTTAGCAGGTACCTTTTAATTCTCCAGCTTTATCCCTTGCATGTATAAAGGTATTTCCATAGTACAAATTTAACTAAAATGCAGTGAAGGGCTCTACATGATCAAAGGCAAGTTTAAAGTCAATAAGTAATCGGAGAGGCAGCTGCGTTAATGCATTGTGAGCTAGTGTACTTTAAAGAGGAGTGTCTTCCACAGTTTCTAAAATTAGAGCAGTATTCGGGTGGTCCTCGTGGATACAGGGATGCTGTTCCAGATCCTGGGTGCATAGGTGGAAAAGGCCTTGCAAACATCTTCAGATGCGATAACCCCATTATCAGATGTGTGTTGCAGATACATATCTGCCACAGGATACAGTGGGGCAGCCCAGGGCGTAGGGTGGCATAATGGGTCCCAGTTCAAGGAAACTGCCCGCCAATCACCTGGTGAGGTAGTAAAAGTTAAGCATACTTAGGAACTGGTGGCTCTCTGAAACTCATAGGCCCAGGTGCTTTGCACCTGGTGCACCACTGACAGGTATGCCTCTGGAGTGGGTCCTAAACGCCCAATAATGGTTCTCTCATTAAATTCTCAAACACTATACTGTTCAAAAGCCACAAACTCTAGAGTATAATATCCTCTTTATGTGATTTAGGTACAAGAGGACAGGCGCACTCATCTGAAGAGGCTGTCACCGTCCCCCGGTGGCGCTGAGGTAGAGGGAAATGGACTGGACGTCTGTCAGCCTAAATAAATACCCAGTTTTCACCTGTAACATCACAAAACGTAGGTGTGGTCCCACAAAATGCATTAACAACATCCAAGCTACATTTAACACATGGGGCAGTGTTATGGAGAGTGCCCCGGGTTCGCAACGGGTGTTTGCACGCCTCTGGGGCACTCTGGTATTACAGAAGGGGCTGCTGAGACTTGTGTGTCCCCTTCTGGAATACCGATAGCACTGGCACACATAAAGCGCTAGCGCTATCTGCACGGGGCGTTCCCTCATTCGCATGGGGTCATGCCCCATGCAAATGAGAGAATCCCTTTGCCTCTGCACTAGCTCCGTATTACCGACGCGGGCGCAGAGGCAAAGAAGCCCTCAGGAGGCGCACTGTCCGACTGACATTCAGTCTACCTTTTCAGTTCCTCCCCAACAAGTTGGAAACCGTTGCTAGACCTTTAAGGATATCTGTGACTTCTCGGAGCTGGACCTCAAAAGTGGGCAGAGAGAAAAAGTTTTAAAAAGTGGAACCCATGCCATAACTGTTTATAACAGAACTTGACAAAGTCAAATTGCTGTTCAGTGAGTCAGCTCAGAGTACAAGAAATCTCGAAGATACTTTTTAAAGTCTTTATTGTTATTAAGTGTTATGAAAATATTGCTTTTCTTGGTAAATCTGACATTCGTTTTTCACATCTCCAACAGAAAATACTAGTAGGCGGCCACCAAGAGTGGGCCTGCTAAAGACTGCCTCCTGGGGTGATTTTAAAATACAAAAAGACTAAGGCCCTCATTCCCAGTAATCCGGAATAATCTCCGTTATTTCCATCCCACAGAAATGAATAGTACTAGCAGTGGCTGCTCCTCCACTGAGGCGGAGGAGAGCCACCCTACTGCTTACTAGCAGTGGAAAAAAGGAAAAAAAAATGTACCGACATGTCATTATCATTTTATTTTTCCTTACTAAGGCAGTTTTGGAGATGGGCGGTCTCACAACCACAAGGGGAGGAGTGGTTCATGCACTTAAGTGGGCGTGACAGTTTGTCTGGCCGTCTTGGGCAGACCAAACAGTCATGCACACTTGGCACGTTCTCTACCGTACTGTAATGCACAGCCTGGGTGGAGAAAATGCTCAGGCTCCCGTCCTAGTCTGAGCACCGAACCACAACGCTCAGACCAATCACAACATGATTGACATGGCTGTCATGGTGACAGCAGCGTCGTGATTGGCTTAGAGGAGCCTGGGTGCTTCTTGAGAGACGACCCTGGAGGAGAGACGGTGGCCCTGCAGAGTAGGTAAGTGGGATTTTTAATTTATTTTAACATCACCCTACCCTGGGAAACAGCCTTTACTACGCAACCGTTACAGCACATGCCATTACATCGCATGCCGTTGCAACGAAAAAGGTGTGCAGCAGTGGGTAGAACATGTTGGATTGAACTCCAGCTCCTTCCCTACTGTTGCACACACTGGAGTTGGAATAGAAAATTAATCTCTTCCAACTTCCAGTGCCCCCCCCCCCCGACAGAAAGTCGGGGTAAAGGTTGGCGTTGCAACGGCATTCGATGTAATGGCATGCGTTGTAACGTCATATATTCCCCTACCAAACCCGTTCTGTACCAGCCGCCACTGGTTACTAGGGTTTCTGGTAATTCTAAAATGGGGGAAATAACAGTGATAATAAGGTTTTAGGGAAGAATATGCAGGAATTTACCATACTAGTTTCTGCATTTTCTTCCCCTGTATTTGACTCTGAGACTTTGCCTGCTTGCAGCCCGTGAAGACTGATTGAAACACATCAGAACTACGGTATGCCTTCAAAATTTTGAATTCCGATGAAGACGGTAAGTTCCATTAAGAATTTTCGGCCATTTGCAATCGAAATGGTACATTACTGTCAAACTGTCACTAGTTTCTATACGCCATAAAACGTACAGCTAGATGAATTGACAAAATAAAACACTTATTTAGCACGCTAACGCTAAGTGGTGGGTCTCTAGGCGCTGTTAATTTGGAACCTTTCAGAGCTGAACTTAAAAATGGATGACAGTAGGCCAAATAAAAAAAAAGAAAAATGGGACATATTTTAGTAGCTAGTCCAATAGTAGGAATTGTGGAAAGTGCACCAAAATGCTTTAAAGTGGCTAGTACGTGGAGAGAAATAAACATGGTAAGCACAGATCTTGGCTATAAGAACGAGGCAGTGAATCATTGTATTCAATGATGTAATCTATGCAGTCAAGAAAAAGGACTGATAACATATCAAGCTGGATCAAAGAAGCTTAAGGTGTGGTGGAAAGGTTACAGCTGAGGAACTGGAAATCCCCAGAAAGAAAGGTTGGTCCCGATTAAGAGATGAATGGAGAAGAATTGCTGTGTGGAATTCCACTCTGCGCAATCACAAGTTGGTTCGTTTAAAGGGTGAGGCAAACACCGACACAATTTTTCCAGACGGAAAATCTCACAGGTAAAATCCCCATGGGAATGGGGTGCATACATCCTAGCCACCGTCCCTGACCATCTCCCAACCCTCTTCCAAGGCACAGGAGGTACATGTAAGGCTCCCACCGCCCAAGCACAGCCACTCCTTTCTTCCACCCCAACAGACCGCCGCTGACATTAACCTCCTGCTCAGAGCAGGTGGGTTCCTGATTCTTTTCAATAAGTGGCTTAAAGAAGCTCCATCTTTAGGTGGGTTGCAACCCCTCCACTCCTGGATGGTCCACTTAGAAAGACTGGTGGGCTCTGAACATAGGTGGGGATTTAATATATTATAAATCTACACCCTACCATCCAAGCACATTCATCCAGTGCTTTATTGGTAAAACATGTAACTCCCAGGGCTCTTCTGCGAAGGCCACTGAAGCTTGAACCACCCATTGCCCCTTAAACACTGCCAATGCCGGGACCAACACAACTAATACCCATCACACTCCTAGAAGTGTGGCAATTCAGACTATTAAAGACCATTCAAAGCTAACTGATAGTTCGTCTTTCATGTTTATCATTCTGTACAGTGGGAGACACTGTACAACAGTAAGTTTAAAGCACTACCATGGTTTTAGCTAGGAAAAAGATTTTTTTATCAAGTATCTCAACAATGCGTTGCATAACATTTTGTGCCGATGGATAAGCACCTGCACTTTAGTTAAATAACTAACGGGATTGCGTCAATGTTATTTGGTTTTAAATTGTGAATGTAATGATAGACCTTTACCTTTCTTTTTTTTTGGGGGGAGTGGGGAGAATTTGTAAAGATTTTAATTAATCATACCATAAACTAGGACTATGAATATGACATTCAAAGCTATAAAATAGCCTGGGTGGCTGGTATTGTCAATTTTTAGTGTATATTTAATTGTCGAACACTGTTGATGTACTCACCTCAATAACAGTCAAACAGTGCCTCCATGTGGTGGTCTGTTTTAAGTGCCAGTGTTGAGAAGTAATTGCTGGTGCCGAACGCCAAGATATGCCAGCACAAATTAAGCACTGAATTAATTGAATCGTAATAACTTCATTCTCAATCGCTGGAAGATGGTACTACTATGTAATCACAGAGTGTGTGCTAGCTGTCATCACACATGTTGTCTGCTACGAGTTGAGAACACATGACATCAAAATGCTTCCCACAATGTCTACTCTAAAGTCACGCTCCATCCACCAGGTGTAATACACTTAGATGTGGTGATGAAATACAAAAGCAACTCTTTCTTACATCACTCTCTGCTTTACTCCATGCTGAGTGATTATACACTTTTGTTTTGAAATATTTGGCTCATTCACCCAACCGCACGCGTGACACCCAAATTCTTCCTAGATGGGTCACTCTATTAAACCTCCTGCTGCCAACCATAAGCAACACAGCAGTTTTTTACTCGACTCTGGAAAGCGCTTAAAGGCGAGTGAGGTGCATGAGGCCCTATATAAATGCTCTAATACAATTCTGTACCAAAGAACAATTATACCAAAGACCTAATATGGAAGAAAAGGGACTATTTAAACTTTCCGCCTGTACTGAATGCCAGAAAACTGGTTTAGCTTTTCATTCAAGATTTGGCACTGTGTAAAACTGTTGCTGGACATTTTACTAAAAATACCTGCAGGGGGAAAACAACTGTAGTAAAAATAAACACGCATTGGAAATGCAATAGGTCTCGCATTTGCTTGAGTTAGAGCTATTCGCCTTGTAAACGACAGTGTCTTTTACGCATGTGTTAAAGAGTGTATGTATGTGGTATGTATGTGGTGTGTAGTGGAATAATGTGGCTCAGATTGTAATTATTGGCTGTGGAATCGTGTGGCTTGGAATAGTGTGGCGTGGAGTGGATTTTTGTAGTGGAATTATATGTCATGGTGTGCAGTGGAATTATGTGGATAGTATTTATGTGGTATTGAGAATCTATGTAGGCAATAATTTCTCAGGCTTGTGTCATTGGTTTTCTTTGATTTAAAGTGAACTAGACATGTCACTGCAGTTAGATACTCACGTTTTTTCTACACAGAACAGAAAAATATGATGAATAAAAGAAAAAAAATCATGATAATTGCAGCTCCTACTACACTGCTCTACTCGTTTGCCTTCACAGTGGGACTATCGTTTTTAAAGCATTTTAAGGATATTGAAGTGCATTTCCATAAAATAAGTTACAGGATGCAAATCTAACAAAAATGATAGGCAGATAATAAGAAATAAGAAGTGGACTGATAAGCAATATGTATAGTGATCTTGGTTTAGTAAGTTAACCATTCACTGATGATCTCTATTGTGACCTCAAATGATTGCACCAAGGACTCAGCCTTTCATCTTTCTGAGGTCAAAAATTGAGTACCATTTGATTGGTTAATAACAGCGCTTTAAAATTAACAAATTACTCTTGGCCTATTTATATATGTGGTTTGTGCAATGATGATTTTCACGTGCATACGCGATAAATATCAGAACAAGAAGTAAATGGGTTAAATCTGTGCATACATTTCACTTATGAGACCAGTCATTTTGCTATGTACAGCAGTGCTTGAAATGGAAAAATAGAAGTGCTGGCCCCCTATGCCAGAGTAATTTCATGAGTCTGATAAATGCTGGTACTCTCTAATTAAAAGCATTGCACCTCGGCTCAGAAGTGCAGGTACGCTCCCCGCAAAATAAAGAAGTGCAGGTACTCAGTACCTGCCTATTTAAAGCATGCATATACCTTGATTGTATGCAACACGCAATCTAGGATGCAGTAGATATTGAACTTTCAGCTATAACAAAAAATGTGTGAATGTAGTGTCATATGAATTAAGTGTAGAGTAGCAGGTTTTATTTTCACTAGCATTGCATACTCTGTTTCTATTAATAGTAGTTTACCGCAGGGATTTATCCCCTTGTGCTCCAGCTGTGGTTTAAAACAATGCAGTTAATATTTTCTGCACATGAAAAATACATCATGGCATGAATCAAATCGAATGGGAGATATGGGACAGGGTAGATTACTGGGACAGTTCTGCCCTGAGGAAATCTCAACTAAAGAGAGGCTTAAAAGTTCTGACCGACGTAGCCAGCAAATTAAAACACTAACTCTATGATTACAAGATTACGCATGTCACCAACTCAGGAGCCAAAAATCAGAATAAACTAAAACGTTCTCAGTAATATAATTAACAACACGAACCCGGCACACCCACTCACGCAGAAAGTAAAGTCAAACCCCTTAGAGCAGGAAGTGTGTAGCAAGACTTCAAACAGACAAAGCAACTATATGGGTTAGTTGCAGGAACAAAAGATATGGACCCCACTGCATACATTTTGAATAAGGCTCCCTGTTTTCCGTTTTTACTGATTTTTACGGATAAATACAAACAGAAAACATTTATTTTCTTGTCTGTATTTATTTTTAAATGTGCATAAAAACAGAAATTGGGTTGTTTTTTGAGTAATTCTAAATACTTTTTGTCATGACTGCCAGGCCAATAGCTGTGTGGATTGATAGGTAATGGCCTAAAAAAGAAACGACTTTTAGTAAAGAGGCTTTAACAGCTGTAGATATGCACATGGTCGATACTGAAATTTGCATATTTTCTTATAAGTGCATTGATTTATCTTCTGTGGGTGTTTACAGCACTGACACATAATAGGACTTCAAGTATGAGTGCATATTGACTGGTTAAATAAATGTTGAAATATACTAATTTCAGCTTAATTTTTCCACAAAAGCCAAAATAAATATAGATAAATACAGACGGAAATGTCAAAAAAAAATATCATAAAACCGGGAGCCCTAATTATGAAGAAAACACTGAAAATACTTCACTCTCACCCAACTTTGGCTAAGGTCACAATGGCGCACCCACCTTTTGAAGCACAACTAAAGGGAAATCTTAAAATCCAATACAACACCACTTTTAGACATAGTGCATCCAAGCACAACCTCATGGACGACCTTCAGAGCATACCTACACTGGCATATGCATCAGCAAGAACAAACACTAAGGGGCTAAGTAACTGATGGACATGCTCTATATAAACAAGTAGTGCGCACACGTAATAATGTAAGTTTGCGTGATGGTGGGCAGATTGGTATGGAGACTAGCCCACAAGAGCATGCTGGTGGCCGTGGGCATACTGGTATCATCTAAAAATATGATGCAAAAATACTGAAATTTTTAACTCAGTGAATATTCTACACCCGTGGAAAAAAACAGTAATATTTTGGACGTAAAATAATTTGGTTGCATACAATTATTTGGAATTGCTGTGTACTAAAATGACCATGAAACTACTAACCTGGTGTACGTTCCCACAACCCTGTATGGCTAGCCATTGGGATCTTCGTTGGGTCTGTGATTAGCATCCCTTTACAAAACGCACCATAGTCCCCATGAGCCCCCAACAGGTGAATAGCGTTTGAGGGGGAAGTGCTTGTTTGGAGCCACGCACACAAGCGTTCTCTTTTCTGTGCCTCAGACCCTATTGTTGTTGTGGAATCGGCATGGGGGAGGGCTGTGAGACAAGGTTGGCTCCCCTGGAAGAGAGCAGGGTCCTAGTGTGTGCTTTAAGGACTCCTCCTCAAGCTGTGGCGAGGGACCGGTCCTTGCTTACGCGAACAAAAGCAAGGTGCATGGATGCTATTCTTAAAGCATGCAAAAAAAAACAACATTTTGGGTAAATGAACAAGTTTTATGAGCGGTGCAATTCAGGCGAGCAACGCATTTAGAAAGAAGATGTGCGGGCGCCATTACAGTTGGGCCAAGTTGTGAAAAAAAAATACAATGTCTCAAAAATAGAGACGGGCGAGCTGTGCATAACAAAAGAAAAGTCGCCCAGTAACTATTGTAAGAGTCCAACCATGCGTGCTGCATTACCAAAAAAAATCATTACGTTGCTGTGGAGAGTGTCATGTCTGCAACAGAAGGTCGGAGAAAGTCTTTTCAGAAAATAGTGCTCACAGATTGTAAATAAAACATAAAGTGTAACAACACATACAAGAGGAGCAGTCCTCATGGTATGTTACAACAAAAGGTGGTACTAAGGCGGAACTACTAAGCCTATTGAACAATGAAAAGCCACCACTTACAAACAACAGTAACAGGAGCCAGTTAAAAAGATGGGCGGAGATTCATGCTAATATTCTGAACACAGCATGCCTCGAACAGACAGTGCAAGCGCTGCCTAGGCAAGACCTAAAAATGTCAACGTTTTGCTGGCGTCAATACAACTGGTAAAGTGTAAACGCTTTTGCTGCATTAGCAACATGCGATTTTGCAAAAGTATTGCTACAAACCTACATAAGTAAATTATATTTGTTAGAGAAAAAGGCACCTTTCCGAAAAAAACATATCTATAGCGATAGGAAAAACATATCTATGGCGAAAGTCACCAGATGTGGACTGGCCTTGAGGACCCGTGACTTTTCCCCTTTGGGTGACTGACTCTTCTCCAGCCCTACCAATCTTTCAAATACTGGCCAGCGTGCCCTTAAAGAGAGTACTGTGAAGCCAAGGGTCTGTTATTTACGTCTCCACTGGCATTCACTGCGCAGCAGTGTCGCGCAGCCGAGATGTTTTGATTTCCAGTACTGGGGCTTTAACCTGCCTCTCTCTTCCATTGGCTAGCTCCATAAATGGAGGCTAGCCATTGGAAGAGAGATGTGTCAATCATTCTGGGAGCAGATTCGTGGGCGTTTCTGTGTTGTTTTTTTAGCCCCGCCCCCTTTGTTTCGTCATGCAGAGGTGGGCCAAAGTGGGTGTTTCCTTTTTTTTTCTCTTCAGGGCTGTTTTTTCGTCATTGTTAAAGTTTCTCTTGCCGAGATGGACATAGCAATTGCTTTGCTGCAGGCGCGCACCCCTCCTCAACCCCGGAGAGCCTGCGGAGGGCAACGCCGGAAGAAGTCGTCCTCAGGTGAGTGCTTGCTGTTGTGCATCCCGCCCGCTCCCCCCGTGTTCGTTGTGCTTGTCTCGTTTATATTGTGTTTGTATTTCACTGCGCCATCGATGTCCCCCTTAACTGGCCAGCAGTCCCTCCTACGCACCTTACATTAACTTCATAACTTCTAGCCAGTACTGGGCTTTAAACCACTGCTAGTAGATGTGGTTTTGTCTCACTGCTAACACATTCTATGGAGTTCCTCGTCTCCTCCCGCATTGCCCGTTCACGTCGCACATTCGGGCTTGCGGCTACCCGACCCCCATGCCCCCTTCTGCAACATAACCTAGTTTGCACCCTGCTTGCACCCTCATCACGTACTCCGTGCTCTCTCGGGATCACAAGGTAAAGATGCGCCAGTTCACGAGACACCGATATATTTAAACCACTGCTAGTAGATGTGGTTTTGTCTCACTGCTAACACATTCTTTGGAGTTCCTCGTCCGCTCCCGCATTGCCCGCTCACGTCGCACATTCGGGCTTGCGGCTACCCGACCCCCCCCTCCTCCTGCAACATAACCTAGTTTGCACCCTGCTTGCACCCTCATCACGTACTCCGTGCTCTCTCGGGATCACAAGGTAAAGATGCGCCAGTTCACGAGACACCGATATATTTAGGAAAAGCTTTATTCTACACCTTCACATCACAGTCACTAGGCTGTCGGTCCCTTTCCTTGGCCAGATGTGACGTCTAGGCAGTACCGGTGTTTGGTACTGTTGAGTCTCCTCACAGGCCCGTGGCGCTACTGCTTCAGTGCTTAGCCAGGACGCCCCGAGTCTGACTCTGGGGTGTTAGTCTTGGGTTCAGAGACTGCCAGGTGAACACATTATACGCACGGACCTTTCTGTTAGGGAAAGGAAACACACGCTGCTGTGTGGTGCTAGCTCCCTGCAGAAATCTCTAATCTTTCATCCTCTCAGGTATTTGTGCTTATTTTACTCCTGGCCTTGCAGAACACATAGACTTTTTGTATATAATTTCCGTGTATATGTAAAGTATACGTCAACTTGCCTAGCTTCTCGTGTACAGAGCTTTGATGCCCTTTGGGGCTGGGTTGGCATGATATCCAAGAGCTATTAAATTATCAATTCAAAGCAAAGTTCACTGCTTCAGTGGAAGAGGTGGGCGCCGCGGCCAGGGCGACTGACGCTGGAATCTGGGGACCACGGTTCGATCCCCGGCTCCGGCGGCAGGTTAGCCCAGCACCATGTGACTCTGGGCAATAGCTCGCTTAATCTTCCCGACGGCCCCCCAGCGCCTAGAGACCCTTACGGGTGATTGTGCGCTTTACAAATGTGGACTTTACTTTTACTTTACTTTACTGCGAGACCCGTGCAGACTGGGGGTGGGGCGGCAGCCGCAGGGGGTCGTAGTTCAGAGTCCACTTCCTGTTAACATTTCACATATTTAAGAGCTGGGGACCGCTGTCCACTGGGCTAAAGATCTGTGTAGATTTAAGCCAAGAGCCATGACCTATTGTCTAGGTACACACAGTCTATGGTCAGACTCAGAGGGGCACTGCACCCAGGGCATGCATGGATTCCCATGGCATCTTCGGCAGACATACAGACTCCCAGCATGTTTGGCCTTACAGGCAGGCTTATAATATCCGTGACTTGTACGCATCCACCTTCTATGGCCTTACATGTATGCATATGGCATTTGTGGTCTCACATGCATGCACATGCTATCTGGCGTGATATGCACGCACATGACATCTATTTCTTGACATGCATGCATGCACACTCTATGTCCTACCAGGAATGCACTTGACATCTATGGTCTAACAGGCATGCACATGACATCTATGACTTGATATGCAGGCGCATGACATCTAGATGTTGACATGCATGTACACTCTGTCTGTGGACTAACGTGTATGCACATGCCATATTTGACTTGATATGCAGGCACATGACATCTATGGCTTGATATGCAGGCACATGGCATCTATGGCTTGATATGCAGGCCTTTTTGAACCGTTTTAGCCACCACAAGTGTGGAAGGGTATGCTCAGATGTAAGTCCCTTGCTCACTGCACCATCAGGATTCAAGCAAGCCGGGCCGAAGACGGCTGCAATGCCAGAAACCGGTCCCCGGAAGCTTGTTTCCTTTCCAGTAAAGAATTGGCTTGGTAGTTTGGTCTGCCCTGTTCCCATGATGTACTGGGCCATGGACAGACTAATTTGCATATAGCCAGGTTCTGAACTGGGATGGTGCAGTGAGCTAAAAAACGGTGATGGATCAAGCCCTGATCTTTTGACTGGGTAGGAGTGTTCTGCTTAATTCAGATACTCTGTCCATCACCACCCACCTTTTTGAACCGTTGTAGCCACCACAAGTGTGGAAGGGTATGCTCAGATGTGAGTCCCTTGCTCCATGCACCATCAGGATTCAAGCAAGCCGGGCCGAAGACGGCTGCAATGCCAGAAACCGGTCCCCGGAAGCTTGTTTCCTTTCCAGTAAAGAATTGGCTTGGTAGTTTGGTCTGCCCTGTTCCCATGATGTACTGGGCCATGGACAGACTAATTTGCATATAGCCAGGTTCTGAACTGGGATGGTGCAGTGAGCTAAAAAACGGTGATGGATCAAGCCCTGATCTTTTGACTGGGTAGGAGTGTTCTGCTTAATTCAGATACTCTGTCCATCACCACCCCCCCTTTTTGAACCATTGATATGCAGGCAGACGCCATCTATGGCTTGATATGCAGGCAGACGCCGTCTATGACCTCACATGCATGCATATGACATCTATGGCTTGGCATTAAGGCATAACCTGTCTGAAGCCTGTCTGTGTGTGGCTCTGTCTGTGTGTGGCTCTGTGGCTCTGTGTGTGTGTTTGTGCTCTGTGTGTGTGTGCAAATGCAATAGGTCTCGCATTTGTGAGAGATTAAGCTATTGGCATTGTAAATGACAATGCCATTTATTTATCTGTTTTCAAAACCATCACATAAATACAAAATTTGTCATTTACAATGCCAATAGCTCTAACTTTTACAAAGGCGAGACTGTTGCATTGTAAATGCTTTTTTTTTTTTTTACCAAGCTCGTAAACATAAGCCTGATCAGTAAAATCCTGAGAATAAAGCCTGTGACCCTACAGAGTCATTGGGGAAAGAATGTGTGGCTGTCCCTCGTTCCAGTGGCCTTTATCTGTGCTCTTTGCATGTATGAATTAGGGTCTGATCAACTGCAGATGGCCGGAAGTTCTCACCACGCGCCAGCTATGTGCGGATGGGAGGGTGTCCGGGGGCCTGGGAAGCAGCTCTGGAAGAGATAGCACGGAGGAGAGGCGCGTGCTTGAAGGATAGCATTCCACAGTGCAGCAAAGCAACTTAAACAAAAAAATAATAACGCTGGTCTGGAACCACGAAAGGAAACTTCACGGTACATATCTCGCCATTTTCTAGAAACATTCTCAGCGTCCCAGCTGTGAACTGGAATTGTCAGCTTCATAGACTTCTCGTCTTATTCACTTTATAAACTAAAAATAAATTAAAAAAATACTCAAAAAAGGAGGGAGGGGCGGGGTACATGCACTTGTGTTGACAGACATGGGACAGAAAGAGCACTTGGCCGATAACTCAAAAATGTGGCATTTCGGGAGTAGTGGGGGAGGGGGTGGGGGAAGAGGACATGACGAGGAAGGATGACAAAATTTCGTGAGGAGTGAGACCTGAAAATAACAGACCCCGAGTTACCTAGTCCCTGAAGTGAGTAGGCACATATAGTCCAGTGTTTTTAAGCTGCATGGTGGGATTTGTAGTCCTGTGTAACCCATTATATAATCGGGACAAGTCCCATAATTAAAATAAAACTCCTGGACTGCATGTCCCGCTGTCGCATCTATCTGATAAACTTGAATGCTCTAGACATATACATTGGGGGAAAAAATTACAATAAAAAAACATGATTGCGAAACATTTAAAACAAATAAATCAGAAATCTTCTCACGAGCAGGCACACGCTTTACGATGGAGCCTCAGGGTTGTCATTGCACCTGAAAATCAGGATGCAACGAAGAACCTCGCTTGAACCCCTCTCTTCTCCTCCACCTGAACCCAGAGAGTACTATTTACATCTGATCAATGTCCATCTCGCAACTGACAACGATGACAGACGAGCCCAACCTGTGTACCAAGAAGCCGGCAGTGCCTACGCGTACCTGTCTGCGGGGCGGGCTTGGGCAGAGGACTCTGGAAAGTTAATCATTTTACAGAGAAAGAGTCAACGTGATGTGCGGAACCACTAATACAGGACGAACGAAATGCAAAGTATCATTGCAAGAGACACGAAGTTAATTAAAAGATAGTGAAGAAGTAAGTCACACCGTCATAAGTAAACATTCGACGAAATGCAGTGCGCATTAAAATAGGAGGCAGCAGAAAGGTGTAGGTTTGATGGTAACACACAAAAATGCATCACAGACACACTAATAAAGAAACTCACAAAACGCACCCACTATAGAGGGAGCAATGTTCACAAAACAAACAGAAGGTTTTATCAACAGCGAAAAGAGATTCAAAGTATATGTGAAGGAGAGGCCGGGTAAACAGAAACAATTCACGGCCACAGCTGCGATAACAGAGTTGAGAAACAACACCCAGTTCAGACTGGCCGCAGCCCGATCTCACCGCTGTCGCCTCTGAAAGTTAGGAAACCGAGCTTTATCCGATCCATAATGTTACTTTAAGTAAGGGCATGCATGCATGCGACAAATTACCCGTCAGAAGGATTCCCCTACTCTCTCAGCAGCTGGTACTTCTCCAAATCACATTCCAGACTACCCCTCCCGGGAGACACACCCTCCCCTCCGCGGCGTGGTGCCCTGTGCTGCGCTGCCAGTCTAATTCCATTCCTACCTGACTGCCAGCTTCACGCACGGGTCCTGGCTCCGGTGCTCGGCTTGTTTCGGATCCCCGCTTCCCTGGGCAGGGAGGCTGGGGTTTGAAAGTGCAGAACCCGGGCTGCAGCCGCTGCGGGACTGTCCAAAGCTGCACTTCCTGTCCGAGGCTCCCTCCGCCTACTCCCTCCCTCTGCCCTCTACAGCACTGCTGACATCACCCAGGTGTGGGCGTGCGGAGGCAAAGAGGGCAGGGAGCAGCCTGGTGTGTGCAAAGCAAACCGCAGTCCCCAGGAGAAAGCAGGCGACGGGCAATGCGGGTACGAGGGGGCGGGGCCATGCGCAGCCAGCCACCACTGTGTTGCAAGATGCAAGCCACAGGTGAGTGACTGCCCGGGGAGTCACAGGGGGTGCTACGTGGAATAGCCTGGATTGTAACTCAACCCCGTGAGAACTTTGTGCGCACCTGGAATAGGCGAGGTGACCACAAGACCACAATGAGATTAATACAAGGAAAACTTTCTGTGCCCATACACTCACACGGGCGACATTTAAGAGAGTAAAACACCCTGGAATGGGCCGGTTAACTGCAAAGAGACTGACAAAATGCGCTTATTGTACCTACACCTGGAATCTGATGCCTTAGAGAGAAACTTTTCTAAGTATAACCCTGTCTACGCCTGCAAAATTCCAGGTAAACCTAAGAGAACTTAGTTACAGTAAGTCAGTTTAGCCCAATACTCTTCCTTCGGTATATTTCCGTTTGTTATCTTTGGGTGACGGATGTCTGACACACCAACATGTTTATACTACACCGTGTTTACCAACATCTTTATACTGCACAGTGTTTACCAACATCTGTATACTGCACCGTGTTTACCAACATCTGTATACTACACCGTGTTTTAACTGACCATGTCTGAACTGGGGTGGCTTGGTGAGCAAAATAACGATGGATTAAACCTAGATCTGTGACTGTGGTGAATGTTTTGCCATTGTGCAACATTCCGTCCATCATCTTGTGTGTTTTGCTGTTCACCCTATGTGGGAAGGGTATGCCCAGACGTGGGTCCCGTGCTCACTAAGCCACTGGAGTCAAGCTATCCTGGCTGAAGACGGCTGATAGCCAGAAACCGGTCCTAGGATGCTTGATTCCGGTCCAGGAAAGACATGGCTTGGCAGTTTGGGCTGGACTGTTCCCATGAGGCACAGGGTCAAGACTGATTTGCCTATGGCCATGTCTGAACTGGGGTGGCTTGGTGAGCAAAATAACGATGGATTAAACCCAGATCTGTGACTGGGGGTGAATGTTTTGCCATTGTGCAACATTCCGTCCATCATCTTGTGTGTTTTGCACTTATTGTACCTACACCTGGATTCTGATGCCTGAGAGAGAAACTTTTCTAAGAATAACCCTGTCTACGCCTGTAAAATTCCAGGTAAACCTCAGAGAACGAAAGTAACAGTAACAGTAAGTCAATTTAGCCCAATACTCTTCCTTCGGTATATTTCCGTTTGTTATCTTTGGTTGACGGATGTCTGACACACCAACATGTTTATACTACACCGTGTTTACCAACATCTTTATACTGCACCGTTTACCAACATCTGTATACTACACTGTGTTTACCAACATCTGTATACTACACCGTGTTTTAACTGGCATAATCGGGTTCTGCTCCTTTGGTTTCGCTGCACACCGGAGCGCTTGAGTTTGTCCTCTCTGTTTCAATTTTTATCACTTTCTTTCTCTAACACAATCACATACCAGCGTGTCATGACTAATATACTTCAAGGATTTTTTAACCTTTACTTTTCTTGCTTAATCTTTTACATTTACTAAGTATGTCAGTTCCTGCCAGCAGGCATAGATTTTGTATACCAGAGTATGAAGGTCTGAACTGCCTTTTTTTTGTATTGTACAATTCTGCAGCCTTCAAGCAGTCACGCAGTTGACGAAACACGTGTTGGCTGTGTCTTTTGATGTTACTTTGTCACTGAAGACTTCAAGTTACACACAATAAACAGACCATAGATTGAATTTATCGTGATCCTGACTCCTTGGACTAAATTGATTTACTGGACTACATTCAGAGTGCTGTGATGTCTTGTTTTTGCATGTTGCATGTTACGAGCGGTGGCCTGTTGGGTCCATCGCCCTTTTCGAGACAATTGGTGGAAGGGTGTCTGATATCAAATAGCAATGAGTATAGAGTATAGTGGTAGAATGCACACCTCCTGATAATCACTTTTCAGAATTTTCCAAGTTATATTTGGCGTGCAAACTGATACCGTGGTCTGTCCTCAAAACCACAGATGTAATCTGTAAAATGTATGTGGCATGGTCTCTTGCGTCACTCAGTTGCACAGCCCTTAAGTGAGATACTTATTCTCGTAATAAACCTTAATTCATCAAGTACTCCTTATTTGAACCATGTTTTTATTTATTTTATTCCAAAGTTCATACATTTTTTGTACGTTCACTCCAAAGGAAGCGTTAATTCAAAATGACTTTTTTCTGGTTACCAGCATGGATAGCATAGAAAGACTGCAATTACATTGCAGATGGTTTTTTCAAAACACTGTAACACCCACAACACCTCGTAGTGGGAAAAATACTTTTTATTATTCAATGCAGTTTCAATAAAGAAGATTGAAGTTATTTCACATACATACAAATTATAATCAAACAATGAAAGCACACTGCCAATCTTGGTAGCATGGTCAATTCCTTAGCCAAGTGGCTCTAGTTCAGGTATGTATAAATCACATATCTCAGTCAGTGTATCTGCACCTATTTTGTACACCATCCCATCCACTGATGCCAGGCTATATGATGGCATAGCACATGTTTACAAATAAACAACCTGCACTCCATAAATATATATATATATATATAGGTTTCACACCAGTTATAGTTAGGAATTAGCATTTAAAAAACCTATGAAATTCACTGAAAAAAACATAGGTTTTACACCAGTTATAGTTAGGAATTAGCATTTAAAAAACCTATTAAATTCACTGAAAAAACCATAGGTTTTACACCAGTTATAGTTAGGAATTAGCATTTAAAAAACCTATTAAATTCACTGAAAAAACCATAGGTTTTACACCAGTTATAGTTAGGAATTAGCATTTAAAAAACCTATTAAATTCACTGAAAAAACCATAGGTTTCACACCAGTTATAGTTAGCTGGAAGTTTTACTCGCATAAAACCATTGAAATTCCCACGTTATAGTTAGTTGGACTCACTATAACTTGCGCGTGCAATGCACTGCTGATGACGTCACATATTACATCACTCATGACATGGTCAGTGACATCACTCATGACGTCACTGATGACACCATCCAGTGAATGTGTGTCTTTCTGAAAAATAAATATTAGTGAGTAATGTTTAAATATTTAAATATATGTATTAATGTTTCACTTTGTGTATAATTGGCTGCATGGGTTGGTGAGTAGCTACATGTGTAGGTATATGGGTTATTAGATGTTTTTTTTAATTTCAATATGATTGTCTATATGTTTGGTGGGGGTGTTACTTAGCACATAGATTCATCAATGACTGACTCTCTCTTTGTATGTGTTTTGAATACAGCATATGTGCAGGACTGTATGGGTGGATGAGTGTGTATATGTGTATGTTAGTGAGTGAATGACTGTCTCACGTGTCTTTATCAGTAAACGACATATGTTTTAATCTAGTATATGTGAATATTGATGTATATAAGTGAGTATATGTGAGAGTGAGGGATTGTAAGAGTTCCTGTTTAAATAAGTATGTGTTTCTATAAGTGATTGTTTAAGAGAGTAAGTATGTGTAAGTTTCCTTAGAAGTAAAGTGGTAGTGTGTGTATAGCTGTATATGCAAATAAATGGATGTTTAATAGTTTATTTGCATGTGCGAGTATGTGTGAGAGTATCTTTTGGATGACTGTCGTTGTGTAACAGGATATATAGGTGTATCACTATATATGATGAGTGAGTATATGTATGACTGACTACATAGAACTGTTGGTGAATGAGTGGATGTGTATATAGATGGTGGAATTACTGAATTGGTTGTTGTAACTGGCATGGGTATCTCCATTTTAAAAAACATTTTAGTTTCTATTTTTGAATATGTGTTTCAAAGTTTACATTACAGTGAAAGGAGGTCTGTCACTTTGTCACAAGGATGGTGTCATCAGTGATGTCATGAGTGATGTCACTGACCATGTCATGAGTGATGTAATATGTGACGTCATCAGCAGTGCATTGCACGCGCAAGTTATAGTGAGTCCAACTAACTATAACGTGGGAATTTCAATGGTTTTATGCGAGTAAAACTTCCAGCTAACTATAACTGGTGTGAAACCTATGGTTTTTTCAGTGAATTTAATAGGTTTTTTAAATGCTAATTCCTAACTATAACTGGTGTAAAACCTATGGTTTTTTCAGTGAATTTAATAGGTTTTTTAAATGCTAATTCCTAACTATAACTGGTGTAAAATCTATGGTTTTTTCAGTGAATTTCATAGGTTTTTTAAATGCTAATTCCTAACTATAACTGGTGTGAAACCTATGTTTTTTTCAGTGAATTTCAATGGTTTTTTAATAGCAAATCTCTATAGGTATAAAAAGTTAAAAATTTTATAATGAATTTTATATTGTATAATTATGTAATATTTTATTTATTTATTATTTTTATTTTGCCCCGGAGCGCTCCCGGGGCGCGTACCGGTGAACGCACGGGTAAGCGCAATGTTGCGGTGCGCCCCGGGGCGCGTACCGGTGAGCGTCCCGTTAGCGCTATTCTCGCGAATGAAAACAACATCGTGACGTTTCGCGTAAACGTGTGATGTGTCATATGACGCACTGCGTAAGCGCACCCGGAAGCACGCGAGCGCATACGATCGCGCAACGTCCTGATGCGCTTACGCTACGCGCCCCGGGGTGTGACTACGGGCACGCCCCGGAGCGCGCCCCGGGGCGCGTAGCGTAAGCGCGTCGGGTCATGTGACCTGAAAATAAAACTTTTTATTGGTTCATTTCACTTTCGGTTTCCTAATGATGTAAGGCCAGGTCATGTGACCTAAAAATAACACTTTTCATTGGTTCAGAACAGTTTTCTTTTCCAAATGATGAAAGACCCCACCTTTTTTCCTCATTCTACTTTTGTGTGAGGTAGACCTGCAGTTATTTCAGTAGAAAATGGCTACATTAGCTGCAGCTGCTGGAGCTTCTGGACCACCACCACCACCACCACCACCACAAGGACCACCACAACTTCACAGTGGTGGAGATGAAGAAGAGGAGGAAGATGAGGAGGAGGAGGAGAGGAGATTCGTCCGAGAGGACAATATTACATACAAACCTAAAGAGCACATCATCTGGCAGTTTTTTTTCAATCCCCATGGACAAGAAAAAAGTAAATGCGCCTAAGGCAACCTGCTTAATATGTCATCAGGAGCTGTCAAGGGGGAATCCCAACAAAAAATACTCCTTTGGCAACCACACGATGATCAGGCATATGCGACGCAGGCATCCAAATAACTATGCAAGGGCAAAGCTCAGGGAACTGGCCAGAAACCCTGTCCAATCTTCTGCCAGCACCTCCCAAACTAATGTTCCCACCCCATCGGGACCGGAAGTTAGGGAGATATGCTACACCATACAACCAAAATTTCCCAATTTTAAAATGGTTTGTATTTTTTGTGGACAAACGATATGCTATGGAGAAAAAAGCATCACACTTATTAACCGTGCTTGGGATAACCACAAGTGCCCAAGAAAACATTAATTTTTTCCGCCTTTTTTTTTGCTCCTGTTGAGCCCTTTAGAATTCCCTGTTTTTTGTTTCTCCCCTTAAAAAATACAAAACAAATATAAAACTGTTCAGAAAAGTCAAAAAAAGTAGAAAAAATTCAAAAAAACAATAAAAAAATATAAAACAACAAAAAGAGTAAAAAAACAGTTCTTTTTAGAACTACCTTTAATTTATAAAAATAAATCTATATTTTTGAAGAATCTCTCTCAATCTTTTTTTTCAAGGGTACGCGTACCGGTACGTGCACCGGGGCGTGCACAGGGGCGCGCAACCCAAAAAATAAAAATAAAAAAATAAAGAAAGAGTGAGCATGAGGGAAGAACACAGAGACAGTAATGTTAATAGAAAAAGAGCTACAGGGAGCAACACAGAGGGATTGTTTATTACACAGTAAAAAACAGAGAAGATGTAATAGGGTGTAAGTCAGAAAAGGAAAATGAATAAGGGAGCGAAAGAAGGGAAGAGAGAAAAAGAAGACTAAAGTAGAGGTACTGGTAGAATGTGAGTGGGTGTTGAAAATAAAAAGAAGGACAGTAAAGAATGGGGAATGAGAGGTAGTGACGGAACCGGAATAAATGAACAATGGTGAGGGAGGGTGAGAAAAGAGCAGTGAGTGTAAGTAAAGAGGATTGAAAGAGGGTGGATAAAAGTGAATAAGGTTAAGGCATGGGGAGTGACAGAGAGAAAAGAGAGAGAGAGTAAAGGAAGGAGCGACTGAAAGAGTCTGAGTGAAACAGGAAAGAAAGGTAATTAAGGCAGTGTGGGTGACTTATAGGGAGTCAGAGGGTGTAGGTGGGGGTGTGGGTGTGTAAGGTGTGTGGGTGGGTGTGGGTGTGTGTGGTGTTTGGGTGTGGGTGGAGGTGTGGGTGTGTGAGATATGTGTGGGGGTGGGGGTGGGTGTGGGGGGTATGTGTGTGGAGTGTGTGTGTGTGTGGGATGTGTGAGTGTGTGTGTGGCTGTGTGTGTGTGTGTGAGGTGTGTGTGTGGTATGTGTCTGTGGTGTATGTCAGAGGTGTGTGTGTGTGTGTGTGTTGGGGGGAGGTGTGTGTGTAGGAGTGAAGTAAATGATTAAGGGAAAGAGAATGAGTGAGGGAGGGAGCAAAGGAAGGGAACAGAGGGTAAGGTAAGTGAAGAATGGGGACTGAAAAAAATTGAATGTAGGAGGGGAAATAGGGAAAGGGGAGTAAACATGGAGAATATGAATAAGTGAGGGAAGCAGAGTAAAGAAACAGGACTGAGGTAGGTTGAGAAAATAGTAGTGAGGTTAAAGCAAAGGGTGATGACAAACTACATTTTCTTAGTCACACTTACCATATAATAAATGTAACTTTAATTACATTTTTTTTACTACATTTTGTATCTGTAAAGAGAGAAGAAAAAATAAGTTATAATTAGTAAAATATGTATTTAAAATTAAAGATACAAATGAAGAGGTTAAAAATCATAACAGTGTATTTAGAAATAAAGTAAGGTAGAAGGACAAAAAGAGGGAAAAAGAAATAGAAGGAGAGCAAATTACTAAGAGTAAGGCATTTAGATTCACTGACAGAAAGGAAGAGAAGAAGAGAAAAATGAACTGAAAGTAAGAAAGATACTAAAAGAATATGAGTTAGCAAAACTAAATCAGGAAACAGGATTAAGTAAAAAGATAATGACTGAGAGGGAAAGGAGTCTAATAAAGGATGCATTTAGAAGAATGAGGAATGGAAGATAACTGAGAGTAAGCGAAGGAGAGTCATATAGTGAAGGGATGAAGGGAGAGAGGATAATATAGAAGGATTGAGGGAAAAGGAGTGATGAAGTTAGTAGACAGAGAGACTAAGGGAAGGACTGAGTGAAGTGGAGTACAATGAGTGAGGAAAGAAAAATGAGTAAGAGAGCAAAAGAAGGAAAGAGAGGAGAAGAGGACTAAAGCAGTGGTACTGAGAGAAAGTGATTCGGTGATGAAAGTAAAGAGAAGGACACTGAAACATAGGAAATGAGGGGTAGTAATGAAACCGGACTAAAAGAAATAGGTTGATGAGCGATGAGAGAGGAGCAGTGAAGTTGTTGTAAGAGAAATGATAGAAGGTAGATAAACACAAGTGAATATAACACAAGGAGAGTGAGGGACTGAGGACATAGAGGTAGTGAACGGAAAATAGAGAGAAGAGGTCAAAAGAAAGGAGGAAACAAAGATAAGCGAGGGAGAGTGGATGATTTATAGTGATAGAGTGTGACAATACTGGTGAGTGAGTAAAGAGGAATTACTAAAAGAGCAAAGGAGGAAAACACGGAAAAGGAAAGTAAAGCAGACAGACTGAAAGCTGAATAGTTATGCAATGGAGAGAGGGGATGCAGACAGTTGAAATGAGAATGAGGGGTTGTGAAAGAAGTGGACTAAAAGAACGGGGTTGAAAGAGAGTGAAAGAAAGACATTATAAGTGAGTAAAAAGAGCTGAAAGAGGGTGGAAAAAGGAAAGTGAGTGTGAGACAATGGGAATATATTTTAAATTACAGAATACAAACTATAGATTAACTTGTACAACATGTTACATAGTTTATTTTTGCTGTTCTCAGAATATATTGAATTTCACTTAAAAAAGTGAGTTCAAACTACTCATCATATGACAGCGGGGGAAAAAACACAATCAAAAAGATTGTGTTTTAAAAAAAAAACATCTAAACTTCAAAATTACAAATGTACACTAATCTTTGATTCACTTACTTTTCCTTTAGGCCAAATAGTATATCATGAAGGTCCTTTTCGTTGGAAAGTACTCTGCTGTTCTCTAAAAATTCAATTTCTTCGACTTTCTAGAAGAAAACCTCGAAGAACATCTGAAATATTTTCATTATTTTCATATACTCCTTCTGTTCAGTAATACATCTTTGCTCATTCCTTCACCATTCCTTAAGGCCAAATAGTGTCAGATGTATCAGTATATTTTCAAATTAATTAAAACAAACTCTAAAATTACCGTTTTTCCGACGTTCTGAAAGAAAGGCTCAAACAACATTTTTTACAATATTTACATTTTTGTAATTCCATCTCTGACTCACTCATGTTCATCATTTCCTATAATACTGATATTACTTACTATGAGATCCACTTACAGTACCTATATGACAACTCAATTTTTTATATTATCTTGATCACTTTTACTCAGAATATAATTTTAAACAGCAAACTAACCTTTATTAACTGCTCCCGTCTTCATAGGCCAATTATCTTTACTTAAATTTTGGTTCTAAAAACACTAGATATGAATTTTTTAAGTCAAAAGGCAAACATTGTTTGAAAATCAAATGAGTGTCATTACAAAGGGTCCAACCTTTACAACTTTTTAAATAGCATGTGTAATGCCCTGATGTTGTTGAAGTACCATCATGATAAATAATAGCTACAGTTGCAAAGGTTCCTCCTGAAATTGATAACTGAGAAGCCACGAAATTTTTAATAGAAGTTGTCAACTTACTTCCATCAGGTCTACATCGTTGGAACATTAAAATCACATATTTACCATAAGTTTGTAAAAATAATGTGGACAGCATTGCAGACTTACATTGGGTACACACCATATTGTGATCAGCTGCTTTAACTAGATTATTAAAAGGCACTGATTTGCAGTCTGGTAAAGTCAAATATATAAATCTTTCAGTGTCTATTCTAGTACTACTTGATAAAGTACAGTTGTCACAGTCATGCTGCCATTGATAAGAAAGGCTAAAAAGATTTTTATATCTACTCCTTCATCTTCCAATACATCAAACATATACATTAAAAATTCCTGACAATCCTGCTGAATAATCTGTGAACATTGAAATTGATTTTGACCTGAACATATGTCTAGAAGATTTCTAATTTCTGAAACACTTTCTATTTTTGCTCTATCACTGCTACATTTCTCAAACACAGAATTCAATAAACAGCAGAATGTTTGATCCCGATTTTCAACAATCTGTTCTTGTAAATTTTGAAGAAAAAAAACATTAACCACTACATTAGCATAGCAGTTGACACCAGAACTGTTTTCAAACTGAAATCCAACAACATCTTCAACAGAATCCTTTTTCTTTCTGCTTACAATTACAGTTTCATCTACTTTTTGTCTTTTTGCTACTACCTCACTGCAATTATTCTCATTTCTTCTTTTTCGGCCTACCACACTTTTTTCAAACAGAGGATATTGAGGCAAATGTGGAGCATACTCTCTTCTTAACCTATTTTATTCTTTAACACAATCTAGATCAGCACAAATCTTTGTTTCATCACACTCAATCAAGTACAATCCTGATAAAGTTCTGACTCGTGATAATGCCACATATGCCATACCCTCTTTAAACACAGAGCTTCCAATGTTCACCAAAGCACTATCTACACTTAAACCTCGAGATTTATGAATTGTCACTGCATATGCCAAACAAACAGGAAACTGTTTTCGGCAAACATATAAGTCTTTCACAAGCAAAAATCTAGCTGAACAACGACAAATTTGTTCTATTTTGTCAATGCCATCAAATTTAATTTTTAAAATTTCAATTCCATCTCTATTTTTGTAATTCACAAAACCAACAACATGACCCATTGCTCCATTTACCAGACCTCTTTCAACATTTAAATTCCTTCTCAAAATTATACGACAATTTAAACACACATTCAGAGTCTTTTCAAAACCAGCAGTTTTAGATATAGTCTTCTCTAATGAATCCAATTTTGATTTCAAATTTTCTGACAAAATAATTGTTGCTCCCATATGCTCTATTTTATCTATAGCTTCCAGTTGCACTATCTCTTCATTTTCTAACTTTAACGTTTTGTTGTTGAACATGGAACATTCTTTCAGAGTTGGCATCAAACATATGCCAGATTTCTTCTCGTTAATTTTCTTAAAAATATTCTCTGGAAGAATCTTTTCATTTGGGTACAAATTTGAAATTAATCGTCCATGTAAAGCTTCTTTTCCATGCTGACTTATTTTTCCGATTCTTACATCTTGTAGAATATTTTTATAATCTTCATCCTTTGCCTGCCGCATATTTTGCAGTAGTTCTGCATATTTGAAATTCAACCATATATTAACGTTTCCAATGCTTCCTAGGCACTTCCTGTATCTTCATGCGTGACCATTTTAAACACTGGGTGTCCTTTCACTGGAGTCAACTGCAGTAGATCTCCAAAAACAATAATGTGTTTTCCTCCGAATAACACATCATACTCTGTTCTAAGAATTTCTTGCATTCTCAAATGTACAAAAGCAAGCATTAGATTTGAGAACATGCTTACTTCATCAATGATAAGAAGTTTCATTTTCTTCAGGACTCTGGAAACTTCGGAACACGCATCTCCAGATAGCTTTTGGTATTGCAATTTGTTATCATGCTCAACTGGCAGCATCAGTAAACGATGTAAAGAAATCCCTTTAATATTATGTGCTGCCAGCCCAGTTGGAGCGGTAACACACAAGACAGCGGTGATTCAGTCCTTTTCTGCAGATAAGTTGCAATTGCTTTAATCAGAAAAACTTTTTCCAGTTCCCGCTTCTCCACTCACGTACAGTTGGACAGGCTTAAATGATGTACATGAGCACTCTTTCTTCTCATGACTGAATCCATGTTCAACCTGTTCTGTGACTTCGTCATATATCTGTTTCTGCTCAAGGTTTAATTGTTTCACCAAATCTTCTAAACTAATTACATCCTCTTGAGCTTGCTCCATAGCTCTTTCCACCTCATCCATGGCAGTTGCAGCTTCATTTTGGATAATTGGTCCTCCTAGTGGATCCTGACTCAATGAAGCAGAACTCTGACTGTCTTGAGAACTGTCTCTCGCAATCTCTGAGGCAATTGTTGCTTCTTGCTCTATTTCTTCATTCAACATTTGCAGATAATTTGCAATAACAGGACCTTCTATGGTATCCTTCGTTGCATTAAAAGAATCTTCGTAACAGAGAAAATCTCCAAGTAGTTCTTCTTCTGTACGCCATGGTTTAAAGAGTTGCAAAAGAGCCAAATAGTAAAATTCTCTTTTGTCTGGATTTTCACAACTAAATTTTCGGTGATTAATCAAATGACCTTTTCTCTGTTTCACTAGACATCCTTCACATCCAATGACAACATATATTCCATTATTGATATCTTCTCTGATGTTCCTCTTATAAATATATATTTGCAGAACTTCATAGAGACAAGCGTTTTCAAGGTAAGGACTTCTATTTGGATAGTATGTATCCAACATGTTTGTCTTCAAAATATGTGTACTTTCTGGTTCTTTCTCCGCCAAGTTCTCTATTTCCTGTACAGATTTCAAAACTCGGTTTCGTGTTGCAGCAAGACCTAGACTCACCCAAATGATAGTTCTAGATTTTGCATATAGACTTGCTGATGACAATCGATCGGAACATTCATATGCTCCAATTTCTCGATGTGACAACAGCTTTAGACTGTAACTGTATAATTTCTTGCTTAGACTCTTTTCATGTGAAATGTCTTCCCACATTTCCTTCAGTTCTGTCTTTTCTTTTTTTGTGATGTAAGATGTCACATATCGAGCCACAGCAATAGAGTTGTCAGCAACGAACTGAATATCCATGTTAGCATTCCACATGGACAAAATCACTGGGTTGTAGTCGTTGATATACTTGGACTCTTCGTTTTTTTAAAAAATTGTATGTATTTTTGGGTGATTTCCTCGTAACAGTATGTCGCAGAGAAGACATCAAATTATTTACTCTTCCTTTAGAAATCACTGGTCGTGGAAATGCGAAACGACATTTTGTGTAGAACTTGTCCTTGTTTCTGAATTTTCGACGACAGTACTTTCCACAACGATGTGATTGAAAGCGTAAAACTTGTTGCCTTAAACTGTTTTCTTCGGTAGTTTTCGGAACAGCACATGTTGAATACTCTTCAATGAACCTCATCACTGTCTCATCCGAATCTGTTCCAAATTTGGGTGCATCTTTAATCCACAACAACATATGTATGCGAGGAGCACCTCTCGCTTGATACTCCTTTCTCCAAAAGAAATCCAAAACCTCTCCAAGGGGAGGATTTTTTTTGTTAGTAATAAAAGACATCATAGCTTCAAATCTATGATTGAAATATCTGCATACATTCACTGGATCCAAAGAACACAGTTCTCTAGCAGTTTTGAATTCTATATTTTGTATATTTGCATTTGCCTCTCGTAGAAATTGAAGTAAGTCGTCCCATGCATACTCGGCACAGCTAAGAGTGAGGAACCATGTAGGAGTTCCTAAGTTTCTTAGCATACATTTCAATTCCCCATGACGACGGTACCAATACTCATTTGTACCACGCTGACATGCCATGAGATGGATTAGATGAGATTCCAAAATATTGTCTTGCAGATTGACTTTCTCCATAAAGTCCCTCGCCGAAACATTTTGCAGATGTGCTCCACTTTTCAGTATATGGTTCACTGCATAAGAAAGCCCAGACAAGTCACTTTCATACAGTAGATGAAACAAATATGGGATGCATTGACGAAACCTTGGATCTTCAGCATATAATCTTAAAGTCCGGTATTCAGATGCTGGAATTTGAAGTGGTCGATCGTCATATCGTCCACCTCGACCTGTTGGAAATAGCTGTGGAAAACAACGAGCTTCCAAACTTTCTTCCCATACACTAATGGGACTTCCTTTTGCTGATTTCATTTGAAACAAGTCAATTGCATTCCCCATTACTTCTTTGGAATGCAAAGGATGAACAGTATAATGTTCATATATTTCTTCACTTCTAGACAAATCAACGTTTTCAATTTGGCCAGCTGAACAATCACTGTCTTCATCTGCAGCTGTTTCCTCTGCTTCAACACATACATGTTTGTAGTACTCATTGTTTTTGACCAAATACAACGTTGCCTTTTTGACTTTCCTAACATCCACTAAATCTTGCCAGATTTTCTTACTCTTTGTCGGAACCCCATTAACTAGAACAACCAGAGGTTCCTCTTCCACTTTCTCTACACCAATTGTATCAATATTTTTCTTGAAATCTAGAGGCAAATAAACAACTCTTCCCTTTAATCCTCTCTGTAAATCCGAAGGAGGCAATTTCTCTATCTTAGGCTCCATGCGAATAATTGCCTGAAAAAGAAGGACACATTGAATCAGAATAGACTCATAGGTATTTAAATCCATCAATTCAGTAGGAATGTCTACCAACTCCAGATTATTATGAACAGCTCTAGCAGGCATTCTGTTTTGATTTAATTTATCATAACAATACTTACAAATACGCTGATCAGAACTCAAATCAAAAGAATTCTCCACCCACAAATAACTGGCAAAATCCTTCCACTCATAATTATTTATCTTTTCACTTTTTACGTATAAATCAACTAATCTAGTTTGATGCTTATAATGACAACACACACAAGTAAAATTAGGCCTTTCACTTGATTTCACCTTAAACCTGGTAATTTCCTGGTCAAACTTTTCTGTACTTGAAATCTGTACATTGTCTTCCACATTACCTTGAATTTCTGTGTCAATTTCTACACTGTCTTCTTTTTCACCAAAATAACAAATCTCAATTTCTTCACAAATCTTCTTCACATCTAATTCAGTTCCATGCAAAAGAGCACTGTTTAATTGTTTAAGCTTAAGTGCTGGACTTTTTGCATAATACAACATTCTCACTAATTTCCTCATTTTGGTATGATGCACTGCTAACATCCTAAAATGATGAAAAACACTCTGACAGACTTTTCTAGAAAGAGAAGCCAGTGAATGCCCTTGCAAACCTTTGTTTTCTCTCACTCTACAAGGATCTAAGTCTTGCAACATCTTCATTTTCTGTTTTAGAGTTTTCTTACTATATGTACGTAAGAAATTACAAAACAAATCGATTGATTCCTGTCGCAGACTACAAATACTACTACACTTCCAAGTGTACACTGGACCCTTGGTACGTCTCCCTAAAACTTCATCAGTTAACACCTCTTCTGGTTCTCTAGGCACAAGTTTCTCTTTTTCAATCGGACAACCGTCTTTCACCTCATATGCTCGACCATTGGTGTCAACTGCATGCACTAAATCATTCTCCTGAAAGTAACTTTCCTCATTAAAAAATGGCTCACAACTTGAACTGTGCATCCATTTCCCAGAAAAAACTTTACAAAAATTAGTCCGATTAATTACTCTTTTCCATTTACTGTTTGATTTGAAAACATCAATTGTCTTGTTAACTGTCCTAATTCTATTGATTATTAAAATAAATAATTTTTTCTTAACTTCAAAAGCCTGATCAACAATCTTCTCTACACTTTTCTTTTTCTTATAAAAAGCAGATCTCTGTTTACCTTTTTTAATATTTTTTAACAAATTTAAACCCACCCTATTGCGAAACATTCGTTTACGAATGTCCCTAAATTGATTTTGCCTTCTATTCCTATACATATTATTGTCTCCTGCTGCAGTAGTAAATTTTTTTGGGAATCTCTCCTTCCTCTTCAAAATTGCTCTCTCCTTCTCTTTTTCTACATACTGTCCAACATTTTTTTTGGATCTACATAAGTTCCGTAAGAAAGACTTAGTTGTCTTACCAGGAGCTTTTTTCCTGTTTTTTGAAGTATTTGTTGAAGGAGACTGCTTTAATCCCGTTGCTTTTTTTGATTTTTTCCGCTTACAATCTTTTCGTCTCCTTTCCCTTGAGGGCATTTTTTCTTATTTTTAAAATCTTGATTTAAATCTGTGGAAAACAAAAAAAAATAAAAAAATCATTATAGACCACTATTACCAAAGAACAAAACAATGACAATAAGCAAACAATATAAACACTATAATACTTCTACATATGACCTTATCTCTGTTTTTTAAATATAATTCTTAAAAAATATTTCGGACACATGAATTACTTTTACATTATTAACAAGGATTAGATAGTATCTGCACATTTAAAAATATATATTTGCACATTTCACAATCATATCACCTGTGTTTCCTCAGATAAGTAAGCAGATTGTACACACTAGGTAAGGACTGTCCTGGGGAACATAGGTGGTGAGGCCGGTGTCTAAGACTCCACTGGACTGCACTTCATGAAGCCTATCACCTACTGCACTCTTACACACAGCCCTCACCTCCTTTCCACCTCTGGACAGACCTCTCTTCCACTACACTCCTCAACACAGGCATCACCTCCTATGCACCCACGGACAATCCTCACCTTATCTGCAACCCAGAATAGACCTCAACTCATCTGCACCATTAGACAGGCCTCAGTTCATTTACACCCCTTAACACACCTCATCTCATCAGCACCCTGTTACCATCAATTATACTCAATGTATTGAGGCCTGTCAAAGGGGCACAGATTAGATAATGCTTGTCTAAATTTCAGAGGAGGTAAGTCCTCTCCATTGCACTCATGGACACAGGCCTCAACTCCTTTGCACCCCTGGACATGCCTCACCTCATCTGCACAATCCACTTCCAAATTTGAGGAAACACAGGTGATTAATTGTGAAAGGTTCAAATATTTTTAAAAAATCATGCACACACTATTTATTTCTTCTCAAAAATGTAAAAGCCATTCATTTGCCCCAAAATCGTTTTTTGAATAACATTTTAGAAACAGAGCACAGGTCCTATGTACAAGCATTCAACTTCACTACTGAAACCTCACTATTTCACAAAATAAAAATCCTCTATCTTGCAAATGTAGATACCAAGCATTATCAAAAAGCATGACACAAACCAACAGCAAAGAAGCTCAGAGCCTCATTTATAAGGCCCTGCGTCAGTTTTGCGCTGGTGATGCGTCACTTTTTGTGACGCATCGGCAGCATAAAACATGTGCCTTGTTGCGCCATATTTAAAAAATTACACATCTAGGTAGATGCGTCACTTTTTAAACCCCTGCGCCACATTATACCTGCGTCAGGTATAATGTATGCAGAAGTGGCGTTCCCCCGTAAAAAACCTCATAATAGTGACGCAGTGAAATCTATGAGATTTCACTGCGTCACTTTTAGGACGCTGTTATGTCAAAATCTTGCGCCTGCCTCACAGCAGGCGTAAGACTGACGCAAACCCTTTCACATGGGACTTTCCCCATTTGAAAAGACGCATTGCTGGAGTTGCGTCACTTTTGTGACACACTCCAGCAATGCGTCACTTTTGCGCTTACAGATATGTCAGAAATACTCACTTATCTGTAACTCCTTGCAACATGATGCGTCATATATTAAATATGACGCATCATTGGTGTCGCAAGGAGTGCACAGTGAAAACTGACGCATCGCTGTTTTCATAAATAAGGCCCTCAGTGTGCTTCCTAATCTGAGGTAACACAGGTGTCATGATTGTGAAAGCTTCAAATATTTTTATGTAATCATGCACACACTATTTATTCCTTCTAAAAAATGTAAAAGCCATACATTTGCCCCAAAATCGTTTTTTGAATAACATTTTAGAAACACAGCACAGGTCCTATTTACAAGCATTCCATTTCAGTTCTGAAAACTCACTATTTTACAAAATACATTTCCTCTCTATTGCAAACATTCCTACCAGGCATTACCCAAAAAATGACACAAACCAACAGCAAAACCTCACT
Organism: Lissotriton helveticus; assembly: GCF_964261635.1. Taxonomy (NCBI): domain Eukaryota; kingdom Metazoa; phylum Chordata; class Amphibia; order Caudata; family Salamandridae; genus Lissotriton; species Lissotriton helveticus. The sequence goes on along the minus strand of NC_136065.1, from coordinate 360,254,205 downwards.
ATTTCACAAAATAAAAATCCTCTATCTTGCAAATGTAGATACCAAGCATTATCAACAAGCATTAGCATAGCCAATAGGTCTCGTGTCTGGGACCTTATAAGTGTTTAGCAACGCAACAGTTGATGTTGTTGCACCAGGGATATTGTGCTGCATAACTAAATACTTATAAGGTCCCAAATGCGAGACCTATTGGCCATGCCAATGCTTGTTCCTCTTGGCTTTTATATGGACACTGGATTTGTTTGCACAATTTATTGTAAAGCTAAAGCTGGTGCGTATGACTAGCTCGCACACAAAGTATAAATAACCTGAGTGTATTTCACACGTTGATTTATTTCGAATTTATTGAAGACTAAGAAAAAAGCTGACGCTCATCTATCAAGCACTGGCGTTGCCAATAGGTCTCGCAGTAGGAAAGTTGGAGCTATTACAATTGCAAATAACAATGCCTTTTATTTTTGTTTTCATTTTAAAAACATAAAGGGCTTTGTCATTTACAAAACCAATAGCTCCAACTTTCCTACTGCGAGACCTATTGTGCACTGCACAGTGTGGGTGAAAGTGGCACTGCGTGTGTGTGAGTGGCTTTGAGTGAGTTGCGTTGTGTGTGTGAGTTGCGTTGCGTGTGTGAGTGGCGTTGCGTGTGTGAGTGGCGTTGCGTGTGTGAGTGGCGTTGCGTGTGTGAGTTGCGTTGCGTGTGTGAGTGGCGTTGCGTGTGTGAGTGGCGTTGCGTGTGTGAGTGGCATTGCGTGTGTGAGTGGCGTTGCGTGTGTGAGTGGCGTTGCGTGTGTGAGTGGCGTTGCATGTGTGAGTGGCGTTGCGTGTGTGAGTGGCGTTGCGTGTGTGAGCGTGTGTGAGTGGCGTTGCGTGTGTGAGTGGCGTTGCGTGTGTGAGTGGCGTTGCGTGGATGAGTGGCATTGCGTCGATGAGTGGCGTTGCGTCGATGAGTGGGGTTGCGTGGATGAGTGGGGTTGCGTGGATGAGTTGCGTTGCGTGTGTGAGTGGTGTTGTTTGGGTGAGTGGCGTTGCGTGGGTGAGTGTGGTGTTGCGTGGATGATAGCGGGCTTGCGTGGGTGTGAGTGGCGTTGCGTGTCTGTAAGTGTTGCTGTGTGGGTGAAAGTGGCACAGAGCCTTTGATGTGGCCACTTACTGATTAGCATTATTAAAATCTGCATGAAAATGTATTTTATTATTACTATTTATTCTTTGCCAAGCACTCATCACTGATCTGGGCAGCAGTCAAAGTGCATAAATAAAAGTAAGTGAACTCTGATCCTGGGGGATTTTGGTAGATGTTTACGTACAGACATACACAATACAACGCACATACCTTAAATGGAAAATATAAATGCAACTTACCTTTATCTGTCGGGGAAAAAAAATTGGGTAGGAAAACTAGTTTGGTTAATGCAATCACTTTAGGCCCCTGCATGCTACAAGCGGGGACGCATTTTTAGTTTGAAGAATGTGATAAGCTGAAGGAGGAGGGGGTGCGAGGGATGAGGGAACACGGCCTGGGGGAAGCTGGCTGGGGAGGGGGAGGAGAAATGCAAGGAAGTTAGGGGAGGAGAAGCCGAGAAGCCGCAGAGCGCACGCTGGGCGAAGCCCTTTGATGTGCTGTGCGGCAAATGGAGGGAGGCTGATGCGCGTTCATGTTTGAACACGTGGTTCACATGAACTGCATGAAAACGCCAGCAAAAAGCTGGTGGTTTCATGAGCATTTTGAGCACTTGAATTCTCGTTCCTCAATGCGCTTGCGCGCATTTAAGGTCACGAGACCTAAAAAGCATGACACAAACCAACAGCAAAGAAGCTCAGAGCCTCATTTATAAGGCCCTGCGTCAGTTTTGCGCTGGTGATGCGTCACTTTTTGTGACGCACCGGCAGCATAAAACATGTGCCTTGTTGCGCCATATTTAAAAAATGACACATCTAGGTAGATGCGTCACTTTTTAAACCCCTGCGCCACATTATACCTGCGTCAGGTATAATGTATGCAGAGGTGGCGGTCCCCCGTAAAAAACCTCGTAATAGTGACGCAGTGAAATCTATGAGATTTCACTGCGTAACTTTTAGGACGCTGTTATGTCAAAATCTTGCACCTGCCTCACAGCAGGCATAAGACTGACGCAAACCCTTTCACATGGGGCTTTCCCCTTTTGAAAAGACGCATTGCTGGAGTTGCGTCACTCTTGTGACACACTCCAGCAATGCGTCACTTTTGCGCTTACAGATACATCAGAAATACTCACTTATCTGTAACTCCTTGCGACATAATGCGTCATATATTAAATATGACGCATCATTGGTGTCGCAAGGAGTGCACAGTGAAAACTGACGCATCGCTGTTTTCATAAATAAGGCCCTCAGTGTGCTTCCTAATCTGAGGTAACACAGGTGATTAATTGTAAAAGGTTCAAATATTTTTATGTAATCATGCACACACTATTTATTCCTTCTCAAAAATGTAAAACCATTGATTTGCCCCAAAATCGTTTTTTGAATAACATTTTAGAAACACAGCGCAGGTCCTATGTACAAGCATTCCATTTCAGTTCTGAAAACTCACTATTTTACAAAATACATTTCCTCTCTCTTGCAAACATTCCTACCAAGCATTATCAAAAAATGTCACAAACTAACAGCAAAGAAGCTCATTCTGCTTCCTAATCTGAGGTAACACAGGTGATTAATTGTAAAAGGTTCAAATATTTTTATGTAATCATGCACACACTATTTATTCCTTCTCAAAAATGTAAAACCATTGATTTGCCCCAAAATCGTTTTTTGAATAACATTTTAGAAACACAGCGCAGGTCCTATGTACAAGCATTCCATTTCAGTTCTGAAAACTCACTATTTTACAAAATACATTTCCTCTCTATTGCAAATATTGATACCATGCATTTTCAAAAAGCATCACACAAACCAACAGCAAAGAAGCTCAATGTGCTTTTTAATCTGAACTCTCTATCTATATTAAATGAATCATAACTCACCTTTACAAATGCTTTGGGAGATTGAGAACAGTGTCAGATACACACACCAATATTTCTTTAGCAGAGCAAAAGGTATGTACTCCATGCACTGCAACCATGAATGGAACAGAAAACCTCTAATTCCACACACATATTCCTCATGGTAACCAATCAAAACTCTTCCCTCTCTATTTTCAAATCAACACCCTTCCCCCCCTCAGCCCTTTCTACCTGTTACCATAGCAACTCCCTCCTCACTGAGCTCTTAGGGTTAAAAGTTTATTCTACAATGTTGCAAATGAACTCAGCAAGGATGTTTGACCTATCGATAAACCAGCTTATCAGGTGCAATCTTTCTTTTAATTACTTTTTCTTGACCATTCAAATGACTTCTTTCACAGAACACAACCATGCACCCTAACTTTCACTTTTCAACTATCTGAATCCACCAATCATTGCTTGTGATTCAAGAGCACTGAAACTCCACATTTTCTTTTTGCAAACTCCTACTGTTCCGACTGCCATTTCATTCCTACACTTCATCTGACTGCACCAGAACCTCCTCTCACCATGTACTCTGTCTGGGTTATTGGACATAGCTGCATACCTTAGCTATCAGAAATGTTCACAACCTTGATTTACCAAATATGCACATAAAATGGATTGGCCAAAGAGGATTGAGATGTCATCAATTGATACCATTGGTGAAAACCTTTCACCATCTGCCACACCCTGACCGTATAATTTTGCACTGTGGTGGAAATGACCTAGGCACTTTGACTGGGGTAGGTCTGGAAATGGTTTTAAAGGACACCTTTGGGCAATTGATGACACTTTTTCCACAAACTGCCTTGGTATATTCCAATATATGCCAAAGGCAGAAATGGAAGTGGTCCAACCAATTTTGTCCACAGATTGAGAAAGCAAGGAAACATGTGAATAAATCTGTTTCTGCTTACATGAGAGACTATGGAATGGGTTCAATATACAACAACAAGTTGCGTTACAACATGCAAGATATCTACAGAGGAGATGGTGTGCACTTCTCAGATGAGGGGAATAGAATATTCCTCCTGAATTTAAGATTGTGCATTGGAACCTACTTGTAGGTACCTAAATCACCCCAGAACCCAAAAGCTCTTTTCAGGGCCACCCTACATCTGATCACTCACAATGATTATTTTACTCTAACTTTTTTCACTAATTTTCACCAAAGTACGCTCCCCGGTGTTTAATGAGCCTCGCAATTTGCGACCCCATTGGGAATCCCAAACAGTGTTAAACACACTGTTGTACATTTCATTTAGCGACTTGCAATTTGCCACTCGCAATGGTTCGCCAATTGCGATGTGCTAAATGAAATGGTCGTACATCTGGCCCCAAAATCCTTAGAACTTTGAGTATTTGTTTGGTGTGCACATGTGTATTTTTTTCGAATTACTGTTTTAATATTTGAAATTTAACTCGTACAATTTTCTTGGGGGTCCCCGGCTTCCAGTGGTGACTCAATGGGGGGCCTCAGGAGTCAAAAGTTTGGGAACCACTGCCCTAGTATATAAGTATTATTTACAACAAGGGGTGGTGATGGACAGAGTCTCTGAATTAAGCAGAGTACTCTCACCCAGTCAAGAGATCAGGGCTAGATCCAACACCGTTTTTTAGCTCATTGCACCATCCCAGTTTCAGAACCTGGCTGTATGCAAATTAGTCTGTCCCTGGCCCAGTGCATCATGGGAACAGGGCAGACCAGACTACAAAAGCCAATTCTTACACTGGGAAGGAAACAAGCTTCCGGGGACCGGTTTCTGCCATTTCAGGCGTCTTCGGCCCGGCTTGCTTGAATCCTGATGGTGCAATGAGCAAGGGACTCACATCTGAGTATACCCTTCCACGCTTAGGGTGGACAAAATCATTTACAACAAGGGGTGGTGATGGACAGAGTCTCTGAATTAAGCAGAGTACTCTCACCCAGTCAAGAGATCAGGGCTAGATCCAACACCGTTTTTTTAGCTCATTGCACCATCCCAGTTTCAGAACCTGGCTGTATGCAAATTAGTCTGTCCCTGGCCCAGTGCATCATGGGAACAGGGCAGACCAGACTACAAAAGCCAATTCTTACACTGGGAAGGAAACAAGCTACCGGGGACCGGTTTCTGCCATTTCAGGCGTCTTCGGCCCGGCTTGCTTGAATCCTGATGGTGCAATGAGCAAGGGACTCACATCTGAGTATACCCTTCCACGCTTAGGGTGGACAAAATTATTTACAACAAGGGGTGGTGATGGACAGAGTCTCTGAATTAGGCAGAGTACTCTCACCCAGTCAAGAGATCAGGGCTAGATCCAACACCGTTTTTTAGCTCATTGCCCAATCCCAGTTTCAGAACCTGGCTGTATGCAAATTAGTCTGTCCCTGGCCCAGTGCATCATGGGAACAGGGCAGACCAGACTACAAAAGCCAATTCTTACACTGGGAAGGAAACAAGCTTCCGGGGACCGGTTTCTGGCATGCTCATTGCACCATCAGGATTCAAGCAAGCCGGGCCGAAGACGCCTGAAATGGCAGAAACCGGTCCCCGGAAGCTTGTTTCCTTCCCAGTGTAAGAATTGGCTTTTGTAGTCTGGTCTGCCCTGTTCCCATGATGCACTGGGCCAGGGACAGACTAATTTGCATACAGCCAGGTTCTGTAACTGGGATGGTGCAATGAGCTAAAAAACGGTGTTGGATCTATCCCTGATCTCTTGACTGGGTGAGAGTACTCTGCTTAATTCAGAGACTCTGTCCATCACCACCCCTTGTTGTAAATAATTTTGTCCACCCTAAGCGTGGAAGGGTATACTCAGACATGAGTCCCTTGCTCATTGCACCATCAGGATTCAAGCAAGCCGGGCCGAAGACGGCTGTAATGCCAGAAACCGGTCCCCGGAAGCTTGTTTCCTTCCCAGTGTAAGAATTGGCTTTTGTAGTTTGGTTTGCCCTGTTCCCATCATGCACTGGGACAGGAACAGACTAATTTGCATACAGCCAGGTTCTGAAACTGGGATGGTGCAATGAGCAAAAAAAAACGGTGTTGGATCTAGCCCTGATCTCTTGACTGGGTGGGAGTATTCTGCTTAATTCAGAGACTCTGTCCCTCACCACCCCTTGTTGTAAATAATTTTTCTCCACCCTAAGCGTGGAAGGGTATACTCAGACATGAGTCCCTTGCTCATTGCACCATCAGGATTCAAGCAAGCCGGGCCGAAGACGGCTGTAATGCCAGAAACCGGTCCCCGGAAGCTTGTTTCCTTCCCAGTGTAAGAATTGGCTTTTGTAGTTTGGTTTGCCCTGTTCCCATCATGCACTGGGACAGGAACAGACTAATTTGCATACAGCCAGGTTCTGAAACTGGGATGGTGCAATGAGCTAAAAAACGGTGTTGGATCTAGCCCTGATCTCTTGACTGGGTGAGAGTATTCTGCTTAATTCAGAGACTCTGTCCCTCACCACCCCTTGTTGTAAATAATTTTGTCCACCCTAAGCGTGGAAGGGTATACTCAGACATGAGTCCCTTGCTCATTGCACCATCAGCATTCAAGCAAGCCGGGCCGAAGACGGCTGTAATGCCAGAAACCGGTCCCCGGAAGCTTGTTTCCTTCCCAGTGTAAGAATTGGCTTTTGTAGTTTGGTTTGCCCTGTTCCCATCATGCACTGGGACAGGAACAGACTAATTTGCATACAGCCAGGTTCTGAAACTGGGATGGTGCAATGAGCTAAAAAACGGTGTTGGATCTAGCCCTGATCTCTTGACTGGGTGAGAGTATTCTGCTTAATTCAGAGACTCTGTCCCTCACCACCCCTTGTTGTAAATAATTTTGTCCACCCTAAGCGTGGAAGGGTATACTCAGACATGAGTCCCTTGCTCATTGCACCATCAGGATTCAAGCAAGCCGGGCCGAAGACGGCTGTAATGCCAGAAACCGGTCCCCGGAAGCTTGTTTCCTTCCCAGTGTAAGAATTGGCTTTTGTAGTTTGGTTTGCCCTGTTCCCATCATGCACTGGGACAGGAACAGACTAATTTGCATACAGCCAGGTTCTGAAACTGGGATGGTGCAATGAGCTAAAAAACGGTGTTGGATCTAGCCATGATCTCTTGACTGGGTGAGAGTATTCTGCTTAATTCAGAGACTCTGTCCCTCACCACCCCTTGTTGTAAATAACTAGTATATAAGTATGTACACTATTTATATGTTGATAATTACAATCTACAAAAAAAGTTTTTTCCTAATTATGTACATATTCCTTCGTTTTTAGTATAAATGGCACTCTATGATTGGGTGATACAAATGACCATTCAAGATTTATGTAAAGTACAAAGTTATATATCCCCTTTGATCATATCATAAACACCCATTCATTCTATGTTGTTACCATTGTTGTCCATTACCTAAGTCACAATGATCCATAATATTTCCGTATAGATCATGGGATGCTGTAAAAAACATTTTTTGTAAAAAAGAATATTTCTTGGTTTATGGGTTCGGGCTGATCTGTTATATTCAATTTCAAATTTCCTCACACCTATTTACATTATTTGTACTGTTCTTACATTTCTATATTTTGTGAAATAGAGTTCTCATTTCCCCTGCCACTCCCTTTTATAGATGTACAAACAGTTCAGCATCTAGATTATGTCCAAATGGGACCTCAGTTCCCATGCCCAAAATCATTCTAGATTCCAGTTTTCGAAGTTGAAGAGTTCGATCTCCACCTCTCTCTGAGATTTTGCTCAATTTTATTCCTGAATATTTCAATAAGGCAGGGTTGCTCTGATGGTATTTGGCAAAATGTGTGGCCATCGGGTAGCTAGGGTCTTTGTTCTTGATTGCTCTTAGGTGTTGCAATATTCTTAATTTCAATTTATTAATCGTGCTCCCGATATAAGATTTATCACAGGGACATTGGAGTTTGTAGACCACACATTTAGATTCACATGTAATGTGGTCCCTTATTTTCTCTGTTTTGCCGTTTTGAAGTTTGTACTCTTTGATGTTCACGCCATGCTCACAGGCTTTGCACTTATAGCACTTCCAAAACCCAGGAGCTGTTAGCCAAGTTCGTTTATCCGGTTCTCTTAACTCAAGATGACTTTGTGTTAAGATATCTCTTAGAGATGAGGTCTTCTGGTAGGCAATACTTGGAAAAGGTGTTAAATTATTTTTCAAGGTTTCATCCAGGAGCAAGATTTTCCAATGTTTTCGCAATGCCCTATTCATATCATTACTTTGGTTGTCAAAATCCATGATTAATCTCGTTACTTCATTCTCATGATTGCTTCCCATGCTTGAGATGTTTTCAGACCTTTGATTTTTCGGTACAAGCAAATCCACTCTATTCTTCGTCATCATCCTTGATTTTGCAGAGGATATTACTTCTTCAGGGTATCCCCTCTCAAGAAATCGAAGGCTCATTTTATTTATTTCCTCATCCAGATCTATTTGTTCAGAGCAGTTTCTTTTCGCTCGAAGCATTTGGCCGTATGGAATGCTCCACTTTAATTTTACAGGATGTCCACTATTCGCGTGAAGGATGCTGTTGCACGCTGTTGGTTTCCTGTGGATTTAGGAGCACAGTTTTTCGTCCTTCACAAATATCTCTACATCTAAAAAGATGAGTTTTGTGGAACTGATGCTTGAGGTGAAGTATAGATTATAGTCATTTACTTCCAGGGATTCAATGAATTGTTCTAATGAGCTGGTGTCTCCTTCCCATATGATGAACAAGTCATCTATAAAACGACACCAAAGTTTTATTCTGGATCCATTTATGTTTTCATCCTCTTTCTTCACCACCTCACTTTCCCAAGCCCCCAACACGAGGTTCGCATAAGTGGGCGCAAATGATGTCCCCATTGCGGTCCCCTGCTTTTGGAGATACATTTTCCCCAATAACAGAAAAACATTGTGTGTTAAGCAGTAGTGAAGCATATCCAATAGCATTGCTGTATGTCCAGCAGACTCACTGAGCGTGTTCCTAGTGCATTCCTTATGGTTTTCATGCCATCCTCATGGCGTATTGAAGTGTAAAGGGAGGCAACATCAATAGTTTCGATCAGATAAGTTGGTTTCCATTCACTTTCTGAGATCTTCTTGAGGAAGTCCATTGTGTCCCTTAGAAAAGAAGGTAGTGCTGTCACATAGTTCATTAGGAAAATGTCAATAAATCTTGATGTTGATTCTAGCAATGACCCTATGGAGCTCACAATCTGTCTTCCTGGAGGTCGCACGAGGGATTTATGAACTTTTGGTAAGAAGTATATCGTAGCAACAATTGGATTTTCTGTCTTCAAATAGCAGTACTCATCAAAATCGATTAGGCCCCTTTTTTTCCAACCTAACAATAAGGAATGGTATTCATTAGTCCATTCTTCCATTGGACTTTTCGTTAACTGTTCATAATGTTCTTGGTTGTTAAGTTGCCTGTTGGCCTCCTCAATGTAAGTTGATACATCTTGTACCTCTAGGTTGCCACCTTTATCAGATGATTTGATTATAATTGTTGCATCGTTTTTTAATTCTGACATGGCTGTGTATTCCTGTGGTGAAAGATTTTGTTACTTTTTCACAGTCTTTGCAGATTTATCCGCGATCTTAGTTATTTCTTCTACCATTAGTTCATGGAACAAATCCACCTTATTGCCCGGTGGTAGTTGTGGACAGAATCTTGAACTTCTTTTCAAACCATTGTCGCCTCCTAAATTCGTAGGTATGCCCAGTGTGTCACAGAACTCAATCTCCATTTGTGGTGATATTGTGTTGTCTTTTTGACTTACTGAAGGAGTTTCTTTGATTGATGTTAAAGTTATCATAGCTGGTAGGTCCCTTTGTATGACAGTAGACATTGATACTGTTGTCTTGGGGGTGTGTGTTTTTCTAGGATCTTTTTCGGCAAAGTATTTTTTCAATTTCACTTTACGGCAAAATTTGTACAAGTCAATGCGTGCGTTTGGTACATCCATGTTTTTCGTAGGGCAGTATGAAAGACCTCTGTTTAAAAGTTTTAGTTGTACATCTGATAATTTTCTGCTTGATAGATTTATAACTATGTTGTCAGATATCATCATTTTCTTCAATGCTACTTTTGCTTTCCTTTGCCTCTTTTTGATTTGGCTCCTTTTTCCACCCCTTCTAGTTCGTGGTTTGTAGGGGTTTCTTTGGTGGTCTTTGTTCCCTTCCCCACGCATTTGCTCTGCCTCTCCCTCTCTGTCGCGTGACCATATGTGCCAACTGTATTTCCCCCCGAAAATCCAGTGGTGTACTAGTAGATTCTCCTTCAATTGAGCTCACTTCAGAGCTATCCACCTCTTCTGTTGGTTCAGTGATTATGTCAGTATTCTTGTCCATTGCCACATGACTCCTCATAGTGTCGTATTTACGTGCGAACGTATATATTCGCCCATTCATGTAGTCCAACCGATCTCTGGTGAATTTGTTAGCCTTTCGTTTTTCTTCCTCCATTTCATGTTTAGTCACCTTTTTTTCCATATTCTCAATGATTTCCTTGTTTTCTTCCGACGTGGGGATATCCGCGAGTTCAGTTTCTAATGCCGTTATTATACTCATGATTTTTTCAAGTTTTCTTTCTGCATGGATGATCAAAGTTCTCATTAACTTAAAGGAACATTCATTTGTATCTGCCATAGTTTAATTATATATATATATATATATAAACGCTCCAAGGTTGTCCCAAACTTTGAAAATGCACTCCAACTCTCACCGATTACGGGTGAAAGCAGTGACAGCACACCGCAGGAAGCAGCAGCATATCGATCTTCCTTCTGCTCAATTCGTGACGCCTGACGCGTTTCAGTGCCTCCGCACTTCTTCAGAGGCGTGGTCTCCACATGCCCATCCATTTCAATACCAAACATCCAATGAGCGGCTCAGTTGAGCCCAGATGGCATTCTGGGACATGTGGTTTAGTTCTGGCATGTTGTACCGCTTACAATCCCTTTATTAGTGAAAGTTTATCCATGTGAGACTCAGTAACATCTGGAGCCTCATGGTCCCCACTTTAGCGGGGCGGTGCATTTTCTGCGGCAGGACGGCCGCAATATATAAACGCTCCAAGGTTGTCCCAAACTTTGAAAATGCACTCCAACTCTCACCGATTACGGGTGAAAGCAGTGACAGCACACCGCAGGAAGCAGCAGCATATCGATCTTCCTTCTGCTCAATTCGTGACGCCTGACGCGTTTCAGTTCCTCCGCACTTCTTCAGAGGCGTGGTCTCCACATGCCCATCCATTTCAATACCAAACATCCAATGAGCGGCTCAGTTGAGCCCAGATGGCATTCTGGGACATGTGGTTTAGTTCTGGCATGTTGTACCGCTTACAATCCCTTTATTAGTGAAAGTTTATCCATGTGAGACTCAGTAACATCTGGAGCCTCATGGTCCCCACTTTAGCGGGGCGGTGCATTTTCTGCGGCAGGACGGCCGCAATATATAAACGCTCCAAGGTTGTCCCAAACTTTGAAAATGCACTCCAACTCTCACCGATTACGGGTGAAAGCAGTGACAGCACACCGCAGGAAGCAGCAGCATATCGATCTTCCTTCTGCTCAATTCGTGACGCCTGACGCGTTTCAGTGCCTCCGCACTTCTTCAGAGGCGTGGTCTCCACATGCCCATCCATTTCAATACCAAACATCCAATGAGCGGCTCAGTTGAGCCCAGATGGCATTCTGGGACATGTGGTTTAGTTCTGGCATGTTGTACCGCTTACAATCCCTTTATTAGTGAAAGTTTATCCATGTGAGACTCAGTAACATCTGGAGCCTCATGGTCCCCACTTTAGCGGGGCGGTGCATTTTCTGCGGCAGGACGGCCGCAATATATAAACGCTCCAAGGTTGTCCCAAACTTTGAAAATGCACTCCAACTCTCACCGATTACGGGTGAAAGCAGTGACAGCACACCGCAGGAAGCAGCAGCATATCGATCTTCCTTCTGCTCAATTCGTGACGCCTGACGCGTTTCAGTGCCTCCGCACTTCTTCAGAGGCGTGGTCTCCACATGCCCATCCATTTCAATACCAAACATCCAATGAGCGGCTCAGTTGAGCCCAGATGGCATTCTGGGACATGTGGTTTAGTTCTGGCATGTTGTACCGCTTACAATCCCTTTATTAGTGAAAGTTTATCCATGTGAGACTCAGTAACATCTGGAGCCTCATGGTCCCCACTTTAGCGGGGCGGTTCATTTTCTGCGGCAGGACGGCCGCAATATATAAACGCTCCAAGGTTGTCCCAAACTTTGAAAATGCACTCCAACTCTCACCGATTACGGGTGAAAGCAGTGACAGCACACCGCAGGAAGCAGCAGCATATCGATCTTCCTTCTGCTCAATTCGTGACGCCTGACGCGTTTCAGTGCCTCCGCACTTCTTCAGAGGCGTGGTCTCCACATGCCCATCCATTTCAATACCAAACATCCAATGAGCGGCTCAGTTGAGCCCAGATGGCATTCTGGGACATGTGGTTTAGTTCTGGCATGTTGTACCGCTTACAATCCCTTTATTAGTGAAAGTTTATCCATGTGAGACTCAGTAACATCTGGAGCCTCATGGTCCCCACTTTAGCGGGGCGGTGCATTTTCTGCGGCAGGACGGCCGCAATATATAAACGCTCCAAGGTTGTCCCAAACTTTGAAAATGCACTCCAACTCTCACCGATTACGGGTGAAAGCAGTGACAGCACACCGCAGGAAGCAGCAGCATATCGATCTTCCTTCTGCTCAATTCGTGACGCCTGACGCGTTTCAGTGCCTCCGCACTTCTTCAGAGGCGTGGTCTCCACATGCCCATCCATTTCAATACCAAACATCCAATGAGCGGCTCAGTTGAGCCCAGATGGCATTCTGGGACATGTGGTTTAGTTCTGGCATGTTGTACCGCTTACAATCCCTTTATTAGTGAAAGTTTATCCATGTGAGACTCAGTAACATCTGGAGCCTCATGGTCCCCACTTTAGCGGGGCGGTGCATTTTCTGCGGCAGGACGGCCGCAATATATAAACGCTCCAAGGTTGTCCCAAACTTTGAAAATGCACTCCAACTCTCACCGATTACGGGTGAAAGCAGTGACAGCACACCGCAGGAAGCAGCAGCATATCGATCTTCCTTCTGCTCAATTCGTGACGCCTGACGCGTTTCAGTGCCTCCGCACTTCTTCAGAGGCGTGGTCTCCACATGCCCATCCATTTCAATACCAAACATCCAATGAGCGGCTCAGTTGAGCCCAGATGGCATTCTGGGACATGTGGTTTAGTTCTGGCATGTTGTACCGCTTACAATCCCTTTATTAGTGAAAGTTTATCCATGTGAGACTCAGTAACATCTGGAGCCTCATGGTCCCCACTTTAGCGGGGCGGTGCATTTTCTGCGGCAGGACGGCCGCAATATATAAACGCTCCAAGGTTGTCCCAAACTTTGAAAATGCACTCCAACTCTCACCGATTACGGGTGAAAGCAGTGACAGCACACCGCAGGAAGCAGCAGCATATCGATCTTCCTTCTGCTCAATTCGTGACGCCTGACGCGTTTCAGTGCCTCCGCACTTCTTCAGAGGCGTGGTCTCCACATGCCCATCCATTTCAATACCAAACATCCAATGAGCGGCTCAGTTGAGCCCAGATGGCATTCTGGGACATGTGGTTTAGTTCTGGCATGTTGTACCGCTTACAATCCCTTTATTAGTGAAAGTTTATCCATGTGAGACTCAGTAACATCTGGAGCCTCATGGTCCCCACTTTAGCGGGGCGGTGCATTTTCTGCGGCAGGACGGCCGCAATATATAAACGCTCCAAGGTTGTCCCAAACTTTGAAAATGCACTCCAACTCTCACCGATTACGGGTGAAAGCAGTGACAGCACACCGCAGGAAGCAGCAGCATATCGATCTTCCTTCTGCTCAATTCGTGACGCCTGACGCGTTTCAGTGCCTCCGCACTTCTTCAGAGGCGTGGTCTCCACATGCCCATCCATTTCAATACCAAACATCCAATGAGCGGCTCAGTTGAGCCCAGATGGCATTCTGGGACATGTGGTTTAGTTCTGGCATGTTGTACCGCTTACAATCCCTTTATTAGTGAAAGTTTATCCATGTGAGACTCAGTAACATCTGGAGCCTCATGGTCCCCACTTTAGCGGGGCGGTGCATTTTCTGCGGCAGGACGGCCGCAATATATAAACGCTCCAAGGTTGTCCCAAACTTTGAAAATGCACTCCAACTCTCACCGATTACGGGTGAAAGCAGTGACAGCACACCGCAGGAAGCAGCAGCATATCGATCTTCCTTCTGCTCAATTCGTGACGCCTGACGCGTTTCAGTGCCTCCGCACTTCTTCAGAGGCGTGGTCTCCACATGCCCATCCATTTCAATACCAAACATCCAATGAGCGGCTCAGTTGAGCCCAGATGGCATTCTGGGACATGTGGTTTAGTTCTGGCATGTTGTACCGCTTACAATCCCTTTATTAGTGAAAGTTTATCCATGTGAGACTCAGTAACATCTGGAGCCTCATGGTCCCCACTTTAGCGGGGCGGTGCATTTTCTGCGGCAGGACGGCCGCAATATATAAACGCTCCAAGGTTGTCCCAAACTTTGAAAATGCACTCCAACTCTCACCGATTACGGGTGAAAGCAGTGACAGCACACCGCAGGAAGCAGCAGCATATCGATCTTCCTTCTGCTCAATTCGTGACGCCTGACGCGTTTCAGTGCCTCCGCACTTCTTCAGAGGCGTGGTCTCCACATGCCCATCCATTTCAATACCAAACATCCAATGAGCGGCTCAGTTGAGCCCAGATGGCATTCTGGGACATGTGGTTTAGTTCTGGCATGTTGTACCGCTTACAATCCCTTTATTAGTGAAAGTTTATCCATGTGAGACTCAGTAACATCTGGAGCCTCATGGTCCCCACTTTAGCGGGGCGGTGCATTTTCTGCGGCAGGACGGCCGCAATATATAAACGCTCCAAGGTTGTCCCAAACTTTGAAAATGCACTCCAACTCTCACCGATTACGGGTGAAAGCAGTGACAGCACACCGCAGGAAGCAGCAGCATATCGATCTTCCTTCTGCTCAATTCGTGACGCCTGACGCGTTTCAGTGCCTCCGCACTTCTTCAGAGGCGTGGTCTCCACATGCCCATCCATTTCAATACCAAACATCCAATGAGCGGCTCAGTTGAGCCCAGATGGCATTCTGGGACATGTGGTTTAGTTCTGGCATGTTGTACCGCTTACAATCCCTTTATTAGTGAAAGTTTATCCATGTGAGACTCAGTAACATCTGGAGCCTCATGGTCCCCACTTTAGCGGGGCGGTGCATTTTCTGCGGCAGGACGGCCGCAATATATAAACGCTCCAAGGTTGTCCCAAACTTTGAAAATGCACTCCAACTCTCACCGATTACGGGTGAAAGCAGTGACAGCACACCGCAGGAAGCAGCAGCATATCGATCTTCCTTCTGCTCAATTCGTGACGCCTGACGCGTCGGGCGTCACGAATTGAGCAGAAGGAAGATCGATATGCTGCTGCTTCCTGCGGTGTGCTGTCACTGCTTTCACCCGTAATCGGTGAGAGTTGGAGTGCATTTTCAAAGTTTGGGACAACCTTGGAGCGTTTATATATTGCGGCCGTCCTGCCGCAGAAAATGCACCGCCCCGCTAAAGTGGGGACCATGAGGCTCCAGATGTTACTGAGTCTCACATGGATAAACTTTCACTAATAAAGGGATTGTAAGCGGTACAACATGCCAGAACTAAACCACATGTCCCAGAATGCCATCTGGGCTCAACTGAGCCGCTCATTGGATGTTTGGTATTGAAATGGATGGGCATGTGGAGACCACGCCTCTGAAGAAGTGCGGAGGCACTGAAACGCGTCAGGCGTCACGAATTGAGCAGAAGGAAGATCGATATGCTGCTGCTTCCTGCGGTGTGCTGTCACTGCTTTCACCCGTAATCGGTGAGAGTTGGAGTGCATTTTCAAAGTTTGGGACAACCTTGGAGCGTTTATATATTGCGGCCGTCCTGCCGCAGAAAATGCACCGCCCCGCTAAAGTGGGGACCATGAGGCTCCAGATGTTACTGAGTCTCACATGGATAAACTTTCACTAATAAAGGGATTGTAAGCGGTACAACATGCCAGAACTAAACCACATGTCCCAGAATGCCATCTGGGCTCAACTGAGCCGCTCATTGGATGTTTGGTATTGAAATGGATGGGCATGTGGAGACCACGCCTCTGAAGAAGTGCGGAGGCACTGAAACGCGTCAGGCGTCACGAATTGAGCAGAAGGAAGATCGATATGCTGCTGCTTCCTGCGGTGTGCTGTCACTGCTTTCACCCGTAATCGGTGAGAGTTGGAGTGCATTTTCAAAGTTTGGGACAACCTTGGAGCGTTTATATATTGCGGCCGTCCTGCCGCAGAAAATGCACCGCCCCGCTAAAGTGGGGACCATGAGGCTCCAGATGTTACTGAGTCTCACATGGATAAACTTTCACTAATAAAGGGATTGTAAGCGGTACAACATGCCAGAACTAAACCACATGTCCCAGAATGCCATCTGGGCTCAACTGAGCCGCTCATTGGATGTTTGGTATTGAAATGGATGGGCATGTGGAGACCACGCCTCTGAAAAAGTGCGGAGGCACTGAAACGCGTCAGGCGTCGCGAATTGAGCAGAAGGAAGATCGATATGCTGCTGCTTCCTGCGGTGTGCTGTCACTGCTTTCACCCGTAATCGGTGAGAGTTGGAGTGCATTTTCAAAGTTTGGGACAACCTTGGAGCGTTTATATATTGCGGCCGTCCTGCCGCAGAAAATGCACCGCCCCGCTAAAGTGGGGACCATGAGGCTCCAGATGTTACTGAGTCTCACATGGATAAACTTTCACTAATAAAGGGATTGTAAGCGGTACAACATGCCAGAACTAAACCACATGTCCCAGAATGCCATCTGGGCTCAACTGAGCCGCTCATTGGATGTTTGGTATTGAAATGGATGGGCATGTGGAGACCACGCCTCTGAAGAAGTGCGGAGGCACTGAAACGCGTCAGGCGTCACGAATTGAGCAGAAGGAAGATCGATATGCTGCTGCTTCCTGCGGTGTGCTGTCACTGCTTTCACCCGTAATCGGTGAGAGTTGGAGTGCATTTTCAAAGTTTGGGACAATCTTGGAGCGTTTATATATTGCGGCCGTCCTGCCGCAGAAAATGCACCGCCCCGCTAAAGTGGGGACCATGAGGCTCCAGATGTTACTGAGTCTCACATGGATAAACTTTCACTAATAAAGGGATTGTAAGCGGTACAACATGCCAGAACTAAACCACATGTCCCAGAATGCCATCTGGGCTCAACTGAGCCGCTCATTGGATGTTTGGTATTGAAATGGATGGGCATGTGGAGACCACGCCTCTGAAGAAGTGCGGAGGCACTGAAACGCGTCAGGCGTCACGAATTGAGCAGAAGGAAGATCGATATGCTGCTGCTTCCTGCGGTGTGCTGTCACTGCTTTCACCCGTAATCGGTGAGAGTTGGAGTGCATTTTCAAAGTTTGGGACAACCTTGGAGCGTTTATATATTGCGGCCGTCCTGCCGCAGAAAATGCACCGCCCCGCTAAAGTGGGGACCATGAGGCTCCAGATGTTACTGAGTCTCACATGGATAAACTTTCACTAATAAAGGGATTGTAAGCGGTACAACATGCCAGAACTAAACCACATGTCCCAGAATGCCATCTGGGCTCAACTGAGCCGCTCATTGGATGTTTGGTATTGAAATGGATGGGCATGTGGAGACCACGCCTCTGAAGAAGTGCGGAGGCACTGAAACGCGTCAGGCGTCACGAATTGAGCAGAAGGAAGATCGATATGCTGCTGCTTCCTGCGGTGTGCTGTCACTGCTTTCACCCGTAATCGGTGAGAGTTGGAGTGCATTTTCAAAGTTTGGGACAACCTTGGAGCGTTTATATATTGCGGCCGTCCTGCCGCAGAAAATGCACCGCCCCGCTAAAGTGGGGACCATGAGGCTCCAGATGTTACTGAGTCTCACATGGATAAACTTTCACTAATAAAGGGATTGTAAGCGGTACAACATGCCAGAACTAAACCACATGTCCCAGAATGCCATCTGGGCTCAACTGAGCCACTCATTGGATGTTTGGTATTGAAATGGATGGGCATGTGGAGACCACGCCTCTGAAGAAGTGCGGAGGCACTGAAACGCGTCAGGCGTCACGAATTGAGCAGAAGGAAGATCGATATGCTGCTGCTTCCTGCGGTGTGCTGTCACTGCTTTCACCCGTAATCGGTGAGAGTTGGAGTGCATTTTCAAAGTTTGGGACAACCTTGGAGCGTTTATATATTGCGGCCGTCCTGCCGCAGAAAATGCACCGCCCCGCTAAAGTGGGGACCATGAGGCTCCAGATGTTACTGAGTCTCACATGGATAAACTTTCACTAATAAAGGGATTGTAAGCGGTACAACATGCCAGAACTAAACCACATGTCCCAGAATGCCATCTGGGCTCAACTGAGCCGCTCATTGGATGTTTGGTATTGAAATGGATGGGCATGTGGAGACCACGCCTCTGAAGAAGTGCGGAGGCACTGAAACGCGTCAGGCGTCACGAATTGAGCAGAAGGAAGATCGATATGCTGCTGCTTCCTGCGGTGTGCTGTCACTGCTTTCACCCGTAATCGGTGAGAGTTGGAGTGCATTTTCAAAGTTTGGGACAACCTTGGAGCGTTTATATATTGCGGCCGTCCTGCCGCAGAAAATGCACCGCCCCGCTAAAGTGGGGACCATGAGGCTCCAGATGTTACTGAGTCTCACATGGATAAACTTTCACTAATAAAGGGATTGTAAGCGGTACAACATGCCAGAACTAAACCACATGTCCCAGAATGCCATCTGGGCTCAACTGAGCCGCTCATTGGATGTTTGGTATTGAAATGGATGGGCATGTGGAGACCACGCCTCTGAAGAAGTGCGGAGGCACTGAAACGCGTCAGGCGTCACGAATTGAGCAGAAGGAAGATCGATATGCTGCTGCTTCCTGCGGTGTGCTGTCACTGCTTTCACCCGTAATCGGTGAGAGTTGGAGTGCATTTTCAAAGTTTGGGACAACCTTGGAGCGTTTATATATTGCGGCCGTCCTGCCGCAGAAAATGCACCGCCCCGCTAAAGTGGGGACCATGAGGCTCCAGATGTTACTGAGTCTCACATGGATAAACTTTCACTAATAAAGGGATTGTAAGCGGTACAACATGCCAGAACTAAACCACATGTCCCAGAATGCCATCTGGGCTCAACTGAGCCGCTCATTGGATGTTTGGTATTGAAATGGATGGGCATGTGGAGACCACGCCTCTGAAGAAGTGCGGAGGCACTGAAACGCGTCAGGCGTCACGAATTGAGCAGAAGGAAGATCGATATGCTGCTGCTTCCTGCGGTGTGCTGTCACTGCTTTCACCCGTAATCGGTGAGAGTTGGAGTGCATTTTCAAAGTTTGGGACAACCTTGGAGCGTTTATATATTGCGGCCGTCCTGCCGCAGAAAATGCACCGCCCCGCTAAAGTGGGGACCATGAGGCTCCAGATGTTACTGAGTCTCACATGGATAAACTTTCACTAATAAAGGGATTGTAAGCGGTACAACATGCCAGAACTAAACCACATGTCCCAGAATGCCATCTGGGCTCAACTGAGCCGCTCATTGGATGTTTGGTATTGAAATGGATGGGCATGTGGAGACCACGCCTCTGAAGAAGTGCGGAGGCACTGAAACGCGTCAGGCGTCACGAATTGAGCAGAAGGAAGATCGATATGCTGCTGCTTCCTGCGGTGTGCTGTCACTGCTTTCACCCGTAATCGGTGAGAGTTGGAGTGCATTTTCAAAGTTTGGGACAACCTTGGAGCGTTTATATATTGCGGCCTTCCTGCCGCAGAAAATGCACCGCCCCGCTAAAGTGGGGACCATGAGGCTCCAGATGTTACTGAGTCTCACATGGATAAACTTTCACTAATAAAGGGCTTGTAAGCGGTACAACATGCCAGAACTAAACCACATGTCCCAGAATGCCATCTGGGCTCAACTGAGCCGCTCATTGGATGTTTGGTATTGAAATGGATGGGCATGTGGAGACCACGCCTCTGAAGAAGTGCGGAGGCACTGAAACGCGTCAGGCGTCACAAATTGAGCAGAAGGAAGATCGATATGCTGCTGCTTCCTGCGGTGTGCTGTCACTGCTTTCACCCGTAATCGGTGAGAGTTGGAGTGCATTTTCAAAGTTTGGGACAACCTTGGAGCGTTTATATATTGCGGCCGTCCTGCCGCAGAAAATGCACCGCCCCGCTAAAGTGGGGACCATGAGGCTCCAGATGTTACTGAGTCTCACATGGATAAACTTTCACTAATAAAGGGATTGTAAGCGGTACAACATGCCAGAACTAAACCACATGTCCCAGAATGCCATCTGGGCTCAACTGAGCCGCTCATTGGATGTTTGGTATTGAAATGGATGGGCATGTGGAGACCACGCCTCTGAAGAAGTGCGGAGGCACTGAAACGCGTCAGGCGTCACGAATTGAGCAGAAGGAAGATCGATATGCTGCTGCTTCCTGCGGTGTGCTGTCACTGCTTTCACCCGTAATCGGTGAGAGTTGGAGTGCATTTTCAAAGTTTGGGACAACCTTGGAGCGTTTATATATTGCGGCCGTCCTGCCGCAGAAAATGCACCGCCCCGCTAAAGTGGGGACCATGAGGCTCCAGATGTTACTGAGTCTCACATGGATAAACTTTCACTAATAAAGGGATTGTAAGCGGTACAACATGCCAGAACTAAACCACATGTCCCAGAATGCCATCTGGGCTCAACTGAGCCGCTCATTGGATGTTTGGTATTGAAATGGATGGGCATGTGGAGACCACGCCTCTGAAGAAGTGCGGAGGCACTGAAACGCGTCAGGCGTCACGAATTGAGCAGAAGGAAGATCGATATGCTGCTGCTTCCTGCGGTGTGCTGTCACTGCTTTCACCCGTAATCGGTGAGAGTTGGAGTGCATTTTCAAAGTTTGGGACAACCTTGGAGCGTTTATATATTGCGGCCGTCCTGCCGCAGAAAATGCACCGCCCCGCTAAAGTGGGGACCATGAGGCTCCAGATGTTACTGAGTCTCACATGGATAAACTTTCACTAATAAAGGGATTGTAAGCGGTACAACATGCCAGAACTAAACCACATGTCCCAGAATGCCATCTGGGCTCAACTGAGCCGCTCATTGGATGTTTGGTATTGAAATGGATGGGCATGTGGAGACCACGCCTCTGAAGAAGTGCGGAGGCACTGAAACGCGTCAGGCGTCACGAATTGAGCAGAAGGAAGATCGATATGCTGCTGCTTCCTGCGGTGTGCTGTCACTGCTTTCACCCGTAATCGGTGAGAGTTGGAGTGCATTTTCAAAGTTTGGGACAACCTTGGAGCGTTTATATATATATATATATATATATATATATATATATATATATATGAACCAAATCCCCTCTTTCTATCACCGAAGGGTCCGACACCACAAAGGTAAAATCAAGAGGATTTATTCAAATTCAGTTCACAGTGCAAGTAGTGTAACAAACGGCAGACGCGTTTCAGCAAATCCAGCATTCTTCAGTGCCTGTTACATTAGTGAGTCCTCGCACCTGGTGGCCATTTGAATGTTCCCATTGCCACTCCCCATAGAGTTGTAGTCAAGGTCTCTCCTCTGCCTTAAATATATATACATATGCTTTGAGAAAGACCTTGGTGGTCGAAACACGTTAGCTGAATTACATGTGTTTGAAAGTACCATTGGAGTGCGAGAATTCTTTGCTGGCACGGCCGCGTCAGTAGTCTTTATATATATATATTTTGCAGATATGTTCTATGTTTAATAAACTTTCCTAAAAAATCTTTTTTGTGAGCTCAGTTTCTGATGCAATTGCACTTGCAAAGTTCAGTCCAGGTCCACAGCACCTCCTTGCAAGCACACTTACCTCTGCAACCATCTGCAGCTTTGCAGCCACACTTGACAAGTACACCACATGCCTTAGATACCCGTGGTAATGCTGTCCACAATGGGGTTCAGCACTGGTTGTCTCTGTCCTTTTTCCACCCTCATCCCTCCAGAGTGGGTTGCTCCTGCTGAAGTATGTCATGTGGCCGAGATCCCTGCCTGGTAAACATCAAGCCTTGTATGTTCAAGAAGAGCAGACTGTGTTGGTGGGATGGCTTTCATTGTCTTGTTTATTTCTCTGCGGGCTTCATTCACTGACTTCAGTTGGCTTATTCTCTGGTACAAGATTATGGTGAAGCGTCCAAGAATTAGGAAGCGGTCACTCTAAATGTCCACTGCTATGAATGGACTCCTGGCAATGTTGGCGAAGGCTGCCGTAACTTCGGGATAAGATTTCCAGGCCATTCATCCTGATTTGTCCTCTTTTGTAAGGAATGCCAAGACTGCGTCTCAGCCAGTGAAGCTGAGAAACACCGGCAAGGTTGTGTATTTCTCCTTTCCCAAGGTTTGAGCGATGACATTAATTTGGATGTAGTCAAAAGCTTCTTCCTGTACTGATTGGTACCCAGATATTGGCCTTGGGACACAAGCCTTTTAGTGGTGAAACTTTCCTATCAGAACCACTACGACATTGGTGCCACAGTGCGGACCAAAACAGACACAGTGCCTTGTTTCAGGTCATGTTGTACATGTAAGACCAGTCTCCAATCTACCTCTTCATGGTTACAGACTGGCATGGATCAGTTGCTGCCTCTGACAAGAATGCTATCTCCATATGTTGTCACTTCTCCCTTTATTACATAAAATATGGAGTGCCGTGTCGCTCCAGCCGACAGTCGCACGACAAGGACATGAAATATTTCAAAGACTCAATCTTTTGTTCAAGTAGTCTGTTTTATTCACATTTAGATACATTGTTTTTTCCCAAGTTTTTCTTAGTTTTCATTCACATCAAAGGCTGGAGGATTCCTAATTTGATCAAATGCAAAAGAAATGCCCCCGTGGCTATGTTCTAGAAATCTACTGTTCATCCTGGGTGGCCACATTTACAATAACCCAATGCATTACGGGCTCTACAGCCCTTTGTCAGGGGTAACTGAAATATTAAAATGAACACCAGTTGTCTGGACAAACTCACATAAAACTTAAATTGAATGTGACTTGATCCCTTATCTATCAATACATTCTCACCCATGTTATTACACAACCTCTCATTTTCTAAAATCTGGGCTAAAAATTATCCCCACCTATTCCTATAAACAGTTCTGTAACTAAAACATCAAATGTATAAACAACATAAAAAATAAAGAGCTCCACATGTTTACTTAAACACAACCGTATATGTATAAATCAAATTACAATGCCCTGGCAAATCCCCAATGTTGTGCAAAGCTAATCTGTACCTGTAACTTCTTAGCGCAGATACCGGAAGTATCACCACCTCTTCCACTCCGTATAATCAACGCAAGCATGCGCAATGCAGACTAATCCCAAATGAACTGCTTCTAGTGTGTTATTTCTAATTATCCGCCCGTGAAAACTCAAACCTCACACATGACTTTGAATACCAATCAACACCACAAACATGAAAGATATACTTATCCTCCTCCTTCTCAATGTGCTCTGAAAGTAACTACATGAAAACATTTCCATAGTGATGAAGACAAAATATCAAACAATGAAAAATAATATGAAACTTGTTTTATCAAATAATATAATTAATAAAAAACAATGTTTAATGATATTCAATCCTTAGTAGAATTTCCTTCAGTTCTTTAAATAGCAAAATGGGTTCCCCCTCATCTCTTTGTGGAGAAGTGTGGCTCACTGGTTAGAAGCGGCAGTCCCTGATGCTGAGGTCTGGCCCGGGACCAGGGTTCAATTCCCGATGCGGCAGGGTCTTGGGCTCAATGTCCGCGGACTCAATAATTCTCGGCTCGGTCCCTACTCTAATCATGGGTCCCACTCTGCAACTCTGGGCAATAGCTTGCTTAATCTTCACAACGGCCCCAATAGCGCTGGGATGCCTGGCTTCACCTTGGGGGTGCTCAGTAGGGAGCATCTCACAGAGAAAGCCAGGAAGGGTTCCACAGTGGTATACAGCGCCAGGATGCCCCGAGTTTGGGCGGCAGTGCGCTTTACAAGTATACCTACATTTACATTTACATTCTTTCCTCCAGTTAGCCTTTGACATGATGCAATATTTTTGTCTATTCTTAATCCTCTTAGTCATTGGTTGTAATCGAATGATGGGCCATAAAAGTTCAGACTAGAGGTCGAAATGCATTGGGTTATTGTGAATGTGTCCACCCAGGATGTACAGTATATTCCTATGTGCTCTTGAACATAGCCACGGACTGGCATTTCTTTTGCATTTGAAAAATAAGGAATCGTCCTGCCTTTGATGTGAATGAAAACAAAGAAAAACTTGGGAAAAAACAATGGATCTAAATGTGATTAAAATGGACTACTTGAACAAAAGATTGGGTTTTTGCAATATTTCATGTCTTTGTCGTACGGCTGGCAACTGGAGCGACACAAGACTCCACATCTCATGTAATTATGCTTCTTTGCTTTGGGGCAAGGCACAAGACATGTCTGCACACTATATAATTGTGCCATGAGCATTTTTGAAAAACAGTGAAATTTGAGTACACGGAGTGCGTTTCATCACTTGTATTGAGTCACTGTTCTCGATCTTCTACGCTAGGAACAGTAACAGCTCCTGTTTGATGTCTGCCTCACACAAGAAGTTTTGCACTGTCCTGGAATCTTATTTTGACTTGCAGCCTTTCTTCGCTTTCCTTTTTCTCTTTTCTCTCTGACAGAGTATTTGATGCTGCCTTTGACATACCTGTCCCACACAATGTACACCTTTTTGAGATGTCAAGCTATCAAGCTGCTGCACTATGCAAGGTATAAAAAAATAAATTGCATAGTCTTCAAAAGTCCTGACACCTGCAGTTGGGGAGAAGAGGTGCATCACAGCAGCACCATAGAACACCTTCACATCAATGTAAGTTGGCACATCTGTCTCAGTTGTTTCTTCCAGCTCAGGAGCAAGATCCCACACTTTGACCTCTGTCAATGGCTCTTTTTCCTCCAGTTCTTCCAAGGTGGTCAACAACACAGTTGCATCAACAATGTCATCGAATTCCAGTAGGTTTTGCACTTCTTTCTCTGATGTCTTTACCAAACATGTCATTAGGTCAGACTTATTCACAAAACAAAGCTTTATTTTAACAAACAGGGATGGTGGATTTCATGGCTGAAAAAAGTATTCATATCACACTGCCTGTGTTGTGCGATGATGTACAGTCTTCAGACTTGCAATCTTGTATGCCGCTGATTTTCGGAGTAAGAGACTTGAACAGTCGGAGAGAGTTCTTCTTAATTGGGTGTAGGAATAGACCTTTCACAGTCAATGAGGACTGACTTGCAGTAGTCCTTACACTGTTGTTCGCCAACCTCTTCAATTGTACACACTGTATTCACTACAGATTGGTTGAGGGCATCATGAGAATCCAGAGCCAGCAGTTCTTCAGTTAAATTAGAAATGGATTTCCCACTTCTCTGATAGTCTCCTTAAGGCTCAGCACCTGTTGCTTGAGGCTCTCCTGAGTTGCAAGGCCGTCTTCATGGTGACAATGCTTTGCATTTTCCAGGCTGCAACAGTTTTCAAACTCTGTGAGCAACCCTGCTTGTTCAGAACTTGCTAGCTTCCACTTTCTGATTGCAGACGGATTTTCCGTGAGTCCAATTGCCCCAACAGAATCCTTAACCAGCTTGTTGTTCTGTTCATGAGCTTGATCAATAGGCATGGCTGAGATCTTGTTTGATGTCTTACGAATAACAGAGTGGCCACGTTTCACAAATTCTTCTAAGATGAACGGTGGTAGGTTCTCTATGTCGCATATATGGATAGGGATCCGGCGTTTATAATTCTGATGGCCCAAGGCGAAGAACCATGGGAACAGGCCTTTCAGTAGCCCTACATACAAAACAAAGTCAGCTTCTCGATGAGCTCTGACAAGGAGGAGACCAAGGAGTTCGAGCATGAAGATGGTATCCCAGTACTGGAAGGTTGGGCGCTTTCTGACCCATTACTGTCTTCATGCTTCTTCTGATTCCTCAGTGTCTGGGGACTGTTATGTAAGAATTGCATCTCTCTGAAGTTTCTTCAGAACAACAGCACACACCTTGTGTGCATGTCTCATCCTGTTGATATGTGAGCAACTAAGAAAAGAATCATCTGTTCCTGACAACGCAAGTCCTGCTTGTGTCAGTGTGTTATGTCTACCCAGAGCCTTCCAGGTAGTAGCCAATGTTTTACAATTAAGTCTATGTGGAGGTAACCGAAAATCACCATAAACTTGTCTTCTTTATGCTTCTTGGGCCATTTCCACTGTACGTACTTTGGCAACACCAACAGAAGAGCATCCATTTCAACTACTGGGATCTGCATGGGATTGAGGAACTCTGTTGACTGATGAACAACATCCATGCCATGCTTGATCATGGCAGCTGAAGCTGCCTTCTCATAGAAGAGAGGCCAACGCTGAGAAAAAGAAGGCACTTCATTCAAAGATGGCTCTGTCTGATGGGAAGCATGGGTAGGCTGACCATGCCAGACTGTCTCATTTTACTAGCTTCTCCTTTTCAATCAGTTGGTGAGATGATACAATCCATAGTTTCTTATGCTTCATTGCTTAAGCCATATCTCTCACAACTACCTATGTCATCTTGATTTTTGGCATCTCAAATGTAGATCCTTTCAGAGCTAGTGCTGTTACAGTGGTGAAGCTGTCCAGCAAAGATAAGTTCTTTCTCTCAGCCTCTACATGATGAGCGATAGCTTCTCTGGTCTGCCCTGGATTTGAGGTTGATGGTGTCTGAAAGATGCTGATCCCTGTACCATGGAAAGAACCCTTGACAGTTGTACTTGAAGGGATGTGATCAAGACTGTCTATTGACCCAACTGTGAAAAGTCCATTTCGAAGCTTAGATGGGCACATAACTCTTTCTCTCTGTGCTTTCTGGGAAGAAATAGCAGTTGCTAGCTCATTCTCCACCTGAAGAATGCAGTGGTAACTGACGCTAATTCTCATACGTTGCAGTTGGGTTATCCATTTACTTGGCTGTCAGAGTGTGCACGTTTAGCCCTTTGTATAGTGGAAGTGACGGTTCAAATGACAAAGAATGGGGAGATTGTGTCACAGATTTTGTTGTTTTGCAGTTGAACATCATTTTTGGGAGATAGTAAGAGTTTCCTTGGATTAGTGCGAGTCTTGGCTGTTGATGCCAGACCCATTCAACAAATTGAAATAGGCATTGTCAATGTCATTGTTACTGAGTTATTTTGACAGTTTGGTGGGAAGATGGCATCAAAGTGAAATCCACCAGATGGCAAGATGTCTTCTCGAATTATATTGGCAGCTTTTACCAATATGACTACATCTCTTTCATAACCTGCAAAAGCATGTTTCAGCATTTGGTACATGCCTTGGTCGAAATAAGCAGAACATGCTTTCCATCATTCTACACTTGGATCTGTGGAAAATAGCCAAGAACTTTTTCCTTGAAGCAAAATTTGTTCACCTCCTTCTGAACTCCAAGTGCCACAAGACGATCTGCATACTTGTGACGCAGCTCAGATAGCTTGAAGCAAGAAACGTCTTCTTCTACTGAGTTTTCTATGAAGTTGATAAGTTCAATCAAAGCCTGCGCCTCCATCTTCTTTTCTTCCATCTGGGCTCCATCAGCGTTTTTTCCTTTTCTCATGAGTGAGCGATGATGGTTCCAGAATACAGTGAGCCAATTCAGGTGGTACATACCATCTATTGCTACATCTCCAGCAGCGGTTCTCACTACAACAAAAGTATCCTGTAGGTCAATGGCCAAGTGTCTGATATTCTTATCAGCATCAAGTATCATGAACTCCTGACGGTCACCCTAACTTGTTGTGCAGAAGATGTAATCTTCATTGTCTGTGACAGGCAATCCCTTTGTCGCTTTCCTTCTGCAACCTTGTTGGATGATCCTGCTTCTCCTAAGTTTCTTTTTTTTAGCTCTTACCAACTTGTACTTGGTGAATTTTCAGTGACAGGATTTATGCCAACTAGCTTGATGCTTGATTGAATATTCACCAGTTGTGGCTTCTTCGAAGTAGATAGTCACAGGGAGGCTGTTCAATTTGCGAAATTCACTAACTGTGTTTAGAAAGTTCTTAAATGGCTGGGATTTATCTCCAGGTACTACTACATTCAAGAGACACTTCAGCCCTTCAGTAGTCCTTTGCTGGCAAATAACTCAAGCTTGCCAGTCTATGTCTTCATCTATAGAAGGTCAAACCTGAAACATACAAAATGTTAAGGTAATGTTAGTTTTCTAGAAAACAACTGAAATTAAACATGAAGCAGAAGCAACAATGACACACACACCCCACGTGACCACCCGAAGTAGTGTGTTTGCGCACCTCATGACCAGCCCAATGGGGTGTTTGCTCACAGGGCCATCAGTCTGGAGGAGCGTGTGAAATTGCTACCATGTATAGTGACTTGTATAACATCACACCAATTAAATCACTTTGTCCTGCCTGCGCTGTCCAGCCACTCTCCCTCACCCCATCACACACCACAGCCTCTCCTCCTTCCGAGTCGTCAGAAGACCTCGTGATGGTGCTCTCTCTCTGAGGATGTGCAATGCATGTGCTTTGTGCAGACGGCCCCCGACCAGGCCAGCAGCCAAGCCAAGCCCAGGCCAAGATAGAATCCAAAAGCAACCAACAGCCAGGGATAGTAAAAAATGGACCTGGCTGCCTGTACGACTAGCATCACTGAAGCCCAGCTGTGAAGAGCCAATAGACTGATTCACACACGCATGATTTATTGGCTCTGTATTGTGTGTGACTTAAAGTGCTCTGACACCCTACACTACTGACATGAGTTGCGATGTATAACAATGAAATGCATGTGAGAGAGGGGCCAACAAAGATTGTCGCACTGGGCGCCACCAGTGCTAAAGCCTGCCAAGCCTCAAACACCAAGCATGTTACACGTACATTTACAAATCGATCATACGTATTCTATCCAGGAGACCAACGGCAATAAAACCTCTTCTGAATAATTATTTTTAAATGTATGTTAACTTACTGGGCTCCCCTTGAATGCACACATGCATTTAGAGGCAGTGCCAGTGAGAGATGCGTTATTGAGAAGCCACAAAAACACTTTTGACATACATCAACCTCTCTTTTGGCTTAAATCTCTCACCGCACGCAGTTGCGGCCGATAGCATTTAATTAGAATTGGTTTGACTAAAACATATATATTTGTTATTTTCAAAACATTTAATATTTAAGACACCCAAATATTCCACATTTTAAAGTCTGTGCATGATACGCCTCCCATCGGTGTGTTTCAGAAGGAACATTCGCCCTTCCACCAGGTTTCAAAGGAGCATTCGATAAAAAATAAACAAGCATTGGAAATGCAATAGGTCTCGGATTTTTTTGAGTTACAGCTAATGGAATTGTAAATGGCAATGTCTTTTAGCCGTGGGTTATGGAGTGTATGCATGTGGTGTGTAGTGGAAATATGTGTGTTGGATTGGAATATTAGGAATGGTGGTATGCTGTGCTTTAGATGAATATGTTTAAAAGTAAAGGGCACCATATTGCAGTTGCTACAATAGTTAATCGTGGATGTGTGCACCGATGGGTGGTGGTGTGTGTGCCTGTAGAAATTGTGCACTGTTGGCTGCTGGTGTGTGCGCCTAGTAAAAGCATGCACTGACGACTGATGTTGTGTGTGACTGGTGAAAGTGTGCAGTGACGGCTGGTGGTGTGTGTGTGTGTGTTTGATGAAAGCATGCACTGACATTTGGTGTTATGTGCGTGGTGAAAGCCTGCACTAACGCCTGGTGGTGTTTGTGCTTGATGAAAGCGTATTGTGTGTGTGGTTGTGTGTGTAGTTGTGAGTGTGTGGTGGTGAGTCTGTGGGGGTGAGTGTGTGGTGGTGAGTGTGTGGTGGTGAGTGTGCGGTGGTGAGTGGTGATGAGTGTGTGCTGGTGAGAGGCTGGTGTGTGTGTGGTGTGTGTGAGTGTGGTGTGTGTGGTGTGTGTGGTGTGGTGTTTTGTGTGTGGTCTTATGTATATGTGTGGTCGACTTAGTTTGAGTGTTCGTCTCCTGCACACTCACACAGTGCCCCTACACACTCATACACTGCTCTCCCTGCACACTCGCACTGTTCACCCTGCATAGTCACACACTGTTCATCCTGCACACTCACACACTGTGCACCCTGCACACTTACACACTGTTCACCCTGCACACTCACACACTGTTTACCTTGCACACTCACACACTGCAGTCATAGGCACTCTGCAGTGTGTGCCGTGCAGGAGTGTGAGTCATGTGGTAGTCTGTAGCATGCACCTTTGTGAGTAATGCAGCAGTGTGTGGCGTGCAGGAGTGTGAGGCGTGCAGCGGTGTGTGGCGTGCAGCAGTGTGTGGCATGCAGGAGTGTGTGTGGTGGACTGGGCAAATCACCTTACTTACCTCCATGTGCCTCTATTTCTTTCTGCCCCCCCGACCCCCTCCAAATTGGGAGTGACTCAGAAGCTGCTGTCTCCTGATCTTAATAGCTGTGTTCTGCCTGCCGTTTATGTGGAGCCTGTGAAGCAGTTTGAAAACTTCAAAATCGCCGCCGGAACCTTGGTAACTGAGCTTGTGGCCGCAGAGGAGAGAGGCGCCGGCCCCGGGACTGCGATGGACCAGCATTCAACACCTCTCAGCTCGTCCTCTTCCCGTGTGAGCCGCGCCCCCTCCCAGTGCCACTCCCCCAGCCAGCCAGTTAACTTCTCGCGGCCCCCGCTTCGCAGGTGCCGCTCGTGATTCAGAAGCTGCTGTCTCCTGATCTTAATAGCTGTGTTCTGCCTGCCGTTTATGTGGAGCCTGTGAAGCAGTTTGAAAACTTCAAAATCGCCGCCGGAACCTTGGTAACTGAGCTTGTGGCCGCAGAGGAGAGAGAGGCGCCGGCCCCGGGACTGCGAGGACCAGCATTCAACACCTCTCAGCTGGTCCTCTTCCCGTGTGAGCCGCGCCCCCTCCCAGTGCCACTCCCCCAGCCAGCCAGTTAACTTCTCGCGGCCCCCGCTTCGCGGGAGCCGCTCGTGATTCAGAAGCTGCTGTCTCCTGATCTTAATAGCTGTGTTCTGCCTGCCGTTTATGTGGAGCCTGTGAAGCAGTTTGAAAACTTCAAAATCGCCGCCGGAACCTTGGTAACTGAGCTTGTGGCCGCAGAGGAGAGAGAGGCGCCGGCCCCGGGACTGCGAGGACCAGCATTCAACACCTCTCAGCTGGTCCTCTTCCCGCGTGAGCCGCGCCCCCTCCCAGTGCCACGCCCTAACAAATAGCCACATCAACACTATTTAAACAAGTTTTGTGACGCGCATCGCGGGACGCGCGCGGGTCGAAGCCCGGGGCGAAGCCCGGGCAAAGGGCGGGCCGTCTGTGGCCGTCCGTGGACGAACGAGGACGGGACGGGCCCTCCCCGCTTTTTGACTCTGTGCATCATCCTACGAAATCTCGGTAGTTGCTGGAGATTAATCTCTTCTCCCGTAAGTATACTGGGGAAGACTAAGAACCGCCTGTAAACAGCATTACCTTTATTAACATCTGTGACGATTCTAGAGAAAAAATAAATCAAATATTAACGCCCATCGGAAAACAAATGGGTTACAAAAAACTGCGTTCACGCACTATACATATGAAAAGAATGGGCACTGAAAACGCAGTACGGAAATCCTCCGATAAAGCTATAAAACAAGGCCGCATAATTCACACGCCAGCAATTAGTACCTACTTTTCGGCACTTCTGCCTAAAGAGAACCAAGAATCACATACATTAGGTAACGAAACAAATGTCAATTTATCAGACACCGCTAGGGAAACCGAAAGTACCTCAATGATACCTAGTTCACAATCCAAAGTGGGATGCTTGGAACAGGACTCAAGTAACAAACTATCCAGTACCCCAAAAGATCTTCAATTCTCGGATCATGAAATGACTAATCTAAAAACTTTAACACCTATACAAACTAGAGGGAACTCAATATTACTTGATGATTCAAATAACAACAATCAAAATTTAGTGATACAAAATGCAGAATCCGAAACAAAAATTGGTTTTCAGTTAAAAACATCTTCTCCAATCGCCTTACTTGATCTTTCGATGGACCCTTTTAATCTCAAAAATAACAATAATACGGCCGACACAGCCCCACCTGTGTCTAAAGCCCTATTTTCGTTACAAGAGATATTGGAATCAGTTCTTTCATTTCTGGGAAACATTCTAGAAAATTCAGATCAAACTTTGGATGTCCAAATAGGGATATTAAAACATTTAGTTGAAGAAAAAAAGAAAAAAGAGTCCTGTGTAGCAGAGAAAATCAATATGTTATCTAAAACCAAACTTACGCAAAATGACACTTTAAAAGACCATAACAAAGTCCAGGAGAAAAGAATACGTGACTTCGGTACTCAAACAACAGATACCCAAATACAAGAAAAACAGAAGTCTGATAACCTAAATGACTCAGTGATATACTCTTTGAAAAGACTATTTAAAGAAAAACACCAACAAAAAGTAAAACACTTCCCAATATTTACTAAAATCAATGCAACAAATAAATCTACAAATGAATATGCATCAGATATTCAGGAAACAAGATCAAATACTAATAATATCCAAAGTCAAGGAAGTGGAGAAACGAGAATCACCAAGAAACAGGAAAGTAATACAGGAGTAGGGAAAAGAAGGAGGAAAAAAACAGAAAGAAGGATCCAAAAAAAGAAAAACCGTAAACTAAAATTTCAAAAATCAGTTACTATACATAAGTCTGAAGAGGAACTACGTGTAGATATAACAGAGCTCCAAAATGCTGAAAAGCTTGTAATTAGTAAAAATTTTGAAGAATCGATGCCACATTTGGATCCAACAGTAAAAGAGTATGTCCCAATTAGTCATTCTATACAACCTGACCAAAGCAATAAAAACTCAAGGGAGGATAATAATAGGTACAAGCAAAAAGGGGAAGAGCTCTTTTCTAAAATTCTTCAATTTGAGGAACTTTTTCCTATTGATTCAGCCCCACTTAACAGAGGAAGGATTATAAACTTATTACGTCATATAAGGTCTTTACATACAATGACCAGCAATGAAATCGATCTAGTGATCTTCCCCAAAAAAGACAATATCAAACTAGTAACGGTAACATTCTGGTCAACAGTTCTTCCACGTATAATACTGAACGAGAAAGAGATACTCCATAAACATGGATATGACGTAGTGCAAAAAGTGGAACCTAAGGTTAATAAAACCCCGAACGGGTACAACGCCCAAATACGAGCTATCTCTAACTCACATGTCAAAAAATACCAGCGACATAATGACATGACAGAAGACCAAGAAATTATGTATTCAGGAACACACTCTACAGGGCATGAAAATCTAAAAATTCTGGTGGATAAAGGCCAGAGGGCAGTTTGGTACAACGCTGCTAAGGAACACGAAAATAATAATTGCATAAAGTCTTGGGCTTGGGTCTCTGAGACTCTGAATAGCAACAAAAATTCTAATACTAAACAGCAAACTGTTTAGCACCGGTTTAAAAATTATATCTTGGAACATTGCAGGCAGAACTAAGAATAAACTGTCCATGGCTACGAGTAATCTGCCAGATATTCTGTTCCTACAAGAAACATGGGAAACTGTATTTTTCACTCTCAAAGGCTATTATGTATATGAAATTCCAGCAATACCTACCAAACGAGGACACGCTAAAGGTGGTTTGGCCATTCTACTGAGGGAGGAATATCTGTGGGCACAGGAAATAGTAGACACGAATTTAGAAAATTTGCAGTGCATACAAATTTCTGCAAAAATACATAGTACTGCTCCTCCACAGGCAATTCTCCTTTTAACGTTTATGCCCCCCCAGGCAAAAAACATGATATTACATTTTTAAATATTATGAAAAAGATCATGCAGATAACAGAAAATCATCCTTATTCATCCTTTTTAATCGTGGGCGATTTTAACAGCAAAGTTTCCAATTCCGAAATTAACAGGTGGGCAAAACTGCTCTTAGAAGAAGGTATAGAAACTATAATACCACAATTTCCTGAGGGTATATTAACAGACAAAAGAGGCAAATTGTTAATATCAGCATTAACTAACCTAAATGGATTAATACTGAACGGTACCATTGAGGGGGACATTCCAGCAAATTTCACCAGACGGGGTAACGGGACTTTATCCATTATAGATTATATCATAAGCAGTATCGATCTGATAGATACAGTCTCGTATTTGCTCAATCAGTTAAGCCAAGAGAGCGATCATGCAGTAATGCACTTAACAACAGATTGGATACCTAAATCTTCTCAAGCCAGTCATATTATTTATCATAAAAGCACTATAATGATAAAAAGCGATCAGAGACGCATCTTCTGGAATTCTTCGACTCTAGATAAAATCACAACAATGATTGATCACTCCCAGCTTTTAGCAAAAAGATTCTCTGAAAATCCTATAGAAAACTTTGAATTTATAATTAAAGATTTCAAAAATATCATTCTAAAAATGGCATCATCGGGTGCAAGAGGTAATAATAAGAAGAAAGAAGAAAACAAAAATAAACGTACCTCTAAGAACTCTGAAGTAAGGAAAAAGTTAAATAAACTTATACGCGCCCAATACATGAATTCTTCACCAACTACGAAGAAGGAAATATATAAACTGAAAAATCAACTGAGACGTGAGAATCAAAGGCAAAAAAAAGCGTTGCAAGATCGTAATTGGGTCGATATTCAGACAGCTGCAAGTAAACACAACCAACGTAAATACTGGTTTTTAATCGCAAAAATAACTGGATCAAAAAAGAAATTACAATCAATACCGGTTCCTCCCAATGACTGGGAATCCTATCTATCAGACCTCTACAAAGCAAATTTAACAATACTAAACGAAAGTAGCGAGGACATGAATGAAGAAAAAGATAAGAGTCCATTACCTAAAACCACAGCCATATCGGTTGAACTCAACATACGTAAAGCGAGAACTACGGGTGCCTCTGGCCCGGACCAGATTCCGATTAAGGTGTTACAAATCGCCCCGAAGGAATGGAGTAAGTTGTTATGCCCCCTTTTTAATCATATTTTTGAGACTGGTCTGGTACCAAAATCTTGGCAGGGGAGCATTATTATCCCCATTCACAAGAAGGGAAGCAGAACTCAAGCAGGGAATTATCGACAAATTGCACTCATAGATGCTGTGGGAAAAGTATTTGCAGCAGAGGTACTAGACCGCCTGAAAGAATGGGCCTTCTCGTCGGGTCTGATACCCATGTTCCAAGCAGGCTTCAGACCTAAACATTCGGTAACAGATAATATCGCAGTTATCCAGGTTATCTTTGACAAATATATTACCCGAAAAACCCAGGTCGTTTACGCTGCATTCATAGACTATTCTACGGCGTTCGATCGGGTAGATCGACCAACATTATGGAGAAAACTAAGGAGGCTTGGAATGCACGAACAACTGTTACAAGTTATAGTAAGCTTACATACCAATACCTGGTGTCAAGTCCAAATGGGGGGAGAAAAAGGACTTACAAAAACAATCCAAACAAAGAACGGATTAAAACAAGGGTGCCTCCTAGCCCCGCTCCTATTCTCCCTCTACCTAAGCGACTTGCCTCACCACCTGCAATTAGGTTCCAGTTTACCTCCCAAAATAGCTACACAAAGCATACATTCATTACTCTATGCTGACGACATAGTGTTATTAGATCTTACTCCTTTCGGATTACAGGCATCACTGGATATTCTGCATAACTATTCTAAAGAAAATCATTTAGTACCGAATATAAAGAAAACAAAAGTAATAGCCTTTTCTGGGAGAAAACAAAGTGCCAAATATATTTGGAAGATAGGAGGAGAAAAGATAGAAGAGGTTGATAATTATCCCTATCTTGGCAGGATCCTTTCGAAATACTTAACAAATACAATACAGGTATCAAATTTACAAAGGAAAACTGATATTCATGTGTCGGCTCTCCAGAGACTTTATAGTGCAACAGGAAACAGACATTTTTCACCACTGCTAAACACTTATAGAGCAAAAATACCACCTGTATTATCCTATGCGACGGAGTACATCCCCATAAAGCAATGGGTCTTCATGGATCGCAAAGAAGGTAAAATCTTAAGAAGGATCATGAAGGTCTCAGACGCTGTACCTGTTCAAGCACTGAGATTAGAACTATCAATTACAAGCTCTTATGCTATAGCTATTGCCAATGTAATTAGGTGGGCCTACAATTTGTTACACGCGAAAGAGAACACCTTAAGGTCAGTGCTGCAAAAAGAGACTTTCGGGACTGATCCTAAAAAACAAATCTTTTTAGAGAACATGACTGTAGCATTTCGCATGGCAAATATTAATACAGAACTGCTGCTTACTTGGTCACCGGCACAACTAAAATTGTTCTTAAAATGCTTCACCCCAAAACTGAGTTACGAACTGGACTCCCTGCATTGTAACAAATTAGTCACCTATAAACCGTTCGTCGACTTATTAGAATACAAGCAAAGCCAGTCTTACATTAGGTTTACCCTGACACATGGTGCAAGGAGAGCGATTACCATGATTCGTTTGGGCATTTTACCTGTACTAGCATATACCTCACGATGGCTTCCGGGAGGATCTCCAATATGTACATTATGTGCAGGGGGTGATCAGACTTTAGAACATGTACTACTCGTTTGTCCAAATCACAAAGTAACCCTAGCTCGTATAAGATACCTTGACCCTATATTTCGCTCCTGTAGAATTACAAAAGGGAGAGAACTCTTAGCGCTGTGTAATCAACCTCCGAATGAATTTGTTTGTTACAATTTGTATACATTTTTTAAATCCTTTTTATCTTTGTATTGACAAAATTGAATTCTTTTTAAACATATAAAATGTATTTTTTTTTTTTTTTTTTTTTTATTGTGGTCCTCTGTCGAGTACCAATTCAAATAAACCTTTTGACTTTGACTTTGGGAGTGTTTAAAAAACACTTGAATACCCAGCATTGTGCGTTTGTGGATAACTTAACATATACCTGCGTGCCTAGCTTATTAAAATGGCTCCTCGCAGCGACATGCAAATAGTTTGAAGCAAATCAAGCATTAACCAATGAGATACAGCAGAGCTCAGAACAGATTATGCACTGAAGACTTCATGGGAAATATATTAGCAACTGAATGCGACCGTGCAGAATTACAGATGGACAACAAATAGACTTTCCCGCCCATTAAATACAGCACATATCATATTCAAAGGCACTGTTTTGTTCGCCGTGCTGAACACGTAAACACATTTGAATTTCACCCCATTGTGAACTTGGAAAAAAAGAGATTTGTCCTCTGCTTTGACAACATGTTGTCTCCCAGGGCTGAGATAACTCACTTGCGTTGGTTACCAGGGGTAAATAGTCGGAGCTGAAAAGAAAAGCGGCCTTTATTTGTGTTCAGTTTCGAGCTGTACGTGTCCACGAGCCTGTATTTCACCCGGGCGCCGTTTGCATGAGTGTATGTCGCCTTTTCGTATGTGCGGATTTAATATATGTCTGCTTGTACTTTATCGTGTGTGCGTGGAAATAGGGAGGGGGGATATGAGCGAACAGCACAATACACGCCCACTCAGAGTAAATTTTCATTTCTTTTTAATAGTAATACGACTTTACATTCGCTCACTTTCACACTCCTAATTAATGCTATTCTCAACGTGGGAGACACCTCGGCCGGCTCACAGGGGCTGCTATTTTCAATGACATGCATGAGCGGGCTCCAGTCACACCTTGATCCTGCCAGCAGGCTGTTACCGGGGTCCGTGATATGGAAACAGAAAAAAACCCCTCTCCTTTGTCCTGCCGAGGGTGGGGGAGGGAGAGAGAGGCGGCGAGAGGCTCCCGCGCCTCAATCAGCAAAGAGTGTTATCAATATAGACCATGCTGCAATCCTCCCCATACGGCGTCTTGGGGACCGACAGCAGCGTGAGCCGGGCTGCCTCCTGCTAGGAAACCGCATAACAGATCCATGTGCCGGTGCTGCACTGAAAGCGGTCGCTTAAAAAAAAAGCCAGCTACAAGAAAAAAAAGCCCGCAGTGGTACGCGCGCGCGCCTTTGCAGGCATATGTTTTGAATTATCGCGGCCGTCAAGCCGCGATAATTGCAGAACTACGGCCTTCCGGTGCGCTTGACCACACGCAATATGCAATAGGCGGAGCTACTCTACCGCCTATGGCCTATTGCATGCTGGCTTGTAAAAACACAGGCATGCGAGGCCCAATTGCCATGCAGCTGCCATAAATAACTAGCAAAAATCACAAGCTTTTCTGGAATTCGTAGGTTAGATTTTCGAAGTCCTCAGAAAAGGACTCTTAAGTCACGCCCACTTCGTGGGACGTAGGCCGAGCCCTAAAAAGAAGCTGTGAAGAGGCATTTTCACCCAATTCCTCATGTACGAGGCCAGCAGCGTCGTACATCTGACCCCTCCCCTGCCAGCACATGATAGATGTGGGTTTGGATCCTGAGCAGCCTCGCCATTTCACAATATCACCTCCTTGCTGGATCCTACTTTATGTTGCCCTTGTCCCTGCCCTGTCAGGCTCTCTGTGCATGTCCTGCAGCAGTGCTGTTCCTGCAAGCCCACGGACCTTGGGAGAACTGGAGGAGGAGGCAAAGAGGGATAACTAGGAGACTTAACGAGTGAAGGGGCAGATACAGGGTAGATGAGATTATAGAGAAGAAGAGATAGAGCTGATAAGGTCTGGGATATGAGGGAGTACAAGACAGATATAGGGCTATGACAAGAGTAAGAAGCACAGAAAGACGCAACAATTAGAAAGAAAGTGGTGGATGGAAAGAGTACAATTGTAGTAAGGGAGCGGGCAAGAGAAAGGTGTACCATAATTTAGTGGAAGATAAATCAAGAAAATTAGAAGTAGTGAGATCAAGGGTGATGTAAAGGTGAGAAGCAGCTAATTTTGTGTGTGTATGTGCATAAAAGAGGAAGCGAGAGAAATAAGAGAAAGAGGAACAAGACCATGTGCTTCACTAGCTGTGCTTCATAGGCGTGTGCAACTGGTCTGCTTCAATTGTTGGTGATGCAAGCTCTGCTGCTGGGACTAGACTTGATACTTTTACCTGTTTATCTGTAGTGTGTATTTGTAGAGGATGGCCAAGTCCTTTCATAAAGCACTTCAGTTTGTATTTTTTGTAAGCACTCTCTGTAGAAGTGTCACTTTCTCCCAATTCAAATGTACTCAATATTCAAACCTCAGAAGGATGCTTTAGTTTTGTCTTTATTACAACGCTTCATCTGCAGGCCACAGCAGATGTCATCAGCAGTCGCAACTCATTCAGACCCTCCAGGATATCGCGATTTCGCGATTTCGCGGTTTGCCGCGAAATCGGCACTTTCGTAAAAATGCCGCGATTTTTACTAAAGTGCCCGCGAAATCGGCACTTTTGTAGAAATCGCGCTGCATTTTTATGAAAGTAGCTATATCCTGGGGGGTCTGGTTAGTGACTCAGCTCCGTGATCGATAAAGATGATCAACAGGGAGGCAGTGAAGGTGACTTTTCAGGGTCAAATCGAGGTCAGGTGGTATGGCTGAGAATATACTTCCTGGAGTGCAGTCTGGACCTATGCATTGTCCACTAGAATGCACTTACCCGCTCTACGGGACGGGCGATTAGTGCTCGCTAGAAACAAAGAGTCTGTCATCTTTGACTGACAGAGGGAGATGATCGCTGTAAGTGAATTCATTAGGATTACTGAAAGAGAAACGCATGTGCGTGCATCAGCAAAGTGCCGGGGCTTATAGAAGCTCCCTGGCTACTTGAGCTCTGGCATGCATCGGATGGCGGCTGATGGTAGTGGCAGGCAGTCAGGATCGATCTCGATCTCTTCCTCCCTTTCTCTCTTTCTTTTTCTCTCTTTCTCTTTTTCTCTCTTTCTCTCTCTCTTTCTCTCTTCCTCCCTTTCTCTCTTTCTCTCTTTCTCTCTTTATCTCTTTCTCTCTCTCTTTCTCTCTTTCTCTCTTTCTATTTCTCTTTCTCTCTCTCTTTCTCTCTTTCTCTCTCTCTTTCTCCCTTTCTCTCTTTCTATTTCTCTCTCTTTCTCTCTTTCTCTTTCTCTTTCTCTCTTTCTCCCTTTCTCTCTTTCTATTTCTCTCTCTTTCTCTCTTTCTCTTTCTCTCTTTCTCTTTCTCTCTTTCTTTCTCTCTCTTTCTCTTTCTTTCTCTCTTTCTCTCTTTTTCTCTCTTTCTCTCTTTCTTTTTCTCTCTCTTTCTCTCTCTCTCTTTCTCTCTCTCTTTCTCCCTTTCTCTCTTTCTATGTCTCTCTCTTTCTCTCTTTCTCTCTCCCTTTCTCCCTTTCTCTCTTTCTATTTCTCTCTCTTTCTCTCTTTCTCTTTCTCTCTTTCTCTTTCTCTCTTTCTCTTTCTCTCTTTCACTCTTTCTCTTTCTCTCTCTTTTTCTCTTTTTCTCTCTATCTCTTTCTCTCTCTCTCTTTCTTTCTCTCTTTCTCTCGTTCTCTTTCTCTCTTTCTCTCTTTCTCTTTCTCTCTTTCTCTTTCTTTCTCTCTTTCTCTCTTTCTCTTTCTCTCTCTCTTTCTCTTTCTCTCTTTCTCTTTCTCTCTTTCTCTCTTTCTCTTTCTTTCTCTCTTTCTCTCTCTCTCTTTCTCTTTCTCTCTTTCTCTTTTTCTCTCTTTCTCTTTCTCTCTTTCTCTTTCTCTCTTTCTCTCTTTCTCTTTCTCTCTTTCTTTCTCTCTCTTTCTCTTTCTCTCTCTCTCTTTCTCTTTCTCTCTTTCTCTTTCTCTCTTTCTCTTTCTCTCTCTTTCTCTTTCTCTTTCTCTCTCTCTTTCTCTCTCTCTCTCTCCCCCCCACCCCACTTCCAGATGTCACGTGATACTCCACAAAGTTTAAACCACTCCCTACACCTACTGAATGACCATCATGTAATGCCTGTGGTGTCTCTGCCAGCCTTCCCATCTGAGAAGTCTGGGTTTGAAACACAGTTCATGACTGTTCCTCTTGCTGGGGTTCTCTTGTTCTCCTGTTCATGGGAATTGTCCGCGCTGAATAGATGCAAACACACATTATTCAGGAAGGAGACTCAATTTAAATAGCATCTCTTCTCCCTCAGTTATGGGCAGATGTATGTTACTACTCTCTCCTTACTACTAATTACTTGAATCTGTCACTCACCTGCTGTCTGAGAAGGCACTGGCCACGGCACAGAAATGCTGAACTGCAACAATCGCCTCATTAGTCGGACAGAACCCTAGCCTTGTTCTCTATATTACATGAACTACTTGCACCAAGCCATAATGGCTTTTTATATGTACTCGCCTTTCTGAAAATCTATATATTTCTCTAAAGGTCAATTTGACTTAAACATTGGCAAAGCCATTTTTAGTAGAAAGTGCAGTCTGGACATACCGCGGACAACTGCAGCAGCCCATAATTGTGAAGCACACGCTCGAGGGAAAGAAAG
Source organism: Lissotriton helveticus (assembly GCF_964261635.1). NCBI lineage: Eukaryota > Metazoa > Chordata > Amphibia > Caudata > Salamandridae > Lissotriton > Lissotriton helveticus. The sequence goes on along the minus strand of NC_136065.1, from coordinate 360,212,526 downwards.
TGTCTACATTGTAAGTAAACCAAATATACATAGCTTCATGTTGTTAAATAACTAAAAAAACTAAGATATCTGTGTTTGTTGTAGGAAAAACGGCCACATAAAATGCCGCAAAATTGCCGCTAAATTTCCATATTTGTGCCGCTAAATTTCCATTTTTGTGCCGCTAAATTTGCTAATCCATGCCGCTATATCCTGGGGGGTCTGCTCATTGAGCATTCTTGGTAAGAAGCACAGAAAGACGCAACAATTAGAAAGAAAGTGGTGGATGGAAATTGTAGTAAGGGAGCAAGCAAGAGAAAGGTGTACCATAAGTTAGTGGCAGATAAATCAAGAAAATGAGAAGTAGTGAGATCAAGGGTGATGAAAAGGTGAGAAGCAGATCATTTTGTGTGTGCATGTGCATAAAAGAGGGAGCGAGAGAAATAAGAGAAAGAGGAACAAGACCATGTGCTTCACTAGCTGTGCTTCATAGGCGTGTGCAACTGGTCTGCTTCAATTGTTGGTGATGCAAGCTCTGCTGCTGGGACTAGACTTGATACTCTTACCTGTTTATCTGTAGTGTGTATTTGTAGAGGATGACCAAGTCCTTTCATAAAGCACTACAGTTTGTATTTTTTGTAAGCACTGTCTGTAGAAGTGTCACTTTCTCCCAATTCAAATGTACTCAATATTCCAACCTCAGAAGGATGCTTTAGCTTTGTCTTTATTGGAACGCTTCACCTGCAGGCCACAGCAGATGTCATCAGCAGTCGCAACTCATTGAGCATTCTTGTAGGTGCATATTACTAGTAAGAGTGCCAACTTATCCTTGGAGCCATGGTGGGGTTGTTGCACGGCTGCTACACTCACTGCTGCTTATGTCCTAGAGTTCAGCAGTGAAACAAGCTAAGCATTCCCTTCCCCTAACTTTGGAGCACTCTAGTTGTTTATAAACATAATAAAACATTTAACCCCATTCCCTGCGCTGCGAATTCTGGAGCGGTGCGGTAGGTCCTAGGGGGTGGGCGTGGCGCTACCGCACGGGTGGTGTGTGTTCATGACGGCGTGGAGCCGTCATGACCCCGCCCACTCACTAATTCGCCCTCACAGGCGGGGAATTAGTCCCGCGTAGGCGGAGCGGCAGCGGCATGAGGGCTCCACGCCGTCATGAGGACACGCTGCCCATGACTCATGACGGCGTGGAGCCGTCATGAGCACGCAACGGGTAAAGGAGTAGAGTCACTTCTAAGGTGGTAGCACTGGCTGCCACTTTATGGGAACTGTTAATAGGACTGCAAGGGCACTTCTAAGCACATTGGTAATACTTTAATGGGGCAATGCCTTAATTTCTAATGAGGCTCTTAATAATGTTGGGTGATGCTTGTGGGTCTCATCGTGCCCCAGTAGTAAGGGACATTCAAGCTTCCTGCCTCACCTCACTATGGCTGGGCCACCTTCCTCACTCTCCAGCCTGCTAGAGCAAGAAAACAGCCAGAGACGTTTTAAGGAATAAGCTATGGGGACAATTGCAAAGGCCCCTACCTTTCAATATCCCTTCTGATTAAATTATCTCTCACTCTCTTTTTTTCTCACCTCTGACTTTCAAAAAATATCTCTCTCCCTCTCTCTGGCTATCTCTCACTGTGCCTCTCTCAAGGGCAAAAACAGTGCATGGTGAGGCCGCAAGTAAAAGTTACTTTAGATCAGAGGTCTTCAAACTTTTCGATGCCAAGACCCCCTTCTCAAACTTTTTTAGGCATAAGGACCCCCTTCTGACAAACATTTCTAGAACCTGCTACTCCTCATCATCGACAATTATCAACAACCATAAATGCCACCAATTACCACAGCAAATAATTTTTACGGTGGAGATGTAATGCTAAACATTGTTTAGCAAACCAAAGGACAGTAGGCTTGCGGGTGTAGTCAAAGGTGTAGCTAAAAACAAAGGGCCTCATTCATGAGTAATTGGCGTAAGGCAGCGCTGCAAGTCTTCCTGCTGCGCTGCCCTATGCCAATGTGAAAGTGCAGGAATGCACCATATTTATAAAATACGGTGCATCCCTGTCCTTTTCCCTTGCCTTGCCTCACAAATTGCTGCCTAACACCAACATAGGCTGGATTGTTTTTGTACAGGAAGAGGGACCTTCTGTCACCAAAACAATCCAGAAAGGTGTCTTTCTCTTTCTATGTGAGCTGCAGAATGCAGCACACATGGAAAGAGGAAACAAGCACTTGCAATGCAATAGGTTTTGCATTTACGTGAATTTGAGATAACAGCATTGTAAATGAAAATACAAGACTTATTGCATTGGAAATGCAATATTTGAAGAGGCGCCCCATGGTGCCCTTTCAGGTTAATGGTGGCCGTTGGTGAAAGCGCTGTATGGGGCGCTTTTACAAAACAAAATCTGTTTATCAAGTTGACAAACAAATGCTTAAAAAAAAAAAGTGCCCCATGCCATGTGGCTGCACCACTTTTAAAAGCAGCTCGTCTTAAGGAGGGAAAAAGTTACCTAGAAAACACATTTCCGAGCTGTATTGCATTAACTCCAAAAATGGAAGAGTGGATTTAAAATTCATCTGACGGTGGGAAAGGTGATTATTTTAGGTTCCCCCCCAACCTTATGATGAGGACCCAGATTTTTTTCCAAAATCGTTTTTATTGGCATTTCTTACTTTCACAACGTACATACATTGTGTTTTTTTCAGGACATAACATTTTGCAAATCGTAAGATACATACTCTACTGCCCCAGGGGTCACTGTCACCCTAAGGAAGTATACATGTTTGAAGCATGCGTCTGTGAATGATCATCTATCGTATGCATGAAAAATAAAAACAAAAAATAAACATTTTACAGATCGTACAACGGGACAGTGTAAGGTACATACTCTATTTCCTCAAGTGATTCTGTCCACCTAAGGAAGTATACATGCATGCAACATGTGTGTGTAAATGATCGCCTATCGCATGCATGGTGTGTTCAGCGCCAGCCGGCGGGGCTGGCACCATGTTTAACATCTTGCTGTAGTTATGGTAACAATCTAAACTCTTCAACCGAGGTAACATAACTGGGGTTCACTGCACCTATGGCTATATCAATCAACAGAGAGCGATGGATTGATACGTAGTTGTTCAGCTATGAACTGTGCGTGTGTTAGAGGGGAAGGCAGGTGTGCCAATCCCAGAGTATGAAATATGTTGCATGGCTTCAGTTATCCACCCCACACCTGTAATGTGTCTATTCCGCAGGGGCATTAAGTTGAGTCGTGCCCCTGCAGCGGGGATTGTGTGGCTTGTGATTGTGGCATTTTGATTGTTTCCTGCATGAAAGAATGTAGTAGGATGGCCCAGTGCATGGAGATGGGATGTTTGCGTGAACCCTTAGTTTTGTCTAGTCGAAGCGTCTCCTCTGCCGAGGTGCCCCATTTATTAACCGCCCCCATCCAGGCCGCTAACGGTGGCCCCCCGGGCGCCCTCCAGTGCATTGCAATGCAGCGTTTAGCCAGAAGAAGTGCCAGGGACGCAAATTGTGTCTCCGCCTTTTGGTGCTTACGGCGTTTGACAATGCCCAACGCGCAGGCCTCCCATGTACTGATGTCCGTGTGTCCTGTGACTGTATGCAGAGGGGCATGGAATTTGGCCCAGTATGCTCAGAGCGTCGGGCAGTCCCAAAACATATGAAGGAACAATGCCTGGGGCTCTGGGCTCCTTGGCCAGGTAAAAAGCGTGTCTGGGTAGTAACGCTGGAGCTTCTCTGGGGTCAGACAGGCACGGTGTAGGATGTTAAGTTGTATGTTCTTAAAGCGATAGTTGCGAGACACTTTTTTGGGGAACTCCAATGCTTGTTCCCACTCTTTGTCATGAAGTGGTCTCTGGATCTCAGCTTCCCATTTCTCCCTGAGGGACACAAGGGTGATCAGGTTTTGTGAACGCACAGATTTGTATAGCCATGTTATCAGATGATTCCCTGGGCCCATCTGTGGGATCGTGTGTATCACCAGATGTGTGGGTGGCTCAGTGTCTATTGTATGCCACATGCGGCGACAGTCTCCTAACCTTTTGCCTATGTAAAAGAAATTGCCCTCTGGTGAGATCCATATTGGTTACCAGTTCTGCAAACGTCTGTAGTTGCCAATTCACGTAAAGGGAGCCCGCCTCTGTGACCTAGTGTGCCATCCACACTCGTAGTGCCTGCTCTGTGTAGTGTGCACGACCCCTTGGGAACCAGATGATAACTGAAAAAGGAAAAGCATGCCATCTGAAATGATTTTGCGGTGGTCCCATTGTATGAGGACCACCCCAGGCTAAGTTATGGGTAAAAATATGTTTTGAATAAAGAGCCCTGCCAAGCATTATGGGATGAGATTCCGTAGTGCAGTGAATATGTTAGTATTGGCTCCCCTGAGTCGGTGAAGAGCCGCAGTAAAGATTTTCTTTTTAGGTCTCGGCCTATTCCCATTCCGCAGGAATGGAATAGGACGAGTCTATAGCAGTGAAACCAAGACTTAAACTAAGGTCTACCAAAAAGAGGTTTTCCACGAGTGCATGTGCACATGCACGAGCCCAAGCCTTCTGCCTGCCTCCTAGGCAATCTGCTTCTCCGCCCCCCTGGTGTTTCTGGCTTGCTCTTCAAAGGCTCCCCATACCATTTGCTCCTGCCTCCCCGCCCACTGCTTCACACTTCACGGGCCGCCAGGCCGTGAGCTCGCATTTCTGCCCAGCAGCTTCAAAGGGATATTCTTTCCCACCCACTGCTTCACACTTCACGGCCTGGCGGCCGTGACTCGCATTTCTCCTCCCCCTCCCCACAGCAATGCCAAGAGCTTGTTTTACAGGTTCCTAGAGGCCTTTCAGATTCCCTATCATTCAGCAGCTTGACTTCAAAGGGATTTCATTTCGCAGGCGCGTTTTTTCTGCCCCTGTTAGGCTCGTTTTTTTTGTGCCTTTGCCATCTTCTTTCATCACATATTCACCATCCTGACAAAATGCATCCACAGGCACAGACATTAATGGGTCACCCTCTTTTCGAACCTTTTATCTCCCTCTTAAAACTGTCCATTTGCTTTCAGCTTAAAGGGATCTCTCTCTCTTATACTCATGACTAACCCCCCTCCTCCCCCCCTCATGGGAAAGTCAACGGATTGTCAACTATGCTGATTGGTGGAGGGAGAGCTCATATTATACTGGCGTGTTTCTATTGCACGCTTTTCACTGTATTTCTTTCAACAAGTGTCCTGCCCATCCGCAAGCAGCAGACATCCACAAGCGTCAGACATCACCAAGCGTCAGACATCACCAAGCGTCAGACATCACCAAGCGTCAGACATCCGCAAGCGTCAGACATCCACAAGCGTCAGACATCCGCAAGCGTCAGACATCCGCAAGCGTCAGACATCCGCAAGCGTCAGACATCCGCAAGCGTCAGACATCCACAAACATCAGGCATCCACAAACATCAAACATCCACAAGCATCAGACATCCACAAGCATCAGACATCCACAAGCATCAGACATCCACAAGCAACAGACATCCACAAGCATCAGACATCCACAAGCGTCGGACATCCACAAGCGTCAGGCATGCACAAGCGTCAGGCATGCACAAGCGTCAGGCATCCAAAAGCATCAAGCATCCACAAGCAACAGATATCCACAAGCATCAGACATCCACAAGCATCAGACATCCACAAGCGTCAGGCATCCAAAAGCATCAAGCATCCACATGCATCAAACATCCACAAGCAACAGACATCCACAAACATCAGGCATCAGACATCCACAAACGTCAGGCATCCACAAGCATCAGACATCCAAAGGCATCAGGCATGCACAAGCGTCAGGCATGCACAAACGTCAGACATCCACAAGCGTCAGACATCCACAAGTGTCACACATCCACAAGTGTGACACATCCACAAGTGTCACACATCAACAAGCAACAGACATCCACAAGCAACAGACATCCACAAGCGTCCGGCATCCACAAGCGTCCGGCATCCACAAGCGTCAGGCATCCACAAGCGTCAGGCATCCACAAGCGTCAGACATCCACAAGCGTCAGACATCCACAAGCATCAGACATCCGCAAGCGTCAGACATCCGCAAGCGTCAGACATCCACAAGCATCAGACATCCACAAGCGTCAGACATCCACAAGCGTCAGACATCACCAAGCGTCAGACATTCCCAAGCATCAGACATCCGCAAGCATCAGACATCCGCAAGCATCAGACATCCGCAAGCGTCAGACATCCGCAAGCGTCAGACATCCGCAAGCATCAGACATCCGCAAGCGTCAGACATCCGCAAGCGTCAGACATCCGCAAGCGTCAGACATCCGCAGGCGTCAGACATCCGCAAGCATCAGACATCCGCAAGCATCAGACATCCGCAGGCGTCAGACATCCGCAAGCATCAGACATCCGCAAGCATCAGACATCCGCAAGCATCAGACATCCGCAAGCGGCAGACATCCGCAAGCGGCAGACATCCGCAAGCGGCAGACATCCGCAGGCGGCAGACATCCGCAGGCGTCAGACATCCGCAAGCGTCAGACATCCGCAAGCGTCAGACATCCGCAAGCGTCAGACATCCGCAAGTATCAGGCGTCAGACATCCACAAGCGTCAGGCATCCACAAGCGTCAGGCATCCACAAACATCAGGCATCAGACTTTTATTTAAGTATTAATTATTTAAAAAAATTAAAAACCATTGTTATTTGTAATATCAATACATGTAAGTCACGTAAATACAACACATATTGCATTACAAATGCTATAGGTGTCGAGGCAAGATGGCCGCGGGTGGGTTGTGCTGAGCAGTCGCACCAAACCTCTCTCCCATCTGGACGCTACAACATGGAATAGCTGGGCGCTATAATGATAGTGCTAGATGGCCGTTGAACTTGTTCCCTTGAGAGTCGGATTCAGTACTCAGAAGTGCATGGTACTCAGTCCAGGTCGTGGTTCAGCTCCTGATCAGCCGATTACTAGTCAGCTCAGAAGTGAAGTGCTGACTGAATTCGGCAGGCTTACACGGAGTTTGAGAGCTCTTGCGGGTAGCCTACTGCGGCAAATTAAGCATATTTCAGTAATTGGTTTTAAGGATCTAAGTGAGTCTTGGCGCGGAAAAATGTCACTTAGATCGGTGAAGATGAAGTCTAAGGAAGGGGTGGAGGTGGGTAAATTAACCCCTGCTGATCCAGAGACACCCGCTGCATCGAAAGCACAAATGCCGGCGAAGAACCCGGGTGCGATTAAGAAAACTACAGCGCCTTTTATAAAAAAGAAATCGGACCCAAAATCGGACCCAAAAAGTAAACCGCTGGGCAGAGAGGAGAGCGCCATGGTAAAAGGGCGCACCAAAGTACTGGAAAAGCCTGCGATTCTTAGGAAAAACAAAGGAACCCCCCTAAGGCAGCCCACCTTACCGGAATCGTTTACTCGTCCGGTCTGTGTGGAGACGGCGGCCTCGGCAGCAGGGCCCCCTGGTGATGCAGAAGCGGACTCTGGAGCTAGTCAGAGGAGCGTCCTCGAGGACGCAGCGGCAGCAGCTGGAGACGTGACGGGTACCGTGTCAGACGCCGAGCCGGTTGTTGCGAAGCAACCGTCTTCTGTGAGCCTCGAACTTATCGCTGACAGGGGCACAGCGAAGCTAGCTCATGAGAATGCAGGACAGAGGGCTGTGAGCGCTGCCGAGCAGAATGGGGTGGAAGAAACTCTGCAGAGGACGATTACTATGGAAAAGGAAAGCGGTAAGGGGGAGCCAAGGGGGCAGGAAAATGCAGATATGTTGCAGGCGATTATGCAGGTGGAAGCTGAGCTAGTGACTAAATCCTCCAATCCCACATGGGGAAGTTCGATAAGCCTAGCATCAGGAAAAGTAGAAGTTGGACACCCCATGGAGAAAGAAGATGTAGGCTCAGTGGAGGGGGAGCATTTTTACTCAGTAAATGAGGATTCAGATGTTATACAACAAGAAGGGGAAACAACAGATGAAGAGGTGGATGAAGATGAAGAGGCAGAGAAGGAGGAGGGTGAGGACGAAGAGGGTTCATTGTCAGCATCTACCTCCTCAGGAACTGACCTAGGCAAAGACACTACACAAAGAAGGAAACAGATAAGGCGCTGCAGGTATGAAAAATCACCCACAAGAGGTGCAGAGAGGAAACTGGACTGGGACTACTCGGCAACATCACAGACATATCAGGAAGAGTATGAAAGTGGTCCAAGGCAAGATGATGCACTAGGAATGGTATTCAATATGTTGAAACAAATACAATCTGAAGCAAGATCCACAAGTCGTAAAACAAGACAAGACTTTAAGAAGATTCAAACGACGCTCCGGAAAACAAACAAACTATACGAAGGTCTGTCGGGAAGAGTTGCTGAGGTTGAGGAAAGAACAGGCAAGATGGAGGATGATTTTCGTAGCTTTAGCGAATTTAAAACACAGCAGGAAAAGAGGGCAGATGATTTCCTTTGGAAGATGGAAGATTTTGAAAATCGTCAGAGACGCAACAATGTTCGCATTTTGGGGGTGGAAGAAGGGCTCGAAGGGCAGGACCCTAGGGGGTTCATTGTCAAACTACTAAAAGGTGCTTTTCCTGAGTCCCAGTGGCAGTGGGAAGCAGAGATTCAGAGGGCGCATAGATTCCCCTTTGTCCAGCGTAAGGCATATGGAGCCGAAGGAGGCTCTAAAGCGCCACTCCCTAGAGCAATACTGGTGTATGTTGGCAATTTTCTGCTCCGAGAAGAAATTATTCAGAAAATTAGACCTGACAGTAAAAGAACTGTGGAGGGGGTTACCTTCTTTTCAAGACCAGACTTTTGTCATGTGACAGTTGAAAGGAGGTGGAGGCTTAGAAGTATGATCCCGCAGTTTCAGGCTCTAGGTTCGGAGGCGTATCTGTTATTCCCAGCTAGACTGAAGGTGATTACAAAAGGCAGAGTTAGGATGTTTATGTCAGAAGTGAAAGCACAGGAGTTTATACAAGAATTGGGAAGGGAGAAGAAATAAGAAATAAGTGATGGATCTCTGCCAAACCAGTTAAAGGTTTTGCAAAGTAAATCTATGGTCTCTTGAGGAGAGATGGATTCGGTAGAAAGGGGGGGGGGTACTGGGGAAGGTGGGAGAGGGGTGCGACTAACACAACCAGGAAGTGTCCACGCATAGGTCATTGCTGACCTATTTGCCTGTAGGGAGGGGGACGGGGAGGGAAGGGGTGGGGAGAGGGAAGGGAGGGGGTGGGAGGGAAAAAGTCAGTGGAAGGGTATAGTTTGGTTAGGTTTTGTAGCACACATTGTAGCACACATTGCTTGCACATATAGTTTGGTGTTTATTTTTTTGTGTAGAGAAAGGAGGAGGAAGTTTGGTAGGGATAAGATGGTTAAAGAAATATAATATACAATGTCATGTAAGTTAGCTTCTATAAATGTATGTGGGTTAAACGACCCAAGGAAAAGGGCGAATGTAGCGGCTTACATTAGAACTTTACAAGTAGACTTGGTATGCTTACAGGAAACGCATATAGAGGAAAAGCATATATTTGTAATGAACCAACTGGGCTTTGATGTACTGGCAGCCAGCAGGCAAGGATCTAGGACAAGAGGCGTTGCAATCCTGGGGAGAAGAAGAGATGTGGTAGTAAAAAGAAAAAAAGAAGATCAATGGGGGAGATGGGCCATCGCGGAGTTATGTTTTAGAGGATTCAGGTTAACACTAGTAACAGTATATGGATCTACTGAGGATGATCCGGAGATTTGGCAATTTATAGACACAGAATTAGCACAGTTGCCTGAACCAGTGATATGTTGCGGTGATTTTAATCTACATGACCCCACAAGCTCATTCATGAATACAGGAGCGGTCTATAGTGGCAGAAAGAGGAAGGTAAACAGAGCTATTGTTAACATGGTCAACAATAATCTGTTGGTAGATCCTTTTGCGATGCAACATCCACTGTTAGATAGTAGCACTTTTTTTTCTGCACCACATCAAGTGTTGGTAAGGTTAGACTACTTTTTAGTTTCAAGGTCTTTGGTTGCGGAGACACAAATTGAAAAACTACCAAGGATCATCTCTGATCATAGTCCATTAGTATTGACAGTAAAGGTTCCGCAAACGCAGAACAAGAGGTCAACATGGACTTTTGAGAGGAGTCTTCTCCAAGACCTAGAATATAGGAAGCATATGGAGGGATGGATTAGGTCATTTTGGGAGATTAATCATGGTACTGCCTCCATAGGGCAAACTTGGGATTGCTTCAAAGCTGGGGTTAGGGGAGAAACACTGTGCTATGTATTGACAAGGCGCAAGAAGGAGAGGTTAAAGACTGAAACCATCCGGCAAAAGTTGAATATAGAGGAAGGAAAATTAGCTGCTGCAGTAGAATTTAAATCTAGTTTGGAACATATATTATTAAAATTAGTAGAATTGAAGGCAGAAGCAGTAGAGAGTTTTTCGAGAAAGCTTGCTGAAAAATACCTAGCTAAAAAAGAAGAAGCCTATGAGTGCAGCGAGAAAGTGGGACACATCCTTGCGGTTAAAGTTAGACAACAGAGGGCAGCTGCAGAAATAAAAGAAATATTGGACCCATTGGGTGTCACGGTCACAGATCCGGATAGGATAAGAGATGTTTTTAGAATATTCTATGAAAAACTGTATGCACGGGAAGATACAGGGGGAATAGCTGAAATTAGTAACTATCTGAAGGATATAGCCCCAGCATCTATCTCAAGGGAGGAAGGAGAAATGTTAGAATCTAGCCTAGGTTTGGAGGAATTTATTGATGCATTAAGCAGTTTACCATCAGGAAAGGCATCAGGCCCGGATCAAATTCCGGTCGAGTTTTATAAAATATTTCGCGATTGTTTGTTGATTTACATGTTTGAAGTTATGTTATATGTACAACAAGGGGTCCAGCCACCGGATTCATGGGGAGGGGCAGATATAATTGTCATAGCTAAAAAAGGGAAGCCCTTAACTCTCCCGGGATCATACAGGCCAATTACACTGATGAACTCAGATGTCAAGGTATATTCAAAGATGCTGGCAAGGAGACTAGCAGGCTGTATCGAACGTTTGGTGAGCCCATCACAGCATGGCTTTATACCGGGGAAAGGTACTACACAGCATATTAGGACAGTGATTACTATGCTGGATGCTGCAGAGGTTACAGGCGACCCTATTTCAGCACTCTTTTTAGATGCCGAGAAGGCTTTCGATAGGGTCGCCTGGGATTATCTGTGGGAAGTTATGAAGTGGTGTGGTATCGGGCCAGGATATATACTTGCCATACAGGCCCTATATAAAAACCCGGTTGCAAAAATTAGAGTGAATGGAGGGCATTCAGATTTAGTGCATATACAAAGAGGGACTCGTCAGGGATGTCCGTCTTCCCCATTGCTTTTCGCCCTATATATAGAGCCACTACTTCGCAAATTAGAGGCAAATCTTGTAATTCGGTCTATGTCATTAAATGGTTGTACGGTAAAAACTCTCGCCTACGCTGACGACGTAGCTATATTGACTCCAAATCCGGATATAGCTATAGGGGGAGTAGAAGTAGAGGCCCATGGCTTTGGGCGGGTCTCAGGATATAGCCTAAACAAAGCTAAAACTCAGATTATCAAGGATAGGTTTGCGAGTAGTCAGGACAACAGGGTGGTCAACAGTGCAATATATCTAGGGATCGATATTTCTGCAAACTTGGATGAGTTAGTCGAGCGTAATATGGAGCCACTGATAGTGAAGGTAAAAATGGACTTGGAAAGGATAAACAACTTGCACCTTTCTTTAGTTGGATCCACGAATGTGTTAACAATGATGGTCCTGCCTAAATTTTTGTACCTATTTAGGTCAATACCCTTAATTTTTGAGAATAAATGGTTTGATAGGTTGGAAAGTATAGCTAATAGATTTATTTGGGCCCAAAGAAAAACTCGTAGAGCTTATAAATTCATCACTTTGCCAAGGGATAGAGCGGGTTGGGGTGCACCTGATTTTAGACTGTATTATTTGGCTGCTGCTCTCCAGTATATGCAGGGATTAATAGGAGGAGTCGGGGGATTATCAAAGACTGTTAATATGTCAATTGAAGCTTATACACTGGTTTTAGGGCAAAACACAGAAAACTGTTTTCTGTATTTTACGGATTTGGGCTTTCTTAGAAGACAGACATACAAGACTCTTAGGGCGGCACTAAAAATCTGGAGCTCCTTTTTGAAAAAGACGGGTATGGGTAGATTTAATAGGTACACCAAAATCTATAAAAATAAATAATTCCCTGAAGAAATCTTTGCTGATTCTGTAATGGCGGGCTGGGAAGAGAAGGGGATACATCAAATTGGGGATTTAATAAATTCAGAGACGATTGTACAATTTGAAGATTTGGTAAATGTATATAAAATAAATAGAAGGGACTTTTTTAAATACCTTCAGATTAGGAGTTTTCTAAGAAATAAACAAGGAGGGCCGGTGGGTTTCCAACCTAATGAATTGATGGAAGGGATAACTACGGGGGAGGAATATTCCATTAGGGCGATATATGCGGCATTGGCAAAAAATAAACCGGATGACCTGAATAAGCATAGAGATAAATGGGGGGAGAGAATAGAGGCTTCTCCCGAATCCTTTAATGAATCTTTGGAACTGGGTCGGACAATGCTCTGCTCTGCCCCCTTGCAATCACAACATTACAAAACACTATTCTCGCTGTACCACACCCCAGCTAGGATTGCAAAATGGGGGGGTACTGAGGGTATTACCTGCCCTAGATGTAATTCCTCTGAGGCAGATATTGTCCACATGTTTGCTACATGTCCCCAGTTATATACTGTAGTTAAGGATATTGAGCATTTTTTAGGCAATTCATTAAGGATAAAGATAACTCTTACAGTAAGCTTAATTATGCTGGGAGTCGATGCGGAAATTACCCAAATGGACACGAGCGATGCAATGTTTCTGTTTATGGTAGCTGCTGTTTTTAGATTAATGTTAGCTAGAGTATGGCTGGATAAGAGTCCCCCATCCATGCAAGTATGGTTATCAAACCTTATTGCTATACATAATCTAGAAAAACACATATACGCAAGAAAAGGTAGGGCGGGGAGAGCGCGAGGTATCAAAATCTGGGGACCTTTGGAGAAGTGGAGAACAGGGATAGGTTGATAGGATATGCTGATGATTTACTAATTTGTTCTCATAAATGTTGCAATGGGATATTTTGGTATCTTGATGTATTGGTTGTTTTTTCTTTTGAGCTTATTTTGTTTCAATGTGGGTTTTCCCTTTCACTATTGTGAGATGAACAAATGTAAGAAGAAAATTTGTATTCTCTTAAGATGTGTGCTTTGGTTTTGAAATTTAAAAATAAAAATATATTTAAAAAAAAAAAAAACAAATGCTATAGGTGTCACATTTGCGAAAGTTATAACTATTGGCATGGTAAATGACAAAGCTATTAATTTCGCTATTTTCAAAAACAAAACCTAAATAAAAAAATTGTCATTTACAATACCAATAGCTCAAACTTTCCTAATACGAGACCTATTGCATTGCAAATGCTTGTTTTAATTTCCTTTCTGCAGCTCCCAGCGCGTTTCCCTTTTTTGAATGAGTGCTCAAAAAAAGCATGTGTTTGTCAAGTTGACAAAGAAATGCTTTTTTTTGTAAAAGCGCCTCATGACCGCTTTCACGATAATGTCGGCCGCCCCCGTTCTTTACACGAGCCAGAAAGGGGCGGGGCTATCATTTTAAAATTAAAAAAAGAAAGTGATGTGAGAGAGCTTGTCCTGCCTTGCCTGCAACAGCAGGGCAGAAAACCATTCAGCAAAATAGTGCATGGAGGCTGTAATTAAAACCTACCGAGAAACAACACATGTAACAGGGGGTGTCGCCATAGGAGGATACAGATTGGGACAAGGTGGTACCAAGGAGGGACTACTAAGTCTCTTGACCATTGAAAAGCCACAGTTTCTAAAGAACAGTCACACAAGCCAATAAAAAATATGGGCAGAGAGTGGGCGGAGCTTCAAGTCCGTACCACAATACAGCATGCCTTGCAGAGCAGCGCATGCGCTACCCAGGTTCGACCTAAAAAATGAGGAGAAATGAAAAAATGTCTCCTTATTATGCCTCCAATGGGGAGGCGTCCCTTTTTGGAGCTGCCCCAAATTTACATGCTTTTGTAAATATGGGGCAGCATCAAAATCCATGGTTGTTGAATGGGAACCCCACGCAAAGCCCATGGAACACCTCCTTGATGCAGAGTAAGGCAACACAGTGACATACACTGCCATATCTTACTCCATATCTATGTGGCCATGTAAAGCCATGCGGGGTGACTTTGCACCTCCTCACAGGAATGGTTGAGATACATGCGCCTTCGAAGCGTCAAAAAAAGTGATGCTCTGGTGATGCAAGCCTCTTATAAGTAACCCCCAAAATATTCTGTAAATTTCTTAGGTCTTTCACCATCAGCTATCTACATGAAATAATGGGCAGCGTAAATTAAAAATAAATAAAAAAGTTGTTACTCTGTAGGAAATGCACTGTAGTATATTATGAAACCTCTATTAGTTAATGCACTCCAGAGGTCTGTGTGTAACCAAAGAGCCACAGAATTAAATTTTGATTGGTGCAGTGGAGAATACTGATGTCTCTTTTTAGTGCTACAATGTCACAGCCTTTGTCAGAAAGCACTGTGAATATGTAAGTCATTATTTTATACTTGCATTACACACAGTATAAGATAGAATGCTGCAAAATGTGTAAATAGTTTTACGGTAAAATGGTGCTTTCAAAATGTAGATTTTAATGATAACAGAGCGTATGTAATGCAATTGTTTTGACATAACTGTCCCTTCCATGCCTCTTGTGGGGTACTAAGGGCTGTGTAAAAGCAGTTAAAATTAAAAGCAAGCACTTTCTAGCCTAGTTGGTAACTCTTTGCGCCTCCACTCAAAAAAAACAAACGTTGTCATCACAAAGCTTGGAGTGATTTGATCAATTAAAGCCAGAACCGCTCCCAAGAATCCTTTACACTTGCAGATTAACAGATAAGGCACATTTGCATTTCATTCAGGCAAACAGCTGATAACGATCCAAATTAGTTGTCCCAGGATGGCTGGCTTTTTCCAAAAGAAAAGCAGATGTTTTAGATTGCAAGGACAAGTGAAGCTGGGGAATGTGTGACCCCCTTCCCAGGACTCCACGGTCCCTCTGGGGGTTGCGCCCCACAGATTGAAGACCTCTGCTTCAGAGTGAATTTCAATGGTTTTGTTAGTTTCAAATAGTATGTTTTACGTGACATTGTCACCTAACTATAATATCCCTTTAACCTTTGTTTTTAGGTCTCGACTATTCTATCCCGCAGGGATAAATAGACGAGAGTATAGCAGTTGAAACAAACTCTTTGACCAAGCGGATTCCAAGCGGATTCCTCCCAATGCATGTGATCTATTGAAGCATGACGCTTTGCCAGCGCGTGCTTGGCCTCACTCACACAAGCCTGACTTCATTGGAATGCGCTTCCAAGCTGCTCCCCCGCCGCTCGCCATATGCTCGTTCCCTCCCACCCCTGCTCCCCCTCCCCCGCCCCCACCAGACTTCATTGGAATGCGCTCCCAAGCTGCTCCCCCGCCGCTCGCCATATGCTCGTTCCCTCCCACTCGCTCGCTGCCCTGCTCCCCCTCCCCTGCACCCCACACAGCAATGCCAAGAGCTTGTTTTATTTATTCCCGTTCTACAACACTCACTTTCTCTCTCCGTCACGTTTCTTTGTTTCCATCGCTGTCCTAACTCTTGCTTCCCGACTTCCTTCTTAAATTCCTTCCTTCTTTCCCCACTCCCTTGGTTTCCGTTTCTCATACTCTCTCACTGTCCTCTCTCTATCCACTCACTTCCTTTTTTTCTTCCCTGCCGGCGCGGGTTTCACAGGCTAATGGACCTCCCCTCCCCAGCACAGAGCACGCATCACATGTTTACTCTCCCAATTTGTCTTACTGGCTTGCGTTCTTTCTCCCTTTCGCTCTCTCCGTCTCTGCCTCCTATTTCTCCTCTTTTTTTCATCATCGTTGTTATTTCCGCCTCCATTTCCCCCTTTCCTTTATTCCTGTTCTACAACACTCACTTTCTCTCTCCGTCATGTTTCTTTGTTTCTACCGCTGTCCTAACTCTTGCTTTCCGTCTTCCTTGCTTTTTCAAAGTCTGACTTCCTTCCTAAATTCCTGTCTCCTTCCCACAGTAATTGGACTCGGGAGACTAGAGCCTCATGTATTAATGTCATAGCGGGCATAATAAGAGAGCGCGTTCACACTCTCAGTCATCATTACGTCTTCGCAACACTTGCAGATTATACAGGTAGTTCTAGGACGCTCTTCCTGCTGAGTGAAAAAAATGGTTTGTAAAACATTACGATCATTACTTCCTGATGACTGCTGGTACATTTTATGCGCCATCGTGACATCATCAAAGTCTTCGAAGGCACAATTTGTTTGAAGTTTTACTGCTGTCTTGGCTTCTCCTGCCACTCCTTGGCAAAGCCCCACGAAATGGCTGCCTGCGAGGCCCAGGTCCAACATCACTCAGCGCCACCACCAAGCTGCTTCCCCGCCGCTCGCCATATGCTCATTCCCTCCCACTCGCTCGCTGCCCTGATCCCCCTCCCCTGCCCCCACACAGCAATGCCAAGAGCTTGTTTCCTTTATTCCCGTTCTACAATACTCACTTTCTCTCTCCGTCACTTTTCTTTGTTTCCATCGCTATCCTAACTCTTGCTTTCCGACTAATTTCTTAAATTCCTTCCTTCTTTCCCCACTCCCTTGGTTTCCGTTTCTCATACTCTCTCACTGTCCTCTCTCTATCCCCTCACTTCCTTTTTTTCTTCCCTGCCGGCAAGAGTTTCACAGGCTAATGGACGTCTCCCTCCCCCAGCACAGAGCACGCATCGCATGTTTACTCTCCCAATTTGTTTTACTGGCTTGCGTTCTTTCACCCTTTTGCTCTCTTCGTCTCTGCCTCCTATTTCTCCTCTTTTTTCATCATTGTCGTTATTTCTGCCTCCATATCCCCCTTTTCCTTTATTCTCGTTCTACAACACTCCCTTTCTCTCTCCGTCAGGTTTCTTTGTTTCTACCGCTGTCCTAACTCTTGCTTTCCATCTTCCTTGCTTTTTCAAAGTCTGACTTCCTTCTTAAATTCCTGTCTCCTTCCCACTGTAATTGTACTCGAGAGATTAGAGCCTCATGTATTAATGTCATAGTGGGCATAATAAGAGAGCGCGTTCACACTCTCAATAATCATTACGTCTTTGCAGCACTTGCAGATTATACAGGCAGTTCTAGGACGCTCTTCCTGCTGAGTGAAAAAAATGGGTTGTAAAACATTATGATCATTACTTCCTGATGACTGCTGGTACATTTTATGCACCATCGTGACAGCATCAAAGTCTTCGAAGGCACAATTTGTTTGAAGTTTTACTGCTGTCTTGGCTTCTCCTGCCACTCCTTGGCAAACCCCCAAGAAATGGCTGCCTGCGAGGCCCAGGTCCAACATCACTCAGCGCCACCACAGCATCACTCAGCGCCACCACAGCATCACTCAGTGCCACCACAGGATCACTCAGCGCCACCACAGCATCACTCAGCACAACCGCAGCATCACTCAGCGCCATCACAGCATCACTCAGCGCCACCACAGCATCACTCAGCGCCACAACATCACTCAGCGCAACTACAGCAACACTCAGCACCACCACAGCGTCACTCAAGCACACAACAATATCGCTCAGGCCACAAATTCTTTACTCAGTGCCACCATAGCATCGCTCTACGCAACCACAGCAATACTCAGAGCCACCACAGCATCAATCAGCACCACCACATCATCACTCAGTAGTACCATAGCATCACTCAGTACCACCACAGCATTACTCTGCACCACCACAGCATCACTCTGCACCACCACAGCATCACTCTGCACCACCACAGCATCACTCTGCACCACCACAGCACCACCACAGGATCACGCAGCACCACCACGGCATCACTCAGCGCCACCACAGCATCACTCAGCGCCACCACAGCATCACTCAGCGCCATCACAGCATCACTCAATGCCACCACAACATCACTCTGCACCACCACAGCATCACTCTGCACCACCACAGCATCACTCTGCACCACCACAGCACCACCACAGCATCACGCAGCACCACCACAGGATCTCTCAGCACCACCACAGCATCACTAAGCACCACCACAGCATCACTCAGCACCACCACAGCATCACTCAGCACCACCACAGCATCACTCAGCGCCACCACAGCATCACTCAGTGCCACCACAGCATCACTCAGCGCCCCCACAGCATCACTCAGCACCACCACAGCATCACTCAGCACCACCACAGCATCATTCAGCACCACCACACCATTACTCAGCACACCACAGCATCACTCAGGGCCACCACAGCATCACTCAGGGCCACAACAGCATCGCTCAGGGCCACAACAGCATCGCTCAGGGCCACCACAGCATCACTCAGCACCACAACAGCATCACTCAGCACCACCACAGCATCACTCAGCACCACCACAGCAACACTAACCACTACCACAGCATCACTCAGCACCACCACAGTATCACTTAGCACCACCACATCATCACTAATGGCCAAAAATGCATCACTCAGCGCCACCACAGCATCACTCAGCACCACCACAGCACCATTCAGCACCACCACAGCATTACTCAGCACATAACAGCATCACTCAGGGCCACCACAGCATCACTCAGGGCCACCACAGCATCACTCAGCACCACCACAGCATCACTCAGCACCACCACAGCATCACTCAGCACCACCACAGCAACACTAACCACTACCACAGCATCACTCAGCACCACCACAGTATCGCTTAGCACCACCACATCATCACTAAGGGCCAAGAATGCATCACTAGGCACCACCACAGCATCACTCAGCACCACCACAGCATCACTCAGCAGCACCACAGCATCACTCAGCAGCACCACAGTATCACTCAGGGCCAAGAATGCATCCCTCAGCACCACCACAGCGTCACTCAGTGCCACCACAGTGTCACCCAGCGCAACCACAGGATCACTCAGCGCAACCACAGAATCACTCAACGCAACCACAGCATCACTCAGCCCAACCACAGCATCACTCAGCACAACCACAGCATCACTCAGCACCACCACAGCAACACTCACCACTACCACAGCATCACTCAACACTACCACAGCATCACTCAACACCACCACATCATCACTAAGGGCCAAGAATGCATCACTCAGCAGCACCACAGCATCACTCAGCAGCACCACAGCATCACTCAGCAGCACCACAGTATCACTCAGGGCCAAGAATGCATCCCTCAGCACCACCACAGCGTCACTCAGCGCCACCACAGTGTCACCCAGCGCAACCACAGGATCACTCAGCGCAACCACAGCATCACTCAGCGCAACCACAGCAACACTCAGCGCAACCACAGCATCACTCAGCACAACCACAGCATCACTCAGCGCAACCACAGCATCACTCAGCACCACGACAGCTATTGCCATTATAAATTACAATAACTTTGATTTTAGTATTAATTATTTAAAAAAAATAAAAGCCATTGTTATTTGTAATAGCAATACATGTAAGTCACGTAAATACAACACATATTGCATTACAAATGCTATAGATGTCACATTTGCGAAAGTTATAACTATTGGCATTGTAAATGTCAAAGCTATTAATTTCGCAATTTTCAAAATCAACACATAAAAAAATTGTCATTTACAATACCAATAGCTCAAACTTTCCTAATGCGAGACCTATTGCATTGCAAATGCTTGTTTCTCATTGAAATTGTGAGGTTTTGTTAATGTAAAGTTAGATATTCTTACAATTCCTAACTATACTTTGTTTTTTCAGTGAATTTCTAGGGTTTTTGTAATGTAAAATAAGATGTCCATTGTAATACATGGCAGGGAAGCTAACGCCGGGTCTGGCCTGGTATTGTCCATTGTGCTGCCCCATCTAAACTTGCTTCCCCTAACCCCTCCTCCTTTCCCTCTATTGTCCAAGTCTACACCCCTTCCACCACGTCTAGCCCTATGTGGCAATTGCTCTGCCCCTGCCCTTCCGCCTGCCCTTCACAGTTAGCTAGCTGCCCCTACCCCCTGCCTCCCTGCCATCTCTTATCCTAGTTCATGCACCTGCCCCCTTCCTCCTACCCTGCATGGTCCGTTGTTTCCTCACTGTCCGGTGTCAGATAATTGTTCACTGTTATGTGCAGTATACCATGCCAATCCCTGACCCTTTTCCTGTATGTTTGACACTTTAGCAGAGGAATTGCTGAGCTTAGCTGCAAGCAAAGGGACACAGAAACATTTATGTTCCCTACTACAAAACCCTGAAATCCAAAACAAAGATCAGTATTGGATTTGTTCACTAAGTACCAAAGACCCTCCCACAGGTTCTAAAGAAGGCAAGAGAACAAAAGAGTTGTCTGATGCTGCTCTGTCTCGCAGTGAAGGCATATGCTCACATTCTTATGACTTCCCTGAAACATCATCTGCTGCCTTTGCAGCTGCTTCTTCCTGTGCTGATGGCACAGGGATGGCAATTCCTGTGCCATTGTTGACATTCAGCCGCGGCCGGTAGTGGGAGTATCGGCCGGGCGGTGACGTGAGGAGGGGGAGGTGCAGGGTGGGGGCTAATAATGTATGGAATCTGGACCTCAACAGGTAAGTAAACATAAAAATAAATAAAACGAATTTCGTTACGTGCACTGCATCACCAAATGCGATGCAGTGCGCGCAACGAAATTCTTTTATTTATTTATTTTAATGGCTACTTACCTGTTAAGGTCCGGATTCCATACATTACTACCCCCCACCCTGACTCTCCCCCTCCCCACATCACCGCCCGGCCGGTACTCCCACTACCGGCTGCGGCTGTTGACATTACTGATATTTTTTCACATGCTGCCAGTGCCGAGTGTTCATTTCCCACTGAGGTTGAAGATTCATCTTCTTATGTTGGCAGTTTAGACTAGTGCACTTCCCTAGATGGCCTTGCTGACTTTTCATCATCCTATGATGACAATACAGCCATCACTTTTTTAAGGAGTGACATAATCGAGGCACCTTGAATAAAAGAAAACAGTCAGTCACCCAACATCAAAATCCCACAAGGCAAGTGAATTCTTGGCAGGCTACTTGTCACTGAATCATTATAGTGACCCGGTGCAACCAAAACTTCAAACATTCCACTTAACTGCATGCTGTAGGTTTAATGGAGATTACAAAACCCATCCTTGGATAGAGTATGCAGTCCTTAAAGATGCTGTTTATTGTTTTGCATACAGGCATTTTAGTGCTGGTTCTCTGGGAGGATGAGGACGTGAACCTGGCAATGTTACATTAGTTGATATCGACTTCTGTAAGTGGGAAAAGATTACTCGTTCTTTGTCTGAACATTCACAGTCAGAGAAGCATAAATTCCATTACAAGACAGAAGGCTGCATTATGCATTAATCTTTTAATGCAGCTACAAGCAGCCGCTCTTACATCATAAATAGAAAGATCTAGAATGCAGTGACAACATATGTTCAATTAAAGGCATGAGCAACCACAGAGCTGCCTCTTTTAAATGCGGCTCGCAAGCAGATAAGTTACTCTTTCTTGCTCTCATCCTATGTATTTGCTCAGAATGCTTTTAAATTGTATCCTTAATGATTCATCTTAGTGACTATTGCTACCTGATTATTATTACATGATGATTTCTCATTCTCGTTATTACTAGCGCTTCCTTATTTTCCTTATTAGCTTATTAATTGTGGCTTTTTGTATTTACTCTGATCCTCAATCGCTTAGCGATTCTTTCTCCCTTTCCCTCCCTTGGCTTCCAATTTTTGGTTGCCAAACTCATTGCCGACTCCCCTCCTCACCGGAGCTTTGTTTCGGAGCGGGCCTGTACTCCCTCCTCGGCGGGCCGCCCGCTGTGTACTGCATTGTGCCTTCTCCGATCCCCCTTCTGGGTTTTAAGTTCCTTTTGACTCCCTTTTAGACACGCTCGCGAGCGGGCGCGTCTTTCGATTCACAAAGAGGAATGGCCCTTAGCAGGGATCTATGACGTTACAACGCATGCTATTACAACGCATGCTTTTACAACGCATTTTTTACAACGCAGAATACATTACATCGCAATATTTTACAACGATTACTATTACAAAGCAATATAGTATAATTAATGATAATGTACTATTACAACGAAATCCATTAACACGCATACCTTTACAACGCATTTAAAATTATTTTATTTTTTTTGTAATATAAAATCTGGGACGGGATGCAGGGAAATTAGGGGTTTTGGGTGGGGAAGTGTTTTAAAATGTGGTGATAAACTGCACGGAAATGCCCCGAAATCACAGATATTTTAACATTAATACTCGAGTAACAAAATGAATACTCGAGTAACAAAATTAATACTCATATTTATAAAAAATCTTATTTTTCATCGAGAGAACGATTTAGTTTTAAAAACAATGTGAAAACGTTTATAAAATAAATGAAAAACATACATTTTTCTAAAACAAATACATTTTACATTCAGAGAACCGCCATTTTAAACACTGTAGTTTAAAATGAAGTCCATCTACCATTTCAATGACATTAAAGATCAATATTATTTTCAAAATGGATGCCAAAACGAAACGAAACTATCAAAACATTACTTCAAAACACAACATTTTCAATTATACGTTACCACATTGAATGAATGAAAATAAAATTAGAAAACTAACGGTGTAATTTAAAGAAATATTGATGCTGCTGACTAAAACATATAAATACGAGCAAGACTCCATTTTTAAGTCAGTTGATTATCAACTCCCAGACTGATAACACATCAAAAGCGGACCCTCTGACCTCTTCAACGTGAAATCAACAGTGGACAATTTTGAAGCGTTTTTTACATTACATTCAAGTAAGTTAACAAAACGAAGTAAATATATGTTTCGTTAAAGCATTTGATCAGCAATAATTAATAAATATATCTTTCTAAATACAATAATTAATATAACATTAACCTTTAACTAAGAAAATACCTGAATTTATTCACAAATAACTCTAAATAATCCAATAAACTTTTAAACGTTACTAATATTAAAACGTTATATTTTTTTTAAAAGAAATTATTCTATTCTGAAAAATACTATGATTTTTTATAAGCAACATAAAATATTTATTTATTTTAGAAACAGTTCTCCAACCAAGTGAGACGATTTAAACCATCTTTTAAAAAAAAAATTCTTTTCAAAAGACCTACACTATTGACCAATTTTCAGAAAATATCCATTCATTTTCACAATACATTCGTGTAGATTTTAAGAAGGTAAATGTTTTTTTATATTTAATTAAAGTATAAATATTAAAGAAATTATCACCGAATAAACGGATTTAAATATTGATTTTACTACTTGAAAATGCAAGAGTACATAAAGTGTGACATGATATAAATTTTTCTAATTGAAATCCAACATCTACAAAGTGCAGCTGTTTAAAAAAAATGTGGAACGGTTAAAAATAAACAATAACTAAAGCAATTTCAATGCCATTCTAGAGAAAGCAAGAGTTAAATTTTGAAAAATAATTAGAAATCCAAAACAATATAAATACGCCACTAAGGAAATATGTTATATTTTGAATATAACAATTATTTTCCATTTAAAACTTGTCAGTTATCACTAAATCAGAAACAATATAAATCAGATTTTCATGAAATTTTTGGAATACATTTCAGATACTCAAATCTATCTTCTGAACTCCTTCATTTAAAAACAAAAACTGAGAATACCAGTCGACAAATAAAGCCAAAGAAAAACATATCACACATTTTGGATTATCATTAAGGTAAGTGCTGGATAGTGTATAAGTGCAATTTATTTTTCTAACTCCTGGATTGTGCATCTTTATGTTAAGTGCTAGATAGTGTAGAGGTGCCATTTAGTATTCTAACTTTAGGAAAGTGCATCATTAGGGTAAGTGCTGGATAGTATATTTGTGCCAGTTACTATTGTAACTTCAGAAAATTTCTTTAGTAAATTAAGTGCTGAATATTGTAAGGATGCCACTTACTAATCTAACTCCATGAATGTACATCAGTAGGGTAAGTGCTTGATAATGTAAAGGTGTCAATTACTATTGTAACTTCAGGAAAGTACATCAGTAAGCTAAGTGCTGAATAGTGTAGGAGTGCCCCTTACTATTCTAACTCCAGGAAAGTGCACCAGTAGGTTAAGTGCAGGATAGTGTAGGGGTGCCACTTACTATTCTAACTCCAAGAAAGTGCATCAGTAGGGTAAGTGCTGGATAGTGTAACTTCGCTACTTATTATTCTAACTCCATGAAAGTGCATCAGTATGGTAAGTGCTGGATATTGTATGTGTGCCACTTATTATTTTAACTACAGGAAAGTGCATCAGTAAAGTAAGTGCTGGATAGTGTAAGGGTGCCACTTACTATTCTAACTCCAGGAAAGTGCATCAGTAGGGTAAGTGCTGGATAGTGTGGAGTTTCCATTTACTATTCTAACTCCAGGTAAGTGCATCATTAGGGTAAGTGCTGGATAGTGTAAGGGTGCCACGTAGTATTCTAAATCCAAGAAAGTGCATCAGTAAGTTTATTGAGGGTTAGTGTAGGGGTACTAATGAATATTCTAATTCCAGGAACATGAGACAGTTGGTTAAAATTAAAATAAAACACATTAATTTAATAATTTAGCACATGTAAAAAAACTTTAAAAATGTAAATAATATGAAACATCTAGAATATATTTAAAACATTCTCCAATTGTTTTTCAACAGCCAAGCCTGAAAATCAAAACTCAAAAGAGCAATCACCAAAGAAGCGCAAACAAAAAAAAGGCAAAAGACCAGAAAAAGGACAAAGAAGCAAACTCCAAAAACCAAAGGTAATTTTTAAAAATAAACACATCTAATCGACAAAGTAAATCACAAAAGTTGATTTGAAAAGTTTGTAAAAAGCACAGAAATAGCCACAGTAGAATAAGTGATGAAAATTTTAGAAATATCTCTTACTATTTTAACTCCAGGAAAGTGCATCAGTAGGGTAAGTGCTTGATAGTGTAAGGGTGCCACTTACTATTCTAACTCCAGTAAAGTGCATCAGTAGGTTAATTGCTGGATATTGTAGGGATGCCACTTACTATTCTAACTCCATGACAGTGCATCAGTAGGGTAAGTGCTGGATAGTGTAGGGGTGCCACTTACTATTCTAACTCCATGAAAGTGCATCAGTAGGTTAAGTGCTGGATAGTGTAACTTTATTACTTACTATTCTAACTCCAGGAAATTACATCAGTAAGGTAAGTGCTGGATAGTGTAGGGGTGTCACTTACTATTCTAACTCCAAGAAAGTGCATCAGTAGGATAAGTGCTGGATAGTGTTGGGGTGCCACTTACTATTCTAACTCCAGGAAAGTGCATCAGTAGGGTAAGTGCTGGATAGTATAGGGGTGCCACTTACTATTCTAACTCCATGAAAGTGCATCAGTAGGTTAAGTGCTGGATAGTGTTAGGATGCCACTTACTATTCTAACTCCAGGAAAGTGCTTCAGTAAGGTAAGTAATGGATAGTGTAACTTTGCTACTTATTATCCTAACTCCGGGAAATTACATCAGTAAAGTAAGTGCTGGATAGTATAGGGGTATCACTTACTATTCTAACTCCAGGAAAGTGCATCAGTAGGGTAAGTGCAGGATAGTCTAAGGGTGCCACTTACTATTATAACTCCTTTAAAATGCATCATTAGTTTAAGTGCTGGATAGTGTAAGGGTGTCACTTACTATTTTAACTCCAGGAAAGTGCATCAGTAGGGTAAGTGCAGTATAGTGTAAGGGTGGCACTTACTATTCTAACTCCAGGAAAGTGCATCAGTAAGGTAAGTGTTGGATAGTGTAACTTTGCTACTTATTATTCTAACTCCAGGAAATTGCATCAGTAAGGTAAGTGCTGGATAGTGTAGGGGTGTCACTTACTATTCTAACTCTAGAAAAGTGCATCAGTAGGATAAGTGCTGGATAGTGTAGAGGTACAACTTACTATTCTAACTCCAGTAAAGTGCACCAGTAAGGTAAGTGCTGGATAGTGTAGAGGTACAACTTACTATTCTAACTCCAGGAAAGTGCATCAGTAGGGTAAGTGCAGGATAGTGTAAGGGTGCCACTTACTATTCTAACTCCTGTAAAGTGCATCATTAATTTAAGTGCTGGATAGTGTAAGGGTGTCACTTACTATTCTAACTCTAGAAAAGTGCATTAGTAGGGTAAGTGCTGGATAATGTAAATGTGCCACTTACTATTTTAACTTCAGTAAAGTGAATTAGTAGGGTAAGTGCTGGATAGTGTAGGATTACCACTTACTATTCTAACTCCAGGAAACTGCATCAGTAGGGTAAGTGCTGGATAGTATAGAGGTGCAACTTACTATTCTAACTCCAGGAAAGTGCATCAGTAGGGTAAGTGCAGGATAGTGTAAGGGTGTCACTTAATATTCTAACTCCAGAAAAGTGCATCAGTAGGATAAGTGCTGGATAGTGTAGAGGTACAACTTACTATTCTAACTCCAGTAAAGTGCATCAGTAAGATAAGTGCAGGATAGTGTAAGGGTGCCACTTACTATTCTAACTCCTGTAAAGTGCATCATTAGTTTAAGTGCTGGATAGTGTAAGGGTGTCACTTACTATTCTAACTCTAGAAAAGTGCATTAGTAGGGTAAGTGCTGGATAATGTAAATGTGCCACTTACTATTTTAACTCCAGTAAAGTGAATTAGTAGGGTAAGTGCTGGATAGTGTAGGATTACCACTTACTATTCTAACTCCAGGAAACTGCATCAGTAGGGTAAGTGCTGGATAGTATAGAGGTGCAACTTACTATTCTAACTCCAGGAAAGTGCATCAGTAGGGTAAGTGCAGGATAGTGTAAGGGTGTCACTTAATATTCTAACTCCAGGAAAGTGCATCAGTAAGCTAAGTGCTGGATAGTCTAGGGGTGCCACTTACTATTTTAACTCCAGGAAAGTGCATCAGTAGGGTAAGTGCTGGATAGTGTAAGGGTGTCACTTACTATTTTAACTCCAGTAAAGTGAATTAGTAGGGTAAGTGCTGGATAGTGTAGGAGTGCAACTCACTATTCTAACTCCAGGAAAGTGCATCAGTAGGGTAAGTGCTGGATAGTGTAGAGGAGCAACTTACTATTCTAACTCCAGGAAAGTGCATCAGTAGGGTAAGTGCTGGATATTGTAGGGTTGTCACTTACTATTCTAACTCCAGGAAAGTGCATCAGTAAGCTAAGTGCTGGATAGTCTATGGGTGCCACTTACAATTCTAACTTCATGAAAGTGCATCAGTAGAGTAAGTGCTGGATAGTGTAGGGGTGCCACTTAGTATTCTAACTCCAGGAAAGTGTATTCTAAATCCATTAATTTGTATAATTAAGAAAATAATGATACATTTCTAAAAGATAAACAATATACATCGAAAAAGATATTAATTTATTTTCCCTTTTTCATTTTTTCAACAGATAATGTCAAGCCAGGCCACAGCATCTTACATAAAATCCAGGAAAGGAAACAGACTTCTCAAACATTGTGGTTATATATATTATAATGAAAGAATAAGTGCACCAAGGAAACATTGGAGGTGTGTGCAATATTATTCTTCCCGTTGCAGCGGCAGAGCGGTTACTATTGGTGACATCATAATAAAAACAACTGAACATAAACACTCTGCCTCTGCAATGGAGATAGAAATATGTGAAACAATAAACGAAATGAAAGATATTGCATCCACCTCCAATGAAACTCCTGCTATAATTTTAAGAGAGGTTGCACAGCATGTCCCTGGTCATATTGCTTGTAATATGCCTATTATACCCAATTTGTGTAGAATTATACAACGTAAAAAGCAGGCAAGTAACACTCACACAGTTACCCCTCAAACTTTTGCAGACATAAATATTCCTCATGAATTTACTCTATCTTTCTCTAATGAACCTTTCTTACTCTATGACAACCAAAACCCTCTTAAACGTATTCGAATATTTAGCACTCCCCGCAACCTTTTTAAGTTAGAAAATACTGAAATTTGGATGATGGATGGGACGTTTAAATGTACGCCCCATCCTTTCACCCAAATTTACAGCATTCATGCACAGATTAACAATAATGTAGTTCCCTTAGTGTATAGTTTGCTACCAGATGAGCAATCTGCAACCTACACTGAATTTTTATCAGTGATTAAAGAGAAAACATCCGGGAAAAGTCCTAGGAAAATCATTATAGATTTTGAATTGAGTATGATCAATGTGATCAACAAAATGTACGTGGATACCCAAATTCAGGGATGTTTTTTTCATTTTTCCCAGGCATATTGGCGTAAATTACAAAAAACATCCCTGGTTTCAGATTACTGTTCAGATAGCAAACTACAAGTAGAATTAAAAAAATTAACAGCACTTTGTTTTGTACCTCCTGAAAGTGTAGATGAGTACTACACTGCAATTTCTGAATCAGAATATTATGTCGAAAATGAAGAAAAATTGGCACCCTTGTTAAATTACTTTTAAGACACATGGATTGGGCATCTAAGCCGATCGGGTCGCAGGAGGAAGCCACGTTTCCATGTGGAGTGGTGGAACTGCTACTCAACCTGCTTGGAAGGAGGTGCTAAAACAAACAATGCCATAGAGGGATGGCACAACTCCTTCGGTCATACAATTGGAAAACATCATCCAAATTTCTACTCTTTTTTGAAAACTTTGAAGAAGGAGCAAAGTTTTCAAGAAATGAGACTTGCACAAGCATTAACAGGTAGCCTAAATCCCCGACCTTCTAGACAAACTAAGGAGATGTCCGAGAGACTATTGGCAGTACTTCAACAATTTTCGTTGAGTGTGGCATTTCACTACCTTGAAAATGTTGCTAACATATTACAGTTCTTTTTTTTTTTTTTTTTTTTTTTATTGAGAAGGATCAGGGCATCATAAAGGAATACATACATACATGCATAGCTTAACAAGATACAATTCAGGTATTCAAAAAGTGCAAAAATAACATACTATGAACACAGTCAAAGAAATTCATCCTAATCGGACAATAAAACATGCGATAACATGTATGTAATAAATTCAATCTCTTCACTTTGATTCTTATATTCTTACTCATCTATTTTCTCTCCACTTTTTTAATGGGGCCCATATCTTCAAACCCAATTCCCTCATCCTTCTTCCTTTGAACTCGTACAAGCATTCCTCAACATTATGTATTCCCAACAATTTAGTTATCCACAGCTGAAAGGTGGGAGCTACAGGATCTTTCCACCCAGCCGAAATTAGAATCCTCAGAACAGCCATGGAAATGAAAATAAAAGCTTCAGCCTCATACTCTAGCCTTAGCCCAGCATCCCTACCAATCAAAACAATAGTAGAGGATAGGGTGATCTGTTCCTCTAACAACCCTGTTACAAATCTTTCAATTTCTCTGAGGACAGGAATCAAATTCTGACAGTTATAAAACATATGTGGTAAGTCTGCTGGTCCTTGGTCACACCTGGGGCATCTATCATTATCCCTCTTACCCCATTTATACAATTTGGCAGGTGTATAATATAGATTAAAAATGGTTTTATAATGCTGTGCTTTTAAATTCGAAGCTCTTAAAACCTTTTTATTCATTACAAGGACATAATCAATATCCACATCTGGATCGTTAATTCTTTCCGCCCAGTCTGATTCAACTCGACCAATATCATCCCCCAAACCCTGAAGAAGATAGTTGTAGCCAATTTTTATCTTCTTCCCACCTTTCCTCACATAATTCAGAATTGGGTTGTGCTCATGAATCCGAATCCTGGGTCTAATAGCCTTCAATGTTTCTTCTAGTTGTCTATATAAAAACCATTGGTTAGTTGGTAACCCAAATTTTTGTTGGAGCACATCGAAACCCAATATTTTCATCCTCTACCATAACATCACCCAGACACTTAATCCCCGCTTCCTTCCATTGCTTACTATTTCTATTCTGTCCAAGATGCTCAAAAGGATTTGCATGCCATATATCTATGATATAATTGATTTTCGGGATCTTCAAATATCTCATTATTGCTTTCCATACACCCCAGGCACTCAACATCAGTCTGCTCCCACTCCTTTTGAAGTATCTACAGTTTGTTTCTCGAGTAAACAGACCCACTGCCTTTCTACCAATTAATAATTCATAGATTGTTGGAGTTCTATCTACTATATTTGAGACATCACTATTATCATATTTAAACAGAACATTCATTTGCAGAATTAAACAGGCCCAGTTATATAATCTCAGGTTTGGTGCCGTCAAACCCCCACTCTCCAATGGAGCTGATAGTCGAGCTAGAGATCTTCGAATTTTCCCATACTGCCATAAAAATTGTGAGAAGACCGCTTCCAATTTCCTAAGCACACTCTCTTCTACAAGTAAAGGTATGGCCCGGAAAAGATACAAAATTTTTGGGAACATAGACATCTTCAAAACATTCACTCTGCCGATTATTGATAAGTGTAGGACATCAATTCTTCTCAGCTCTTTGTCTATTGAGGTAATCAAGGGTAAATAATTATCTTGCACTATTTTCTCCACATTCGCATTAATCCTCACCCCCAGATAAACTGCTGAATCCACGTAGCTTCGATCAGCCTTATATATACTCTTAGTACTAATTATTATAGTTTTTTCTTCATTTAACTTGTACCCTGATCGAGACCCAAAAGTTTTAGCTAATTGAATCAATTCTGTTATGGCCATCTGTGGATTGGTAGTTGTTATTGCCAAATCATCTGCATAGGCTAATATTTTAGTAGCGTGACCATTAAATATAACCGGAGAGATTTGATCTGAATCCAAAATTCTTCTAATTAATGGGTCTATGTACAAAGCGAAAAGTATAGGGGAGCAGGGACACCCCTAACATATTACAGTTCTAATAAATTTTCACAAACTTACTTTCCTGCTTTTGCCTAAAAATATTTTTTTTATATTTAATTCAATTGACATTTTTTAAAAACATTTTTAAAATTAATCTTCGTCGGGATCCCTTACCTTAAGAAGTCTTCTTTTTTTCTGTTACTCTATTTTCCAATGCAGACAAATCCATTAGTAATTTTTTCTTACAAAAAAACCCTTACAATCCAAAGATAAGTCACTCTTCTCTTTTTTTTTATTAATAATATTATTTTATCCATTGCATTTAAAATGGATTATATGTATTTTTGAAAACATTTTGAACGTTCCTTTAAAAAATATCCTTTCCTTCCTCATCACTTATTTGTTCCAAAATGATGCTTTTTTGAATTTTATAATAAAAAAAAATGTTTTTTTGTTAAAGATTTTGTTTAAGTATTTGGCATATGTTTAAAAAAAAAGGAAAAAATAACAATGTTGTAATCTTTTAAATTTATACCTCAAAAAATCGGGAAACAGCCATTACAACGCAACTATTAGAACGCAATGTAACGTCATACATCCCAAAAAATCTGCAAAACTTGTCAGAATATTTTTCAATTCATGTTTATCCAATCAATATTTTAACAAATTTTAATTTAGAAATCGATGATGTAATGCATTTCCTAAGTAATGCATTCTTCTTTACAAGTAATTAAATAATGTAAGCGCTATAAAATACATCCATAATCATAACTTAAGTGTTTCATTTTTTTTTTTTTCTGCACTTTTTCAAACAGAAAATTTTCATTCTTATAAACAAATCCGTATTCGTTGCTCGAATCCTTTTGCATTCTTCTTTTTTCTATAAATCCCTTTCAGCTAAATGTGACGTTCTCAACCTGTAAATTAATTTATTTTGGTTATATAACATCACATCCTAACTGAATATTTTCTTGCTAACTAAATCATATTGAATCTCATTCCAGTTTGTGTAAAAAAGAACACGCAAAATAAATCCTTTAAATTTCTGACTAGTTAAATATTAAACCAATACAACCAACCAAACCAGAAAAACGTAAACAACAGCAACTTAATAAAAATTCCATCTTCCTTCTTTTTTTCCTCTTGCAATTCAAAAAACCAGTTTATTTTATTACCAACCAAGCCAAAAGCAATCATTTTGCCAAAATAACAAAACTATCCTATTTCTCTTCTACAAAACTTCAATCTCAATACATTTCTATCTCTACACAAAACATTAAACGTTCAAAATCTTTTCTAATAAATAAACACTTCGTTTTTTTTCCATCTTTACCCAATACTTTTATCGTAACATTTCCCGACGTAGGCATATACAAGTAAAATGTTCGGCGACATTCTGAAAACAAACACTAAATAACTTTTTTTAACATCCGCAACCTCTCCTTATCCTTTCATTACAATATATATACCTTTTGTTATTTATTTTACTTTAAATAAAGTTATTAAAGTTTCTTACCTGAGCGCAGATCAGCTTCCAGCTGCTTTCAGCAATCGATACTATCCAAGATGGCCGCTAACGTCGACGTAAACGTAACGACGTGATCAAAATCTACCAAGATAAAAAAAGGACTAATATCTAAACATTTATTTTTCAAAAGTTATTATTTATTGTAAATATTATTTCTATTTATAAATTGTTATAAAAATATGCAAAATGTTAATAAAAATGTATATTAATTTTTGGCATTTTTTAAATAAAATATAGAAAACTAAAACATTAACGTCACGGTCTTTGTATTTTTTACTTTTATTATCGTTACTGTAAAAATACTTTTAAATCTACTATAAATTATATTTATTATCACTTACCAGTATGCTAGTCTTGATTCCATCTTCTCCCTTCTTCTTCTGTTGTTTTTGAAACTTGCTAATCAGTTCCGCGGGTTACTATAGAGTAGTCACTGAAATAAACGAAGGACTAAACCGTCCATTAAAATCAATGTTAAACCGTGGGAAAATTTCTAATAATGTTTCTTAAAATATTTCTATCATTTTTTAACAGTCCAAAATATTTTAAATAATTAATAAATTTATATATTTAATTTTTATTAACTTTATTTACCTTCTAAAAATTATTAATAATTGTGATTAATTTAACATTCAAATATAATCTCTATTTTCTTCTATAAAATTCACCAGAGTATTATTTCATAAAATAATTATTAAAATTATTTAATATTTAAAATATTAAAAATTACATTTTAATACTTTGTTATTTTAATAATGAATAACAATTATTAATTAAATATACATATAACATTTATTTTATCTAAAAAGATTTAGGACTAAAAATATACCTGAGTATTAATTCTTCTATTTTAAATCATTTTTCAAATATTTATTTATATTCATTAATTTATAAATTTTTTATTTTCAAAAAAGATACCCGAGTATTAATTCTTCTAATTAAAATCATTTTTCAAATAATTATTAATTTATTATTTTAATATTTTCAAAAAAGATACCTGAGTATTAATTCTTCTAATTTATATCATTTTTCCAATTTAAATAAATATTTATTAATATATTAATTTAATATTTTCAAAAAATATACCTGAGTATTATTTCTTCTAATTTAAATCATTTTTCCTATATTTATTATATTTATTAATATGATCAAATAAGATACCTGAGTATTAATTCTTCTAATTAAAAACATGTTTCCAATATAAACAAATATTTATTAATATATTAATTAATTAATATTAAAAATATTTAATTTATTAATTTAATATTATCAAATAAGATACCTGAGTATTAATTCTTCTAATTAAAAACATTTTTCCAATATAAACCAATATTTATTAATATATTAATTAATTATATTAATTAATTAATTATTATATTAATTAATTTAGAGAATTAAATTCAATTATTAATATTTATAAATATTAAATTTTATTTTCAAAAAAGTCTTTATATTTTTACATAAAATTAAATGAAATCAATATAAATTAAAATAAAATTTTAAATATATTTACGAAGTAAAAACATGCGTTGTAATAGCACTCGCGTTGTAAAAGCATGCGTTGTAAAAACATGCGTTGTAATAGAACTTGCGTTGTAATAGTTTCGTTGTAATAGCATTGCGTTCTAATAGTTGCGTTGTAATGGTTGTTCCCCCTTAGCAGCGGTGGCATCGCGCCCGCCTAGGATCATTCCTATAATCCTCTGGCAGAAGCTGGCTCGAGCGCGTCAGTTACATCGCGCTGCCCAGCTGCTGCCGGAGATTGCGTTTTCCCCATCGAATTCCCACAATTTTTATCTTTTCTTCTTCCTAATACCAGCATTTACCAAATTAATACATATTAACCTGCGCCTAGTTCTTGCTGCTCCCAAGAACAAGTTTTAAACCAAACAAGCTACTGCCTTTGACCAAGCTGGCTATTCCCCCCCCTTTTCTATTGGTTTCATTCTCATAAAAAAAAGGGGGAGAATTTAAATAATTAATCAACTTCTCTCTCAACTTTTGGAAGATCTCAAGACAACCATGAATCTCATAGAGAGCCTCGGTTTTATTATAAACCGGGACAAATCCATTCTTACCCCCTCCAAATCTCTAGAATTCCACAGGTTCACTGTAGATACCTCAAAATGCCTACTTCTTCTTCCCAACAAAAAAATCGCCAAGATTCGGAAAGAGATCAGATTTGTTCTAAAACAACAATCTCTTACTTTTCGGGAATTAGCCAGACTCCTGTGCTTACTCTCTGCCTCAATTCAAGCCATCTTTCCGGGACCACTGAATTACCGTGCCCTCCAGAGAGTAAAAGCCAAAACCCTCAGATCTGGTCTTTGGTACGGAGACCTTGTAACCCTAGATCAACAGGCCAAGTCAGAACTCTCTTGGTGGCTGGACAATTTGGATGCATGGAATGGAAGAGCCATCTTCGGCTCGGCTCTGGATTTTGTCTTGGAGTCAGACGCCAGCCTTCAAGTGTTTGGTCTCAGGCAGAGTCGTCCCACCGCATAAACTTTTTTGAACTGACTGCCGGCTTATACGCCCTAATGAGCTTCAAACACTCACTTCAGGGCAGATCTGTTTTTCCTGAAAATGGACAACATCTCGGCAGTCTCCTATATCAACCACCTTGGCGGGACCAGATCAGTAGACCTCCCTGATTTAGCCAAGAAACTCTGGATGTTTTGTTTAGAACACAAAATTTTGCTGAAGGCAGAATATCTACCTGGAAAGTCGAATCTTTCCGCAGATTGGAATTCAAGATTCCTTTTAGACTTCAGCAATTGGAAACTCAATGTGAACGTTTTCAACTTCCTTTTTCATTTCTGGGGCCCTTTCGATGTGGACCTATTTGCGAGCAGATTGACCTTCCAACTGCTGAAGTACGTCAGCTGGATGCCGGACCCAGGCGCTCTTGCAGTGAACGCCTTTCTCCAGCCATGGTCTCTCCTTCAGCCTTGCGCCTTTCCTCCCTTTGCCATGATTCAGAGGGTTCTTCAGAAAGTGAGACAAGACCAGTGCTCTCTGGTCCTGATAACTCCCTTCTGGCCTTCTCAAGCGTGGTTCCCGACAACCTTGGAACTGTTGTGCGACATCCCCTTCCTAATTCCCGTAACGAAAGGTCTGGTTTCAAACACAAACGGATCACCACCTAATAGTTTCAGGGAATTTGATCCTTCTTGCTTGGAAAGTGTCAGGAAATATAACGAGTTGTCTGGACTTTCGTCATCAGCTCTTACTCTCTGTGGTGAGTCCTGGGCACCAGGGACACATTACAGGTACAGGAGTAGCGCGCTTTATAAATGTGATTGATTGATTGATACAGGTACAATAACGTTTGGAGAAAATGGTTTTGTTGGTGAATGGAGAGGAACTTGGATCCCGTGGAGGCTCCTATCGTAAACATAGTTAATTTCCTTGTTGAATTATTCGACAGTGACCTCTCCTATAGATCCATTAATTGTTACAGATCTGCTATCTCTGCTGGACATTCCCTCGTTAACGGTAAGACGGTAGGTAAGAATGTTATTATTTGTAGAGTACTGAAAAGTATTAGACTAAAAAGACCTCCTAGACCAAAATTCCAATCTTTGTGGGATGTTAAAGTTATGTTAGACCTTTTTTCTTCATGGCCTGATAATTTTCTTCTTAATAGGAAATGTCTTTCCATTAAACTTGCTACTCTCTTAAGTTTGATTTCTTGTCGTAGAGTATGTGATGTTAAATCTCTTGATATTTCTAATAGATGTTACGACATGTATGGTGTTAAGTTTGAAATCTTTAGAAGAACTAAAACCATGTCAGATTCTATCTTTTACCCTTGTTTTGATTACTGCAAAAAACTTTGTGTTGTTGATTGTATGAAAGAATATGATTCCAGAATGAGAGACCTTCGCCCTCAGAATGCCAATCAACTTCTCATTTAATTTGTTAAACCTTTTAAACCAATCTCTTCCTGTTCTATCACGAGATGGGTCAAATTAGCTATGAATCTTGCTGGCATTGACCTTTCTAAATTTCAAGCCCACTCTCTCAGAGGTGCAATGGCTAGCAAGTCATTCTGGTCTGGTGGTAAGCTCGATAATATCCTTAAAGCTGCTGATTGGTCAAATGCCTCTGCCTTGGTGGGGCCAGATCAGTAGACCTCTCCGATTTAGCCAAGAAACTCTGGATGTTTTGTTTAGAATACAAAATTTCGCTGAAAGCAGAATATCTACCTGGAAAGTTGAATCTTTGCACAGATTGGAATTCAAGATTCCTTTTAGATTTCAGCGATTGGAAACTCAATGTGAACGTTTTCAACTTCCTTTTTCATTTCTGGGGCCCTTTCGATGTGGACCTATTTGCGAGCAGATTGACCTTCCAACTGCCGAAGTACTTCAGCTGGATGCCGGACCCAGGCGCTCTTGCAGTGAACGCCATTTTTTCAGCCCAGTTGCGGCTCCTCCTTGTGGGCGTTGGGGCACCGCCCCTTTATTCAGCCTCAAAGCCACATAAGACAAAAATTAAGATTTAAAACACACGCACACAAACTTTCAATAGCACTCACTCATGGCCTCAGACAGACAGACACACCACTCACTTCACCTGGTACAGCTGCTTAGCTATGCTGAAGTCCGTGGATTTAGTTTGACGCAGACACACTTTGCATAGCCTGGCTGTGGCTTCAATCAGTGAAATTGCCGGGCGGACAATCTCACATCCCTGGGGTCTGTGCAGGATCACTGACATAATATCGACGGACAAAATATCAACTAGCAAAAATATCTATGCCAAAATATCGACAGACAGAATATCGAGTTTGTATCTACAAACAGGTAAGTACAAAAATATCGAGTCCAAAATATAGTTTACAAAAATATAATTTATTAAAATATCGACTTTATTAAAAACAGTGTTAAATTAAATTAATAGTTAAAATTAATTACTAAAATATACTTAAAAATACTTAAATTAACTTATAATAATTAAATAATTAATGAAAGTTATAAAAACATTTTTTTACAATCATATTTGTTAAAACATATATATATAGTAACATATTATAATTAAATAATATCCAATAATATTACCGTACGATAGCAGAAGTGTAAAAAATACTATTCCCACTCCAGAGAGTGCAACAGTAGGGAAAGTGTTGGATAGCGTAGGGGTAAAAATTACTATTCCCACTCCAGTGGGTGCAACAGTAGGGAAAGCGTTGGATAGCGTTGGGGTAAAAATTACTATTCCCAACCCAGTGGGTGCAACAGTAGGGAAAGCGTTGGATAGCGTAGGGGTAAAAATTACTATTCCCACTCCAGTGGGTGCAACAGTAGGGAAAGCGTTGGATAGCGTAGGGGTAAAAATTACTATTCCAACTCCAAAGGGTGCAACAGTAGGGAAAGCGTTGGATAGCGTAGGGATTAAAATTACTATTCCCACTCCAGTGAGTGCAACAGTAGGGAAAGCGTTGGATAGCGTAGGGGTAAAAATTACTATTCAAACTTCAAAGAGTGCAACAGTAGGGAAAGCGTTGGATAGCGTAGGGGTTAAAATTACTATTCCCACTCCAGTGAGTGCAACAGTAGGGAAAGCGTTGGATAGCGTAGGGGTAAAAATTACTATTCCCACTCCAATTAGTGCAACAGTAGGGAAAGCGTTGGATAGCATAGTGGTAAAAATTACTATTCCCACTCCAGAGAGTGCAATAGTAGGGAAATTAAATACTTCATATATTATTTCAATAAATAGAAATTAATATCTATAAAAAATTAATTAAAAGTAATTACCAATTTAATATAATATAATAATTAGTAAATTAAAATTACAAATTAAAATTAATTATTCCAAATATTTACCTAATAATACAAATTAATTACAAATTAACAATTAATAATTTAACATTTAAAAATTTAATTAACAATTAATTCAAATTAAATATAATTAAATAAATTGATTTATTTAATTAATTATAAATAAATAACTTCCCACCCTATTCCCCTATAAACCCCCAACCCGCTACATAAAATAAATTAGTAGAATTAACATAATTAGCAATTAATTAATTAAAATTAATTGCCAATTAAAATTTAATTAATTACCAAATATAAATTAATTAACAATTAATTTAAATAAATTTACATATTTAATTAATTATAATTAAATTACTTCCCACCCTATTCCCCTATACACCCACAACCCGCTACAGAAAATAAATTAGTAAAATTAACATAATTAACAATTAATCAATTAATTAAAATTAATTGCCAATTAAAATTTAATTAATTACCAAATATAAATTAACAATTAATTAAAAATGAATATCAATAAATACATTTACATATTTAATTAATTATAATTAAATTACTTCCCACCCTATTCCCCTATAAACCCACAACCCGCTACAGAATGAAATTACGCAAAAATTAAAAAAACAAATTTCATTAATTAAAATAAATTATAACATAAATACACACTTTTCACACATATAATAACATAAAAAACACTATAAAAAATGAGATATTATTAAAAATTCGATAATTTTAATAACATATATTATATACTTCGATATTTTAACTGTCTATATTTTTAACATTCGATATTACATTACTTACCTTAAAAACGATATTTTTGATGTCTATATTCTGTCCAGTCGATATTTTGTCCTATCTGTATTTAAAACTCCATATTATGTCCATTCGATATTTTGTAGTCGAGATTTTGACTGTTTACCGTCTGTGAGGTCATCAGCCAGGCAATTCCATCGCCTCCTGGGATGAGTTCCACCCCTTGATGACGTTTCCTTCACGTTAGCCTGCGGCCGCTTCAGGCTGAAGCCCTGAGGCATCAGGAGTTTCACGTCAGTAAAGGAGCCACAGTCTGCCCTTGCCTTTGTCGTCACAGGGTGGGGTGGGGTCAGACTCAGACTCAGAGAGCATCACGGAACCTAGCACACTCTGTGACAACAAAGGGAAGGGTGGGTTTAGAGACTGTAATTAGGAAGCTGAGCACTGGATTCTGCGCAGTGCATCAGCTCGACTTACAAAGCATAATGTGCAGAATTCAATCCACAGCTTCCCGCGCAATCCACAGCTTCATCAAGTGCAGTGCTCTTACTAAATTCAGCACGACGCCGACGGACTATGCAGAGTTTAGGAAAGCCTTTGAGCTTTCAGCTGGCCCCTCCCGTGATCCTTCCCAGACAGAGGAACGAAGGGCACTATTGAGGTGGGTGAGCTATGATAAAACTGAAATGAAGAGTCAAAGGTCGACACTGGCTCAAATGACAGTGCACAGGCCAAGAATGCTTGTCAAGAAAAGATTGGAAAATAAACATTGTTAGAGTATAAGTCAGGCGCGGTTCGTCCATTGGGGCGTGGGGGCGTAGCTCCCCTTCCCGGCGCCGCCCGCAGCTCCCTCATGACAATCATTTCAATGAATCAACATGACGTCAGACCGCCGGGCGGGCGTCATGTTGATTCATTGAGATCGTACAGGCGGCAACACAAGTACGCATGTGTGGGGACGGAGGGTGAATTTTTACCCGTGCCCACGCATGCGCACTTGTGTTTTTGCGGCGTTGCGCATGCGCATCAGGAGCCCTAATGGGCGTGCTGCGGGCGAGAGGGTACCTGTGCCCCTGGCGCCAGGGTTGGCCAGGGGCGCTGTGAGCCTGTGACGTGTGGGGAGCAGAGCCCAGAGGTGGCGCGGACCGGGACCGGCAGTAAGGTAAGAGTGTGTGTTTTTCTTTTCTTTTAAAGTGTTTGGTGCGAGCGTGCATGTATGCATGAATGTTTGGTGGAGAGTGTTGTGAATGGATGTGTTTGTGTGTATGCGTGTGTGAATACATTTCTTTGAGTGTTGTGTATGTGGGGGGGGGTCGCCGCCGGCCTGAGTGGCCTGGGGCCCGCACTTGCAAATCAGTTTGCGCCGCACCACTGTAAAATGTCACCAGCCGCCCCTGGTATAAGTGTTTCAGAGTTCAAGATTGTGTCCTTTTTTAACACGAAGAAACATTTCAGTGTACTTCATCAGATTATTTTGCATGAACTCTGAAACACTTACACTCTAACATTGAAAATGGTAGTGTTTATATTTTAATTGTAAACGTCAAGGAAGAAAAAGGTAGGCGAGGTGCATGTGCTGAACAGCAGCTGTGCATTAATGCGGGTCTGGGTGGCTTAACAAATTCATGTATCTTAATTGTGGGACATTCATCAAGTGTAAATTGAACCACCCAACACCATATGTGACCTCTCCAGAGCTTGCATGAAAAAAGACCGCCATGTCTAAACTGCGTCAGACAGCTGTCTGATGTTCCAGATCAGTACAACATGCCAGCGTCGGCCAGTATTAACTCAAAACCACTACCTCCAGAAGCATAAGAGACCCTTGTATTACACCTACCTGTACCTGTGCACATCCTTGTTTTACACCCATCAGTGCACACCC
The DNA here is from genome assembly GCF_964261635.1 of Lissotriton helveticus. Classification (NCBI taxonomy): domain Eukaryota; kingdom Metazoa; phylum Chordata; class Amphibia; order Caudata; family Salamandridae; genus Lissotriton; species Lissotriton helveticus. The sequence continues at coordinate 360,171,582 of NC_136065.1, read as the reverse complement.
TTTTATTACATTCACCAGTGCACACCCTTGCATTACCCTCCCAGTGCGCATCCTTGCATTGCACCCACCAGTGCACCCCCTTGTATTACACCCACCAGTGCACGCCCTTATTTTACACCCACGAGTGCATGCCTTTGTATTACAACCACCAGTGCACACCCTTTATTTATTTATTTATTTTACAGAGTGTTATATAGCGCAAATTCCCGAATCGGGTATCAGAGCGCCTTACATAGCACCAGTTGCATTACATGAGGACACATTCATTTTTGTTAGGCACGGGGAGATTAAGTGATTTGAATCACAGGATGTTCATCATCATCGCCGAGACTCGAACCCAGTTCCCCAGATTCAAGGTCGACCACCCTAGCCGTTAGGCCAACTCCTCTCCCCTTGTATTACAACCACCAGTGCAAGCCTAAACAACCAAAACATATGCAACGCCAAATAAACTAGAGGACAGCAGGGACATGAAAAACACATAAAGTACAACTCTGCGATTGCGTTCTTCCCGGACTACACAGCTGAAGTATCACGCCGACGGAAGTGCTTCATGGAAGTCAAGAAGACACTGCGAGCAAGGGAAATACCGTTCTCCATGTTGTTCCCGGCAAGATTAAGAGTAGTGGCGGACAACAAGACGTGTTTTTTTGATACGCCGGAAGCAGCGCATGACTGGTTGGATGGTTGGAGACAGACTGGAGCGCCTCGTCGCATGCACAGGAATCCTCGAAATCAACAGCAAGAGGACCACAGTGGTTCCCAAACATCGAGACATGAAACACCAGACCGCTCGCCGGGAGCAAGATCAATGGATAAGGAACACTAAAGGGGCTTGTAAGCACACAGCTGATGTGAAACTGCCGGTTGCGACAGGAAATGATGGTCGAACTGTCGCCGGACACTGGCTTGAGGCAGGCTGAGGAGGGAAAGAGGGGTCGCAGCCTCTATGGAACCTTCACCCCAGCAAGCAAGTACTATGGGTTTCAAAGGGGAAGAGCACTCTGCTAAGTTGGGGGGGCGGGCGGTTAAAAGTCCGTTAGGCAGGGAGGCAGGGGAGTGAGGGGGGAAGGGGGAACTGGTTTTAGTTCAGATGAGTTTAAGTATTACGGCAGGACACGATGGAAAAGACACATTGACAGCAGCAAGGGAAGGGCAAGGCACACCACTACTCTGGAGGCAATCTCACATTCAATCCCGACTTGTACATGATACACGGCCCGCAATCTAACACTCCTGAGGGAGAGACACGTTCAACGCAAGTAGTGCCCCTACAGTTACTGACATGGAATGTGCGCGGATTATGCGACAAAATAAAGAGGGGACTCGTGCTACAGGCCATAAAGCGACTGAACCCGGCTCTGGTCTTACTACAGGAAACACATCTGACAGGTAGGGCATGTTAGGCACTAGATAGAAGAGGATATAAAATGGCAGTACACTCGGAATTCACATCGGGCTCGAGGGGGACAGATATCCTAGTGCGGAAGGCATTCCCCTTCATAGTCCTAAACACCAAAACAGATGACCAGGGTCGTTTTGCGGCCATCCAGGGACCGCTGAACATAGTGTCAGTTTACATACCGCCAGCACTCCACTCAATCGCTCTACCTGCACTGGGGAAGTTCCTATCAGATCTGCCAGCAGGGGAACTTATCATAGGTGGGGATTTTAACACAACGGAGCCACGGAGGGGTCGGTCGGGAGGAATTTCCTCACTGAAATCGTGCTAAATAGCATATGGGACCCTGACGTTTGCTTGGCTCATGAGGCTCTCCTACCCCTGCAAAACAGTAGACTATTAAGTGGCGTTTTGTTAGGTACATTGTTTTACCTGCACTGTAGTTCTCACTTGTATTAGAGACTCTGATACAAGTTAGAGAAACGTGAGTAAGGTGGGGATTTGTGTACCCCGTCCTGAAGAAGGTGTTTTTACACCGAAACATGTCGACGCACACAGAGAGGATGTAATGCACATTATTTGCGTTATTAACCTCCCACACTTAATTTTAATAGCACCAGCCCGGGGGCCCATTAAATATTTTTTTGTCACCCCACGAGCCAGGTACTTTTTAAACTTCACTCACTTAGATCTAAACCCCACCATACACTCACATTTAAATACCCCATCCACACCACACATAGTCATTTCAAGTGCTCCCACGTATCCGTAGGTCGCAGCACGCCATACCCCGTAGAGGGGTACGAGGACCCCAATGATGAAGCATGACACCAAGGGGCCTGTTGGTGTGTGAGGGAACCAAAAACAACAAGGGTGTTCCCCAACTTTGGAGGACATGCCCTATACCCAAGGAGTGGATTCCTTTTGTTTATTTACATTTGTCTAGGGAGAACGAATCCATTTCGATCTATTTCTCTCTCTCCCCCTTTTGTTATTGATTTTAACACAACGACAAATGAAGCGGTAGATAGGTTCCCTGTTCGGCCACAGGCACCTGGGCCCTCTCGGTTCAGCAGTTTCCTAGAGGCACTGGGACTGACAGACAAATGGAGGCACATACACCCCACCTTGCAACAATACACTTATTACTCCGCGACGCATAATAACTTATCGCGCATTGACTATTTCCTGACGCTGAGTAACGGGGCGCTGACTATTGACAATATAGGCATTCAACCAAGGGGAATATCAGATCACTCCCCGATGCTCTTAACTCTGTCCTGTCAAGAGAAGACTCACAAGAGAATATACCCGATATACCCGGGATATCTTAAGGTCCCCCCAATTTGTAAGGACCTGCAGAAAGCGACGAGGTATTTTTTTGCTGAGAACGCGGCATCAGTAACGTCTCCCTCAGTCCTTTGGGAGGCATACAAGACAGTCCTGCGGGGGCAAGCCAAAGCATCCATAGCAGGGCACAAACGAGTGCAGCAACAAGAACTGAAAGAGTTAGAACTGGTACTACACGCAGCAAGTACGGCACACATGGCGGACCCTACACAGGAGTCCCTGCACACACTGCAGTTATGTCAACAGCGAAACAGGGACCATCTGAAACGGTGGACCATTGATAGCATTGCATCAACTACACATAGAATATACGACATAGGGGATAAAGCGGGGAAAATGCTAGCCTGGCTAGACAAGAGAGGGGGAGGAAATAAAGGTATACTACAGCTACACGCCTCGGACGGGTCACTTAGATCGAGCCCTGAGGATATAGTCAACACGTTAGCAGAATACTTCCAGGCAGTATATACACCAAACAGAGCGGTGAGGAAAGAGGAAGCAATAGACTCCCTCAACCACATACCAACTCGAACACTTACGCCGGAGGCAGCAGAGGAGCTAGAGGCCGCCCTCACGACTGCTGAAATACAATTGGCCATCAATGCAGTGAAATCTGGAAAGGCGCTGGGCCCCAATGGAATCCCCATTGAATGGTACAAATTAATGTCTGAGACATTGAGCGCGCCACTGCTGGCAATGTATACGGAGAGTTTAGAGCGTGCTGAACTCCCACTAGACCAACGTACGGCTACAATCGTGGCACTCCCGAAGCCCGGAAAACCGCCAACAGACTGCGCCTCATATCACCCCATATCTCTCCTAAATGCGGAAGCAAAGATTTTGGCGAAACTGTTGGCTACTAGATTAATGTCCCACCTCCCACAACTGATCCACCCGGATCAATCGGGCTTTATGCCTAACAGAAATACCACCCTGAACCTTCGTAGAGTCCATGGGGCGCTAGCACGAGCATCGCAACTGACGGAATCGGCGGTGAGACTGTCCTTAGACGCTAAAATGGCGTTCAACATGGTCGAATGGCAATATCTCTTTGCGGTACTTTCACATATGGGATTCGGCCCTAAATTTATATCCTGGATACAACTTCTATATATGAACTCGATGGTACACGTAACGGCGAATGGTCACATCTCGCACACAATACAACTTGCACGGGGGACACGTCAGGGGTGCCCCCTGTCCCCCTTGTTGTTTGCCATGGTACTGGAACCACTGGCGACTTTGATTAGAACTACCCCGATGTTAAAAGGAATCAGTTGGGGGGAGGGTTGGGAAGATAGAGTCTCCCTCTACGCAGATGACATTCTGGTTTATTTGATGGAACCAGAGCGTGGAATACCGGAGCTCCTTGTGCTTTGTGATACCCATGGAGCAGCATCGGGCTACACGATAAATTGAACGAAATCAGTGATTTATGTACTGCACGGACCGGAACGAATCCTGCCCACTGGTTGCCAGCTAGAGGTGGAAGAAGAGTCCTTTAAATATCTCCGCATACATATTACTAAGACCTCGACCGAGTTCTATTACAAAAATTTGAAGCCGCCGTTAGACCGCCTGCGGCACGACGTGCAACATTGGGAAAATCTGCCTTTAACGCTGTTGGGGAGAGCGGCGCTATATAAGATGATGGCATTGCCACGCTTCCTCTACGCACTTGAAAACACACCATACCTGGTGTCACCGCGCTACTTTCAACAGGTGACAGCCATGGTCTCCTGCCTACTATGGGGGACCGCCCTGCACGTATAGCACATATAAAGCTAAACAGGAGCTGGTATGAGGGAGGGATTGCGTTGCCAAATTTGCAGATGTACTACTGGTCAACGCAGCTTAAGACCATTAACCACTGGATACATGTGTCCCAGGACGACCCAGCCTACAGGGCCGACAGAGCACAGCTAGGTACCCACAGTTTACTGGCGACGCTCTACCACAAAGGGTTGGCAGCGACACTGATAGGACCCACGAAACACACAGTAGATATATGGTACTCAGCGCAGACAAAGCTTAAATGGAAAGGCGTTATCACGAAGCAAACTCCATTATGGGATACCAAGGCACTGGGGTATTTAAGGCGGAGTAAGGGCTTTACGCAGTGGGACAATATAGGCTTATCGACAGTGGGAGACTTGTGGGTTGAGGTGACAGTGGTTCCATTCCCCCAGCTCCAGCAGCAATACGACCTAGGCCCAAATGAAATTTACAGATACATACAAGTTAGACATGCATTGCTGGCAGCAATACCGGCAGATACCGAGGTCCCTGAAGCCTCCCCGATGGAAGACCGACTGCTTACAGAATATATGCAGCACAGAGCCACATCCCTCACATATCGTAAGCTGATCAATAACCTACCGGACCCTACATGCAAACTGAGAGAGAGGTGGGTGGATGAACTGGGCGACATGGATGACTCGGAGTGGAATGAGGTGCTAGCATCCCCAAAAGAGGTGGGCATTTCCGCTAAGTTCCGTCTTGTACAGCTTAAGATACTGCATAGGATATATTACACCAGGACCACACTACACAGGCTCCACCGGGCGCAACATCCATACTGCCTCCGAGGGTGTGGGGAGGAAGGTACTTTTTTGCACACTATTTGGGAATGCCCGAAAATACAAGAATACTGGAGGCAGGTAATGCGTACTATCTCACAAGCACTAGAGGTCTCTCTCCCACCTGAGCCCCGCAAATGTCTGTTGAATATATGGGACCCAAATGATCTCTCATGTCACGGTCATCTCTGGGGCACGATAGGCATTATGGTCGCTAAGAGAGACATAGCGCAGAAATGGGGTGCGGCAGACCCACCGACTCTGGCGCACTGGTGTAGAAATATGGATGAGCTAATGCTGGTAGAGAGAGCGGTGTATAAGATAAGGGCAAATCCACGCAAGTGGAATAAGATCTGGACACCTTGGAATGTATATAGGGGTGACCTGTGTGACCCATTGCCTGAAGATGACATCGCTAGTTCAGATGACGAGGGGGAGGAAGATTGAGACAGTCTATTGGATAGAGGAGAGTGATGGTGACCACGCTTAACCACAATTCATGCGGACGATCTAATATGCATCCCCTGGTGCGGCCAGTGTAAACAAGAATGTGTTCAAATGTAAAATTGAGTTAAGAGTGATGTGAACTCTGTCGAACCTGCCAAAGTTAATGTTTGGATATCGTTATTTCCACCTATTTTTAAAAAAAAGAAAAAAAATTAAAAATGTGTTAATGTATATTCTATAAGAAAATGTAGGACAATAATTAATCCTTAGCATGAAAAGACTACATTGCTTACGTCTCCTATATCACGCCGCCGGACCCAAGGTTGTCGGCTGAAGGGCTGTGTAAATCCAACAGTACGGAAAGGAAAGTGTTAAATGATGCAGCCGGCCCACGGGGTTGTAGGCTAAAAGCTGTGTACGAATGGTAATAGATAATAACGGTCTTACAACAACAACAAAAAAACACATAAAGTAATCTTTATGGTAATAGTTAGCATCTGTTGTGGACTTACGGTTTAAAGCACACTGATTCTTTTTTTAATTTTAATAAGGTCACTTAGTGACTTGCAAACCATGAATGTTAAAAACGTAGAGGGAATGCATTTCAGCAATTTAGTTCCTCTCTTTTATTACATGCTTAACTTAATCTTTCATTCCCCACGAGTTAGCTATTTTATAATGTTGTTGTTTATCTGTATTTTTTTCTGTGCACACTTTGAAGCTTGAGCCATGCCAGGTGTTTAAGGGGCTTTGATTGGGTCCTCAGGCTGAAGCCAGACAAAGTGCCTGTCAGTGGGTTGGTCTTTCAGCAGAGCACACAGAACAATGTGTATTTCATTTGCAACTGAAATTCTGTGGATATATGGGTGAAGGGGGTACACTGATGTCAAAATATTTGCAAGGCAAAAGTAAGAGAAATCTAAGTGCTTAACATTTGAGAGAGTGCAGTGCATGTTGGGGGGCGGTGAAGTGACAGATGCGAGGAAGGGCATTCCGGGAAGAGTGAAAAGAGGATGCTGAAGAGGAAAGAGAGGGAGTTGAAGATGTGCAGATGGACAAGATATGCGGAGAAAAAACAGATACATATCTAACATAAAGCACACATAATTGATGGCCAAAACTCCTTCGACAGGCCTCAATTCTATTTAATTCACAGGCTCACTATTTCAGAATTTAAACATTTCCAATGTTAATTATTTATAAGAAATCATTGTTGTCACTCATTTGTCTTAAACAGCTAACACCCATTGACAACGCCAATCAAACTGACAGGCTTTGGTGTATGTCAGTTGCTGTGCCATTTATCTGGATTAAATTGCATCTCAGAGAGAAACCAAAATACTGGTCTGATGGCACACTATGGGTATCACAGGAATATATTTGGCATGTTCCTTCTTCTGGTGCCTTTTCTCCAAAGTCTATATTATTCCTGTCTTTTAGCCCTCTAATATTTTTCTCCACTAATTCCTCCTACTCTTTTTAGGTTTCGACTGGAGCACGGAGCTTTAGCTCCGCCTCCAGAGAAATCTGTAGTCTTCAGTAAGGGACACTTGAATACGCCCTCTGTTCCATTGGCTAGCTCCATAAATGGAGGCTAGCCATTGGAACAGAGATCTGTCCGTCATTCACGGACCAGATTCGGGGGCGTTCCCGAGATTTTTTCCCTGGGCGTTCCCTCTGTGTAGTCATCGGGCGGTGGGCGGGGTTTCTTTTTTTTTGTCGTCCGTGTTTGCTTTTGTCATTCCGAGGCCGACCGCCGCCGGAAGAAGTCTTCCTCTGGTAAGTGCTTGCTGCGTCTCATGTCGTCTGTGCCGTTCCGCCCCCTCCCCGTGTGTCCGTTCCGCCCCCCTCCCCGTGTGTCCGTTCCGCCCCCCTCCCCGTGTGAAAGTGATTTGTTTCTGGAGCTCGTCTCGGGTCCATTCCCGCCCCCCTCCCGCTTCCCGCCCCCCCCCCTCCCGCTCAGAAGTGCATGTGCAGTTGCTCGTTCGACTCGGGGGTGGTTCTGTGTATGTACTTGTTAGCGTTGCATTAGCATGCAGAAATGCACCCAGGGGCAGTCACCGGATCAGCTCCAGTTGCTCTGGTGTCCTTGGCAATAGCGCTACCTCGTCGTAGCCCTTTTAAGAACTGCCATCTCAGACAGACGATGTGGAGTGAACTACCAATAGAGGGTAACGAGGCGGGACATAAAATGTTAAAAGCTTGCAAGACGTGCCGCACAGACCTGTAGAACTGAAAGCAAAAAAAAGGGGGTGGGGGCGCAGGGAAACGATGAATGACAGGGCACAGCCAATTGGAGTGGAAGAGGCGGGACCAGGGCGTGATAGGGGCGCGGCCTATGTAGATAATTAGGCGGCTCTTGAACACCTGAGGAATGAAAGGGGGGAGCGGTCGCCAAAAATAGGTGGGCGGGGCAAGGGCGGCCAAAGACCGACCGCCAGTGCAGATTGACAAACTCTATCAGCTGTTAAGGTCTTGAGCCCAGCCAGTGACCCCCTGAGCGTTGGGAGGCAATCCGCGCAGAGAAGGAAGAACGCGTGTACTACCAGTCCAGCGAGGTTGCTGGCTTAGTACAGCGACAGAGGTGCCTAGACACGGAGAGGGAGGCGCTATACAGGCATTTCCTGCGTGAGCCCGGCAGCGTGGTTCATTGGTGTCATTTGGGCACAAAAACCGAAGGGACATCTTGACAGAGGTGCCTAGACACGGAGAGGGAGGCGCTATACAGGCATTTCCTGCGTGAGCCCGGCAGCGTGGTTCATTGGTGTCATTTGTGCACAAAAACCGAAGTGACATCTTCGCTGTTCGGAGGAGTCCGCTGCCAGTGAAAGAAACGGTGCTTCCCAATTCCATGAGTGGAGGGGGTGTATCTGGGAGAGTGAGTGTGTGCTTCTAGGTGAAGAGGGAGGCCCCTAGATTACAGAGGTGGGCCAAGCTAATTTATTTATTTGTTACATATATTAATTGCATAAGAGGAAGGACGAATGCGTCTCCGTGTGTGGTGTTTTTTTTCTCAAGCGAGGTAAGCTGCTGTCGGTGTGTACTGAGGAAGGAAGCTGTTAATGCGTTTACTGATTAGTACGATGCTACATAGAGAAAGTGGGGGCTTAGGGGGGTAAAGTGCTTCTTGTGTGTAGAGTTGTGGATCTTTCAGCTAGGTAAGGGGCAACTCTGTTGAGAAGGGGATGCCTCTGAGATGTAAAGTCCTACAGCTGGTACAGCCACTGGTAAGTTGCTCTAATATGCGCTTCACCCCCTTGAATAGATCCTTTGCACATACCTACACACCACAATCTGACCTGCCAGTAGCATGCAGGGTCTGTAGCTTTGTTTCTTCTCACCTGTCCTGCACTGAGAAGGTCTGAGTATCTAAGCTGCACAAATTCACCTGCATTGGTCAGTGACCTACGACTCATTTTTTTCCGTCTTAGAAATCCAGCCTTGCTTCCTGGCTCATTGATGGAACCTCCATTGTGCACTTGGGGCCTGCATCAACCATCTGAAAGGGCGCCACCACTGGTCACAAGTTCCACAGCCAGTGTCTAATTTTAACTGGTGGCTGCAGGTGGTGGCCCGATGGCACTTATTTTTGGGGACCAGTACTCATTTTTTGTTTTCAGACTTTGACCCAGAGCAAGAGAGAGGAAACACATGCAAGGGGAAGGGAGGAGAAAGAGAAATACGGACAATGACAAAGGGACAAAGCAGTGATGATAAGAACCTGAAAGCGTGAGATAACGAGGCAGAGTTTCTGGTGGTGGATTAGAGATGCATGAGGTGGAATCAAAACTATGGAGCCTTGGTTTTCGCCACCCTCAATATTCATTAGCTCTGGCCGCAGAGTTATGAGCAGAAATGTGGAGCTTGGCTCTTAATTCCTTTACAAATAAAGTACTGACCACAGCAGACTTTCAGAAAGTTTTCCTTGAGCACATTCTGTATCCTCTATCTGCTTTGCTTTTGACTAGGCACTGTGCGTGTTTTTTTGTTAAGGATCTAACTAGTAGTAATGCACATACTTAGGTTTTAAGGTTCCAAGTGGGTTGATAGTTTGTTTTAGTTGATGGGCACCTAATTTGACAGCCACCACCACTGCTATCCCAAAACATCTATTCCTGTTCAGCTACAATGGCCCCGAGGTCAGCCGCCACCCTCCCAGGGGAAGACTTCTCCTTCGGCAGTCGTACTGTGAAGTTCCTGCTCTTCTTCTTCAATATGCTCTTCTGGGTAAGTGCTATTCATGCTATTAGTCCTGTTATTTGAACAGAGTGTGTATGACATTATGAAATGTCATAGGAAGCAGCCCTTGCTTGTCTTTTCTATACTATATCCATTCAGTCATATGTGAATTTGAAGTGTGTTGTAGTTTGTGAAGTAACATTGATCACGGGGTACAGTAATACTGGACTCAATTGCAGACTAAGTTCATGGCATATTTATTATGTAAACATAGTGCATGTTTTTTATTGGTGCAATAATGTATGATAAACATATTGGTTTCAACTGACGTTAAACAAATTTGGGATAAATGCTTAGATAGGGGACCTCCGCAACTACCTGGGACAGTATACACGTGAGATCTGTATTTCCTGGGTGAGCGATATGTTGGAGGAAGCATTTCAGTGTTAGACGGGTGTAGGGGGAAGTCTCTAACGGAGGGCGAGTGACAGGGTGAAACCTGCTCGGAAGGCCAGTAAGATATCCAAATGGTTGTTTCTGTTTGAGGGCAGAGGAAGGGGGGACCCGAGGGCTCTGGAGTGGAGCAGTGCCTGCTTAACGCATGGGCACGCTGGTCAGTTGCCCAGGGGCCCACCGGAAGTGTTGCACAACAGCACTCCGGGCGGAGGCTTATTTGAGGCAGATGCTGTGTGTGAGGAACTGCGACATCTTTTCTGCATAAAAGCTGCGGCAACTTTTATGTGCTTCTTCGTGGTTATTAGGGAAGGTATTCCTTGTACACAGAGCCACTGCTTAGGAACCCCCTGCTGTTTATCAATCTATTCTTTATGTAGCGCCTCCTAGCTCTGTTCGGCAGTTTGTAAGCGCTGTGTAGCCCAGATCCGCCCGGGGAGGCTGTGCACGTGCTGTGTGAGCACTCGCAATGATACTTTCTTTACATTTTCCTCTTAAGTATGATAGAGTTTGTTTTGCTCATTTGTGTGCTTCTATGCATGTTCCACTAGCGTGTTGTGCATTGGGCTTGCGTGCGAAGCACCATATCAGTCATTCATTCCAGCGCCTAGATGCCTTTTTTTTTTTAATTACTGCGCTAGGTAAATGTTTTTTTTCTTAAAAATTTATTTACATTGACTGGCGTGTCAGGACAGCGTGTAATGTTTGTGAGCGCTCTTGGCGAGTGAGGTGATCTGTGCGCTCCAAAGGTGGGAGAGATGGTGATGGAAGCGCCTCCTCTTCGCTTGGTGTCAGGGTGAAGTCTGCTCTGGGTGTGGCATAGACGGACGAGGACAGTGTAATGAAGCAAGGACGCAGTGGTTATTTGATTTAACGTTTATTTCTCCGGAGCGCCGGGGCTGGCTACCTCTGGCGGTGAGCGCCAGAGAAAACTAAAATGTCCCGCCTACCACGTCCTGTGACGTGGTTCCTGTTCCGCTCCTGGAACACTAGAGCGCTGCCACATCTCCCCCCTTTATGCACAATAAACAAAACTTTAAAAGTCTTACTTCCAGTCCATTTCATAGTCCTTGAATCTCTCCGGTACCTTGATTCTCCGCCCTGCTCGAGTTTCCACTCTCTCAATCTTTCTCTCTCCTCCTGTAGTCTCTTGTTCCCTTCTCTCTCTCGCACCTTCTGTTTTCCCCTCCTTGGCCTTCTTCTCACACTCTTCTATGCCTCTGTTCTTTCCTTCCGTTGTCTCTCTACTCACTCTTTCTTCCTCTGCTGTTGTTAGTCCTTCCGTTCCGTTCACATACTCCTCTTGCCTTTCTCCACTTACACTTCCTCCATCCTCTGCGACATTCTCCGTTCCTTCTTCCGCCTCGTCTTCCCATTTCAGTATCTTGCTGCATTTGGCCATTCTGTCCATGGACCAAATTTTTCCATCGCTCAGGAGAGCTGATCTGGCATAAGGCTCCACCACTTTGAGGGGAGGTGAAAACTTGCTCTCTCCTTTCTTCTTCATGATGGCTAGCTTCACCCTCACCCAATCACCTTTGTCCAGTTCTGTACTTTGAGTGTTCCTTCTTCTGTTGTAGTGTGCCGTGTAGACATCCTGGGCTCTCTCCAGATTTTTCCTTACCACCGCCGGTGACCATTTACTCTGGACAATCAACTTCCTCCATGCTGCATTGTCTTTGGTGAAGGCTTCTCTGCCTCTTAAGATCTTGAAGGGGCTGTAGCCTGTGCTACCCGGTGTGATTCGGTATGCCCAAATCATCTTCTCCAGCTCCACTTCCCAATTCTTGCCATCTTCAATGGCTGCCTGTATGGTGCCCATAATCACACGGTTAAAGCGTTCCACCTGGCCGTTTCCCGCCGGGTGGTAGATCGGGGTGTGCTTCACTTCAATTCCGTTTCTGTTGGTGAAGGCTGTCCACTTTTCTGAAGTGAACTGGGGTCCATTGTCGCAGGTGATGATCCTCGGAATGCCTTCGCTGATAAAGGTGGTACGCAAGAACTTTATCACTGCCTCAGTATCCACTCTCTCCAAGACTTGTAGCTCGGGCCACTTGGAATACCTATCAATGGCGACCACCACGTACTTTTGAGTGCCCTCCTTGTTCAAAACTGGTCCCATTATGTCCACTGACAACATCTCCCACGGGCCATCTGGAATCGGAAACCTTCCCAGCGGGGGTCTCAGCATGCTCTGGGCCTTGTCCGATTTTGCGCAAGACTCGCAAGAGCGCACATGTCTTTCTACCTGCGCGTCGATGGCTGGCCACCAGTAGGCTTGTCTGGCCAAGGCTTTCGTTTTTGTGATGCCCTGGTGCCCTTCATGTAGTAAAGACATCAACCGTTCCAGAATGTTCCTGGGTGGAATCACCTTGTCCCCTCTGAGTAAGAACATTGGGTTTTCAGCCAAAGACAGTTCCTCTCGGACTTCCCAGTATCTCTTCAGTTCCTCCTTCAAGTGTCTCTTCTCGGGCCAGCCATGAACAACATATCCTTTTACGGCCTCCAAGTCTGTGTCTTCTCGGTATGCTTCTTCCCAGTCCTGGGCGCTTATTACCTCTTCAGTGTCCTGGATGGTGGCAACCACATATCCTTCCCACTCTTGCCCTTCTTCATTCTTTGCCTCTTCCATGGCAGCTGCCCTACTTAGGAAGTCGGCCACTTTGTTCTGTGGCCCTGGAATGTGCTCGACGTCATAGACAAAGTCCAATAGCCGTAGGGTCATCTTGGCAATCCTGGGCGTGGCATGGTCATGTCCACTTGATGTCAGGACACGAACTAAAGGCTTGTGATCGGTTTTTACGAGAAACTTGGCACCCCACAAGTATTGCCTGAATTTTTCCACCGCCCAGACCACCGCCAGCATCTCTTTCTCCACCACACTGAACTTCTCCTCATTGGGCGATAACGAGCGGGAGGCGAAGCTGACGGTCGACGTCTCTCCCGACTCCTCTCTCTGCATTAGTACAGCTCCTAGGCCTCGGTCACTGGCGTCTGTGGTGAGAATAGACTCAGCTTCGGGGTCAAATCCCTTGAGGGGAATGGCCGTACCCATTTCTCGCTTGAGTGAGTCGAACTCTTCTTGCTCCTCTTTACCCCACTGAAACCTGTTCTTCTCCTTGAGCAGTTGTCGTATGTAGTGTGTCTTTGTTGCGAAATGAGGGATGAATTTGCTGTAATATTCGGCCATCCCTAGGAATGACCGAACATCTTCCTTCCTTTCCGGTGTGGGCGCTTCCATGATGGCTCTCATGTTCGTTTTCTTCGGAGTTATGCCTTGTCCACTCACCTCATGGCCGAGGTATGTGACCGACTGCACTCCCAAATTGCATTTTGTCCACTCGGCAGTCAATCCACTGTCTTGCAGTTTCTGCAGCACCTTGTGAAGTTTCACGTTGTGATCCTGCCTCGACTTCCCCATTACCAGTATGTCATCCTGGAAGAAGAGGACATCCTTAAGGTCTTTTAGGAGTTTATGCATGATTTTCTGGAACACGGCCGCGGCAGAAGCTAAGCCGAAGGGCATCCTCACGAACTCATAGCACCCGAAGGGTGTGATAAACGACGTGAGGTGGGTGCACGACGGATGAAGCTTAACCTGATGATAGGCCGACGAAAGGTCCACTGTGGAAAACCATGTGACGTCCTTTGTTTTCGCCAGCATTTCACTGATGCGCGGCAAGGGGAATCTGTCTATGACAATGTTTTTGTTTAACTCCCTTAGGTCCACGCAGAGACGTACCTTGCCGTTGGGCTTTTGGGCTACCACCAGGGGAGACAGCCACTCCGCGCTCTCTATCGCCCTGATGACTCCCTCCTTTTCCAACCTGTCCAGCTCTATTTGTACTGCCTCTCTGCTGCGGAACGGAATGTTCCTCACTCTGTGCACTACTGGTACCGCCCCTTCCTTCAGTTTGATGAGGTGCGTGTACTTGCCCAGCTCGCCAATCTGCCCGTTGAACACTTTGGGATATGTTTTCCTCCACAACTGCACATCTTCCCTGACCGCCATGTCCATGAGTAGGATCTTCTCTATGCCACCAGGGTTGAGCTGGATCCCCAATGCTCCTTGATCCTTCCAACTCAGAACAGACGGCCCTCTCTCCGCTACGTACAGCTTGCACTGCGCATGACGACCTCTAAATTCAAATAAGAGCGGGCAGTAGCCCAACATGGGGATCTTCTGTCCAGTGTACGTTACTGGTCTCACATCCATGGGTAGGAGTGTTTCTTTGATCCTCGCTGCAAAGTTGTCTTCCCATACCTGCCTCTGGACTATTGAGATGGGCGCTCCGCTGTCCGCAATCATCTCCAAGGGTATGCCTCCTATGTGCATGTCGAGACGAGGCCTGTCTGTGTTGGAACCGTCCATCTCTAGAACTTGGACATCAATGTACAGGAATTCCTCCTCTTCACCCTTGTCGTCTTGATCACTGGAATCTTCTCTCTGATCATGGTCTACCAAGCGCACTGTGGCATTCTTCGGTTTTCTGCGACACACTTTCTCGTAGTGTCCAAAGATGTTGCAGTAGGAACACCTGGCCTTGAAGGCGGGGCACGCCTTGTCGTTTCCCATGTGGTTACTGCTACCACACCTGTAACACTGGCTTCTTTCTTTTCTGTGTGTCTTGCTGTCCGTCTGTGATTTAGTGGAGAAGTCAGCTCTGTTTCCTCCCTGCGTCTTCCGCGTCTCATTTTGCTTCCAACGGTCGTTTCTGTTTGGCGCCATTACTCTACACACTGCTTGCGATTCCTGGGCGTCCCTCTTCGCTGCCTGGGCACACCTTTTCGATAGCTCGGCTTTTTTAACCATCGCCCAGATCTCCTTGAGTGGAGCGTCGCCATTCACCCACAATTTCTCCTGTATGTGGGTACTGGAGGTATGCATAATAATTTGATCCCTGATGAATTCATCATGCAGTCCCCCAAATTTGCACGTGACTGCTAATTTCCTCAGTGCTACGACGTATTCGTCCACAGACTCTCCGCTCTTCTGTTTCCTCTGAAAGAAGTTAAATCTGTCAATGGCGACACACACTACAGGCCTGTAATGTGCGTCCAAGTCTTCAATGGCGTGATCAAACACCTCCGTGTCCGCTGCGGCTCTTTCTCCTTTCACTATGGTGTCATAGATCCTGAGCCCTTCTGGACCTAAGTTATGGAGAAGGATCTTCTTTTTCCTCAGACTCGTGAATGCGGTCTCGCCTTCCTCTTCTAGCGCTTCCAGATAGTTAAGGAAGTACCTCTTCCAGTCTTCCCATTTTCTTTCCGGTTCTCCGCTTTTCGTGAGGAATGGGACGAGTTGGGTGAGAGACGTGCTCTGACTCGCCATGGTTGGAGCCTTCCTCCTGGTGTTAGGTGTGACAACAGTTTTCCTGGATGGACTCCCCGGGGCGCTTTGATCTCCTCCCTCGTCCTCTCTGTTCTCACACTCACTGTCCTCTCCCGGTCCACCCTCTGTGGTGAGAGATTCCGCCTCTGAGCTGCTTCTTGCCTTCGCAGTCGATGTGCTTGCAGTATCCGCCAGCGTGCACCCCTCTTGTCCGTGCTGGGGCGCCTGTGAGGGCTCACAGTGATGCAATAAGGCTGGTTGCTTAGTTGGTTTCCCTCAGGTGTCTTCCTCTCTCTAGCTGTGCTCACTCTCCACCTGGGTTGTAATTTACCCGTGCTGTGGCCTTTACTGGGCTTAAGGACAGCTGTGGGGCCCCCTCCTGGCTCGTGGCTGTGCTGGCGCCGTTTTTCGCGCTTCTTCCCGCCTTGCCGGCTCCTCTGCCGCGCTCCGTTATGCTTCTCACGCGTAATGCGTGTAATTACTGGGGTCGCGTGCTTATCCCCGACTCGTCGCCACTGTAATGAAGCAAGGACGCAGTGGTTATTTGATTTAACGTTTATTTCTCCGGAGCGCCGGGGCTGGCTACCTCTGGCGGTGAGCGCCAGAGAAAACTAAAATGTCCCGCCTACCACGTCCTGTGACGTGGTTCCTGTTCCGCTCCTGGAACACTAGAGCGCTGCCACAGACAGTCTCGGGGGTGTTTCTGCCCTGAGCGTGGGTAGGATGTTAAGGACAGGGGGATACTCTAGAGGACCTCGGATAATCGCAGTTTGGTTTCTTCTGTGCTGCAGTTCTGCAGAAATGTTGTATTTGCTGGGGTTGGTGCTGTGTAGGAGATATGTGTGAACTCACAGATTGGGTGAGATGCCCAAGGGAGTACTTTTGTTTTTTGTCCATATCTGAGTGAGAAACGCGAGTTCTTGGGGAGTGGAGAGTGGAGAGTGCAGAGGGAGTGGAGAGTGCAGAGGGAGTGGAGAGTGGAGAGTGCAGAGTGGAGAGTGCATAGGGAGTGCAGAGTGGAGAGTGCATAGGGAGCGCAGAGTGGAGAGTGCATAGGGAGTGGAGAGGGCATAGGGAGTGGAGAGTGCATAGGGAGTGGAGAGTGCATAGGGAGTGCATAGGGAGTGCAGAGTGCATAGGGAGTGCAGAGTGCATAGGGAGTGCAGAGTGCATAGGGAGTGCTAGAGAGTGCAGAGTGCAAAGGGAGTGCTAGAGAGTGCAGAGTGCGTAAGGAGTGCTAGAGAGTGCAGAGTGCGTAGGGAGTGCTAGAGAGTGCAGAGTGCATAGGGAGTGCTAGAGAGTGCAGAGTGCGTAGGGAGTGCTAGAGAGTGCAGAGTGCGTAGGGAGTGCTAGAGAGTGCAGAGTGAGTAGGGAGTGCTAGAGAGTGCAGAGTGAGTAGGGAGTGCTAGGGAGTGCTAGAGAGTGCGGAGTGAGTAGGGAGTGCTAGAGAGTGCAGAGTGAGTAGGGAGTGAGTAGGGAGTGCTAGAGAGTGCAGAGTGAGTAGGGAGTGCTAGGGAGTGCTAGAGAGTGCAGAGTGAGTAGGGAGTGCTAGGGAGTGCTAGAGAGTGCAGAGTGAGTAGGGAGTGCTAGAGAGTGCAGAGTGAGTAGGGGGTGCTAGGGATTGCTAGAGAGTGCAGAGTGAGTAGGGAGTTCTAGGGAGTGCTAGAGAGTGCAGAGTGAGTAGGGAGTGCTAGGGAGTGCTAGAGAGTGCAGAGTGAGTAGGTAGTGCTAGGGAGTGCTAGAGAGTGCAGAGTGAGTAGGGAGTGCTAGAGAGTGCAGAGTGAGTAGGGAGTGCTAGGGAGTGCTAGAGAGTGCAGAGTGAGTAGGGAGTTCTAGGGAGTGCTAGAGAGTGCAG
Organism: Lissotriton helveticus; assembly: GCF_964261635.1. Lineage (NCBI taxonomy): Eukaryota > Metazoa > Chordata > Amphibia > Caudata > Salamandridae > Lissotriton > Lissotriton helveticus. The sequence continues at coordinate 360,153,985 of NC_136065.1, read as the reverse complement.
AGTGAGTAGGGAGTGCTAGAGAGTGCAGAGTGAGTAGGGAGTGCTAGAGAATGCTAGAGAGTGCAGAGTGAGTAGGGAGTGCTAGAGAGTGCAGAGTGAGTAGGAAGTGCTAGGGAGTGCTAGAGAGTGCAGAGTGAGTAGGGAGTGCTAGGGAGTGCTAGAGAGTGCAGAGTGAGTAGGGAGTTCTAGGGAGTGCTAGAGAGTGCTAGAGAGTGCAGAGTGAGTAGGGAGTGCTAGAGAATGCTAGAGAGTGCAGAGTGAGTAGGGAGTGCTAGAGAGTGCAGAGTGAGTAGGGAGTGCTAGGGAGTGCTAGAGAGTGCAGAGTGAGTAGGGAGTGCTAGCGAGTGCAGAGTGACTGCAGAGATTAAGCTAATGGCAATGTAAATGGCAATGCCATTTATTTATCTGTTTTCAAAACCAACACAAATACAAATGTTGTCATTTACAATGCCAATAACTCTAACTTTTCCAAAGGCGAAACCATTGCATTGTAAATGCTTGTTTTTTCCCTGTTCTCTCGTGCCACTTTTTCTTTCCCTTTCTCTCGCTCCCATCTCTTTTCCATTTCTCGGTTGTTTTGGCCTTCTTTCTTCTCTTTTCCCTTATCTCTACTCTGCTCTAATTTCTTAATCTGTCGTACTTTTTCCTACCTGCATTTCTCTCATCTTCATATTCCCCTCTCCCCTCCCGTTTTTGTTCCTTACACCTTAGACTTCCGTTTCTCGTTTCTATTTCTTTTCTTCCTGTAGATAGCTTTCTCAATCTCTGTGTCTCTCTATCCTTCTTTTCAATAACCCTGTGGTTCCCAAACTGTGCGCCGCGGCGCCCTGGTGCGCCGTTATCAGGAGCCAGGGGCGCCGCGCACGATGTGGGAAAGGAAGTGTGAAAATCGCACTAAGAATGTGTCACTTTCGCCCCCCCCCCCCCTCCGTGATGAATAGGACCTAAAATGATGTAGACTACTGTTGTGTACATGCGTGGCACGTCATTTTGTGAATTCGAGCTCTTGCGTATTATGCTGCATTGTGACGAATGTTTATTGCTTCCTGTCACACCCCTGTTCCTGAAGCACAAGCAGTTACAGAAAACACACATCTAACCTGCCCTGCTTTCCAAATGCACCTTTGCTCACAAACAGGGTCAGAGTGCATTATTGCTTCATGATGATTTTGGAGTGATACCAACGGCTTTCCTTCAGTAGTAGAGCAAAGACACCATACTGTTGTTAAGGGAAACCATCCCATGCTGTAATACCGCACTTACAGCAAAATGTATCACCCTATCACTTTTTGGAAGGTGGCACATTGGGAGAAGAGCTCTTAAACGTTGCGTCAGACAGTGAAGCCCTCTGTTCTGTTCGACCCTGCACTGCATCTTAAAGGGCATGGTGCTGCGGTTCGCATAAACGAATGATGCATTTCAGGTATGCATGGCATATAACACAGCATAATATCACCTGATAAACAAGACAACAGTCGATGGGTACTGATCGAGTACCATGTCAAGTGGCTATCTTACATTGGTCCTGTGCTTTGCACTTCTGCATGGGTAGCTTTGGATGACTCACTTCCTGAACTAGAACATCATCAACAACAGGAGAAAAATAGATAAGAGGACACACCAGGAGATGATCGATCTTTCCGAAATCAGCAGCAAGGGCACTACGCAACGTCCAACACACTGGAAATAAATGCTCTCAGACTTCCATGAAAAACAGGGTTTGCCCAAGAACAGTTTGCAATGGTCCATCTGTGCGCGAGCGTGAATCTGATTCTTTTACAGATTCATTTTTCATGAGCACTAGGAAAAGGACGTTTTTGGTACACACCAGGCCAAGGCACATTCAGTGGCAGTGAACATTTTCCATTGACAACAAGCGGATCACTTGAGACCAAATTGTGATAATAGGCCTACTTAAAAAGCCCCAATGCACTGAAACACCAGTGAGCACCAGCAATCGGTGACATCAAGCAAGAGTACATGGGTAATATATGTATAACTACTGCTTTATCTGTCTCATATTCGGACCTGAGACCTAAAATTGTAACACTGTAACATTTAAATTCGTTATTCAATGCCTATAAAAATTACTTGATTATGTCCTGTTGACTGTGATCAAAAGGGAAGCATCTGAGCCCAATCCAGGCCTCTAAACCTTTGGGATGAATCATTTGAGCCAAGATTTTGAGAGCTCCCCAGAGGTTCTAGATAATAAAGACTTCCCTTCCCCTTAGATTTTACGTCAAGGAAGACAGATTTGATGACATGAGACAGCATGAATCATGACAGATTCGAATCAATAAGTTTGTTTTCCTAAAGCTGAATTTACAGCTATGCATGTATTTATGCATGTATTTATTTGTGGTTTTTGTAGAGCTCTGCAAACCGCTGGTTGTAGCTGCAGAGGCCTATGATTGTGGTTATGGTGATCTGACATAACCATGTAAAAGCCTTAGGTGGAGTAGATCTCAGTGGAAGAAACCAGTTTAAAACATTTAACCAGTAGTTCTGGGGCATAGAAATTCCGGTGGTCAACTCCTTGGAGGTTAGCAATAGATTTCTCAGAGCCAGTTTTACACTTCCAGGAATATGGAATTTTCGTATGTTCAGATGAGTAAGCAAATAAGGCTGGTGGAGCATGGGCACCAAAAGAGCAGTTCGGCCCTGTGACTAAGACTAGGAACATGGAGCGCAACTGGGGATGAAAGTTGGTGATCGTTGATGTTGCAAATACGTTTAAACATTTTTAGCATTGTGGCGGGCGGTGCAGAGTGCACCGCCCGCCACAATGCTAAAGATGAAGGCACATCCTAATGGCACCCCCGGGACCCCCGCCCTTATGGCGGGCGGTCCCGATTTACGATGGGATGACGGGCGGGCAAAGTCCGCCCGTCATCCTAATGAGGCCCCTAGAGTCACATAGGAATGGTAGAGAGTACAAAGGTCTACAGCGGTGGTTCCCAAAGTGTGCACTGCGGCACCCCGGTGCGCCGTTAAAAAAAATGGTGGGGAGCCACGGCCCACTGCCAATTAGGTCAAGGGAGCCACGGGTCAAAAAAGTTTGGGAACCACTGCAATAACCCTAATGCTTGCCCTTCCTTCTTTTCCTTCCTGCCTCGCAGCACTCATCTGTTGCCCTGTCTTAACTACCTTTCCTCTCCCAAGAAAGTAGTGGCATTTACATAAATTACAGGACAAGAACAGTCAGGTCTTTTGAAAAGGTAATGTGGGTGGAACATGGCCCCTACACATGACTTTACAGACCGTGATAGAAAATAGACCTAGGCACCAAAATAAAGGTGGTCCCATACACTGAATTAGGTAGCTAAGAAAATGTCCCACCTTTTCAAATAGGGGCAGTTTTTAACTTGTTAAGACAAGCAGTGTAGTGTAGGTGTTTTGCAAGGTATAGTGGACTACATGCATTGGTGTTTGCTGCAGGCATTGTTTGATACCAGAGAAATCAACAGTAAAAAAGGGGTCCCCAGACGAAAGCAGGCCCACAAAAAGCCAAAAGATGGTCCACGCACTGACCTGAAATACCAGCTCTTCTGGCACTGCCTGATTACCATACACTGTTGCTACTGCCCTGGGCTAAGGTCATGAGAGAGAGGGTACTGAGCTCCATGCTTGGCATTTTTATTTCCAATTCCATAGGTGTGGTACTGCCACCTCCCCTCTCCACTCAGTGTAGTTGGAATTCCACGACAAGAGCCTGACACACGGAAGGCTCCATGGATGCACAGCTCTTCGTCCCTTAATTGTAAATCTTCTGGGGTGTTTCCTTGTCTTCACAAGCAGCACCCCTGATGAGGCAGCACGAGGTGCACAAACAGCACCCTGACACCGGCAGATAGACCGGCTGCTCTTGCACCTTAATGTGCGTGCTTCTTGCACTCTACTCACATGATTTCATGTGCTTTGCAGGACTGTCAGGCGTGCACGTGGCTGGTCCGGAATGGTAAAGAAAGGAATAGTAGGACAAAGATCAGCAGCGGATGCACAGGCCTGGGCCCCCAACCACAGAGGAGGGCACCTCTCTCCCTCACCTGCAGCTTGCACGAACAGCCTCCAGCCACCCACTTGGACTGGCTGAGACATCGCTGACAAAAATATGCCATTCGCTACGAGGAGGGTTATGTGGTCACCTTGGAAACAGGTGTGGTGGACTGCATGGTGGAGGTAGTACTGGTACTGTGCCAACTTCACCTTCACTCGGTCCAGAATATCTCCACACACTTGTTCAGGAGGCGCTGCTAAGTGCAAGTCAGCTTACTATATACACCAAAAAATGAGGTGCAGACTCAAGTTTGCAGCTTCAATATGAGCACCATGGCTGAGTGATTAGAGAGGTAGTGGGCCATGTTAGTAGAAAAATCACTACACATACCCTGCTGGGTCTATAATGGACAGGTGTATAGTGCATTTTCTTGAGCAGACGTGCTTTCCGAATCACTTTTGCCTTCAGGAAATGCAGCCTGCACTTTGGGCACCACTAATTACAGGTGGGCGGAGTGTGGTACCAGTGGCATCAGCAGAGGAGGAGCGGCAGATTAGATGTGTGTGCAGAGTCCACAAGGCTGCATTGGCCTCGGCTCTCATGCGAGCCTTGATAACTTCATCAACCAGTACAGTAAAGAGGCAGAGGTTACAGGTTGAAAACACTTAGAGTCCTGTTTCCATTGGTTGTATGTGCTTGGCTTGGGGGTCATTTTGCAAGCAGACCAGTTAGAGTATTGGGCACGTTGTTGATATGTTTCTAATATTTTCTTCACACTTGTGCTTTAAAATGCTATATTTGGATCCTGTTTATGCAACAATTTGCAGTAAATATGTGGTGTAAAAGCCACCGTTTGAATCCACTTTTTGCAAAATTTTCTTACGGGGGGAGAACCCCCCCGCACCCTCCTTTTTTCAGTTCGGGCTCGCTCGCATCGCTCGATTGTGCATTGTACTATGGTACAATTATTCGCCCCACCACTTTCAAAACCCACCAGCCGCCACTGCTCCAGCCCTGGTCTCACCTTCAGCCTTACGCCTTTCCTCCCTTTGCCATGATTCAGAGGGTTCTTCAGAAAGTGAGACAAGACCAGTGCTCTCTGGTCCTGATAACTCCCTTCTGGCCTTCTCAAGCGTGGTTCCTGACAACCTTGGAACTGTCGTGCGACATCCCCTTCCTAATTCCCGCAAAGAAAGGTCTGGTTTCAAACACAAACGGAGAAGATCACCACCTAATCGTTTCAGGGAATTTGAACCTTCTTTCTTGGAAAGTTTCAGGCAATTTCATTTATTAAACCTTTTAAACCAATTTCTTCCTGTTCTATCGCTAGATGGGTCAAATTAGCTATGAATCTCGCTGGCATTGCCCTTTCTAAATTTCAAGCCCGCTCTCTCAGAGGTGCAATGGCTAGCAAGTCATTCTGGTCTGGTGGTAAGCTGGATAATATCCTTAAAGCTGCTGATTTGTCCAATCCCTCCACTTTTGCTCATCATTATTGTAAACCTATTGAACACATGTCTGATGTTGTCCTTCAGAGCTACCAACATACATAATGTAGCCTCCTGTCTTGTAATGAAATTGCGATACTCCTATTAACATGACCAGAGAATCTGGATTTCATTAAAGACACGGAGGCTAACATTATCCCACCCGTCCCTCCCTTGGGCGGAGTATCTATTTATACGTTCTTGATTATTTGCATTTATATGCCATTTATTATTGCACTTGTTGCTTTACTGTTTACAGTATGCATTTTGTCTTTGATGCAAAGGTTTTTCAACCTTTTAATTTTTCATTCTTCTTTTCAGATAACTCAACCTAATGGATCGTCCTCCTCTCCTGGACTTCTTTTCTCTTTGTTTCCCCCTTCGTAATACCGTTTCTTCTTTGCTCTCCAAGTTGCACCTCAACCTTGCAAACTCTTTTTTTGCTTCGTTTCATTTAAAAGAGGCAGCTGTTGTTTCTCATGCCTATTATTGAACATATGTTGTCACTGCATTCTAGATCTTTCTATTTATGATGTAAGAGCGGCTGCTTGTGGCTGCATTAAAAGATGAATGCATAATGTTAGCCTCCGTGTCTTTAATGAAATCTAGATTCTCTGGTCATGTTAATAGGAGAATTGCAATTGTCAGTCATTGCTTGGACCAACTTCAAAGATTACAGCAGTCCACAAACCACGAGCAGTCAGTTTCTTCGATGATAGTAAGAGGTGCAGAGCAGGAAATCGAGGAGAATCAATAAATGTAAATCCAGTATTTTTGCAAAGAATTACCCAAAGGGGCTGGGGGCTGCTGGGACGATAAAGGGAGCTATTGCTCAGAGTCACATGGTGCTGGGCTGACCTGCCGCTGGTAACGGAAATCGAACCGCGAACTCCCGTGTTCCGGCGTCAGTCGCCCTGGCCGCTGCGCCACACCGCTTCCCTTGGAAAACAAGGGGAGCAGCTGCTTAAGTTAGTATGCTTTTTGGGTCGTCAAGGGCTTGCATTCTGTGCCACGGAGGAAACTGAGCATTCTCACATTAGGGGACATTTAATTGAATTGTTAGATATGATTTCTTATAAAGATGAGATTTTCAAAGAAAAACTGTCCAAGAGGTGTGGGAACTATACCTCTCCTGATTACCAAATGACATAATATCTGTGCTGGCAGCGCTTGTCTGTGAGCGTATCGTTAAAAATGTGACAAAATATTTTGCGGTGCTAGTTGATGAAACCAAAGATGTCTCACATAAAGAGAAACTGAGTTTTATTATTTGCTTTGTTGATACTGCAGCCATTGCTGAAGCAGTACAGGAAGCTGGACTTGACTGGAAGTAATGTGTTGCACAGTGCTACGATGGAGCATCCGCAATGAGTGACTGTTTTAATGGTGTCCAAACAAAAATAGGAGAGGGTGAGCAACCTTTACAACGCAAATTTTACAACGCACTACCATTACAACGAAACTTTTACAACGCAAGTGGATTTACAACGCTAGATTTTACAACGCAAGATTTTACAACACAAGTACCTTTACAACACAAGTACTTTTACAACGCAATTATTATGTTTTATATGTATTTTTTATTTTAGTTTATTTTTTGATAATTTATTTTTATTATATATTTAAATTATTATTTAAAAAAAATATTAATAATATACTAAGGTATTAAATAATAGTAATACTCAAGAATATTGAAAAAAAGTTTGAATTATTGAATAAAAGTAGATTTGATAATTTTAAAAAAAAATGATTATTAATTTAGGAATTAAATTTAATTTATTGTTAGTAATACTCACATTATTTGAATTAATATTTTAGTATTAATATTAATACTCAAGTTATTTGAATTAATCCTTTTGTATTAATATTAATACTCAAGTTTTAAGAATTAATACTGTAGTATTAATTTAAAAATAATGTTTTTATGTAAGAAAAATTACATTTATATTTTTATAAAATAAGAGTATTGTTATTTAAAATTCTAATGAAAGTGAAAATAGTATAGTTTTAAAACAGGTAATAAATTGAATTAAATGTTTGTAATACTCTAGTACATAGAATTAATACTTTAGTATTAATTTAAAAAAAAATAATGTTGGCTATTTTTATGATATTGGTTTTTTCCTTTCTTATTGTTTTAAGAGTGTTTTATTTAAAAATCTAATTTATAAAAAAAATGGTTAATAATATAATAAGTAGAGTTTAAAGTTATGAAATTTGGTACAAAGTAATTAATTTTTAAAAATATAATATACTATTTTAATTTTATAATTTTTGGATAATAAAATGTTATATTTTTAAAAAATATAGAAAAAATAATTTTTGCTCTATGTTAAAGAATAAAAAAGTTGTTTCATGGTTTAATATAAATACATTAAAAGAAGAATATTTTAAAATTTAATTTTTATAAATTTTATATATTATTTAAAAAACATTTAGAAAAATGTATTTTAAGTGGAGGATTACATTTTTTTAAAATGTATTTAATATAATTTTTAAAAAAAGGTTCCCACGATTTTCCATTGTTTTCAAAGGAAGTAATTGTCCTTTATTTATTTCCATAGATGAAGCTGGTTGTCCCGCGGAACTGAAAATGAAGGTTAAAAAGAAGCACAAAGAGAATCTTCTGAAATGAAATGGGATAAGTACACAGGTAAGGATAATATTACATTATTTTTGAAGTAATTACTTAATTAAAAGATGTTTATATTAAATAAATACATTAATAAAAAATAATACAACATTGTTTCGTTCTTTATTTTTTTTATTTAAAAAATATTGAAAAATAGCATTTTTTTCAAAGAAATCTTTACATATTTTTCTGTATTTTATTGTTTAATATTTAATAAAATAAAAATATATAAAAAAATTAAATTCAAATAGTCCCTTTTTAATCTTTACAGCTTTCGATAACGTAAGTACGTAAACGTGAACGTAAGCGGCCATTTTTCAGAGCATCGATGGAGGAAGCAGCTGGAAGCTGATCTGCGTCCAGGTAGGAAACATTCTAATTTATTATTTATACATGTGAAGTTAAATAACTATACATATATTGTAAAGAAAGGATAAGGAGAGATTGCGGTATATGTTTGTAATGTTAATATTGTAAAATTGCATGTCGCCAATCATGTAATTAGAGTATGCCTATGTCGGGTCGTACACAGTTAAAAGTTAAAGAGAAAAGTTATTTGTGGTATGAATTAAATCATTTTAAATTAAAAAGGAATGTAATGTAAATGTATAATAGAAAGAATTTGATTACGAAAAGAATTATTTTTAAATGCATTTTTCGAAAATTTCATGCTGTTTTTTGTCTACATTAAAATATGAATTGTTGTTATTTAACATTTGAAAAAAGCTTCTTCGATTTAGTATTGTAATTTAGGTAATTTGCAATTGTCAGATAAATAATTAACTTTGTTTGCGTTGTTTTTTGAAATTATTATGATTGACAGTGAGAGTATGATTTAGAAGGAGGAAATAATTGTTTACTATGGATTGGTTGGTTAGATAATATACAATTATCTTTCAAAATTAATATTGTTACTAGTAGAGGTGGAGATAGGGAGCATATGCTTTTTTTGGTGGTAGATTTGTTTCTTGTTTTAAAAAATTGTCGGATTTTACTATTAAAATCCTAAAGAGTTAGGGTGATATAGTGAGAAAATGTTTTGTTAGGAGGTAGCATTTTATTTAGGATGCTATTATAATGCTCAACTGTTTTTGGATTATCTAATAGAAATACTAATACGTTCGATCTACATGATATGATAACATGGAGTGTGAAAGAGTACCATGTTTTTATATCGTGGATTTTATCTGGATGTTTATCGAGATATTTTATTTTAGGATTCATAAAAAAGTTGAATAATTGAGTATTTTGAAATTATTTCTTTTTATTACTATGGTATTTAATATACAATTTGAAAAACATTTTGTGTTTGTTATCACAATTTATATGACAATTACATGGTTTTTTAAAGAAGCTTTTTTCAATTTATTTTTTTTATAGAAAAAAATTGCTGACATTTATTTAAATTGAAAATGCATTTTTAATTGCATTAAAATATGTAGTAAGATGGTTGTAAAATTGGAAAGCATTTTCTAAATTTTTAACATTTTCAAAAAAAAAAATCTCTTTTATTATTCGGATTATTGGGGTATTTTGATGTTTCAAACATTGCTTAAATACAGTTTGAAAACATAGAAGGAATAAAAATAAGGTAAAAAAAAGGTATGTAGACCCGACAAAAATTTTAAAAAATAGTTTTGGAAAAATGTTAAAGCCAATTGTAATTAGTGTTGTTTAAATTTAGGGCAAAGCAGGAAAGTAAGGTGAAAAAGATAGTTAGAAGATTAGAATGTTAGGAACATTTTCTAGGTAGTCTAGAGCCACAGACAACGAAAATTGTTGTATAATACCCAATAGTCTCTCAGACATTTCCTTTGTTTTTTGTGAAACTCGTGGGTTTAGACTACCAGCTAATGTTTGGGAAAGTCTCATTTCTTGAAAACTTTGCTCCTTCTTCAAAGTTTCTAAAAAAGAGTAGAAATTAGGGTGTGGTTTTTCAATTGTATGGTTGAAGGAGTTATGCCATCCCTCAATGGCATTATTTGTTTTCGCTTCTCCCTCTAAACAGCTCGTGTAACAGTTCCACCACTCCACATGGAAACGTGGCTTCCTCCTGCGACCCGATCTGCTTAGGTGCCCAATCCATGTGTCTTCAAAGTAATTTAAGATAGGTGCCAATTTTTCTTCATTTACATTGTAATAATTTGATTCTGTAATGGCAGAGAAGTACTCATCTACACTTTCGGGAGGCACAAAACAAAGAGCTGTTAATTTTTTTAATTCAACTTGGAGTTTACTATCTGTTGAGTATTCTGCAACCAGGGTTGTTTTCTGTAACTTACGCCAAAATGCCTGGGAAAAATGGAAAAAACAACCCTGAATTTGGGTATCCGTGTACGTTTTACTGATCACATTGATCATGCTCAATTCAAAATCGACAATTATTTTCCTAGGACTTTTGGTTGTTGTATTTTTAATAACTGATAAAACTTCAGTGTAGGTTGCAGAAGACTTATCAGGAAGTAAACTATATACTAAGGGGATCACATTATGGTTATAGTGTAAATTTGGGTGAAAGGATGAGGTGTACTTTTAAACGTCCCATCCATCATCCAAATTTCACTATTTTCTAACTTAACAAGGTTGCGGGGTAAAGTAAAAATTAGAATACGTTTTTGAGGGTTTTCGTTGTCATGGAGAAGGAAGGGTTCATCAGCAAAAGAAATAGTAAGTTCATGTGGAATAACAATGTCAGAAAAGGTATGAGGTGTAGTTGTTTGTGTGTTACTTGCCTGCTTTTGTCTTTGTATAATTCGCCTCAGATTAGGAATTATAGGCATATTACTAGCGACATGACTGGACATGCTGTGCAATCTCTCTTAAAATGGATCCTGTGGAATCATTGGAGGTGCTTGCCAGTTCTTTCAACTCATTGATGGTTTCTCTTACTTCAATCTCCATTGCAGAGGCAGAGTGGTTATGATTAGTTGTTTTAATAATAATATCTTCATGGGTAACCGCTCTGCCACTGCAATGGGATGAGTAGTATTGCACGCACCTCCAATGATTTCTGGGAAAACCTATCCTTTCTTTACAATATATGTATCCTGCATGCTTAAGTAGTTTGTTTCCTTTTCTGGATTTTATGTAAGTTGCTGTTTCCTGAGCAGACATTATCTGAAAAGAAACAATGTTTTATTTTAGTATGTAAATTGAAATGACATATAAGACATAATAGTAATCTACACTTTCCTTACTGCTATACCTTCCTGGAGTTAGAATAGTAATTCTTACCCCTACACTATCCCACACTTTCCCTACTGCTGCAGCTTCCTGGAGTTAGAATAGTCATTTTTCCCCTATACTGTCCCACACTTTCCCTACTGCTGCACTTTCCTGGAGTTAGAATAGTAATTCTTACCCCTACACTATCCATCACTTTCCTCACTGCTGCACCTTCCTAGAGTTAGAAAAGTAATTATTACCCCTACACTATCCCACACTTTCCCTACTGCTGCACTTTCCTAGAGTTTGAATAGTAATTATTACCCCTACACTATCCCACACTTTCCCTACTGCTGCACTTTCCTGGAGTTAGAATAGTAATTCTTACCCCTACACTATCTATTACTTTCTCCACTGCTGCCCCTTACTGGAGTTAGAATAGTAATTATTACCCCTACACTATTCTACACTTTCCCAACTGCTGCACTTTCCTAGAGTTAGAATAGTAATTATTACCCCTACACTATCCCACACTTTCCTCACTGCTGCACCTTCATAGAGTTAGAATAGTAATTCTCACCCCTACACTATCCATCACTTTCCCCACTGCTGCACCTTACTGGAGTTAGAATAGTAAATCTTACCCCTACACTATCCCACACTTTCTTTACTGCTGCACCTTCATGGAGTTACATTAGTAATTTTTAACCTCAGCTTTATCCTACACTTTCTTTATTGCTGCACTTTTCTGCAATTAGAATAGTAATACTTACCCCAACACTATCCCACACTTTCCCTACTGTTGCACTTTCCAGGAGTTAGAATAGTAAATCTTACCCCTACACTATCTCACACTTTCCCCACTGCTGCACCTTCCTGGAGTTAGAATAGTCATTTTGACCCCTATATTGTCCCACACTTTCCCTACTGCTGCACTTTCCTGAAGTTAGAATAGTAATTATTACCCCTTTCACTATCCATCACTTTCCCTACTGCTGCACCTTCCTAGAGTTAGAATAGTAATTCTTACCCATACACTATCCATCACTTTCCTCACTGCTGCACCTTCCTGGAGTTAGAATAGTAAATCTTACCCCAACACTATCCCACACTTTCCTTACTGCTGCACCTTCTTGGAGTTAGAATAGTAATTATTACCCCTACACTATCTATCACTTTCTCCACTGCTGCACCTTCCTGGAGTTAGAATAGTAATTATTACCCCTACACTATTCTACACTTTCCCTACTGCTGCACTTTCTTGGAGTTAGAATAGTAATTATTACCCCTACACTATCCCACACTTTCCCCACTGCTGCACCTTCATAGAGTTAGAATAGTAATTCTTACCCCTACACTATCCATCACTTTCCCCACTGCTGCACCTTACTGGAGTTAGAATAGTAAATCTTACACCTACACTATCCCACACTTTTTTTACTACTGCACCTTCCTGGAGTTAGAATAGTAATTATTACCCCTACACTATCCCACACTTTATCTACTGCTGTACCTTCATGGATTTAGATTAGTAATTCTTAACCTCAGCTTTATCCTACACTTTCTTTACTGCTGCACTTTTATGCAATTAGAATAGTAATGTTTTTTGTAGTGTGCTTTTTAAATACCTTTTGATGTGGATACTTTGTTTTCACTCTAGTTTTTGTTCTGGTTTCTCGTTTTGTTCTGGTCTTTTTGGTTGTCTTGTCTTCTGTGATTCGAATTTTGATTTGGTTTTTACAAGTTTTATGTGAGTATCTGAAAAAATGAAAAAGGAAATGAAATGTTATATTTGTTTTAAATGTTTGAGATACAGTAAAATATGTTATTATTTTTCTGTATACGTTATATTACATTTCCCTTAGATTGTAATTTTTAAACATTTTCCATACTGTTGCATCTTCCTGGAGTTAGAATAGTAAATCTTACCCCTACACTATCCCACACATTCCCTACTGCTGCACTTTCCTGGAGTTAGAATACTAATTATTACCCCTACACTATCCCACACTTTCTCTACTCCTGCACCTTCCTGGAGTTACAATAGTAATTCTTACCCTTACACTATCCATCACTTTCTTCACTGCTGCACCTTCCTGGAGTTAGAATAGTAAATCTTACCCCAACACTATCCCACACTTTCCTTACTGCTGCACCTTCCTGGAGATAGAATAGTAATTATTACCCCTACACTATCCCACACTTTCTCTACTGCTGCACCTTCCTGGACTTAGAATAGTAATTCTTAACCTCAAGTTTATCCTACACTTTCTTTACTGCTGTACTTTTCTGCAATTAGAATAGTGATGTGTTTTGTAATGTGCTTTTTAAATACCTTTTGATGAAGATGGCTTGTTTTCGCTCTAGTTTCTGTCCTGTTCAGGTCTTTTTGGTTGTCTGGTCTTCTGTGGTTCGGTTTTTGATTTGGTTTTTAGAAGATTTATGTGAGTATCTAAAAAAATGAAAAAGAAAATGAAATGTTATATTTGTTTTCAATGTTTGAGATACAGTCAAATATGTCATTACTTTTCTGCATACGTTATAATATATTTGCCTTAGATTGTAACTTTACTACAATTCTCCTACTATTGGACCATGATGGAGTTGGAAAAGTAAATTGTACCCCTGTTCTATCCCGACTTTCCTTACTGCTGCACCTTCCTGGAGTTAGAATAGTGATTATTACCTTTACACAATCCCACACGTTCCCCACTGCTGCACCTTCCTGGAGTTAGAATAGTAATTTTTAACCCTATACTATCCCACACTTTCTCTACTGCTGCACCTTCTTGGAGTTAGAATAGTAATTATTACCCCTACACTATCCATCACTTTCCTTACTGCTGCACCTTCCTGGAGTTAGAATAGTAATTATTCTCCTACACTATCCATTACTTTCCCTACTGCTGCACCTTTTCTTGAGTTAGAATAGTAATTATTACCCCTACACTATCTAACACTTTTCCTACTGCTGCACTTTCATGGAGTTAGAATAGTAATTTTTAACCATAGACTATCCCACACTTTCCCCACTGCTGAACCTTCCTGGAGTTAGATTTGTAATTTTTTACCCCTACACTATCCCACTCTTTCCTACTGCTGCAGTTTCCTGGAGTTAGAATAGTAATTTTTACCCCTAAACTTTCACACACTTTCCTCACTGCTACACTTACCTTGAGTTAGAATAGTAATTTTTAACCCTAATTTTATCCTACACTTTTTTTCTTGCTGAACTTTTCAGATATTACAATAGTAATATGTTTTCTAATGTGCTTTTTAAATACCTTTTGATGTGGATGCTTTCTTTTCGCTCTACTTTTTGTTCTGGTTTGTCGTTTTCTTCTGGTCTTTTTGGTTGTCTGGTCTTAAGAAGATTTATGTGAATATCTTTAAAAATGGGAAACAACATGAAATGTAATATTTGATTTATTGTTTGAGATACAGTGAAAGATGTTACAACTTTTCTGCATATGTTATATTACATTTATATTACCTTGTTTCTTTACTACACTTTCCCTACTGCTGCATCTTTCTGAAGTTAGAATAGTAATTTTTACCCCTACACTATCCCACACTTTCCCTACTGCTGCACCTTTCTGGAGTTAGAATAGTCATTTTTCTCTCAACACTATCCCACACTTTCCTTATTGCTGCACCTTCCTGGAGTTAGAATAGTAATTATTATCCCTACACTATCCATCACTTTTCCCAACTGCTGCACGTTCCTGGAGTTAGAATAGTAATTGTTACCCCTACACTATCCATCACTTTCCCTACTGTTGCACATTTCTCTATTTAGAATAGAAATTTTTACCCCTACTCTATCTCACACTTTCCCTAATGTTATACCTTCCTGGAGTTAGAATACTAATTATTACCTCTTTACTATACCACACTATTCCCTCTGCTGCATCTTACTTGTGTCTGAATAGTAATTATTACACCTACTCTATCCCACATTTTCCATACTGCTGCATCTTGCTGGAGTTACAACAGTAATTCTTACTCGTACATTGTCTCACACTTTCCCTACTGCTGTTCTTTCCTTGAGTTTGAATAGTAGTTTTTGCCTCTATGGTATCTTATTTCAGAGTTTTTGTACTGCTGTATTTTTCTGGAGTTTGAATACTAATCGTTATCTCTATAGTATACCACACTTTCACTACTGTTGCACATTATTGGAGTTAGATTAGTAAAATTTAGTTTTACTCCATTGTACACTTTTGCTATATTTAACTACTGCTAGACTTCAACGCAGCATAAAAATGCTGTTATGTAAATTCTAAAATAATTACCTTCTTTAAAACTCGACGTTTTAATTTCCAAAGATGAAAGTATTTATTTCATTTTCGTTATTGAAATTCTGTGTAAAAATTAGATTAAATATGTGTGGATTAGAAAAGGAATTAACATTTTATTAAATTTGAATTATGATTTATTTAAAATTGAAAAGTACCTTGAAATTATTGTTGAAGAGGACTATGGATCCTTTAATATAATCCAATTTTTTATTAACTTGGTTTTTCGTCACACTTTATAGAAGTTCTTCTATATTTAAGATTTTAACTTTTCGTGCTGTTAGAAAAATAATATAATTTTAGATATTTGAAATTAATTATATTTAATCATCCATGCAATTTTAATAATATTCATCTTTAAATATGTTGTGCTTTATTTTATTCATATATGTATCAATAATTATAGTAATATCTGCCTGTTAATAATATTAAATTAAATTTCCGAATCAAAAATATTAGGGAGCGCATTTTAAATAATTTACAAAAATAATTCTGTTATTAGTTTTGTAAACTTACTTGTATTGTGAAAAGTAATGCTTCTTTTACGAAATCGGGTGTTATCTCAAAGAAGAGGTCAGAGGGTCAGGTTTTGGCGTCTGGTCTCTCTGCTAGTTGATAATCAACTGAATTAAAAATGGTGTCTTACTCGTATTTATAAGTTTGAGTCAGTGTCACTGTTATTTTTAAGAAACATAGCGTTGGTAATTATTTTTTTATTCCGTTTCATTTCTGTGGAAAGTTATAATTTAAAACACGTAAATAAAGATGTGTAGTTTTCACTTTTTCGTTCCGATTTGGCATCCATTTTGAAAGTAGTGTTTTGGTTTTATTTTCATGGAAAGAGTTGTAGGACATATATAGGAACTACACAGTTTAAAATGGCGTCTATGTGTATGTAAAATATTTCTTTTTACGAATATTTATTTTGAATAGAAATAATATATTGTAAGTTTGTTATATATTATAATTTGTTCCATGTGTAAAATTTTAAATAGTCCCGTAAAAATGAGTATTTTTTAAATACTCGAGTATTAATTTTAATACTCGAGTATTAATTTAAAATAATGTTTCGGATTTCGTTGATTTTACGTTTAGTTTTTATCTACATTTTAAAACACTTCCCCACCCAAAACCCCTATTTTCCCTACATCCCGTGCCAGGATTTATTTTACACAAAAAAAAAATAACGTATTTTATGCGTCGTAAAGGTATGCGTTGTTATTGATTTCGTTGTAATAGTACTTTTCTACTAATAACTCTAAATCGCGTTGTAACAGTATTCGTTGTAAAAGCATGCGTTGTAAAAGTATTTGCGTTGTAAAAAATGCGTTGTAAAGACGTGCGTTGTAATAGTATGCGTTGTAATGTCATACATCCAACTAACATGCAACCATTAAAACATTTATTTTCAACTTTGCAAGCAGTTTATATTTTTGTTTCACAAAGTGCACCAAGGAATGAGCTCTTTGTGAAAGCTCAGAAAGAGAGTAATCTGCATGTAATGGTTCTAGAAAGACTTTTGGGTACAAGATGGTTTTAGTGGAACTCCTCTGTTAGAAAAGCGGCAATGCAATTTGAGCCTATTATCGTTGTTCTCCATGTAACCGAATCTCAACAATGTGACAAGGAGGCTAGTTCAGAAGCCAAAGGACTTCTTAAGTTCAGTAAAAACGTTGCTTTCTTGCTTACTTTGCAGTGTATGGAACTCATTCTCTGAGAGATTCACAGTCGATCTGAAGTACTACAGAGCAAAGAGCTTGACTTGCCGAGAGCATGTGATCTAATCAAGTCAACAAGTGGAGTGGTGTGGCTCACTGGTTAGAGGCGGCAGAAGTGGAGTGGTGTGGCTCACTGGTTAGAGGCGGCAGACCCGGAAGCAGAAGTCGGCCCGGGACCAGGGTTCGATTCCCGACGTGGCAGGGTCGTGGACCAGGGTCAGCGGACTCGATAATTCTCGCCTCGGTGCCTACTATAACCAGGGGTCCCACTCGGCAACTCTGGGCATTAGCTTGCCTAATCTCTACAACGGCCCCATTAACGCCGGGGATGCCTGGCTCCACCTTGGGTATTCCCAGCATGGACCATCCCACAGGGAAAGCAACGACGGGTTCCCCAGCGGTATACAGCGCCAGGACGCCGGCTGGCAACAGTGCGCTTTACAAGTATAAACATTACATTACATTACATTACATTACCAAGAAGTGATTTAGTGAAACTCCCTCAAGACAGTCAGTGTACCAAATTGTTAAGGCAGGCTAAAAATTTAGCAGAGCAATGTGGATTTGAAATTCCAGAAAAATCCAATCTAAGGGCTCCACCTTTGCAACACCATATATTGAGTAACAAACTGAAAGATAATTTTCTCAGTACCTCTGTAGGAAAAAGATTCAGCCATTTTGATGTCTCAGAAAGTCAAACTCCACTGCCTGATTGCTTAAAGCAGAAAATGTACTTCTCTACTTTGGATAGATTTGTAAATGAATTTGATGCTCGATTTTCAGACAACATGGGCCTCATGTCTGCTATTGGAACGTTCAATCCAAAACCTGCAAATTTGTTGGACTTTTCCTTTGCACTAGTTATTGTTGACAAATATCCAGAGGCTGCAGTAGACCTAAGTCTTCTACAACCCAAACTGGAAACTGCAAAATGGTATCTTTCAAACAAGAATGTACCAGGTAGTCACTCTGTCAGATAAAATCTCATGTACTATCACGAGCGTTTCCTCATGTTTAGGATCTTTTACATCTCGTTCTTATGTTACCTATTACTACTGCTACAAATGAGAGATTCTTCGCTTGTATGAAAAGGGTAAAACATTATTTGTGCAATAAATATGGAGACAAGAGACTCAGTGATTTAATGATAATGGCTTGTTAACCTAATGAGATTAGGCAGTTAAATTTGAATGAAGCCATTGACAGATTTGCTGACATGCGCCACTGGAGGTATCCTCTTAAGAAATGAGATGATCCTTTCCCTCATTCAAAGAAGCAACCTCACACTTTGCCAGGCAAACAACGGTTACTCCTCAGTCAGTCTCTATTCTCTTTGAGGCCTATGCCAATGATCACAGAAGCCAAAAGCCTATGCAGGAGCACGAAGACAGCAGCTACCTCACAGCCATGAAGTATCAGCCTTCTCCTGATGGCAGGCAAACAAGAGTTACTCCTCAATCAGTCTTTATTCCCCTTGAGGCCTATGTCACCTGAAGATATCAGCAAGTGATTGCAGAAGTCACTAACCTATGCGGAGCAAGAAAAGAGTAGCCACCACGCTTCTATGCACTATTGGCAAAGCACCAACTTACTGTCCATTGCGTTACTTTCTGTCACAGTGGATATGGAGCCTCATCACATCAGCATGTCATGTGTAGAAATAATAATGCAGATATAATGATCAACACAAGTGTATTGTGCCAGAGATATGCATGTTTTTTGTAGATTAAATTAATGATACTAAACGTGGGAAGGATCAATGGCTCCACTGGTTTGGAAGTATGTATACCATGTCATGGAAAGGAAGGTTGCTGGGAGAGCTTGACCTGCATTAAATAGCACTGTTATCTATGCTCCAAGACTTAGATTTAATTACATGGTACTCTTAGTTTCTAAAACAAATGATAAAGTGAACTTGTTAAAACAGAGGCGCATCAACCGTCCCATTTTATGTTATTTGATAATGATAATGACTGATTTGAACTTGACTAGTGTATTCTCCATTGTTATACACCATTTGATAGGTTCTTAATCAATGCTAAGCTATCTTAATTTTATATCGGAAGATACTACCTGAAACAATGTATGCAGCTCCATTCTTAATAGGATTTGAAGTATTTCTGTTTATGGGGTACTTCTTTTGTATCTGTGGAGATTTTCCAGCCTCTGTGTGTGATGTAAGTCATCAAACGTTAGATGCTTGACTTATGCAGCACTTGATACCACCAAGCCAAAGGTCATGCAATGTCACGTCATTTGATTTCATGGGGTCCCAAAGGGCAGATGATGACACTTCCTGTGATATCACCAGGTCAGAGTTAGTGTGATGTCACTTCCTGTGACATCATCACAGTGGGTCAAAGGACAGGTGATGTAACTTCCTGTGATGTCATCCGGTCAAAGTTAATGTTATGTCGCCTCCTGTGACATCAGGCAGGGGTCCATGGCATGTGATGTCACTTCAGCTACCCCTGGCAGTTTGTGAATCGACATCCTGTCGCTCTAAACACTACAGTAGAGTGAGGGTGGATTCTTAATTGGAAAAACCCATCAAGCGGATTGTTATTGAGACTATACAGTCTTGTAAGAACCTTTCTTCTGGAGAACTATTCTTGAAGGGCAGATCTGAAGGTTCCTAATCAGATTTTGACAAGGCTCTGGATCCACTTCCTTCTGACCGGTGAGGCAAATATATAGGAAAGGAACTGTTACCTGATAGTCTTCATTGCATTACGGTTAATATGGCTTTTCCTGTTGAAGAATTGCCAAGCACTTCTTCCTACCCATTTCTGAGGTAATTCATCAAGGGTCCCTCTCTGGATCTTCCTATTCATGATTATGCCAAGGAGGTGATACTTAGGGAATGGCGGGATCCAGATATAATTTCCATACTCCATGCAAGTTGTACACTCTTGACCAAATGGACAAAATGAGGTCTGATTTTGTAGCAGTAGATTTGCTTGTGGCCAACTTGGTGGATGCATCTCCTCTTTGTGTTATTATGAGGTTTACCGGTGGGGGAGGGAGTATTGTTTGGAGTACGCACTTTAACTTGTTTACCGCGGTGGCAATTGTGCCGCGGTGCGGGCATTCCATTGCGTGGGCAGGGCCGCGTCGGTCAACGGACATGTGCAGCACTACCGAGGTAGTGCTCGCGACGGCCATTGGCCGACGGCCGCCGCAAGGGGTTAAGTGACTTGTATGAATGTGTGATTGGTTAGGGGTTTGTGGTTTTGTTTGACCTTATTCTCTTTTGAATTTGATGACATTGCTATGATGAAATATTGTATTTTTAATCACATTGAATGCACATATCAATGAAGTCAGTTTATGTTACTGTCATGAATTTTCTATAAACAAATCAAAATCATGAAAGAATGTTTTTTTGAAATAATGGATTGTTAGTAATGATTAAAGATTGATTCTTTGTAAATAAATATGTTAGCAGGTTTTTGAGTGTATATTTAATGTGATATCCCCAATGCCTTAAAGGATTATTGGGGGCATCCTTCACGTAATAGTTCAGCTTCGTGGGGCGTACTTCCATTGCATATTGAAAGATAAGACGAATAGAGAGATCAACGCTGCCTTGAAGAAAGATCATTCACGGTCCAATCTTACCTTGTCAGCTAGCATTCATGCGGCCTATTGATCCCAGCCTCTTGTGTCCGACCTCAAGGAGCTATTTAAGAAGATACAAGAGGATACGAAATGTTCTCTCCTACTGATCATCAAACAACAATTAGATTTTGTCTTGGGCAAAGCTTTTGATGTAGTGAGGGCTTCTTTGTGGTGGCAGTCAAAAGGAACTTACATCCTTGAGAATACCATTTGGAGGAGTTGAACTTTTGGGCACTGAACTGGATGAAACACTGCACAAGCTTTTTAAGAAGAAGAAACACTCCCCACCTTTCCTCAGAATAGTTTTTTTTTCTTGTTTTTTTTTGGCATACTTAACTTTCAATAATAACAGATTACAGTGCAATGAAATGGTGCTATTTTCATTCTACTGTGTTTTTTCTGAGAACAAAATACTTGCCAAATACATCACATTCAACGAAATTCTGCATGTCTGGCTGACCAGACCCTATTGTTCAATTTGTATCTCATTTATAGTATTTGTTTGCGTGCGAGGAAGTGTCACCTAGGGTGCTCCCAATTAATATGTGGATGAGTTTCACAGTTTGGATTGCTCATGCGGCATAGACAATGAAGAGATGCAGTGTTGTTTGTAAATGCAATTCAGCAGGGGTGATGGCCTTTAGTCAGGAGAGCTGCCATCTCCGGTTGTTCCCTCCCCACCTTCTCATGGGGGCCTGTTGTATTTCACATCCGATTCGGCAAGATATTCATCCCATGTTGCACTGTCTAAACCACTCCCTCACCTCTGCTGTTTCTATGTTATGGTGTCTGCCACACCCTTGGCCCATTTATTGGTGTCCCACGCCCAGTTCTGCACAGCAAGGGGCTGGCTAGCTTTCTATGCTAACACTATTTGCCTCTTGAATAACAACAGGACTAGGTCAACAAATCTATGTACATATTTACCTTTAGACAGGTTTGGTATCAGTCCTACAAGGTGAGAAGGGGGAGTAATATGGTCCCAATCCCTTACTGGCCGTATTATTGAGTACAATGCGCATGAGGTATTTGTCCTGGACAGTGGGTGACCCCCATCCCACTGGCGAAGAAGAAGGATCCAAGGTGTGTTAGGACAAATTTAGAATATAGTAGTCCAATCACAGAAAAAATACCCAGAGTCAGCTTATCATATGGAGTGTTTTATATACAATTGACAGGACTCCTATTTGGGAGACTAGCCAGAAGTGACAGCCAACACGTGTTTCGCCCCCTTACACGGCCATCCGGCCTGGGGCTTCCTCAGGGCTGTGTATTTACATATACAATGAAAGTGCAGTTTATACAGTGTAGGACAATGAGAGAAAAATTATATATATATATGCAAATTACATAGAGATAAGCCACATGTCACAGGTAGCGGGCATTGTCCATTGAAGGTTAAAGTGGCATCGTGCAGTTCAAAGAGCCGGACAGCAGTATATATTATTATAATGGGACAATTGGTTTCAAAGTGGCAAATAAATAAATCTTAGAACATATATTGGAGTATTTTTAAATTATTTAGATTCGCCATGCGTGGGAAGGCAACGTGCAGCAATCCGTTTGTTACCCGGATTTAGTCATTAACGTAATACAGCATTGAGGGATTATCAAAAATAAAGTATTGTTTGCGAACATGTAGAGATAAGGGGCACATAGTAAAGCCACATATAACATCAACATATAAAAATAAATGCATAATTACATGTTACCGTCGAGGATCAGGTCCATGTTTCAATATAAAAGGGGGGAAAAAGCAGGGAGAAGAGGTAAGATGGGGTCCAGTATGTTAGAGTGTAATACTTACCTTTAATACTTACCAAAAAACTTACATTTTAAAGTAATTTTTTATACAGCGAGTATGCCTTTACCTTTAATGCATTTACAACGAAATTCAAACACATTTTACATAGTAAACACTATTATAGAAAACGGTTTCCTAAACTTATTCTGTTAAAAAACAAAACATTCACTCTACAAAACCATATACAATGCAGTCATCCATCCTTTTAGCGCAATAGTAATACATCTTTCATATACAATCCAAGAGTGCCATCTACTGGCCAGAGGTAGTTGTAAATGCATTAGTGGTTAAAAGACTCGTGATTCAGGTTCAGTCGTTGTTAAGGAGTCGTGGTTCAGGCCCTTCGTTGTGAATGAGTAGTTGTAAAGGTCGTTTCCCGTTAGAGCAGGCGCGCAACACCCATTGGGCTCACCGGGCTTCAGCCCCCCCCCGTCGCCTCCTCTGCCCGGGCTAAGATGACACGCACTGAAATCACTAACTAACGCTGCGCATCGGAGCCGAGAATGTGATTTTTATTATGCATTCTGAGAGGCCCAGCAGCCCGAGCAGACAGCCAGCCTCTGAACAGTTTACTCGAGTGAACGCCCCCTGCCCTCACCTCTTGATTTCCTTTAGAGTGGCGCCGCCGAGGTGAAATCCTTGCCTGAAGGCAGGGATTTCACCTAAGCACTTGATGGGTTATAACTAAGTATGGGGTGTGAAGTGCACAGCAGGGGGGAAGGCATGGCCAGTGCAGGTGACGCTTTTCTTTTGTATGGGAATTTCTGCTGGCGTCATAGCCCAGGGTGTGCTGTCTGTGCACTTGTATAGATGTGTATTCCATACAAGTGCACAGACAGCAAACCCTGGGCTAAGACACCAGCAGAAATTAATTTTCAAAGGAAAAGCATCACCTGCACTGGCCATCCCTTTCACCCTGCTGTCTGTGCACTTGGATGGAATTCACATCCACCGCACTGCTCACCAGATAAATGGTGAACAGGGCCATGGATCTTTCTATTTTCGCATCCAAGGGCAGCAGCGAAGAAGCAGAGGGGACCCAGGCAAGGAGAATCCAGGAGACCTATCTACTCTGAGACCTTCGAGGGGCTGGATGCCAGGACGCAGTGCTGCTGATCAGCCCGACTCCACAGTATAGTATCAGAGGAGCAGGCAGCAGTTTGTTATGTAAGTTCCAGTAACTTTAAAGCATTTTTCAGCACAGCATTACCTACTGCCTGCATATCTAGGTTACTGTGAATGTTGTTCTTGACTTACATGCATAGAAACGTCAAAGAGGACAGTCCCCTCCAAATATGCAACTGTAATGTAAGTTTGTAGTGTTCATTTTTTTTTTGGGGTGCTAGTGGGTAAGTTTAGAGTTCAGAGTGGGTGTGGGTTTTAGGGAGCCAGTGAGTAATTTTATGGTTCATGGTGGGTTACAAATTGGGGTGCCAGGGGTTAATTTTAGGGTTCTGAGCGGGTATGGGTTTTGGGGTTCCAGGGGGCAATTTTAGGGTTTAGGGTGGGTATGGGTTTTGTGGTGCCAGTGGTCATTTTAGGGTTCAGCGTGGGTATGTGTTTTGGTGTGCCAGGGGTAATTTTAGGGTTCAGGGAAGGTGTGGGTTTTGGGGTGTCAGCGGGCAATTTTAGGGTTCAGGGTGGGTATGGGTTATGGGGTGCCGGGGGAATATATGGTTCAGCATGGGTATGGGTTTTTGGGTGCCAGAGGGTAATTTTAGGGTGTGGGGTGGGTATGGGTTTTGGGGTGCCGGGGTGGGGGGATACTTTTAGGGTTCAGGGTGGGTGTGGGTTTTGGGGCGCCATGGGATTAATTTTAGGGTTCAGCGTGGGTATGTGTTTTATAGTGCCAGGGGTAATTTTAGGGTTTAGGGCAGGTGTGGGTTTTGGGATGTTAGGGGGCTATTTTACGGTTCAGGGTGGTTATGGGGTGCCAGAGGGGAATTTATGGTTCTGCATGGGTATGGGTTTTGGGGTGCCTGGGGCAATTTTAGGGTTCAGGGTGGGTATGGGTTTTGGGGTGCCGGGGGGGAGGGATAATTTTAGGTACCAGGATGGGTATGGGTTTTGGGGTGCCAGGGGGGCGGATACTTTTAGGGTTCAGGGTGGGTGTGGGTTTTGGGGTGCCATGGGATTAATTTTAGGGTTCAGCGTGGGTATGTGTTTTATAGTGCCAAGGGTAATTTTAGGGTTTAGGGCAGGTGTGGGTTTTGGGATGTCAGGTGGCTATTTTAGGGTTCAGGGTGGGTATGGGTTATGGGGTGCCAGAGGGGAATTTATGGCTCTGCATGGGTATGGGTTTTGGGGTGCCTGGGGTAATTTTAAGGTTCAGGGTGGGTATGGGTTTTGGAGGGCAATGAGGGAATTTATGGTTCAGCATGGGTATGGTTTCTGGGGTGCCAGGGGTAATTTAAGGTTCAGGGTGGTAATGGGTTTTGGGGTGCCAGGGGGTAATTTTAGGGTGTGGGGTGGGTATGGGTTTTGGGGTGCCGCGGGGGGGGGGGATAATTTTAGGGATCAGGATGGGTATGGGTTTTGGGGTGCCAGGGGTAATTTTAGGGTTTAGGGCAGGTGTGGGTTTTGGGATGTCAGGGGCCTATTTTAGGGTTCAGGGTGGGTATGGGTTTTGGGGTGCCATGGGATTAATTTTAGGGTTCAGCGTGGGTATGTGTTTTATAGTGCCAAGGGTAATTTTAGGGTTTAGGGCAGGTGTGGGTTTTGGGATGTCAGGTGGCTATTTTAGGGTTCAGGGTGGGTATGGGTTATGGGGTGCCAGAGGGGAATTTATGGCTGTGCATGGGTATGGGTTTTGGGGTGCCAGGGGGGGATAATTTTAGGGATCAGGATGGGTATGGGTTTTGGGGTGCCGGGGGTAATTTTAGGGTTCAGGGCGGGTATGGGTTTTAAGGTGTGAGGGAGCATTAACCGATCCTGATTATCTACCATTTTAGCTCCGCCCCATTGATTAACATTAGCCACGCCCCTTCTTTTGCCATGTTAGCCCCCCCCCCGAAATGAAGACCTAGTTGCGCCCCTGCGTTAGAGTGTGGTGGTTTAATCGAGTGGACTCCGGTATTACATCTTATGCGGTCAAATAGTGATAGCCTGCAAGTCTGGTGAGCTAATTTTAATGGAAGTGGATGGCGGGGTTAATTTTAATGAAGGTGGGAGGCGGGGTTTGTCTATATCGAGACTTGTATCTCGCGTGTGTTCCAGGTGGTTTTTTGTTCTACAGAAAAGTTGTGGTGCATGCATGGTGAAGCCCGGGACATCTAATAGAAAAAACGGCGTGGGGGAGTGAGGCAACTCTGTGTAAGCGTGTGAGGGACTTCACGCTTACCGTTAAGTTTATGTATGGACTGAAATTTGTTCGAGCAATCCGATTTCCTTACGTGCGATCTAAGGTTGAAGGAAACGGAATTAGTACAAAACGGAGATCAGCCTTGGAGGCACGTTATGGGACTCTTAGGGATTTGAGCAGCGCTAACCTCATGGTCATGGGCGTAAATGCCTTGGAGGAAACGGTCTCAGCAGTCTGCGTCAGCAGCCGCGCTGGGGTGCTGACCCGTCTGATGTACTCACAGTGGTGAGCACTTCCGGATAAAAGGTGGATCTAGATCCGGTCACCATAAGTCTCCGTGGGCACCATCTTGGAACGGGGAAAGCCACAGGGTCGTGTGACTATCTCGTATCCTATGTGTAAAGGTTGTACATGGTCCAGGAGTGGGGTGAGCATTCGAATATTGTATATTATATGGGGACACGAGGGTAGTGATTAAGAATGCAGGCGAGGTATCAGATATGTCATTCATAATGCTGACAGACAGTACTGGTTGAATTTAAGCATATGTGGCAATATCTCAGTGGAATGCTATCATATGGAATAAATGGGCGTCATATTGGAAATGGAATTCCCTCTTTTTAATTCTAAAACGCCGGGGGTGTCTACCTGAGGTGACGGTAGGGTCACCTTTATTCTGGGAGTGTCTTACCTAAATATAATAGGAGGAGAGATTATTGAATAAGCGACCAAATGATGTAAGAGACAGAAAGGGGGTATTTATGGAAAAGGAGTGAGAGACTTCGAACTCCGACAGCGATTCTCAGTGGGTAAAAGTTGTGTTAAAATCAGGCAATCATAGGCAGTGCAACATCTATCACCGTGCGAGGTAATGGGTCATGCTGGTGCATTGTGGCGGGTTTTAACAGCGTCTCATTGACATGACTCTAGTACTGACTCATTGTATGTTATGTCATACAATAGATTGTTTTACAAGACATCGAGTGTTAGGCGAGGACCGAAAAAAGTCCATGGGGATCACTCATCGCCTAACCAGACATGTACTTCAGCATCCTTATTCAGGCCCAGTTTCACCGTGTTAAAGGAGAGGATGAGTTCACTTTCCCTTCTCCTTAGGTTGAGTTCACGTTTGCCCCTCGTTTAGTCGGGTGTATCAGTTCTACGCCAAAGAAGGAGAACTCTTTTTTGTGTGGATGTTCCTGATGAAAATGTTCTGTCAAGGGATGGTCTGTATTGTATTTATGAATGTTCCTGTAGTGTTCTTGTATGCACGTTCGTAATGGTCGGATAGTGCTTCCAATGTAAGGTTTTTTGCAGGGACAGAATATAACATAAATTACAAATTTACTGTTGCAATCTATCCACTCTGTAATAGTGAAGTGTTTCCCTTGTGGCATTGGTACTCAAATTGTTTTATTTGTACTGAGTTTGCATATACTACAGTTGCAGCAGATATGGAATCCCACTGGTCTGTCCAAAAATGTGGATTTTTGGTTCCTTTTGTCGGTGAATTCTGAACGACATACATTCTTTTCAAATTAGGGGCTCTTCGGAAAGTCATTTCAGGGTAGTCTTTGAGATGTTCACTGAGGCTTGGGGTATGTTGGAGAAGATGCCAGTGGCGTTTCAGGATTTTTCTTATGTGCTGGTGTCCATTATGGTAATTAGTGATGAAACAGATTCCTGCGTTCCCTTCCTTGATCTTTTTAGGTTTTAGAGTATTTTTGCCGTACCATTTTGGAGACTGTTGTTAGGGTGTTTTCCAGAGTACTGCGGTTGTATCCTCGCTGTTCTAGTCGAGATATCACCTCCTTCCCTTTGTCCAGGAACACTTGTTCTTCGCTGCAGTTCCTACAGGTTCGTAGCAGTTCCCCCTTTGGTATGTTCCTAATATTGTGGGTGGGGTGGCAGCTGTCAGCTCTTAAGATAGAAATCACAGCTGTTTCCTTCCTGGGCAGTTTACTATGTATGCTGTTGTCTTTGACATACAGAGAGGCCTATTAGGATGGCGGACGGAAACGGGTTCCGTCCGCCATGGTCGCGGCAAAAATACTCCCGACCGCACTGCGGATAATTTCGCGGTTGCGATTAGGATATTTCTGTCATCACACACCGACCGCGGCGGACGGATCACATCAAAGACCGCCGCAAGCGGACGGTACCACAGAAACACCCTCTGCCGCGGATGCATTGACCGTGGAAACAGGCCCAACCGCCGCCAGACCTGCGGAGGGTCCGGCCGCACGATTAGGATAACCCCGCCATCTCAACGGAACTCACCACCTTCCTCGACCGCCGCGGAAAAAAGCATCGACAAACGGAGCATGACTGCGGAAGGACCAAACGAACATCACCCCTGCCGTCAAACCGATTAAAAAATGGCGGACGGAAGTAAATAGAAACACACAAAAAACAGGACACACACCCACCTGAAACACCCACCCCCAACAACTACACGCCCCAATGACACTCCCCCCAGCACAAACAAGAACACCCAAGTCACCACACCCACATAACACCTGACTGGCAACAACCATTGGGACACAACCACCACACAGAGTATAAAATGAATCCCTCCCATTACCACAATCCTTTGCATCACAGCACAGCTGGTAGAAAGAGGCAGAATAGCACAAACAGCAGACACACACAAACACACATACAACCTGCACACCAACACACCCACCACACAAACCCCCACAACACCATCCCTACATACCACACACCTGCACACCCCACCCCACCTCACCAACAACTTGCACATCACACACCATGGCACCCAAGAAAAACCCAAAGTTACCAGAGAGTGATTTGAAGGTCATGGTGGATGAAATCATCCGTGTCGAACCATATCTGTTCGGTACCCTAGTCCAGCAGACCACCTTGGCAACTAAAACCACCATGTGGGACAGGATAGTGACCAGAGTGAATGCTTCAGGGACTGTGCCACGCACCAAACACGAGATCCAGAGGCGGTGGCACGACCTCAAGGCAAGGGTGAAAGGCATCAGGGCCAAGAACCACCTGCGGGCACAACACACTGGCGGCGGCACTCCCCCGGAGCCTATACCATTTGCCGAATGGGAGGAGAAGGTGCTGGGCATACTGCACCCTGAGAGCCTGGAAGGAATAGAAGAGGGACTTGAGGCTGGTAAGTACAAACCAATGACCACTATCACACTGTAATGGTCTGCCTTGCACAATTGCCAAGACACATCTCCCAGGCTCCAATCCATGCATGTGGACCACACAGTCACCCAAATGTTCAAGTTCAAGTTCAGGCATTTGTATAGCGCACTACTCACCCAGAGGGTCTCAAGGCGCTTGAGGGAGGGGGGTGCATTACTTATCGAATAGCCAGGTTTTCAGTTGCTTCCTGAAGGAGAAGTGGTTCTGTGTAAGTCGGAGGTGAGTGGGGAGTGAGTTCCAGGTTTTGGCCGCTAAGTAGGAGAAGGATCTTCCTCCCATGGTGGATCTGTGGATGCGCGGAATTGCGGCGAGGGCTTGAGTGGACGATCGTAGTTGGCGGGTGGGTGTGTAGAAGGACAATCGTGTGTTGAGGCATTCGGGTCCTAGGTTGTAGAGGGCCTTGTGTGCGTGGGAAAGTAGACGGAACGTTATTCTCTTGTTGACGGGGAGCCAGTGGAGTTCCTTGAGGTGACCGGAAATGTGAGCTTGACGGGGAATGTCCAGTATGAGTCTGGCTGAGGCGTTTTGGATTCGTTGTAGTTTTTTCTGTAGTTTCGCTGTGATGTGAAGTCCAGGGCTCAAATGCACCCACCATGACCAAACACAAATGTTGCCTCCTACGTTCCCAGGCTTGCATGTTGTCCAAGCAGCCAACACCACAACTCCCAACAGGCCCCCATGTCTATATGGAGGGTGGGGGTGGGTGGGGGGTGGGTCCTGCACTACAACTCCTAACAGGTCCCCATGTCTACAGGGAGGGTGGGGGTTGGGTCCAGCACTACAACTCCCAACAGGCCCCCATGTCTACATGGAGGGTGGGGGTGGGTGGGGGGGGGGGGTGGGTCCTGCACTACAACTCCCAACAGGTCTCCATGTCTACAGGGAGGGTGGGGGTGGGTCCAGCACTACAACTCCCAACAGGCCCCCATGTCTACAGGGAGGGTGGGGGTGGGTGGGTGAGAGTCCAGCACTACAACTCCCAACAGACCCCAATGTCTACAGGGAGGGTGGGGGTGGGTGGGGGGATGGGTCCAGCACTACAACTCCCAACAGGCCCCCATGTCTACAGGGAGGGTGGGGGTGGGTGGGTGAGAGTCCAGCACTACAACTCCCAACAGGCAGCCATGTCTACAGGGAGGGTGGGGTGGGTGGGTGAGAGTCCAGCACTACAACTCCCAACAGGCCCCCATGTCTACAGGGAGGGTGGGGGTGGGTCCAGCACTACAACTCCCAACAGGCAGCCATGTCTACAGGGAGGGTGGGGGTGGGTGGGTGAGAGTCCAGCACTACAACTCCCAACAGGCCCCCATGTCTACAGGGAGGGTGGGGGTGGGTGGGGGGGTTGGTACTGCACTACAACTCCCAACAGGCCCCCATGTCTACAGGGAGGGTGGGGGTGGGTGGGTGAGAGTCCAGCACTACAACTCCCAACAGGCCCCCATGTCTGCATGGAGGGTGGGGTTGGGTTTTGGGGTGGTTCCAGCACTGCAACTCCCAACATGCCCCCATGTCTACAGGGAGGGTAGGGGTAGGTGGGTGAGAGTCCAGCACTACAACTCCCAACAGGCCCCTATGTCTACATGGAGGGTGCGGGTGGGTGGGGGGGGGAGGTCCAGCACTACAACTCCCAACAGGCGCCCATGTCTACAGGGAGGGTGGGGGTGGGTGGGTGAGAGTTCAGCACTACAACTCCCAACAGGCCTCCATGTCCCATCCCAGAGCAAGATGGAGTCCGCCCACCATTTGCTGACCAGTGCATCTCCTCCTTCAAACCTACAGGTAGGTAGCCATCTTCACAGGGGCACCATCCAATAGCAGTACCGGACCACACATATCCAAGTATTGTCTCCCCACCTCCACACCACCATAATGCCAAGTACTGTCTACGACACCAACATGATGACACCAACAACCATGTCCTGATTCCCTAGAAATTTGTAATGTAACAACAACAAACCTGTCATGTCCACAGCATTGATTCTTAAATTCTTGTCCCTCTGTTGATCGCAACTTGACAGGCGAAACCAGCAACCGCCAGCACCAGTCGCCCCCCTCACAGCCAGGACTCTCCGGTGAAGATTCCATGGACACCTCGGGTGCAGAGGACGATGCTGGCCCAAGCACACTCCCAGGGCCATCAGGCTCCCAGGACATCCCTGCCTCCACCACCTTGGCCAGTGTAACAACACCAACACCTGCAATTGTGAGCTGTGCAGCTACCACCACCACCACCACCACCACCACTCCTGCCAGTGCCACCCTGCCTGACCCATCGTCTGATGATGGGCCATCAACATCACAGGCTAGCAGGGAGAGTGGACGGGGGAGGACACAGGTGAGGCCACAGCTCACAAACAGGATTGCAGGTGCAAGGCGAGGTCAGGAACAAGACCCAGCCCATCCTGGGACTGAGACCCTGGATGCCATTGCCAGAGTGTATGTGAAGAAAATTCCTAGGCAGTAACACATAGGAGATCATGTGACATAAGATGACAGCAAGGAAAACCAAACAAAGTAAAAATAGATAATAACACCAGTTTAATGGACACATTAAAAGTCATATCATATATGACAAATACATTAAAAACAAAAATCAATATAATTCAATACAGACAATAATCATCAATGTGTAAAAGAAATATACAAAACAGTTTTAATCAAATATCCATGCAAGGTGGCAATTATCATCAAATTGCCAGAGTGCAAGCCTCCTACGAGCGGTCACAGGCACAGGCGGATCGAGGACACCAAGACTCGCTACAGACCTGCCAGCTGTTGCGGTCCATGGACACCTGTATGGGACAAATTGTTGACCTCATGGGGCAGCAAACAGCTCTTTGGAGGGAGTGGTTATCCCGCATCACACCACCTCCCCCTCCCCCAAGTGGCCAGCGGGACAGGGCACCAACACCACCGCCACCATCACCTGAGGCCACTGACAGGGAGGTGGTCCCTGAACAACCTGCCCGCACAGCTGGCTCCGCTCCAGCTCCAAGATGGAGGGGCCGTCCGAGGCTGGATCCAGCAGAGAGCAGTGGCAATGCACCATTCACCCGCTCGAAGTGGGGCCGCCACTGACTTCACCCTTCCTTGAGCCTGGCATTCACTCTGCGAACTATCTTGCCCCACAATGCAAAGCATTGGCACACGTCTGTTGGACTAGGTGTACATCACACAATGTGGTGTCCCCACGGTGTTGTCATCTGACATGACCTTCAGCTCACACTTCCCCCCAACACCTATTTGTAAATATGCACTAACAGTAATCCACACCCTGTAAATAAAAATCACGGAAACACTCAAGCCTGTGTGATCTCCATGTTGAAACACAGGTTTGTCTCAGTTGTTGTCATCACCAGGTGCAGGGATTAATGTTGTTTTGAATCATGGCTCTGTGTGAGTGACCTATGGACAATCAGAGAACCACAAGCACAGGTCAGGAAACTGAATCCACCCATCACACAACAACGTACTGCAACATCCCACATCCCACAATCATCTCAAAGTAAGTGGATCACGGGACACACATCAGGGAGCATTGCTCGTACACCATGTCCCACACCCATGTGCAAACCGAACATAACAGGCAGCATTCACACACCACATCCACCCAGGAAACATTGTTTACAACACAACTTTTACCACGCAGTGATTTTACATCGCAACTTTTACAACGCAAACCATTACAACGCATTGCACTGGGGGGCGCTCTAGGATAGGGAATAGATTTAATTTACTATCCAACACCTTCCCTACTATCCACAGGGACTGGAGTTGGAATAGTAAATTAAACTATTCACTATCCAGCACCCCTCAACACTATGCGTTGTAAAGACATGCGTTGTAAAAGTTGCGATGTAAAAGCATGCGTTGTGATGTCATACATCCCATCCACCCATCACCAGCAGACATACGTCATGCATTGAACAGCAGCACAAGAGGTAGTTACTCACATTCAAGGAAAGTAGCGAGCAATGAGCTGACGCCTCTGGCCCACACCTTCTTCCTCCCCACTATCCTCATCACTGGACATGGGTGGTATGGGAGGCAGAGCAACCTGTTGGTCTGCAGGGTCCATGATCAGTTCAATATTCTTGTGTAAGGCCAGGTTGTGGAGCATGCAGCAGGCAATCACTATTTTGCATACTTTGCCGGGTAAGTATGGCAGGGCCCCTCCGGTTTTATCCAGGCAGCGAAACCTAGACTTCAGCAGTCCAAATGTACGTTCCACCACCCGACGTGTCTTCCCATGGGCCTCATTATAGCGCATTTCACCTGGGGTAGTAGGATTCCGTAGGGGGCTTAGCAGCCACGGGCAGTTTGGGTACGCAGAGTCGCCTAGGTGAGGGGATGACAGACACATACATCATTACCAGGATTGGTGGGAACAGCATGGCACACATACAACACAGTAGTCATCACAGCACACTCACCTACAAGCCACGCACGTTCTTGACGCAGATTAGCCATCAGTTGGGGGACAATGCTGCTCCGCAGGATGTGGGAGTCATGTGCGGACCCGGGAAATCTGGCACACACATGGGAGATGATGTTGTCAGCCAGGCACACCATTTGCACATTGATAGAATGGTAGTGCTTCCGATTGCGATAGATGGGTTCACGTGCCTGGGGTGGAATCAGACCAATATGTGTGCCATCAATGGAACCCACTACGTGTGGAATCTGGCCCAGGGCATAGAAGTCACCTTTCACTGCAGCCAGCTCTGCCGGACGTGGGAAATGGATGTAATAATCCTTGTAACGCATCATGGCTTGCAGCATATCCCGCAGTACCATGCTGAACATGGATTGGGACATCCCCCCGGCATGAACAACTGTGTACTGGAAAGTGCCTGTCGCGAAGAAGTGAAGTGCCGCCAGCACCTTTGCTGTGGGTGTAATTGCTCCTGGATATAGCCTGCGTGGCTGCAGATGAGGTGCCAATTGGGCTACAAGGTCCTGCAATGTCGGTCGGTCAAGCCGGAATTTGCGGATTACCTCCTCTTCAACCATGTCCTCCAGCACAGTGTATGGTCGATGCACATTTGGAGCCCTCCTGTGTGGGAGTAGATGGGAGCAGATGTCAATTGACCAACACCGCACAGCTGTGCCACACTATCACATCTTGCCCAACACAATACAAATAATACATGTTGCAGACACTGATTGTATGTGTGACGTGACCGAAATATAAGGCACTACAGCTAACTACACACACAATGTTCACCCACAAACAACATCCTGTGTGCAAACATGTCAAATGGTACGTGCACACATGTTGAAAGAACAGCCAACATCACATGACTGAGGGCCCATGTGTGGACAAGCATCCCCACAGACACACAAGGACGTGCACACACAACACGAACATGGAACACACCCTCCTTGTTTTCATGCACCTATGACCCTACCTACAATGCTGTGCATCCTCACATGACAGGCATGGACATACAACATGCGACACACAGACGCATACACAGAATGCATGTACACATGATACAGAGGGCAGAAGGCAGGGCCGGAACAATCGTCAAGCAGGGTCCAGCATGTCCCCAGAGAGCAGACCACCACCAGCACATGATCCACCTTTGATGGGTGAAATTTCAGATGAGCCCGCACCACTTACCAGTCCAGTCATGTCCAGGGTGCCCTTACACATCCCAAAGAAGCGGAGACACACCCCAGTGACACCTGACCACCCCAATGTCGCTGCAGTACAGCTGTCCCCAGCTCCCAGAGCCACCCTGCCTCCTGGCCCATACAGCCCTGTGGCTCATCATTTCAGTGGTCCTAGTGGGTCAGCTGCAGTTCACTCTCATGTGTCAGATAGTGGCACTGTGTCTGTTGTTCGCTGTAATGCCTCATGTAGTAGCACTGTGTCAGTTGTGCCCTCTCCTGTTTCAGGTACTGCCACTGTGTGTGTCCGCCACTCTCATGTCTCGGATGCTGGCATGGTATTTGTTGGTCACTGTACAGGGACATGTCCTGGCAGTGTGTCTGGGTCTATGGTTCATGTGTCAGTCACTAGATCTGTGGCTGTGTCTCACACTCCTGTATCTGGTGCTGGCAGTGTGTCTGGGTCTATGGCTCATGTGTCAGTCACTACATCTGTGGCTGTGTCTCACACTCCTGTTTCTGGTGCTGGCAGTGTGTCTGGGTCTGTGGCTCATGTGTCAGTCACTAGAGCTGTGGCTGTGTCTCACACTCCTGTTTCTGGTGCTGGCAGTGTGTCTGGGTCTATGGCTCATGTGTCAGTCACTAGAGCTGTGGCTGTGTCTCACACTCCTGTTTCTGGTGCTGGCAGTGTGTCTGGGTCTATGGCTCATGTGTCAGTCACTAGAGCTGTGGCTGTGTCTCACACTCCTGTTTCTGGTGCTGGCAGTGTGTCTGGGTCTATGGCTCATGTGTCAGTCACTAGATCTGTGGCTGTGTCTCACACTCCTGTTTCTGGTGCTGGCAGTGTGTCTGGGTCTATGGCTCATGTGTCAGTCACTGGTACTGTGGCTGTATCTCCCAATCCTGTATCAGATCCTGCCACTGTGTCCGAAGCTACAAGGTCAATCAATCCACCTGATTCTGTGCTGTGAGGTGCAGTTTCCATCACTCACATGTCATTGTACTTGGTGTCTGGATTGTCCATTGTAACCACCCTTGCATTATTAATGTCCATGGGACGGGGCGCATGACACACGTCCTTGTGCTGCTACAGATGTACCTGCTCTGTTCTGGCCTGTTGATGCACTTAGCCACTCTCATGTGCTGCCTCAGATGTACCTGCTCTGTTCTTTGCCATGGACTGTTGATGCACTTATCCCCTCTCATGTGCTGCCTCGGATGTACCTGCTCTGTGCCATGGACTACTGATGCACTTAGCCCCTCTCATGTGCTGCCTCTGATGTACCTGCTCTGTGCCATGGACTGTTGATTTACTTAGCCCCTCTCATGTGCTGCCTCTGACGTACCTGCTCTGTTCTTTGCCATCGACTGTTTATGCACTTAGCCCCTCTCATGTGCTGCCTCAGATGTACCTGCTCTGTTCTTTGCCATGGACTGTTGATGCACTTAGACCCTCACATGTGCTGCCTCAGATGTACCTGTTCTGTGCCATGGACTGCTGATGCACTTAGCCCCTCTCATGTGCTGCCTCAGATGTACCTGCTCTATGCCATGGACTGTTGATGCACTTATCCCCTCTCATGTGCTGCCTCTGATGTACCTGCTCTGTGCCATGGACTGTTGATGCACTTAGCCCCTCTCATGTGCTGCCTCAGATGTACCTGCTCTGTGCCATGGACTGTTGATGCACTTAGCCCCTCTCATGTGCTGCCTCAGATGTACCTGTTCTTTGCCATGGACTGTTGATGCACTTAGCCCCTCTCATGTGCTGCCTCAGATGTACCTGCTCTGTACCATGGACTGTTGATGCTTGTTGCCCCTCTCATGTGCTGCCTCAGATGTACCTGTTCTTTGCCATGGACTGTTGATGCTCGTTGCCCCTCTCATGTGCTGCCTCAGACGTACCTGTTCTGTTCTATCCAGTGCCCATGCTCCTGGCTACCCTATAAGTCAACCCCTATTATGTGCAATAAAGCAAGTTATTCCTGTGTAGTGGTTTCTCTGTGTCATTCCTGGTTGTCTCCTTGTAGTGTTGATATATTGGTGCTATCGTAAATGCTGTTTCCCCAACTTGCCCCTCCCCCTCCCCACGTCATGGCCCCGGCAGGTACTCCCCTTCCGACAGCGATTGGTGTGTTTGCATACCTGCGTCGTTGGCGGCGACAGTCCATGACTTGATGGTGGTGGAGCACGAAGAGGAGTGGAAATGCGTGTAGAGTTGGGTCCATGACGGCGATCTGCCTCTGGTGGGTATCTCTGCAATGTTTTGCCTCTCCGCTGTGGTGAATCCGCCGTGTTCAGGCTGGTGGTTTTTCCGCTGCGATTTGCTGTGTCTTTTCCGCCATTGTGATTTCGAGGGACGGTCGGAGACGTCATTCCGTACGGCGGTGTCTCTGGATTGGTTACGTCCGCCGCGGGGTCGGGTGTCTTTACGCGGCGGTGCATGTTCTTCCTCGGCGTACGGAAATTTGACAGTGCTTCCCATCCTAATATGGCGGACGGACTGGAAGCGGCTGGCGGACTGTAAAAAGGCATTTTCCGCCTACTCCAGGCCGGCGGTCGTCCTTCCGTCCGCCATCGTAATCGACCCCAGAGTTATGTCCAAGAAATGTATTTCCTTTTGTGAATAGTTGGAGGTAGTTCTGATTCCCCATGGGTTCTTATCCAGAGTATTGAGGAATCTTTGTAGTAATGGTATGTTTCCCTGCCAGATACACAGGATATCGTCTATGTATCTTCGCCACATTATGATGTGGGAGGTGAAGTCAGCGAAGTCGGAATCCCATAGCCAGTATCTCTCTACGTGGCTCATCAGGATGCAGGCGTACAGAGGCGCAAATTTGGCCCACATCACAGTACCGCGTGTCTGTTTGTACAGTTGCCCGTTGAAACTGAAGACATTGTTACAACGGGCAGGAAATAGACATCTCTGTGATTGAAGGACTATGTACCCCCGAGCTAGAACTTCTGATTTTTAAAATCAAAACTATGCCCAAAGGGAGCAGGAAAGGAGCTCTGGTATATCGCCCCCCTGGTCCATGTACCAATTTCTCCATTTCACTTGTAGAAGCACTAGCTCCTCATGTACATGAAAATGGTGACTTTCTTCTTCTAGGTGACTTCAATGTCCATAGTAAACAAGCAGAATGCAATGAGGCACAATCCCTATTAACAGATCTGTCCCTACTGGGACTGAAACAAGCCAATAGTGGCCCTACACATCAGGCAGGACACACCCTGGACTTGGTCCTGTCTAACTCCCCTCTGATTAAAAGCTTGCCTCCATCTCAAGTAGAGTGGACTGATCATTTCATTATTGAATTTTATACTCCTATCGTGAACCCCCCTTCAACCTGTGGAGAAGTGTGGCTCACTGGTTAGAGCAGGCAGACCCTGAAGCAGAGGTCAGACCCGGGACCAGGGTTCAATTCCCGACGCGGCAGGGTCTCGAGCTCAAATGTCCACGGACTCGATAATTCTCGCTTCGGTGCCTGACCTAATCATGGGTTCACACTCTGCAACTCTGGGCATTAAGCTTGCTTAATCTCCACAACGGCCCCCCGCGGCGGGATGCCTGGCTTTCACCTTGGGGATGCCCTGTAGGGGCTATCTCACAGGGAAAAGCCAGGACGGGTTCCCAAGGCAAAGCGCTTAGAGACCCCTGGGTTATAAGCGCTATATAAATCCAAACAAACAAACAAACAAACCTGTCGGATTACCTTACCTAGTAAAAGGAGACAATGGCACAAAAAGACTCAGGAGTCTTTTAAAGACAGATATGTAGAATCCACCCTGATCTCTACTGAGAACATTGAGACTGCTCTGGTTAAATTTGAAGGGGCGATTGCTGCAGCAGTAAATGACATTGCACCGCTAAAACAATTTAAGTCTCGCCCAGCACATAAACAAGAAGTCTGGTTCTCAGAGCATCTAAGATCGCTAAAACAAGCTGCTAGAAAACTTGAAAAGAAATGGAGAGCATCCCATTTGGCCGAGGACAAAAAATGTTATTGGAACTCTCTCACCACATATCACCAAGCCATCCGTGCTGCACGGAAAAATCACATTGCATCCCAGCTCATGGCTGTGGGAAACACTCCAAGAGTACTATATCAAATCTTGCAATCTTTCGTGAACCCCATGGCTTGTGAGAGTTCTGAGCTGGCGTCACAGCAACTTTGCGATGAGATCCCGCTATTTTTCACCAAAAAAATAGATGGGATATATGATAAAATCATTAGCTCAATTCAGTCTTTTAGTGGAGGAAAGTCGCCACCTCTGACAGCTGTAGAACCCCCTTCTACCACCCACTCCCTTGACCTGTTTCCCCCTATCTCTTTAGAAGAGGTAATATAGTTAACCTCTCAGATTAAGAGTGGATGCCCAACTGACATCATTCCGGCAAGATTAATGCCCATGCTTGCCAATGATCTAGGTCTTGGGATTCAAAAACTCGTTAACCTCTCCTTAAACACAGGGGAAGTCCCCAATGAGTGGAAAAAGGCTCTGATTAGACCAATCAGGAAAAAACCCTGGACAGAACTAGCCAATCTAAGGCCAATATCCCTGCTCCCTTTCTTAGGCAAGCTCATTGAGAAGCATGTCAATCGTCATCTGTCCAACTATATTGAACTAGCAGGAGGGCTGGACTATTCCCAATCGGGGTTTAGGCCAAAGCACAGTACCGAGACCACCCTGATGTCAGTCGCAGACGACCTACATATGTATCAGGACAAGGGCTTTTCCGTGATCCTGGTACTATTGGACCTGTCTGCGGCGTTTGACACTGTGTCACATAACATCTTGAAAACTCGGCTGGCCAACATTGGCTTGGAACATAAGGCACTCGCCTGGCTAAAGAGTTTCTTATCTAACCGCACCCAACGTGTGACCATGGGTGCCTATCGCTCAGAGGAGGTTGAGATTTCAAAAGGGGTGCCACAGGGCTCTTCTTTGAGCCCCACCCTTTTCAACATCTATGTGGCACCCCTGGCGAATATCATGCGAACATATGGCTTCATTCCGGTGTCTTACGCCGACGACACTCAGCTCCTCTTCCCTTTCAAATCTCTTACCACCGAGATTAAGAACTCTTTTTCCCAGGGTATGAAGGCTGTGGCACATTGGATGTCATCCAATTGCCTTCAATGCAATGTCGGGAAGACCGAAGTTATGCTGTTCGGAGAGGCTAAACTCCTGTGGACCCCGGACGGGTGGCCACAAGACCTTGGACCAGTTCCAGAACCTAAACAGGTCGTAAAAAACCTAGGAGTCCGATTGGATCAGGAGCTCTCACTGAAACAGCATAGCAATTACGTTGTGGGTTCATGCTTCCACGTAATTGGCCTTCTAGGAAAAGTGTTCCCACTACTCCCCGACTCAGTCAGAAAAACATTGGTGCAGGCTCTTGTTTTAAGCCGTATAGATTATTGCAATGGCCTGTTTCTGTCTGCTAACGAAGGAGTTCTGGCAAAACTCCAAGTGGTTCAGAACACTGCAGCTCGGTTGGTCCTAAACGCCCCTCCCCGAACTCCTTCCAAACCACTGCTGGCGAAACTTCATTGGCTGCCTGTTAAACAGAGAACCAAATTCAAAGTATGCTGCATAATTCATAAAAGCCTTAATGGATTCGGCCCTACATATCTAGTAAATAAATTCACTCCCTATATTCCCACATGCTCCCTCAGGTCCAGTGACCAAGGCCTACTATGTGTCCCCCGGGCAAAGAAGGTCAGACACGGTGGCAGGGCTTTGTCTGTGGCTGGGCCCTCTTTATGGAACAGTCTCCCTAGAGCTCTCAGACAATGCTCAGAACATTTATCATTTAGGAAACAACTTAAAACTTTTTTGTTCCAATTTTAGCATACATACTACATGGTTTTCCTCCCCCTCTCTTGTTGTGGCTGCCAAAGGTGCAGAGGTACTCCTCCGGGAGTCGAATCTAGCGCGATACAAACCCGCAAATAAATAAATAAAATTGTTTTCCAGACAAAATTAGAGCATCTCTAGTACCATTTTGTTAGTCTCCAAGACATTTGCTGGTTGGGTCCAGAGAGATTGTTTTGCTGCTCGTATCCCATCAGAATGTTTGATCGAAGTGTTTAGACTGACAATGTCAATACATACTAGTATAATATCTGGTTCCCATGAAATGTCTTGTAGTTTTAGGAGAATATCCTTGGAATCCTGTACAAATGATGGAATGTCTTTCATAATCACCTGCAGTTTTTAATCAATAAATTCTCCTAGTCTAAAGCATGGTGAATTTATCCCTGCTGTAATTCCAAAGAAAGGGAGACCACACTTCTGGAAGCAAGGAAACAAAATAATTTTTAATGCAAAATAAAGGTAATCTCTAGAGATGGAAGAGTGTCCGAGACCCACTGATGGCGTAGGTGTCAGGAGACTGTTCGACGTGTCCTTGGCATGCAGCATCTCTTATAGGATGTAGGCCCTCCCCTCGGGTTCAGGGGGATGACAGAAAGTCCGTTGGTATGCAGGAATTCAGGTGTGTGGAGCAGAATTTCAGGTGTTGGGGGCAACGGAAAGTCCGGGAAATGTGGAAGTTCAGGAGTGCGCTGGACATATTCCTGTTTGGAGGCAGCTTTCATGCCTTGCGGGTGAGGAGGGTTTTGTGACCTGGCCAGGTGTTAGGCCGTTGGCAGAGACAGACCGGTTAGGGACAGACCTGTTCTGTTGTCTATACAGGTTCCTGAAACAAGTGCGTGGGTGCAGCAGAAACCGGCCCAGGGCACCGACACGGGGTCACGTAGGAGACAACTTTGTGGAAGGTCAAGAAAGGGTTTTAGAGCAAGATGGAGATTATACACAGCACCATTTAAAAGTTCAGTTATTTCAGTCCTTCCTCTTGCCCTGTGCAACATCATTAGTGAATGTCTATTTTACAGAGGTCTTCAAATGCCTGGCGATATAGTATTTTGCTGTTTTCAGCCTGACGTGTCATAGGTGTGGATCTGCAGATGGATGCACACAGAGAACAGAGTGCTGGGCCACAATGAATGCTCAGGCAACAGAAGAAGATGGTACCCAAGGGGATCGTGAGGAGCACCAGTATCTTCCATCCCCAAGTGATCAGAATGTTCCAAAAGCCAGTTGTCCAGGTCCAAGGGGCCCCATAGTCTGGGTGTATTTCGGTGGCAATCCGGTGTAGTTTGGAGATTGCTTCATAGACAGAGGGCGATGAATCAGGAATATACACACAGCAGCTGGCCCCGATGATGCGACAGGCTCCTCCTCGATCTGCCAGGATGACGTTGAGCACTATGCGATTCTGAAGAGAAACCATTCGTGTAGCATCAATAGCGGCCGTGCGTTGGGTCAGTATTCCTGCAGTGATGTTGGCAGTAGCTTCCAGGACCCTGGTGAGTCATCTGGTGTTGAGACTGTTGGACATGGGACCCCAAAAAGGTAGAAGGCCCTTCAGGGCATTGCCGAATTGCTGGTTGCTGATGTCGGTCTGGTCTATATCTGGTACTCGTCTCCTCTGTCTGTGGTACAAGTTGCTCCTGTTAAATGTGGGTGGCAGCAGGAATGCGATATAGCATGTGCCACTCCAGTCAGAAGGCAGCCAGGTGTAAGCTTTGTTTCCACATACAAAGTGTAGTCCTGACGGAAGGCTGAGGTGTGGGGTGAAGTTGTTGTAAGTTGTGGTAGTATTGCACAGACTGGCTCCCATAGGTATTTTCCCTTGACCTTGCAGACACAATGTACCAGGACGCAATGTAATTGAAATGGCAACTTCTTTCTCTTGGGTAGGAAAGAAAGTGTAACCCCAGGTGTCCTGCATAGGGGTGGACATAATAGCACGCATTTGTGGCGGGTCAGAGGCATTACAGAGAGTATTGTTTTTTGCATGAAGAGTCCAAAGAAAGGGTTGGAATTATGTAAGGTTGCCTTTGTCATAACGTGATGGAAAAACATTCGTCAAATTGTACATCAGAGCACAAGTGTAGGCGGGAGTGGCAGGGAACACTAAGAATGAGATAGTGTGCTGAACGGCGTGAGGTAGGAGTCCACAAACATAACAGTCTGTGGCATTGGAGACCTGATTAAATTGGTGCAGCATGTCTGTCGAAATGTGTGTCTGGCCAAGGTACATGAGAATGTTCAGGTGGCATTTGTGGGACTGTTGCTTGGGGTAATACAGTATGTTTGGCGGGGGCCATTTCTTCAAGGGTCCAGAATACTATACTGAACAGGACAAAAATTGCAGTCAGGATAAACAGTACTATTGTCCGGGTACTACAAGTTCTCATTCTAGCTTTCTTCAGCCTTGGAGCTGCACTTGTTCTTTAGCTTAGCCTTGGAGCGGAGGTAGTATCCGTCTGTTCCTTCGTCACAAAGTTCCAACTCAGTGTCCGACTCAAGGTGTGGTGATGCTGATTTTTCGTGCCTTAAGTCCTCTTTTTGGGCTTGTAGCTGTTCTTTGGTGACAGAGTCCACTTTCCTGCAGTGGGAAGCATGCACCCACGATTTTCTTCCTTCCACTCTGACGGCTGTCCTAGTGGCCAGGAGCACCTGCAGAGGCCCCTTCCAGCGTGGTTGTAGAGATTGGGTGCGGGTGAAGTTTTTCACCACGACAAAGTCGCAAGGGAGGATGTGATGGCCAGGACCCTGGAATCTGTCCTCAGTAGTGGCCCGCACCTGTTCATGGATTAAAGACAGGGTTTCAGTAAGTTCATTCAAATATTCAGTCAATATTTCCTGCGGTAGGTGTGAAATGGACTTTGGAGAGGGTGCATTCCAAATGTTCATGGGTCTGCCAAAGACTCCCTCGTATGGGGTAAGATGGGATTTGGAATGTGGGACTGATCTAATAGATAGTAGTGCCAATGGAAGAGCATTGACCCAATTCAGTACTGTTTCTGTTGTTATTTTAGCCAGTTTTTCTTTAAGGATCCCATTGTACCTCCCCACCAGCCCTGCTGCCTGTGGGTGAAATGCTGCATTAAATTTTTGTTTTACCCCAAGCTCTCCCAAGATGTTCTTAACTGTCTGTCCAATAAAATGGGACCCTCTGACACTTTGCATTAAGCTACAAAGGCCATATCTAGGAACAAATTATTTCAATAACACTTTAGCTGTAGTGATGGCTGTGTTATCCTTTGTATGGTATGCCTGAACCCATTTGCTAAAGGCACAGACTACCACCAATGCATATTTGTAGCTATTGACTCTGTTTAACTGTATATAGTCCATCTGTAGGAATTCAAATGGTGCAGTAGGAAGGGCGAATCCTGCCATTGGGACTTTAGTCCCCTGACCTATGTTGTGTCGGAGACATGTGAGGCACTGCTTGACAAACCGCTCTGCTGCTGGGCGGAGTCGGTGGTAATCCCATACTTCCTTGAGCATGGTACACATGGCCTGGGAACCAATATGTGCGGGTAAGTGAGTCATAGTGAGCAATGGAATTACGTAAGCCTGTGGTAATTTCCATTTGAGAATATCTTGGGACCTCCAACACCCTTCTTCATCCATCGTTCCCTCTGTTTCCCAC
This sequence comes from Lissotriton helveticus, assembly GCF_964261635.1. Taxonomy (NCBI): domain Eukaryota; kingdom Metazoa; phylum Chordata; class Amphibia; order Caudata; family Salamandridae; genus Lissotriton; species Lissotriton helveticus. The sequence goes on along the minus strand of NC_136065.1, from coordinate 360,109,634 downwards.
TGGGCCTTTTCTTCAGGAGTGGCTGAACGCTGTATGTCAATTATCTGCTGTCTAGCGTCATGCCATTTCTCAGCTTGTGATTTAAGGACGTATACTGGAGCTGGTACTTCCCTCAGTGCTGTTTGTCTTGCTATCTTATCTGCTAAGGCATTCCCCTGCCCTACTTCATCTGTCACCCTTTTGTGAGCTGCACATTTCATTACTGCCAATTTGGTTGGTAATGTGATTGCTTCCAAAAGGGCATTGATAAGGTCGCCATGCTGGATAGGGGTGCCATGGGAAGTAAGGAAACCTCATTCTTTCCATAGCAGGGCAAAATTGTGTACCACGCCAAAAGCATATTGGCTGTCGGTATATATATTGACCGACATGTTGGTACTAAGGATGCATGCTTGTGTAAGGGCTGTTATTTCCGCTGCCTGGGCTGATTTCTGAAGAATTCTAGCTGTTTCTATCACTGTAAGGGCTGTAGTGACTGCATAGGCAGCGGAAGTAGTACTGTCCGGTATTTTTAGACACGAATCATCCACCCATAAGTGGCCTTCTGCCTCTGGGAAGGCTGTATCTTTCAGATCCACCCGACTTTTTGTTTCAGCTTCTGTATGGAATACGCAGTCATGGTGGGGTGGCTGTGTGAGGGGATCAGTAGTTGGTAGGGGTAGGAGTGTGGCTGGGTTAAGGGTGGTACAATGTTGTATTGTGATATGGGGGTTAAGAAGGGTGAGTTCATATCCATGTAATCGGGCACTGGTGAGATGTTGTGTCTTGGTTTTGTTGAGCAATATGGAAAAGTAAGTTTTCCCTCATTGACCAAAGTGATTCAATAATGATATACTTCTATTTCTTTATAATACATTTCAGTAGTACATTAGTGACAACCACAAGAAGTTCATTTCATTTTTTATTTTTTCCACAAGATATATATTTTTTTTAAATATATCACTGTTTTTCTTAAAGACAACTAATTTTATCTTGTGTATGTACCAAAAAAGTTATATTGCTTTTCATTACTTTTTCGCATCATTTCATGGTTTACACATGTGAATAAATCATAGAAAAATCACCATACAATATATACATGATAAAAAGCACAATATTTTAGAAAACTGTCAATTCATAAAGAATGTAAACCCCTGGATACACAATACTCTCACAACCATCATACTATTACAACCTCACTCTCACTGAATTCACTCAAGCAATATCTGTACAAGGACGAGATCCTAATGACAAAGAAAATCTCTGCCAAATGGTAAATCTCAGATGCCAAGCATGAGATTCCGCACTAGGTCGACGCGGGTTTCGGTGGTAAAACACCACCTTCCTCAGGACCTTTCCAGATTTGACCTTTCACTTCCCAGGGGACCTATGAATGTTTAAAATATATGTCACCAGAGATGCACTCCCAAAAAGAAAAGAACACTAAGTACATCTCACTTAATCAACCCAACATAGCCCTGCTTGTGTGACTGAGAAACATGTATATCATCATCACTTGCTCTATATACATAAAGAAATGAAAGAAAAAAGAGAAAAGAGGGAAAAAACATTGCATAATTAAGAATTTATAAGGCAAAGCACCATCACCAATACCTAAAAATAACCTTGTGAGTTCCACTGTATGGTAGCACTATGCATCACCTACATAATCTTAGTCCTCTCCCTGTTGATATAATTTACTTACATGCTACAAGAATACGGACATTGTTTATAATTGATTATTTTCTCTTGTAACAGCTGCAGAACGTGAGTACAGGATAGAGTCTGATAGCCCAGAGAGCACTATATAGGCTATCTGAAATCAGAAATTCAATAATTAGCTACAGCGCAAGATCTCATAAGATTCACATGGCCTGGACCACCATTAATGGGAGGGGTATCTTACTGAATGCTCATGTAAGGAGATATTCTCTTCCTTCTAAGAGATAGAATCCTTAGATATTGAGGGCTGGAACGTGCTTCCAATGAGCTAAAGAGAATACACACGGAGCCCCTGGTTGCCAAGATAAACACTACCTAGTCTTGAATACAAACGAAGGATATTGTTGCCTCTGGTAATCATACTAACCTTTTAATTTAGAGCAGATATGTTCAATCGTCTTCAATTTATTTATTCATGGCTTTTCTCTCTAGATTCGACATATGGGTGACGCCTTAAAAATACATGGTCCCGGCCTGTCAAAAATAATAAATATAAGTGAAGAACAGACTATGTGACTCTGATGGCGTATGACCTAGAGGTAGAAGAAGGGAGCCCTATACTTCAAGGAATTAGCCTACCCTCTTGCGTCCTCTACAATGCATACTCCTTTGAAAAGAAAGACACCTACGGCGAGACTTGTCACAAAAGCCTAGCAGGATAATAGACGCCGGCCTGTATTTAATACTCTAAGGGCCATATGTATCAAGCAAATTAGCATTCGCAAAGGCCGAAATTCGCAGAATTTCGGCCTTTGCGAATGCTAATTTGCTAAATGGTATGTATGAAACATTTTGGCTGCAAAATAAGGAATCGCAAAATTTGCCATTCCTTTTTTTGCGATTGCACTTAAGGAATCGCAAATATTGCGATTTCTTAAATGCAATGTATCAAAGAAAAATTAATTCAAAAATGCCCATAAGGATTCGCAATTTACCACCAACTTCTAGTTGGTGGTAAGTTGCGAATTCTTTTAAAGAAGCAATTTATTTAAAATCTAAAGGTGCCATATGACGCTCATACATGCCCTTAGGGCATGTATGTGCGCCATATGCCCACACATGTCATTTTCAGGGGTGCTGCAGGGTGTTCTTGTGACACCCCTGCACCCTTGAAAATATTCCTAAATTGCGATTAGCAAATTGCTAATCGCAAATTTCACATTCATTCCTATGGGTCTCCTGGCCCATAGAAATGAATGGGAAATTTGCGATTAGCAATTTGCTAATCGCAATTTAGGAATGTTAAGGAATCGCTAAAAAGAAGCGATTTCCTACATACATACCATTTTGCGATTTCTAAATAGCGATTCCTTAAAAATCGCTATTTAGAAATCGCAAATGGTGAGGATGATACATATGGCCCTAGGTAGTGTTTATCTTGGTAACCAGGGGCTCCGTGTGTATTCTCTTTAGCTCATTGGAAGCACGTTCCAGCCCTCAATATCTAAGGATTCTATCTCTTAGAAGGAAGAGAATATCTCCTTACATAAGCATTCGGTAAGATACCCCTCCCATTATAGGTGGTCCAGGCCATGTGAATCTTATGGGATCTTGCGCTGTAGCTAATTATTGAATTTCTGATTTCAGATAGCCTACATAGTGCTCTCTGGGCTATCAGACTCTATCCTGTACTCAAGTTCTGAAGCAGTTTCAAGAGAAAATAATCAAGTATAAAGAATGTCCTTCTTCTTGTAGCATGTAAGTAAATTATATCAACAGGGAGAGGACTAAGATTATGTAGGTGATGCATAGTGCTACCACACAGTGGAACTCACAAGGTTATTTTTAGGTATTGGTGATGGCGCTTTGCTTTATAAATTCTTAATTATGAAATGTTGTTTCCCTCTTTTCTCTTTTTTCTTTCATTTCTTTATGTATATATAGCAAGTGATGATGATATACATGTTTCTCAGTCACACAAGCAGGGCTATATTGGGTTGATTAAGTGAGATGTACTTAGTGTTCTTTTCTTTTTTGAAGTGCATCTCTGGTGACATATATTTTATACATTCATAGGTCCCCTGGGAAGTGAAAGGTCAAATCTGGAAAGGTCCTGAGGAAGGTGGCGTTTTACCACCGAAACGCGCATCGACCTAGTGCGGAATCTCATGCTTGGCATCTGAGATTTACCCTTTGGCAGAGATTTTCTTTGTCATTAAGATCTCGTCCTTGTACAGATATTGCTTGAGTGAATTCAGTGAGACTGAGGTTGCAATAGTATGATTGTTGTGAGAGTATTGTGTATCCAGGGGTTTATATTCTTTATGAATTGACAGTTTTCTAAAATATTGTGCTTTTTATCATGTATATATTGTATGGTGATTTTTCTATGATGTATTCACATGTGTAAACCATGAAATGATGCGAAAAAGTAATGAAAAGCAATATAACTTTTTTGGTACATAAACAAGATAAAATGAGTTGTCTTTCAGAAAAACAGTGATATATTTAAAAAAAAAAAGAAATATCTTGTGGAAAAAATAAAAAAATAAAATGTACTTCTTGTGGTTGTCACTAATGTACTTCTGAAATGTATTATAAAGAAATAAAAGTATATCATTATTGAATCACTTCGGTCAATGAGGGAAAACTTACTTTTCTGTGTTTTTTCATTCCCCTCTTTCCCTGACCTACTTTAATCTCGAGGGGGTCCCATTAATTTTCATATTTGTTGAGCAATATGTCCACTGAGTGGGGGACAAAGACCGTCAAGGGGGATCCCAAAACAATGCCCTCTGTTTGGCGCACCGCCACTGCAGTGGCCGCTACAGCGTGTAGACAGGTGGGCAAAGCAGAAGCAACAGGGTCCAAGACTGCAGAAAAGTACGCACACGGTCGCTTGTGTGTGCCATGTGTCTGACAGAGGAGTGAAAGGCTGCATCTAGATCGTTCGTGTACAAAAATAAAAAAAATGTTGTGGTAGTCAGGAGTACCTAGTACAGGAGCAGAGCACAGGGCCTGGCGTAGTGTCGTGAATGCTTCTGTGTGTTGGGTGGTCCAGGGGACGGGGTCAGATACATCTCTGGTGACTAGAGAAAGAAGTGGTTTAATGATGAGGGAGAAATTAGGGACCCATTGTCTACAAAAGGAAGTCAGTCCTATGAGTGCTCTCACATCTCGTTGGGTGACAGGAGTTGGACAATTCAGAATAGTTTGAATCCTATCTGGTGTATGAGTGTGTCCCTCCTCAGGCAATAAGTGACCCAAATAGGTCACTTGTTCTTTACAATACTATAGTTTGTCTTTAGAGACCTTGTGTCCCTTAGTAGCAAGAAAATGGAGGGTGAGCATGGATGCTTTGCGGGCAAGTTGTGTTGTGTCTGCTGCTAAAAGAATGTCGTCAACGTATTGAATTACCGCTACTCCCTGTGGAAGCTGAATCTGATCCAGTTGTGTTTTTAAAGCCTCGCCATAGTTGCTGGGACTTTCAGTGTAGCCCTGAGGAGCTCTACAAAATCTATATGAGACATTCAACAATGTTAATCCAAAAAGATAACGGGAATCCTTGTGTATAGGGATAGAGAAGAATGCATTTTCAAGGTCTATAACTGTGAATACTCTAGCTGTTGGTGGGATCATGGTGAGAATGGTGGTAATGTCAGAAACTATGTGAAACAGGGGGAGAAGGAGGATAGATGAGACTAGGTTGTCCTCCTAAAGAGCAGTACAAACAACAGTGTGGATCCCAGTCATGGGACCCTGGGGCCTAGCTCAGTTCAGGTGTATGATTGATTGGAACCCTACACCTTCAAGAAAGAGAAATTTCTTTCTAGTGTCCCCTCACTCACCGGGGTTGCCCCACGGTGACATGCTTCATCATTGGGGCCCTCCCAGTTCTCTACGAAAAGGGGCGTGCTGCGACTCGCGAACTACGCAGGAGCACTGTTAGTGTGAATGACTATGTGTGGTGCGAAGAGAATAAGTGGAGTGGGTGTGTGTGTGTTAAAAATACCATACTTAGTGGGCCTAACTGTTTTATTGAGCTCCTATGCAGGTATATTAAAAGTGGGGTTGATGTCACTGTAGGACAACCTATAATGTGGTTGACTCAGTGATCAATATGGTCGACATGTTTCATGCTACCCCTAGCATTTCATCGGGACCATGCAGGGACCAGCCCTGCATATGCCACTCCTAAATCCCACTTGTTGGGATCGTGAATATTATAACAATATTAAAGTGAATTCATGCATGCATTTATTTTAAAATACATACGTTCCTCTCAATTAGTGGGTTCTGTAAAATAAAACATATTGTTAATAACAAATCTTCCCCGAGGGAAGATACACATAGTACATTTGCACCACACATAGTCATTCACACTAACAGTGCTCCTGCGTAGTTCGCGAGTCGCAGCACGCCCCTTTTCGTACAGAACTGGGAGGGCCCCAATGATGAAGCATGCCACCGTGGGGCAACCCCGGTGAGTGAGGGGACACTAGAAAGAAATTTCTCTTTCGTGAAGGTGTAGGGTTCCAATCAATCATACACCTGAACTGAGCTAGGCCCCAGGTTCCCATGAATGGGATCCACACTGTTGTTTGGTAATGTCAGAAACTACAGGAAATTGAGGCTGCACTATTTTGTTAATAGCTCGAAGATCAATCACAAATCTATATATCTTTTGTCCTGTAGGGGAACGTTTAAGAACTGGGAGAATAGGACTGTTACAGACATTTCCTGATACCTGTTCCACTACACCAGCGAGTATGAGGTCTTGAACATGGCTTGGAGGGCGACCTCTCCCTCTTTAGATATTTTATACTGTGGGATCCTTGGTAGAGTTACTCCTGGTTTTACTGTGATATGCACTGGAGGCATTTGGATGGACCCAACGTCCATGTCAGAGGTCGCCCATAGACAGGGGGAAATAGTCGCTAAATCATCTTGTATGTGTGATAACTGTAAAAGCTGGGCAGAAGGAGAAGGTGTAATGTTATCGTACAGATTCAGAAGGGCCCTTAAAACCTGGCCTTTTTCACACTAACTCTCTTTCCCACACCTCCTAGTGATCATTCAGCGCCAGGACACCTCCGGGTAACAGTGCGCTTTAAAAATGCCCAAAATAAATAAATAAATAAGTAATAGCCGAACGTTATTTGGTGAACACCGAATGGTAGCTATATAGTGTTTAAAAAGATCCAAGCCTAGCAAGTTCTCTGGGCATTGGGAAGACAGTAAAAAGGTAGCTGAAGTTTGTTCACCCTGCATTGAGAATGATGTTGGGTAGGACAAGGAATTGACAGAGGGCTGACCATCGAATCCAGTCGATGTAATGAGTTTGCCGGATGGAGGAGCCCTCGCAATTAGTGGTGTGGTTAGAGTGCTACGAGATGCTCCTGGGTCTATTAGAAAAGGCCCGCTGACCCTGCAATTGACGCAGTAACATATGGTCCCTGTTGATCTACTGGTACTTCCACTGGTTCCTTCCTCCATCCTAGACTGTCCTATGCTGCTCAATACAGGGATGACATTTCAATATCATCCTCAGTATAGTCCTGAAGGGTGGCTTGAAGTTCCTGCTGTCTTTGGCCCTTATCGAATCTATTCTCCCTGTAAAGTGGTGTCGTTTGTGTCGGGGTATTATGTGTTCTGGGTTGAGTTTTCCCCGAAGCGATGTTGGCTGCTAGAATCCTACAATCACCTTTCCAGTGTCCTTGTGTTTTACAATAAGCACAGATGTCAATAGGTTGAGGGCCTAGTCTGGGTAGTTGATGTGGGGTACCTGAGGTATATGGTTTAGGTTGGGGGTATGAGACCGTTGGTCTGGGCATATTGCTGTTGGTGCGACGCGTATCTAATTGACTAAGCAACACTTGTTCTTTTAATTTCTGCTTTTTGTTCTCTTTCTCATCTTCCGCTGTCTTATTCTGTGTCTCGTAATATTGAGCCATAGTCAGAAGAGTGACCGGAGTGGCCGCTGGCCAACTACTTTCACTAGATGTTAGTCTGTTCCCTACTGAAGGTAACAGACCCTTTACAAAAGTTTGAATTAAGAGATGTCTGCCAGTTTCAGTGTTCACATCCTGACCACTGAAGTCAGCGTATGCTTTTCCCAGCCTTGTGAAATAGTCAGAGACTGACTCATCCTGGTTCTGTTTACAGGCAGCAAGTAATGTCCAGTCTATTTTGCTCTCAGGTGCCATTGTTTTCAATTTTGTCAACAATCTTTGGGGCAATTTAAAATATTGTCGTGTGGCTTTTCGCCCGGTTTCCTATTTGTATCTTTGAGTGCCAATTCTTCCCATGTATCCCCAAGGGCTGCCGGGTCATCTGTGAACCGTAGGGGTTTCCACAGTTCGGCCGGAAGTATAAGTCCAAAAAACTGCATTATGTCTGTTAAAGTCAGTGTATATAAACTTAGAACCTGTTGGACGCTTTCATAGAATCCTGTGGGATTCTTTCGGATATCAGGGATGTCCTTCCGCAGTTGTAACATTTCAGCTTTGGTCCAAGGGGTGTATACAAAATTGAACAGCCATCTAGAACACACATTGGGATCATTAGGGTTAGTAACATTAGACCCATCGCCCGAGGTGGGACAAAAACAGGTGCTGCTTCTTTAACAGGCATTTGCTGTATCTTTTCAATAGGTTCTACCTCGTTGGAAAGACTTTTTTTTATGTAAAACTGTTTTAATCATTGTCAATAAAGTATCGCTTTCATCTTTTGTTGACCCACCACTTTCTACCGAACGATAGAGTTTGCGAAACGCCTTAGGTGTATCTACATATGTATCATCGTTTTTAGCCATTAGGTGATAAGCCATCCTCTCTAGTAGATAGTTTTTTCCTGCTACTTGGATCTGCTCATCGGTTGCACTGTGTATGTCTGCTGGGGTGGCACCTTTATATATTAGATGCTGGGCTCTGTGGTTTATTCTTTTCCTGTCGTGGCCTCTTAATCGTGGGGGATGGTTTTGTCCATATTCACTAGTATCAGATTCATGACCTAGTACCAGGGATTCTGACTCAGAGTCTGAATCTGCAGCAGACGGGGCTCGCTTCTTTTGTTTTTTTATTTTTAATCTCACCACTGGTTCGGCAACGGTAAGAGGCACGGAATCTGATTCGCTATCCGGTGGAATCGGCTTAGTTGCTTCAAATGGCTGAACAGGTTGATTTTGGGCGTTTGGGACTACATTAGGAATGATGGATGGAGGCTGTAGCGGTTGCATTAACAGTTGTGGTTGATAAGCAGGGGGTCTAGAATACAATAGTGCATCCTCTTCATCTTGTTTAGTGGGTAGTACCGGATATTGACCTGTTCTATTTAATCTATATTCTCTGTCATGTCTCTCTTTATTCCACTCTATTTCCTTCCCCTTAAGGGCTGCTATGTCTGATTGGGGTGTTCTCTTTTTCTGGTTATTCTCTTTAGCCTGGGCCTTCTTAATTCTCTCATGTATTTCTTTCTTCCAAAGGCCGAAAGAATCAAACATACTTGCTCTAACCTTCCGCCGGTGAAGTTGTTCTTCTAGGTACGTTATTTGCGGAATTTCAAATAACCCAAACTCTGGCCATTGTAATTCTACATTTAATTTTGTGTATTTCCGCTACGATTTGTGTAAATAATGCCGGAATTACCATACTTTATGTACATTTCCTTATTAGGAGTTCCTTCCGGAGGAGCCGGCTGACTGTCTTTGAGAGTATTTTGGCCATAAAAACAGCAACATAATTTCCTTAATCTGTCAGAGACAGGCATGTCTTAGATATAGGTATTGACAAGGATATTCTCTTATGACTGCAGTTTGTTCAAAATTGATAACACATTACCTGCCCTTCGGTGTTTGCAAAGACCGAATAATTAATCCAAAATCAGAATAGCCAAAGGCATGTCTAATATGACTTTCAGAATATATTAAAAAAAACATGTAGCTCAAGACGACCTTACCAGAATACTGATGTGTCCTGCTCCCAGCGGGTTCTGCTCTTTTTCCCAAAAAACAAATCAGGTGGATCAAACAAGGATCCCCAGTCAGGACCGGGGCTACTGTTGTAGTGGACACCTTTGAGGGAAGGAGATACTGGCGACGTCGGCTACGGGGACTTGAATCTGCTTTTCCGTAGGTGCGCTCCTAAGTTACCGATATTTCCCTCCTCTCCGGGTCGTCAAGCCTGGGCCATCGAGTCTCTGACGGGTCCCACGTTGATGCGCCAATTTTGTAATTCCAAAGAAAGGGAGACCACACTTCTGGAAGCAAGGAAGCAAAAGATTTATTTTAATACAAAATAAAGGTAATCTCTAGAGATGGAAGAGTGTCCGAGACGCACTGATGGCGTAGGTGTCAGAAGACTGTTCGACGTGTCCTTGGCATGCAGCATCTCTTATAGGATGTAGACCCTCCCCTCGGGTGCAGGGGGACGACAGAAAGTCCATTGGTATGCAGGAATTCAGGTGTGTGGAGCAGAATTTCAGGTGTTGGGGGCAACGGAAAGTCCGGGGAATATGGAAGTTCAGGAGTGCGCTGGACATATTCCTGTTTGGAGGCAGCTCTTATTCCTTGCGGGTGAGGAGAGTTTCGTGACCTGGCCAGATGTTAGGCCGTTGGCAGAGACAGACCGGTTAGGGACAGACCTGTTCTGTTGTCTATACAGGTTCCTGAAACAAGTGCGTGGGTGCAGCAGAAACCGGCCCAGGGCACCGACACGGGGTCACGGAGGAGACAACTTTGTGGAAGGTCAACAAAGGGTTTTTAGAGCAAGATGAAGTTTATACACGGCAACATTTAGAAGTTCAGTAATTACACTGCTATGATCGGTCTACCCGGAGGCGGGTATGTACCTTTGTGTATTTTGGGCAGCAAGTAGAACTTGGGCATCGTTGGATGTTCAATAAAGAGAAATGTTTTCTCTACATAGGATAGAAGTTCAAGTCTGTACCATTTCTCAATTTTCTCTTTGATTTGGCAGAGGATCGATGAAGTCGGATCCTGTGACAATGGTTGATAGCATGTCCTGTCTGCTAGTTGATGTAATTATCTATGTGTAAAACCACTGGGTTGCCCCCTTTGTCTGCTTCTTTAAGGATCAGGTCTTGTCTCCCTTGCAGTGTTTTAATTGCTGTCCTTTCTTCCTTGGTTATGTACTGTGGTAGATATTTCGACTTTTTCTGGTATCTGGAATATTCCTTTTCTAAGTCGTTGGTGACTGCACATTGGAAGGCATCTATGTTATTACCCGCTGGTATTTGAGGATTAAAGGTAGATCTTTTCATCATGCCTGTGTTTATGGATTGATAGGTATCAATACCCAGTTCAATTGCTGTCCGGGTTATGGTGTCTGGATCTGTGTCTTGTTCGGTGAGATTAGTTAGTAGGTCCACATTGGTGAGGTCTTTAATGGACATGTTTGAGATCACTGATTGTGGTTAGTCTTGGCGTCTACTTGAACCATCAGCAAAGAAAACTTTGAGTTTAAATTTTCTTGTGAATTTAAAAATATCTATTTGTGTTTGTGTAGGATTCCATGCAGCTGTTGGGCAGAAAGACAAGCCTTTGTTAAGGACGCTCAGTTCTTGATTAGATAAGGTCATGGTCGAGAGGGTTTTAACTAGGCTCACCGCTGTACCAGTCTTTTGTCTAATTCCTTTTTCCTGGACCTGGTTGTTACCCCTGGCGTTGAGATGGGTGGTCATCTGTATTGTGGACAGCCTTCCGATGTTGTGGTATTTGTGGCGTTTGATGTTTTTATACCTAGCCTGTATCGTAGTACCTCCTCGAAAAAATGTACCTTGCATCTGGAGTTGTCACTTTCTAGATTCGGTGCTGGTAACTCTAAGTCCGAGCTGGATGAGGCTACAGAGGGCTGGGGCTTATGTTCCTCGGTTGGATTAGTTGATGGTTCCGCGTTGTATATTTTTGCAAATGTATATACCCTTCCAAATTGTTAATCGATTTGATCACGACGGAATTTGCAATTCTTCCACTTGATTATATTCTTCTCAAATTTGTCAATAACTTGATTTAGAATCTTGTCGTTTTTGGTTGAGATTTCTCCCCAATTTGAATCTTCAATGTGTTTGGTCAGATTGTCTACTTCAGTCTTTTGATATTCTTTTTCTGCGTGGTCAATAAGTTGTCTACTCATATTGTTTGAGCATTCTTTTAGATTCCCTTCCCATCTTTCAATATATTCAGGGTTTGTTGTGTCTGAGGGTGGAAAAATCAGGATTCTTAAACCACATGGGATTCTGTCTGCTTCCAGATATTTTTTGAGGGAGGCAGCTTCCCACCACTTGGTTGGGTTAGGTTTTCCTGTTGTGGTTTCGAAGTGACTGGGTTGTTGGAGAAGGTTTCTTCAACTCTGTTGGAGCATTGTGCCCTTTGGTCTTGACAGAATGCCATCTGTTGTATTTGATGTAGAAAGCAATCTTAGTTATCAGTGGTAATTATGACTCGCCGGTTTTTCGGGGATTCGACCTTAATGGAAGCTTCAAGGTAAGAAGTGGGAGTAAGATGGTCCCAATCCCTTACTGGCCCTATTATTGAGTACAATGCGCATGAGGTATTTGTCCTTGACAGTGGGTGACCCCCATCCACTGGCGAAGAAGAAGGATCCAAGGTGTGTCAGGATAAAATTAAGAATATAGTAGTCCAATCACGCAAAAAATTCCCAGACTCAGCTTATCATATACAGTGTTATATACAATTGACAGGACTCCTATTTGGGAGACTAGCCAGAAGTGACAGCCAACACGTGTTTCGCCCCCTTACACGGCCATCCGGCCTGGGGCTTCCTCAGGGGTGTGTATTTACATATACAAAGAAAGTGCAGTTTATACAGTGTAGGACAATGAAAGAACAATGGTATGTACATATACATATACAAAGAAAGTGCAGCTTATACAGTGTAGGACAATGAGAGAAAAATTATATATATATATGCAAATTACATAGATAAACCACATGTCACAGGTAGCGGGCATTGTCCATTGAAGGTTAAAGTGGCATCGTGCAGTTCAAAGAGCCGGACAGCAGGATATATTTGTATAATGGGACAATTGGTTTCAAAGTGGCCAATAAATAAATTTTAGAACATATATTGGAGTATTTTTAAATTATTTAGATTCGCCATGCGTGGGAATCAGTCCTAGCAGACATTTATCAAGAGTGTTTGGTGTTATCCATCCTATGTCTGATATTATCCCCTTCACCCTCTCCCATGTCGTACACAACACTTATGCCCACACCATATTGTAAATCCTACCTCTAATTGTCGGCATGTCCAAATTTTTAAGGGTCTCCTGCCAAGTCTTCCTAGCAAAAGGAATGCTGAGGCCAACCTTTCAGGAGATCTACCCAGCAACCTTCTTCCTTTTCCAAGAAATCGTAAGAAATGGGTTACAGGGGACAAGGAGAGCTGACGAACACGAACATTTCACCCTAAGAAAGTTATGCTCCTGACTATCAATGGGAACACCTACATTGGCCATTTGGAAGCAGGATACCTAATTTCAGAGAGGTTAATTAAGCGTCAACCTCTGATTTCCGTGTGAGACAAATAGCATCAGAAGGATAGTGAATATATATTTTATTTTATCTTTTCTTCATTCGTGACAACCATACTTTTGCCTTATTCAAGGAATCAAGACAAAACGGCATTTTGAAAATGAGAGATTCAGAAGCTGTAATGCATAAAGGTTATGGCACCATTTCTCTTGTTGTAAAGGGGCAGGGGATTCTACTCCATAGTGTTCCTGGTTCAAAAAATGTCAGGGGCTTACAGGATGATCAAAGACCTTTGTCATCTGTATAAGTGGAGATGGAAACTCTCCAAAGGATCATACTACTATTCCAGAAAAATGCCTTCCTTATTATGATGGGTCTAAGAGATGCTTATCTTCATCTGCACATATGTAAGATGCTGGAAGTATTTGTGATTCACAGTGCACAACAGACATTACCAATTCTAAACCCTTCTGTTTGGTATAAAGTCTGCACCCAGAGTTTTCACCAAAATGATGGCACTGCTCGTAGTCAGTCTACATCTAAATGGGTGGCATTTCTTTTCTTACTTAGACGACTGGTTAATTCAATCTAAATCAGCTGAGGAGGCCTTGGAAGGATGGAAGGTAATGAAGGATTGTCTAGAGCAACAAAGTCTTACAAAAAGAGCACCCGGATCCTCAGTAGGACAAGACTTGCGTTGGAGCTCTGTTCAGAACCAGTCTGGAAATGATGTTCCATGTGGAACACAGGGCTCACAAATTAAGATCCATCCTGCAACCGTCTACTCACGCTGGACCAGATGACAGTTGGTTCGGGGCTAAGAGTACAAGGACACATGGCATTGTGTGTGTTTCTAGTACACTAGGCCAGATTACATCTCAGATCTCTCTCGATTCGATTCGATACGATTAGCTTTATTCGATTTTCTGTATAAAAAATCATAAAAGCAACAGCAGTACATAATTATACACCAATACATTAATACATTTCATTTCATAAAAAAAAGAATTAGCATCTGTTAAGAATAGATTAAATCAATAGGATAAATCAGCTAATCAATGAGCAACAGGAAGAGTGAACAGATTAATTAAAAGCAGGGGAGAGGTGGCCACTCAGTGCAGGACCGCTTCTCGCCGTCCGGAAATTACTCTATGTTGCTTGGCGTTGCGATGGGGCATATAATGTTCTGGGGATAGAATTCACTTAGACTCCAAACAGATATAGGTCCTCACCTATTTGTGGCTGCCAAGATTGGAGGTATGGGACGACATATTTATTACTAAATTTGACGAGTACCAAATCGCCCACGGTGTTTTTTGTAAGAGGTCCTAACCAGCCCACCCTTCTAACGCTTAATATAGTCCCATCTATATTGGGGGGCAAAGGTCTATTTTTGGTGAGCCAGAACACTACCTTGTTCCTTAGATCCTGCTGTCTTTCATGTTTCCCCTTTGGGAGTTCAGGTATTCCTGAGAGGACACACACAATAGGGGCTGCCTCTGGTGGCAAATGTAGGTGGTTAGTTTTGTGTGGTATAGTATCATAACTAGCCGCTATTCTTTTTTGAGATAACGTCTCTTTATTCTACCTAGCCCTAGGGTAAGAACTCTGTGATGTAGACGCGGCTTTCGAGATTTTCATGTGTGGTGCAGCTGGTTGGTTACGAGTGATCTTGCCTTGTGTAATGGAATTAGGTGTTTCTATAGGGGCTGGATGCTGTAATTGTACGGATCCACCCGTGGTTTTTGTAACTATCAACTTTGCTTTTATTGCTTCCCCCACACCCGTGAGCCTA